>NC_080421.1:92963614-95628061 GCF_029873635.1 Malania oleifera
GCCCTTGGGAAGATCCTTGTTCGTGAATAAGAAGAATTAAGTTAAGAGATTGTTGGGTTTAGTTAGTACTTTATTATGTGTTTAATTTAATTAGTATAGAATTATGTGTATTTGGGGGTTAGTAATATTTGTGTATTACAAGGATATTTTTGTAATTTAATATTGTTTTAGGGGTACATGTGTAATTCATGTATTAGAGGCTTTCTTATAAAGTTAGGTTGATGAATTTGAATCTGAAGTGAAACGTGAGTTCCCCCCCCCCCCCCCCTCTTCTCTCATTGTTATAGTCCTATGCTGAATTGCTTCAAATGTTACCTTCTTTGAGTCTACACCTTACAACACTTAGTCCTTAAGTGCTTTTAATTTCAATGAGTATCTTACTCTGCGTAATCTTCCAAATTCTAATTTGTGGTTCTTACCCAATCAACCACTTGTGCCTCCATGTAGTTTGAGTTCTTTTCATTGTCTCAATCACCCTAATTTACAGGTGCATTCACGACAACTGCCCCAAGGAAGAGAATCCCCTTCTAGTACCACGTCTTTGGTTTCCTTATTTGATGATCATATTTCCTACAATGTTTATCGTCCCATTGCTGTACGGAAAGGTAAACACACGTGTACACAACATCTCATCTCCAACTATGTTTTCTATGACTTCTTATCACCCTCATATTCTTGTTTTGTTACTACTATATCATCTACCGCCCTTCCTAAATTTGTTTTGAAAGCTTTAGCCCACTTTAGTTTAAGGAATACCATGGTTGAAGAGATGAATGCTTTATAGGACAATGATACTTGGGATTTGGTATCACTTCCTCCTAACAAGTTTGTGGTTGGTTGTCGCTGAGTATACACTATGAAAGTCAACCCTGATGGTTTTGTGGCTCATCTGAAGGCATGTCTTGTTACTAAGGGGTATACTCTAGTGTATGGTTTGGATTATTGTGACATTTTTCCCCAATTGACAAACTTACATCAGTATGCCTGTTCATCTCCTTGGCTACCATTTGTCACTGGCCTCTACATCAGTTAGATGTGAAGAATGCCTTCTTGCATGGCAATCTTGAGGAGGTCTATGTGGAGTAATTGTATGGTTTAAAACAGTCTTCCAAAGCATGGTTTGGTTGATTTAGTGGAGTAATACTTGAGTTTGGCCTTCAACGGTGTGCAGTGGATCACTATGTGTTTTATCGTCGCACTTCATTGGGTAGGATCCTTTTTATTGTGTATGTGGATGATGATATTGTAATTACAAGTAATGATGATCAAGGTATTCAAAGCCTTAAACATTTTCTATAGACAAAATTTCAAACCAATGATTTGGGACTATTGAAATCCTTCTTGGGAATAGATGTCTTCAGATCTTGTATGGAAATTGTTTTGTCACAGAGTAAGTATGTTTTTGATCTATTGGATGAAACTGGGTTGTTGCGACCCAAACCGGTTGATGGATCCTAATAGAAAGTTAGTTCCAGATATGGGTGATATGTTGCCTAATCCTGGACGATGCCAAAAACTTGTTAGAAAGTTGAATGATCTCACAGTCACTCGATTGGACATATCTTTCACAACAAGTGTTGTGAGTCAATTTCTAGATTCTATGAGGACAAGTCACTAGGATGCAGTAATTTGCATCTTGAGATATCTCAAAGGTGTATCTAGGAGAGGTGTTTTATATCAAGATCAATGTCACACTTATATTTAGGGATATATAGATGCAAATTGGGCGGGCTCACCTTTCGACTAAAGATCCACAACTGGGTACTATATCTTAGTAAGTGGTAATTTGATTTGTTGGAAGAGTAAGAAACAAATTGTGGTGGCCAAGTCAAGTGCTAAGTCAAAGTACAGAGCTATGACTCACACTACAACATGTGAACTTGTTTGGTCAAACAACATGCGGGAAGAATTGGGTTTTCCACATTCTCGGTCTATCTAGTTGATGTGTAATAATCAAGTTGCTCTTTATATTCCAACCCGGTCTTCCATGAGCGAACAAAACACATTGAAGTTGATTGCCATTTTGTTCAAGAGAAACTTGTGCAGAAGCTCATTGCTACCACTTATGTGAAGTTTAATATGCAGCTTGCTGATTTGTTTACGAAAGCTCTGGGGGTTGCTCATCTTAAATTTATTTGTAACAGGCTAGGAGCATATGATATCTATGATCGAGCTTAAGGGGGAGTGTTAATGGTTATTTTAGTCTTTTAGTATTATTATCGAGTGTGTTAGTGCTTATGTTAATTAGAGAGAGTTAGCAAGGGTATTATGGTCATTAGAATGTATTTGATTTGTATTATATATAGAGGGAGAGACCTATCTTTGAGTTAGGTCATTCGTTTAATCAAAATCTCAACAAGTTTAATAGCCCTGAATTTGTCAAAGGAAGTTGCCCATGATCATGTAAATTGGTGAAAAAGGATTCATGTTAATGACCTCATCTAGTGGTGCTTAAGGCTTGGTTTGTTGTCGTGTTGTTGTTGTTGATTGCCGGCAGACATAGGCTTTCTGTGTCTGTAAATTAAGAATTTTGTGATCTCGGTTGGTTTTATTTTCCTCTTCTCTAAATACTCATGCCATTTTCTTATGTTAAAACCTTAAGATTTTCTCCACCAGTTCTAGATATCTAGAGATTTTTTATTTAAAATTTGATTCTGATTACTGGAAGGGTGGTCCATTCATTGATGCTGGATCATGGATGTTCTTCATTACATTTCCCTTTTTATCGAATAATGTGTATGTGATTTGTTTGTAGGCCTAGTTATCAATGGGAGGCAATGGAAGCAAACTCAGTTAAATTTCTGGAAGTTGTCTTTATCTAATGCAACTGAAATAGGTAAATCAGGATCAGGTCTCACTTTTTCCTTAATGTGCTCAAATTTCCCCCTGTTCTTTTTTCTTAGCTTAGAAGCTGCAAATCTGTTACATATGAACAAAATTTTGATGAGGAAATAACTGTTTGTGATTATGTCTATGTTAGTATTGTTTATCACCCAGTCTGTGTGTGTGTGGACTTGTTTCTCTGTGTTTTTGTGCGTGATTTTTTAGGTATGTGCTCTATGTGTCCTAGTATGTGTTGTGACTGTGAGAATGTATATGATAACTCGACGCAAAGTAGGTGACTAATTTGGGGAAGAAATAGCACAAAATTCAGGGCATTTTGAAATTAACAATCTTGTTTTAGAACTTCTCTGTTTAATATGTGTGAGAGCTGTGAGAACTTCATGTGTTATATGTTCCCGTCCATGCCCTCTCCTTGCCAAAATCCTGGAAAGTGCTCTCAAAGATACTGTTCAGGCAGGCCTTGGGTTATGGTTTAGTAGCCTGGCAGTCCCAATGGGCTCTGATTTGCATGTGAGGCAGTTTAATTCTACTGTTCTATTGTAATAGTTTTGGTTTTACATAGAAATATTTTGTATTATACTAAAATATAATATTTCTGAACTTTCAAATGCTGATTTTGCTAAGTTCTGTTTACTATATGATATGTCTTTCACTGTGGGTTACGTGAGTTTTGTATGTAGTTTGATCTTAGTTACCCATTTTGCTAAGTTATTCGAATAATGTAATTTTGTATTGATCTTAGTTAGCGATTTTACATAATACAAAGGTTTTGAAACTTTCAATAACTATCAAAATATAAAACGCCACCTGTAAAGAATATTAGAGACTAATAGAGAAAGAAAACTTTTGTTTCCAAATATCAAATCTCTTAAAAATTAAATATAACTAAAAGAAAAGAACACAATTAAGCCATTTAATCCAAAGGAACCAAGGGGAGAGAGAGAGAGTTCAAACAAAACAACTCGAACTAGTGTGACCTAGGTTAAAGTTGAGTCAACCTAGCTAATGAAAACACAGAAAATGGAATTACAAGTCTAGACTTTAAGAAAAAGTAAACTTTCCAATAAATGAAAATACAGATAATGAAATTAGAAGCCTACACCTCAAGGAAAAGTAAACTTTCCAATAAATCAAGACTTTCGCTTTTGAGGTTGGAGACTTGGAGGCTTTCGCATCGATTTGTAGACTGCAGAGATGGCCGTCGCTGACCTATCCGAGTGGGGACTGGGGAGGGAGGTAGATCCGCAGGGTGGCAACGGCGGCAGCCCTCGAGCCTCTGGAAAAAGCCAAGATCAAGGCTTTTGCTTGCGAGGTTGGAGACTTGGAGGCTTTCACTTCGATTTGCAGACTGCAGAGATGGTCGTCGCTGGCCTGGCCGAGTGGGGACCAGGGAGGGAGGCAGAGCCGCAGGGCGAAATAGAATATCCAAAAACTGAAAGTTATTGGGATAAGAATAATGAGGTAGTAGTAAGTTAGTTGTAACTTTTATACAAGATGATTTAGATGATTTGTACATTACAATGTAGAACACATAATATGCGAGGAGGGAAGAGTGAGTTAATTACTGGAACACGTAATAGAAAGGATAAAGATATACTTAAAATAATTTAAAATAAGATAGTAAGGATTTAATAATTTTGAATTAATTTTTTATTTTAAAATTTATGATTGCGACGGAAAAAGATTTATAAAATCGTATTGCTTGGTTTTATTGTTATTGTTGTAAAGTATGTTATATAAAAATTATTGAAATTTATAATTTAGTTAACTAGGCTAATTTAGTTATTGGTTGCAATTAATGAAGCATTAATTAGCCTAGTTAACTATTAGTTGAATTTGTTGGAAATTTTTTAACCCAGCCAAGCTCAATTTTAAAAGTAACCTAACCAAATTCAACAGCTAGTTAATTAGGCTAATTAATGGCTTCATCAATTGTTTTTTAAACCAAGCCAAGCTGAATTCTAAAATTCACCTAACCAAATTAAAAAAAAAAAAAAATTAGTGCCATTGGCTAATTTGATTTTAACAGGATAATTTAATTTTTTTCAATTTTGGAACTTTCTCATAAAAGATATCCCAATGATTATAACTTTAAAATTTTATGTTAAAGACTTCGAAATCAAATTCTGAAAGGGGTGAAAAAAGTATTGGATAAGAGATGGAATATTTTGCATTGTGTGGGCCAAATTCGATCCTCCAATTAACTAAAAATATAAAAAAAAAAAAAAAAAGAACTCGAAAATGTACTTGTCATATAATTATTTTTATAAAATTGATCTCCAAATTTTATGATTGACCGATGATATCCATATTTATACAAGTAATGCACCATGATGTGGGAAAATTTTAAATTTTAAATTAAATAGAAATTAATTCAACTTAATTTATTTAAATATTTTCAAACAAATATTATTTCAATGACATATATTTCTAAAAAAATAATATTGTAAATACATATATTACATATGTATGTGTATGAATATGTAGTTACGGAGCTTAACTCATTTGATACTAAACCATTTGAAGACGGACTCAAAAAATAGATCATGATAAAAGTAGATTTGAAATAGATATGACCTACAAAAAAAAAAAACAAATTAACATTAAAATTTAAATCCTCATTAGGCACATTCAAGCCCAATTTGACTAAAAACATTGAAGGGGGTGGGAAAGAGAGAGATCCAATACAACTTCAAATCCAGAAGTTATCCAAACATATGATTAAAACTTTTGAAAATGCTACTATCCTCTATTTAAATTTTAAAAATTTCTTAAATCTTCCTCGACATTTAATAAAATAATGTAAACTTTTCTCAAACATTTAGCCAAAAGGTAAGTTCAAGAAAAAAAAAAAAAATCAAAACAAAACAAAACGTGCAAGTTTCTTAATCTTAAAAATTCAATGTTAAAGGAAGGTCCATTAAAATTTGGAAATCTAAGATGTCCTATCTTTGTTCTAAGCTTCAACTAAAATTCATAAATTTTTTGAAATATTAGAAAATGTCAGCTGCTTCTTATCACCATTACTATGGATTAAAATAATAAAATTTATCATATCAAAATAATAACAATAATGATAAATTATCGAAGTCAAAAGAACTCGAACTCTAATCCTTGTGCAAAAGATACCCACTGCTCCAGGTTTTCTATTCATTTTTGTTCTACTTAACTTAAAAAAATGGAAAGTGGAACACATTAACTAATAATTATGAAAGATTAAATAAAAAATTTAGGGATGCCTAGAATAGTTTTAGAATAATAAATTAAAATATATAGATGTCATACATTACTAGTACATTCAGCTAATAAATGACTGAAAGTACTCTACATTGCATGTCCTCGTATGCCTCTATCATCAAGTATTAAAGTAAAGCATTATTTGTGAAATCACTGCTGTTAATTCTCTTGAAAACTATTCTAGAAATCAAGTGCATAGATTAGCCCAATGGTAAACAAAAGCAACTGTTATCAGAGACAGCTTGAAGGCCAAAGAACTCTGTGGGGGAAGAAGCTTACAAGTCAAAGCTAAAAACAAAACTAATAGAATCTTGCAAATTTCTTAAGACCAAAATTAGGATCTCTAATGCACTTCAAAACTAAGGTCGTTTTTGGGAGTATGAATTTCGAACCTTTAATTTATATTTGTATGAATTTAAAAATTAAATACAATTTTATACAATGTTTTATCTAAATTCACACAAAATTCAAATTCAAGACTTAAAATCCATACACCCAAACATAAGATAAGAGATGTTTTGAGTTATTTCCCAAGCAAGAAATCTCATGAACCTCTTCAACCCAGCGAGGAAGGATATAAGAACTTCTAAAGTAGCCCTCTGATAGACGTCTTGAGCAACTGCAATCAAAAAACAAATGATTCCTACTTTCCATAGAATGATCACACATAATGCAAATAGAAGATTGAACTTTACCCCAGTCGATCACACTGGTTCAAGCTGCTAGCCAGGCTAAGAGACCAGGTCTAGGAATATTTTCCTCGAACCAAATAACTGAAAATCAGGTAACAGCAGGAGTTCTCTCTCTTATTAGATCCCAAGCATTTAAGGGTAAAGGATTCTGAAGAAGAAGGAACCTGAAGGATGGAGTCCTCGAGATTACAATAGAAGTTCAGGGCTGATATGATTTCAACAATTCTCCTTGAATGTCTTCTTGGCCACGTCCAATTTCCCTTCTTAATAATGTGGGCAACTTTTGCATTCAAAAGCAGAGAAAAAGTCAGTTGCAATATAGGGGCTATTATTTCTCCATGAAGGGGGGTTATTAGCAGTTACAGCACTTCAACTAAATTATTGCATGCTACCTTACAAGTACATTTTTACACTCTTAAAATCACTTTCAGTTAAAAGCATCTCCAACTAGGATGTTAGAAATTATTAACCGATTCAAAGGTTGCAGATAATATCAACATGCATCCGATAAATTTTTTAGGTACTAAAAAATATATATATATCAAGGCATCAGGTCCATTTGAAGTGCACTGCAAGCATGGAATTTATATGCACCAGGAGGTTCCAAAGAAAGAAGAGCTGTAGGACGAGCTGTAGGACACAGAAAATACAGCGATTGAATGAAACATTGTGAATTAAACTGAACACATTCCTAAATTGTCTATAAGGTAATCTTACAACTTACAATTTCTAATGAGCTATTCAAGGTCACTGATATTCACCGAGGCAGCAACATTTGAGTTTGGTCGAGAATACTACAACAGTTTCCTTACCTCGATCTTTGTTTGAAGAACTCATCAAAATGCAAATGAGGTACCTTTGGCCTCACACAGGGTGCTTTTAGCTTCAAAGTGAGAACATCCATGAATCATATGCATGCATGTCCCTTTCCTTTCACATCTACCTCATTGTAGCTGAGGCATTTTTTTCCTTCCCAATCTCCTCCCCTTGTGCATCCGCAGGCAGGGCATACTGGCCTCGTTGATGCTGAACAGATTCTGCAGGGGCCGTATCAACAAGTTCAGCAAGGCCTGTCTCTGGGTTTTCACCAATACCAGCTCTCAGCCTACTTCCTTCAGTTATGCTCTGGTGAGTCCCTCCTCTTGTGGTTGACTGGACATAAAATTCCTCTCCAGGGCTTTCAGGTGACTCGCAAAAAGGGCCTCCTGACCCACCTTGCTTGTCAGGGTTAGCATTGTCCCCCTCCTGTGATGCACGGGCATCTTTAGCTGCACGGGCTAGCCTGGCTTTTCGATTGTTCAGCCTGCCAATAGTTCAAGCAAAACAATTTAAGAAAATGTCTCCCATCACATGAAAAAACTGACCACACACACACACACAAGGTGGTGCTTCATAGCACCAGCTATTAGGTTGTCTAAGAACAAATCTATACAGCTAAATAGCAAAAACATCTTAAGCTACTTGATTTTGCATGGATTTGTATCCACTAATTGCCATTATTGTTTTGACATAACTCATCCAGGATCCTAGACAATTAAGAGTATGCATCTGTTACATTTGATGATTACTAAAATACCAAACCCCCTTCACTTCAATTTTCTTTCACAATGTTTTTCTCTATAAATTATTTTCCAAATAATTACCAAATGGCACCTTGTTTTCTAATTTTTCAACACTTTTATGGAGATTTGGAAAATGTTTTTTCATTGTCCAAATTTTACATGTAAATGTTGGAAAACTGGAAAAGTTGGAACTTCTGTAATATTTCAGAAAACTACAAAAAAAGGCAGCCTAGTGCACAAAGCTCCCGTGTATGCAGGGTCCGGGGAAGGGAGGAACCATGATGGGTCTTATAGTATGCAGTCTTACCTTACATTTCAGAAAAATGCCAAAAAAAAAAAAAAAAAGGTGGAAAATGTTTTCCGCAACTAAATAGGCCCCTTAAGTCTTTCTGAGTTCAAACATCAGGAAGTTTCTCACATAATTGACCAGAAAAATGTGCATGTAGTGGAGCAAATAAATATACATACAATCAGACCATGATAAATAAAGAATAAAGATATGCCTGAACATGCATCTGAGCACAAATACGTCTTCCAAATCTACATGAGAAAGGTGTTCTTGTAGCAAATTAATGCATAATCTATATATCATGAAACCATACAACATGAATCAAAGATTTTTCAAGTACAACATTGAGTTTGACAGTGATGCTGGTGTTTTAACATTAGCTATTCAATCAAACAATTAAAGAAAAGTATGGGTGTAAATTTGTCATTAAAATAACCTAGATCTTGTAGGAAACTGGCTGGCGCCCATCCAAAGAAAAGTATGGGTGTAAATTTGTCATTAAAATAACCTCGATCTTGTAGGAAACTGGCTGGCGCCCATCCATCTGGTTCTCATTTTGAAATGTTCCAGAAATTCATTGCAACTGCAAAATACATCTGAAGGTCTAATGAGGATTAGTTGATAGGAGAAAATAGTCCTCTGCCAAACTCCTTGCTGAAACAGATTTCATACTATCTGTGCAATCCTCATATGCCCCCCTATTAAGAAGAAGAAAGAGCACAAAGGAATTTGTTGTAATGTGAGAACTTGGCTTTAGTGATAGGCCTCTCCCTCTATTTCTAATATATCTCATGCACATCAAAATGACACCCTTACTGACTCACACTAACATATGGTAATAACCACTAACCAGTAACCCCACCTCCCCCTTTCAAGCTGGAGTGTAGATATAATATGCTCCTAGCTTGTCAGAAATGAACTTTTCCCCAGCACCCACCAAAGGTTCCATGAAAAAATCAGGTAGCTGTGGTCATAATAATGAGGGTGGGCCCTGGATCAATGGTAAGGCTGTTCCTTTATGACTGGTTGGTCATGAGTTTGAGTCCAAGGAATCAAGCTCCCTACATAAAAAAGTAGAAGGCCGTGAGCATTGTGATGACCCTCCCCACTACCCTCGCAAAGCGGGGAGCCTTGTGGCCCTGGGATGACCTTTTGAGTGGTCATAATAAGATTTTGCACAAGTTCTTCCCAAGCCCCAAACAACAATCAACCTATGTGTTTTTCCCTGTCATGAAGAATGGAATTGGTTGCAATATAAAATAGTAATTTGACCATCACACATCAACTCAATAGGTTGGGAATGATAAAAACCAAGATCTTCCAAGATATTCTTTGGCTGAACCAATTCACATGTTGTGTGGGCCATAGCCTAATAATTGGACTCAACACTTGCAACCATAGTTTCTTGCTTTTCCAGGGCACCAGGCTAGCACAAAAAACACATAGTAGTCATGGATCATCTAGGTGACCCCACTCAATCTGCATCAATATATCTTTGAACACAATATTGGTACAAGATCACCATGTGGCTGCTCCATGTAGACTTCCTCCTAAAGAACATGTAGGAAATCATTCTTTACATTTGACTTCTGCAATGAACCATAAAAATGTGGCAGCTAAGGAGATAAATAGAGAATTGATGTAAGTTCGACAATTGGGGAGAATGGGTTGGAGTAGTCTAAACCATACACCTAATACACCCTTTGACAACAAGGTAAGCCTTAAGGCAAACCACAAAACCATTAGGATAGAACTTCACAGTTTATGCTCAACAGCATCCAACCAGAGACTTATTGGCAGAATCGCACAAGCTCCCAAGTATCATTTTTCTGTAAAGCGTGCATCTCTTCATCCATTGAAGTTCTCCACTGGAGTGGGATAAGGCTTCTACACAGACTTGGGAAGGGAAACAGAGAATAGAGTAATAACGAAACAATAAGATGAAGGTAGCAAAAAATCGTGACAGACAAAGTTAGAAATAGAATGTTGGGTACCAAACAATAGTAGCAAAGTCAAATGAGGGGAGACTGATCATCAGACAAGGAATCTAAAGGCGCAGCATTAGGATGTGGGGGAATCACCCCTCTTTTGAGTCTTCCTTACAAATTAGGATGAACCAAGCGACTCAAAGGGCTCAATTGAGATGAAGACTTAGGAGGATGACTAGACAAATACAATAGACCGTAATCATGAAAACTAGGCAACAGAGGACACAACAAGAGCAACACAACTCAAGGAGTCAAAAGAGTAATGTTAGAAGAGAATATGTTACTTTAGCAATTAGGTTGTGTGAAACAGGGAATTTTTAGTAATTAATTCTTTTTTATTATCAATAATATATACCAGGGCAGACCTGGAACTGTACACAGGCTCAAGGAAACTGCGACCTAATTTTTCCCCTTCCTCTCTTGTTATCCTCTTCTTTTCTCCTTTTCTTGTTCTCTAACTTCAAAACATGGTATCAGAGCATTGTTCTCCAAATCTGATTTATATGAATTGACCCTAATATTTTGTTTTCTGTCATTTTTTCCACCATCCCCTAATCTGATTTTTTTGGTTGGTTTAAGAGTCGTTTAGGGACACTCTTCATCTTGGTTAGGCTGTGCATCATCCTGGGTTGGAACCATGAGTTTTCAGTTTTCATGGTGGTTTGCTAATATGAAGTTCGTCATACTCTATTTATGGTAGACTACTGTTGTTGTTCGTCTGTTCCATAGGTTGGTACCAGTTGTGCTCTATGTAAGGGTGGCAAAATGGGTTCACGAGCCGGATTCGGGCAGGTTGTAAATGGGTCGGGTCATAAACGGGTTGATCTTAAACGAATCACAATCATATAAACCCTAACCCACCCGTTTATTAAACGGGCGGGTCACGGGTTACCCGTTAAAATATATATATATATTAATCTTTAAGATTTATTTATTTATTTTTAAAAATACTCCTTATTTTATTTATTAAATATTTAAAAAAAAGCATAAAATGTAATAAAAAAAAAAAATGCAATGGAGAAGGACTGAGAGAGCCGAGACTCATTGTGGAGACATGGGCTATTTGCTGTTTTTGGGGGATTTGATTGGGGCAAAATGCACATATATTCATGGGAAATAAGATCTATTCGTCTATGCCTTAGGATCAAATTCAACATTTGGCCTCTTCGTGAGCTTTTGCAGCTGATTGTTTCCAAGGATTGTCTTTTTCAAGCTTAGAGCATGATTGGAGGCCCGAGAGAGGGAGACTGAGATTTGAGATTTGAGATCTGAGAGTGAGCCAAGTCGAGCCGAGAGAGGGAGATTGAGGTCTGAGAGTGAGAGGGAGGAGGTGATTGAAGGCGAGATCATGAGAGGGATTGAGGGAGACGAGAGTGAGGTTGAGAGTGAGAGGGAGATGGAATGAGGCGATGACATGTGGCGAGAGGATCTGTGGCAACAACATGCGGCAACAGCGTGGGCGTGCTGCTGTTGTGGTGCTGGGCTATTGGAAAAGGAACCGAGGAAGATCGGATATGAAATCTTGGCCTGGGGTGTGGCCAGCGTGTACTGTTGGGTAGAGCCGCAAAGGGCAGTGGGTGACTGGTGTGGGTAAGAAATTAGGGTTCGTTAAATGTGTATATATTGGTAAATAAACGGGTGACCCAAACCAAACCTGGGTTGACTTGTTTATAAACGGGTGGGTCACGTGTTGACCCATTTATAAACGGGTTGATTTCTATAAACTTGGACCCGTTTACCGGGTGGGTCAAGGGTGACCCGTCGGGTCTGGACCCGTTTTGCCAAGCCTAGCTCTATGGTTTGTCAATGATGTTGATTGATTGTTTGCGATCTTGTATCAATTGCTAATTAGTTTCCATTGATGTTCAATGACTTATTTCTAGTTCTTGCCTGCACTTGCTTCTGGTTACTGCAAGCTATAATGCCTGTACTACTGCCATATCTTTTATTGACTACTATGCTCTGTTGTGGTCTACCCTGTTCTTTGTGGTTAAGTAATTCCTATTCCTCCTAGGATATTGCACCTCAGTTCTGTGGTCGTAGCTGCTATTTGAAGTTCCTATAAATTCTGGATATTTGAAGTCTTCAAGTGTTGTTTTGGCTAGTGTGTGCTGCCTGACTTCTTCATGTGATAATTCATCCATGGTTACTACCTCTAACCATGGTTGGGGAAGTTTTGGAGGGTGAGGACAAAGTTTGGGTCGCATTTGCAGCAGCAGCAGTGTATTAGGATGAGGAAAGAGCTAAAATAGCGCATAAGCTTTTTAGGGGAGGGTTAGTGTTCATCAATCACCGTAAAACTCAATAGCATTTGTAAACGTGTTTAGCCTACTTGCTTCCCTTGCTAAACACACATTTCCTATGAAGGTGGTGTTAATGAATTACAGTGCTTCAATGTTTACCACATGCATGTCATTTTCTTACATGAATAGCTTATTGCTTCTAATTACTTTTTATTCAACTCTTGCGAATGTGTTTCTGTGGTAAACAGTGGTATACCTTGGTTGACTAGTTAAGCGACGAGTGCTTTTACTAGTGTCGCACAACCCTTCACAAGGTATGAAGTGCTTGACCTGTGATAGTTGGTATCAGAGTTCGGTTAATTGCTTCGTGAATTTTTACTTTTTTATTTTTTATTTTTTCTTTGGAATTTCTTCGTGAATTCGATTGACTTCATATATGAGATTTTGTGAAAGCATAGGCAAGAGACCATGCCAATCTATATCGAAAGAATTGAGGCACTAGAGGCACAGGTTGAGATAGCTAACAATGTAGCCAATGGCGATGGAGATGGCTAAACTTGCTAACCATGTTGATGCATTAGAGGGATCACAAAAACATTAATAGGGTTCTATGATGGGGATGCAGAAGACTTCCATGCTACAATAGAAGTTTACAAATTCAGTGAGTGATCTAAATGCCAAGATGAAGCTGATGGTTCTTGTTATGGGAAATTCCAACTCTATGGAGATAGAGTATGGAAGAACAAAGGTGCCAGAGCCCAGAGCGTATGAGGTGCATGTGAAGCTAAGGAGTTGGAACTTCTTAATTGACATGGAACAATACTTTCATGTAGCAAGGATCGACTCAGAGGAGGCAAAAATATCTGGGGCTATAATGTACTTGAGTGGTGACTCTAAGCTTTAGTGGCATACCAAGTATGATGAAATACATAATGGACAGTGGTAATTGATTGTTGGCAGATTCGTAAAGAGAGCTCAAGCCCAATCCTTTCTTGAGGATGTCGAGTACAATACTTGGTGTAAATTGTGCGACCTTAAGCACACTGGCACAATTAGGGTGTATGTGAAACAATTCTCTTCTTGGATGTTGGATATCTAATACATGTCAAATAAAGACAAGATGATCTATTTTCTTAAGGGTTTGAAACCGTGGGCAATGGCTAAGCTTCATCAACAAAGAGTTAAAGACTTGCCTACTGCACAGGCCACTGTGGAATGCTTGACTGACTATGTTGGAGAGAGTTTTGCTATGTCCAGAGAGAGTAGTATGGGTGGAAATAGTGGAAACTATTCAAGAACAGAAAATCAAAAGTAGGGGAGCCAATATTAAGGCATCGACTTCAAAGGAAGCTTCATTATCTCAATCTTTCAATACATCCAATGGTAAGGGTAACATGATTGGGTTGAGACCCTTACAGAGTTGTTGATTTCCCTCATAAGTCATCGCTTAGTGCCTTGCAAGCTTCCTTGCAGAGTGGGCATAGGGAGATGATGATGATGATGAGGATGAAACCCTAAAGGATGGGTGCAATGAAATTACTCAACATGTTGGAGAGGCAAGAAAAAGAACCTAAAGTTACCAGTTAAAGGGTTAATGTTTGTGGATCTGCATATCAATGGGAAAAGAACCTATGCTGTGATGGATACTGGGACTAACTTTAACTTTTTCTCATAGGCAGAAGTGCAGAGACTCAAATTTAATTTGGAGGACTCATGATGCATGAAAGCGGTTAACTTTGCCGCTTAGTTTATTTTGGGCGTAGCCAAGTTTGTAACTATGAAGTTTGCACAGTGGGTGGGACAAGTGAATTTCACAGTCGTGCCAATGGATGATTTCTAAGTCATACTTCAAATGGAATTCTTTAAAGAGACTTACCGATGCCATTTGCCAGTGGCTTGTGTCTGATGGGGAGACAAACCTTGCATGGTGCAAGCCATTGTAAAGAAAAGGGATCACGAGAAGTTCCTATTCACCATGTAGGTGCAACTCAAGACGGGTTCAAAAAGGGGTGAGCGAACATTTCTAGCCACATTGGGGGTAGATTGAGAAGTAGGCCAAGAGTGGGTACCTATTGCAGTCCAATCTATTTTGGACAAGTATAAAGTTGTAGTGCCAGATAAACTACCTCATAACTTGCCTCCATAAAGGAGTGTCGAGCATAAGATTGAGTTGTTACTAGGGGTGAAGCCTCTAGCTAAAGGTCCACATCAAAGGATGCCTCCAGAGTTAGTAGAGTTAAGAAAACAACTTGATGAGTTACTGGAAGTAGGCTATATACATCCTTCGAAACCATCGTTTAAAGCACCAGTGTTTTTTGAGAGGAAACATAATGGGCACATGTGTATGTGTGTGGACTACCACATGTTCAACAAGTGACTTAGCAAAATAGGTATCTCATTCCTTGATTGTTGATTTTTTTGATCAGCTAAGTCATGCTAAGTACTTCACCGAACTTGAAATGCGGTTAGCCTACTAGCAGGTGAAAATAGCATATGGTGATGATCTGATGACTACTTACAGAACACAATACTAGGCGTATGAATTCTTGGTGAATTCATTCAAACATTTTGTAGATTGATAAACTAGGTATTTCACGAGTACCTCGACAAGTTTGTCATGGTATACCTGGATGACATTGTTGTCTATAGTTCCAATCTAGAGGAACATAAAGAGCGTCTACAAAAGGTATTCGACAAGCTAAAGGAGAACCTTTATGTGATCTTTCGCTTAGCGAAGCATCAATTTCTTGGTCATGTGATTAAGCAAGGTCGTCTCCATATGAATATGGAGAAGGTGGTGACTATTCAAGATTGGAAGATCCCAGCAATAGTGAAGGAGCTACGTTCCTTTCTTGGACTTGCCAACTACTATTAAAGGATCATAGTGGGGTACTCGAGGAGAACTACTCCTCTAACAGGACAACTGAAGAAGGTTCATAGGTGGAACTGAACAAAGAAGTGCTAGGAAGCCTTTGACAAGTTGAAGGAAGCCATGATGCCAAATTTGGTACTTGCTCTTCTAGGCATCATAAAGCCCTTAGAGGTATAAACAGATGCATCAAAGTATGCCCTAGGTGTAGAGCCTTGCCAAATGATAAAACACTTGATAGTAAGGTTACCATGACAATGCAAGAAAGCATTAAATAGAACCTTGGCAAAGATCTAATTTCCCAAACCTCATGAAGTTGGTGAAGAGGGCAAAGCTTGTTAGCTCTAATTAGAAGATGAATTGTTGATAGCACATGATAATTGACTCTTTGTGCCTCGAGTTGGATATCTGAGGAAGACATTGCTAAGTGAGTGTCATGACAACATGTGGCAAGCCATCTAGGATAGCATCACACTTTGGTATTGTTGGCGATTACTGAGCACACATGCATGATAAGGTGGTCAAGTATACCTAAACTTGTCTCACCTACAAGCAAGACAAGGTGGAGCTGAAGAAGATTGCATGGCTACTAGAGCCCCTTCCAATATTAGCGAGACCATGGAAGAGTGTCACGCTTTGACTTCATCACCAACCCACTAGAATTGGGGAAGATGGGCCTATGATTGTCGTTATAGACAAATTTTCAAAGTATGGTGCATTTATACTAGCACCGAAGTACTATTTGGCAGAAGAGACAACCCACTTGTTTTTCAAACATGTGGTTAAATATTGAGGTGTTCCCCAAGATTTTTCCAGTTATCAAGACTCAAGATTCGCAGGCAACTGGATAAAACTTTTCAAAATCCTCAGTTAACAATTTCACATCGCGTCAAGCTACCACCCTTAGACAGATGGACAAATGGAGAAACTCGATGACTACTACAAGAGTACTTGCGACATTTCGTCACCGCCAATCAAAAGAATTGGGGTGTAGCTACTCAACATAGCTCAATTTTGTTTCAATGTCCAAAAGAGCTCAACATCCAACAAAAGTCTTTTTGAGCTTGTTATAGGCCAGCAGCTACTGTTTCCTCACACAACGGATGAGTCATACAAAAAAAAGAGTCTGAAAGCATACATCTTGACCAAAGAATGGAGACAAAATGCAAAGATCACCTGAGCTTACCTAGAGAAAACTTCTAAGCAAATGAAGAAGTGGGCAGATCAGGGGAGAAGACGTACTTCAACATGAGTGATTTGGTGCTTATTAAGCTCCATCCAAAACATATCAAGTCACTATGAGGCCGAGACAGTAGACCACTTCGCAAATATGAAGGACAAGCCCTCATCTTGGCTAAAGTTAAGAAGGCCTCTTACAAGGTTGATGCTCTAATTTGCATGAAAATGCATCCTATGTTTCATGTCAAATGCTTCAAGCCACTCAACGCCAACACTAAAGATCCAAGTAGAAGTTAGTCAGCCAAAGCACCACTAAAGATAGTGCAACTTGAAAGAAGAGACATTGAAGTCATCCTTGCAGACAGAGAGTTCACACCATCAAGGAAGAAGCAGAACGAGTTCTTAGTGAAGTGAAAAGGCGTTGGAGACAAAGATATCAGATGGATGTCAGCAAAGTCTTGCAATCATTTGTGGCGAAGTTGAAGAATACCTAGCATCAAAGTCTATGGGGCATCGACCACATAGTGGGGGAGAATATCACATGCCGCTAGTTCAGGGCATTATGCTTGCCTATGACCACTTGTCTTATGTCCATGGGATGGGTTACCATATGTAAAATGGAAGACCTAACCTCAAAGATAGGGCTCTCCTTTTATTTATAATATATGTCAAGCACAATGCTAATGACCATAACACCCTTACTAACTGACACTCACTAACATAACTACATATACTAAAAATGTTAAATGACCAAATAATCATTAACACTCCCCCTCAAGCTGCAACATATATATATTATATGCTCCTAGCTTGATACAAATAAATTTCACAATGAGCACCCTCCCAAGGCCTTAGTGAACAAATCAACAAGCTGAAAATCATACTTCACATGAGTGGTTGTAATGAGCTTTTGTGCAAGTTTCTCCTCAACAAAGTGGCAATCAACTTCTATGTGCTTCGTCCGCTCATAGAAGACCAAGTTGGAGGCAATATGAATAGCAGCTCGATCATCACACATCAACTTAATAGGCTAAGAATATGGAAAACCTAGTTCTTCCAACATGTTCTTCAACCAAGCTAGTTCACATGTAGTGTGAGTCATAGCCCTATACTCAGACTAAGCACTTGACCTAGCCACCATAGTTTGTTTCTTACTCTTCCAAATTCCCATCAACAAAGATGTAGTACCCGATTGTGGATCTTCGGTTGGAAAGCGACTTGGCCCAATCTGCATCTATATATCCCTGAATATGAGTGTGAACCCAATCCTGATATAAAAGACCTCTCTCTAATGCACCTTTGAGATATCTCAAAATGCGAATTACTACATCCTAGTGACTTGTTCTCGGGGAGTCGAGAAACTAACTCACAACACTTGTTGCGAAAGATATATCTAGTCGAGTGACTAAGATAATTGACCTAGCCACCATAGTTTGTTTCTTACTCTTCCAAATTCCCATCAACAAAGATATAGTACCCGATTGTGGATCTTTGGTTGGAAAGAGACTTGACCCAATCTGCATCTATATGTCCCTGAATATGAGTGTGAACCCAATCCTGATACAAAAGACCTCTCCCTAATGCACCTTTGAGATATCTCAAAATGCGAATTACTGCATCCTAGTGACTTGTTCTTGAGGAGTCGAGAAACTTACTCACAACATTTGTTGCAAAAGATATATCTAGTCGAGTGACTAAGATAATTCAACTTTCCAACAAGTCTCCAGTATCGTTCTAGGTTAGCCAACAATTCAGCCATATCTATAACTTACTATTGGGATCCATGGGTTTATCAATGGGTTTGGATCCCAACAGCCATGTCTCATCTAAAAGATCAAAACATACTTCCTCTTTGACGAGACGATTCTTGTACGAGATCTCAATACTTCAATACCCAACAAGTACTTCAATGACCCTAAATCCTTGGTTCAAAACTTACTCTATAGGAAAAGCATTAGGTCCTAAATGCCTTGTCATCATCATCAGTGATAACAATGTCATCCACATACACAATAAGCAAAATCCTCCTAGATAGTATAACGGTAAAATACAAAGTGATCTAGTACTATAACACTAAATCGGCTAAACCATGCATTGGGAGATTGTTTTAATCCACATAACGATTTCTTGAGCTGATATATTGAGCCTAGCTCCCCTGAGCAACAAACCTTGGTGGTTGCTCCATATAGACCTCCTATTGAAGATCACCATGTAAGAAAGCATTCTTCACATCTAACCAATGTAAAGGCCAATGACGAGTAGTGGTTAAGGAGATGAACAAACATAGTAATGCAAGTTTAGCGATATGAGATAATGTCTGAATAATTCAAACTGTACACTTGAGTATATCCCTTTGCAACAAGGCAGGCCTTCAAACGATCCACAAAACCATCAGGATTGACTTTCACATTGTACATCTAGTGACAACCAACTACAAACTTATCAGGAGGAAGAAATACCAAATCCTAAGTATCATTATCATATAGCGCATGCATCTCTTCAACCATCCCCACCTAGAATGGGATATAACTTCATAAATAGATTTTGGAAGAGCAATAGAAGATAGAGTACAAAAAAAATAGTAATACAAGGGTGACAAGATATCATAACAAACAAAATTAGAGATTGGATGTTGGGTACAACTACGTTTACCTTTCCAAACAGCTATAGGAGGATCAACATCATGGGAAATAAGATCAATAGACGAGGGAACTAGAGGCACAGTAGTAGAAGTTAGAGGAGGCATTCCTCCCTTAAGTCACCATGTGTATACCTGAAAATTGGGATAATCCAAACAATGAGAAGGAATCAAATTGAATGAAGATGTAAGAGGATTGGGCATGGATAATAGGTTGGGATTTGGAAGGCAAGGCAAAGGAAGGGACTCAACAAAGTCAACAGAACTTGAGCAATCAGAGTAGTATGGTGTACACTCAAAAAAGGTGACATCAACAGAGACAAAGATTTGACGTAATGTAGGGCTATAACATCAATATCCCTTTTGAGTATAGGAATAGCCCAGAAAAATACATTTGATAGCACAAGGATCCAACTTATTTGTTCTTGGAGTTAACTGATAGACAAAGGACACATGATCCAATATATGAGGAGGAAGGGAAAACAAAGGAGCCTTAGGGAAGGTAAATAAATATGGGATCTTACCACAAATGACAAAGAATGACATTTTATTTAAGAGGGAGCAAGTTGTGAGCACAACTTTACTCCAAAAATTTTTGGGGGCATTCAATTGATACAATAGGATATGAGCGAATTCAAGAATATATCTAATTTTCACTCTACAACTCCATTTTGGTCTGGAGTGTGGCACAAGAGGACTAATGGATCATAACAGAATTAGTCATATAGGCAGCAAATTGGGTATTGAAGTACTCCTTAGCATTATCACTACAAGTATCCTAATTGGCACATCAAACTAAACCTTTATTTAAGAACAAAAGGCACAAAAGATATTAAAAACCTCATAACAATCTTTGATTAAATACAACCAAGTCATCTTGGAGTAGTCATCAACAAATGTAACAAAGCACTGAAACCCCAACTTCGACATGACACGACTAGTAGGGTGTACAAAAATTACCAAAAAATAAAAAATTGGACCGAAATACATTTCGGTTTGGTTTTTCAATCCTTGGTTTCGATTTCAGTTTGTAAAAATAAAAAATTTCAATTCCAGTTTCTGTTTGGGTTTCCAATTGAAAACCAAACCGAAAAACCGATTAAATTAAATTATGTTATAAATTTATATAATATTAATGATAATCTAGAGCATACTTAGATTCATAAATTTTTTAATTATTTTATAATGTACAATCCACCCATTGATAAATAAATATTTTATATTTTTAGTTGAGAATAAATCTTAATTCAAATTACTAACAGAAGAGCTTCATGAGACGTGGATTTTATACATGTGGAGAGGCTCCCCCACCTCTTAGATTGTTGATGTGGGATGAGTAGTGTAAAGGGAAATTGCGCCTCACTGTGCAACAGAAATCAAGCTTGCCCAGAGCCCCAACTTGCCCATGCCCAGCCTCCTTGCAAAATTTGCACCGTCCCAAATCGATTGTTTATGGGAAGGGAATGGATTTCTCTTCCGATAAATACCAACACCATCCTCCTCCACTCCCAAGCCATGTGGTGGGCTTCAAAGTCAATCCAATAGCTCAAGTCTGGGTCGTGCAATTTAATTGCAAGCCTAAGAGCAGCTCCTTGTCCACTCAGTCCATTAATGGTTATTTGTTCATTCAATTCAAAATTTTGAAAAACCAAATATAACAAAACAAAACCAAAAAACCTATGGTTCGATTCTTTTGTTCACCCACATTTAATAGTTTGGCTTCAGTTTATTGTCTTTGATAACTAAGGGGTTCAGTTAGGTGCGTGATTTTTTCAATAACCGAACCAAATAAAATCGATTACACCTCTAATGACTAGGGCCCCAAACACTGGAATAGACTAGCATAAAAGGACTAACCGCCCGTTTGCCGACCCACGATGCAAAGGGAACATGATGATATTTTCCCAATTGACAAGACTCGTACGCAAGATTACACACATAACTCAAGGTGGGAACTAGTTGTTTCAACTTGTCCAAGGACGGATGACCAAGGCGACAATGGATCTGAAGTGGTGTAGCAACGGCTATACAGGAAATGGTAGGAGAGAACGACTCAAAAGTAGCAAAGCCCATGAGCCTCACGTCTTGTGCCAATTGTCTTCCTCGTCTTCAGATACTGAATAACCAAAGAATCAGGAAAGAAGGTTACAGAACAATTTAGTCACTTTGTAAGCTTATTAATTGACATGAGATTGAAAGGGGATTTAGAAATGTATAAAATAGATGAAAGAGAGATGGAGGGAGTAGGATTCATTGTTCCTACCCCCTTAAGCACAGTAGTGGACACATAAGCAAAGGTAACTTGAGGTAGATTTTTAGGATACTAGAGAGAGGAAAAGAAGTTGATTGCGCCCATCATATGGTAGTGGTAGCGAAATCGATAACCCAAGGACTAGTAGGAGAGATACCAAATGACATATAGACTGTTGGATTACCTTTCTAGGTAAAAGATCTAATGTGAGAAGATGCTTGTTGATATGATTGATACTGTAGAAACCTTGAATACTCCTCCTCTGATATAATCACAGTACGCGGATCACTCAAACAAGTGACTAAAGAGGGAACCATGATTTTGAGATTTGCAAACTCCACCCCAACACTCACAAACTTAGACCTGTGCTAACAAGATTAATTTTTGGAACAACTAGAACAATCACGAACAAGGAAACCTCCCACGAACAAGTCACAAATAAATCAGCACAAGGTTGCCACAACACCAAGAAACTGGCACAGCCCTAAGAAACCAACACACAGCACCAAAACAAATGGAGCAACCACAAACAAGGTGACTCACCACAAACAAGTTAGAAATAAATCAGAACAAGGCTGCCACAGCAGCAAGAAACTTAGACACGGCCCCAAGAAACCAACACACAGCACTGGAACAATTGAAGCAATCCCAAACAAGGTGACCCACCACAAATGAGTCACAAATAAATCAGCACAAGGCTGCCACAGAACCAAGAAACTTAGACACAGCCCCAAAAAACCAACACACAGCATTGGAACAATTGGAGCAACCACGATCGAGGTGACCCACCATGTATGAGTCACAACTAAACCAGCATAAGGCTTCCACAGCCCCCCACCCCCCCTCCCCCCTCCCCAAAAAAAAAGATACACGGAGACAACCACAAACGAGGTGAACCAACGAAACTACCACTAAAAAGTACCAACAAACTGATATAACACTGCCACAACCTCACAAAACAACTTGTGAACATTGCCACTGCTCCAAGAGACTCGCCAATGGTCCTTCACTCTTCACTAACACCAAACAACTAACAAATTAACACAAGTGCATGGTTGAAAAAATTGCATCTTTGAGAAAAACACAAGCTCAATAGCTTGATATTATGGTATATGGATGGAATCAGATCATTCTAGAGGAAAAAAACAGAAAAAGGTGTGGGGTTGGGACTGCCAGAAGTTTCCCAGCACGTGCTGGGAAACTTCTGGCAATAAGATTTGCAAGTTTATAGTTCAGAGGGTTCTGTCTTTGACTATGTGAATGGTTTTGTGAAATATTGAAGAGTTGTAGTGGTTCTGAGAAGGGCAGCAATGGGAGGGTAATTTTTGGCGACAATTGAGTTTGGTTTGGTGGTAGGGTTTAGGTTGGATCATGCTCTAATACCAAGTTAGGTTACTCCTTTATCTAAAAACTTAAGCTAATAGGTTGTGGGCCAACAATGTATATCAAGCTTTAACAAGTGTGTTCATGCCATAAAGTGGGAGCATGAATCCTCGGTCAATTTGATGTTTCATAGTGCCAGAGCTAAAATAGCATAGAAAGCTCTTTAGGGGAGGATGTGTTCATCAATCATTGTAAAACTCACTAGCATTTGTAAATGTGTTTAGCCTACTTGCCTCCCTCACTAAACATATGGAGGTGCTGTTAATGAATTACATTGCTTCAATGTTCATTGGGTGTTTGTCATTTGCTTACATGAATTGTTTACTGCTTCCGCTTACTTTTCATTCAACTATTATGAATATATTCTTATGGTAAACTGTGATATGCTTTGGGTGACTAGTTAAGCAAGAGTACTTTAGCTAATGTAAGCTTTGGTTGAAGTGTTCGGCCAATGACACGATTCTAGCATTTGCACACATTGTGGCAGGGACAGTCATACTATTGATTGTTGTTGGGATGTCCTTGGGAATAGACTTGGGCCAACAAATCTTTTGCGAGGGTGATTCTATTGTTGACACTTTAAATGCACATACCCACTTTGGGGAGTTGAGTACATCACCGAACCTATCCCGATGGAGTGCAGCAATCATATTTTATGCTACAACAACTTCAAACTCAGTCTTCTACATCTAGTACTATTGTGTCCCATTTAGGCACAGCCAATCTTCTTGCCTTTTCATCCACATCACCTTCGGTTATAGATTCTTGCGCCTTCTCCCATATGACAATTAATCCAATTTGTTTCAATCCTTGAACTCCATTGATTGCGCTTGCTGATGATTTGGTTACACCCATTTTTTGTTGTGGCAATATCCTTTCAATTACTTTTGTTCCTCTTTCCTCTATGTTATATGTGCCTAAATTTCTTTGAACTAGTTATGAGTTTGCCAATTAATTAAACTCATAACTATTCTATGACCCTCTTTCCTTCTCATTATGTTATTCAGGATCTCCCAATGAAGAAGGGGATTGGTGGAGGTTTAAGAGTGATGGCATGTACTATTTTGATGATGGTCATGGTGGATCCAATTTTTATTATACAACTTCCTCAATTTCTACTCATGGTGCTTCTGTTGATCAATGGCATGCTTGTTTGGGTCATCCATCCCTTCAAACACTAGAACTAAGTTTTTCCAAAGTTCGAGTCAGTTTCTCATTTTGTGTGTCCTACATGTTACTTGGAATTTGACTTTTTTTCATCAAATAGTTTGGGGTCCATGTAGAGTCAAGAATTTGATTGTTCATCAATATTTAGTATGATCTGGATCTATTTGTTAAATGACAAGTTCAAACTTTTGAATGTATTTACTCAATTCTACTAGGAAATAAAAACTCATGTACATGTCAATGACCATAATACCCTTACTAACTCACACTTACTAACATAAATAGCACATACTAATAATGCTAAATGATCAAAATAATCATTAACACTTCCCCTCGAGCTAGAGCATATATATCATATGCTCCTCACTAGTTACAAATGGATTTAGCATGAGCACCTACGAAGGATTTAGTGAATAAATCAATGAGCTACGCTGAGCTACAACTCAAACTTCACATGAATGGTTGTTATGAGCTTCTGCACAAACTTCTCCCAGCAATCAACTTCAATGTGCTTTGTCTGCTCATGGAAAACTGGGTTGGAGGCAATATAAAAAGTAGCTCGATTATCATACATCAACTCCATAGGACATGGGGGCACCTGGGTGATCTTCTGGCAAAAAATTTTCACCCACCAACTAATCTCGGAGGGATTTGTGAATAGTTACGGTGTTGGTTAAGTGAAATACGATAGAATTGTTGAGATTCTGAAGAAGGCAATGTCGTCCAGGAAGTTTCTAGTGACTGCAGTGTTTTCCGGCGACTTATGGACTTGTTTCCAACCTTTAAAGGTACAAATGATCCTCCTATAATGGCAAACTTTCATAGGACAATCAGGTGTAGGGTTTGTTTTGGCAGTAGGGTTTAGGTCGAATCTTGCTCTAATTCCATGTTGAATAATTGGGTAAAATGGAAGACCTAAGCTCAATGATAGGTCTCTCCCTCTATTTATAATATATGCCGAGTACATTCTAATGACCATAATATCCTTACTAACATAACTCTAGTACATACTAACAATGCCAAACGACCAAAATAACCATTAACAAAGGCAAAAACTATTGAGGAATTGTTTAAAGAATGCTTAAACTACTCCTGCGAAATGTATCATTCCATAATATGATGGTGATTTAAAAGGCATTCCTGAGGCGTGCCTTGAGGCGTTTTGAGGGTAAAATGCCTCAAGTGTAATGTAAACTGCAAAAGTCCCAAAATGCGTACCCATTTTGGAGTTGGACATACACCTCAGCCAGAAAAACTCATATTTCATGCCTCAATAAACAAGCCGTACACATCTTGGGCTCCATTATTCGTGCAACTTCCGGAGCAGAACGAGCTCCCCACGACATCGAAAAATACTCTCTTTCCATTTATCGATGTTCTCCTGGAAGACGACTCCTCCGACAGGACGACTGGGTTGTCTCTCTTCAGCCAATCAAGCACCATGACTCTCCTTCTCCCCCTCCCCCCCCCCCCCCCCCCCAACCCCTACTTCAGTCGTTTACCAACCTCAGATCTTCTACAGATCTGTGCCCTTGTCTTCTCAGGCAATTCTACCCCACGTTGAGGACCTAATCCAATTTTTGACACTCTTCAACCTCATCTGCTTCAGATCTTCATGCAGGAGCCCCTCTTCTCGACACTCAGCTGCTTCACGAAAAAACATCTCTTTGCAGACTTATCTCACTTTAAAGAGAGAGAGAGTCGTGACTGAATCAAACTGTTTTAACCAAGAAAGGCAATGGGTTTGGAGTTACATATTTAAGCCTGGATGGGAACGTGGCAGTGGCCTGGTAATTCATGGCCAATATCCCCACAGCTAGCTTCATCTTAGACTCTTTAAGCTATTTTTAGGGGTAAATTTTAAAGAAAATGCTGTATTTAAATTACTGAATAAAATTCATATTATTTTTAGTATGCATAATTTATTTACATATATTTTTAGATAAAATATTAAATTCCCAAAAGGCTTACGCCTTGCCTCGTTGAGATAAAACCTTAAAATGCCTTGCTTTACACCTTCACCTTTTGAAACACTGATATGACATAAGTAGAAGAAAGGAACAAGGAAGATTCTGTCTGCCTCGAAAGAAATCAAACAAGGCACAAGCAAATAAATACCCACTGAAAACTAAAACACTGCTACCTGTGCCATTAACAGCGTTCATAGACAATTCTGTGACAGGAAAAGTTAAGACCACTACTGCTCTATGCCTTTCTAACAGCTATACCTAACTAACTCTGTAATGTTATCTGAAATTATGGTGCAATGCTTTACCAAAATAATGCAAAAACCATGCCAGAGTTTCACTAATTCCAACACAGTGATTGTAAGATAGTCTTCTGTAGACACTAAATTTTCTTTCAAAAAATTTCCTAGGAGTGTAAATCAGAAATCTTAAAAAGTAAGACACCATAGAGATCTCAGGCCTCTAATATAGAAAAGGTACTCAATAAGATATTATGAGTATATGCTGTGTTTAGGAGCATGGATTTCAGGCTTCAAATTTGGATTTGTATGGATTTTTATGAAATTCAGTATAATTTCATCTTGCATTTTATTCAAATCCGCATTAATCCAAATCCATGGTTCAAATTTCAAGCTCCCAAACATGGGGAAGTATTTCAGTGCCCCTATTTATTTACTGGAACCAAAAAACTACTGAGTAATTGTTTAAAAAGAGTTTAATATTTCATGTGGCCTGTATCATTCCACAATTGGCCTGTATCATTCCACAATACATGACATATGTAGATGACAGGGAACAAGGAAGATTTCCTCCTGAGTCCCCATTGCTATCTCAGTATCAGTCTACCTCAAAAGAAATCAAACAAGGCACAAACAAGTAAATACCCATAGAAAACTAGATAAAATTAGTAAAAATGATGTTGCAATGCTTTACCAAATGACAAAAAAGAAAAAAAAACCATGTATGAGACTTCACTAATTCCAACAAAATGTTAGTAAGATAGTGTCAGTATAAAGTAAATCTTCTTTGAAAAATTGCCAAGACATGGAAATCAGAAAACTTAAAAATTAGACATGCCAATAACAACCTCAGGCTTATAATATTGAAAATGTACAAATCAGATATTATGAATATATGTTCTCAGTTTTTCTCCTTGCCTCGCTAAAGGCTTCCAACAGTACAGAGGGACCTGAGAGCCTCTAGGTCCCCCTAAAAAAAATTTACAAGTTAAAAAAATTCAGTTCGTTATACAATTTGGGATCATGCGTCTTCTTCACCTTGGTGGATATAGTTTTTAATGGAAAAGTTTGCAACTTGGAGGTTCAAAAACTGTCAAACTAAGGTTATGATGGGCTGCACAAATCCTACTATACGGACTTGTAACTGGGTCAATGAAGGCATGGAAATTCTTGGAAACTAACAGAAACAAAGCTGAAGGGAAAGGTATTTAACTGTTACACCTCTAAATGATTCTTTTATAAAGAAAATATTTCATACTCACTTTTTGGGCAGCAAATAAATCCATTACACAGCCAACCAGTTCAATCGATGCTTCTCTTATTGCCAAGAGGTCACAGAAACAGGAAAACAAAAACCTGGAATCTAGCAGCCACTGTGACCGCAACCAGGAATAAGATTCTAAATAGTCAATTTATTTTTAAAAGTCTTCCATGTTATCAAATTGAAAATCAACTAAAACCTCAAAATATATGTATATAAAATGTATGTACATGTGTTTGCGATCTGTGTGCATGCACCACTCAACAATATGCCTAAATGAAAGGCCAAAGCTTCCTTACCAATTTTTTAGCTGGGAAGATGTAACCTCAGAACCCTGGAAACACAATATTGAAACTGCTTAGGGAAGAAAATATATTACATCCTATTATAAATAAATGGATCGTAAAAAAAATGTACTTTACAATATTAATTTGAGATGAATTTTACATACATGAACACTTAATTTATCAGCCCATGACTGTATAGAAGCTGCATTTTTCTGCATTTCAGGTTCATCCAAGAGAGCCCTCTCAATTAATGCCATCTGCTTATCATTCATGATGGTTCGCTTCCGTTTTCTTCGCTGTTTTTCCTCCGATAAAACAGCTTCAACCTTTTCATCCTCTTGAACGCCACTATACCCACCTTCTTTGATTTGATCACTCGATTTTGGAAACTCACTTTTATCCATTGGAGCAATAGAATTCTTTCCTCTTGTTGAGCTCGAATCTGACCCACTTGTCTCAACATTTTGAACATCTCTGTCAATCTCTGTTAAACACGTAGATGCAACCCTTTCGGATTTACCTTTATCTTCACTTCCATCTTGCCTAATTGCCTCCTCTGTTTGGTCCAAATGTTCGCTTTTGGCGTAGAGCTGGTCCACTTCTTGGAAAGCAGAGTTTTCTGACATTTCCTCTTTCAGGTTACCAGCTCTGTTATTAAGATAAGGACCTACTTTCCTCAGTAGAGGTGATGAGCATCCACCTGTACTTTGAACCTCCTAACAGCAGCCAAAGTCTATTTCTCAGATTACAATGTTTTAATTGCAAAAAGGAAAGAAAAGGATGGGGGAAGGGGGAAGACAGGAGGGAAGCCCCTAAGCAAGCCCGTTTAAGACCCGTCAACTCATACCATTTCTAATCACATGCCAAAGAAAACTCATCTAACTTCTAGCTTTTTTTCTTTTTTTTCATATAAAGATAATAAAAGAAGGTATAGCAATATCGAGTGAGAATATACAAACTAAGGGGTCAAGACGCCAACATGAAAAAAAATAAAAATAAAAAACAAAAAACAAAAAAATTAACCTCTAGCTTTGTAGCAACAACTGAAGTGTTAAACCATAAATTCCCAATTCTTGCTTTTAACTGCCAAATAACTTATTTGAGCAGAATAAAAGTCAAATGTGATATCAGCTAAGTAAACTGTTTATGACCATGAGTCAAATGTATTTCAAGAAATCACCTGGTGATGCATACTAAGTTTTGAAGACTTTTCCCAGGATGTTGACCCCTCAAATTTGCTTTCCTGAATTTGCTCCAGCAGTATAGCATTGTTTGCCAAAAAATGACAAATTCACCACAAGCATATTAATAAGAAGCGAAAGGAAATTGCCATGGCAGCAAACCAAAATGGAATAATCTCATCAATGGATAAAGGATGAAAACTTTTACTTGAACTCGATTTCCTTCTGATTCAGCAGGAGGAATTAATGACTGTATTTGTTTAAAGAAGACCCTGCAACAGAAAATTCAAATACATGCAACAATATCCTCCTTATAGAAATAAACAGTGATGCAAAGGGAGTAAAAAAAAAAAAAAAAACACAATATGGTTGTGATATGATTGATGAATAAATGTGCTCTACCTACAAACACACAAATATAAATACAGATAAAACTATTAACATACAGCTTTGTTTCGAAGACAATAGTTGTAGGGCAGGGGCTTACTTAGGTGTGAAAAAATGATACTACAGCCATCAAGACTCTAAATTTCATTTTGATTTTTATTCTTAATCCATCATCCAAACATAAAAAAGAAATGTCATACGGTCCCACTAACATCATGTCCAAGCCTTATCCAAACGGGTTTATGCTATTCAATAAATCTACTTTATCTCAAGCATTATGTTTTCACTATTAAAATGTCAAGGCAAGCATGATTCCCTTAAGACTGGTAGACAACATTACTGCTTGAACTCAAAAACGGTAAATTTATTAAAGAAAGGATTCACCTAAAAGCTCAAGTTGTTAAACGGTCCCACTATCATCATGTCCAAGCCTTATCCAAACAGGTTTATGCTATTCAATAAATCTACTTTATCTCAAGCATTATGTTTTCACTATTAAAATGTCAAGGCAAGCATGATTCCCTTAAGACTGGTAGACAACATTACTGCTTGAACTCAAAAACGGTAAATTTATTAAAGAAAGGATTCACCTAAAAGCTCAAGTTGTTGGGTGAGGCGCCAATAATGGTCTTTAATATCACCAAGATGCCCTTGCATGCAAAAGTACCGTGGGCTTGAAATGAATTTATTGAGAATGTTTAATAAAATGGGAAAACTTAAAACAGTGAATAGATGTCCACCTATATTCATAATGTGTGCTTGTACACTACAATGACCATCATACCCTCACCAACTCACACTAATACAAGTTTGTGATTTCATGATCATACTGGATTAATAGGGAGTCGAGCAATATATTGAACAGAAGAAAGAGAAAATAAGGGAGTAGGATTTATTGCTCCTATTCACTTAACAATACTAGTGGATCCACCAGCAAGGTAACTCGAGGTAGGTCTTATGAATACTTGAGTGTAGAAAAAAGTTGCCTATTTGTGCCATATGGTCAGTGGTGGCCTGGTGGCGGCATCTTAGATTCAAGGCCAAGGGCTAGTGGGGGAGATAATATTACTCGATGACATGCAAGATGTAGGATTACCTTTCTAAGCAAGTGCTGCAATGTGAAGAGATGTTTGTTGGGATACCTGATACTGCAACAAACTCGAATACTCCTTCTGAGACAGATATGGTACATTGTCCACCAATGGCTGAACAAGTAGAGGCAGAATTTGTGGAGGTTCATGAAGGAAACATACTTTTCATGCTCATGGACTCCATCCCAACACTGACAAACAAAACTAATCACCAACAAACTGATAAAAAATACAGCCTCAAACACATCATACACACTGATATAGCACTGCCACAGTTCCAACTACTAGTCACAAACAGCTTCTAACAGCATTAACAAAGCACTGCAAGTGAAGAATTAGAAAGGTTGGGTCTTTGGACCAAAATCCAAGACCTGCAACTCTATATAATGGTTTACAGAGGGAGTCAGGACATATGGGAACAAAGTGGATGAAAAACAAGGCTTAACGAAGCCTCTCATGCCGGCACATGCAGTCGGAACTATCAGCCTTCAGCAGCATGTGAGGGTGTATAGCTATGCTTCCAGCAATGGGATTTCAGGAAGCTACAGATTGATGATGTCCGTGCGCAAACTCTCAAAGGATTACTATGGTTCTGAACTGGCAATATTGTCAAGAAATTTTCCAGTGACTGATAGAGCTGTTTCAGGCCTATGGTGGTGTAAATTACCTCCAACAGTGGCAAATATGTATATGGTTTAGGGCTTGGTAAGATGGTGGCTGCGCACTTACAGTTGAGGTCTTGGGAACCTGTTCTGATACCATGTTAAGCGACCACTTTACCTAAAATCTTAAGCTGTTGGATTGGGGCCATCACAACTTAACAAGCTTTAACACTTCCTTGCATATGCAGCTCGATTGGACAAAGAGAGATAAAGATACAATAAACAACATCCATTACAGGGAATAAGATAATTTTCAACAAATTTATGAATAAACACAGGCAATGAGACAAGAACCCAGGACCTCCTGGCAGCCATGGCTCTGATACCATATCAAGAATGTTTAGTAAATAGGAAAACCAAAAGAGAAAAAAGGCAAATAAGTCTCCCTCTCTATTTATAATATGTGCCAACTGCCATGTATATTACAATGACCATCATAACATTACTAACAGTTACTAACACAGCAGTAACACACAGCAATGACATGGATAAAGCACATATCCACCATATCTTGCTCCATACCATGTTAAGTCACCACTTGATCTAAAAGCTTAAGTTGTTTTAACAATGTATATAAAGCCTTAGCAATCCATAAATGTGCAACTCAATTGCTCATAGAGAGGTAAAATGAGGTAATTTTTTAAACAATAGGCAACAAACATGGCAACAAGAATTGGACATAGGATCCACTTGTAACCACAGCTCTGACACTGACTAACTTTAAACCTTAAGTTGTTAGGTTAGACCCCAAGAATGGTTTTTAATGTCCCTAATAAAACTAATCACTATTATAATGATCAATTGAAAATCTTGCCTACAATCCTAAAATTTAGTATTGTTAAGTCTTTTTTGGAACTCACGATGCTCTCTCCCTGGTGTCACCCTCCTTTGCGACAGCGAGCACGGCGAGCCTTGACAAACATCTTCCTTGCAAATCCCTTGGCCTGAAACCCTTCTTCTCTGATGATCTAGAACAAAAATCAATTTGAAGCCCCAACATCCCCCAAGTAATCAAACCCTATCCCTATTGGTTAGCCCTGTCGAAGCCTGATATCCCTTCGCAGAGACTTTCGTGTATCCTCATGCAAGTCATCCTTGATCTTTGGGGTTCGCTTGAATCCACCAGCGAAAAAGCGTGCACGATCAACATCCTCAGTGACTGAGACTGCCTCTGTGACTCCATCAGCTTCACAGTAGTCTCGTTCAATAGATTGCTTTGACTCTCTTCTTGTGATCCCACCAGTGACAGACTCTCCTGCAGCTAGGACTGCATCTGCGATCCCAATAGAGACGGAGTCGTCTCTTTCGATTGAGACTGATTTGACTCTCTTCTTTAGCGAATGAGATGCTTTTGCGATCCCACCAACAATGATTCTCTCGCTAATCACCCGCAGGGTTTCAACATCCTTCTTCCATACAAATCACTTTAGGAGGCTCTCTTCCATATCAATCAGAAGGCTCTCGGGAGGATTTCTTATCTAGAGACCAAAGCGGCATCCATCCTAATCCTACAAAGCCTATTTGAATCGATCCTAGTTGTTCAAACTTCACCAGAGATCTGAGACTTTCTAGAAGGGGTTCTATTCCAACAAGAATCTTCGCTTTGGCAACCATAATAGGTAGGACTTGTGGGTGGGTTCATGGTACCAATACAACAACAACAAGCCTTAAGTCCCACTAGGTGGGGTCAACTTCATGAATCCTTTTTTGCCAATTCACCCGATCCGATTAAGGGCTATTAAATCCTTCCTCACTACCTCCTTCCAAGTTATTTTAGGCCTACCCCTACCTTTTCTAATGCCAGAAACCATAACTAATTCACTTCTCCTCACCTGTGCTTTACTTGGCATGCATTTCAAATGCCCAAACCATCTAAGTCACCCCTCCCTTATCTTGTTCTCAACCGGTGCTATGCTTAAATTATTATGTATATGTTCATTTCTTACTTAATCTTTTAAAGTTAAACCACTCATCCACTTTAACATACGCATCTCAGCAACTTTCATTTTTTGTACATGTTGTTTCTTAGTTGCTCAGCATTCTGAACCATAAAGCATAGCTGGTCTTATAACCGTCTTATAGAACTTCCCTTTCAGTTTTAAGGGCATTCTACGATCACACAACACACCTGACGCACTCCTCCATTTTACCCAACCTATCTTAATTTTATGTACTACATCTTCTTCAATTTCCCATTCACCTAGCATAATAGATCCAAGATATCTAAATCTATCGGTGCTATTAATCTCTTGATTATCTACTTTAATCTTCTTCCTGTTGCTACTCCTCACATTACTGAAATTTCATTCCATATATTCAGTCTTATTCTACTTACCCTAAACCCTTCAGACTTTAATGTGGCTCTCCAAAGTTCTAAATTAGATTCCACTCTACTCCTACTATCATCAATCAACACGATATCATTTGTAAACAACATACACCAAGGGATCTTATTTTCGATATTTGTAGTAATTTCATCAAGTGCTAAAATAAAAAGATAAGGACTCAAAGTAGAACCTTGATGTACACCTATTGTGATTGGAGACTCTCTAGAATCTCCTTATATAGTCCTAACACTAGTCACTACTCTATCATACATATCCTTAATGACCTTTGTATATCTACTGCAATGAGAATATTTAAGATCAAGAATCCAATCCAAAAACCTTCATGCAAAATCTTCAAACTCTCCAGAGCCCTAAAACCCCTTCTTTCTTGGCCCCAATGCAAGGTTCAGAATCTTTGGATCTTTTAGAAATGCAAGAGATGCAAAAGAAAAAATAAAGACTTCAAAATTTTATAGAAAATATTTTTGCATTGGTTCTTTTGCTAGGTAATAATCAATCTTTCTTCACTGATCAAGCTGCATCTTTATCCTTAGAAATGGCGTCCGGTGACAGCAAGATCGGATTATCGGAAGAGAACAAAACCACTCGATTTGAAGCTTAAACTAAACCAAAATCAAGGCCATTTCTAAAAATTAAGCATCCAATGTTGGCAACTGTGGATAACAAGACTTCGTATTTCCAGTCACCAAGGGAGAAAGATGGCAAAAGATTGTTGGATTAGAAGGAAGCTACTCACCAGCCACCACAGCACTGGTGCTGGTGACTCGTGGTGCAGCCACAGAGAGGATCAAGAAGAAAAATAAGTATAGAAGGTCAAAATTTACGATGGCCTGCAATGGCAATGTCATCACGTGAAGGTGGTAGACAGCTGAATGAAAGTGGAAGCCACCGGTTGAGCAAAGATCTAAATACTTCGTCAAGAAACAACTCAGAGAAGAGCTTTGATTGAAAAAGAACAAGAGAGGGGTCAACATGGGAATCTTTAGATATGCACAGGCAGAAGAACCAGCACAAAAGATTATTCAAAATCCATTCCGAATATCCATGAAAATCCAACTCCACATTAGGATAAGCGGTCCAGAGCCTGGATATCGTTGTCCAAGGAAATGAATGCGAAAATCGGACGGTTGAAAGAGAGTATCGGTCAGACCGTAAGGTTCCTTTGAACTGGCTGGTGGTTCTTGCAAGGGGTGCAGAGTTACAGGACCACCAAACTCTGCGGGACTGCATGCTCTTCGATGGTTCAGTGATTGTGGTGGGGGTCTGAACAACCTCGGCCTGGTCTTCAAGCAGCAGCGGCAGCAGGTGGTTGAAAGAAGTTGCAGGTGGTAGTGATACTGATACAGGGAAGAATTGCTTTGACCCAGTTTGGTTGATTATTTGATGTTGGTTTCCAACTGGTTGTGGCTGGGTATTTGATTGCTGTTTGGCTATGGTTTGCTTACTTGCTTTCTGGTCATACTCCCTCGTCCATTGGTACACGATTTTTTTGGCTGTTTATCTTATGTGATTATGGGGGAGGAAAGAGATGAACGCACATGCTGGTGTGAAGATTAAGAGGAAAATTTTTAATGCTAATCACTTGATAGTATAGCTTTCAGGTTTTCTGAATTTGCAAGGAGATTTTTCTCTTTTATCTTACTGAAAAAGGAGTTCTTATGGATCTTGAAATCCATGGGGGTGATCTGTCAGGTCCTTTAAGGACAGTGCTTGAGCAATGGGGGACGCTCTTTTCCAAAGAGAGGGAGGTAGGATTCGTATAGAGCTGAGGAGCAATGAGAAGCGCAGGTTTATCTATATTGAGAAACGATCTTCTGGAGGTCAAAGGCAAGGACTCCGTGTCCCAAAAGGGAATCAGTATAAGGGATGGCATAAGTTCCTAGAAGCCTTGATGAAGCTGTTTATTGACCTTGAAGGATAACACAGCATGAGTTGTGCTGATTGTGGTTCCATGAACATCGTTCATCATGAGCAGCAGTATGTATTTCAGATACTCTTGGATAACTGCTCATTCTTCAAAGTGTTCAAGAAGCATACGGTAAAGGATAGAAGAATTTTCGGGCAATATGGGAGTAATTCCTTACCAAATGATGATACTCGGAATTGGCCCGGGAGGGCTGTTAGCAGCATGGTCTTAAATTTCCACAAAATTGTTGAAATTTTCAGTTTCTGTCACCCTCAAATCGAAATGGCAATCAATTTTTGTCTTGCATAATTTCCATCAAAATCTCAACGAATCATTCCAAAATTTTTCGAAATCTTGAAATTTCGGTGAAACTTGTCGAAATTTTAACTATACGATGAAATTTCCTCGGAATTCAATACGGACACTTGCAACATAGGTCACATAGTGCGCTAGCGAGGAAAAGTGAGTTAGTTACTGTGGGGGGCAGTAGAAGGGGTTAGGAGTAGACCTAAAATAACTTGAAAGAAGATAGTGAGTAAAGATTTAATGTCCTTGAATCTGTCAAAAGAAATGGTCCATGATTGCATAAATTGGCAGAAAAGGATTCATATAGATGACCCCACCTAGTGGGACTTAAGGCTTGGTTTTGTTGTTGTTGTAATTTATTTTTATCAAAACAAAATATTATTACAAATTCTTTTGAAATTATATGAAAAAATAAACTTATAGCAGCATTTTCTTTAACCATTTATGTCTAAATTATCATTATTTGTATAATAAATAATATTTAAATGATTTATGAATTTCATTTGTATTAGCTGAATATGTTCACTGTACATTATCTTACAAATATGTTTGATACACATACTATATTACAACTTTTCCACCTCATACACAACATAGATGTATTTAACTTGTAATATATTAGTCCTAAAACTTACATTATTATGTTTGTTAACAATTCCTAAAGTTTCACAAAGAATTTCATGCTTTACTACTGATTTCCGTTATTTTTTCAAATGGAAATCGAATTTTTTGTTGAAATTTCTGTACTTTTGGAGTTTCAAAATTTGAGTCAAAATCAAAATTTAAGACCTTGGTCAGCAGATCGGTTGAAAAAGGTAAAAATATTATGGCATCAAATCCGATTCAATAGGAGGATCCAAGACCTTCTAGCTCTAAGGAAAGGAGACTTAATGATGCAAATATCCTTTCTAGTGGCCAGATGGGTAAGCTTGGTGGATTGGAGTCAGGGGGAAGAGTAGACAGGGAGGTTGGGTGAAGCTCTCAATTTGGAGAGGCCTTAGAGACAAAATATTTGGGAGATTTGAAGGTGATGGAGTAGAATCTAAGGAATGCATTGCCCTCTATTGACTCACGGTTATCTTTCAATTCAATTGGTGGGACATAAGAAAGGGAGTCGAAGATTCCAGAGAGTAAGGGGTGTAGCTCTAACATCCTACTCAGGGCAAAGCAAAGGCAAAATTGTCAAAGAGGGCGATGACCAAAGAGCTAAAGATAATTCAACTAGTTGGGGGGGGAGGGGGAAGAGGAGGTATCCGCTGTGGAAGATGACTCGAGCAGCTTTTGTGACTTTGAGAAGGAGTTGTTGGTGGATCAACTGAGAGCTTATTTAGATTTGTTTGAAGAGGAAGCTTTGGCACAACTTACATAGGAAAGTTCCGAAGGAGAGGTAGTGGAAGAATTGGGGTAACGCGACGACCACACACAAAGTTTACAACTGTATAGGAAAGAATGTGTTCATTTGTTCTCGAAAACTGCGCAAGGGGCTACAAATGATGTTAAACTCAATTTAAACTAGACAAAAGAATTGATGAATAAAGGATCTTTATCCCGCCCCTAAGCCTAACTTTGGCATGGTGGACTTAGTAGATATTCCTTCGATCAACGTGGAGGGGGGTATTGATGAAGAGGCAGCTATTTCTATGGTCGGTCTGAATTCATATAATCTAGAAAAAGTATTCTTTCCCTTCTTGTTCAATCCGTTATTTCTTTTGACACTTTATGCCACAAGGAGGTTTCATCTAGGGGTAGTGCTTCTAGTATTGCCCCGAAGGGGGTGGTAGTAAAAGAGACATTCTAGATCCAAATAAACTCCTTGAAGACCTGGTTTGAAATGAGTAAGTCTAGTAGGGGTCAAGGTAAAATTGCTAGCAAACCCTAGAACTTATGAGTGAAAAAAAAGACTAGTTTCTTGCATCAATTATGGGGGAGGGAAAAGAGTTGGGAAAAGAAGAAAACAAGTGAAATTATGAAAATTTTCAGTTGGAATGTTAGAGGACAGGGCGATCTTAGAAAGAGGAGGTTAATTAAAGAGATCCTACTTAGATATCTCCTCACATTTTTTTGATTCAAGAGACTAATCTTGAGAGTGTTGATTGGAGGGCGGGGTTTTTTAGAGGGGTTTGGATAGGATGTAATAAGGATTGTGCCTTTATACATTCTCTAGCGTTAGCGAGTGGTATCTTGGTGACGCGAGACAATGGTTCTATTGTTAAAGTGGATAGTCTAATAGGTTTTTTCTCCCTTTCCATCTTAATTAAATTGAAAGGCCAGTGCCATTAGTTGGTTTCATTGGTGTATGGTCCCGTCTAGACTGATCCTTAGGAGCTCCTTTAGGGATGAGCATTGCTATGTGTTTGGCTTTTGTGCTTCTAGATGGATTATGGGAGGTGCTTTTAATACAGTGAGGTTTTCCTCGAGAGAAGAAAGGTGATAGAGTTACTACTACTATGCTGAGTTTTGACTCCTTTATTAGGAAGTGTGGTTTGAGAGACCTTCTCTTGATAATGCTAATTTCATGTGGTCAATGGGTGGTGCTAGAGTGGTGGCGAGTAGGCTCGATAGATTCCTTTTCTCTACGGAGTGGGAGGATGAGTTCCCTAATATCTATCAATCTATTTTACCAAGGCCTAGTTCTGACCACTTTCCCATGATGTTGAACTCAAGGAAAGTTTGCTTTGGGGACCCACTCCCTTTTGGTTTGAAAATATGTGGTTGGATCATGATTCCTTTCAGCCCTTAGTCAAGAATTCTTGGAATGAGAATGTGGAGAGGGGATGGGAAGGTTTTAGATTCATAATAAAACTGAAGAGGTTAAAAGAAAAGTTGAAAGATTGGAATAGGGAGGTGTTCGAAAACTTAAGGTTCAAAAAGGCTAGTATTTTAGGAGAGTTGGCTAAATTAGATAGCAAGGAAGAAGATAATATTCTATCAGGGGAAGAACATATGAGAAGAGTAACTTTGGAAAAATGAATTGGAGGTGATTTTCAAGAAAACAAGAAATTGGAGGCAAAAGATGAAATTTAAATGGATCAAAATGGTTATTATAATTCTAGATTTTTTCATAGGATAGCTAATGGGAAAATGAGGAAGAATTTGATTATGGAGTTGGAAGTGGATCAAGGGTTATTATATTTGATCAGAGTCAAATTGCTTCTAAAATCACTAAGTTTTATTCGAATTTGTATTTCAAGGAGGATGGTAATAGACTTAAAGTTGAAGGATTAAAGTGGGATCCTTTGTTTGGTGAGGAGGAGGTTTGATTGGAGACAATGGAGAGACCTCTTGAGGAAGAGGAAGTGAGGGCCACAATTTTTGGGATGGAGAGGGATAAAGCTCCAAGACCTGATGATTTTAATAGGGCTTTCCTCCAAGATTGTTGGAAAGTGATTAAGGCTGATTTGCTTAAGGTCTTTAATGAATTTCGTGGGAATGGGATTTTAAGCAAGAGTACCAATTCCACTTTCATAACTCTAGCGCTGAAGAAGAATAAATCCATCAAGATATCAGATTTTAGACCTACTAGCTTAGTTTCCAAATGTTTATAAAATCATCACTAAAGTTTTAGCTAATAGACCGAGTATGGTGCTTGATAGGACTATTTCTAAGGTTCAAAGTGTGTTGGTGGGGGAGTAGGCAAATTGTGGATGCCATTCTGGCTGCTAATGAGGTTGTTGAGTATATTCGGAGATGGAAGACGAAGGGAATCATCTTTGAGTTGGATTTTGAGAAAGCTTATGATAGAGTGAATTGGAATTTCCTAGATAAGATTTTTGAGATGAAGGGGTTTGGTGAGGGATATGTCATATGAGAGCTACTTAGTTTTAGTGAATGGCAAGTCTAAATCTTGGTTTAAGGCTACGAGAGGGATTAGGCAAGATGGCCCTCTTTCCCCATTTTTGTTTGTTTTAGTGGTTGATACTTTGAGTAGGATGGTGGATAGGGCAGTCGATAGAGGTTTAGTGAAAGGTTTGGAGGTGGGGAGAAAGGGGGTCAAGGTCTCGCACCTTCAATTTGCCAATGATACTATCTTCTTTTTAGAGGATCATAAACCCTTCTTCATGAATATTTTGGTTCTCCTTCACATTTTCGAGAAGGTATCTGGGCTTAAGATTAATATAGGGAACAGTGGTATCACAGCTATCAATATGCTTGTTGAGAGTGTTAAGGAGTTATTTGTGGAGGTGGAGTGTAATGTTTTGGGTTGGCTGCTGTCCTATCTTGGGGTTCCTTTGGGAGGTAACCCTTGATCTACTAGCTTTTGGGATCCTATTGTGAAAAGGGTTTCCAAGAGACTGAATAGGTGGAAAGGCCCTTTTTTTTCTCTTGGTGGTAGAATAACACTTATCTAGGCCTATCTTTCTAGTACATTTTATATTTTCTTTCAATTTTCCAAATTCCGGTGTGGGTTGCTAACAAGATTGAGAAAATAATGAAGGATTTCTTGTGGTTGGGGGTAGGGGGTTTTTGAGATCATTTGGTAAGTTGGGGAGTGTGGGGTTGGTTTTGTATGGGAAATTCAGTGTCTAAAAACACAGCTCTTTTCGCTAAATGGCTTTGGCAGTTTTCGCTAGGGAATTCTTCCTTGTGGTGTTTAGTTGTTAAAAGTAAGTATGGATTAGACAAGAACCGGTGGGATACTAATTGAGATGTTCTTTTAAGAGTCCCTGAAAAGCTATCTCTCAAAGTTATCCCCTCTTCATTTCCCATATTAAATTCCTAGTGGGAAGAGGTAGTAATATCCATTTTTCGAAAGACCTTTGGTTGGGGAATGTAGTTTTGCCCATCCCTTTTCCATGCCCATTTCACCTGAGCTCGGGACAAAATGGTTCCATTTCTTCTTTTGTTGTTGATCCAGGTGGTCCTTTTCCTTCTTGGGATTTCCACTTTTGTAGATTGTTAAACGATAGGAAGATGGTAGAACTATCCTCTTTGCTAGTCTTGTTGAATAACTATCGTTTTTTTTTTAAAGGAGAATAGGTGGTCTTGGTCTTTGGATCCTTCGGGGAAATCTCTTGCAAATTTTGAATAGGTCTAATTTACCTTTTCCTCTCTATAGTTCCATTTGGAAGGCCAAAGTCCCCTTTAAAATCAAGGCCTTTATCTAGTTGGTTGCACTTTATAGAATTAATACTGATAACTCGCTACAGGATAGGAGATCTTTGAAGGCTAGACATCTTCTTTGTTTTAATTGTTCAAAATCTCTATCGCATTTGTTCATTCATTGTGACCATGCTTGGAGGGTTTGGAATAAGTTATTTGCTATTAGGAAAATGTTGGGTGAGTTCTGAGACAGTGGAGGGCTTTTTGGCAGTGTCTTTTGCTGGTTTTGGCAGGAAGAAGGAAAGGGCAGTGCTCTGGAAATGTGCATTTTTTTGCAGTCTTGTGGGGGTTGTGGATTGAGTGTAATGCATGTATTTTTCTAGGGAAAAAGTCGTCTCTTTTTCTGGTTTGGGAAAGATATTATTTGGCTTCTCTTTGGTGTGTGGGGCAGGGGAATTTTGAGGGGGTGAGCTTATATGTTATTCAGTGCGATTGGCGTTGTGTTGGAGTTTTAGTTCATGTTGGTTTTTCCCTCTCTTGTTTTGTAGTTTTCAGGTTGTTTCTTTGTGTTTTTTATCTGGATTTTCCAGACTATGTTAAGGAGATGTCTTATTCTCCTAGCTGTATATTCTATTAATAAAATTCTTCTTTTACTATTAAAAAAATAAAAAATAAAAATCTTGCCCATTTTCTCCCAAAAAAATTGTCATGGATTTTGTTCCAAAATTACACCAAATACTATGACACCACTCCTTAGGTATGTGAATGTTACATTAGTCAAAGGCAACTACTTGACAGATTCAGAAGCTAAGAAGTAAGAAGGTTTCTGAGGAAAGAATTTCAATTAGCCCTAAAAAATTACTGCTTGATCAAAGGCAGCATTCCATCCTTTAAAAAAGTACATTCTAAATATTTTTGTAGAGAAAATGGGGAAATTGACAGCCAGGCCAGTTGATACTCCTACAGAGCTAGGCTACAAACTCAGGGATAAAGATGGTAAACATCTTGTAAATGTTGGTGAATTTAGAAATCAATTGGAAAAAACTGATATACCTTGTTATTCATATATTATATGAACATTGTGTAAACTACAATTTATCCATGCACCAAGTGTTAAATATCTTAGGCTGTTTGAAGGGAAGGGAAGCATAGGAAAAATCAAACCAGGACCTGTTTTGGATTTCTAGGGTTTATGGTGCTTTCATGCGCAGGGGACTTTGATTAGGGTTTTCAAGTGAGCTGGTCTTTTCTGCTTCTGCAGCCTTTTCGCTTTCTTCCGCGCGATCGATATCTGCGTCCCCATCCAAGAAGAGCTGATACCGATTAGTAGCCAATCTCTCTGACAGCTCTCTTGCCCCTTCGACACAAAGAGGCTCTGCAGGGGGCAGTGAACCCTTGATTTGCAGTTGCAGAGAACTTCCGATCGCCAGCCATGCTTCTCTTTCTCCGATCAGTGCTGCATACCATTGCAGACCACCAGATCGCTGTCGCGACCACGCCTCGCCGCCGATCTCTCTGACAACTCTCTGACGCCTCGCCCCTTTGACACAAGGACGATCTCATCATCATCGCCGCTGTTTGCCAGCATTTTTCGCAAGCAGGAGTAGGTGCAACCTGCCGCCGCTGCCGCTGGCGTGAGCTCCTCCCAGGTATGAATCTAACTAAGACTCACTGAAGTTAGGCGCCTACAGACCAAGGGTTTTGATGGCGGCGCACGCCGGCCCTCTGGTGGATCCTCCACCAGTGGGGCCTCTTCCTAAAGGTGGTTCAGGACTTTTGTCGTATGCCCATGTAGTATCACGTTCTCACACTGTTACCCCGTCGTCTTCCTCTTTCAAACTAGCCATGAGATATCCTGTTGATATAGATGGAGATATAGGATTCATTTTCTCTGAGGCTAAGATGAACAAAGCAGCGGAAGATGTCCGGTTTGCGTTAGTTTTGAAATTTTTGCGCTCTAGGCCATCCATTGACGTTATCCATTTGAATATCATAAAGTCTTGGGGCCTTTCAGAGATCCCTTCTATTAATTTCATGGATGATTTTCACGTACTGGTTCAAATGAATAATGAACAAGATTTTCTTCATGGATGGTCACGTGAAGGAAGAATTTTGGCTGGGTTCTCGTTTCGTATTTTTCGATGGCAAAGGATTTCAATTTGAAGCAAGAACCATCCTTGGCCCCTCAATAGTTATTTCTCCCTGGTCTTCCGATGCACATGTACAGGCTTGATTGTTTATAGATTCTAGCCACGAGGTTTGGTTGATATCTGGGAACTGACAATGCTACGCTTAACTGAACCAGGGCTACGGGTGCGAGAATGTGCATGGAGGTGGATTTATTGGCAGATCAGGTGAATGCTTTCCTGATTGTTGTTTCTGCAAATCAAAAAATTTGGCAGGAAGTGAGGTACGAAAAGCAAGGATTTTATTGTGAGAAATGTCATAGACAAGGGCATTCCAAGGTGGTATGCCGAGTGGGTGAAAGGAAACAGAAATTTGAGGATAGACGTAAGGATACGAAAAATGCTAGACAAGAAAATCAACAAGAAGTTTGGCATGTAAAGCATGTGGATAAAGGGAAAGAAGTTCCGAGAGAATTGAGAGATCCATGCATTGTTGAAGAAATTTTAGAGGTGGATCATGTTCAAGAGGGTGCAACGACATCACAAATTTTGCTAGTGGTTGAAACAATTCTGCAAAGTGAGATGGAAGAGGGGGAGTTTGTACCTGAAGAACTGAGACCTGAAGTGGAGATTTTGCAGATGAACACAAAATAGTATGAGATTGAGCAGAGGGAGGAGATTGTTGAACCAGTCTTGGGTGCTCCAGACACTGATATTTTGATAGTGGAAGATATTATAGTAGTGCGTGATCAGTTGATGACATCTAGTAACATGGTTTCAGAAATCTTGGAACAAGAGTGTACAATCATGCCAAGGTATGTCCTACATAATTGTGAATCAGATAGGGAGGTGGAGACAAATACTTTAGAGAAACTCCCATTGGAAAAAGGCTATTGTTCAAATGATGATTTACATGTTCCGCTTGTTAAGTTAAAAGATATTAATGGGCAAAGTGAGAAGAAGTCTTAACGGGTCCCGTCCAAAGAAACTTGATTTATGATTAATACAATTCTAGTGTGGAACGTGCGGGGTTTAGGCACATCTAAAAGCCGTTTACAAAAGTTAATGAGGAAATTTTCGCCTTCTATTTTGGTTCTATCAGAGCCATTTTCTGAAGAAAGTTTGATGTTGCAATGAGCTAACTTTCTAAATTTTCTGAATTTTTGTGCGAATGCATCAGTGGGGGGTAAACTTTGGATGTTTTGGGAAGAAAGAGTGCACTTTGAGTTACAACATATGTCTGATCAAGTTATTTCGGGTATTTTTAGTTCTGTGGACCAGAAGTTCTTGTCTTCATTTGTTTATGCTAAATGCCGTCAAACAGATCGACACGATCTTGGGAATGATTTGGAGTTTGAAAAGAGGGATGGTTTCCCTTGGTTAGTGGCGGGAGATTTTAATATCATCCGTTCAAATTCGGAACGTATTGGTGGTCATACGAGGCCATTATTGGCTATGAAGGAATTTAATACTTGCTGGGACACCTGTGGTCTTATGGATTTGGTTGTTTCTGGCAGCAACATGTCTTGGTGTAATAGTCACAGTGGACATTCTCGGAGTTTGGCAAAATTGGATACGGTCCTCTATAATTCGACTCTTCTCCAATATTTGCCAAATAGGACTTCAAATCATAACCCTTTGATTATTCAGTTTCATACAGATTTGCATCGGTATGGTCCTTCTCCCTTCAGGTATCAGAATATGTGGAGAACTCATCAGTCTTTTAAGTCTTGCGTGGAGGAAGCCTGGTCCTTGGCACGGGTTTAGTTAGACTTGCTGCTAAACTGAAGCATACAAAAGTTGCAATCTGAAACTGGAACAAGCAGGTATTTGGACATGAGCATCAAAACATTAAAAAACTGGAGGAAAGTATGGAGGGTCTAGAGGCTCAGCTTCAGGAAGGGTATTTGCCAAAAATTGAGAAAGATTTCTTCCTTACTAAACTCGAGTTGGAAGCATGGGAAAGAGGGAGGAGATTCGTATTTCTCAGCAAGCTAAAAAGAAGTGGTTGAAGGCGGGGGATAATAATACAAAGTTCTTTCATGCATTTGTGAACCAAAAGAGGAAGAAGGCTATGATTCATTCATTGAAGCTTCCGAATGGAGAAGTGTTGGATTCTATGGAGGCTGTTCATGAGGGTTTCGTAAGGTATTTTCAATCTTTCTTAACAGATGTAGGACCCAATCGAACAACTTACCTTGATGATATTATATCTCCTATGGTTTCTGAAGAGGAGAATTTTACTCTTTGTCGTGCACCGTCCGAGGTGGAGGTAAGGGATGCTATTCTTTCTATCCTGAAAAATAGTAGCCTAGGTCCGGATGGTTTTGGTTTGGCTTTTTTCCATGATTGTTGGGATATTGTAAAAGAAGAGGTGATCAATGCAGCTAGAGATTTTTTTGCTGGGTCTCCTCTTCCTAGATTTTATTCTGCATCTTACATTGTTCTAATCCCAAAAGTTCAGAATCCCCAGAGTTTTGACAAGTTCGGGCCTATTAGTCTTTGTAGTGTTATCTACAAAATTTTTTCAAAAATTATTGTTGCAAGGATTACAAGTTTATTGTCTTCATTAATTTTTCCGGAGCAAGGAGCTTTCATTTTCGGTAGAAGTATATTTGAAAATATTACATTGGCACCAGAAATGGTTCATTCACTGCATAAGAAGTCTAATGTTGGAAATGTAATGATTAAAGTTGACATGGCAAAGGCATATGATAGGGTCGATTGGGATTTTTTAAACTTGGTTCTAAAAAGCTTTGGATTCTCCCAGAGATTCTGTGGTTTAGTGGCGGAATGTGTTTCCTCTCCTTGGTTCTCCATTATGATGAATGACACTAATAGATGTTTCTTTAAACCTTCTCGAGGGCTTCGCCAAGGAGACCCTCTATCTCCTTATCTGTTTATTATTTTGCAGGAAATTCTTTCTCGGCTTCTAAAGAAAAATTTTATGGAGAATAAGATAGAGGCTTACTATCATCCTCGTGGGGGGCGCCTTTGGTATCTCACCTACTCTATGCGGATGACATTCTTATTTTTGCCAATGGTAAGAGAAGTTCCATTCGAATGCTTATCAAGACTCTTAAGAAATATAAGGATTGGTCCGGTCAAATGATAAATAAAGACAAGTCAAGTATCTTTTTGTCAAATAGAATTGCTTATGCTCGGAAGCGATCCTTGTTAAGAATGACTGGCTTTGCAGAAGGAGGGTTCCCTGCTACATACTTAGGTGTTCCTTTAGTATCGGGTCGTCTTATGGCCTGTATTTTAGAGCCTCTAATTGCTAAATTGAGGAAAAAGATAGCGGGTTGGAAATTTAAACTTTTATCTCAACGGGGCCGCTTAACTTTAATTAAGCATGTATTATCATCAATTGGCGGTCATCGACATTCCTAATATTGTCTTCACAAAGATAAATTCTCTATTATCGAATTTTTTTTGGAGTGGAGTAAATAATAAAAGGAAAAGGAAATGGTGTTCCTGGCCTAATATATGTAAGCTTGTTTGTTAGGGTGGTTTGGGTATTAGGGATTTTGAGGAAGTAAAAAAATCAATGCATATGAAGTTTGTGTGGAGATTGTTAACTATGGATAATCTATGGACCCAATTCTTTAAAGCCAAGTATTTGAATAATAGAAACCACTTGAGAGAAATGAAGCCAGATAAAGGAAGGAACTAGATTTTGGAGATCGATTGCACATGTGATACCTGAAGTATTAGAGCATGTTCGGGTTCAAATTAAAGAAGGGTCGGCCTCTTTCTGGTTTGACAGTTGGTTAGCCTCCGGTCCTCTTTGTGCTAAGGTTCAGGAAATCAGAAACCATAAGCTACAAACATGAGATTGTTGGGATAGAGATGGGTGGAATGTTGATTTATTAGTAGATCTGTTGGGTGAAGAACAGGCTAAGGAAGTAATGAACTCTGCTATTTCTTGCAAGGAGGGTCCAAATACAGTAATTTGGGAACCTTTAATAGATGGAAAATTTACCACGGCAAGTGCTTGGGAAATTATAAGGGAGCATAAAGAGGAATTCTTAGTTTCAAAATGGATCTAGCATCCTATGTTGCCAAAACAGGTGTCAATTTGTATGTGGAAGTCTTGGTTCACTTGTCATCCAGTTGATACTCATATTCAAGAAGTTGGTGTTCAAATGGCCTCTCGGTGTGATTGTTGTTCAAATGCCAAGATTGAATCTCTAGACCATGTGTTTTGCATGGGATCTTTTGCTCAAGAGGTTTGGAAACAAGCAGCAGTGGTGTTGGGTGTTAGTTGTATGGCAATGAACACATGGAAAGTGAGTTAATTTCTGGTTTACTTGTGCAAAACGGGCCTCACAGTTAGGCATTTTGATAGATCTCATACCTAGTCTCGTCATTTGGAGACTTTGGACTCGTCGATGTAGAGCCAGGATGGAATCAATTCATGATTCGGTGAGAACTGTGTGGCTTGATATTAAATATTGGATGAGATCCATTTCGGACAAATTATCTAGATGTGCACCTACTTCTTGCACGGATATTGCAGTCCTTCGTGCTTTGGATATTCAAGTAAAAAATGTGAGGGTTTGTATTCCTCGTGTAGTCAGATGGTGTAAACTTGGGATAGGTTGGGTTAAGTTGAATGTGGATGGAAGCTGTAGAGGTAACCTAGGTAATTGTGGCGGTGGAGGCATGATAAGAGATGAAAAAGTATTATTTAAAGCAGCTTTTTCCTCATTACTGGGTTATGGAACCTATATGGCTGAATTGAAAGCGATTATTCTAGGGATTAATCTGTGCAAAGATCTCGGGTTTGATCAAGTGGAAATTGCCTGTGACTCTACTTTGTTGGTTCAGTGGATTAATTCAGGGAAGTGTTTGGTTTAGAACTTATGGGAATTGTGGGAAGAGCTTGTGTTAGCATTGAGAGGCATACATTACAAAGTGAAACATGTGTACAGAGAGGCGAATCAAAGTGCGGATTTCTTTGCCAAGCAAGGTGAATCTGGTATATCTCGATCATATAGTTGCCAAGATGATCTTCCACAGCAAGTCAGGGGAATGATTCAATTGGATTTGTTGGGATTTCCTTCCTTGCGCTCGTGATGCTTTGTGCTAGTGTTTGTGAAGGCAATAGTGGATGGTTTATTTCTCGAGATCTTTCAAAGTTGTGTTAGTTTTCCACTTATAGTTGTCTAGTTCTTATTTATTTGTTTGGTTGTTGGTATTTGGTTTATTGGTTTTGAATAAATTGTTTAAGTCAATTGGAACCACGATATTCCTCTGCCATAAGTTAGGGGTTTTCTAATAAAGATAGGAGGTGTCGCCCTCCTTTACCAAAAAAAAAAAAAAATTTTAGGCTGTTGGTAGATAGAAAAAGGGAAGTAAAGATGCTTCCTTTCCCAAATCATATGAATCCCAGGCAAGCAGACTTGTTGGGAGAGGCAATCTAAAGACGTGGATATGAAAACAAGCAGTCAGTTGTTGAAATAACAGGCACAAGAATAGGTGTGTGGTGAATGTAAGTTGCTATGCACCTACATCCTTTCTCATCTAATGCAAGAATACTATGATTACAGAAAAAAAAAATCAATTTACATTTTCAACCAGCTGTCCTTAAAAAATAAAATACACACATTGAGGAGAGAATTATAAGCATTTCATCAGAAAGAAGAAAATGATGGGCATTATTTGCACTCATTATAACACCACAGACCAATAAATGGCAGATGTCTCAACAACATAGTTAGGAAGAGTCATCATGATAAATCTTTACACAGGCAAAGAAACCAAGATATCTACAAAGCAGTTTCAAAGATCATCATTCTTTGAATCTATAGCCTAAAAAACTAGAAATATATGGATGAGACTTTAATTACCTAAAGAGCTGTACGTCCTCCTCATTCAAAAAATTAGGGATTAAAGATTCTGCATGACCCAACAATGAACCTACACACAGAAGTCACCCATAAGGAAGACAAACACATCTACAATAACTCCCATCTAAGCAATCATCAGAGATTGATAATTACGCAGGTTTCTGCAAACAGCAGTGGCTTTTTGAGCATCATTGGTGAATGAAAATCCAGGCGATGATTTAGGTAGTTCCAGTTGCAAACACTCAAGAAACTTGTGTAGAAAGAGGTTCCTCTCCTGCTCTGCAGATTGAAACATAGCTTAATTAATATTATCAATTAACCCAGTTATGATGCATGCGTCAAATAAACAAGGTTCTCAATAACGAATTGACCTTCGCAGATGTCTGGAACAAAACAATGGAGATTGGCAATCACTTTGACCAACAATGATGTTCTCTGATGAGCATAGGACGCCTGGGGCACATTATTGGGAGTAAAAGTGGATTCTAAATTTGCTATATTCAGTAAGCCCAATGACGAAAATGAATCCAAAACCCATCCAGATGCAGCAAATGGGTCAAACTCCAGGGTCCCATCTTCTTCCCTTATTGGGAGATCAGAAGAACACCAACTAGATAAGAACTCTCCGTGAGGAAGTAAAAAAATTGCGGTCAGAAATTCAGTCTGGAGGAAGTATACAAATTACATAGTCATAAACCTGATCATGACAGAAAATCCAAGAGTCTACACAAGCAAGTGTACATACACAAATTAACATGTAAATTGCATAATGAGTTCTCAATTTCAAAGAAGAAAATAAGGTGGTATTTGGTTCCCAGGATCAAAAATATTCCCATGGAATGACATTCTACAGAATCTCACTCTTAGGAATGGATGCCCACCTCATGGGTATATTTTTGCTCACATTGTAAGATTCCCATGAATGTATTGCTTATGTCAGTAATCTTGGCAAGCATTTCAAAAAGATTACCATCATACCCTTGACATGTGTATGAACAATATATGAAGGATAATTATATTTTCAGCAAAAAATGCCTACTAAGACACTATCAAATTAAATCTTTGTCCTAAAAAATTCAAGCATCACAAATAGAAAAAAAAAATCAACACATAATAATCAAATTAACCAAAGTAACATGGGCAATATGGTGTCAAAAATTCAACCATTATTTTATGTTATTTTAACATAATAGTATTATATTAATTTCATTTTTTTATTTCAATCATTTTATTTTTTTTATTATTTTAAATACAATAACAGTGTGTAATAATAAGTTTCTTTAGGGGCATTATTGTCCAACTAACCAAAATAATGAGGGACATGTAGTTCCAAAAATAAGATACCTTGGCAATTCCTATCAAACATACCCATGGGAGAGAATGCTAATGGGATTTCATATTTTGTTGGAATCATTCATTCCCAGGAAAAGTGAACTGCCACAACAAATTCTAGCCTAAAAAAAGGTGGGATGAGATGCCATGGGCATTGCATTCCTGGGAATGTTCAAAGATGCTACGAACCAAACAGCCCCTAAAGTATAACTTCTGTTTTCAGTGAAAAGATTATATCCTGTTTGATAATTTTGGGGTAAAAGGAGAAAATCTATTATAGCTTGCATTAGAAGAAAACAGGCTATTTCAGTATTATGTCGTTTGGGGTATTTTTTGTCTTTCATGTTTTTTTATTATTAATATATAAGAGGGCAGGCCTGCAGCTGTACAAAAGCTCCAGGAAAACTGCCACATGGCTTTTTCTCCCCTTCTTCTCTACCTTCTCTTTTCTATCTATAACCTTTTCTATCTATAACCCTAAAGTGCTGTATTTTCTTTATTGAATCTTCAATTTATTTCAGATTTACAACAGATTTTATGATTTTTATGATTCTTTAATGTACTCAGAAGGTAAAGGCACTTCCAAAAACCATTAAAAATCATTTAAAATGACAGAAGTACAGTAGCTAGATTATCAAATTTGATGATAGGCCTGAGGCAAGTAAATCACTTACAAAATATTTGGTAACGTAAGATCGAAAATTTGAATCATCGGAGAAAATATCAGCTAGACGCATTGCATTGAGTTGCAAAAGCCCCATTGGATATGTTTTGTCAGAGCAAGAACTAATATATTTGGTGTCTCTACCAAGTGCAGTCTTCAGTAGCTCAAGAACCTACATCATGAGAATTATCTTAAAAGAAGCACAGTGGTGGTAAAAGTAAGCCTCATAAATAGAAGAAATAATCACAAAAACCCCTGAAGGATTAGAAGAAACATCTAGAGTGGTGGTAACAGTACAGATGAACTTAGCCACAATCTCATATCATGAGTTCCATACCCAGCAAATCTACATAAAACCATGCGCACATACATATATATAGTATATATGAGAAGATAATCCAGTGAAATGACTTGTATCGCAGGTTGTTGATGAGAAAGCAAGATCCACTCAGAGATGCCAAAGGACAAATGCTGATTTGTTTCAAAGATAATGTTGGCATTGGTCTTCCAACACAAAAATAATGCACAAAATTTGTGCCAATAATTATACATATATATATATATATATATATATATATGAAATTTGCCCGTCATCTAACCTCCAAGGCAACAGATTTTGCCAAATCTAGGCTTCCTGGGGAGCTGGCAACCTCATCCAGGTAAGAAATGCTTTCTGCTTCACAAAGATGCAAAAGCTGCAGAGAGTAAGCTATAGCTGGATTAATAATTAGAGGCTAATTCACATAAAGACGCAAGTCTCAGACATTAGAAAGCTGTATTAAATTTTCAATTCTACTTTTTCCTTCCTTTTGTTAATCAAACCCTTAATCCTCCTAACCAACTGATGCCAGGCCTACATCACTGTACTATAGTAGCCTTTTAAAATTATCAAGTAGCTGAGCCAAAATTTTGTTTACAAATGCCCTTTCAATGCTTGGACTTACAATTGATAAGACCTTAGATTTGAGCCGAGATACAGAAGAGACAACTGCAGAGGACTCTTTAAACAATGGCATTACATCTAACTTCAATGTTGATCTAGCAAGCAAAAGAATGCCGCCTTTTGCACAGAGTTCCTGATACAGTAACAAAAAAAATATAACATCAAATGATATATAACCAACAATCGCTATCATAAGGATATCAGATGTGAATGTCACTGTAGATCATAAGATAATCAGAAAATCCTGATTCAAGACAAGTACGATGGGACCTAAAACTTTATATGGGGCCCAAAAAAGAGAAACATTAGAAAAATATTGATACATTTTTTTAAACAAAGAAACTTTAAGAGAAGAAAGAAAAAAACTAGGGCTGCATTACAATGATCTGAAACGTTTTCTTAATTACTGCAATTCCTAGGCATGAATTCTCGCACCCTTTCTAATTGTTTTCCCTCCTTAACTATCTGCCCCTTCTTGTTCACCATACAGAAATGCAATTGAGAAAATGATACGCACCAGATACCTCTGCTTGGTTGGGGTACACAATAAATCCTCCTACGCCTTTGCCATGTTACAGTTTTCTTTTATTTTGTGTATAGCATTGCCACTCCTTAGGCTGTGCCCACTAATTTGAAACTTAATTTGAAAGCTATATTTTTACCCAAACACTTTTGGGATGCCCCTAATAACGATAAATGGCAAGTGTTTTTCCTTGTGTGTGAATCCTATTTGTATGGGAACTTGATGAGTCAATCTGCCCGCACATCTGGCATTTACTGCTATATTATCGTTTCTCTGATCTTGTAGAAAACATGAAAAAACAGGTATCATAACAATTCATGGAATTCCAAAAATATAGATTATGAGAATCCTAAATCATAAACCTTATTCTTCACTAGGCGCTCTCGGAACAATTTTTGTTGGCACAATGACTGAAGAAAGTGTAAAGAAGCCTCGCATTGTTGGCAAAGATGGATAACAATTTGTTCAGAAGTATGAAATGATGTTGTTGAGAAATCAGTATGCTGAGTTGACAGCTTGAGCTGGAGAAACCTAACATCCATGCAAACAGCTCCAAAAGCCACATCCATAAATATATCAACCTATCATAGAAAGCTGCATGATCAGCAATGTTATAGACGTGCCAGCCAGAAAATCTTGATGAGAATAAAGTAACAATAAAATATTGAATATATAGCATATGGTCATAAATGGGAGGAAAAAAGGTGATTGCTCAACACAGTTGACACAGAAACCTGCACAACAAATCCATCAATATGAAAGACAAGCATGGTTTTAATCACGGTAGTTGGTAGCGTAACATAACGATAACAGGTGTAATGGGAAGCGGGAGTAGCGGATGTTACATAACGGGATGCAGGTGTAACGGCCGTGAATTTTTTCCAAGCACCCACAAGCTTGTGCATATTGGTGTATCTGCATGTTTTAAGCCTTTAACCCTTCTTAAAGAGTTTTAGTGTATTTTGGATTCTTTAGTTCAATTAACTAAGTTGTTTGGTAAGGGCAAGAAGTTTACATTTGTTTTAAATCACCATTGATAGAAAAATTACATGTGTATTTATACTCCTCATTTTTCTTATGTGTGATAAATTCTTATGTGTGCTAACTTAATAAAACAAAATACACTTTACACTCAATTAATCTATTAGACACATAAGGCTACGAGTAATACAAATGTACAATAACTAGAAAAGAAAGAAGGCTGAAGTTGAAAAATATAAAACATAAATATCAAATTTATAATATTATCAAAATAAAATATTTTCCTAACAAATAAGTATTTTCAAATAGTTACTTAATGCATCTTTGGTGAGAATTTAAAAAAAAAGTAAATTTTGTATCATTATCATCCTCATTATAATCTTTCCCCACTCTCGCCACATAGTATATTGAGAATGATTCATGAAAGTGGGAGAAAAAACAAACGTGAGAAGAAAAAGTAAAAAATAAAATAAATATTTTTGGGCGTAACAGTCCTGTAGCAGTTACCTAATGGGCGTAGCGGCCTTTACGTAACAGTCCCGGTCCGTAACGGCTACTACGGCCGTGATTTTTCTTCCCACCAATTCGCGGTGTGTAATAGTATCGAGAACCCAAAAAACCATTACGTAACAGTCGCAGCCATTATTTAAAACCCATGAAGACAAGTGACTTCGAAGTAAAATTACCTAAACTTATCTAGCATAACAATTTTCCCTGGATGCAGGCTAAAGTAAATCATTTCAGCAAAATCATACCTTATGATGTGCAAGCAGAACATGAACAAGATCTTGCCACTGTGTAGAAATGCATTCTGTTAATAAATGCAAACTGCAGGACACCAGTGCTGAATGCAGAAGAGGTGTACGACTTGAAACATGATTTTCCTACATAAAAGAAACAAGTCCCATTGCAGATAAATAATAAAGAAGGCATTTGAGGGGGGAAAAAAAAGAAAAGAGGGAAAAAAGAAAAAATAGGAATATAGACCCCAACAAAAGTAATAAAGGTGTACCTGTCTATATCCGCCAAGAATTATAAGCGAATAAAGCACAAGATCAAGCAGCTGTTCTGACACCTTAACATCATCAAGCAAAATCTGTAGATTTCAAAGATTAGGAGAGAAGTTTTTATGTTTTTTTGGTTCCCTATTCTTCTTACAAACTCTTCAATAAATTCCACATAAAGATTCAAAAAGTTCTGAATGAGGGCGATGAACGCACTACACTCCACAATATGCCTATGAACAAAGTAATTTGAGTGAAGAAATCAAGACAAATTTACAGAGATGACCAGAACAATCAAAGCATCCAAATTGTCTTCTCTTTAGTGTACCCTAGTTGAACAGACTTTCAAAGTCAAATTAAAAAAAGAGATGCTCCACAAAAAAAAAATTAAAATTAAAAATATGGAAAAGTTTTGCTATGGTTATCAAACTAACCTGCTCAAGTTTGGGCTGTCGAGGAGCTAAACTACACAAGGAATATAAGAGTCGAAAACCACATAACAAGTATCTGAAGAGGGCTTCATCTCTGTCAGATGACATAAGAACGGCAACAAGGTGCAAAGGAAGAAAATGAGCAAGTTTTTCCACATTAATCTGAAACATGAAACAATCTAATATGTTACATCAAAGAAGGGCTGAATATGAAAAGTAAATAAGCAAACTAATGATGTTAATGATGATGACCTGCATATATGAACCGTTTTCAGTATGGTAGTGAAGGATAAAATTTTCAGAGTCCCTCAAAAGCTTATTAAGCTCCTGAGAGCTAAGCCTGTGTAACTCTTTCACAGCTGATATTAAGTTGATAGCCTGAAATGAAACATATTCATGCTATGTGAGAGCGAATTGGAAACAAGTGGAAGACAAAAAAAAAAGAGTGCATAGGGAGGCCAAGAGTTTAATCATATGGAGTAAAATGATAGTTCAACATAAACAAGACGAATCAAAAACGACCAGTGCCTTGTAGACAAAGCATTAAATTTTAGAACATCATAAATGGCCACTATCCTAGCAAGGATTTTAAGATAGTCTCTGCTTGCATAATTTAATCAATACAAATAAGATCAGAGATTAAGGGCAACCAAAAGGGAGATTATGATTTATGTAGCCAACTAGAAAAACCCATTAATAAACTTTTGCCTTCATAATCTGTGAAACAGATTATTTTCTCTCCTTTTTTGGTTCCATAGGAGGCAGAATACTCCAAGCTACAAGATTCCAACAGGAATGGGCAACAAATGCATCAGAATGACCCAAGCTTGGGGGAAGACCAAGAGAAATGTAAAGTTATTCCTTTTGAAGGGTTGGTCGTGTCCAAAATCTATGTATTTAGTGCATTTGGTTGAAACCAACAGCTAGGATTTCCAGGGCAGATTTCTCCCCATTCAATATGTACTGGGAGAGTGGTATTGTTTGCCTTGATTTGGTACTCAGCAGCTGGTGCTTTTGCTAGAGATCTTCAATAATATTTCTTCTTTATCATGAGGAATAAAAAAAATCTAATGCAGTCCACACCAAAATTCACCTCTGCAAGGCATTCAAACCTTTCAATTCCAGTATGTACTAAAAAAAAAATCAACAAGCGATGACCAAATTGGCCTGAGGGTAAAAATCAAACTCCCCCCCCCCCCCACCCCTCTCAAGAAGAGATTGCTAAGTTACCACTTGACCTAAAAGCTTTGGTTGTTAAGTCATGGGTTTACTAGATACATGCCATAAAACCCAATCAAATGGGTAGGATACTATATATTTTGTCATACCATTATCAATACTAAGCAAGTAATATTAGTCCCAAGCTCAGATAAAAAGGAGTAGTGTGTGTTAGGTAGTTGACAGCCAGTGTAAACTTGCCAGATCTGCATGATATGAATCCTTACCAATTATTCATTAGAGCATCCCATGTGAGCAACACGTTGCACTTACACCACTCGAGTGTTGTGAAAAATGGACAAGGGTGGGCTAGGTTGGGTCATTCTAGACAGGGAAAGGATTAAGAAGTTGGTATAGGAAACTAGGACTAGATTAGCAACTTGGAATATTTGGACAGTTACAGGCAAAAGCATGGTGATAGAAGACACAATGATCAAAATAAAAATTAACGTAATCTACCCTCAAGAAACTTAGCCGACCCCACTTAGTGGGACTAAGGCTTGGTTTTGTTGTGTTGTTGTTTTTACCCTCAAGAAACTAAGTGGCAGGGAAGAAAGCTAGAGAAAACGAAAAATCAAAGACTTAAACTTTGGTACACTAAAAAAAAAAAACATAAAAATGGGGTGGGAATCATTGTAGACAAAGAAAAAAAGATAATGTAGTAAATGTTAAAAGAATAGGGATAGGATCATTAACATCAAGAAAATTCTAGGCCTAGAGATAATAAATGTCAGTAGCACATATGTTCCCCAACTAGGCTTAGCAGAAAACCTTAAAAGAGATGGGAAGATGTGGATGGTATTATAAAAAAGATACCAAGGGCAGAAAAAACATTCATAGGAGTTGATTTGAATGGTCATGGAAAAGATAATAAAGGTTGTGAGAGGATGCATAGAGGCAATGGATATGGAGATAAAAATGAGCCTGATGATACAATTTTAGATTTTGCCATGTCCTATGATATGGTTATAATGAATACCGGCTTTAAGAAAAGAGAAGAAGACTTAATAACTTTTAAGAGTGGACAAGATAAAGGTTAGATATATTTTTTTTCTAAACTGGGATGGAGGATTGTTTATCATGTAAGAATTGTAAAGTTATCCCAAGTGAACAACTAACCACACAACATAGAATTCTACTATTAGATATTTGTTTTAAAAAATGGAAAAGAAGGAGCAACATAAATCAATGCAAGAGGACTAGGTGGTGGAGGATAAAGGGAGAAAATATAGTAAAATTTAAAGATCAAGTGATCAAAGAGGGTGATTGGACAATAGGAGACAAGGTAGATGCGAACATATTGTAGAATAGGATGGTTAGCTCTATTAAAAAGACAGCAAAACAGATTCTAGGCGAATCTGAAGGAAGATTGTCGAGTAGTAAATAAAGTTGGTGGTGAGATCAAGATGTCCAAAAAGCCGTAAAGACAAAAAAGCATTTGGTATAAAACATGGCAAAATTGTAGAAACATAGAAAACCTTGAAAAGTACAAAGATGCAAAAAAGATCATTAGGGAAGCTAAACGTAGAGCTTATGATTATTTATAAGCTAGACTAGATACAAAAGAAGGGGTTAGAAACATACATAAACTTCATAGAGTTAGAGAACGAAGCTGCAATGATTTAGTTAATGTAAAAAAAAAAAAAAAGGAGGGGGGAGGGGGGGTGATGCCTGGGCCACAAGGCTCCCTACTTCACAAGGATAGGGGGAAGGCTGTCATAGTGTATGGATACCCTTGCTTTTATGCAGAGAGACTGTTTCATTGGACTCTCATGACCAACCAATCACAAAGGAGCAACCGCACCATCGAGAAGGCCCACCCTCAAAGATATAGCTAATGTAAATGCATAAAAGATGAGAATGATAACGTCTTGGTTAAAGAAGAAAAGATAAAAGAAAGGTGGCGGAGATACTTTAATGTGTTGTTTAATGAAAACAAAATTGAAAGTTTGAACTTGGAAGTAACAAATAAGGAAAAGACAAAAAATATGAGATTTATTCACAAAATTAGCATTATAGAAGTGAAGATGGCTTTAAAAAAGATGAAAAGTGGAAAATCTATAGGATCGGATAACATCCCAATTGAAGTTTGGAAATGTTTAGGGGGATAATGGAAGTATATGGTTAATAATCTATTCAACACTATTATAAAAACCAAGAAAATGTCGGCGGAATGGAGGAAAAGCACGTTAATACCTATATACAAAAACAAAAATGATATTCAAAACTATAACAACTATCGTGAAATCAAACTTATGAATCATATGATGGAAAGGTAATTGAACAAAGAATAAGATAGAAACGAGGGTCTCAAAGAATCAATTTGGTTTTATGCCTAGGAGATTGACAACAAGAGTTTGTAGTATTCTTTTCAGTGTTGAGGCTGCTCTATGGGGCTGGAAAGGTCAAGACAGCAACTATTTGCTGCCAGCTGCTTGCCAAGTGTCTCCTTGTAGCCTGGAAAGATGGCAGGACTGCAACAGCTAGTGGCAACAAGGGTCCTGCAACATTGCCATCTGTGCTCTAGGTGTCTGCTGCTGGTTTTCAGAGCTGCCAGGTGGGTGCTGCTGGTTTGTAGTGCTGCCAGGTGCTACACTTAGTTTCAGCATGCCCCATCATGTTTTTTTTCTCTCTGTCCCAACTCTTCTGTTATTTATGTTCTAGCATATCCCTCATAATTTGCTTTCATCTAGGCCCCTCCTACCACTAATAAGAAAAGGAATTCCCAATATCAGTTAACACAACTCAATTTATGAACAACATTGCTAGTATGAACTTGTTTAATGCAAAACAAAGCAAGTCATGCTAATTTTCAAAGTAGTTTAAATTTACCGTGGCTTAAAGGGTATGGTTATCAAACCATACCTTTTCACTTTAGTGAATGATGAACTCGCTAGGAATATTCAAAACGAGATCTCTTGGTATATGTTGTTTGCAAATGATGTTGTTTTGATTGATAAAAGTAGGAGTGGGTTGGAGTATAAGTTAAAACTTTGGAGCACAAATTTTGGGTCTAGAGGTTTTTAGAATAAGTAGGAATAAGACAAAACATATGAAATGTAATTTCAGCCATGTAAGGAGGAATATTGATGATAAGATTAAACTTGATAATCAAGAAATTAATAACACTAGTAGATTCCAATACCTTGGATCCATTATGCAAGCAGAAGGAGAAACTAAAGAGGATGTAACACGTAAAGTTAAAAGCAGGTTGGGTAAAATAGACGAGTATTGCAGCCGTGCTGTGTGATCATAGAATACCATTAAAATTTAAAGGAAAGTTCTATAGGATAGTTGTAAGACCAGGAATTCTCTATGGATCAAAATGTTAGGCAAATAAAAAATAACATATCCAAAAAGTAAAAGTCGCCAAAATGCAAATGCTAAGGTGGATAAGTGGTATAACAAAAGATAAATTTAAGGGAACAAACATCTTTGCAATAAGTTTGGCATAGCACTAGTAGAAGATAAGGGAGAAGCGACTTAGATGTTTTGGTCATTTGAAACGCAGGCTAAGCAGAGCTTATAACAATGTGTACTAGGGAGGTATTGGACTCATAAGGATGGTTCAGATGCCAACTATGTGAAGCACCTCTTATAGGACAAAACCGTGAGGCCAATAGGCCAAAGTGGATAATACCTCACCGTAGTTGGGCTCGAAACCATTACATTTGATATCAAAGCCACCCTAGGAGTACTATAACATGGGTGGATCCAACACAAAGGTGTGAGCCACTCTGGCAAGGGCATCAAAGATCGGATGGGTGAGCATGTCACGATCCCACATTAGATGTGTACTAGGGAGATCTTGGGCTTATAAGGATGGTTTAGACGCCAACCATGTGAAGCACCTTTTATAGGACAAAATCATGAGGCGAGTGGGCCAAAACAAACAATATCTCACGCAGTTGGGCTTGAGACCATTAAATTTGATATTGGAGCCACCCTAGGGGTACTATTACATGGGTGGATCCGAGATTCCAAGATCATTATTTTTTGTATCAGAGCCACCCTATGGGTACTATCATGCGGATGAATCCAACACAGAGGTGTGGGTCACTTTGACGAGGGCGTCAGAGATTGAACAGAAGAGCATGTTGCGGTTCCACATCAAATATGTACTATGGAGATCTTGGGCTTATAAGGATGGTTCAGATGCCAACAATGTGAAGCGCCTTTTAAAGGAAAAAATTGTGAGGCCAATGGGCCAAAGCGGACAATACCTCACCATAGTTGGGCTCGAGACCCTTACACAATGCATTAGTGAGTAGTAGTGAGCTAGTTATTATCAATGGAAGTAAAAGGGTAAGGGTAGACCTAAAATAACATAGAGTGAGATATTGAGAAAGGATTTAATAGCTCTTAATATAGTTGAGGAGAATGCCCTTGATCGTGCAAATTGGCGGAAAAGGTTTCAAGAATTCGGTATCCCAAAACGTCTCCTTTATAGGCAAGTGGCTTTGAAAGTTCCCTTTCGAAGTTGATTCCCTATGGCATAAGGTGATTTGGCCTCCATTTGGGAGCACTTAAAAAATAAGTGCTTATAGCACTAATTAATTAAAATAAGCACTTTTACACCCAAAAAAAAAAAGTGGTTTTTGGCTAGTACAGTGGCAAGTACTTCTTGCAAAAAGTGTTTTTACAGAACTACTTTTCTGAGAACTTCTTAAGTGAGCTTTGAGAAGCAATGAAAGATAACTTTTTAGCAGTTATAAATGGGTACTGTTCATAAGTAGTAAGTCAATTTTGTAAATATATAAAAATTTTAGTGGCAATTTTGTAATTATAAACAATATATTAGAAAACAATCATATGCTATTTTCTTATTAATTATAACAAATCAATTATTGATGAAGCATAATTCAATTTTGGAATGATGAAGAAGAACTTTTATGATACTCATACGTTATAAATATATATTAAGAACAGGATTATTGTTAATTGAAAAACAATAATATTATATTATATTACTTAATAGAAAATATTTAAATTTTAATTAAAAATAATTAACATGATTATCAATTAATTTTTTTTCTTAAAAGTATTAATATTTTTAATTTAAAATATATTAGAAAAAAATCATATATTATTTTATTATGTATTATAACATATTAATTATTTATGAAATATAATTCAATTCTAAAATGAATAAAAAAACTATCTATTAATCAAAATTAACATTAAATAAGTTAATTTTTTTAATTTAATTATTGATACTATTTTAAACATAAATATTAATGAGGTAATCATATGTTATAAATATACATTAATAGCAAGATTATTGTGAATCAAAAAATAATAATATTATATTGTATTACTTGGTAGAAAAAGTAAATTTAATTAAAAAATAACTAACATAATTATCAATGGAATTTTTATTAGAAAATATTAATATTTTATATTAAAATATTTAAAATAATCATAAATTATTTTGATATGTTCTATGACATGTTAGTTATTAATGAAATATAATTCAATTCAAAAATGAAGAAGAAACATATTCATTTAAATTAACATTAAATAAATTACAATTTTTAGTATAATTACTAATATCATTTTTAACATAAATTAATATGATAGTCATAAGTCATATGTTATAAATAAACATTAATAAGAACAATTATAATAAAACATACAATGGCAAACACGACGCCAAACATGAAACGACCGCAAATTGAATAAAATCAAAAGGCAAAACATGGCAGAAATAGTGGGTGCGGATTTAGGTAGCAATTCGAGGAAGGCGTTCCAATTGGGAGGACACTCCTCAGGGTGGAACCGACGATCTTTTGCGCAAATCACATTAAGCACTCAGTCCTCCAAATTTGGAGTTTTTCGGGAGAATCTTTTCTTATATCTTATTGAGGAAAGATGAATTTATGTGATCATCAAGTCACTTGGGTTGATCTGCAAAGGGAATCAAGGAGTCGAAGAGCTCAATCAAGGAGGCTTATATTTTAAAGGCAAAGGCACATCGCCTCGATCAAATTGCGATCCAATGTAAAGGGGAGATTCCTTCACCTAGAGAAGGGGTTCGTAGGAAGAGAGTAGTAGGTTCTATGCGGACCCTAAAAGCAAGAATAAGAAGATTGGAGAAGCTTCTTTGAAGCCCTACTGAAGCTCTTGTCTAAACACGATGAAGACCTTGCTACTAGATGTAGAGAGTATGGTTCCTTGAACCTAATACATCACGAGAGGTAGGTGATGAAGCAATGGGGTTCAAGACAATTGGAGATGTGATCTTTCACAAAAGTTGTCGGTAACATGCCAACAATGGGGAGGAGAGGTTTAGGAAGGAGAGATTCCGTGATTTTAGCGAGTAAATGCTAACTTCCCTTCCCAAATTAGTTTTTAAATTTGTTATTGACTTAAATACTGGGCACGGGAGAGGGAGATTTGGACCCGACACTAATGGGCCTTTTAAAACAATTACTAAATGGATCATCAAAGAAAAAAGGGAAAATGGGCGAAGCCTAACTCAAATGGGCAATCTACCTCCCTTAGATGAAAAGGAAATGGGCTTAGTAACCCAGAGCCAATCGATAATGGAAGTAGTAGAGATGAAGATACTAAGGGCTGAAAATTGACTAGGGGCCGAAAATTGACTAGGGACCGAAAATTGACCGAGTCTAGAGGTCCTTTTACTTGAATCAATTTGGAAGAAACTGATTCTAGCGAAAAGTACCAGAAGAACATAGATGGGTGTAATATTGATGTTCTCAAAGATCTTACTTTAAAGTTTTTTTTAGGCTGATAAAGCTAAAGGGGCTGTAGAGTATATAGACCAAGAGCATCTGAAGAGGGACAAAAAAGATGAATAGGAAAATAAGTCTACATAGCAAAAGATGTCAGCACCCATTTGGAAATTGAACCATGTAGCAACAAGGGAGTGGAGAGTGGTCTCTATAATGTCTCTATATCCAGTAGACATTGAGGGTGCACATGGGGATGAGATTAGTGATGGCAAGGTGTGCTCAGATTCAAGACAACTTAAGCAGTTTCTGCGATTCTGATAACAGCTTCCTAGTCGATTAGTTGAGAGATAAGATAGATATGGAAGGAGAAGACAACTGGGCAGAACTTTCAAAAGATCTTTTTTTCAAATGAAAGGGACGAAGAGTAACTTGGAACAAGAAATCCTCAATTGAAATTCAATGTGCAGGAGAAGAGAGTTCTCTACTGTCCTCTAGCATTGGGTAAGGGCTAGAAGGTACTACCAAGCACAATTTAGGCCAGATTTTAGATTTTACTCAAGGGGTCTGTCCCCTATTACTGAGTCTAATCTTGATAAGGTGTATGTTGTTGATATTCCTTCCAATGATAGGATGGATAATGATGAAGAGGTAGCAGTCCTAGGGAGTATGGACAATCTAAATTCTATGGAACCTGAAAATTCCCCATCCTGTCCAGTCCTATTTTTCTTCTAATGCTTTACACCACAAGGAGGGATCTGCCGGGGGCAGTGTCTCTGATTTTGGCCTAGAGGCTAGTGAGAGGGACTATAGAGACCCAAACAAGCTCCTAAATGACATGGGATTGAAATTAGTGAGTCTTGCTGGAGTTGAGCTTAGGTTGGGCATGAGTCCAAAAACTTATGAGCGGAAAAGGAAGAAGATGCAAAAAGAATTAAATAATTTGTCTTCTTCCATCAATGATGGGGATGGAAAGGGTATCGAGAGAGGGGGTAAATGTGTAAGATTATGAAGATTATTAGCTTGAACGTTAGGGGTTTAGGGGATGTTAGAAGAGGAGAACGATTAGGGAGGTTCTGACTTAGGAATTCTCCCGATATTGTATTGATCCAAGAGACTAAACTTGAATTAGTTGACAAGGAGGTCATTAGGGGGATTCAAAAGAGCACAAAAAGGATTGGGTTTATGTAACCTTTTGGGGGTCACGAGTGGCATTTTTGTGTTGTGGGATACTCGTCCTATTACCACAATGGAGAGTCTACTAGGTTTCTTTTTCCTCTTTCTGTCCTACTCTTAAGGCTCTTTCTAGGATGAGTTTTATTGCATCTCTGGCTTTTGCTCACCTAGGTGTATTATGAGCGGTGAATTTAACGCAGTGAGGTTCCCTTGGGAGAAGAAGGGTGGAGGTAGGGTTACCGCAACTATGCAGAAGTTTGATGTGGTAATTAAGGAGTATGGTTTGAGGGATCTCCCTTAGGGAAATGCTAATTTTTTGTGGTCGGTGGGTGGAGCTAGGGAAGTAGCTAGTAGAATTGACAGGTTCTTGTTTTCCAATGAGTGGGAAGAAGAGTTTCCTAATCTTTCCCAAGTCATATTACATAGACCCACCTACAATCATTTTCCTATTTTATTGAAATCAAGTAAGGTATCTTGGGGTCCCACTCCTTTTAGGTTTGAAAATATGTTGCTGGATCATCGTTCTTTCCAACCTTTGGTAAGGAATTCTTGAAGTGAGGGTGTGGAAAGCGGGTAGGAGGAGTCTAGACTAATGAAGAAATTTAAGAGGTTGAAAGAAAAATTGAAAGGGTGGAATAGAAAGGTGTTTGGAGATATTAGATTTAAAAAGACTAGTATTTTAGGTGAAATGGAAAATTAGATAGAAAGGCAGAAGGTATTACTCTCTCAAGGAGGAGGAGGCAAGAAGGGTTTCTTTGAAGAATGAATTGGATGAGGTAATCTTTAAGGAAATGAGAAGTTTGGAGGCAGAAGACAAAGTTTAAATGGATAAGAGATGGTGATTGTCATTCTAGATTTTTTCATAGATTGCTAGTGGGAAATTGGGAAAGAACTCATACCAATGACCATAATATATTTACTATCATTATTAACATAACACTAACACACTAGGATTGCTAAATGACTAAAATAACCATTAACACTCCCCCTCAATCTAGAGCATAGATATCATACGCTCCTCGCTTATTACAAATGAATTTAACATAAGCAGCCCCCAAAGCTTTAGTAAACAAGTTAGCAAGCTACATATCAGACTTCACATAAGTGGTTGTAATAAGCTTCTACACAAGTCTCTCGAACAAAGTGGCTATCAACTTCAATGTGTTTTGTTCTGCTCATGGAAAATCGGGTTGGAGGCAATATGAAATAGCAACTAGATGATCACAAATCAACTCCATAGACTAAGAAAATAGAAAACTCAACACTTCCAACATGTTTTTCAACAAAAAAAGTTGACATGTAGTGTGAGCCATAACCCTATGACACAACACTTGAACTAATACAGTTTGTTTCTTACTCTACCAGAAAATCAAATCACCACCAACAAAGACATAGTACCTTGTTGTGGATCATCTGCTTGAAGGTGATCCAGCCTAATCCACATCAATATATACCTAAATATACATGTGACCCTAATCTCAATATAAGAGACCTCTCCCAGATACACCTTTGAGATATCTCAAGATATGAATTACTGCATTCCAATGACTTGTCCTTTGAAAATCCACAAATTGACTCATAACAATTGTTGCAAAAGATATATCCAGACAAGTGATTGAGATAATTCAACTTTCTAGGCAAAAATCACCCATATCCAACACTAACTTGCTGTTAAAACATGGGTGTATCAACAAGTTTGGATCCCAAGAACCTAATCTCACCAAAAGATCAAGAACATACTTCCTCTGTGATAAAACAGTTCCCATATAAGATCTAGATACTTCTATGCCCAAGTAGTACTTCAATGATCCCAAATCTTTGGTCTGAAGCTTAGTCTGTAGAAAATGTTTTAGGCCTTGAATACCTTGATAATCATCACCTAAAATTACAATACCATCCACATGCACAATAATAAGAATCCTAGCCAATCGAGTATGATGATAAAAATAGAGTGATCCACTACACACTATTGAAGGCCAGACTCAAGTACTACGGCATTGAAACAATCGAACCATGCTCTAAGAGATTGTTTTAAACCATAAAATGACTTCTTGAATTGACACACTAATGCTGACTCCTCCAAGACCAAACCCAAGTGGTTGCTTCAACCTCCTCCTCAAGATCGCCATGCAAGAAGACATTCTTCACATATAATTGGTGACTTCTTGAATCGACACACTAACACTGACTACTTCGAGACCAAACCCAAGTGGTTGCTCCATATAGATCACTTCCTCCTCAAGATCACCATGCAGGAAGGATTCTCACATCTAATTGATACAGAGGCCAATGACAAGTGGTGCCCAAGGAGATGAACAGACATTGAGGTAAGTTTGGCGACTGGGGAGAATGTGTCTGAATAATCCAAACCATACACCTAAGTATATCCCTTAGAAGCAAGAAGTGCCTTCAAACGAGCCACAAAACCATTAGAGTTGACTTTCATAGTACAAAACAACAACCAACCATAGATTTATCAAGAAGAAGAGATAACAGTTTCGAAGTATCATTTTCCTATAATGCACTCATCTTTTCAACCATTGCATTCTTCCACCTAGAGTGGGCTAAGGCTTCAGAAACAAATTTAGCAAGAGCAGCAACAAAGGATAAAGCAGTAACAAACAATGATAGAGGGTGACAAGAAGTCATAGCAAATAAAGTTAGAGATGGAATGTTGTCTACATGTCTGCTTACCTTTCTACACAACAATGGGAGGATCAACATTGTGGGAAATATGATCATTTGACAAGGAAACCAAAAAGGTGTAACAGTAGAAGCTGGAGGGGACTCTCTTCCTTGGAGCCACCATCATGAATACACCTACAAATTAAATGATCGAGGTGATGACAAAGACTCAAACTACATGGAGACACAACTACAAGACTAGGTAAGGACAAAAAACTAGAACTTGGAAGATTAGGCAGAAGAAAAGACCATGGTTTTAAATAAAGGCCGCAACCGTTACGTAACGCCGTTACGTAAAGGTTTTTTGGGTTACCGATACCGTTACACACCGCGAAATCGGTGGGAAGAAAAATCACAGCCGTAGCGGCCGTTACGGACCGCGACCGTTACGTAAAGGCCGCTACGGCCGTTACGTAACCGCTACAAGATTGTTACACCAAAAAAATATTTTATTTTTTACTTTTTCTCTCTCTTTCATATATCATTCTCAATATACCAAGTGGCAAGAGGGGGAAAAGATTATAACGGGGATGACAATGATACAAAATTTACTTTTTCTTTAAATACTCACAATAGATGCATTAATCAACAATTTCAAAATACTAACTTGTTAGGAATTTTTTTTTAATAATATTAGTAATGTGATATTTATGTTCTTTATTTTTCAACTTCAACCTTCTTTCTTTTCTAGCTATTTTATATTTATATTATTCGTATGTCTTATGTGTCTAATAGACTAATGGAGTGTATAATGTATTTTATTTTATTAATTCATTTAGCACACATAAGAATTTATCACAGATAAGAACAATGAGAAGTATAAATACGAACACGCGTAATTTTCTATCAATGATGGTTTAAGACAAATGTAAACTTGTTGCCCTTACCAAATAACTTAGTTACTCGAACTAAAGGGTCCAAAATACACTAAAACCCCTTCTAAGAATGGTCAAAAGCTTAAAACATGCAAGTACGCTAATATGCACAAGGTTGTGTGTGCTTCAAAAAAATTCACGGCCGTTACACCCGCTTCCCGTTATGTAACATCCACTACTCCTGCTTCCCATTACACCTATTACCGTTACGTTACGCTACCCGCTACCGCAATTTAAAACCATGGAAAAGACTCATTGAGGTCAAAAGAGCTCTAGGAGTAGGAGTAGTATGGTGTAGACTCAAAAAAGGTAACATCGGCAAAAACAAAATACATAGTAGGATTATAACAAAGATATGCCTTTTAAGTACACGAGTAGCCTAGAAAGACATTTTATAGAACAAGGATCTAATTGATCCACTCCAAGGTTAGCTAATGAACAAAGGACACACCCAAATATATGAGGAGGTAAAGAGAACCAAAGGAGAATTACAGAGTGGGAGATTTCACTACCAAAAATAGAGGATGGCATGGTGTTGACAAGATAACAAGCAATGAGTACAACATCACTCTAAAACACTTTAGTAACATACATTTGATAAAGTAAGGTGCAAGTGACTTTAGGGATATGCCTATTATTCCACTTTGCAACCCTGTATTGTTGAGGCGTGTCGGCACAAGATGACTAATGAACAAAACCAAACTAAGTCATATAAGTAGTTAATTAAGTAATGAACTACTCTTTACCATTATCACTCCAAAGTATTTGAACTGGCAAACCAAATTGAGTCTTTACAGAATAGAAGGCACAAAATATGTGAAATAACTTAGAACAATCTTTTATTAAACAGAGTCAAGTCATCCTTGAATAATCATTAACAAAGGTTACAAAATATCGGAAACCTAACTTGGACACAACCCAACTAGGACCTCAAACGTCATATTGGACTAACATGAAAAGGCTTGTTGCCTGTTTATTGACTCAAGCAACAAGAGGAACATGATGATGCTTTCCCAACTAACAAGACTCACACTCAAGACTAGACATCAGATTCAAAGTAGAAACTAATAGTTTTAAATTTTTCAATGAAGGATGACCGAGGCAAGAATGGATTTGAAGCGATGTGGCAGCAGCAATGCAAATGGTAGGAGACAAAAGCTCAAAGTGGTAAAGTCCACTAGCTTCACGCCCTCTGCCAATTGTCTTCCTCACCTTAAAATCTTGAATGAGTACAAAATTAGGGAGGATTGTTATTGAACAATCCATGAATTTAGAAAATCTTGCTAACAAATACAATATTGAAAGGGAACTTCAAAATATACAAATTGAAGGAAGAGAAATAGAGGAAGTCGGATTTATAGTCACTATTCCCTTAACACAGTGGTGGATCCATCAACAAGGTTAACACAAGGTAAGTTTTTAGGATATTGAAGAGTAGAGAAGAAATTAGGTAAAATTGTTATATGACCAGTGGCAGCTGAATCTATAAGCCAAGGACTAGGACGAGAAGTACTTTAGTTGTAGGGTTACCTATTTGAGCAAGGGATGCAATGGGAAGGGAAGCTTGCTGGGATGCTATATACTGCTAGAATTTGGAATACTCTTCCTCTGACTAGATATGGCATGTTGCTCCTCACTTGGGCCCCAAAGTATGGAAACAGTGGTGGTTGCATTGACAACAAGAAGAGGTTTACCGTGGAGATCACAACACAACTCAATAGTATGACCTCCTCGTCCACAATGAGCGAACTTGCCAAGAGGACCTTTACCTCATTCATCTCTTCCACTGTGGCCACTTGAAACACCTCATGAACTTCTATGGCAGCTTGGTTGAAAATTGAAATCACCCTATGTAACAAAAACAATCCTCTCAAAGCCAAGGGTGAAAAACTAGATGAAAGGGCAGAGAATGTGCACTAGAGGATGCACAAAGAGTGCAAGAATAAACATCAGCAAAGGATGGCAACTCTGCGCTACCAAGTATCTAGGACCAGACGGCCTCAAATCGGGTTTCAAACCCACTAGAAGACAAAGAATTGTTATCAGCAGACATCAGTTGCTATAGGCTGCATAATATTAAGCTCCTCGTGACTACACTTCATCTCTGCAAAGTACTCTTTAACACTCTTAGATTCTCATTGTAATTGAAAGTACTCCAGGAATAGATCGTAAAGACATGTAATGTTACTGGAGTACAGAAGCTTGACATAATCCCACATCTCCTTGCATACACCTAGATGCATGCACATTTGTGCAATCTAAGGTTCCATTGAGTTCCAAAAAAGGGAAACAACAATGCATCTTTCTGATTGCACACTTCTTTTCTCTTCTCATCAAAGGGCCCAAATTGGAACAAGTGGTCAAATTTACCTAATCTTGTCAAACAGACCTTAACAGCCTTATACCACTGAACATAATTCTTACCACCCAATTTTCGATTGTTATATGTGGCAGTGATGAAGGAAACATACTTTTGGGATTCATAGACTCCATCCCAACACACACAAACTATACAAGTGAGAAAACAAGATGAACAGTCAAACTAACCAGAACAACCACGAACAAAGTGAACCACCGAAACAACCACGGATAAGTCACCAACAAACTGATATAATGTTGCCACAGCCCCACAAAATGAACATATGAACACTGCCACTGCTCCAATAGACTCACTTATGGCCTTCAATAATATTGAACAACAACTAACGGATTCACAAGTGCACAACTGAAAAAAGGTTGGATCTTAGAACAAGAAAAAAAATTTTAAAAAAAGAATAACATGAGCAACAACTTGTTATTATGGCCTATGGAATAAATCAGGGCATTCTAGAAAAAAATTGAAGCGAAAACAGGTCAAGAAGTTGTCTCACGTGCCAATGCATGGGGTCAGGACTACCGACAATCAGGCACATGGGGGTGCATGGGGAGGTTTCCGACAATGGGATTTCACAGAATTACAGATTGGAGGGTTCTGTGACGGGCTATGTGGCTGTTTTTGTGAAACATTTAAGGATTTTGATAGTTCTAAGAAGGGCAGCAAGGGCCAAGGTGCAATGGCCAGGGTATTTTCCAGTAACTGCTGGTTTTTGGGCAATCCCTAGACTGGTTTCTAGGCTGTAGGAGTGAGGTTCATCCTCCTATACTGGCTGATTTTTCTAGGATGATCAAGTTTAGGGTTTGGTATGGTGGGGGTGGTAAGGTTTAGGTTGGATCTTGCTCTAATACCATTTTAAGTTTTTAGGTAAAACAGAAGACCTAATCACAACGAAAGGTCTTTCCGTCTATTTATAATATACGTCAAGTACATTCCAATACCCTTACTAGTTCTCACTTATTAATATAATACTAACATAATAATAATGCTAATGACTAAAATAATCATTAATAGAAGTCATTTATTACAACTCATTAATTTATTTTGAGTCTTGTTCAATAAACTATTCTTGGAATTGTGTTGCAGGTACTTTGAAAAGTGTGGCTAACTAGGAACTTATGGCTTGACAACCTGGGAAATTGTAGTTTGACTACTTGGTCATTATTTTTTCTTTTTTTTTTTTTATAAACTAAGAATTGTATTAAAAGAGAGAGGAATGTTCATCAGAAAAATCAAAAGAGCAAGGAAAAGAGAAAAGAAAAGACAGGGAGACTAAGAAATCCTCCCTTTACATAAATTAAAACTAGTTACAAAAAATGCAACCTAACAGAAAACTAAACTCAATGTAACAGGGCCAACCAATCCCACTGCAAGTCTTCCAGAGAAACATGATGAAAAACCCCATTTGCTGACACCCACAGCGATGCAAGATATACTGCTCTACTCCAAAGAAAATTGTTAGTAGTAGTGACACCTTTGAATATTCTAGTGTTCCTTTCTAACCAAACACACCATATAATAGCCATAACAGTGCAACGCCATAAAGCTTTGCTATCCTTTGACAAAACCCCTAAACGTTATGGTATAAATGGCCTTTAAAGTCTATGGACAGACCCAATTTTCACCAAATACACCAAATAACTTACTCCAAATAGCCGACATGAAAGAGCAACAAAGAAAGAAGTGTGCACAAGTCTCTTCCCTCCTCGTGCAAAGGACACAAATGTCAAGGGACAGAGCCTTATTAGGTCTTCCCTTCTAAAGCAAATCATTGGTATTAATTCTTTCAAGTATCGCAGTCCAAATGAAATCTTTTACTTTTTAGGGAGCTTTAGCATTCCAAATCAAAGGATACAAAGCAAAAGAATCCGAAGTAGAATCACAAATCAAGTAGGCGAAAAAAGATTTACAAGAGAACTCCCTAGAAGGATCTAAACTCCAAACCCTATTGTCACTCCCCAAATAAACATGAAAAGGATCGAGCAACCTGGTCAAAAGAACCATCTCATTAATCTCTCCCTCATTTAGATTTCTCCCAAAATGGAAGTTCCAAGAATGCACATCTTCTTGCAAAATAAGAAAAGCAGAAATTGGGGTGTCATGAACATTTGATAAACGAAAGATGAGGGAAAGTACTAGCCAAAGGCATTTACCCCACCCAATGATACTCCCAAAAAGCAAATACGCTCCCCATTACCCACTGTATAATGCACTTTAGGAAGGAAATAATCATAAATCTGAGAAACAAACTTCCAAGGACCCAAATAAGTAATGTTAACTCCCACTTTAGCATCCCACCCATTTTGTAGCAGTACAAATTTACTGTAAATTACCTTATGCCAAAGAGAATTAGGTTCTAAAGGAAAGCACCATAACCATTTCCCCACCAAAGAGATGTTTTTGGACACCAAGTCACCAAGACCCAAGCCTCCCTCCCTTTTAGGCCTACAAATAGTCTTCCAACCTACAAGATGATCTCTACTACCCTCTCCCTACTAGATCATAAGAAATCCCTTGTTAATTTCTCAAGCCTCCTCGCTAATCTCACAGGGATTCTAAAAACAAAAAAGTAATTCAAAGGGATAGAAGATAGAAACGCATGAATAAGGGTAATACGACCCCCTAAAGTGAAGAATGCTCCTATCCACCCGTCCAGTCTCCTAGCCACTCTCTCGAAAACAAGGTCTCAAAAAGAGTCCGCGTTGGGATTACCACCAAGGGAAAAACCTAAATAGGCCAAGTCAAAATGAAACAACCACCTAGCATAGCAAAAGAATCCACATTAATACCAATACCCACTAGACCACTATTAGAGAAATTAACTTTCAGCCCAAACACTTTCTCAAACACCAGTAAGATAGTCAACAAAATAGAGAAACAGCTTATGTTATCTGATAGGAAGAGAATAATGTCATCTGTGAACTAAAGATGAGAAATGATGCAAACTCATAACCAATCATAATGCCCTCCACCAAACCTTTATCTACCTCTCTCTCAATCATCCTACTCAAGACATCAACGACGATAGTAAAGAGAAAGGGAGGAAAGAGGATCTCCCTGTCTTAGACCCCTGGATGCACGAAACCAAGACTTGGCCTCACCGTTTACTAAGACAAAAAAAGACCATAGAAGATAGACACCATCTAATCCATTTCCTATACCTCATGCTGAAACCTTTTCTAACCATAATCTTGTCCAAGAAGGTTCAGCTCACCCTATCATAAGCGTTCTCAAAATCCAATTTCAACACAAGGCTCCTCTTATTCCTACTGTTGGTCTAACATGGCTTTTCAATCTTATTATGATGATAACAAATAAAGGATGATTTAATATGTGTCGGTTAAGTGGTGATGTTTCAGGAAAAACAAAGTTCAAAAGAAAAGCAATGAAAAGCTCAATGACTCAAAAAGCCACATTCATATGAAGAGTGATCCAAAAGAAGCTCAAGCAACACCAACATGAATAAAGTGCATGTGGAAACTTAAAGTTAACTCAAGATCAAGTCAAAAGGGACATAAAGCAAAATAGATCATGGAAGACTTGAAGACTTCAAGAGTTTTAGGCTTTAAGAACATTGATGTAAGTACTTCATGTCTAAATATCTTGTGAAATATGTTGAAGCTCTTTAGGGGTAATTATGGACTTAGAGACCGTATTTCAAACCCCGGAAAATGTTTTATACGTAATGAAAGCAAGAGAGCAAAAAGAACTTTTGAAAACTAAAATGCAAAACTAGAAAATGGTTTGTCCAAACGACTGAGGTACACTGCCAGAAGACTGAAGAGTCATTTCTGAAGACTGAAGAATTAGTTCAGTCTGCTGAAGAATTTCCTGAAGGAATACAGAACAAGCAGTATACCCTCAGAAGACTGAACCCTCAGTTCAGTCGTCTGACCTTGTGTCCAGACTAAAATTTTCAGTGTTTTAAGGTACTTCAAAAGACTGAACCCGACACTTCAGTCTACTGAACACTATTAATGGCTAATTTTTTAAATGTTTTAAAATCCAAATAATGGTTTCTTGAGCCCCAAATTTTCTGAAAACTTGGAAAACACTCCAAGTAATCTTGGGCAACACGTAATTACTTTTCTATGCCTATAAATACATGGTTTTGCAAATCAAATTACACCAAGGAACTCAAAAATCTGTTCATAAGCTTAAAGCCATCTTGCTATCAAAGCTCTCTCTTACTCTCAACTTCTTGCAACACTGATTTACTGAATTTCTGAGGTGCTGATCATCCTACTACTAAGTTCTTATTACTAATTCTCATCTGGAGAGAGAACTTGGTGAATTCTTACTTGAGCTTCAATTTATTTTACTATAATATTTAAATATTGAAGTATATAGTGTTTGAAATTGTACTAATCTGCTCTTTATGAGAGCGTTATTGTACACAGAAATTATCTCTTGTATTCTTGCAGTGTATTGACGATTCTAGGTTGTTGGATAGTTGACCAAGCGTGGGGTATCGCTTGGAGAGGGATCTCTACCTTTAAAAGAGGGAATTTGTAACGGTTTGCTTCACCTGGAAAGGAGTGTTCTAGTGAAATCCTTGGGTGGTATTGGCCCAAGGCAAGGACGTAGGCTGGGGATAAGCCGAAACTCATAAAAATCTCGGTCTCTCTCTTTCCCTACTCTTTATTTTCAGCATCTATATACATTGTGTTGTGTGTATGCTAAGTGCAGGTAGCTGAGATCAAAACTAACATTAAAAAAAAAGACTCTTAATAAAAGAAAGTACGTTTTGATTAAACTTTTGCGGAAACCTAAAAAGGGAGTACGTTGTTTAATTGCTTGTGGAAATCTTTATTAAGAGAAGTGCAAACAAATTTTCGTTCAATACAAGGCTTGAAACAAACTCATACATTCACAACGTTGCAAAAGTTGAAAGTGCGGAAGAGTTGCATACTTTATCTTGGTTTAATATCTTTGGTTGTTTACTTTAAGTTGTTGATTGGTTATTTGGTTGATTAAGTTTTTCATTACTTGTGTTGTGTTTTGGTTTGTGGATTGAATAAGCAAATAAGATTTTGCTGTGTGATTGTTAAATCAACAAGAGGTTAAGAATTCATAAAATATATTAAAAGAAAATTTTTATAACCCAATTCACCCCCCCTAGGACTACACCTCAACTTTCAATTGGTATTAGAGAAGGGTTATAGCAAATCTTAATTAGAAGCTATACAAAGATCTAGATGACACACGTAGGAGTAGCTCCCTTTGGAGAGGGCCAATCCTCAACCAGACCTCCAATCTTTTGTGGACTCAACTATACATTTTGGAAACAAAGAACGAGAATCTACCTTCAAACCATGGATTGGAAAGCATGGAAGGTTGTCACACACAGTGACTTAATTCCTACAAAACTAGTAGATGGAGAAGTACCTAAGGAAGAAAAAGACATGACTGAAATTGATCACAAGATGTTACAAGTAAACTCTAGTGCTATTAATGTTTTATATTGTGCCCTTGACATAAATGAATTCAATAGAGTCATGGCTAGCAAAACAGCAAAAGAAATATGGGACAAACTAGAAGTAACTTATGAATGCACCATTGATATGAGAGATAATAGAATTGACATGCTTACTAGTGAATATGAAGCTTTTAGAATGAACCCGGATGAATCTATCACAAGTATGTATACTAGGTTCACTCACATCATAAACTCCCTTAATGCCTTAGGAAAGAATTACTCAACTTATGAAATGATTCGAGAAATCCTTAAGAGGTCTTCCACCCATTTGGGAACCTAAAGCCACAACTACTATGGAAGGAAGAAACCTTAAGAATACTTCTCTAGATGAACTTATAGGATCTCTTCTCACCTATGAGATGGCTATGAATGAAAGAAATGCTGAAAACAAAAATAAAAAATCCATAGCCCTTAAGGCAGCAAAAGAAAGCTCAAGTGAAGAAGAGGAAGATACAAATGACCTAGATGATGAAGAACTAGCGTTCATTACTAAGAGGTTTGGAAAATTCTTTAAAAGAAACAAAAAGTTTGCTAGAAAGTTTAAAGGGTCAAAATCTGAAAAAGAAGAATCTAGTAAAAAGGAAAACAAGAAAAAACCTCCTACTTTTTACAATTGTAAAAAGGTAGTACATATTAAACCCGATTGTCCACTGCTCAAAAAGAAGGCCAAAAAGAAGAAAAAGAAGGCGATGAAAGCTACTTGGGATGACACCAGCTCAAGTGAATCAGAGAACAAATCAAGTGATCAAGAAGTGGCCAACATATGCTTCATGGCGCACAATGATGAGGTAAATTCCTACTATTCATCCAATGAATCAAGTGATAGTTCGTGTAGTGATTCTAGTGATAGTATGTCATCGTACAAAGAAATGCAAGCTAAACTTTTTGCTTTACACAATATATTCGTAAGAGTCAAAAAAAGGAACATTGCTTTAAAAGAACAAAATGAATCATTCAAAAATCATGTTGACACATTAAAATCAGTTGAAAAAGAAAAGAATCACATATTGATGAACTTATGAAGAAGATAAATGACTTATCTCAAGAGATAGTCAAATTACAAGAGAATGGTCAAAGTAAGAAAGACTTATAAATAAAGGACCTTAGAGACAAAATTGAAGACAAAGAGAAAATCATATACAATTTCAACAAAGGAAAAGAGAACTTTGAAAAGTTGCTTGGTAAACAAAAGATGTCATTAGACAAGGAAGGAATTGGTTATAATGGAATTGAGAACAAAAAGAAAAAGGGTCTTTATATGGGATATTTTGTCAAAGAATCAACATACTATGCAAGCACTTCCTCAAAAAACATATATCAACACACTACATGCTTTTTATGTAAGAAAAAGGGACACATTAAATTTGATTGTCCATTTAAAAGAAAGAGTGTAAAAGTAAAGAAAGTATGGAAAATTAAAGAAAACAAAAATGAATCTATAAAGTCTAAGAAAGTTTGGATTCCTAAGAATAACACATTGAATCCTTCTTGTAGATTTGCCTTCAAAAGACAAATGGTACTTGGATAGCGGGTGTTTTATGCACATGACCAAAGATAGATCCAAATTCACCACACTCATGCTAAAAGATGGTGGATACGTCACTTTTGGAGACAATGCTAAGGGCAAAATCATTGGGATTAGTAAGATAGGTAAAGAACCTTCCCTTACTATTGATGATGTGCTATTAGTAGAAGGGTTAAAACATAATCTCTTAAGCAAAAGCCAATTAAGTGACAAAGGGTTCAATGTAACATTTAAAAAAGATAAATGTGTTGTTGAAAATAGAGAAAAACATAATATTCTCTTCACCGCTCAAAGAATTGATAATGTATATTGCATAAACTTTGAAAAGATGAAATCTCAAAATATTACATGCTTAGTAATTATGAATGAGGCTACTTGGTTATGGCATGAAAGACTAGGACACGCTAGTATGGATCTATTATCAAGGTTAGCTAAAAAGAACTTAGTTAGAGGACTTCCTAGTACAAAGTTTATTCAAGATAAAATATGTGATGCTTGTCAATTAGGAAAACAAACCAAGTCCAGCTTTAAGAAAAAGAAACATATCTCCACTAGCAGGCCCTTAGAGCTTATTCACCTAGATTTGTTTGAACCAACTAGGACACAAAGTCTAGGAGGAAAGCAATATGCTTTCGTCATCGTTGATGACTACTCTAGGTTTACCTGGGTACTCTTCTTAGCCTTAAAAGATGAAGCATGCAATATGTTAGTAAACTTATGTAAAAGACTTCAAAACGAAAAAGGTTATGGCATTTTGAACATAAGAAGTGATCAAGGAAGAGAATTCAATAATAAAGACGTTGAAAAATTCTGCAATGAACATGGAATTAGACATAACTTTTCAACACCTAGAACTCTACTACAAAATGGAGTTGTAGAAAGAAAGAATATAACCCTTCAAGAAATGGCTAGGACAATGTTAAATGAAAACAAATTACCTAAATATTTTTGGGCTGAAGCGGACTGCGTGTTATGTGATAAATAGAGTGTCTATAAGATCAAGTTTAAATAAAACTCCCTACGAATTATGGAAAGAAAGAAGACCCAATATAGCTTACTTTCATGTATTTGGATGTAAGTGCTTTGTGCTTAATGACAAAAATGACTTAAGGAAATCTGATGCTAAGTCGGATGAGGGTATTTTCCTAGGATATGCAGCAAATAGCAAAGCATATAGAATCAACAATGAGAGAACACTCACAATTATTGAATCAATCCATGTAACGTTTGATGAAGCTAATCCTTATACTAAAACAATTCAAATTGAAGAGAAAGATGATTCGTTACAAAAACTAGAAAATTTAGATATTGAAGAAGTCAAAGAAAAAGAAGAGAATAATAAAGAAACTCCAAAAGAAAATCCTATTGAAAATTCTGAATTGCCAAGGGAATGGAAATATGTAAGAAATCACCCCAAAGATCAAATAATAGGAGAACCTACTAGAGGAGTAACCACTAGATCATCATTGAAAAACCTATATAATCACTATGCATTCTTATCTCAAGATGAACCCAAAAATATTGAAGAAGTTTTAAATGATGATTCATGGATAATAGCTATGTAAGAAGAACTACATCAATTCGAAAGAAATAGAGTATGGAAACTAGTTCCAAAACCCCATGACCACTCAATAATAGGAACAAAATGGGTATTTAGGAACAAAAAGGATGAAAGTGGAATAGTTGTAAGAAATAAGGCAAGACTTGTTGCACAAGGATACAATCAAGAGGAAGGAATAGACTATGATGAGACTTTTCCTCCCGTAACTAGAATGGAAGCCATAAGAATGTTGTTAGCATATGCATCACATAACAAATTCAAATTATATCAAATGGATGTAAAAAGTGTCTTCCTAAATGGTTTGATAAATGAAGAAGTATATGTAAAACAACTACCAGGCTTTGAAGATATTCAATATCCCGATCATGTATTTAAATTGACTAAAGCCTTAAGTGGATTGAAACAAGCCCCTAGGGCTAGGTATGAAAGATTAAGAGGATTTCTATTAGAAAATGGATTTTCTAGAGGAAAAGCAGACAGTACGTTCTTTATCAAAACTAAGAAGAAAGACATGCTTATTATCCAAATCTACGTGGATGACATCATATTTGGTGCAACAAATGAAAACTTATGTAAGGAATTTGCAAAATGTATGCAAGATGAGTTTGAAATGAGCATGATGGGAGAATTAAACTACTTCCTTGGACTACAAATTAAGCAAGCCAAAAATGGAACTTTTATAAATCAATCTAAATATGTAAACGACATGCTGAAGAAATTTGATATGGAAGGAAGTAAGCCCATAGGAACTCCCATGAGTACCTCAATAAGCCTTGATAAGGATGAAAAAGGAAAACCCGTAGATATGAAATATTATCGAGGCATGATAGGAAGCTTGTTATATTTTACTGCCAGTAGACCAGACATAATGTTTAGCGTTTGTATGTGCGCTCGATTTCAATCCGCTCCCAAAGAATCTCATCAAATAGCTATTAACAAAATACAAAGATACTTGGTAGGAACTCTAGACCTAGGATTATGGTATCGTAAGGATACTAGTTTTGAAATGATTAGTTACTCAAATGCGGACTATGCAAGTTGTAAAATCGATAGAAAAAGTACAAGTGGGACTTGTCACTTCCTAGGACGGTCTCTTGTCTCTTGGTTCTCCAAGAAACAAAATTTCGTAGCATTATCCACAGCTGAAGCAAAGTATGTAGCTACTAGAAGTTGTTGTGCACAAACCCTATACATGAAACAACAACTAAATGACTATAATTTAGAATATACAACAATTCCAATCAAGTGTGATAAGACAAGTGCTATAAATATATCCAAAAATCCTATATCACATTCTAGAACAAAACATATTGATATAAGACACCATTTTCTAAGGGATCATGTTCAAAAAGGGGATATATCACTTGAATTTATTAATATCAATGATCAATGGGCGGACATCTTTACAAAACCTCTCAACGAAGAAAGATTTATAACTATTAGAAGAGAACTTGGATTACTACATAGTAGGGAAGTGGTTTAGGAAGAATTCAGAATTAGATGAGGAAGAAGAAGGAAATAAGGAAGAGAAGGACGATGAGGAATCTGAAGAGGAAGATGATGCTGATAGTTAAACTTTAGAACTTTTTAATGTATTAAGATGTAAAACAACTGGTTTGCTTGTTGCTTTGCTTGAAATTTCCTTGCTTATCTATGCTTGTAATGATTTTTTTTTGCTTATATTATGACTTTTTGATTCTACCCCTTGATTCTTTTTGAATGATGTCAAAAGGGGAGAAAATATTGTAAGCAAAGATATATTGGTGAACGCTACTAATACATTTTGAGCAAAATATGGATTGTTGAACCATATTTCATGAATGAATGATATGTTGAACCATATATGATTGTTAAAAATGAAAGTTAAAATAGTAAAAGCACACTACAGATGCTATGTTGAAATATAATGGATTGTGTGTGTACATATGCTTGATATACGTGTTTGGTGTTCATATGCTTAAATTGAGATTTTCTTTGAACTTTATTATCATTTTTCAAAATTATTAAAAGGAATGCTTATTGTAAGGGGGAGCCTTTTCAAAGGAACCCTCATCTTTGCTCCTTATTTGTCATCATAAAAAATGGAGATTGTTGGTCTAACATGGCTTTTCAATCTTATTTTGATGATAACAAATAAAGGATGATTTAATATGTGTTGGTTAAGTGATGATGTTTCAGGAAAAACAAAGTTCAAAAGAAAAGCAATGGAAAGCTCAATGACTCAAAAAGTCACATTCATATGAAGAGTGATCCAAAAGAAGCTCAAGCAACACCAACATGAATAAAGTGCATGTGGAAACTTAAAACTAACTCAAGCTCAAGTCAAAAGGGACATAGAGCAAAATAGATCATGGAAGACTTGAAAACTAGAGTTTTAGGCTTTAAGAACATTGATGTAAGTACTTCATGTCTAAATATCTTGTGAAATATGTTGAAGCTCTTTAGGGTAATTATGGACTTAAAGACCGTATTTCAAACCCCGGAAAATGTTTTATATGTAATGAAAGCAAGAGAGCAAAAAGAACTTTTGAAAACTAAAATGCAAAACCAGAAAATGGTCTGTCCAGATGACTAAGGTACACTGCCAAAAGACTGAAAAGTCACTTCAGAAGACTGAAGATTTCATTCAGTCTACTAAAGAATTTCTTCAGAAGACTGAAAAATTAGTTCAGTCAACTGTAGAATTTCTTAAAAGAATACAGAACAGGCAATATACCCTCAAAAGACTGAACCCTCAGTTCATTCGTCTGACCCTGTGTCCAAACTAAAATTTTCAATGTTTTAAGGTATTTCAGAAGACTGAACCCGATACTTCAATCTACTAAACACTATTAACGGTTAATTTTTTTAAATGTTTTAAAATCCAAATAATGGTTTCTTGAGCCCCAAATTTTCTAAAAACTTGGAAAACACTCCAAGTAATCTTGGACAACACGAAATTACTTTCCTAAGCCTATAAATACATGATTTTGCAAATCAAATTACACCAAGAAACTCAAAAATCTGTTCATAAGCTGAAAGCCATCTTGCTATCAAAGCTCTCTCTTACTCTCAACTTCTTGCAATACTGATTTGCTAAATTTCTAAAGTGCTGATCATCCTACTACTGAGTTCTTATTACTAATTCTCATCTGGAGAAAGAACTTGGTGAATTCTTACTTGAGCTTCAATTTATTTTACTTTGATATTTAAATATTGAAATATATAGTGTTTGAAATTGTACTAATATGCTCTTTATGAGAGTGTTATTGTACGCAAAAATTATCTCTTATATTCTTGCAGTGTATTGACGATTCTAGGTTGTTGGATCGTTGACCAAGCGTGGGGTATCGCTTGGAGAGGAATCTCTACCTTTAAAAGAGGGAATTTGTAATGGTTTGCTCCGCCCGGAAAGGAGTGTTCTAGTGGAATCCTTGGGTGGTATTGGCCCAAGGCGAGGACGTAGGCTAGGGATAAGTCGAATCTCGTAAAAATCTCGGTGTCTCTCTTTCCCTACTCTTTATTTTCAGCATCTATATGCATTGTGCTGTGTGTATGCTAAGTGCAGGTAGCTGAGATCAAAACTGAGATTAAAAACAAAAACTCTTAATAAAAGAAAGTACGTTTTGATTAAACTTTTGCGGAAACCTAAAAAAGGAGTACGTTGTTTAATTGTTTGCAGAAATCTTTATTAAGAGAAGTGCAAACAAATTTTCATTCAATACAGGGCTTGAAACAAACTCATACATTCACAGGGTTGCAAAAGCTAAAAGTGCTGAAGAGCTGCATACTTTATCTTGGTTTGATATCTTTGGTTGTTTACTTTAAGTTGTTGATTAGTTATTTGGTTGATTAAGTTTTTCATTACTTGTGTTATGTTTTGGTTTGTGGAGTGAATAAGTAAATAAGATTTTGCTGTGTGATTGTTAAATCAACAAGAGGTTAAGAATTCATAAAAGATATTAAAAGAAAATTTTTATAACCCAATTCACCCCCCTCTTGGGACTACACCTCAACTTTCACCTACAAATGGCATCTTCAACCACCTCATTAGCTATCAAAGCAACATCTAGGATCTGCCTGTTACCTAGAAAGGCACTTTGACTAAGAGAGATAGTGTCCTCAAGAACAGTAGGCAAACTCTTAGATAACACCTTATTCAAAATCTTATAGAGACTATTACCAAGCTAATAGGTCTAAAGTCCTTGACTTTAACTGCCACATATTTTTGGGGACCAAGGTAATAAAAGTGGAATTCAAACTCCTCCCCAGCACTCCATTGTGAAATGAATCAAGAAAAAATTCGAGCAGGTCTCCCTTCAAGGTCTCCAAACTATCTTAAAATAAAGTCATAATAAAACCATCTGGCCTAGGAGCCTTTTCTCTATCCATCTTAAAAATCAAGCTTTTATTCTCCTCGTCCTCAAAAAGTTTCTCCAGCCAAGTAGCTTTATTAGTTGATATAGGACACCAAGCCCGCCCCTTCCTCGGACCCCGCATATGCAGGACCTTTGTGCACCGGACTGGCCTTCTTTTCTTTTCTTTTTCTTTTTTTTTTTTAGGACACCAATCCAGCCCCTCAATCATAACTCTAAACTCATCCTTCTCTAAAAAGTGATTCTTGTAAAACAAGTCTATTAAAAAAAAAACATATGTACAATGAAATGAGCATGGTCTTAAATTTATGCAAAATTGTCGTTGCTTTCCACCACCCTAAAAAATCGAAATCAATTTCTGTCTTGCAAAATTTCCACCAAAAATTTCCACGAGTCATCCAAAATTTATCAAAATCTCAAAATTTCAATGAAATTTAGTGAAATTTTAACTATAAAATAAAATTTCCTTGAAATTAAATTTTGAAAATTGAAATTGAAGTAGAATTTATCTCTTAATTAATCTTATTTTTTTATTGAAATTAAAGATTCTTGCAACAAGGATATGAATGATAGCTTACATACTTCCAAAATTGCATAACTAGCTACAAAATTTTATTCGGTCAATTATATTTAAATTATTGGTATTTATATAATAAATAAACAACAACAACAAATCAAGCCTTAAGTCCCGCTAGGTGGGGTCAGCATTTGTATGGTAAATAATATTTAACTAATTAATGAATTCATTTACTTTAGTTGAATATGTTTAATAAGTTTACTTATTACTATATCACAATTATTGCACCTCCACAAACATCTCATTTATGTATTTTATTTATAGTACTTTAGTTCTAAATCTTGCATTTTTTGTTTATTGACATTTTCTAAACTTTGATAAAAGAATTCCACGACATCATTTTTAAAAATCAAAATCGAAATTGACATTGATATTAAAATTCTCATATTTTTGTAGCCTCAAAATTTTAGTCGAAATTGAAATTTAAGACCTTGGAAATGAGGATAAGAAATCCCCCCAAGAAAAAAGAAAACATAAAAGAAACAAATTATGTTGAAGCTGTCCTCCAAACCCTTTGAATATCGGACAGCAAAAGACCCCCTAAAAACCCCAAAAGAATGAGCTCAAAAAGAAGCAAGAAAAACAACTTTTTCCCAAAGCAAACTTGAAGAAGTCTTTTGATCTTTAAACCTAGCATTCCTCTCCAGCCAAAGTGACTACAAAAGTGTAAAAACAACACAGTCCGAAAATATCCTCTCTCTCCTTCCCAAAACGCCAAAATTCACCTTCAAAAAATCCTAAACTGTAGCTGCAGCCACCCAAACCACACCAAAGTACAAAAACAAATTGTTCTAGATGCATCTTGCTACCTTACAATGAATGAACAAATGACTAATAGTCTCATTAGACTCATTGCACAGCATACAATTTTGATCTGATGAATGGAATTGAAGCAGGAAAGGAAATAAGAGAGGAATGGAATTGCTTTCAAAATCATGGTTTTAAATAAAGGCCGCGACCGTTACGTAACGCCGTTACGTAAAGGTTTTTTGGGTTACCGATACCGTTACACACCGCGAAATCGGTGGGAAGAAAAATCACGGCCGTAGCGGCCGTTACGGACCGCGACCGTTACGTAAAGGCTGCTACGGCCATTACGTAACCGCTACAGGACTGTTACACCAAAAAAATATTTTATTTTTTACTTTTTCTTCTCACTTTTTCTCTCTCTTTCATATATCATTCTCAATATTCCAAGTGGCAAGAGGGGGAAAAGATTATAATGAGGATGACAACGATACAAAATTTACTTTTTCTTTAAATACTCACAATAGATGCATTAATTAACAATTTCAAAATACTAACTTATTAAATTTTTTTTTTTTTTTATTAATATTAGTAATGTGATATTTATGTTCTTTATTTTTCAACTTCAACCTTCTTTCTTTTCTAGCTATTTTATATTTATATTATTCGTATGTCTTATGTGTCTAATAGATTAATGGAGTGTATAATGTATTTTATTTTATTAATTCATTTATCACACATAAGAATTTATCACAGATAAGAACAATGAGAAGTATAAATACGTGCACACACGTAATTTTCTATCAATGATGGTTTAAAACAAATGTAAACTTGTTGCCCTTACCAAATAACTTAGTTACTCAAACTAAAGGGTCCAAAATACACTAAAACCCTTTCTAAGAATGGCCAAAAGCTTAAAATATGCAAGTACGCTAATATGCACAAGGTTGTGCGTGCTTCAAAAAAATTCACGACCGTTACACCCGCTTCCCGTTATGTAACATCCGCTTCTCCTGCTTCCCGTTACACCTGTTACCGTTACGTTACGCTACCCGCTACCGCGATTTAAAACCATGTTCAAAATGCAATTACCGCATTTGGTTAGTGATATGGAATGGCTGTGGGAATCCAGTTTCAATTTCTTTCCAACATTTGGGGTTCTTCAAAGGCTTATATAGTGGAATGAAAAAGAAGTTATTTTTTTATAAAAACTGCTAATACATAATTATTAAATCTTGTATTACTATTTTTATTATAGTTAATATTATTTTATATTGGTTTTATTATTTTTTTTTGTTTTTATACTAATTATTATCCTTAAAATAACAAATATTATTATTTTTCCTTTTTATTATTATTTTTTTATTTTTTTATTATTATTTTTATAGTAATAAATATTATTGCCATTGTAATTAGTTGTTACTATTATTTTTTACTGCTTTTATAGTAATCATTGTCCTTAAAATTATTATTATTATTATTATTATTATTGCATTTTTTATTATTATTTTTCTTCTTGTTATTATTGTTATTGTAATTATTATTAGTTGTTATTTTTTATAATAATAATAATTAAATTATTATTTGTTGGTATTTTTGTTTGATTATTATTTTTTATTATTTTCATAATAGTGATTATTATTAAATAGAATTATTAGTTTTTATTATTGTTATTGTAATTATTATTTGTCACTTTTTTTATAATAATAATAATAATAATTAATATTATTATCTATTTTTATTTTTGTTTAACTATTACTTTACTATTTTTTTCATAATAATGATTATTATTAATGTAATTATTATTTTTTGTAATGTTGTTATTGCTATTTTTTATTATTTTTATAATAATTATTATCCTCAAAAATTATTTTTCTCTTTTTTTATTATCATTGTTCTTATAGCTATTATTATTTTAAAATTATAAATATTATTTTATTGTAATTATTATTGGTTGTTATTATTTTTTATTATTTTTATAATAAGTATTATCCTTAAAGTTATAATTATTATTTGGCTTTTTTACCATTAATATTGTTCCTCTTGTTATTATTATTTGTACAATAATAAATATTATTGTTATTGCAATTATTATTAGCTGTTATTATTTTATTATAATAGTAATAACAACAAAGTATTTTTAGTACTTGTTGCTGTTTTCAGAATATTTTTTATTATAAAATGAGTCTGATTCCATAAAATGAAGATTGATTCCAGCCCTCCTGGACTAGAATCAGGATTCCCCCATTCATAGGAATCGTATTCCGACCTGAACACAATTTCGCCCTTGGTTCCGCAAATCGAACGCAGGAATGCGATTCCATTCTAGGCCTGATTCCACAGTGGGCTTTGTAGCATATCATTTGTGCTGATCTTGTTAAGAATTAATGTCCAAATGAAGGCTTGGATTTTAAAAGGAATATGTGCTTTCCAAACAGCTTTATGTAAGAGGAAAGAGCTAGGATTTGTACATTTTATGAGATTGGAAAAAGAAAGATTTTGAAGAGAAAGACCCTAAAGTGTCCCCAGTCCAAAGCCTTGTATCCCCACGCAAATTTTGCAAGAAAGAATCCAGCACACCCAGTGAAAGTGTTAACTCACCAACCTCTCTCTTTTATTGAGACTTCTAAAGAAATGAAAATATCAATACAGAGAGCCCCCCTCAAAAGAATAAAAGGCTGAAATTGGTGCATTGCGAACAATGGTAAGTCTAAATAGATGAAGCACTAACGGCTCCAACAAAAACACACCAACCCAAAAGTCCTACAAGAATTGAATTTTATCCCCAATACCAACTTCAAAATGAGTGAGAAAAAAGAAAAGACTAGCAACATGGGAAACAAACTTCCAAGGACTCACATGAGTGGCATTACCACTCCCTTTGGAATCCCATCTATTATTATGTATTTCATATTTACTCTTTATTACCTTGTACCATATGGAAATACATTCTAAGAGAAGCCACCATAACCACTCCCTGTTAAGGATATGTTTTTAGAAATCCCATCCCCAAGCCCTAAACCCCCTCTGACTTGGGCTTCTTAACCACATCCATCCCAACTAACTAAATGGTCCCTCTTATTCTCACCAATACCCAATCAAACGGAATCTCACATAACCTTCTCCAACTTCCCAGCAACCTAGAGGAAATTTTGAAAAGGGATAGAAAATAAATAGGAATATTAGCGAAAGAAGCACAAATAAGAGTGATTCTACCCCCCAGTGAAAGACAAGCCCTCTCCACCCCTCTAAGGGAGTAGAGTTTGCATTGTAAACAAGTAATTGATGCTCTATATAGGACATCGAGCGGGAACTCTGCAGTCCGTAAGAAGCTCAAGTGAGAATAGTGGCAATGAAAGGGTTAAAGGATTCCCCGAGCTAATGAGAACATAGAATTTAGGGCGATTTCAGGGGGAGAGAGAGAGAGAGATTTCTTTAGTGTCAAAAGATTCCCACCAAATCCTCCATGGAGAACTCACATCTCAATCAATAAGAAGAGTGGTGAACCATGGTTAGGCTGAGAGAATAAAAACAGACATGTGGCAAACACTTGAGCAACATAGGAAAAGACTAGAGATCAACACTAGCTTAACAAACCATATTCAAGACACCAAGCCAAGACTGTATAAAACATTTTAGTGGTACAAAAAACCCCTCCCCCCACATGTCCCATGGCCAATCCTGGGACCATGCTGCTATATTAATCTCATACAAGAGTGCAAAAATAAGACAATAAACAACAAATTCATAATTGGGCACATATAAATTTAATGTGTGTCAATTTCATAGCCTAGGGCAAAACAATAATTTTAACACATTAAAAATCATCAAGTTCACTTGGTCACTAAGGATAAGATCTCTATAAAAAGGGATCTATGGGTCTCTTTAGAAGCAATAAAAAAATGAGCCAAGTCAAATTTTCCAGCTTTGTGCCATCTTAGATGATGTTATTGCCTTCTATAAAGCGTGAATTCTTAACTAGGTGTGACTGCCTAGCCTATCTATTTCTTCTTATACTGTAGTTCTCCTATGTTTCCTACAGCTTGCTGCCAGCACAATAAATCACTGAAATCAAGCTTCAACTCGCAACAAGCCTATTTTTCTAACAAATACATTGACTAACTCAATTTTGGTCACGCTTATCCAAAATTCGAACAAATATAAGCCTCAACTCCACTACAATAAAGCTGTTTGTGGAAGATCCTGCATCAGTCCAACACTCCAACATGACATTAAACTGCAAGTGCATAATTAAGGCAGCCTCCATGTCTATCAACTCCCATGGAGGTTGTGCAAGAGCAGTGTGGTTCATGTGTGTCAATCCTTACAGTGAGCATGCATGAGTTGTGAGTTTGAGTATGGGGATTTTTTTTGAGAGTGAATAAAGTGCTTGCAAATCATTTTCTCCATTGGATTGCTTAAGTGCAAGTCACGGAAACTCAGTACCCCTTTCATTTGATAGCATCCCCTTTGACTTGATAGCATTTTTCCCAACTAGGAAAGATAACTTTCTGGCAACAGCATCCACTCAAATCTGTCCTCCAGTATCTCCGGTTTCAGGATATTTAGGAGGGGCCAAACCATGTTAAGATCTCATATGTTTTCTTATGTGTGCTAGATGTTTGCTTCTTGCACGTTTTGTAGGTTCTAGCCATATGATATTTAAGTTGATTAAGATCATCCCAATAATCATGCTAATGGTAGAATTCTTATTCAGAAAGAAAAATCATAAATTTTTCAAAATATATCAGAAAACGGAAAAAAAAAAAAATTATTCTAGAACAATATAAATTCCTCAAGAAAATTCTCATAGAAAAGAGATCATAGAGGACAACAAAACATACACACAAAACGCACACACACATGCACCCGGGAAAAAAAAAAACACAGCAAACAGCAAGAAGGATTACATAGCAGCAACACCCAAATCAAACTCCCTAGAATCGAATCACTTCTATCAGCTAAGACATTGACCTTTAAATACACAACCTCATGATATTAAGTGAGGAGCAGCAATGTTCACATAATGTTTGGAGCTTCTTCCAACAATTTGACATACATAAAAGAAACAGCACCTCTTATTTTTGTTAGCTACATAAAATATATATATATATATATATTACTCAAAACTCTTCACAGTACCACAGTAAGTGAATAAGAAGTGATATTAAAGTAAAATTATCAACGAATTTATCCACTAAACTATGGAGGAATTTACCCACGTGTTATTGTAACTGCAGCATAAAATATTCAACAACAATATAGTTTCCAATAATCCAATTGTGAAGACTCCACATTCACCATAAATTTCCTGAGTTTAGTGAATATTATTTCTTTAGAATTCAAATTTTAAATATTTCATCTCCTCTGCAACTCTCTCCACACATTGTCTTCCTCCTCTAACCAAAGAAAGGGCAGCCCAGTGCACAAAGCTCCCACGTATGCGAGATCCAGGGAGGGGCGGACCACAATGAGTCTTCCTTCTCTAACAATTAATAATAATGGAAAAATTAAAAGGAAGAATTTAATTGATGCCATCAAATTCCCAGAAGCATAAGTTCAAAACTAGAAGATGAATCACAGACCAATAATGTACTTTTAAGTGATAAATTTAAAGTCAACACCCCCCCCCCCCCCAGTATTAAATGTTGGTTTGATGCTTCTTTTTTCAAATTTCAACATTTTAAATTTCTAGTCATCTAGTGATATATTGAATAAATTAGCTCTCTCCCTCTCAATTTTCAAAAATTATACTCATTCAAATCTTTAACGCAAAGTTGGAACAGTGTCCTTGTATTTTCAAAAGAAATCTATCTCTACACTGCACACGCACATCATTCATGTATGCTTCATCACTAAGCTATGTATCACCTTCCACAAAGACCTTATAGAGATGCAATAGTTGCCTCCTTTGATCCAAACAAAAGTGTGATTGCCTAAGGCATATTGATTAAGACTAAACTTCACAGATGGGGGTATGGTGAAGTCAAACTAATAGCTCAAGCTGCCCCAAATAAACTCAAACCAAGATTTGACACCCCTTATGTTAAAAACCAAACCAACCCAAATCGTAGCCAGTGGTGTAGCCCTAGCTAACATTTAATATCTACTAAAGAATAAGAAATGGTCCAAAATCTAAGTTATCTATAAGCCAACGACAGAACAGATTCAGAAAGTAAATAGAATTATTTGAGATAATAGTTACTTGGTCAGTGCTGCATGATGGTTCTTCCTTAAGTTGCCTCATCCTTGAGAATCTAAAGACAAGAAAATAACTTTGAATGAAGATGACAAACAAATAGAGAAAATTAGAAGCATGTATGTAGAGCATGAACAAACCAAAAGTAGAGCATTAACAAATTCTTAAAACTATCAATACTCAAAAAAGCTTTTATTCATCTCAAGAAAAATGTATTAAAAGCACATCCCAATTGCCAAATGCTTAGCAACAGGATTCTTCTTACTAGGTGACATCCATCTCAGAAACTCGAATTTGGTTCTTCTTACACAGAACCTAGCTCCAACTACAACAAAATCTCATTCTTGTGATCCTATCATTATAAGCCTCAAATACTTTGAGGCCATATGCCTGAGTTTATTATTTTTGGTTACACATAAAGAAGCTAAAAAGTAATTTTGCAATTTCTTAGTCATTGCTATGTGAAAACACTAAGATGCATATTATATTATTTTACATGTTGGAGTTGCACATCTTCTTAAAAATATTACATGCTATTTGATATTTTTGTTTTGTGTGTGTGTGTATGTCAATATCAAATATAATTTACCTAGATGCTTGTAAACTTTGGCCCTTTTACATCTCCCCCTTCCCTCCACCTCTGCACACTCCCACTTCATGTAACTATGGTCAAGTCAGGGTGCAGTAAACATTGCAAATATTGGGCCCATTTTCTGTATATGGCATTTGATGTCTAGTATTCGCAACCAGCAGAGTATGCAATAATCATTGAACCCAAATTTTCAACAACTAAATGGTGAATTTGGATTTTCACACTCTTACAGTTAAAATATATATATATATATATATATATATATATATATATATATATACATGTTTGCACCATCATATAATTCAATGTTTAAAAGGCTCAATTGAGGCTCACCTCAAGACGAGCATGCCTAAAAATCCTTGAGGCTTAGTCGCTTACACATTTGTACAAAAGGCACACCTTTTGCCCTTTCTTAGTTGAGGTTTACGTATTTTGGGTGTATTAATCTCGAGTTAGATTTGGCTAGAAAATTTAACTATATGTTAATATGAAAGAAATGTCATAATATGATTCGATTTCTAAACTCTTGACCTCAGCCTTTCAAAAATAATTGAGAGTTGCATCTTAGATCATGAAAATAGTTTGAGGATGAACTCTGTAACGTTATAGCTATCTCTCCGTATGATTTACTTAACAAATTCAAGTTAGCATTTTTCAAAAGCCAACAACTAGCTTACAAATCGTATTTGATTTTTCTTAGATCTTATTTTCATTTTCTTATTTTTTCTTTATTTTTAAAAAATATATGTAATTTATTTACAAATTTTTATCTTAAAATATAATTCTCAAAAGGCATGTGCCTCAATGCCTTAAGGCTTATGAGGGTTAAAACACCTCACTTTACACATTCAATTTTTAAAACAATGATATGACTAGTGGACAAATAAATGATCAACACTTCAAAAGAAATCAGTATAATAAATAAAAAACTATTTACTTTTGTTATGCAAGATAATATGATTTCAAATATTTAAAAACCCCTAGCAGTACTTGAAGTTCAACTATATACCTTTTATTTAATATAGAAACGAAAAGACAGAAAGATAGCCTTTCATACTGCATAATTGTTGAGGTGCAGTTTATTTCCAATTTATTTCAATGTTTCAATTTGTGTGTGAGAGTGAGAAAATATAAGATAAGAAAGTGCAGACAATACCACCTATTACCTTTTTAACACTGCTACCACTGGGTCAAGCTTGCCCTCATAAGAAATTACCATATATGGGAAAAATTAAAGATGGCACCAAAAGGGAAGAATTGAGGGAAATTTTGGTTTATTTTGTTTAGAAAAATAGTAAAGCAGTTAAGATGGCCTGAACACATATAATGTAAAGTTATAAACCAATGAATGCTCCAAGTAGGAGTGATTCGAACTGAATATGCCAAAACAGCATTGGAAGGCGCAATCGAATGAGGGTTGGCACAATAAGAAAGCACAACCCCTGAACAAATCCTACGCAGTGCTCCCAAACGCAAGGTAAGAATTCAACACAAGATGTTACTCCAGAAAGAAAAATGGCAAAGAAGGACTCATATTCCTGAACTCAAGTAGTTGAAATCAAGATTTACTTGAGTGTAAGAGAGCGAAAGACGAATAAATAAAATGGATAATTCTCTTCAACAATCAATACCAATATTACTGCATATAACAAAACATTTCCTTCTTTTATAATTTTTTGACGAGTAATGCAAATAATAAAACAGTCTATATTCAAACAAGATACGCTTAAATATTCCAAACCCACGTCGAGAAACCCTAGATTTATGACAAGCCATGTGAATTAAGCATTGAAACTTAAGGAATGTAGATAACTTCAACCATCACTGTCAGAGACGCATGGCTAAAAGGACAAAAACAGCAAAAGTATACATCAAAAATTAATTTAAAAAAAAACACACACGCGCACACACAAACACAAGTAGAACGCAAGTAGAAGAGAGTAGAGAGATGACCTGTGGAGTGTGTAAATGAGATTGGAACAAGAAATTTGAGCGCGAAATTTTGGGGAAGAAGAGTGTGTTTGCAGTTATACACCTTGAAAAGTAGACGTCCAACTGGGAATCGAGAAGGTGGTGTATTGATTGATCGCTGAAAAAACCTCTTACGTTATAGTTTGGCTGTTGCCACATTTATGCCCAGCGGTGCATACTGCGTACATGGCCTACATCTTTCTTTCGAGTTCCTGACCCCGAACCGCCTTCATTCGGGTCGACCCGCTGTTCATGACCCGGATTCACCTCCTAACCCCGGATTCGTTGTCGTTTACTTCGTGGATCCGACGCCGCATACCGAGCCACCGGACATAGCCGAGTTGGGGACAACTCAGTTGGGTAATCAATTTTGGTTTCAAACCAAAATTAGTAGCGCTTGACAGGTTATGAGTGGGGTGAACACAATTCGGTCAAAATCGTATTAGCCAAATCAATCGAGTCAATTCGATGGATTCAATTCAGTTAAAATATAATTCGATTTGAATTGGTTCGATTTTAATTTTAGTTAAAAATTAATTTTTATTTTTTTATTCGATTTGAAATATATTTAACTTTCGTTATCCAAATTATATAATAATAATTAAAAGTCATATATAATTTATATATTCTAACAAGTTATCATTTAGATTTTAGGTTCCATTCCAATTTCCAGCCTCTTGGTTTCAGGCCGGCTCTTCACAATATGGCACCCTAAACGAATGATTTAATTAAGGACCCTTAATATTTTGTTTTATTTTTATTTTTATTTAAAATTATTTTTTTTTAACTTTTTAAAATGCAAAATCACTAATCAATGTTATCTTTATCACTATTATTATTATTATTATTATTATTATTATTATATTCTAATTCCATCTCTAGAATTGATTACTCATTTCTTGGAGGATTTTCATCTTACTCATTTATATTTTGTTTAGAACTAAAAATAAATTTATCAAGAGCTCCCTTTTGAGATGACACTAATTCTTCTATTTTTTTTAATTTCTTCGTTTTTCATATCCAGATTCATATTTTCTTGTTAACATAATTAAATTTCAAAATTAACACTAAGTATAAATTAACAAATTATGTAAACAAATAAAAATAAATTTAATAAATCTATAGAAATAATATATTGAAATTATTATTATTGCAAATCGATCGGCGAGCGATGCTTTAGAGATATTGGATTCTTGCCGAATATAACGTTGTAGCCTCAAAGCTTCCAAAATCTAAGAAAAAATAGAAAAAAAAAATTCAGAGTAAAAATAATAGAAAAATAATGAATAAACATTGAAATCAAAATTAAGGTTGATGAAAATTACAGAGAATCGGAGGCTCGAAAATGATGAACACAAGTACCGGAGCAAAAATCATAGAGACTGAGAGATGAGAGTGAGAGAGTGTGAGAGATAGAAAGATTTTTTTAGAGAGGTTAAAAGAAAGAGATGAAAGTAATAGATAGTTAGAAATATAATAAAGTTGTTAGTTGGGAAGTCAATGAGACTTAAAAAAAAATAATTAAATTGTATTTATTTTAGATTTTAAAATACAATTTCATTTATTTGTTAGTTGAAAAGTTAATGTATGGGAAAAGAGCATAATAAATAATGCTAACATTATTTAATTAAAAAATATTTGGAACCCCAAAAATATATTATTATATTAAAAAAAATTTGGGAGCTCAAAATTTTTGGGGCCCTAGGCGAACACCTTAGCCACCTAATGGTTAGGCCAGCCCTGCTTGGTTTCATAGTCCACACTCCACACTCCAAACTTCCATGTGCACCATTCGACTTTGAGAGTTTGAGTCGCCTCGCACCTTGGCCCCTTGTCGTCGCTCAAGCCCTCACCTGAGTCGCCTCACCCTTGCCGTCACCTAAGCCCTCACCTAAGTTGCCCTAGCCCCCGCCCGAGTCATCTTGCCCTTGTTGTGGTTGTCGCCTCTCAGCGCTTAGCCTTCGATCAATTGATCCTTAGTTCCTCACCCATCGACCATCAACTGGCTCCCTCTTCCCCTGCTTGCTATTGTGATCACAAATCACTAATCTCATCTCTTAACCTCAAAATCAAAACTCTCAAAGTAGATTTGGAAAAGGTTTGAAAGGAAGAGTATGCAATCTAGTTGAGTTAAATTTGGTTAACCAAATTAATTAAAAATTTAGTTCGATCGGGTCATGGTTATTTAATAAGACTAATTCAGTCAATTCATTTTTGAAAATTTCTTAACTAATTTTTTTTGGTTAATTAATGAAATTGTCCAAACTAATTGAATGCTCACCCCTAGTTATGAGGAACATATTTACAACTCAAATAATTATCAAAACATTTTAAATTTGCAGGTTTTTAAAGAGTATTTGAGAGATGCTTGAGGTGAGTTTAGCTGTGAAAAGTATTTTTTGTATTTTAATTTTTAGTTTTTAAATAATTATAAGAATTTTAATTTATTTTTTAATTTTCAAAATTCGTATTAAAAAATAGGAAATAAAAAGTTTTTTAAATATGCAAAATAATTTTTTATTTTTTTAGATTTTTAAAATAATCACTATAAAAATAACTTGTTTTTTAGTTTTTCAAATTTTGTATGAGGTAATATTTGAAGTTTACATTTATTTGTGTGGATTTATAATAAACTTTGTATATAATTAATACAAACTAAATCTAAGATACAAATTCCGCGTTCTCATATGTAAAGTAAGAGTTCAGATCTAAAAAAGTTGTTAAAAAAATTCAAACCTTTTACATAAATTTGAAAAATTGGAAAACATGATCCATTTTTTTAACAAGTTGAAAAATTAGAAGTGAAAAATAAAATAATTCTCACCGCTAAATTGTTGTCAAAATTATTTATTGTTGTTCATTTATTTCATAAAAGCGTTGTAAAAATGAAAAATTAGCTAACTTTTTTTGTAATTTTTTAAACACTAAAATAAAAAAAAAATTATTTCCACAACTAAACAGACCCTTAAGATTTGCATGCTTATATTATAATATAGTATAATTATATACAAATATTTTATTTATAAGAATATGGTATATTATTATATCATATTATATTATAAAGATGCACTAAATGTATTATACTTATTATATTTAGACATAACAATGCATTAGAATGAGTTTTTATGATATTATGAAATATATTATTTTATCACATAATTTTTTTGGGAAAAAAAAAAAGAAAAATATATTAGGACAAGGGGGCAAAGAGTATATACAAGAAGATCAAGCCTGGCCTAATAAAGGATGAACTTTGTTATTTTAAAACATTTTTGGGAAATAAAATATAGTTATGGAACTCTTTATGATTGATAAGAGATTTCTTTAATAAAATGTCATTTTAGCGGAAGAAACTTTTAATTTCCAAGCAAAAGCAAAGTTAAGGTACCAAAAGAGTTAGAGACTAGACATTGAGTCTCAATTAAAAATGAACAAAGCATAAGATTGTCAATTCTAAATGGTTAGGAGAACTGATTTCATAAGTTATAGTCTATTACATAAGTTAGATGTTTGTAATTCATACTATAGATTTTTGAAGTTATTTTCTCGCCCAACATGTCACCATCTTATCTTTTTTGGAAACCCTTTTAGTAACTTGAGGGGATCTCTGGGTATTTAATATGCACAAACCTTCTCTCTTCCAAGACTCGAAGAATATGGAGCTTAGTTTGATAATGGATGTTAGAAACAAAGAGGATTAACTTTGTTAGATTGAATCATTGGGCAAACAGAATGTAAAAACAAATGCAATACATGTTTAATGCATTTTGCAAAGCAAAGGTATCCATGAAAAAATATTAACAAAACACCAACAAAAGCTTTGGTCATTAAGTTTTTATTGCACTTGTAGTGTAATGGCTGCTACACTTTGAAGAAGTTGAGAAACGACTTTTATGATATTCTCAGAAAGGTATAGAGAGATGGGGTCCCCTTATCTTGACCTTTTTGTCACCTTTGAAGAACCCCTTCATAGAGTCATTAATGGAAATAAAGAAGCTTGATGTAGAAATACATTCTTAATCCATGAAATGGAATATGCTAGAGGGTTAATAACTAAAAGGATGAAGTTAAATGATTTCTTAACATCCAATTTAAGAGCAAATATAGGAGCGCTAGCATTGAGATAATATTATAATGTTATGATGTTTATAATAATAAGTTATTATTGTATCGCATGATTATAATGTGTTTTTATGTTATATATTAACTCTATGAATTTTGATTTTGGTTGTGGTATTGCAACACATAGAATTGAGAGTGGGTTGTGTAGGCTAGGCTTTTAAATGGTTAAGCTATTGTGATGTCTAAAGCCAATCAAGTTTAAGGTTTGGTTGATTTTAAAAATGAGTCAGGGTTTTCAACTCACTCAAATTTTAGCATCTCCACAAGGAGGGGGTTGGGGATAGGGAAGGGGAAGGATTATTTGTGTAACGTCCTGAACCCGTCAAATGGAGCTCGAGATGTTATGAGACCAATCACACGTCTCTGATACCATTCATGCAGCAGAATTAATTAAACAACCTCAAATAAAATATTAGAGTACTATATACATATTTATAAACCCATAAATGAGCATAACCAAATTCTCCATGTTACATATCCAAAAAAGAAAATAAATTAAACATAAAACTTTACTTATATCTGTTCTTTTAACCACTCTGTAATAGCCCGAAAAAAATTAAATTAATTAAAATTATCAATCAATTAATTAATTAAACATTATTAAATTAATTAATTAATTAATTAAACAAATAAAAGGAATAGTAAAAAAAATTAAATTAAATTAAAATTATTTATTAGTATTTAATTAATTAATTAAACATTATTAACTTGAATTAATTGAGTTTAGTAAAATGGTGGTTATATATATATATAATATGATGTTATGTAAAGTAAGTAAAGGAAAAAAAAAAAAAGGAGAAAGAAGCTTAACTTGTGGATTGAAATTGGAATCTATTTCAACTAAAACAGAAGCTCAGCCACACTTTCTCCACGTCTCTCTCTCAATCTCTCGTCTCTCTCCTTCGTCTCCTCTCCCTTTCTCCTCAATTTCTCGATGGATATTCAATTTATCGGAAAACGGAAGGTACCGTTGGGTTTCTAGTTCCGCCTCCAACATTTCTATTGGAGCGGATTTATCGTGGGAGCGGCATAGGCACCACTCCTGGGGAAAGGTATATTTCCTCTAAATCCTTAATTTTTCCTTAAATCTGCCATTAAATCGACGATCAGACACTATCATGGGGTCCTAGTCGTGATCGTCATAATTTTGATGTGAGTAAATTTTCAATTTGAGTTTTCTAGGCCCCATTCTGAAGCGAGAGTGGGATTTGAGAAATTAGGTAAATTGATTATATTTGATGGTATAATTATTTATTTGGTATTTAAGGGCCTAGAAAATATTAAAATAGTATTTTATTTAGGATTGATAATGGAATTATGATTTTTGATTCAGAGTCCGAGTGAGCGTTGCATGTATTTTCAAGGTCCTGTTGGCGTAGTTCAAGAAACCAGGTAAGGGAAAATTGTATATTAAATCAAGTTTTATGAAATTAAAAGTAATAAATTATGTTATACTTATGTATATGTTTCGGTATGGGTTTAAAATGTCAACCATTTAAATTATGTTTTTCCGAGTTTATGACTGTTTATTAGATGCGTATATGGTAAAATGAACTGATGAAAGTGGAAAATATTTTCAGGATAATTATATAAGAAATGAAAGGTATTTTCAATATATAAATGCTAAATGTGGGTTGGCTTATTTTACAAGGAATATGTATGAATTTTATTGCTAAATTGTGTGGCATGAGTAAATGTAAGTTTTGTACAAATGTACGTTATGTGTATGAGATGCACGCTAAGTAAGTAATGCATTGAGAATAAAATATGAAATGAACTATACTGCTTGTCTATGTTAATGCAACCATATAAATGTATGACAGCTGAAAGTCATGTTAGCAGATTCTAACGCATTTCTATGTGGACTAACTAATGACAGTTAAAAGGAGCTGCGTTAGCAAATTCTATCTCATTTCTATGTGGACTAACTAATGACGGCTAAAGAGCGGTTGTAGTACGAATGAATGAAATGAAAATGGAATGAAATGACAATGGAATGAAACGTGAAATGTGAACGATGTAAATGGGAAAGAGTCATTTAAAGTGAAATGAAATGAATGTTAAAGTTATGAGCATGAACAGATGTGAATAGTTGAATAATGATAGAAAGAATAATGTATTATGATATTAGAAGTATTTATGCTAATAGAATATGATACAACTGGGGCGGGGCATACTCTTCGCTTGAGAGCTTGTTGAGAAGGGCAAGTGCGCTAATAGTATTACATGTAGCAATAGGCTGCATAACGTACTAGGGCTGAGGGAACCTACTTGTATAGGCGAATAGATTTCCCTATCGTTGGGGACTTCGCTAGTAAACCTTTGTTTGAACTATGTGAGTACGAGATCAATCTAACACTAGAGGACTTATTGAGTAAGGTGAGTGCCCTGATACGCTTCAGTAGTGATTGCTAAATGTATCAAAGTAGAGGGGTGCAACTTGTATGGGCGGGTAATCACCCCTATCCTTGGGTAATCTCGTGGGTTAAATCTTTTGCATGTGATTAATTAGGTTCAGAAAATGATTTCAGAAATTATGTTAACGATTTTCAAATGTTAAATATTATGTTGTTATTTAAACTCATGTTAGCCACACACTATTTTAATATATATATATATATATATATATATATTTTTCCCTTATTGAGATGTGTCTCACCCGAATATGAATTCATTTTTTTTCAGGTCTTCCACATGATCGAGCCTAGAGAGCTCGAGGTTATTATAGCATTTTTGAGTTATAGAAATAAAGGGTATAATGTTGATGATATTTTGGGATGTATAAAATTTATGTTTATGTTTTAAATTTTTTGAGATATGGATGGTTGAGAATACTGGTAATTGGGGATTATGTTTTGGAGACATGTATATATGTGATTACAAGTGGTGAATAGTTAATTTGGATTAAATTCTAGTATTATACGATTAAGGATCATAGTTATGTTTTTCACTGCATATTTGTTATGGTTTATTAGGTTTTTATCAGGTTTAAAGCACCAGACTGGGTTTAAGGGTTCGGGGCATTACACACTCACAAAACTAAATCTTGCCCCAGAGCTTTCTAAGCTTGATCACCTAAAGAACCTAAAAAGAATAATAAATCGCCGAGGTGAGACACATTTCAGTATGGAAGAAATAAGCTACAATAGTGTGTAGTAGAGAGTTTAAGTAAGTACAAAATATAATCATCCGTTATTCAATATCAATAGCAGCTGAGAAAACGCATCATTAATAACATCACTAACGTGTGATATCATACACACATACATAATTTTTTTTAGTGATAATTTTCAAGAATAAGGAAGATTACTCGCTCATACAAGTAGTTTCCCTCTGCTTTAGTACCAATATCAGGGCACTCACCTTACTCAGTAAGCTCTCGAGTTATATATCCAGGTAAAGTTTTCGAGAATAGGGAAGATTACCCGCCCATACAAGTAGCTTCTTTCTACTCGGGTACCAACTGAAAATTACCAGGGCACTCATATTTCTCAGTAAGCCCTCAGGTGGAGAATTTTACTTTACCATAAATACTTATGTAATTAAATTTACACACATCCAATGCTAATCATTTCATAAAAATCCATGTATATACACTTTGTAATAACCCGGGGAAAAAAAGAGTTATTAAATAATTAAAAAAATATTGTTAATTAATTAAAATTATTAATCAATTAATTAGTTAAATATTATTAAATTAATGTATTAAATAAACAAATAAAGGGAATAGTAAAAAAAGAATTAAATTAAATTAAAATTATTTATTAGTAATTAATTAATTAATTAATTATTAAATTGAATTAATTTAGTTAAGTAAAATGGTGGCTATATATATATGTAAGGATAAGATATATATAAAAGTATATAATATAATATTATTATAATATATAATAAAGTTAAAAAAAAAAAAGTTGATAACAGGAAGCTTCCTGAAATCTGAAAGAATTTCATATTCAATACTAAATCTCTCATTCTCTCTCCACCTCACATCTCACTTCTCCGTTCTTCTCCTCTTCCTCCTTGATTTCGTCAGCTTAATTAGCGTCGATCGGAAAACGGAAGGTACTATTGGATTCCTAATTCCACCACGGACATTTTTACTAGAACGAATTTATCATGGGAGCGGCATAGGCACTACTCTTGGGGAAATGTATATTTCCTCTAAATCCTTAATTTCTCCTTAAATCTGCCATTAAATTGACGATCAGGCACTTCCAGGAGGTCTTAGTTGTGATCGTCGTCATTTTGACATAAGTAAATTTCCAATTGAGATTTTTTAGGCCCCACTCCAAAGCGAGAGTAGGATTTTGAAAATTTGGTAAATTGGTTATATTTGAGGGTATAATTATTTATTTAAATTTATGGGCCTAAAAAATATTAAAATAATATTTTATTTAGGGTTAATTTAATAGAATTAGGATTTTTGATTTAAGACTCGGGTGAGCGCCGTAGATATTTTTCAGAGTCCCTATTGGCGCAGTTCAAGAAATCAGGTAAGGGGGAAAATATATATTAAACCAGAATTTTTATGAATTTAATGAAAATGAATTGTATTATATATATAGGTGTATATGTTGCGGTATAAGTTTAAAATGTCAATCATTTAAATTATATTTTTCCGAGTTTAAGGTTGTTTATTAGATACGTATATACGAAAATGAACTAATTAAAGTGGAAAATATTTTCAAGATAATTATGTAAGAAATGAAAGGTGTTTTCAGTATATAAACGTTAAATGTTGGTTGACTTATTTTACAGACAATATATGAATTTTATAACTAAATTGTGTGTCATGAGTAAATGTTAGTTCTGTGCAAATATATGTTAAATGTATGAGATACAGGCTAAGTAAGTAAAACATTAAAAATGAAATATGATATGAATCATGCTACTTGTGTATGTTAATGCAACCATGTAAATGTATAACAGTTGAAAGTCGTGTTAGCAAATTCTAGCGCATTTCTATGTGGACTAACTGATGACAGCTAAAAGGAGTTGTGTTAGCAGATTTTAGCGCATTTTTATGTGGACTAACTGATGACGGCTAAAGAGCGGTTGTAGTACGAATGAATGAAATGAAAATGAAATAAAATGACAATGGAATGAAATGTTAAATGTGAACGATGTAAATGAGAAGGAGTCACTTAAAGTGAAATGCAATGTAATGTTTAAATTATGAACATGAACAGATGTGAATGGTTGAATAATGACAGAAAGAATAATGTATTATGATATTAGAAGTATCTATACTCGTAAAACATGTTACGATTGGGCAGGGCATATTCTTCGCCTGAGGGCTTGCTGAGAAAGGCGAGTGTGTTAGTAACTTCAGATGTGGCAAGAGCTGCATAACATACTAGAGCAGAGGTAACTACTTGTATGGGCGGATAGATTTCCCTATCCGTGGGGCCTTCGTTGGTAAACCTTTGTTTGAACTGTGTGAGTGCGAGATCAATCTAACACTAGATGGCTTACTAAGTAAGGTGAGTGCCCTGATATGTTTTAGTAGTGACCTTCGGGTTGCCAAATGTATCAGAGTAGAGGGGTACTACTTGTATGGGCGGGTAGTCACCCCTATCCTTGGATAATCTCGTGGGTTAAATCTTTTGCATGTAATTGATTAGGTTCAGAGAATGATTTCAGAAATTATGTTAACGATTTTCAAATGTTAAATATTATGTTATTATTTAAACTCATGTTAGCCACACGTTATTTTAATATATTATTTTTTTTCCTTTACTGAGATGTATCTCACCTGAATATGAATTTATCTTTTTCAAGACCTCCTCGAGATCGAGCTTAGAGAGCTCAAGGTTTTATAGCATTAATGGGAGATATAAGAAAAAGGGTATTAACATTTTAATGATATTTTTGAGAATGTAAATATTTTATGTGTAGTGACCCAGAGGAATTATAGTATTTAATTAATAATAAGAAGGGAGGAAAATAGGAAATTGGAAAGGAAAAGAAAGAGGCAACAGGCCTCGTCGACGAGGATACGTTTCGTCGGCGAGAAATACCGAAGGACAATTCTCTTATCTCTGAATTTCGTCGACGAGAAATAGAGTTCGTCGATGAACTTTCTTCATGACCTCGTCGACGAAAGCCAGTGTACAAATAGGCCAAATCTTCATTTTTGGCCGGAAATTCATGTGTATAAACTTCCTTCTCTCTCCCTTCGGTTTCTCTCCCTTCTCTCTTAATTTGTGGGCCGGATTTCCGTCAGTTCAACGATCTAAAGCCACCATGACACTCCTAGGAGAGTTCTCCTTAAATCTACTGGAGTGGATCATCGGTGGGGCTGAATTGGAAATCATCCCAAATCTAGGCTATGGCTTTCTACTCAGTATTTGGTTTCTTGACAGTCGTAGAAAGTATAGTACGCGTAGAAATACTGAAATTTAGTTCTAGGGAATATCATTTTCAGGGTGTTGAACAGAGAACCCTGTGGGTGCGGGACTGATTATCTTAGGGGTTTTTCAAGAATTAGGTAAGAGGATAAACTAACCTAACTGTTTTATGAAAATTATAAATAAAATTGTATAGCATTTGATTTCATGAAAATATATGTATATAAATATATATATATATATATATATATATATGAGTATTATGTTGGGAAATACTGTTGAAAATGATGATATGTTCTGGATATATATATAATACCATTTTATGTGGCATAAGTAGAATTTATGATGAATTATTATTTGCTGGGAATTTGATAATGATATGAATTTTATAATGAAAAACTGGAGTATGGGCCAAGAATTTTATATATGTTTTGTTGGCATACGAACCAAGTTATGGATATGATTTGCCGGCGTACAGGCCGAGCTATGGATATGATTTACCGGCGCACGGGCTATGCTATGGATATGTTTTGCCGGCGTACGGGCCAAGCTATAGATATGATTTGTCGGCATACGGGCTGATGATTTTCATGATGTTTATATATATGCAAAATGATGTGAAGATATTGATTTGACAACAAATAGTATAAAATATCCATGTATCACAGTTTCATTATATGTTATATGTATCAGAACCTGGTTGGCTTGGTCTAGGCTAGCACTTACACGGTACCGCTACAATGTGTTCGTGATCATCACGATATTGTGTTAATGCTGCTGTACGGAGTAGTGTGAGGACGGATAGTCGATGTAGTTTTAAGAAGTGTGAGCGCCCCTGGTGTACGGACCAGGTCTGACAGACCCATCGAACTTACAGACTGTACTTTGACATGGGAGTGGTCGGCCAACCATTGTCGGGTCTCGCCTTTGGGCCACACAACCCAATCATGTGAGGGTAATATATGATAATAGGCAGCTAACCTACCAGGGTTGTTTTCGTATTATTATTATATAAGATGTACTATGCTATGAAAATCCAATATGTTCTGTCATGTTATGATTATATATGTTTTTTCCTAAAAATGATACAGACATGTTTACTAGAAATGTTTGTATATGCTTTTATGTATAACACGGATAACCTCATGTTGCCACACACTAGTATTAGTTTATTTTTTTTACTAAGAGATGTCTCACCCCAAATTATATGAACTTTTCAGGAGCCCCTGATAGAAGAGCTGACAAAGCTCCGCTGAGATAGATACCGTTGACCTGCCCTCTCTAAAGGGTAAGTTCTGGTAAGGTCGGTTGGGTTTTGTGGGAAATGACCCTAGGATTTTCTTTTTGGATTGTATATACATAAATACAATGGATGTAGTAACTCTGGTATCGAGATGGATGATTTTATGTTTATGATATTATGAATTTGCATTTTCTGCTGCTTAGGCTTCCGTATTGTTTTCTGATGAATCCCTGGTACCCATAGGTACAGGTGGCTTATGATCTATTAGGTTTATTATATTGGTTTTATTATCAAGAAAAAAAAATGGTATAATTAAGCAGGTCGTTACAGTTTGGTATTAGAGCCTAGGTTGCTTGGTTCTGTAGACTTTAGAGTGCAGCAAGAAACGATACCAGAGTATAGGAAAATGATTTAAGGTTCATTCTACAGTCTAGAGGTAGGACTTCCATGGTAGTTTATATGTTTTTTTTAGGTGACGATTTCAAGAAAACCATAGTAAGCTATTGTCGGGTTGTGTTCCTAAAATGTGGGAGTGGAGAAGGAATGAGTTGAGGAAGTTAAGATGGAGAACTATGTTAGGTGTGTAAGCTATATGTATAGGGTTCCTAAGTTGCGTTTATTGTTTTTCAGGATGGATCCAGGAAGAGGTAGTGCTCACGTGAGTGGAAATGATGGAGTAGGGCCCTCGAATGCAAGCGGGACTGATTCTGATGCGGTACTACGCAGCGTGGCTCAATAGGTTATGGTTGAGATCGCTAGGAGCTCTAGAGAGCAGGGTGGTCCATCTGCAGGCCATAGGTGCATCATAGAAAAGTTTACAAAGATGAATCCTCCAGCGTTTATTAGGAGGAGTTGATCCTGCATCTATTGAGAATTGGATGCAGGAGATTGAGAAAGTCTTGGCAGTGTTATAGTGTACAGAGGAGCAGAGGTCCTCTTTGCCACCTATAAACTAACAGGGGAGGCCGAGAGGTGGTGGAGTGTTGTGAGACTTTTGGAGCAGCAAAGGGTGACACCAATAGCAATGACGTGGGACCGATTTAAAGAATTATTCTTTGACATGTATTTTCCAACTACTGTCAAGGATGCTAAAGTAGAGGAGTTCCTGAGCCTGAAGCAAGGACAGTTGATAGTCTAGCAATATGCGGCACGTTTTATTGAGTTTTCTCACTTCACTCCGTATGTTGTCCCTGATGAGGAGAAGAAAGTAAGGTAGTTTGAAAGGGGCTTGAGGCGAAGCATATTCAAGCAGGTGGTAGTGCTACGAATCTAGGATTTTGCTAAGTTTGTCGATAAAGTAGCCTTCGTAGAGGTTGGTGAGCGGTTGGATGCAGAGGAGCAAGGACAGACGAAAAGATCTGCGCAAGGCTACCAGCAGGGTCCTAGAAAAAATCAGTGGAGGAGAGGGAACCATAGCAAAGGATGGAGGTAGGAGACTAGAGGACGCAAGATGCAGGCAGTGTAGGGTCCTCCTTTCGTTCAGACTTGTGGGAGAAGGCATTGGGGAGAGTGTCGAGTAGGTGGAGTTGTCTGCTACCGCTGCTGTAGGTCGGGTCATATGGTATGAGATTGCTCTACACCACCAGATGTAGCTCATGCTCCCAGACCATACCGAGGAGGATATTAGGCACCACGTGGGGGCTAGTGGAGGAATATGGCTCCAGCTAGAGTGTTTACTCTGGCGCCGGGTGAGGCTGAGACGGCAGGCGACATGGTGACAGGTATGGTTACTATGCTTTTTTTTAAAGTTATTGCATTGTTTAATTCAGGAGCTACACACTCGTTTGTGTCTTCGAAGTGCATTAGACTATGTGGGGAAGAAACACAGTTGTTAGACACTGAACTGTTGGTATCTACACCAACTAGGTTGACAGTGAGGTGTAGTAGGATGCTCCGGGGTTGTTCAATTGACATTCAGGGAGAAATCTTGTCTGCTGATCTGATAGTGCTGGATATGCATGGGTTCGATGTGATCTTCGACATGGATTGGCTAGCAGCTAATTTTGCCAGCATAGAGTGCCATTCACGAGAAGTGATATTCAGACCTCTAGGACGAGCAGAATTCAAGTTCGTAGGGTCGCAAGTGCAATCCCCGCCTCAACTAGTTTCAGCTATTCAGGCCAGGAGACTACTGCTGAGTGGTTGTCAGAGGTTTGTAGCAGTTGTAAAGGAGATGTCAGAGAATGAATTGAAACTTTCTAGCACACCTGTAGTAAAAGAGTTTACAGATGTGTTCCCAGATAAGTTACTGGGTTTGCCACCTGATCGGGAGGTAGATTTTCCTATTAATCTACTTCCCAGTACAGCGCCGATTTCTAAAGTACCTTATCAAATAGCGCCAGCAGAGTTGGCTGAATTGAAGAACCAGTTGCAAGATTTACTTGATAAAGGTTTTATATGGCCCAGGATATCTCCCTGGGGAGCTCTAGTACTATTTGTGAAGAATAAAGACGAATCTATGAGGAAGTGTATAGATTGTAGAGAGATTAATAAGGTGACAATCAAGAACAAATATCCTCTACCTTGTATAGATGATTTGTTTGACCAGTTTCAGGGTACACGAGTGTATTCGAAGATTGACTCAGATTAGGCTATCATTAGGTAAAAGTGAAAGCAGAAGACATATTGAAGATGACCTTTAGGACCAGGTACGAGCATTACGAGTTCCTTGTTATGCTATTTGGTTTGATGAATGCTCCTGCTATATTTATGGACTTGATGAATAGGATTTTTCATCCATATTTAGATTAGTTCGTTGTTGTTTTTATTGATGATGTATTGGTCTATTCGAGGAACTATGAGGAGCATGAGATGCACTTGAGGCAGGTCCTACAGATACTCAGGGAAAAGAAGTTGTATGCTAAGTTTAGTAAATGTGAATTCTGACTCGAGAAGCTTGTGTTCTTGGGGCATGTTATCTCAGGAGATGGAATTTCTATGTTTTCCCATAAGATTGATACGATAGTGAATTAGGCTAGACCAAGGAATGTCCAGGAGATTAGGAGTTTCTTGGGGCTAACTGGGTATTACCGTTGTTTTGTTGAGGGATTCTCAGCATTTTCAGGGCCTCTAACACGATTGACTAGGAAGAATGTCAAGTTTGAGTGGGATGACAGCTACGAGCAGAGTTTTTAAGAATTGAAGGAGAGGCTAGTCACAACACTAGTACTAATCATCCCGTCAGGGGGTGAGGGGTATGTCATTTACAGTGATGCGTCCTTGAAAGGACTTGGTTATGTTGTGATGCAGCATGATAGGGTGGTGGCGCATGCTTCCAAACGATTGAAAGAATATGAAAAGAACTACCCTACCCATGATCTCGAATTAGCTGCAGTAGTACACACATTGAAGATTTGGAGGGATTACCTGTATGGTGAACGGTGTGAAATCTTCTCCGACCACAAGAGTTTAAGGTACTTTTTCACTCACAAGAAATTGAATATAAGACAAAGAAGGTGGTTGGAGCTTATTAAGGATTTTGACTGCACTATCTGTAATGACCTGAAGAATAATGGTATTTAAATAATAAAGAGGGAGGGAAATGGAAACAGAAACAGAAGGAGGTAGCAGACTTCGCCAACGAAAGCTTCGCATTCATCGACGACATTGAACTTTGGGGGTAATAACTGAGGAATTTAATCAAGGACTCGTTGACGAATATAGGGGATTCGTCGACGAGGATAACATAAGGTCTTGTCGACGAGGGAATATTTTGTCGATGAGAAAATACCGAGAGGATATTTGGGCAACTCTGAATTTCGTCGGTGAAGGGTAGGGTTCGTTGACGAATTGTCTCTTGACCTCGTTGATGAGGTGATGTGGCTCGTCGATGAGGGCCAGTGTATAAAAAGGCCAAACTACATTTTTTCGGCAGAATTTTGACGCTCAACACTCTCTCTCTCTCTCTCTCTCTCTCTCTCTCTATCTACTCCCTGCGGTTCCTCCCTCTTCTCTCTTCGATTTTGTCCTCGTTAGTTGTCGGATTAATGATATGAGGCCACCACGACGCTGATGGGGAAGTTCTCTCCAAATCTGCCGGAGGGGATCGTTGGTGGAAGCAAGTTGAAATTCATCCCCGAGTTGAGGTAAGACTTTTTATTCGAAATTTGGTCTTTCCACAGTGGAAGGAAATGATGTACTCGAATAAATACTGAAATTTAGTTCTGGGAATTATCATTTTCAGGGTACTGCTCAGGGTTTCCTACGGGTGTAAGACCAGTATTATAGAGGGGGTCTTCATTTGCCATGTAAGGGGATAAATTAAACAGTTGTTTTTCATTGAAATTACCATTATTTAATAGTAGAATAATTTTCAAAAAGCATGTGATTATATATGAGTATAATTAAGAAAATGTAAGTTTGGGAAAATACTGCAATTGTACAGGAAATGTGATTTCAGAATGAAATATATGGTTTCATTCAATTTGTGTGGTGTGAATATTCTTTTATATATATTATACCATGTTAAGTCAAATTTACAAAATAAAGCATGTTTACAAATATTTTCAGGAATAACATGATAAACACAGTAAATTATGATTTCAGAATATATGATATGTTCGGCGCAAGGCCACAATTATTCATGTTATTCGGCACAAGGCTGCATTTATTCATGTTTTCAGCGTAAGGCCATAATTATTATGTTAATGTAAGATTTAGAAAATGTTATTATTTGATTTACAATAAACAATATATGTTTATGTACCATATGTTATCAGAATCCGGATGTTAGTTTAGTTCAGTTTCAGGAGCACGGTATCGTAGCTTATAGATCGGATATCTATGTTCATATTGGTGCTAACCACCCCATGAGGGGGTGGGGGATGGATAGTCAATGTGTCTTTCAATGTAGAGTTGTAGACGTTCACCTGGCAATCCGGACCAAGGTGTGGCGGGCCCATCATACTTACAGACATTTTTGACTCAGCAGTGGTCGGCCAGCCATTGTAGGGTCCCGCCTTCGGGCTGCACAACCCGTCATGGGGGGTAATACATGACAACAGCTAGCTATTCATCTTGGATAGTTTTCAGTATTATAGATTATATCAAATAATACATGATTAGTATGATTACTTGGAAGTATGAAATTATATATTTATCTAACCATAGTATGATTTATGTTTTATGGTATGTGAAATGTACAGTATATGTATTACAACATTAAATATTTATGTTGCCACACAACTGATTTTAATTTATCTATCCTTACAGAGAGGTGTCTCACCCTAAGTTTAAAATTATTTCAAGAAACCTGGAGAGACCGGCGGATTAGGGCCGCCGCTGAGTGAGTTAAACTTCCCTGCTAGAAGGGTAAGTTTTGATCTAGGATCAGGAGATTTTTATTGTAAGATCCTAAGTTTATTTTGATGTTTTGGAGATTGTATATAAATACAGTATCTTTGGGAATATAGTAGACTCTGGTATTATGTAATTTATAGTTGATGAATGTGATTTACATTTATTGTTGCCTAGGTTCCGCTGTGTATGTCAGGTGTCCCCATTACCCATGAGTTCGGGTTGACTATTTTGTTTATTATGTTTATTGTATATTAAGATAAGCAGTTCATTACACTATCAGTTATCACTCAGGGAAAGCAAACGTAGTAGTTGATGCGTTAAGTAGGAAATAGACGGAATCAATGTTGGCTAAGGAGATCCAGTATCCGATCATGATGGATTTGGAGAGACTCGGCATCGAATTAGTTGAGAGTGGTTCTTAGGCTCACATTTCCAGTTTAGTAGTGCAACCTACTTTGCAGGAAAGAATTAAAGCTGCTAAGAAAGAACACCCAGAATTAGCAGAGGTGATGGATAGAGTGCAGAGTATCAGGGGGAGGAATTTAGTGTTGCAGACGTGGAGCTTTGCGGTTCCATTCCAGATTATGCATTCCTACCGTTATTGAGATAAGAAAGACCATTCCAGAGGAGGCTCACAGATCTTTGTATACAGTTCATCCCGGTATTACGAAGATGTATAAGGATCTGCGAGAGTCGTACTGGTGGAGTGGTATGAAGAAAGAAATCGCTGAGTATGTAGCCCAATGTTTGACATGCCAGTAGGTAAAAGCTAAGCACCAAAGGCCGGTAGGGTAGTTGTAGCCATTATTTATCCCAGAGTGGAAGTGGGATCATATATCTACGGATTTTGTGTCAGGACTGCCGACGGCGTTGCACGGCCAGAATGTCATTTGGGTGATTGTTGACCGTCTGACTAAGACCGCCCATTTCTTACCTATCAAAATCAGCTACTCCCTCAATAGTTTTGTAGAGATTTACATTCAAGAAATAGTTCGTCCTTACGGAGTGTCAGTATCTATTATGTCAGATTGAGACTCGCGTTTCACGTCACGTTTTTGGAAGAGTTTGCAGGAAGCCTTAGGGTCTCAGTTATCGTTTAGTACGACATTCCATCCTCAGTTAGACGAGCATACTGAGAGGATGATTCAGATACTAGAAGATATGCTCCGAGCATACGTATTAGACTTTGGGGGTAGTTGGACTCAATTCATGTCGCTGGTGGAATTTGCGTATAATAACAGTTATCATACCAGCATTGGTATGACACCATTTAAGGCTCTATATGGTAGGAGATGTCGTTCTCCTTTATTTTGGGATGAAGTGGGTGAGCAGCAAGTTGTGGGACCAGAACTTGTTCAGCAAGCGCGTGATAAGGTTCAACTCATTAGAAAGAGAATCAGTGTAGCTCAGAGCTGACAGAAGAGTTATGCTGATAATCGCCGCAGGAATTTGGAATTTGATGTCGGTAATCATGTATTTTTGAAAATAGCTCGGTTAAAAGGGGTTATGCGATTTGGGAAGAAGGTTAAACTTAACCCTAGGTTTATCGGTCCATTTGAGATCTTAGAGAAAGTGGGGTCGGTAGCCTATAGGCTAGCTTTGCCACTTGCGTTATCCAAAATTCACGACGTATTCCACATATCCATGTTGAGAAATTATGTCCAAGACCCCTCTCATATTATCAGTTATGGTAAATTAGAGCTCAATGATTCACTAATATATAAGGAGGTGCCAGTGCAGATTCTGGATAGGAAAGTGCAAGAGTTACGTAACAAGAAGATTCCTCTGGTAAAGGTTTTATGGAGAAATCATGCGGTAGAAGAGGCTTCTTGGGAGTCCGATGAATAGATAAGACAGAAGTATCTGCATTTATTTCAAGAAGTTTAAGCGAGTGAAATGTAATAATTAGGTAATATTTCTTTTGCATGTACATGTAATAGTTTAATTAGTAAGTGATATTTTAGTTTTTAGAGAATTTTATTTTGTATATGTAAACTCCCAGGACTCGGAATGTAACCACGACATTTTTCCGCCATAAGTGAGGGTAGATAATAAAATAAGTAGACCATTTTTCTTTAAGGGATGGTGAATTATATGAAGAGTAAATTTCGAGGGCGAAATTTTTATAAGGAGGGGAGAATGTAGTGACGCAGAGGAATTATAGTATTTAATTAATAATAAGAAAGGAGGAAAATAGGAAACTGGAAAGGAAAAGAAAGAGGCGTTTGTCGACGAAGTTACAATTGGGTTCGTCGATGAGGATACATTTCGTCGATGAGAAAATACCGAAGGACAATTCTTTTATCTCTGAATTTCATCGATAAGAAATAGAGTTCGTCGATGAACTTTCTTCATAACCTTGTCGACAAGGTGACGTGGCTCGTCGACGAAGGCCAGTGTATAAATAGGCCAAATCTTCATTTTTGGCTGAAAATTCATGAGCATAACCTTCCTTCTCTCTCCCTTCGATTTCTCTCCCTTCTCTCTTAATTTTTAGGCCTAATTTCTGCCGGTTCAATGATCTGAAGCCACAACGACAATCCTGGGAGAGTTCTCTTTAAATCTGCTAGAGTGGATCGTTGGTGGGGTTAAATTGGAAACCATCCCAAGTCCAGAGTAAGGCTTTCTACTCAGTATTTGGTTTCTTGATAGTTGTAGAAAATGTAGTACGCGTAGAAATGCTGAAGTTTAGTTCTTGGGAATATCATTTTCAGGGTGTTAAATAGAGAACCCTATGGGTGTGGGACTAATTATCTTAGGGGCTTTTCAAGAATCAGGCTAGGGGATAAACTAAGCTAGCTGTTTTATGAAAATTATAAGTAAAATTTTATAGCATTTGATTTCATGAAAATATATGTATATAAATATATAAATATATATATATATATATATATGAGTATTATGTTAGGAAATACTGCTGAAAATGATGATATGTTATGGATATATATATATAATACTATTTTGTGTGGCATGAGTAGAATTTATGATGAATTACTGTTTTCTAGGAATTTGATAATGATATGGATTTTATAATGAAAAACTGGCGTACGGGCCAAAAATTTTATATATGTTTTGCCGGTGTGCGGGCCAAGATATGGATATGATTTGCCGACGTACGGGTCGAACTATGGATATGATTTGTCGGCGTACGGGCTGTGCTATGGATATTTTTTTTCGGCGTACGAGCTGAGTTATGGATATGATTTGCTGGCATACGGGCCGAACTATGGTAAAATATGAAATATCAGCGTATGGGCTGATGATTTTCATGATGTTTATATATATGCAAAATGATGTGATGATATTGGTTTGGCAACAAATAGTATAAAATATCCATGTATCACAGGTTCATTATATGCTATATGTATCAGAACCTGGTTGGCTTCGTCTAGGCTTGCACTTGCACGGTACCACTACTATGTGTTCGTGATCATCACGATATTGTGTTAACGTTGCTGTACAGAGTAGCATGAGGACAGATAGTCGATGTGGTTTTAAGAAGTGTGAGTGCCCTTGTTGTACGGACCAAGTCTAGAAGACCCATCGGACTTACAGATTGTACTTTTGACTTGGCAATGGTCCGCCAACCATTGTCAGGTCCTGCCTTCGGGCCACACAACCCAGTCATGTGGGGGTAATAAATGACAACAGTCAGCTAACCTACCAGGGTTGTTTTCGTATTATTATTATATGAGATGAACTATGTTATGAAAATCCAATATGTTCTGCCATGTTATGATTATACATGTTTTTTCCTAGAAATGATATGGACATATTTACTAGAAATGTTTATATATGCTTTTATGTGTAACACGGATAAACTCATGTTGCCACACACTAGTATTAGTTTATTTCCTTTACTGAGAGGTGTCTCACCCCGAATTATATGAAATTTTCAGGAGCCCCTGATAGAAGAGCTGACAAAGCTCTGCCGAGATAGATATCGTTGACCTACCCTCTTTGAAGGGTAAGTTCTGGTAGGCTCGGTTGGGTTTTGTAGGAAATGACCCTAGGATTTTCTTTTTGCATTGTATATATATATAAATACAATGGATGTAGTAACTCTGGTATCGAGATGGATGATTTTATGTTTATGATATTATGAATTTGCATTTTTTGCTGCTTAGGCTTCCGTATTGTTTTCTGATGTATCCCTAGTACCCACGGGTACAGGTGGCTTATAATCTGCTAGGTTTATTATATTGGTTTATCATGAAAAGAAATATGGTATAATTAAGCAGGTCGTTACAATTTCATATTAGAGTCTAAGTTGCTTGGTTCTGTAGACTTTAGAGTGCGGCAGGAAACGATACTAGAGTATAGGAAAATGATTTAAGGTTCGTTCTACTGTTTAGAGGCAGGACTTTCGTGGTAGTTTCTGTGTTTTTCCTGGGGTGACGATTTCAGGAAAACCATAGTAAGCTATTGTCGGATTGTGTTCCTAGAACGTGGGATTGGTGATAGGAATGAGTTAAGGAAGTTAAGATGGAGAACTATGTTAGGTGTGTAAGCTATAAGTATAGGGTTCCGAAGTTGCGTTTATTGTTTTTCAGGATGGATCCAGGAGGTGGTAGTGCTTTCGCGAGTGGAAGTGATAGAGCAGGGCCCTTGAACGTAGGCGGGACTGATTCTGATGCAGTATTATGCAACTTGGCTCAGCAGGTTATGGCTGAGATTGCTAGGAGCTCTAGAGAGCAAGGTGGTCCGTCTGCAGACCATGGATGCATCATAGAAAATTTTATGAAGATGAATCCTCCAGCGTTTTCAGGAGGGGTCGATCCTACTGCTGTTGAGAATTGGATGCAAGAGATTGAGAAAGTCTTGACAGTGTTACAGTGTACGGAGGAGCAGAGGGTCCTCTTCGCCACCTATAAACTAACAGGGGAGGCCGAGAGGTGGTGGAGTGCTGTGAGACTTCTAGAGTAGCAGAGGGTGACACTGATAGCAATGACGTGGGATCAATTTAAAGAATTATTCTTTGATAGGTATTTTCCAGCTACTGTCAAGGATGCTAAAGTAGAGGGAACTCGAAGGTTAGGTTAGTTGATTTAGGGAGAAAAATCTTTGAAGGAGAATAATTTAAGTGATGTAATTTAAAGGTTTGTGGTTAACTTGAGTGTTTAATATTTAAATTGTAGTATATGGAAATGTGTTGTATGAGGTTGGCTAATTGATTTCAGAGGTTATGGTATTAGGGTAAACGAGCAAGTAACTGTAGGTAGAGGTGGATCAGCACGAGTGTACTCGTTGATCCCGACTAAGGCCGATGTTGTCAAGGGCGCAGGTATAGGTTTATGATTAAGATAATAATGATTTAATTTGGTTATGGATGATTGAGAAGTTTATATGATGATTTTATTTCAATGTGGATAATGTAGGAATTCTTTGGATTATTGGGATATGTGAGATATGTTAAGTTATAAATTCCTACAATGAGGAAATGATTGATTAGTTTGTAAAAATTTCGAGAACGAAATTTCTTAAAGGGAGGAAGAATGTAATAACCCGGAGAAAAAAAAGAGTTATTAAATTAAAAAAACATTGTTAATTAATTAAAATTATTAATCAATTAATTAGTTAAACATTGTTAAATTAATGTATTAAATAAATAAATAAAGGGAATAGTAAAAAAAGAATTAAATTAAATTAAAATTATTTATTAGTAATTAATTAATTAAATAAATATTATTAAATTGAATTAATTTAATTAAGTAAAATGGTGGTTATGTATATATATATGGATATATAAGGATAAGATATATATAAAAGTATATAATATAATATTATTATAATATATAATAAAGTAAAAAAAAAAAAAGGTTGATGACAGGAAGCTTAAATAGCTTCCTGAAATTTGAAAGAATTTCATATTCAATACTGAATCTCTCATTCTCTCTCTAGCTGACGTCTCGCTCCTCTGTCCTCCTTGTCTCTTTCCTCAATTTCGTTGGCTTAACGAGCGCCAATCGCAAAACGGAAGGTATTGTTGGATTCCTAACTCTACCACCGATATTTCTACTAGAGCGGATTTATCACGAGAGCGGCGTAGACACTAATCTTGGGAAAATGTATATTTCCTCTAAATCCTTAATTTTTCTTTAAATCTATCGTTAAATCGACGATTAGACACTACCATGAGATCCTAGTCGTGATCATCGTCATTTTGGCGTGAGTAAATTTCCAATTAGGGTTTTCTAAGCCCCACTCTATAGCAAGAGTGGGATTCAGAAATTTTGGTAAATTGGTTATATTTGAGAGTATAATTATTTATTTGAAATTTATGGGCCAAAAAAATATTAAAATAATATTTTATTTATGGTTAATTTAATGGAATTAGAATTTTTGATTTAGGGTTCGGGTGAGCGCCGCAGGTATTTTTGGGGGTCCCTGTTGGCGTAGTTCAAGAAATCAAGTAAGGGGAAAAATATATATTATACCAGAATTTTTATGAATTTAATGGAAAATGAATTGTATTATATATATATATATATATATATATATATATATATATATACGTGTATATGTTACGGTATGAGTTTAAAACGTCAATAATTTAAATTATGTTTTTCCGAGTTTAAGGCTGTTTATTAGATACGTATATGCAAAAATGAACTGTTGAAAGTGGAAAATATTTTCAAGATAATTATGTAAGAAATGAAAGATGTTTTCAGTATATAAACGTTAAATGTTGGTTGACTTATTTTACAGGCAATATATGAATTTTATTACTAAATTGCGTGTCATGAGTAAATATAAGCTTTGTGCAAATATATGTTAAATGTATGAGATGCAGGCTAAGTAAGTAAAATATTAAAAATGAAATATGATATGAATCATGTTGCTTGTGTATGTTAATGCAACCATGTAAATGTATGACAGCTGAAAGTCATGTTAGCAAATTCTAGCGTAAATCTATGTGGACTAACTGATGACAGCTAAAAGGACCTAAAGAACTTGAAAAGAATAATAAATTGTCGGGGTAAAACACCTCTTAGTAAGGAAGAAATAAGTTACAACAATGTGTGGTAGAGAGTTAAATAAGTACAAAATATAATCATCTATTATTCAATATCAATAGCAACTGGGAAAACACATCATTATTAATATCATTGACATCTGATATCATACACATATACATAATTATTTTTAGTGATAACTCCCGAGAATAGGGAAGATTACTCGCCCATACAAGTAGCTTCCCTTTGCTCTAGTACCAATACTAGGGTACTCACCTTACTTAGTAAGCCCTTGGATTATGTATTCAGGCAAAGTCTTCGAGAATAGGGAAGATTATCAGCCCATACAAGTAACTTCCCTCAGCTCTGGTACCAACTAAAAATTACCAGGACACTCGCCTTTCTCAGCAAGCCCTTAGGTGGAAAATTTTACTTTGCCATAAATACTTATGTAATTAAATTTACATGCATCCAATGCTAATCATTTCACAAAAATCCACGTATATATGCTTATCACAACCAATCCACACAAGATACACACATACTTCATTCACACCCACACAGGGTCATATCCACACAAGAAATATAGTCCACACGGGACTCATATCCACACAACAATATCGTCCACACAGGACTCACAACTACACAGGTTACTACACAAGCTTCCCAACCACACAAGTTACAAATCCACACACACTACCTCGTTCATAGTAAATCGGTCAAAAAAACACCTCATTCCACTGCCAATGTTTTACCCCCTTAATATAAATGCCCATATTACGACCTCCTCATACCACTGCTAACATTATATGGTGATTTATATCAGGTACAATATAACGACCTCCTCATATCGTTGCCAACGTTATATCGCAATTTACATGAACCTTAAAACAATACACAACCAATTCATATAAACACATCAATGCATTCAAGTTCATAGTATTTATTCATCCAAACTACATCACCACCAGTCATAATTTGCATCCCAAATAGTAACCACAAGCGAACAATAACTGAAATCAAGTAATACTCACAACCATTTAATTATGAAAGTTATTTTCATGCCACACGGTTTTTCCCAAATATGATATATAATCAAAAAATCATTATTTTCCAAATGCCTAACTGCTCAGAAAATTATACCTAAGTATATAAATTTGAATACTTGAATTTATCCGGTTTAAAAATAATAAAAAGGTGTTATAACGTATTCCCCTTACCTGCTCCTTAAGATTCTGCCTAAATCGAATAGAAAACGAAATCATGTATTCCAAAAAACCTAACTTAATTAGTTTTGTAATGCCCCAACCCTCTAGGTGGGCCCGGAGTACCACTAAACATATATAACATACACCTCTTTAATACCATACATATACAACTCGCCCAAACAAGGGAAAAACGGGTGTTCTATACTGATCTGCATAAACATACATAGCGAAAATACATACATCATCAAATACTTATCAGAGTTTCTAACTGTTTTCCATATACATCCATACATAACTGAAAACATAATTTGCTATATATTACAATCTCTAAAAGAGACAGACACTGTCTCTGCTCCTCAGCCTCTAACCGCTCTCCAATCTCTGCTATAGTGGCTCTATCCACCTCCTCATCAAAATCATGCAACTTCAATATCGATACCTGCTTATATATTTCTCTCCTCAGGCCTCTCTTAAACTGTCGTACCTTCTTTGCTTCATCTGGTATGATGTACGGGGTGAAGCAAGATAATTCGATGAACTTCGCCGCGTACTACTGTACGGTCTGCTATCCCTGCTTTAGATTCAGGAACTCCTCAATCTTAGCTTCCCTGGACAAAGCTGGAAAATACCTATCGAAGAATATCTCCTTGAACTGCTCCCATGTCATCTCCACAGGTACCGCCCTCTGCTGCTCAAGGAGTTTCACTACCGACCACCATCTCTCGACCTCTCCAGTCAATCTGTAGGTAGCAAACAACACCCTCTACTCCTCCGAATACTGCGGTACCGCAAACACTTTCTTTATCTTCTGCACCCAGTTTTCAACGATTGCAGGGTCAGTTCCTCCTGAGAAAGCTGGAGGATTCATCTTTATGAAATTCTCTATCGTGCTACCATGGCCTGCCAACAGACCACCCTGTTCCCTTGAACTCCTTGCAATTTCGGCCATAACCTACTGTGTCACGCTGTGTAAGACTGCATCTGAATCACCACCCATAGCGCCTGAGGGTCTAGCACCCTCATCTCAACTGGCGTGGGCACTACTACCACCAGGGTCTGTTAGCCTTACAAGGCTTAAAATCTTGTTAGCTTGTTTTGATGCTAACAAACAAGTGGAATTTAACATATTTGTGTGAGTAATGTTATTTCAGGGCTCACATATGAGAAAGTAAGGTCATAGTGCTCACAAGAATCAAATGAAGTTTAAATGAGTCAAAGCATGGATTTAAAGATGATATATTAAACCTTGAAGAATATGAGGTCATGCATGATTTGTTGAAAGCCAAGGAATGTTTAAAGTCAAAAGATCCGAAGAAAAGCAAAGTGAGAGAGCTCAAAGAATATTAAAGCTTGAAGACCAAGAAAGGGCTAAAGCAAAGCATGAAGACTTAAGAACCTAGAATGAGAAAAGTCTTAGAAGTCTTTATGTAAGTACTTTAATGTTTAAATATCGTTTTAAATATTATGAAGCTCTTAAGTTAACTTCTTGGACCTAGATACATTTTAAAATACTTGGAAAATATTTTTATAAGGTCAAAAATTATTTTATAAAGGTTAGAATCATTTTTGGAATGAAAAGCACCAAAAAGAGTTTTTCCAAATGCTGTCAGTTTTTATACATCCACATTTGGGTGCCTTTTTCACTATCAAAACATCATTATTTTAAAAAGTGTTCAACATAAAAGTTGTAGGATTTTCTCTTATATTTCTTTTGACACTAATAAAACCTAATTTGGAGTTATATATAAAAATTTATGAGTAAAATATTGAAATAGGGTCGCAGTTGTCAACCAACTGAACACTGTTCACGGGAGGAATTTCAGCTGACTAAACAGTAGACAGAGTCACTTCAGACGACTGAACCCGATACTTCAGTCATTTGAACACTGTTAATGGGCAGAAATTTTAAAAGTTTTAATTTTTAAATATCTGTTGCTTGGGCTCCAAACTTTTTAAAATCTTGGGAAACACTCCAAGGAAACTTTAACAACATGAAAACAAGTTTCAATGTCTATAAATACATGGTTTTTCAAATCAAAATACATCTAAGAATTGAAAAATCAGTTTTGAGAAGCTGAAAGCACTCTTGTTCTTCCAGAGCTCTCTTGTTCACTCATTGCAAATCTCTTTAGCTAAGATATTCTGAAGTGCTGATCTTTCTTCCTTTGAATTCCTACTACTATTCCTCTTCTAAGAAGGATATTGGTGAATTCAACACTTAAGCTTCATTGTATTTCATATTGATATTTTACATTGAAGTATATAGTGCTGAACTTGTACTAACTTGCTCTTTGTGAGAGTATATTTGTACGCATATTATATCTTGTTTCTTGTAGTTCTTTGACATTCCAAAGATTTTTTGGATCGTTGGCTAAGTAAGAGGATGTTGCTTAAAGAGGCGAGCTCTAGTCTAAAGGAGTGACCGAATGAGGGGACATCATTTGGAGAGGCGGGCTCTAGCCTAGTGAAGGAGTGTTTGAGCGTGGAGTATCGCTTGTAAAGGTTTTGTTCCACCCGTCAACGGAATAGGTTTAGTGAATCCTTTGGTGATTTGCCAAAGGCGAGGACGTAGGCTGGATATAAGCCGAACCTCGTAAAAATCTCTGTCTCACTCTCTCTTTCCTTATTCTTTATTTTCAATACATATTTAAATTGTGTGGATGGTTTAAATTTGAAAATCATATAAACTATGTATATTTGGAAATCAAGTAAACCTTAAAGTTTGATTTTGATTTGGGTTGCGGAAACCGAAAGGGAGTACGTTGGTTGAATCATTCTTTGCGAAAACCATATGAGAGTACGTTACTTGGCTAAACATCCCAAAGATTAACTAACTTAAGAGTTTATTTGAATTCTAAAGTTTGGAAAGAGCAATTGGATCTTATATTGAACATCACATTGAAGAAGCATTTTCATATATACAGGGCTTTGTTCAAACTCGCATTTACTACAGGGCTGAACATAATACAAAAGCTGAAAGTTACATATACCATTAATATATTGTGATTGTATGGTATAAAGCTTGAGATTGAGTGAACTGGGTTTGTATTTCAGAAAGTGCTAAATCTTGAATGATTTCATCAATCTAATAGTGCTGAAGTGAATTTATATTTGGCAATCAAATTGGCTGTTGGTTTGAGCATTGTGGTTGATAGGCTTGACAAGTTAAATTATTTGTGTGGTTAAAGATTGAATGTTTTATTAGTTGTCTTGTTTATTGTTTAAGAGAAACCAAATTATTGTTTGATTGAAAAAATAGATAAACAAGTCAAAGAATTGGTTAAATATTAAAAGAAGTTAAAGACTTTAAAAAAGAACTAAAAAGAAAGTTTTAAAAGCCAATTCACCCCCCTCTTGAGAAGCTATTCCTAATTTTAAGGTCCATCCTGAAAAACAAGTAACTTAACTCAAAACCCTTCACTATACATATCACTTAACCAATATAGTATATACTCCTAATTAATTCATCTCTCTTGATCTTAATTCAAGATTCAATCCTGTAACCTATATACCCAACCCGACGATAGTTTACCATGACTTTTCTGAAATCATCACCCCAGGAAAATCACACAAACCACCACGGAAGTCCTGCATCTAGACTACAAAACCAGACCTCAAATTCCCTTATCCTATACTCTAGTATTATTACTGCTGTATTCTAAAGTCTACAGAACCTAGTATCCTAGGTTCTGATACCAAACTGTAATGACCTACTTATTTACTCATATAATAAAAGTAAAATAAATAAAAGTCAACTCGAACCCGTGGGTAACGGGGACACCTGTCATACACAGCGGAACCTAGGCAGCAGTAAATGTAAATCACATACTTATGACCATAAAATATTAAATACCAGAGCCGACTACAATCCACGGCGATACTGTATTTATATACAACCTCAAAATAACAAAAATACATCTAGGATCTCACATCAAAATCCCCAAATCCTAGTCCAAACTTACCCTCCTAGCAGGGTAGTACAATCGACTCAACGGCGACCACGACCCGCTGGTCCTTCTGGGTTTCTTGAAAATCATTTAATGTTCAGGGGCGAGACACTTCTTAGTCAGGGAAAATAAACTAAATACAACTGTGCGGCAACATGAATATTTAATGATACTATAGATATACAGTACATTCTTCATACTAGAAATCGTTAATCATTTAAAAAACTGCATAAACGCATACCTTCATATTTTTAATAAATCATACTAATCATAACTGTTTGGTATAGCTAATAATACTAAAAACATATCCAGGATGAATAGCTAGCTGATGTCATGTACTAGCCCCCATGACGGGTTGTGCAGCCCGAAGGTGGGACCCGACAATGGTTGGCCGACCACTGTCGAGTAAAAAATGTTTGTAAGTATGATTGGCCCACCACACCCTGGTCCGGACTGCCAGGTCGACGTCTACAACTGTACACTGAAAGCGACATCGATTATCCATCTCCCACCCCCTCGTGGGGTGATTAGCACCAATCTGAACATAGATATTTGATCTATATAGCTACTGTAATAACCCGAAAAAAAAATTAAAAAAATAATTAATTAAAATCATTAATTAATTAAGTGGTTAAACACTATTAAATTAATGTATTAAATAAACAAATAAAAAGAAATAGTATGAAAAAAAAAGAGTAATTATTAAATAATTAATGAATTAATTAGATAAATAAAAGAATAGTTAAAAAAAAAAATTGGAATAAAGATATATATATATATATATATATATATATAATATGTTAGTTTAATGTATATATATAATAGTATTACTTAATGTAAGTAAAAGAAAAAAAAAAAAACATAAAGAAAGTTAAAAAGTTACCTGAAGCATCACCTTCTTTTTCAGCCTCTCTGCGTCTCTGTTTCCTGCGCTATCCACGCCTCCGTCTCCGCCTCTCTCTCTCTCCCCTCATTTCTCGACGTATACTCAACCGATCATGAAATGGAAGGTGCCGTTGGATTCATAACTCCGCCACTGACATTTCTACTGGGGCAGATTTGTCGTGGGAATGTCTTAGGCGCTGCTCTTGGGGAAAGGTAATTTTTTCCCAATTTCTCAATTTCTGGTAAAATCTCATGTTGAATCGACGATCAGGCACGACCACGGGATCCTAATTGTCGTTATCGTCATTTTGACATAGGTAATTTTTCAATTGGGATTTTCTAAGCCATATTCCAAAACGAGAGTGGGATTTGGGAAATTTGGCAATTTGGCTAAATTTAAGGGTATATTTATTTATTTAGGAATTATGACACTAGGAAATATTTAAATAATATTTTATTCAAAAATAATTTATTGGAACTAGGAATTTAATTTCAGGGTCCGGGTGAGCGCCGCAGGTATTTTTCGAAGTCCCTGTTGGCGTAGTTCAAGAAACTAGGTAAGGGGAAAAATATATATTAAATCAGAATTTTTATGAATTTAATGAAAAAAATAAATTGTGTTATATGTACGTGTATATGTTTCAGTATGGGTAAAATGCCAACTGTTTAAATTATTTTTTTTTTCGAGCTTAGGGCTGTTTATTAGATATGTATATGTGAAAATGAATTGATGAAAGTGGGAAATATTTTTAAGATAATTAAATAAGAAATGAAAGGTATTTTCAGTATATAAACATTAAATATTGGTTGACTTATTTTACAGGCAGTGTATGAATTTTACTATTAAATTGTGTGGCATGAGAATCTGTGCAAATATATGTTAAATGTATGAGATGTAGGCTAAGTAAGTAAAACCATGAAAATAAAATATGATATGGACAATGTTGCCTGTGTATGTTAAATGCAACCATGTAAATGTAAGACAGCTGAAAGAGAGCTATGTTAACAGATCTAGCACACTTCTATGTAGACTAACTGATGACAGCTAAAAGGAGTTGTGTTAGCAGATTTAGCACGTTTCTACGTAGACTAACTAATGATGGCTAAAGACCAGCTGTAGTACGAAGTAATGAAATGAAATGTTATGCAATGAAATGACGATGAAATGACAATGAAATGAAATGACAAATGTAAATGATGTAAATGGGAAAGAGCCACTTAAAGTGAAACGAAATGCAAAGTTAAGTTATGAACAGGAATGAATGTGCATGAATGTATAATGATAGAAAAGAATGATGTATTATGATAATAGAAGTATGTATGTACGTAAAACATGTTACGATTGGGCGAGGCGTACCTTTCGCCTGAGGGCTTGCTGATTAAGGCGAGTGTACTAGTAGCTTCAGATGTGGCAGTAGCTATATAACACACTATGGCAGAGGGAACCTACTTGTATGGGCAGGTAGAATTCCCAATCCTTAGGGCCTTCGCCGGTAAACTATTGTTGAATGCGTGAGTACGAGATCAATCTAACACTTGAGGGCTTACTGAGTAAGGTGAATGCCCTGGTATGCTTTAGCTGCGCCCTTTAGGTTGCCTAGGTATCAGAGCAGAGGGGTGCTACTTGTATGGGCGGGTAATCACCCCTATCCTCGGGTAATCTCGTGGGTTAAACATTTGCATGTGTTTGATTAGGTTCAGGGAATGATTTCAGAAATTATGTTAACGATTTTCAAATGTTAAATAATATGTCATATATAAACTCATGTTTGCCACACACTGTTTAATATATGGTTTCTTCTCTTACTAAGATGTGTCTCACCTGAATATGAATTCATTTTTTTCAGGATTTCTCAAGATCGAGCTTTGAGAGCTCGAGATTTTATAACATTTTTGGAAGATATAAGAAAAAGGGTATATTTTTATGTTAATTATGATATGTATATTTATGTTTTATGTCTTTATGTTTTAAGTTAGTTATGAAAGGATAGTTGTGAAACATACTAGTAATAATGGATAATGTTTTGGAGACATGTATATATTTGAATATTGGTGGATGATTAATTTATTATGGTTGGTAATTAGAATTAGTAAACTCTGGTATTATATTATATGGAGATTATGGTTATATTTTCCGCTGCATATATTATGGATTATGGATTATCAGGGATTCTATCAGGTATAACGCACCGGACCCGGGTTTAAGGGTTCGGGGTGTTACAGCTACAGTACTTGTGCTTCTGAACTGAACTAAACTAACATCCGGGTTCTGATAACATGTAGTACATGATAATATAACATTTACCATAAATGGATTGATAGCGTTTTCTATAATTTCATAAATACAGCCTCACGCTGAACATTTCGTAAATACGGCCTCGTGTCGAACATTTCATAAATACGGCCTCGCGCCGAGATCATATGTAAAACACGGCCTTGCGCCGAATATCTCATACATATCAATCTGAATAAATAAATCAATTATTATGTATTTTCAAATCATAATGTACTATATTATTTCATAATTCCTGAAAACATGCTTTACTCATGAAATTTACCATAACATAATACTTATCACATAAAATAATATTCATGACGCACAATGCTGAGTAAAATCATACATTTCATTCTAAAATTACATTTCCAGTATAACAACAGTATTTTCCCAAATATACATTTTCTTAATAATATTCAAATATAACACATGCTTTTCTGAAAATTAATTTGCTGATAAATAATACTAATTTGGATGGAAAAAATAACTGCTTTAATTTATTCCCTTACCTGACATTGAGAAAACCCACTAAAACCGCTCGTCCTACACTCGCAGGGTTCCCCATTCAACACCCTGAAAACGATAACTCGCATAACTAAATTTTGGTATTTTCACGTGAATATCATTTCCTATAACTATGAAAAGATCAAATTTGGCATAAAAAATTTTACCTCAACTCAAGGATGAATTTCAACTCGCTTCCACCAATGATCCGCTCCGGAAGATTTGGAGAAAACTTCCTTAGGAGCTTCATGGTGGCCTCAGATCATCAATCCGGCGAACAACGGAGCCGAAATCGAAGAGAGAGGAGAGAGAAACCATAGGGAGAGAGAGAGTGTGTGATTTTTTTGATTTTTTTTGTGATTAAATCCGAGTTTTACACTATTTATACTAATGGCTTCGTCGACGAGTCACGTCACCTCGTCACCTCGTCGACGAGGTCAATAGTAAATTCGTCGACGAGCTCTTCCCTTCGTCAATAAAATTCAGAGTTGCCCCAAAACCTCTCGGTATTTTCTCGTCAACGAAACATACCCTCATCGATGAGACCCTATGTTATCCTCGTCGACGAATCCCCTGAATTAGTCGACGAGTCCTTGATTAAATTCCTCGGTTATTACTCCCAAAGTGCAATGTCATCGATGAACACAAAGCGTTCGTTGATGAAGTCTACTGCCTCCTTCTGTTTCTGTTTCCAATTCCCTCCCTTTATATTATTTAAATACCTTTATTCTTCGAGTCATTACAGCATCGAGGAGTACTTTACCCAGGTCACCAATCACCTTTCCCATCCACACTCTATTTGATATGTGTGGTTGCACCCCTACATACGTATAGCTACGGTACCGTGCTCTAACCATGAGATCATCATAACAGGGCTCTACTATCATATATGACAATTTATATCATAATAAATCTAAAACATTATTCATTTCATAAAACTATATACAATATAATCTGTACGTAATTCTGTGAAAACATTTACTGGATATTAACTTGGAAAAAATTGGCGTATCATATCTGCCACAACTAGCTTGGTAAAAATTGGCATTCCATAAACTTGGAATTTAGCCGTCATATCTCATATCGGCATATAGCCATAAAATCTCATATCTCGACATATAGCCGTTACATTTCACTATTACACAAAAACCTGGTCATTTAATATCAATTAAAAACGATACTCATGCCACACAATTTTCATGTGGTAACTCATAAATAGGTCATCTGCTTGAGAACATAAATATTGCTGCTAAAGTTGGGGTATGAATCTCTCTAGGATGTTATTTTACTAAATAAAGATATATAGATAAATAAGATAAACATGGAGATAATCAACCTTACTGTCTTTGGTTGGTTTTAAAACAAGTCTATGGTTTGAAATAACAAATTTCCAACCAGTGAAAATGTTCAGAAAGTCCAATATTATACTTTAAAAATATCATATTTAAATTTAAACGGTTGGTTTCGAAAATAAAGTCAATTAACCGAACCTTAGGCCTGGAAACCCTAGAAAAACTGTATCTGTTTATCTAAAAACCGTTTTAACATTTCATTCCGTCAGAATTCATAAACATAACTAACATAATATAATCCCCTTACCTATTTCTTGAAAAACAATCCAAGATGCTCGAAAATCAAACCTTAGCTTTTTTCTAAGATCAATAATCCACTCCGGTAGACTTGTAGATATTCTCTCCATGATCCTTGTGGTAACTTCCAATCGTCAAAATGGGCAATGATCGGCGAAAGATCGAGGAGAGAGAGGGTGTGGGCGTAGGTTAGAGAGAGAGAGGGAGAGAGATATTTAGCTTTCTTAATGAAGAAGCAAACAAAAAACTTATTTATAAACCCTTAATTCGATCAACTTTGTCGACGAAATGGTGCCTTCATCAACGAACTATGGAAGGCCGTTCGTTGACGAAAGAAGGGCTTCATTGGTGAACTCTAAGCCTGATATTTTCGGTCATTTTGGATCTCTTCGTCGATGATGCTCTGAATTTCAGTGACAAACCACATAAGGGCCTTTATCGATGAGAACATGGTCTTCGTTGACAAAGCCTGCTGAAATCCTATTTTTCCTTTTCTTATTTAATTTCCTTGTTTTCTTGGTTCGGGTCTTTACAATCTCCCCTCCTAATAAAAATTTTGTCCTCGAAATTTGCTAGCTGTTTTCTATCACATCATCTAAACCATCACTGCTCTGACTCGAGGAAGAGCCGGCGGCCACCCATTTAACAACCACGTCCCAAATTTATTACCGGCCCTCACTTATGGCAGAGGAATATCGTGGTTACACATAATGTCTTTAGAGATTACAATATCCAAACAAGACTCTCCCGAAGACCAAACATACTTTAAACCATAAACAAACTTACTCTAAATATAATACATACATACCACTTACTTACCGTTCTGTCTACCTGTCTTGCTCTGAGTGTCTCTGAATAACTATGGGTACTTCTATCATATCTCTAACTCTAACTCCCACGAAGTCTCCTCTACTATGTGATTACGCCACAATAACTTTACTAATGGAATCCTCTTCGTACGTAGTTCCTACTCTCTATAGTCTAAAATCTGAACTAGTATCTCCTCATATGCTAACATGACCCTGAACTCCAACGACTCGTAACTGATCACATGCAAAGGCTCTGGAACGTATCTCCTAAGCATGGACATGTGGAACACATCGTGAATCCTATACAATGCGGGAGGTAATGCTATTCGGTACGCCACCGAACCAACTCTCTCCAGAATTTTGAAGGGTCCGACGTACCTAGGGCTCAACTTGCCCTTCCTACCAAACCTCATCACTCCTTTCATTGGAGCAATCCTAAAAAATATAGCTTCACCTACCTCAAACTCTAGATCTCATCGATGTGTATCTGCGTAGCTCTTCTGCCCACTCTGAGTTGCTTTAATCTGTTCCCTGATGAGCTTGACCTTCTTTGAGGTCTACTGGACCAGCTTTGGCCCCAAAATCTGTCTCTCACCAACTTCATCCTAGTACAATGGAGATCGACACCTCCGAATATACAATGCTTCATACGGTGCTATCCCGATACTAGCCTAGTAACTATTATTGTAGGCAAACTCAACCAACGACAGATATTTGATCCAACTGCCCCTAAAATACAATGCACACGCTCTCAGAATATCCTCTAGAATTTGGATGGTCCTCTTTGATTGACCATCGGTCTATGGGTGAAACACAGTACTGAACGTAAGTTGAGATCCCAACGCTTCCTGACGACTCTTCCAGAATTGGGAAGTAAACCGTGGATCACTATCTAAGATAATCGACACTGACACCCCATGCAATCTGACAATTTCCTGAATATAAAGCTCTGCCAGCTTATCCATGGAATAACTAACTTTAACCGAGATGAAATGGGTAGTCTTTGTTAATCTGTCAAACACTACCCAAATCGCATTTTGTATGTGAAGTGTTGATGGAAATCCTGTGACAAAATCCATGGAAATGTGCTCCCACTTCCATTTAGGAATAAGAAGTGGTTGCAACAGTCCTGTTGGCCTTTGGTGCTCGGCCTTCACCTGTTGGCATGTAAGGCACTGCTCTATGAAATGGGCAATCTCTCTTTTCATGTTAGACAACCAAAAAGATTCCCGCAAGTCTCTGTACATCTTCGTACTCCCTGGATGTACTGTGTAGAGTGAATGATGTGCCTCCTTTAAAATGACCCACTTAATATTGGCGTCATTTGGTATGCAAATCCTGGTATGGAATCTCAACACCCCATCATCTGAGATGTTGAAATCCTATTTCAACCCATTATGCATTCCCTCTCCAACCTCTACTAGCTTTGCATCTTTCGTCTGAGCTATTATGATCTTCTCCTGTAAGGTCAGCTGAATAACTAAACTGGCAATGAATGCCCGTGGATCCTCATCCACCAATTTCACTCCCAACCTCTCCAAATCCATCATGATCTGATACTGAACACACATTGCTGAGACTGACACATTCATTGAATTCCGACTTAAAGCATTAGCTATGTAAGAACCTGAACCGTGTTATATGGGTTTAAATAATTAAAAAAGGGGTAAAATTGGAATTTGAACAGGCTTCGTTGACGAAGCCAGATCTCGTCAACGAAGGCCTTGTATTTCTCATCGACAAAGTTCAAAGGCTCGTCAACGAGGAGAAGCCAAGAGATTTCAAGAAATCGGGAATAACAGGCTCATCGACGAGGTCATTGTTTCATTGATGAGCTATCTATATGACCTCGTCGACGAGGACACCATTTCGTCGATGAGGGCGGCTGAGTTAAGGGCTATAAATATCAATTTTTATTACTTCTCAGCTAAGAAATCTAAATATCGTCTCTCTATCTCTCTAGAAACTCTCCATACACTTCCTCTCTCTAGATTTCTTCATCGCTTATTGTCTGATTTGATGATCCGAAGTTACCCTGAGGATCCATGAAGGATTATCTACAAGTTTTGCGGATCGAAAACTCGTTTTGGAGATTTTTGGGTTTCGGCATAAAATCGAGGTAAGGCACGATTTTCACTTCCGTTCTAGTAGTTTTGTAGAGAACGGAGTTGTGAGTATATTCTGTACTGTTGGTTGTAGGTTTTGGAACTCGGTTCGCTATTTAGGGGCCTTAGAGTTCGAGATTTGCCATTTGGGGGAAAAGTAAGGGGAATTTGTTTGTGTCGGTTATTTTCGAAATTAGACTCGGTAAAAATGTGGTTCACGGCCCTGTGTGCATTTTGGCTACTCATTTGGGGGGATCTACCGGGGGAACACTATGAGTTTTTCATGATTATAGTTTTGGGAAAAAGGGAGCGACGGGCTGCATCCCTGGTTTTGTTGAAAACTGAATGTACATGTTGATTTTTACTGTGTTATAGGAATAGTCGTGCCTTGACTTGTTTAAACTATATGTGTTTGGAAAACCATGATTTTAGATTACTAAATGAGTGGTTTTTTTGGTTATATGAGCATGCATGTTTATGTTGTGTTTGGTTGAAATACGAGTAGGAACGGGATTACGAATTTGTTCCAAGTACTGAGAGCGTCCGAATCTATATCCGAGGGCATATGAAATCACTGGCCATGTTTTGGAAAGAGTGTCCGGCTCTATATCTAAGGGTGTGAGCCTTACCGGCTGATCACCGAAGGGTGTGGATCCACCAGTTTAGTGCCGGTATGATGCCATAGGAGTCTGGGACTAGCCATGTGCCGGTGGCACCATATTTCGTGGGTTGGCTACAGGCCAACACCGTATGTTGCGGGTTGGTTTCAGGCCAAAGAGTGTGACAACACCGGAATTTCTTGATCATGTGTGTGTGCATGTATGCACTATTGTGAAATTAGTACTGGAACTGCATTTAACTGTATATGTGTTACATCATGATAACACTTAAATGGCACACACCGATATAACCTGTATTCTTCCTTACTAGAAGGTGTCTCACCCCTGCTATATGTACATATTTTTCAGGTCCTTCAAGTAATAGGAACTAGCGTGTGTTGGGAGCGAAGTGACCGGTGTACTGCGGGTAGCGCTTGGGTAAGTGCTGGGACTTTCGTTTTGCGGGTTGCCATTTTGAGATATGTTGGGCACCTGATTGTACGTTGTTTGATGGAGCCTTGATTCTATTTTTGTATAGACTTTGGTATGGTACTGTATGTATATAGAATGACCTTTTTCTGCTGTGTATATGATTATATGTGGATGTGTATTGGGTGCCTAGGAACCCCACGGTGTTGGACCCTCATTCATTGTATTGTATCTTTGGATGAATTATTGGATACATGGAAAGGTTAGATTACATTTTCACCCCTGGGTTCCCTTTTTGGGTTCGGGGCGTGACAGCTTGGTATCAGACCTAACTAGGTTGTTAGGTCTTGTAGACTTGGTTAGGCTTAGCTGTGTGTACATACCAAAGTATAGGATATTGGAAATTGGTAGACTTGGTTGAGGGTTGTTCTGTTGCTAGACCGGGATTTGTTGGTGGTATTCCGTGTTTTTCCTGGAATGATGATTTTAATAAAAGCAGGGCAAACCATTGATGACTTTTGTGTCGGTGTGATAAAACAGACCTAAACCTAGCAAGGAGTAGTTAACATGATTAGGATAGATAATTGTGTTAGCTGTACGTCTGTACGTGTTATAGGAGTTTTGATAGAACTCTATTGTGTTGCAAAATGGAGCCCAAGGATAACGAACGGGAAAGTGGCTCCGAGGAGACTGCGATTGATGAGTCTCCTTCTGTGCCTCGAGGTTTGATGAGGCAGGTTTTGTAGGAGATTGGGCGGAGTGTGAGGAGATGCGAATGCCCTTCTATTGCTGCGGGGTGCACCATTGAGAGGTTCACATGCATGCATCCTCCGATGTTCTCTTGGGGACATGACCCAATGATAGCAAAGGACTGGGTGGAGAAGACTAAGAGGATTCTGGAAGTTTTACATTGTACGGATAGGCAGCGAGTCCTTTATGCTACCTTCCAGCTATCTGGGGAGGCGGATCGATGGTGGACTACAGTGAATCTGCTGGAGAAGCAGGTGGGTGGTCTTGTGGAGATGACGTGGAGCCGTTTCAAGGAGGTGTTCTTTGATAGATACTTCCCGACTTCTGTACGTGATGCTAAGGCGGATGAGTTTTCTACTTTGACTCAAGGGAGTGTGACAGTGCAGGGGTACGCAGCTTGGTACATAGAGTTGTCCCGGTTCGCGCTGTGCTTGATCTCGAATGAGTATGAGAAGACTCAGAGGTTTGAGAAGGACCCGAGGAAGGACATCCGCAGATTAGTGGGTATGCTTTAGATCCGTGAGTTCTCGGTTTTGGTGGATAAAGCCACTGTGATTAAGACTGGTATCCGAGAGGACGAGGTGGATCAGGAGCTGAAGAAGTGGTCAGCACCTTTTGGTTCTCAGTCTAGATCTCGTCAGGGATCATGGAAGAAGAAGAGTAAGGGCTCAGGTTACCATCAGAATACCGAGCGCTAGGGGTCTTAGGGGGACCAGATTAGTGGTCGTTGTACCAGATGCGACAGATGGCACGAGGGTGAGTGCCAGTCATTTAGGGGTAACTACTACAACTGTGGCCAGTCAGGTCACATGTTTCGTGATTTTCGTGCACTGAAGCTAGATGTGCCTGCATCCAATGTGAATCAGGGGAGCAATCAGATACCTCGGGGGACCATTCAGGCGAATACAACTCAGGTCAGAGTATTTTCTCTTACTCTAGCGGATGCTGAACATGCAGGGAACGTAGTGACAGGTATCTTATTACTGCTTTCAAATAAGGTTTCTGTTTTGTTTGGTTTGGGTGCAACCCATTCTTTTGTATCCGTGAGTTTTATTGGACGATGTGGGGTTGAGACTCGAGTCATGAACGAGGTGTTATCTGTTACTACACCATCTGGGAGTATATCATTTTGTAGGAGGATGTTGGAAGACGTCCTAGTGGTAGTTCAGGGGAAGCTACTATCGATGAACCTTGTGGTATACGACATGTTGGGTTTTGATGTTATTCTGGGGATAGATTGGTTGTTCTCCAGTTATGTTGTGATCGACTATCATAGGAAGGTAGTGGTTTTTAAGCTCCTGGGGAGCAAGAGTATGAGTTTGTAGGATCATGTGTGCGTTCGATGCCACAGATTCTATCGGCATTGCAGGCGAGGAAGTTACTCTTGGACCAATGTCGAGGGTACCCAGCTTGTGTGAAAGAACCGCCGTAGGATGAGTTGAGGCTCAAGGATATTTGGCTAGTCAGCGAGTCCCCGGATGTGTTTCCAGATGATTTACCTGGTTTACCTCTAAAGCGTGAGGTGGAGTTGGCGATAGAGTTGCTGCCTGGCAAGGCACCGAGCTCTAAAGCCCCGTACCAGATGACTCCAGCATAACTTCGGGAGTTGAAGGAGCAGTTGCAGGAATTACTGGACAGGGGTTTCATTTGACCTAGTGTTTCGCTTTAGGGAGCTCCAGCACTATTTGTGAAGAAGAAGGATGGGTCAATGCGTATGTGCATTGATTACCGTGAGATTAACAAAGTGACTATGAAGAATCGCTATCCTTTACCTCGTATAGATGATCTCTTTGATCAATTGCAAGGGATGCGGGTCTTTTTGAAGATCGACTTACGGTCAGGATATCATCAGGTGAGGGTTCGATCCGAAGATATGGCGAAAATTGCTTTCTAAACCAGGTATGGCCACTACGAGTTCTTAGTCATGCCTTTTGAGTTGATGAATGCTTTGACAGTATTTATAGATCTTATGAATAGAGTTTTCCATGAGTACTTAGACCAGTTTGTAGTGGTGTTCATTATATTTTGGTATACTCGAGGAGTTCAGAAGAGCATGAGAACCATCTGAGGTTAGTATTACAAACTCTGCGGGAGAAGAAGTTGTATGCTAAATTGACGAAGTGTGAATTCTGGTTGGATCAGGTTGCATTCTTAGGCCATGTGGTATATGAGGACGGTATCTCAGTTGATCCTAGTAAGATTGAAGTTGTGGTCAACTAGGTGAGGCCGAAGAATATGCAGGAGGTTTGGAGTTTTCTAGGACAGCGGGTTATTATCGTCAGTTCGTGGAAGGTTTTTCTAAACTGTATGGGCCTTTGACTCAATTGACTAGGAAGAAATTTTAGTGAACTAGTGATTACGAGCAGTGTTTTCAGTAGTTGAAGCACCGACTAGTCACTGCTCTGATTTTGACCATTCCTTCGGGGGATGGCAATTTTGTGATTTATAGCGACGTGTTTCTAAAGGGTCTGGGGTGTGTGCTTATGCAGTAGGGTAAGGTAATAGTGTATGCTTCTCAGCAGCTGAAGAAATACGAGAAGAATTACCCTACACATGATTTGGAGTTGGCTGCTGTTGTATATGCACTGAAGATCTGGCGACACTACTTGAATGGTGTGCCATGTCAGATTTTCACTGATCACAAAAGCCTCGGGTATTTATTCACGTAGAAGGAGTTAAAAATGAGGCAGAGATGGTGGCTTGAGTTGATTAAGGACTACAATTGCACTATCAGTTATCATCCGAGAAAAGCTAATGTGGTGGCTGATGCGTTGAGTCGGACGTCGGATCATGTGGAAGTATCTGAAATTGTAGCTTAGCGTCACATCAGACAAGATCTAGAGATCTTAGGCATAGAGTTTGTGTGTGGTGATCATCAGGCTTTCCTTGCTAATTTGGTAGTCCAGTTGACCTTGTTTAAGAATATTAAAGTTGCGCAGGCTAGTGATGCTGAGTTAGCTGAGATCGTAGAGAAAGTGCACCAGGGGTTGGCTACGGATTTCAACATCTTCGAGGGAGGTGTGTTGAGGTTTGGGACTAGGCTATGTGTTCTGAACGACGATGAGATCAGAAGGACGATTCTGGAGGAAGCGCATCGTTCATTATATGCGGTACATCTTGGTAGTACAAAGATGTATCGAGATTTGTACGAGACCTTCTGATGGAGTGGTATGAAGAGGCAGATTGGCTAGTTTGTGGAGTAGTGTCTTACGTGTCAGTAGGTGAAAGCTGAACATTAGAGGCTGGTAGGGCCGTTGCAGCCTTTACCTATTTCGGTGTGGAAATGGGAGCATATTTCCATGGACTTTGTGACCGGATTACCACAAGCTCTTTGCGGGCAGAATGTTATCTAGGTGATCGTGGATAGATTGACGAAATCTGCTCATTTCATACTGATGAAGGTTAGCTATCCTTTGAGTAGGTTAGCAGACCTATATGTGCATGAGATAGTTAGAATGCATGGAGTACCGGTGTCCATTGTATCAGATCGAGATCCGAGGTTTACTTCTTGATTTTGGACGAGTTTGCAGGAGGCATTGGGGACGAAGCTTACTTTTAATACAACGTTCCACCCCCAAACCGATGGACAGTCGGAGAGGACAATACAGATCTTAGAAGATATGTTGCGGGCTTATGTGTTAGACTTCAGTGGTAGCTGGATACAGTTTATGCCACTAGTAGAGTTCGATTATAATAACAGCTTCCAGGCGAGTATCGGGATGACACCGTTCAAGGCTCTGTATGGTCGGAGATGTCGATCTCCTCTGTTGGTGAACGTTAGGTGTTAGGACTTGAACTTATGCAATAGGCATCTGAGAAGGTGGGTTTGATCCGAGAAAGGATTAAATCAGCTCAGAGTTGGCAGAAGAGCTATGCAGATGTTCGACGCCGTGAGTTAGAGTTTGAGGTGGGGGGTAAGGTATTTCTGAGAATCGCTCCGATGAAAGGGGTGATGAGATTTGGGAAGAAGGGCAAGCTGAGCCCGAGGTACATCTGACCATTCAAGGTTCTTGAGCGAGTGGGTCCGGTAAACTACTGGATTGCATTACCCCCAACACTCTCGAGGATCCATGATGTGTTTCATGTATCCATGTTGAGGAGGTACGTGCTGGATCCATCACATGTTATCAGTTATGATGATTTGGGTATTGGGGATACTTTAGTGTATGAGGAGATACTTGTTCAGATTCTGGACCGTAAAGTTCAGAAGCTTCGCACTAAGGAGATATTGTTAGTGAAGGTACTGTGGCAAAGCCACGAGGTTGAGGAAGCTTCTTGGGAACTAGAAATGGAAATACGCCAGAAGTATCCACAATTGTTTTAAGTACATGTATGTCATCCTGCTTTGGGTTGGGAGAGGTGGTTAGTCGTTGGGAGTGTGTATTGTGAACTCCTGAGACAGTTTATGTTGTAACCATGGTATTCCTCCGCCACAAGTGAGGGTATGTATGTATGTATTATGATGGGGCTGCGCTGTAGTAGTCGCCAGTTTTTCTCTAGAGTTGAGTGTATGTGTGAGTGTTTGTTAGTTCATGAATGAGAGATTGCAAATTTCAAGGACGAAATTTTGTAAGGAGGGGAGGTTGTAAGGACCCGAACTGTGTTATATGGGTTTAAATAATTAAGAGAGGTATAAAATTGGAATTTGAGCAGGCTTCGTCGATGAAGCTAGATCTCGTCGACGAAGGCCTTGTATTTCTTGTCGGCGAAGTTCAGAGGCTCGTCGATGAGGAGAAGCCGAGAGATTTCGGGAAATCAGAAATCTCAAGCTCGTCGACGAGGACACCATTTCGTCGACAAGGGCGGCCGAGTCAAACGCTATAAATATTAATTTCTATTACTTCTCAGCTAAGAAATCTAAATATCCTCTCTCTTTCTCTCTAGAAACTCTTCATACACTTCCTCTCTCTAGATTTATTTGCCACTTATTGTTTGATTCAATGATCCGAAGTTACCATGAGGATTAGTGAAGGATTCTCTACAAGTTCTACGGATCGGAAACTCGTTTAAGAAATTTTTGGGTTTCGGCATAAAATCTAGGTAAGGCTAGGTTTTCACTTTTGTTCCAGTAGTTTTGTAGAGAACAGAGTCGTGAGTATATTCTATACTATTGGTTGTAGGTTTTGGAACTCAGTTTACTATTTAGGGGCCTTAGAGTTCAGGATTTTCCATTTGGGGGAAAGGTAAGGGGAATCTGTTTATGTCGGTTATTTTCGAAATCAGACTTAATAGAACTATGGTTCACGGTCTTGTGTGTTTTTGCGCTACTCATTTGGGGGGATCTAATGGGGGAAAACTATGGGTTTTTCATGATTACAGTTTTGAGAAAAAAGGGGCGACGGGCTGCATCCCTGGTTTTGTTGAAAACCGAATGCATATGTTGATTTATATTGTGTTATAGGGATGGACATGCCTTGACTTTTTTAAACTGTATGTGTTTGGAAAATCATGATTTTAGATTACCAAATGAGTGTGGTTTGTTTGGTTATATGAGCATGCATGCTTATGTTGTGTTTGGTTGAAATGCAAGTAGGAACGGGGTTTCGAATTTGTTCCAGGTATTGAGAGTGTCAAGCTCTATATTTGAGAGCATATGAAATCGCTGGCCATGTTTGGTATGAGTGTCCAGCTCTATATCCGAGGGCGTGAGCCTTACCATCTGATCATTGAAGGGTGTGGATCCACCAGTTTAGTGTCGGTACGATGCCATGGGAGTCTGGGACTAGCCATGTGCTGGTGGAACCGTGTTTCACAGGTTGGCTACGGGCCAACGCCGTATGTCGCGGGCCGATTTTGGGCCGAAGGGTGTGACGACACCTGGATTGCTTGATCATGTGTGTGTGCGTGTATGCACTATTGTGAAATTAGTACTAGAACTGCATTTAACTGTATATGTGTTGCGTCATGATAACACTCAAATGCCATACACCGATATAACTTGTATTCTTCCTTACTAAGTGGTGTCTCACCCCTACTGTACGTACATATTTTTCAGGTCTTTCGAGTAACCAGAACTAGCATCCTTGTGTTGGGAGCATAGTGGCCGGTGTACTGTGGGTAGCGCTTGGGTAAGTGTTGGGACTTTTGTTTTGTGGGTTGCCATTTTGAGATATGTTGGGCACCCGATTGTACGTTGTTTGATGGAGCCTTGATTCTGTTTTTGTATGAACTCTTGTATGGTACTGTATGTATATAGAATGACCTTTTTTCGCTGCGTATATGATTGTATGTGGATGCGTATTGGGTGCCAAGGAACCCCACGGGGTCGGACCCTCATTCAGTGTACTGTATCTTTAGATGACTTATTGGATATAGGGACAGGTTAGATTACATTTTTACCCCTGGGTCCCATTTCCGAGTTCGGGGCATGACAAGCTACCACATTAGCTTTTCCTAGATGATAATTAATGCTACAATTGTAGTTCTTTATCAGATCCAACCATTTCCTCTATCTCATGTTCAACTCCTTCTGGGTGAAAAAGTACTTAAGACTTTTATGATCGGTAAAAATCTTGCACCTTTCACCATATAGGTAGTGCCTCCAGATCTTCAACGCATACACTACCGCTGCTAATTCCATATCGTGTGTCGAGTCGTTCTTCTTGTACTCCTTGAGTTGATGAGAAACATAAGCAATTACCTTTCCCTATTGCATTAGAACACACCCGAGACCCTTCCTAGAGGGCTCACTGTAGATAACAAATCTACCATCCCCTAATGAAATGGTCGGAACTGGAGCAATAACCAGCCACTGCTTTAGTTCCTGAAAACTTTGCTCCACTCATCAGTCCATTCAAACTTCACGTTCTTCCTCGCGAGTCGTGTCATTGGACCTAATAGTCTGGAGAACCCTACTACGAACCATCGGTAGTATCCTATAAGACCTAGAAAACTCCTGACCTCCTGAACATTCTTCGGTCTTGACTAGTCCACTATCGCTTCTATCTTACTTGGATCCACTGATACCCCTTTCCTGGACACTACATGCCCCAGGAATGCTAGTTGCTATAACTAGAACTCGCATTTCTTAAATTTCGCAAACAACTTCTTCTCCCTGAGCACCCGAAGTACCAACCTTAAATGAACTGCATGCTCCTCGGGACTCCTCGAATAAACCAGGATGTTGTGAATGAAAACAACCACGAATTGATTTTGATACTCGTGGAACACCCTGTTCATCAAGTCCATAAATGCTGCAGGAGCATTGGTTAATCTAAAAGGCATAACCAGAAATTCATAGTGGCCATAGCTAGTCCGGAATGCAGTCTTCGGTACGTCCTCCGATTTCACCTTCAGCTGATGATACCCAAATTGCATATCGATCTTAGAGAAGACCTGTGTGCCTTGAAGCTGGTCAAACAGATAATCAATTTTGGGTAACGGATATTTATTCTTTACAATCACCTTGTTAATCTCTCTGTAGTTGATGCACATCCTCATCGACCCATCATTCTTCTTCATAAACAGCACCGGTGCTCCCTAGGGTGAAACACTCGGTCGGATGTAACCCTTATCTTATAACTCATGTAGCTGCTCCTTTAATTCCCTTAGTTCTGCCGGAGCCGTACGATATGGAGCTTTCGAAATAGGTGTCGTGCCTAGAGTCAACTCTATAGCGAACTCCACCTCACGATTAGGAGGCAATCCTGACAAGTCCTCTAGAAACACATCTGGGAACTCACTTACTACGGGAATCTCTTACAGCTTAAGTTATTCTCTCGGTGTTTCTTTCACAAACGCCAGATACTCCTGGCATCCCTCTAGCAGTAATCTCGTAGATTGAATAGTTGAAACGATACATGGTGCAGAACGCACACACAACCTACAAACTTGAATTCCTACTCCCCGGGAGGCCTGAATACTACCGCTCAAATAAAACTTCTCTAAAATAGCCCCATGTCATCGCCGCATGTACTGGCTTTTGCTCCTCTAACATACTGCTGGCTCAATATTTCTATGGTAAATATGTCCATATATGCCTAGAAGATACAACCTAGTCTATAGGACTAGCGCCGTCACGCCATCACATATACGTGTGGCATGCTTCCCCCCATGACAGGTTGTGCGGCCCGAAGGCTAGACCTAACAAATAGTCGGCTGACTAATGCTAAGTCAAACATAAAGTAGTACGATGGTGCTTGCTCAATCTGTACCCGAAGGTCGCCTGAAGGCTGAGTCATTAGGAATTACTACATCGGACGGAGCCCCAAAATTTATGCATCGGGAAGTACTTTACCTAGGTCACCAATCGCCTTTCCCATCTACACTTTATTTGAGACGTGTTGTTGCACTCCTACATGCATATAGCTATGGTACCGTACTCTAACCATGAGATCATTATAACAAGGCTCTACTATCATATATGCAATTTACATCATAATAAAACTGAAACATTATTCATTTCATAAAATTGTATACAACTTAATCTGTAAGTAATTTTGTGAAAACATCTATCGGATACTAACTCGGTAAAAATCGGCGTATCATATCTATCACAACTGGCTTGGTAAAAATCAACATTTCATAAACTCGACATTTAGCCATCATATCACATATCAGCATATAGCCATCTTATCTCATATCTTGGTATATAGTCGTTACATTTCAGTATTACACAAAAACCTGCTTATTTAATGTCAATTAAAAACCATACTCATGCCACATAATTTTCATCTGGTAGCACATAAATAGATCATCTGCTTGAGAACATAAATACTGTTGCTAAAACTAGGGTATGAATATCTTCAGGTTGTTATTTTATTAAATATAGATATATAGATAAATAAGGTAAATATGGAGATAATCAACCCTACTGTCTTTGGTTGGTTTTAAAACAAGTCTATGGTTTGAAATAACAATTTTCCAACCGGTGAAAACATTCAAAAGGTCTAATACTATACTTTAAAAATATCATATTTAAATTTAAACGGTTGGTTTTGAAAATAAAGTCGGTTAACCGAACCTTAGGCCCGAAAACCCTAAAAAAGCCACAACTATTTATCTAAAAACCGTTTTAAGATTTCATTCTTTTAGAACTCATAAACATAACTGACATAATATAATCCCCTTACCTATTTCCTAAAAAACAACCTAAGACACTCGAAAACCGAACCCTTGTTTTTTTTCCTAGATTAAGAATCCACTCCGCTAGACTTGTAGATATTCGCTCCCTGATCCTCGTGGAAACTTCCGATCGTCGAAATGGGCAACGATTGGTGAAAGATCGAAGAGAGAGAGAGGGAGAGATATTTAGCTTTCTTAATGAAGAAGTAGATAAAAATCCTATTTATAGACCCCTGAGTCTGTTAGCTTCATTGATGAAATGGCGCCTTCGTCAACGAACTACAGAAGGCCGTTCATCGACAAAAGAAGGGTTTCGTCGACGAACCCTAAGTCTGATATTTTAGGTTGTTCTAGATCTCTTCGTCGACGATGCTTTGAATTTCGGTGACAAACCACATAAGGGCCTTCGTCGACGAGAACATGGTCTTCGTCGACGAAGCCTGCTGAAATCTCCTTTTTCCTTTTCTTATTTAATTTCTTTATTTTCTTGGTTTGGATCTCTACAAGTTTAACCCTAGAATTTTAATCATTTAACATCTCCTAGGCCCACACACTCCCAATACTTAATTTAATATTAAAAATATCCTACTTACCCTAGTTTTGGAGTGGTACCAAAGTACTCCAAATCAAGTTTTTGCTTCGGCTAACTTGAAGAGAAACTCCCTAGGAACGTCGTGGTGGTTTCTGATCGTTAAATTGGGTTAAATTTGGGTCGGATTTGAAGAAAGAAGGTAGGGAAACCAAAACCTAGAGAGGGAAAACGAGAGGAGAGAGAAATTTCATGGAGGAAATGATCCAGGGTCACTTTATACCGGAGCCTTCGTCGACGAAGCCCAGAAGAACATTCGTTGACGAGGTCATCATGTTCGTCAATGAAGCGTTTAAAAACCTAAATTTTCCCTACCCTCGGTAATTCCTCGTCGACAAGATACATGTACTCATCGACGAAATCCAAACAGATGTTCGTTGACGAGGAGAACAAATTCGTCGGCGAGTCCCTCTTTGATGCCTTTTTTTAAATTCCTTTTCCCTTCTTTTATTTTTCCTTTTTTCTTTTATTTATTTTCTTTTATTTTTTCTGAATTCGGGTTATTACAATTTGGACATGGATTCTATTGAATCTGAACAAAGTGATATCATGGTGATTTTTTCCATTCAAGAGCATGGATTACATACTATATTTGGTCTTGTGCTTTGATTTGAGTTAAAACGCAGGGTGTAGAAGACCTAGGGTATTTGGTGATTATTCCCTTGACCTATGTGATATCAAGGTTAGACGAACCTCTTTTTTTTTTTCTATTCAATCTCAGCTATTTATTTATTTATTATTTATGTTGCTTCCACACTTTGATTTATGTTAAACACAAGTGCATGGAGATGATCGTAGGCCCTCGGTAATTTTTTTGCAATTCTCTGCATAGATTCATCTCTTTCAACCTTTTGTTTTTTTTTTAAAAAAACCTTTGATCTCAACCTTTTTGCTATGGGTTTGAATAGTTTTTGTTTTTGTTGTAGTTTAGGGCAGTGACAATGGTTGCACGGTTCTAGAGTTTTTGGAGGCATGGTTGTGGCAATAGACGTTGGGTTTATACCTTACAAAGAAACAAACCTATAAAACAACTTGTTTGTTTGATTGTCATCATTTAACAACTAATATTTTCTTTAGTTTTCTATGTCAAAAGAAAGGTGGGAAATTGACTTTCCTTTATGAGAAATGAAGTAATTTAATTACTATGAATGACTTTCATGAATTCTTGCTAGGTATTATGCTACATAGGCATGCACAACACGATGCGCATGCATTTTGATGATTGTAATATTAAGGACGTCATTATTGAAATATTACATTTTGACTTGTGCATTGTGATACAATTCAAATAAATATAATTTCATCACCAGCTTGAGCATTTTGATGCTTGTAAAAATAAGGGCATTATAATAAGCATAATAGATTATTACTAAAATGTCATACAGGTAACAAATTCTGCAGAAACTTGGTTCCATTTGGCTAGTTTTATTACACAACACCGACATATAAATGTAATTTCATTCTACTCTCAATTCCATGCTTCAACCCAACACTGGAATAGAATTGCACATTTCATTCTATTGTTACAATGTTTCTACTCCCAACCTGAATTTCTTTTTCGATCCCATTACACAAACCAAACATGGAGTGAGCATACTTCTTTTCAACCTCAATGGTATGCAATTCCTTGCCACAAGCAAAATAGGATGAGAACTGGTTAAATGTTGGTTACGAGCTTGGTAAATACAAGCAAGGATACATGTAGATATTAGACCACATGGCTTTCCTACTACAAAAATTTTTACATAAAGATGCAGAATGGAAGAATATACATATACTCCTGTTAGCCAAAGAGACTATTCCCACTATTTTTATATACACGATCCGTTTTAAACACATACAATGTGTAATTTAGAGTAGATAGCAGTCGAGAGGCCCCAGCCCTGCACAATGCAAAATCAAGTGATTAGATCAGTAAAATCAGCAGCAGTATTGATCTGGACAACCAATAACTGGTAGAGACCAAATGCGAGACCTAGCCATAATAAAGGTGTTTTAAGAAATAATTAATATCCGTGCTTACAACATTCAAATATGACTACAGCAAACAAATGGGTCTATCTGGGGGCATATTGATGTGAAGCTGACTATGTCACGATAGATAGATGCCTCCTAAAAATGTACTACACTGCACAATCAATAAAAAGTTGTGGAAACTGTGAAAGAAAGCAATTGCAATTCACTGAATTAGTCATAACTAACAAATTATGAATGCAAGCAAGAAAACCAAATCAAATGGGGGAAAAAACCGAGTATAAAATTATCAATAGGGCAAAGTTGACAAAACAACTAGTTGCTAAAAGTCCAGTATCAGGTGTACACCAGCACATGCAATGGAAGGGAAATTAATCGTGTAAATCGAGATTGGTTACATTAATAAGCTGTAATGCACAGTGGATTTTTGTGAATGGTCAAAGAAGCAATTCAACAAACAGCAACAAGTCTGAAACATCCCTTTTCAGATATTTCAGTCGGCCAGTCAAGTTACTATTCCAATGAACAGAAAACCTAGTAATATTATAGGACACAGCAGGCACACCTTCCAAGGCTATATTTATGTTTGGAGCTGATTATAAAATTGCTCACCTTCATTTACAGGATATTATACCCAGCATGTATATATAATTTAGTTTATTTTTTGTTTATTGATGAAGCACTTTGAATGTGAACTGAACAAATCATAAAACAGTGAACTAAAAAAATGCTAATAAACACATATTAAGAACTGCACACAAATGTCAGACAGATAATCGTTAATCTGCTTTGATGGAAAAAAGTAATGCATTTTCAATAATGCATAGTTGGCAAAGACATTTCATACTACCTATTAAATCTGCAGAGCAGAGTTCATCCAGATTCTCTGGGCCCTGTCTGGCCTCCGTTTTCATCTCTCGTAACTTTCAATGACCTCAACTTGGATGATGACGGAAATGAATGTATCAAAGGAGCATCCTCTTCTTCCTCTCCTTGTTTCTCTTCTTCACCATGAGCGTCATGGTCATACATGCTAATTGAATCTTCTTCACCTGCATTCTGTTCATCAAATAGTTTCTTTCCCTGGATATTAGGCTGCTTACGTGGACGTCCTCGGCGTCTTACAGTAGTCCCCTCTCTCTCATCTGCAACTAAAACTGCATAAGCCCTCATATAGCAAAAATAAAGTCCAAAGTCTAATTCAAAGATTACATGATATGCTTCATTAGAAGAAAGATAACAAATTTCAACAGTAATACACAATTAGATTGATAGTAGGTGAAAACAAACTAACATCATGAGAAATAGCAGTGACAATTTTAGGCTCAATTGGAAGCATAACCACAATCACTTCAGACCAGGAAATGTCATCAATTCAAAGATAATTAACTCTAAAATTAAACATATTTGGGGGTCTCATTGTGCCTGGTGCTTGCATCAAGATTGACATGAAGTCTCCCCACAAAGAACCCCACCCCAAAAAATATGTAAAGGAAATATAATCAATATATTATTAATTAGATCGCGTGAAAGGGGATATTTTTTTTCCTTCAAATTTTTTATCATTAATATATAAAGACTGGATCAGTACGCATTTCTCCAGGACTGCTGACTGCTGCCTCTCAGCTGTCTCTCTTCTTCCCCTTCTCTTATTCTTCTCAAATCTTAAATGCTGTAATTTATTCATTAGATTTCATTTTATTTCAGATTTGTAATATGGTATCAGAGCCATGGTTGCCAGGAAGCCTTGGGCTCTAGTCTTGTTGCCTGCGCTTATTGTTTGGTTGTAAAAATCTCTCTTATTCCCTGTATGGTCATTTGTCATTTGCTTATCTATCCATGAGCAATCATGCTACATGAGCGGGGGAGTGTTAAGGCTTGATATACATTGTTGGCCCACAACCTAACAGCTTAAGCTTTTAGGTAAAGTGGTAATCTAACGACATAACAAACATAAATAATAAAAACATTGTGGTTCAGAGGCAGAATTCAAAATTAGCCACTAAGAACAACAGAGCAGGAATACTGTCAAGCAGCAAACACTTAATCCTTCAAAATAAGAAGACGAAAAAAGCAAAACTCTGGTTTTTTAATTGGAAACATGACAATGCAGAGGAATCCTTTTCCATTTTATTTAAAGCTGTACCCATCAAACTACAGTAAGATTAGCATCAAAATAAATACAGCAACAAATGTGCTACTCTTCATTTTGGACAAATGAATTGATTGAAAAGTCTCCTGCCTAGTTTTAGAATGCTGGAAAAAACAAAATATATATATATATATATATAGGAAATGATTTCCATGTAGAACACAAAAAAGGATGGAAAAAACTCAGTGTAAATAGAAAATCGTGGCCAAATGTGTCACTCTAGTAGAAATATAGAAGTACCTTGGAGAACTTCATTCTTTGCATACTTTTCACGTAAGCTGTCAATAAATATGTAATAAGGTTGCCACCCGCTGGGATCTTGATCCGTGTTTACATTCTCCGTTCGTTTTTGAACATGCTTGAGACTATTTGCAAAGAAATCATTTCTTAAAGCACATCTTATGAAAAAAAATAAAAACTGCTTTTAATAATGACATTTAATCTCTTACATGTTCAGGACATCAGCAGTAGGAAGTTTGGATATGAATGGGAGCACGGCACTCTCCAAGAATGACAGCTGCTTTGGAGCATCCAGGAAAGCATACTCAATACCATTCTTGATAATTTGTAAAATGTCTGTTCTATGCTTGTTTCGAGCAGCACCAACAAATATCCCAGAAAGTCGAGCAGCCAGATTCTTGCATTCTAGAAAAGATTTCATGCCCTCATCATGACTCTTGGAAAGTTCCATTGCATGCCGATGATAGGCCTAGTCAAAGGCCAAAATTGAAGGAAGTTAATATTTACAATCTAAATGGGAAGATGCATGACAATCAAAACTTTAGAGCAAATGTCAGATGCAGGGAGCACTTTTTCCATTGCAAGATCTCCATCTTCCAGTACATCTCAGGACGCTGGGTCATAGCCAAGGAAAGGTATACTTGTCCATTCATCTGGCTCAAATCAAGTAAACAACTTATGGTCAAACTAACTAACAAACCCCTCCCCCATGGCTCAAATCATGTAAACAACTTATGGTCAAACTAACCAACAACCACCTCCCGATAACACCTTTTTTCCCCTAGGATGAAAGAAGGAAAGGGAAGAGACTTCTAATTCATAGAAAAATACACACGAATTGGCCACAATAAGCCAATTCAAACTATACTGTACAGGCAGTGCATCTCAGCAAATATCTCTACACCCCCACCAAGGATTAAGGAGAGGGAAAAATTTGAGCGATGATTCTTCTCAATCACCAAGTAGCTCTTAGATGTCTATGACAGAACACATAAACAAGCATCTTGAACAACATGAATTAAGAAGTTTCCCAACCCCTAAGTCTAGAAGCATTACCCTTCTCAATGCTTCTAGAAAGATACTGTGGACATCATCATCTTTTTCCTTTAGAACAGCGATCAGATGCTTAACAATCTCTGCCACACTTGCTCCATGCATCACAAAATGAGAAATGATCTCTGGACCTAGATAGTCCTGCATTAAAAACAGCAATGAAATGAAATATTCCTTGCAGTTGATTGGAAGAAAATATGTGGTAAGCAAAGGAATGATCTGCGTATTGAGGGATAGTTACAGGAGTGATAACAAGATCTAGCTCAACTGAACAGGATCTGAATTATATCCTAAGGGAAAATATCTCAACTGAAGTGCGTGATCAAAATCACTGCCTCGGAAGAATTCCCAAAATGTTTATACTCAGTTGCAATGAGTGAAATTGTTACACTTAATAATATACAAGAAATATGTCTTCACCTTAGGAACTGTATCACTAGCAACCAATTTTGCAGCAGCAATCATGACTGCATCTCGATTTGTCTCCTCCACATACTCTTTGTTTGCATCTGCATCTTCTGTCTCATCTGCAAGAGGCAGAAATTAGAAGTTCAAAGGTTTCAACAGTTAAATGAATACCCTATGCCAAATTTATGACTGTTAATCATGTTTTCAACTGTCGATCTAGGTTATAGGATCATTCATCATTTGGTCCCCGCACAAGCTCAGAATGAATAAAACCATGCAAAATAAGATAAAAAAAGAAAAAGAAAAAGAGACAAAGCAATAGGTAAATATTTAACTACTGATGAAAACTTTTTTTTTTTTTTGGAACTTCAAGCTCTACCTAAATCCATTTTCAGATTCACATCTTTTCTCACAGCCATTGGCAGTCCACCTATGACAAGCTTCTTTTCTTCAGGCTTGAAGGTGGACGCATGGCCAATATCAATATACAGAGTTATCAGCTGTCAGAGACCAGTCAAGCTATAGCTTTTCATTCAATCTCTGTAATCCAATGCTGGCTTTTGCCACTAATAATATGTATTGGGTGACACAACTAAGTATATCTGACAATTCAATCCACAATTATGTTGTTAAAGTACTATTATAGCACCTCATGCTACAGCATGAGACATTAAACAAAGGATAGGTATAGCATACTAAATATCTTAGTTAGCCTAACCAGATGACCACAAGAATCATATTGAAGACCGTTTGCTTACTGTAGAGAACAATGCTGAGTAGCCTGAGTGTGTCAAATGATTAATCAAGCAATCAAATGACCATCCTCAACCTAGTGCTTGTTAAATGGATAAAATAATGTTATATGCAGGGCACAAAAAAGATATAGCACCCTCAATCAATGTTCTATTAAAGGTGTATTCAACGCATGCTGGAGCTAGGGGCGAAGTCTAGGGGTGTGCAAAAATTACCGAAAACCAAACCAAAATCAAACTGTCAAGCATTTCGGCCTGGTTTTTCAGTTTCAGTTTTGATTATTATAAAAATATGGTTTTCGGTTTTGGTTTCAGCTTTACAAGAAAACTAAACTGCAAAGACTTACACATTTATTTACATTTTAATATATTCCTATATTTATTTTTTTTATATATTTTTCAAAATTTTAATTTTCTAATTTTATGTGGTTTATTAGCACATGCAGTTGTAGTTTTCAAAGACTGGGATGGGGTTTTTATAAAGGCGAGGCACTTCCCACTTTACTGATTTTTGATGTGGAACAATGGACTTGCATATGTTTTTTATTGACTTAGAGAAAACGTATGAACGGTACCTAGGGAAATTTTATGATATGTTTTAGAAAAGAAAAGGGCGTACATAGTAGGTATACAAATGCTATTAAGGATATGTACAACGGAGTAATGATAGCATTAGGACTACAGATGGAGAGGCTAGGGAATTTTAAATCACAATAGGTATACATCATGGATTTGCTTTGAGCCCTTATCTTTTTGCTCTAGAGATGCATGAACTTAGTAGGAGCATCCAAAATGAGGTTCCTTGATATATGTTATTTACAAATGATATTGTCTATTGATGAAACTAGGGGTGGAGTAGAATCTAAGTTACAATTATGGATAGAAGCTTTAGAATCTAGAGGTTTTAATATAAGTAGAAAAAAGATAGGATACATGATACGTTGTTTCAATTATAGTCGGAGGAATATTGGGAAAAAAGATTAAACTTGATGATCAAGAAATCAATAGCACTAGTAGATTTTGATACCTTGGGTCTATTATGCAAGCTGAAGAAGAAGTTGAAAAAGATGTAATACATAGAGTTAAAACGGGTTGTGTAAAATGGAGAAGTGCTTTGGGTGTGCGTGATTGTAAAATACCCTTAAAATTAAAAGCAAAGTTCTATAATACGGTTGTGAGACCAGCTATACTATATGGATAAGAATGTTGGGCAACTAAGAAACAACATATCTAAAAAGTAAAAGAAGTAAAAGTTTCCAAGATGGGAATTCTAAGGTGAATGAGTGATGTAATATTAAAGATATTAAGGAATGCACATATTTTCGATAAGTTAGGCATAACTCTTGTAAAAGATAAGTGATAGGTGGCTAGATGGTTTGGACATTTGCAACATAGCCAAATAGTGCACCAATTAGGAGGAATGAGCTAGTTACTACAAGGGGCAGTAGAAGGGGTAGAAGTTGACACAGGAGTGTGGTCAACAAATTCAAATGAATTTGGGCTGTTGGAAGGTGGCTTAATGATGCATGCAAGCTCCAAGTTGTGGACCAGCAAGTTTTGGCCCAGTTTTGAGCCCATTCTCATATAGTTTCTGGAGCTTAAAAATAAACATGCCAACTATGGAATTAAAGTTGAAGTAGTGCTCTTTTTAGTGAACTAGATTAGACATTAATTGGAGTTGTCTGCTAGAAGTTATGGTAGTTTGAATTTTAGTGTGCAGTCGGCCAGTTTAAGCTTTTTATGTGTCTGTTTGTATTCCCTATGTAAGAAAAAGTGTCGAGCTCTTGTTTTGAGTCTTAATTTTGTCAAAGTGTATTATATTTAGCTAGAAAATGTGAAGTGGTATTTTCTTAAGCTGGAGGGTTTTTCCAAGTCCATGAAAGAATCTGAGGGCATGTAGTAGCATATTAGAGTGTGATTTTGAATGAAAATAGGTGCCTTTGGCCTAGCCTTGTTTCTCTTCAATTCTATAACTCCTTTGTGAGTGGTGAACTTTAATATTTAAATTTTGTATCTTTAAAGTGGTGAATTATCTGCATCTTTAGAGTCGTAAGTTTTCTTGCTTTTGTATCTCTTTGGTGGATTCCATTGAATGGTGAGCAAGCTACCAGTTGAGTGTGTGTATGTGATCTGCTAGTTCCTCATCTCTAGCAACCTAGCATCAAGGGCAAACCTAAAATAACTTGGAATGAGAAGGTAAGGACTTAATAGCCCTGACTTTGCTGAAAGAAATTGCCCATGATCGTGTAAATTGGCAGAAAAGGATTAATGTAGTCAACCCTACCAAGTGGAACTTATGGCTTGGTTTGTTGTTGTTGTTGACAAGGGAACAAGGGAAGGAGAAGACATGGCCAACCACCCAATTGCTTTTGTTAGTTTGTGTATTGTTGAAAACATTTGTCCCACATCGCTCAAAAGAAGGAAGTGAAACCCTTCCTCCTATTATAAAAAGTGCTACCACTCCTTCAACTCACACTTGGGCTTAGAATGGGCCATGGCTTTGGTCTTCGACCCAATGGTCTTTAATATTTCGGATTTATGTCTAATTGGGCTTGATGCTCAATTGGAGAACATAGCCCAGTTCATAACATTTAAAGCTTTATAAAATTAAAAAAAAAAAAAAAAACCAAACTGGACCACTAAAACCGATTATGAACTTCAATATAACCAACGATTTACGGTTTAGTTTCAATCTTAAAGTTTAAGAACCAAAATTTATAGTTCGGTCATCGGTTTTGGGTAAAACAGAACTGAAAAGAACCAATTATATAGGCCTAGCAAAGGCACAACACATCTAGAATGAGTACAAAAGGCAAAAATCCTAAAAGGCAAACACCTTTCTTTGTGTTAGGTATATGCATATGCCCAAACAGTTAAAAAACATGCCTTTTACTACTAATTTGGAAAGGCATATGCCTTTTTCTGATAAAACATATAAAACAAAAAACAGAGGATTTGAGCTTGAAGGTCCCTTCCCATTTCGCATCACTTGCCCTTTCTCTTCACCCTTTGACAACCTCCTCTTCTCCAACAACCTCTCTCAACCTTTCACTCTAGCAACTTGCAAGTGAAGCACAATTGACGGGCTTTTAAAGTTCTCTCTCTTTTCGACAACATCTCCTCTATTGAATTCCTCTGTGACGCAGGGGCAGCATCAAGGTTCTACAGCATGGAGAAATGAGAAGGGAGGAAGGAGAAGGGAGGAAAGAGGAGATACCAGGGGGAAAACTTGCATTCAATTCAATTCAAATTCATCAACTGCTTACAGCATGGCTTTCATACACTATTTATAAGAAAGCCTAAAACACATAAAATTACACACATACCCCAAAAACTATATGAATTACAAACAAACCTCAACATTACACAAATATTACAAACCCCAAAATACACATAATCCTATACTAATTGAACTAAACACATAATGAACTACAAATTAAACTCAACAATTCCTTGAAACAACTATTCTTAATTCAAGGATCTTCCCAAGGTCTTGCTTCTTGTCTACATTACTCTGCCTCTTCAATTTGCTTCTCTCTCTTGACTATCTTGCTACTGAAACTTGATTCTCTCTCTGACATGCCACATCTATGTGTGCAAAGCCCCAAAGAGCAAGTCAAGAGAGATGATGGCCGAGAGAATGTTTTAGTTCATTAGTTTGTTCATATCATCTGTGTCAACTGAGTGAGTATTTATTTCTTGGATGGGCGTGTGCTTGTGATATTGTAACTTTTGCCCTAACTTTATGGGCAAAGACAGCTTAGAAAATGCAATTTTGGGACATGCCTAATCTATTTTTATAGTGATTCAAAACTTATTTTATTGTTCCTAGTATATATTTTAAAATTAAAATATTAACTTCTCCAGAAGCTTATGCCTTGCCTCATCAAGGGCAAAATGCCTCACCTTATGCTGGCACCTTCTAAAACACAAACAACCAATAGTATTACTAGTATTCTAACAATACTTCATACTTGAGATAAATTATCCAATTTTGAACCATAAAGTGGTCCAATTATCAGAATATTAAACACATTTTATGAACAACAGCCCAAACGAGAAAACCGTCTACCTGAAATATTAAGCTGCTGTTCACACAATTTCCAAAACTTCTGAAGACTTGATGCATCTGGACAAAATCCTAATGATTCCAGCTTTGTTGAAGAAAAATTCCCTTTTCTGAACAAGCACCACATTTCTGCGAGTATAGTGCAAACCTTGGGCATGCCAGAGATTTTGTTAGACCAAAATTGAAGCATTCTGGAATAGTTCAATAAAAAATATTATGAACAAATGCTTCACTGTAATAGAATATGTTAGGTCAAACTTCTTAGATTAGTGTGAACAATGCTTACCCTGCAAGCTACCCAGTTGCCATAATTAACCTCCTGGACCTCAGCAGGAGTGCGAAGGAAGTACTCAAGTTGCTCAAACAAGGCATTACGCTTGGATAGCAAAGAAGATAATGATGCTTCAAAGACATTATCGCTAGTTATAATGGAATGCAAGCACCATGCTACATGCAAATACATGTTGAGAAGCAGAAAACTGACAGCCTGAATAAACATGAACAGCAAATCACAACAATTTGAAAAAGAGGGAAAATATAATACATGTTTTTCATGGAAGCTTTGTTTTACACACCTCATCTTGCATGTTTCTGAAACCTCGAAGAATCGTAACAATATCTTCATATAAGCTATCAATGGGCACAGACCTTGACAACTGAAGCTCATACAACCTTTTCAAATTTACAATAAGGGAATATTCATCATCACCATCCTGCAGTAAAAGAAATTAAATATCACATTTTATCCAGTTTAAAAGAAGCATGAAAATAAATAAAGTAGAATTGTAGAAATATACCATTACATCTTTTATTGCAGACTTAAGCTTAGCAATTAGCTCATCCTCCAGTTCCTTCAATTTACTTTCAGCAAAATCTTGCAGCTCACCCTGGCTTTCAGTGCAACAGAAGTTTATAGCCTTCACACAGGATCTGAGTGCATCCTTCTCACCATGCTTGAAAAAGGCCTCTTTAATGAGCTCAACAGTGGTTCTAAAATTCTGAAAAGGCAAGCAACTGATTACCCAATTTGTTACCAGGTTGCTAGGCATATCAACTTCCATCAACTAGACATTCTGTGACCCACCTGCTCCTGCCTCTTCAGGGAATATAGCTCAAGGTTCATATGCACGATAATATCAACTAATGATGGGATTTTTGCTTTGTCAGCCATGAATTTGCGTAGAAGATGTGGGCAATTCTTCATCATGACAACAGTTATGTCCTGTTTGTTGTTTTCAAATATTTCCTACCAGATGAAACAGAGAAATTCAAAAAAGAGCAAAGGATTCTCCAAGTATGTGAGGGCAATGACCACCATATTGTCATGCAATATATGACTACAATAAGGCACAAGCATACCATAAAACAAAATAAAGCAGCCTAAATATTGGGAAAGCGAGCCAAAGATTGCACTGGCTGACCAGCTCATATGGATTTACAATCTATAAATGGGATGTCATGTATAAACAGCTGCCTAACACTACTAATTCATATATTCACAGAATCTATTTTCAAATTAAAGCAATTCATTTACATTCTTGCACCTAAGCTTGCAAAATGGAAATTAAAAACTGTCTTCAGTTCATAAGCACTTTACAGCCTACACCAAGCATCGTCTACGAAGTCCAAGGCATCATGTGATCTGGCAAAAATAAACTTAAAACTAAGAGTTTCATAAACAATCTTTAAGCCTAACTATAAAAAAATAAACAATAACCACCGCCAAGCTTAGTGCTGCTGGATCAGGTCAGCTACATGAATCTTTTTTAATCAATCTGCACAACTGGACAATATCCACTAACAAAATGGAGGGCTGTTAAATCCTTAATCACTATCTCATTCCCAATTAACTCAGGTCTATCCTTGCCTCTTCTACTGCCACTAAAATTAACTAGCTCACTTCTCATTGGTGCATTATTTGACGTACATCACAAGTTCCCAAACCAACTCAACCAGCCCTCTACACGTATTATTCCCAACTTACCTTGAAACTGTTCATTCCTTAATTTATCATTTAGAATTATCACCCTCATCTACCTAATAATTCACATTATATATTGTTTCTTAATTGCCTAAATTCTGATCCATATAGCATAGTTGGTCTTATATTCGTCCCATAAAATTTTCTTTTTAATTTTAAGGGTTCTACACTCAAAAAAAACATCCGTAGTACTTCTCCGTTTTATTCTATGAATTACATCTTCCTTAATTTCTCTTTTAGCTTGCATAATATATCCAAGGTATCGAAATCTATTACTGCTATTAATTTCTTAACCATCAAATTTAATCTTTTCTCCAATATTCCTCCTGCCATGACTAAGTTGCATTTCATATATGTTGTCTTATTTCTAGTTGTCTTAAAAGCTCTAGATTTTAAAGCTTTTCTCCACAACTCTAACTTGGATTTTGCTCCCTCTCTAGTTTTATCAATCAAGACTACTATCATATTCAACGTACACCATGGAACCACATTTTAAATACTCCTAGTAAGTTCATTCATTACTAATGCAAAAAAGGTTTCACATCCTTGATGTACATCTATTGTGATTGAAAATTCCTTAGACTTTCCCTAGTCATAACTCTATAGCACATATCCTTATGACATCAATATAACTACTATATATTCTTTTTTCTTCCAAAAACCCACCATAGAACTACCCTAGATACCCTATCACTTTCTCTAGGTCAAATAGAAACCGTGTGCAAGTCCCCTTTTTTCCCCTTAAAATTTTCCACTAATACATAGCTTTTGTTGTTCATCTCCCACACATAAAACCAAATTAATTTTCTAGAAACTCTAGCTTCTAACCTTAGTCTTTGTCCAATTACCCATTACCAAAGTGCCATATCACTCATAAATTTAATTCCACAATAGACACTACAATTTTGAATATCGCCTTTTACCATTGCATATAGGCATTAAAGTGAATTTCCCTCATTCATTTCACATTTTCTTAATTTTTCTAATTGTCTTAAATAAACTATTTAACCAAATAATTCTGTTATCACCGAGGCATTTCCAAACTTCAATTATGATGTCATCCAATCATATAGCTTTTCCATTTTCATCTTTTTTAATGCAAACTTAACTTCATTAACTATAATTTTGTGGATAAATCTCAAATTTCTAGCATTTTCATCATTTTTCGATTCTAAGTTTAAGCCTCTACTTGGTTTTCATTAAATAACTTATTAAAGTAACTCTGTCATTTTTATGTCCTCTACTTCAACCAAAACACTATCATCCTCGTTTTTTATACATCTAATACTACCTAAGTCCGTTCTCTTTCTTTTTCTAGCTCTAACAAGTTTAAACGTCTTTTCACATCTTTTGTATTTAATCTACTATATAAACTATTATATGCTCCATGTTAGCTTCACTAACAACCTTTTTTCTTTTTGCATATTTTCATGCCTTTATACTTTTTAAAGTTTTCCATATTTCCATATTTTTGCCATGTCTTAAACTAACATTCTTTTTGTCTTAACAGCTTTTTGGATGTCTAGATCCCACCACTGCCTCTCTTTACTAGGTGAGGAATAAAATGAAATAAATGCACACCTTCTGAGCTTTATTGTAATATTGCTTCCGATTGTCGGTGGCAGGAACAATCCTCTCTCCAACAGCCTTCTTGACAGATGCACTGAGAAGTCGAATCAAGTTTGTAGCATCCACATCAGTAAGCTCAATCTTTGGATTCTCATCCAGAAGCATGGATATTATACACTTCCAATCCTGTAAGAAGAAATATGTACACCTGAATAAGAAACAAAAAGACAATTCATCTCATCGGTTACATGGAAAACTTGATTTTAGAGAAACTGATGGGGTCACACTCATCGAGACCTTCATGTCTACCATATACATAATATAGGGTCCATGTGACCATCTATGGTTTAATGATTTAAATATTTTTAATTACATCTTGGTCTAGTTTTTGGGGATTTGATATTATTGCTGAGAGGTATTTCCTTTTAGGGTTTGATATTCCTTCCTAGAGATAATTTCCTTGCATAGTATTAGAAGAAAGATTATTACTAGGCTTTATGTGCAACCATGAGGAGGTTAAATTCAGTTTTTTCTTCACTTTTACGCTCTATTTTAATTTCCTATTGTTTTTTCTTACTTCTGCATCCTTCTCTTGTGCCAATTGGTCGTACATAAACACTTCCCTCAAATTTCCCATTTCAAAGAATTTAGTAATGCAATACCTTGTTTTTTAAATGGAAAAGGCCCCCAATGCACGGCAAACATTATTCCACACAGTTGCAATTAGTTGCTCATTATTCCACATAGGAGGTTGAAGACTAGCCCAAAACAAAAAACCCAAGAGTCAAACTTAGGTGTTTCACAGAGTAATGCAGTCACCAAAGTGCGGTGGTTGAGGTTTTATGGAAAGCTGGCTAGTGCATTTATGTGGCAACATAGAGGCATCACAAGCCATCATGAATCATGACATTTTTATTAAAGCTTGCATGGCCTAAGAAAAATAGACGTGCTTGTCAAACTAAAAACCAACTAAGAATGTTTTTTGACTGATTTTGATAAATTGTTTGACCTTAAAATTGATATTATTGAATTTTTTAGAAGAAAAAACTCATATAAATTTTTACAGGAAATTAATTATTTATAGCCATTAAAAATGACTACAAAAAAAATCAAATAAATTTTTTTTACATTTATTTATAATCTGATATTATCAATGTCATAATTAATTAAATTGGACCTCTTGAAGACTCCCAAAGCATACAACCACATACTTTCATAGCATTCATGTACTCCCAAACATCATCAATGACGTAAGTACTCAAAATTGGATCTGTTGAGAACTCCCTTAGTATTTGCAACATTCTACCTAGATGGACCTCAGAAGAATCACTATCATCACCTGAAAAGGAAATTTCATGAACATGAATACAATAGCTTGATCATAATACATAAGTGGTACTGCAGAGAATAAAGAAGGTTGCAACCTTTTGAGTGAGATTGGGAGCTATTAAACTTTTGAGCAATCAAGTGATCATATACAAGAGCTCCTATAGCACGCCTAACTTCTGGTGGATCATCAATGAGTAAATCATATAGCGGACCTAAGTCATCGTCAATTAGAAGTTGATGTCTGCACAATACCAAAAAAATCAAATTAGACTTTTACCAAGGGGTAAAAAATTAATATATGTGAATAGAACTCCCATAAGAGAAAATCATTTACCTTAGTAGTTGTTTAACAAGTCCTATGGCACATACAGCCACAGAAACATCAATGTCATCTGCAAGCTCAATCATCCGGTTAGAAAACCTTTCAGTAAAGAGACCAAGGGAAGGCACATTATCGTTTACTTCATAAAGATTCTGCAGTGCAAGGATAGAAGCTTTTCTGACACCAGCACTCTTCACATGCAATTAAAAGAAAAGTTGTTAGTTTTGCAACAAAAAAGCAGTCATAAGAAAACATATATTTAGTAAAATCCAGTAATTACTTTATCATTTAGTGTCCACCCAAGATACTTCAAATATAAATCCTGCAAGAACAATGATGGGTATGACAGAACCCAGACACCGAGGGACTGTATGCATGATATTCGGATATTGGGGTCAATATCTCTGTACCGATGCACAAATAACCTTCAAAAGGCAACAAACAATTTTAATAAATATAATCCTTTTGCTAAGACAACCATAGCTTTATCAAGTCAGATACTTTTTCACTGCTTTTGATTAATGATATTAAGTCAAAGAACCTTACCCAGTAAATATTTTGCGCATCATATTCTCTATAAAAGTTATTTTTTCATGAGTAACTGATAGCCTTTTATTCAGTGACTCCACACGAGGCCCCTCGGTTTTTTTTTTCTTTTCGGCATTTAACTGTCTCTGAGTAGTTTCTCGCTGGGCTCCAAGCATTTTAGCAACAGTAATGAAAGATGTGACAAGTTGGAGACCCATCAAAGAAGCAACCTGACGATAAACTCGTGGAGGAGTGCTGATTTCCATGGACACAAAACACACTCAACTAAAATAAGCTACTTCACGAACTTATATTTAAGTTTAAATTTATAAAATTAGATACTAACCATGACAATGCAATTATATAGTCCATACACTTTTCGAACAAAGCCTGATCAAACAATGGCCCATTTTGACACTCAATGACTAAGTTGTCCCAGAATGAAAGAAGGTTATCCTTGAAGTGCTTGAATTCCTTCTTTTTTGAACTTTGATAATCTTCAATTTCTCCCTATATTTAAGTTAAGCCAACCAAAGGGCAGAAGCCTCAACCCATAAATTTAAGATGACATAGTCCATTTGGATGTTTCAAAAGAACTTTGAATAGGATAATCATTGTTTATAACAGTAAGACAAGTATATGAAATAAAAAAAAATTATGCAGTAGAGAAGGATACTTTCCTAGCAAGATTGACAAGAGCAACCACTACATCGTCAACATCAGTCTCGTCCAGGAAGTTTCCTTCAATATGATACTTTGCTCCACATGCCTGCAAAATTGTAAAATTTGCCAGTCACAGTTTCACGTCATGAAACATGTATGAAGGTTGTTAAATCATCAGGGTTCATTCTTACGTAACAGAATTAAAGGAAAATCAGTCAGTGATCTTGGACTTACTATACCATCCTACTAATTCGTCGAACTTTAGTTATTCTAGTCCTGCAACCTCTCTTTTATGTTTCATCATACAAACATGCACACGAGTATGTGTGTGTGTGCATCTATATATGTTTGTGGATACATTGCAGAAGAAATTAAGTCAGTTTCTTAAAGATAAAGAAGCAGTTAAAGTCAAACAGCCAGAAAATTAAGTCAATTTCTTAAAGATTAAAAAGTAGTTTACCTCAAACAGCATCATTAAGAGTTCAACCATTGCAGGTTTTGGATTCGTTTCATATTGCTCAACCCAAAGCTTGACCACTTGAGGAATGAATTTCCCATCACCTTTGATAACCTCTGAAGATAAAGACATGTAAATTTAACTCAAGTGTATCAATATCAAAAATAAGTTTCCCATTATGAACAAGGTATATTGTGTTTGCTTCATCTTCATCACAAAACAGGGACATATTATTATCATGGAATCACAATTTAGCGGTCAACACCTCCAAAAATAATTTTCTTTTTGGCTGTTCTGCACTTAATTTCAATAAAATATACCTGAATTAATAAATTAAGAGGTGCCTCTATGAGTTTTCCCACATCCAGGTGTTTCTAATGGGCAGTGATCGTTTTAGTTTTAGCATTGAGTCGATAATTCTCACGCTAGAAATTTATTAAATAATGGAAAAGGAACAAGATACAGCCAATCTAAGGCCAACAGTTCTTCAAGTTAATCCAAGGCCAAAAAGGAAGACGAAGAATAAACATACCAATCAAGCTCGTGTCTCCTGGACCTGGACCTGGGCGTGAAGTCCCTTCTATAGTTCGATTTCTTTTAGCTATGGGATGAACTTCTTCGAGATCATCAAATGATTCCTCTCGCTCCATCGGTCCAGCGGTCTGATCACTTGGATCGCTGGCTCTGTCATAAACCCTACTCCTCTTCTATACACTCGAAAACAGCAAAATTACGTCAAATACACGAGAGAGAGAGAGAGAGAAAGAGAGAGAGAGATGAAACTCACTGGGCGGCGAGCAGATGCTTCGGAAGCTACAGCTACACCCTCCATCACCCAACGACTCTGCCAGCAGAATGCTTGCCCTGAAAATCGAGAGAGAGGGAGAGAGCCTACTCTACTGTTTCTGCAAATGGAACATTTGCCCTAGAAGTTCGCCGAGAGAGAAACGGAGTGTGAAAAGAAAAAAAGAAAAATCTCCCGCCAAAATCCAGTTGTCAACGACATTATCGCCACTCGATCGTGGAGGAGATGCATCGCAGTGAAGCAGTAACATTTAACATGCATCGCCGATGCATTGAATCTTCTCCCCTGCTATGGTACATGATTGGACGGCTGATTAATCTCGACCGTCCATTATAAAACCGCCGGAATGCAGATCCCCGATTCATCACAGAATTAAAAAATAAGAAGAGGTAAGAACGAATTTATTTTATTGGATTTTATTTCATTCTTTTGTAACAAGGTTAATTTTACAGGTCCTATCTAACATAATAACTAATGACCCGGAATAATTTATAATGCATAAAATTTTTTTAAGCTGTATTTAGTTTACGGAGTAAAATAAAATGAAAATGCAATAAAATAAAATATTGAATCCGAAATATAAATTAATCGGTGAGGTAAAAAAATTGTGTTTCGTGTTAAGCTAATTCTTTTGTTGACTCGTTTTAAAAATGAGTTGTTATGAGATAGGTCTCAATATTATACCACAGGCATACGTGTCTAAGCTAAAAAATTGGGCATGGTAAGACATAATTTGATTATAATTTTTAAATTATCAAGTTTAAATTATAAGAGTTATTAAATTTAATATGTTGAACTAAAAGCTATATATCAAGCTAACTAGTTTTTAGATTGCCTAGTTAAAATTGCAAGAGCTATGGGATTTGATATGTCTAACTAGAAACCATGCACCAGGCTAACTAATTTAATGCACTAAGCTGCGATAGGGGCGTAAAGTTTGATAGAATGAGATATAATTATACTTATAAATAAGTAGCTTCCCTATTGGATGAATAGACTGATTACTCGAGTGAATTTAGTTTTTTTATTTAATTTTCTAATATCATCCTATCATATCTTGAGCAAGATCCTGTTTCATAAAAATCTAAGCATTACGCAAACACTCTATTATGCATTTTTTGGAATTTTGACAAGCATAAATGAAAAAAAAAAAGTATTAAGAAAATAAAAAGTATAGTTAGTAAAATATAAATTTAACCATTATTTATGTTTATAGTTAGAAGTATAACCTTTTATGACCTATGAACTATGACATGCCTTCTTAAATAGATCCCTAAAGAGATGGTCATTGGGTGGAAGGTAAACTTTTTGGATGGAAGATAACTCTAAAAAGATATACACAATAAGACCTCAAAACATGTTAATTTAGAAGAGAAGATGTGTGACACACATTTTAGAATTGGTAATTATGCTAAATGCTTGTATTTATAATTACTTTTTGAAAAGTATGTTGACTATTATCTGGAAACAAATTAGTACCCACATCTGCATCAGTTGTTCATTCCAAAAAAAGTAACTAGATTAGAGTCTCAATCCATGAATCATTAGTGAATCAACAACCACCCCACGTTACTAATAGTCAAAAGAAAATCATGGTTTGGAGGCTAAGGATGTTTTTGGGAGACCTCTATGATGCTAAAGTCGACTAAATTTGCTACAACATTTTAGTAATTAGACAATTTAATAATGTTTTGTTGGTGAACAACCAGTGCTCTGATACCAATTGTTGTGCACAATTGGCGCTTTGATACCAATTGTTGGTGATTGAGTGCGCACAACGGAAGCCCTCACACAAACTCATGAAACAATCACAAAACAAGTAATACAAGCACTCAACGATGAATTGTACGAAATTAGAAATCACTCAACAATGAGAACAAATGAAAGCAATAACACAAAGACACAAGAATTTACATGGTCTGATAATTTGCCTATGTCCACGGGAGTAGCGGTTGTTTTTCACTATCACAATGAAGCTTACATCAAGCTTACCCAATTAGGGTTACGTAATATGATTAAATATTAATCTTATGCATACACAAGAGTTCTACTATATCTAAAACACTTCTGTAGCAATCACCCAGAGGAAAATCCTCCAAAAACTCTCAATCTACTGATCTCCGATTCAAAATTTCGTAACGTGTTCAAGCATAATCGTCGAAGGTTTTAGCCAAACAGTCAACGGTTTTAACACGAGAGCAAATCCCTGCAAAATGTCCCGAAAATGTCGATGGTTAGGCCAAATCGTCGATGGTTTGCCTCCTGCAACCTTTTCTCTTTGTTCCTTGCTTTACGATGCTTTCCCCCTGGTGCTTGCGTTCCACTCAAAATATGAGCCACATGTCCAACATGTTTACATTGCTAAGTTGGTCTAACAACATTATACTTAAGAAAAAACGACATTATATTCAAGTTTTCCTTAAAATGAATGGATTCTATGCCCTAGAAAGAGATTTTAGCTAATAGGCCAAATATTAATTTCTAGATGTTTATTGGGCCTCACAAAAACCTTTGCATGGTTTGGTTTTTAATAATGATAAATTGAATTGGAACTTTGGTCGATAATTTTTATCAACCTTGATTAACCTACTTAGTTGGTCCCCTAACATATAGTTTGTTCGGTTTGTTTATTTTATTTTATTAAATGATTTTGATTATTTTTGTTATAGTGCTTTGAGGAATAGTTTCTTTTTATTATACAAAATATGGTTATGAATCCTCCTTAATTCTTTTATTTGTTTGATAAAATATGGTCTTTGAATGCATTTTCTAAAGTATTTTCTTTGACAATTAATTTATAATACAATTAGACTTGGGCTACATAAATTGGGGACAAAATCCTAAGGTTTCCTAATAATACATGCTTAAATATGTCTAATGCCATTGAATATATATATATATATATATATATATATATATATATGTTTCATTTAATGAGGGTGTTTGGATTCATGTGAATGGTTTTTACTAATTCATGGTACTAATGTTATGAGTACAAATAATTGCTCAAGAAATTTTTTTACCGTTTCTTATTAATGTTAAGTGACACCCATGAAAAGAGTTGTCATCTTACTCCGAAATCTCTAGAAACAAAAAATAGGTTTGTTATCATAGTCGTACTTCTCATCATCATTTTTTTTTAAATATTCTTTAAAACTCTTCCAAAATTCCAATTAATTTTACTAATAAACCTATTTTGTATATGAGAATGAAATTTGTGTTCTCTTGAGCTAGTTAAGATTATAGGTAAGAATTGTGCTGGTAAACAACTTGGTTGGCCGGCCATCTATTGACACCTTTTTACGATGTATAAATTTTGATGATATATTTAGCTTTATTTGTAGGCTGTGGAAGTGGACCTATTTGTGAGTTGGATAAATAGGGCACACTTTGTCTCTAATTGAGAAATGTAATGTGAAGTGTTTGAGTTTTGCTTTGCTAATTACTCGAAAATGTGGTGGATTGTTTGTTGAATTAATGTAAAATTCCTAAAAGGAGTATAATTTTTTGTTAAAGATATAAATGATTTTTCAAGTTAACTTCCATTTTTGCTTATTAATCATATTATATGATTGTATATATTAATCTCTTGTTCATATTGTTGTATTAAACCTTGTATCTTCAATCCTAGACATTTTTTTTTAGTGTATTATTAGTCTTTTTGCCTTAAAAGTTTTCATTAATAGATTTCTTACTTTAAATTTAAAAAGTATAACATGTTTTGCTTTCAAAGAATGCATGTCATTTCACATTTAAAAAGTATAACACATTTTGCTATCAAAGAATACATGACATTTCAAATTTAAAAAGTATAGCATGTTTTGCTCTCAAAGAATGCATCGTGTTACCTGATCTTCCTAAATTTATTAGGAAGTTTGGCAAGGAAAAGCGAGGGAAATAAGAAGCCATAAGAAAGAAAAAGAAAAATGAGAAAACAAAATATTCCCCCACCCTTTCTTGTCATTTTGCTAGCTAAGGAAAACAAAAGAAAAAAAAATGATTTGTCACTCAAATCAATAAGCAAATTTTCCGCTTTTCGAACTAAGTTTGAGATTATTGCTACCAAAAGTTGAATGACTTCATGGGGATTGACCTTCAATCGTGACCACCTGAAAGAAATCAAATAAGTATAACTTAAAGGACCTGAAGTGTACTCTAGGGGATCACTCCGATGCTTGAGCTAGGAATCAAGGGAGATTTAAATTGCAATAGTAAAGAAGGATGGATGAGAATGATATGCTCACCTCCTCTTGAGGCTTGGTGGCATACCCTTATTTAATTCAATATTGATGGGTACATTATTTCGCTTACTGGGGTTATGGATTAATTTAGAGACGTTTATGGTAGGGAATAATGGCGATTTATTGATTGTGACTCCTCATTTATATACCTATTAATCTTTGGCCATATTAGTTGCCCTCCCTTTTTACTCTCAAATATAAGGAATTTAATTCAAAAATTCGAGAGTGTCTTGAACCACCTTTCAATATTTAAGTAGTATTTTGTGTTTTTTGACTCGTGACCTTTTTTTTTTTTTTTTGTGAATGGCTTATTCTGGGTGAATGTTAGGCATTCAACTTAATTTGAGACAATGTGAGAGAACGACTCAATCCGAGCCGCTTCTTAGGAGGTGATGGCTCAATCCAAGCTGAGACACATACGACTCAATTCGAGCCACTTCTTACAAGTGGACGACTCAATCCAAGCCGATATTCAAGGACAACAACTCATTTTGGCTTAATTTGAGCCCATTATTTTTTGTAGAACAGCTCCCTCTGAGCTAATACCTAGTTTAATATGAGCCGATATTCAGGGATAATGGCTCATTCCGGCTCATCCGAGCCGATGTTTGCGAGAGAACGACTCAATTCAATCCAATACCTGGCTCTATCCAAGCCAATGTTTAGGGACAAATGCTTCATCCGAGCTGATATCTAGCTCAATCTAAGCTAATATTAAGAGAAAATGGCTTATATTGTGTAGAAAACAAAGGAAAAGAGGGAAAATGGTTTGGTGTAGACCAAACCATCGACGATTTTGTGGGAGCTCAGAAAATCGTCAACGGTTTTGTCTAACCGTGGCCCAATAATGGTAAAATGGTGAAAAAGGGAAGGGTTAAAACCCAAACCATCGATGGTTTTGTCTGGCAGTGCTTAATAAAATCAGTCCTACTATAATGACCTGGAAATTAAAACTATTAAAATAATTGGGAAGTATAATAAATGAAATGGATTAATGGATAATAAGGAAAAAGGAAAAATTTCAGAGGAAGGAACAACAGGCCTCGTCGACGAATGTTCTATCTTCGTTGACGAGTGTCCTTCTAGAGATCGTGGACGAACTCCAGTCCCTTGTCGACGAAGAAATCCTGAGAGTGTAATTTCGAACTCTGAATTTCATCGATGAATGTATTTTCTCGTCGACGAAGTCTCTTCAGTAGTTCGTCGACGAACCTTGCCATCTCGTCGACGAATCTAGGTGGCAACAACGTGTATATAAAGGATCCAAGGTTGCTTCCACACGAAGAATTCAGTTTTTCTCCGTTTCTCTCTCTAGAAAGTCATTTTATCTCTCTTCTCTCTTCAAATTCAGTCTAGATTTAGCCTGAATCGCTAAACGAAAGCTACTACGGTGTTTTATGGAGGATTCTCTAGACATCTAGCGAAGCAGATTTCTAAACTGGGCTATTTGGGAATAGTCCCAAGTTGAGGTAAGGGCTAGGAATCTTAGTTTTGAGGGTTTTAAATACTTATTTGAGGTTTATAAGTTGAGGAAATGCTAAAATAATGAGTTATTTAGGGTTTATCTGATTTAAACTAGAGTTTTGTATCAGGGTCCAAGTGAGCGTCGCAGGTATTGGTTCGGGGATCCTTCCGGTGTAGTTCAAAAGTCAGGTAAGGGAAAATTATATATTAAATCAAGTTTTTATGAATTAAATAAAAATGGACTATGATATATATGTAAATGAGTTTTCTTGTGGGTATAAAATGCCAATTATGTAAATTATGTTTTTTGAGCTTAGGGCTGCTTATTTAACTATGTATATGTGAAAATGAACCAATGAAAGTGAATAATATTTTCAGGATAATTATGTAAGAAATGAAAGGTATATTTTCAGTATATGTACATTAAAAGTTGATTGACCTATTTTACACGAATATGTATGAATTTTATTGTTAAATTGTGTGGCATGAGTAAATGTAAGTTCTATGCAAATGTACGTTATATGTATGAGATGCAGACTAAGTAAGTAATGCATTGAGAATAAAATATGAAATGAACTATGCTACTTGTGTAAGTTAATGCAACCATGTAAATGTAAGACAGCTGAAAGCCGTGTTAGCATATTCGAGCGCATTTTTATGTGTACTAACTGATGACAGTTAAAATGAGCTATGTTAACAGATTCTAACTCATTTCTATGTGGACTAATTGATGATGGCTAAAAAGCGGTTGTAGTACGAATGAATGAAATGAAAATGGAATGAAATGTGAAATGTGAACAATGTAAATGGGAAAGAGTCACTTAAAGTGAAATGCAATGCAATGTTTAAGCTATGACATGAACATATGTGAATGATTGAACAATGATAGAAAGAATAATGTATTATGATATTAGAAGTATTTATTCTAGTAGAACATGTTACATTTGGGCGAAACAAACTCTTCGCTTGAGGGCTTGCTGAGAAAGGCGAGTGCCTTGGTTGTATCAGATGTAGCAGTAACTGCATAACGCACCAGGGTAGAGGGAACCTACTTGTATGGGCGGGTAGATTTCCTTATCCTTGGGGCCTTTACTGGTAAACCTTTATTTGAACTGTGTGAGTACGAGATTAATCTAATACTTAAGGGCTAACTGAGTAAGGTGAGTGCCCTAGTATGTTTTAGTAGCAACCCTTGGGTTGCCAAATGTATCAGAGCAGAGGGGTGCTACTTGTGTGGGCGGGTAATTACCCCTATCCTTGGGTAATCTCGTGGGTTAAATCTTTTGCATGTGTTTGGTTAGGCTTAGAGAATGATTTCAGTGTTTATGATAATGTTTTGCAAATGTTATTAAAATGATATTTATAAACCTTATGTTAGCCACACGTTGTTTTAATATATTGTTTCTTCCCTTACTGAGATGTGTCTCACCCGAATATGAATATTTCTTTTTCAGGACATCCTTGAGGTCGGGCTTAGAGAGCTCGAGGGTTTATAACATTTTTTAGGATTATAAAGAGAAATGGTATATTATGATAATACTGTTGAGTTGTATAAAGTTTAAGTTTATGTTTTAAGTCTGCTGAGAAATGAATGATTGTGAATAATGGTTTTATGGATTGAGTTTTTGGAGGTATATGGATTTGTGAATACAGGTGGATGAATGGTTAATATGGATTATAGATAGAAATTGTAATAATCCCAAAAAGAGACTATGTAAGTTTAGTGGGGGTGATTCCAAAAAAAAAAAAACAATAATAATAATAATAATAATAATAATAATTAATTAATCAAAATATTAAAAAAAGAAAAAAATAATAATTATATTTTTTTTATTAATAAAATATATTATTATAAATATTAATTAAATATATTATTATTATTATTATTATCCATAATCTTCTTCTTTCTTTTTCTTTTTCCTGCAACGCAGGTTCTCTCTCTCTCTCTCTCTCTCTCCCCTCTCATTCTCTCTCCCTCTCTCCTCGATTTCGTGGCAGATTTTCTCCCGATCGAAAATCGGAAGATACTGCTGGACTCCATTCTCCGCTACTATCATTTCTACCGGAGCGGATTGGTGGTAGGAGCGACGTAGGCGTATCTTTTGGGGTAAGCCAATTTTTCCTTTTTCTTTAATTTCTTGCAAAATATAAGCCTAATCGACGAACAGACACCACCACAAGAATCTAGGGATGATTCTCTACAAGTCTAACTGGACGGAATTTTCGTGGGGTCGTCGTGGGCAAAACCCCAAATTTGGGGTACGACGGTTATTAAGGGATTTATTTTTAATTAATTAGGATTAATTTAGAAATGCTAAAATTTTGAGCATTTGGAGTTAAAATAGGATTTCTGGAATTTAGGACCCGGATGAGCACCACGGGTGTAATTTTGGGACCCGTAAGTAAAATTTAGAAAATTAAGTGGGGCTATTAAATGTTAGTTTAAATATTAATTTGAGGTATATGGAACCTAGGGAAGGTTAGATGAGTATTATTTTGGAGAAATAGATTAATTAACCTGGGAAAAATATAAATTGCAGGAGTTGAATTTCGGGCGCCAAGGGTGTAGGAGTTGGGGTGTTAATGAAACTCTCAGTAAGTCAGGTAAGGGGAATAAATTATAATAGTATTTTTAGAATTACTGTTTAAATTAATATGTGAAAATGAGCATATGGTGTTTTCCTTGAAAATGATTATGATATAAATATTAGATAAATTGTGTGGCATGTGAGTAACATTAAATTGTGAATATTAAATGAAAACTGTGTGGTATATGACTTATATTGTAAAATGTGAAATATAACGATGTATATTTTCTAAGAAAATATTGAAACGAGAATGATTGATGTGATATTTATACGTGAGTAGAAATTATTTGCATGAAAATTGAGTTTGTACAAATTACTGATATGAGTATTTTGAGAAATATGGAAATACGTGAAATATGATATATATTATTATAAGATAATGAAAGTGCACAGAAAATGATGAGAATATTTATAATGAACTGAATTGAGATATACTGAAATATGATTGATGATATGCCAATACCACATAATAATTGTGGGTGGGTGGTATTCTTTTCCTATTGATGCCGTTGGGGAGGTATGCTCAGTAAGGAGATTGTGTGTATGAAGTTCCTACTGATGCCGTTGGGGAGGTATGCTCAGTATGGAAATTGTGTTGTGAAGTTCCTACTGATGCCGTTAGGGAGGTATGCTCAGTATGGAAATTGTGTGTGAAGTTCCTATTGATGTCATTAGGGAGGTATGCTCAGTATGGAAATTGTGTGTGAAGTCCCTACTGATGTCGTTGGGGAGGTATGCTTAGTATGGAGACTATGTGTGTATGTAAAGTCCCTACTGATGCCGTTGGGGAGGTATGCTCAGTATGGAGATTCTGTGTGTGTGTGTGAAGTCTCTACTAATGCCGTCGAGGAGGTATGCTCAGTATGGAGACTATGTGTGTATGTGAAGTCCCTACTGATGCCGTTGGGGAGGTATGCTCAGTATGGAGACTATGTGTGTGTGTGAAGTCCCTACTGATGCCGTTGGGAGGTATGCTCATTATGGAGACTATGTGTGTGTATGTGAAGTTCCTATTGATGCCGTTGGGGAGGTATGCTCAGTATGAAGACTGTGAGTGTGTGTGTGTGTGAAGTTCCTACTGATGCCGTTGGGGAGGTATGCTCAGTATGGAGACTGTGTGTGTGTGTGAGATTCCTACTGATGTCGTTGGGGAGGTATGCTCAGTATGGAAATTGTGAATATGTTGAGAATGGGAATTATGTGATCTAATGTATTATGTAAAGTACATAAAAGTGAATTTATGTATACATAAATATGTAATGAGTTAAAATGAGAAATGATTATGAGAAATGAAAGAGTGTGTGTTTATAAAATAAATAATTGAGGCGAAATGAAACTCTCCGCCTGAGGGCTTACTGAGTAAGGTGGTGCCCTGATAGGTATCAGATGTAGCCATTCCTAACTGCATAACGTGTTAGGGCATAGGAAAGCTACTTGTATGGGCGGGTAACCTTCCCTATTCTCAAGAACTTCGCGGTAAATATGTGTTGGAAATTATTGAATTTAAGAAATGATATTAAAGCTTATAAAAGCTTGTGTTGTATATCTATATGATTATGAGAATGTGTATATCAGTGTATTTTCTCAGATGAAACGATGATTTGAAAAGTAAAGTGTATTATAACTGAACTCATATGACCACACACTGTAAATAATTTATTCCGTCTTACTGAGATGTGTCTCACCCAAATTATCTAAATTTTTCAGGGAGCGGGGATAGATCAGGTGATAGAGTTCCGTGATCATAGGGAGCCGGGACCCTGACACACAGGATGAGTTTTTGGATTAGGGGGTGTATAATTTCCTCTAGAGTTGAGTAGTTTTTGGATTTGTGATAATGATGTATATGTGTGTATGTGGATAATCTGGATATTGTATTCTGAATGATATAAATACACTATCTTCCACTGTTAGGTTGTAATAATGAAATAAATGACTTTTTACCCAGTACCCAATACAGGTCAGGTCGTACGAATGTTAGTAGGGTTGTTGACGTGACCGATTTGTGGATGTTATTGTTGACATGTAAATTATTTACTTATTATTGTTTATGAAAATTTTTTTTTCTACGAAAATCGGGGCGTCACAGAAATAGTAAACTCTGGTATTACATTTATGGAGATTATGTTTATGTTTTCCACTACATATATATTAATTTATGGATTATTAGGATCTTATGAGGTATAACGCACCAGACCGGGTTTAAGGGTTCGGGGCGTTACGCGTACATCTCATTTTCTTAGAGGCAAATTTAATTTCCTCTTTCTCTCTCTTAGGGCTGCGACTCTCCATCCTTCTCTCTTCAATTTCTTGCCTGATTTCAGTCCGAATCAGCTGCTAAACGTGATTTTGGGATCCCGACGATGATTCTCCGTAGTTTAACTGGAGTAGTTTCGTGAATCGGGCATTTCAAGCACTACTCCAAAACTAGGGTAAGGAAGTTGTTTTTTGAGTTTTGTTAATTATTGAAGGAGTATGGGTTAGGAGTTATAAATAATAAATGTTATGGGGTTAATTTGATTGGATTAGGGTTTATGAATATAGGGATTTTGCGCATATGCCGCAAGTGCGAATTAGGATTCCTATGGACTTTTTTTCAGGAATCAGGTAAGGGGATAGATCATGTCAGGTATTTTTAGAAAGTTTACCATTTAAAAATACAGTATTTGATTTAGAAATTATATATATAAATTATCTGGGAATGCAGATTTATGGGAACCATGTTTATGAATTAATGTAAGTTTTTGAGAAATTTGATGTTTGAACTGAGCAAACCCTAGAAATAGATTTATTGTTATTTTTAAGAAAAATATAATCTTCCCAGATAGATAGCATATTATAGAATAATACTCACTTGTGTGACATGAGTATAAATATTTTACTGCAGATATTAGCATGTCAGGTTATTTTATGGTTACACAGAACAAACATGATTTGATAATGATTTTTTTTTTTTGAAAAACTATAAACAGTATAGAACTTATGATATTTTTCAATATAATGTGATAATTCAACCGGCCTAGATGTCGTGATAATTCAGTCGGCTCAGATTCCGTGATAATTCAACCGGCCTAGATGCCATGATATTTCAGTCGGCTCAGTGTCGTGAGTAGATATATATATATATATATATATATATATAAAACAGTTTATTCAGAAATATTATTATGACAAATTTTACATAGAACCATGAAACAACTATATTACAGTTATTTATGAAATGTACTATATGATAGAAGACCCTCGATGGCCTAGTTTAGTTCAGAGCATGGTACCGTAGCTATCAGTTTATATTAGTACCACCACACGTCTCAAATAGAGTGTTGGTGAAATGATAGTCGATTGAGCTCAGAGTAGTAGTGTGCCCCCCTGGTAGTCCGGACCAAGTTGGGCAGGCCAATTATACTTAAAGACGAGTTAGTTTTTGCTTAACATGGTAGGTCAATCATCGCTAGGTCCCGCCTATGGTTGCACAACCCAATCATGTGGGGGTAATACATGATAACATCTAGCTATCCATCCACGGGATAATTTCAATATTATATAGATATAGCATATGATTTACATGTATACAAAAATTTATTATGACATAGTATGTTATGTTGAAATATGATTTCTTTAGACTTATACAAAACAGATTTATCTGATTTATCAGATGTAGTTAATTATATACAGTATATTTATAACACAATAGAACTTATGTGCCATACACTAATGTTAATCTATTTTTGGCTTTTTGAGTCTGAAATTGTTTTACCTTGAACTTCATACCACGTCTCTACTGAATCAATCTTTGATATGGATTGTTCATGGTACAGATGAACACCATGCATGACTTAGTATTTGATTTTTAGTGCATGTGTGTTTAAGGACATTTTACTGGTGGAAAACAAAAGATCTAACCTATACCTAGTAAAATTAGTTTATGAATGAAAAATAGTACTTATACTGTTTAAAAGCTTATTTTTTTTTTCTCTTTTGTATCAGTATAAATAGTTAAAAGGATCTAAGCACGAACTCAAATTGATAGGGGGAGCATCTTAAGCTAAAATTCTATCTTTTTATGCTCACCAAATTTTTGGCTTAGATCTGTTGTTGAATTCATTGTGGCGTGTGCTTAAACGAAATGATTTTATTGAAAATTTTGATTTAAAATATACTACTTAGCCACAGGTGTCTTAAGTTTTGCCATATGATCCCTATTTTTAAATTTATTTAATATATTTGGATCTATATGGTTGCATTTTTATGGTACTTTGTGATTTGTGCTTAAATGATAAACTAGAAAAATAATGTTTGCTTGAGTTTTAAATTAAAATTTCTTTTTCAGCAAGCATAAGCCCCTAGTATTTATTGAATATTTTAAGGGGATATATTTTTATACACACATATATATATATATATATATTTATCTATATATATATATATATATATATATATATATATATATGTACACACACACACATTTTCAAAAGCAAGAATTGAACTTGTATAGAATATATCTTTTATCTCTTGCTTATGTGCGTGAATGTTTTCATGACTGTGCTTGTAAGGTCTTGAAATTTTATGTCATGAAATATATATATATTGTTTATAAATTCTTTTTAAGGCTGTTGCATAACTGGTTCATGGATCTTACATGAAATGCAAGTGAACTAGTTAGATCATTCTTATGCTCGAACCTATTTTTTATATATGCCGTATGCTTTAAATTCAAATCTTTTACGGGTCTTACGTTTTGCCTAAATTGTAATGGTTTGAGGATATTTCTAGTCTGATCATATTAACGTGTCGTTTTAATTTTTTATTATGACTAGTTAAACTATTTTGCATGCTTAATTGCTATTTTTTTTTTAAACAGTTCAAAAATTTCTATGCTTAAAATCCTATTCCAAAATGGGAGAGAGTTTTCTAAGAAAAATAAAAAAAATAAAATTCAAAAGGGGGAGTTCTCTTTGTCAAGTCTATTTTAAATGATAAAATTATTTCATACTTAACCTAACCCTTTTTGCTAATGTCAAAAGGGGGAGAATTTTTATAAGTAAAAATGTTTATGACCAAAAGGGGGAAATATCTTGAGGGCAAATTACATAAGGGCAATTATCTGAGCTTGTGCTTGAATGCTAAAATGAAATGCATGATCATTTGTGATGTCTTCCTTCATGAATATGCTTGAGTTGTATTACTTATTTGTTTATTATGCATATTGTTAGAGGGAGCCTTTTCCGGCTTAACCCATTTTGCTCTTATGTGTTTGTCATCATAAAAAAGGGGGAGATTGTTGGCTTTTTGAGTCCGATTTTTGTTTTGATGTTGACAAATACAAGTCTCTTATGTGTGTATTTTAGTGTGTGAACATGTATTATTCATGTCACACATAAGATCAAGAGAACATGGAAGCCAAGGCAGGTCTTAAAGCACAAATTTGGCGCATTCCATGATGTCAAAGAGCAAAGGAGAAGAATAAGACATGTTTTGAATTGTAATTGGATTTGATTTTATTATTTGATCTGTAATAATGCATGCATCCGCATAATATGGATTGTATGCTCAGATGGGCATAGACTGGCCATAGGGAACCAAGTCTGTTGACTGACCTTAGGATTCATCTTTGAGTTAGCTTAAATGACCATAGAATGACCCTAAGTCCTTAAACATCACTTGGAAAATTCCCTTTATCTTACAAGTCATATCTACGAAAACAGGGGTAAGTTTTTAATCTTAAATAGGACAAAAATTGGGTTTCGAGCGACCGAACTTAGAAGCTTAAAATAAGTTTGGGCGACCGAATGTGTAAAGGTCAAAAAATTGACTAGAGCCTAGGCGACCAAACCGAAAATGAACTGAATGTCCATGGTCGACCGAACCTTAGAGCTGACACTTTTCACCTTCCCCGAGCGACTGAACTATTAATTCAAAATAGGCTCGGGTGATCGAATTAAGAAGTTCGGTAGACCGAACTAACCACTGGGTGACCGAACTTTGAGCATTTGGAAAATCGCATTGGCTCAGCCACCCAAACCTATCATTAGGCACCCGAAGTTGAAAATTCAATTGTTCTAGTTGTGAGTGTTTGGGCGATTGACCCTGAGGTCCGGGCGACTGAAACTCTTAGATTGCCGAAAATTAACTGCGATAATTGGGGTTAAAATTTAATTAAATTTTTTCAAAATCCCCAATATGTCCCCAACGGTCATATTTTCTAGAAAAACTATAAATACCCCTTTCATTTATTTAATTAGCAACTTTGATTAATTTTAAAATTCTCTCAAATATTTTTTAATCAAAGTTCCCCCATTTCAATTTCTATTTCAAAAATCTTTTATGGGGTAAATTTTATACTCTCCTAACTCTCTTTATTATTCTTTAGCAAATCTTTTCAAAGAGAGCATATATTTTGTTTGGGCAATTTTTTTTTTTTTCAAAATCACTTACTCTCTCAAGCCTACACTTTTGAAAAACAATCTTTGTGTAGAGACCCGAAAAATTAAATTAATAAAAATAATAAAAGAAATGAAAAAGAAGGAAAAAGGGAAAGAGAGCATCGACAGGGGTTCGTCGACGAACCCAGAATCTTCGTCGACGAATGTCCCAATAGTTCTCATCGATGAAGTACATGTTTCTCGTAAATGAGAAGATACTGAGAGTTTGGGGAATTTCAGGAAAATTTCAAGTTCGTCGACGAACTAGCCTTCTCGTCGACGTCGTCGACGAAGTGTCTTCATGGGTTCGTCAATGAATCACTTGAACTCGTCGACGAACGCTGACCTATAAATATGAAAACCCTCATTTTTGACACGTGATTCTCTCTCCTCTCATTGTCTCTCTCTAAACCCATGACTCCCTCTTTCTCTCTCTTCGATTCCAGCTCTGTTAAAGCCCGGATTGACAATCAGGAATCACCATGAGGTTCCTTGGAAGATTCTCTACAACTTAGGCGGAGCAGATTTTTAGTTTGGAGTTTTAGGACATCATCCCAAAATCAAGGTAAGTAAGACATTTTAGGGTTTAAAGGGTTGTTTGGAGTATTTGAAACCTAGGAAGTATTAAACGAAAGTTTTTTTGGGAAATGAGTTGCTTAACTTGGGATAAATGTGATTTTCAGGATTTTGAGCTACAAAAGCCGAGGAGCGTATGTGTTTATGGTGTTAGTGGACCTCTTAGTAAGTCAGGTAAGGGGAATAAATTATAGTAGTCTTTTCTAAAAATTATTGATTGAGAAATATGAGAAAAAGGAAATATGATATTTTGCTTGAAATGTATTATGATATGATTATCAGATGAAAATTGTGTGACATGTGATTTATATTGAAATGTATTTGAAATTGAGTTGAATGATTTACATTGAGAATATGAGATTATGAAATGTGAATTGAGATATGAGATTTGAAATGTGCAAAAATGATGAAAAGTGATTTGTACTGAAAAGTATCTTATGAGAAATGATGAAATATGAAATATGCAAATGTTTTATTGAGAAATGTTGAATAACGTGAAATGAGATGCGTATATGTTATTATAAGATGAAAGGAGTATTGATTTGATGAAATATCATTGAAATGATGAAATGAGTTAAGAATGCTAAAAATGAAATTTTGTAAGGTTAATGCTGCAATAAGAATGATGAAATGTGAATACTGCAATATGGATATTGAAATGTGAATATATGAATGTGGATATTGCAACATAAATACTGCAATATGAATGTGAAATGAGAATAATGGATATGTGAAAAATTGCAGTGTGAAATACTGCAATTGTGAAATACTGAAATGTGAAATGGGAACCCTGATGGATGGATGTATTGTTGTAATGAGTACGGTACCGTTGCTAGTGATGATTAAGGGCAACTGCATGGACTCATGGAGCGTGTGGCGTGATAGTTCGAATGAGCCAGTGTTAAGGGTTGTTTTTCCCCCTGAGTTCGGATCAGGGTATATGGCAGACCATTCGTACTACAAACGAGTATATGGTGTGTTTACTTTGATCTAATCAGGTAGGCCAACCGCGGTTAGGTCCAGTCTTCGGGCCGCACAACCCTGACCATGGGGGGACACATGGTGTGGAATATGGAGAGTGACCTTGACCATAGGGTGAAGCATGGCATGGAAAATATCCTCAGGGCAGCTATAAGTTACAGACATGGATGTATTGGTTACCGAGGACACTCTAGATGGAAATGGGAATGAAATTGAAAATGGAAATGGAAATGATAAATTAACTAGCGTGAGTTAATAATACAAATAATTAAAGCGAAGTAAAACACTCCGCCTGAGGGCTTACTGAGTAAGGTGAGTGCCTTGATAAGTATTCGTTGTAGCTGAACTCGAGTTAATCGGGCAAGGATACAAATGATATCAGAGTAGAGGGGAGCTACATGTATGGGCGTGTAATCTCCCCTATTCTCAGGAACTTCGCTGGTAAATATAGGTTGCGTGTGTATGCTTTTGGAAATGAAAGTAAAAGCTTATGAAAGTTTGTGTTTTATATTTATATATTTATGAGTGGAGATGGTATATTTTCTCAGTAGATATTATCATTAAAATGAATATGAGTTATGATATAATGAAACTCATACTGCCACACACTGTAGATAATGTATTCCATCTTACTAAGATGTGTCTCACTAAATCATTTGAATATTTCAGGAAATCGAGATAGATCGGGTGGTAGAGCTCTGAGATAGAGGGGAGCTGATACCCTGTGTAGACAGGGTAAGTGTTCTGAGCTAGGGATGGAGGATTCCCCTAGAGCATTTTGTGTTTCTTTATGGGAATGTATTAGACATGTATTTATGGATGAATTAGTACTCTAGTATGTGTATTCGCTGTGGTATGTATATATATAATGACTTTCGTTGTTAGGTTTATGTATATGAGAATGATTGTGTACCCGGTACCCACTTCGTGTCGGGTTATGTAAATGGTATCAAAGGTGTTGACATGGCCGATATATAACTAATATGTTTTATTTATATTGAAAAAAAATGGTATGAAAAATCGGGGCGTCACACTTTGAGAGTAAGATTAAAGGTTCTTCACATTGTTTTTGCTTTGATAAATATTTTTGTGGAGAAATTTTTATTTGGGTTTAAATCTTTTTTGTGCACATCGTATACATTATTTTTCAAAGATTGAAAATGTTATTTTGAGAAAAACACCTATACTCTACTGAGCATATTTCATATCATTAGAGAGTACATTTTGAGCTTTAATATTGTACATCTTTGCTTGTATTTAGAAGCATTATTTATGTACAAATTTTTTTTTTTCAAGTATCGGTTGGGTTTAGCCAGGAATTGAATTGGGGAGTCTCAGCGTCGTAAGTGAGTCTGGTTTGGTTCAGCCCGAAAATTGAACTAGGGAATCTCCACCCTGTAAGGGAGACTAGTTGGGCTCAGCTTGGTAATTAAGCTGGGGTTTTCCTCCCCCCATAAGGAGATGATGTAAATGGTTTCTGCTCTGCCCATTTAAATGAGAAGGTTTAGTGGAATCCTTGGGGTGTATGCCCAAGGTGGGGACGTAGGCTGGTTTGGCCGAACCTTGATAACAAATATCGTCTCTCTCTCTCTCTCTCTCTCTCTCTCTCTCTCTCTCTCTCTCCTTATCTCATTTACTTTCCGCACTTTAATTTTAGTATGTGTATGTCTGTTCATGTTTTGTTATAACCATCTTGCATGCACACAAAATTAATTTAAATGAGATATGCATCATACGTGTATGTATGCACATATTGCTCACTTACTTTACATACATATTTTATTTTGAATGAGATATGAGATGTGGTGAATCGGCATAAATGTTTAATTTAGCCAAAATATTTTTAAAAACTAATTCACCCCCCTCTTAGGATCACACCAATTCCAACATCTATCCTACTTACTGAGAGGTGTCTCACCCCAGAATTCAAACATTTTAGGAAATCCAGATCGACGAGCGGAACGAGCTCCAAGATAGAGGAGGTTTAAGTACTGCCCTGGTTGCAGGGTAGGTTTTTGAGTTGGGAGATGGGTTTTGTGTGTCCCTAGGATATTCTATGGTTTCTTTTTGGGCATGTATATGTATATTTATGGAAATAGTAGAACTCTGGTATTGTATATAAGGACAGGTTCATTATGTTCCCTGCTGCATAGATAGTATGTATGTATGGACAGGTATATCCTCGGTATCCCATTTTGGGTTTGGGTTGACTTTGTTATATTTTGTGGTATCAGAGTTTAATATGTAGAGAAAAATAGCCAGAATTTTCGGGATGTGACATGTTGGCTAAATTTGAGCCAATGTTTGCGAGAGAACGACTCAATTCAAGCCCATATTTGGCTCAATCTGAACCAATGTTCAAGGAGAACAACTTCATCAGAGCCGATATCTGGCTCAATTCGAGCCAAAATTTAAGGAAAACAACTCATTTTGGCTTAATCCAAGTTGATGTTTGTGGGAGAACAACTTCACCCGAGTTGATACCTAGCTTAATCCAAGTCAATATTCAGTGAGAACGACTCAATCAGAGTCTTTCTCACTCTCACGTTGTCTTATGAGCAGTGTTCATCAGTTGGGCATATCTTTAGGCCTCATAAGTAGTACTCATCAGTTGGGCATATCTTTGGGCCTCATAAGCGATGCTCATCAGTTAGACCATTCCTAGTAAGCCATGTTCACTCTTAAGTTTCCTTATGAGCAGTGCTCATCAGTTGGGTATATCTTCAGGCCTCATGAGCGGTGCTCATTAGTTGGGTCATTCTTGGTGAGTTGTGTTCACTCTCAAGTTTCCTCATTAGTAGTGCTCATTAGTTAAGTATATCTTTGGGCCTCATGAGTAGTGCTCATCAGTAGGGCACGTCTTTGGGCCTTATGAGCAATGCTCATCAGTAGGGCACGTCTTCGGGCCTCATGAGTGGTGCTCATCAGTTTGGCTTTTCCTAGTGAGTCGTGCTCACGTTCAAGTTGTCTCATGAGCAGTGCTTATTAGTTGGGCAGATATTCACATAACATCGTAATTTATGCAATCACTTCTTTATAAATAGCCTATCTCTACTCCTCATTCTTTTCATTTTAAAGGAAGTTACTTTTCTTTAGAGGTACACTCTCTTACCTTCTCTCTTTCTGTGTCTCCATTCCGTAGTGATGTTTGCTTTGAATGTTTGTGGTTGTTCTTGGTATTTCTTCATGAGTTTTTCATGCATTCATTATGTGTTCTTCACATGTTCTTCATGTGTTCTTCAAAATTTCCAAAAGGTCTTCTTTTTGATCTTTTATGAAGAATAAAAGTGTTAATTTTTGTCATTATTCTTCTATCGGAGCCTTATAGAATGGAAACTTCTGACGCTCAATCTTCAACGGTAGTTAGTGTGAGGAGTGCCAGATATTGCTTATCCTTAGATGATTTTTCCTATCTGTGCACCTTATATTTTATTCCAAGCACAATTTGCCTCAGGGTGCCCTCCAGGTCTAAATTGGACCTCCAGCTAGATCTAGATAAGGTATGCTTGTATGTCGATTACTTCAAGACTAGGCTTAGGCTGCCCTTCCACTCTTTCATCTCTGATACTTTACGGTTGTACAACCTATCACCTAGCCTGTTGGCCTCCCAACTCTTATCTTACCCTAGCGTGCTTCGTGGCTTTTCTTATTGAAAGGGTCACCGACCGATGGTTAGTTTATTTTGATAGCGTTATCAGATAAGGAAACATTCTTTGGAGAAAGAGGTTTCTATTTTAATTGCCTTCTAGAGCACAAACTCTTCACCCCTAGCACTTCTTCCATTCATCGGTGGAAGTCTAGGTTCTTCTTTGCTTTTGGGGAGTTGAATTTTCATGGGCCTCGTACCTTATCAACACCTCTTGACAGTGATATCTCATCTCCTACCTTCTTGTGCTTCACCTCCCTTATATTTTTCTCTTTTGCTTAACATTTAATCCTCCAACTTGCAGAGCCCACCAGTGCCATATGCTCCTTAATTTATCACTAATGGAGCAAGCTATTATTGAGGAACTCTGTCTTGGGGCTCGTCAAGGAATCGTCCCTTGCACTGAGTTGCTAAAGGAGCAAAATCTCGTGCATTGCGGATTTAGCCCCGTTCCACCCAGTTTTGTCGCTTTATTTTTCATAATCTGGGGTTCACACATTTCTTTTTTATATATTTCTAACTTTAAACTCTCCTCTTGCAGATATGGATTGAACTGAATTTGAACAAATAATCTCCAAAAAGAAGAAAAGGAAAGACGATGTCAAGAAGAAAACTTCTTAGGGTGAGACATCTAGGTGCACAATACTCCTGAGGCTCCTTTATCGCCACCCTCAGTGGGGGTATATGAGGGATCTAGTTTGCATGATTTGACCGTCTCTGGCGCCGCTCTCTGATATGCCATTCTTCTAAAAGATTCCTACGAGCTAAAGACAATGCTCCTTGAAGCCCTTAGCTCTACTGCCCGTCATACTGCTTACTTGGTATGTTGCACATGTTTTCACACACGCACACAAACACACACACACACACACACACACACACACACACACACACACACATATATATATATATATATATATGTGTGTGTGTGTGTGTGTGTGTGTGTGTTGTATGTCTACTTTGATTACTCCTTTTTTTTTTTTCGAGCTTGCAACAATCAATCTCATCTCGGAGGACAAAGTTAGTGAGATGCATAGGTTGACTTTCGTGTCTAGGGGGCAGCTTGTGGATTTACAAATGCAATTGAATGCTAGCGTCACTTGAGAGAAGGCTTTTTAAGATGAGATCGCCATGATCCAGAATGTGGAAATCCCAGCTGCTATTGATTCTGATATTGCTAGATATTAGAGCTCGAAAGAGTACTAAAAGGATAGAAAGAAATTTGGGATCAAGTCATATCGCGGCGGCTTTATAAATACTGGGAGTAGTTCAAAATGAAGTATCCTAACATCAATGTATCTAGTATCTATTCTACTAGTTATGACAATGTGAGCCACCCTCAGGGGAAGAGGATGAGGAGAAAGACAAGGCAGAAGATATAGGCAAATCTAGGGAGCAAGACTTTGACTCGTAGGGCTCTTCTTATTTATTATGTAACTGCATTTAATTAACATTTTATTTAAAAATGTACAATTAATGATAATATTTCTTTAAAATTTCTAAGTTCCATGTGTTTTGAATCTCCTTTCCTGCTAAGTCCTTTAGTATGTATGTCCTTGATTTAATCTCTGTCACTATCTAATAAGGTCCCTCCCAATTAGGCTTTAGTTTGTTGGGTCCTAGGTCACCAGGTTTGTTTCGAACTTTCCTTAGCGCTAATCTCCTGGTTTTAATATCCGAGCTTTCACCTGGGCATTATAATATTTTTTCCACCCTCTATTGGTACATTGTTATCTTGATCTAAGCCTGGTCTTGTTTCTTTTCCAATAAATCTAATTCTTCCTTGAGTTCTACATTATTCTCTTCCTTATTAAAATGCTGCCTTTGCCATTAAGGGATTCTCACTTCAGCTGGGATGAATGCTTCTCTTCCAAAAGTGAGAAAAAAGGGAGTCTCTCTCGTGGTTGTTCTTTAGGTGGTGTGGTATACCCATATTATTGAGGGGAGCTTTTCCACCCACCATCCATGTACCGATTCTAGGTGAGTTTTCAAACCGTGTAGGATTGCATGGTTCATATTCTCCACATTTCCATTACTCTACGGATGCACCACTGACATGAAGAGCAATTTTATGCCTAAATTAGAACAAAAAGCCTTTAAACAATTGCCATCAAATTGTCTCCCATAATTTCCAATATAGCCCAAGGCACCACGTATCTACATATAATGGAGGTCCAAATAAACTTGGTGATGATCCATTTTGTGAAGTCGGATAGTGCTTCAACTTCCACTCATTTCGTGAGGTAATCTCTGGCAAACACCAAGAACTTTCGCTACCCAACTGCTTGGGGAAACGGGCCCAATATATTAACACCCCGTTGTGGAGAGGGACATAGGCTGGTCAAGGGGGTTAACGCACTAGCTGGTATGTGAGGTATGTTGGCACACCTCTGACATCTGTTACACCACTTTACCAATTCTAACACATCTCCCCTCATGGTTGGCCAATAGTACCCTTGCTGTAAGGTTTTGTGAGCCAATGCCCTTCCAACTAAGTGTTACCACATACTCTTTTATGGATTTATTTCAATATATATTTTGCTTCTTTATTTCCACAACACCGTAAGTATGGCAATGTGAGAGATCGTGGATATAACTCTTTGCCTATTAATGTGTATTTGGCTGCCTTCTTCCTGAGCTTTAAGGAGTCCTTTGTGTCATTTCGTAACAATCCATCCTTGAGATATTTGGTAATTGCAGTTCTCCAGTCTTCTTCTTTTATTGCTGCCATAGTAACTTCCTCATAAGTCGATTTTCCTAACCACTTCAGGTAGATTGAGCTCTCCCAATCTGGCTTTGAGGCCGAGGCTAACTTTGAGAGTGCATTAACTTTTGCATTCTCCATTTGGGGGGTGTGTTTAACGCTAAACTGTAACGACCTACTTATCTTATCATATAATAAAACATACTTAATAATAAAGTCCCCCGAACCCATGGGTAACGGGAACACATCTAACAATCACAACGGAAACCTAGGCAGCAGTAAATATAAATTACATCCATCCAATCATGAACTACATAATACCAGAGTCAACTACATTCCCAAAATACTGTTTTTATATACAATCTCCAAAATATTCCAAAATACATCTAAGAACCCATAACAAAATTTCCTGTTCCTAGATCAAAACTTACCCTTCTAACGGGGTAGTATCAACTTATCTCAACGGTGGCCTTGATCCACCGGTCTTTCTGGGTTTTCTAAAAATTTATTTAAATTGGGGGTGAGACACCTCTCAGTAAGAGAAAGTAAACTAAATACAGCTGTGTGACAACATGAATATTTAATGCTCTAATACATATACAGTACATTTCATATGTTAGAAAACATTCATCATAACATACTGAATAATCATATACTTTCATAATTTCTTATAAATCATACTATATATGAAATGTCTGATATAACTAATAATACTGTAAATTACCTAGGATGTATAGCTAACTAATGTCATGTATTACCCCCCATGATGGGTTGTGCGGCCTGAAGGTGGGACCCGACAATGGCTGGCCAACTACTGCCGAGTCAAAAATGTTTGTAAGTACGATGGGCACACCACACCCTGGTTCAGACTGTCAGGTGGACGTCTACAACTCTACACTGAAAGCCACATCGAATATCCATCTCCCACCCTTTTGTGGGGTGGTTAGCACAAGTTTGAACATAATAATCTGATCTGTATAGCAACGGTACCGTGCTCTTGTAACTGAACTGAACTATCATCCGGGTTCGGATAACATATAATACATGATAATATACTTGTCAAACATAAATAGATTGATAGCATTTTTAGAAATAACATACATACATATGGCCTTGCACCAGTTTCTTTCATATCTGCGGGCTTGCACCTAATATTCATAAATACAGCTTTGCGCTGAAATCATACATAAAACACAGCCTTGAGCCAGCTATCAATCATGGCCTTGCGCCGAAAATTTCATAATTTATTTATCTTGTATTCTGAAATCATACTATAATGCTTTATTTCATAATCCCTAAAAACATACATTATTCGTAAAATTGCTATATCATAATACTGCCCACATAAAGTAATATTCATGCCACACATGGCTATATAAAACCATACATTATATTCTAAAATCATAATTTCTGGCATTTCATACATACATATACATTTCATCATAATAACAGTATTTTCCCCAAATATGCATTTTCTTCATAATATACAATTATAATACATGCTTTCCTGAAAATTAATTTACCGATAAATAATAATAATTTGCATGGAAAATAACTGTTTTAGTTTATTCTCTTACCTGATACTAAAAAGAAATTCCCTAAAATATGCCCGTCCTGCACCCGTAGGGTTCCCCATTCAACACCCTGAAAACGACAACTCCTAGAACTAAATTTTAGTATTTTTCTGTGAATAACATTTCCTATAACTATGGAAAGATCAAATTTCATATAAAAAACCTTACCTTAAACCAGGGATGAATTCCAAAGTAGCCTTACCAACGATTCACTTTGGTAGATATGTAGAGAACTTCCCCAGGAGTGTCGTGGTGGCTTCTGATCGTCAAACTAGTGTAAATCCGGCCTAGAAACTTAGAGAGAAGGAGGAGAAACTGAAGGGAGGAGAGAGAGAGAGAGAGAGAGAGAGAGAGGCTTGATGCGTCATTTTTCAGCCAAAAAAATGAAGTTTGCCCCATTTATACACTGGCCTTCGTCGATGAGGTCAAGAAGGCACTTCGTCGACAAACTCTCTCCTTCGTCGACCAAATTCAGAATTGCCCAAAACACCTTCTTGGTATCTTCTCGTCGACGAAGCGCACCCTCATCGACGAGCCCAAAGTGCAACGCGTTCGTCGACGAAATCTGCTGCTGCCCCCCTTTTTACTAATTCCATTGTCCTCTCTCTTTATTATTTAAATACAATTATTGTTAGGGTCATTACATAAACTTTGAAAATGCCTTGGTATATTCCAATACTTTTGCTAAATAGTTTTTCATATTTGGCTCTTTAGCTTCGAAATCGCCTCTCACCTATTCTACCACCAATTGAGAGTCACTCAAAACTTGGAGCTTTCTCACCTCAAGGGGCATTGAGAGCCACAACCCTGCTAATAGAGATTCGTAGTCTGCATCATTATTTGTTGTTACAAATTCCAACCATAGTGTATATTGCACCTTAGATCCATCTAGTGTTGTAAGATTCAAGCCTACTCCCCTCCTATTCCATTTGAGGATCCGTCCACATGGAGCATCCAAACTTCAACATTTTCCAAGTTTTTAGAAGTTTGTTCAATGATGAAATCAACTAAGACTTGTGCCTTGATCGCGAGCCTTGGTTTATAATGGATGTCAAATTCTTCTAGTTTGACTAACCACTTCATCATTCTTCCCAAAAACTCTGGAGGCTAAAGGGTTGTCTTAAGGGTATGTTAGTTAACTCAGTGACTTTGTGTGCTTGGAAGTAAGGCCTCAGCTTCCTAGTTGCACAAAGGAATGAGAAGGTAGCCTTTTCTGCTGGTGAATAGCTGATCTCTGCCCTTCGTAGCACTTTGCTAGTGTAGTATATCAGTTTATGATGTCCACCTTCTTCTCAGACAAGGGCCGAGCTCACTGCACAATGCGTAAAAGCTAAGTATAAATAAAATTCTTCTCTTATAACTGCCTTAGTAAAAAGGGGTGGAGAGTTGACGTACTGTTTTAACTGTGTAGAAGCTTTATCTTGCTCTTCACCTTATTCAAATTTTCCTTCCTTGCAGAGCGCCTTGAAGAACGACAAAAACTTCTCTCCCAGACAGGAAACAAACCTACTAAAAGATGTTATCCTTCCAGTTAAAATTTGTATTTCTTTCTTGGTTTGTGGAGTGCGCATCTCCATTAAGGCTTGAATTTTGTCTAGATTCACCTTTATCCCTTTGTGGGTCCCCATGAACCCTAAAAACTTCCTTGCTGACACACCGAATACACATTTGGTTGGATTTAACCTCATCCCATACTCACAAAGTAATTCAAATGTTCAGGGAATTTAGCTACCTTGAATGGCTCAACAACGTAATATTAGTAGAAAAGTAAAATGACAATGGCAGACCTGCATTGATTTCACATATTTGAATAAAGCATGTCCTAAAGATAGTTTTTCCCTTTCAAAAATTGTTTAGTTGGTAGACTCAACATCTAGTCACGAGTTCCTAAGTTTCATGGATGCATACTTAGGGTATAATTAGATCCACATGCATCCTAAGGATGAAGAAAAAAACTACCTCTATCATTGAAAAAAGGCTTTATTGCTAGAGTAATGTCGTTTGGCTTAGAAAAATGCAAAAGCAACTTACTAGCAGCTGGTGAATAAGATTTTCAAAAATCATCTAGGGAGTACCATGAAGGCCTATATGGACGACATGCTGGTGTAGAGTTTGATCATGTGAGGGATTTAGGAAGGCTTTCAAGAGCTTTGTTACCTCCTCGTTAATTACCTTGATTCGTTCAAAAGCAAAGCTCTTCTTCTATTTTACTTGATGATGATTAGGGTCCACTTGTAGTTTGTGTTCACTAACAGTGAGATCAATTCCTAGCATATCATCAGTAGACTAGGAAAAGATATCTGCATACTCACTCAACAACCTCATAAGTTTTGTTTTCTAAGAATTTGGAAATTGGGCCCCTACTTGGACACATTTTTTCTAGTTGTCTTCCTTTATTGGGATACTGATTAACTCCTCTTCTGGTGTGCTAATCTGTCAGTATACATCCCTCACATCTAGATCTTCTATGGTTAAGGCCTCTCCTCCTTTTGTCTTGCCCTTTAAGGCCATTACATAGCAATTGCGAGCCACCATCTGATCTCCTTTTCTTTCTCCTACTTCGTTTAGGGTGGGGAATTTGAACTTTAGGTGATGAGTAGAAGTTACAGCCCGAGCTGTGTTGAGTGTGGGCATCCTAATATTATATCATAGATGAAAGGATGGTCTATGACCAAGAAATTTGTCATTAAGGTGATTTTGTTGTGGAGGTGCCCCCCCCCCCATAGTTAGCAGAAGTGTGATTGTACCTAAGGGATGAACCAAGTTTCCTCCAAATCTGACTAAGGGTGTTAAGATAGGCTTTAGGCGTTCCTTTCCTATCTTCATTTCTTGCAGAATCGACTAGAAAATTATATCAGCTGAACTTCCGTTGTCTATCAATACCCTTCTTACCTGATAGCTGGCAACGAGTAGCCAAAGCATGATCGTGTGGTTGTTGGACATCTTTCATATCTTCTTTTGTAAAGATGATGATCTCATTTTTCCTTAGCTTTTTTCAATTCTACATGAGATCCTCGACTAGGAAAACTTGCTTTGCATATCTTTTCCTTACTCCTCCACTATCCCCTCAACTAGCTGGTCCTTCGAAAACCACAACAATTTCCCCTACAACTTGTTCCTTTTTTTGCACAGCCCTTGGTTTTTGTTGGCTGCGTGCTTCAGCTCGGTGATCACTCCTTTTTTATAAACTTTGACATGTGCTCCCATCTTATTAGAGCTTCAATTTCATCTCTCAAATGGACACATTTTTCTGTGTTGTGCTTGTGGTACCTATAAAATTTGCAAAATTTTGAGGTGCTCCTTTTGTATGGTGGGGGTGTGCATGGGCTCTAGCCAAGAGATATAGTTTTTCTTCTTGATATGCATTAGCACATGAGTTTAAAAAACATTCAAGGGAGTGCAGGAATGGAACCTAGGTGTGAGTCCCGCTTAGACCTGGCAAAATGGATTAAAATTTGTTAATCTGACCCGTTTTAACTGACTTATAATCAACCGCTTGCTAAATGAGTCGAATATGGTTTTCCATTTTTATATCCGCCTCCTTAGCAGGTCAGGTCAGGTTTATCCAATGGATATTCACCAACCCACTTAATTAAAAGTCTATTACTAATTAACCCATAAAAGCCCAAGTGCCCAAGTGCCCTGCCCAAAGCCTAGTGCAGCTGTGCCCACACAACCCACACGCACAAACCCTCAGTTCATTAGTCTTAATCCCAGGCCAACCTAGTCCTAGATCTTAAATATCAGATTTCATGATACCTCACAGACGTCTCCTTCCCTCAAGCCCTAATCTTTCCCAACTCATAGTAGCTCATCAATCATCTGCAACCATCTCAGGCGTTCTGTCCCTCCTCCACCGATCACCAGTAAATCTTCTCATCCTCTTCCTCATGTTGCTTGGTCGTCCTCCCTGTGTTGGTCGTTGTCAATTGGGGAATGCTTGTATTTTTTTTTCCCTATAATAGTTTCTTTTTTTTATGTGATTGCAAATAAGTAATCGCTTTATGGTTTGTTCGCTTGATATTTTTGTGTTGGCGTTGGTTCATCTGTTTTATTTGCTTTATCGACTTTTTGTAATTGAAAAATGAGTGAGTGTAATTTTAATTTTTCGAATTTAGTTCCAGTTCAGGCATATATAATTTTGATATATTGACATTTATTTGTACATTTCTGTAATTTTGGTTTGCATTTTCCTTTTTCCTTTTTGGTTTCTTGGAAAACTTTGTATTAAGTTTGTCATCCTGTTTTCCTTAGAGGTTCCATTTTATTCACTGAGATTCATATGGGTGTATTTGAGTTGAGTTAAGATGGCACTGGAATTATCGAACTTTCTCAACTCATAAATTTTAAGATCAAAACTCAACTGGAACTTGGTTAATCTTATGACAATTGAACTTGAATTTGACTAGAATGCAAGTTCTTAAATCTCAAATTCAACTTGATTAAACTCAATTTAATTATAAAATAATAGTAAATATTTGTATAAAATATCTAAAAAATATATATATATATATATAAATATAACAACAAAATCTTAATTTGGCTTCTGAATAGTAGTATGAAACTCAAAATCAAATGGTCAAGCTACTCGAATAGCTTGAACTCGTTTGAAGTCAAATAGAGTCGAGCTTAATTGAGTTGCAGAATCAGTCAAGGAAATGGTATAATTAAGTTTTTGAGAATGGTGGATTATCCACCCATCTGCCATGAATTATCCGACCCTAAACCGCCTAATCTGCCACTTAAACGAGTAAAAAAGGATTATGATTTCTTCACCCAATAATCCTCCTTATCCACCACGGATTATCCGACCCGATCCAGTTTGCCAGGTCTAGTCCTACCTCCTTTGAACTGTTAGATTGTTTGTTATTCTCTTGCATCTCTCCCCCCTTGGTTGCTTTATCCAAGTCTCTCGGTCTCTTCCTTTTCAAATTGGTCTATCTCCTTCTTGTGGTGATAACCTCCTCTAAACTCAAGAAACAGATTAATCCGAGTTAAGTATAAATTGAGAAATTTATATACCATTTAGTTAATCAATCAAGGTAATTGAATGTAACAAAGTTCGCGTGCATGGGAATAAGGCTAGAATTCCAAGATTGACTACCAAGAGACATTGACAGTTTCAATCACAACAATTAATATGAGATAACCGCATGATCTTACTCTAATTCAAAACCATTGGTGTAGTGACCTGAAGAATTATGGTATTTGAATAATAAAAGGGGGAGGAAAAATGAAATTGTAATAGGAGGAATAGCAGGCGCGTTCGTAAACGAAGTTGCAAAAGGGCTAGTCGACGAGGGTGCGTTTCATCGACGAGAAGATATCAAGAGGCTAGATTCAACTCTAAATTTCGTCGACGAGGATTAGGTGCTCGTCGATGAACTTTCTTTGTGATCTCGTCAATGAGGTGACGTGACTTGTCAACGAAGGTCAATGTATAAATAGCCCTAATTCGGTTTCAGCGCAGAATTTTTAAGGAAAATCATTCCTCTCTCTCTCTCTCTCCTCTTCGGTTTCCCACCCTTCTCTTTAAGTTTCTAGGTCCGTTTTTTGCTGGATCGATGATTCAAAGCCGCCACGACACTCTTGGGGAAGTTCTCTACAAATCTGCTGGAGTGGGTTGTTGGTGGGGCTAGTTTGAATTCCATCCCAAATTCAGGTTAAGACTTTTATTCAATATTTGGCCTTCCCTACAGCTGTAAAAAATGTAGTACGCATAGAAATATTGAACTTCTGTTCTGGAAAATGTGGTTTGTAGGGTGTTGAGCGAGAAACCCTACGGTGCAAGACTAGTTGTTGTAGGGGCTTTTCAGGAATAAGGTAAGGGGATAAACTAAGATTATTGTTTTACAAAAATATATGTATAGTTTTATAGTATTTAATTTTGGGAAAATAAATATATATTAGTATTATATTTGGAAAAATACTGCTGTAAATGATGATATGTTTTAAATATGTGTAATACCCATTTTGTGTGGCATGAGTAAAATTTATTATGAATTACTGTTTTTTGGGAAAATGTTAAATGATACAAAGTTTTACTATGATAAACCGGTATATGGGCCGAGAGTTTTATATGACATATCGGCATACGGGCTGAGGATTTTCTTACATGCAATGCCGGCGTATGGGCTGAGCTTTTTATATGATATGTTGGTGTACGGGCCGAGAATGTTATCATCTATGTAATACGGTGTACGGACAGTGATTAATAAAAATACAAAATGCCAGCGTAAGGGCCGAAGATTTTCATATTATGCTATGAAATGTGATATGATGATATTGATTTGACATTTATTATTTTGGAGTAGCAATGTGTCATAATTTGAAATATGTTATATGTTATCAGAATCTGGTTGGCTTCGGGCCACACAACCTAGTCATGTGGGGGTAAGACATGATGCCAGCCAGCTAACTTTTCAGGGTGTTTTTGTATTATTATTATATAAGATGAATTATGTTTATTAAAATCCAGTATGTTCTGTCATGTTATGATTATATATGTTTTCCCAAATATGATACTGACAGTTTCACCTACTATATTTTTATACTGTTATATGTATAATACAAAAATACTCATGTTACCACACACTGCTATTAGTTTATTTTCCCTTACTGAGAGGTGTCTCACCCCAATTTATATACACATTTTAAGAGCCCCAGATAGGAGAGTGGAAAAGGCTTCGCAGTGCTAGAGTTCGGTAGTTCTACCCTTTTTAAAGGGTAAGTCTTTGGCTTGGGTTAGATGGATTTTTGAGTGATGACCCTAGGACTTTTGGATATTTTGGGTTGTGTAATTATATGATGGGTGTTGTAAACTTTGGTATTGTATTAAATGGTAATATGCGACATATTTGATTTTATATTTCCTGCTGCTTAGGCTTCCGAGCTGTATTTTTGATGTATCCCTGGTCCCATGGGTTCAGGTTGATCATGATCTGCTGGGTTTGCTTTACTAGTTTTATTTATTAAAAAAAATGGTAAAATAAGCAGGTCATTATAGTTTGGTATCAGAGCCTAGGTTGATAGGTTCTGTAGATTTTAGAGTGCAGCGGAAATGATACTAGAGTATAGGATAAGGGAATTTGAGGTTTTGTTTTATAAAATAGAAGCAGGACTTCCGTAGTGGTTTGTGTGTTTTTCCTGGTGTTACGATTTCAGGAAAATCATAGTAAACTATTGTCGAGCTGTGTTCCTAGAATATGGGACTAGATTTGGAAAAAGGATGAGAATGTCAAGATAGGGGACTATGTTAGGCACGTAAGTTATAAGAATAGGATTTCTAAGTTACGTTTATTATTTTTAGGATGGATCCAGGAGGAGGTAGTGCCCATGCAAGTGGTAGTGATGGGGCAGGGCCCTCGGGTGCAGGCGGGACTGATTCTGATGCAATATTACGCAGTATAGCTTAACAAGTTATGGCTGAGATCGCTAGGAGCTCTAGAGAGCAAGGAGGCCCATCTGCAAGCCAAGGGTGTACTATAGAAAAGTTTACCAAGATGAATCCTCCATCATTTTCAGGGGGAGTTGATCTTGCAGCCGTTGAGAATTGGATACAGGAGATCGAGAAGGTTCTGGCGGTGTTACAGTGTACGGAGGAGTAGAGGGTCCTCTTCGCCACCTATAAACTGTCATGGGAGGCCAAGAGGTGGTGGGCTGCTGTGAGACTTCTGAAGTAGGAGAGGACGACGCCAATAGCCATGACATGGGACCGGTTTAAAGAATTATTCTTTGACAGGTACTTTCTAGCTACTGTCAGGGAAACTAAAATAGAAGAGTTCCTAAATCTGAAATAGGGACAGCTGTTGGTCCAGCAGTATGTGGCGCGGTTCATAGAACTATCACGTTTCGCTCTGTATATTGTTCCTGATGAAGTGAAGAAGGCGAGACAATTTGAGAGAGGATTGAGACGAGGTATATTCAAGCAGGTGGTAGTGCTGAAGATATAAGACTTTGTTGAGCTAGTCGACTGAGCAGCCTTGGCTGAGATTAGTGAACGTATGGACGTAGAGGAGCAGGGACAAAAGAAGATATCTGCGCCTACCAACTTTTAGCAGGGTCCTAGGCAGGCTCAGTGGAGGAGAGGAAACTATGGTTGAGGACAGAGGTAGGTGACTGGAGGTCATGAGGTTCAGAAAGTGCAGAATTCTCCTGTTTGTTAGGCTTGTGGGAGAAGGCACTGGGGAGAGTGTCGAGTGGGACGAGCTATCTGCTATCGCTGTGATAGATAGGGAAATTTGGTGCGAGACTACCCTACACCACCAGATTTCGCTCTTACTCCCAGACGGTACTGGGGAGGTTATCAGGCGCCACGTGGAGGCCAGGGGAGCTGACAGAATTAAAGAATCAATTGCAAGATTTGCTTGATAAGGGTTTTATATGATCTAGTGTATCTCCGTGGGGAGCTCTAGTATTATTTGTGAAGAAGAAAGATGGATGGGTCCATGAGGATGTGTATAGATTATAGGAAAATTAATAAGGTGACAATTAAGAATAAGTATCCTCTACCCCGTATAGATGATTTATTTGATTAGCTCCAGGGTATAAGGGTGTGTTCTAAGATTGACCTCAGATCAGACTATCATTAGGTGAAAGCAAAAGTAGAAGACGTCTCGAAGACGGCCTTCAGGACCATGTATGGGCATTATGAGTTTCTTGTCATGCCATTTGGTCTGACGAATGCTTCGGCTGTATTTATGGATTTGATGAACAGAGTCTTTCACCAATATTGAGACCTATTTGTTGTTGTTTTTATTGATGATGTACTGGTCTATTCGAGGAGTTATGAGGAGCATGAGACACATTTAAGGTAAGTTCTACAGATGCTCAGGGAAAAGAAGTTATACGCCAAGTTCAGTAAATGTGAATTCTGGCTTGAGAAAGCCGTGTTTTTGGGGCATGTCATTTCAGGTGATGGTATTTCTATGGATCCTAGTAAGATTGATTGGGTTAGACTGAGGAACGTCCAGGAGATCAGGAGTTTCTTGGGGTTAGCTGGTTATTACCGTCGTTTTGTCGAGGAATTCTCAGTGTTATCAGGACCTATGACACGACTGACTAGGAAGAACGTTAGGTTTGAATGGGACGACAGTTGTGAGCAGAGTTTTCAGGAGTTGAAGCAGAGACTTGTCATGGCACCAGTGTTGATCATCTCGTCAGGGGGTGAGAGTTATGTTATCTACAGTGATGCGTCCTTGAAGGGACTTGGTTGTGTACTGATGCAGCATGGTAGGGTGGTAGCGTATGCTTCCAGGTAGTTGAAAGAGTATAAAAAAACCACCCTACTCACGATCTTGAATTAGCTGCAGTAGTACATGCATTGAAGATTTGGAGGCATTATCTGTATGGTGAACGGTGCGAAATTTTCTCCGACCATAAAAGTTTAAAGTACGTTTTCACTCAGAAGGAATTGAAAATGAGAGAGAGAATGCGGTTGGAGCTTATTAAAGATTTCGATTGTACCATCAGTTACCACCCAAGGAAAGCAAACGTGGTGGTTGATGCATTGAGTAGGAATTCTGTGGGACCAGCGTTGGCAGTTATGGAGATCCCGTACCCAATCATGATGGATCTGGAGAGACTTGGCATAGAGATGGTTGAGAGTGATTCTCAGGCATGTATTGCGAGTTTAGTGGTGCTGCCTACTTTGTAGGAAATGATTAAAGCTGCTTAGAAAGACGATCTAGAATTAGAGGTACTAATCAGAGTACAGAGTGGTCAGAGAGAAGAGTTTAGTATCACAGATGATGGGGCTTTGCGGTTCCGTTCTAGATTATGTGTTCCTGTTGATACTGATATTAGGAAAACTATTTTGGAAAAGGCCCACAAATCTTTATACACAGTTCATTTCGGCAGCATGAAAATGTATAGGAATTTGTGAGAGTTTTATTGGTGGAGTGGTATGAAAAAGGAAATTGCTGATTATGTAGCACAGTGTTTGATGTGTCAACAGATAAAGGCTGAGCACCAGAGGCCAGCAGGCCAATTGCAGCCACTTTTTATCCCAGAGTGGAAATGGGATCATATATCTATGGATTTTGTTTTAGGGCTGCTGTCCGCATTGCATAGCTAGAATGCAATCTGGGTGATTGTGGATCGTTTAACCAAAACCACCCATTTTCTTCCCATCAAGATCAACTAATCCGTGGACAGACTGGCAGAGATTTATATTTAGAAGATAGTCCGTTCTCATGGTGTACTAGTGTCTATAGTATCAAATCGAGACCCGCGTTCACGTCACGATTTCGGAGGAGCTTGCAGGAGGCTCTAAGGTCTTAGTTATCTATCAGCACGACATTCCATCCTCATTCAGACGGGCAGACTAAGAGGACGATTCATATATTGGAAGATATGCTTCGAGCACGCGTGCTGGATTTTGGGGGTAGTTGGACCCATTTTATGCCGCTGGTGGAATTAGCGTATAATAATAGTTATCAGACCAACATTGGCATCACACTGTTTGAGGTACTCTATGGTAGGTGACTCACTCGAAAAATGAGCAGCTCGAAAGCTATCCCAAGTATAGGAGTTCTGTCGTGTAATATTAAGCCTAAGGGCTAGATCGTCTCCTCAGGGAATGCGTTTAATCTCAGATTTTACGTTCTTCCAATCGAAATTAAAAATGCACTGAACTCAGTTCAGATTCGGGTTTTTCAAGATTGTTCAATTTCGTTCTTAACAAATTAAATGACACGCGATTTAAAGTCCTAAAACTAGCACGCACAAAATTAAATAACAATAAAGGAAACCCTAGGCTACTCAAGGAAATACCAAAGCATATTAACTAAAAATGGAAACTTTAAACATGGAATTAAAATTACGCTATGGAAACTTAATCGGATCTAACACACACACACTAAAAATTGGATCTTTAACCAAAATAATAGCTCAAACCACAATCACAATTTAAACACGAAACAAGCAAAAATTTAACACATAAACGATAACAAAGAAAATAATGGAAACACAAGAAATCAAACTAGACTTAATTAAAAAAAACTAAATTAAAACTCCCACTAATTAGATAAACATATAAATAAATTTGACAAGAAATAAACACTTGACAATGTCCAACTTAAAAAGAAATTTCAAATAATATCTAAAAAAAAACTAAACTTTATTTAGTAATTAAAGACTAAACAAAAATAAATAAAAGTATGAGAGAGGGAGAGTAAAACAGAGGGAGGCTCTCGGGTCTGCTATAAATTGGCCGGGAAGGCTGCTGTGGAGGAAGGGTGCTCGGGATGGTGGCTTTGTAGTGCTGCTGCTGCTGTGTTCTCGGGTTGGAAATTGTTGCAGGGACTGTTTTGTGGAGTTTCTGCTGGTTGTCACAGCCGGAGAAGATGCTGGCCTGGGCTGAGCTGCTGTGTGTGCTGTGTTGCAGAGAAATTTCAGCTGAGGAGGACTGCTATAGTGGTGTTTCTCAGCTGCGGGAAGAGGAGAGGAGGCCGGCCATGTACAGAGGGATTTCAGCAGGAAAACAGAGGATGAAAAAAAAGGGAAAGGAGAAGAAGAAACGAGAAGGAGAAAGCTAGAGAGAGAGCTGAAAAGAAAGACAAGACAAGGAAAGATTAAAGAAGAAGAAAAAAAAATAATAAGGAGAAGAGAAGAAGAAGAAGAAGAAGAAGAAGAAGAAGGGGAAGAAGAAGAAGAGAAGAGGAGAGCAGAGGAGAGCCCTCCGGGCTACCTTCCCAAAAGAAGAAGGAGGAAGAGAAGATTTAAAGGAGATGGGGAAAAGCCCTATGACCCGAATTACCCAACCCGACCCGTTTGCAACGGGTTGACCCGGCAACTTGATTTTTTCATTTTTTTAATTCTCTGTTCGTTGCAAATTCTGCTCTTCTGGAGCCCATATCTCACAAAACTCAAAACAAAAAAGTTGTAGATAATCCTTTCCTCTTTCTCCAGAAATTTGAATCGTCTCGATCGGAGTTTGGACGGAAAAGTTATACACAAAATACGAATAGGTGTCGGTTTTGATTCCCGGGAATTTTTCCTGCGACAAAAAATTACCAAAACTTCATAAATAATGCAATAAAATTCAAGAATAATAATTTTGGCACTTTGTTAAAATATTGAACAAATTTGGACATTTAATTAAAAATATAAACCGTAAAGCCCGGGTTAAACGCCCAATTACGCAGTTTTGACGCATAATCAGTAGGAGATGTCGTTCTCCTTTATATTGGGATGAGATGGGTGAGCGGCGTGTTGTGGGGCCAAAGTTAGTGCAACAAGCGTATGATAAGGTTCAGCTCATCAGAGATAGAATTAGTGCAACTCAGAGCCGACAGAAGAGTTATGCTGATAACCGTCGTAGGAAATTAGAATTTGATATTGGTGATCACGTGTTCTTAAAAATAGCTCCGTTGAAAGGGGTTATGAGATTTGGGAAGAAAGGTAAACTTAGCCCTAAGTTCATTGGCCCGTTCGAGATTCTAGAGAAAGTGGGATCGGTTGCCTACATGCTAGCTTTGCCACCTGTGTTATCCAGGATGCATGACATATTCCACGTTTCCATGTTGAGAAAATACGTCCCCGACCCTTCTCATATAATCAGTTATGGTGAATTAGAGCTCAGTAATTCACTAGTTTATGAGGAGGTACTAGTACAGATTCTGGATAGAAGAGAACAAGAATTGCATAATAAGAAGATTCCTCTGGTAAAGGTTTTGTGGAGAAATCACGCAGTAGAAGAGGCTTCTTAGGAGCTCAAGGAACAGATAAGGCAGAGATATCCACAATTGTTCAGTAGAGATTCAATTATAATTAGGTAAAGTGTAAGTAGTTATGTAATGTTTCTTTTGTAGGTTAGTCAATATATGTATTAGTTTAGTTACTAAGTAGTATTTTGGTTTTGGGAGATTTTATTTTGTTTATTTAATCTCCTAGAACTCGGAATGTAACCGCGGTATTCCTCCGCTATAAGTGAGGGTAGGTAATAAAATAAGTAGACCACTTTTCTTTATGGGATGGTGAATCATATGAATAGTAAATTTCAAAGACGAAATTTTTATAAGGAGGGGAGAATGTAGTGACATAAAGAATTATGGTATTTAAATAATAAAAGGGGGAGAAAGAAGGAAATTGTAACGAGAGGAATAGCAGGCCTCGTTGACGAAGTTGCAAAAGGGCTTGTCGACGAGGGTGCACTTCGTCGACGACAAGATACTGAGAGGCTAGGTTCAACTCTAAATTTTGTTGACAAGGATCAGATGCTTGTTGATGAACTTCCTTCGTGACCTCATCAACGAGGTGACGTGGTTCGTCGATGAAGACTAGTGTATAAATAGCCCTAATATGGTTTCAGCGCAGAAATTTTAAGGAAAATTATTCCTCTCTCTCTCCTCTTCGTTTTCCCACCCTTCTCTCTAAGTTTTTGGGTACGTTTTTCGCTAGATCGATGATCTGAAGCCACCATGACACTCCTGCGAAAGTTCTCTGCAAATCTGTTGGAGTGGGTCTTTGGTGGGGCTAGTTTGAATTCTATCCCAAATATAGGGTAAGACTTTTATTCAGTATTTTGCCTTCCTTATAGTTGTAGAAAATGTAGTACATGTAGAAATACTGAACTTCTATTTTGGGAAATATGGTTTGCAGGGTGTTAAGCGGGGAACCCTGCGGGTGCAAGACTAGTTGTTATAGGGGCTTTTAAGGAATCAAGTAAGGGGATAAACTAACTTAGCTATTTTACGAAAATATATGTATAGTTTTATAGCATTTAATTTCGAGAAAATAAATATATATTAGTATTATGTTTGGGAAAATATTGCTGTAAATGATGATATGTTTTAAATATGTGTAATACCCATTTTGTGTGGCATGAGTAGAATTTATTATGAATTACTGTTTTCTGGGAAAATGTTAAATGATACAAAGTTTTACTATGATAAACCGGCATACGGGCCGAGAATGTTCTTACATGATATGCCGGCGTACGAGCCGAGCATTTTATATGATATGTTAGCGTACAGACCGAGAATGTTATCTGGTATGTAATACGGCGTACGAGCCGTGATTAATAAAAATATGTAATGCCGGTGTAAGGGCCGAAGATTTTCATATTATGCTATCAAATGTGATATGATGATATTGATTTAACATTTATTATTATGGAGTAGCAATGTATCACAATTTGAAATATGTTATATGTTATCAAAACCTAGTTGGCTTGATTTAGGCTCATACGATCTAGTATGTTCTGTCATGTTATGATTATATATGTTTTCCCAAATATGATAATGACAATTTCACCTAGTATATTTTTATACTGTTATATGTGTGTAACACAGAAATACTCATGTTGTCTCACACTGGTATTAGTTTATTTTACTTTATTAAGAGGTGTATCACCCCAATTTATATACACATTTCAGGAGCTTCGCAATGCTAGAGTTCGGTAGTTCTACCCTATCTGAAGGGTAAGTCTTTGGCTTGGGTCAGATGGATATTTGGGTGATGACCCTAGGACTTTTGGATATTTTGGGTTGTGTGTAAGTTTATGATGGGTGTTGTAAACTCTGGTATTGTATTAAATGGTAATATGGGATGTATATGATTTTATGTTTCCTGTTGTTTAGGCTTCTGAGCTATATTTCTGATGTATCCCTACTACCCACGGGTTCAGGTTGATCATGATCTGTTAGGTTTACTTTATTGGTTTTCTTTATTAAAAAAAATGGTAAAATAAGCAGGTCGTTACAATTGTAGTGGCGGCTTTCACGCTATTATACTATAAAAAGCACCTATTTTCTTATTTAGTAAAGACCCCGGTAATAGGTAGCCTTTTCTAGTACAAAAATGTACAATGGTGACTTTCACCATATTACACCTTAGAAGACACCTACTTTCTTATTTTGTTAGGACCCTGGTAATAGGTAGCCTTTTCCCATATACAAATGTTTCCTTCTCTTTTTATTTCCTTTATTTTTTCTTTATATATATATATATATATATATATATATATATATATTTTTTTTTTTTTTTTCTTTTTGCAATTGATCCCTGGCTTGTTTCTTATTTTCATTTGCTTCATACTTTTTTCTAAGCCATTAGGATATGGTTCATTAGAGTCCCAAATAACCAAAGTGTAAATCAATCAATAACGAACCAAGGTAGTCTTTCTAAGTATTTTGACCTGTGTAGTGTGTTTTAGTAAAAACTTTTAACATTTTTCCCTTAGTTGAAACTAAGTGAAATGGATAAGTTTCCCTTTTGATCTAATCTCTAATTTGCACCACATTCTACATGTTCCATGTCCTAAAAAAAATCAATATGTAAAATTCAATAATAAGGAATTTAGTATGTTTTGAGCTCAATACCAGCACTTCCCCAAAGTGAACGAAATTGTCTAAGGCATGCAAACATCACATTAAAGCTTTATAACATGGCAGCACACAATTGCAACAAACAAATTCTCTACTCCCAACTAAGTAAAGCAGTGTCCTCAATGCTAACAAAGAAGAAAAAACAATGTAAAGAAAAACAAAGTAAGGAACTAAACAAAGAAAATAAACTTAAAAAACAACAACAACAAAATAAAATGAAATAAAAACAAGGAAAACAACACTCAACATTCACAAAGGTGTCTGGACAAACAGATTTTCATCACTTGGATCATAAGTGGAAATAAAGGGTTTAAGGCGCTGACCGTTCACCATGAAGGATGTACCACCCTTCGAATTCTGAATTTCCATTGCTCCATGAAAATGAATTTTAATTATAATATAGGGACCAATCCAACAGGATTTCAATGTACCAGGAAAAATATGTAAACGAGAGTTGTAAAGAAGAACTTCCTGGCCAAGGGTGAGATGCTTGGGGTGGATCTTTTTGTCATGCAAAATCTTCATGCGCTCCTTCGCCAGCTGGGCATTGTCATATGCATCTCGACGAGCTTCATCCAATTCATTTATTTGCAACTTTGTTAACCTTAAGGCTTCATCAAGTGGCATATTAACATGTTTTATAGCCCAAAGAGCTCGATGCTGAATGTTAACAGGTAAATGACAAGCTTTTCCATAAACTAATCTATAAGGATACATCCTTAGATTAGTTTTGAAAGCTGTCCTATAAGCCCATAAAGCATCGAGAAGCTTAATTGACTAGTCTTTCCTATTAGCATTGATAGTTTTCTCCAAAATAAATTTTATCTTTCTATTGCTAATTCAGCTTGCCCATTTGTTTGGGGATGATAGGAGGTGGAAACTCTATATGTGATGCCATATTTCTTCATGAGTGAAGAAAATTGTTTGTTGCAAAAATGAGTACCCCTATCACTAATGATTACCTTAGGCATGCCAAAACGAGCAAATAGAGAGTATAAAAATTTGAGCACAACGTGGTGGTCATTTGTTTTGCAAGTAACCGCTTCAACTCGTTTTGAGACATAAATCCACAGCCAATAAAATAAAGGTGTTTCCCAAAGAGGCTGGGAAAGGCCCCGTGAAGTTAATTCCCCAACAGTAAAAAATTTCTAAGGTAAGAATAGGAGAAAGGGGCATCATGTCTCTTTTACTAATGGATCCTACTTTTTGACACGCCTCAAAAAAATTGTAAGCGTCTTTGAACATGGAAAACCAATACAACCCGCTTTGCAAAATTTTAGCTACTGTTTTTTTAGTTAAAAAATGACTACCACATGGCCCCATATGAAAAATCTTAACATAGAAGAAAACTTATCACCAGGAATGCACTTTTGAATTAATTGATCTGAACAATATTTGAAAAGGTATGGATCATCAAAGTAGAAATGTCGTACCTCACAGAAACAACGGTGTTATCTTGGGTGGACTAGTCAGAAGGCATTTGTTTAGTCACCAAGTAGTTGACTATGTCAGCAAACCAAAGAGCTTTTTGAACCACAAGTAGCTGCTCATCTGGGAAACTATCATCAAGAGGAGGGCTGACGTTTGTAAAGGAGGATGGTGGTAATCTAGAGAGGTGGTCAGCTACCACATTCTCAACTCCTTTCTCATCCTTGATGGTGATGTTAAACTCTTGAAGTTGCAAGATCCAGTGGATTAAGTGTGGTTTTGCATCTTTCTTAGCCAACAAATACTTCAAGGCAAAATTGTCAGTGAAAATAACAATAGGAGAACCAAGAATGTGAGCCCGAAATTTATCAAGTGCGAAAACCACAACAAGCAATGCATTTTTAGTAGTGTAATTTTTCTAGGCATCATTTAAGGTCCTACTAGCATAGTAAATCACAGAAGGCGTGTTATTCACACGTTGGCCTAAAATAGCCCCTAAAGCATGGTCACTTGCATTAGTCATAATTTCAAAAGAAAGTCCCGCTGTGGGGGTTGCAAAATATGGAAGGTGGTAAGCGATTCCTTAAGGGTATCAAAAGCCCTTTGGCACTCATTAAAAAAATTCAACATTATTTTGTAAAAAAGTGCACAAAGGTTTTGCAATAGAACTAAACCCCTTAATAAATCGCCTATAAAAGCCAGCATGACCAAGAAAAGAACGAATATCTTTAATTGTCCTAGGGATAGGGAGTTTAGATATTAGTTCAAATTTTGCCTTGTCAACCTTTATACCTTCAGAAGAAACTATGTGACCTAAAACAGTGTCATGAGTGACCATAAACTGGTATTTCTCCTAATTAAGCAAAAGATTTTTTTCTTCACATATTTGCAAAACACAAGCCAAATTATGTGAACAATTCTCAAAAGTTTTTCCAAAAACAGAGAAATCATCTATGAATATTTCACAAATATCCTCAATCATATTAGAAAAAATACTCATCATGCATCTCTGAAAAGTAGCTGAAGCATTACACAAACCAAAAGGCATTCTGGTGAAAGCAAAAGTGCTAAAAGGACAGGTAAAGGTGGTCTTCTCTTGGTCCTCAAGTGCTACAACAATTGGGCAATACCCAGAAAACCCATCCAAGAAACAATATAATGTATTACCAGCCACACATTCTAAAATATGGTTTAAAAATGGCAAAGGGAAATGATATTTCCTTCTAGCTGAATTAAGTTTCCTATAATCAATATACATCTTCCAGCCAGTGACCATCCTAGTTGGGATTAATTTATTTTCCTTATTTTTGACAATCGTCAAACCAGATTTTTTGGGTACTACCTAAGTTGGACTTACCCACTTACTATCTGAGATGGGGTAAATGATACCCATTGTGAGCAGCTTGAGCACTTCCTTTTTGACAAATTCTTTCATGGTAAGGTTGAGCCTATGTTGAGAATCTCGAACTGGTCTAGCATCATCCTCAAGATGGATTTTGTGTATATAAATAGTAGCATCAATACCCTTGATGTCAGCTATTGTCCACCCAATTGCTCCTAAATGTTTTCTTAAGAATTCCAGTAACTGGGCTTCATTTTTATGATTTAGCTTTGAGGCGATTACCACAAGGAAAATACCTTCTTTAGGACCAAGAAAGACATATTTTAAATCTTTAGGGAGTGGTTTCAGTTCTAGTTGGGGAACTTCCTCCTCTGAAGATTTAAGAATGTCTAGTGGTGGTAAAGTCTCAAACTGGGGCTGCCATCTAGCACCTGTAACTTGTACCTCAAGTGGTGAATAAAAATATGCCAAACAATCCAAAGCTTCAAGGAAATTTTCATTAGTAGGGTAAGTCTCCTTATTAAGTAAAAATTCAGAAGTATGAATAATAAACTTATCATTAGAGGAGGGGAGAGTTGAACCATTATTTTTTGTAGGTGCCAAAACCTCTATAACATTTAGATCGCTTGTGTCATCAAAATGGTTTGGCATTTTGTAAGAGTTAAAGACATTTAACTCAAGTCCCAAAAGTAAGCTTTAGAACACCACTTCTACAGTTAATCAATGCATTTGATGTAGCTAAGAATGGTCTTTCAAGGATGACAAGTGCTTGAGAATTGTTGACATGTGACTACTGCATATCTAGGATTACAAAGTCGACTAAATAGTAAAATTTGTCAACTTTTACAAGTACATCTTTGTTGAAATTGGTGTATTCCCAATTGGTGCACATACATGTGTAGGAATATAAGGTGCAGGAATTTAAGAGCAGACACAAGATATGTTATCGGGGTTTGGCCAATACTGCCTATGTCCCCGCCTCAAGCTCACAAGTAAGAGGATTCCACTATGGCTCGTTTAACGGGTTAAGCGGCACCTAATACAATACCTTAACAGGATGATACACCTAGTTCTCTTAATCGAGTCTGAACCAGTTCGGGACTATTCATAGGGTTAGTCTCCCTCTTCCGACCATATGTCGAGAATACAACGGATAATCAAATATTGTGTACAAAGAAATGCTTCTAATACAAGCAGATGTGTACAACAATTACAACCCCAAATACACTCACATATGATATGAAAATAAGCTCAATGTGAGAATGGTTATTTTTTTGAGTAAAATGTATGTAGTGAAAATTTCAAAGATTCAACCCCAAAAGATCTTTTCCCAAAAGATTTTCAAAAACTTGTTCAAAGGAAGTTAGAGTTTTTGTTTTCTAATGATCTTGCAAAATAATGTACATCAATGTGAGCACATGCAAGAAGACTTTCTCAGCACAAAATATATTATGGTATATGTGATGACCCAAAAATATATATACGATTAAAGCACAATAATAATAAAATAATAAAAATGGTCATTAAGTTAATATCAATACAAAAGTGTTTTTCTGTAGGATCCTTGATTCCATGTTTGATGCCTAAGAAAGACCTTGTCTTAGCGAGTGCTTAGAGACCATTGCGACTCAGTCGCTCCCTGGAGGTTGGTCTGGTCAAAAATGAAATTTCATAAGATAAACAGGATAGATACTGATTGTATACATAAATAAGTACATATACATAAAATAGTGTTTTGACAGACATAATTTGTATAAATATATAGTAAGATAATAATAATATAGGTATCATATGTGGGGCCTACAAGACTATGTGGGGCCCGAAGTCATGTGGGATTCACATGAGTCTCGGAGTTATGTAGGGCTCATAAAATCGTATAAGGACTATTGGAGTTACGTAGGACCCACTTGGGTCTCGAAGTTGTGTGGGGCCCACAAGACCATATGGGGCCCACATGAGTTTTCAAAATTTAAATTTAATTCTTTGTTAAAAAATAAAAAAAATACTAAAACATAGCTTAAAAGTAATAATAATGATAATAATGATTTAAAAAATAATAAAATAATTAATTAACTAATTAATTAAAAATTTATTTAATGGGATTGGTGGCAAGCACTCCCACATGGCCTTCATCCCCATTCCATACTCAACCCATACCTAACTCATCCCATGTCCATTCTTTAATTTAAAAAAAAATTATAATTTCACCCCTCCCCACACTTTTACAAATTCCACTTCTTCCCCAAAATTTCCTATAAATAGGAAGCTCTCAACCTCCATTTTTCACAAAAGATTTCAAAGGAAGAGAAAGATAAGTGAGTGAAATAATTAGTGGTGGAGAGAAAATTTTTGAGTAAGTTCTCACTCACCCACTCTTTCCGATCTCATTTCTTAGAGATAGTCATTATGTTCGTAGCGCAAGGTAAAAGAAAAGGTAAGTAAATTTGATTATGATAGATTTTTTTTTATTTAAAATTCATACCCGAGTTTATTTGTAAGTAAATTTGATTATGTTAGATTCTTATTTAAAATTCATACCCGAGTTTATTTGTAAGAAAATTTTGATTATGTTAGTTAGTTTCATAAAATTCTCTTGAATTTATTTTTACGCATATTTAATTCTACTAGTTTGATCTCTAATATACTTATATTTATTTTTAAGTTAAGAAATATTCTAAACTCCTCGGGTATTTTACATCACTAATTTCTACTCAAGAAAATATTTTTAACACGAAAATTGTGTGGCATGAGTTTATTTATACGTTGCATATTTTACGAAAATATGAGTAAATATTATATGAGTTGATTTTTTTTACGTTGCATATTTCACAAAAATATGAGTAAAAATGAAATTTTCATGATATTATTTTAATTGTACAAATTATATAATAAAAAAAAATATTTTTTAAAAACCCCTTATGGCAAAAAAAGTTCAAAGTTACAGATGTTTGGTACCACATCTTAAAGTTTAAACGGATTAGAGTGCACCCACACTATTTACAGAGTAATTATTTATGTTAATGAATTTCTCCTGAGTGCACACCTGGTTCCGGACTAGGATTTAATAAGGAAAATCTCACTTAATATTTACGTACGTTGATTTAGTTTGGTCGACCAGTCAGCTAAGTCCATTCTTCGGACCACACAATCCAGTCATGGGGGTAAACATGACTTACGGCTAATAGACCTAAGGGTGATTTTTTTTACAATATATGTTATACATATTTAATTACGTGTACGAAGTTATTGATGATTTGAAGGAAAAGTATATGTTTATATGAAAAGTGTCATTTTTGTGCCTAAATGACGATTTAAAGGAAATGTATAAGGAAATATATATATATATATATATATATATATATATGTATATAATTAAATATTTTTATAGTTTTAAAGTTAAAAATTTAATTTAACGGTCACAGTATATGGTTATTAAATTTTACTGTTATAGTTGATGGTAAAAGTTTTATGCAAAAATTTTTAGATTTACATTTATTTTAGAAGCAGTTTTGAAGTTATAGTATTAAATATTATTTTACGAAATTTTTAAAAGCTCATTTTGACAACACACTAATAATAATCTTATTTACTTATTGAACGTCGTCTCACCCTAATCATATCTTACATTTCAGATGACTCTGAAAGGCCTATTGAAAATCAGGCATAGCATACATGCGATTGGGATAAATAAATAAGGATTGATTAGAAATATTAGTATGATGGCAGATATTTATGCTTGTGTAATTTTTCTTCTTTTGAAATGAATGATTGTAATATGGATAATTAGTGCTCTGGTTTAATAATATTTGAGTTTATTTACTTTCGCTGTAAATCAATGGTAGAAAGTAAATATCTCAGACCCTTCGTGGTTGGGGTATTACATTTGGTACTAGAGCAATAGGTTATAGGTTCTGTAGACTTTAAGAAATAATTTTACCAGACCATAGGATATAGGTTCTGCATACTCTAATATATAGATTTTACTAGAGCTTAGGTATAAAACATGATTTGGGTGGTTTAGAATATTTATTTTAATTTGTTATATTATTATACGTTAATAATAGATTTATGATTTTAAAATAACATTTGATCATTATTTAAGAATGGATCCTAAAGATAGTAGCATTGGAGGAAATGAGATTAACGTGAAGGCTCCCAAGGACAGGTAATAATCATAAATTCTCTAAAAAAATGGTAGTATTATTGAAGACACGTTAATTAATTTAAATATGTTATTTATGTTTGTAGAAACACGTACCCATATTGATGATTCATAATTAATTGTCAGATGCATTAATAATTTAAAATTAATTTATATATAAATATAATAATATAATAATATCTGAGATTTATTTATTTTCACTGTTATTATTTTTCCTAAATATATAAGAAATAACATATTAGACCCTACTGAGTTTAGAAGTACTACATATATAAATAGATATGAACAAACGGTCTATTATGAAATCTGAATTTACCCAAAATTTCTTTGCATGTATAAGTTGGATATGAATATGTATTTTTACATTACAAATTCAGTTATCAATAGGCCTGGCAAAACGGGTCATAACCCGTTGGGTCACCCGAACCCGCCTGTTTAAAATGGGTTTGGGTTTAAGAAAGTAAACCCATTTAATAATTGGGCGGGTCACAGGTCAACCCATTTATAAACGAGTTAAGTAGGTTTAGGCGGGTCACCCGCCGGGTGACCCGTTAATTTCAATTCAGTGCTTCTTCTCACATGCCTCACCTAGTCATCCTCACGGTTCACACTTCACAATCACACACACTTAAAAAAAAAAAAACCCTAAGGCTAAGTTAAATTCCCCTTCCCTACTCCCTAACCCTAAGTCCCTAACCTGCGCCGCGCCTCTCCACTCCAGTCTCTAGTCTCCTCGTCTGGCCGTTTGGGCCGTCTCTGACCTCTCGGCTCTTAGCTCGTAGCTCTCACTCTCTCCGTCTCTCAGATTCTCAGTCAATCCTCTCCAGCTCTCCTCTCCAGTCTGGTAGTCTTTCCTCTCCTCTAGTGATTGGTGCACTGCTATGTGCCCCCGTGTCGGACCTGCCAGTCATCGTCTCCTGTGAACGATCCACTTGGACCACTCCACACCTTGAGCAGATCGAGTCGTCGTCTCCTCCAAGTGCCACAGACCACTGCCACAAGCATCAATCTCCCCCCCAGCTCCACATACCACTTCTCCACGCACGTCAATCTCCCCCCCAGCTCCGTAGAGGACCAGTCGGCAGCCGACAAGAGGTGGAGCCGTGGAGGTAAGATTTTTTAGTATTTTTATCTATTTTTTGTTATATTTCTAAACTTTATCTAAGAACTCAAAATGAATGCTTTAGAAATTAGAATGTTTACTTTGATATCCCTTTTCATTATATATTTTTGCACAATAGATTTCTCAATTTTTTCCATAGCTTATTTAGTGAAGTAAGTTGATGAGTGATGACTCTTATGACAGTAAGGATGCTTCAACTCTACTTTTTCATGTGTTTGGGGCTTTTTCCACAATTGATCTTCAATCCTTAGTACAACATGCCTAATTTGTGTTTGATTGACTGCTGTTGGCTGTTGGTTTCATGGATTACTGATGAATAAATAGTAGATAAATGTTTATTGTGTTTCCCATACAGAAAATAAAAGAAAAGAATAATTAGTTGTCTCTCTCTCTCTCTCTCTCTCTCTCTCTCTCTCTCTCTCTCTCTCTCTCTCACACACACACACACACACACACACACACACACACACACACACACACATACACACATGCATACTGCTACTACTAGACTTCCCAATAATATTATCCTGATTCCATTTTCATAGCAACTTCCTTCCATCATTCCATGCATATATATATATATATATATTTATACAATTTGTTGCAAAAAAAAAACTAATGATTTTTTAGTTAATAATTTTTATAAAATGCATATTTGTGTTTGTTGTATAAAATTTTCATTATTTTACTATTTTTTGGAGTTTTAACAGTTTTTCTTTGTTAGGGAATTAGTTTGGTGCGAAAGCCCAAGACACCCAACGTATCCAAAAAAATTATTCTTTGTTAGGAAGAATACAAATTGCAAATAATGGACACCATAAACTTGGATTTTGATGATGAGTGTAATATTACTCCATCTTCAGATAAATCTGAAAAGAACAATTCTTCTATCAATGATGGCACTAGCAAAAAGAGACTATGTAGAAAGACATCAACTGCTTGGGATGAATTCTATTTGTTACCTATAGATGTTGATGGAAAACAGAAGGCAAAATGTAAAAAATGTGGGGTTGAATATGTTGCTAATGCTTCAACCCATGGGACGGCAAATTTGAGATGCCACATTAATAGTTGTCCATTACGTGATAACTATGATGTGAAGTAGATGCATATGGATTATGGAACCAAACTTCATGCGAAAAAAATTGAGCAAGATGTTTATCGTGAGAAGATGGCAATTGCCGTAATAAAACATTGCTATCCTTTTTCATGGGTTGAGCATGAAGGAAATCGAGATGTGCATAAATATCTTAATCCTGATGTTAAACCAATTGTTAGGAACACTGCTAAGGCTGATGTTTTGAAAATACATAAAAGAGAGAAGGAGAAACATAAACTTACACTATAGAGTGTTTTTGGTAGCGTGTGTTTGACTTCTGATTGTTGTTCTTCTCCTACGACTGAAGGATATTTATGTATTACAGTTCATTTTGTGGATGAAAATTGGGTTTTGCATAGTAAGATCATTAACTTTTCTCACATGCCACCCCCACATTCTGGAGTTGCTGTGTCAGAAAAAACATTTAATGTATTGAAGGAATGGGGTATTGATAGGAAAATATTTTCCATCACATTGGATAATGCAACTGCTAATGATAGTATGCAAGATATTCTATCAAGTCAATTGTCTTTGCAAGCATCTTTAGTAAGTGGTGGTGAATATTTTTATGTAAGGTGTTGTGCTCATATTTTGAATCTTATTGTTCAAGAAGGCTTAAAAGTGATTGAGCGTGTTGTGTATAACATTAGAGAAAGTGTCAAGTACATTAAGGGTTCAGAAGACAGAAAACTTAAGTTTGAAGAGTGCATTAAACAAGTTGGTATACTTGCATCAATCAGTTTGTGCTTGGATGTACCAACTAGGTGGAATTCAACTTTCATGATGATAGAAAGTGCACCTATATATCGACGGGCTTCAATTCATTATGTTTTACTTGATGCAAATTATAAGTATTGTCCGTCAAATGAAGAGTGGAATAGAGCTGAGGTCATTTGCAATTTCTTGAAGCCATTTTACGACATGAAAAAACTCTTCTCGGGTTCGGATTATCCTACATCTAATTTGTATTTTTCAAATATATGGAAAATTCAATTGCATTTACTTGAAACAATGGAAAATTCGGACTGCATTGTTAATGGTATGGCTGCAAAAATGAAAGAGAAGTTCGATAAATATTGGAAGTGTTATAGTGTCGTTTTGGCATTTGCAATTGTTCTTGATCCTCTTTACAAGCTTCAATTTGTCGAATTTTGTTACTCAAAGATTGATTCATCCACTTCTCGGCAAAAGCTAAATCTCCTTTGTCAGAAGTGGTACTCTCTATTCTAAGATTATGCAAACAAATCAAAATCTTCTTTGGAATCTACTGCTCCATCTTCTAGGGGTACTGGTGGTAGTGACAATCTCATTAGAGATGAGCTTTCGGTAACTTCATTTATATTTTCTAATTTTTCATTTCTTATTTTATATATTATTTTTAGCTGTTATATTTATATTGTTTGTTTTTCTATTCTAATATATGACAGGAATTTGAATTTTATGAAAGCCAATATTGTGCTACTACAGAAAAATCTCAATTAGATTTATATTTGGAAGAGCTCAGGCTAAATCGGGTGGAACATGCTGAAATGGATATATTGTGGTATTAGAAAGATAATTGATTTCGATATCCTGATTTATCTCTTATGGCGCGTGATGTACTTACTATTCCTATCACAAGCGTTGCATCATAATCTGCATTCAGCATTGGAGCCCAGGTTCTTAACAAATATCGAAGATCACTTTTGCCGAAAAATGCAGGAGCATTGATAACAACTCGAAATTGGTTGTTTGGTTACACAAGTATGCATTTTTCTTTTGAGTTTTTCCAATATTATTTCAATAATTACATTTTATTTACTTTCATATCCTTTGTCAATTGTTATTATATCTTATTTGTTATCTATTTATTTTGTCATTGCAGTGGATCCAAGTGAAGAAAGAGAAGAAGCTGAACAATTAGAAGTCAAATTTGAAAATCTTTTGATTAATGATTTGGGAGAAGCTTCTACAAACAATCATGGCTAATTAAGTTTTTTTGTTATCTTTTGAAAATTGTAATCTTGTGAATTTTGTGGAACTCATTTAAATTTGGTTTTGTTTCTAAATATTTAACTGTTATATTTTTTAAGATTATGTTTTGATTGTGGGACTTGAATATTTGATTCATGTGTTATGAATAATGCATGAATTAAAAAAATATGAATGATGAATGAACTTATTAAATATTTTACATTTAGCTTTGTATGTAAATATTATGGGACTCATTTAAATTTAGATTTATATATAAATATTTTATGCATGTATTATGCATATTTAATATTTTTAGAGGCGTGTGTGTTTTTTTTAATTTTACATTTTTTTTAAAAATGTATTCATTAAAGGGATGTATTGTTTTTTACATTTTATGTTCTTTTTATTTAGAAATTAATAAATAAAATGTAATTTTTTTTATAAAAAAATGTCATTTTATATGAAATTTTAAAATAAAAAAATTATATATTTTTAAACGGGTGACTCGTTATCCGCCTGTCTATTAAACGGGCGGGTTAGGGTTGGCATGTGTGTGATCCGTTTAACATCGACTCGTTTATGACCTGACCCGTTTATGACCCGGCCCGTTAGTGACCCGCCCAAACCCAGCCCCGCCCGCTCGTTTTGCGAGGCCTAGTTATGAACAAAACATTCAAGCTTAATTTAGGAATATATATTTTGACAAAATCTTTAATTTTAATTTTGTATTAGTTTATAAGGAATTAAATATAATTTAAATATTACTTATTATATTTAAATTCAAAAAAAAAAAAAATATAATCCCTTAGCATGTGCAAGTTAAATATGTATATATATATTTTTTCCCATTACTTATTCAATTTCCATCAAGTATCCAAGTTTGATTTAGGAGTACAAATTTTGACGAAATCTTTAATTTTGTATAAATTTATAAAAGTTAATACAACTTAAATTTTTCTATATTAAAAAAAAAAACTTTATATAGTAAAAATTCCATTAGTGAAAGCAATATAAAAATTAACTAATTTCCTTCAAATAACTAACTAATGTCAAATCATCAATCGACCAAACATGCCCAACATATATTTGATCTAATAATAATAATAATAATAATAACGAAATATATATATATATATATATATAAAAGGGATACTCTTACAGTTAAAAAAAAAAAAAAAAAAAATCTCATGGGTGGAAATCATCGGCTATAGCTCACTTACCCCCGAAGTAAGGCCAGGGCATGAGACCACTTGGGCATAGTGGGGACTCAAACCCGCAATCACATGGATGCATGGCCAATTCCTTACCACTAGGCCACCCACCCAAGTGGTGACCCAAGGATGAAATTAATTATAGTTAAAACATTAATAAAGATATAGAAACATAAAAAGAACCTTGAGTCCACAAATTTTGCAATACGTGTCGCTCGCTCGATTTCCGCGACACATATCGCTCTCCCTTGATTTTTGAAAAATGTGTCACTCGAGGCACACGTCACTCTCTCTCGATTTTTGCGATACACATCATTCTCGCTCGATTTTTGCAAAACGCGTCGCTCAATATCCGTGACACACGTCGCTCTCTCAATTTTCGCGACACACATCGTTCTCTTTCGATTTGTGCAAAATACGTGCTCGATATCCATGACACGCATCGCTCTCTCTCAATTCTCGCGGCACATGTCACTCTCCCTCGATTTGTGCAAAACGCGTGCTCGATATCCGTGACACGCGTCGCTCTCTCTTGATTCTTGCCACACACGTCGTTCTCCCTCGATGTGTGCAAAATGCGTTGCTTGATATCCGTGACACACGTCGCTCTCCCTCGATTCTCGCAGCACACGTCGCTCTCTCTCGATTTCCACAACACGCGGCCATTCCCTTATAAAAAGGATTTGCTCTTCTTGAACTCTAAGCATCACAGCTTTCTATCATTTTGAACAATCACATTTTGGTTTGCAGTGATTAGCTCTTCCCAACTTGCCTCTTAGTTGTCTCATTACTCGAAAATGTTGCCAAATCACCTAACTCCCCAAGTTGCTGAGAGCAGCACTAGATTGTTGATCCAAAGATGGAAATCCAGTAAGGCACAATTGGAGATTTTAGAGGAGGCCTTCCACAGCAGTCAAGGGGAACTCCCTTCTGTGGAGTGGACTATCATGCTTGTAGCACAATTCTGACGGTATGGTCCAATCGAGTCGAGAAATATACTCTTTTGGTTTGAGAACCATAGGCGTAGGTGAGGATTAGTTGGAGAAGCCACTATTTCAACTACTGCCCCATCAATTCTCCATCTTACCTCCTCCGCCACTACCGCCCCGAGCAGTGCCCCTACCATTCTTCCAACCACTTGTACCCTCATCCCTATCGACAATATTCCGTCTATGAAACTACAACTAATATCATACCAATGAGTCATACCCCTTACAATGACAATATTGCAGTCACCACACTAAGGGTTTCAGATAATGCTGGCCTACTCCACCATTGCAAAGAGATGCAATACGCATTGAGACTCATATATGGGCCACGAATGACTCGTTATGATCGTCCCCACCAAATGCCACAAAGGGAAGAGGCAACTCTTCCTCCCTCGCCGAACAAACGAGCGTTCTCTCCCTTTTTTCGACCCAAGCCGACGACATTACAAGAGGTCAACTCTGCCAAGAAAGAACCCAGACAGTTAGCAGTGACACTGCTAGCACTTCGATAGATGTTGACGTTGATCTAAGGCTCTAAAAACCAGATTTTGTTTCATTTTTATACATATATTTTTAATTTATAGGACATGTATAATATATATATATATATTATACATGTCCTATAAATTAAAAATAATTATCATTTTCTACATCTTCTGAATTTCTTTTCCATTTCAACCCCTATTAGACTGATGATTCACACTTCAATTCCCAAAATAAAATACTTCGCCAAATTGACCCTCAATCTATTCTAAGACTTAGTCAAATTGTTAATCAATTTACTTTTTCAAATAGCGCAACTAATTATATAGTACTTATTTTAAATTAACAAATTTCGAGGAAGAAATTTTTATAAGGAGGGGAGAATGTGATGACCCAAAAATATATATATGATTAAAGCACAATAATAATAAAATAATAAAAATGATCATTAAGTTAATATCAATACAAAAGTATTTTTCTGTAGGATCATTGATTCCATGTTTGATGCCTAAGAAAGACCTTGTCTTAGCGAGTACTCAGAGACCATTGCAGTTCAGTCGCTCCTTGGAGGTCGGTCTGGTCAAAATAGAATTTCATAAGATAAATAGGATAGACACTGATTGTATATGTAAATAAGTACATATACATAAAATAGTGTTTTGACAGACATAATTTATAAAAATACATAGTAAGATAATAATAATATAGGTATCATATGTGGGGCCCACATAAGCCTCGGAGTTATGTAGGGCTCATAAAATCGTATAAGACTATTAGAGTTACATAGGACCCACTTGGGTCTCGAAGTTGTGTGGGGCCCACAAGACCATATGGGGCTCACATGAGTTTTCAAAATTTAAATTTATTTCTTTGTTAAAAAAATAAAAATAAATAAATAGTAAAACATAGCTTAAAAGTAATAATAATGATAATAATGATTTAAAAAAATAATAAAATAATTAATTAACTAATTAATTAATTAAGTAATTAATTAAAAATTTATTTAATGGGAATGGTGTCAAGCACTCCCACATGACCTCCATCCCCATTCCATACTCAACCCATACCTAGCTCATCCCATGCTCATTCTTTAATTTTAAAAAAATTATAATTTCACCCCTCTCCCCACACTTTTACAAATTCCACTTCTTCCCCAAAATTTTCCTATAAATAGGAAGCTCTCAACCTTTATTTTTCAAAAAAATTTTCAAAGGAAGAAAAAGATTAGTGAGTGAAAGAATTAGTGGCGGAGAGAGAATTTTTGAGTAAGTTCTCACTCACCCACTTTTTCCGATCTCATTTCTTAGAGATAGTCATTGTGGTCGTAGCACAAGGTAAAAGACGAGGTAAGTAAATTTGATTATTTTAAATTTTTTTTATTTAAAATTCATACCCGAGTTTATTTGTAAGAAAATTTCGATTATGTTAGTTAGTTTAATAAAATTCTCTTGAATTTATTTTTACGCATATTTAATTATACTAGTTTTATCTTTAATATACTTGCATTTATTTTTGAATCAAGAAATGTTCTAAACCCCTTGGGTATTTTACATCATTAATTTCTAATCAAGAAAATATTTTTAACATGAAAATTGTGTGGCATGAGTTTATTTATACATTGCATATTTTACGAAAATATGAGTAAAGATTACATGAGTTGATTTTTTTTACGTTACATATTTCATGAAAATATGAGTAAAAATGAGATTTTCATGATATTATTTTAATTGTACAAATTATATAATAAAAAAAATATTTTTTAAAAACCCCTTATGGTAAAGAAAGTTCAAAGTTACAAATGCATGGTATTATAACTTAAAGTTTAAACGGATCAGAGTGCACCCACACTGTTTACAGAGTAGTTATTTATGTTAGTGGATTTCTCCTGAGTGCACACCTAGTTCTAGACTGGGATTTAATAAGAAAAATCTCACTTAATGTTTATGTACGTTGATTTAGTTTGGTCAGCCAGCCAGTTAACTCCAGTCTTCGGATCGCACAACTCAGTCATGGGAGTAAACATGACTTACGGCTAACAGGCCTAAGGGTGGTTTTTTTTTTTTACAATATATGTTATACATATTTAGTTATGTGTACAAAGTTATTGATGATTTGAAGGAAAAATATATGTTTATATGAAAAGAGTCATTTTTGTGCCTAAATGACGATTTAAAGGAAATGTATAAGGAAAAGTATATGTATGTATATAATTAAATATTTTTATTGTTTTAAAGTTAAAAGTTTAATTTAATGGTTACAGTATATGGTTATTAAATTTTACTATTATAGTTGATGGTAAAAGTTTTATGCAGAAATTTTTAGATTTACATTTATTTTAGAAGCAGTTTTGAAGTTATAGTATTAAATATTGTTTTACGAAATTTTTAAAAACTCATTTTGGCCACACACTAATAATAATCTTATTTACTTACTAAGCGTCGTCTCATCCTAATCATATTTTATATTTCAGATGACTCTGAAGGGCCTATTGGAAATCAGGCATAGCAAGCATGCGGGTGAGATAGATAAATAAGGATTGATTAGAAATATTAGTATGATGCCAGATATTTATGCTTGTGTAATTTTTCTTCTTTTGAAATAAATGATTGTAATATGGATAATTAGTACTCTGGTTTAATAATATTTGAGTTTATTTACTTCCATTGTAAATCAATGTTAGAAAGTAAATATCCCAGACCCTTTGGGGTTGGGGTATTACAGTATATGTATGCTCAAGTCTTTCGAAGATTCAACCAATAAAAGTTTTCCCAAAAATATTTGTCAAGAAAAATTAAGTGGGAAAAACTTGAAGGCAACTCTCAAAATGATTTTCAAACTAAAAAGCTTAGGACAGAGTAAAATTACTTTACAAAGAATGAATGCCCAAAAATAAGACTCTTTCAATAATCCCTTTAAGACAATCGATTTGCAAACAAGGGAGTGAAAGAACAAATCAAGACTCTCTTGAAAATGATTTTGAAATTTATGAGAGTAAGAGAGTATGAAAAATAAGTTTTGAAGATGAAAAATATTATAATAATATTTGAGAGAGTTTTTCAGTTAATCATCTTGCTAATTATGAGTAATGAGGGGGTATATATAGATATTGGGAAAAATATGATCTTTGGGGACATAATGGGAATTTTAGGAATGTTTAATTATGTTAAATAAAAATTAACCCTGTTTAACATGCAAAAAAAATGTCCAATCAAAGAGGTTTCGGTCGACTGTATTTTAAGTTTGGCCGACCCAATTGCCAAGTTCGGTCAATCGAGGCACTTTTGAACTAAAGATATAGTTGATTGAATTAAAGCAATTTTGAAAGCATTCGAGGTTCGGTCGACTATATTTTAAGTTCGATATGCTATTCATATGATTCGATCGACTCAATAAAAAATGAACTAGAGGTTCGGTCGGCTGAACAGTTGGGTGTCAGACACGAGCCGGTTCAGTCAATTGTAGAAGGTGTGTTCAAAACCGTTCGATCGGCTAAACCTTGGTCAAACTGTTGACCCTTGAGTGGTTCGGTTGATCGAGCTGAATATACACAGCCAGGTTCGTTCAACCGAGACCCTTTCAAATTTTATTTTAAGTCCAGATTCTTGCTAGAGTTTACCCCTGATACACATGGTATGATTTGTAAGATAGAGGGGATTTGTGCAAGTGATTGTGTAAGTGTAAAAACCCCAAAAATAGAGATATAAAAAAATTAGTGGATTGATTTCCAAAAAAAAAAAATAAAAATAAAAAAAAAATAAAATAAAAAAATAAAAAAATAATAATTAACTAATTAATTAATCAGATTTAAAAGAAAAAGAAAAAAAATTAATTAAAATTTATTTTTATTTTTATTAATAAAATATATTATTATAATATTAATTAAATATATTATTGTTATTATTATTATTATTATTATTATTATTATTATTATTATTATTACTACTAACCATCCTGAAGCTGAGAAGCTTCAGGATGTTTCAATAAATACTTTCCTTCTTCTTCTTCTCCTTCTTCTTCTGTTATTTTCTTTTCCTGCGTGCAGGAATTCTTTTTCTCTCTCTCCTCACGTTCTCTCTCCCTCTCTCCTTAATTTCATGACGGATTTTTACCCGATCGAAAATCCAAAGATACCACTGGACTCCATTCGCCGCTGCCGTCATTTCTACCGGAGCGGATCGGTGGTAGGAGCGGCGTAAGCGTATTCCCTGGGGTAAGCCATTTCCCCCTTTTTCTTTAATTTCTTGCAAAATATAAGCCCAATTGACGAACGGACGCCACCACGAGAATCTAGTGATGATTCTCTACAAGTCTAGTGGGATGGAATTCTCGTGGGGGTGTCGGGCCAAAACCCCAAATTTGGGGTGCGGCGATTATTAAGGGGTTTATTTTTAATTAATTAGCATTAATTTAGAAATGCTAAAATATTAAGCATCTGAGACTAAAATAGGATTTCTGAAATTTAGGGCTCAGGTGAGCGCCGCGGGTGTAATTTTGGGACCTGCAGGCAAAATTTAGAAAATTAAGTAGGGATATTAAATAATAGTTTAAATATTAATTTGAGGTATATGGAGCCTAAGGAAGGCTAGATGAGTATTATTTTGGAGAAATAAATTAATTAATCTGGGGAAAATGTAAATTGCAGGAGTTAAATTTCGGGCGCCAAGGGCGTGAAATTTTGGGTCCTAAGGAATTTCTCAATAGTCAGGTAAGGGAATAAACTAAAGCAGTAATTTTTCATACAAATTATTATTAATTATGAGTAAATTTATTTTCAGAAAAGCATATGTTATATTGTGTATTACGAATGAAATGTACGATTGGGAAAATACTGCTATGATGATTAAAATGTATATGTATGTATGAGATGTAAGGAATTCACGATTTTAGAATATGAAGTATGACTTTTAACAGCATATGTGTGGCATGAATATTATTTTATGTGAAATGTATTATGATGTGAAAGATTTTACGAACAAAGTATGATTTTAGGTATTATGAAAATATGAATTATGTTGTGATGGTTTTGACGATTATGTGATAAATGATGTATTTTCAGTATATATATACCTGAAACAATTTTGGCGCGAGGCCATATATTTATGTTATCGGCACGAGGCCGTATTTATGTTTTTGGCGCGAGGCCATATATTTATGTTATCGGCACGAGACCGTATTTATGTTATTGGCGCGAGGCCATGTATTTATGTTATCAGCACGAGACCGTATTTATGCTATCGGCACGAGGCCGTATTTATATTATTGGCGCTAGGCTATATTTACTATGATTTTGGCGCGAGGCCATATGTATCATTTTGGCGCGAGGCCGTATCTATGTTTTTGGCACGAGGCCGTAATGATGTTACGTGTGATCATGTATATATGTTTTCACAACTAGGATGTTAGTTTAGTTCAGACCAAGAGTTCGGTACCGTAGCTATGGGTTAATTTTGGCACGAGGCCTTATTAGTGCTACCGTCCCACGAGGGGATGGGAGATGGATAGTCGATGTGGCTTTCAGTAGAGTGTGGACGTCCACCTGGCAGTCCGGACCAGGGTGTGGCGGGCTCATCGTACTTACAGACATATTTGATTCGGCAGTGGTCGGCTAGCCATTGTCGGGTCCCGCCTTCGGGCTGCACAACCCGTCATGGGGGGTAATACATGACACCAGCTAGCTATTCATCCTGGGTTTGTTTTCAGTACTACAGTTATAACAGATGATTTTATGTATGATATGATTTATTGACAGATGTGAAAATATATGTTTACCCAGTACGATATGATTATGTTTATAGAATTATGAAATGTACTGTATACGTACAAATGCATTAAATATTCATGTTGCCACATAACTGTATTTAGTTTATTTTCCCTTACTGAGAAGTGTCTCACCCCCAAACTTAATTAATTTTTCAGGAGCTCCTGAGAGACTGTAGGGTTAGGGCCACCTTTGAGCTAGTGAGATTACCCTGGGAGAAGGGTAAGATTTTGTAATAGCGTCGGAGTTATTTTGTGTTTGACCCTAGAGATATTTAGATGTATGTGAGGATGTATAGAATGCTCTGGTATTATATTTTATGATTGGATGTTTGAGATTTTATGTTTATTGCTGCTAGGTTTTCCGCTGTGTTTGACAGGTGTCCCCGCTACCCACGGGTTCGGGTTGACCATTTTATTTATTATGTGATATTTTATGTTAAGAAATTGAGGGACGTTACATTTGGTATCTGAGCATAGGATACTAGGTTCTGTAGACTCTAAAGTGCAGCAGTAATAATACCAGAGTATAGGATAAGAGAACTTGAGGTCTAGTTTGGTAGTCTAGATGCTGGACTTCCGTGGTGGTTTGTATGATTTTCCTGGGGTGACGATTTCAGGAAATTCATTGTAAACTATCATTGGGTCGGGTATCTAGGTTGCAGGATTGAACCTTGAATTAAGATCAAGAGTGACGAGTTAATTAGGAAAATATACCATATGAGTTGAGTGATATGTATAAAGAAAGATGTTTTGAGTTAAGTTATTTCTTCTTTCAGGATGGACCACGGTGGAAATAGTGCCCACGTCAGTGGGAGTGAGGGTGTTGGACCCTCAGGAGCTGCGGGTAGTGATTCAGATGCAGTCTTACGCAGCGTAGCACAGCAGGTTATGGCAAAAATTGCCAGGAGTTCGAGAGAACAGGGTGGTATGTCTGTAGGCCACGGTTGTACGATCGAGAGGTTCATAAAGATGAATCCTCCAGCTTTCTCAGGGGGAACGGATCCTGCAGTCGCTGAGAATTGGGTGCAGGAGATGGAGAAAATATTTGCAGTGCTGCAGTGTTCAGAGGAGCAGAAGGTGTTGTTTTCCACCTACAGACTGACTGGAGAGACCGAGAGGTGGTGGTCGGCGATGAGAGTATTAGAGCAGCAGAGGACTATACCTGTAGAGATGACTTGGGAGTGATTTAGAGAGATATTCTTCGACAGGTATTTTCCAGCCTCTTCCAGGGAGGCTAAGATTACGGAGTTCCTGAATCTGAATCAGGGACAGCTGTCAGTACAGCATTACGCGGCGAGGTTCATCGAGCTATCTCGCTTCGCCCCGTACATTATTCCAGATGAGGCGAAGAAGGTACTACAGTTTGAAAGAGGCTTGAGGAGAGAAATTTATAAGCAGGTATCGATTTTGAAATTGCAGGATTTTACTGAACTAGTGGATAGAGCCACTATAGCAGAGACTGGAGAGCGATTGGAGGCTGAGGAGCAGAGGCAGAAGAAGAGATCCATACCTTCTGGTTTCCAGCAGGGAGTTGGCCATGCCGCGTGGAAGAGAGGTGGCTATTATAGGAACCAGAGACAGAAGACCGGGAATCATAGTTTCCAGGGTGTGCAGCCATCTCCAGCTTGCCCATCTTGCGGGAAGAGACACCTGGGAGAGTGTCGTGCTGGGCGAGGTGTCTGCTACAGATGCGGGGAGTCAGGATATATGATGAGGGAGTGTCCGACACAGACTAGTACTGCTCCTAGACCTACACGAGGAGGTTACTAGGCACCACGAGGAGGCCAGCAGAGGAATGTGGCCCCAGCCAGAGTTTTCGCTTTGACGCCAGGAGATGCTGAGGCAGCAGGAGATGTGGTGACAGGTACTGTTTCAATACTGTCATTTAAAGCTACTGTTTTTTTTTATTCTGGGGCGACGCATTCATTTATCGCCTGGGATTATGTTAAATTGTGTGGGTTTGAGCCTCAGCAGTTAGAAATTAGTTTGTCTATTGCTACGCCGACTGGGACCGTAGGGGTATGTAGAAAGGTACTCAAGGACTATCCAGTGGATATTCAGGGGAGGTTTTTGTTAGCTAATTTGGTGGTTTTAGACATGCATGGGTTTGAGGTAATCTTGGGCATGGATTGGCTAGCTGCCCACTATGCTAGCATTGATTGCCATCAGAGAGTGGTAGTATTTAGACCTCCAGAGGGACAGGAGTACAGATTCGTGGGATCACGTGTGCGCACCCCACCTCAGTTATTATCTGCTATTCAGGCGTGTAGATTACTATTAGAAGGTTGTCACGGATATTTAGCCTATGTGAAGGCTGCATCAGAAGGGGAATTGAGGGTGGAGGATATCCCAGTGGTGAGAGATTTTCCTGATGTATTTCCAGAGGATTTGCCGGGACTACCTCCTGATCGTGAGGTAGAGTTCGTTATTGATCTGGTTCCGGGGACAGCACTGATTTCAAAGGCGCCGTATAGAATGGCACCGGCAGAGCTGAAAGAATTGAAAGAGCAGTTGCAGGAGCTGTTAGATAAGGGGTTCATTCGGCCCAGTGTGTCACCCTGGGGAGCACTAGTTTTGTTTGTGAGGAAGAAGGATGGCTTGATGAGATTATGCATCGACTATCAAGAAATCAATAAAGTAACTATCAAGAATAAATACCCGCTCCCGCGTATTGATGATTTGTTTGACTAGTTACAGGGGACACAGATCTTTTCGAAGATAGATTTACACTCCGGGTATCATCAGGTGAAAGTCAGGGCCGAAGATGTTCTGAAGACGGCATTTAGAACACGGTATGATCACTATGAATTTCTAGTTATGCCGTTTGGGTTGACGAATGCTCCTGCGGTGTTTATGGATCTTATGAACAGGGTTTTTCACCAGTACTTGGATCAGTTTGTAGTAGTATTTATTGATGATATATTGGTGTATTCGAAGAGTCCAGAGGAGCATGAGGAGCATTTGAGTATAGTGTTGCAGGTATTGCGAGAGAAGTAGCTATATGCGAAGCTCAAGAAGTGTGAGTTTTGGCTGGAACAGGTTACCTTCCTTGGACACGTTATATCCAAGGGTGGTATTTCTGTTGATCCGAGTAAAATTGAGGCTGTAGTTGATTGGGTACAACCAAAGAACGTGCATGAGATCAGGAGTTTCTTGGGATTGGCTGGGTACTACCGTAGGTTTGTTGAGGGCTTTTCTCGATTGTCGGGCCCATTGACCAGATTGACCAGGAAAGGAGCAAAGTTTGAGTGGTCTGATGAATGTGAGCAGAGCTTCCAAGAGTTGAAGCAGCGACTCATCACTGCGCCTATGTTGACGATTCCTTCAGGAGAAGAGGGGTTCGTAATTTACAGTGATGCGTCCCATAAGGGGCTCAGATGCGTGTTGATGCAGCAGGGGAGAGTGATAGCCTATGCCTCACGACAGTTGAAAGAATATGAGAAGAACTGCCCTACCCACGATCTGGAGTTGGCGGCAGTTGATTACGCGTTGAAGATTTGGAGGCACTATTTATATGGGAGTAGGTGTAAGATATTTACTGACCATAAGAGTTTAAAGTATTTCTTCACGCAGAAGGAATTGAATATGAGGCAGAGGAGATGGTTGGAGCTAATAAAGGATTACGACTGCACTATTAGCTACCACCCGGGAAAGGCTAATGTGGTTACTGATGCTTTGAGTCGGAAATCAATGGAATCATCTATTTCTGCAATGGAGATTCAGCATCCGATTCAAATGGATCTGGAGAGGCTCGGTGTGGAGTTGGTAGAGGGCGATCACCAGGCGTTCATTGCTGACTTGGTTTTGCAGCCGACTCTACAGGAGAGGATTAAAGCAGCTCAGAGGAATGATGCAGAACTAGTAGAGCTTATAGGAAAGGTACAGGATGGTCAGGAACCAGAGTTCAACATTTCAGATGATGGAGCCCTGAGGTTCCATATCAGGTTATGTGTTCCTGCCGATCCTGAGATCAAGAAAGTCATACTGGAGGAAGCACATCGATCCCTATATACTGTACATCCAGGTAGCACTAAAATGTACAGGGATCTCCGAGAGTCCTTCTGGTGGAGCAACATGAAGAGGGAGATAGCTCAGTTTGTGGGTCAGTGTTTGACGTGCCAGCAAGTGAAGGCTGAGCATCAGAGACCGGCGGGATCGTTGCAGCCACTCCACATTCCTGAGTGGAAATGGGAGCATATAACAATGGATTTCGTCTCAGGATTACCGCCAGCATTGCATGGACAGGACGCTATTTGGGTAGTGGTGGATCGATTGACGAAAACTGCCCACTTTTTGCCGATCAGAGTTAGCTACTCCATGGACAGATTGGCTGAGTTATACATCCAGGAGATAGTTAGACTCCACGGCGTCCCAGTGTCCATAGTTTCAGATAGAGACCCACGGTTTACATCTCGTTTTTGGAAGAGTCTGCAAGGGGCCATGGGTTCTCAGTTATCGTTCAGCACAGCTTTTCATCCTCAGACAAATGGACAAACAGAGAGGACGATACAGATTTTGGAGGATATGCTGCGAGCATGTGTGCTGGACTTTGGAGGTCGTTGGATGTAGTATTTGCCACTGGTTGAGTTTGCGTATAACAACAGCTACCAGGCTAGCATTGGGATGGCACCGTATGAGGCACTGTATGGCAGGAGGTGCCGATCCCCGTTGTACTGGGATGAGGTTGGAGAGAGACAGGTATTGGGGCCAGAGCTGATACAGCAGACTCAGGATAAAGTCAGACTCATCAGAGACAGGATCAGAACAGCGCAGAGCCGGCAGAAGAGTTATGCTGATACTCGTCGGCGAGAATTGGAGTTTGACATAGGAGATCACGTGTTCCTGAAGGTGGCACCGCTGAAGGGTGTTATGAGGTTCGGGAGGAAGGGTAAGCTGAGCCCCAGGTATATTGGACCATTCGAGATTCTTGAGAGAGTGGGTCCAGTTGCCTATCGTTTGGCACTACCACCTGTCCTATCTAGGATTCATGACGTATTCCACTTTTCTATGCTGAGGAAATACGTCCCAGACCCTTCCCATGTGATTAGATATGAAGCACTGGAATTGGGTGATACTTTAGCTTATGAGGAAGTGCCAGTGCAGATTCTTGACTGGAAGGAATAGGAACTACGCACGAAGAAGATTCCATTGGTAAAAGTTCTGTGGCGCAACCATGCCATTGAGGAGGCTTCTTGGGAATTAGAGAATCAAATGCGCCAGAGATATCCGCACTTATTCAGTGGAGTGTAGAGCTGAGCCAGTCAAGTGAATGGAATAGTATTGTAGTTTTTATTTGTATAGTGTAACGTGAGATAGATAGAGTTTTTAGTTTTGAAACGTGAATAGTTTTGAGAGAATTTTGAATAGATGTAATCTCTCAGAGCCCTCGTTGTAACCACGGTATTCCTCCGCCATAAGTGAGGGTAATCAATAAAAATTGGAAGTGTTTCGCTAATGAAGGAAAATAGGGGAATGGCAAATTTCGAGGACGAAATTTTTATAAGGAGGGGAGAATGTAAAAACCCCAAAAATAGAGATATAAAAAAATTAGTGGATTGATTTCCAAAAAAAAATAAAAAAAATAAAAAAAAATAAAATAAAAAAAATAAAAAAATAAATAATTAACTAATTAATTAATCAGATTTAAAAGAAAAAGAAAAAAAATTAATTAAAATTTATTTTTATTTTTATTAATAAAATATATTATTATAATATTAATTAAATATATTATTATTATTATTATTATTACTACTAACCATCCTGAAGCTGAGAAGCTTCAGGATGTTTCAATAAATACTTTCCTTCTTCTTCTTCTCCTTCTTCTTCTGTTATTTTCTTTTCCTGCGTGCAGGAATTCTTTTTCTCTCTCTCCTCACGTTCTCTCTCCCTCTCTCCTTAATTTCATGACGGATTTTTACCCGATCGAAAATCCGAAGATACCACTGGACTCCATTCGCCGCTGCCGTCATTTCTACCGGAGCGGATCGGTGGTAGGAGCGGCGTAATCGTATTCCCTGGGGTAAGCCATTTCCCCCTTTTTCTTTAATTTCTTGCAAAATATAAGCCCAATTGACGAACGGACGCCACCACGAGAATCTAGTGATGATTCTCTACAAGTCTAGTGGGATGGAATTCTCGTGGGGGTGTCGGGCCAAAACCCCAAATTTGGGGTGCGGCGATTATTAAGGGGTTTATTTTTAATTAATTAGCATTAATTTAGAAATGCTAAAATATTAAGCATCTGAGACTAAAATAGGATTTCTGAAATTTAGGGCTCAGGTGAGCGCCGCGGGTGTAATTTTGGGACCTGCAGGTAAAATTTAGAAAATTAAGTAGGGATATTAAATAATAGTTTAAATATTAATTTGAGGTATATGGAGCCTAAGGAAGGCTAGATGAGTATTATTTTGGAGAAATAAATTAATTAATCTGGGGAAAATGTAAATTGCAGGAGTTAAATTTCGGGCGCCAAGGGCGTGAAATTTTGGGTCTTAAGGAATTTCTCAATAGTCAGGTAAGGGAATAAACTAAAGCAGTAATTTTTCATACAAATTATTATTAATTATGAGTAAATTTATTTTCAGAAAAGCATATGTTATATTGTGTATTACGAATGAAATGTACGATTGGGAAAATACTGCTATGATGATTAAAATGTATATGTATGTATGAGATGTAAGGAATTCACGATTTTAGAATATGAAGTATGACTTTTAACAGCATATGTGTGGCATGAATATTATTTTATGTGAAATGTATTATGATGTGAAAGATTTTACGAACAAAGTATGATTTCAGGTATTATGAAAATATGAGTTATGTTGTGATGGTTTTGACGATTATGAGATAAATGATGTATTTTCAGTATATATATACCTGAAATAATTTTGGCGCGAGGCCATATATTTATGTTATCGGCACGAGGCCGTATTTATGTTTTTGGCGCGAGGCCATATATTTATGTTATCCGCACGAGACCGTATTTATGTTATTGGCGCGAGGCCATGTATTTATGTTATCAGCACGAGGCCGTATTTATGCTATCGGCACGAGGCCGTATTTATATTATTGGCGCGAGGCCATATTTACTATGATTTTGGCGCGAGGCCATATATATCATTTCGGCGCGAGGCCGTATCTATGTTTTCGGCACGAGGCCGTAATGATGTTACGTGTGATCATGTATTATATGTTTTCACAACTAGGATGTTAGTTTAGTTCAGACCAGGAGTTCGGTACCGTAGCTATGGGTTAATTTTGGCACAAGGCCTTATTAGTGCTACCGTCCCACGAGGGGATGGGAGATGGATAGTCGATGTGGCTTTCAGTAGAGTGTGGACGTCCACCTGGCAGTCCGGACCAGGGTGTGGCGGGCTCATCGTACTTACAGACATATTTGATTCGGCAGTGGTCGGCTAGCCATTGTCGGGTCCCGCCTTTGGGCTGCACAACCCGTCATGGGGGGTAATACATGACACCAGCTAGCTATTCATCCTGGGTTTGTTTTCAGTACTACAGTTATAACAGATGATTTTATGTATGATATGATTTATTAACAGATGTGAAAATATATGTTTACCCAGTACGATATGATTATGTTTATAGAATTATGAAATGTACTGTATACGTACAAATGCATTAAATATTCATGTTGCCACATAACTGTATTTAGTTTATTTTCCCTTACTGAGAAGTGTCTCACCCCCAAACTTAATTAATTTTTCAGGAGCTCCTGAGAGACTGTCGGGTTAGGGCCGCCGTTGAGCTAGTGAGATTACCCTGGGAGAAGGGTAAGATTTTGTAATAGCGTCGGAATTATTTTGTGTTTGACCCTAGAGATATTTGGATGTATGTGAGGATGTATAGAATGCTCTGGTATTATATTTTATGATTGGATGTTTGAGATTTTATGTTTACTGCTGCTAGGTTTTCCGCTGTGTTTGACAGGTGTCCCCGCTACCCACGGGTTCGGGTTGACCATTTTATTTATTATGTGATATTTTATGTTAAGAAATTGAGGGACGTTACAGTAAGGACCTAGGGTCGATCTAAGGTCTTTGAGAGTTAACCCCCAAAATCCAACGTTAGTCGACCGAAGGTGATCCCTAAGGTCAATCTATGGTTTTGAGCTTACATCCACATCAAGCATGCCCTACAATTATTACAGACCAAATTAAAATAAAATGCAATACAATTGAAAGTAGATGTCTTCTTCTTCTGTCTTGCTCTTCATGCCTTATGGAATATGCCAGGATGTATGATCTTGAGGTCCTTCTGGCTTCCATTTTCCTTTTACCATGTGCATGTTAAAATATAGACCTGTTTACACACTAAATGTACACATGAGATACAGACGCTTTGTCAGCATCAAACGAGAGATCAGACTCAAAAAGTCAACAATCTTCCACAACTCCCCTCTGTCTTTTAATTGACCTATCGTCTAATTGCAACATCAGTGTAGTTTCCTTTAACTCTCATAGTCCAAGTTGCTAATAAAATGAGTATGGCAATAGGTTCACACTGATGCCCAAGTCTAGCAACGCTCTAGCAATTCAGGACTTACAAATCTTGATGGAAATTGAAGGAGAACCCGGATCTCTATAATTTGGAGGAGTCTCACGCTGGATGATTGCACTAACTTGTTCCATTAAGAAGACTTTCTTCTTCACATTCAACTGCCTCTTCACTGTGCATAGTTCTTTTAGAAACTAGGCATAAGAAGGTATTTGCTAAATGGCTTCCAGCAGTGGAATGCTAATTTTCGCCTATTTGAACACCTCAAAAATCTCTTTTTGCTGCTTACTCTTAGTAGCCGACAATAATCTCTGAAGGTATGGTGCTGTAGGGGCATACTCCTTCCTCAACTCCTCAATTTTCTGACCCAAAGTGTAACGCCCCGAACCCGCCACATGGGGCCTGGGGTGTTATGAGACCAGTCATATGTCTCTGATACCATTTACGCAACAAAATTAATTAAATAACCTCAAACAAAATACCAAAGTGCTGTACTTATACATACGCAAATTCATAAAAAGGTACAACCGAATTCTCCATATTACATAACTAGGATAATTTAAGACAAAACATAAACCTGTTCTTTTTATCCACACACCAACTGAACCTTGCCTAGAGCTTTCTAAGCTCAATCGCCTGGAAGGCCAGAAAAGATTAAATAATCGTTGGGGTGAGACACCTCTCAGTAAGGAAAAAATGAGTTACAACAGTGTGTGGCTGAAGTATTTGATATATAATTATAAAATATACATACAATTGAAATCCACTACGAATAACAGTTGATGAAATGCATCCTTAATCTCAACATTATCGTCTTCTCTGTCACCCAATCACATACACAACTAGTTAATTATTTTTACTGATAATTCCCAAGAATAGGAAAGTTTACCTGCCCATACAAGTAGATTCCCTCTACTCTAGTAATAATACCAGGGCACTCACCTTTCTTAGTAAGTCCTTGGGTTATATATCCAGGTAAAGTCTCCTAGAATAGGGAAGGTCACCATCCTATACAAGTGACTTCCCTCTACTTTGGAATCCAAAAATAATTACCAGAGTACTCACCTTCCTCAGCAAGCCCTCGGATGGAGTATTCTACTTTACCATAAATACTTAAGCAATTACAGTCATATGCAACCAGTAATAACCATTTTACAAAGTTCCACATGTACACACATATCACAATCAATCCACACAGGATTTACACATTCCACATTCTCACCCACAGAGGGTCCATATCCACATAGAATACAACGTCCACACAGGACTCTGTTAGAATTGGTGTATTCCCAAGAGGGGGAGTGAATTGGAATTTTAAAATTTATCACCTAGGTTAAGCCGGATAAACAGCAGTATATACACAACCTAGGGTCTGCCTATTCAATTTCCAAATGCGTAGATAAGTATAATGTGAAATTTAAGTCATACGCATCATTCACCCATAACATACATGTGCGGCTAATATAAAGTGCGGAAATATAAATGAACACACGATATGTTATCGGGGTTCGGCCAACCGTGCCTACGTCCCCGCCTCAAGCTCGCAAGCTAGAGGATTCCACTAATAGCTCACTTAAGGGTGGAGCGGCACTGTTTACAACCAGGTCAAATTAACACAGGGCTGACCTCAACCTTAACCAGGTCAATTAGCGGGGCTGACCTCAACCTACACGCCTTAACAGGACGACGCACCTAGCTTTCCTAACCGGGTCTAAGCCAATCCGGGACTATTCCAGGGCTAGTTTCCCTCTTCAGGCCCGTGCCTGGAAATACAATCAAAGTGTATTACAATGAACTGGTACAGTGATTGTGCTTTTAAGTAAAGCAGATATGTACCCAAATTCGCACAATAATATACACCACAAATATGAAATAATTTGTAAGCTCAATGTGGTCAATATGGTTCAACTCTCAAAGTATATTCTATCAGTGTAATGTGTACGTGAGAGTGTCGAACTAACAGTCTTTGTATCACAAGATATGTTCAATAAATAGGTTCACACAAAGATGTCAAGTCTTGTATATTTCGATCATTTAGATATTTCAAGCATGTAAGTATTAAACGATGTATATGCTTGATTTGCAAAAGACGTGTAATCTTTGTATTCAGCAAATGATATATGAGTGAAAGAATGTTGCAACAAAGATCACAATCACACATGCAAATATCTCTTCAAAGTATTTTGCAACATAAAAGTACAATAGATATTTGAAAGTGTTTTGAAAACTTTTTGCAGACAAAAGCAAATACACTCTTCTCAAGATCTTGCAATGAAGGTGCAAGCTTAGAAGATCTAACAAGGTCTTCTTAGGAAATGCTTTATTAGCAAAAGCCTCCTAAGAATCCTAAGGTTTGGCTCTCAAGAAAATCAAACGAGTAACACAAGGAGAGCAAACCTATTAAGCAAAACACTCAATCAACTTACAAAATATGTAGGCAATGCTAGAAGGCAAGTATGAGTGGTTTGAGTAATAAAATGAGTATTATAGGGTTTTGGTTTTTCAAAGAATTTTTCCCTAATCAAGGTGGCTAATCATAATTTAATCTTTGCAAATGAAGGCATATATATAGGCAAGGGAGAAAATATGACCGTTGGGGACCTATAGGGTATTATCAGAAAAGTTTAATGAAGTTTAGTGCATTTTAACCCTGTTTAGAAAAGTATTAACCACGGTAAAAATGGGAGCAACCCGAGAGGTCCGGTGGACCAAAAGTAGCTCGGTCGACCGGGACTCAAGTAGCTCGGTCGACCGAGGGCATTTTGAACTAAGGGGTCGGTCGACCGGGTAGAGGCGATTTTTGAAATCTCCGAGTTTCGGTCGACCAAGGCCTTTTTGAACTGCACGGCTCGGTCGACCGAGTTGTTGGGAATTCTCCCGAGGCGCTTCGGTCGACTGAGTTGTTGGAGTACAAAAGTGGTCGGTCGACCGGGGGGTCAAATAGTTGACTCCCAGGTGGTTCGGTCGACCGAGGTCAAATGACCTGTAAGGGGTCGGTCAACCGGGACCGGGTCAAATAGTTGACCCAGACCGGTTTCGATCGACCGGGCCAATTTGACCTGTTTGGCTCGGTCGACCGAAAGTGCACCAAGTGTGCATTTCGGTCCCGAATTGACCCAACTCAATCAATTTTAAGTGCCTAATAAACATATGTGCATATGTGTGTATCCTAAGGCCACTTGGGGTCCAATTTTGAAGACACCGAAAAAGTCCGGTGTCGGTCGACCTTCGGTCACCCGAAGGTACACTCTAAGGTCTTTCTATGGTTCGGTTTGAGCTTACAAAGTAAATCATTCATGTGATGTGTGTGAGCTTATTACAAACCGAAAAACCCTAATTACTATTACAGACAATTTCACTGGAAAATATTTCAATTAAGAGTTTATGAAACTGTCTTCAAGCCTTTCTTGCTTTGTGCACATCTTGATCTTGTCATTCTTAATTCCTGCACAAAAACTCAATTACCCATTAGATACAATGAGTATTTGTCATAATCAAAACCGGGCGTGACACGTAAGGTCAACAGACTCTAATCCATATAAAATACATGTCCACACAGGATTGGTCTACATAGGACTATCAACCACACATGTTACACGGTCCACACAGGACTAAGCATCACACTAATTACAACACAAACACCTTGTTCATGGTAAATAGGTAAAACAAACTCGTCATAGCACTGCCAATGTTATATGACGGTTATATCAAGTACGATATAACGACCTCCTCATACCACTACCAACGCTATATCGCAATTTACATGAACCACAACACAAATTAATATCAAACCAACCACTTAAACACATCCATGCATCTACCATAATATACACAATCAGACAGTATCCACAACCAACCAGTATTTTCAACCAAACAGAAATCGCAGCCCAAACAGTATTTACAATCACATAATAAATCATAATTCCACAGTACTCACAACCATTTAATTATCAAAGTTGTTTTCAAGCCACATGATTTTTCCCAGTATAATATATATTCAAAAACAATATTTTTAGTACCTGCACTGTTTAGAAAATTATACCTAAATAGATATAGAATTTATACCCAAAATTAGTTGGTTTAAAAATTAATAAAAATGCTGTTATAAAGTATTTCCCCTTACCTGCTCCTTGGGATTCTGCCTAAAATTGAACAAACATGAGACCCTACATTCCAAAAATCCTAACTTACTCAAATCTCAGAAAAACATTCATTAATACTTCCTAGGCTCCAAATAATTATATTTGTTAAGAAAATTTCAAAATAACTCACTTACCCTGATTTTGGGATGATTCCCCAAAACCCTAAATCAACAATCCGCTCTAGCAGCCTTGTAGAGAACAATCCTATGAACCCCGTGGTGGCTCTAGATCTTCAATCTGGGTCAAATCCATCTCGGAATCGAAGAGAGAAGGCAGAGAGACCATTTTCTAGAGAGAGAGAGAGAGAGAGAGAGAGAGAGAGGCTTTATGCAGAATTTTTCTCGTTGAAAAATGAAAGCGACTCTATTTATAGGTAGAGCCTCGTCAATGAGACACGTGGATGAGTCCAAGAATACCATTCGTTGACGAAACTAGAAGCTTGTCGACGAAATTCAGAATATCTTAAATCCCTTAACAACTCCTCGTCGATGAGTCATGTGCCCTTGTCGACAGGTCAAGGAAGAATTTTCGTTGACGAGACCAGTTGGTTCGTCGACGAGTTCTTGCTGACCTTTTTTTCCCTTTTCTTATATTTCCCCTTTTTCCTTTTTATTATCTTTATTATTATTTTAATTAGTTAAAATTTTTTGGGTCGTTACATTCTCTCATCCTTAAAAGAATTTCGTCCTCGAAATTCGTTAATCACCCATTTCTCACATTTGATAAGCTAACTAACCACACTCATACATTTCAACCAATTCAAACATATGCAACACCGAAACATGCAAAATCAAACAAAATCAATACTCATGCTAACATAGACATATTACTTGCGCCTTTAGCATTGTCCTCCTCAGGTGTGCCCAACATATAGACACGTGTCGGGGCATCGCCGCCGTGAGGCACCAGGTTGTTCTTCTGATTCTGATTCGGAGCTGGTGCATTGTTCGGCGATTCTCAACATTCCCGGGCTATATGACCATATTTGTCGCATCTATAGCACACAACACCCCTACTCCGGCATTCTCCCCAATGCCACTGGTTACATCTAGGACAGTGGGGGCGTGACGAATCACCCTGTCGACCCCAATCATTTCTTTTCAACCCCTGACCTACAATATCTATGTCTCCCCTCCATGACCCTTGTCTGACATTTTCTTGGGATCGAGGAGACGTAGGCCTTTTCCTTCGTTCTGATTCCTCTGTACCTCTATGTAGACTCGACTCTGCAATAATATCTTTCTCCACCAATTCTGTGAAATCCTGAATCAGCAAACATGCCATATGCTCGTGAATCCTCTGATTCAGACCCCTTTTGTAGTGACCCAGAGAAATTATAATATTTAAATAATAAAATAGGCAGGAAAGGAAAATTAAAAGGGGGCACAGTAGGTCTTTGTCAACAAACATGAAGCATTGGTTGACGACGTGACATATTGGGCTTGTCAATGAGGGTGCTCTTCGTCGACGAGAAAATACCGAGAGGGGGTTTTAGGTGATTTTGAATTTCTTTAACGAGGCAAGAGTTCGTTGACGAGTTGTCTTCATGACCTCGTCGACGAAGGCCAGTGTATAAATAGGTTTAACCTTCATTTTATGGTTGAAAAACCTGCGGGAATCTCTCTCTCTCTCTCTCTCTCTCTCTCTCTCTCTCTCTCCTTATTTCGTTTTCCCTTACTTCTCTCTAAGATTTTGGGCCGATCTTCTGCCGGTTTGACAATATGAAGCCACCACGACACTCTTGGGGAAGTTCTCTGCATATCTGTCGGAGTAGATTGTTGGTAGGGCTAGTTCAGAATTCATTCCAAATTCAAGGTAAGACTTTCTACTCAGTATTTGACTTCTTGACAGTTGTAGAAAGTATAGTACGTGTATAAATACTGAAGTTTAGTTTTGGGAGTTATCATTTTCAGGGTGTTGTTCAGGAAACCCTGGGGGTGTGGGAGAAATTATTTTAGGGGCTTTTCAAGAATCAGGTAAGGGGATAAACTAAGCTAGTTTTCTTATGAAATATTTATATGATATTATAGCATTGGATTTTAGAAAAATAAATATATTTATATATACACTATGTTGGGGAAAAAAACTGTTGTGAATGATGATATGCTCAGATTGTACGAGAAACCTACTTTGTGTGGCATGAGCAAAATTTATGGTAAAATACTGTTTTCTGGGAAATGTGAAATGTTATGGAATCTACTATTGATATGATTTGCGGGCATACGTGCCATGCTATAGATATGTTTGCTGGCGTACGGGCCGTGCTATGGATATGTTTGCCGGTGTATAGGCCATGCTATGGATATGTTTGCTGGCGTACGGGTCGTGCTATGGATATGTTTGCCTGCGTACGGGCTGTGCTATGGATGTGATTTGTCAGCGTACAAGTCGTGCTATGTATATGATTTTCCAGTATACGGGCTGAGCTATGGTAAAATACGAAATGCCGGCGTACGAGCTTTATAATATGCAAAATGATGTGATGATATTGTTTTGGCAATTAATAGTATGAAATATCCATGTATCACAGTTTGATTATATGATATATATATATATATATATATATATATATTATTAGAAACTGGTTGGCTTGGTTTAGGTTAGCACTTGCACGGTACCACTGCTATGTGTTCGTGATCATCACAATATTATGTTAATGCTGCTGTATGGAGTAGCATGAGGACGAATGGTCAATGTGGTTTTAAGGAGTGTGAGTGCCCTTGGTGTACGGACTAGGTTTGGTAGACCCATCGGACTTACAAACTGTGCTTTTGACTTGGCAGTGGTCGGCCAACCATTGTCGGGTTCTGCCTTCGGGCCACACAACCTAGTCATGTGGGGGTAATACATGACAACAGCCAGCTAACCTACCAGGGTTGTTTTCGTATTATTATTATATGAGATGGTTTACACTTATGAAAATCCTGTATGTTCTGCTATGTTATGATTATACACGTTTTTCTCTAAAATAATACATACAATTTATTGGTTATGTTTATGTAAATAATTATATATATATCACGGAAATGCTCATGTTGCCACACACTAGTATTAGTTTATTTCCCTTACTGAGAGGTGTCTCATCCCGAATTATATGAACTTTTCAAAAGCCCCTGATAGGAGAGCTGATAAAGCTTCACTGAGATAGATACAGTTGACTTGCCCTCTCTTAAGGGTAAGTTATGGTAGGGTCGATTGGGTTTTTGTGGGAAATGACCCTAGGATTTTCTTTCTAGGTTGTATATACATAAATACAATGGATGTAGTAACTCTAGTATTTAGATGGTTAAATTTTGTGTTTATGATATTATGATTTTGCGTTTCCTGCTGCTTAGGCTTCCGTATTGTATTCTGATATATCCCTGGTACCCATGATTCAGGTTGATTTTATTCTGCTGGATTGGTTATATTGGTTTGTATTATTTTAGAAAAAAATATATGTGGAAATTAAGCAGGTCGTTACACCTTTCAAACCATCTCACCTTTTGGTATTCATTTGGAACCATAGAAGGGGCAAAGAGAGAGAGTTCCAGAAGTTTAGTAGCATATTGCTGAACAGTGAGGCACCCTTGAGTTAGGTTGAAAAATTCCTTCTCCTTTGCATTCCTAGTGGTGGCTGAAAAATATTGGTTGTAGAAGACTTGCTTGCAACGACCCTAGGTCATCGCCATAGGTACTGTTCGATATTCCTCCAACAGCTTCATCGTATACCACCACCGTTCAGTTTCTTCAGCCAGCTTGAAAGTGGCAAAAAAAACCTTTTGTTCCTTAGTGCAGTTCAACACTGCCATTATCTTCTCCATCTCTTGCATCCACGTCTCAGCCTTAATTGGGTCTGTGTCACCCTCAAAAGATGAGGGTTTCATATGGGTGAATTGAGCAATCATGCAACCCTGGTGCACTGATGGGTAGCTTGATCCCCCGAAGTATCATCTCATCTTTTCCCTAACCTGACGAGCTATATCTCGTAACAGTCGAGAGGTGTCAATCTCATCCCCGCTGGAAGCTCCCAACTCGCTTCCTCCTCCTTAATCCATGCCTTTGCCTCTAGGATCCATCCCTGAATATGCATATAGTAGAGGCAAATTTAGAATCTTTACATGTTAATATATCTGACATAATCATAAAACATAAAACCAATTTAATATCCAAATCCTAAATTAAGTATCCAACATCCAGTTATCCGTAATCATCTTAACCTTCAAATTCAAATTCCAAATTTTAGTTTCTCAGCTTGGAAACATCACCGTCGATGGATTTACCATGATTTTCTGAAACCGTCGACTGATTCAGAAAATCCCAGAAGTCCGTCAAAGGATTTCTGCCTTCAGGCTATGAAACAAACTCAAACTCCTATTAGTACCTTAATCTACCCATTCCTACCCTTATCCAACTCAAACCTATACTCTGGTATTAATCCTCCTAAGTCCGCAAGACTGTTATGCTCTGATACCAACAATAACGCCCCAGACCTGCCACGTGGGCCTGGGGTGTTAAGAGACCAATCATATGTCTCTGATGCCATTCACACAACGAAGTTAATTAAATAACCTCAAACAAAATACCAGAGTGCTATACATATACATACGCAAATCCATAAAAAGGTACAACTGAATCCTCCATATTACATAACCAAGATAATTTAACTCAAAATATAAACTTGTTATTTTTATCCACACACCAACTAAACCCTGCCCAAAGCTTTCTAAGCTTGATCACCTGGAAGACCTGAAAAGATTAAATAATCATCGGGGTGAGGCACCTCTCAGTAAGGAAGAAATGAGTTACAACAGTGTGTGGCTGAATTGTTTGATATATAATTACAAAATATACATACAATTGAAATCCACTGCCAATAACAGCTGAGAAAATGCATCCTTATTCACAACATTGTCGTCTTCTCTGTCACCCAATCACATACACAACTAGATAATTATTTTTACTGATAATTCCCAAGAATAAGGAAGTCTACCCGTCCATACAAGTAGATTCCCTCTGCTCTAGTACTAATACCAGGGCACTCACCTTTCTCAGTAAGCCCTCAGGTTATGTATTCAGGTAAAGTCTCTGAGAATAGGGAAGGTCACCCGCTTTTACAAGTGGCTTCCCTCTACTCTGGTATCCACAAATAATTACCAGAGTACTCGCCTTCCTCAGCAAGCCCTTGGGTGGAGTATTCTACTTTACCATAAATACTTAAGCAATTAAAGTCACATGCAACCAATAATAACCATTTTACAAAGTTCCACATGTACACATATCAAAATCAATCCATAAAGGATTTACACGTTCTACATTCTCACCCAAACAGGGTCCATATCTACACAAAATACAATGTCCACATAGGACTTTAATCCATATAAAATACATGTCCACACAAGATTGGTCCACATAGGACTAATCATCACACAGATTACAACACAAACACCCTTTTCATGGTAAATAGGTAAAACAAACTCCTTATACCACTGCCAATGTTTACCTCCAATATAAACGCTCATATAACGACCTCCTCATACCACTGCCAACGTTATATGATGGTTATATCAGGTACAATATAATGACCTCCTCATACCACTGCTAACGCTATATCGCAATTTATATGAACCAAAACACAAATCAATATCAAACCAACCACTCAAACACATCCGCACATCTACCACAGTATACACAATCAGACAGTATCCATAACCAACCAGTATTTTCAACCAAACAGAAATCGCAACCCAAACAGTATTCAAAATCACACCATAAATCATAATTCCACAGTACTCGCAACCATTTAATTATCAAAGTTGTTTTCAAGCCACACGATTTTTCCCAATATAATATAATATATATATATATATATATATATATATATATATATATATATATTCAAAAACAACATTTTCAGTAGCTGCACTGTTCAGAAAATTATACCTAAATATACATAGAATTTATACCCAAAATTAGTCGGTTTAAAAATTAATAAAAATGTTGTTATAAAGTATTTCCCCTTACTTGTTCCTCGGGATTCTGCCTAAAATCGAACAAAGACGAGACCCTATATTCCAAAAATTCCAACTTACTCAAATCTCAGAAAAACATTCATTTAATACTTCCTAGGCTTTAAATAATTATATTTTTTAAGAAAACTTCAAAATAACTCACTTACCTTGATTTTGGGATGATTCCCCAAAACCCTAAATCAATGATCCGCTCCAGCAGCCTTATAGAGAACAATCCTACGAACCCCGTGGTGGTTTTGGATCGTCAAACCGAGTCGAATCTAGCCCGAAATTGAAAAGAGAAGGCAGAGGGACCGTTTTCTATAGAGAGAGAGAGAGAGAGAGATGCTTCATGCAAAATTTTTCTCGCTGAAAAATGAAAGCAACTCTATTTATAGGTAGAGGCTCATCGACGAGACATGTGGACTCGTCGACGAGCCCAATAACACCATTCATTGACAAAACCGGAAGCTCGTCGATGAAATTCAGAATTTCTCAAACCCCTTGGCAACTCCTTGTCAACAAGTTATGTGCCCTTGTCGACAGGTCAAGGAAGAACTCTCGTCGACAAGTTCTTGCTGACCTTTCTTTAAAAATTTCCTTTTCCCTTTTCTTCTATTTCCCCTTTTCCTTTTTATTATCTTTCTTATTATTATAAATAGTTAAAATTTTCGGGTCATTACACAAAGGCTCAATCTCCTGTTTTTGATCCCCAGCTTGGTCAACATGTGCCTTAGATGACTCTAACGCATCTTTGAGGGCTTTTAGACATTTATCAGGCTTAGGATCATTTTCAACTGATGGCTTTGGTACAACCTGCTCAACTTGCTTACCATTCCTGAGTGTGATAACAACTTTCACTTGTTTTAGGTCTTCATTCTCAATTGAATGTACATGTGACTTCTTGTACACTTGTGGGTTGGGTTTAGTTTGAGTTGGAAATTTACCCTTCTCCAAAGTGTTCAGAGTTGTCGTCATTTTGCTAAGTGTTCCTCTGATTTCACTAATGGCCTGAGAATTCTGAGTATTGGTTATATTTTGGTTTGCCATAAATTGCTGAAAGGTGGCAGCCATCTGAGCAACTGGATCATCCAGTGATTTCTTAGGAGGTTGAAAAGGATGTTGGTATTGAACAACGAGTGCTGAAAAGCTCCATAAGGAGGTGCAGTTGGCTAGCTTGATTGTCTTAGATCATTTCTCCCTAAAAAATTAGAATGATTTCCCCATGCTGGAGTGTAAGTATTTGAGATTGGTGGATTCCGAGGTCGACCCACCCATCTTACATTTTGAGGCTGCTTTGTACCATTCTCCTGATACATCGGTAAAATAAGACATTTCAACGTTTCATGAGTTGTGTCAACACACAAAGCACAAACTTCCTGAGCTTTATTTACTGCCTTCAATTTTTCCATCTCCATAATATCCAATCTTCTAGTGATTGCAGCCAGACGTGCCTGAACATCTATGTCATCCTTCAGTTCATATCGCTCTCCACCAGGTATTGCTCTCAATGGTTGAGCTGCAATTGGTTCTTTGTCAATCTCGGTAGTCCATTGTTGAGCATTTTCAGCTAAATAATTAAGAAAACCAAGAGCCTCATCAGGCTCCTCATTGAAGAAATTCCCTAGACACATTGTATGAACAAATTTCTTCGATTCAGGGGTCAAAGTAGTGTTGAAATAATTCACCAAATGCCATGACTCGAACCCATGATGAGGACACATGTTGACCAATTCTTTAAATCTTTGCTGGCTTGCATAAAAGGCTTCACCAGCTCTCTATATGAATTGATTGATTTGTTCCTATAAAGATTGAGTTCTCAGTAAGGGAAAAAACTTAGGTAGAAATTCTTTTTGCATATCAGACCAGCTAGCAATAGAATTTAGCCTAAGAGAATTAAACCACGCTTTAGTCTTATCTTTCAATGAAAAAGGAAAAAAGACGCAATCTAATAATCTCACCAGTAACATCCCTATTCATGAATGTAGTGCAAGCAAGTTCAAAATCAGCTAAGTGTTTATATGGAATCTCAGACTCTATCCCATGAAACTGAGGTATCACAAACATCATCCCATGCTTAATATTAAAATTCTGTGCATTTTCAGGTAATATGATGCAAGATGGTTGTGTGGTTCATGTGGGCTATAGATAATCCTTCAGTGTCATAGGAACTTGTTTAGCCATGTTATCAATAGAAAAAGGATTTTTTAAGTTAGTCTTAGAACCAAAATTATGGTTAGAATCCAATTCAACACTTGAAACACTACTACTTGGACTGTAATGCACATGATACGATCTATTTGTGTTGTCCCTAGCCCACGACATCAAACATGAGTGCCAAAAATATAAAATGCTTCAAAATAACTAATGCAGAATAAATTGTAAGAAAGAATAAAAATAAGAAACCAAGAACACTAATGATGAAAATGAGCAGGTGAACAGTACAAAATTTAAACAAAGAAAACTGAAGAAAGGAATGAAAAAAAGCAAATAATAGAAAATTTTGAACTAAGCGTACCATTCCCTGGTAACGGTGCCAAAAACTTAACTCACTCTAAATACCTTAGAGAATAACTCCCAAGTATAAGAGTGTCACCAAACAGTATCAAGGAAGTCCCTAAGTCGTTTCCATAGGGAATGGTATGTTTAAGTTCCAAATTTAACTTTTATAAAAAATGAAGGAGAATTAAACACTACAACTAATAAAAATGTTTTTTTTCTAGTGGAACGGGGTTTTCGGGCATAACCCAAAGATGTTCTTCTTTTGTACGAGATTGATAAAATGTGTATTCAGTGAACTAAAGGAATTTTAAATGCAACGTGTTTATAAACTCAAGTGAAAAGCAGAACACAACTGCAAGTTTAGGATTTATGCTTCGATGCCCTTGGTACTAACATTACTCTTGCCCCTAAATTAGAGGAATTTGAGGACGTGTGTTTAATGAATTATGGTTATATTTGCTCAAGGAGCTAAACCATAATCATCAACATCATCTAATCGACTTATTTCCAACAATAAAAGGCAAAGTATAATACTTAAGCTCTAAGGGACATTTTTTTAAACACCTTGTGTGCACCTTGAAATTAAACTAGGTACTAGGCTCCTTGAGTTGTAAAATAGTCCATAAACACAAATCAAATTAGAAAATTACACAAAAAAAATGCAACCAATTAACCCAACAATGACTCACACTAAAATAATTGGACAATTAAAAATAAAAATGCAAATTAATCTAATGATAAGCTATTCAAGACAATAAAATAAAAGACAAAGAACTAATTAATCTAATGTTAAACCATTCAAAACAATAAAATGCATGACAATAAAAATTAAGGAGCACTCAATCCAACAATAAAATATTCAAAACACTGAATTAAAATGAGCATTAAAAATAAAGAAACAAAAGAACCAACAATAAATCTTTCAAAACATTAACATAAAATGGACCGTGAAAAGAAAACAACAAATTACTCTAACAATAAACTAATCAAACAAGAACAAATTAAGAGAGAGGAGAGAGAGAGAGAGAGAGAGAGGCCGTCTGTTGTGTTTTACACAGCAGTTGTGTATTTTTTCTTCTTTTCTGGTCTGCACATAACAGCTTTAAAGAACTGCTGTCCTCCTTTCTCTCACACGGCCAGCCCCCTTCTCTTTAATCCCAAACCCTCTTCTTCCCTTCTTCAACCCTGCGCATAGCAGCCTGTAAAGCTACTGTCCCTCTTCTTTCTCTCACACGGCCAACTCTCCATAAAGCCTCAAGGCCACTCCCCTTTTTCCTCTCCTCTCGCACAACCTGTTATATGTACTATCTTTTCTTATGGCTCCCCAACGGCTACCCTTTAAGAAACCCTACGTATCTCCTTATATCTTCTCTACGCATGGGCACTCTCTTTTTTGCTGCCAGCCCCTTGTGTTCATGGCTTCTCCCCAAAAAGAATCCTACGACTGCTGCTATTCTCTCCTTGGCCTAACCCACAACCACCTCCAATGCATGGCCCATGCATTTTGCATGGGCCTCACGTGATGCCCCTTTTATTCCTCTTTCTTTGCAGCATGATCCCTCTTTTGTGCATGGCCCATGCATTTTGCATGGGCTTCACGTGCTTGGGGCCCCTCTAGCTTCTTTTAATTTCAGCGCATGAGCCTCTTCAAATGCATGGTGCATCACCTTTAATTCCGGAAAGTGCCATACAAATAATTAAATACAAGTATTCGTAAATTTACGAGCAAAACTAGAATAAAAATCTTAAAGTTATAAATTCAACTCCATTTAAAATAATGAGCATAACTTGGGCATTTAATCCAATTTACAATAACCAATTTACACATTTTAAACACCTTAATTAACTTCGACACTTAAGCACTCCACCTTGTGGTGATAACCTTCTCAAAATTGATGTATTTTTTAGCTTGTGTCATCAGTTTCCCATATTGGTCAGGGGACTTTTTTCCTAACGAAATTAGGAAATCCCTTGGTTGAAGAGCTGTTATCAAAAGCTACAATTGCTACCTCGTGATCCAAGTTTTGAATTTCTAAAGTAACATTGATGAAACAATGCATGAACTCCATGTCACGCCCCGAACTCGAAAATGAGCAGCAGGGTGTGATTTAGTAACCTAACCTATCCCTGTATCATACAATAGTCCATGATACTATATAATATAAGGGTCCAACCTTGTAAGGTTCACGTATACCTTATCCATCATCACATACATAGTATATACGCAGTGAAAAATCCAACCTACTACATCCATAAAACCATATATACCATAGTCTATACAAAACATGATTTAGTTTCCCAAAATACACAACATACCCCGGGTGTCTACATAACCCAAAATGACTACCCGGAAAAGGACCAGTACTTACATGAGTACCTCTACACAGCTAACCAACCACCACGCTCTTGAACCTCTAGGATGCTAGTGTCGGCTACTCGAAGGACCTGAAAAGCATTTGTATGATAAGGGAGAGACACCTCTCAGTAAGGGAGAAACATGTTACATCAGTGTGTGGATACATGAGTGTTATTTCAACAGCAAACATACATTTCACAATACTAATATTTTCACATATGCAATTCCAGTATACATACAATACAAAGCAATACGATCTAGTGTCGTCACACTCTTCGGCCTAAGCCAGACTATCTGGTGGTATTTCACACCTTTCGGCAAAAGTTGGACTGTCTAGTGGTATTTCACACCCTTTGGCAAAAGTCGGTGCCACTAGTAACATGGCATAGCATAAGCCCCCACAATGTTGAATCGGTGCAGATATGGTGTTCTCACACCATTCGGTAAAAATCAGTTTTTCTAGTGGTATTGCGCACTCTTCAGAAAAGGGCGGACATTAAAGCCTAAGGTCCTATTCTGACTCGGTTCAATATCTCAGCCTACAACATTTTAATCCGGTCCGCTTCAATCTATCCCCTATGGTATTCTCGACTCAGCATTTTCACAAAACCTGGAACATTTTGGAACTCACGTTCCTATATCTCATTTGAATAATTCACAACCTGCGGTAGTTAATCGACACGCTTTTCCACACAAAATACATCATTCAAATTCATCATCTCATTGCACACTTATTTGGGTAAACAAACAATCACATATCAAGTATTCCAGAAATACAATTAAAAATAATCAAAGGTACAATCATCTCTATATCATAGTTTATACCAATATAAAGTTTTCCAACGGAAACGGAGATGATACCCGAAACCCCTAATTTTCTCAAAAACTGTAAATCGAAAATCTCATAATTTCACCCGATAGATTTTTCCAAATAAGTAACCAAAACATTCATAAAATTGTAAACTACATTTTTATCAATTCATATTACAAAAACAACTGATATAAATAGAAACCCCATACCTTTCACCAAAAACCAAAACACGAACTAAATCGGTCTAAAACAATGTCACGGGACCCCTAAAACCTAAAAATCGAAGAACAATACTTCAATATAATCCCATCTACTACATATATACCGAATCAAAAACGAAATCGGACCTTTACCTCGATTTTGGGATAAAACTCGAAAATCCTCAAAACAAAATTTCGATCCACTATAAACGTAGAGATTCTCATCCTGATCCATGTGGTAACGTCAGATCGTTGATTTGGGCAACAGACGACCTGAAACCCGAGAGAGAGAGAGAGAGAGAGAGAGAGAGAGAGAGAGAGAGAGAGAGAGAGAGAGTGGTTGGAGTTCTAGAGAGAGAGAAAGAGATTTGAGTTTTCTTAGCAATGAAGAAATAAAAAATGATATTTATAGCCCCTTTGACCTAGTCCAATTCGTCGATGAGACAGCGCCTTCGTCGACGAATCATCTACGCATTTCGTTGACAAACCGGTTCCTTCAGCGACGAACCCTATTCCGATATTTTACAACTTGTTCGATATTTCTTAGTCAACGAGGCTCTGAATTTCAACGAAGAAGAGTATAAGGGCCTTCGTCGATGAGAACAATGGCTTTGTCGACGAAGCCAACTAAATTAACTTTTTACCCTTTTGTTATTTATTAACTCTAAAATTCTTGGGCGGGGTTCTTACAACCTCCCCTCCTTACAAAAATTTCATCCTCAAAATTTGTAATCTCTCACTAAATAACTCATCCACATACCAAAATATATACCCGACTTTAGAAAGAGCCAAGAGCCGACGGCCACCCACATAGCAGTCCTGTCCCTAATGTATAACATACCCTCACTTATGGTGGAGGAATACCGTGGTTACATACACAGTGTTTCGGGAGTTCACAATATCACAAAACCATCACAGAGACTAACCAAACATTAATACTCTAAACAGATACATCAAATACTTACCTAAACAGTACTTGTAAACATTACCCTTAAAACAAATGTGGATATTTCCGGCGTATTTCTGTCTCCAATTCCCAAGAAACCTCCTCAATCGTGTGATTCCGCCACAATACTTTCATTGATAGTATCTCCTTTGTACGCAACTTTTGAACCTTCTGGTTTAGAATCTAAACGGGTATCTTCTCATACGCCAAAGCATCCCCAATCTCTAAGGATTCGTAACTAATCACATGTGATGGATCCGGCACGTGCCTCCTTAACACAGATACGTGGAACACATCGTGGATTTAAGAGAGTACTGGAGGTAGTGCAATATTGTAGGCTACTGGACCTACTCGTTCAAGTACCTTGAATGGTTCGATATACCGCGGGCTCAGTTTTTGCTTCTTCCCAAACCTTATCACCCCTTTTATCGGAGCGATTCTCAAGAATATCTTACCCCCTACCTTGAATTCCAACTCACGACGGCGAACATCCACATAACTCTTCTGCTGACTCTGAGCCAATTTAATTCTATCCCTGATCAATCTAACCTTCTCAGAAGCCTACTGTATGAGTTCGGGACCCAATATCTTCCTTTCTCCGACCTCATCCCAGTACAGAGGAGACTGACACCTCCGACCATACAATGCCTCGAACAGTGCCATACCAACACTAGCTTGGAAGTTATTGTTATAGGAAAATTCCACTAATGATAGAAAATGAATCCAACTACCGCTGAAATCTAACACGCAAGCCCATAACATATTCTCCAAGATCTATATCGTCCTCTCTGACTGTTCGTCAGTCTGGGAGTGAAACGCTGTACTGAAAGTAAGTTTCGTCCCCAATGCCTCTTGTAAGCTTTTCTAGAATCAAGAAGTGAATCTCGAGTCTCAATTTGAAATAATGAACACCGATACCCCGTGCATTCTAACTATCTCCTACACGTATAGATCAGCTAGCCTACTCAAGGAGTAGCTAATCTTCATCGGTGCAAAGTGAGCAAATTTAGTCAACCTATCCACGATTACCCAAATTGCGTTATGCCCGTGAAGTGCTGGTGGCAACCTGGTGACAAAGTCCATGGAGATGTGCTCCAATTTCCACTTCGAGATGCTCAATGGCTACAATGGCCCTACTGGCCTCTGATGTTCAGCCTTTACCTTCTGACACGTCAGACATTGCTCTACAAATCGAGCAATCTCCCTTTTTCATGCCACTACACCAAAAAGATTCGTGCAAATCCCAATACATCGTTGTACTACCCGGATGTACCATATACAAAGAACGATGTGCCTCTAGAATAGTCCTCCTTATCCCTTCGTCGTTTGGAACACACATTCTGTTTCCAAACCTTAATACACCTCCCTCAGAGATGTTAAAATCTGCGGCCAGCCCTTGCTGCACCTTCTCTACAACCTTTACTAACTCCTCATCATTAGTCTGCACAATTTTAATCCTCTCTAATAATGTCGGCTAGATCACCAAGCTAGCAATGAAAGCCTAATGATTACCATCCACCAACTCCACGCCTAGCCCCTTTAGATTTTGTCTAATATGATGTTGAGCTATCACTGTAGATACTATGGCATGCTCTGACTTCCGACTCAACGCATCACTTACCACATTAGCCTTCCTCGGATGATAGCTAATGGTGTAATCGTAGTCCTTGATCAATTCCAACCACCTTCTCTGGCTCATGTTTAACTCCTTCTGCGTGAAAAAGTATTTGAGGCTCTTGTGGTCCATGAAGATCTCACACTGTTCACTGTTTAAGTAGTGTCTCCAGATCTTCAACGCATATACTACTGCCACCAACTCCAAATCATGCATGGGGTGGTTCTTCTCGTACTCCTTGAGTTGCCAAGAAGCATAAACAATTACTTTCCCTTGTTGCATCAGCACACATTCCAAACCCTTTAGCAATGCGTCACTGTAAATCACAAAACCATCATCCCCAGATGGGATGGTTAAAATCGAAGCAGTGATTAGTTGGTGTTTCAACTCCTGAAAACTCTACTCGCACTCGTCAGTTCAATCAAATCTCACACCCTTCCTCGTCAACCGTGTCAGAGGGCTAGATAACTTAGAGAATCCCTCCACGAGCCGCTGATAATACCCAACCAGTCCCAGGAAACTCTGAATGTCCTACATGCTCTTCGGTTTCACCCAGTCAACCACTGCTTCTATCTTACCTAGATCAACTGAAATACCACCTCCCGACATGACGTGGCCAAGAAATTCAACCTGCTTCAGCTAGAACTCACATTTCTTCAACTTGGCATAAAACTTCTTTTCTTATAGAACCTGAAGCACCAACCTCAGATGGTTTTCATGCTTTTCTAAATTCCTAGAATATACTAGAATATCGTTGATGAATACCACTACGAACTGGTCCAAGTATTCATGGAAAATCCAGTTCATCAGATCCATGAATACCGCCGGAGTGTTAGTCAACCCAAATGGTATAACTAGAAACTCGTAGTGGCCATATCTAGTTCGGAAAGTAGTCTTCGCAATATCTTCAGTCCTAACTCTCATTTGATGATACCTTGACCATAGATAAATCTTTGAAAAGACTTGTGTTCCCTGTAGCTAGTCAAACAAATCATCTATACAAGGTAATGAGTATCGGTTCTTCATTGTTACCTTGTTGATCTCATGGTAATCAATGCACATTCTCATTGACCCGTCCTTCTTCTTCACGAATAATACTGGAGCTCCCCAAGGCGAAACACTAGGTTTGATAAAACCCTTATCCATTAGTTCCTACAACTGCTCCTTCAGCTCTTTAAGTTCAGCTGGAGCTATTCAGTATGGAGTTTTAGAAATCGGTGTCTTGCCTGGTAACAATTCAATAGCAAACTCCACCTCCTAATCAGGAGGTAAATCGGGTAAGTCTTCCGGGAATACATCCGAAAATTCGTTAACCACTCGGATATCTTCAAGTTTCAAATTATCCCATGGTGGTTCCTTCACACAAGCTAGGTACCCCTGACAATCGTCCAAGAGTAACCTTCTCACTTGCATAGCCGATAGAATCTGTGGCATCGAATGCACACAAGATCCCACGAACTCATATTCCTGCTCCCCAGGAGGTCTGAACACCACCACTTTTATACGACAGTCAATCACAGCAAAACTGGAGGATAATCAATCCATCCCTAGTATAACATCAAACCTGTACATGTCGTATACTACTAGATTCACCGGTAGCGACCTTCCCTGAATTACCACTGGGCAGTCCCCTAACATATTCCTACATATCAACACACTCCAAGATGGCCCACAGACAACCCCTCATCCCTCACTTGCGTTTCAGCCCCACACAGTTTCACAAAATTTGCAAATATAAAGTAGTGAGTTGCTCCTGAATCGAGTAAAAAAACATCTTTATTTAAAAGCAGTAACATGGTACCTGTCACCACGTTGCTAGCGTGTTCTGTATCCGCTGGAGTAAGCGAGTACACTCTCTCCTAAGCTGTGTTTCCCCGAGGCACCTAATTTTGTTCTCGATTTTGACTTGGTGCAACTGTACCAATCATCGGTGTAGGACAATTTCGAGATACATGACCCGGTTTGCCACAACGGTAATAATTATGCAATGGCCGACACTCCCCATCATGCCACTTATGGCACTTGGCACAACGCACGCGAGATGGATCCCCCTGCAGACCCTTCCGTTCCATATTCTGGAAATTTTTTGAACCATAGTTCCTCTTCTTCCACTATCCCTATCTAGAACCAGTCTGAGAACCAGAAGGTACTGGCCTTTTCTTCTGATCTTGTGCCACCTCATCCTCCCGGAGACCAGCCTCAACTACGGCGGCTTTCTCCACTAGAATCGGAAACTTTCGAATTTGTAGCATTCCCACCAGCCTACGGATGTCCTTCCTCAGGCCCTTCTCGAACCTCCAAGCCTTTTTGTACTCATTCGAGATCATACACGATGTAAAGAGAGACAAATCAATGTATCTAGTTGCGTAACTTTGCACTATCAGGGCCTCCTAAGTAAGACTTGAGAATTCGTTTGCCTTTGCATCACAAATGGAAGCCGGGAAGTATCTCTCGAAGAACACGTCCTTAAAACAGCTCCACGTCATCCCTGATGAATCAACTCTCTGCTCCTCAAGAAGACTCACCGCCATCCACCACCTCTCAGCTTCTCCTACTAGCTGAAACGTAGCATAGAGAACTTTCTTCTTGTCAGTGCAATGCAGAAATTTTAGTATCTTTTCTGTCTTTTGAACCCAATTCTCCGCTACAATCAGATCGGATCCTCTAGTAAACGTCGGAGGATGCATGTGGGTGAATTTCTCAATGGTGTAACTTGCAGTCGTAGGTGGACACTCCCGTCCCCTAACACTTCGCCCGATCTTTTGCATAATATGCCTGGTCAAATCTCGTGGCACGAAAGGTGACCCTTCACTCGCAGTCCCATATGAGCTACTATCCCAGTTGCTATCTTTGAGCTCTATATTGAAAATAGTATAGGAATAAGCATTCCTATATCATTGCACAGTTAACACAATAATTGTAGGATAATCATGTTAACTTCTAGACTCTCAGGTCCAAGTCTACCTTACCGCACAAACACAAAACCATTAATGGTTTGTCGTGATTTTACTGAAATTGTCATTCCAAGAAAAACATAGAACACCGTCAATGAATCTCTATCTAGCTACAAGACAACCCTCGACCTACTCTACCCATTCCCTACATCCTATACTCTAGTATGTTCACAAAATCACGCCTAACCAAGTCTACAAGACCTAACAACCTGGTTAGCTCTAATACCAAGCTGTCACGCCCCGAACCCGAAAATGGGCCCCAGGGTGTGATTTAGTAACCTAACATGTCCCTGTATCATACAATAGTCCATGACACTATATAATATAAGGGTCTAACCCTGTAGAGTTTATGTATACCCTATCCATCATCACATACACAGTATATACGCAGTGGAAAATCTAACCTAATACATCCATAAAACCATACCAGAGTCTATACAAAATAGGATCTAGTTCCCCAAAATACATAAGATACCCTGGGTGTCTACATAACCCAAAATGACTACCTGACAAAGGACTAGTACTTACACAAGTACCTCTACACAGCTAACCAACCACCATGCTCTTGAATTGCTAAGACCCTAGTGTTGACTACTCAAAGGACCTGAAAAGCATTTGTATGATAGGGGGGAGACACCTCTCAGTAAGGGAGAAACATGTTATATCAATGTGTGGATACAGGAGTGTTATTTCAATAGCAAACATACATTTCACAATACCGGTATTTTCACAAATACAGTTCCAGTATACATACGATACAAAGCAATACGATCTAGTGTCATCACACTCTTTGGCCTAAGTTGGACTGTCTAGTGGAACTTCACATCCTTCGGCAAAAGTCGGACTGTTTGGTGGTATTTCACAACCTTCGGCAAAAGTCGGTGCCCTCGATAACTTGACATAGCATAAGCCCCCACAGTGTTGAACCGGTGCAGATATGGTGTTTTCACACCCTTTGGTAAAAATTGGTCTGTTTAGTGGTATTGCGCACTCTTCGGAAAAAGCCAGACATCAAAGCCTACGATCTTATTCCAACTCGGTTCAATATCTTAGCCTACGACGTTTTAATCCGGCCCGCTTCAATATATCCTCTACGGTATTATCCCGACTTGGCATTTTCAGAAAACCTAGAATATTTTGGAACTCACGTTCTTATATCTCATTTGAATAATTCACAGCCTATGATAGTTAACCGACACGCTTTTCCACACAAAATACATCATTCAAATTCATTATCTCATTCCACACTTATTTGGGTAAACAAACAATCACATATCTGGTATTCCAAAAATACAATTTAAAATAATCAAATGTATTGTCATCTCTATATCACAGTTTATACCAATATAAAGTTTTCCAACAGAAACAGAGATGATACCCGAAATTCCTAATTTTTTCAAAAATTGTAAACTGAAAATCCCGTAATTTCACCCAATAGATTTTCCCAAATAAGTAACCAAAACATCCGTAGAATTGTAAACTACAGTTTTACCTATTCAGATTACAAAAACAATTGATATAAACAAAAATCCCTTACCTTTCCCCGAAAACCAAAACATGAACTAAATCGGTCCAAAACAACGTCATCGGACCCCTAAAACCTAAAAATTGAAGAACGATACTTCAATATAAACCTATCTACTGCATATCTACCGAATCAAAAACGAAATTGGACCTTTACCTCGATTTTGGGATAAAACCCAAAAATCCTCGAAACGAAATTCTGATCCACTATAAACATAGAGATTCTCCTCCTGATCCACGTGGTAATGTCAGATAGTTGATTCAGGAAATAGACGACTTGAAACCCTAGAGAGAGAGAAAGAGTGGTTTGAGTTTTAAAGAGAGAGAGAGAGAGAGAGAGAGAGAGAGAGAGAGAGAGAGAGAGAGAGATTTGAGTTTTCTTAGCAATGAAGAAATGAAAATTGATATTTATAGCCCCTTTGACCCGGTCCAATTTTTCGACGAGATGGCGCCTTCGTCGACGAATCATCTACGCATTTCATCGATGAACCGATTCCTTCGGCGATGAACCCTATTCCGATATTTTACAACTCGTTCAGTATCTCTTCGTAGACGAGGCTTTGAATTTCGGCGACGAAGAGTATAAGGGCCTTCATCAACGAGAACGATGGCTTTGTCGACGAAACCTGCTAAATTTACCTTTTTGCCCTTTTGTTATTTGTTAAATTTGAAATTCTCGGGTCAAGTTCTTACATTCCATTAGTGTCTCCTTCACCCTTTGGACAAGACTCATCAAATGAGTTGAAGTTTTTGCCATTTCCCGACTACTGACAAAATGTCCGATAAACTGTGCTCAAATTCAAAAAAGGACCCAATAGAGTCGGACTTTAAAGTTCGATACCATGCCTTGACATTCCCTTTTACAGTAGCTACAAATGCTCGACACATGATTGCATCAGGAGGACCTTGTAATTGTATTAACACTCTAAAGGTATCAAGGTGATCTAAAGGATCAAACAACCCATCATACCCTTTAATTGCTTGACATTTTAAACTTACTTGGCAAAGGAATCTTCATTACCTCTTTATTAAAAGGAGAGTTTGAAGATTTGGTTGATGACTCCCCTGTAGAGGGATAGTTGCGCACCTTTTCACCATTTTTTCTAGTTAGTCAATTTTCTTGAACTTTTCCTATAGATCCTAGGACTGTTGCTCATAAACGGCCACACTATTTGCATCTTCTACTTTTTTTGCTAGGTCTGAAACCTTTAGGACAACTTCTTGTGGGGCCACTGCCTTCCTGTAGCGCACTACTTCTATTCGAGTAACCTCTGAATCATTCTCCATATGGTTCTTTCTTTGATGCAGGATCATAGTGAACATGTCTTTCACCTTCTTCTAGAAAGTCAGATATTCACTTGGAGGCACGCTTACTAACAATTTTTTTATCTGAGTAGATTGAATTGACTAGGGTAATTGGTCTCCCATAGCGGGTTCTCCTTTGAAGTTGTGTGATATGGCCATGGTCAAAAATAGAAAAACCTTCCAAGTTCTCACAGACGACGTCAAGTGTTGTTGCCAAAAATTGAATGGCTTCACGAGATTGACCTTCGATTGCGACCACCTGTAAGGAATTAAGCAGGTATAGCTTGGAAGATCTTGGATGTACTCCGGGGGATCACTCTGATACTTAAGTTAGGAATCAAGAGAGGTTTATATTGCAACAGTAAAGAAAAATGGATGAGAATAAGATGCTTACCTGTCCTAAGATGCCCCTTTCATAGTAGTGGTGATACTACCCTTATTTAATTCAATATTTATAGGTATATTATTTAGTTACCCTGGTTATGAATTAATTTAGAGACATTTATGATAAGGAATAATGACGATTTATTAATTGTGGCTCCTTATTTATATCCCATTAATCTTTGGCCATATAAGAGATGATTGGATGAACAATTTATATTCCTTTCATTTCTTCAATATTTCTCCTTACTATTAATAGAAGAAAAGAGATCTACTTTCTATTTCCATTATTATTATTATTATTATTATTATTATATTTTTTGTCTCTAGGCACAAAGCTGTCATTGTCTTGATTGGTATCAATTATTTTAATCATTGCATCTTGATTTACTCTTATTAGCTTAGATGCTACTGTTCTACCAAATATTTTCACCTCTCCCTCCCCTTAAAATAGACCCATTTTTAAGCTATGAAATTCAAACCCAAGAATTAAAAAGAAAAAAAGAAGAGGCAAACCTCCATAAAAATAATTTAAGAGATTAACAAGTCGTACCAGACCCTGACTGCAGCAGCTTCAATCATGTAAACCACAATGGAATATAGACACACTGCTTCATTTCAGCAAACACAAATATCCAGACCAGCTAATGCAACACACTGGTTAGTTTTTTTAGTTACATGATTTGACTATCAAAGCATTCAGCCATGGGGCAACTTAAAACTGTCAAGGTATAGAGCCACTTTTTTTGGGGCCGTGCATGGGGTCAGAAAGCACTGGAGACTGCTCCACTCGACCAGACGAATCGAAGCATCTTCACATTCTTAAAAACACCCAGGAGGTCAAAGAAGCATGTGTTTCTCAAAAAGAAGGCATGGATTAAGCAATATCAAGAAGCATTCGCCATAGACTCTATCAGGAGCTGGTAACCTTCTGGTACTGCTGACTGATTTTGCACACACTCCGCCAATGCAGGAACATCAGCACTGAGGTCCAAAACCCTTGACAGTAAGAGTAGAAGATGAAAATCAGAAATCCGCTTCACAAATGGAAGACTCTTTGCTCGATCCAGATGATTTTTCAATGCCCGCATTGTCACTGGGTTGTTCCTGTTCTCGATGGGAAAGGTTGACGAAAGTGGGCCCTGCACATCGACAGAATCTTTTGCATCAGTGAGGTGACCAGAGAAATAAAAAATAAATAACATTATAGGGCAATCTTATGCAGTTAATACATGAAAATAAAGAAACTACTAAATTGATGGAAAAGAGAAAAAAAAAAAAGAAAAAAAAGAAATCAGCCAATGACTCTCAAGTGCATTTATAATGGTGAAATGAATAATCAAATCAGACAGATGGTGATTATTAAGTACTGATCTTCAATTATTTGAAGAAATTAATGATATTCAGAAATTAATGAAATTTGATAGGCAGAGCTTCAACTGAATTCCACTGCACATCAACTTTATATGCACCGAATGGAAGAACTTTGGGCATCTCTAAGTTCCATTCTGAGCTATATCAAAAGAGCTTAGTCAGGATATCTAATATCCGACCAGGTGGCTCTTTGACTTACCTTTGATAAAATCCTTGACCAGCTATTTAGGATTCTTGGTCCTCAAAATTTGAAAGATTTATTTCTCTCATAATAGACCATATAATGTCCATATCAATCTCCGATTTCTATTCTTTTCTTCTCTTTTCTTTCTTCTTTCTTTAAATTATAAATTTTCAAATTAAAGAGAAGAACAACCCACCCATTCAATGGCTGATAGGAAAATCCACGGAAAAATAAAACCATACAGGATAAGACAATCACAAAGCAAGTGCCAAAAGGACCAACACTAAATTAGTGGGAGTACAATACATGATGCTTCAACTACGAGCCCACTTCTACGAATCCAATGGTACAATATCTTGACCAAGCCATTGGCTTGAAAATGGAAACTTCCAGAGGAACATGCAAGAACTAAACAACCCACTTCAATATCTATGGCCCAGATAAAAACCATCTTGGAAAGAACCTCGTAGATGGGAAGGGGTCTGAAGAAGCTTAACACTTGCCTCCGGGGCTCAATGGAGATCCATGGTAAGAGCAGCCACTCCAACTCGGTTTCCCCATACTACAATATCAAGTGAAAAAATCTAGGCCGGATCATCTCTTTAGGATCTTGTATGGCTAGGGATGGCTCACAATAATTGGTCTTCACAACACAAGTCCCAAAACAAAACCAATCAAGCCTTCATTACAAACACAAATTAAAATAATGATAAGCATGCCCAAAAGAAGATTTTTGAAATTATGAAAAGCATCTACAGGTGTTTAATTAGTTTAATTACATTGTAAATTCATATTGGTGAATTTATACACAGTAGGTCCACTATTTTGGAGTAGCTGCTGTAGTGAATGAGTGCGATCTAGAAAGTTGGGAATAGATGAAAGAGAGAGAGATGACAGAGAGAAATAGAAAGAGGGGAAGAATAAAGGATTAAGAGTGAGGAAGAAGGTGGTACAAGGGGGAAACGTAACTTCTCACTTTCAAATTCACCAAGATGTAATTACATGATTTCAACACAGTATTTCATAGGACAGACTAAAATGCAATGAAAACACAAATAACCCCTAACAATACACCCACATACGCGTGACCCTAACTAATAATTAATTTTAAAACATTTGACTTAAGAAGGCAACAATGTTTTGACCCTATTCTTTGAAGTAAGCTCCAAACTCAATAACCAACTTCCCATCCAGGATCAATTCCCTCTTGCCAAAGAGAACTTGACTCCATTGAGTTGGGGAAAAAATAAAGGAGTCCACCACAAAGGAATCATTGCACTTCATTAAAAAGGAATCGGGGGTGCAATTCAATTTGATTGCAGAAAAGCTAAAGATGGCATCAACTTACATTTCCCCCTTAAATGGAAAAAGTATGAGTTTCCATTAGTATTATGCTTAACCCTCCTACCAAACAACCATGGACACCTCAAAAGAATGTGACAAATCTTGGAAGCAAAAAATATCACACTGCACTGTCTCCATAATCGAACCAATCTTGAAGGTAAGCAATAACAATCATACACCTTCAAGTTGGTAATTTTCACCCAGCAATCTTGTATGGTTCAGGATGTGGCATGACCTTCAAATCAACTTCCCTGCAGCTTCAGAAACTACATTTGTACAAGTACCACTATCTGTTTTAGCCCAGCAATCTGTTCTCATTTTTTGAGAAGACTGGGTGGCTCTAGAATTTATCTTTGACTTTTTAAAGGTAAAGTTTTTGGTGCTTTGGGAAGAATAAAACAGGAAGGAACTTTCGAGTCTACACAGTTTTTCCAGTTGCTGTGGGTGATGTGGATCGTAAGGAATGACAGAATTGTCAGAGATAAGATCCCTCCTTTACTTTGGGAGAAAGTTATTTTTTATGCTTCTTTTTGGGCACATTCTTTTGAGGTTTTTGAGGATTTATTGCTGTCTTATGTCCAAGAGATTGGCAGGCAGCTCTAATGTAATTGTGATTCTCTGTTAGCTCCCTGTTTTACCAAGAGGGTTCTTATCCTCCATTCTCTGTAATATTCTCTTCATTAATAGACTCATTTTGTGTAAATAAAGGAAAATTCATTGAAAAGGCATTAAGGGGATGCCAGCCCGTAGTACAGAATGTCAAGCACTCTGAAGGGTGTCACAAAAATCAAAGATTGCATTAAAGTCATTAACAAGAGTCCCACCATGCCAGCTATTGACCGCAGTAAACCAGTGCTCTTTGCTGATCTGGGGGCTGAGGTTGATTTTTAAAAACTCTCCTTTTCCTCTCTTTCTAAATGCACCAGAAAATTGCCAGGGGAATATGGGACATAGCCTTTGTCTTCTCTTTTGTTGCCCAAATCCCTTTCCAGGCCCAGAGTTACCCTTCCGCAGAGTTGTAATAACCCACCATAGTCCAATCAGAGTCAACACCATATTTCAAAGATTTTTTATCTAAGTGCAATGAAGGACGATGTGCTGTACTGATTCTACATCAGCCATGCAAAGGGAACATCTGTTGACTAACAGATCCCCTCTTTGCAAATTATCCAAAGTAAAGATCTAACCATGTGTTGCCTCCTAGGCAAGAAAGGCAGCTTTCATGGGGGCAGGTGTTGTCCAAATCTGAGTCCAAAGGAAATTAAAGTTGCTTGACTCCAAAGGAAAGAGCTTCCTGTAGAAGGATCTAACAGTGAAGACCCCCTTCTCATCTAAGGTCCAAATTGGAAGATCAGTACTATTATGGTGCTGGAAGTTGTAGAGAAAGCTGCACTAGTCTTTTACCTGGTTGAGTTCCCAATCTTTCACATTTTTAAGGGGATGCTCCAAAAGAGCCCCCGATCTGAGGTTTGGAGGTGCTGACTGATGCACGCATCTTTCTCGCAAGCCAAGTTGTAAATGGCTGGAAATAAGACACTGAGGGCTTCCTGATCATGGCATGCATCATGCCAAAAATAAATATTGTACCCATTCCCCACCTGAACTCTAATATACAAGAAAAGAGATCATTCTAGCCTTTCCTGATGAAATTCCACACCCCTACACTGTGTGGTCCTCTGCTAGACTGGGAGATCCAATCTCAAGCCCATATTTCACAGCAATCATCGTAATGAATCAATCACCTAAGTCTGAAAAATGCTAGCTCATCTCCAGTCAACATTACTTTCTGCTTTGCGCAAGGAGAAGATAGGTTGAAATACTAAACAATCTCCCATGTTGCCGTCTTCATCTAAGGTACTTGGGACTTCTATCTCAGCTTCAATTACAAGGTGGCATCATCATCTTCTTTCTCGTGAGGACATTTTGCAACTCAATGCCCCAAACCTTGAGATTTCAAACAATTAACCACTGTCTGGACCTTTAGAAGTCGTTTTGGAGAGCTTCGGGGTCTTCCTAAGGTAGTCTGAAACTCCCTTTGCCCAACTGCTGAAGTAACTTATCTCACATGCTCCACCAGTAGTCTTTTCAAATCGAATGATCAATGCAGTCCTAGGAGAATTACACTGCATATCCTCCTTTATCTGAGTGGCAACTTGCATTGTATCTAGTTGTAATGAGATGACACACAGCAAGCTCGGAGGCACTGGCTGGCTTCAACCCTTTCATGTACCAAGCAATCATCACATCTTCCCATTCCATACAGGTACAAGTAGCCAAACAATAGAACCTTGATGGCATATAATTTAGATATTTGGATTTAATAATGCAATTTCAGCATTTAGGGATTTTCTATTATGTTTCATTAACTAGGGATTTGCTATTACTTCCCAAATTAAGTTTCCTAGTTTAGGGTTTTGCTATTCTTTCCTAGAGATTGTGTCCTTATTTAATATTAGGAGAGAGCCTATAAAAGGCTTGGTGTGGAACCATGAGCAAGGAGACCAGAATATTGAGAATTAAACCCTAAATTGAGTCTTGCTTCGATTTCCTTTCTCTTTATTTCTCCCATTTATTTTCTGTTGACTTCTTTTGATTTTTCTATTAATTTTCTATCATTTTCTCATCAAACCTACTAGAGTAAACAAAGCAATAACAGAACACATTATAGGGAATAAAAAAATAATTCTTAACAAAAAATAAATGTGGGCAACAAGACTAGAGTGTTTTTCCATATAATGATTTCTTGAGTTGACACACTAAGCTTGTATGTGCAACGGGAGCTCTTTGTTGCTGGTCAGTCATCCAGTGCCCATACTCCACAATAGAACGAGGTTGCAGGGAGGAAAGATAGACATATCCTTGAAGTTACTCATACCTTACTCATAAGATGCATGTTCCTGAAGTGCTTTGGAGTCATGCTATGGTTAGTGCCTAATATCTTATCAATAGAATGCCATCCTCTGTCCTTGGTGGTAAATTCCCCACTCCATTCTCTTCTCGAATGCTCCTTTGTTATCATTACCTCCTCATATATTTGGGTGTCTGTCCTTTGTTTATCAATTGACTCTTGGGGTGGTTAAGTTGGATCCTTGTTCTATAAAATGTGTTTTACTGGGTAACTCGTGTACTCAAAATGGATATAATTTTTATAGTCCTACTCTGCACTGCTTTTTGTTTTTGCCGATGTTACCTCCTTTGAGTCTACACCGTACTATTCTCAATCTTGAGTGCTTTTGACCTAACGAGTTTCTTCCTCTACCTAATAGTTTATTATCTCTACCAAAATCATCCACTAGTTACTCCATGTAGTTTCAGTCCTTGTTGCCTTGATCATCCTAATCTATAGGTGTACTCAAGACGGCGGCTCAAAGGAAGAGAGCACCCTGCAACTTCTAATGCTACGCCTTTGGTTTCCTTGTCTGATAATCCCATTTCCACTATGTTGATCTTCCCATTGCTGTCCAGAAAGGTAAATGCACCTGCACACAGCATCTAATCTCCAACTTTGTTTGCTATAACTTCAAGTCACCTTCCTATTGTTTTCTTAGTGATCTAGCTTTTGTTGCTCTTCCTACATCTGTTTCTGAGGCCTTAGCCCACTCTCGATGGAGGACCGCAATGGTTGAAGAGATGCGTGCATTACACGAAAGTGATACTTGGGAATTGGTATCTCTTCCTCCCGATAAATCAATTGTCGATGGGTATATACCATGGATATCATTCCAGATGGTTTTGTGGCTCATTTGAAGGTTCATCTTATTGTAAAGGAACATACTCAAGTGTTTGGAATATTTAGAGACATTCTCCTCAGTCGCCAACCTTGCCTCAATACGTTGTCTGTTCATCTGTATACTACCACTTGTCACTGGCCTCTGCATCAGTAACATGTGAAAAATGCCTTCCTACATGATTATCTTTGAAGGTCAATATGAAGCAACCACCTGGTTTGCTGCTTAGGGGAGTCAGCCTTAGTGTGATGGCTCAAGAAATCATTATATGTTTAAAATAGTCTCCCAAGGCATGATTTTGTTGATTTAGTGTTGTAGTACTTGAATTTGGCTCTCGAAAGTGTGTAGTAGATCACTCTATATTCTATTGCCATACTCCATCTAGTAGCATTTTGTTTTTTTATATGTGGATGATATTGTGATTACCTATGATGATGAAGGTATCCAAGGCCTAAAGCATTTTCTATAGACCAAGTCATAGATCAAAGATTTGGCACTATTGAAATATTTGGGTATAAAAGTATCTAGATCTCATAAGGGAATTGTTTTGTCACGGTCCACAGAGGAAGTATGTTTTTCATCTTTTGGATATGATTGGGCTGTTGGGGTCCAAATCCATTGAGATATCCACAGACCATGGATCCTAACAGTAAGTTAGCGCCATATATGTGTGATTTGTTGCTCACCCAAGGTAGTACGAGAGACTTGTTGGAAAGTTGAATTATCTCATAGTTACTTGACCAGATATACCTTTCACAGCAAGTGTTGTGAGTCAATTTATTGATTTCCTGAGAACAAGCCACTAGGGATGCAGTAATTTGCATTTTAAGATTTCTTAAAAAGTGCCCTTGGGAGAGGTCTCTTATGTTAGGATCAGGGTCACGCTATACACAGATACAGATTAGGGTGCGGTGATTTACCTTCCGACATAAGATTGATGATTGGGTACTATACCTTTGTTGGTGGTAATTTAGTTTATTAGAAGAGTAAGAAACAAACTTGGGTTTCTTCTCCATTTTGGAAGACCTCTTAAATGATAGAGAGATGCTGTTGTTTTCTTTGTTATCTTTATTGAATGGGGGTAACCTTTCTTCAAGGAGGGATGATTGTTCTTGGTCTTTGGATCAATTGGGAGTGTATTCTTGCAAATATTTTTTTTGAATTCTTGACTTGTTCTAATTCTTCTTTTCCTAGACAGCTTCTCATCTTCTTTTGCACTGTGAATTTTCTTGGAGGATTTAGAATAAGCTTTTTTGGTATTATGGGAGAAAGTTGGGTATGTCCTTCAGTGGAAGACTTGTTAGCCATTTCTTTTGCAGGCATTGGAAAAAGGATAGGGCATCTTTATGGACATGTAGAATATTGGCAGTTTTAAAGGGGATACAGCTGGAGTGTAATGCACAGATATTCTCTATAAAGAAACTATATTGTGAGCTGGTTTGGATAAAATCCAGTATTTGGCCTCACTGCGGTGCATTGGTTTTCGATTTTTCAGAGGGATTAGTTTCCAGGAGTTACAAAGAGATGGAGGATCATGCTGGCTTGTTGATCTTCTCTTTCTGTCAATTTTCAGTTATTGTTTTTGTTTTCTGGTTTGTTCCAGATCTTCTTCAGACGATGTCTCATGCTCCCTCATGTAAATTCTTTTCCTATTGATGAAAATTTCTTTTTCTATCAAACCAATAAAAAAAACTGTGGTGGGTAGGTCACATGCTGAGTGAGAGTATAGGGTCGAGGCTCACACTACATGTGAACTTGTTTGACTGAAAAACATCCAAGAGTTGGGTCTTTAACATTCTCAATCTATGGAGTTGATGTGTAATAATCAAGCCACTATTCATATTGCCTCCAAGCCAGTCTTCCATGAGCGGGAAAAACAAATTGAAATTGATTCACTTTGCTCAGGAGAAAATTATGCAGAAGCTCATTACAGTCATTCATATGAAGTATGATTTGCAGTTTGTTGATTTATTCACTAAAGCCTTTGGAGGGGGGGGGGGGGGGGTGCTTGTCTTAAATTAATTTGTAAAAGGTTAGGATCATATGATATCCACGTTCCAGCTTGAGGAGGAGTGTCAATGGTTATTTTGGTCATTTAGCATTATTAGTGCGTGTTAGTGTTATGTTAATAAGCGTTAGTAAGTATGAGTATTATGGTTATTGGAATGCACTTAACATATATTATAATTATAAGAGACCTATTGTTGTAATTAGGTCCTCTGTTTTACCAATACTTCAACAGAGCAATTCCCTTCAATTTCGAATCAGCCAAATTCAACTTTCGGGCTTCCTTCATGTCATACCCTCGAAAATAGTTCTCCAAAGAATACACTCGATCATCAAATTCATTAAGAGGACCATTTTTGTTTAAAACTGAAACTTACAAGTTAGTTCCCTTATTCAAATGATCATTTTGGTCATCATGAAACTCAAGTGTGGGAAAGATAGTTATGCCACTTTCCTATTTGGTAGGAGAATCAATTGGCCTCTTATTCAAGGCAGCAACTTTTGTTGTTAGCTTATTTGAAGTAGTGGTTGTTGCCTCCAAAGCATTTTCCACGCTTTGCACCCCGCTAGACAACAATCCACCTTTTCTAACAATTCAAAAGTAGCCATTGTGCAGCAATTTTTTTTTTAATTATTATTTATTTTTTCACCACACTGTATCTCACCTAAGAACTTAAGCACAACTTGGAGCTAATTCCAGCCTACTTGTGCAATTTTCTCAAACTTGACTCCCATTTTCACAAGAATCATCTAGATAATCACCTTCAATACTATATATCTCACAAAAATTCAACAAATTCTCACAGATAATCCACAAAATGCAATAATAAAGTCAGATTCTTGATACTGGCAGTGACAATTAAAAACAGAAAAAAAAAAAAAAGGCCGTACCCAGTGCACAAGGCTACCACTTTGAGTGGGGTCTGGGAGAGGTGGATGTCGGCAAGCCTTACCCCATTTTTTGGAGAGGGCACTCCCAAGTCTTGAACCCGAGACCACCCGTACCGAGGCAGAGGCACTTGCCATTGCACCAAGGCACGACCTCTGACTGGCAGTGTCATTGATTCTCCAAAATGCGGATCAAACATGAACAATCAAATTTCCACAGGAAAGCTTCAAAATTTAGCAAAGAAAATCAAAATTTCAAGGCTGGAACATTGCTTTGCAACTCTGGAAGTAGCAGAATAAGTGTGAAAAAATTCACATTCGCATCACCTATGTGGCGACTGCACCTATAGTGGTTTTCCAGTGATGAAATTTGGAGTGAAGGCAGACAGGGGAAGATGATTCCAATGGTGGTGGCAGTATGTCAAAACAACTCTGACAAGGTTGAGATCTTGAAGGGTTGGGTGACTGGAATTTCTTTCACTGGCACATGGGAGCTCACAGGTTATCTGATGGCAGAGAAATCTCAGTGAGGGACCTTTCATGGGATTTTGTCTCTGATGGTGAAGGAGGAGTTGCAAGAGAAAATTGGAATTCAAAACATGAGCAGTAGCTGTCATTTTTGGCTATTCTGGCAATCAACAGTACTGCTTCATCTGAGTCTGTCTCAATGGAGAGTCGGGTGTATGGCGTGGATGATTGAAGTTTGCTCTGATATCAAATGATGTAGAACAATAGGGAATCAAAAAAAGAGAAGGGGAAGAAGAAGGAAGAAAAGACAGCAGAGAGAGGAGGAAGAAAAAGATGCCCAGGGAGGGGGTGGGACACAAGTGAGTTCTCAATTTCAAATTCAGCAAACTGTCTTTGTATGATTTCAAAACACAAATTCATAGGGAAGATTAAAATAAATAAAAGTTACAAATAAGACCCCAAATGACACATTTATTTACAAACAAACCCCACATACATATAAGCCTAAAAAATAATCAAACTAAACATATTAGGTTTTAGGACCAAACAACCCTTCTCCCTATTCTTTGAAGTTGGCCTCCAAATTGAGTCAAAATGATCCATGCAATAACTGGTTATGGATATTGCTTATGCAACTGTTGTAAGCTTTCAGGTAAGTGTGGTATACAACCGACAGTTCATGTGTATCGTATTGTTCAGAGTACTGTAGCAGTGAACTAGCTAAAGCTGTTTCATCTTTATAGGTTTATTTTATTTAGGATTTAATCAATGATAAAAATTATGGTTTGGGAATACTAGGGTTCTGTTTCTGTATAAAGGCTTGCTATACCTCTTTTGTATGACTAGATTTTCAATATAGAAAATGCCACAGTGAGCTTTCTTTGAAATTGATTCTTCGCGTACAATTCTTCTATCTATTCTGTTGTGTTCCTTTTTATTCTGTTCTTCTATTAATTTTCTGCAATGAAATCTCTATTTGCTACCCCATTGAAAACCAGTAATTTTATTATATTTATGAGAACTTTTCAAAGAAACCATAACTACTGCTGCAAGGCCTTTTTTACGAACTCCTAACTGTACTCAGACAAATCTACTACCACCCTAAACCCTGTTTGACAAATACCTGAACAAACAAAAATAAAATAAAATAAAAACAATAAGCAAAAAAGAAAACAATGGCAAGATGATAAATGAACAAAGTCAGCATGTAATGATCAATCTTTACTTAATTTTCTGTTTATATCGCGTGTTGTTATTTATGGGTGCTAGGGTTATTTATGTAATTTCTCAATTTTGGGATTTATTTTCCTTTTGGGGGTCATTTTGTACTACTTAGGATGGGAGTCATTTTTGGTAGGACTTTACAAGATAAATGGTTTTAGAGGGGGAATTATGTGCAAAATGGGAGTTGGCTTCTTTTGGAAGCCTTGGGTTTGGTATAAGTAGGAGCCTTTCGCGGTTTCGCCACTTCTCCAGGAGGTTTTTTAGCATTTTTTTTTGAAAAGATTTCTCTGCAGTTCTCAGCTCCAGCCACCTAGGGTAGTGAAGATTTGGACGCTTGGATTTAAGGATTCAACAATGCAATGCCTACCAGTCCCTCCATTGCTGCTAAAGGTGCAAGAGGCTAGTAGAAAACCACTGTTACCGTGCTGAAACAATGCCAAAACAGGTAGTTGTTCAGATATAGCGTGGATTTGAGGTATTTGCACTTGTGACTCAAAAAAAGAGGTTGACTTAGCCTTGGGCTTGATATTCTTTTCTTAATTTTGCAAAGTACTGCCTTGTATTGGGCACAGATCTAAAGATAAAGTCTATGTTGTGCCTAGAACTTGCCCTTTTTGCTGGACTGAAATTCACAGCAGTGATCTCTTTATTATTTTGAGGATTAATAATTATTTGAATTGAAGAAGGTTCTTAAAATATTATTCTAAAATCTCAGATTTTGTATGTGAATTTTTCTCTATTCTACACCTGTTTGCATCAATGCAACGTCTTAACATCTAGGCTTTTTTAAATCCTTCCCACATCAATACAGTTGCCAACTTTTATATGTTAACCAAATCAAATGGCAAGTGCATTGTGTATTGTAGAGGCAATTTACCTCACATGAAATCACTCAATGAAGCATTACATCCCATTGCAAACAATAGGTCATTGGAAGCTCTATTCAATCCAATGAAATCACATCTGTGTTGGGTCTTTGAAATGATTTCAAAGGCAAGTTGAATCTGTTGAGAAATTTGTCTAATCCTATCAAGGATAATGCTAAACATCTTCAGCCAGCTCAACACAAGGAGCACTTGTCTACTATCCTTAATAATTATCAAATAAGTTATCAGTGTTTGTAAGATCACCCTTGACTTGCAAAGCCTAGTACCAGTAGATTAAGTATGCCCAAACCACATGCCAAGCTGTGCAGCTAAGAACTCTAAAACACAGATTTAATTATTTGCAAGGCTAAAATGCATCTGCATCCACCTCTACCATCAATGAACTTAGACATGCAAATTTTGATGTACAATACCACATAGGCCTTATTTGAAGCCACCCCCCCCCCCCCCCCTTCTTGCACAAGACCATGCTCTAAACGAACTTTAGGAACCCATGGCAAAATGCTCTCATACTACAAACCTATTACTGTCACTCCATCTCAAGCTGTTCTATTCTTTGAAAGACAAAGTGCATACATCATCCCACTATTTCTTGTAACAACTGTCTCAACTCAAGAACCTGTTTAATCAAACAGGAGGCATTAGGTGATCCAAATGGGATCATGGCAGTGATCACAGGTGACTCTTGTTCCATGTTGATTTTTTATCTTCTCTTCAGTGATCAAAATTTGGCACATATTTTAAAATAAAATACGAGGAGGACAGTTTGTCCTCTAAAAGCAAACCAAAGTCAAAGTGAACTTATAAATCTTAAGCAACACCCACCAATCCCATTGAATATTTACCAAAGACACTCCTCGAAACCCACTAACAGAAGAGCATTGGAGTGAAAACAATAAAAATAATGCTACTCCAAACCAAGTGAAGGGAATCCATCTGTCTTTTCAAATCCCCAAGAACCAATTTAGTGCATTTAATGTGCTATAATTAGGTCACCTCTTACCAAAGATCACCAGGTATCCACGATTAACCAGTTCTGTATGCCATGAAATCCAAGGTCAATGTCCATGTAATACCTTTATATAATAACTGATCTCATGGAAATTGGACTTGAGGCATTTTTGTCTACAGAATGTTTGAGTGGGGCCAAACTAGTGACGAAAATTATCCTCAATATCTCTGCCCTTGGGGCTTTTGATCATCATCATCAAGGACAAGATGAAAATCAGCAAGTTGGGTAATAGCCAATGAATTATTGCCAGAAGTGATTTGGAATAAGCGCCACATGATCACCATTGTGTAGTGATCTCATTTTCCTCACCAATATCAAAATAAATCTCTAGGTCATCGGCTCAGCAATCCAAACTAAACAACCCCATAGTAAATAGTGCAATTAGGTTGTTGCAAACAAAATGCAACACTAGCCAATCTTCGCACTCTTAGAAAAAAATGCACCTTGCTTCCAAGAGGACTATTAGCAATGAAAACATTCCACATCAAAGTACAACAGAGAATCGGACATGAAAAAAAAAGTCACAATTTCACAAATGTCATAGGTTAAAGAAAAATCATCATCACTCTTTCAAAAATTGATCTTTGAAGAAGACTCAAGGCAATCAAGTTTGATCCAACAATCATTAGCAGCTGAAGGGTGTAGCCATGGTCCGTCTACCTCATTGACTGTCATGGATGTTTACATATTAAAATTCAAGGTTGGATTGAAGGCAGGGATGGAGGAGCAATTGCCTCCCTTGCTGACTTTTTCTTCTTTTTTTTTTTTTTTCTAAGAAGCAAATATATTAGGATGAGGGAGAGAAAGTCTTACAGAAGGATAAGGCGTTCCTTAAAAAATAAAGAAAGCAAAACAAAATAGAAGGGGGGGAAGCAGAACAACTAAAACAATAAAGATTTACGATCCCTCTAAAAACATAAACCATGGCAATTCCCTGAAAACTCCAAAAAATAAAGAGTGCAAAGAAGAACATATTATAATGAAGGAGAAAAAAGACTTACAAAAGGATAAGGCATTGGTCTAAAAATTAAAGAAAGCAAAAGAAAATGAAAAAGAAAAAAATAGGAAAAAAAAAAAAAAAAAAACCAGAACAACTAAAACAAGAAAAAAATTTAGACCCTTAAATTTTAAAGAATACAAAACCCCACATAAACAAAGCTCACATCATCCCCACCCAAAAGAATTTTGCAGAATGGACCCATTTCACCCTCTTCAAAAATTAATTGATACAAGCTTCACATCTCTATTTATGGCGGTTCGTCTTAGTTCTCAAATGAGGTCTGCCAGATGAAACCAAACCCCTAGCATCTACATAGCCTCAAAATTCCAAGGATGTTGGGAAAATTTTCCCTCCGGTCTCACTAATAATTCTTTGCTACTGGAAAAAGGTAAATAAAAATGTACACTAATATCATACTCTGTATGCTTATTAAAATTTGTCAGTTTCTTAATTGTTCTTGTTATCGGCAATACTTTTTCTTGTCTAGAGAATTTAAAAAATGAGGTGTGCATCATTTTGAGTTCTAAAGGCCTATTTGGTTAGGGTTTTGAATACAATTTCCTTATCTGGAAAAAAAGATACAAAGAAAGCCAAAAAAATCATGATTGGTGAAGTGTTTTCAAAAAACCATTTTAGAACATATCCGAAAACTACCCTAAAAATATAGGCATTCAGGAAACAATTTTAAAGTGTTTCTTGTGTTTTCAATTATAGTTTTTTGGCTGCAATGAAAACACAGAGTATGGGATATAACTCATATTTTAATAATAATAGTAATAATGATAATAATAATTCTAATAAGTAATAATGATAAATATTATTATTCTATTAACAAATTATCTCTTGGATACAATTAAGTCTTTAACCATACAAAATTCCACTATTTTCATTTTTGGAACAATTTCAAAAACAACTAACCTAATGCGTTTTCGGGTACAAAAAATACATGATACAATCCCTTCTTCTCATTTCCAAAAACAACAAACCAAAAAACTAGTTTTTGAATCCTTAACCGAATGGGCCCAAATATTGTTGCTTTAGCCATGAATGAACTTATTAGACAAAATAAGGTTCCATTGTGTATTTCATTGTCTCAACTAGAGGTGGAGTAGAATCTAAGTTAGAATTGTGAAGAGAGGCTTTAGAATCTAAAAACTCTAAGAATAAACGAAATGCAATTTTGACAATTTTAAAATGAATAATGAAGAAAATATTAAAAATCATGGTCAAGAAATTTCTTGTTGTATTAGAGTTTGGTACTTGTGTCTATTATACAAGAAGTGCTTCAAAATTGGGATGTTTTGTGTGATTGCAAAATACCACTAAGATTGGAAGGAAAATTCTATACAATAGCCATTAAACCAATGTTATATGTATCATAAAGTTGGGCAACTAAGAATCACTAATCCAAAATGCAACAAAATGAGAATATTAAGGTGGATGAGTACTATAATACTAAAAGGAAAATTAAAGAATGAGCTCATCCAAAATAGGTTAGGCATAACATGTGTAGAAGATGAAATTAGAAAAGTTGGCTAAGATAGTTTGGACAATTGTAAGTTACAATGTAGACAAAAAAACAGTTCACTGAGAGAGAGTGGTACTTGAAGTTAGATTGTTAGAGCTTACATATTGTTAGAGTTTATAGAAGGGAAAAGGGGGTTTTTGACTAGGAATAACACGGACCATCATTGTCAATAAGGATTTGGTAGGCTAAGATAGTTTGGACAATTGTTGGTTACAATGCAAAATAGCACTTCAATGAGAGAGAATGAGACTTGAAGTTAGAACGAAGAAGGGGGTTGTTGACCAAGAATAAAATGGAGCATTGTTGTAAATAAGGATTTGGCAGCACCTCCAACTTTCAAATTTCAAAAGATATTGCCCTAAATTGCACATAATGATGAAAAAATAGAAATTCATATAGCTAGTTGCACCTAGTAAGACTTAAGGGCTAGATTTTTCTTCTTCTTCTTCTTCTTCTTGTTTTGTTATTTATACTAATTCATATTCATCAAACAATATGTGCATACAGTTTGATCATTACCCTCCTACAGCAAATTCTCACATAAATATAATGAGTTGGTATGGACACATGCATCACACACTCTTCAATTGGTCATTCTCTAAATTCTGATTAATGTATGTAGATATCTTAATACATTCTCAACACACATAGGATACTCTTTAGTATGACATTCACTAATTCTGCCAACTGAATATAAACATCCCGATTTGGTTATTTATACCAGATACCCTTCAATTCGCACTCTTCATTTAGTAGCCTCAAGTTAAAGTTTTTAGCCAATAAACATTAAGCATACAGAAATCATCAACATTATAGAGATTATGAGCTTCCTTTAACATGGCAATATATGAGGCACAAACAAATTGAAAAATATGCTTAAATAAAAGCCCTAGTAGCTGAGCAAAACGCACCTGGTGATCAAATATCTTAACAACCACCAAGAAGAAATCATTGTCAACTTCCCTGGTGTCCTTGCCTCCAACAACCACATCCTTCTTCATCTTCGACAACTTGGGATCAGCATCCTCCCCCAACTCGGTCTCAAACCACCCTTCCTTAAACAATTTCACACACATATCACTCATCTGAAACGCCTCAAAGTGCACATCAGCACCACCATCCTCACTAACCTCCAATTTCACCACCGCTGTCACCCACTCCTTCAATCCACTTTCCCCATGAAGCTCCGCCGCCTGGAGAACCTCCCTACTAGAGAGCGTGTAATCTTTCTTGGTCTGACTAATCGTCTGCGAGAAAATAAACCCCACCTTCCTCATCCCCAACCCCAACGCAATCGCCTCCACCGCATTCTCCTCTTCCGGGTTCCGCAGCAGGATCAAATTGTCCTCCAACCCCTGCTGCGGCGGCTCGTAGATGAAGTGCACCTCAACCTTGCCCTCCGGCGACACCGTCCCGTACATGAACCCGCCGCGCTTGACCGCGAACGCCAGCGACTCGTTCACGTAGTGCTGAAACGCATTGGCGGCGTCGCGATCGAAAGACGCCAACTCGCAGTGGGGTGATTCCTGGCGGGCGATGCGCATTTGCTTGGCGATGAGGTCGTCCATGGTCATCTTGCGGCCGAAGGAGCCGGCGGGGCGGATGGCGGGGCCGGCGACGGTGCGGGAGCCTTCGTAGGCGAGGTAGACGATGGAGCCATGGCCGAGACCCAGAGAAGATATTGGAGTGCGAGGATTGGACATGTCGGTGAAGCGGGCGAGATCGTCTGGGGTTTTTGCGAGGAGGAGGTTTTGGTGAGTGGAGAGAGTTTGGGTGGGGACGGGCACATTGAGGTTGGATTGGATTAGGGACTTGAGTTCTGCGACTGTGATTTGGGGATTGTCCACGGTGATGCGTTCGAGGCCATCTCTGCTACGGATTCTGATCATCATCTTGGGAAGGAGAGAGGGAACGCCGGCGACGCAATCTGGGAGACGGGGAATCGGGCTCGGAAAGACTAGTGTCGGTGCAGTTCACAGTAGAATTGTGGCGCAAGACAGGGGAGAGAAAAAGAGAAGTAATTCAGAAATCGTGTTGTGGAATTAAGAGAAGCCGGACTCCATCTAGATTCGCTGCTTTGTTCATTCATGTTTACGAAGGAAGAAAGGAAGCGGTTCATGTTCCCAAAAAATATATTACCAAGTTATTAATTATCATTTAATGATATTTTTAAAACATAAATAATGAAATTGATAAATTTATTTAAGTTTTATCTATTAGTAATTTTTAAAAAAAGATAATTTTTTTTTAAAAAAAGAAGGAAGGATATACAAAAAAGATAATTTAAAAACAAAGAAGAAAGTGTTATAAAATGATGCATAAATTAATAATAAAATAAATAGAGATTAGCAGGAAAAAAAAAAAATGAAGACGACACTGAATTTATGTGGTTCGGCAATGCTTACTTTACGAACGGATGAAATCAAAATTTCACCATCTTAGGAGGAACTAGAATATGATTAGAACTCGGTCTTGTACAAAACTGTTGAAATATTCTTTATTGATTGAAGATCACAATTTTCTTAGATGTGAGACATCATTGATCTGAACCACACACATTCTCTACTACCTTCATGGATAGCTAGTATTTCAGAATGATTGAAGGATATTGTTGTAATCGTTTGCTTTATTCTCAAATAGCATTGAATGTGTTTAATTTTATTTCAGTGCCGCCAAGTAAGAGTAGAGTTGTATCTTGCTAATATATTTACAGCAAATGCAATGTTGGGTTTTGTACAATTTTTCAGATACATCAAAGAGCCGACAACACTTAAATATGGTATTTCAGGATCAAGTAATTCCTCCCCCTCATTGCACTTCTAGTGCAAGACGTTATATAATTTTACAGCTGCTTTAATCTTTGGAGAATACAGTTCAAAAGATAAAGTTGTCAATTTTCTAAAATCTATTTCTTCCCATAAACAATAGAAGTAATATAAAAAAATTCTTTACTGCCTTCATTTGTAGTTTCAATGTGATATCATTGACTATCTTGCTTCTAGGGGGTCATCCCTCTTCTGGGGGTTATTCCTTTTTTGGGGGATCGTAACCTCACATCTCGACGCCAATGATAATTTCAATCATGATCACAACTTTGCCCACGACCATACATACGACCTCGTCCTTGATCACGAAACGTGTTCATATTCACGTCAGGGAATAGGGTCGAACCAATTTGACGAGTTTGGTAATATTTTATCAAAAGGTCGTTATTTTACTCAACAACACGACATGATATGAATTCAGAAAATTTACTAAATTTCCTATCCCTATATTGCCGTTGTAGAAGCATATTACTAGGATGAAAAGTAGTAAATGTCTTTTTAAACATGTATTTGTCGATAATATTTTCATCACATAGCATTTTAGCTTCGAGCTAATTTTATGTAGAACTGAATTATATTTATTGATTGCTTTAAAATCTTACAACTTTAGGTGCAGCCATTCATATCGAGTTTTTGGTCAAATCTGATGGTCAAATATATTCTTTAAAATTTTTTCGTTGAATAAGTGAGTCTTTAACAGTGATGTATTCAGTCTTTAATTCTTCCTCTATAAATATAATGATAATAACAATGATAATAAAAATGTATGAAAGAGAAAACAATTATAACATTTATGAGAGAGAAGAATTATTAATTAGATGATGAGCTGAATATAAAATAAATGAGGCAAATACGTTTGAGTCCATGCATGATTATATATATTATAGTATAAAATATTTTCTTAATAAGTCGCTCACTTCATGCACCTTCCACACACCATCATACATACATGCGTGAGGAAGATCAAGACTTTTACGCAATCCTACAGGGATGCGATATTTCCATCTAAAATAGTATTTCCCAATTTCATTACATTTAGATGAATTTCAATATCAATAATCCATGATATATAATTATTGCATTTGATGTAAGTGGAACAAGTTTAATTTTACTTATGTTTGACATGTAAATAAAGTAACAACAATAAGGAAATTTGTAAATATAGAATGTAAAAGCTGAAATAAAATTGAAATAATAATATAATATTAATTCCACCCTTTCGGGCCACTTAAATATGTTTCTTTAGGAATATTATTTTATTTTTCTCAATTTGTACTCTTTAGGAGTATGATCCCAATTACAATATTAAATTGGAAAATAAATTACCACCTCCTCCGGAGGTTAAATGTACTATCTCATTTGGAGGATAATCTAAAAGAACCCGAACCGTGATATATGGATTTATTATGTAAAAAAGGGGTAAAAATGGAATTTCACAGATTTCATCGACGAGGCCATAATTCGCCGACGAAGGTTGAAGGCTTCTCGTCGACGAAATTTAGAAGCTTGTCGATGAGTAAATGCCGAGAGATTCAGGAAAAATTGAAATATCAGGCTCACCAACGAGGCCACCGACTCGTCGACGAAGCTAGTGGAGAATTTGTCGACAAGGACACCAATTCGTCGACGAATCCACTCGGGTCAAAGGGGCTATAAATGATATTTTTGGTTGCTTTGGGGCTAAGTTTCCCCAAACTCTCTCTTTCTCTCTAGAATTCAATGCTCTCTCTCTCTCTCTCTCTCTCTCTCTCTCTCTCTCTCTCTCTCTCTCTCTCTCTCTCTCTTCGATTTCTTCGCCGTTTGTTGCCTGATTCGCAAATCCAAAGTTACTACGAAGATCAGTGAAGGATTCTTTACGTTTCCAGCAGATCGGAATCTCGTTTCGAGCGATTTCGGGTTTTGAGCTAAAATCAAGGTAAGACTCAGTTTTCATTCCTAATTCAGTATATGTGTAGTAGTACGGATTGTAAGCCTGTATTGTACTATGGTTTGTAGGTTTTGGAGTCTCGGTTCGTAGTTTTGGGGACTGTAGAGTTCGTAGTTGGAATTCGGGTTAAGGTAAGGGGATTCTGTTTATATCAGTTTATTTTTGAAATCGGGATCTGTAAGCTTGTAGGCTACGATTGTATGTATGATTTGACTACTTGTTTGGGGAAATCTATCAGGTAAAAATGAGGGATTTTTGGGTTACAATTTTCGGGAAAATTGGGGATTTCGGGTATCATCTCTACTTTGTTTGGAAAATTGTTGGTTATCTTAAAACTGTATTATTGAGGTGACTGTAATTCATATTTGCATAAAACTGTATACTTGAAATTGTAATTGATATGATTTTCCGTAAACCAAATAAGTGTGGTATGTATGGATGTATGTATTTGTTCCAGGTATTTGTAAAATAGCTATGTGGCGACTTATTACCGTACGCTGAAATGTATAGTAATGTGAGTTCCAAAATGATTCCAGGAGTTTGTAAAACGGCCATGTATCGGTTAACTACTGTGGGCGAGAGTGGCCGGTTCTATATCCGGGGTGTGAAATATCACCAGTATGTTTCGGCTGGTCACCAAAAGGGTGTGTTCTACACTGTATGTAGCAATGTAATCACTGTGGGCCTAGGTCATCGCAGCGTAGTTGTGCATGTGGCAATGTAATCGTTGTAAGACTAGGTGACCTTGTGTAGTTGCGTATGTGGCAATGTAATCACTATAGGCCTGATTCGTCGTTTCGTAGTTGCGTGTGTAGCAATGTAATCGCTGTGAGACTAGGTGACCTTGTGTAGTTGCGTATGGAGCAATGTAATCACTATTGGGCCTCGGGAATCGTAGCGTAGTTGCGTATGTAGCAATGCAATCGTTGTGAGACGAGCTGACCTTGTGTAGTTGCGAACTGGTGTGATGACACTGACCATATGTTTTGGGTATCGTATATACTGGAATGGTTTTGTGAAAATATTGGAACTGTATGTAAATGTATGAAACTGTATGGAAATGTTTCAAACTGTATCTTTTATAGTGTTATGAAGTATGTAATATAACACTGGTATGCCACACACTGGTATAACCTGCTTTCTTTCTTACTGAGAGGTGTCTCACCCTGAATGTACGTACAATGTTTTTTTCAGGTCCCTCAAGTAGTCGTAAGTAGCATCCTAGCATCTAGGAGCAAGGGTGTCGTAGCTACTGTTAGTACCCACTAGGTATGAGTTTTGGTATCCAGGTTGTCGGGATAATTTTGTGGACACCTGGGGCATGTGTTGTAATGATGGAAATGTATATCCTAGTTTGTATAAACTCTGGTATGATACTGTTTACGTATAAAAGACCATTTTCCGCTGTATATCTGATGAGTATGGATTGTCACGTGTATGTATATAGGGCAACTGTGTACCCCACGGGATCGGACCCTCTTATTTGTATTGTATCATATACGTTTAAATTGATACAAAGACATGTTAGGTTACTTAAATTCACACCTGGGACCCACCTGCGGGTTCGGGGCGTGACAACTTGGTATTAGAGTTAACCAGGTTGTTAGGTTTTGTAGACTTGGTTAGGAGTATTGATGTGTACATACCAAAGTATAGGATGTAAGAAATGGGGAGTGTTGGTCTTGGGTTGTTCTGTTACTAGATCGGGATGTGTCGGCGGTATTCCGTGTTTTTCCTGGAATGACGATTCCAGTAAAGGCAAGGCAAACCATTGATGGATTCGTGTTAGTGTGACGGGACAGGCTTAGACCTGTGAGAGTAATAGTTGACATGATTAGGTCCATGATTGTGTTAATTGCGTACATATAGGAATTCTAACCGATTCCTATTCTGTTTTTAGAATGGAGCCCAAGGATAATAATTTGGAGAGTGGCTCTGAGGAGACGGCAAGTGATGAGTCTCCTTCTGTGTCTCATGGTTTTGCGAGACAAGTAATCCGAGAGATTGGACAGAGTGTTAGGAGACGTGAGAGCTCTTCTACTGATGCGGGGTGTACCATCGAGAGGTTTACACGCATGCATCCTCCGACATTTATGGTGGACCTGATCCGATAATGGCAGAGGACTGGGTCAAGAAGACCGAGAGGATTTTGGAAATCCTCTATTGCACTGAGAAGCAAAAATTCTTGTACGCTACTTTCCAACTAACTGGGGAGGCAGGGCGATGGTGGACTGCAGTGAGCCTACTGGAGAGACAGAGAGCTGGTCCATCTAATATGACGTGGGGCCGTTTCAAAGAGGTATTTTTTGAGAGATACTTTCTGGTCTCCACTCGGGATGCGAAGGTCGACAAGTTTTTAGGCCTGATACAGGGAATTTTGACGGTGCAAAAGTATGCTGCCAGATTTATCGAGTTATCTCGATTTGTGCCGTACTTGGTTTCGAATGAGCACAAAAAGGCTCGAAGGTTTGAGAGGGGTTTGAGGAAAGACATTCACCATCTTGTGGGGATGCTGTAGATTCATGAATTCTCTTTCCTGGTGGATAAAGTCACCATAGTTGAGACTGACCTTCGGGGAGATGAGGTAGTACAAGATCAGGGGAAGAGGCCAGTATCTTCTAGTCCTCAGAGTGGTCCTCGGTAGGGACAGTGGAAGAAGAAGAAGAGCTACAGTTCCAATTATTGGCAGAACACCGAGCGGCCGAGTTCTTAGGGGGATCCATCCTCCGCACCGTGCGCCAAATGCCGTAAATGGCACGATGGCGAATGTTGGCCATTCTGGGGTGTTTGCTACAACTATGGCAAGTCGGGCCACATGGCGAAGAGTTGTCAGGAACAAAGGAGGATTATGCTTGCACAGAGTCTGAATCGTGGGAGTAATCAGATGCCTTGGGGAAACTACCAGGCGACCACGGCTCCGGCGAGAGTATATTCACTTACTCCAGTAGATGCGAAATACGCTGGGAACGTGGTGACAAGTACCATGTTATTGCTTTCGAATAGAGATGTTGTTTTATTTGATTCGGGGGCAACCCATTTGTTCATATCTGCTAGTTTTGTGAAGTTGTGTGAGGCGGAAACCTGTGTGATGAATGAGATGTTGTCTGTGACTACATCGACTGGGAGTGTAACGATTTGTAGTAAGATATTAGGAAACTGCCCAGTTGTGATTCAGGAGATTCTGCTACTGGCAAACCTTGTAGTATACGACATGTCGGGTTTCGACGTCATACTGGGAATGGATTGGTTGTTCTCCAGTTATGTGGTGATTGATTGTCGTAAGAAGGTAGTAGTGTTCAGACCTCCTGGGAAGTGGGAATATGAGTTCGTGGGATCGTGTGTGCGTTTGGCACCACAAATTTTATCAGCATTATAGGCGAGGAGGTTATTCTTGGATATGGTTGTCAGGGGTACTTAACTTGCGTGAAAGAACCGCCGTGGGATGAATTGAGACTTAAGGATATTCGGGTGGTCAACGAGTTTTTGGATGTATTTACTGAAGAATTACCCGATTCACCTACGGATCAGGAGGTGGAGTTTGCGATAGAGTTGTTGCCTGGCAAGGCACTGATCTCTAAAACTCCGTATTAGATGGCTCTGGTAGAACTTCGAGAGTTGAAGGAGCAGTTGCAAGAACTACTGGACCAGGGTTTTATTTGACCTAGTGTTTCACCCTGGGGAGCCCAAGTATTATTTGTGAAGAAGAAGGATGGGTCAATGCGTATGTGCATTGACTACCGTGAGATCAACAAAGTGACAGTAAAGAACCATTACCTTTTGCCTCATATAGATGATCTCTTTGACCAGTTGGAGGGAACACATGTCTTTTCGAAGATCGACCTACGGTTAGGGTATCATCAGGTGAGGGTTAGATCTGAGGATGTAGCAAAGACCGCTTTCCGAACTAGATACGACCACTATGAGTTCTTGGGTATGCCGTTTGGGTTGACCAATGCACCGGTAGTATTTATGGATCTGATGAACAGGGTGTTTCACGAGTACCTGGATCAGTTTGTAGTGGTGTTCATCGATGACATTCTAGTATACTCAAGGAGTTCGGAAGAGCATGAGAATCATCTGAGGTTGGTGCTATAGAGATTACAGGAGAAGAAGTTGTATGCTAAGTTGAAGAAGTGTGAGTTCTGGTTGAATCAGGTCGCGTTCTTAGGTCATGTGGTGTCTAAGGGTGGTATCTTCGTTGATCCTAGCAAGATTGAAGTTGTGGTCGACTGGGCGAGACTGAAGAGTGTGCAGGAGGTTCGGAGTTTTCTGGGACTAGCGGGTTACTACCATCGGTTCATGGAGGGTTTCTCTAAGTTGTTTGGACCTCTGACATGATTGACTAAGAAGGGGGTGAAGTTTGACTAGACTAGTGATTGCGAGCAGTGCTTTCTCGAGTTAAAGCACCAACTGATTACTGCTCCACTATTGACCATTCCTTCGGGGGATGGGGGGCTTTGTGATTTATAGCGACATATCCCTAAAGGGTTTGGGATATGTGCTTATGCAACAAGGTAAGGTGGTAGCTTATGCTTCTCGGCAACTTAAGGAGTATGAGAATAATTACCCTACACATGATTTAGAGTTAGCTGCTGTTGTTTATGCCCTAAAGATCTGGCGGCACTACCTGTACAGTGTTCAGTGTCAGGTTTTCACTGATCACAAAAGCCTCAGGTACTTTTTCACACAGATTGAGTTGAATATAAGGCAAAGGTAGTGGCTAGAGTTGATTAAGGAATATGATTGCACGATCAATTATCACCCAGGGAAGGCTAATGTGGTAGCAGATATGTTAAGTTGGAAGTCAGAACATGCAGTAGTAACTGCAGTTGTAGCTCAACATCGTATCAAATGGGATCTGGAAATTCTTGGCGTGGAAATGGTGTCCGGGGATCATCAGGCTTTCATTGCTAGCTTGGTGATTTAGCCGACCTTGTTTGAGCATATTAAAGTCGCATAAGCTAATGATGTAGAGTTAGTTGAGATTGTGGAGAAGGTGCAACAGGGTTTGGCTATGGATTTTAACATCTTTGACAGAGGTGTGTTAGGTTTGGGACTAGGCTGTGTGTTCCAAAAGACGATGAGATTAGAAGGACGATTCTAGAGGAAGCGCATCGTTCTCTGTATACGGTACATCTGGGTAGTACGAAAATGTATCGAGATTTGCGTGAGTCCTTTTGGTGGAGTGGTATGAAGAGGGATATTGCTCGGTTTGTGGAGCAGTGTCTGACGTGTCAGCTGGTGAAAGTTGAACATTAGAGGCCAGCAGGGCCGTTGTAGCCTTTGCCTATTCCGGTGTGGAAATGGGAGCACATTTCCATGGACTTTGTTACCGGATTACCGACAGCACTTCACGGGCAAAATGCTATTTGGGTGATTGTGGACAGGTTGATGAAATCTGCTCACTTTGTACTGATGAAGGTTAGCTACCCTTTGAGTAGACTAGTGGACCTATATGTGTAAGAGATAGTGAGAATGCACGGAGTTCCGGTGTCCATTGTTTCAGATCGAGATCTGAGTTTTACTTCTCAATTTTGGAAGAGCTTACAAGAAGCGTTGGGGACGAAGCTTACTTTCAGTACAGCGTTCCACCCCCAGACTAATAGACAGTCGAAGAGAACAATACAGATCTTGGAGGATATGTTACAGGCTTGTGTATTGGACTTTGGTGGTAGTTGGATTCAGTTTCTGCCACTAGTGGAGTTTGCCTATAACAATAGCTTCCAAGCCAGTATAAGGATGGCACCGTTCAAGGCTTTGTATGGCCGGAAGTGTCGATCTCCTTTGTATTGGGATGAGGTTGGTGAACGTCAGGTTTTAGGACTTGAACTCATGTAGCAGGCATCTGAGAAGGTAGGTTTGATCTGGGAGAGAATTAGATCAGCTCAGAGTCGGCAGAAGAGTTATGCGGATGTTCACCGCTGGGAGCTGGAGTTTGAGGTAGGGGGTAAGGTATTCCTTAGAATCGCTCCAATGAAGGGAGTGATGAGATTTGGAAGGAAGGGTAAGTTGAGCCCGAGGTATATCAGACCATTCGAGGTCATTGAGCGAGTGGGTCCGGTAGCCTACAAAGTTGCACTGCCCCCAGTACTCTCGAGGGTCCACGATGTGTTTCATGTATCCATGTTGAGAAGGTACGTGTTGGATCCATCTCATGTTATCAGTTATGATGAGTTGGAAATTGAGGACACTTTAGCGTATGAGGAAATACCTGTTCAGGTTCTGGACCGTAAAGTTCAGAAGCTTCGTACCAAAGAGATACCGTTGGTGAAGGTATTGTGGCGGAACCATGAGGTTGAGAAAGTTTCTTAGGAACTGGAAATGGAAATACGCTGGAAGTATACGCAGTTATTTTGAGTAGTAGTTGGATAGCAGGGTGGTATGAGTATGTATGTATGTATGTAATCCTCTGTTATCGTATTGTATTTGGTGGTTAGTCTTTGGGAGAATCTTATTGTATTGTAAGCTCCCGAGAGTGTGTGTGTATGTAACCACGGCATTCCTCCGCCACAAGTGAGGGAATGTATGTATGTATCGTAACGGGGCTGTGTATAAATGACCGTCGTATTCTCTAGAGTATGTATGTATGTATCGTGACGGGGCTGCATATAAATGGCTGCTGTATTCTTTAGAGTATGTATGTATGTATCGTGACGGGGCTGCGTATAAATGGCCGCCGTATTCTCAGAGTATGTATGTATGTAGTAATATGAATATGTTTGTAATGAGAGATTGCAAATTTCGAGAACGAAATTTTTCTAAGGAGAGGAGGTTGTAAGAACTCGAACTGTGATATATGGATTTATTATGTAAAAGAGGGGTAAAAATGGAATTTCATAGATTTCGTCAACGAGACCATAATTCGTTGATGAAGGTTGAAGGCTTCTCGTTGACGAAATTCAGAAGCTTATCGACGAGTGAATGCTGAGAGGTACAGGAAAAATTGAAATATCAGGCTCGTCGACAAGGCCACCGACTCGTCAACGAGGCCACTGACTCATCGACGAGGCCACCGACTTGTCGACAAAGCTAGTGGAGAATTCGTCGATGAGGACACCAATTCGTAGACGAATCCACTCAGGTCAAAGGGGCTATAAATGATATTTTTGGTTGCTTTGGGTCTAAGTTTCCCCAAACTCTCTCTCTCTCTCTCTCTATCTCTCTCTCTCTCTCTCTCTTCGATTTCTTTGCCGTTTGTCGTCTGATTCGCAAATCCAAAGTTACTGTGAGGATCAGTGAAGGATTCTCTACGTTTTCAGCGGATCAAAATCTTGTTTCGAGTAATTTTGGGTTTCAGGTTAAAATCAAGGTAAGACTCGGTTTTCATTCCTGATTTAGTATATGTGTAGTAGTATGGATTGTAAGCATGTATTGTACAATGGTTTGTAGGTTTGGAGTGTCGGTTCATAGTTTTGGGGACCGTAGAGTTCGTAGTTGGAATTCGGGTTAAGGTATGAGGATTCTGTTTATATCAATTTATTTTTGAAATTGGGATCTGTAAGCTTGTAGGTTACAATCGTATGTATGATTTGACTACTTGTTTAAGGAAATCTATCAGGTAAAAATGTGGTATTTTCGAGTTACAGTTTTCGAGAAAATTGGGGATTTCAGGTATCATCTCTACTTTGTTTGGAAGACTGTTGGTTATCCTAAAACTGTATTATTGAGGTGACCGTAATCCATATTTGCATAAATTTTATACTTGAAATTGTAATTGATATGATTTGCCGTACACCAAACAAGTGTGGTATGTATGGATGTATGTATTTGTTCCAAGTATTTGTAAAACAACTCTGTGGCGGCTTATTACCGTACGCTGAAATGTATAGGAGCGTGAGTTCCAAAATGATTCCAGAGATTTGTAAAACAGTCATGTATCGGTTAACTACCATGGGCGAGAGTGGCCAGCTCTATATCCGGGGTGTGAAATAGCACCAGTATGTTCCGGCTGGTCACCGAAGGGTGTGTTCTACACTGTATGTAGCAATGTAATCACTGTGGGCCTAGGTCATCGTAGCGTAGTTGTGCATGTGGCAATGTAATCGTTGTGAGACTAGGTGACCTTGTGTAGTTGCGTATGTGGCAATGTAATCACTATGGCTCTGAGTCGTCGCTTCGTAGTTGCGTGTGTAGCAATGTAATTGCTATGAGACTAGGTGACCTTGTGTAGTTGCCTATGAAGCAATGTAATCACTATTGGGCCTCGGGAATCGCAGCGTAGTTGCGTATGTAGCAATGTAATCGTTGTGAGAAGAGGTGACCTTGTGTAGTTGCGAACTGGTGTGACGACACTGACTGTATGTTTTGGGTATCGTATATACTGGAATGGTTTTGTGAAAATATTGGAACTGTATGTAAATGTATGAAACTGTATGGAAATGTTTCAAACTGTATCGTATCTTTTATAGTGTTATGAAGTATGTAATATAACACTGGTATGCCACACACTGATATAACCTGCTTTCTTCCTTACTGAGAAGTGTCTCACCCCGAATGTACGTACAATGTTTTTTTCAAGTCCCTCAAGTAGCCATAAGTTGCATCCTAGCATCTGGGAGCAAGGGTGTCGTAGCTACTGTTAGTACCCAGTAGGTACGAGTTTTGGTATCCAGGTTGTCGGGATAGTTTTGTGGACACTTGGGGTATGTGTTGTAATTATGGGAATGTATATCCTAGTTTGTATAGACTCTGGTATGATACTGTTTATGTATAAAAGACCATTTTTCGCTGCATATCTGATGAGTATGGATTGGTACGTGTATGTATATAGGGCAACCGTGTACCCCACGGGGTCGGACCCTCATATTTGTATTGTATCATGTACATTTAAATTGATACAGAGACAAGTTAGGTTACTTAAATTCACACCTGGGACCCACCTGCGGGTTCGGGGCGTGATATGAACGTTTCATCTTTTCATGAGGTCGATTTTGAATATCTCTTCAAGAGGTTAAAAATATGCCCTCTTCAGGAGGTAAATATTTAATATTTCTTCTAAAGATTAAATATATAGACGGGAAATTTAAATATATAACATATTTTCTAGAGATTAGATATATAGCCTCTTCAGGAGAACTATCTCTTTTGGAGATTAAATATGTAAACAAAAAATTTAACTATATTGCCTCTTTAAGAGGACTATCTTTTCGAGAGATTTCAATATATAGTCTCTTCAGGAGGACTATCTTACCATCTCTTCTGGAGATTAAATATATATAACCTCTTTAGGAGGACTATTTTACCATCTCTTCTAGAGATTGGTACTTTATATATATATATATATAGGCGATACAAAAATAAAACTGTCCATTAAGGTGGTATAAATATATAGAAATATGTCATTGGTTAGAACCTCATAAATTAAATAAGAATTAAAGAAATATATTTGTTGGTTAGAGTCTTGTACTAATAACGTGTTATAAAATGATGCATAAATTAATATTAAAATAAATAGAGATTAGCAGAAAAATAAATGAAGACGAGACCAAACTTACGTTGTTCGGCAATGCCTACTCCATGGGTGGATGGGATCAAAACTTCACTATCTCACAAGGAATTACAAGATGATTTGGATTCGACCTTGTACAAAATATCTCTCTTCTCTCTATCTCTCCTATTTTCTAATCCTTTCTATATACTCACTTTAAACATGCAATATGTATATATAAGCATGTTATATGTATATCAAATTTGAGAGGGAGAGGGTGCCCTTTTATAAGGCAAGGGGTGGAAGATCCATCACCGACATGCTAACACATGGACGACCTCCGGATGACCCTTTTGTTCTTTGCTACATAGGAACTCACGAAGTATCTAGAAGAAGTTCCAGTGTGAGAAAGACCCTAGCAGAGATGCCGAAGAAAATCCGAGATCAAGACCCCTTGTGGGCCCTACACGACTCCATATTAGGCCCCACATAGCTGGGCCTCCCCTTTGACTTATTTTGTATTGTTGCAAGATAACTTAGCTTACAAGAGTCTTTAAATGTGTCTTGTAAGTTGTGTGCTTTGTGAGTTATGTTTAGTATTTATAATGTTAGAATTAGTGTAATGTTTTAATTACTTGGTTTCCCCATGTTTAGTTTCCCACGTGTTGTCCCCCCATGCTTATGTAAGAAGTTAATGTATTGTCCCCCTATGTTAGCTTATTATATCCCATTGTAATAATTGGAACAAGAAAGTCAAGTTAATATATTGTTATTGAATTTAGAAGACTTTGTCTTTATTGAAGTTTGTTAAGTTTTGTTTCAATCCTTGTGATTGAGTGGCGAGAAGTTACATTCATTCTCCCCAAAGATCAGGTGGTGAGAGACCACTAACAATCCATAAATTCCATTCATTTTCCTCTTTCACATCCTCCATCCATCACCCACACGACCACCACCAGGTTACTCCCACATGGCCAACAATACATAATTTCATTTGCTGCATATATATATACATCAATATATCAAAGTGTGCACAAAGGATTTCAGAGCTAGTCTAACTTGTGAAGAATAACATCAAGATATCCTTCATAGTTATTGGTAGCATCAGTATTCACTTGGACAATCACAAGTGCACAGTAGTTCCATTGCAACTCAAAGCTTGGTTAAGGAATTCTAAGGTGTGTTAGGGGTTTGTGGTGAATCAAACTAAGTCATCCAATAATTTTCTTTGGTGAGATTGTTCTTTATTAGACCCTTGAATTTCTTAAGAACCCTTATTTAAAGTTCCCTAAGCCTTGGATAAGAAATATCCTTGAATCCTTGCATTTTTATTCAAACCTGTAGCAGGTCAGGCGACTAACCCTGATGGTCAGTCGACTAACATGCTACTAAGTCTCAGTATTTTGTCTAAAATCTCAGATAGTTGACTGAGGCCCTTACATCAGTCAACTGACCCAACACCACCACTCCAAAAATTTGTTCTTCAATTCTTCAAGTGACTGACCTTTAAGTCCAGTCAATTGTAGTCACCCAGAATCCGAACTTTCAATATTAATTCACATTGTTTAAGTCCTTGCTAAACCTTGTGAGATCCTAGGCTTGAAATTATGAACTTTCATGTTTAAGTATCACATTTGAGCTTTTAGATTTCATTATAGGAACTTGCTAGCTTTATGTAACGACCTAAAATTTCCTACCATTTTTTTTTTCTTTAAATTGTAAAATTTCACTGCTCTGATGCCTTCTAATATAAACCAAACCATCATCACGGACCAAGTAGGGATAGTGGAATCAAAACACAATAAACTACCTAAGCAGTTGGAAGTGGAATACATACAACCATAACAAAATATACAATACCAGAGTGTTAGAATTCTTCCCAAAATATACATACACGACCATTTTCAAAATGCCCTCTTCTGGACCTAGGGACTACTAAAAAAAACTACTCAAAATACTCACCCTACTGTTAGGGCAGTAATGTAGCCCCCTCTACCTATGAGCTTGATCCGCTCACCTAGGTGGATCACTTGAAAAATATTAAATCACTAGGATGAGAAAATGCTCAATAAGACAAAAATATGCTATTACTAGTATGAGGCAACTGAGTCTACATAAATAATTTACTGAAAGAAATAACTAAACTGAGATATCATGTAAATACTGTGCAACTCATACCTACATGGCTTAAAATACAATTGTATTATCAAAGTTTCTATTTATCCATACTGATAAGAATATAATATATCTGCTGTTCTACTGTAAATCTGTACATACATAAATAATTGAGAAATATCCCTAGAAATCTGTATGTCATGATTTAACCCCTCATTACAGGGTTGTGCAACACATAGGCCGGACTTAACTCTGGTTGGCCTACTAGGATAAGTCATCTGAATACTCTACCAACCCTCTGTCTGGCCTTTACTGCAATCTCTCCAAAGGCTCAGTACTAATATCTACATCGTCGAATTGGCCTCCTCAACCCAGAATACTGGGGAGACTGCAATCTTTCCATAGGCTCGGTTGACGAAATCCACACACTATCTGAGATATGTGGTTGCACTCTGATATGAAAATAGCAATGGTACCGTGCTCTGTTATCTGAATCTGTCTGAAATAATTAATCAAGGATCTAATACTGTATAATACTAATATATATATATATATATATATAATTATCTTATTGTTTCATCTTGATTCCAAAATAACCATAACACCATAAATCTGATCTGAAATGCTGTATCTGGTTGAAATAACTTTAACATCTGACAGAATAATCTATAATGTCTAAGTGTCATGGTTTTGGTAATCATGGAATTCTGTAAAATTTGGTACAACATATTTCTATGCAAAAAATTCTATAAATCATAGTATTATGAAAAAATGCATAAATTCTAAAATGTCCTGACATTAACTCATGCCACACAATTAAATAAAAACTACCTGTACTGAAATCTGTATTTTCTGATAATAAAGATAATTTATACCCTATAGAGCATATCCCAAAAACACACATGTATTACTGATAATATTTTTGAAATTTCTAACATAGCATATTTCCCTTACTTATCTGACTCGGAGGCTGGCCTCCACTCAACTCTCGCACCCTCGGAGCACCAACCCCAAAAGCCTGCATTTATATATCTAAATTCTCTAGTAAATCAATACACCTATATTTCTTGAGATTGCCTATTCATAATTTCTTGAACTATAATTTACCTGAGCTCCTGAATAGATACTTGCTAGGGTCCTCAACCCTTGACTATAAGGGCCCAACACCCTATTCCTGAAAATATGACACCCCAAATTTATTCCACAAAACACCAATATATTATTATAGAATACAAAATCTGGCCCCAAATAATATTGGTAATACTAAAAATACCTAAAAATCCACCTACCCAAATTTTAGGATGGTTCCCAAACTGCTCAAATTGAATTTTTGCTCTAGTTAGGTTGTAGATAATTTCCCAAGGGTCACCGTGGTAGCTTCTGATCATCAAACCGGGGAGAATCAAAGCCAAAAATCTAGAGAGAAGTGAGAGAAACTTGTTTTCTAGAGAGAGAAAATGAGAGAGAATTTTTTTTTTTTTTTGCTAAAAACCAATTTTCTGCATATTTATAGGTAGTTGGCCACATGGCCTTGTCGACGAGCCACGTCGCCTAGTTGACGAGGCCATAAAGGCGGTTTGTTGATGAAGACGGTGCCCTTGTTGATGAAATTCAGGCCCTGAAAATAGCCTCCCAGTAAATTCTCGTCGACGAGACACGCGTCCATGTCGACGAGCCCAAGAAGATGATTTGTCGATGAGACCCTATCCCTTTTGTGAAATTTCCCTTTTCTTTCCTTTTTTTATTATTTATTTACTATAAATTCTCGGGGTCTCTACATTCTCCCCTCCTTATAAAATTTCATCCTTGAAATTTACTAGCTGTACCATACACCACTCTCTCAAGAAAATTGGCTACTTGTTTTATTAATTACCCTCACTTGTGGCGGAGGAATACCGTGGTTACATTCAAGGTCATAGGAGATTACAAATAAACTCATAAAAGAAAATTCTCCCAAAACCAAAACATTACCTATCCTATAATCTAAAATACAACCATATATGTATCACTCTACACTAAACAAACTTTGTCTTTATCTAAACAACATTGATTAACATTATAATTCATTAAATAAGTGTGGGTAGGTACTTCTGTCTAATTTCTTTCACAAGCTCCCATGAAGCTTCTTCTATAACATGGTTTCTCCACAAAACTTTCACCAGTTGAATTTCCTTGGTGCACAATTCCCGTGTCTTTCGGTCTAAGATCTGTACTGGTGCTTCCTCATAGGCTAGTGAATCTCTAAACTCTATTTCTACATAACTGATTATGTGGGACGGGTCTGGGACGTATTTCCTTAACATGGAAACTTGGAATACATCGTGTATTCTAGACAAAGATGGTGGCAGAGTTAGCCTGTAGGCAACTAACCTCACTCTCTCAAGTATCTCAAAAGGGCCAATATACCTAGGGCTCAGCTTGCCCTTCTTCCCAAACCTCATAATCCCTCTCGAAGGAGCTACCTTCAAGAATACTCGATCCCCACATCAAATTCTAACTCCTGGCGGTGAGTGTCTGCGTAGCTCTTCTGCCAATTCTGAGCTGTACTGATTCTTTCTTTAATTAGTTGAACTTTATCATATGCCTGTTGCACCATCTCTAGACCTAAAACTCACCTTTCGCCTACTTCATCCCACAAAAGAGGAGAACAACACCTCCTACCATAAAGCGCCTCATAAGGTGCCATGCTGATGATGGCTTGATAGCTGTTATTGTAAGCAAACTCAACCAATGACATAAACTGGGTCCAGCTACCCTCAAAATCTAGCACGCATGCATGAAGCATATCCTCTAATATCTAGATCGTCCTCTCAGTTTAACCATCTGTCTGAGGGTGAAAAGCAGTGCTGAATGCTAACTGTGTTCCCATAGCCTCTAGAAAGCTTTTCCAAAATCGTGAAGTAAACCGGGGATCTCGGTCTGAGACTATGGATACCAGCACACCATGGGCGTGAACTATTTCCTGAACATATATTTCTTCCAGCCTGTCCATGGAATAACTGACTTTAATAGGGATGAAGTGAGTGGTCTTTGTCAGACGATCAACGATCACCCAAATAGCATTCAACCCCTGTCGCACTGGTGGTAGCTTAGTAACAAAATCCCTAGAGACGTAATCCCAGTTCCACTTTAGAATGAAAAGTAGCTACAACTACCCTGTGGGTCTCTAGTGCTCAGCCTTTATCTATTGGCACATCAAGCACTGCTTAACAAATTTAGCGATATCCTTCTTCATGCCGCTCCACCAAAAGGATTCCCGTAGATCTCGATGCATTTTAGTACTACCTAGATGTACGGTGTATATGGATCTGTGAGCTTCCTCCAATATAGTTCTTCTGATCTCGGCATCTGTAGGAACACATAGTCTGGTACGGAACCACAAGGCTCCATCATCTGATATGTTGAAATCCTTCTCCTGTATGTCTTGCACTTTCTTTATCAACTCTGCAAACTCTAGGTCAAAATTCTAGCCAGCTTTAATCCTTTCTTGCAACGTAGGCTGAATCACCAGGTTAGCAATGAATGACTGGTGATCATCCTCTATTAGCTCCATGCCTAATCTCTCCAAATCCATTAGAATAGAGTGCTGAATCTCCATTGTTGATAATACTGCTCCCATTGACTTTCGGCTCAATGCATTAGCCACCACATTTTCTTTCATTGGATGATAACCAATAGTACAGTCATAATCTTTTATAAGTTCCAACCATCTTCTGTGCCTTATATTTAGCTCTTTCAGAGTGAAGAAATATTTTAAACTTTTGTGATCCGTAAAGATTTCACATTTCCCTCCATACAGATAATGTCTCCAAATCTTGAGAGCGTACACCACTGCATCTAGTTCCAAATCATGCACATGATAGTTTTTCTCATATTCTTTAGGCTGCCTAGAAACATATGCGATAACCTTGTCGTGCTGTATCAGTACGCACCCAAGTCCCTTCAGGGACGCATCACTATATAACATGAACTCGTCCTCTCTTGATGGAATAGCTAACACTGGGGCGGTGACCAACCGCTGCTTCAATTCCTAAAAGCTCTGTTCACAGTTATCAGTCCATTCAAACCGCACATTTTTCCTCGTGAGTCACATCAGCGACTCGATAATCTAGAAAAACTGTCAACAAAGCATCGGTAGTAGCTTGCCAAACCTAGAAAACTTCTAACTTCTTGAACATTCCTTGGTCTCAAACAACTCACCACTGCCTCTATCTTACTTGGGTCAACTAATATACAGGCCCTAGAGATCACATGGCCGAGAAAAGAAACCTGCCTCAGCCAAAACTCACATTTCTTGAATTTTGCGTACAACTTCCTTTCTCTCAATATCTGTAACACCAGCCTCAAATGATACTCATGCTCCTAAAAAATCCTCGAGTAGACCAGTTTATCATCAATGAATACTACAACAAACTAGTCCAAGTACTGATGGAACACCCGATTCATTAAATCCATAAATACTATTGGTGCATTAGTCAACCCAAATGGCATCACCAGAAACTCGTAATGCCCATATATAGTTTGGAATGCCGTCTTCGAAATGTCTTCTGCCCTAACTTTCACCTTATGGTAACCCGACCAAAGGTCAATTTTAGAATAGACCTGGGTTCCCTGGAGTTGATCAAACAAATCGTCGATCTTGGGAAGAGGATATTTATTCTTGACTGTCAATTTTTTTTCTCCCTATAATCTATGCACAACCTCATGGTCCCATCTTTCTTCTTCACGAATAGAATTGGTGCTCCCGAGGGCGACACACTGGGCCTGATAAATCCTTTATCCAACAATTCTAGCAATTGATATTTTAATTCCTTCAATTCGACTAGAGTCATACGGTATGGTGCTTTAGATGCTGGTGCCAACCCTAGCAGTTGATTCATGGTAAATTCAATCTCTCGGTTTGGTGGTAAGCCAGACAATTCTTTTGGAAAAACATCTAGAAATTTTCTTGAAAAGTAAGGCGTAGTCCCAAAAGGGGGGTGAATTGGATTTTAATAAATTCTTTTATTTCCTTTTAAGATTCCTTAAACTTCTTTTATTTCTTTTAACCAATTCTTGACTTTTTTGTTTAATTTGTTAATCACACAAGAACTTAGTTTCCTTTATCCAATCAACAACACAATTAACAACCAATCAATTAAGCACAATCTCCAAACCAAACAACCAATTTATTTGCCAAGTATAAGTTAACTGCAGCACTATTAGATTGATGAAAGATTTAGCGCTCTTTGGAATATTGACACAATCCACTCAATATAAAACTTTTAAACCATTCAATCACAATATAGCTTTTGTTGTCAGCCCTGAGTATATAAATTTGATTCAAGCCCTATAGTGAATGATAATTTGTATTTGTTGATGTAAAGCCTTGTATTAATTGATTTGATTAATATGATGTGTAATATAAAATCCAACACAATATTCACACTCTTCCCAATATTCAAAATCCAAATAAACTCTCAGTTAATTTGTTTTTGGGTGTTTAACCAAGTAATGTACTCACGTATGGTTTCCGTAACGAATGGTTTAACCAACGTACTCCCTTTCGATTTTTGCAATCCCAAATCTAAATTAAACTTTAAGTTTACTTGATTTACAAATATATGTAGTATATATGATATCCAATTAAACCATCCACGCAATTTAAATATGCTAAAAATAAAGAGTAAGGGAAAGAGAGAGTGAGACCGGAATTTTTACGAGGTTTGGCTTATACTTAGCCTACGTCCTCGCCTTTGGAAAACCACCAAAGGATTATTAAAATAAGTTCCTTTTCCAGGTGGAATAATACCATTTACACACTTCTTCCGTAGGCTAGAGCCCGCCTCTCCAAACAATGTTCCCTCGTTCGGTCACTCCTTCAAATAGGCTAGAGCCTGCATCTTTAAGCAATATCCCCTTGCTTAGTCAACGATCCAAACAATCATTGGAATCGTCAATCTACAAGAAATACAACCAAAAGATGTGTGCAAAGAATTCTCACACAAAGAGCTGATTAGTACAAGTTAAATCTATATACTTCAATCAAATTCACAATATGGAAATACGAAGCTCAAGAAGTTATCACCATAAGCCTTCTTTCTAGGTTGAAAGAATTAAGAGTAGACTCAAAATTTTCTTGATAAATTCACAGTAAATCTCAGTAGTGAAACTTGGAAATTGATTGCACAAGAGAGCTTTGAGAGAATTGGGAGATTTGAGTATTTTCTTGGTGTAATTAATCCTTAGCCTTGGGGAGTTATTTATAGATGAGAAATCAAGTCTATTTTGTGTTCCCCAAGTGACTTGGAGTGTTTCCCAAGTTTATAGAAAGTTTGGAGTACAAGAAATATAAGTTTTAATTTAAAAACTTCTAAAAAATATGTCTGTTAACAGTGTTCAGATGTCTGAACTTTCGAGTTCAGTTGTCTGAGGTGGTTCTGCCTCTTTAAAAAACCTTCAGCAAAAACTTTAGATGACTGAACTTAATCTTCAGTCAACTACAGATATTCTTCAGATGACCGAGGTCAAGGGTCAGACGACCAAAGTGTCCGGTTCAGTCTTATGATGTTCCGCCATGAACAATGTTCAGTTGGCTGACAGCTTCGACCCTAATTAAGTATTTTAGTCATAACTTTTTCTATACAACTCCAAATTAGGTGTTCTTGGTGTAAAAAGAAAGATAAGATAAAATCCTACAACTTTCATGTTGAACACATTTTAAAACAAGGAGTTTTTGATAGAGAACAATACACCTCAACGCGGATGTATAAAAAATGACAACAATTGTGAAATCCTCTTTTTGGTGCTTTTCATTCCAAAAATGATTCTAACCTTTTTAAAATAATTTTTGACCTTATAAAAATATTTTCCAAGTAAGTTAAAAGGTTTCTAGGTCTAATAAATTAACCTAAGAGTTTCTTGTATCCATATTGAAATCAAATGAAGTATTTACATAAAGCTTTCTTAAGAATCCTTCAACTCTTGAAGTCTTCATGCTTTGTCTTTCTTTGAGCTCTCTCACTTTGCTTTTCTTTGACTCTTTTGAATTCTAAATTTTCCTTGGCTTTCAAAAAATCATGCATGTCCTCATTTTCTTCAAGCTTTAAAATATCATCTTTAAATCCATGCTTTGACTCTTTTAAACTTCATTTGATCCTTGTGAGCACTTTGACCTTACTTTCACATATGTGATCCCTGTGAGTTCTGAAATGTCACCACTCAACCAAAAATGTTAAGTTCCACTTATTTGTTAGCATAAAAAAAAAAAAAACCAACAAGATTTTAAGCCTTGTAAGGTCAATTTCTCTAACTACTGAAATATCAGCCTATTTTAATTCTTCTTTTGGAAATTCCTTTATGTAGGCAACATACCCTTAGCAACCACCCTACAACAGTCTCCTCACCTGAATAGTTGACACTAGCTGTGGCGAGGCACATATACATGAACCAATAAATCTGTATTCTTACTCACCCAGGGGGTTTGAAAATCATTTCTTTTTTTTATGGCAATCTATGCTGGCGTGATTAGCTGCCAGCCAATCCATACCTAGTATTACATCAAACTCCTGCATGTCTAATTTCACAAGATCAGCTGATAGTACTTTTCCCCGAATGGCCACTGGAAAATCCCCAAGTACCTTCCTACATCTCACCACTGATCAAGTTGGCGTAGCTACAGTCAACTCGACATCTAAAAACCGTGCCTTATAACCAGTCAATTTAGCATACCCTGACGAAATAAAAGAATGGATGACACCTGTTTCAAACAAAACAACAACTTTATACAAAAAGCGATAAAGATACTTGTAACTACAACTCTAGCTGCCTCGGTGTCACCCGGGGTCAATGCATAGTCCCTTGCCGGTGCAGTGTTCCTTTGTTGGCCTCCACAAGATGCCTGAATACTACCTTGAAATGGTTTGGGAGCTGATGCCTGGGCCGACGATCCCTAACATGACCAAGACCTATGCTCGGGTCTCCCACAATGATAGTAGACGTTCTCTCCCATCCTACATTAGCCTGGATGCCTCCGACCACATCTGGGAAAAATAGGAATAGTCTGTCCACCCTGAGGACCATTGTGCCCCTTCATCCGTCCCTAACTTCCTCCATATCGGTCTCCTCTCCATGGTCCTCGGCTAGAACCCACCTATAAATCTTGAGAAGTGGGCCTCTTCCTTTGACTCTGAGCTACAACACCCCTTTGCATGCCACTCTTGATAACGGTAGCTTTGTCTATCACCTCTACGAATGTCTGAACCTGAAAATTGATGACCTGCTCAAACAAATTCTACCTCAAACCTTCCTCAAATTTCCTTGCTTTCTTCTCCTCATCTGTTTCCAAGTGTGGGGCAAATCGAGACAACTCAATAAATTGTGCTGCATACTGTGATACTGTCATCTGCCCCTAAACCAAATGCAGGAATTCTGCTGCCTTCGCACTCCGAACGATAGCAAGGAAATATCGCTCGAAGAACAGCTCCTTGAACTGACTCCATGTCACTGGTATGGGATCAAGATTTTGCTCCTTAATTAGCTTTGCCAATCTCCACTAGCATTTTGCCTCCCTTGTCAATTTAAACGACGCAAATGACTCCTTCTATTCGTCTGTACATGAAAGCACCGCCAATATCTTCTCAATGTTCTAGACCCAATTTTTAGCCACGATCGGGTTAGTACCTCCAGCAAAAGATTGGGGCTTCATCTGCATAAACTTCTCGATCGTGCAGCTACACTCCCTCGAGCTCCCAGCCATCTCAGCCATCACCTACTGGGTGATGCTGCGCAATACTACATCAGTATCTCCACCTCCCATACTAGAAGGTCTTGCTCCATCACCCCCAACATTCGTACCACTGATCCCAGGGGTCCATCCTAAGAAGACAAAGAACACTATTTAATGACCTTATCTCTCAAGCAGATCTAATTTATTTCATTCAACTAAAATTTCATATTCACTATTAACTATCCTCCTTGATCTTAATTCAAAATCAAATTTTGTAACCTAGACACACGACCCGATAGTAGTTTACTATGGCTTTCCTGAAATCATCACCCGAGGAAAAATATAGAAACCACCATGGAAATCCTGTACCTAGACTACAGAACAAAACCTCAAAACCTTTCCTATACTTTGGTATTGCTTCCGCTGCATTCTAAAGTCTACAAGACCTAGCAACCTAGGCTCTGTTACCAAACTGTAACGACCTGAAATTTCCTACCATTTTGTTTTCTTTAAATTGTAAAATTTCACTGCTCTAATACCTTCTAATATAAACCAAACCATCATCACGGACTAGGTAGGGACCATGGAATCAAAACAAAATAAACTACCTAAGCATCTAGAAGTAGAATACATACAACCATAACAAAATATACAATACCAGAGTGTTAGAAATTCTTCCCAAAATATACATACACAACCATTTTCAAAATGCCATCTTCTGGACCTAGGGACTACTAAAAAATAACTACTCAAAATACTCACCCTACTGTTAGGGCAGTAATGTAGCCCCCTCTACCTGTGAGCTTGATCTGCTTGCCTAATTGGATCATCTGAAAAATATTAAATAACTGACATGAGACAACCTTCAGTAAGACGAAATATGCTATTACTAGTGTGTGACAATTGAGTCTACATAAATAATTTATTGAAAAAAAAATAACTGAACTGAGATCTCATGTAAATACTGTGCAATTCATACCTACATGGCTTAAAATACAATTGTATTATCTGAGTTTCTATTTATCCATACTAATAAGAATATAATATATCTTCTGTTCTACTGTAAATTCATACATATATAAATAACTGAGAAATATCCCTAGGAATTTGTATGTCATGATTTAACCCCTCATGACAGGGTTGTGCGGCCCGTAGGTTGGACTTAACTCTAGTTGGCCTACCAAGATAAGTCATCTGAATACTCTACCAACCCTCTGTCTGGCCTTTACTGCAATCTCTCCAAAGGATCGGTACTAATATCTACCTCGTCGAATTGGCCTCCTCAACCTAGAATACTGGGGAGATTGCAATCTCTTCATAGGCTCGGTTGACGGAATCCACACACTATCTGAGATATGTGATTGCACTCTGATCTAAAAATAGCAACGGTACTATGCTCTACTGTCTGAATCTGTCTGAAATAATTCATCAGGGATCATATACTGTATAATACTATTATATATAATTATCTTGCTGTTTCATCATGACTCTAAAATAACCATAATACTTTTAATCTGATCTAAAATGCTAAAATATCTGACTGAAATAACTGTAACATCTGACTAAATAATCTATAATGTCTGAGTGTTATGGTTTTGGTAATCATGGAATTTTTTAAAATTTGGTACGACATATTTCTGTGTATTCTGAAAGACTGCATAAATTCTGAACTGTCCTGATATTAACTCATGTCACACAACTAAATAAAAACTCCTTGTACTAAAATATGTATTTTCTGATAATAAAGATAATTTATACCCTATAGAGCATATCCCAAAAACACACATATATTACTGATAATATTTTTGAAATTTCTAGTATAGCATATTTCCCTTACTTATCTGACTGGGAGGCTGGCCTCCATTCAACTCTCGCACCCTCGGTGTACCAACCCGAAAAACTTGCATTTACATATATAAATTCTCCAGTAAATCAATACACCCATATTTCCTGAGATTGCCTATTCATAATTTCTTGAACTATAATTTACCTGAACTCCCGAACATATACTTGCTAGGGTCCTCAACCCTTGACTATAAGGGCCTAACACCGTATCCCTAAAAATATGACACCCCAAATTTATTCCACAAAACAACAGTATATTCTTATAGAATACAAAATCTGGCCCCAAATAACACTAGTAGTAATACTAAAAATACCTCAAAATTCACTTACCCAAATTTTAGGATGGTTCCCAAACTACTTAAATTGAATTTCCGCTCCAGTTAGGTTGTAAAGAATTTCCCCAAGGTCACCGTGGTAACTTATGATCGTTGAACCGGGGAGAATCGGAGCCAGAAATCTAGAGATAAGTGAGAGAAACCCGTTTTCTAGAGAGAGAAAATGAGAGAGAGAAATTTTTTTTGCTAAAACCCTATTTTCAGCATATTTGTAGGTGGTTAGCCACGTGGCCTCGTCGACGAGCCACGTTGCCTTGTCGACGAGTCCATGAAGGCGGTTTGTTGACGAAGACGGTACCCTTGTCAACAAAATTCAGGCCTTGAAAACAACCTCTCGGTAAATTCTCGTCGACGAGGCCCTATCCCTTTTGTGAAATTTCCCTTTTCTTATTATTTAATTACTATAAATTTTTTGGGTCTCTACACTTTAAATCAATTATGGGAATATTGTTGTACTAAGCTTAGAATTTTATTCTTGAAATATTGAAGTAACATCTTTCCACATTTTAACTTAATACCTTTGTGATGTAACTCTTGGGACTTATTTCTGAATAGCATCATACACCCTTTCAAAATTCCAAAACATATGAAATTTCCTCTGATTTGGGTGTTTATATTGATTAACTGAATTCTTAATTTAAAGTGTTTAAGTGTGTATGCTTTCTTGTGAGGGTTGAACCATAGGACTAGGCTAACCTCCCCCATACTACATCATCTTGGTATCAGAACATACATAAACTTGGGGGTGTTACCATCTTGTCCTACATCTGTTTCGTATCAAAGCTTAGGTTAGAGCCTAGGTTAGAATAGGCCGAACCCTCAAAGTTCCTATTTCATTAGCTCGTAGGATTTTAGTTTTAGACTAAAACAGCCGCAGGATTTTACCTAGAACAGCCCACATATATTCTGGATTTTTGATATTTGGAACTTAGTTTGGTTAGGTTTACACTTGACCCTACTTTGTGTGACCAAACACTAATCAAAGGGCTTCCCTAGTGTGTCAGAATCCTTCCCCAACCCCTAGGATGTCTACTCAAGTCAAGAATCCTTATTGAGGTCATAGGATTAATGTTGAAAGAGAACCATATATGCCTCCTAGAGAAAGACCTCCCCCCTTCCACAAAGGTGAGTGAATTGTCAAGATGACTCTTGTAGAGACTAGGAAAATAATAATAATTGTCATGCCTTGAACCCGGAAATGGGACCCGGGGGTGAGAATGTAATCTAACCTGTCTCTATATCTAATAAAACATCCAAAGATATAGTACAATGGATGAGGGTCCAACCCCGTGGGGTTCCCAGGCACCCTAAACACATCCAATCACAATCATACACGCAGCGAAAAAAGGTCATCTATATACACATATGCAGTACCATACCAGATTTTATACAAGAGCAGAAACTGGCTCTATCAAAATGTACAAACGGGTGCCCAAAAACATCTCAAAATGGCAACCCACCAAAATTACAGTCCTAGCACTTACCCAGCGCTAACTGAAGTACACCGGCCACTACGCTCCCTACACCAGGACGCTAGTTCCGGTTACTTGAAGGACCTGTAAAAATGTATGTACAGCAGGAGTGAGACACCTCTCAGTAAGGAAGAACACAGGTTATATCGATGTGTGGCATTTGAGTGTTATCATGATACAACATACACGCAATTAAATGCATTCCAGTACTAATTTCCATAGTGCATACACGCACACATACACATACACATGATTAGCAATCTCGGTGTCGTCACACCCTTCGGCCCGAAGCCGATCCGCGACAATCCGGCATTAGCCTAGCCAACCAGCGAAGCACGGCGCCACCGGCACATGGCTAGTCCCCGACTCCCATGGCATCGTACCGGATCTAACTAGTGGATCCACACCCTTCGGCCTGATCTGCCGGTATAGGCTCACGCCCTCAGATATAGAGCCAGACACTCTTGCCTACGTGGTAGGCAATAAACATGCCCTCGGATATAGAGCCGGACACTCTCAGTACCTGGACAATTCGGAACCCTATTCCTACTAGCCATTTAACATATCACACACACATGCATGCTCATATAACCAAACAAACCACACCTATTTGGTAATCTAAATCATGGTTTTCCAAACAAATACAGTTTAAACAAGTCAAGGCATGACCATCCCAATATCACAGTATAAATCACACATATACTCGGTTTTCAACAAAACCAGGGATGCAGCCCGTCGCCCCCTTTTCCCAAAAATGTAATAATGAAAAACCTATAGTTTTCCCTATTAGATCCCCCAAATGAGTAGCCAAAACACACACAGGACCGTGGACCACAGTTCCATCGAGTCTGATTTAAAAAATAACCAATATAAACATAGTCCCCCTTACATTTTCCCCGAAAAACGAATCCCGAACTCCAAGGTCCCTAAATAGCGAATCGAGTTCCAAAACCTACAAGTCACAGTACAAAATATGCTCACAAGACAGTCACCTACAAAACTACCTGATAAGAAATGAAAACTGAGCCTTACCTCAATTTTTCGCCAAAACCCGAAAATCTTTGAAACGAGATTCTGATTTGTAGAAGTTGTAGAGAATCCTTCCACGATCCTCGTGGTAACTTCAGATTTTCGATTCCATCAACGATCGGTGAAGAAATCTAGAGAGTGAGAGAGTAGGGAGAGTTCAAGAGAAAGAGAGAGAGAGAGAGAGAGAGAGAGAGAGAGAGAGAGAGAGAGAGAGAGAGAGAGAGATATTTGAAGTTTCTTGATGAAGAAGTAATGAAATTTGATATTTATAGCCCTTTGACCCGACCCAATTCGTTGACGAAATGGTGCCTTCGTCGATGAATCTTTCACTGACTTCGTCAACGAATCGGTGGCCTCGTCTGCGAATCTGGCATGTCCAGTTTTTTCGAGACTCCTCGACTTCTCCTCATCGACAAGTCTCTAAATTTCGTTGACGAGAAAAACAAAGGCTTCGTCGACGAAATCTAGCTTCGTTGACGAAATATGCCAAATTCCCAATTTTGCCCCTTTCTTATTTATGTAACCTATTTATCACAATTCGGGTTCTTACAATAATAATAATAATAATAATAATAATAATAATAATAATAATAATAATAATAATAATAATAATAATAATAATAATAATAATAAGGAAAATTTGGTTTGGTGCAAGACCAAATCGTCGACGGTTTAGGGAGCTCAGGAAAATTGTCGACGGTTTCAAATTATTTAGGGCCATTAAATGTAAATATGCGGTAAAAATGGTGAGGTAAAAAATCAAACTGTCGACGGTTTCAAGAAATCATCGATGGTTTCGTCTGGAGTAGCAGCCTATAAATTGGACCTTAGCTTATTTTTTTGGGGAATTACTCTCTCTCTCTAGGGTTGCAATTACTCTCTCTCTCTCTCTCTCTCTCTCTCTCTCTCTATTCAATTTCCCTCCAATTCTCAGCCTAATTGAAAAATAAACACTGTTTTTGGGTCCTAGTTCTGATCCTCAGTGTTTTAACCAGAGTGTATTTGTCGATTGGGTATCGTAGGCACCACTCCAGGGATAAGGTAAGGGGAATAGATTATGTCAGATGTTTTGAAATATGAACTGATTAAACTAAAGTATTTGGATATAAGAATTTTATATAAGATTTTCTGAATGATTCAGTCATACGAAAATGATGGTTTTGTTTATACGTATTTGGGGAAAACTAAAGTGAGTAGGGTAATCCTCTCATTTTTCACGTGAAATCTATATTTTGAGTTAAAGTAAACCCTAGGGATGATCATACCCTTGTTTTCAGTAAAATATATTTGTTGACTCTAAGAGTCCAATCCGGTTTTGATAATGACAAATCACTTGGTATTTGATCTTTGCATTGAGTTTGTGAACATGACTTATATTAAGTATGCATGGAAATATAACGAGTCATGGAAGCCATAAAGTAAAGCTAACATATCTTGGTAAGATCCATGGAATTCAAAGAGTACGAGAATCAAGATGCAAACGATAAAGTTCAAGAACATCTTGGGAATGGATATTTAGAACTCATGCACTTACATTTTCATATGATTTAATTTGAGGCTCAACATAACTTAGAATGATTTTAGGATTCATGCATTTCATGTATATCATTAGGGGACTTTCATGGACTTAGAAATATTCTTAAAACCTTGGAAAGTACCTTTATAAAAGAGCCAAGAAAGAAAGTAAAATAGAAAATTGAGAAAAAGGGGAGTTTAGTAGCCTGAACTCACCCTCAGTAGCCTGAAGAATTTCTTCAGGAGTTTGAAGATTAAGTTCGGTAGCCTGAAGAATTAATGGAAAAACACAGCAAGAAGGCGGAGGTACTTCGGTTGCCTAACCCTGGAACTTCACTCACCTGAAGTCACTTTAGGAGCCTGAACTTCAACATTAGTAGCCTGAAGTCGTGGGAAAGTTTAAAAATCAGATTTTTATTAAACGAACTCGCGAGCTATTTCTTTAATCCAACGATTAAGATCAATCCTAAGGGTAAGACACTATAAATACTAAATATCTAAACCCCATAACTAAGCTAAGAAACTCAAGAAAGAGAAGAACACATCTTGTTGAAAGAACATTGAAAACTTGCTACTATTGCTGTACGATTGCCTACACTTCAATCTCTAACCATCAAGCTTGGGCAAATCAACTCAGAATCTCAAAGGGAACTTGTTTACTCATTCGAATTCTCATTCTAGTATTGAGGTTTGATCATTCAAGTTATTATCTTCAAGAACTTCTCATCTCATTACTTGTTCTTGATTATCTTTAGAAAAATTTGATCTTGTGTGTGTTCATAGATATAAAAAAAAATTGTTTTTGAAAAGATCATTACTTGAGAAAGTTGTTTAGCTATTAATTGATTGTTTTTGATTCAAGAGTATATATATATATAGTTTTCATAGAGCATATTATTGAAAAATCTATTTTTGATTAGGTATTAAAAGGTTGATCTTGAAATTACTTATACATATACATATTTATTTTAAACAAGATTGTTACTTGATTAAGGTTGTGTTATTGATTTAATGGTTTGATTCAAGTGCATTCAGTTATAGGATTCATATTTTACATATATTAAAACACTTGAGAATATACCCTTGGTATTCATAAATATTTATTTTATTAAGGGATATCTTGTTTGGAAAATCTTATACTGAGGTTTTTGTTCTTTGAATTACATATCATATACATTTACATATTACAAAGATCGAGTTGTGATTAATATTTGATAGAAAGTTTTTTGATATAGATTGATAAAATATTCAAGATAAAGCTTTTATCAAGTTCACATTAGATATATGTGTGCATCTTTACAAAGTGAACTAGAACCCTAGTATACTCCAAAACATTTTAAATATATCATTACGTGAGAGTTTTGGTTAAAGAGGGTTTGTATGTTGAAGCATATCATACATAAAACGATTGTATCGTTTTCATAAATTCATGAGCTTCAAGTTTAATCATATGTTAATGTGTTAGTATTTTGATTTGTACTCACACGCGCATTCGTTAGAAGGATTTTTGAGTGTTATTTGTCAGATTCTATTGTATACACAGTTCGGTTTGTGAACCGGGGTTGAGGAGAGAGCTGTATCTCTTGTAAGCAGCGGATTAGGAGGGAGCTGTACCTCTTGTAAGCAGTGGATTAGGAGGGAGCTGTACCTTTTATAAGCATCGGATTGTAAGGGAAGCTCCGTACCAATTTAAGGAGAAGGGATTTTAGTGGAATCCTTGAGTGGGTTGCTCAAGGTGAGGATGTAGGCCGGGTTGGCAGAACCTCGTAAAATCGTGGTTGCATTCTCTCTTCCCTTATCCTTTTCATTTTCCGCATCGTATTTCAATTTCCTACTTGCTTGTGTATGTTGAATAACTTTACACGTATTTAGTTGGATAAAAGGGAATTCATTGATTTAGTAATTCAAATCAACATCAAATTCTGGCCATTAATTAGTTAAACATAGAAATAGGGATTGATTGGTAAATAAGTTTACATAGAAATAGGGATTGATTGGTGAATAAGTTTCAAAGAATTTTTTAAAATACCCAATTCACCCCCCCTTTTGGGATTACACCTTAATCAACAACATTTTCCTCGGGCAGTTAATTGTATTTTGAATTATCACTCAAATTGTGTGGCATGAGAAATGATTATGTTACTGCGTAAATAAACCTATTAGAATATTTTTACGGTATTATACAGTAAAAGATATGGTTTTATACTAATCTTAGGAAATGTTGAGAATAATGTGGACGATTTTATACCGAGTTATGATAGGACAGTGTTAGATCGAGTTATGAATATGACAGATTTTATACTGATTTGTGAATATGACGGTTTTATACCGAATTGTGAAATGACTATTGATAATTCTGTGTTGAGAAATATGAGTTTGTACTGAGACCGATGAGGAGGGATGCTCAGTATAGAAAATTATGTTGTGAAGTCTGTACTGTGACCGATGAGGAGAGATGCTTAGTATGGGAAACTATGTTATGAAGTCCGTACTAAGACTGATGGGGAGGGAAGCTTAGTATGGAAAATTATGTTGTGAAGTCTGTACTGTGATTGATGGGGAGGGATGCTCAGTATGTAAAATTATGTTGTGAAGTCTCAACTGTGACCGATGAGGAGGGATGCTCAGTATGAAAATTATGTTGCGAAGTCTCAACTGTGACCGATGAGGAGGGATGCTCAGTATGAAAATTATGTTGTGAAGTCTATACTGAGACTGATGGGGAGGAATGCTCAGTATGGAAATGATGGGGGATTGCTGCGAAGTATGTGTTGAGAATTAAGATCATGCTATCTATTGTATTATGGAAATACATATATGTAGATTTACGTAAACATAGAAGTTTATTGAACTAAAGCATGTGTTGAGAAGAAAATATGTGTTTTCTAATATATAGGGGCGAGTATAGTTTTACATGATTTCTGAGATAAAGTTAATTAATTAATGGTTATATTCTTACTACACTAAAACTCATGCTACCACACACTGATAATAATGTTAGCTTTACCGTGATCCCAAGAGCGGGGGGGGTGAATTGGTATTTTTAAAATTTATCTCCTAGGTATTCCTCCTAACAGCAGTATGTTCATAAACCTATGGTCAATCTAGTGCAAGTAATATAAATATATCAGAAATTAAACAAAGCAGTTTAATTAATCATACAAGCACTAGAAAGCAATAAAGAGAGGGTGACACGCAGATATGTTATCGAGGTTCGGCTAACTGCCTACGTCCCCGCTTTGACTAACCAGCACAAGGATTATCACAATAACTTACTCACTTAAACGAGTGGAGCGACACCTATACAAACCAGGTCAATTAGCATAGGGCTGACCTCAACCTTTACACCAATCTTTATTGGGCTGGATTACCGCCCCCTTAGGCAACGCTTGGCATCACTCAAATATACAATCAAATGGTACAATATAAGGGTGCTTTCACGTAAAGCAGATTTGTACCCAAAATGCGCACAATCACAAACACCACAGATGATTCAATAATGTAAGCTCAGTGTGGTCTAAATAGTTCAACTCTCAAATATATTTTCTATTAGTGTAATACGTACGTGAGAGTGTCAATGACAATTTGTGTATTTAAAGATATTCATCAAACGTGCTCACACAAAATATCAAGCAAGCCTCAAGAGTATCGATCAACAGAATATCTCAATCACATAAATATGTATATGCTTGGACTTGCAAAATATATATGATCTTTGTTTTCAGCAAAAATATATGAGTGAATAAATATATCAACAAAGATGTTTCACCTCAAAAACAAATATCTCCTCAAATGATTTTCAAAATAAAGAGCAATATATATTTGTAAACGATTTTGAAAATATTTCGCAACCAAAGGCAAATACGAGCTTCTTAAGATGTTGCAACAAATATGCAATCTCAGAAGATCTAGTAAAGTCTTCTTAGGATGAACTTATTAGCAAAGTCCCCTAAGAATCCTTTTGGTTTGGCTCTCAATAAAAATGGATCAATCTCACAACAAAGAGAGAGCAAACCTTCCTATCTAAACACTCAAGAACACTTACAGATGATTTAATGAGTTTTGAATGTAAGCTAGAGTGTATTTGGAAGAGTATGAGCAATGAGAAATATTTTTCTTGAGAGAGAATTTGATTTTCTAATTGATGCTTAATTCTCCCAAATGAAAGGGTATATATAGACATACCAGAATTTTTGACTGTTGGGGACCTATTAGGGATTGTTTAGAAAAGATTAATGACGTTTAAAGAAATTTAACCTTGTTTAAAAATTTTAACTACGGTAAAAAATTAGGTGCAACCTAAGAGGTCCGGTCGACCAGAAATGTTTCGGTCGACTAGGACTCATATGGCTTAGTCGACTAAAGGAATTTTGAACTGAGTGGTTAGTCGATCGAAAGTCCTTTTCCAAAGGCGATTTTCCTATTTTATCGAGGTTTGGTCGATCGAGCTAATTTGAACTGGCTGGTTCGATCAACCAGACCGCTGGGATTTTTCCCGAGGATCCTCGGTCGACCAGGTAGTTGGTGTACAATTTCTATTCGGTCGACCAAGTGGTCAAACATTTGACCTAGGGAGGTTTTAGTCGACTGGCATTTTTTGAACTACCTGGTTCGGTCAACCAGGGCCTTGGTCAACTGTTGACCCAAGCCTGGTTCGGTCGACTAGGGCAGAGTGAACTGCCTGGTTCGGTGGACCGAAAGTGCACAAAGTGTGCATTTCGGTCTTGTTTTGAAGCATACAAACCCTATTCAAGTTCCTAACAAACATATGTGCAAATGTGTGTGTCCTAGGGTCATTTATGTCCAGATTTAAGACACCGAAAAAGTCCGTTATCGGTCGACCGAAGGGAAAACCCTAAGGTCTTTGTAAGGTCACTTTTAGTTCGTATCTGGTTTGAGCTTACAAAATAAACCATGCATGTGATGTGTGTGCTTATTACAAACCAAATATCCTAATTACTATTACAGACCAATTTGAACACTAAATATATATTACAACTGAAAAACACGAACTGGTCTTCAAGCTTTAAGCTTTCAGATGCCATTAATGTGTCTGCTAATATAGTCCTGCACATGAACTAGATACTCATTAAATACAGGAGTATTTGTCATTACCAAAACCGGGCGTGACCTATAAGGTCAACAAATAACCTATTCCGTCTTACTGAGAAGTGTGTCAACCGACTATTATTTAACATTTCAGGAAATCCAGGGAGTCGAGCTTAGCGAGTGTTGGAAGGGAGGCTTAGTTATTATAGCTTAGAGCAAGTGCTGGTGAGACACAAATATGTATATAGATATGTTTTTTTCTATTTGGTATGTAATATGAATGCTTGGAGATGCAGGTGTAAATATGGTGGTATTAGAACTATGGTATAGTATTTGGGTTTTAACATATATGTTTCCACTTTTTTATTTAAAATGAATTATCGATAGGTGTACCCGGTACCCCACTTCGGATTCAGGTCGTTATAGTTATGGTATTAGAGATTTATATGTGTGGAGAATAGCACTTCGGGCCCCAACAGGTTCAAGGTGTTACATTTGTGGTATTAGAGCCTAGGTTGCTAGGTTCTGTAAACTTTAGCGGATAATAATGCTAGCATATAGGTATGAATTATGATGAGAATAGGTATGAGTAGATTAGGATTTTGGTAAGTCATTATTAGAGGTTAAATTGGAATTTTGAGAGTTGGTCTCGCAGCCTGGAGGCAGAAATCCCTTGATGGTCTTTTGTGATTTTTCTAAAATGACGGTTTTAGGAAAGCCATGGCAAACTATCGACGATTCTATTTTTGATAAGTGAGATTGGATCTTGAAATGGGAAACTTGGACATTAAATTGTTGTTTGCATGAGAGAAGTTTTTAAAGGGAAAGCCAAAATATTTTAGTATGAGGACATAGTACATTTACAGTTTCCTAGTTAAATGATTGCACTGATCGTGTTATGATATTAGGATTCTAAGATTATTTTCAATCCTATCTCCAGGATGGTTCCCAACAATGGCAACACAAATGCTAGAGGAAGTAGCAACGTGGGGACTTCCAGCATGGATGGCAGTGATTTTAATCCAGTGCTGTGTAGTATAGCTCAATAGGTCATGGTAGAGATTGCATGGAACTCTAAGGGATAGAACTGCACACCAGTTGACCAGGGCTGCACAATTGAGCAATTTACCCGCATGAATCCCTTAACGTTTGTAGGAGGAGCTGACCCAATAGTTGTAGAGAATTGGGTACAGAAGATCGAGGAGATACTGGTAGTCCTTCGCTGCCCTGGTGAATAGAAGGTCCTTTATGCCACCTTTAAAATAACTGGGGAAGCCAAGCATTGGTAGAGATTAGTAAAGCTACTTGAGGAGTAGGGGCCAGAACCTGCAACTCTAATCTAGAACCATTTTAAAGAAATTTTCTTCAATTGATACTTCCCTGACTCTGCCAGGAATGCTAAGGCGGAGGAGTTTTTGAACTTAACCTAGGGGCACTTGATAGTCTAGCAGTATGCAGCTAAATTTGTCGAGTTGTATTGCTTAGCCCCATATATAGTTCTAGATGATCCGAAGAAGGTGTGGAGGTTTGAGAAAGGCCTAAGACAGGGGATTTACGAATAGGAGGTGGCTTTTCAGGTTTAGAACTTCTCAGAGTTGGTGGATAAAGCCATGGTAGTGGAGACAAGTTTACACAAGAGTGCAGGGGTACAGAATCAGAGGAATAGGCCCATACCTCCTAGTTTTCAAGAAGGTACAAGTCAAGGTCTGTGGAGGACAAATAACAACAATATGGGCCAGAGATCAGGAATGGGGAATCGAGCTAGTCAGGGTAATCAATCATGCCCTAATTGTTCTATATGTAGCAAGAGGCATGTGAGGGAATGCCAGAGAAGAACAAAGACTTGTTATTGGTGCGGTAGACCCAACTACTTTGCACGAAATTGTCATGGACCACTAAACAATGCATACACCTCTAATCAATACTAGGGAAACAATCAAGCACCCCGAGGCAGCTACTAGAGGAACACCGCCTAAGCATGTGTTTATTCTCTTACTCGAGGGGATGCAGAGAATGTTCGTGATGTGGTGACAGGAACTATTTTTATGCTTTCAAATAAAGCTGTTGTGTTATTTGATTCAAAAGCAACGCATTCTTTCATATCTTTGGGGTATATTAAGTTGTGCGAGGTAGAAACTCAGCTATTAGACACTGAATTATCCGTGGTCACACCAATAGGAACAGTAGTGGTATGTAGAAAAGTGTTTAGAGACTATCTAGTGGATATTCAGGGAAGAATGCTACCTTCTAATTTAGTGGTATTTGACATGCATGGGTTTGGTGTGACTTTAGGAATAGACTAGCTAGCCTCCAATTATGTCAGTATTGACTGTTATAAGAAAGAGGCAGTGTTTAGACCTCCTGAGGAGTAGGAGTACAAGTTTGTTGGGTCGTGTGCGCGCTCCTCACTACAAATACTGTCAGGTGTTAAGGTAAAAAGGCTACTCTTGGATGGATGCAAGGGGTACTTAGCATATGTGAAAGAAGCATTCAAGGAAGAACCAAAGCTGGAGGATATCTTAGTAGTGAGGGATTTCTTGGATGTATTTTGGAGGACTTACCTGGGTTGCCTCTCGATCGTGAAGTGAAGTTTTCTATTGACCTACTTCCAGGTATATCATCAATCTCTAAGGCTCTATACAAAATGGCTTCGGCAGAGTTGAAAGAATTGAAGGAGTAGTAATAAGAATTACTAGACAAGGGATTCATCAGACCTAGCGTATCACCCTGGGGAGCACCAGTTTTATTCGTGAAAAAGAAAGACGGGTTGATGAGGATGTGTATTGATTACCGAGTAAAAAACAAAGTGATAGTTAAGAACAAGTATCCACTTCCCTGTATAGATGATTTATTTGACCAACTCCAGAGAACACAGGTCTACTTTAAGATTGATCTTCGATCAGGGTATCATCAGGTGAAAATCAGGGCTGAAAATGTTCCAAAGATTGCTTTCCAAACTAGGTATGGCCACTATGAGTTCTTGGTTATGCCTTTCGGACTAACTAATGCTCTTACTACATTTATGGACCTAATGTACAGGGTTTTCCATCAATATCTGGATCAGTTTGTGGTAGTATTCATTGATGATATTATGGTTTATTCGAAGAGTCTTGAGGAGCATGAGAATCATTTGAGGTTGGTACTTTAGTGCTACGGGAAGGAAAACTTTATACTAAGTTCAAGAAATGTGAGTTCTAATTGGAAAAAGTTGCATTCCTAGGGTATGTGATATCCAGGGATGGTGTTTTTGTAGACCTAGGTAAAATAGAGGCGGTAGTGGATTGGGTGAGACCGAAGAATGTTCATGAGGTCAGGAGTTTCTTGGGTCTGGCAGGGTATTATCGTTGGTTTGTGGAAGGGTTTTCTAAACTATCAGGTCCTCTGACGCAATTGATGAGGAAAAATTTGAAGTATAAATGGACTGATGATTGTGAGTAGAGTTTTCAATAATTGAAACAACGACTTGTCACTACTTTGGTTTTGACTATTCCATCAGGAGATGGTGGTTTTGTGATTTATAGTGATGTTTCTCAGAAAGGGCTTGGGTGCGTTTTAATGCAAGAGGGGAAGGTCATTGATTATGCTTCTCGTCAACTCAAGGAGTACAAGAAGAATTATCCCATGCATGATTTGGAGTTGGTGACAATGGTTTTTGCGTTGAAAATCTGGAGGCACTACCTGTATGGTGGAAGGTGCGAAATCTTTATGGACCACAAAAGCCTCAAGTGCTTATCCACGCAGAAGGAACTAAATATGAGACAAAGAAGATGAATTGAACCAATAAAATACTATGATTATACCATTAGTTACCACCCAGGGAAAGCAAATGCGGTAGCTGATGTGTTGAGTCAGAAGTTAGTGAGTGCATCAGTATCAGTAGTGGTAGCTCAATATCAAATCAGGATGGATCTGGAGAAATTTGGTGTGAATTAGTGGAGGGAAATCATTGAGCTTCCTTTGCTAACCTAGTAATCCAACCCACCTTGCTGGAAAGGATTAAAGCCACACAGATGAAAGATGCAGAGTTGGTAAAGATTATGGGTAAGGTACAAAGTGGACTCGAGGTGGATTTTAATATCTTAGATGATGAGGTTTGAGGTTTCACACAAGACTATGTGTACCTGGTGATGCTGAGATTATAAGAACCATTCTAGAATAGGCACATCGCTCTCTTTATATAGTGCATCCAAGAAGCACTAAGATGTATAGGGATCTGTGAGAATCTTTCTAGTGGAACAATATGAAGAGAGAAATTGCCCGATTTGTCAAACAGTGCCTTATATGTCAGCAAGTGGAAGCTAAACATTAGAGACTAGCAGGGCCATTGCAACCAATCCACATTCCTGAGTGGAAGTGGGAACATGTTTCCATGGATTTTGTTACAGGGTTGCCACCAGCACTTAATGGGCAAAATGCCATTTGGGTAGTGGTTGACCATCTGAGAAAGATTGTCCATTTCATTCTAATTAAAGTTAACTACTCCATGAACAGGCTGACAGAGTTGTATGTTCAAGAGATAATTAGATTGCATGGTGTGCCCATGTCCATTGTATCAGATCGGGATCCACAGTTCACATCCCAGTTTTTGAAAAGTTTGCAGAGATCCTTGGGATCTCAGCTGACCTTCAATACATCATTTCACCCTCATATTAATGGACAATCAGAGAGAACAATTCATATTCTGAAGGATATGTTGCGGGCTTGCGTACTAGATTTTGGAGGTAGTTGGATTCAGTATTTGCCACTAGTGGAGTTTGCTTACAATAATAGCTATTAGGCTAGTATTGGGATGATACCGTATGAAGCATTATATGGTCGAAGGTGCCGATCTCCATTGTATTGGGACGAGGTTGGTGAAAGGTAAATTTTGGGGCTAGAGATTATACAACAAACTTCTGAGAAGATCATACTCATTCGGGAAAGAATTAAAATAGCTCAGAGTTGATAGAAGAGTTGTGCTGATACCCGCCAACGAAAACTAGAGTTTGATGTGGGGGATATGATATTTTTGAGAATTGCTCCAATGAAAGGAATTATGAGATTTGGGAAGAAGGGTAAGCTAAGTCCTAGGTATTTTGGGCCATTCGAGATACTGGAGAGAATTGGTCTAGTTGCCTACAGGATAGCATTGCCCCCAACATTGTCTAGGATTCATGAAATATTTCATGTGTCCATGCTGAGAAAGTATGTCCCAGATCCTTCGCATGTGATAATCTAAGAATCATTGGAAGTTAGTGACACCTTATCATATGATGAAGTGACAGTTCAGGTTCTAGACTGGAAAGAACTGGAACTACGTACCAAGAAAATTCCATTGGTGAAGATATTCTAGCATAATCATGCATTTGAGGAAGCTTCATGGAAATTAGAGGAGGAAATACGTCAGAGGTACCCACACTTATTCGGTGAGGCCCAACATTTGTCAAATAAATGTGACTGTTCAGGTAAATACTTGATTATTTTGGTTATTGACTTGGTTAGTGTAGGTTGTATAATTAGTTTGCTTAGTTATAATCTGTCTGTTTTGGTTTAAGTTATGAGTGGTTCTTGGGAGAGTTTTTATATTGACTATTTGTAATCTCCTAGAGACCGTATATGTAACCACAGTATTCCTTCTCCATAAGTAAGGGTTATTAATAAATTTGGGACAGGGCCGCTACGTGGGTGGCCGCCGGGTCTTTCTAGAGTCGGATAAATAGTTTAGTGATTTCCAGATGTTGGTATAAGTGCTAGTTAGCAAATTTCGAGGACAAAATTTTTATAAGAAGGGGAGGATGTAGAGACCTGAATAATAATAACAACAACAACAACAACAACAACAACAATAATAATAATAATAATAATAATAATAATAATAATAATAATAATAATAATAATAATAATAATAAAGGAAAATTTGGTTTGGTGCAGGACCAAATCATCGACGGTTTGGGGAGCTCAGGAAAACTGTCGATGGTTTCAAATACCAAGGGCCATTAAATGTAAATATGTGGTAAAAATGGTGAGGTAAAAGATCAAACCGTCGACAGTTTCAGGAAACTGTCGACGGTTTCGTCCTGGGTAGCAGCCTATATATTGGACCTTAGCTCATTTTTTTGGGGAATTATTCACTCTCTCTCTGGGGCTTCGGCTACTCTCTCTCTCTCTCTCTCTCTCTCTCTCTCTCTCTCTCTCTCTCTCACTCTTCAATTTCTCTCCAATTCTCAGCCAAATTGAAACACAAACACCGTTTCTGAGTCCTAGTTTCGATCCTCAGCATTTTAACCTGAGTGTATTCGTCATTTGGGCATCATAGGCACCACTCTAGGGATAAGGTAAGGAGAATAGATTATGTCAGTTGTTTTGAAATATGAACCAATTAAACTGGAGTATTTAGATACAGAAAAGTTATATAAGATTTTCTAGAATGATTTAGGCATATGAAAATGATGGTTTTGTTTATTATATACGTATTTGGGGAAAACTAAAGTGAGTAGGGTAATCATCTCCTTTTTCCTATGAAATCTATATTTTGAGTTAAAGTAAACCCTAGAGATGATCATACCGTTGTTTTCAGCAAAATATATTTTACCCGGGCAATTAATTATATTATGAATTATCACTCAAATTGTGTGGCAAGAGAAATGATTATGTTACTGCGTAAATAAACTAGTTAGAATATTTTTATGGTATTATACAGTGAACGATATGGTTTTATACTGATCTCAAGAAATGTTAAGAATGATGTAGACGGTTTTATACCGAGTTATGATAAGACAATGTTATATCGAGTTATGAATATGACATGTTTTATACTGATTTGTGAATATGACAATTTTATACCGAATTGTGAAATGACTATTGATAATTCTGTGTTGAGAAACATGAGTTTGTACTGAGACCGATAGGGAGGGATGCTCAGCATGGAAAAATATGTTGTGAAGTATGTATTGTGACCAATGGGGAGGGATGCTTAGTATGGGAAATTATGTTGTGAAGTCTATACTGAGACCGATGAGGAGGGATGCTCAGTTTGGAAAATTATGTTGTGAAGTCTGTACTGTGACCGATGGGGAGGGATGCTCAGTATGGAAAATTATGTTGTGAAGTCTGTATTATGACCAATGGAGAGGGATGCTCAGTATGGAAAATTATGTTGTGAAGTTTTTACTATGACCAATGGGGAGGGATGCTCAGTTTGGAAATTATGTTGTGAAGTTTGTACTGAGATCAATGGGGAGGAATGCTTAGTATGGAAATGATGGGGGATTTCTGCGAAGTATGTGTTGAGAATTGAGATCATGCTATCTGTTGTATTATGGAAAATACATATATGTAGATTTATGTAAACATAGAAATTTATTGAACTAAAGCATGTGTTGAGAAGCAAATATGTGTTTTCTAATATATAGGGTTTTACATGATTTCTGAGATAAAGTTAATTAATTAATGGTTATATTCTTGCTACACTAAAACTCATGCTGCCACACACTGATAATAACCTATTTCGTATTACTGAGAAGTGTGTCACCCAAATATTATTTAACATTTTAGAAATCCAGGGAGCTGAGCTTAGCGAGTTTCGGAAGGGGGGCTTAGTTATTATAGCTTAGAATAAGTGCTGGTGAGACACAGATATGTATATAGATATGTTTTTGTCTATTTGGGATGTAATATGAATGCTTGGAGATGCATGTGTAAATATGATGGTATTAGAACTCTGGTACAGTATTTGGGTTTTAGTATATATGTTTCCACTTTTTTGTTTAAAATGAGTTATGGACAGGTGTACCCACTACCCCACTTCGGGTTTGGGTCATTATAGTTATGGTATCAGAGATTTCTATGTATGGAGAATAGCACTTCGAGCTCCACCGGATTCGGGGCATTACAACTTTGCTAAGAAACCGCTATGTCATAAGCCTTATGTCCAACATTGGAATGATGAGGACTATGATGTTGATGACTTTCCTATTAGGAGATCTTACCGTAGGTACCATTGTGATCCTTACAAGGATGTAATGAGGATAGAAGCCCTCACCTATGATGGGCAGATGGATTCTAAAGTCTTCCAAGATTGGTTGATTGGGATGGCTTCCTATTTTGATTGGTGTAAGATGACTGACCCTCATCGGGTTAAGTTTGCAAAAATGAAGTTAATAGGGCAAACCAATCTCTATTGGATGAATGTCAAGAGACAAGAAGCGAGGTTAGATCATTGACCCATTGAGCATTGGGATCTAATGAAGGATAGGTTAAGGGAGAAGTATGTACCTCTTAGTTATAGAGAACACCTTATAGATCAGCTTTACAACTTGTGTGAAGGTAGCATGATTGTTTCAAAATATATGAGTTAATTCGATGAGTTTTCTATAAGATGTGGTGTCTATGAGACTTTTAGTTAATAGATCTCCCGATTCTGCCTAGGATTAAAGCCTGAATCGAGGAGAAAACTATTTCCCCATCACATTGAGTCCCTTGAACAGACCTATAATTTAGCTCATCACTTTGAGAAAATGACTAAAGGGTCCATGGGAAAATGGTTTGATACCTCTTCAAATGAGTCATACTCTTGAAAAATACAGAGTTATGACAAGTCCCGACTAGTGCAATCAGGTCTAGTCACCTCCTAAGGGAGCAATTCCCCAGTCCAACAATCTATGCATAAAGGAAAAAAACCCATGAACTTGGTGCTTGATAGGGAAGATGGTGAGAAAAGTAAGTAGGAAACACCTCTAAAAGTATCATCCGTACCTTCTGAGATTTAGGATGTCATTTCTGAGCCACCTATGAGTCATCTCCCATGAGAGACAATCAACATGTCACTAATTTTGTTCCTAGTTCATCTTTGCCTCATTTACGACATCATAGAGTGAACTCGAGAGAACATGAGATGTTGATGAAGCAAGTGAATGACTTGAAGGAACATGACTTTGTTCAGAAGAGTTTACGTCCACTTGCTTTCTTTACTTTCTCTAATCCCAAAGAAGATAACACTTTGAGCACATGTATTAATGACAGAGTAACCAACAAGATTGTCATTGAGAATAGGTTTCTCAAAACTGTTGTTTCCAATGAAGATGTACAGCTCATAGGTTACTTATTGAAAGCCTTGAGGACCATGTTAGGCACCAAACTTAAATGTCCTAGTGCTTATCACTCGCAAACCAATTATCAAGTTGAAGTAGTGAATAGGAAGACTGTAGATCTTATTCCTCTACCACTTAAGTCTAGAGTCATAAGTGAGCCAAGTAATGTTTTTGCAAAGCATATACACAATCTACACTTTGAAATAAGAATGAAGATTAATTTGAATCATGATCATTATAAATCTACTGCTAACATACATTGCATGTTGAAATAATTTTCAAAGGGTGATATGGTTATAGTCCGTATTCGTCTTGAGCAAATTCTTACAGGAAAGGTGAGGAAACTTTCCCCACTATAGGATGAATCCTAAAGAACATGAGGAATTGAAGAGATAAGTTAAAGAGTTGAGAAGTAAGGGATTTATCCAGGAAAGCATGATCCCATGTGCATGTCCCGCCCTTCTTACTCCAAAGAAAGATGGAACTTAGAGAATGTGCATTGACAGTAGAGCCATTAACAAAATCACAGTCAAATATAGGTTTCCTATACCTAGGTTAGATGATATGTTGGATCAAATGGTTGGTTCCAAGAAATTTTCCAAAATTGACCTTAAGAGTGGATACCACCAAATTAGAATCAAACCTGGAGATGAATGGAAAACTACCTTTAAGACTAAAGATGACTTGTACGAATGATTAGTGATGTTATTTGGTCTTACCAATGCACTAAACACTTTCATGAGAGTGATGACTCAAATTTTGAGACCCTTCATTGGACATTTCCTTATTGTCTACTTTGACGACATTTTGGTTTATGGTCAAACAAGGAAAGAGCACTTAGATCACTTACGGAGAGTGTTTGAAGTTCTAAGAGAGTAGAAGATGTATGCAAATCCGAAGAAGTGCACCTTCATGATTCCTCAAATAATTTTCCTAGGATATATTTTATCTGAGAGCTGAGTTTCTATTGACCTTGAGAAGGTCAAGGCTATCCAAACTTGGCTTACTCCCAGAAACATTCATGAAGCACAAAGTTTCCATGGATTAGCCACATTCTATAGGAGATTAATTAGGAATTTCAGTACCATCATGGCAACCATTACCAATTGTCTAAAAAAAGGAGAGTTTGTGTGGCCTGAGGCTGCAACCAAAGCCTTTTTAGAAATTAAGTACCGGATGACCAAAGCCGCTGTTCTACACCTCTCGGACAATCAAAAATTGTTTGAAGTAACTTGTGAAGCTTCTTGAGTTGGCATAGGAGGAGTGTTGAGTCAAGAGGGCCATCTTGTAGCCTTTTTTAGTGAGAAGTTAAAATGATGCTAAGCAGCATTACTCTACCTATGATAAGGAATTCTATGTTGTGGTCCAATCCTTAAGGCATTGGAGACACTTTTTTACTCCCTTAGGAGTTTGTTCTCTTTTCAGATCACTAGGCCCTTAGGTATCTAAGCATGCAAAAGAAACTCAATCATAGGCATGTAAAGTGGATCGAATATATCCAACAGTATACCTTTATGTTTAAACACAGTGCCGGTGTTGAAAATAAAGTTGCTAATGCTTTGAGTCGAGTAGTGGCCACTTTACAAACTTTGGAAGTGAGAGCAATAAGCTTTGAGAGCATCAAGAAGGAATATTCTCAATGTCTGGACTTCTGTGACATCTTCTATGATTTGTTACAAGGACTACCTGGATGCCATCCAGAGTATATGATCCATGGTGGATTCCAATTCAAAGGAACCAAGTTGTGTATGTGTCATGCCGCGAACCCGGAAATGGGACCCAGGGGTGAGAATGTAACCTAACCTGTCCCTGTATCCAATAAAACATCCAAAGATACAGTACAAAGGATGAGGGTTCGACCCCGTGGGGTTCCCAGGCACCCTAAACACATCCAAATACAATAGAATATATGCAGCAGAAAAAAGTCATTCTATACATACATGGTACCATACCAGAGTCTATACAAGAGCATAAATAGGGCTCTATCATGCAACGTACTATTGGGTGCCCAACATCTCAAAACGACAACCCACAAAACACGAGTCCTAGCACTTACCCAAGCGCTACCCGTAGTACACCAACCACTACGCTCCTGACACAAGGACGCTAGTTCCAGTTACTCGAAAGACCTGTAAAAATGTACGTATAGTAGGGATGAAACACATCTCAGTAAGGCAAATACAGGTTACATTAGTGTGTGACATTTGAGTGTTATCATGACAGCAAAATATATGCATAGTTAAAAGCATTTCCAGTGGTTTCATAATGCAGTTCTAGTATAGCGCATATATGTGCACACATGCATACGCACACCCATGATCTACTTGGTGTCATCACACCCCTTGGCTCGAAGCCGATCCACAATATCCAGTGTTAATCCGTAGCTAACCCATGATACACGGCGCCACCGGCACATGGCGAACCCTAGGCTCCCATCGCATTGTACCGGCGCTAACTGGTGGATCCACACCCTTCGGTGATCAGCTGGTATAGGCTCACGCCCTCAGATATAGATCCGGACACTCTTGCCTACATGGAAGGCAATAAACACACGCCCTCGGATATAGAGCCGGACACTCTTTCATACCTGGAATAATTTGGAACCCAGTTCCTACTACATTTCAACCAAAACACAACCATGCATGCTCATATAACCAAACAAACCATACCCATTTGGTAATCTAAAATTATGGTTTTCCAAACACATACAGTTTAAACAAGTCAAGGCATGACGATCCTTAAATCACAGTATAAATCATCATATACACACGGTTTTCAACAAAACTAAGGATGCAGCCCATCGCCCCCTTTTTCCCAAAACTTTAATCATGAAAAACCCATGGTTTTACCTGTTAGATCCCCCCAAATGAGTAGTTAAAACACACACAGGACCGTGGACCGCAGTTCCACGGAGTCTGATTTCAAAAATAACTAATATAAACCATATTCCCTTACCTTTCCCCCAAATAGCAAATCCTGAACTCTAAGGCCCCTAAATAGAGAACCGAGTTCCAAAAACTATAATTAACAGTACAAAAGATACTCACAAGACTATTTCCTACAAAACTACTGGATCAAAACTGAAAACCGAGCCTTGCCTCAATTTTACGCCAAAACCCGAAAATGGCCAAACCAAAAATCCGATCTGTAGAACTTGTAAAAAATCCTTCCACGATCCTCGTGGTAACTTCGGATTAATGATTCTCGTGACGAATGGTGAAGAAATCTAGAGAGATAGAGAGTAGGGAGAGTTTCTAGAGAGATAGAGAGAGAATATTTGATTTCTTAGTTAAAAAGTAATGAAAAAGATATTTATAACTCCTTTGACCCTGCTGCCCTCATCGATGAATGGCGTCCTCGTCAATGAGGCCATATAGTCAGCTCGTCAACGAGATGATGGATTCGTTGACGAATTCTGATATTACCAGTTTCTCAAAATCTCTCAGCTTCTCCTCATCAATAAGCCTATGAATTTCATTGACGAGACGTATATGGACTTCGCCGATGAACTCTGGCTTCGTCGATGAAGCCTGCTAAATTCCCAATTTTCCCCTCTCTTATTTTAATTAAACCCACCTATCACGATTCGGGTTCTTACAGTCTCCTCTCCTTACAAAATTTTCGTCCTCGAAATTTGCTATCTCCTATTCACAAACTCATACATACACTCAATTCTAGAGAAAAAAAACTGGTGACTATTACAGCGCAACCCCATCATAACATATACATACATACCCTCACTTATGGCGAAAGAATACCGTGGTTACATATACAACTGTCTCAGGAGTTTACAATATACACACTTTCGACGACTAACCACCTATCCTAACCTAAAGCAGGATATCATGCAAGTACTCGAAACAACTGTGGATACTTTTAGCGTATTTCCGTTTTCAGTTCCCAAGAAGCTTCCTCAACCTCATGGTTTCACCACAATACCTTCACTAACGATATCTCTTTATTACGAAGCTTCTGAAATTCACCGTCCAGAACCTGAATAGGTATCTCCTCATACGCTATAGTATCCCTAATTTCCAAATCATTATAACTGATAACATGTGATGGATCCAACACGTACCTCCTCAACATGGATATGTGAAACACATCGTGGACCCTTGAGAGTGCGGGGGGTAGTGCAATCCTGTAGGCTACCGGACCCACTCGCTCAAGAACCTCGAATGGTCCGATGTATCTCAGTCTCAACTTGCCCTTCCTCCCAAATCTCATCACCCCTTTCATTGAAGCGATACACAGAAATACCTTACCCCCACCTCAAACTCTAACTCAAGATGGCAAACATCTGCATAACTCTTCTGTCGACTCTAAGCTGATTTAATCCTCTCCCGGATCAAAGAAACCTTTTCAAATGCCTGCTGCACAAGTTCAGGTCCTAACACCTGACGTTCACCAACCTCAACCCAACATAAAGGAGATCGACACCTCCGATCATACAAATCCTCGAACGATGCCATCCTGATACTAGCTTGGAAGCTGTTGTTTTAAGCGAACTCTACTAGTAGAATAAATTGTAACTAGCTACCACCAAAGTCTAACAAATAGGCTCACAACATATCTTCCAAGATCTGTATCATCCTCTCCAACTATCCATCAGTTTGGGAGTGGAACGCTGTACTAAAAGTAACCTTTGTCCCTAATGCTTCCTGCAAGCTCGACCAGAATCAAGAAGTAAACCTCGGATCTCGATTTGATACAATGGAAACCATTACTCTGTGCATTCTCACAATTTCATGCACATACAACTCCGCCAACCTACTTAAATGATAGCTAACCTTTGTTGGTATGAAATGAGTAGATTTCGTCAATCTGTCCACGATCATCCAGATAGCATTCTGCCCATGAAGTGTTGGTGGCAATCCGGTCACAAAATCCATGGAAATATGCTTCCATTTCCACACCGGAATAAGCAAAGGCTGCAACGGCCCTGCCAGCCTCTGATGTTCAGCTTTCACCCACTGACACATCAGACATCGCTCCACGAATTGAGCAATCTGCCTCTTCATACCAGACCACCAGAAGGTCTCGTCAAAGTCACGATACATCTTTGTACTACCAGGATGTACCGTATATAAAGAATGATGCGCTTCCTCTAGAATCGTCCTTCTGATCTCATCGTCATTCGAAATACATAGACTGGTCCCAAACCTCAGCACACCTCCCTCAGAGATGTTAAACTCTGTAGCCAATCCCTGCTATACCTTTTCCATAATCTCTTCCAACTCCGCATCACTAGCCTGCGCGATTTTTATACGCTTAAACAAAGTCGGTTGGACTACCAAACTAGCAAGATAAGCCTGATGATCACCACACACTAGCTCTATACCTGAGCTCTTTAGATCCTGTCTGATGTGATGCTGAACTACAACTGCAGATACAACTGCAGGTTCTGACTTCCGACTCAACGCATTGGATACCGCATTAGCTTTTCCTGGGTGATAGTTGATGGTGCAATCATAGTCCTTAATCAACTTGCGCCACCGCCTTTGCCTCATATTTAACTCCTTTTGTGTGAAGAAACACTTGAGACTCTTATGGTCGATCTCACACTTCACACCGTATAGATAGTGTCGCCAGATCTTTAGTGTATATACAACAACAGCCAACTCCAGATCATGCGTAGGGTAATTCTTCTCGTATTCCTTCAACTGCCGAGAAGCATATACTATTACCTTACCCTACTGCATTAGCACACACCCAAACCCTTCAGAGATGCGTCGCTATAAATCACAAAATTGCCATCCCCCGAAGGAATGGTCAAAACTGGAGCAGTAACCAGCCAGTGCTTCAACTTGTGAAAGCACTGCTCGCAATCATTGGTCCACTCAAATTTCACTCCCTTCCTGGTCAATCGATTTAGAGGTCCGGATAGTTTAGAAAACCCTTCCATGAACCGATGATAATAACTCGCCAGTCCCAAAAAACTTTGAACCTCTTGTAAATTCTTCGGCCTTACCTAGCCGACCACAGCTTCAATCTTGCTAGGATCAACTAATATGCCGTCACCAGTCAACACATGGCCTAGGAATGCCACCTGATTCAACTAGAATTCACACTTCTTCAGTTTAGCATACAACTTCTTCTCTCGCAGAATCTGTAGCACTAACCTCAGATGATTCTCATGCTCTTCCGAACTCCTCAAGTGTACCAAAATGTCGTCAATGAACACCACCACGAAACAATCTAGGTACTCATGGAAAACCCTGTTCATTAGATCCATGAACACCGTCGGAGCTTTCGTCATCCCAAAAGGCAAGACCAAAAATTCATAGTGGCCATATCTGGTTCAGAAAGCCGTCTTCGCTACATCCTCATATTTGACCTTCACCTGATGATATCATGACCGCAAGTCGATTTTCGAAAAGACCCGTGTCCCCTGCAACTAGTCAAAGAGATCATCGATACGAGGCAAAGGATAATGGTCCTTCATTCTCACCTTGTTGATCTCACGGTAATCAATGCACATCCACATCGACCCGTCCTTTTTCTTCACAAAAAATACTGTAGCTCCCCAGGGCGAAACACTAGGTCAAATGAAACCCTTGTCTAGTAATTCCTGTAACTGCTCCTTCAACTCCTGAAGTTCTGTTGAAGCCATCCGGTACGGAGCTTTAGAGATCGGTGCCTTGCCAGGCAGTAACTCTATCGTAAACTCCACCTCTCAATCCGGAAGTAAACCACGTAAATCATCTAGAAACACGTCTGAAAACTTGCTGACTACCTGAATATCCTCGAGCCTCAACTTATCCCGCGGCGCTTCCTTCACACAAGCTAGGTACTCCTGACATCTGTCCAAGAGTAGCCTCATTGCCTGTAGTGCTGATAAAATCTGTGGCGTCGAATGCACACACGATCCCATAAATTCAATATCCTGCTCCCCGGGAGGTCTGAACACTACTACCTTCCTAAGACAGTCAATCACAACATAACTGGAGAACAACCAATCCATCCCCAGAATAACATCAAATTTCGACATATCGTATACCATAAACCGGTAGCAGCTTCCCCTGAATTACCATTGGGCAGTTTTCTAACATCCTTTTATAGAATGATATACTCCCAGATGGTGTAGTAACAGATAACACCTCGTTCATGACTTGGGTCTTAATCCCACACAATTTAGAAAAATCCACAGATACAAAAAATGGGTTACACCCAAATCAAACAAAATAGAAGCCTTATTTGAAAGCAATAATAAGGTACTTATCACTACGTTCCCCGCATGCTCAGTGTTCACTGGAGTAAGAGTGTATACTCTAGCCGGAGCTATATTCACCTGACTGTTTCCCCGAGGTATCTGATTGCTTCCCCGGTTCACACTGGATGTAGGCATATCTGTCTTCAATGCATGACAATCACGAGCCATGTGGCTTGATCGACCATAGTTATAACAGTTACCCCCAAAAGACCAACACTCGCCCTCATGCCTTCTGAGGCACCTGGTACAATGATCACTGGCCTGGCTCGTTTGAGGACCCTAGTGCTCAGTATTTTGACGGTAACCCGAACCCTTGCTCTTCTTCTTCCATGATCCTTGACGAGATCTAGACTGAGAACCCGAAGGTATTGGCCTCTTCCTCGATTCTTGCTCCACCTCATCCTTTTGGATATTGGTCTCAATCACCATGGCTTTATCCTCTAAAACCGAGAACTCGCAAATCTGAAGCATACCCACTAGTTTGTGGATATCCTTCCTCAAACCCCTTTTGAACCTCCGAGTCTTTTCATACTCGCTCGAGATCAAACATGGCGTGAATCGGGACAGCTCAATATACCAAGCCGCATACCCCTGCACCGTCATACTCCCCTGAGTCAGAGTAGAAAACTCATCCGCCTTCGTATCACGTATTGAATCCAGAAAGTATCTGTCAAAGAACACCTCCTTGAAATGGCTCCAAATAATCTCCTCAAGACCGCCCCTCTGCTTCTCTAGCAGATTCACCACGGTTCACCATCGATCCGCCTCCCCAGATAACTGGAAGACAGCATAGAGGACTCGCTACCTATCTGTGTAGTGCAGGACCTCCAAGATCCTCTCAGTCTTTTCCATCCAGTTCTCCGCTACTGTTGGGTCATGTCCTCCAGAGAATGTCAGAGGATGCATGCATGTGAACCTCTCAATGGTGCACCCCATAGCAATAGGAGAGCGTTCGCGTCTCCTCACACTCCGCCTGATCTCCTGTAAAACCTGCCTCATCAAATCTCGAGGCATAGAAGGAGACTCATCACTCGCAGTCTCCTCGGAGCCACTTTCCAAGTCATTATCCTTGGGCTCCATTCTGCAACACAATAGGAATCTATCAGTATCCCTATAACACGTATAGTTAACACCATGATCTATAATTAATCGTGTTAACTATTTCCTGCCAAGTCTAAGTTTGTCCTATCACACCAACACGAAAGTCATCAATGGTCAGCCCTGCTTTACTGGAATCGTCATTCCAGGAAAAACACGGAATACTACTGACAAGTTTTGGTCTAGCAATGTAACAACTCTCAACCAAATCTACCCACATCCAACATCCTATACTTTGGTATACACACACAGCCTAACCAAGTCTACATGACCTAACAACCTGGTTAGCTCTGATACCAAGCTGTCATGCCCCAAACCCGAAAATGGGACCTAAGGGTGAGAATGTAACTTAACTTGTCCTTGTATCCAATAAAACATCCAAAGATACAGTACAAAGGATGAGGGTCTGACCCCGTGGGGTTCCCAGGCACCCTATACACATCCAAATACAACAGAATATACGCAGCGGAAAAAGGTCATTCTATACATACATGGTACCATACTAGAGTCTAGACAAGAGCATAAATAGGGCTCTATCATACAACGTACTACTGGGTGCCCAACATCTCAAAATGGCAACCCACAAAACACGAGTCCTAGCACTTACCCAAGCGCTACCTACAGTACGCTCCCGACACAAGGACGCTAGTTCCGGTTACTCGAAGGACCTATAAAAATGTACGTACAATAGGGGCGAGACACATTTTAGTAAGGAAAATAGAGGTTACGTTAGTGTGTGGCATTTGAGTATCATCATGATAGCAAAATATATACAAAGTTAAAAGCATTTCCAGTGGTTTCATAATGCAGTTCCAGTACAGTGCATATACGCGCACACACGCATACGAACGCCCATGTTCTACCCGGTGTCATCACAACCCTTGGCCCAAAGCTAGTCCATGATATCAAGTGTTAAACCGTAGCTAACCCGCGATACATGGCACCACTAGCACATGGCGAACCCCAGGCTCCCATGGCATCATACCGGCGCTAACTAGTGGATCCACACCCTTCGGTGATTAGCTGGTATAGGCTTACACTCTCGGATATAGATTCGGACACTCTTTCCTACATGGTAGGTGATAAACACACGCCCTCGGATATAGACCCGAACACTCTTTCGTACCTGGAACAATTTGGAACCCAGTTCCTACTGCATTTCAACCAAAACACAACCATGCATGCTCATATAACCAAACAAACCACACCCATATGATAATCTAAAATCATGGTTTTCCAAACACATACAGTTTAAATAAGTCAAGGCATGACCATCCTTAAATCACACTATAAATCATCATATACACACGGTTTTCAACAAAACCAAGGATGCAGCTTGTCACCCTCTTTTTCCCAAAACTATAATCATGAAAAACTCATAGTTTTACCCGTTAGATCCCCCCAAATTAGTAGTCAAAACACACACATGACTGTGGACCACAGTTCCACTGAGTCCGATTTAAAAAATAATTAATATAAACTGTACTCCCTTACCTTTCCCCCAAATAGCAAATCCTGAACTCTAAGGCCCCTAAACAGCGAACCGAGTTTGAAAACCTACAATCAACAGTACAAAAGATACTCACAAGAGTGTTCCCTACAAAACTACTGGATCAGAACTGAAAATTGAGCCTTACCTCGATTTAATGCCAAAACCCGAAAATGGCCAAACTGAAAATCCGATCCGTAGAACTTGTAAAGAAACCTTCCATGATCCTCGTGGTAACTTCGGATTAATGATTCTCATGACAAACAGCGAAGAAATCTAGAGAGATAGAGAGTACGGAGAGTTTTTAGAGAGATAGAGAGAAAATATTTGATTTCTTAGCTGAGAAGTAATGAACAAGATATTTATAGCTTCTTTGATTCGGTTGCCCTCATCGACAAATGGCGTCCTCATCAACGAGGCCATATATTCAGCTTGTCGATGAGACGATGGATTCCTCAACGAATCCTGATATTACCGATTTCCCAAAATCTCTCAGCTTCTCCTCATCGACGAGCCTTTAACTTTCATCGACGAGACGTACATGGACTTCCTCAACGAACTCTGGCTTCATCGATGAAGCCTGCTAAATTTCCAATTTGCCCCTCTCTTAATTTAGTTAAACCCACCTATCACAGTTTGGGTTCTTATAGTATCCCCTCTACGTCCCTTCGTGACCAATTGATATGGGAACTGCACGCAGGCGGTGCTGCAGGTCACTTTGGTAAGGATAAGACCATTGTTATGGTAGAGGATAGGTTCTTTTGGCCTAGTATCAAGAGGGATATAGTTAGAGTTGTTTCTCATTATGGAACTTGCCCATCTGCAAAGGGTAGAAAGCAGAACACTAGTTTATACACTCCTTTATCGATACCCCATAGCCCTTGGCAAGATATTAGCATGGATTTTGTGTTAGGACTCCCTAGGACTACTAGGAAGAATGATTCCATGTTTGTTGTCATGGTTATATTTTCCAAAATGTCTTATTTTATTCCATGCAATAAAACACAAGGTGCTTCAAAAATGGCATCCATTTTTTTCAAGGAAGTTATATGCTAATAAGATAGATCATTTCAAAATTTTAAAGAAAATTGGTTCTAATGCTTACATACTTAATATCCCTGTTGATTTTAGTATAAGCAATGCTTTTAATTTTGAAAATATAACCCCATTTCTTGTAGCATCCTCTTTTTTAGAATCTTCAAATTCTAACCCTGCAGGTGACCTTACTCCATTTCCCACTCCTCTTGAACTTGAGAACCTGAAATTGTCTTTGCCTCTACCCTTACCCATGCCTAAGAAACTAGGTGAAATCTTGGATGACAAGGCAAAGTTCACAAGAGCAGGATCATATCAGAAATTCTTCATCAAGTGGAGAGGTGAGCCACTTACCGAAAGAAGCTGGAATCATAAGGAAGACCTCCTTCATTTTAACTCGGAATGTTACTCCTAACATTTCGCCTTTAATTCTTCAGAGAAGAATTCTTTTGGACCCATGAGAGATGATGGGGATCAACATGCGTTACCCTTTTCTTTTGTAGATGTTATGACACGTGGACAACCTCTGGATGTCCATGTTTCCTTCACTGACATCCTAACACATGGACAACCTCCAGATGCCCCTTTTGTTCATTGCTACATAGGAACTCATAGAGTATCTAGAAGAAGTTCCGGTGTGAGAAAGACCCCAGCAGAGACGCCGAAGCAAATCTATGATCAAGACCCCTTGTGGGCCTCACAAGACTCCATATTGAGCCCCACATAGCTGGGCCTCCCCTTTGACTTATTTTGTATTATTGGAAGACAACTTAGCTTGCAAGAGTCTTTAAATGTATCTTGTAAGTTGTGTGCTTTGTGAGTTGTGTTTAGTATATATGATGTTAGAATTAGTGTAGTGTTTTAGTTACTTGGTTTACCCATGTTTAGTTTCCCATGCCTTGTCCCCCTATGCTTGTGTAAGAAGTCAATGTATTGTCCCCCCATGTTAGCCTTTTTATATCCCATTGTAATAGTTGGAACAGAAAAGTTAAGTTAATATATTGTTATTGAATTTAGAAGACTTTGTCTTTGTTGAAGCTTGTTAAGCTTTGTTCTGATCCTTGTGATTGAGAAGCGAGATGCTACGTTCGTTCTCCTCGGAGATCAGGTGGTGAGAGACCACTAACTATCCAGAAATTCCACTCATTTCCCTCTTTCATGTCCTCCATCCATCACCCAAATGGCCACCACCAAGTTACTCCCACACGACCAACAATACATCATTTCACTTGCTGCATGTATATATACATCAATATATCAAATTGTGCACAAAGGATTTCAGAGCTAGTATAGCCTGTGAAGAATAACATCAAGATATCCTTCATAGTTATTGGTAGCGTCAGTATTCACTTGGACCATCACAAGTGCACAACAGTTCCATTGCAACTCAAAGCTTGGTTAAGGAATTCTAAGGTGTGTATTGAGTTTGTGGTGAATCAAACTAAGTCATCCAATGATTTTATTTGGTGAGATTGTTTTTAATTTAACCCTTGATTTGCTTGAGAACCCTTGTTTAAAGTTCCCTAAGCCTTGGATAATAAATATCCTTGAATCCTTGCATTTTTATTCAAACCCATAGCAGCTCAGGCGACTAACCTTGATGGTCAGTCGACTAACTTGCTACTGACTCTCGATATTTTGTCTAAAATCTCAGATAGTTGATTGAGGCCCTTACATCAGTTGACTGACCCAACATTGCCACTCCAGAAATCTGTTCTTAAATTCTTCAAGCGATTGACCCTTAAGTCCAGTCGACTATAGTCACCCAGAATATGAACTTTCAATATTATTTCACATTTTTTGAGTCCTTACTTAACCTTGTGAGATCTCATGCTTGAAATTCTAAACTTCCATGTTTAAATATCACATCTGAGCTATTAGATTTCATTATAGGAACTGGCTAGCTTTAAATCAATTATGGGAATATTGTTGTGCTAAGCTAAGAATTTTATTCTTGAAATATTGAAGTAACATCTTTCCTTATTTTAACTTAATACCTTTGTGAAAGAACTTTTGGGACTTATTTCTGAATAGCATCATACACCCTTTCAAAATCCCAAAACATGTGAAATGTCCTTCTGATTTATGTGTTTATGTTGATTAGCTGAATTCTTAATTTAAAGTGTTTGAGCGTGTATGCTTGCTCGTGAGGGTTGAATCTTAGGATTAGGCCACTCTCCCCTATCCTACATCATCTTGGTATCAGAGCATACATCAACTTGGGCGTGTTACCATCTTGTCCTACATCACATAAGAGAATGTGTGACATCCACCTATATTTCATAACAAAAAGTATATATTCTCTCTCTCTCTCTCTCTCTCTCTCTCTCTCTCTCACACACACACACACACACACACACACACACACACACACACACTTTTTTGCTCTTGTAAATCAATCCAAATTAATTATCTCTACTATTAATTAAGAGAAGTTATTTTTAATTTTTTTAAAAACTCTCTCAATTTGAAAGTTATCTTATAATTTTTATAATTTATAAATTATGGATATATAAATGATTTCAAACAAATTATTTTATTTCAAAACTAAAAAATCTTTTTAACTTCTACTATCTTTCTAACTCTTACATTATAACATAAAAACAGAAAATTTGAAAAATAAGGTACAGATGTAAATTTTAAATAAATATTTAAAGCTTCCTTTCATTTTTAAAGACAGTAAATTTAAAAAGTAGTGTGCCCCCAACTAGTTATTTCATCTACTTTCAAATTATTCATTATATTATATCTTATCTCTAGTATTAGAAAAGGGGTTTTCTATTCTCTGGCCGGTCCAAAATATCCCTTTAACTACCCATAAAAATTTTAAAAAATCTCTATAACTACCTACATACATTTTAAAAATATTCCTATAACCACCTATAAATATTAAAAAAAAAACCTCTACTTGCCCCTAACTTTCCCAAAATAGTATTTTTTAAATGTATTTATTTTTTTTAAAAAATTATTTTGTTATAATTATCACTCAAAAGCTGTGGAGCACGCGCATCCCGTGTGTGCATAGCTACTTTTAAGGAAAAACTATTGCACAAATCAAATGTAACCTATGTGTGTGGTTAATTTTGATTGATTTGCTTAGGTAAAATGAGAAAAAAGAGAAGAAAATGTACAATTTCTTCTTTATTTTTAAATGATCTTTTTAAGAAAATTATCAATAAATAGAATTTAAATTATTTATCAAATTATTATATAATATTCATCTTGCTAAAGATTGTGAGTATTTTGTGAACAAAATGCAAAAGAGAAGATTATAAAGAGGCTGTTTACAATAAAGAATTACTTATTTTTTGTAATGCTTGTAAGAGATTCATTATTTAACAATTTGATTTGAATAATTTTTTCGTTTAAAATATTATTTACCTTGATAATATTAGTATTTGATATATCTTTCAGACTTCGAAAATCTAAAAAAAAAAACTGATCACTTTCTAGTTATTGCAAACCTTCAATTATCAACACAAATGTGCGCCAATTAGCACTTGTTGAGAGTTCTCCCACATCCGAGTAAGTTAATGTTTTCACGTTCAAGCTAGCAAGCATGAGTATCACATAAGTCTCTCAACCAAAGTGGTAATAATAAAAAATAATATTAAACACAACCATATATTATATAGGCAAGAGTCATTAATGCAAAAGACATCCATAGATGAACAATGCACATTGAAATCAAACTTAATAAGACATAATAATTGTTGGAATTGGTGTGATCCCAAGAGGGGGGGGGGGGTGAATTGGGTTTTAAAAACATTTTGGTTAAATTAAACATTTACACTGATTCACCATATATCTTATCCCATTCAATATAATAACATGTATAAAAATGATTAAGTTATAAGTGTGAACATACACGTGCAACATATCTCATTTAAATAAAAGTGTGCATGCAAATAACTATAACCATAAATGAACAAGCATACCTATGCTGAATTTAAAGGGCATAAATTAAATGAGATAAGGAGAGAACGACACACGATATTTGTTATCGAAGTTTGGCCTAACCAGCCTACGTCCCTGCCTTGGGCATACCCCCCAAAAGATTCCACTAAATCTGCTTACTTAAATGCATGGAGGAGAAGCCGTTACAACCTCTCCTAAGGAGACGAGGTAAACCCCAACTTAATTATAAGGTTGAGCCCAACTTGTCTCAGTTACGAGGCGTAGACTTCCTAGTTCAATTTTCGGGCAGAATCAAATCGGTCTCACTTACGGGGGCTGAGACTCCCTAGTTCAATTTACGGGCTGAACCCAACCGGTACAATAAAAAAAATTTGTACATAAAACATGCTTCTGAAATACAAGCAGAGATGTATATATTAAAGCTCAAAATACATGCACTCTTTTATGATATGCATTATGCTCAGTAGAGAAATGGTGTTTTTCAAAATAAATATTCTAATCTTTGAAGAAAGATATATGTGATAAAATGCTTCAAAGCTTTGAAACCTGATAAAATATTCTCCTAAAAATATTTTTCAAATACATCGGAGAACCTGGGGTTTGCTTTAAAAATATTTTTGCATAAACTAATGTATAAGATCTTTGATGTTCTATGAAACAAACAATAAGAGTTTCAAAGATCAAATGTAAGAAAAATATTTTCTCCAATGAAGATTTGCAATAATATTGTTTGGAGAAGATAGGAAAACACACTCTAAAAATAAATGCCCAACAAAAATACTCTCTTAAAAAAATTTATTTTCAACAAAAGAATCAAAGAGAGTTTGGAGAGTATGAAAAGATTTGCCCTAAAGAAAAGACTTTTTGCAATAAAAAGGGTTAGGGAGAACTTTGATTAACAAAGGATTTAGAGAGAATTTGGAGTTAATCAAAGTTACTAATTTGGAGTTATGAGGGGGTATTTATAGATTTTTTGAAAATTATGACTATTAAGGACACGCTCGGTATTTTGAAAAAGTTTAATTAATAGATAATGACGTTTTAGCCCTTTAAAAAATTTCCAACCCAAGACGTTCGGTCGACCATATTCAAGGTTCGGTTGACCATATTAATAGGTTCGATCAACCGTGTCAATTTTGAACTATAGATTTGGTCGGCCGTTTTAGGGCGATTTCGAACCCTTCGTAGGTTCGGTTGATCGTGGCTTAGGTTCGTTTGACCACTCATATGGTTAGGTCGACTGTGGCCAAAATGAACTATAAGTTCAGTCGACCAATTAGTTGGGGTGTCAGACACGTGTTGTTCGGTTGACTAAGGAAGATAAGTTCAAAATAGAACGGTCGACCAAGCGAAGTCAACATATTGACTTCCAAATGGTTTGGTTGACCACGACAATTATAACGCCACAGGTTCAGTCGACCGGGTAAGTCAAACTTTTGACTCTTGGGCAAACAGTGGTTCGGTCGACAAAGTTAGTTATTACTTGTGATGACCCGATTTTCATACCATTTTTTCCTAGTAAATAATATATATTAATTCGACACCTGCCACATCACAACTCTAATACCATATCAACACAACTCAACCCAAAGTGGGATACCGGGTAATCAGTTCATCATATAAAAACATACCTAACAGCAGAAGTCCATATATACATATCATCCATAATACAAATACTAGAGAACTATCCATCCATATGTACACATCCCAAAAACCCATAACATACTCTAGGGGATGACACAAACACATCCCAACACAAAACACTTATCCTGTATATCAGGGTGCTAGCTCCTCTCTATCTCAGAGGTCTATCACCTAGCCTATTACGATTCCCTAAAATATTTAAATATTAAGGTAAGACAACTCTCAATTACATCATATCACATTCCATTTTAATAAATATAATAGCTCGGAGAAAAATATATATAGATATGTACTCATAATCATATATGTATGTAAAACATATTTTCAAAGCTCTCTTATCATTTTTCATAATCATATACATACTTTCTCTGTAACGACCTGCTAGTAAAATTAAATATTCATTCCCTATTTAAAAATCCAAATATTAACCTAAACAGAGGTAATGTAACGACCCAGAAAATATCCATATTCAAATATTAAAGAGAGAAGAAAATAGATACAGAAACAGAAGGAGGCCGTAGACATTGCATTTTGGAGAATAAAAGAAATTCAAGAAATTACAAGGACTCGTCGACGAATACAGGGATTCGTCGACGAGTGGTTAAGAAATTTCGTCGATGAACACAGGGCTTCGTCGACGAAAAATTACCGAGAGGGGTTCTGATGTAGCCTGAATTTTGTCGACGAATACAGGGTCTCATCGACGAAATCTGTGAAGGACTCGTCGATGAACACAGGGTCTCGTCGACGAAATCCCCTGTTCTATAAATAGTTGAAATCCGGGATTTTTATCATTTTCCTTTCTCCTCTCTCTCTCTCTCTCTCTCTACGACTCTCTCTCCCTTCTCTCTTCATTTTTGGCCCCACCGGTCACCAGATCGACGATCCGAAGCTACCACCACACTCCTGGCGGAGTTCTCCACAAATCTGCAGAAGCAGATCATCAAGAAAACGAAGTTGGATTTCATCCCAAATTCTGGGTAAGGTCTTTTATTGATTTTTTGACTTCCTAACAGTTATAGAAAATGATGTAGACTAGGAAATACTGATGTTTTGTTCTGGGGGATTGCGTTTTCAGGATGTCGGGTTAGGAATCCTACGGGTATACAGCCAGATTTTTTTTAAGGGCTTTTCAAAGTTGAGGTAAGGGAAATATGCTATGCTAGGAATTTTTATAAAGTATTTAGAGATTTTATAGACATAGATTCATTCCAGATTATTATTTAGTTTATACAGAATATGAATTAAATGCTTGTGTGGCCTGAGTAGATTTTCATGAGATAAAGAATTTATATAGTTTTGTGATGTATCATACTATACTGAGTACATAGTTAATAATAGTATATGTAGTTTATAAAGCTTTTTCAGTATGTGGACTTACACAGAATATAAAGATATAGATTTATGTTTACAGAGAAATATACATACATATACATGTATACAGTGTTATTCGGAACAGTATTTATATCACATCTTATACAGAACAGTAAATACAGAGTTTAACATGCCATGTTTTTCCTATTACCATAACATACAGAACACAGACAGAGTATATATACAGTATACACAGATAGATATACAGAGGTAGCATCAAGATGCTACAGATATAGTGTTTACAGTACAGAAAGACAGAGTTATGGTAATTTTGGAAACACGATGAAAATAGTAAAAGAGTATATATACATATATATGTATATATTATCAGATCCCTAACGAAAGTTACACAGACAGATACAGATTACAGAGCATGGTACCGTTGCTAGATACAGATAGAGTGCAACCACATAGCTCAAATAGTATGTGAGTACCGTCAGCCATGCTCAGAGAGAATGCAGCTCCCCAGTACACTGGGTTGAGGGGGGCCGGTTTGACGAGGTAGTAGCCAGTCCCGAGCTTAGGAGAGGATGTAGTTTGGCCGGGTTGAGGTAGTGTAGAGTATGATGACCTATTTGGAGGGTCGACCAGACAGAGTCCCGCCCACAGGCCGCACAACCCTGTCATGAGGGGTCAAATCATGACGTACAGAGTCCTGGGGATAAAAGCACAGCTATATATATGATTACAGTTTTATAGTATAGTATGATATTACCAGTATGAAAAGTAGAAAATAGATGATACAATATGTTTTAAATAAAGAAAGAAAGATATACTTGAAAGATATGATTTGTTGGCTTTACAAGGCTTAAAATCTTGTTATCTTATTTTGATGCTAACAAACAAGTGAAATTTAATGTATTTGTGTGAGTAATGATATTTCAGGGCTTATATATGAGAAATCAAAGGTCAAAGTGCTCAAGAGGATCAAATGAAGCTTAAAAGAGTCCAAGCATGGATTTAAAGATGATATACTAAATCTTGAAGAATATGAAGACATGAATGAGTTGTTGAAAGCCAAGGAATACTAAAAGATCCAAAGAAAGGCAAAGTGATAAAGCTCAAAGTTTGAAATCTTGAAGAAAAGATGGAAGCTTGAAGAAACAAAACATGAAGACTTAAGAATGAGAAAAGTTTTAGAAGTTTTCATGTAAGTACTTTAAATGTTTAAAATATCATTTGCAATATTTTGAAGCTCTTAGGTTAACTTCTTGGACCTAAATATCTTTTAAAATATCTGTAAAATAATTTTATAAAGTCAAAAATTATTTTAAAAGGGTTAGAATCATTTTTGGAATAAAAAGCACCAAAAAAGGTTTTTCTGTTTGCTGTCAGTTTTTATACAGTCGTATTCAGGTGTATTCTTCACTATCAAAACTTCATTATTTTAAAAAATGATGAACATGACAGTTGTATAATTTTCTCTTAGCTTTCATTTGAAACCAAGAACACCTGATTTGGAGTTATACAGAAAAAATTATGTCTAAAACACTGAAATGGGGTCACTGCTGTCAGTCAGCTGAACACTATTCACGGGAGGGACTTCAGATGACTGAACAGATGACTTCGGTCGACTGAAGAATAAGTTTAGCTGACTGAAGTATATCCAGAACAGGTAGAAAGTTGCAGCAGTGAGTTCAGTCGACTGAACTTGTGACTTCAGTCAACTGAACTTGTGACATCAGTCAACTGAACCCTACTTCAGATGACTGACCCTGTATCCAGCTCTATTTTAAAGGGGTTTAAGGGACTTCAGTTGACTGACCACGACACTTCAGTCAATTGAACTTTGTTCAATGGGAAAATTTTTCAAATTCTAATATTTTAAAATATAGCCGTTTGAGCTCCAAACTTTCTATAATATTGGGAAACACTTAAAGGAAACTTTTGCAACATGGAAACAAGTTTGAAAGTCTATAAATACATGGTTGCAAATCAAAACATAATCCAAGAATTGAAAAATCTACTTGTAAAGCTGAAAGCACTCTTGTTCTTCCAAAAGCTCTCTTGCTCACTCGTTGCAAATCTATTTTGCTGAGAAATTCTAAAGTGCTAATTCTTCCTCCTCTGAGTTTCTATTTCTAATCCTTATCTAAAAAGGATATTGGTGAATTCTACACTTGAGCTTCATTGTATTTCATATTGGTATTTTACATTCAAAGTACATAGTGCTGAAATTGTACTAACTTGCTCTTTAAGAGAGTATACTTGTATGTAGATTATATCTTGTTTCTTGTAGTTCTTTGACGATTCCAAGGATTGTTTGGATCATTGGCTAAGCAAGGAAATATTGCTTAAAGAGGCGGGCTCTAGCCTATGCAAGGAGTGACCGAACGAGGGGATATCGTTTGGAGAAGGCAGGCTCTAGCCTTAACGAAGGAGTGTTGTAATCGTTATTGTTCCACCCGTCAATGGAACTGAACTAATGAATCCTTTGGTGGTTTGCCAAAGGTGAGGACGTAGGCTGGGTATAAGCCGAACCTTGTAAAAATCTCCGTCTCATTCTCTCTTTCCCTTACTCTTTATTTTCAGCATATTTAAATTGTGTGGATGGTTTAAAATTTGGGAATCATATAAACTACATATATTTGGAAAATCAAACAAACTTAAGGTTTAATTTTGATTTGGGTTGCGGAAACCAAAAGGGAGTACGTTGGTGACACCATATCTTGCGGAAACCTTACGGGAGTACGTTACTTGGTTAACATCCCAAAAATAAATTTACCAAGAGTTTATTTGAGTTCTAAATATTTGGAAAGAGTGATTTGATTCATCTATACAGGGCTTTACATCAGCAAGCATAAATTCTCATTCACTATAGGGCTTGGTTCAAATTTGGCAAATATAAACAAACAACCATCTTGAGTTGTTATATTACCAAAGTGCTGAATACTTTATATTTTGGTTTGATTGTTTGTTGTTTGATTTATACTTGGATATTGATTGTTTGGTTTGAAGATTGCGTTTAATTGATTGGTTGTTTAATTAAGTTGTTGTGTGATTGGTGAAATTAAACAAATAAGTTAAGGAAATGGTTAAGTGTTTAAAGAAGTTAAGGATTCTTAAAAGAAGTTAAAAGAAAGTTTTAAAAGCCAATTCACCCCCCCTCTTGGGAAGCTATTCCTAATTTCATGATTTATAGATGATTTATTGCATTACAATTCAGACTTTATTTTAAAAGTATCTTTAACTTAGTTACCACACACTAGTAATAGCATATTTCCACTTACTGAGCGTCGATTCACCCCATTATCTTGACATTTTTCAGGTGAGCCAGATAGGCGAGCAGATCAGGCTCGCGGATAGAGAGAGTGATTGGTCACCCTGGTTATAGGGTGAGTTTTTTTGGCAGAGATGTGTATGTTTTTGGGATAGATAATATTGGAATGACATTTTTGTGTATGGTCTGTATATTCTAGAATCTAGTATTGTACAGTTTATGTATAAATGGTTTCATGATATATGTTTCTGCTGCGTAGGAATGTTTGTATATATATATATATATATATATATATATATATATATATATATATATATAAAATATAAGAAATTTGAGGTCGTTACAGGTAAGCCAAATATATAAAATAGATCCGCATATAATACAATACTAGAGTGTCAAATCAACCCACAAATAAACAAACATCACTGTACTCTCAAAACTACCCTTACTGATACCAGGGGCTTACAAAAATGGTACCCAAAAATAGTCACCCTAAAAAAGGGTAGTACTACAGCCCCACTACCTACGAGCCTGCTCCGCACGCCCAGTTAGTTCACCTGAAAAAAAATTCAATATTGGGATAAGCTAACGTTCAGTAAGACGAAATATGCTATTACTAGTGTGTGACCGCTGAGCTATTATTCTATAAAAATAATCTAATTTAGGAATATTATGAATAACTGAATCTGAAAATGCTGGTATAAATCACATATATTAAAACTACTATTTACATAGTTTAACATATCAACCTTTATAAATTTACTTTTCATAATACCACTACTATTTCAGAAAATTTGAAAGTACTTATAATATCTGAGAAAATTTTCCTAGATGGCTGTATGTCATGATTTAACCACTCATGACAGGGTTGTGCGGCCCGAAAGCAGGACCTATCTTAACTAGCCGACTAGAGTAAGTCAACTAAACTCCGATAGTCTGATCGGCCCCCTCGACCCATATCGAATGGGGAGCCTGTCTCGACGTAAGCACGATCGACCTCTATACCACATACTATCTGAGTAATGTGGTTGCACTCTGAGCTGAATATATATATAGCGACGGTATCGTGCTCTGCTTTCTGATCCATCAGGATTTGATACTATGTAGGTAACTGATATCTGTAATATACTTTTTTTACCATGGTTTTGTAACAACTAAAATAGCCATAACATTATATAAACTGAGCTGAATAACTGTAATAACTGAATATCTGAGATGTCTGTATAATTGAATAACTGAATTATTTGATTAACTGTGGTAGCTAAATGTTATGGTTTTGAAGTCGGTATATCATAATAATTTGAAAATACTATAAAATACAAGTTTCTGTACGTATAATGTAAATCATGGTATTCTGAAAACTATATAAACTCTGTACTGATCAAGTTCTAAGATCATGCCACACAACTAAATAACAATACTATCAGGCTCTGAATACTGTATATATGGTCTAAATAATAATTTTCTAAAAACATATGTTTTGTACTGAATCATAATAGAATTGCCTAGCATAACATATTTCCTTTACCTGACCACTGGAAAGCCCCTACTGTCCTATTTCCCTTACCTGACTACTGAAAAGCCCCTATTGTATATCGGTCCTACACCCCGCAGGGTTTCCTACTCAACACCTTGAAAACAACATTCACCAGAACAAAATATCATTATTTCTTTGTCTACTTCATTTCCTACAACTGCTAAAAGGCCAAAAATTGAATAAAAAGCCTTAACCTAATTTTGGGGAGAAATTCAACTTGATCCCACCAACGATCTGCTCAAGTAAACTTGGAGAGAACTTTGCGAGAAGCGTCGTGGTGGCTTTAGATCATTGATCCAGCGACTAACAGAGATGAAATCAAAGAAAAATGGGAGAGGAGCCGCAGGAGAGAGAGAGAGAGAGAGAGCAGCACTGAAATTCCTACATTTAGCTGAGGTTTTGGACTATTTATACTGTGGCCTTTGTCGACGAGCCACATCATCTCGTCAAGGAGGTCAAGAAGGCGGTTGGTCGATGAACACCATCTCCTCGTCGATGAAATTCAAAATTCTAAAATAGTCACTTGGTATTTTCTCATCGACGAAATGCTCCCTCGTCGACGAAATCCTCGTGTTACCTCGTCGAAGAATCCCCTGTGTTCATCGATAAGGCCCTTAAATATTTCTTTGGGTTATTACATTCTCCCCCCCCCCCCTTATATAATTTCGTCCTCAAAATTCACTTATTCATATGATTCACCATTCTTTAAGGTAAATGGTCTACTTATTTAATTACTTACCCTCACCTATGGCGGAGAAATACCGTGGTTACATAGATAGTTCTGGGAGATTACAACTATAAAAGAAAATTCCCCCAAAACCAAAATACTACCTATCCTATACTCTACATTACAATTATATTGTACTAAACAAAACAAAATTACCACTACTTTAATTCACACATCACTGCTATAACCCACTAAACAGGTGGGGGTATTTCTATCTAATCTCATCTTCATGTTCCCAAGAAGCTTCTTTTATCGTGTGATTTCTCCATAGGACTTTTACTAGTGGTATCTTCTTACTGCGCAATTCATGTTATTTTCTATCTAAGATCTACACTGGAGCTTCTTCATATGCTAGAACATCACTGAGTTCTAGTTCTGCGTAGCTGATAATATGGAAAGGATCAGGGACGTATTTTCTTAACATAGAGACATGAAATACGTCATGTATTCTGAATAGAGATGGTGGTAAAGCTAGACGATAGGCTATTAATCCAATTTTCTCGAGTATCTCAAATGGACCAATAAGCCTAGGGCTCAACTTGCCTTTCTTCCCAAATCTGATGTTATTTTCAGAAATACATGGTCACGCACTTCAAATCTCAACTCTCGACGGCGGGTATCCGCGTAGCTTTTCTACCGACTCTGTGCTGCACTGATTCTGTCTCGAATAAGTCAGACTTTTTCGCACACCTGCTGAACTATCTCTGGACCCAAAACTCGCCTTTCACCTACTTCATCCCAGAAAAGAGGAGTTCAACATCTCCTACCATATAACGTCTCGTATGGTGCCATGCCAATACTAGTTTGATAACTGTTATTACAAGCAAATTCAACTAGTGGCAAAAACTGAACCTAGCTACCCCCAAAGTCCAGCACACAAGCGCGAAGCATATCTTCTAATATATGGATTGTTCTCTCAGTCTGACCATCGGTCTAAGGGTGGAAAGCAGTGCTGAATGCTAATTGAGTCCCCAAAACTTCCTGCAAACTCTTTCAAAACCATGATGTAAAGCGAGGATCACGGTCTGAGACTATGGATACCAGTACTCCATGGGGACGAACAATCTCCTGTATATAGATCTCTGCTAGTTTGCTCATAGATTAGCTAACTTTAATGGGCAAAAAATGAGCCGTTTTCATCAGCCTATCAATAATTACCCAAAAAGCGTTCTGACCATGCAGCGCCGGCGGTAGCCCAATAACAAAATCCATGGATACATGGTCCCACTTCCATTTAGGAATGAAAAGTGGCTGCAATTGACCCGCCGATCTCTTGTGCTCAGCCTTAACCCACTGGGACATCAAACACTGCTGCACAAACTCTGCAATTTTCCTCTTCATGCCACTCCACTAATAATACTCACGTAGATCCCTATACATTTTCGTACTGCCAGGGTGAATAGTGTATAGAAATCTGTGTGCCTCTTCTAGAATTGTTCTCCTAATGCTATCATCCACAGGCACGCCCAATCTGGTGCGAAATCTCAAAGTCCCATCCTTGGAAATGCTGAATTCCTCTCCCTGACCATCTTGTATTTTGGCTAGTACGTCCACTAATTCTGGATCATCTCTCTGAGAAGCTTTAATCCTTTCATACAGTGTAGGCTGTACAACCAGACTGACAATAAACACTTGAGAATCATCTTCTACTAATTCTACACCAAGCCTCTCCAAGTCCATTTGAATCGGGTGCTGAATTGCTACTGCTAACTGTGCTGTATCCTCTAATTTACGGCTCAAGGCATCAGCCACCACATTTGCTTTACCTGGGAGGTAACTGATGGTGCAATCGTAATCCTTAATGAGTTTTAACCATCTTCTTTGCTGCATATTCAACTCTTTTTGTGCGAAGAAGTACTTTAAAATGTTGTGATCATAGAATATCTCACACCTCTCACCATAAAGGTAATGCCTCCAAATCTTCAATGCGTGCACCACTGCAGCTAATTCCAGATCGTGAGTAAGGTAGTTCTTTTCATATTCTTTCAACTGCCTGGATGCATACGCTACCACCCTACCATGCTGCATCAGTACATAACCGGGCCCTTTCAAGAGGCGTCACTGTAAATAATATAACCATCACCTCCAGATGGAATCGTTAGCACGGGTGCAGTAACAAGTCATTGCTTTAATTCTTGAAAAATCTGTTTGTACTCTTCATCCCACACAAATCTGGCATCTTTCCTAGTCAAACGCGTGAGAGGTTCTAATAAGGCTGAAAACCCTCAACAAATTGATGATAATAACCTGCCAACCCCAAGAAACTCCTAACTTCTCGCACATTCTTTGGCTTTGACCAATTCACTACCGCATCAATCTTGCTGGGATCTACTGAAATACCATCCTCCGAAATCACATGGCCCAAAAATGCAACCTTTTCAAGCCAGAAATCACACTTACTAAACTTGGCATAAAGCTTTTCCTCCCTAAGGGTTTGTAAAACCTGTCTCAAATGCACCTCATAATCTTCAAAACTCCTCAAATAAACCAGTATATCATCAATAAAAACCATCACAAATTGATCGAGATACTGGTGGAATACCCTATTTATCAAGTCCATGAACATAGTTGGGGCATTCGTCAGACTGAATGGCATAACAAGGAATTCATAGTGCTCATACCTAGTCTTGAAGGCTGTCTTTGCAACGTCCTCTGCCTTTACCCTCACTTGATGGTAACCTGATCTGAGGTCAATTTTGGAATACACCTGGGTACTTTGAAGTTGATCAAATAGATCGTCTATGTGGGGTAGAGGATACTTGTTCTTAATAGTAACCTTGTTTATCTCCCTATAATCGATTCACATCCTCATAAACCCGTCTTTCTTCTTTACGAACAATACTGGAGCTCCCTATGGCGATACATTGGGTCGTATAAAACTGTTCAACAAGTCTTGCAACTAATCTTTTAATTCTCCCAATTCAGTTGGAGCCATACGGTAAGGAACCTTAGAGATTGGCACGATCCCTGGAGGTAAATCTATAGGAAATTTCACCTCACACACGGGAGGCAACCCTGGCAGCTCCTCTAGAAAAACATCTGAGAATTCTCATACCACTAGTGTGCTATCAAGTTTAAACTCATTTTCTGACATTTCCTTTACAAATGCCACAAACCCCTGACCCCCGTTTAAGAGTAATCTGATCGCCTGCATGGCTGAAACCAGCTGCAATGGAGCATGTACCCGTGAACCAAAAAATTTGAATTCCTGCTCACTAAGGGGTCTGAAGATTACCTCTTTTTGATGACAATCAATGCTTGTGTGATTAGCAGCCAACCAGTCTATACCCAGTATTACATTAAACCCACACATATCTAACACAATCAGATCAGCTGGTAGCACTCTCCTTTGAATTTCAATTAGATGACCTTAAAGTACCCTTTGACATCTCATCATTGACCCTAATGGTGTGGCTACTGATAATTCTATATCTAAGGACTAGGTCTCACTTCCAGATAATTTAACATAAGATGTAGAGACATAGGAATGAGTAGCACATAAGTCAAATAAAATAGTAACTGGATATGATAAAATAGTAAATGTACCTGTCACCACATCCGCAACAGCCTTAACATCACCTGGCGTTAGAGCATACACTCGCGTTGGGGCTACATTCCTCTTCTGGCCTCCACGAGGCACCTAATATCCTCCCCGAGCTGCCTGATATCCTCCCTAATCACTTACTCGAACAAATTCTGTCTCAGAACCTTTTCAAATTTCCTTGCCTTTTTCTCTTTATCTAGTGCTAAATATGGGGAAAATCGCAACAACTCAATAAATCAAGCTGCGTACTAAGATACTGCCATCTGCCCCTGTACCAAGTGCATAAATTATGCTGCCTTCGTGCTTCAAACGATAGCGGGGAAATATCACTCAAAGAACAGCTCCCTGAGTCGGTCCCACGTCATTAGCACTGGAACTGGCCTCTGATCCTCAATTAGCCTCGCTGATCTCCACCAGCACTTCGTCTCCCCTATCAGCTTAAACGCCGCAAATACAACCTTCTGTTCATCCGTACAAGGAAGCACATCCAATGTCTCATCAATATCCTAAACCCAATTTTTAGCTATAATTGAGTCATCTCCTCTAGCAAAGAATGGGGGCTTCATCCGCGTAAATTGCTCAATCGTGCAGCTACGCTCCCCTAAGCTCCTGGCCATCTCAGCTATCACCTGCTGGGTGACGCTGCGTAAAATCGCATCAATTGCAGTACCTCTCATACTGGAAGGTCCTGGCCTGCCTTCCCCGGCGTTCGTGCCACTACTTCTTGGATCCATCCCGAAAGGACAGAGAACACACTTAAGAACCTCATCCCTTGTACAACCTTATCTACCTCATTTAGCTAAAATCCCATATTTACTCTTTACTATTCCCCCTATTCTAAATTCAAATCAGATCCTGTAACCCAAACACACGACCCAACAATAGTTTACTATGATTTTCCTGAAATTGTCACCCCAAGAATAACACAGAAACCACGACGAAAATCCTGTACCCAGATATAGAACAAACCTCAAATTCTTTCCTATACTCTGGTATTACTTTTGCTGCACTCTAAAGTCTACAGAACCTAGCAACCTAGGCTTTAATACCAAAATGTAATGACCTGATAGTAAAATTAAATATTCATTCCCTATTTAAAAATCCAAATATTAACCTAAATAGTGGTAAGCCAAATATATAAAATAGATCCACATATAATACAATACCAGAGTGTCAAATCAACCCATAAATAAACAAACATCACTGTACTCTCAAAACTACCTTTACTAATACCAGGAGCTTACAAAAATGCTACCTAAAAATACTCACCCTCAAAAAGGGCAATACTATAGCCCCACTACCTACGAGCTTGCTCCGCTCGCCCAGCTGGTTCACCTGAAAAATAATTCAACATTGGGATGAGCTAACGCCCAGTAAGACGAAATATGTTGTTACTAGTGTGTGGCTACTGAGCTATTATTCTGTAAAAATAATCTAATTTAAGAATATTATGAATAACTAAATCTGAAAATGCTGGTATAAATCACATATATTAAAACTACTATTTACATAGTTTAACATATCAACCTTTATAAATTTACTTTTCATAATACCACTACTATTTCAGAAAGTCTGATAGAACCTATAATATCTAAGAAAATTTCCCTGAATGGATGTATGTCATGATTTAACCCCTCATGACAGGGTTGTGTGGCCCAAAGGCAGGACCTATCCTGGCTGGCCGACCAGGGTAAGTCAACTGAACTCCGACAGTTTGATCGGCCCCCTCAACCATTATCTGATGGGGAGCCTGTCCTGATGTGGGCACGATCGACCTTTATACCACATACTATCTGAGTAATGTGGTTACACTCTGAACTGAATATATATATATATAGCTACAGTATCGTGCTCTGTTGTGTGATCCATCAGGGTCTGATACTATATAGGTAACTGATATCTGTAATATACTGTTTTTACCATGGTTTTGTAACAACTAAAATAGCCATAACATTATATAAACTGAGCTGAATAACTGTAATAACTGAATATCTGAAATGTCTCTATAATTGAATAACTGAATTATTTGATTAACCGTGGTAGCTAAATGTTATGGTTTTGAAGTCGGTATATCATAATAATCTGAAAATACTATAAAATACAAGTTTTTGTACGTATACTATAAATCATGGTATTCTGAAAACTATATAAACTTTGTACTGATCAAGTTCTAAGCTCATACCACACAACTAAATAACAATACTATCAGGCTCTGAATATTGTATATATGGTCTAAATAACAATTTTCTAAAACATATGTTTTGTACTGAATCATAATAGAATTGCCTAGCATAGCATATTTCCCATACCTGACTACTGGAAAGCCCCTACTGTATACCGATCCTACACCTGCAGGGTTTCCTACTTAACACCATGAAAACAACATTCACCATAACAGAATATCATTATTTCTTTGTCTACTTCATTTCCTACAACTGCTAGAAGGCCAAAAATTGAACAAAAAGCCTTACCCTGATTTTTGGGAGAAATTCTCGATCCCACCAACTATCCGTTCCAGTAAACTTGGAGAGAACTTCGCCAGAAGCGTCGTGGTGGCTTCAGGTCGTCGATCCATTGATTGACGGAGCCGAAATTGAAGAAAAATGGGAGAGTAGCCTCAAGGGAGGGGGCGAGAGAGAGAAAGCAGCACTGAAATTCCTGCATTTAATCGAGGTTTTGGACTATTTATACTGCAGCCTTCATTGACGAGCCATGTTATCTCGTCGACGAGGTCAAAAAGGCGGTTCATCAACAAACACCATCTCCTCGTCGACAAAATTTAGAATTCTAAAACAGTCACTCGGTATTTTCTCGTCGACGAAATACTCCCTCGTCGACGAATCCCCTGTGTTTGTCGACGAGGCCCTTAAAAATTTCATTGGGTTATTACATTCTCATTTCTAGAAATCATATTCACATATTCTTTCATAAACTTTACTTTCTCATTTTCATATTTCAATAGCTTTCATAAGCTTTTCTTTCTCGTTCTCATTTTCACATTCTAACCCATGGGTATCCTCATATAAATATCTCAACGCATGTAACCCATGGCTGTTCATTATCATGTCTGTAATGAGTATTCATAATCTAGCACATGAGTATCCGCCAATATAAAATCCACAATGTGTTTGTAACTCATGGCTGCCCTGATGATATCCCTACCTCATCATTATGCTTCCCCCATGACTGGGTTGTGCGGCCCGAAGGCTGGATCTAACCGTCATTGGCTTACCCTATTAGATAAAAAAGGGAACATGTTTGTAGTCTGACTGACCTACCCAATCCTAGTCCAGACCCCAGGAGGGCATCACAACCCTTCATAGTCCCATTCGAGTGTCTCGCCACACTTTTCACGAGACTGTGTGCACTATCACCTCATTAGCAACGGTATCATGCTCTCTATCAATAATAGTCCATCAGGGTACTCATTTCCACATTTCCATGTTCACATATCAATATTCTCAATTCAGTGTTCACATTTTAGTATTCACAATTCAGTATTCATATTAATCTCATCACATTAGTGGTGTTCCCATCATTTTTTTGTTTCATTCACCTCGTAATAAATATCTCATTTCTTGTATTTCAACATTTCTCAGTAAACATATCAATACCACATTTCATTATTTTTCAGTAAATTGCACACACACACACACACACACACAGATATATATATATATATATATATATATATATATATATATATATATATATTACATTTCTTTGTTTTTCTATAAAATCATTTTGTATGTCACTTTTCATCATTCCTATATAAAAATCTCTTTTCATCACAATTATGTATACAAAACATAATTAAATTCCCATAACTTCATTTCTGTATAAAACTATTCAATATATATATATATATATATATATGTATGTATGTATGTATGTATGTATGTATGTATATATTTCATAATCTCATTTTCCTTCATTTCTGTATAAAACAATTCAATATATATATATATATATATATATATATATGTATGTATGTATGTATGTATGTATGTATATATTTCATAATCTCATTTTCCTCAACTGAAAACATATATCCCGATTTCAATCATATTTCTAGTATAAACTTGTTATATCATATTTCTCATGCCACACAATTTGTCTAATATTTATAACATATTAATCATAGGTAAAATATCATATTTCATTTTCACATACTTTAAATCAACAATTCATTGTCCCAAAAATAGTTGTTATAATTTATTCCCCGAACCCGACTTACTGAGAGGCTCGTAAAAACCTAAATCCTATACCCGCGGTGTTCGAAACTCTAGACCTTGACATTCACATTTTTCCCAAATCAATCTACTAATTTCTCAGAATATTTCTCATTTAGTACTTTCTAAGCCCTATATACTCCAAATAAACACTTAGATCCTCAAATACCTTACTTACCCTGATTTTGAAGTGGTGCCCAAGGACTCCAAATCAACAATCCACTCCGACTAAGTTGTAAAGAATCTCCCCACGAATCTCGTGGTAGCTTCTGATCATCAAAACGGGTTTAGACGAAGAAAAAATCGAAGAGTGAGAGTGTTGGAACCGTAGGGTAGAGAGAGAGGGAGAGAAAAAAAAAGCACGTTGAAAAATGATGGTTTTCCTATTTATAAGCCAGGCTTCGTTAACGAGTTATAATTCATCGACGAGCTAATGAAGACACTTCATCGATGAGGAGACTAGTTCGTCGACGAATCTTAAATTTTTTGAAATTCCCTGACTCTTGATATCTTCTCATTTACGAGACACGCGTACTTCGTCGACGAGAACTAGAAGGATATTCATTGACGAAGACTCTAGGTTCGTCAATGAACCCCTACTGATACCCCTTTTAAATTTATTTTCCCCTTTCATATTCTTTTCCTTTCTCTTTCCTTTATTATTTTTCATAAATAAATTTTTCGAGTCTTTACATTCTCCCCTCATTATCAAATTTGGTCCTCAAAATTGCTATTCATTACCTTCCATCCTTAAAGAAAACATCACAATTTTATTAATTACCCTCATTGATGGAGGAGGAATACTGTGGTTACAGAAAAAGGAATCTGGGAGATTACATTCATGTACATCAAAAGAAAATTCCCCCAAAACCATTCATAATAAAAACCAAAACACTACCTATCCTATACTATACAAGTCAAAATACATACTTTGTTATTCATAGTTCAACCCTATGTCCCACCGAACAAGTGTGGGTATCTCTGGCGCATATGTTCCTCTAATTCCCACGAAGCTTCCTCTATTGCATGATTGCGCCATAACAGTTTTATCAGTGGGATTTTTTTTGTATGTAGTTCTTGTTCTTTCCAGTTTAAAATCTGCACTGACATCTCTTCATAAGATAAGATGTCATCGAGCTCCAGTGCCTCATAACTGATCACATGGGAGGGATCTGGGACATATTTTCTTAACATGGAAATGTAAAATACATCGTGGATTCTATACAAAACCGGTGGTAACACCAACTTATAGGCAACTGGACCCATTCTTTCAAAAATCTAGAATGGTCCAATATACCTAGGGCTCATTTTACCTATCCTCCAAAATCTCATAACTCCTTTTATCGGTGCCACTTTTAGAAATACTTGGTCTCCTACATCAAACTTCAACTCTCATCGGTGAGTATCTACATAACTCTTCTGCCGACTCTATGTTGTTTTTATTCTATCTTTGATGAGTCTGACTTTATCATGAGTCTACTGTATCAACTCTGCCCCCAAAATTTTTTTTTCCCCAACCCCATCCTAGTACAATAAGGATCAGCACCTCCTTCCATATAACACCTTATATGGTGCCATCCCAATGATAGCTGTTATTATAAGCAAACTCAAAGTGACATGAACTGTGTCCAACTGCCCCCGAAATCCAGCACACAAGCTCATAGCATATCCTCCAGTATCGGTATCATGCTCTCCATCTGCCCATCTGTATGAGGATGAAATGATGTGTCGAACATCAATTGAGAACCCATGAACTTTTGCAAACTCCTCCAAAATTGAGATGTAAAACGTGGGTCTCGGTCTGATACTATGGCCACCAGTATGCCATGTAGTATAACTATCTCCAGAATATACAAATTTTCTAGTCTGCTCTTGGAGTAGTTAATTCTGATAGGCAGGAAATGGGCAGTCTTTGTCAGTCGATCTACAACTACCCAAATGGCATCCTGTCCATGTAGTGCCAACAGTAATCATGTGACAAAATCTGTTGCTATATGTTCCCATTTTCATTCAGGAATGTAGAGTGGCTGCAATGATCTCGCCAGTTTCTAATGCTTAGCTTTCACCTGCTAGCATGTCAAACACTGCTCTACAAACTCAGCAATCTCTTTTTTCATATTGCTCCACCAAAAAGACTCTCGAACATCCATATACATTTTAGAGCTACCAGGGTGTATAGTATATAGGGATCGGTGTGCTTCCTCTGGAATAACTTTCTTAATCTCAGGGTCGACAGGTGCACACAGCCTGGTATGGAACCTCAAGGCTCCATCATTTGAGATACTGAAATCTACCTCCTAACCCTCCTGTACTTTATCCATAATTTTCATTAATTCTGCGTCTTTCAACTGAACAACTTTAATTCTTTCCTGTAGGGTCGGCTACAGTACTAGATTGGTAATAAATGCCCAGTGATCGCCCTCGATGAGTTCCACCCCAAGTTTCTCCAAATCTATCTTAATCGGATGCTGAATCATCCCTGCTAACACTGTCGCTCCCACTAATTTCCAGTTCAGAGCATTAGCTACCACATTAGCCTTTCTTGGGTGGTAAGTGATGGTGCAATCGTAATCTTTTATCAGTTCCAGCCATCTCCTCTGCCTCATGTTCAATTCTTTTTGTGTGAAGAAGTATTTCAAACTCTTATAATCAGTGAAAATTTCATACCTACCCCTATACAGATAGTGTCTCCAAATTTTCAGCGTATAAACCACTGCTGCTAACTCAAGATCATGGGTAGGGTAATTCTTCTCATAATTTTTTAGTTGTCAGGAGGCATATGCTACCACTCCCCCTGCTGCATCAGTACACATCCTAGCCCTTTATGTGATGCATCACTATAAATTATGATGAGCCTCTGTTTTAACTCCTGAAAGCTCCGTTCACATTCGTTGGTCCGCTCAAATTTCACACCTTTCCTGGTCAATCTCGTCAAAGGACCTAACAATTTAGAGAAGCCCTCAAAAAATTACGGTAGTATCCAGTTAAACCTAAGAAACTTTTGATTTCTTGCATATTCATCAGTCATACCCAGTCCACCACTGCTTTCCATCTTGCTCGGATCCACTAAAATACCACCCCTGGATACCACATGTCCAAGGAAGGTAACTTGCTTCAGCCAGAACTGGCACTTCTTGAATTTTGCATACAACTTTCTTTCTCTCAACGCCAGAAGTACTATACTCAGATGTTCCTCATGCTCCTCTGGGCTCTTTGAATACACCAGTATGTCGTCAATGAATACTAGCACAAACTGGTCTAGATACTGGTGAAAGACCATGTTCATTAGATCCATAAACACTACTAGAGCATTTGTCGATCCAAATGGCATAACTAGAAATTCATAATGGCCATATCGAGTCCTAAATGCTGTCTTCGGAACGTCTTCTACCCTGACCTCCACCTGATGGTACCCATACTGTAGATCTATTTTTGAGAAAATCTTTGTCCCCTATAACTGATCAAATAAATCATCAATACAAGGAAGCAGGTACTTATTCTTGATGGTTACTTTATTAATTTCTTTGTAGTCGATGCACATTCTCGTCAACCTATCTTTCTTCTTCACAAACAATACTGGTGCTCCCTAGGGTGACATGCTGGGCCGAATAAACCCCTTATATAACAGTTCCTGCAACTCTTCCTTCAATTCTTTCGATTCCGCTGGTGCCATTTTGTACAGTGCTTTCAAAATCCACGTTGTCCTTAGAATTTGATCAATTGTAAATTCTACTTCATGATCAGGAGGTAATATCGGTAAATCCTCGGGGAAAACATTAGAAAAATCCCTCACCACCGGTATATCCTATAACCTCAACTCCCCTTCTGATACTTCTTTCACATAAGCCAAATATCCCTGGCAATCCTCTAACAGCAACCTCCTCACCTGAATTATGGATAACAACTATGGTGGGGTGTGCACACATGACCCCACAAATCTAAACTCCTGTCCCCTAGAGGTCTGAACACTACCTCTTTTTGATGGCAGTCAATACTGACATAGTAGGCAACTAGCCAGTCCATCCCTATAATCACTTTGAACCCATAGATATCTAATACTACCAAGTTAGCTGATAAAGACCTCCCCTGAATACAGACTGGACAATTCCTGAGTACCTTCTTACCTAACATTACAATCCCAGTCAATATAGAAATGGACAAACTAATATCTAGTGACTGAGTTTCTATTCGACAAAATTTAACAAACTCCTGGGCAATAAAAGAGTGAGTCACCCTTGAATCAAACAAAGAAGTAGTTGTATACGACAGAATTGAAATTGTACCTGTCACGATATCTCTTGCTGCCTTAGCATCTCTTGGTGTCAACGCATAGACTCGTGTTAGAGTGATATTCCTCTATTGACTGCCTCGAGGTGCCTGGTGACCTCCTTTATATGATCTAGGAGCAGGCGTATAACTGGCAGTGCTCAAAAGTCTCTCGCCATATGGCTAGTCTAATGGCATCGGTAATATACCATCTCTCTAACGAGGCACTCTCCCGAGTGTCTTCTATAGCATATAGGACAGAAAGGGAGTATCGGTGTAGAGACTCAAAAAATTAAAACTATTAAAATAATTAGAAAATATAATAAATAGAATTTATAAATAAATAATAAGGGGAAAAAGGGAAAATTTTGAAAGAAAAAACAGCAGACCTTGTCGACGAATCTCCTGTCTTCATCAGTGAGTGTTCTTCTAAAGATCATTGATTAAGTTTAATCCCTCATTGATGAAGAAATCTCGAGTGAGTGAATTTCAGATTTTAGGTTTCATCGACAAATAAATCCTCTCGTCGACGAACTCCCTTCTGTGGTTGGTCGACGAATCCTGTCTTCTTGTCGACGAAGTCAAGTGGCAACAACATGTATAAAAAGAGTTGAGGAAGCTTCTTTGTGAAGAAATCATTATCTTCTCTGTTTTATCTCTCTAAAAATGTTCTCTCAACTTTCTCTCTAAGTTTTCGGCTCGGATTCAGCCCAAATCAATAAATGGAAACAACTATGATGTTTTAGGGGAGATTCTCTGCACATCTAGCGGAGTTGATTTCTAAATTGAGCTTTTCGGGAATCACTCTAAAGTTGAGGTAAGGGTTAGGATTCCTAGTTTTTGGGATTTAAAACGTTTATTTGAGGTTTATGGGTCGAAGAAATGTTGAAATAGTAGGTTATTTGGGGTTTATTTGAATAAATTCGGGTTTTTGATTCAAGATTTGGGTGAGCATCACAAGCATCATTTTGGGGTTCTTGTTGGCGTAGTTCAAGAAATCAGGTAAGAGGAATATATTAAATCAGGATTTTTGAGGAAATAATTAGTGAAAAATGGAAACTTTATGATATATGTATATGATTTTCATGAGAGTTCTGAAAAGCCAACCGTTTGAATTGTAAATTTCTGAGCCTAGGGCTGTGGTAATAGATATTATTTATGAAAATGAAAAGTTAAAATGACAGATTTTCTAGTTAATTGTGTATGAAAATAAATGTATATTTTTCAGTAAATGAACGATGATTATGGGTAGGCTTATTTTCAGTGACCGTATGAAATATTTTGCTAAATTGTGTAGCATGTATAAAATGAAGCTTCTGTGTTAAACTATGATATATGTATGAGATGCTGGAAATATTGGAAATGTATGAGAATTTAAAATGTGATATGAATTATTTTGCATGTGTATGGTAATGTTATATTACAATGTATGGTTTGAGAACTCTGGTGGACCATGGAAAAGGGCACAGTATTGTTGCGAATATGAATGGTAGCGCTAGTGCACCCACATGTCTTAGATAGAGTGTGGAGACGGGGTGATCGATTGTTCTGGGGAAGGGTAGTGTCCCCTTGGAGTTAAGACCAGTGTAGGAACAGCCAATCAGACCTATAGACTATAGAATGTGGTTGATTTGACTATGGAGGGCCAACTAGGGTTAAGTCCAACCTTCGGGCCGCACAACCCATCATGGGGTAGAAGCATGATTAGGATTTATTACCAGTATAAAGGTTTCTAAAAGCATAAATGTAAGTTTAACCATGGATAATATAAGGACAATGGATATGGAAATAGTAGTTATGGAAGCAACGAATATAAGAACAGCAGATGGAAATGACATGAAAACAGAATATGTGAAAACATATATGAATATAGAAAGAGATGATGAGTATGTGATATATGAATATAGAATATGAATATGAATGTAATGAATGACACAGTGATAACAACATAAAAAGTAATGTAGTAAGGTATTATCAGTATTAAATATAGTAGTATTACTTGTATTTAGGGCGGGGTATACTCTTTGCTCGAGGGCTTGCTGAGAAAGGCGAGTGCCCTGATAGGTATCAGATGTAGCTATAGGCTGCATTTTAGGGCAGAGGGAAGCTACTTGTATGGGCGGGTAATCTTCCCTATTCTCAGGAACTGCTGCAGGTAAACCTTTGTGTGAATGCATGAGTATGAGATAAACTAACCACCTGAGGGCTTACTAAGCCCAGGGTGTGGTTCAGGTGGTAGTGCAGACTGCGGGAGTGCCTTTCACGAGGTCAGGTGTTCAAACCCTCCCGAGTTCGTTTCCACCCCTGGACTCCTGAATTTACCCCCCCTTTGGAGTTGTGGGGTCAACTTCAAGGGGTGCAGAATTAGTCACGTGGACCGTAAAAAGGACACGTGGATACCCGGTGCGTAATCCAAAAAAAAAAAGTAAGTTAAGTGCCCTGATGTGCTTAAGTTGTGATCGTAGGTTACTTAAAGTATCAAAGGAGAGGGGTGCTACTTGTATGGGTGGGTAATCACCCCTATCATTGGGAACTCTCATTGGTAAAATACCTTGTATGTGTTTGGATAGGTACAGAGAATGATTTCATAATTGTGGTTTCATTTAAAAATAGTGAATATAAACATATATGTTGTACTTAAACCTCATGATTGTCACACGCTGATTTAATGTATTCCATCTTTACTAAGATGTGTCTCACCTAATAGTTGAATTTCATCTTTTTAGGACCTTTGCGGGATTGAGCTTAGAGAGCTCAGGCTGTTGTAGCATTTTTGAGAGGGAGAGAGGGTATGGACTATTGGATATGTATATTTTCTTTTGGGTATATTTATATTTTCAGAGTTGTGAATACTAGATGTTGGGTAATGTTTTTGAGATGTATATATATGTAGAAACTCTGGTGTATAATGGAAGAATTGTCATTATTTTTGCTGTGTAAATGATATAGAGCTAGGTACAGGTTATAGATCATGTGACACCTAAGCCCCGCTTGGTGGGTTTGGGGCATCACGAGGTGGTATCAAAGATTTATTGCAAATAACACTTTGGACCCTAGTTTTGGGTTCGGGGCGTTACATTTTCGAAATTAAAATTGGGCAAAATTGCAAAAATTAAGAGAGGTCGGGCGACCGAACCCCTGGAGTTCAAAACTCCTTAGGAGCCTGAACTGTTGGAAAGTTAGGAGTTTGACTAGGTTTCGCGCGACCGAACCAGTATTGAACCTATCTCCTTTAGGCAACCGAGCTCATATCACAGTGCTTTTCACCAACCCGGGTGATCGAACTATATAGCTCAAAATGACCTCGGGCGACCAAACTTTTGAGTTCGGGCTACCGAACTTATCACTGGGCACCCGAACTACATGGCAAAATGCTACTAACTTTTGTTTGGGTTACCGAACCTATACATAGGTGACCGAACTGTTTAAAATGTGATTTTGAAGATGAGTCTGTTCGGGAGGCCGAACCTCAGTTCAGCCACCCAAATCACGCAGGTTAAATAATTTTTTACTAGGGTTAAAGCTATTAAACAAGGTTAATTTTTGCTAAGCTTTTTTAACAAATTTAAGATTGCCCTATGTGTCTCCCAATGGTCATAATTTACCTTTCTCTATATATAGGGGTTCATTTGTCAAGATTAAGTGGGGATTAGCAAATAGGATTAAGCCAAAAACTCTCTCAAATTTTCCAAACCCTTTTTGCTCATACTACCTCCATACACTCTACAACTTTGATTTTATTGATTAACCAAGTGTAGTGAGAGTTCTTAGAGTGTTTATACATTATTCCATATTGCTTGTAACTCTCATTTGTATTGTTTATTGATTGATTTGATATTGAGAGTTAAGCATAAGTTTTCCCACAGATTTTCTTTGATAAATCTAGTGTTGGGAAAAACTTATTAGTTTAAGGATCTTTGCATTGTCATTGCAAGATTCCTATAGCTATATTTTTGTGTGCAAAGGATTTCACAAGCTATAATTTTTCAAACAACTCTTGTGCCTATTTTATTAAGGAAAATATTTTTTGAGTTGGTTTGATTATTGTTTGTAGCATCTTTGAAACCCTAATCTAGTATTGAGATTTGATATATCTAGTTTCAAAGACATAACTTGATTAGAACACTCTTGAGCATATTAGCGATCATATGTTGTTGAGTGTGGCTTGCACAAAAATACACATCACTGAGCTTACATTTACCTACATTGTTGATGTGTATGTGATCGCACGTATTGGGTACATATCTGCTTTACATGAAAGCATAATCACTGTACCATTTGATTGTGAAAAATACTGTTGTATTTCTAGGCGTGGCCTGAGGGGGTTTGATCTAGGCTAGAAGGATCAGGTTGGGGTCAGCCCTGTGAATTTGACCTAGGGTCTTCTCTGCCCCGCAAGGAGAGTTTGTAAAGGTTGAGGTCAGCCCTGTGCTAATTGACTTGGTGTATTAGGTGCCGCTCCACTCGTTAAGTGAGCATTAGTGGAATCCTCGGACTTGTGAGCTAGAGGCAGGGATGTAGGCATAATTGGCCAAACCCTTATAACATATCGTGTGTCTGTTTATATTTCTATACTTTATATTTACCGCACGTGTATGTTATGATGTGAATGATGCATATGATTTAATTTCCACATCACATTTATCTGAGCATTTGGAAATTGCATAGACAAACCCTAGGTTGTGTAAGTACTGCTTCTGGATAGATTAACCTAGGAGAAAAATTTTAAATACTAATTCACCCCCTCTTGGGAATACACCAAAGCTAACATTTGGTATCAGAGCCTCATTGCACTATATTTAAATGTTTTTGCAAAAAGATCGCAATGAATCAATTTGGTGTATGCCCATTCGAAGAGGGACAATCACCTTCCAGTCCTCCGTTATTTTGTGGTGTTTATTACACCGTTTGGAAAATTAGAATGAGCATTTTTGTAAAATCTATGAATTGGAGGGCTTAGCAGGTGATTGATAAGGGAATTTGTATACCTATAGAAAATGATATTAATTTGATGCATGCAAATTCATATGCCATGGACATGTTATATCTTGCATTAGATTCTGATATTTTTGTTGAGTTTGTGGCATGTCAGATTGCAAAAGAAATCTGGGTTGAGCTGGAAAAGAGATATGGGGAGACCCAGGAAAAGGAAACCATCACTCCAGAGATGTCATGTTTAGATGGTCAGGGAGTGGCAAGTGAGAGGGATAGTTCATCAACAGAACATGAGGTATATGATTCTCACTCTAGCTCATTTAAGGATTCATGTGTTGAATGCTGTGCTGCTGCACGTGCTGAATCATCTGTTGAATACCATGATAATTTTGTTGATGATGCGTGTGCTGATTTTATGTTGAATGCTATGTTGTGTCATATGATGATTCATCTAATATTCCGTATGATAATACTGTTGAAATTGCATGCAATGATTCATATAATAACTATGGCATATCTTATGATGAATCATGTGTTGAATTGATAAATCAAAGGATGCCTTCGTATGAAAAGCTAGATAAAACTTTATTGAAAATGAATAGATTTCTAGCAAAGTTATCTAAGCAGAATTCCACTTTGAAAAATGAAAACAAAAGCATGGCAGAGCAATTAAGAAAAATAAAATATTATTATGCCATCTTAGAAAAGAGAAAGATTAAGAAAGTCTTAAAAATTATCTACTTAGAAAAAGAAATGGATGATTATTCTAGAGCTACACTCGAAGTTAAAAATGAAAAGAATAATCATAATAAACCCTTAAGAGTTAAAAAGAAAAACATTTTTAAGAAGGGTTCATCCTTTAAATCCAATAGTCTAGCCTCACTGAAGAAAAATAGAATAAATAAGCACAATCTTTTGTGTATATTCAATACCAGCTTATTTGAAAAAACTATGTGGCACATATGGTTTGACTGCTTACTTAGAAGTGCCAGAGGCCTAGACAAAGAAATGATATGGATGATCATTAAAGCAAACCCTGTAGGTCCTAAGGAAAATTGGATTTAAATTAATATTACTTTATTATTAAATGTTTCCTTAGATCCTAGGCTTAGGTTTAGGGGGTTGTGACTATAGGCTTGGGAAGTGGTTGTTTCTTAAAATAAAAATCTTAGTATACGCACTCACCTATCTTGTTATACTAAGAATGTTTATCCACTTCCAAATGGTCATGGCATCTATTCCTGGTATTTAATACAAAATGCTTAACTCATACTTAAAGATAAATCATCTTAAGTTAAGTTACTGTTGTCCATAACACAAGCTTTTGGTTTAGGGGATTCACCTCACACTATATATCATTTGATCCTAAACCCATCCTTGAACTTTAAAGCCTTGAACAAGTAGCAGTCATTACTTTCGGCTTAAGCACTAATGATCACAAATGCCTATTATACAAGTGCTTGTTTAAAAGACATCCCTCGTAATCAAGATTAGAGGCAATCACAAAGGGATTCAAATTTCATTGATTAAATCAAAATATTCCCTTTGAACCAAAAATATAAAAATCCTCTAATTTTGGTTTATCTCATCCATGGGAAATCATTACCAAACCATGATAATATTCAGTAGGGTTTCACCCATTCCTTGGTTCATATCCTTGCTCCTCATATGTGATCATATCTGAAGGATACTTTCCAATCATCAAAGAACAATGTTCAAAAATTCATATACTTCTAGTTGCTCTTTGCCTAAGCGGTTGGACATATCCACTTCCATGAAAATATCTTGAATTATGTCCACTTATATTGAGTACTCTTTGAACTTAACAGAAATTATAATCCTTAAGAGTATTTAATCTACTTCACACGCATAGCTCTCAAAACGTTAAGTCATATCCTTTAGAGCTTCATATCTTTAGTGAAGTTAAATGACTAATATAATTGCTATAGATTTCAACATATATGAAATTGCAAATGTCTGAGAAATCTATGCACAAACATTAAAAATGAAGAGCCATTTGAACTTGGGTCTCTCTCACATATTGAAAATCATGAGAAAAAAGGCTGACATTGGCTTATCACCTTAATGAATATTCATTGTGACTTTTTGGTCTGATAAGCGTAGAGCATTCATGCCAAGATTAAATCACGAAAAATCTAAACACTTGGCTAAGTTATTAGGAAATGAAAAGGCATAAATTGAATAAGTGCATAACTCAGGGGGAGCATTTCTCTTCATGAATATATATGCATTAAATGCTCTCATGATTTTTTTGTTTTACCTTTTGTGCCCATATGCCTTCATAAGAAAAGCACTAAATTCCTACTATTCATTGTGCGTTAAATGATTATATTTTCTAATGGATGGTTTATCTTATATATCATTTGTTGATTGCTACCTGATCGCATGCTTAGTTTAGAATGCCTTTTGCATGACGAATGCAGTTGATGTGAATTGCATGCTGGTAGTGGATTATAGGTTCTTGCATGCTCAAATTGAACTATATATTGCTTGCTTGAATCTATTAGGTACATGTTTTATGGGAAAATGTCATACATACAAACGGCATGCTACCAAAATTTCGCCAGGATTTTCCCATATAAAAACCTTGTGTTAAAGATGATTATCATAAAATTAACGTTAAAATATATAGTTCAATTTGAGCATGTTAAAGATGATTATCATAAAATTAACGTTAAAATATTTTTGAAAGGATGAGTAAAAAATAATTGAAAATTAAAGTTTCATCCTGGCATACTCCTCAGGTAGTTAGGAGAGCTGAGCACCCTTCCTGTAGAAAGAACTTATAGGACTCACATGCATCACTATCGTTTATTGAAATATTGAGGCTCTTCTGATTTCCCTTAACATTATATCTTGCATGTAAAGCTCTATGATTTGATATGAAATGTTCTTGGGTCATAACTTGCATAGAATGTCTTAATATTTATTTCCAATGCAATTGTTGTTTATAGGGATGACTATACTGATTAGAGAAAAATATTGTTAATAAATATCCAGTATAGTTGTTGAAGAATGGTATGTGTGCTCACTTATACTTTGACATATTCAATGAAATCAATCCTTTACAAAGTATAAGTAATTTATAGAATCTAAGCATGTACTCAAATTGATAGGGGGAGCATCTAGGCATAAATTCCTATCCTATTTTGCTCACAAATATTTTTAGCTTAGATATATTGTGAACTCACCATGGCATGTGCTTAACCGAAATGATCTTTGTGAAAATATTAAGTTGATATACATTTCTTTGCCACATGTTGTTTGTGTTTGCCATATGATCTTGCATATGATTGTTAAATTTTTAAGATCATTATGGTTTTGGTTTTCTAGTTATGTTATGAATGTACTTAAATGCTAAAACCAAAGAAATGTTGCTTGCTTGCATGATCTTCAAATTTTTTTTGGCAAGCATCCCCCAGTACTTTAAGAAAACATCATAAGGGGATATATATTTATATACATACATATATATGCTTATTGTAATACTTTATGGCAATAACTTATTTCAAAATAAATTTTTTGTCTTGCCTTAATATTATTGTTATTATTATATACATATATTGTTTTCAAGTCGTATAACTGGTTTAGTAACTACACATGAAAATGCATGCAAACTAGTTGGACTGTTTTTATGCTCCAACCTTCTTTCTGGTATCATATGTCGTGTGTCTTTAACTCAAATCTTCCACTGGTCTTATGATATGTTTCAATTACAAAGGTTTGTGTATATTTATGATCTAGTCTTATTTTCATGTCATTTAAATCATTTAAATGACCAGTTATATAGTTTGTGTGCTTAATTTCCAAGCCTGTCAATGCTTTATTCTTTATGAAGTTGTTTGTACTATAAAATACATGACTATCATATCTTTTGCATGATTAATAGTTATACTTATGTTTTAAGAATACTGAACTGTTTAAGTGGAATTTTGTGGATATGTTGTAAATTTTAAAACTCAATCAGGTCATTTCTATGCAGGTACTTTTGGGAAAATGCTCTATTTTCAAACGACATTCTGTTGAAATTTCTAAAAAATTTTCCTAATCTTATCGTGTATATAAATGATTCATACTCAAATGCCTTGCTTACATGCTTTATATTTATAACCCTTTTTGTTGTTGCCAAAAGGGGGAGAAGAGGCAAAAATTGGGTACTTGAAAAATATTTGCATTGACAAATCTTTAACATTATGCATATTGCCAGGGGGAGTCTTTCAAGGCTATACCCACTTTTTGCATAGTATATTTGTCATCATCAAAAATGGGGAGATTGTTGACCCTATGGTTCATGCCCTATTTTGATTATGAAAAATACTTTGGTATTTAATATCTATCTAGTTTGTGTGCAAGTTTATATTAGCAAACCAATTGATGGCACACGAAGACTTGAAGACTAAAGACCCTGAAGACTTATTGTAATTTATATTTTGTGTAAATTGGGTCTGTAATAGTAATTAGGTATATCGGTCTGTAATAATCTCTGCATGTCATGCATGTAGGTATTTGTAAGCTCTAAAAAAGATCGTAGTTTGACCATAGGGACCGAATGGCTTTAGGGCACCCTTGGTCGACCGATGCCAGGTTTTTGGGTGTACTTGAAAAGACCCTAGGTTCCTACACATTATTAGGGAAAAGAATTGAAATAAGAATTCGGAAAAACTGCAAAAATTAAGAGAGGTCGGGCGACCGAACCCTCGGAGTTCAAAACTCCTCGGGCGGCTGAATTGCTGGAAAGTCAGTAGTTTGACCAGGTTTCAAGCGACCAAACCTGCATTGACCTTATCTCCTTCGGGCGACTAAACTCATATCAGAGTGCTTTTCACTAACTCGGGCGACCGAATTGTATAGTTCAAAATGATCACGGGCGACCGAACTTGTGAGTTTGGGCTATCGAAGTTATCATCGGGCACCCAAACTGCGCAGCAAAATGCTTTTGAATTTTGTTCGGGCTATCAAACCTATACACGGGTGATCAAACTGTTTAAAATGTGATTTTGAAGATGAGCCTGTTCGGGAGACTGAACCTCAGTTTAGCCACCCGAATCACGCGGGTTAAATAATTTTTTACTAGGGTTAAAGCTATTAAACAGGGTTAATTTTTGCTAAGCTTTTTTAACAAATTTAAGATTGCCCTGTGTCCCCCAACGGTCATAATTTACCTTTCTCTATATATAGGGGTTCATTTGTCAAGATTAAGTAGGGATTAGCAAATAGGATTAAGCCAAAAACTCTCTCAAATTTTCCAAACCCTTTTTTCTCATACTACCTCCATACACTCTACAACTTTGATTTTATTGATTAACCAAGTGTAGTGAGAGTGCCTAGAGTGTTTATACATTATTCCATATTGCTTATAAATCTCATTTGTATTGTTTATTGATTGATTTTGATATTGAGAGTTAAGCATAAGTTTTCTCACAGATTTTCTTTGATAAATCTAGTGTTGGGAAAAACTTATTAGTTTAAGGATCTTTGCATTGTCATTGCAAGATTCCTATAGCTATATTTTTGTGTGCAAAGGATTTCACAAGTTATAATTTTTCAAACAACTCTTGTGCCTATTTTATTGAGGAAAATATTTTTTGAGTTGGTTTGATTATTGTTTGCAACATCTTTGAAACCCTAATCTAGTATTGAGATTTGATATATCTAGTTTCAAAGAAATAACTTGATTAGAACACTCTTGGGCATATCAGCGATCATATCTTGTTGAGTGTGGCTTGCACAAAAATATACATCACTGAGCTTACATTTACCTACATTGTTGATGTGTATGTGATTGAGCGTATTGGGTTCATATTTGCTTTACATGAAAGCATAATCACTGTACCATTTGATTGTGAAAAATACTGTTGTATTTCTAGGCGTGGCTTGAGGGGGTTTGATCTAGCTTGGAAGGATCAGGTTGGGGTTAGCCTTGTGAATTTGACCTAGGGTCTTCTCTGTCCTGCAAGGAGAGTTTGTAAAGGTTGAGGTCAGCCCTGTGCTAATTGACTTGGTTGTATTAGGTGCCGCTCCACTCATTGAGTGAGCATTAGTGGAATCCTCGGGCTTGTGCGCTAGAGGCGGGGACGTAGGCACAGTTGGCTGAATTCTCATAACATATCGTGTGTCTGTTTATATTTCTGCACTTCATATTTACCGCACGTGTATGTTATGATGTGAATGATGTGTATGATTTAATTTCCACATCATATTTATCTGAGCATTTGGAAATTGCATAGATAGACCCTAGGTTGTGTAAATACTTCTTCTGGATAGATTAACCTAGGAGAAAAATTTTAAATACCAATTCACCCTCCCTCTTGGAAATACACCAAAGTTAACAAGTTTGGTTTTAGAGCATTAGGTTTTGGGATTTTGCAAACTCTAGGATGATTAATACCAGAGTATAGGAATAAGTGATAATGAGGATAGGAGATGGGTAGGCTAGGAATTGAGATGTTTAAGATTTTGTTTTGTGGTCTGGAGGCGAAAATATGTCGACGATTTCCTGTGATTTTTTTGAAGCAATTAACGACCTCAGAAGAGCCACAATAAACCTTAGATGATTTCTTTTCTGAGTTATGAGACTGGTCCTAAATTGAAAAGTTGGGTGTATATTGGATTTTAATTTAATGATAGTGTTGAGTAGGTTAAGATAATGGAATTCTTATCCCTTTTTTGTTCTATTTTTAGGATGGATCCTAGGGATGAGGATGTAGATGCTGAAGGAAGGGATGATTCAGAGACTTCCAGTCAATAGAACATTGATACCTCCACGATGTTGAGGGGTCTAGCGTGACAAGTCAGGGTAGAAATGAGGAAGGATACTAGAGGGCAAAACTATCCAGTGGTAGATTAGGGCTGTAGCATCAAGGAGTTTATGAGGTTGAACCCTCCTACCTTTGAGGGAGGACTTGATTTAGTGGCTGCAGAAAACTAGGTTCAGCTAATAGAGGAGATACTAGAAGTACTTGGCTGCACGGACGAACAGAAGGTCTACTATGCTACATTTAAGATGGCAGGGGATGCGAAACGCTGGTGGCTTTCTATGAAGTTGCTAGAGGAATAGAGGTTAGTAAAGATAACTCTAATGTGGGACCGATTCAAGAAGATATTCTTCGATAGGTATTTCCCTTTATCTATCAAAGAGAAAAAAATTGAGGAATTTACTAATATGACATAGGGGAGTATAACTGTGGGAGAATATGCGACTAAGTTCGTTGAATTGTCACATTTTGCTTCATTCTTGATTCCGAACGAGGTGAGGAAGGCTAGAAAGTTTGAAAAGGTCCTGAGATGAAGGGTTTATGAACTTGTAGTGGGGTTCTAGGTTTAGAACTTTTCTATTTTGGTGGATAAGGCTTCGGTGCTGGAGAAGAGCATTCAGAGCCGTACAGAGCCGATAGAACAAAAGAAAAGGCCTGTACCTTCTAGTTTTCAAGCTGAGGGTAGTCAGGAATCAAGGAAGAGAGAGAAGGACACAGTGGGTCCAAGGCAGGAGACGACAGATCGAGGTCATTATGGTTATCAAGATAATCTATTTTACTCTGTATGTTAGAAATGTAATAAGAGGCATAGTGGTGAATGTCGAGCTAGTGGTCCTAACTATTATAGGTGTGGTAAATCGAGGCATATTAGGAGGTATTGTCAAGAACTACTACCTATTGTACCTACACAAAACTAGATCAGGGGAAGTCAGCAAGTACCCCATGGTGGAGGTGGTCCAACACGAGTATACACGATGATCTTGAACGAGGCAAATAAAGCCAAGGGGGCAGGTATGAGTTTATGTTTAAAATAATGAAGGTTTTATTTGATTATAGTTAATATAGAATTTCAGATGATGGTATATATTGAATTGTATGGGATATAGTGAGTTAACAGTTGTCAGAATTGTAAAAAAATAAATGATTAGCGAAATTTTGAGGATGAAATTTTATGAAGAAGGGGAGAATGTAGAGACCCAGAAAATTAAAACTATTAAAATAATTAGAAAAGATGAAAAATAGAATAGATAAATAAATAATAAGGTGAAAAAGGGAATATTTTGAAAGAAAGAATAGTAGACTTCGTCGACGAATCTCCTGCCTTCATCAACGAGTGTTCTTCTAGAGATCGTTGACGAAGTTCAGTCCCTCATCAACGAAGAGATCCTGAGTGAGTGAATTTCAGATTTTAGGTTTTGTCGACGAATAAATCCTTTTGTCAATGAACTCCCTTCTGTGGTTCGTTAACGGATCCTGTCTTCTCGTCGACAAAGCCACGTGGCAACAACATTTGTAAAAAGAGTTAAGGAAGCTTATTTGTGAAGAAATCATTCTCTTCTTTGTTTTCTCTCTCTAAAAATGTTCTCTCTGCCTTCTCTAAGTTTTTGGCCCGGATTCAGCCCGAATCAACAAATTGAAACCGCTATGATGTTCTAGGGGAGATTCTCTGTACATCTAGCAGAATAGATTTCTAAACTGGGCTTTTCAGGAATCGCTCCAAAGTTGAGGTAAGGGTTAGGATTCCTAGTTTTTGGGGTTTTAAATGTTTATTTGAGGTTTATGGGTTGAAGAAATGTTGAAATAGTCGTTTATTTGGGGTTTATTTGATTAAAGTAGGGTTTTTGATTCAGGATTTGGGTGAGTGTCATAGGCATCATTTTGGGGTTCTTGTTGGCGTAGTTCAAGAAATTAGGTAGGAGGAATATATTAAATTAGGATTTTTGAGGAAATAACTGGGGTGAAAAATGGAAACTTTATGATATATGTATATGATTTTCATGAGGGTTCTGAAAAGCCAACCGTTTGATTTGTAAATTTCTGAGCCTAGGGCTGTGGTAATAGATATTATTTACGAAAATGGAAAGTTAACATGGAAGATTTTTTTGGTTAATTGTGTAAGAAATTAAATGTATATTTTTCAGTATATGAACGATGATTATGGTTTGGCTTATTTTCAGTGAACGTATGAAATATGTTGCTAAATTGTGTGGCATGTATAAAATGAAGCTTCTGTGTTAAACTATAATATATGTGTGAGATGTTGGAAATACTGGAAATGTATGAGAATTTAAAATGATATATGAATTATTTTGCATGTGTTGGTACTGTTAAATTACAATGTATGGTTTGAGAACTCCGGTGGATCAAGGAAAAGGGCACAATACTATTGCTGATATGAATGGTAGCGCTAGTGGACCCACACGTCTTAGATAGAGTGTGGAGAAGGGATGGTCGATTGTGTTGGGGAAAGGTAGTGTTCCCCTGGAGTCTAGACTAGTGTGGGAATAGCCAATTAGATCTACAGACTATAAAATGTGGTTTATTTGACTCTGGAGGGCTAACCAGGGTTAAGTCCAACCTTTAGGTCGCACAACCCATCATGGGGTGGAAGCATGATTAGTATTTATCACCGGTATAAAGGGTTATAAATGCATAATTGTAAGTTTAACCATGGATAACATAGGAACAATGGATATGGAAATAGCAGTTATGGAAGCAATGGATATAAGAACAGCAGACGGATATGACATGAAAAAAGAATATGTGAAAACAGACATGAATATTAAAAGAGATGATGAATATGTGACACATGAATATAGAATATGAGTATGAGTGTAATGAATGACACAGTGATAACATCATAAAAAGTAATGTAGTAAGGTATTATCAGTATTAAATATAGTAGTATTGCTTATATTTGAGGCGGGGTATACTCTTCGCTCGAGGGCTTGCTAAGCAAGGTGAGTGCTCTGATAGGTATCAGATGTAGTTGTAGGCTGCATAACGTATTAGGGCAAAGGGAAGCTACTTGTATGGGCGGGTAATCTTCCCTATTCTTGGGAGCTTTCTGCTGGTAAACCTTTGTATGAATGTGTAAGTACAAGATAAACTAACCACTTGATGGCTTACTGAGTAAGGTAAATGCCCTAATATGCTTAAATTTTGACTGTAGGTTGCTTAAAGTATCAGAGCAGAGGGGTGCTACTTGTATGGGCACGTAATCACCCCTGTCCTTGGGAATTCTTGTTGGTAAAATACCTTACATGTGTTTGGGTAGGAACAAAGAATGGTTTCATAATTGTGGTTTCATTTGAAAATAGTGATTATATACCTATATGTTGTAATTAAATCTCATGATTTTCACACGCTGATTTAATGTATTCCATCCTTATTGAGATGTGTCTCACCCGATAGTTGAATTTCATCTTTTTAAGACCTTCGCGGGATCGAGCTTAGAGAGCTCAGGCTGTTGTAGCATTTTTGAGAGGGAGATAGGGTATAAACTGTTGGATATATATATATATATATATATATATATATTATTTTGGGTATATTTATGTTTTCAGAGTTGTGAATACTGGATGTTGGGTTATGTTTTTGAGATGTATATAGATGTAGAAACTCTGGAATATAATGGAAGAATTGTTATTATTTCTGCTGCGTAAATGATATAGAGCCAGGTACAGGTAATAGAACACGTGGCACCCAAGCCCCGCTTAGTGGGTTCAGGGCATCATGAGGCAATATCAGAGATTTATTACAAATAACACTCCAGACCCTAGTTTTGGGTTCAGGCGTTACAATCGGTCTGTCCTGTATCAATTGATCTCCCATTCCTTGTTTCCGACTTCCACTGTTATCTTGCTTCCTCCACGGCCCCGGTTAGACCTTGCCTAAAAATCTGGAGGCGTGAGCCTCTTTCTTTGACTCTGTGTCGCAATGCCTTTCTGTAGGTCACTCTCAATCATTGCAACTCTATTGACCATCTCTGAAAAATTTTGGGCCCGGAAGCCTACAACTTGCTCAAACAAACTTTGTCTTAGGCCCTTCTCGAATTTCTTTGCCTTCTTTTCTTCATCAGGCACCAAGTACGGGACAAACCGAGACAGTTCGATAAATCTAGCTGCATACTACTGTACCGTCATCTGCCCTTGCGCCAAGTGCAAAAACTTTGCTGCCTTCGCACTTCTAACAGTAGTGGGGAAGTATCGCTAAAAAAAGATCTCCCTGAAGTGGCTCCACGTCATCGTTATAGGCTTAGATCTCTACTCCTCTAACAATATCATTGATCTCCACCAGTGTTTTACATCCCCCGTCAACTTAAATGTAGCAAAAGACACTTTCTATTCCTCAGTACAAGGGAGCACTGCCAACATATCCTTAATATCCTAGATCTAATTCTCAACTACTAATGGGTCGGCCCCTCTAGAGAACGACGGGGGCTTCATATGTGTGAACTACTCAATCATGCAGTTTCACTCCTCTAAACTCCTAGCCATATCTTCCATCACATGCTGGGTGATGCTACGTAACACTGCATTAGGGTTTCCGCCACCCATACTAGAAGACCTTGCATCATCACCTCCAGCATGTACATTGCTACTTCCAGGCTCCATCCTGAAAATGATACAGAACAATCTTAGAATTCTATCCTCATAATACAACTAATACACTCAGCAAACTAGGACCCACAAAATAATCTTTTATAACCATTTAACATCCTTAATCCTAATTTATGATCTAGTCCTACCACTTAGAAATAAGAACCGCTGATAGTTTTCTATGGTTTTCCTGAAGTCGTCACCCCAGGAAAATCACAGAAACAACCACGGAACTCTTGCCTCCAGGTCATAAGATAGAACCCTTAATTTCAATATTATCCTCTACAATGACTAGCTCAGTTCACAGTCTACCCATCCTTTACTTTCATCAAAGTCTATTCCTATACTCTGGTATTGTATTCCGCTGTTTACTAGAGTCTACAGAACCTAGCAACCTAGGCTCTGATACCAAACTATGATGACCCGATTTTCATACCATTTTTCCCAATAAATAATAAATATTAATCCAACACCTGCCATGTCACAACTCTGATACCATATCAACACAACTCGACTCGAAGTTGGATACTGGGTAATCAGTCCATCATATAAAAACATACCTAATAGCGGAAGTCTATATATACATATCATCCAAAATACAAATACCAGAGAACTATCCATCCATATGTATACATCCCAAAAACCCATAACATACTCTTGGGGATTACAAAAACACATCCCCAACACAAAACACTTACCCTGTAGATCAGGGTACCAGCTCCCCTCTATCTCAGAGCTCTATCACCTGGCCTGTAACGATTCCCTAAAATATTTAAATATTTGGGTGAGACAACTCTCAGTAAGACAGAATAAATTGTTTACAGTGTGTGACAGTATGAGTTCAATTAGATTATATCACATTCCATTTTAATAAATATACTAGCAAAGAGAAAAATACATATAGATATGTACTCAAAATCATATATGTATGTAAAACATATTTTCAAAGCTCTCTTATCATTTTTCATAATCATATACATACTTTCTCATTTCTCGAAATCATATTCACATTTTCTTTCATAAACTATACTTTCTTATTTTCATATTTCAATAGCTTTCATAAGCTTTTCTTTCTTATTCTCATTTTCACATTCTAGCCCATGGGTATCCTCATATAAATATCTCAACGTATGTAACCCATGGCTGTTCATTATCATGTTTGTAATGAGTATTCATAATCCAGCACATGAGTATCCTATGTACAAAATCCACAACGTGTCTGTAACCCATGGCTGCCTTGAGGATATCCCTATCTTATTATTATGCTTCCCTTATGACTGGGTTGTGCGGCCCGAAGGCTGGAACTAACCGCGGTTGGCCTACCTGGTTAGATAAAAAGGGGAACATTTCTGTAGTCCGAATGGCCTACCCAATCCTGGTCTGGATCCCAGGAGGGCATCATAACCCTTCACAGGCCCATTTGACTGTCTTGCCACACTCTCCACGAAACCGTGTGGTTGTACTATCACCTCACTAGTAATGGTACCGTGCTCTCTATCAACAATAGTCCATGTAGTGACCTAGAGAAATTATAGTATTTAAATAATAATAAGGGAGGAGGAAAATGGGAATTGGGAAGGAAGCAGCAGGCCTCGTCGACAAGGGCGCGTCTCGTCGACGAGATAATACCAAAAAAGCATTTACCCATCTTTGAATTCCATCGACGAGGCAAGTTTTCATCGATGAACTACCTTCGTGACCTTGTCAATGAGGTGACGTGGCTCGTCAACAAGGGCCAGGGTATAAATAGCCCCAAACGCGAATTTTCAGCAAATTCTTGAGCAAAAACAATTCCCTCTCTCTCCTCTTTAGTTTCTCTCTCTTCTCTCCTAGTTTTTGGGCCGGATTTCTACCGATTCGACGATCTGAAGCCACCACGACACTCTTGGGAGAGTTCACTTCAAATCTGTTGGAGTGGATCATCAGTGGGGCTGAGTTGGAAACCATCCCAAATCCAGGGTAAGGCTTTCTACTCAGTATTTGGTTTCTTGACAGTTGTAGAAAGTGTAGTACACGTAGAAATACTAAAGTTTAGCTTTGGAGAATATCATTTTCAGGGTGTTGAATAGGGAACCTTGCGAGTGCAGGACAGATTATCCTAGGGGCTTTTCAAGAATCAGGTAAGGGGATAAACTAAACTAGTTATTTTATGAAAATATATGCATGATATTACAACATTTGATTTCAGAAAATAAATATATTTATATATACACTATGTTGGGAAATACTGCTGAAAATGTTGATATGTTATGAATATACATGAAACCCATTATGTGTGGCATGAGTAGAGTTTATGATGAAATACAATTTTCTAGGAAATATGAAATGATATATAATTTCGCTATGGATATGTTTTACTGGCATATGGGCCGAGCTATGGAAATGTTTTGCCGGCGTATGGGTGGAGCTATGGAAATGTTTTTTTGACGTACAGGCCGAGCTATGGATATGTTTTGCCGGCGTACGGGCTGATGATTTTCATGATATATATATATATATATATATATATATATGTAAAAGGATGTGATGATATTGATTTGGCAATTAATAGTATGAAATATCCATGTATCAAAATTTGATTATATGCTATAGGTTATCAGAACCTGATTGACTTGGTTTAGGTTAGTACTTGCACGGTATCGCTGCTATGTGTTTATGATCATCATGATATTGTGTTAATGCTGCTGTACGGAGTAGCGTGAGGATGGATAGTCGATGTGGTTTTAAGAAGTGTGGACGCCCCTGGTGTACGGACCAGGTCTGGCTGACCCATCGTACTTATAGACTGTACTTTTGACTTGGCAATGGTCGGCCAACCATTATCAGGTCCTGCCTTCGGGCCACACAACCCAGTCATGTGGGGGTAATGCATTACAACAGCCAGCTAACCTACCATGGTTGTTTTTGTATTATTATTTTATGAGATGATTTATGCTTAAGAAAATGCAGTATGTTCTGCCATGCTATGATTATGCATGTTTTTCCCAAATATGATACAGATAGTTACACTAATTTATGTTTATGTATGGTTATATGTTTATAACACTGAAATGCTCATGTTGCAACACACTAATATCAGTTTATTTCCCTTACTGAGAGGTGTCTCACCCCAAATTATATGATCTTTTTAGGAGCCCCTGATAGGAGAGCGGATAAAGCTCCGCTGAAGTAGTTACAACTGGTTTGCCCTTTCTTGAAGGGTAAGTATTTTGGTAGGGTCGGATGTATTTTGTGGGAGCTGGCCCTAGGATTTCTTTTGGGTTGTAAATATAATTACAATGGATGTAGTAACTTTGATATTGTGGTATATGGTGTTGTGTATATGGTATTATGTGGTGTTTTTGATCTATGTTTCCTGCTGCTTAGACTTCCGTATTGTGTTTCTGATATATCCTTGGTACCCACGGGTTCAGGTCATCATGATCTGCCAGGTTTATCTTATTGGTTTCATTAAAAAAAAAATAGTAAAGTAAGTAGGTCATTATAGTTTGGTATCAGAGCCTAGGTTGCTAGGTTCTGTAGACTTTAGTGTGCAGCTAAAACGATACCAGAGTATAGGAAAAGATTTGAGATTTTGTTCTACAGTCTAAAGGCATGACTTCCATGGTAGTTTTTGTGTTTGTCCTGGGGTGACGATTTCAGGAAAACCATAGTAAGCTATTGTCAGATTGTGTTCCTAGAATGTGGGACTGGATTTAGAAGTAAGATGGGATTGTTAAGATAAGGGGATTATGTTAGGTGAGTGAATTATAAGGATAGGGTCTCTAAACTATGATTATTATTTTTCAGGATGGACACTAGAGGAGGAAGTGCCCATGTGAGTGGCAGTGATGGAGCAGGGCTTTCAACTGTAAGAGGGGCTGATTCTGATGCAGTACTACGCAGCGTGGCTCAGCAGGTTATAGTTGAGATCACGAAGAGCTCTCGAGAGCATGAAGGCTCATCTGCAAGCCATGGGTGCACGATAGAGAAGTTTATGAAGATGAATCCTCCGGTGTTTTCAGGAGGGGTCGATCCTATAGCTGCTGAGAATTGGATGCAAGAGATTGAGAAAGTCTTGGCAGTGCTATAGTGTACAGAGGAGCAGAGGGTCCTCTTCACCACCTATAAACTGACAGGAGAGGCTGAGAGGTGGTGGATTGCTGTGAGAATTCTGGAGCAACAAAGGACAACGCCGATAGCCATGACTTGGGACCGGCTTAAAGAGTTGTTCTTCGATAGATATTTTCCAACTACAGTTAGGGAAGCTAAAGTGGAAAAGTTCCTGAGTTTGAAGTAGAGACAATTATCGGTCCAACAGTATACGACACGTTTCATAGAGCTCTCTTATTTTGCCCCGTATATTGTTCCAGATGAGGTAAAGAAAGCGAGGCAGTTTGAAAGAGGTTTGAGGCGAAGTATATTCAAGCAGGTGGTAGTGCTAAAGATTTAGGATTTTGCTAAGTTAGATTGCTGAAAATATTTCTTGGTGATTAAAATCCTTGTCTTGGGGGCTATTTATAGAGTTTAAAAAGTTAATTCCTTGCTCCCCAAGTTTACTTGGAGTGTTGATCAAGTATATAGAAAGATTGGAGCCTAAGAAACCAAATGTAAAAATTTTCCCGTTAGTATTTTTAAAAATCTCTCGAGTGGCAGTTGCCTAACATGACTAGTCATGCGCTTGTCTCAGTTATTTTTAAAAGTCAGAATACTGGCAGTCGTTTATAAAAACTTAGGTAGGCACCTCAGAAGACAAGGCAGGTGCCTGTCAGGCTACCATCAGGCACCTGACACCTTTTTGTCTACCAGTTCTTAAAAAACCCAAAAATCGTTAGTTACTTGGGAATGTTGGGCAGGCGCTCGAGCTTTCAAAAACATTTGTTTTTAAAGATTTGAATTTGAAAACTCTTTTCATTTGTGACCTTCATTATTTATAACTTTGGAAATCATATTTCAAGGTCTTTAAAAATTAGTATCTAGGATTTTAATTTTTTCCTAAAAGAGCTTCAATGTTTTTATATTGAGTTTTACTTGAAGTACTTACATAAGACTTCCTTAAAACTTTTGACATTCTAAGCACTTAAGTCTTCATGCTTTGTTCTTTCTTTGGATCCATCTTGTCTTCAAGTTTTTAGCAAGTTCTCTTTCATGCTCTCATGATCTTCAAGCTTTATTAAACTTTAGCAAGTTCTCATTCATGCTCTCATGATTTTCAAGCTTTAATAGATCATCTTTAAATCCATGCCTTTTAAGCTTCATTTGATCATATTTCTTTGGAGTATAAGCTTTCATTGATCCTTATGAGCTTTTGACCTTGTAGTAATATATTTAAGTCTTGAAATATCATCACTTAACCAAATATGTTAAGTTCCTCTTGTTTGTTATCATCAAAACAAGATTCTAAGCATTGTAAGGCCAACAATCTCCCCCTTTTTGATGATGAAAAATAAGGAATAAAAAATTGAGTAAGTCTTAAAAAGACTCCTCCTTACAATAAGCATTAACTTAACAATATTTACAATATCAAGATCAAGCTCAAAATTAATTTCAATATCATGCTCATATATCAATAATCATATCATTCAAGATCAAGATACCAATATATCATCTTAAGTATGTAGTATCATGCTCAATTTTTGCCCAAAATTTCTCCCCCTTTTGACATCAACAAAAAAGAGTAAGATATCAAGAAAAAACGTATAAAGACTAAGGCATTAAGTAGTCATAAAAAAAAATATAGATCTAGTGAAGACTCAAAAATAGAAGCTTTGCATTTATCATGCATAAAAAGATAGACAATAAGTTTTTCAAAGTAGCATAAGAAAATACAAAAGATTTATCATAATTTTCAATGAGTTCCATAAAACATGATATCATTATTTATTAAGTCTAACTCCCCTTGAATGAAATGTGTGTTATCTTCAATAAATTCAGACTTTCATTTGAAGTAAAAACTATGCATTATGAGGATGCCAATTATGCTTTTAAATTGATCATGCCATGCTTCAAATATTTCATGTAAGTGCTCATGGATACCAATGTCAATATCATAAATATCATAACATGCTTATGAATACAAATATGCTGTCATGCTCAAGTATCAATTAACATACTCATGGATAGTATATTTCTTAGATACCAATAGTAATATTATATCATGAGCTACTTATGGATATCAATTTATGTTCCTAGATACCAATTTTTCAATTCAACTCTCTCCCCCCCTTTTTGACATTAATAAAGGAGGTTATCAATAAGCATGTGCATTCTAATGCAAAGTACAACATAAGAAAAATAAGTCTTGGACAATTTATCCATTGATTGTGGCCAACAATATTATTTTCATTTATTTCAATATGATAAGTATCAATAAGCTTAGAAACTTATCCTTATCCCCTATTTCAACATGTTTAATATCCTTGTATTATGAAATGATTTTCCATAGATTTGATCAAGGATAATTTTTCTTTTTGAATCAGCTATATGCTATAAGCATAAACAAGTTCATTGCACCTACAATACTTTAATTAGTTGTATTTCATATTTTTCACTTATGAGCTTCGTTGGTGATTGATTTTCAAAATCTCAAGTATGTGCAAATAATATTAACCTTAAGTACTTATAACAGTTCATCTAAGGTTATGCTTTTTCATCCCTTTAGCTGTAGTTGAAAAATTCACCATGATATGCATAGTTAATATAAACTTTCAGATTATGCATCAAATCTTTAGGGTAGACATATCTATTTATATTTTATGAGTTAAGCATGTCTATTATCATAGCACATCTATAATTATCACTTTATTTTTGATTGGCTAACTCAAATTTTATAGGCTGTTAAGTCATTACTTATCCATTTTATTTCAGCATAATTGTAACTCCTAATAAGAAAATACTTATACCTAAATCTATGGTTTATAAACTAGTCTTACATCTTGGTACCCATACTTTCTTGGGTCCGGATGGTTTAACAAGAGAAGTTTCTTTTATTTTCAAAACTTGTCTAATTTTCACATCTTTCCTCTTTAATGGACATTCAAACTTTATATGTCCCTTCTTCTTACATAGAAAAAATGTAGTGTGCGTATAAGCATTAGAAGAGGTGCTAGCATAGTCTTTGGAGGCTTTTGTAAAGTACCCCATATAGAGGTTTTTTTCCTTGTATTTCTACTCCATTAAACCCTATGCCCTCTTTATTTAAAGACATTCTTTGTGCACCAATCATTCTATCAAAAATTTCTTTTCGTTTAGTGAAATTGTAGATGGTTTTGTTTTGATTCTCAATTTTTCTCTTAAGATCATAGATTTCTGAATTTTGCATATTTTTGCCCTTTTCTTGTAGCTTTTCTTGATTTTGAGATATCTTGGTAATTTCATTTTCTAGTTCAAAAATATATGTCTTTTTCATTATCCATAGAAGTTTTGGACTTTAAATCTTCTAGGTCTTTTATTACCTGCTCATTCTTGCTTTCTAGTTTATTGATTTTAAATATTTTTCTCTTTCAGCAAGTCTTAGAGATTCCAACTCTTTCATTACACCTTCATTCTTATATTTCAATGATGTATATTTTTTCGTTACATTAACTAAAATCTTATGCACCTTGAATAGTTCATTTGGAAGTTCTTTATAAGAAGGTATACTTTCATCATTTGATTCTTCAGATGAATCATAGCAAAAATCATTAATTGATTTGGATGATGAGCTTTCCTCATCGCCTCTTGTCATATAGCAAGTAACCTCTTGGTCACTTGAGTCATTATCTGAACTACTTGTACTCAAATTAATCCAAGTAGTTGCTTTCATTGCCTTTTTTCTTTTCTTTTTGGAATCTTTCATAAGTTTTGGACAATCTGATTTTATATGTTCGATTTTCTTACAATTATAGCATGTTGGAGGTTCAACTCTTGCTTTCTTTTTACTGATTTCCTTTTCTTCTTCTTCTTCATCTGATTTTGAGTTCCGAATTTTTCTTATAAATTTATTCTTCTTTCTAAGAATTTTTGCAAGTTTCTTAGATATGAAGGCTAATTCTTTTTCATCCATTTCTTTTTCATCTTCATCACTAGAGTTTTCGTTTGAAGCTTTAAAAGCAATTGATTCTTGAGCTTTAGTTTTTCCACTTCTTTCATTCATAGACATCTCATATGTGAGAAGGGATCCTATGAGTTCATCTAGGGATGTTTTTTTTTAGATTTCTTCCTTTCGTAATTACTGTAGCTTTAGGTTCCCAATTTGGAGGGAGTCTTCTAAATATTTTCCAGATCATCTCATAAGTTGAGTATGTTTTTCCTAATGCATTGAGAGAGTTTATGATATATGTGAACCTTGTATACATATTTGTTATGGTTTCATCCAAGTTCATCTTGAAAGCCTCATACTTGCTTGTGAGCATGTCAATTCTACTATCTTTAACATCTATAGTTCCTTCATAGGTTACTTCTAACTTGTCACAAATTTCTTTGGTTGTTTTACATGCCATGACCCTGTTAAACTCATTAACATCTAAGGCACAATATAGTGCATTCATGGCACTAGAGTTTACTTGCATCATTTTGTAATCAATATCGGTTAAGTCTTTTTCTTCTTTAGGAATTTCCTTGCCATCTATGGTTTTAGTAGGAATGTAGTCACCATGTGTGACAACCTTCCATGCTTTCCAATCCATGGTTTGTATATATATATCCTCATTCTTTGTTTCGAAAATGTATAATTTAAACCACAAAAGATGGGAGGCCTAGTTGAGAATTGACCCTCTCCAAAGGGAGCTACTCCTAGGTGTGCCATATAGATCTTTATGTAACTACTAGTTAGGATTTGCTACAACCCTGCTTTGATTCCAATTGAGAGTTGAGGTGTAGTCCCAAGACCGGGGGGGGGGGTGAATTGGGTTATTTAAAATTTTCTTTTAATTCTTTTAAAGAATTCTTAGCCACTTGTTACTTTAACAAACACAAAAAAAAAAAAAAAAAAGCTTAGTTACTTAAGCAATCCACAACCCAATACTTAACAAACATTCAACCAATCATCAACTTAAAATAATTAATCACAAAATACCAAACCAAGATATAGTATGTAGCACTTTTCAATTTTCAGCTTTGTTTGTAGCCCTGTGTATATATGTATGCCATGTGTTGATAGATTTGATTTCTCAATATGATTAACAATATAAAATCGAACACTCCTTCCAAGATCTTGGACTTTAAATAAACTTTCAATTAATTAGTCTTGGGTGTTAACCAATCAACGTACTCCCTTACAGTTTCTACAATTTATATTGATCAACTAATGTACTTCCTTTCGGTTTCCGCAAATTTCAAAATCAAATTAATCTTTAGTTTATTTAATATCCAATTCATGCAGTGTATATGATCAAAAATTAATTCAACCACACATTTAATATATGCTAAAAGTAAAGAGAATAACGAAGATGAGTGACACCACTTTTTTTATGAGGTTCGACTTATCCCTAGCCTACATCCTCACCTTTGGAAAATACCACCAAAGGATTCCACTATACCACTCCTTTTAGGGTGGAGCAAATCGTTACAAGCGATACCACACACTCAAACACTCCTTCAATAGGCTAGAGCAATGCCTCTCCAAGTGATGCCCCACACCTAGTCACTCATTTAATAGGCTAGAGCAGTGCCTCTCCAAGTGATACTCCACACTCGGTTACAACAATCCAATAGCTCTGAATCATCAAGAACTACAAGTAGAGGAATAAGAACTTGTGTACAAAATATGCTCTCAGATAGAGCTGATTAGTACAACTATAAGCACAAAATATACTTCAATGTAAATTTCAATATAAAGAAATTGAAGCTCAATGAAACTCTGTCACTAGATTAATCTTCCTTTGATTGAAATATTCATACTTTAAAGCACAATTTTGTGTAAGATGATCAATAAGAACTCAGTTGAGATACTAGCAAGATGTGAGAAAGAAAGATTTTGAGAATTGAGAGAACTTGGGAGTACTAAATTGCTGAAAATATTTCTTGGTGATTAAAATCCTTGTCTTAAGGGCTATTTATAGAGTTTAAAAAGTTAATTCCTTGCTCCCTAAGTTTACTTGAAGTGTTGATCAAGTTTACAAAAAGACTAGAGCCTAAGAAACCAAATGTAAAAAAATTTCCCATTAGTATTTTTAAAAATATCTCGAGTGGTAGTTGCCTAACACGACTAGTCAGGTGCCTGTCTCTATTATTTTTGAAAGTCAGAATACTGGCAGTCGCCTATCAAAACACAAGCAGGTGCCTTAGGTGACAAGGCAGACGCCTTTTAGGCTACCATCAGGTGCCTAGCACCTTTCTATCTGCCACTTCTTAAAAAACACAAAAAATGGTCAGTCGCCTGGGAATGTTGGGTAGGCGTTTGAGCTTTCAAAAACATTCGTTTTTTAAGATTTTACATTGAAAACTTTTTTCATATAAGATCTTCATTATTTATAACTTTGGAAATCATATTTCAAGGTCTTTAAAAAATAGTTTCTAGGATTTTAATTTTTTCCTAAAAGAGCTTCAATGCTTTTATATTGAGTTTTACTTGAAGTACTTACATAAGACTTCCTTAAGATTTTTGACATTCTAAGCACTTAAGTCTTCATGCTTTGTTTTTTCTTTGGCTTCATCTTGTCTTCGAGCTTTTAGCAAGTTCTCTTTCATGCTCTCCTGATCTTCAAGATTTATTATACTTTAGCAAGTTCTCATTCATGCTTTCATGATCTTCAAGTTTTAATAGATCATCTTTGAATCCATGTCTTTTAAGCTTCATTTGATCATCTTTATTTGGAGTATAAGCTTTCATTGATCCTTGTGAGCTTTTGACCTTGTAGTCATATATTTGAGTCCTGAAATATCATCACTTAACCAAATATGTTAAGTTCTTCTTGTTTGTTATCATCAAAACAAGATTCTAAGCCTTGTAAGGCCAACGCCCCTTATTTTTGTTTATATGGTTGTCGATAGTTATTTTTTGACCAAACAACTTTCAATCCAAATGAAGATTCAAAACTCAAAGGAGTATTGCATTAGGCAATTGATCAGCCTCTTCAGGCAGTCGATCAGTCTTCTCTCCATCACTGGCCGTTGACACCCACCATAGGCAACCCAAATTTGAATTTTAAACTTGTTTCCATATGATTAGCTAAGGATTTTGGGCCAACCACATATCCAATTGATGCGACATGTCAACCTTTGACATTGATAGTTGATGATTGGTGGTCATCGATAGTTAGTTTCAAATTTGAATTTCAAAAATTCAAATTTGAAAAAGGTTTTCCCTCCCTTCCATTGAAGATTTATAAAAGGACTTCCTACCAGAGACATTAAGTGAAAGTTGAGGTGTCATCTCAAGAGGGGGGGTGAATTGGGTATTTTAAAATTTTATGCACGGAAGCTTAGTCAAATTTAAAACTGATTTTACAAGTGTTCTAATTCCTTAATAGCAGCAGTATTCTCAATAGACAATTTGATCAATATATATATATATATATATATATATATCCTTAAGTTCTAAAGAGCATGATTTAAGATTTAAATATGAGACCAAACTACAAGATATTAACAAAACTTACAGCAGATTAATATTGATAAAAATATTCCCAGCCATACAAAAGTTCATGCTATGACTTGAATAACTAATGAATCAATACAATAAAATTCCGGCAGATTAAATCAAACTTATATTTATAACTATAGCAGAGTTTGATCAATAAGAGTATTCACAACATTCACAAATCAAAGTAAAACATTGACAACAGATATATTTCAAGATATATATGTTTGGAAAATAAAGGAGATAAAGGGAAAGAGTGACACCCGATTTTTTACAAGGTTCGGCAACCATGCCTACGTCCTTACCTCAAGTTACTCGCTATGAGGATTCACTAATCCCTCCTTCAGTAGGTGGAGACAAATCTCTCCTTTAATAGGTGGAGACACCTCTCTCCTTCAGTAGGAGGAGAAGCCTCTTAAGCGAAAACAATCCTTTTGCTTGTCAATGACTCAATCACAGAGCCGTCAGTTTTTCACAAACAAATAAGAATGAATTTGTACAAAGATAACTCTCCAAACAGAGTGGATTTGTACACAATAAGCACTACAATACTCTCAGAAAATATTTTCTAAGAAGCTCAAGAGATTGACTAAGTTTTCTGGGTTTTGAAAAGTAATAAGCGTGAAAAACAAACTTAGAAAAGGTTTTTGCAGCAAGACGGTGCTACTCTCAATTGATAATGTGTAATTTGTGTAATCTCTCATCCAAAGCACGTTTAGGGTTAGCTATTTATATCATATTTTGAATTATAGTTGTTGTGCATGTTTTGGTAACATTATATTTGAGAATCAAAAAGATTTTCGGCCGTTTGCGAAAGTTATCGCAGTGCTTCGATCGACGGAACCCTGTGTTTGGTCACCCAAACCAATTAAATCAAGATTTTCAAATTGGCAGTAGCCATTTGGTTGACTAAACTCTAAGTTCGGTTGACTGAACCCTGAGGTTCGGTCCCCTGATTTGTTGGAAAAATTTTACCTCAATTTTCCCGAATACCATTCAGTATTTGGAGCATAACTTTTGCTAGAGAACTCCAAAAAGGGTGATCTATGTATTAAAAGAAAGTTAAGAAAAAATCTCACAACTTTTGCGTTGAAGAATTTTGAAGATGAGAAGATATAGATAGAGAAAATTGCACATCAAGATGGCTTCCGAAAAAAAAAAAAAAAGGGAATTTGAGGAATCTTGTTTTGGGGCTTTTCATTCCAAAAATGATTTTATCCTTTTGAAATAACTTTTGACCTAGTAATAATATTTTCCAAGATAATTAAAAATACCTAAGGTCAAATTAAGTCACCTAAGAGCTTCATAACAAAAGCCAATTGAGATGCATTTACATGAGACATATTTTACAATACACATGATACACTATCTAGGTCTTCACGTCCATAGGCTTTCCATGTAAATACACTTGATAGCACAATTAGATGCCTTAATTTGTCATTATCAAAATGAGATTAAGTCTTGTTAGGCTAACATTAGGGCACACCCAAGTGGGGGTAATGTGAGGGTTTTAATATAAGTTCATGGGTTCCAAGGAGATTTCATTTTAAGGAGAGAAATAGGAGAAACTGTAATCTTTTTCTTTTGAAAGTGACTTTGAGGGTGTAACTCGAAATGAGGAGTCTTTTACTTGATCTACAAAGGATTATTCTTGTTAGAATTGGTGTATTGCCAAGAAGGGGGGGGGGGTGAATTGGAATTTTAAATTTCTTTCCTAGGTTAAACTAGATGTCAGTTGAATATAACAACCTAGGGTCTTTCTATGCAGTTCCAAATACGCTGATGAATATAATATGCAAAAATTTAAATCAAGCGCATCATTTACATAATAACATACATATGTGATAAATATAAAGTGTGACAATATACACAATACACGATATGTTATCGGGGTTCGGCCAACTGTGCCTACGTCCCTGCCTCTAGCACGCAAGCCTGAGGATTCCACTAATAGCTCACTTAAGGGTGGAGCGACACCATTTACAACCACATCAAATTAATACAGGGCTAACCTCAACCTTAACCAGGTCAATTAGTGGGACTGACCTCAACCTACACGCCTTAACAGGAGGACGCACTTAGCTTTCCTAACCGGGTCTAAGCCAATCCGGGACTATTCCAGGGCTAGTCTCCTTCTTCAGGCTCGTTCCTGGAAATACAACAAATGTGTATATAATCAAATGGTACAATGATTGTGCTTTCGTGTAAAATAGATATGTACCCAAATGCGCGCAATAACATTCACCACAAATGATATAATATGTAAGCTCAATGTGGTCTAAATAGTTAAACTCTCAAAAATATTTTCTATCAGTGTTGTGAGTACGTGAGAGTATCAAACAAGAAATCTTTGTATCACAAGATATTTTTAATCTAATAGTTCACAAAAAGATACTAGTAAGACAATATATATATATATATATATATATATATATTTCAATGAGCGGGTTTTCTCAATCATATGATGCTCCAGTAAAATATATGTTCGGTTTGCAAAAGATATTCAATCTTTGTATTCAGCAAAGGATATGTGAGTTAATGAATATTGCAACAAAGATTTTATCATACAAACAAATATCTCTTCAGATGTTTTTCAAGATGAAAGCACAATAGATATTTGAAAATGTTTGAGAAGTTTTTGCAATCCAAAACAAATACAAACTTCTCGAGATATTGCAATGAGTGTGCAATACTCAGAAGTTTTATAAAAGCCTTCTTAGGAGAGACTTATTAATAAAAGTCCCCTAAGAATACTAGGGTTTAGCTCTCAGTAGAATTAGATCAATCAAATAAGGTAAGGAGAGCAAATGTATGAAAACAAACACTCAATCCACTTACAAATGATGTAGGCACTAATGAACAATAAGCATGAGTGAATGAGGCTCAAGAATGAGTAGTATAGGCTTTTGAGCTTTCAGAGAATTCTCCCCTAATCAAAGTGGTTAATCCATACTTCATTTTCACAAATGATCTCATATATATATAGGCATGGGAGAAAATATGACCGTTGGGGACCTATTAGGTATTATTAGGGAAGTTTAATGATGTTTAAAGCATTTTAACCCTGTTTAAAAAATATTTAACTATAGTAAAAATTAGGGCAACCCGAGAGTTCCGGTCGACCAGAGCAAGTTCGATCAACTAGGACTCAAATGGTTCAGTCAACCAGGAGAATTTTGAATTGAATGGTCGATTAACCGAAAGTGCCTTTCCAAAGGCGATTTTCCATTTTTACCGAGGTTCGGTCAACCGAGCCAATTTGAATTGGCTGGTTCGGTCGACCAGACCGTTGGAAATTTTCTCGAGGACCCTCGGTCGACTAGGTAGTTGGAGTACAAAAATGGTTCGATCGACCAGATGGTCAAAATGTTGACCAAAGAGGGTTTCAGTCGACCGGGGTATTTTGAATTGAAATGGTTCGGTCGACCGGGATGGTCAAAATGTTGACCTAAGAGGGTTTCAGTTGACCGGGGCATTTTGAACTGAAATGGTTCGGTCAACCGGGACCTTAGTCAATAATTGACCCAGGTTCGGTTCGGTCGACCAGGCCAAAATGAACTATGTTGGCCGATCGATCGAAAGTGCACCAAGTGCGCATTTCGGCCCCGTTTCAATACACATTCGCCCTATTCAAGTGCCTAACATACATATGTGCAATGGTGAGTGTCCTAGAGTCATTTTGTCCAAAATAGAGACATAAAAAAAGTCCGGTGTCGGTCGACCAAAGGGTAAACCCTAAGGTCATTCTAAGGTCATTTTGGTTTACGGTTTGTTTGAGCTTACATAATAAATTAAGTAGGTGATGCATGCAATTATTACAAGCCATAAACCCTAATTACTATTACAGACCCTTTACATCAAAGAAATACAACAATGAAATTATAACTAGGGTCTTCAAGGTCTTCATTTTCCTCTAAGGGTCTCCGAGTGCCATTATATGATACCGCCAAGATGAACCTGTACATCAACTCGACAAACATTAAATATCTGAGTGTTTGTCATAATCAAAACAGGGATATGACCAATAAGGTCAACAATTCTTCAAAGAGATTAGTGTCAAACCCCTTACTTCGTTCACTTTCATTCATTATATTGATTTTGGCATGTTAAAGCATGATTATGTTTTCTTGAATCATATGATTTGTACTTTATGGTTTTCTATTTTTCTATGTAAAAAGTGCATGGTAGATGTTATAGAACATGTTTCTATCATGATTGCATAGGAAAAAGCATACTAGAATGTTAAAAATTCATGTTTATGTCGAAGTTCATGGTCAGGCGGTCGACTTGCCTTTGTGAGCAATCGACCGACCTCTCCTTAATTTGAAAATATAACCACTGGTTGTAGGCGGTCAGCCAATTCCTACAAGTGGTTAACCATCAATTTTCTAAAAGTGTTTATTTTTCATTCTCTCTTAATTTCCTTTAAGATTTCAAGTATGTTAGTGCTTCTACAAGATAGCTTCGTGAAGGTTTGTGTCTTTAACTACCAAAGATAAAATTTATAAACCTAACCATTCCTAAGTTCGGTAGAACAGTGAGTAAGTCAGGTGTCGATCCTTAGGGACACTATAATGCCCAGATTTTCATACCATTTTTTTCCATATAAACAACACATATCAGCCACATCAACCACTGGTACCATAATACATAACTCGACTCGAAAGTGGGTACAGGGTACACAATCATATTCATATTCACAACTCTAACAGCGGAAGTCATTTTATATATATATGCATACCACAACGAATACACATACTAGAGTATCAACCATCCACAAATACAAGTCTACCACAAAACCTCTAGGGGAATCAAACCTCCCTAGCTCAAAATACTCATCCTATCTACCCAGGGTATTTGCTCCCCTCTAACTCGGAGCTCTATCACCGGGTCTATCCCGGTTTCTTGAAATATTTAAATGAATGGGTGAGACACATCTCAGTAAGACAAAATAAATTATCTGTAGTGTGTGGCAGTATGAGATTCATTATATCATAACATATATTCGTTTCAGTAATAATATCTTCTGAGAAAATATACCATTTCCACAATCATAATCATATAAATATACAACACAAGCTTTCATAAGCTTTTAATTTCATTTCCAAATCCATTCATACACAACCCATGTTTACCAGTGAAGTTCTTGGGAATAGGGAAGCTTACCTGTCTATACAAATAGCTTCCCTCTGCCCTGATATCATTTGCATCCTAACCCGATTAACTCGGGTTTGGCTATAACTGATACTTATCAGAGTACTCACCTTACTTAGTAAGCCCTCAGGCGATTTGTTTTACTTCGCTTTAATTATTTATATTATTAACTCATGCTATTTCATTTCTTATTTTCTTTCTCATTTCCATTCTCATTTTATTTCCATTTTTATTTCATTTCCACTATCATTTCCTTTTCATTTCCATTCCCATATCTAGCTCATGAGTGTCCCCAGTTACTGATACATCTGTGTCTGTACTCATAGCTACCCTGAGGATATCTCTCCACGTCATGCTTCCCTCCATGAATAGGGTTGTGCGGCCCGAAGACTGGACCTAACCGCGGTTGGCTAACTCGATTAGGTCAAATATCATCATATATCTTGTATCTATAGTACGACTAGCCGGCCAATAGCCCTAATCCAGACTCAGGGGGTACAATAACTCTACTATACAACTCAGTCGACTGTCACGCCTCACGCTCCACAAGTCCGTGTGGTTGCACTAACACCACTAGCAATGGTATCGTGCTCAATATACCCATCATTAGGGTTTCCATATCCATCCATCAGGGTTATCACTACCACATACTAGTAATCATTATGTGGTATTGACATTTCATCAATCATATTTCTGTATTCCTATTTTGGAATTTCACATTTCAATTCTCACAATTCAATATTCATATTGCAGAATTAATGTTGCAATATTCACATTTTTCATATTCACATTTCTCATAACCATATTTATCATATTCACATTTCTTATATTCATATTTCTTATATTCACATTTCAATATCTATATTGTAGTATTCACATTACAATACTCACATTCTCATATTCTCAATTTCATATTCTCATATTAGTATTCACATATCAATATTCTCATTGTAGTATTATCATTGCAATGTCACATTTTCATTATTCACAACTCATTTCATCATTTCAATAGTATTTCATCAGTTCAATACTCATTTCATCTCATAAATACATATACACATCTCATTTCACGTAATTCAAATTTCTCAATAAAACATTTTCATATCTTAGAAGATATATATTTTTCAGTACATTTCACTTTCATCATTTTTCCCCACTTCAAATCTCATATCTCCATTCACATTTCACAATCTCATATTCTCAGGGTAAATCATTTAACCTAGTTTTAAACATATCTCAATATAAATCGTATGCCACACAAATTTATTTGATATTTATATCATAAATAAATTTCAGGTAAAATACCATAATACCGTTTTCACATAATACTCAATCAGTATTTCTCAAAATTGACTGTTATAATTTATTCCCGTTACCTGGCTTACTAATATTTCTCTAAAACACCCAATTTCTACACCCCTCGGCATTCAAAGCTCATAAATCTACTGTCATGACGTCCCATACCCGGCTAGAGAACCACTCTCTGGCAAGAAATGGTGATGGGGATCAACATGCCATATGTATCGCTTTTACTGATATGATGACACATGGATGACCTCCTAATTTCCACTCCTTTGCTGACATGGTGACACGTGGACGACCTCTAGATGTCCACTATTGTTTATATCAATTTGGAGGAACACATGGGATTAATTGAAGATCTTCTACTTCTTTGATGGAAGAATTTTTTTTTATGTGAAGACTTTGCTATTGTGTTAATTTATATTTTTCGTGGATATGTTATTTCAAGATTATTAGGTACTTGAAGACCATGCTTGAAGACCCAAGTGAAGTATTGAAGGAAAGTCCAACTCAAAATCCATGTGTGCCCCACATGGCTCCAATGGGTCCCACACGGTTTTGGCCTTCCTTTTGGAATGTGTTTAAATTTCAAATTTGAATTGTAATAATGCAAGACAACTACGCTTGACTTGTGTGCTTATGAGTTGGAGTTCCTTTTTTTTTAGTAAGTATTAATTGTGTTAGGTTAATAGTTGTTGAAAGTTATTGAGAGTTGTTGTTGAAAGTTGTTGAGAGTTGTTGAGAGTTGTTGAGTGTTTAGTACTTTGTCTCTTAGGCTATGCCTATAAATAGCCTTCTTATTGTAAGAACAAGAGACATGAATTTGAAGTTGAATATTGAAGAAGCATCTCTTTGCTTGAGCTTGTAAAGCTTGTTCCTCTCCTTGTGAGTGAGTAGTGTGAAACTACGACATTCTCTCCGGAGATCAAGTGGTGAGAGACCACTAAACTATCCAACGACTCCATCAACCCTTCCTCCATCCAATACTCTCACGGCCCCCATCAACACCACACGGCCAGCATCTTCATACACCCACACGATGATCATAATCTACACTTCATTGTTGTGTTCATCTTATGATTCAAAGCTTGTATGAAGGACCAATGGTATGACCTAACTATGTGTGGAACAACGTCAAGTCATCCAAACCAATATCTTGGTAACTTCAGTACTTGTGTTTGAATCCTTTTTATATTTTGTGAACCCTTGCTAGTAGATTAAAATCACATCTTGAATAACCCATTTGATCCATAGATTGCAATATTGGTACTTACTAGTTAAAATCAATTGTATGAATATTAATTTTCTAACATAGAACTTTTATTCTTGAATCTTTGAAATAACAACTTTTCAACATATAACTTGATTCCTTTGTGAAAGAACCAATTGGGACTTAATTGCTGGACAAGTCATACACTTTTTGAAAATCCTTGAACATGTGAAATAAAGCATGATTTATTGTGTTCATGTTCGAATACTTAAATTCTTAAATTAAAGTGTTTAAGTGTATGTGCTTGTGTGAGTGTTGAATCGTAGGACATAGGTTGACCATTCCCGTCCTACATCATCTTGGTATCAGAGCCTATTTCGAATTAGGCAAACCCTCTAAGTCCCAACATCTTCATTGTCCGTTTACCAAATTGATGTGCGATTTTCACTATCAAAACCTTGCCATCTTCAAACACCTTAAACACAAGAGTTGTGGGAAAGTTTCTTATCTTTCTTTTGACACCAAGATCGCCTTATTTAAAGTTCTATAGCAAACGTTATGTCCCAAATACCGAAAGGTGTTCGTAGTTGAAAATCCTTTAGCAGCTCTCGGGTTTCCAGAAAAACGGGTGACGGTTTTGCCAAGAACAGCCCACCTATACTCTAAATTTTGGGTATTTGGACCTTAGTTATGTTACGTTTACACTTGACCTTACCTTGTGTAACCAAACACCATTCCAAAGGGCTGCCCTAGTGCTCTTCGAATCCTTTCCCAACCCTTAGGATGTCTACTCAAGTCGGGAATCCTTACTGAGGTCGTAGGATTTATGTTGAGAGAGAGCGACCTATGACTCCTAGAGAAAGACCTTACCTCCCTCCACAAATTCGAGTGAGTTGCCAAGATGACATTGCTAGTATACCCCCACATCGTGAGTCCTATGCCCAACATTGGGATGATGAGGACTATAACATTGATGACCTTCATATTAGGAGACCTTGCTGTAGGGACCGTCATGATCCGTACAATGATGAAATGAGGATAGAAGCCCCAACCTTTGATTGAAAAAAGGATCCTAAAGTCTTCCAAGATTGGTTGAATGGAATGGATGCCTATTTTGAGTGGTGTAAGATGCATGACTCACATCGAGTGAGGTTTGCAAAAATGAGACTAACCGAGCAAGCCAAACTTCATTCGATAAACGTTAAGAGGCAAGAAGCGAGGTTAAACCAGCATTGGGATCTAATGAAGGACAAATTAAGGGAGAAGTATGCACCCCTTAGATATAGAGAGCACCTTATAGATCAGCTTTACGACTTGCGTCAAGGTAGCATGACTATTCTAGAATATATGAATCAATTCGATAAGCTGACTGTAAGATGTGGTGTCTATGAGACTGATAGTCAACAGACCTCCCGATTTTGTCTAGGACTAAAGCCTAAACTGAGGAGAAAACTATTCCCATATCACATGAAGTCCCTTGAGCATGCCTATAGTTTAGCTTATAACTTTGAGCAAAGGACTAAAGAGCCCATGGGAAAACGGTTTGATACCTTTTCCAATGAGTCATACTCTTACCAGATTCAGACTTATGAAAAGTCCCAATCAGGGCAATCAAGTCAAGTTGCTTCCCGAGGGAGCAATCCCACAGTCCAAAAACCTATGGACAAAGGGAAAGCACCCATGACTGGATCCTCTCACCAGAGTTCTGGTAGTGCAGTGTGCTTCAAGTGCCATAAACAAGGACACTTTCCCAAACAATGTCCCACTACGAACTTGGCACTTAATAAGGAAGATAGTGAGAAAAAGAAGAACGAAAAGAAAGAAACTAGTGGAGAGACCTTGAATATCATTAGTGAAGAGTTGTTTGAGCAGGAAAGTCAAGATACACAAGAAGTGTTGGTGGTTGTTACTAAGGAGATTGAAATGGCCTTTTCTGAGAAAGAAACACCCGTAGAAGTATCATTCCTACCTTTTGAGTTTAACGATGTCATCCCTGAGTCACCTAGTGAGTCATCTCCCATAAGAGAAGATCAACATATCACTGACCTTGTTCCTTATTCATCTCTGCCTCATTTACCACATCATAGAGTGAACTCGATAGAACACGAGGAGCTGAAACAAGTGAAATTGAATGAACATGAATTTGTTCATAAGAGTTTAGGTCCACTTGTCTGCCCTACTTTCCCTAATCCCAAGGAAGATAACACTTTGAGCACATGCATCAATGAAAGAGCAACCAACAAGATTGTCATCGAGCATAGGTTTCTCAAAACCATTGTTTCAAATAAAACGTACAACTCATAGGTTACTTCTTGAAAGCCTTGAGGACATTGTTAGGCACAAAACTTAAATGTTCTAGTGCTTACTACCCCCAAACTAATTGTCAAGTTGAACTAGTAAATAGGTGCCTTAGGGTCCTATTGAGATGTAAAGTAGTTGAAAACATTATATCTTGGGATTTATGCCTTCATGTGGCCAATTTTGCATTCAGTAGTTCAGCGGATAGGACCACAATACTCAGCCCATTTCAGGTTATTACAAGATATAGTCTTAGAAAGCCTATAGATCTTATTCCACTACCACTTAAGTCTAGAGTGAGTGAGCTGACTGATGCTTTTGCAAAGCATATACACAATCTACACTCTAAAATAAGAATGAAGGTTAATTTGAATCATGAACATTATAAATCTACTACTAACATACATTGCATGTTGAAATAATTTTCAAAGGGTGATATGGTTATAGTCCATATTCGTCCTGAGCAGATTCCCATAGGGAATGTGAGGAAGTTACATGCTAACAAGATGGACCATTTCAAAATTTTCAAGAAAACTTGTTCTAATGCTTACATGCTTAATATTCCTATTGATTTTAGCATAAGCAATGTTTTTAATGTTGAAAATCTAACCCTTTTTCCATCTTATTTTATAGAACCTTCAAATTCTAACCCTGCAAATGACCCCACTCCATTTCCCACTCCTTTTGATCCTGAAAACCCAAAATTTCCTTTGTCTCTACCCTTACCCATGCCCAAGTACCTTGATATAATCTTGGATGACAAGCTAAAGTTCACACGAGCAGGATCGTATCAAAAGTTCTTTGTCAAGTGGAAAGACAAGCCACTTTCTGAGAGGAGTTGGATACTTATAGAAGACCTCCTTCATCACACCTCAGAGTTTTATTTCTAGTACATCACCTCTAATTCTTTGGAGAAGAATTCTTTTGGGCTCGGGAGAGATGATGGGGATCAACATGCCTTATGTATCCCTTTTACTAATATGATGACACATGGACGACCTCCCAATCTCCACTCCTTTGCTGACATGGTGATACGTGGACGACCTCTAGATGTCCACTATTGTTTATATCAATTTTGCAGGAACACATGGGATTAATTGAAGATCTTCTACTTCTTTGATGGAAGATTTTTTTTATGTGAAGACTTTGCTATTGTGTTAATTTATATTTTTCGTGGATATGTTATTTCAAGATTATTAGGTGCTCGAAGACCATGCTTTAAGACCTAAGTGAAGTATTGACGCAAAGTCCAACTCAAAATCCATGTGTGCCCCACATGGCTCCAATGGGTCCCACACGGTTTTGGCCTTCCTTTTGGAATGTGATTAAATTTCAAATTTGAATTGTAATAATGCAAGACAACTAAGCTTGACTTATGTGCTTATGAGTTGGAGTTCCTTGTTTTTTAGTAAGTATTAATTGTGTTAGGTTAATAGTTGTTGAAAGTTGTTGAGAGTTGTTGTTGAAAGTTGTTGAGAATTGTTGAGTGTTTAGTACTTTGTCTCCCAGGCTATGCCTATAAATAGCCTTCTTATTGTAAGAACAAGAGACATGAAGTTGAAGTTGAATATTGAAGAAGCATCTCTTTGCTTAAGCATGTAAAGTTTGTTCCTCTCCTTGTGAGTGAGTAGTGTGAGGCTACGACGTTTTCTTCGGAGATCAAGTGGTGAGAGACCACTAAACTATCCAACGACTCCATCAACCCTTCCTCCATATAATAGTTTCACGATCCCCATCAACACCACATGGCCAGCATCTTCATACACCCACACGACGATCATCATCTACACTTCATTGCTGTGCTTATCTTGTGATTCAAAGCTTGTATGAAGGACCAACGGTGTGACCTAACTATGTGTGGAACAACGTCAAGTCATCCAAACCAATATCTTGGTAACTTCAGTACTTGTGTTTGAATCCTTTTTATATTTTGTGAACCCTTGCTAGTAGATTAAAATCACATTTTGAATAACCCATTTGATCCATAGATTGCAATAGTGGTACTTGCTAGTTAAAATCAATTGTATGAATGTTAATTTTCTAACATAAAAATTTTATTCTTGAATCTTTAAAATAACAAATTTTCAACATATAACTTGATTCCTTTGTGAAAGAACCAATTGGGACTTAATTTCTGGACAAGTCATACACCTTTTGAAAATCCTTGAACATGTGAAATAAAGCATGATTTATTGTGTTCATGTTCGAATACTTAAATTCTTAAATTAAAGTGTTTAAGTGTATGTGCTTATGTGAGGGTTGAATTGTAGGACATAGGTTGACCATTCCTGTCCTACATCAAATGGGTACAGATGCGAACTGGGAAAAATGGATGTGTGATTTTGAAAAAGATATTTTCGTGGAAAAACAATGTGTGATGGAGTTGCCACTAACCTTTTGAAGTGTAGTTAGAACACTTGATTGCTACCTCATTAGGGGTAGAATAGGTCCGCGTTACCAGAGTTGGGCTCGGGAGTACGGTTACGCGAGGGGAATGTATTAGCACCCCCTACACGTCCGTTCTTATGAACGGTACCAGATTAATAAAAAATTATCCTGAAATAAATATAATATGTAATGACCCGAAGAATAATGGTATTTGAATAATAAAGAGGGAGAAAAATGGAAATAGAAATAGAAGAAGGCAGTAGACTTCGTCGACGAACGCTTCATTGCACTTTAGGAGTAATAGCTGAGGAATTTAATCAAGGACTCGTCGATGAATACAGGGGATTTGTCGACGAGGATAACATAGGGTCTCGTCGAAGAGGGTATGTTTCATCGATGAGAAAATACTAAGAGGATATTTGGGCAACTCTGAATTTCATCGTCGAAGGGTAGGACTCGTCGACGAATTGTCTTTTGACCTCGTCGATGAGATGACGTGGGTTGTTGACAAGGACCAATGTATAAAAAGGCCAAACTTCATTTTTTTTCATATAATTTTGACGCTCAACCCTCTCTTTCTCCTCCCTACGGTTCCTCTCTCTTCTCTCTTCGATTTCGGCTTCGTTAGTCGCCGGATCGATGATCTAAGGCCACCACGACGCTCTTGGGGAAGTTATCTCCAAATTTGCCGGAGCAGATCGTTGGTGGAAGTAAGTTGAAATTCATCCCTGAGTTGAGATAAGACTTTTTATTTGAAATTTGATCTTTCCACAGTTGAAGGAAATGATGTACTCGAATAAATACTGAAGTTTAGTTCTGGGAGTTATCATTTTTAGGGTATTGCTTAGGGTTTCCTATGGGTGTAAGACCAGTATTATAGAGGGACTTTTCAGTTTCCAAGTAAGGGGATAAATTAAAACAGTCATCTTTCATTGAAATTACTATTATTTAATCGTAGAATAATTTTCAGAATGCATGTGATTATATATAAGTATAATTGAGAAAATGTAAGTTTGGGAAAATACTGCAATTGTACATGAAATGTGATTTTAGAACGGAATATATGATTTCATTAAATTCATGTGGCGTGAATATTATTATTATTATTATTATTATTATTATTATTATTATTATTATTATTATTATTATTATTATTATTATTATTATACCATGTTAAGTTAGAATTACAAAATAAAGCATGTTTACAAATATTTTCAGGAATAACATGATAAACACAGTAAATTATGATTTCAAAATACGTGATATGGTCAGTGTAAGGCCGCAATTACTTATGTTATTCGGCACAAGGCCGTATTTATTCATGTTTTCTACGCGAGGCCGTAGTTATTATGTTAATGTAGGATTCAGAAAATGCTATTATTTGATTTACGATAAATAGTGTATGTTTATGTATTATATGTTATCAGAACTCGGATGTTAGTTTAGTTCAGTTTCAGGAGCACGGTACCGTAACTTATAGATCACACATCTATGTTTAGATTAGTGCTAACAACCCTACGAGGGGGTGGGAGATGGATAGTTGATGTGACTTTCAGTGTAAAGTTGTAGACGTCCACCTGGTAGTTTGGACCAGGATGTGGTGGGCTCATCGTACTTATAGACATTTTTGACTCTGCAGTGGTCGGCCAGCCATTGTTAGGTCCCGCCTTTAGGTTGCACAACCCGTCATGGGGGGTAATACATGACATCAACTAGCTATACATCCTGGGTAGTTTTCAGTATTAAAGATTATATCAGATAATACATGATTAGTATGATTACTTGGAAGTATGAAATTATATGTTTATCTAACCATATTACGATTTATGTTTTATGGTATATGAAATGTATGGTATATGTATTATAGCATTAAATATTCATGTTGTCAAACAGATGATTTTAATTTATCTACCCTTATTGAGAGGTGTCTCACCCCAAATATTAAATTATTTTCAAGAAACCAGGAGAGACTGGCGGGTCAGGACTGCAGCTGAGTGAGTTGAGCTTTCTTGCTAGAAGGGTAAGTTTTGATCTAGGATCATGAAATTTTTGTTGTAAGATCCTAGGTTTATTTTGATGTTTTGGAGATTGTATATAAATATAGTATCTTTGGGAATATACTAGACTCTGGTATTATGTAATTTATGGTTGATGAATGTGATTTACATTTACTGCTTCTTAGGTTTCTGTTGTGTATGATAGTTCTCCCTGATACCACAAGCTTTGGTTGACATTGTTATTAATTATGTTTTATTATATAGTAAGAAAAGCAGGTCGTTACAAAATAAGCCTTTCAAAAATACTCCCTTCCAAAAATCAAAGAATGAAAATACTATATAAGCATTCCCTCAGAACCGGGGCAACCAATACTCCAAAGAGTTCATGCCCTTTGTTGCAATCACCGGAAAGGAAAATCAAGAAACAGGATACAAAATACACTCCCAGGGGTTTTGAAATCTGTAGGTTTTTGTAAGTAGGAAAATGCTATTTCGAGAGGTTTTTTGGAATTTGTTCAGGGTGGAAATGATTTTCAGTGCCTAAACAATATTTTTGTGATTTTTCCTAAGTATGAAAACATTTTTGTGATTTTTTGTGAGTTCTCAAATATTTTTCCCGAACTTTTAAAATAACACAAATAAGAACCATGAAAATCAAAGTATGAAAATGTTTTTGGGATTTTTGAGAATTTTGTAATTTTTATGAATTTTTTGAATAACTAAATAATAAGAAGCAAGTGAAATGGAGAAAACCGGCATGAACCGGTTTGGCGGAAAACCCGTTTAAGGTCTTGGTCGATACCATTCCACACACATTGCCTTCTGCATGCGTTTGTGTGTGTTTAGGTGTATATCAGAATATGCAAGTGGTGCATGAAGTATGTGTGAGCGTTGCGTGTACGTACATGAGTGGGTGATGATTTATGGAAGTGCATGCACACATGTACATGAATGTGTGTAAATGTATGAAAGTATGAATATGTGGCATGCATGTGCATGAGTGTGTGAGTTCGCCTTAGTGTACGTGCATGGAATGTATGTTGTATGCTTTAATGTGTATGTACGTGCATGGAGTGTGTGTTGCATGCTTTAGTGTGTACGTACGTGCATGGAGTGTGTGTTACATGCTTTAGTGTGTACGTACGTGTGTGTTGTATGCGCGTGTGGGTATATGTGAATTGGTGGTGTGTGAGTGTAGGTTATGCAGTGATGTGTTGGTGTATATTTTAGTGTGTGCAGTGACGGGTTGGTGTATATTTTAGTGTGTGTGAAGGTGTGTTTGTGAAACAGTGTGTGTAGCAGTGTGTGTATTTTAGTGTGTGTAAATAGTGTGTGTAGTAGAGGGTGTCATAGTGTGTGCAAATAGTGTGTGTAGAAGTGTGTGTATTTTAGTGTGTGTAAATAGTGTGTGTAGCAGGAAACTGTGTGTGTAGCAATATGTGTGCGTGAACCGTTTGTGTTTTAGCGTGTTCAGCATTGAGTGTGAGCTTCTGGGTGTGTTCTAGTAGGTGTGAGCTTCTGAGTGTGTCCTAGTGTGTGTAACAGCAAGTGTAAAAGTGTGTGAATATGTCAAAATGCATGGGGTGCGTGGGTGGTGTGTATAGTGTGTGAGTGTGCGAAAGTGCGTGGGTAATGTGTATGTAGGGGTGTGTTGTTCTGTGGGTGAGTGTTCTATTTGTATGTGCATGTGTGTGTTGCTACGTACTTCTCCAGCATTTGTATTGCTCTGTAATTTGCAGCTTGGTACTTTTCCATCAAGCCTCATGGAGAGAAGATCCTATTGACTCGATGAGTCGAGGTCTAAAATCACTCTCAAAACATGGATTCGCAGAATGCAATTTTAAGTGCAACTTCAACAACCCTACAGTCAGTTGTATGGCATATGTCTTGCTTTAGAAAAAAGGGTGCTCGGCGAGGGTGATGGTTGACGAGGACTGCTAGTGGTCAAAGGTTCGGGGTGTGATGCTCGGGTTGCAGGGAGCGTGGAGTCGTGCTCCGTTATAGGTCGAAGTTGGGTGGTGACAGTGGTTAGTGTCGTGAGCTGCTGGGAGAGATCGAGAGTGAGAGAGGGGGTGGAGTAGGGAATTGGTCGAAAGGGTACGCGGCTGGTGAGATGCTGGATCGTGTTCTGGTGTGGTCGTGGCTGTGAAGATGGTGGTCAGTGAGGATAGGGGCTCTGTGTCACGGACCCCCAAAATGGGACTCAAGTAAGGGCCGTGTGGCACACGTTGAGAGCTCTCCCTCGACAAGTCAGCCAAATTTCACACGTTCAAGCTTGCAATCATAAGCACCGGGTGAGTCTCAATACTCAATAAAACCAAGGAACAATAGGATATCACACGAGCAATATATTCTTATACACCGAATAAGACTATAACAATCAGATACATCACAATCCAAGGCAACAAAACACCACAATGAAAAGGACTACTTGTATTATTCAACTACAAGAGAATAATCATACAAACGATAACATAGATAATCATATATTCATTCCAAATCCCTGGAGAATACAATTATAGCAGTATCTCACTCCCCATTTTCCCCATTACATTGTCACTCCCTAACATCCTCCCCCACTCATTTTATCGACATCCTCGTTGATGTGTTGTAGAAGGGCTTCTCACTCTACTGATGTCGAAGTAGATGTTGTTGACTATGAATTTCTGAAATCTTCAATCTTCTGTATGGCATGCTGAAGGTTTTCTTCCTTTTCCCAACTATTCTCTTCTTCCCCCAGCCCCAGCCACTGAACCAGAAATTGTTGTTGTTCACGACCCTCTGCATTGACGACTCTGTCTGCAATGATCTCTTGAACTTCCTTGTTGACAGGCTGCTTTCTAGAAATTGTTGATCTCCTTAACTTTTGTCAATGCGGATTTGCTTCATCTGTGTGGAATGGCTTTAAATTGCTTACATGAAACACGGGATGGACTAGACGTCTGTGACTTTTCATCCACTCGGGTTGCTCAAGCCGATAAGATGCATGTCCTACCTTCTCGATCACTATGATTGGACCTTCGTAACGGTGTAACAACCTTTTATCCTTGCCGCAAAGAAATCAAAATGTCTCCGGCGGCACTTTTTACAAGAACCAAATCTCCAGCTTCAAATTGTTGTGGTCGTCTCCCTTTGTCAGCCCATTTCTTCATGCGCTTCGATGCTTTTTCTAACTGAGCTCGGGTGACTTCGATATTTTGCAACCAATTTTTCATGAATTGGTATGCTTTCGGGCAATTTCCTTTGTATGGACCATCTAGAGTGTGCGGGAGAGTCGGTTGTTGACCTATCACAATCTCAAAAGGGCTTTTATTAGTGGCAGAAGATTTCATAGAGTTGAAACAGAATTATGTCGGGTCCAGTAAAGTAACCCAATTCTTCTGATTGGAGTGAACAAAATGTCGCAAGTATTCTTCCAGCATCCCATTAAAACGTTCGGTCTAACCATCTATCTGTGGGTGCTAGCTGGTGGACAGATTAAGGTTTGAACCCATCAAGCGAAAGAGTTCAGCCCAAAATCCCCCCATGAATCTAACATCCCTATCACTGATTAGGCTTTCTGAAGCACCCAATATTTCACCACATGCTTGAAGAATAGCTGAGCTGTCTTCTCTGTTGAACATGGCTTCGAGACTGGTACAAAAGTTGCGTACTTAGAGAACCAGTCAATCACCACCAAAATTGTGTCATACTCCTCTACTTTTGGCAACGAGGAAATGAAGTCCAAAGAGACACTCTCCCATGGCCTGGCTGGCACTAGAAATGGCTCCAATAAACCTGAGGTCTTCTTTCTTTCTACCTTGTCTTATTGACAGATCAAGCAAGTTTTGGTATAACTCATCACATCATCTTGCATATTTGGCCAATAATACCCCCATGTAATCAATGCCCGAGTTCTTCGCCATCCCGGATAACCAACCCACAACGTATCATGGCACTACTTTAGTAAGGTTTTCCTCAAGTTTCCAGCTTTGGGCACACAGACTCTCTTGCCTTTAGTCATTATCAGTCCATCTTCTACCCATAATTGTCGTGTCTTCCCTTCGTCTATTAGTTTGCTTAGTGACTGCGCCTGCTGGTCTGTACTTAAATGTTCCCTGATAAGATTCTTCAAAGGTAACGCCACCCTACTAGTTGATAGATGACTAATGAGTTTCAATGCTGCCAATTCGGTTTTTCTACTTAAAGCATCAGCCACGACATTCGTCTTCCCTACTTTATATTCAAAATCAAAATTAAATTCAGCTATCTTCTCCTGCCAACGGGCTTGCTTTGACGTTAGTCCAGGTTGTGAAAAAAAGTGAGTAACTGCCACATTATCGGTTTTTACCACAAATTTGGACCCCAAGAGATAGTGTCTCCACACCCGAAGATAGTGTACCACTGCGAGAAGCTCCTTTTCCTGTGTTGTATAGTTTCGTTCGGCACCCGATAATTTTCTACTTTCAAAAGCAACTGGATGTCTTTCCTACAAGAGAACACCCCCTAATGCAAAGTCTGAGGCATCTACTTGCACTTCAAACGGCTTTGTCACATCAGGAAGGATTAGCACTGGATCTCCTACAATCTTTTCCTTTAATTCAATGAATGCTGATTGGCACTCTTCTAACCACCCCCATGGTACCCCCTTCCTCAATAAATTTGTTAATAATACAACTCTTCTGGAGTACCCCTCTATAAACTTTCGATAGTAGTTGGCTAGGCCCAAGAAAGATCACAATTCTCTAACGGATGTAGGTGCTCGACACTCCTTGATGGTTTTTACTTTAGCTAAATCCATCCGTATCTGGCCCTCCTCAATGATATGCCCCAAGAATTTAATACGCTTTTGAGCGAAAGCACACTTCTCCCCTTTTACATATAACTGATTTTCTTTGAGTTTTTGAAAAACCTTCCGAAGATGATCTTTATGTTCTTCTAAGGATGCGCTGAAAACCATTATGTCATCAAGGTAAACAACCACAAACTAATCAAGGTAGTCCTGAAAAACTTGATTCATTAGAAAACAAAAGGTAGCGGGTGCATTTGTTAGTCCAAAATGCATGACAAGGAATTCAAATGCTACATACCAAGTGACACAAGTGGTCTTCAGTTCATCTCCCTCAACAATGCGCACTTGATGATATCCCGACCTCAAGTCCAGTTTCGTGAAATATCTAGCTGTACTTAATTGGTCAAAAATATCAGCAATCAGTGGAATGGGATACTTGTTGCGCACCGTCACCTTATTAAGAGCCCGATAATCTACACACAAGCGCAAACTACCATCTTGTTTCTTCTGAAATAAAACTAGGGTCCCAAAAGGTGTTTTTGAAGGACGGATGAACCCTACTGCAATAAAATCATTCAGTTGCCTTCTAAGTTCAGCTAACTCCGGCAGCACCATTCGATAAGGGGCACGTGCTGGCGACTTTACTCCTAGAAAAAGTTCAATTTTGTGGTCAATCTGTCGTCGAGGTGGTAAAACCCTCGGTAGCTGTTCCGGGATGACCTCCTTGAACTCTTCTAAAACTTCCTTAATCTCAAGTGGATATTTCCCTACCTCTGCATCTTCTGAGACTATCGGTAGAACCACGAAAGAAGATTCCCCCCTTTTTACTCCCTTTTTGAATTGGAGGGCTGAAAACAACTTCCTCTCATCGAAATTGTTGTAGGCTGCGGGGACCGCACAAGGTGCACTTCCCATTATCACAAGACAATCTGCAACTGGGATCGGCATTGAGCGCGTCACTTTAAGAAAATCCATCCCCAATACCACATCAAAGTCATCAAGGGGTGCCACAGTGAAATCAATTGTTCCAAACCATGATCCCATTTGGCATGCCACTTTAGGTGCCACCACCATTGTGGTTAACACTTGAGAATTCACTACTTTCAACTTGCCCACATCCTTATCTACTTGCAATTCTAACCGTTGAGCTTCAGAATCAGCAATGAAATTATGGGTGGCCCCTGTATCAATCATGGCCTTGATTTTCTTTCCATTCAAAAGTAGATCAACATACATTAGTCCCTTCTCCTGAGATTTGTTGTTAATTACTTGACGCTCTAATGCCCCCAAAAATCTCAATATGCTCCCACCATATTCGGTTGTTCTTTTGGGGTTACTGTTGGGGTTTCGGTTTCCCCTTGAAGGGCCTTTATAGCATTTAAAGCCTTACGATCAGGGCACTCTGCCACTCGATGTGGTCCCATGCACAGAAAATAAGAGATTGGTCGATGCTCTCCACCCCCCGTTCGTCCACCCCTCCACTCCTTAACCATGGGCGCTCTTTTATCTTTCCAAGAACTATTTGTCTCCCTATCCCTTCCCTCATTTGTGGGCTTATACACTTTACTGGGCCTAGAATCATTATTGGCAGACGTAGGGAAATTTCGCTTCCTAAAATTATCTGAAAAATCATCCAACTGTTCGGCAGCAGCGAGGGCAGAAGAAAGAGCACCAGCACCCTGCCGACGCAATTCATTCATTGGCCATGTCTTCAAACCCCAAAGAAAATGAATTACTTTTCCTGATTCGGTCATGTCTATAATGTCCAACATCAAGGCTTGGTATTCTTGTACATAGCTCCTTATTGAGCTAGTCTGTTGCAATTCCATTACTTTGCACTTTGCTATGTACTCCACATTTTCGGGATAGAATTGAGTCTTCAACGCTTGTTTCAACCCCTCCCATGTGTTGATAACACATCTATTGTGCTGAATATCATTCCATTTAGTTCTCCACCACACTTTTGCATCCCCTACTAGGTATATCGTTGCCAGATTTACTCGGTCCACTCCTGAGCACGTGAAGTAGTGCTCCATATCAAAGAAGAAATTATCCAGCTCTTTGGCATCTCGCGTACCCCCTAAACTTTTAGGTTCCGGTACCTTCAATCAAAAATTCTCAATGGGATCTACAACCGGCCTTCGGGCTATCTGTGCCACCATATTCACTTTCACAGTGATCTCTTGTAAATCCCTCTAGACTTGGACCACCGCACTTTGGACATTGCCCATCTCCTTCAAATCATCTTTCAAAAACAGTAATGGACTCCTTAACATCTTCTGCAAGGAAATCAAAATTATCCATTAGCTCCCGTAAGGAGGCCTCAAGCTCTATTGGCTTTCCCCGTTAGGATGAAAGAGATGGCAATATGCCCTCAATATGTTCCAGCCTACTCTCAAAGGCTTCCAACTGCTCGATACTCTTTTGGAAGGCCTCAAGCTTTCTTGGCCGTTTCTCTAGGGATTTCACACGTGAAATGAATTTTTCAAGTTCCTCAAGTCTCTTTACAACTTTTGATACCCCATAGAGATTTTCTCTAGGGTTTTCTTCAGCGGCCTCAAGCTCAGTTGGCACACTTTTCTCTTTTATCATTGTTGCCACCAACCCTTGGAGTTCACCGCACGTTCTCTCTAGGGTTATAAGTTTCGTCTCAAGCGCCTCAATGTGCTTCACTTTTCCTAACTTGTTTCTCATAATACCACTCATGGTGCTCGCACATACTGTGCTCTGATACCAACTGTCACGGACCCCCAAAATGGGACTCAAGGAAGGGCCGCGTGGCACTCATTGAGAGCTCTCCCTCGACAAGTCAGCCAAGTCTCACACGTTCAAGCCTGCAATCACGAGCACCTGGTGAGTCTCAATACTCAAGAAAACCAAGGAACAATAGGATATCACACGAGCAATATATTCTTATACACCAAATAAGACTATGACAATCAGAGATATCACAATCCAAGGCAACAAACACCACAATGAAAAGGACTACTTGTATTATTCAACTACAAGAGAATAATCATACAAACGATAACATAGATAATCATATATTCATTCCAAATCCCTGGAGAATACAATTATAGCAGTATCTCACTCCCCATTTTCCCCATTACATTGTCACTCCCTAACACTTTGCAGATCCACGAAGGGTTGCGAGGGAAAGTGAGGGCTAAAGGCCGAGGGTGATGAGCTACTGTGAGGTCGGGCTGAGATGGCTTGCTCGGTTGGGTCCAAGAGGGGGTTGTGTGTGTTCTATAGGTAAGGAGTGTGTTTCAGTGACTACGTGAAACCAGTGTGTGCGTATGGGTGTGAACTCCTGGGTTTGTAGTCTAATGTAATAGTGTATGTGGGTGAAGCTGTTGTGTGTGTGAGTTAGAGTGCAGCAAACGCAACTTTAAGAACCACCCCCTTCACAGCAACTGAATCAAACTCATAATAAATAAAACGAGAACTCTCCAAAACAAAACACCAAACAAAAAAATAAATACAAATGCGAGAACATAATGTTAAACTAGTATAAACAAAATTGCAGAATAATGAAAGAAATACAACAAAGGTGTCCAGACATGTGAGCGCGCATCTGTGTATTGGGTGTGTGAGTTCAGTGTGTAGCCGTGTGCTCGAGGATTACCTGTTGTTGGTAGATGGCTAGAGATGATGATCGCTGCTGCTGCCAGGGGCACACCAGTTTAGGGAAAAAATGTCCAAAATAGAGAGGAGAGACAACAATAGACTACGAACCGAGATGAGTTGATGGAGTTGATCGACACTATTGTAGTGCTCCGGCATGATGGCTTTGGGGAAGCAGGTGGCTAGGGAGATTGAGTTGGAAGCCAGAGGTGTAAGTGAGATGTCGGTTGGAAGGCTGAGGCGTGAGAGGTAGCCAAAGCTACGGTTTGTGGCTGACTTGGCTGTGTAGTGATTTTCCGGTTGAAGATAGAGATGAGGGAGAGAGTGGAGCTATGCATGTCAGATGAGGACGACTGGGTGTGGCCATGATGGTGGTGTTTGGCCTGAGAACATGGGCTGCCAGAGGTGGTGGTGTTAAGAAAGGGAGAAGAGAAAAGACAGAGAGATGGGATAGAGTGAGGGAGGAAAGGTCTGCTCTGTGTGGCTAGAGGTCTTTGGCTGGTGGTTGGACTGTGTGGCCGGAGCTAGTGGAAGGTCTCTTCGGTGTAGCTGGTGTTACAGATGGCGTCAGGTGGTGGTGGTGCTGGCTAGTGTGGGTTGCAGGAGAACAATGAGGGTGGTAAAGAGAAATGAGGGAGAGTATGGATGAGGGGGGAGAGCAAGGAGAGGATGAGAGAGCCCAAAAGAGAGAGAGAGAGGGAGAGAGAGAGAGAGAGAGAGAGAGAGAGAGAGAAAGTATTTAACAGTGGAAAGAGGAAAATCAAAATGCCCCCCTTCCGCGCCCTGTGACTCTCTTTAAGAGAGTCCATCGACCCATTTGGTGCCTAAAAATTAACAGAAGAATCATTTCCCCAAAACTTGTTCCCTTGTTCCCGGGAGGGAATATTGCAATCAAATCCGTGCACATGCTTTTCTTTTGTGCACATGCTGCTCCTTTTTTATTTTAGCATTTTATTTTGTATTTATTATTTTTGTTTGGCCAATTTTTGTTTTCCCAAAAAGAAAGACCTAGGCTTGAAAATTAAAACCCTAGAAATTGGAGGGACTCGGACTCAGAAAGATGACTCGACAAAAATGTTCATAAAAAAAATTCATTTTTAAAAAATAAATGACTCGACTTTGAAAAATTTGAAAATTTGGAGATACTCAATTTAAAAATTCATCTAAGAACAAGAGGACTTATTTCATGAAAATGCCGGGACTCGACTTAAGATAAAATGGGACTCAATTTAAAAACTCGGGACTAAATTGAAAACACCGAGACTTGATTAAAGACATCAGGACTCAATTTAAGACATCGAGGCTCAATCAAAGATGTCGGGACTCGACTTAAAGACATCAAGACTCGACTAAAAGCACTAGGACGCAAATAAAAACAACGAGACTCGATAGAGGACACCAGGTCTCAATTTAAAAATATCGAGGCTCGGTAGGCAAATCGGGACTCGGTTAAAAACACTGGGACTCTCAGGAAGGGTCGGTAAAAATTGGGGTATCTACAGTTGCCCCTCTTTAGAGGCATTGTTGCTCAAAATAATGGTGGAGACTACTCCTCTATTATTTTAGAGCAACATGACTCTAAAGATAAAAGACACCAATTTTTACTAGGCTAAGACAAATTGATCATCAGGTTTTTTTTTTTTTTTTTTTGAATGGTGGTTGTGGTGGATTCCATGGTGTCTTGTATTGGATTTGAGAATTTGAGTACTGTAACAATTGATGGCAGCTTGTACCAGGATGAACCCGAGTACTATAGTAAGTGACGACTTGCACTAGGATGAACCCAAGTGCTATAGCAACAAATGACATTCACTGGGATGAACCCGAGTGCTATAGCAAAGAATGGCTTGCACGGGGATAAACCCGAGTGCTATAACAAAGGATGGCTTGCATTGGGATGAACTTGAGTGCTATAGCAAAGGATGACTTGCGCTAGGATGACCCCAAGCGCTATAGCAAAATATGGCTTACACTGGAACGAGCCCGAGTGCTATAGCAAAGGATGGCTTGCACTGGGATGAACCCAAGTGCTATAGCAGCGAATAGCTTGCACTGGGATGAACCTAAGCGCTATAACAACGAATGTCTTGCATTAGGATGAACCCAAGTGCTATAGCAATGAATGGCTTGCACTGGGATAAACCCTAGTGCTATAGCAATGAATGACTTGCACTGGGATGAACTCGAGTGCTATAGCAACGAATGGCTTGCATCGGGATAACCTGAGTGCTATAGCAACAAATGGCTTGCACTGGGATAAACCCGAGTGGTATAGCAAAGGATGGCTTGCACTGGGATGAACCCAAGTGCTATAGCAAAAGATGGCTTGCACTGGGATGAACCTAAGTGTTATAGCAACAAATGGCTTGCACCGGGATATACTCGAGTGCTATAGTAACGAATGGATTGCACTAGGATAAACCCGAGTGCAATAGCAAAAGATGGCTTGCACTGGGATGAACCCACGTGTTATAGCAAAAGATGGCTTGCACTGGGATGAACCCAAGTGCTTAGTAAAGGATGGCTTGCACTGTGCTGAACCCAAGCGCTATAGAAAATGATGAAAATTCTAGAAAAGATCATTTGAATGTTGAAGACATATTTTTTGAAGGCATGTGCCCCTGCCTCAAAGTGGTGCTCCAAAGCATTTCATTTTGTGTCTGGATCAATTGCTCCAACTTCAAGGCATGACATTTTGTGCCTGGGGTCAATTTCCCCAATTTCAAGTATTCTCAAGACAAGGATGACTCAAACGAAGATGCAGAAGAAACCTATTCAACAGGAAAAGTGTGAATGCATGGTATTATATTACTATGTGAATGCATGTTGTTAATTGTGATCTAAAATGCAGGGACATATGCATGCTGAACAATACCATGTGTATGCAGCGTATATCTACTTTATGCAATGCAATGTTGAAGCATGAAATTTATTTTTCCAATGCGCCGATACTCGACAATCTCAATTCTCACTTCGACCGTTTTAAATTCCAATCCAATATGAGGGTCCTTGAATTGGTTTGTCGAAGACTCGACCCGTCATTTGCCCCAGTTACATTCTTTCAACTTCCACCCTGATGTGAAGATATCGGGACTAACTATAGTAAGGTTCAACTCAAAATTTGCCCTAGTTCCCACTGATTGTGGCTAATCTTTCATCTTCTGACTCCTATTCGGATGCGAAGGTACTAGAACTGATTATAATGAAGCCCTTCATGGAATTTTCCCTAATTACCTGCATCTGTAACTGCTATTGGCCTTCTTTTCAAATCTTGTTTGAGAAAATCTTTGAATTGGCTATCTTTGCGGGATGCTTTTTTGACTATCCAATCCTCTTCTAGAGCTTTTGAAAGATGGAGGGGGTTTTTGTGGATGAGAAATTATGCATTTTGGACATCAATTTTCAAGGTCAAAAAGGGATATGCACAAGATAGATGTTTTACTTTTGTTCATGCTTGAGAGGAAAAATTTATGCCAGTATTCGAAAGTCGTGTGATATTGATGCTGGTTTTTCAGCCTGGATGACTGGCTTTCTCCATTTGTTGAATTCCCCAGTTTTGTTGAAGGAAATATTCCCCTTTTATCTTTTGATGGGGAACCATTGACACTTCTTTGTTCTGGTCATTGTCCATAGCTTAATGAAGCTTTACCTCTGTTTTGATCTTAAGATGGACTTTAGGACTCGGGAAGAAACATAGGCCTTTGGATACGGATTCGTAGAAAAACAAGGAAACTAAGGCTCAAATTCTCTTCCTCAAATGATATTTTTTTGCCCCAGTTTGTGGCGGGATACTTGCAAAGTATTGACCGAACCTGTCCTTTTGAACAAGCTGCCTACGTACCCTTTTGAGATTAGGTCATTACGTAGTTTAGACTCAATATTGAGTTTGACAATTCAATTGAAACAATAATGTATACCAATCTAGTCAGGACTTTTTTTTGGACTGTAATGTAGGCTTGAGGATAAAGGTTATTGAAGAAAAAGGTATGATAAGGCTCAAATTTTGTTGATATTATTAAGGGTAATCATTGGTCAAGGATCACATCTTAAGCATGTCCATTTTCATTTCCTTTCTTTTCTTCTTTTCTGCATTTTCTTATCTTTTGCTTTCCTTTTTATGGAAAATTTTTTAGCATTATGTTCATTGGGAGCTCAATAGGGACTAAACTTTTCAAAATTGCCTCAGTGTGGGGTGTGACACTTTGATGGGTTAAATCAATAATTGGATATTTTGAGCTCAAAACGGTTAGTAAGGGATTTTTAGATCTTCTTTTTCTTCTTTCTAGGAAGCAGAAAAATGGCTTGCCGTCATTTTAAGTTGCTAATTGTTGCCTCACATAATTTTTCATACCCTTGAAACCCTGAACCCAGTTTAATTTTGAAAAATTACTTTTAGAAGGATTGATTTGACATTCAAGCTCAAGTGGTGTAACAAGCGATAAATCAGTGCTGGGTTCTTTTGTGAGAAAACTAGTCAGCCAATAATGGCCATCTGTCATTTGACCAAAATAGCGATGATAAGCATCACAAACTTATGGAATGAACAACACCATATCATGCTTCTTGACGCGTGAATCTATGAGGTGAGAGAAATTGTTTCATCTCTTTTTGAGTTCTCATCATTTTCATGGCTCGTGAATACTGGTATTTTGTTTTCCTAATCTTAGCATGAGACATGAGCAAACAAAAATCTCGGTACTTGAGCTCATAACGAAAATGCATAATTTCATTAAAAGGGATTGTCAAAGGATTACAAGGAAAAACCAACATGACACAAAGTAAATCAAAAAGCAAAAGGTTTTCTATTCTGGTGGTCAGAAAAAAAGTCAAACTGCTTTGTCATCGGTGAGCTTATCCCTTTCATGTTTCTCGGACCCTTACTTGCTGCTGCCTTCCCCGTGGTAAGGTAAAGGATTGTTTTGAACTCCAGACTGCTTATCGTCAAACTGTAGCCACCTCGTGTCCCTCAGCGTCTATACTTTGTTTTTGAAGGCCCAGCAGTGCTCAATAGAATGCCTAGGCGTATTGGCATGATAACCACATCGGGCATCCGAGTCGTACCAACGCGGAAAAGGGGGTGAGACAAGAATCCTTAGAACGGTTGTAACCATGTTTCGTTCCACTAGCTGAGGAAATAAGTCTGAATAAGCCATCAGAATGGGGACTATCTTCCTGATATTTCTTTGGATCCCCCTGCCCTATGCTTGGTTAATTGGCTGGGCGGGCATCGGCTCGGGAGGAGCTTTTTGAAGTCTCATGCCTATTTGCGCAATCTGATTAACGGAGGGTCTTAAAGAAAAATTCTTTGTAGACCAATGATTTCCATCTCCCCGATAATAATGTCCCTAGACCATGTTAGCGTCTTCATCTTTCTTCCTACCCATCCATCTTTTGCCCAGATTGGCCTCATTTCCACCATCTTTGAGTAAGCCTACCTTGATTTCAGCTTCGATTCTCCCTTCTGCAGCCACAATATCCATGAAATCATGGGGAGTGGCTCCCTGAAGGAGCATGCGGTAGGGGTCTTTCAGTGTGCCCATGAATAAAGAAATGGCTTCTCGGTCACTTACTGGCGGATCCACCTGGATTGCCACATCCCTCCATCTGTAAGCATACTCCCTAAACGTTTCAGTAGGTTTCTTTTCCATTTCCTAGAGAGTCATTCGGTCATACGCCATTTTCGTCACGTGGCGATAATGAGTGACAAAGGCATGGGCCAAATCCTTCCAAGTACGAACTCGAGCCTTGTCTTGCTGAATACACCAATGGATAGCGGACCCAGTTAAACTGCTTTGAAAGTAGTGCATCATAAGCTTCTCATCGTCTGAGTATGCCACCACTGCTTGACAATACATCAATAAGTGGGCTCAAGGACACCGTGTTCCGTCGTACTTTTCAAAGTCTGGCATCTTGAATTTCGGTGGTAGAGTGATCTTTGGCACCAAGCAGAGGTTTGTCGGATCAATGTGACAGAATGAATTGGACCCTTCGATGGCCCTTAACCGTTCTTCAAGTACTTCGCAACGACGCTTAGTTGTGATTCTGTTTGCTCCCACATCTATCATCATTATCGGAGGTACTCCAATTGCTGGGACCCCTAGTGTTGGTGTAGTAGGAATGAATGAAGCACTGTTTAGTGGGGGATTTTCTGCGACAACCGGGGTTGTGTCGAGGTCTGCCCGTGTAATAGGGTGAATACCGAAGGATAAACGGGGTCTGAATCCTCCTCATCATTTTTTGGTTGCACAGTCTTACCCTTGTTCATCATTAGGTCCAAAAGCTTATTCATTTTGTTATTCAGCTCTTTTTGCCACTATTCTATTCCTAGGACTCTATTTTCCAGTTGTTTTGCCATCGTCTTTGTTTTACTCCTAGTGTTATAGTGGTGAGTAGAAGTGTGCTTAATGTTGGAATCCTAAATTTTAATTTGGTCTGAGAGGAAGTCGAAAGGTGATTACTGGCCCATTGGAGAAGAACATGTATGCATGTGTGCATTTAATGCAACCTAAACAATCATTCGGCTAGAGTTCCGGGGAAAACCTTAATGATCCCACGAATGATCCATTTTCCCCTGGGTAGGGTACTTTAAGAGATAAAATTTGACTTTTAAATGGATTAGGATTTTTCTTGAAACGCTGGCCAAGTGATAAGAATGTCCAACATGGATGCAAGATGTACGCAACACAAAGCATTTTCCAAATATATGTACAAAAGACACAGATTACAGCATGTGGAGAAGGATGTGGCTCCTATTCCAACCCCGGGATAAGTATGTATATAGGGTTCTCTAAGGCTCTACCATGGGCAAGGGATTATGGACAATCATGTATAGTTAGGATCTAATCCCTACCGAAAAAATGTCCCCATATTGAAATTTTATCCTCCTTCACAAAGGTCCGGACAAAGCTCGCACTGAGCGGAGTGGTTCGTGGGTCCCCATACGCCATGCCACATGGGAACTGACATTATTACACTCATTTCTAATCCTAGTTAAGAGAAAGCCCGGGTATAGAGTTGTGAGAGTGTGTGAGTTTAACAATTTCAGCCTACACCCTCTACCCCACATCCATCCGTTATTCAGAATTAAACACATGTTTGAAAAAATAGCAAAAGAAACAAAGCATCATGCTTATTCAAGATACAACTAATCACGTGCTTAGCTAAAACAATCAGAACTAATCACATGCTTATTCAAGTACCAAAGCAAGCAAGGCATTCACAATTAATCTTATACACACAATTATTCACATATATGCAATCAAGTTATCAATTTGTACAAAAATGAAAAGGAGTAGTAAAAAAGGCTTATTTAGATTTGAGATCGGGATAATTCTCAATTAATTACTGGCTCGACTCTCAAGTGTCCCAAGCGAAGTCGCTAAGTTGTCACGACGTCCCGGACCCAGCCAGGGAACTACTCTTTGGCAAGAAATGCGTATGGCTGCAAATTGGGAAAAATGGAAGTATGATTTCGAAAAATATATTTTCGTGGGAAAACAATGTGTGATGGAGTTGCCACTAACCTTTTGAAGTATGGTTAGAACACTTGATTGCTACCCCGTCAGGGGTAGAATCGGTCTGCGTTACCAAAGTTGGGTTCAGGAGTACGATTACACGAGGGGAAGGTATTAGCACCCCCTACACGCCCGTTCTTATGAACGGTACCAGATTAATCAAAAATTATCTCAAAATAAATATAATAAGCCTTTCAAAAATACTCCCTACCAAAAATCAAAGAATGAAAATATTATATAAGTATTCCCTGAGAACTGAGGCAACCAATATTCCGAAGAGTTCATGCCCTTTGTTGCAATCATTGAGAAGGAAAATCAAGAAAATAGGATACAAAATACGCACCCAGGGGTTTTGAAATCTGTAGGTCTTTTTAAGTAGGAAAATGCTATTTCGGGAGGTTTTTTGGAATTTGTTCAGGGTGGAAATGATTTTCTGTGCCTAAAACATATGTTTGTGATTTTTCCTAAGTATTAAAACATTTTTGTTATTTTTTGTGATTTTTCAAATATTTTTCCCGAACTTTTAAAATAACACAAATAAAAACCATGAAAATCAAAGTATGAAAATGTTTTTGGGATTTTTGAGAATTTTTTAATTTTTATGAATTTTATGAATAACTAAATAATAAGAAACAAGTGAAATGGAGAAAACCGGCGTGAACCGGTTTGGTGGAAAACCAATTTAAGATCTTAATCGAGACCATTCCACACACGCTGCCTTCCGCATGCGTTTGTGTATCTTCAGGTGTATATTAGAATATGCAAGTGGTGCATAAAGTATGTGTGAGCGTTGCGTGTACGTACATGAGTGGGTGATTATTTATGGAAGTGCGAGCACGCATGTACATGAATGTGTGTAAATGTATGTACATGTATGAAAGTATGAATATGTGGCATGCATGTGCACGAGTGTGTGAGTTTGCCTTAGTGTACGTCCATGGAATGTATGTTGTATGCTTTAATGTGTATGTACGTGCATGGAGTGTGTGTTGCACGCTTTAGTGTGTACGTACATGTGTGTTGTATGCGCGTGTGGGTATATGTGAATTGGTGGTGTGTGAGTGCAGTTTATGCAGTGACGTGTTGGTGTATATTATAGTGTGTGCCGGTGTGTTTGCAGTGACGGGTTGGTTGTGGTTGTATATTTTTAGGGTTGTGCGGGGGTGTTTGGAAAGGGGGTAAATAGTGTGTGAGACAGTGGGTTATTTAAGTGTTGTCGTAAATAGTGGGGTAGCAGGGGTGTCTTAGTGTGGATAAATAGGTGTAGCAGAAATGTGTGAACAGTGGTGTAAAATAGGTGTGTGTAGCAGTGTGGTATTTTAGTCGGTGTAAATAGTTTGGTGTAGCAGAACAGGGTGTAGCAGTGTAGCAGTATGTGTTGCGTGTGAAGAGTGTTTGTTTAGGCGTGTGCACACTTAAGTGTGAGGCTTAATGGGGTGTGTGCCGTAGGGGTGAGCTCTGAAGTGGTCTAGGCTGTGTCGTGAGCGGGTGTAAAGCAGGTGTAAAGCGAGTGTGAAATGTCAAAATGCAGGGGGTGCGTGGGAGGTGGTAGTGTGTGAGTGTTGCGATAGGGACGGGGATGTGGATGTAGGGGTGTGTTGTCTGCTGGGTGAGGGAGTGTGTTGTGGGAAGTGCCTGTTGCGGCTCGCTGCTGTATTATCCAGCCATTTGATTGTCTGTATTGCAGCTTGGTACTTTCAATCAAGCTGTGGAGAGAGGAGAAGATCATCTTTAATCGCTCGTCGAGTTCTGAAATCGGCATTCAGCTTACAATGGTCTCTCGGAAATAATAAATTTGAACTTCAGTTAATCACCTCCGAAATCACTCTCAAAACTTGGATTCGCAGAATGCAATTTTAAGTGCAAGTTCAACAACCCTACGGTCAGTTGTATGGCATATGTCTTGCTTCAGAAAAAGGGTTCTCGGCGAGGGTGATGGTTGACGAGGACTGCTGGCTGTCGGGGGTTCGGGTTGCGGTGCTCGGGTTTCAGGGAGCATGGAGTCATGCTCTGTTCTGGGTGGAAGCTGGGTGGCGATAGTGGTTAGTGTCGTGAGCTGCTGGGAGAGACCGAGAGCGAGAGACGGGGTGGAGTAGGGGATTGACCGAGAGGGTACGCGGCTGGTGAGATGTTGGATCATGTTCTGGTATGGTCGTGGCTGTGAAGATGGTTGTCGGTGAGGATAGAGGCTCTGCAGATCCGCGGAGGGTTGCGAGGGAAAGTGAGGGCTAAAGGCTGAGGGTGACGAGCTACTGTGAGGTTGGGCTGAGATGGCTTGCTGGGTTGGGTCCGAGAGGGGGTTGTGTGTGTTCTTGTGTGTGTGTGTTCTGTAGGTGAGGAGTGTGTTTTAGTGACTGAATGAAACCGGTGTGTGCGTATGGGTGTGAACTCCTGGGTTTGTGGTTTAGTGTAATTGTGTATGTGGGTGAAGCTGCTGTGTGTGTGAGTTAGAGTGTAGCATATGCAAATTTAAGAGCCACCCCCTTCACAGTAACTGAATCAAACTCATAATAAATAAAACGAGAACTCTCCAAAACAAAACACCAAACAAAAAAATAAATACAAATGAAAGAACAGAATGTTAAACCAGTATAAACAAAATTGCAGAATAATGAAAGAAATACAACAAAGGTGTCCGGACATGTGAGCGCACATCTGTGAACTGGGTGTGTGAGTTCAGTGTGTAGTCGTGTGCTCGGGGATTCCCTGTTCCAGGTAGATGGCTGGAGATGATGGTTGCTGCTACTGCCAGGGGCACACCAGTCGAGGACTGAAATGTCTGAAATAGGGAGGAGAGACAACAAGAGACTACGAACCGAGACGAGTTGCCGGAGTTGATGGACACTGGTTGTAGTGCTCCGGCATGATGGCTTCGGGGCAGCAGGTGGCCAGGGAGACGGAGCTGGAAGCCGGAGGTGTAAGTGAGATTCCGGTGGGAAGATTGCAATCAAACCCGCGCACATGCTTTTCTTCTGTGTACATGCTGCTGCTTTTTTATTTTAGCATTTTCTTTTGTATTTATTATTTTTGTTTGGCAAATTTTTGTTTTCCCAAAAGGGATGACTTGGGCTTGAAAATTAAAACCTGATTCCCGGAAATTGGAGGGACTCGGACTCAAAAAGAAGACTCAAAAAAAATGTTCATAAAAAAATTCAATTTAAAAAAATAAACGACCCGACTCCGAAAATTTTGAAAATTTGGAAAGACTCAATTTAAAAATTCATCTGAGAACAAAAAGACTTATTTCATGAAAATGCCGGGACTCGACTTAAAAGTATTATGACTCATTTTTGAACTTGGGACTCGATTTTAAAATAGGACTCTAATTTAAGATAAAATGGGACTCAATTTAAAAGCTCGAGACTAAATTAAAAACACCGGGACTCGATTAAAGACATCGGGACTCAATTTAAGACATCGAGGCTCAATAAAAGATGTCGAGACTCGACTTAAAGACACCGGGACTCGACTAAAAGATCTAGGACTCAAATGAAAACAACGAGACTCGATAGAGGACACTGGAACTCAATTTAAAAATATCGGGCCTCAGTAGGCAAATCGAAACTCGATTAAAAACACCAAGACTCTCAGGAAGGGTCAGTAAAAATTGGGGTGTCTACACCTGCAATTCACATTTTCCCCAAATTATTCAACACAACTCCCAAAATAACTTCCATTTAACACTTCCTAAGTTTTATATACTGCAAATTAACTTAAAAACTCTAAAATACAGCACGTACCCTGGTTTTAGGATGGTGCCCTGGAATCCCAACATGAAAATCTGCTCCACGTACATTACAGGAAATCTTCCCACGAACCTCGTGGTGGTTCCTGATCGTCAATCCAACCTTTAACAGAGCCGGAATCGAAGAATGATTGAAGAAGGTTCATGGGTTTGCATGAGAGAGAGAGAGAGAGAGAGAGAGAGAGAGAGAGAGAGAGAGAGAGAGAGTTTGTGTTTTACTTAACAAAACACTTGTGAGATCCCTCCTTAAAATGCCCTTTGCAGAGAAAATCGTTGCCGTTTTTCTATTTAACCGACACGGTTTTAACCATTTACCTGTTACCATTCCATGGTAAAATAAAAACCGTCACCGATTTTCTAGCTCATCCAGAAAAATTGTGGTCGATTTTCTCCCTTTTCAGCCAAAAACCATTTTTTTCCATTTCTTTTATTATTCTATTTTTCCAGGTCTCTACATTCTCCTCTCCTTATAAAAATTTTTTCCTCGAAATTTTCCACTTATCCCATTTCAATTCTTAAAGAACAACACCACCATTTTATTAATTGCCCTCACTTATGGCGGAAGAATACCGTGGTTACAAAGGGGTTCTCAAAGATTACAACCATTGAAAGAAAATTCTCCCCAAAACCATTCACATCCATGGTCTAATAGGTAAGCTCAGTCCAAAAATGAATCATAACTAAAACTGGACCTAGGAAAGACGTAAAACACTCACCCTTGCACTCACATATGATAGGCACATATAATAGGGTGCTTGTGAATAAAAAAAGGACCGAAATGCACACTTTGTGCACTTTCGGTCAATTGGCCGCCCATGCAGTTCATTCTGCCCTGATCAACTGAATCCGATTTGAGTCAACAAATTGACCTCGTCCCAGTCGACCGAACTATATAGTTCAATTGGCCCCTGGTCGACTGAACCTCCTAAGAGTCAAACGTTTGACTACCTAGTCGACCAAGCCCAAATTGTATTCCAACTATCTGATTGACCAAGGGTCCTCGGGAGAAATCCCAATGGTCTGGTCGACCGAATCACCCATATCAAATCAGCCTGGTCGACTGAACCTCGGTAAAACTAAAAAATCTCCTCGAACATGTACGTCTGGTCAACCGAGTCCCAAGTTCAAAAATAGCACGATTGACTGAGCCATATGAACTTCGGTCGACCGAAAGGTTTTTGGTCAACTGGGTCTCTCGGGTTGCCCTGAATTTTTTACCATGGTTAATTTTTTAAAACGGGGTTAAAATAATAAAAACATCATTAATCTTTTCTACTAATCCCAACCTTGTCCCAAACAGTTATAATTCTTGGGGTGTCTATAAATACCCCTTAATTTGGGAAAATTAGTAACTTGATTAACTAACAAAATCCAAAATTTTCTCTCAAGCAAAATATTCTCTACTACTCATACGCTTTCTCAAAATCACTCAAACTTACCTTCTCAAGCTCCTAAATCTTATGTAAGTGTCTTGAGTGTTTTTGTAATTAGGTTTGCTCTCTTATTGCTTGTGATTGAATTGATTTTCATTGAGAGCTAAACCTAAGTGTTCTTAGGGGGCTTTGCTTATAAGCCTATCCTAGGAAGACTTGTCTAAGCTTCTGAGTGTTGCACTTATATTGCAAATATCTTAAGAATCTTGTATTTGTTTTTGGGTTGCAAAATCGTTTTCAAAATTACTCAAATATCTTGTGGGATTTACATTGATATATTTGTGAAAATATATTTGTGTTTTGTGATATTAATCTTTGTTGCAATATTTATTCAAGTACACATCATTTGCTAAATACAAAGATTGCATATCATTTGCAAACCAAGCATACACACTTTTTGCGTGATTAATATATTCTGCTCTTTGGAATATATGAAACTTAAGTGATATATTTGTTTGAGCACCTTGATTGAGAATATCTTGAAATACAAAGATTGATTGTTGACACTTTCATGCACTCATTACACAGATAGAAAATACATTTGAAAATTGAATTATTAGACCACACTGAGCTTACATGTTAAATCATTTGTAGTGTATGTGATTGAACGCATTTGGGTACATATCTATTTTACGTAAAAGCACTTTTATCTATATACCATTTGATTGTAAAATCTGAATGTTTCTAGGCGTGGCCTGGGGGGGGGGTAATCCAACCCGGTAAGGATTGTTGTAAAGGTTGAGGTCAGCCCTGCGCTAATTGACCTGGTTTGTATAGGTGCCGCTCCACCCGTTTAAGTGAGCAAGTTATAGTGGTAATCCTTGTGTTTGTTATCCAAGGCGAGGACGTAAGCAATTGGCCGAACCTCGATAACATTTCTGCATGTCACTCTTACTTTACTACTTTCTAGTGCATGTGTGATTGATTAAATTGATTTATTTACTTTCTAGTAAACATTTACATTACTTGCACTAGATTGTCCATGGGGTTGTGAATATACTAGTATTAGGAGATTTACCTAGGGCTTAAATTTCAAAAATACCAATTCACCCTTTCCCCCCTTGGGATCACGGTAAAGCTAACAAATATGCTTTTGTAATTGTAGATGATTATTCAAAATTCACTTAGGTATTGTTCTTAGCAAACAAAGATGAAGCTTGTAATATGCTAATTACTTTATATAAGAAATTAAAAAATGAAAAAGGCTACAAAGTAGAGAGTTTAAAAATAAAGATGTTGATAAATTTTGTGATGAACATAGGATAAACCATAATTTTTCAGCACCTATGATTCCACAACAAAATGGAGTTTTAGAAAGAAACAATAGAACCCACCAAGAAATGGCAAGAACCATGATAAATGAAAATAATCTACCTAAATACTTTTGGGCAAAAGCTATAAATACAACTTGTTATATTATAAATAGGGTATCTATTACATCAGGTTTAGATAAAACACCGTATGAACTATGGAAACGTAGAAGACCAAATATATCCTAATTTCATGTTTTTGGGTGCAAATACTTTATTCTCAATACTAAAAATGATTTAGGCAAGTTTGATGCAAAATCTGATGAAGGTATCTTTTTAGGATATTCCACAAATAGTAAGACCTATAGGGTTTATAATAAAAGAACTCTTACTATTATTGAATCCATACACATAACATTTGATGAATCAAATCACTATAACAAAGAAATAAAGAATGATGAAACAGAAGACATCTCACAAAAAGAAGATAGTCTTGAAATAAAAGAAGAAAACTATGATGAAATCTCAAATGAAAACTCCATAGAAAATCAAGAACTTCCTAAAGAATGGAAATATGTTAAAAGTCACCCAAAAGATCAAATTCTTGGAGAACCATCAAAAGTAGTAACAACTAGGGCGTCATTGAAAAATATATGCAGCCACTATGCCTTTTTATCTCAAGATGAACCCAAGAATATTGAAGAAGCCTTAAAAGACGATTCTTGGATTATAGCTATGCAGGAACAACTAAATCAGTTTGAAAGGAGTCAAGTATGACAATTTGTACCAAAACCCAAAGAACAATCAATCATAGGAACCAAATGGGTGTTTAGAAATAAAAAGGATGAAAATGAGATAGTTGTAAGAAATAAAGTTAGGCTAGTAGCACAAGACTATAATCAAGAAGAAGACATTGACTACGATGAAACTTTTGCTCCCGTTGCTAGAATGGAAGCAATTAGAATGCTCCTAGCATATGCAGCCCATAAGGATTTTAAATTATACCAAATGGATGTAAAAAGTGCATTCTTAAACAGTTATTAAATGAAGAAGTGTATGTTAAATAACCTCCAGATTTTGAAGATACAAAAAATCCAAATCATGTATTTAAGTTAACAAAAGCCTTGTATGGTTTGAAACAAACTCCTAGAGCTTGGTATGAGAGGCTAAGTAAATTTTTACTTAAAAATGAATTTTCAAGAGGAATGGTAGATAGCACTTTATTTATCAAAATAAAAAACAAAGACAAGCTAATTGTTCAAATATATGTGGATGATATTATATTTGGATTCACAAATAAAGATTTATGTAAAGACTTTGCCACATGTATGCAAAAAGAAATTAAAATGAGTGTAATGGGGGAGTTAAACTATTTCCTAGGGTTACAAATCAAACAAGCCAAAAACGGAACATTCATAAATCAAACTAAATACATTAAAGATATGCTTAAGAAGTTTGCTATGGAACAAAGTAAACCCATAAGAACCCCTATGAATACCTCAACAAGCCTAGATAGAGATGAAAAAGGAAAACAAGTTGACAAAAAACACTACAGAGGAATAATTGGTAGTTTACTATATCTAACCGCAAGTAGACCCGATATTATGTTTAGTGTATATATGTGTACTAGGTTTCAATTAGCACCTAAGGAATCACATCTAACAGCAGTTAAAAGGATACTTAGGTACTTGCTAGGCACACTTGATATAGGCTTATGGTATCCAAAGGATACTGATTTTGAAATGATAAGCTATTTTGATGCTAATTATGTCGGATCTAAGATTGATAGAAAGAGTACAAGTGGCACATGTCACTTCCTAGGAAAATCTTTAGTATCTTGGTTCTTGAAAAAACAAAATTACATAGCCTTATCAACTGTCGAAGCTAAATATGTAGCGGCCGAAAGTTGTTGCGCACAAATTCTATACATGAAACAACAATTAAAAGACTTCAATCTAGATTATAAAACAATTCCAATAAAGTGTGACTACACAAGTGCTATAAATATATCCAAAAATCCAATTTTACACTCAAGAACCAAGCATATAGACGTAAGACATCATTTTTTAAGAGATCATGTCCAAAAAGAGGATATATTACTTGAATTCATTAATACAAGTGATCAATGGGCAGACATATTTACAAAATCCCTAAGTGAAGAAAGATTTATAACCATTAAAAGAGAACTTGGGCTAATTTATAGTAGAGAAGTGGAAACTAAAAATCCTTCTGATCTTCGGTCGTCTGAACTAAAAACTTCATATGACTTAACACTGTAGCAAATAGGTTCAGATGACTGAACCTGGAACTTTAGACGACAGGGCGGCTACTGACTCTTAAAATTCCAGATCAAAAAATCTTTAGACGACTGAAGATGATCTTCAGTCATCTGAAGTCGTGGGATTTAAATATAACAATTATCTTAAAACCCTAATTTCATCTTTCTGAAGTTCGTTGTTCTACTCGTCTGAACCCATCTCTCTCTATTTCTCTTCATCCTCACTAGAAATCACTCAATCTGAATATTGATTCTCTCTTCTAAGGTTCATTCCACGAAGCCTAGGGTTTCTGCAAACAATTCTCTTCATCAAATATGCCTCATCTTAAGCATACAGCCAAACGTGGCTCTTCGTCTGGAAGGGATGAGCAAAATCTTGACAAATGGCTTGTTGCACCTCAAGCCAAGCTTCGTTACCGTGCTTCCCTCGGCACCATAGACCCCATTCTAGGTAAGGTGTTGGATGTGTCTTTCTTAACTGCTGAATTTCCAGAAATCCATCCTTTATTCAAAAACATAGGATGGTTTGATATTGTTACTCAACAACCAAAAGGAATTTCCCCTCATCTTATCAAAATATTTTATGCCAATATGACTTACGAAAATGGGATTTTCTCTCCTGAAGTAAAAGGGAAGAAAATCTTGTTAAATTCTGAAATTTATCTCCTATTTTCAAAATTACTCCAAGCGAGTTTGATTTTCCTATGTTTTCTCAATCCTGGATTTTAGAACAAGGGTTTACCCCCGAAACTTTCCTCCCATTGATCATGGACAGCAAACCTATCTATTTTGGGCATCCTCTTTGCACAAGCAACTAAGTTTAAAGGCTCAAATTTTACACAAAATAGTTGCCAATAACATCCTACCCAAACAAGGTTCGTTTGACCACCTTTCATATATTGAGTGCTTTGTCCTTTGGTGTCTTCTCAAAGGAAAGAAACTAGATTTAGCCAGTTTAATTATCAAATGGATGTGGGCCAAACTAGAGTCCTCCTGAGTTGTTCTTCCATTTGGCGGTGTCCTTAATCTTCTTTTCGCACACCTTCATGTCTCCAATAGTTTTGAAATTTTCATAAAGAGAACCCACTATGATCTTTTTAAAATGACCTCTCTTAAACAAATGGGGTATGACAAAAGTAGTTCGGGTTGGTATTTGAAATCAAGTAGAATTTAGCGTGCACCAGCAGCTGCAACTTCAACAATTGCAGCATCAGCCTCCGCACCAGCCTCAGACTCGACAACAGCTCCTTCTTCTCCCATACAGGATTTGGGAACTTCACACGATGTACCTTCATGGTTTTCATTATTTCAACAAGATTTCTATAGTTTCTCATCTGAAGTACGCGCCGGGCTTAAAAGTATCAAAGAGAAAGTTACATCTCTAGATCAACGGATCACTAGGATTGAGGAATTTCAGGCTAAATCTTCTAGGGATGGTGATCCTATGGATATCTGCTCAGCCCCCCAAAGTGAAGATGGTAGCTCAGATGAAGAAATTGAGGACAAGGAAGAAGGATCTGAAGAAGAAGGAGAATAGGTAGAAGAAGAGAGAACTCGGGAAGAAGAAGGCCAAGAAGAAGAAGAAGAATGACAGGAAACAGGCTCTAAGGAAGAAGAAGAAGAAACTCATTAGGATGCAACTAGGATGGATCACTAGATACTATGAAATCTTTTGAATGTATCTAAGCATAGATAACTAGTACACTAGCAAATGTTGTAGTCATAAGGTGTTTACAATGTATTGATTGTAGTCAAATGTTGGTTTTTGGCAACTTTTTGGATGTAACACTTCCGTATGTAAACACTCTTTTGTTGGTTATAAATATGACTTTCTTTCCTATTACTTGTTCTTTTTGAATAATGAAAAAGGGGGAGAAAGTGTTGTTAGCAAAGATAAATAACAAAATGCAAAAGTAATGCCAATATGGTAAGCAAAATATGGTATGGTAAAGAGAACTTCACAATATAATATGCTAACACTATGGAAAAGTGAACTTCAAAAAGCAAAATATGGTAAAGAGAACTTCACAATATGATATGCTAACACTATGGAAAAGTGAACTTCAAAAGTCTTATATTGACATGCTTGGAGAATTTGGTAAAGTGAAATATGATCTTATTTACTTCATTTTTATCGAATGCTTATAGTAAGGGGGAGTATTTTTCTAAGAAACCCTTATCTTTACTCCTTCTTTGTCATCATCAAAAAGGGGAGATTGTTGGTCTAACTAGACTTTTTAATTAGTTTTGGTGATAACAAACAAAGGACATTTTAACTTGGAATGGTTAAGTTTTGGTGTTTCAGGTTTACAAGGATCATTGTGGATCATCAAGCTACATAAACTAACAAGTGATCCAAAAGAAGCTTAAAGCAGCACTATACTGATCAAAGCACAAGAAGCTAAAACCAGCTCAAGCTAACATCCAAAGGATTTCAAAGCAAATATATACAGTGGATGATTTCAAGGTTAGCATATAAGGTTTTAGGAAAGAACAATGTAAGTACTTCAAAGTAAATATCTATTGAAAGACGTTTTGAAGCTCTTTAGGGGAATTAATTGACTTAGAGACCTGTTTAAAACCCCGGAAAAAGTTTTATAAAAGATTAAATAAAGAGAGCAAACCAAATTTTGAATTGGAAATTAAAAAATCAAAAAACAAATTTTTTAGAAGAATGAGGTTCTGTTCAGAAGCCTAAAGTGGAAACTTCAAAAGACTGAACCGCCAGTTCAGTCATCTGAAAAATTACTTCAAATGTTTGAAGAATAAACTCAGTCGTCCGAAGATTTAATGGTGAAGGAAAAAAACTGGCAAAAGCCCCTTAAATGACTGAACTCTATCTTCGGTCGTTTGAACTCGACTCTTCAGTCGTCTGATCCTTGACCTTGGTCATCTAACCCTGTATCCAATTCAAATTTTTAAAGGGCTAATGAACTTCAGAAAACTAAACTTGAGTGTTCAGTCGTCTGAACACTGTTAACGGGCAAATTTTTAAAAAAATCTTATTTTTTAAATATTAGTTGCTTGGGCTCCAAACTTTCTAAAAACCATGGGAAATACTCCAAGTAAACTTGAGCAACAAGAAAACTCTTTTGAATGCCTATAAATACATGGTTTTCCAAATCAAAACACACCAGGCATTGAAAATCTACTATAAGCTCTCTTGCTCTCAAAGTTCCAACTTGCTCATTTTTGCAAACTGAAAGTGCTGGTATTCTGAAATTGCTGATCATCAATCCCTGAGTCCTACTCATTGATTTCTCATCTGGAGAAAAGGGAGTTTGGTGAATTCTAGTCTTAAGCTTCAAAGTGTATTTCTTTATTGATATTTAATTTTTGAAGTACATATATTTGCATTGTATAGCTATAAGACCAGTTATACTATATGGATCAGAATGTTAGGTGATGAAGAAACATAATATCCAAAAAGTAAAAGTTACCGAGATGAGTATGCTTAGATGGATGAGTGACATAACATTGAATGGTAAATTAAGGAATGAACATATTCGTGGTAGGTTAGGTGTAACTCTTAGAGAAGATAAGATAATGTAGGGACAACTCAGATGGTATGGACAATTGCAACGTAAGCCTTATAGTGCACCTATAAGGAAGTGTGACTTAGTTACTGTAGGGGGCAGTAGAAGGGGTAGGGGTAGACCTAAAATAACTTTAGAAGAGATAATGAGTAAGTATTTAATATCCTTGAATCCATCAAAAGAAATAGTCCATGATCGCATAAATTGGCGAAAAAGGATTCATATAGCCGACCCCACTTAGTGGGACTAAGACTTGGTTTTGTTTGTTTGTTTTTTTGTATAGATTTGAATTGTACTAACTTTCTCTTTGAGAGAGCACTTTTTGTACACATCCTCTTATTGTTTCTCTTGTAGTTATTGGACGATTCCAAGTTGTTGGATCATTAACCGAACGAGAGTACAACATTTGGAGAGGCAGGCTCTAGCTTATTTGAAGGAGTGCTTGTAAAGGTTTTATTCCGCCTGATAAAGGAACTACGATAATGGAACCCTTTGGTGGTTTGCTAAGGGCGAGGACGTAGGCTGTGTTGAAGCCGAACCTCGTAAAATCTTTGTGTCTCTCTCTCTTCCTTACTCTTTATTTTCTGTGTAACATATTCTTGTGTATGCTAAAGTACAAGTTGCAGGGCTTAACAATCATATTTAAGGAAGACTCTTGATATTTATAAAGTACGTTTTACTTAATCGTTTGTGGAAATCCTAAAGGGACTACGTTGGTTAACTTTCAAAAATCTTAATCAAAAGAAGTGCAAACAAAAATTTTATTCAAAGCATGTTGCAAACATCCACAGGGTAGCTGACAAAAGGCTTCACAAATCTTGCATGTTTGTTTCAATTTTATTCTTTGGTTGTTTGGATTGTGTGTTTACATTTTCAGTATCTTGTGGTGTGTTTTGGTCGAGGTTATTAGTTGATTGATTTATTTTCTTGTTATTATATTAAAACAAGTAAGTAATCAAAAGAGGTTAAAATTTTTAAAATAAACAAATTCACCCCCCTCTTGGGAAGCTATCCTAATTTCAATTCTTGATAGTCACTTTTTTAATTTCTCGGTAGTTGATGCACATTCTCATCGACCCATCTTTCTTTTTCACAAATAATACTGGTACTCTCCAGGGTGATACGCTAGGCTAAATAAATCCTATGTCCAACAGTTCTTGTAACTGATCTTTCAATTCTTTTAATTCCTCTGGTGCCATTCTATATGACACTTTCAAAATCGGCATTGTGCCCGGAACTAAATCAATAAAAAACTCTACCTCACGATCAGAGGTAGTCCCGACAAATCCTCAGGAAAAATATCAGGAAAATCCTGCACTAACAGGATATCCTCTATCCTCAACTCTCCTTCTGATACCGCCTTTACACAGGTTAAAAATCCCTGGCAACCCTATAGTAGCAATTGCCTTTCCTGAATGGTGGATAACAACTGTGGTGCGGTACGCACACAAGACCCCACAAACCTGTACTCCTAGAGGTCTGAACACTACCTCCCTCTAATGACAATCTATACTGACATAGTGAGCAGCTAGCCAGTCAATTCCCAGTATCACCTCAAACCTATGCATATCCAAGACCACCAAATCAGCTAATAAAATCTTCCCCTAAATACCTACTGGACAGTTACTAGCTACTTTACCACATATCCCCATGATTACGCACCGAAACTACGTAATTGGACGTTTAACCCAAGCTTTACGGTTTATATTTTTAATTAAATATCCAAAATTATCCAATATTTTAATAAAATGCCAAAATCATCATTCTTGAACTTTATTGCACTATTTATGAAGTTTTGGTAATTTTTTGTCGCAGGAAAATTCCCAGGAATCAAAACCGACACCTGTTTGTATTTTGTGTATAACTTTTCCGTTCATGCTCTGATAAAGACAATTCAAATTTTTGGAGAAAGAGGAAAGGATTATCTACAACTTTCGTGTTTTGAGTTTTGTGAGATACGGGCTCCAAAAGAGTCAGAATTGAGATGAACAGAGAATGAAAAAAATGAAAAAATATAGCAATTCGGGTTTCCTATTCGGGTCTAGGGCTTCCCCCCCCCCTATCCTATTTAACCCTTCTCTTTCTCTTCCTGCGGAGGCAGCCCCCGTTGCTCCCCATTCTCCTCTTCTCCTTCTTCTTCTTCTTCTTTAGTTTGTTTTTTTTTGTTCTTTTAAATTCTTCTTTGCTCTCTTTCTCTTTTCTCTATTCTCTGTTCTCCTTCCCTTTATCCCTCTCTCTCTCACTCAAACCTCTTTTTCCCATTGTTGCCGCAGCACAAAAAGCTCCTGCTGCACTTTGTTGCTCTCTCCGGTGGCCTCCAACAGCACCAGCAGATTCGTGAGCCACTCTCCCACTGTTCCTTGCTCCATGCCACAGCCGCGAACCAACCCACACACAGTCGCAGCTGCTGCTACGGCTCCGTGGATTTGTTTCTCTCTCTCTCTCTCTCTCTCTCTCTCTCTCTCTCTCTTTTCCTTTCTTTCTTTCTTTTATTTACTTTTCTTTGAATCTTGGAATATTGAAGAAAGTTTAGTTTTTTTTTAATGTTATTGGAGTTTTCTTTCTTTTTGTTTAAGTTGAATAATGTTGGGTATTTCATTATTGTTAAATTAATCTCTTTGTTTATCTAATTGATAGTTATTTTAATTTAGCATTCTTAATTAAATTCAGATATTTTTTTTGTCGAAATTCAATTTAGTTAGGGTCTATGATTTGTAAAGGTTGTGTTTTTATTGTATTCTGTTATTGTTTATGTCTTTTAAATTTCCGTTGAGTTCATGTTTACATTTAAATTGTGAGTCTTGATTTGATCTCTTAATTGTGCTAAAGGTTCGATTTTTAGTAGGTTTGGTTTTTTTTAGTGTGTGTCTAATTTAGTTTCTATTGTGTGTTTTTAATTCCATGTTCTAGGTTGCCATTTTTAATTAACGCGTGTCCCAATGTTTCCTTAAGTAGATTAGAGTTTCTGTTTTTGCTCTCAATTTCATTGCATGCTAGGTTTAGAGTTTTGGTTGTTTAGTGTTTAAATTGTGATTGTGGTTGCGTATTTTTAATTCCATGTTTAAGGTTTCCATTTTTAGTTAATATGCTCTAGTGTTTCCTTAAATAGATTAGGGTTTTTATTATGGTTATTTAATTTTGTGCGTGCTAGTTTTAGGACTTTAATTTGTGTTTTCATTTAAATTTCCACAATCTTGAAAACCCGAATCTGAATCGAGTTCAGTGCATTTTTGTTTTCGATTGGACGAATGTGAAATTGAGATTAAAACGCATTCCCTGAGGAGACGATCTAGGCCTTCGGCTTAATATTACACGATGTAACTCCTATACTTGGGATAGCTTTCGAGCTGCTCATTTTTCGAGTGAGTCAAGTTTTTGGCGCCGTTGCCGGGGAATGTCGTTCTTAGTCTCAAATGTACGTTTTTCCCTTCATTTTTATTAGTTTTAAGAAAAAGAAAAAAAGCAGAAAACAAAAAAAGAAAAAAAAATCGAGTTTTGAAAAATGGCTGCACTTGCACCGCGCATGATAATGGACTTTTTGCAGCTTGAATATGCCACTACATCCTCTTCCACTGTTTTGCCTTATGATGAGCTTAATTTCATGATGCAGCGCGGGAGGAAGTCACTGCTACCCGAGTTCTACGGGATGGAATCTGAGTGCCTATATCAGCACTTAGCAGAGTTTGAATTAACCTGCAACATGTTTTTCTCTCATGCTAGAGCTGACGAATCTACTAGACTGAATTATTTCTTGCTACTTTACAGGATAGGGCACTGATTTGGTTTCATTCTATGAGACCTCACTCTATCACTAATTGGATTGATATGGAGCGTGAATTTCTACATGCGTTTTGTTCCTCATAGAAAACTCAATTTTTGCAGGAACAGATTCTTAATTTTGTGCAGTAGGATGACGAGACATTTAAGGCTTGCTGGGAGCGATTCAAGGATCTACTACACACTTGTTCATATCACGGGTTTGACTCATGGAGGTTAGCTGATTATTTTTATACTGCTCTTACCCCTTATTGCAAGTGTTTTGTCCAGACTATGTTTAATGGAGAGCCCGTCAGCGAGGGTCCAGATTAGGTATTATCATTCTTTGATTACTTAGCTAACAATGTCCCACAGTGCAACACACGATGCACTCAGGCACCCATAACTGCACACCCTATCAGCACAATCAGTGGTGGAGATGTATACGAGCCACCAAACTGCCCAAACAACCCTCCGCCTCAATATCAACCACCACAGATCTCTCCGAGTTGTACGCCGTTAGAATTTTTGGAGGATAACATAACTCAGATGGCAAACATGCTCCAGCAGTTCATGCAAACTCAAGTCGATCATAATAATGAATTGTGGGACACCATTCATGCGATAGGCATGTAGCTGGACATCTTAGAAAACGAAGAAATGCCCGTGGAACCTCAGCCTAGTTCTCAAGAGTACCAGCAACCGCAACGACAAATACATGATGTTTCTCTTGAGACAACAGAGGCCACCATCACCTTCAGTAGCGAGAAAGACGATCCCTAATCTGAAATGCTCATCGCCGGGCAAACAGTTGTCCCAGTACCGGAAGTCATGGCTGAACCAGAAGAGGTTAAAGAAAAATTAGAGGAAACGGGGCTAGAAGCGGAGCAGTTAGTTGATGAGGAGACTGATACTCATACGGAGTACCAACCTGTGGTACCTAATACTCCAAACTCAGAAACCATGAAACCGTCACCCCCACTTGAATCAGATGTTAAAGAGCCTAATGTGGACGCAGACTCTTGTAGTGGTATGATGATATGTACACCCGATAAAGAGGGTGACCAGTCTGGTGAGCTTATAATTTTCAAAGAACCAAGTAAAACCTTTAATGTTAATGCTTCTGAAGAACTACAGGTAATTGCTCCAATAACTTCCCATCACACATTAGTTCGTAAAGAAGCAAATTTCCTAGAAACGATGTTGAATAAAGACCCTTTCTTGTCAACACAAGAGGGTCGACTTGCACACAAATTGTTTGGTATTTTGACACGCATTAATTTATCTAAGGTTGATTTTCGTGCAGGTTTGAAGACTGATCGATTTTGGCGACTCAAATTTGGAGAACCGCCATTGCAATTTATAAACCTGCGGCCACCAGACGAAATTCCTCCTGAGCCTCTTCCAGACAATTGTGATGTTTTTCTTTCCCTTATTTTCCTTTTATTTTATCTTATTTTATTTTTAGTTAGTTTTCAGGACCATTTTCTCGTAGTTCGATTTTTGTTATTTCGCCACTCAGGTACGCTTTACTTTTCCTGTGCACAGTCCTTTTTATTTCCCCTATGCTTTTACATTGAGGACAATGTTCCACTTTAATTTGAGGAGATGAGCATTCGCATATGACACTGTGCACATACACGTACCGGGTTTTATTATTTCAAAACAAAAACAAAAGCCAAAAAACAAAAAAACAAAAATACAAAAAAAAAATCAAAAATACAAAAAAAAAATTCAAAAAGAAAGAGAGAGAAAGAAAGGAGGAGCACTGATGAATTACATTGCATTATGCCATGCTTAACACTTTGTATACCTTTTGCATACTTGCATATAACTTGTGAATGACACATTTAAGTCAATCATGTGTAGTTTCTCTTTATATGATTTTATGACTCCATGAAGAATCGATTGGTAGTACATTCGTGTTAATTTGACTATATAATTTCTTGTATTTACACGGCATCTCACGAGACTGAATAAACACATTCACGTGATTCATTGCACTTAGGGTTCCTTGTGAGTACTGAGAGAACACCCGTGGAGACTATGACACCTTGTGAGATATCCTTGAGCTATTTATCCTCCTTTTGAGCGTTAATATTAAATCAGAGTTCAAAGAACTCAATTCTATTTTTTTTGGATGATTTCTTGTACACTAGTCTTTATTTTTGATTTGCTAGCCTAGAGGTGACACCTAGTGGAGAGATAGAAACCTAGGTCTTGTAGCCTACTCAAAATGTGAAGGTTGAGCCACCCCTAGAGATAGACTTAGTTCATAGACCACTATTCGAGCTCAATTCCCATTGATGGTATGAAGATTACAAAAGAAGTGTTATGATTGTCCTAATTGATCAAGAAACGACAAAAAATGAAGAATGAGCAAAAAAAAAGAATAAGCAATACACATGCGCATGAAATGAAATGTCAATGCCAGCCCAAATACATATCACAAAAAGTCAAGGACGACACATATTTTCCACGTATGAAGATTCTTCAACTGATTAATGCCTCAGATGCATTCACGACAAGTTTGTGAGTAAGTTGATCTAGGGTGGTCTCAGTTGGATATGGCGAGTAGGTGAGAAGATGCTAGGGTGAAGAACCCGACACCTCATAGATAGGCTAGATCCTTTCTAGACTAGTCCACTCCATATACTTAGCGTTGTTCCCTTTAATATGTGGGATGTTTGATCGCGACACTCCTCCTCACATATGATGAGTGAACTCATTTTCTTTGAGTATTCTTGAGGGTATACCAGTTAGGCCGAGTCAAAACGACCGTTCTGTAGGTGTCCACTGGCGTCCTAGGTGTACTGAGTCACACACATCACACACACCTTGAGAGTTTACCTGTTTATACTCGAACTTATATGATTGCATTAACTCCAAATGTGCCACTGATTAACTTCATGTGAGTATCCTACTCTCAAATCACATATAAATGATGAAACTTGCATGAGTGACGTGCTTTGGAGTCGTGTGCATTGAATATGAACGAGCTTGTGTGAAATTCAGTTATGTTCTTGTATATGAAGTGGTATAGTTATATTGCATGTGCATTGATTTCATGATCACTGGATTATGTAGTTGTAGACACCATCCTGAGATTCAATCACGTCACTTGCTAGAGACTAGCAAAGCGTTAGTTGGGGGGTGTGATTACGCACCGAAACTGCGTAATTGGACGTTTAACCCGAGTTTTACGGTTTATATTTTTAATTAAATATCTAAAATTATCCAATATTTTAATAAAATGCCAAAGTCATCATTCTTGAACTTTATTGCACTATTTACGAAGTTTTGGTAATTTTTTGTCGCAGGAAAATTCCCGAGAATCAAAACCAACACCTGTTCGTATATTGTGCATAACTTTTCCTTTCAAACTCCAATCGAGACGATTCAAATTTCTGGAGAAATAGGAAAGGATTATCTACAACTTTTGTGTTTTGAGTTTTGTGAGATACGGGCTCCAAAAGAGTCAGAATTGCGATGAACAGAGAATGAAAAAAATAAAAAAATATAGCAATTCAGGTTTCCTATTCGGGTCTAGGGCTTTCCCCCCCTATCCTATTTAACCCTTCTCTTTCTCTTCCTGCGGAAGCAGCCCCCGTGGCTCCCCATTCTCCTCTTCTCCTTCTTCTTCTCCTTCTTCTTCTTCTTCTTTAGTTTGTTTTTTTTGTTCTTTTAAATTCTTCTTTGCTCTCTTTCTCTTTTCTCTATTCTCTGTTCTCCTTCCCTTTATCCCTCTCTCTCTCGCTCAAACCTCTTTTGCCCATTGTTGCCGCAGCACAAAAAGCTCCTGCTGCACTTTGTTGCTCTCTTCGGCGGCCGCCAACAGCACCAGCAGATTCGTGAGCCACTCTCCCGCTGTTCCTTGCTCCATGCCACAGCCGCGAACCAACCCACACACAGTCGCAGCTGCTACCACGGCTCCGTGGATTTGTTTCTCTCTCTCTCTCTCTCTCTCTCTCTCTCTCTCTCTTTTCCTTTCTTTCTTTCTTTTATTTACTTTTCTTTGAATCTTGGAATATTGAAGAAAGTTTAGTTTTTTTTTAATGTTATTGGAGTTTTCTTTCTTTTTATTTAAGTTGAATAATGTTGGGTATTTCATTATTGTTAAATTAATCTCTTTGTTTATCTAATTGATAGTTATTTTAATTTAGCATTCTTAATTAAATTCAGATATTTTTTTTGTCGAAATTCGATTTAGTTAGGGTCTATGATTAGTAAAGGTTGTGTTTTTATTGTGTTCTGTTATTGTTTATGTCTTTTAAATTTCCGTTGAGTTCATGTTTACATTTAAATTGTGAGTCTTGATTTGATCTCTTAATTGTGCTAAAGGTTCGATTTTTAGTAGGTTTGGTTTTTTTTTAGTGTGTCTAATTTAGTTTCCATTGTGTGTTTTTAATTCCATGTCTAGGTTGCCATTTTTAATTAATGCGTGTCCTAATGTTTCCTTGAATAGATTAGAGTTTCTGTTTTTGCTCTCAATTTCATTGCATGCTAGGTTTAGAGTTTTGGTTGTTTCGTGTTTAAATTGTGATTGTGGTTGCGTATTTTTAATTTCATGTTTAAGGTTTCCATTTTTAGTTAATATGCTCTAGTGTTTCCTTAAGTAGATTAGGGTTTTTATTATGGTTATTTAATTTTGTGCGTGCTAGTTTTAGGACTTTAATTTGTGTTTTCATTTAAGTTTCCACAATCTTGAAAACCCGAATCTGAACCGAATTCAGTGCAGTTTTGTTTTCGATTGGACGAACGTGAAATTGAGATTAAAACGCATTCCCTGAGGAGACGATCTAGGCCTTGGGCTTAATATTATACGATGAAACTCCTATACTTGGGATAGCTTTCGAGCTGCTCATTTTTCGAGTGAGTCACCCCACAGCCCCTGTCGGCGTAGCCACTGACAAACTGACATCTAATTATTGTGTTTCTAACTCATAAAACTTAACTAACTCTTGGGCGATAAAAGAATGAGTCACTTTTAAATCAAATAAAGTAGTAGCTGTAAATGACAAAATTGAAATTGTACATGTCACAACATCTTCTGCTACCTCTGCATCACCTGGTGTTAGCGTGTAGACTCGTGCTAGGGCAATATTTCTCTGTTGTCCACCTCGGGGTGCTTGATGACCTCCTCAGTATGGTCTATAACCAGGCGCAACAACTGGAAGTGCTCGGCAGTCTCTCGCCATATGCCCAAGCTGATAACACTGATAACACATAATCTCCCTAACCCGACACTCTCCTGAGTGTCTTTTGTAGCATATAGGACAACAAGGGGGCGTCTAACTGCCTTGTACATCCCAATCTCTCACTACCTGTCTCCGTCCTCCCCTGCTGTCCTGCCTCCTCCAAGGCCCTCAGCTGGACCTTGCATGAACATCTGAAAGCGCGGGCCTCTTCCCCTAACTCTGTGCTATGGTGCCTCTTTGAAGGCCACCCTCAATCCCGACAACTCTATCTACTACCTCTGCAAATGTTTGAGCCTAAAAGCCTATAACCTACTCAAACAGACTCTGCCTCAAACCCTCCTCAAATTTCCTCATAAGGTACCAATTACAGAGCAAACCGAGACATATTAATAAATCTAGCTGCATACTGCTGTACTGTCATTGGTCTCTGTGTTAGATGTAAAAACTCCACCACCTTTGCACTCCTGATAGTAGTGGGAAAGTACCTCTAGAAAAAGATCTCCTTTGAGCGACTCCATGTCAACGCTACAGGTTCCGATCTTTGCTCATCTCTCTAATCTCCACTAGAGTTTTGCCTCCCCTGTCAACTTAAATGTCACAAATAAAGCTTGCTTTTTAATCATCCGTACATGGGAAAACTTCCAGCATGTCCTCCATATCCTCAACCCAGTTCTCAGTCACAAGTGGGTCAGCTCCTCCAAAAAATGATGGAAGTCTCATTCGTGTGAACTACTTAATCGTGCAGCTCCGCCCTCCCGAACTCCTAGCCATCTCTGACATCACCTGCTAGGTGACATTACGTAATACAACATTAGGATCTCCTCCACCCATACTGGAAGGCCCTACATCATCCCCTTCAGCATGTGCACTACTACTCCCTAGATCCATTCTGCAAAGGTATAAAACCATTTTTAGAACTCTTTCATCATAACTCACTAACACACCTAGCACACTAAAATTCACAAGATATTCTACTACAGACATTTCCATTAACATACTCAATCTCCATTTAAGATTCAATCCAACAACTCAGAAACACGATCCAGCGATAGTATCTATGATTTTTCAGAAGTCGTCACCCCATGAAAAACACAGAAAGAACCACGGAACTCTTACCTCCAAGTTGCAAGACAAAACCCTAAATTCTAATCTCATCTTCTAACAACAACTGACTCATATCTTGTCAATATCCATTCTTATACTCTGGTATTGTATTCTGCTGTTTACTAAAGTTTGCAGAACCTAGCAAACTTAGGCTTTGATATCAAACTATAACGCCATGATTTTCATACCATTTTTTTTTCATATAAACAACACATATAAGGACATATCGCCCATGTCAACCATTGATACCATAATACATAACCCGACCTGAAAGTTGGTACCGGGTACACAATCATATTCATATACACAACCCTAACAACGAAAGTCATTTCTTATATATATATATATATACATACATACTACAGCGAATACACATACCATAGTGTCAACCATCCATAAATACAAGTCTAAACCTCTAGGGGAATCAAACCTCCCTAGCTCAAAATACTCACCCTGTTTACCCAGGGTATCTGCTTCCCTCTATCTCGGAGCTCTATCACCAGGTCTATCCCGGTTTCCTAAAATATTTAAATGATTAGGTGAGACACATCTCAGTAAGACGAAATAAATTATCTACAAAGTGTGGCAGTATGAGTTTCATTATATCATAACATATATTTGTTTCAGTAATAATATCTTCTGAGAAAATATACCATTTCCACAATCATAATCATATAAATATACAACACAAGCTTTCATAAGCTTTTAATTTCATTTCCAAATCCATTCATACACAACCCATGTTTACCAGCAAAGTTCATGAGAATAAGGAAGCTTACCTGCCCATACAAATAGTTTCTCTCTGCCCTGATATCGTTTGCATCCTAGCCTGATTAACTTGGGTTAAGCTATAGTTGATACTTATCAGAGCACTCACCTTACTTAGTAAGCCCTCAGGTAGAGTGTTTTACTTTACTTTAATTATTTATATTATTAACTCACGCTATTTCATTTCTCTTTTTTTTTTTCTCATTTCCATTTTCATTTCATTTCCACTATCATTTCTTTTTCATTTCCATTTCCATATCTAGCTCATGCGTGTCCCCAGTTACTGATCCATCAGTTTCTGTACTCATAACTGCCCTGAGGATATCTTTCCACGTCATGATTCCCCCTATGAATAGGGTTGTGCGGCCCAAAGATTGGACCTAACCGCGGTTGGCCGACCTGATTAGGTCAAATATCATCATATATCCTGTATTTGTAGTACGAATGGCTGATCAATAGCTCTGATGTGGACTCAAGGGGCATAGCAACTCTACTGTACAGCTCAGATGACTATCACGCCACACGCTCCACGAGTTTGTGTGATTGCACTAGCACCACTAGCAACGATATTGTGCTCAATATCACTACCCATCATTAGGATTTCCATATCCATCCATTAGGGTTATCACTACCACATACTAGCAATCATTATGCTGTATTGGCATTTCATCAATCACATTTCTATATTCCTATTTTGGAATTTCACATTTCAATTCTCACAATTCAATATTCATATTACAGAATTAACGTTGCAATATTCACATTTCTCATATTCATATTTCTCATAACCATATTTCTCATATTCACATTTCTCATATTCATATTTCTTATATTCACATTTCAATATTTGTATTGTAGTATTCACATTACAATACTCACATTCTCATATTCTCAATTTCATATTCTCATATCAATATTGTCATTGTAGTATTATCATTGCAATATTTGTCACGACGTCCTAACCTTTTAGTGTGGTTAGAACACATGATTACTACCCCGTTAGGGGTAGAATTGGTCTACGTTACCAGAGCTGGGGTCGGGAATTCTGTTACGCGAGGGGAAGGTACGAGCACCCCCTACACGCTCGTTCTTACAAACGGTACCTAACTAATTTGGAATTATCCCTAAGTTAATCTAGTAAGTCTTTAAATTACTCCTTTTATGAATTTATAAATACATATAGAAAATAAATAAATAACTAAATAAATATAATATATACATATATATTCCCTCAGAGCTTAAACGTACGTGAAGCCCGAAGGCTAATACCCTAACATTAAAATCATAGGGATATACCCACACAAAAATACTTACTAAAATAATACCAAAATATTAGAAATAATGGATATCTCAATATAAAATATAAACATAGGATATAGTTGAAAATTCTAGAAATATGTGATAATAATAGCCCTAACATATTACAATGATAATACATTATCTGTAATAATAATACTACTATAATAATAACACATATATATCTTATAATATTAATAACACATAAATACCAATATAATATTATAATACCACTTTAATATTTATATATATATCATAACACGTAAATATTAATATTATACCATAATAATATTACTAGACTAATAATACACATATATCATAATTTTAATAACTATACAATATGATAATAGTATATCCTAACAAATACAGGCAAAAGCCCTAATTATAAATAATCAAAACTTTGACATAACACTGACAAAATCCTGATATTAACAATAAAGGAAACATGACAATAAATCAAACCCTAAAAGTTAAAGGTAGTATAAACAGACATAGAAACAAATAAGACGAAATTTTGGAATTAGACAAACCCTAAAATAAATATACAATGTCAATCAACCCGCAATAATATACAATAATATGAAATTAATCAAACGTGCAATAATATGGAAATAAATCAAAAAAATCCCTAAAAATATGTACTGATAATTTGGAAACATATGAAACCCTAAAGTTGAAATGTGATAACAATATGGAAACACTCATAATCCTAACATTAATAAACAATCTATATAGAGGCAATTAAACTCTAAAAATATTAATAACCTGGAAACCAATCAAAACCCTAAATATAATAGGCAATATGTATAATAATAATAATAATAGCTTGGAAATAATTAGAGCCTTACAATTAATATACAATAACAATGTGGAAACAAATTAAACCCTATAATACACATGCAATATATATAATAATAGAAACTATCACACAAGTAATATTATGGGAAGCAATTTAAACCCTAGAGTTAACAAATAAAACACGCGGCAATAATTATGAAAATAATTTTAAAACCTTACCATTAATATATCATGAAAATATGAGAGACCAATCGAACCCTAAATAAAGCATATGATGAACAAAACCCTAAATATACCATTAAAACCCTAGATACAACATGTAATAATTTAAACCCTAAATACACAATATATACTAAAATAAATAACATACCACAAGATAGTATACAAAAATAACATAGATACAATTATTAATTAAATACTACAACAAACAATGTACTAATATACACACATACATAGCATAGACATAAATATTACCTAAATATTACAACAAATAATATATTAATATACATGTATACATAGCAAATATTAATTAAATGCTACAATAAACAATGTATTAATATACACACATCAATAGCATGGATATAAATATTACAACAAATAATATATTTACCTACATATATACATAGCCTATATACAAATGTTAACTAAGTATCACAACAAATAGTATATTAATATAAGTAGATATATAGCACTTATATTAATTAAACACTACAAAAAATATCATATTAATACACACACACTAAATACCATCACAAATATTATGTTAGTATACTCACATGCAAATAAAAGAAGAACAGAAAAAAAAAACAAAATTTAAAAACTTAAACTTTAAGGATTAAAATAATACTAACACACACACACACACACTCATATATATATATATATATATATATATATATATATGTATATATGTATATTGTATGTGTGTCAGTGTGTGTGCAAGTGAGTGTGTGCGTGTTATGCAGAGAGGCTTAGAGAGAGGAGTACAGCCGGAGTCGATGGTCCTGGCGGCAGAGAGGAACAGGTGGCCGGAGATGATGCTACCTGGGCTGCTGCTGCTGCTGTGGCGTGAGGGCCGTGAGAGATGAGGTGGACGGGCCGCCGGAATCTAAGGGACTGAGACGCAAGGGATGCCGGAGAACGGGGTTGGAAAAGGTGCGACGATGCGATAGAGACGACGGTGACGGTTACCGGAATTAATGGCGCTGCCAGAGGGTCGTTGCCGGTTGCTGCTGCTTGCGGAGGCAATGATCGTGGAGTTCTGGGGTCGTGGCGGCTGCGCGTGGTCTGTTGATGCCCTGCGTACAAAGGAAAGAGTTAAAGAACGGAGATATGAGGAGAGTGATGGAGAGGGGGGAGAGATCGTGTATGATGCCGCTGCTGTTATGGGTGCTTGGCGTTGACAGCGCCGGTGAAGGATGGTGTTGTGGTGGCCGGAGTGTTGCAGCGGTTGGAGGTCCTTGGCTGCAGCTGTGATGGAGCTGTGGGAGAGCCGTGGAGGGACAGGTGACCGGGAGACGGCGACAGTGATGGTGGTTCTCGAGGCTCTGCTGCTGAGGCGGGTATGGTGTTCGCCGGCGGGGATAGAAGGTGGAGCAGGGGAAGAAGAAGAAGAAGACGACGAAGGAGAAGCATTTTTTTTTTTTTTTTTTCTGCTTTGGCTGCCGCTTGCTGTAAGCGCCTTTGGCGGTGTGAATAAAGCCTTTATATAGGCATTCCCCAAAACCCTAGACCCACTAATAAAAATAATAATAATAATAAAATAATATAATAAAACAATAATAATAATAATAAAGTAATAATAATAATAATAATAATAATAATAAATATATGAAAATAATAATAATAATAATTGTAATAATAGAAAATTAACAAAAATAATAATAAAGTAATTACAATAATAAATGAAAATAATTATAATAATAATAATAATAATAGTGATAATAAAATAATAATAAAAATAAGGAAATAATAATAATAATAATACAATGAAAAAGGACCCCTTGTTCTATTTGGTTATGGCAAAAATAGGGTGTCTACAATATTCACATTTTCATTATTCACAACTCATTTCATCATTTCAATAGTATTTCACCAGTTCAATACTCATTTCATCTCATAAATACATATACACATCTCATTTCACGTAATTCACATTTCTCAATAAAATATTTTCATATCTCAGAAGATATGCATTTTTTAGTACATTTCACTTTCATCATTTTTCCCCATTTCAAATCTCATATCTCCATTCACATTTTATAATCTCATACTCTCAGGGTAAATTATTTAACCCAGTTTTAAACATATCTCAATATAAATCATATGCCACACAGATTTCATATGATATTTATATCATAAATAAGTTTCAGGTAAAATACCATAATACCGTTTTCACATGATACTCAATTAGTATTTCTCAAAATTGACTATTACAATTTATTCCCCTTACCTGACTTACTGAGATTTCGCTAAAACACCCAATTTCTACGCCCCTCGGCATTCACAGCCCAAAAACCTATAATTCACATTTTCCTCAAATTATTCAACACAACTCCCAGAATAACTTCCATTTAACACTTCCAAGTTTTATAAACTCCAAATTAGCTTAAAAACTCTAATATACACCACTTACCCTAATTTTGGGATGCTGCCTCGGAACCCCAACTTCAAAATCTACTCTACGTACGTTGCAGAGAATCTTCCTAGGAACCCCGTGGTGGTTCCCGATTGTCAATCTGACCTTTAACAAAGCCGGAATCAAAGAAAGATTGAAGAAGGTTTGTGGGTTTGCATGAGAGAGAGAGAGAGAGAGAGAGAGAGAGAGAGAGAGAGAGAGAGAGAGAGAGAGAGAGAGAGAGAGAGGGGAGAGAGAGAGAGAGTGTGTGTGTGTGTGTGTGTGTGTGTGTTTTATTTGACAAAACACTCACGGGATCCCTTCTTTAAACGCCCTCTGCATGGTTTTCTCTTACCCTCAGAAAAACGGTGCCGATTTTCTATTTAATCGGCCTGGTTTTAACCATTTACCCGTTACCGTTCCACAGTAAAACCAAAATGGTCACCAATTTTCAGGCTCCTCAAGAAAACCATTGCCAGTTTTCTCCCTTTTTAGCCAAAAGCCATTTTTTTTCCATTTCTTTTATTATTCTATTTTCCTAGGTCTCTACAAACTCAATGTAGCGATTTGCCAAATTGATCTAATTTACTAAGCTAGAACAATAAGAAAAGATTGATTTTGGGGTTTTCTATTTAAACTATGAAAGCAAATTAATTAAATTGAATTCTTTATGGAAAAGCAATTCTTCGGTTATGAGCCCACCCTAAGCTATTAATTCACAATGCCTAGGTTCGATCGATTATCCATACTAGGGTTTTAATGACAAGTAATTTGCTCGAGTAGCATAGCGTAGCCGGGTTTGCACCAATCGTCCAGAGCACGATCGAGAGAACTACAGTGGACGAAAAAATGTCACTAATATAAGACTATTAGTGATGGTAATCCTAAACCCTCTCTAATAATAGACTATTCGTGACGGTTTATGAGAACTATTACAAATATTTTTGACATTTTTCTCAGTTCACAAATACATTATTAGTGACGGTTTTAAAAACCATCACTAATATAGGACTATTAGTGACAATTTTGCTAAACTGTAACTAATAATAGACTATTAGTGACTGTTTATGATAATCATTACTATTATTGCCCGTCAACAATGCATTATTAGTGACAGTTTAAAATACCTCACTAATATACAACTATTAGTAACGGTTTAGCAAAACCGTCACTAATAACAGATCATTAGTGACGATTTATGATAACAGTTACAAATATTCTTGCCTGTCAATAGTGCATTATTAGTGACAGTTCTAAAAACTGTCACTAATATAAGACTATTAGAAACACTTTGGATTTGTCACTAATAAAATAAATTAAAAAGCGTTGCTATTAGTTTCCCGCGATAGTTTGAGTCAAAAAAGTAGTTTTTAGTGACGAAAGTATTAGTAACGCTTTCATTTTCGTCACTAATAATATAAGTATTAATGATGGTTCTAGAAACCATCACTAATATAAGACTATAAGTGACGGTTCTAGAAACCGTTAGTAATATAAGACTATTAGTGATGGTCTTTTAAATCGTCACTAATACAAAAAAAAAAATGTCGCTATTAGTTTCCTACAATAGTTTGAGCGGGAAAAGTGATTTTTAGTGATGAAAGTATTAGTAACGCTTTCAATTTCATCACTAATAGTGTAAGTATTAGTGATGATTTTTGACCTTTTTTTTTTTTGTAGTGTATATATGTCGTATATGACATATTTGTAACGTTGTTTGTGTCTTTGACACAAGATAGTAAGAAATCATTGCCGATTGCTCTCGTGGATGTAGGTAATGCCGAACCGCATAATTTTTTGTGTTTTTGTTATTGCTTTCATATAATCTACGTGATTGTATTTTTTCTGTATTATTTCTCGTTGGATGCTGCGTTGTAAGAATTCAATGTGCAACAATCTTCCACCACATTTTCCATTTAATTACATCAGCTAAGTTCCCCTCGTTTTTAATGATGTGGCAAATGCATGGGAGTTAGTTCTTGGGCAATGCTCGACTAGAAATACTTGGGCAACCCACCATGATATGGTTTAGGTTGAATGTTTAGTCCTTCTCATTTCTATTTGACCAAAACCATACTCTTGATCATCAACTGTTTATTAGATTAAATTGAAGCCACATTACACTTTCCACACAATTTTCAAATTAAACCAAGTTAAGATATATAAGATGACATAAACAAGGATGAACATATTGGCCATTATTATTATTATTATTTTTTATGCCGAAGCCAAACACTTGAAGCCCATTGATTGGGTAATGCTTGTACTAGGCCATATCCCTTATGTATGGGAAATAGGGTTGGGTTTGCCATAAAGAAAGCAATTGATCTCTCTCTCTCTCTCTCTCTCTCTCTCTCTCTCTCTCTCTCTTCCTATTTATATATATGTATGTATGTATGAAAATTTATATATTACAAACTACCTATAAGACACCTAATTAACAGCTCTATTTTGAGACTTCTCTGTCCTACAATCGGTCAAGTGATCATTCTTAGTTATTTCATCAAAATTAATGGACAAAACTTACGCACAAAAATTAATTAATAGTACAAAAAAAAAAAAAAAAATTGCTAGCATTAGGAAGCCTTGATGCCATACTAAAGTACACATGGTCGGGATGCATGATCAATACACTCCTCTCTTATTATATTTTCTATTTATGCTCTAAATGATCAAAGCATACCGCTGAAAAACCAAATGACAAACCCTAGCTCAAGCCCAAAACACTGAGAGCAAAACGTACTAACTTTTAGGATCAATTAATTAACAACAGCACATTTCTTCCTGATCTCCCCTGCAGTCCCCGTGAGCACACCCACACCTCCCATTTTCTTCATCGACTTGGCGAACTCCCTGACAAAATATTTTGTGTTCATCAACTCTCGCACTGTCCTCCTCGCGACATTGTCGGTGAGGAGGGCAGCGTCGGACTGGAAGAGACCCTTGTTTTGCCTAAGTATAACGTAATAATCGCGGTCGAAAGAGAGAGGGCTGGGGGGATCCATGGGCACTGTGGTTGTGTTGTCGGAGAGGCTCTTGCACTTCTTCCTCAGTTCAGCAGCGTATGTGGAGTTGAGTGAGGGGTCTGCATCTCCTTTACCTGTGAAGTTGAATAACCTGTTGCTAAAAAGGGCGCAGTGCCCCACTCCAATGGTGTGTCCACCTAAAGACATATTCTCAAATTAAGACCCCTCATTATATGTACATAACGCACGAGAACACCACTAATAATTAACTATATTTGAAAAACAGAGACAATTTTCAATGACTGCTTCTCTCCCCATATTTATCGTTTGGACTAAGGGTTTTGTTTGAAGAAACCAAATGAAAGGAAAACATCTATTCTAATTTATTTCAATATAATTAAAGATTAATAAAGAAAACTCAGATGTTAATCTTTTGTAAAATTAAAATTTTATTTATTTATTTGCTATATATTTTATTTTATTTTTTGTTTTTCTCAATAACTAAATATAAAAGAAATAAATCCCTTTATATTTTACTTTCGTCCTTCTCATATTTTCCAAATTTCAAATAAGTCCTAAAAAATCTTGCACTCAATAGGTTAATGTTTAATTGTAATATTTACAAACCATAGATGCATTATATATATATATATATATATATATATATATATATATATATGTATGTATGTATGTGGATAAATATAAGGGTAAAAGATGGTTTGGTGCCAAGAAGAGACTAGTTTTCATTGAGATTTCAAAAATTTTAGGAACTTCTCATGAGATTTCAAGAATTTTAGGGACGATCTCCACTGAGATTTGTTAAAAAAATGTAAATCTCCTCTTATATTTTATGAAAACACAAGTCTTTTGAGGGGAGATTTATGTCTATTTGACAAACTCAAATGTTAATTATATGTAAAATTAAAATTTTATTTATTGATTTTCTATATATTTTATTTTCTTTTTTACTTTTCTCAATAACCACTTTTCTCATATCGGCCCTAAAAAATCTTGTAATCAATAGGTTAATGCTTAACTTTAATATTTACAAGTGGTAAGGGGCGACTTGTGGATTAAGATCTTGGTGATCTTAAGGTCATGGATTCGATTCTCCCTTATGAGTTTACCCTGATGAATTATTAGGGGTTGCGTCAATGGGCGGACGGCTTTCACTCCCGAGTTTTGTGTTGTGTCATAGCGTCCAAAGTAGCGCAATGGTGGTTAAAGTCCCCGGATTATCAAAACAAAAAAAAATTATTTACAAACCATAGATGCGCGCACGCGCACACACACATATAAAGGTAAAAGATGGTTTGACAAAAAGATACTAACTTTTCTTGAGATTTCAAAAATTTCAGGAACCTTTTCTAACATTTCAAGAATTGCAGGAACCTCTCGTTTCTCTTATATTATATTATATATATAAATCTTTTGAAAGAAGAATTGTCTTTTTGGTAAATCTAAGAGGAGAGCTGTGACATTTTTGAAATATCATGAAAGGTCAATGAAACTTTTGAAATTTCAAAAAAAAAAAATTTCTTTTTACCAAGTTTGAGAAGAGGTCATTATCTTTTTATCAAATCAAATAATTATTTTTTGAGTATATATATAAAAAGAAACATTTTAGTGTATATATTCACCTGATAATACCACAAGGTCATGGACATCAAGACCTTTGCTAGCAAAGCTTTGCTTGAGGGAGCTGAAGTTGAACAATGGCGATGGGATGTTGGCCAAGGCCTCTGAAGCTAGCGACACCTTCCCATCTCTTCTACCAGTGGCCACTTTCCACATTGACCTTCTAAACTGCAAATTAAACTAGTTAATGTTACAAATAAGTTTGAATTATTTTTCATGGGACGTGTTTGGCTCCCATGCATGCATGGGCATTAAAATATTCAATATCACAAAGAGAGGAAAAATATATTTATTTGTTTGGAAATCTACGTTAATTAATTTTCCCCAACTTACTTGGAATGAGACTGAGTCTCTAGCAGCGAGAGCAAGAATATCAGCACACGACACAACTTGCGGGCATGCCTTTTCAAGTTGTGTCTTAATTTGATCAATGACATCAAATCCACTCAATGATAAATTTGGAGGTGCATCCTTTTCTGCAGTAGAGTTGGAGGTTGAGTTCAACAATACTGAGCCATCGCAACCCTGAAAATTAAATCATTTTTGAGATTGTGCTTGCCATTAAAAGTTTAGAATTCATTTAACTCGTTTTTTGATCTAGACCCTTCAAAATCTCAAAGCCTAATTACTTAAGAATATACTAATGTGACACTGTTAAGTGTGGCATACCTAGTTTTCTCTCAAAGAAGTATATAACTTTTATATTGGATGTTGGTATAATTACGTTATGTTTGATTTTTAGAGTGGAATGAGATATGAAAGAAATAGATTGAACAAAAATTTAAATGAGAAGAATGACAAAATCAAGTGAAAAATTCAATTTCCATTTCGGACCAAACAATATTCGTATTTAATTAATGTCTTACCCTAACAAAGCAATCATGGAAATGCATTCGGAGCAGCTTGGCGGGCAAGGTGGGATTGGTGGAAACACGGCTCCAGGTAATGGTTTTGACAATACTCTCAGCTTGAGGACAGGTCTTATTGTAGAAATGACTCCTCAGCTTACCTCCTTGACATGCCTCAATTAGGCCACACAAAATTATCACACACACCAAAAAGAGATCCTTACAATTAGCTGTGACGATCATCATTTCCAGCTCAAGCCTAGCTTCTTCAAGCTTTGCCACTTGCACCAAGAAATAAGCAAGCCAAGGAAATTATCTAATTCAATCTTCAAGCGATTAATGCAAGAGCTACAAGTTGGCCAGTTCTTGCTCGCATATATACTGCGTCTTCCATATGACCTAGATCTGATAATATTGAAGCAATGTATGTTTGAGAGAGAGAGAGAGAGAGAGAGAGAGAGAGAGAGAGAGAGAGAGAGAGAGAGAGAGGGAGGGAGAGATTGTGGCAATATAACTAATCCCATGCATATGGCATTACCTTATTTCTTATTGTTTTATAGGGAAAATGCTCGATTAATTTATTAAAAAACTGATATACTTTTTATATATATATAAAATAATAAGTTGATACAAAGCAGGCATGCATGCATGTTGGCGTTGCATTACAGAACTACGAACGTGACAATTCTCAAAATAATGATAAATTAAGGGTGACCATATGCATGCATGATAATGATTAGGTAGGTATCATATATGATAATATACATCATTTGATCAATGTATATATAAGTGCCGGTGGCCTTATTTTAAATTTGTCCAAATCCATAACTTGTGTTAGTATACTTCCAAAGTTACCCTTATACCCTTGTATATTTCCTAAGTTACCCTTGTATGCCCTGTCTCCTTTAGTTATAAAGCCTTGTACAGTGTTAATAAGAAATACCGAGAGTTTCTCTTTTAACATGGTATCAGAGCTCTAGTTACCAGGAGGTCATGGGTTCTAATCTTGTCGTCCGTCTTTATTTTGTGACATTATTTGTCATCTATTTATCTCTCCATGTGCTATCGGGCTGCACGCGCGGGAGAGTGTTAAGCTTGATATATATTGTTGGCCCACAACCTAACAGTTTAAACTTTTAAATAAAGTGGTAACCTAACATGGTATTAGAGACAATGTTAATAAGAAATACCGAGAGTTTCTCTTTTAACAACTCCAAACTCAGCATTACAAAAAGCATAGACAAATTTAACGGGCATGCATATTGGGACTCATGGTTAATTTTCATTTGATAAATCTAAAAACTAATAATGGAGTTCAATTAAACATAATAGTTTGGGCTAAGTCTGTAATTCTAACCATGCTCGTTTTAATTTTTAGATCGAGGTAAAACAAAATTTAATATAGTATTTAATTGTATTTAGTTTAGCACACCATAATTATTCCAATGCAAAAAGTTGAAAAACTTGAATGGATTGAGATGCAATGTTATAATGAGATTCAAAATTTGAGATGTATTAATCTAATGTCATTAAGTTAATGAACCGACACGAGATAGTGGATGATGTTGGTGGCATGGGGACCGAGCACGAAGTGCATGCGGATGTGCCCATGTCATGCCCTTTTTTAATTACCACCAAAGTGCATTATCCTATCCTCCTTTCTCTTGTCACTTCCTTAAACTATTAAGACACTTAGCCCTTCATTTGGAAATATAAAATTGGGAGTATTGCACAACTTTGAATAAAGTTAAGGGTAAAAATTAGCAATACCTCTTTACTTTTTTATAATATGATACTGCATCTCTATTAGAAATATATAAGTTTTACATTTACATTTGTATTTTATTTACGTTTGTACATTTACTTTCATTTATATTTGTACATTTGTATTTGTTTTCAGCCATCTATATAAATACCTGCTACTCTTGTATTTTGACATAATACAAATAAAGAAAATTCTCTCTCTCTCTCTCTCTCTCTCTCTCTCTCTCTCTCTCTCTCTCTCTCTCTCTCTCTCTCTCTCTCTATTGGAGATAATTCTCTCTTGCTCTCTCAGAGATAAATCCAAAATCCAGAATACTTTGGTTTCGTCGCTATTGTTGAATATTCAGATCTCTCTCATATGATTCTTGCAGATCTCTCTCTACACCTTCTTTGTCGTTGAAATGCTATCACTCTGCTAAATCCGAAATCTAGACCTTCTCCGTCATCAGAATGTTGTCACTCCTCTAAATTTGAAATCTAGAAGTGATTGGATGATGATGATCTTCTTCTTCTTCTTCAGCCTAAACTGAAATCTAGAACTACATGATATTCTGGATTCACTTCTTCTACTTCTTCCTTAGTAGAATTCATTTTTTTTTTTTTTAATCCCCCTTGTAGACATGCACCCCAATTTTAACCAGCCATTTCTGAGAAAACCCTGCCTAATAGGAAGTTGATTTTGTATCCTGGGTATGGGAGGATCCGATCGAGTCCTGTGTTATTTCAAAATTGAGCCCTTTTATTTCAAATTCGAGTCCCGGTTATTTTAAATCGAGTCCCAGCTACTTTTTAATTGAGTCCCGGATGTTTTGAATCCCATTTATTTTTAAATTGAGTCCCATTTATTTTTTAGTGCCAGTTATTTTAAATCGAGTCTCATTTATTTTAAATTGAGTCCCAGTTATTTTTTAATTGAGTCCTGGATGTTTTGAGTCCCATTTATTTTTGAGTGTCGGTTATTTATTTTGATTGCCGATTATTTTAAATTGAGTCTCGTTTATTTTGAGTCTTATTTGTTTTTAAATTGAGACCACATCTCGGTTATTTATTCTTGAGGACCAGTCAGCTCAAATTGAGTGTCAGTTGTTTTAAATTGAGTCTCATTTATTTTAAATTGAGTCCATTCTTGTTCAAACTCAGTTCAAGCTCGAATCCAAAACTGGGTTCAAATCCAAATCAAGGGAACCTGAATCCGAAGGAAAGTACCTGCACTCAGACTGCATGCATAATCATCATATGAATTCTAACAATTTTAAGGAGGAGGACTTAGGATTTTTACCTTCTTTTTCTTACTTCTTTTTTTTTTCCAGACTCTTGTGTGTGTTTGATTTGAGGTCTCTGGCCCTAGTAACTGGTCTGAATCAGCTCCTCTACCTTTTGTGCTCTGAATTCTTCAAGGTCCTCTCCTCCCCAGCTCTCTGCAACTTAGCAGAGCTTCCTCCAATTCTCTCTTTTCCCTCCAAATTTGCATAACCTCCCCCTCTCTTTCTAATTTTCTTTCTCTCGATTTTTGCAGAGTATTGCTATGCTCTCTCTTCTATGATTTTTCTTAAACTTTGCAGAATTTCTCTAAGTTTTTTTTCTGTGTTTTGCTACAGTGCCGGACTCCCTATCATAGGGAGTCTCAAGACTCATTTGGTGCCAAAATTCCTCCCCACCAATAGAGTTCCCTACGCTGGAGTGGAGGGCAAGGCATCTTCCCTTTTTGTATTTTTTGTTATTATTATTATTATTATTTTTATTTTCTGTAATGCATGTACCCATGGGTCGCTCTTCTTGCAACCATTGTTTGTACAACTTGCGTAGTCTTATTTTCCATGTGTGTATGTATGAATGTAACCCGACGCACCCCCTTGTACTGTAACTGCTTTTGTACAACTTTTTTCTTTTCTATAAGTAATTTCTCCCTTGTATGTTCAAACACTCATGTGTGCACGTGTACACACGTGTTCTTTTTCCTGAATAGTGATGTATGCCCTTCTTGATTATGACTCGAGAGTTGACCAATTTTAGCCAAACAAACACCGTTAATAGACTATGACCTTAATCCCCAAAAAAATACCAGTTTTAATTAAAAGACTCAATTTAAAACTAAAAACTAATTTTGAAGGACTTAAATTCCTAGACTCAAATTTAGAAATTGAAGAGCTCAATTTTCAAAAAGGATAAGAGAACTTTTTTTTTTTTTTTTTTTTTAAGTTTAAAAGATCCAATTGGAAGACTTGAATGAAGAAATTTTGAAAAGCTCAAAACAATCTTAGTCTTAAACTAGAATACTCAATTTTCAACCTAATCCAGATAGAAGGAGTGAATCCAGAGAATTTATTTTCAAGAGTAAAAACTAAGGACTCCAATTTTCAGATTTCAAGGCTTAACACAATACCTAGCCTAACAAAGGTTATTAAGGTGTCTCAACTAAAGGACAACTAAAGGGGACTAATTTTGTAACTAAAAGGATTTTATGCTAGGATTATGATCAAGAAGACTCAATTTCTCTAAAACGATTTCAAGAGACTATTTCTTTTTTCGTTTTTTTTTTTAGAAAACTTTTAAGGAACTAGACTAATTAAAAGGACTCAATTTTTTATTTTATTTTTTTTTAAATCATAGGTACTCGGGGTCTTAATTTTAAAACTCAGAATCATTCAGGCTCAAAGTTGAGTCTTATTTCGTTGGACTTCTTTAGGGTGCTGGTTAAAATTGTGGTATACATAGCAGCCCAACAAACAAAAAACTGTTGTGGCCACCTTCTCCTTCTCCAATCCCAGTCACAGCCCCAGCAGCACACGACCTCATCCATCTTCCAGACAGACCTACAATCCCATCTCCAGTCCCTCACAGCCACACCAGAACATCCAGCGGCAGCCACAGCACAAAACGGTTGCGCACACACAACACAAAAAGAGAGAAACCCATGGTTGTTTGTAGGAAGAAAACCCAGCACACCCTCTCCATCATCCTCCCCTCACGGCAGAAACACACACAGCCGTAACAGCCACCTTTCCACCACTCCTCATAGCCCTTTCAACCTCTCCACACAGCCGAACACAGCAAGGTAAGGGGGACACATCAACACACATAGCAACACACACCGAAACACACACTTACGCACACAGCAACACACTAAAACACACACTGCACACACACTCGAACACACACCACCAAACACGACTACATGTACCAAGAGAAGGGCGATCGATGCCCTTGATCTTGGCTTGCCAAAGTGGTTGTAGCTAAATAAATATAGAGAAGTTGACTGGCCGATTGTCGTGAGATCGTACGATCTCCGTCGACGAATCCACCTCTCGAGCTTCTCACATTTTTATTCCCCATTCTCTCCAATCTATCATTTTTCTTCCTCTGCTTATATTTGGGCTTATGAACATTCTAGTGCCGATTACACGTTCCGCCATGGGCGCCTAACATAAACATAAGTTATATTAATAATAGCCGCTTCATATATTTGGTGTTTCCTTTTGGTTTGTAAGGAAACACTGTCCATACTAGGGCTTACATTTCTCTTCACGGATCTCCATTTCTTCTTCATCTTCTCCTTGTTACGGGAAAAGAAATGTTGAGATTCCACGAAGTATATTATTATTATTTCTTTGGATTTAATTATCATCATTTCTTCATGTTTTTTTTTTTTTTTAGGGTTTTGATTAATTCATGTTCATATTAATTTAGGGCTACCATTTATCGTTGTGGTTCTATTTTGATTGTTTACATTATTGTTGTATTATTTATCATTGTAATTTCATGTTTATTGTTATTTAATATTTTTGTTGTGTATTATTGTTGCATTATTTAATATTGTTATCATGATTTATTATTTTTTCCGTAATGGTTGTTACTTATTCATTTAGGTTTTTATTGTTGTATTATTTAATTTGGTATATTCATATTTATCATTGCTATATAGTTGTCTATTCATTTAGGTTTTCAAGGTTGTATTATTTAAGTATGTATATTCATGTTCATTATTGTTATATATTTTGTTGTTTATTCATTTAGGAGATGATTGTACTATTTAATTCTTTGTTTGTATATTCATATTCACTATTTTCATATGTTTTGTTGTTTATTCATTTAGATCGTACTATTTAATTTTTCATGTTTGTATATTCATGATTGCTACATAGTTGTGGATTATTTGTTTATGTTTTTATTGTTGTATTATATAATTTTGTATATTCATATTTATCATTGTCATGTAGTGGTCGTTTATTCATTTAGGTTTTTATTGTTATATTATTTAATTTTTCACAATTGTATTATTATATATATTTGTTGCTTATTCATTTGGGCCTTGGGTGTATTATTTAATTCTTTCATGATAGTATGTTCATATTCATTGTTGTTATATACTTGCTTATTCATTTAGGTTATTATCATATTATTTTATATTTTTATTATGATTATAAATTCATATTTATGTGTGGTGTTATTTACTATTTTGTTATGTGTTATATATTCATAATTGGGGTTGTTTCATTTAAGGTTGCGATGGTAGGGTTTTAATTATCTTATGTTATATTGAAGGTTTGGATTAGTGCATGTCTCTTTTAGGGTTTCAATTGTTGCATGTGCGTAGTAGGGTTCGACTTGTTTCCATATTTGTTATTGTATGTTAATGGTAAAGTTCTAATAATTATTGTGGTATATTTTACATATGATCCTAGGATTTCGTTAGTTTTTGTGTTCTTATTGTGTATTAAGGGTTATTTTGTTTCCATAATTTTGTTTTATTCTTGTTTCCATGTTTGTTTATATTACACTTAACTTTTAGGGTTTGATTCATTGCCATGTTTGCTTACTTAATTGTATATACTTAGGCAATTTGTTCATTTAAGGAGTAAAATAAAATGTTGGAATTTAATTTGGGAAAATAATTAATTAATTAGGTATCGTTCATAGAACGGGTGTGTAGGGGGTGCTAGTACCTTCCCTTCACATAATCGAACTCTCGATCCCTATCCTGGTATACGCAAACTGATTCTACCCTTAATTGGATAGTAATCATGTGTTCTAACCACACTCCAAAAGGTTAGTGGCGACTCCAACTTCTAGTTTTCCCGAAAATACAAATTTTTTTTTATTCGCCTCCCCGAGGCACCCTCGCTCCTGGGATGTTGCAACACCCCTAAATTATTGAAAATTACCACAAAATGTGTCCCTTGAGATTTAATTTTATTAACAAATTGAACCTTCCGTTAGTTGATCATTAGTCATTTTATTCTTAATAAAATGACAAGTTTACCCTTTCACTCAATTTTGATAAGATAGATTAAGAAGATAAAATTAATTTAATAAATTAAGTTAAAAAATTAGTGAGTTAATTACAATATCTTTTGAAAATTAAACTTATAAATTAATTGAATTCCCAACAACTAAATCAGGACAATCAATTGGCATAAGCATGCATTGACATTTGGCATAATTAAATTATTTTTAAAAAAAATAAAAATTATGAAAAATAAATAAATAATACAAATAATTTTGAAAAAAGACTTAATTAATTAAATTATTTAAAAATATTTTTTTATGTACATTTCATGAAAATTAAATAACTAAATATATTTTTATTAGATCACTACAAAAAACAAGTTTATTAGTGTTAGTTCGATCAGTATTAGTGACAGTTTGAAATTAGTCACTAGATCTGTGGTGACTAATACCTATTAGTGACGAATCCAGAAATCGTCACTAATACTGCACTTTTAGTGATGATTTTCTGCTATTACTAAAAGTCTAAGATCGTCACTATAAAATATACATGTTCTCAGTTCAAAATTGTCGCTAAAGCCCAAGTTTTAATAACGGTTTAATAACCGTCACTAATAGGCCAATATTAGTGACAATCACTAAACAATCACTGATACTCCCATTCTAGTGACAGTTTTAGAACCTGAAGAGAATGGTTTAATCCCAAGAAGGGGGGTGAACTGGGTATTTAAAAATATTTGGCTAATTTAAACTTTGTGCCGATTCACCACAAAACATATCCCATTCAAAGAATAATCATGTATGTAAAATGATTTACCAATTAATGCGAACATATATGAGTGCAATATATCTCATTTAAATTAAATGGGTGCATGCAAATAAGTTTAATAGTAATTAAACAAGCATACACAAACGAAAATTAAAGTGCAGAAAGTAAATGAGATAGAGAGACACACACACACACGATTTGTTATCGAGGTTCAGCCAAACCAGCCTTCGTTTCCATCTTAGTCATACTCCCTAGGGATTTCACTAACCTGCTCACTTAATCAGGCGGAGTTGAAGTCATTTACAACTCCTTACAGGGTGTCTCCCCAGCCATGTACCCTTGTACGAATTTAACATTTTAGAAAATGATTTTTCATGGAAGTTTGGTCCCTTAGGTCAATCTATGGTCATTTCGAACATTTAATCATATCATACATAATATGTATTATTTCTGACCAAATCAAAAACAAAATGCAATACAATATAAAACAAATGTCTTATTCTTCTTCTATTGCTCTTCACTCTTATGAAATACATCAGATCGTATAAGCTTTAAGTCCTTCATGCTTCCATTTTCGCTCCCTTATGTGTGTATTAAATTAATGTACCTATTCACATGCTAAATACACACATAAGATCAAGTGTTTTGCCAGCATTAAAATGGAAATCAAACTGAACCGTCACTAATAATGGGCTTTAATGACGATTTTGAGACGAGAAACTGTAGATTTTATAGTGATAGTCCTAGGTTTTTAGTGACGATTTAAAAACCATCACTAATACTTCCTCCTGCTATTATTAGTAACGGTTTTTCAAACTGTCACTAATACTTTGAAATAATTAATTTTTTTTTTTGAAAATTCCTATAATTACATTTTAACATACAAAAAATTAAACCAGAATTACTAAAACATTCATAAATTATTCAAAATTAAAATACAAATTATTCAATTTCAAATACATACAAATACAAATTCAAATTAAAATGTACAAATGAATTTTATTCAGATAACAAGAAATATAGGAAAAGTCAAAAGTTACGTGCATTCGACTGTAATGTCTAGCATCGTCGTAGTGTTGTGACAACTGCAAACCCTATAAAATTATAATTATACAAAAAATTTATATACAATGTTTGAATAATTTGTATGGTGAAATTCTAAAACTCATATTCCTAAATTTCCGGTCAAGGGTAATATTTGTATGGTGAAATTCCCTTCAAAAATAATTTTTAAGATGGAACTCGTTGATGTTTATCTAGTCTCACCATCCATCCTTTTTATGGGAAAAAAATTTAGTAGTTCTCAAGGACCTGGACCATCATGTGTCACGATTAATTTAGTTTTGACTTGTCTCGACAAGTGGAATTTATTTAGTTTTTAACTAAAATTTAAAAGGCAATTAAAAAAAAAGGATAATTCTAGCATCTTCATGTTGAGAGAGAGAGAGAGAGAGAGAGAGAGAGAGAGAGAGAGAGAGAGAGAGAGAGAGAGAGAGAGAGAAATGGTTTGAAATTATTATTCACACCATTAACTCAATGGTTGAAACACTAAAAACACCTAAAAGAATATTTTTTACATATGAAATTATTATTCATACCACATGGTCTTGTGTTATCACATGCTCGTGACGCATAGCATAACTCAACAAGATGAGTCCCAATGTGGGATCCAAATCTGCATGTTTCGTATTTAAAAAATAAGTAATTAAAAGAGACTATGTTATATGTATGAGATGTCATGTTATGCAGGAAATGCACTAAAATGAAATATTATATGGAATATGCTGCATGTGTTTGTTAATGTAAATCACGTTTACGACTGCTAAAAGGGAGTTGTGGATCACGTTTATGACAGCCAAAAGGGTGCTATGAATTATGCTTATGACAGCCAAAAGGGAGTTGTATATCATGTTAATGACAGTCAAAAGGGAGCTGTAGAAATAATAGGCAAAAGGGAGTTGTTGTAATTAAAAGACAATGAGAATTATAAGAAAATATGAAATGCGAACAATGCGAAATGGAATGAGCCACATAAAGTGAAATGTTATGAAATGGTTAAGCTAAGAACATGAATAGTTAAGAATTACAGGATAACGATGGGCAGAATAATGTAATATGGTATTATCAGAATGTATGCTAGTAGAACATGTTACGTTTGGGCGAGGCAAACTCTTCATCCAAGGGCTTGCTGAGAAAGGCGAGTGCCCTAGTAAGTATCAGATGTGGCACTAGGTTGCATAACGTGCTAAGGCAGATGGAAATTATTTGTATGGGCGGGTAGATTTCCTTATTCTCGGGGCCTTCGCTAGTAAACATTTATATGAATTGTGTGAGTACAAGATTACATCACTACTTAGGGGCTTACTAAGTAAGGTGAGTGCTCTGGTATGCTTCAGTTGTGACATTTGGGTTACCTAAAGTATCAGAGCAGAAGGGTGCTACTCGTATGGGCGGGTAATAACCCTTATCCTTGGGTAATCTCGTGGGTAAAATGTCTTGCATTTGTTTGATTAGAAATAGGAAATGATTTCAGAAATTATGCTAATGATTTGCAAATGATGAAAATGTATACTTATGTTATTTACAAACCTCATGCTAGTCACACGCTGTTTTAATATATTATTTCATCCCTTACTGAGATGTCTCTTACCCGAATATGAACTTATCTTTTTCAGGACCTCCACGAGATCGAGCTTAGAGAGCTTGAGGTGTTTGTAGCATTTTTGGGATATAGGAAAGAAAAGGTATATACTTAGCTAATATTTTGGGTTGTATGTAAGTTATGTTTTATGTTTTAAGTCTTCTAAGATATGGATGGATGTGAAATATACTAGTGTTTGTGAATATTGAATGTTTTTATAGATATGTGTATATATGAAAATACAGGCGATGAATAGCTATTTTGGATTATAGATAGAAATAGTAAACTCTAGTATTATATTTGTGGAGATTATATTTATGTTTTCGCTATGTACATGATATTAGAATGTGGATTATCAGGTAAATGAATATATTAGTAACACTTTGGGCCCACGTAGAGGGTCTTAGTAGAACTTTGGGCCCACGTAGAGGGTCGGGTTGTTACACCTTTAATTTTAGAATTATCGTTCTCCATGATAAGTCTTAGTTTTCAATTTTAATCTCAAAATTCAAAAATTAGTTTTGAAATCATTTTTCTTTATAATAAGTTTAAGATTTTAATTTCAAAACCAAAAAAAATTAGTTTTGAGTCCTTATAATAGATCGGGTGTGGTCCATTAATTCCAAAACCAATGTTCTCCATAATAAGTTTAGATCTCATCCTCTAAGTTTCAATTTTAAGAACTGGTTTAGTTAATCGAGTCCTTTAAGTTTCCATGAGTCCAGGAATTTTCAAAGTTGGAATAGAGCTTTCAAAATCTTTAACTTGTTTTGAAATAGGGTCTTAATTTTAAAACCGGTTTCATTTGGAGACTAAAGGTATACTCCATTTTGTTTGGTCAAGATTGGTCAAAGTCAAAATTAAAAGTACACGCATGCAAATAATAAATGTGAGGTGTTGGGAAATAATACGTGCAGGTTTCCAACTGTAGAACACCAGTAAGGTGTACAAATAAATGTTGCAGGAAATTTACTCGGGGGTACATCGGCAAACAAAGGAAATACAGAAGCAAAAAGGAAAATTACAAGAAATTAAAAATATATATAAAATAAGAAAAATAAAAAAAAAAACTAGGTCCATACCCCATTTTAAAAGGAACCAAGTCTGTTCCCCATCTTAAAAAGAAACAGGTCCATTCCTCATTTAAAAAGGAACCAGGTCCATTCCTCATTTTAAAAAACCAAGCCCATTACCCATTTAAAAAAAAAAAAGCCTAAAGCCCATTTCATTTTAATAATGACTCTAACCTATTTTAAAATAATAACTCGGACCTTGTTTAAAAAAAAAAAAAAAAAAAGTGGGCCAGCCCATTTTAAAAATAATAACTCAAGCCTTGTTTTTTTTTTTTTTCAAAAAAAAAAAAAGAAGTGGGTCGGCCCGTTTTAAAAAATAACTCGGGCCTTATTTTAAAAAAGAGTGGGCTGGCCTATTTTTTTTTAAAAAAAAAAACTCAGACCTTGTTTTAAAAAATAGTGGGTCCGCCCATTTCTTTTTAAAATCCAAATCAGGCCCAATTCACTTTTTCAAACACCCAGGCCCAACTCACTCCCTAATACACCCAAGCCCACTCTTAGAAGTCTCAAGGCCCACACGTGACCTAGACACGTGACAGAGTCTATATGGCTCACTCAGGGTTCCCCGAGTTCACTCAACCCACCCTAGGTTGACTTACACGAGTCAACCTTGGTTTGACTCATAACACTCACCCTGGGTTGACTGGCATGAGTCAACCCTGGTTTGACACACCCCAACTCACTGAGTCGAAGACGAGTTGACTCCTCTTCGACCTCACTCCTGCAATCAGACCCTAGCCAATAAATCCCAAGCCTGAGATCCAGGATCACACAATCACTGAGTCGAAGACGAATTGACTCCTCTTCGACCTCACTCCTGCAATCAGACCCTAGCCAACAAATCCCAAGCCTGAGATCCAGGATCACACAAGACAAACAACCCAGCATTAGTATCCCAAACACACATTAAGATCTCAACACAAAGACCACAAAAACAAAAAAGAATAAAATTGGGAAAGGAATAAGTGAGACTCATATGTAGGGTTGCTTTCGAGTACATGGCGAATCTCTACCACTGAGGTCTCGGACCTCTCGAGCTCAAATTCGCCATCTTGTCTCATCATAGTTAGAAAAGTCTTCAGTTCTTCCAAGATTGGCGAGAGGGCTGATTTGGGATTTCGGTTTCATGTTACTAGGTAGTATGGAGAACATGGGGTAGCTCAAGATCTAGGGATTTGGCAAGTTTAGGAGGCTTAGGCAGAGGAGCATCAAAGAGTCTAAACAAAAAAAACTAAATAAATACAAGAGAAGGATCTCACCACATGGTGCATCAATGACATAAAGCAGAGATAAAAGAGAGAGAGGGAGAGAAAAGAGAAACAGAGAGAGGGTGAGAGAAGATAGAAGAAGAGAGAGGGTGAGAAGAGAGAGAAACAGAGAGAGGGTGAGAGAAGAGAGAAACAGAGGGAAGGTGAGAGAAGAAAGAAATAGAGAGAGTGAGAGAATAGAGAAAAGAGAGAGAGAGAGAGAGAGAGAGAGAGAGAGAGAGAGAGAGAGAGAGAGAGAGAGAGAGGGGCATTCGAGAGAATGAGGGTTGAAAATGAGGCAAAGTGAAAAAAAATGGGCTTAAGTATCTAAAGCCATGGAGCCCCAGGATCACGCCACATGGCCAGTTCATGCCCGTTCGATCAGAAAGCCTCATGTCACCTTTAAAGTCGCATGATCAACATTTCCTCATAAACACTCAGGACGAAGCCATACTAACAATAGAACCACCACCGTTCGATCTAGATTGGCTTGAATGGCCACAATGTCATCAACGTCAGAATCTCTAACATGTTTAATCACTGTTGTTCGATCCCTACGGAGCTTTAGCGGCCCTGATCATCTACATCAGAAGCATTAATCACGACCCACCCTTCCGAACAACACGTGGCAAGCCTATCACCACTGTCATCAATGCTTGGAGGCACTTCTTCTCCTAGCCATAAATCTCCAACCTTCATCAACGGTCGAGATTGGCCATAACTTCCACTCAACGACACCTGACGCCCACACAATTCTAGGCATTTAATGCCCCTCATCAAGTCCGTTCGATCACTGCAGCATCAACAGTCCCAATCATCTGCGTTCAAGGGAAATTATTGCCCTTGTCCTTTCACTTGCCCGTTGCCACATGGCCACATCCTTGCCATTGATTAGCTTCCTCATGGATGGTTGTGATCCATTATGGTCAGCGATTCAGATCCATGTAAAATCAATCACACCCCACGCAACACTTGGCACATCCCTCCTACATCAAAAGCATATGCAATGCAGTTGTCTTCTGACCATTCGATCCACATCTTTCAGTGAACGGCCAGGATATCACCACGTTGCAGATCCAATCTGCTCGCTCACAACCATTGGATCCCTGCTTTCAGGTGATGCTCAGGATCGTGCCGCATAGCCGATCCTCACCCACATGCCCCCTCTACTCACCTTGTGACACTTGGTGTCTTGGCCTCAGTATCTGCACGCCCCCACGCAACTCATTTAAAGCCGTCCATTTGCTTTCCTTGATCAGCGGCTACGGTTTGGCCGCGTGTTCATAGAAAACCTCTTATCCTTTCATACCAAACTCTAGGAGCTTACTTTAAACCATACAAGGCTTTAGTTAGTCTATACATGTGGTTTGGATTCTTATGATTTTAAAAACCTCGGGATGTTGTTGGATTTTTGAGTTCGATCCCTGGTTTTGATAATGACAAACCACAAGTGTCTTATGTGTGTGTTTTAGTGCGTGAATAGGTATTATTCAAGTCGCGCATAAGATCAAGAGAACATGGAAGCCAAGGCAGGACTTAGAGCACAAATCTAGTATATTCCATGGAGTCAAAAAGCAAAGAAAGAAGAAGAAGACATAATGTTTCAATTGTATATGCATTTAATTTTTATATTTTGGTCTATAATAATGCATACATCTTGCATGATATGTTTTAAATGTTTAGATAACCGTAGATTGACCATAGGGAACCAAATGACCGTATGGCAGGTCGACCAATGCCAAATTTTTAAGGTCAACGCTCAAAGACCATAGAGTGACTTTAGGTCCCTAAACATCTCTATAAGTTAAAAATTATAATTATGTGATCAGGGGTAACTTTAAATAAAAATTCAGACTTAAATGCACAAGTTTAGTGTGTTCGGTTGACCGAACTTGAACGCACATAAACCTTCGATCTACCAAACCTCCCCAGGATCAAAAGTTTGACCACTTGATCGACCGTCCTTAAAATGAACACCAACACCCTTGTCAACCGAATGGCACATGGGGAAATCCCAATGTCCTAGTCGACCAAACTTGAAGAAGAAAATGGTCTAGTAGACCGAACATGCAAGTTCGGTCAACTGAGCTTCACCCGGTCGACCGAACCTCGAAGGTTCCAAAAATCGCCCTAAGACAGTCGACCGAACCTGTAGCTCAAAAATGCCCTGATCGACCAAACTTAGGGAGATGGTCAACCGAACCTCAAATCTAGTCGACCAAACCTCTCAGGTTCGAAATTTTTTAAGGGCTTAAATGTAATTAACTTTTAATTAAATAATTTAGAAAATACCCAGTGTGTCCCCAACGGTCATAATTTTCGTAAAATCTATAAATACTCCTTCATTACTCCAAATTAATAACTTTGATTAACTCCAAATTCTCTCTAAACCTTTGTTAATCAAAGTTTCCCCAAAACCAATTTTTATTATTTAAATCATTCTTTTGAGGCAAACTCTTTTATACAAATCTCTCCAACTCTCTTTCATGCATTTATTTCGAAATCATTTTTGAAGAGAGTATTTTATTTAGGGCATTTTATTTGCACATACTCTCACTAGGCACTTAATCTTTGAACAATATTTTTGAGAGTATTGCTTAGGTTTTCTCCCGGTTTTGAGAGTATTGCTTAGGTTTTCTCCCGAATTATTTCTTTGATAAATATTTTTGGGAGAAAATTATTTATTGCACAAATATTTTCTTGAACTTAAATTCCAGATTCTCCAAATACTTTTGTTTGTAAAAATCTTTGTTGGAGAACATAATAATCATTTTTTATATCCACTTATTTTATTTGTGCAAATTATTTAGATAAGCACCCTTTACTCTACTCAGCATATATTTAATATCATACTAGTGTTTGTATTGACCTTTAATGGTGTACATTCATGCTTGTATTTAGAAGCTTTTTCATATGTACAAAAATATTTTTCATGTATCCGTTGGGTTCAGCTTGGAATTAAACTAGGGTGCCTCAGCCCCATAAATGAGACCAGTTCGGTTCAGCCTAGAAATTGAATTGGGGAGTCTCAGCCCCATAAGTGAGACCAGTTCGGTTTAGCTCGAAAATTGAACTGGTGTTTTCCTCGGCCCGTAAGGAGAGAATGTAAACAGCTTCTGCTCAGCCCATTTAAGTGAGCAGGGTTAATGTAATCCTTAGGGGGTATGCCTAAGGCGGAGATGTAGGCTAGTTTGGTAGAACTTCGATAACAAATATCATGTATCGCTCTCTCCTTATCTCATTTAATTTATGCACTTTAAATTTAGTATGTGTATGCCTATTTATTCATACTTCTAATTACTTTCATGCACACTTTTATTTAAATGATATATACTGCACGTGTATGTCTACATTTATCATTTTATTAATTTACATGCATACGTGAAAATGGGATATGATATGTGGTGAATTAGCGAAGCATTTAAATTAGTCGAAAAGTTTTTAAAACCCAATTCACCCCCCTCTTAGGATCACACCAATTCCAATAGTTGTTCTACATATACTTCTTCACTTATGTAGCCATTTAAAAATGCACTTTTGACATCCATTTGATACAGTTTGAAATTCTTAAAAGCAGCATAAGTTAACAACATTCGAATGGCTTCCATTCTAGCTACTGGTGCGAACATTTCCTCAAAATCTATTCCTTCCTCTTGGTTATATCCCTAACCTACTAGTCTTGCCTTTTTTCTAACAACTATTCCATGTTCATCTTTCTTGTTCTTATATATCCATTTTGTTCCAATAACTATATTATCCTCAGGCCTAGGAACTATTGTCTAGACTTTATTTCTCTCAAACTAGTTTAATTCTTCTTTCATAGATATTACACATGATTCATCCTCAATTGCGTCACTTACATTTTTAGATTCTTCTTGTGATAAAAAAGAAAAATGACTAATCATATTTCTAAGTGAGGATCATGTAGTTACTCCACGTGATGGTTCTCCTATAATTTGATTTATAGGATGATTCTTTATGTACTTCCATTTTCTAGGTATTTCATTAATCTCTTTTTCTACTTGATTATCTTCAGAAGATGTGTCCTTAACTTCATTTCTCTTGTCTAAATTATCTTCAATAGATAATTTTTCAAATTCCTTATTAATCTCAATTTCATCATCATCAATCTTTTGAGCAAATGGATTGGATTCATCAAATACAACATGAATAGATTCTACAACGATTAATGTTCGTTTATTATATACCCTGTAGGCTTTACTATCTAAGGCATATCCTAGAAAAATTCCTTCATTAGATTTCACATCAAACTTTCCTAAATGTTCATTGTCTCTAAGTACAAAGCATTTGCAACTAAAAACATGAAAATATGAGATGTTTGGTCTATGCCCATTCTATAATTCATATGGAGTCTTTTTTAGAGATGGTCTAATCATGACTCTATTTAGAACATAACAAGCGATGCTTATTACCTCAGCCCAAAAGTACTTAAGTAGTTTATATTCGTTAAGCATAGTTTTGGTCATTTCTTGTATAGACCTATTTTTTCTTTTTACTACACCGTTCTGTTGTGGTGTTTTAGGAGCTGAAAAATTATGAGATATTCCTAATGAATCACAGTATTCTTCCATACCTTAATTTTTAAATTCTCTACCCCTATCACTTCGGATTTTAGTGATAGTATATCCCTTCTTTTTTTTTTTTTGAATTTTCTTGCACAGTTTAATAAATTGTTCACACGCTTAATCTTTGTGACTTAAGAATAGTACACATGTAAATTTAGAATAATCATCAATGATAACAAATGCGTATGATTTTCCTCCTAAACTCTAAATTGGTTTTGGACCAAATAAATCTAAGTATAGCATTTGGAGTGGCCTAGTAGTAGAGATTACTTTCTTCTTCTTAAAACTAGTTCTTGTTTGTTTTCCTAACTGACATGCATCACAGATTTTATCTTTCATGAATTTTGTCTTAGGCTATCCCTTAACTAAGTCTCCCTTAAATAGTTTAAATATTAAGTCCATGTTTGCGTGTCCTAGTCTCTTATGCCAAATCCAACTAATCTCATTCATAACAGAGAAACATGTCACACGTTGAGAAGTTAAGTTATCAAAGCTGGTGGTATATACATTTTCATGACACTCAGCAGTGAATAGAATTTTATTATCATTTTTATATTCAACAATGCACTTGTTATGTTCAAAAGATACTTTATAACCTTTATCATACAGCTGACTGATACTTAATAAGTTATGTTTTAAACCCTCAACCAGTAAAACATCATCTATAGTAAGTGATGAATCTTTACCAACTTTACCTACTCCTATGATCTTCCATTTTGCATTGTCCCCAAAAGTAACAAATCCTCCGTCCTTTGGTGTTATAGATGCAAATTTAGCTTTCTCCCCAGTCATATGACTTGAACTTCTACTGTCCATATACCATCTATCTTTTAAGGAGGATGATCTCAATTATACCTGCAATAGACATTTAAGTAACTATCTTTGGTACCCATTTTTTCTTGGGTCCATGGGGGTTAGTGCTTGAATCTCCTTTAACTCTCTATGCCTTTTTCATTTTGACATTTTGTTCTTAAAAGGACAATCAAATTGTATATGCCCCATTCTTTTACATTTAAAGCATGTAGTATATTTATAAGAGTCTTTTGATGGAGCATAAGCTTTTGATTTTCTTACAAAGTAACCCATGTAAAGATTTTTTGTTTCAAATTTTCTTTTCCATTAAAACCAAGTCCTTATTTATCTAGGGAATTTATTTGTGCCCCAAGAAGTCTTTCAAAGTTACTTTGGTCTTCTGTGAATTTATGAATAATTTTAGAATTGTCTTTCAAATTTCTTTCCAATTCCTCAATTTCTAAATCCTTTTCTTTTATCACAAATGCATGGGGCTCATTCTGTTTTTCAATGAGCTTTGAGAATTCTTTTATTTTACATTTCAAATCAAAAATTTTCTTAGTTTTCTTCTCAAGCATATTAAGAGTGTACAAATATTCTTGTTGTAATTCATTATAAGAAAGCATGCTATTTTCGTTTTCAGAATCACTGGAATAATAAGAAGATGCTGAGAAAGATGATTGTACCTCAAGGTCATTGTGTGCCATTAGACACAGATTGGCTAGCAGATCCTGGACTCAGTTTCTGAACTGCTTGTGTTGTGCGTGTCCCAATCAACTTTTAGAGCCTTCTTCTTTTTCTTGGAGGCTTTCATTAGTTTAGGACATTCAAGCTTGATGTGTCTAACCTCTCTGCAATTGTAGCAAGTTGGCAGATCTTCCTTCTGTTTCCTCTTGCTAGACTCTCCTCTTTCTGATTTCGAGTTCCGGAATTTTCTGTTAAACTTCTTATTCTTCTACAAGAACTTTCCAAACTTCTTTGTTAGCAATGTCATGTCATCTTCTGATTCTAAGTCATTTCCTTCACTAGAGCTACTAGACGATGCCTTAAGAGTTGTAACTCTCTTTGCTTTGTTCTACTCATTTTTCCTCTCATTTATTGCTAGCTCATAAGTGATAAGTGATCCGATCAGTTCATCAACCGACATCTCTTTCAGATTTTTTCCTTCAGCTATAGCAGTAGCTTTAACTTCCCAAATTGGTGGTAGTCCCCTAAGGATTTTCCTAATCAACACATAAGTAGGGTAAGATTTACCAAGAGCATTTAATGAATTCATAATGTGTGTGAATCTAGTATACATGGGTTGAATAGACTCATCAACATTCATTTTAAAGGCCTTATATTCACTAGTAAGCATATCTATCCTACTATCTTTTACTTCCTCAATACCTTCATATGTTACTTCTAATTTTTCCTATATCTCTTTAGCAATTTTATAGGCCATTACCCTATTAAACTCATTGACGTCTAGTGCACAGTATAAAAGGTTTATTGCAGTAACATTTATTTGAATAGATTTTCAATCATCATCAGTATAATCATCTTTAGTCTTAGGTACGTTTACTTTATCAACTACTTTCATAGGAACATGGTTTCCTTTATAAACTATTCTCCACACTTTCCAATCAACATTTAAAAGATATATACTCCTCCTTCGTTTCCAGTAGGTGTAATTTACACTGCAAAAAAATGGTGGTCTAGTGGATGAGTGTCCCTCACCGAATGGGGTTACGCCGATGTGTGCCATTGTGATCTTTTACAAAAATAACGGTTAAGTCTATGTAAACCTAGCCCTGATACCAAATGTGAATTCCGGTATTATCCCAAGAAGGGGGTGAATTGGGTATTTTTAAATTAAATTAAGTTCTTCAAGTTCTATTTTTGAAAACTATCAATTACAAAATTGAAAGCTACTATCTATATAAAATATTCACAGTATTCACACAAATAAGATTACGCAAAAATTAAATAGAGGCAATGGTAAGAGAGATACAAACTCGATTTTTACAAGGTTCGTCGTACCCCAGCCTACGTCCTCGCCTTGAGTAACCAACTTAAGGATTCCACTAAAATCCACTACTTTAACTGGGATGGAGCTTCCCTTACAATCTACTACTTACAAGAGGTATAGCTTCCTCCTCAACCCCAGTTCACAACCCAAACCATGAATACAATATAAAGATTACAATTTCTACAAAACTCAAAATGCTTCTAACCAAGTTAGTGAGTATAATAGAATTCCTAGCACAAAATAATATGATAAAACATGAAGTTCAATATATATGTAACGATAAGATCGTTATATGAGTAATGAGATGCTTCCCAAATTTACTTTTTAATCAATATCTCCCAAAAATAATTTCTTAAAAATGAGTGCTTTGGAGATCTTAGGGTTTGATGTTAGATCACTTTATGTAAGAATAGAAAATAAGATCCTTTTACAAATAATCTTAAATAACACACAGATCTATATTCTTGCTATAAAATAATTTTTATAATTAAATCTTTGAATAAAAATATGACTTTGAATATTGCAAAGATTTAAATAATATTTTTCAAAAGATATTCCTCAAGAATATGTATCTAAAAGTTCTTAGAATTTTGCAATCAGATAGTTCTTGCAATAACCAAATACCAAATCTTTGAATGAAAATAAATATTTGAATATCTCAAAGATTTTAGTCTAAGAAAAATTTTTCTCAAGTATTTTATTCAATCAATGACTATAAAATGCACAACAATATTTTTGCTCCCAAGAAAATATTAAATATAATGAATGAGGGAAACAAGAAAATAGGATTTGAATGCTTAAACTACTCAAACTTCAATACCAACGACGATTGCAAAATATGTGCATGAATGCCTTTTGATCAATGTAACAAATGCCCAAAACTGGATGTAGAATCTTTGGAATGTAGGCACAAGTTCAGCAATATGTTCAAGGCTCTCAGAATGTAGGCAAAAAGTTCAAGGTTCTTAGTAATATGCCAAAAAGTGATGCTCTAGGGTTTAGAGATTAGGTTTATAAGTGTTCTCAACAGTTGATCAAATCCTAGTTGTTGGATCATTTAAAAATAAATTTTTTTGTTCATATTTGTGCTGAGAACGTTGTTTTGCGCTGTGACCTTTGTCGACGAATGGCTACATTTTTCGACGAGTGTACAACATTCATTCATCGATGAGGCCATGAGTTTGTCGATGAGAGCACTGTCTGAACTTTTTGGGCTCTTGGTATTTTTTTGTCGACGAGACAAAACTTTTCATCACCAAGTGGCCTTCATGCGTTCATTGACAAGGCCATGGGGTTCGTCGACGAGGCCTCTGAAATTTGCCTCTAAAAATTAATTCGACCTATAACTAATGTAAATGAATATTTCATAAAATGCATGAGTCCTAAGGTCAGTCTAGGGAATAATTGAGCTTCGAATTATATCATACGTCATATGTAAATACATTCAATTCTAAATACCCATTCCCATTAAAGATCGTGAACTTGAAGCTTGCTTCTTCATCCTTTTATTCCTCTAGTTCCATGGATTGAGCCAAGTGATATGGGCTTTAGGTTCCTTGTGGCTTCCATATCAAGTTTACTATTCATGCATTCTAAATCATGATCCTGTTCACAAACTCAATTGCACAAGTTAAATACCAAGTGATTTGTCATTATCAAAATAGGATTAGACTCATAGAGCCAACAACAATGAACCAAAGCAAGTAGATTGTAACGACTCGAAAAATTTAATTAATAAAAATAATAAAGGAAGAGAAAAGAGAGAAAGAGAAATATTTTAAAGAATGTCAGCAAAGAATCATCGACCAACCAACTGGTCTCGTTGACAAGCATTCTGTCTTGGCTCTTCAACGAGGGCACATGTCTCGTCGATGAGGAATTACCGAAAGGGTTTTTCACGTGACTAAAATTCATCAACAAGTTTACTATTTCATCGCCAAACTGTGTACTAGGACTCGTCGATGAGTCCACGTGTCTCATCGATGAATCCCTACCTATAAATAGCGAGTTCTTTCATTTCAGCGCGAAATTTTCAGCATGTATCCTTTCTCTCTCTCTCTCTCTCTCTCTCTCTCTCTCTCTCTCTCTCTAGAATTTCGTCCCTACTACCTTATCTCTTTGATTTCGGGCCAAATTTAGCTCGGTTCAAAGATCGGAAGCTACCACAAGACTCTTGGGAAGATTCTCTACAATATAGGCGAAGTAGATTTTCAATTTGGGAAGTTTGGAAAACATCCCAAAACCAGGGTGAGTGAAATAATTTAAGGTATCATTATTATTTTGAGGTATTTGGAGCCTAGGAAGTATTATAAGGGTGTTTTACTAAGATTTGAGGAATTTGAAATTTTTGGATTGCAGGGTCTCGTTTTGTTGGTTTTAGGCCAAATCCCGAGGAGCAAGTAAGGGGAAATACTTTATAATAGATTTTTAATAATTTTAAAATGGTTAGATTTGAGTATAAAAATTATATATATATATATATATATATTGGTAAAATTATCTGAACGATGCAGGAAATGAAAATGTTGATTTGATTGTATATTATATTGGGAAAAATCATGTGGGTTGAGACCATTTTTGCTAATTAAATGGATATGGGTATTATGGAATGATGAATCTTGATGATTGCGATTATTGTTGGGTTGTGAACTTTGTTTGGTTGAAGATTCTAGATGATTGTGTATACAGTGGTAATTGTGTGGTTGTGATTGATTGGTCAGGTTTGTTACTGACTTGTGTTGTGGTTCATGTAAATTACGATATAACGTTGGTAGTGGTACGAGGAGGTCGTTATATCGTACTTGGTATAATCATCATATAACCTTGACAGTGGTATAAGGAGGTTGTTATATGGATATTTATATTGGGAGGTGAACATTGGCAATGGTATGAGGAGGTTGTTTACCTATTTAACGAGTGTTTGTTTTGTACCTTTGTGGTTTGATTAGTCCTATGTGGACCAGTCCTGTGTAGACATGTATGTTGTGTGATTGGTTCGTCATGTGTGGACATTAATGTTGTGTGATTGGTTCATCCTATGTGGACCATATAATATGTGTGATTGGTTAGTCCTGTGTGGACCATTCCTGTGTGGACATGTATATGTAGTTGTCAGGCCTGTTTGGACGTGAATGATGTGTGTGCTAGAGTCCTGCATGGATGAACACATATTGTGTGATTGTAGACCTTGTGTGGGTATGATTGAAGACTATATGATTATCTTGTGTGGATTGGTTTGGATATGCATATATGTGTAGAATTCTGTAAATGAATATTATTGGCCGCATGTGACTTCAATTGATTAAGTAATTATGGTAAATTAGATTACTCTACTCGAGAGCTTGCTGAGTAAAGCGAGTACTATAATAATTATTTGTGCATACCAGAGTTGAGGGAAGCCACTTGTATGGGTGGGTGACCTTCCTTATTCTCAGAGACTTTACCTGGATACATAACTTGAGGACTTACTAAAAAAAGTGAGTGCCCTAGTGTTAGCACTAGAGCAGAGGGAATCTACTTGTATAGGCGGGTAGACTTCCCTATTCTCGAGAATTAACAGTTGAATAATCAGGAATGTGGACATGATATTTGGATAATAGAGGAATCTACCATGGTGTGATTATGAATGGGTTACTCTGGCTGCTATCAGAATTTGTATGTGTGATATGGATATTTTAATTATATATCAAACACTTCAGCCATACAGTGTTATAAATTATTTCCTCCTTACTGAGAGGTGTCTCACCTCATCATTGACTTAAACTTTTCCGGTTATCCAGGTGATCAAGCTTAGATAGCTCTAGGGCGGGGTAGTTTTGTGAGTGATACCCGAATGGTTATGTTTTAGTTTTTATGTTTTATATATTTTATTTAGATTTTTTTTAAAGAATGAGGTTGTAATTATTATGGAACTGCATGTGTAAATATAGAACTCTGGTATATTTTGTTGAGGTTATTTTATTATTTCCATGGCATGAATGGAATCAAAGACGCGTGTTGGTCTCATAACTCTCCGGAAATCCCTTGACAGACTTCTGTGATTTTTGGAATCAGTCGACGATTTCATAAAACCATGATAAATCCATCAACGGTGATGTTTCCAAGCGAAGAAACTGAAATTTGGAATTTGAATTTGAAAGTTAAGATGATTGTGGATAAATGGATGGTGGATACTTAATTGAGGATTTGGATATTAAATTAGTTTTATAATTTATGATTATGCCAGATATATATATTATAATTATCGAGATTCTAAACCGCCTCTGTTGTATATTTATATTTAGGGATGGATCCTCGAGGCAAAGGCATGGATGAAGGAGAAGGAAGTGAAATGGGAGCTTCCAGCAAGGACGAGATTGACACCTCTCGACTGTTACGAGGAATAGCTCGTCAGGTTAGGGAAGAAATGAGATGAGATTTTGAGGGAACAAGCTATCTAGGGTTGCACTATTTATCAATTTATTCGTCTGAAACCCTCGTCTTTTGAGGGTGGTACTGACCTGATTAAGGCTGAGATGTGGATGCAAGAGATGGAAAAGATACTTGCTATGTTGAACTGTACCGAGGAATAGAAGGTTCTCTTCACTACTTTTAAACTAGTCGGAGAAGCTGAACGGTGGTGGCATGCAATGAAACTGTTGGAGGAACAGTGAGCAGTACTTATTGCAATGACTTGGCGTCATTTCAAGTAGGTCTTCTACGATCGATATTTTCTTTCCACCACCAGAAATGCGACGGCAGAGGAATTTTTCAATTTGACACAAGGGCGCCTCACTGTTCAACAGTATGCTGCTATATTTCTAGAGCTATCTCGTTTTGCACCTTTTGTGGTTCCAGATGAATATCAGAAGGTGAGGTGGTTTGAAAAGGGCCTGAATCAGAGGATTCATGAGCATATGGCATGTTTTCAGATTCAAGATTTCAAGGAGTTGGTGGAGAAAGCTACTGTGACAGAGTCGAGTCTGTAGAAGGGTACAGAGACATCAGAATGAAGGAAAAGGCCTGCGTCTCCACGATCCCAAATAAATGTCGGACAAGGGTCGTGGAGGGGAGATAGAGATGCAGCTGGCTAGGGGTCAAAAAGAAGTGATCGGGGACGACAAGGCAATTCATCACACCCCCACTGCTCTAGATGTAATTAGTGGCATTGGGGAGAATGCCGAAGTAAGGGTGTCATATGCTACAGATGTGGCAAACATGGTCACATAGCCCGAGAATGTCGAAAACCGTTAAATAATGCACCAGCTCCGAATTAGAACCAAAGGAACAACCCGGTGCCTAGCGGCGACGGTGCCCCGGCGCGTGTCTATATGTTAGGTACACCTAACGAGGGCAACACTAAAGGCTCAGGTGTATGTTTATGTTAATATGTATGTTAATTTTGTTTAGCTATGCATGATTCAGTGTTGTACATGTTTAGATTGGTTGAAATTTGTGAATGTGTGACGTCAACTCTTTGATTATGAAAATAGTGATTAATGAATTTTGAGGATGAAATTCTTTTAAGGATGGGAGAATGTAACGACCCAAAAAATCTAATTAATAAAAATAATAAAGGACGATAAAAAGGAAGAAAGAGAAATATTTTAAAGAATGTCAGCAAAGAATCGTCGATGAACCAACTGGTCTCATCGACAAGCATTATATCTTGGCTCGTCGACAAGGGTACATGTCTCGTCGATGAGGAATTACCAAAACGGGTTTTTACATGACTGAAGTTCGTCGACAAGTTTACTGTTTCGTCACCGAACCGTGTACTAGGACTCGTCAGCGAGTCCACGTATCTCATCGACAAACCCCTGCCTATAAATAGTGAGTTCTTTCATTTCAGCGCAAAATTTTTCCGCATGTTTCCTCTCTCTCTCTCTAGAATTTTGGCCCTACTACCTTCTCTCTTCAATTTCGGGTTGGATTTAGCTCGGTTCAACAATCAAAAGCTACCACAAGATTCTTGGGAAGATTTTGTACAATATAGGCGGAGTGGATTTTCGATTTGGAAAGTTTAGAAAACATCCCAAAACCAAGGTAAGTGAAATAATTTAAGGTATTATTATTATTTTGAGGTATTTGGAGCCTATGAAGTATTATAAGGGTGTTTTTCTAAGATTTGAGGAATTTGGAATTTTTGGATTACAGGGTCTCGTTTTGTTGGTTTTAAGCCGAATTCCGAGGAGTTAGTAAGGGGAAATACTTTATAATAGATTTTTAATGATTTTAAAACGGTTAAATTTGGGTATAAAAATTATATATATATATATATATAGGTAAAATTATCTGACGATGCATGAAATGAAAATGTTGATTTGATTATATATTATATTGGTAAAAATCATGTGGGTTGAGACCATTTTTGCTAATTAAATGGATATGGGTATTATGGAATGATGAATCTTGATGATTGCGATTATTGTTGGGTTGTGAACTTTGTTTGGTTGAAGATTCTGGTTGATTGTGTATACTGTGGTAATTGTGTGGTTGTGATTGATTGGTCATGTTTGTTATTGACTTGTGTTGTGGTTCATGTAAATTACGATATAACGTTGGCAGTGGTATGAGGAGGTTGTTATATCGTACCTGGTATAACTATCATATAACGTTGACAGTGGTATGAGGAGGTCGTTATATGCGCGTTTATATTGGGAGTTAAACATTGGCAGTGGTATGAGGAGGTTGTTTACCTATTTACCATAAACAGAGTACTTGTTTTGTACCTTTGTGGTTTGATTAGTCCTGTGTAGACCAGTCCTGTGTGGACATGTATGTTGGGTGATTGGTTTGTCCTATATGGACCAGTACTATGTGGACATGTATGCTGTGTGATTGGTTCGTCTTTTGTGGACCATGTAATATGTGTGATTGGTTAGTCATGTTTGGACCAGTCATGTGTGGACATGTATATATAGTTGTTAGTCTTGTGTGGACATGAATGATGTATATTGATGATATACTGGTGTACTTGAGGAGTTTTGAGGATCATGAGGTGCATTTGAGACAGATTCTACAAACACTCAAGGAAGAGAAACTCTATGCCAAGTTTAGCAAGTGTGAGTTCTAGCTTGACAAAGTTACATTTTTAGGCCACGTGATCTTAGGAGACGGTATTTCAGTGGATCCCAACAAGATCGATGCAGTAGTGAATTGGGCCAGGCCGAAGAACGTACAGCAAGTCAGAAGTTTCTTAGGACTGGCAGGTTATTACCGTTGATTTGTTGAGGGATTTTCAGCTTTGTCAGGGCCTCTCACATGGTTGACCAGGAAAAATGCCAGGTTTGTGCGGGATGCAGAATGCTAGCAAAGTTTCCAAGAATTAAAGCAGCGACTCGTCACTACACCAGTACTAACAATTCCATCATGAGGTGATGGTTATGTGATTTATAGTAACGCGTCTTTGAAAGGGCTCGGTTGTGTACTGATGCAGCATAGTAGGGTGGTAGCGTATGCGTCCAGGCAATTGAAAGAATATGAAAAGAACTAACCTACTCACGATCTGGAATTGGCTACGGTTGTACATGCACTGAAGATCTGGAGACATTACTTATATGGTGAGAAATGTGAAATACTTTCTGATCACAAGAGCCTAAAGTACATCTTCACAAAGAAAGAGTTGAATATGCGCCAGAGGAGATGGTTAGAACTTATCAAGGATTACAGCTGCACCATCAGTTACCACCTAGGTAAAGCAAATGTGGTGGCTAATGCTTTGAGCCGTAAATCAAAAAATACAGCACAGCTAGCTACAGTAGTTCAACACCCAATTAAGATGGACTTGGAAAGGCTCGCCATGGAATTAGTAATAGATGATCCTCATATGATTATTTTTAGTCTGGTTGTACAGCCTACACTTTATGAAAGGATTAAAGTCGCTCAAGGGAATAATCCGAAATTGGTAGAAGTGATAGTCAGAATACAGGACGGTCAGGGAGAAGAATTCAATATTTCTGACGATAGGGCTTTGAGATTTCGTACCAAATTGTGTGTGCCTGTGGATGACAGCATCAAAAGAACGATTTTAGAGGAGGCACATAGATCACTATACATTGTTCATCCTAGAAGTACAAAAATGTATAGGGATTTGCATGAGTATTTCTAGTGGATGGCATGAAGAGGGAATAGCAGACTTTGTGCGGCAGTGTTTGACGTGCCAGTAGGTTAAGGCTGAGCAGCAGAGGCTGGCTAGTCAGTTGCAGCCACTTTTCATTCCTGAGTGGAAGTGGGACCACATATCAATGGATTTTGTTACTAGGTTACCACCGGTGTCGCATGGTCAAAATGCCATCTAGGCAATTGTTGATAGGTTGACGAAGACAGCGTACTTTCTTCCCATTAAGGTTAGCTACCCTATGATCAGGTTAGCAGAGATTTACATACAGGAGATTGTTCGACCCCATGGAGTGTCAGTATCCATAGTCTCGGACCGTGATCCACGTTTTACATCGCGGTTCTGGAGGAGTTTGCAAGAGGCATTGGGGACTCAAATAGTATTCAACGCTGCTTTCCAACCTCAGACAGACAGTCAGACAAAGAGAACTATTCAGATACTTGAGGATATGTTACAAGTGTGTGTGTTGGATTTTGGGGGTAGCTGGAATCAGTATATGTCATTGGTGGAATTTGCCTACAACAATAGCTACCAGGCTAGCATTGGCATGGCTCCTTGTGAGACACTTTATGGTTGGAAGTGTCATTCCCTTTATACTGGAGTGAGCTGGGTGAGAGGCGAGTTTTGGGGTTAGAGATAGTTCAGCAGGCGTGCGATGAAGTCTGACTCATTCAAGATTGAATCAATGCAACACAAAGTCGGTAGAAAAGTTACGCAGATACTCATTGCTGAGAACTGAAATTTGAAGTGGGTGAACATGTATTTCTGAAAATGGCACCATTCAAGGGAAACATGAGGTTTGGGAAGAAGGGTAAGTTGAGCCCTAGGTTCATTGGCCCATTCGAGATAATCGAGAAGATTGGGTCAGTTGCCTATCGGCTGGCTTTACCGCCATCTCTATTCAGGATTCACGACGTGTTTCATGTCTCTATGTTGAGAAAATACGTCCCAGATCCTTCCCATATCATCAGCTATGCAGAATTGGAACTCAAGGGTGATCTAGCATATGAGGGAATTCCAGTATAGATCTCAGACAGAAAAGAACAGGAATTACGTAATAAAAAGATACCACTAGTAAAAGTCCTGTGGAGGAATCATGCGATGGAAGAAGCCTCGTGGGAGCTTGAAAGTGAGATTAGACAAAACACCCCCCACCTATTTAGTGGGTTATAGCAGTGATGTATAATTAAGGTAATAGTAATTTTATTTTGTTTTATACAATGTAATTGTAATGTAGAGTATAGGATAGGTAGTATTTTGGTTTTGGGGGAATTTTCTTTTATAATTGTAATCTCCCTGAACTACCCATGTAACCACAGTATTCCTCTGTCATAAGTGAGGGCAGGTAATAAAATAAGTAGACTATTTTGCCTTTAAGGGATTATGAGCAATATGAACAGAAAATTTAGAGGATGAAACTTTATAAGGAGGGGAGAATGTAATGACCCGAAGAATAAGGGTATTTAAATAATAAAGAGGGATAGAAATGGAAACAGAAACAGAAGGAGGCAGTAGACTTCGTTGACGAACGCTTTGCGTTCATCAACAACATTACATTTTGGATATAATAACCAAAGGGATTTTCTCATGGCCTCATCAATGAACAAGGGGGATTCGTCGATGAAAATACAAGAGGACCTCACCGACGAACACAGGGGATTCATCGATAAGGGTATAAAAGGGCCTCGTTAGCGAATACAAGTTACATCGATGAGAAGATACCAAGAGAGGATATTTGGAAGTCTGAAATTCGTCGACGAGGGTGCAGGTTCGTCGATGAACTTTTTACAGGACTCGTCGATGAGGTGACATGCCTCGTCGACGAATCCGGCTCTATAAATAGTTGAAAGTTGAATTTATTTTATGCAGAAATTCACTCCCTCTCTTTCTCTCCCCTACGGCTCCACCTCCATCTCTCTTCGATTTCGGCTTCGTCATTCGCCGGATCGATAATCTGAGGCCACCATGACGTTCCTGGGGAAGTTCTCTCCAAGTATGCTGGAGTGGATTGTTGGTGGGACGAAGTTGAATTTCATCCCAAATTCAGGGTAAGGTTTTTTAAGTAAAATTAGGCTTTCCAACAGTTCTAGGAAATACAGTAGATGTAGAAATAATGATGTTTTGTTATGGGATATATGATTTTCAGGGTGTTGAGTGGAGAACCCTGCGGGTGTAGGACCCGTCATAGTAGGGAATTTTTAGTAGAAATCAGGTAAAAGAAATATGCTATGTTAGGTAATACTAGTATGATTTCAGTATGAATTATATGTTTTTATCAGATTATTATTTCATAGCAGGAATATACAGTGTATCAAATACGTTTAAAATATTTTAAAATTTTTGTGTGGCATGAGAATATGGATATAGTACAGAAACATGTTTTTACAGTATTTTCAGGATTTTGTTTTACAGATTATACAGACAGTGAATATGTTTTATAATATTTTCAAAATACCATGATTATACAGTTTTCAGTACCATGACATACAATTTTACAGTTTATTTCAGAAATATAGTTGATACAGATACAGTTTTATCACAGCATCATGGTTAATATAGATATTACAGAATCATGGTAAAACAAATAGAATGTACATAGTAATGTATTATTTAGTATCGGACCCTGATGGATCAGATTCAGTAGAGCACGGTACTGTTGCTATATACAAATATTCAGTATAGAGTGCAACCACCTATTCAGATAATACGTGGTAAGTAGGTCGATCAAATGCCCAGGAGCAGACAGGCTCCCCATCAGATACGGGTTGAGGAGGGTTGATCAGACTGATGGAGTATAGTGGTTTATTCCTGGTTAGCCAACCAAGATAGATCCCGCCTTTAGGCCTCACAACTCTGTCATGTGGGGTTAAATCATGACATACAGCCATCTAAGGAAGTTTTCAACTATTATATGTATATACAGTTTTACAGTAACAGATGGCGTACTTATGTATAGTAGAAGTATTATGTATAGAAACCTAAAATACAGTTATGTTAAGCAACATGGGATGGTGGTTGTTATATTATCTGTATTATATTTACAGATTCAGTTATATATGATTATATAGAAACAAATCTTCTCAATATTGTAACTCATTTGCCACACACTAGCAATAGCATATTTCGTCTTAGTGAGCGTTGACTCATCCCATTACTTTAACATTTTTCAAGTGATCCAGGTAGGCGAGCAGATCAGGCTCGCAGATAGAGGGGCCTCAGTACTGCCCTCTCAATAGAGTGAGTATTTTTTAGAGTATTTATGTATAGCCCTAACTCAGTTGAGGGTATTTTAGGAAACATTCTTATATGTATATATTGGGGACACATTTTACCACTCTAGTATTGTATATTTTCTTCGTTGTGTTTATATGAATTCCGCTTCTTGCTGCTTAGGTTGATGGTTTGGTTTAATTTAGTAGGTATCATAGCATTATAAATTTCATAGTATGCACAAAAAAAAAAAAAAAAAACCCTGTTAAATAGCAGGTCGTTACAAATCTACCATGGTGTGATTATGAATGAGCTACTCTAGCTGCTATCGAAATTTGTATGTGTGATATGGATATTTTAATTATATATTAAACACTTCAATCACATACTATTATAAATTATTTCCTCCTTACTGAGAGGCATCTCACCTCGTCGTTGACTTAAACTTTTCAGGTTATCCAGGTGATCGAGCTTAGATAGCTCCAAGGCAGGGTAGTTTTGTGAGTGATACCCGAACAGTTATGTTTTAGTTTTTATGTTTTATATATTTTATTCAAGTTTTTTTTTAAGAATGAAGTTGTAATTATAATGAAACTGCATGTGTAAATATAGAACTCTGGTATATTTTGTTGAGGTTATTTTATTATTTCGACTGCATGAATGGTATTAGAGACATGTGTTGGTCTCATAACTATCCGAGCCCCACGTGGTGGGTCCGGGGCGTTACATAGATACAACTTCAAAGTGCTCCTTTTTGAGCTGATAATACAAGTCAAAACCTCACACTACTCTCTTGTGCAAAGATATGTAAACAAAAGTAAGGAACAAGAGAGCTTGAGAACAATAATGAAACCTAATATGAATGCTCAATAATGAATGTCAACCACCAAAATGCTTAACTAGATATGAAATGAATGCTAAAAGCTCATATTTAAAGCCAAAGGGATAAGCAGCACGCTAGAGAGCCATCGGGCATTAATGGAGAAAAGACAAACCCAAAACTAGTCTTTATTACGCATTAAATGCAGTCTACCACTCGACACTCGTCGATGAGTCCATGGAGTAGTCGATGAGTCATACACATGCATCAGTTGACAAATCCCCTGTATTCATTGATGAGTCTTCTCTGTAGGTTTTAGTTAGGTCTCGGTATCTCTTCGTTTACGAGTCCCCTATATATGTCAATGAGCTACCTTCATACATTGGTCAATGAATCCCTTGTATTCGTCGACGAGTTACCTCTGAGATTTTAGGTGGTCTCGAGATCTCTTCATCGACGAGTCCTTGTGTACGTCGATAAGTCCCTCATATGTGCTAGTCGATGAATCCCCTGAATTTGTCGACGAGCCCCTTTGTTTTACTTAACTAAAGACCTAAATGAATAATTTGGACAAGTTCAAAAATAGTTTTTTTTCAAGTTAAAATCCAATCTTGTCCAAAATTATTTTTTACCATTTATAAGATGTCTTGATTTGATAAAACATGTTTGAAAGATGTTTTGACATCTTATGCAATTAAGTGACTCAATATGCATGTGTAAACTCAGTTTTCCTGTTCTAACCTATTATGAACTAAAAGTATATGCAATTGCTCGTCTCTTGCAAGTTACTCTTGAACACGTCACACGCATAAGAGTTACAACATTAATCCTACCTCTCACATAACCCAACAATTATACAAACAATATAAGATTCCATATACGCTTTAGTTGGTTGTGCTTCAAATGTTCCATGTGTTCAATTTTGGTAATGGTCATTTGCTCATTGCTTCTTTGATATACGTCTGACCCTTATGCTTGCTTTGGAATTGTCCTATATATATGAATTGAACTTGCAGAAAAATATTAGCAGACCTAAGAAATACTAATGGGTTGTTGTCATCAAAACAAACTGGAATGAGAACCCTTAGCCACTAGGGACTAACAAAGATGATAAAATCTTGAGGTAACTAACCAAATAGCATATTTTGGAGCCAACCATCCTATGAATTTAATTACTAGCATGGTTGATGTGTTTTTTTCTTATCCTCCTTAATGGCTACATCAGTCAAAGACCATGGCCAACAAAGAGGAGTCATTTCAGGAAGATAACAAGCATCCTTTCGTTGGCTAACATCCAACACCTCCTTACCCCAAAGATCAATCACCTAGTTCCTTTCATTATCAAGTTGATCAAGAACCTAGTAGCCAAGGGAGCTCCACCAATTAGCCAACTATCACATAAGAAACCTTATCTTGAAATAGTAAGTCCTTCTATAATACCAAACTATCTAAAGTAAGATACAAGCTCTACTCTTCTTGGATAAAGGCTCTGACAATGAAGAAACTCATGAAGTAACTCACAAATTGTTAAAGCTATTGCAGTTGAGTAACAAAGCAATGACGCAGTTTGGGTTGCCTAACTCTAATTGATGCTTGTGCTTGTCAAAACAAGAATCCCTATAGCTTTTGAATGCCAATTTTTTATGAGAAAGAACAATAGTGATTTGAATGCCAATTTTTTATGAGAAAGAACAATAGTGACTATGCGAGAAGCAAGTTTATCTTCATGAGGACCACAAATGGCTATGCAAAGAGTAGTGATGAAGCTACTTACATGAGTTGCTGCTCTAGGGAATTTAATTTTAGACTTTAAGCTTAAAATTCAAGCTATGAAGCAATAGTCATGTGCAGGGAGGTTTGGTTTTGGAATTATAGGAATTTTAAGGGGGTAAAAACACGTCAAAATTGGCGTAAAAGTTGGCGTTAACTGAATTAGCAAGAGACCATTTGCTAGTTCAATTAAAGGATACTCAACAACGCCTTTTGTATAGATTACACAAACAATATTGATTTGTTTAATATTAGACTATTAATAGTCATCTAACTTCTTTAGAGGTCATTAAGTACAACAAACACCATTTAGTCCTACATTGCGTTTTCAAGCTTAAGGTGTTTGTGCCACATTTTATGATTCTATTTTATTTTTTTTTCATTTTCTTCATCGAAGATTATATTTTCTTTGAGGCCATCAAACACTTATAATTTTAAATTTGATATTTCAATGTAAAAGAGTAAGACAAGAGACAAAACGTTGTACGAGTCATACAAAATATTTGCATACACAAATTATGTTCGAAAATAAAGTCCAAAATAAATTAAAACAAACATGTAATTTATTGAATAATAACAGATAAAATTCTTTGTGATTTCCCACTAATAGTAGTTGCAAACCTTTGATTTAGCTGTAAATGTCATTCCAAGAATATAAAAATTTATAACAGATATATTCTTCAAAATAATTAAGATCTCCCAAGGCAAAATTTTGGTTAAAGGACTACAAGCTTGTTTTGTTCCCCTAATTTTGTTTGTAGAAAAAGGAACTATGTGACTAAAATTTCTTTTAAGTGTGTGTAGAATAAAGGCTTTGTTAAGATAATGCCAAATGTCACAATCAAAATCACTGAAATGATTTTTCTTGGTGGGCCTTAATCAAATCCTTTGGGCTTGCTTAACCAAGTCTTCGTGGGCTTGGACTTGGTCCAATACAACTTTTAAGTGAACCCATGCCTTTGCTGATCCAACTTAAATTTATTTAAGGCTCTTAATTGTAGAAAATATGTTTTTCAGTTAAACCAAGACATTAAATTTGGCTATTTAAGGCTCTATTTAGAATTGTATGGTTGTAGAAAATATGCCTTTATTTTTATCTTAAAATTTTTTAAAGAATTATATAAATTTTAGTTTATTTTAAATTTTTTAAAATTAATATCACAGAGAAAGAAAATAGGAAGTTTGTTTAGATGTGAAAAATAATTTTTTATTTTTTATTTCTAAATTTTTGAAATAATCACAAAAAAGATAGTTTGTTTTTTCAATTTTTTAAAATTTATATAAGGTAATATTTGAGATCTTTGGATTTTGAGGTTTTAATGTGGATTTTTTGTGGATTTAGAAGAGATTATGTACGTATTCCACAGACTGAAGTCCAGTTAAAATCTAAAAAAAATAATAAAAAAAAGTATTTTCCAATTTTTTCTATATATAAATTGAGAAATTTGAGAAAAAAGAAGAGACATTTTTTTGTAATTATTTTAAAAATTAGAAATTAAAATTAAAATTATTTTGATAAGCAAATAATATTAAAATTATTTATTATTGTTCATTTATTGCATACAAATATTAAAAAAAATAATAAATCAGCTAAATTTTGTGTAATATTTTAAAAAATAAAATAAAAAAAATATTTTTCACAACTATACGTACCCTTAGCTTCTTCAAATATTGATTAAATTACTTTTTGACATTGGACTTGGTTGAAATTTTGTTAAAAACTTATAGAACAAGACACAAAGGACATGTTGTGCTAAGAAGATAAACTAGCTAATTATGATCAAACACATGTGATCAATGTATAATATGTTATTTATTTATATAATTAATTCTATTTTGCGTATTTAATAATTTAATCAACTTTTTATGTATCTAACAATATTTTTTTATCTCAACTTTTATAAAAAAAAAAAAAAATTTTCTATCCTAATATGAGATATTGTAAGTTGCTTAATAAAATATGGTAAATTTTGTAATAATTTGTTTAAAACTTAAAAAAAAATTAGAAAATATCTTTTTATTATTTTTTCTAAATTTTAACTCTTACTTGGTATAAGAGGGCATGTAATTCGGTTCTTAAACTTTAATTTATGTGGATTATAGATAGAGTTTATGCTAAATCAACACAAATATAAATTCAAGTCTTAAAATCTATCATTCCAAATATTACCTTATATAAAATTTGAAAAATTGGAAAACAAGTTCCCTTTTGTGATTGCTTTAAAATTTTAAAAATAAAAAATAAAATTTATTTTTCACATTTAAAAATATTTATTTGCTATCTCTTTAATGTGAATCTTAAAAAATTTTAAAATATGCTAAAGCTTTTATAATTATTTGGAAAACTAAAACAAAAAAATGTTTTCCACAACTAAACAAGCTCTTAATTTTTGTCCTTATACTTTTTTCCTAATATTTAACTAAAAAGATAAGCTCCTAGAATGGTATAAATGTCTCAAAAATCAAATGTTAGGAAAATTTTGTAGAATTTATGAAATTAAAAGAAAATTTGCATCTTTTTGCTAGACCTTAGGAGTGATACATGAAAATTTTGAAATCTCATAGGATGTGCATGTCTTTTTACCAAGCCTAAAAGTAAGTCAATGTATTTTGTCCAAAAAAGTATCAATCAAATTTCTAAAAATAGTCTTTAAAAAAGTAAAATATTAGTTAAAATAGTAAATGATTTTTGTAAGCATCCAAAGAATCCTTATCGCCTCAAATTCTTCATCACAAAAAAGGACAAAAGAAACTAACATCCCTTTGAAGTTTGGCCAAAAGTATATCTCCTAAGGTTTGACAAAAAAAAATGCAATTCTCTCTTCAGGTTTAAAAAATTTCATAAAACAAACTTAACGTTTAATTTTTAAGTAACACTTATTATTTTTGGAGAAGCAATTCTGCATTAGCCCATGACCATCACAATCCACATGGTAATAGGAGAATAAATACAATAGGTGGTTTCCACTTTCTAGATAAATTTTCCTTACATGATTTGCATCTAATGAAGTCTCGTGGTCTGTGCCACCTCTTTTTCTCCTATAAATAGTTTCTTTTCCATTTTCTTATTCTCCAACTTGGAAAGGAAGTCTTTACTAGAGATATGTTTTCATACTCCTCCATCAACGATTTCATCAGTGTCTCTAGTATGTTTTCTCTTCAAATCTGGTTTGCTTCTTTTTATGGTGATAACCTCCTCCATGTTGATATATTTATGGGTTCGTACCCGTAGCTCTCTTATGTCGATCGAGGGCTTCTTTCCTATGGAATTCAAGAAGTCACCAGGTTGTAGAGTTGTTGTCAAGGCAACCATAGTTACTCATAGTCTAGGTTTCCAACCTCTAGAGTTACATTGATAAAACGATACATGAACTCTTTCAATGTCCATTCCTCTCCTTGAACAAGGATCATGAAGTGAGCCAAAGTCTTTGCAATTTTTCAATTGATGATGAAATGCCCCACAAATTGCAACTCCATCTCATAGAAACATCCAACTAAGTTAGGCTTCAATATCTAGTACCATGTTCTAGCATTCCCCTTCAGAGCTACCACAAATGCTCGACACATAATGACATTAGGTGCGCCTTGCAATCAGAAGATCTAATTCCATCAACATCTTAAAGGTATTGAGGTGGTCTACGAGATCTAACAACCCATCATATCCTTTTATGTTGGATATCTTGAATTTACTAGGCAGAGGGATCTCCATTATTTCCTTAGTAAAGAGGAGATCGGAAGATCTAACTAAGGTTTTCTCTATTAAGAGTTGGAAGCAAACTTTTTTTTGCCAACTTTTTCAATTGATAAAGTTTCTTAAGTCTTTTTTTTTTTCAAATTCCTAGGACTGTTGCTCGTTAATGTCGACACCGTTGGCTCCTTCTATTTTCTTTGTTAGATATAAATTAAATTTTCAAGGCTACTTCATGTGTCCTTATCCTTAGGTGTCAACTCTTTTTGAACAGTCTTGAACCATGTTCTATAGGATCTTTTTTCTGTTGTAAGATCAGGCTAAACATGTCTTTCTCCTTTCTTCAGAAGGCTAGAAATTGATTTAAAGGAATAATTTTTAGTGAATTATCTAGTGGTCAGGAGTGAAGTGACTGGGGCAATTGATTCCTAACTATGGGTTTAGGATTGGAATTGCATGATGTAACCATGATCAAGTGTTAGAAAGAAATTCTTCCAAGTTTCTCATAAATAACACCAACTGTTGCTACCAAAATTTGTCTGAGAGAATTTGGATTAATCACAACTTCAATCACTTGCCAGGAACGAAAGAAAATTGACTTGGAGAACCTAGGGTGTACTTCGGGGGACCGTTCTGATGTATAAGTCAGTAAATTTGGAAGGATTATATGATTGCAATAGCAAATGAGTGAGTGAGAATGGGATGAGACGAGATGTCATACCTTCGTTGCGGACCCTTTTTATAGCCATTCGAGATACCTTCTTATTGGTTTCCTCACTAATGGATATTTATTTGGATCATAGGGGTTACATTTTGGTTATGGATATGTTACTAGGAAGTAAAGATTGGTGTACTAACACCTTACTTTAATTAATGGGTGCTACTTCTTTTTCCTTAATCCATTGATTTCTTTTCATTTTTTGGTCTTACATAAGTTAATGTCAAGTTTAATGCCTAAGTCTCTTTTAGGTTATATCACATAAAATAAAATCTCAATATATACTAGGCATGTACATGCACTTGTACTTTTTACATGCTTTTATTTTTTTTAACCAATTTTTTTTCTTGAAAGTTCCATAACTATAACTCCCCGACCCGCAAGTGGACCCGGGGTGCTACTTTAGTGACGTCTGTGTACCTAATACTATAATCAGTAATATAAATGCAGCAAAAATAAATAAAATATCCTCCATAATTCATTACTAGAGTTCTAAAGTACCTTTATACATAATAGCCTCCAATTATCCATATTACATCCCATTAAACTAGTACAACAAAAATAACTCATTCCATACACCCATATTACATACTCAGGGCTTCAAACCCAACTTATATACTGTAGAGTTCTTACTGACACTCACAAAAACTAATTGGCTATCAACCCGCCCCGGAGTTTGCTAAACTTGATCTCGAGATGGTTCTGCAAAGATAATTTGTATATTGGGGTGAGACACTTCTTAGTAAGGAAGATTAAGTTAATATCAGTGTGTGGTCAACATGCATTTATTGTTTACACAAAACATTCATCCTCCATTTAACCAAAAGTAGCTATTTTACTCTGTACTCACTTTACACAGTTGAAAATATTCATCTCATTTTCATGGTATAAACAATTCAATAAATAAACAACATCATTTACATAAATTTACAAATATGCATAAAAGACACTCCCTAGGACTAAACACCATTTACTTCTCCCATGGTACGGGTTGTGTGGTCTAAAGGCTGGACTAAGTCCTGGGGGATCAACTTAGACAAAGTCAAATCATTCATCTGCTGCTAACTCCAACCATCGGCATCCGCAACTTACTTACGGGTTTGATTGCCTTACCACTTCCTGGTCTGGACTGCCAAGGAAGGTACACCCTCTACTGAGGCTAATCGGCTGAGACCACCCTACACTTCTATCCATAACAGTGTGAGCGCACATGGTCAAATACTAAATCTTTAGCAACGGTACCGTGCTCATAACATAATTGGTCCTCAGGGTTCATAAAACATATCATGCAATTTAGGTAATAAAAACTGTATTTCAAACTCATTACGTATAAAAATCTGTCATATTATAAAACTCGGCTCTCGACCGTCATATTCATCTCGGTTCATAGCCGTTGAACATAATCCTGGCCCTCGCCCTTCATTTAAAACTCAGCTCATAGCCTTTATATCAAATGCCGGCCCTTGGTCATCATATAAAACTCGGCTCATAGCCGCTATATCAAATCTCGACTCTTGGCCGTCATATAAAATTCGGCTCACAGCCGTTATATCAAATCCTTGCATTTTCACAAACAGTTTGAGTATATTTGACAATCATTCCCAAATTCAGTTTCATGATAAACCATAAAATCATTCACTTGCCACACATTTTCAATATTTTAAACATAACTCATAGGCAACCGAGAAACACAATATATGTAGTTTATAATGTCAAACCAACTTTCCACCGTTCATTTTTACTCAAAATACCATATCCTATATCTTAGGTTTGAAAAGTCCATTTTGAACGGTTGGTTTTCGAAATAACAACTAAAAACACACACACACACACACACACACACACACACACACACACACATATATATATATATATATATATATATATATATATAGCATTTTATTCTGTTCAACTTTAATAAAACCCCAGACTTAACTTAATCCCCTTACCTGTTTATTGAGAGAGAATTCCTACAACACTCCTATAACCCACTCTACAGTGATATGGGCTCCAAAACCCCGAAAACACATTTCCCCAAAATATCAATCATCAACCATCCCAAGGCCCATACCCCCCTTTTAAACAGTTAAACACTAGATAAATAGCCCATTTCTACCTTTATCTCAACTTTGGGATGATGCTTGAAAAGACCCCGCTCAAGAATCAACTGCACTAGACTAGTAGAGAATTTTCCCAAAATCCTCGTGGTAACCTCAAATTGTTGATTCGGACGACGAACGGCGAAGAATCGTAAAGAGAGAGTGGGAGGCGCCGATTTAGAGAGAGAGAGAGAGAGAGAGAGAGAGAGAGAGAGAGAGAGAGAGAAATATGATTTCTTAATGAAGAAGAAATGCAAAAAGCCTATTTATAGACCGTTGACCCGGTCGCATTCGTCGACGAAATGGTGCCTTCGTTGACGAATTGCAGAAAGGACTTCATCGACGAAAACAGGGAGTTCATCGACGAATCCCGCTGTTTGCCCTTAAAATTTTCCCTTACTTCTTTTCTTATTTATTTTCCTTATTTTTCGGGTTCGGGTTTCTACAATAACATTTAAGCTTGTGTCTCATTAAAAAGATACATAATGATTAAAAAAAGGTTTTAAATGTGTGCTTAAAGAAATTAGGGTGACAAACACTTTCCCTTCTTGATGTTTGGTGATAAGATACAAACTTTCTCTTAACTTTAAAAATCTAATCCACTTAAAAGATTTGATAAAAAGACCTCCTCTAAGTTTCACAAAAAGGAAATGAAATTTTCCTAATATTTGACTTAAAAGATAAGCTCCTAGAATGGTATAAATGTCTCAAAAATCAAATGTTAGGAAAAGTTTGTGAAAATTTTGAAACTCAAGGAAAATTTACATCTTTTTGCCAAACCTTAGGAGTGGTACATGAAAATTTTGAAATCTCATGGGATGTGCATGTCATTTTACCAAAAATAAAAGTAGGTCAATGTATTTTGTGTAAAACATTGTCAATTAAATTTCTAAAAATAGTCTTCAAAAATTAAAATATGAGTTAAAATAGTAAATGATTTTTTAAGCATTGTTGACTTTTTGAGTTTGATCCCTGTTTTGATAATGACAAACGACAGTATCTCATCTGTGTGTCAAGTGTATGAACAAGTTCATTTTTTTAAGCACAAATGACAGATGAGAAATAGAGTCCATAAATGTACTTAAAGCTCACGCCAACCGGCGTATTCCTTGGGAAATAAGGAGCAGAAGACTTGAAGATTTTATTCATTTTTCAAGTTGTAATAGTAATTAGGTTTTTATGTGCATGCATATCATATGATTAAATTGAAGCTCACAAAATGACTTTAGATTGACCATAGGAACCCCAACTTTCATAAAAACCTTTCATTTGCAAAGTTAAACTTATACCAAGAGGTTTCAAATGGTTTTTAAAGTTAAAAGTAGGCAAAAACCAATTTTACAAAGGGGTTGGTCAACCGTCCAGTCAACCGAACAGTAAAGATGAGCGCTTTCTTGATCAATTCATTCTTATCTTAAAAGGTGTTCAACATGAAAGTTGTGGTATTTTCTCTTAACTTTCTGTTGATACCAAAAAAGTCCAAATTGGAGTTATATAGAATAAGTTATGGTCAAAACACTTAAAGGTGTCCGTAATAGAAAAACTCCCTTCATGTTTCTTTAGCCTTATTGATGGGAATTTTTCTTAATCCATACCTTCTTATCCTAAAAGGTGTTCAACACAAAAGTTGTGAGATTTTATCTTAGCTTTCTGTTGATATGAAGAACGTCCAATTTGGAGTTTTATAGAAAACGTTATGGTCAAAAAACTGAATGATTTCTGCATAGAAAACCCAAGGATAGCCGACCGGGGCTTGGCCCCAACCGACTGAAACTCGCAGATTTCAAGCCTTAGTCAATCGAGCTTGGCTCAGTCGACCGACCCTCTCAAGAAAGTATCACAACAATTGGAAAATGACTAGTTGTCGAAATATAATAATATTTTAACCCCCCAACGGCTACATAACGGCTATATGTGATTTTTACCTATAAATACAAGTCTTAAACACCTTGAAAATTTTAGGAGAATCATTGGAAAGTTTAGAAAAATATTTTGGATTCTCTCCTTTATTTTTTAAACTCTTCTTGTGCCTTAAAATTCATATTTCTACTTTTCAATTTGAAAATTCTTCTTGGGAGAAAAATTGAGTTGGGGAGACTTCGCCCCATAAGAAGGAACTAGTTTGGCTCATCATGGTAATTGAGTTGGGGAGATTTTGCCCGTAAGGAGGAACTAATTTGGGTCAGCCTAGTAATTAGCTGGGGAGACTCCACCCCGCAAGGAGAAGTGTAAACGGCTTCTGCTCCACCTGTTTAAGTGAGCATGTTAGTGGAATCCTTGGGAGTTTGCCCAAGACGAGAACGTAGGCAGGATTGGCCGAACCTCGATAACAAATCTTCTCTCTCTCTCTCTCTCTCTCTCTCTCTCTCTCTCTCACACACACACACACATTTAATTTCTGCACTTTAAATTCAGTACATGTATGCTTGTTCGTTTAATGTTATAATTATTTTGCATACACACATTTAATTTAAATGAGATATGTTTCACACGTGTATGTCTGTTATTCATTACTTAAATCATTTTACATACACACTTATATTTTTGAACAGGATATGATTTGTGGTTGAATGGTAAAGTTAATTTAGTCAAAAAGTTTTAAAATTCAATTCACCCTCCCTCTTAGAATCACACCATAACTATCAAGTGTCCAAAGAATCCTTATCGCCTCAAATTCTTCATCACAAATGGGGCAAAAAAAAAAAAACTAACATCCCTTTAAAGTTTGGCCAAAAATATATCTCCCACAGTTTGACCCCTCAAAAAAAAAAAATACAAATCTCTCTTGAGGTTTCAAAATTTTCATAAAAATTATTTAATGTTTAATTATTGAGATACTCATATTTATTTTTTGACATACAGTGCTCTTCTACATAAGTACATAAGTCCATGACCATCACGGTTCACATGGTAGGAGGGGAATAAATATAATAGGTGGTTTCCACTCTTTTTTATCTTCTACGATACAGACATATAAGTCGGTAATAATATGAATTCATGATGGATTAAGATTAATAATAAACTTTTTTTTTAATATTTTTTTTTATTATATTTAAAATAAGGGGCTAGTGTCCATTTGTTAAACCTAATAAGAAATTTATATAATATTTAAAATAATAGAAAAAAATTATGTATTTTCAAATGTCATCAAAAGTTATTAAAAAATTTAAAACTTTATAACTGTGGTTCATATTTTTGAGGAAAGGAGGCTCCAATTTCCTTTTGGGGAAATTAGTTTAATATTTAGCTAACACATGGAATGCGTGTTTTGAAATTCCAAGGATGGATTTGGTGGGGAGGGCGCCGTTGGTCTCCACCATGCTGCCACTCTATTTTCTCTCTGCTTTTCGTTCTTAGTTTTCACAGACCAAAAGCGCATTTGGTGGGGCCCAGTCAGATTAAACCCGCTATCGTGATTACACCATTCATTTGTCACCTATCCCCAAGAACGAAAAATTATACACGAAATCTCTCCTTCCACTATGTTTATTTATTAATATAATATATATATATATATATATATTGAAAATGATTCTCCTATTTATATGTTTGATATTAATAAACGTAAAACTAATTCGACACATATATACATGGAGGACCGAAGTGGGGGAGTAACCTATATAACTTCCCCAAAAAATATATTATATCTTCTCTGAGAATAAGCATTGTTCTCTAATCAAGCCTTTCATTAAATAATTAGTTTTTTACCCCCATGGGCATGACATGGTGGAAAAGTATCAGCAAGTAAGAAGGAGCATTGGGGGTTCAATTCCAGGTAAATATACTCACGGAACCAATGGTACCTATGGATGGTGAGAGTTTACTCTGTGAGCCAGCGGGGACCGTGGATTGTGGGAGTTCGCTCTGTGAGTCAGCGGGGACCATGGATGGTGAGAGTTTTCTGTGAGCTAATGGGGATCGTGGATGGTCATAGAGATGTATTCCGATGGTTGGGTTGGCCGAACGTCCAACTGATACACAGAAGTCGTGTCCGCATTCTAGACTTTACCATGATCAGTGAAACCTAGGGGTGGAGGACGCTGATCCGTAAATTTGGTGTCGCACTAGAGGGTCCAAAGGGCTCGTTGGTGGCTGAAGTTCCTATGTAATAAAAAAAAAAGTTTAACCTAGGTCTCACATATAATGCTCAAAATCTCTAGTATCATTTCTATAGAGAATTTTTTTTATAGAGATACTCCCAAGCATGTCAAATAATTTCTTTGATAAAACTTATTTTTAGAGCAATTTCATTATTGAAAAAGTATGCTAATCCTTTGGAAATATCTTTCTTTTTTTTAAAAAAAAAAAATAGCTTGTTGGTTCGTTTTTTAGCTGTGGAAGGTTTGTTTGGTATTATCGTAAAAAAAAATGAAAAAATCAAAATTAAAATTAAAATATTAATAAAGTACAAATTAATAACATATTTGGTATGTATTTTTAAAGTTAAAAATTCATCAATTTCATTTAAACCAAACAATAATTTTAAAATATGATTAAAATATTAACAAAAAAATCATAAATTTTCATTTTCATTTTTTATGAAGAATGATGGCACAAAAAAAAAAAAAAAACTAACAATATAAACAATTGCATTACTATTATGTGTTTGTACATCATTAATATTTAAATATTTATATTTTTAATAAATAAAAAAAATTCTTATTTTAAAAATATTTCATACAAAGAGAAAATAAATAAAAAATAATTTTTCTTATTATTTTCCTTTTCTTTTTTCTTTTTGCTAAAAAATCATTAATCTAAATGAAGTCTTACTATCAAATGGAAAAGCATTTGTCCTAATGTAATACACAATCAACTTTCCAATAGAAATAATATAAAATTTGTGTTTTTGCTATTCAAAATATTGACACTAAATGTAAAGAGTAATAGAGAGATAATAGGTGATGAGATAAATGGAAAGTCATACCAATCCCCTCAAAGGAGGGAGGTGACCTTTTTTAAGCGGGTTAACCCAACCCTGCCTTTTTAGGAGGCAGATATATATTTAAAGTCATATCTATAAGTGCAAGTCAGATTCGATTTGGATTAACGGATTTGTATCCATTTACCCATCTAGTCAACCTTATCCTTTCATTCGATCTACTCCGAATTGAACTTGCAATGAATTATATCATGGAGTTGGCATTTGAATATGTTTCTCCTTACCATTTGAACCCATGAACCAATTTTTTTTCCTCAAATTAAAATTAATAACCATCCAAAAGGATTGTGCAGGATCTTTGCACCCATCTTCTATCTAATTTTCTCAAGGAACAACTCGATTATGGCCAAGCCTTGCAATGATCCAAGTGTGTCATCCTCTACCCATGACAGTCGGTCATATTTTATTTTAGTCCTCGGCCACCAAAGCTATGCCATGCACCATGTGACCAACGCTACAACTTGCATGTCTTTATGAGTGCGTAAAGATATCATAAACAGTTATTTAATGAAATAATAAAATGGGAATTCAAATCACGGCAAAAAAATATATATTATATATTTGTTAAAGGTCTATTTGGTATTGTTTTCTATTTGTAGTTTCTATTTTTGTACATTGAAGACATATATAACACGAGTTTATTTATGTTGTCAATTTTTTGTTCTATTGTCAGTCTCCAATAACTTGTTATTAGAGAAATATACACTTTCCATTTAGAGAAATATACACTTTCCATTTTTTCAATTCTCTCATGTATATATATATATATACCCTTGTAGTCCTTGTAATATTCGAGTATCAATATAGAAAATTATTTTTCTCCAAATTTTAAGATGGTATCAGAGCCAAGTTCAAAACCTAATTTTCCTTTTTTTTCCCTAACCTTCCTTGCCACCACCGCCCATTGTTTCTGGACCTCCCACTCGGCCTTTCTCCGGCAACTCATCGTTTCGGCACTCTCTCGTTCATCCAGCAGCTTCTCCTTCTCAAAATTCTGCATCGTTGTTCGGTTGCTCACGACCGTTTCGTCAGCTCATCATCGATTGCTCATGACCGTTTCGTCGTTCTGCAAAATTTCTTGGAGTTTTGCACCATCGTTCTTTCTCTTGCAGGCGAGCACATACTAGTTCGTTCGGTTCTTTTCAACAAGTTCGATTTTGTCGGTCAGAGTTCTGCACCGTCGCACCGATAGTGAGAGTTTTCCTTTCTCGCTTCGACTGTAACGCCCTGAACCCTTAAATTCGGTCCGGTGCATTATTTCGAAAATCCTGCTATTCCATAAACAGATAAATACATTCGCAACGGAAAACATAACTATTATCCTCAATCATAATAATATATACAAGAGTTTACTAATTCTATTTGTAATCCACAATAGTCATTCATCACATGTATTCCCATATGTATATATATATATATATATATATATATATATATATATATATCTCCAAAATAATCAATATTCACAAACACCAGTATGTTTCATAACCTTTCATACCTAAAAAGAACTTTAAAACATAAAACATAACTTATTTACATCCCAAAATATCATCAAAATGTTTATACCCTTTTCTCTATCTAGAACCCCAAAAATGCTATCAACATCAAGCTTCTCTAAGCTCATTTACGTGGTGGTCCTAAAAAGAATAAATTCGTAATCAAGTGAGACACATCTCAGTAAGGGAAGAAGCAATATATATTAAAACAGTGTGTGGTCAACATGAGATTATAATCAACATTTTAATATCATTTTCAAACCATTAACGTAATTCTGAAATTATTTTCTGAACCTAATCATACATAAGCAAATATTTACCCACAAGACTACCCAAGGATAGGGGTGATTACCCGCTCATACAAATAGCATTCCTCTACTCTGATACATTAGGCAACCCGAAGGCCACAACTGAAACATACCAAAGCACTCATCTTACTCAGTAAGCCCTCAAGTGATAAATTAATATCGTACTCACATAGTTCATAAAAATGTTTACCATCGAAGGCCCCCAAAAATAGGGAAATCTACTCGCTCATACAAGTAGTTTCCCTCTTCCCTAGTGCGTTATGCAGCCTACTACTACATCTGATACTACTAGTGCACTCGCCTTTCTCAGCAAGCTCTCAGGCCAAGAGTTTGCCCCGCCCTAGCGTAACATGTTCTACTAGCATAAATACCTGATAATACCATAATACATTATTCTGTTTGTCGTTATTCCAACATCCATAAATGTTCATGTTCATAACTTTAACATTTCATAACATTTCACTTTACGTAACCTTTCACCTTTTATATCGTTCACATTTCATATTTCACATCCATTTCATTCACATTTCCATTTCATTCATTCATACTACTGCTCCTTTTAGCTGTACATCAATTAGTCCACATAGATATGCGCTAGAATCTACTAACACAGCTCCTTTTAACTGTCATAAATTAGTCTACAACTCCTTTTAGCTGTCATTGCATACATGGTTGCATTATCAAATACAAGCATGCATTAACAGTGCATTTCTTACATAGCATGCATCTCATACATATAACATACGTTTACATCGCATTACCATCTACTCATGCCACACAGTTTTGAAGAAAAGTTCATACATTGCCTGTAAAATATGCCAACCAACATCTAACGTTTATATACTGAAAATATACCTTCATTTCTTACATAATTATCCTGAAATACTTTCCACTTTCATTCAATTCATTTTCACATATACGTAGCTAAATAGGCAACCCTAAGTTTAGAAAACATTATTTAAACAGTTGGCATTTTATACCCACATGAAAACATATGTACATATATATAACATTGTCCGTTTCATTTAATTCATGAAAACCTAATGTTGGCTTTACAAGGTTTAAAATCTTGTTATCTTATTTTGGTGCTAACAAACAAGTGAAATTTAATATATTTGTGTGAGTAATGATATTTCAGGGCTCATATATGAGAAAGCAAGGTTAAAGTGCTCACAAAGATCAAATGAAGTTTAAAAGAGTCAAAGCATGGATTTAAAGATGATATATGAAACCTTGAAATATATGAGGACATGAATAAGTTGTTGAAAGCCAATGCATATAAAAGTCAAAAGAGCCAAAGAAAGGCAAAGTGAAAAAGCTCAAAGAATATGGAAGCTTGAAGAAAATATGGACTCAATCTAAGGACAAAGCATGAAGACTCAAGAACTTAGAATGTCAATATCTTAGAAGTCTCATGTAAGTACTTTAATGTTTAAAGTATCGTTTAAAATATTTTGAAGCTCTTAGGTTAATTTCTTAGACCTAGATACCTTTTAAAATACATAAAAAATATTTTTATAAGGTCAAAAATTATTTTAAATAAGTTGGAATCATTTTTAGAATAAAAAGCACCAAAAAGAGTTTTCCCAAATGCTATTAGTTTTTATACAGCCTCATTGAGGTAAATTTTTACCTATCAAAAACTCATTATTTTAAAAAGTACTCAACATGAAAGTTATAGGATTTTATCTTATATTTCTTTTGACACCAAGAATACCTAATTTGGAGTTATACATAAAAAGTTATGACCAAAACACTGAAGTAGGGTTACTGCTGTCAAACGTCTAAATACTGTTCAACGGGACAATTTTTTAAATTCTAATATATTAAAATATAGCCGTTTGAGCTCCAAACTATATAAAAAATTGGGAAACTCTATAAGGAAACTTTTGTAACATGGAAACAAGTTTGAAAGCCTATAAATACATAGTTTTGCAAATCAAAACTCATCCAAGAATTGAAAAATCTAAATGTAAAAATGAAAGCACTCTTGTTCTTCCAAAGCTCTCTTGTTCACTCATTGCAAAACTATTTTGCTGAGATATTATGAAGTGCTAATCCTTCCTCCTCTGAATTTCTACTGCTAATCCTCATCTAAGAAGGATATTGGTGAATTCTACACTTGAGCTTCATTGTATTTCATATTGATATTTTACATTCAAGTATATAGTGCTGAAATTGTACTAACTTACTCTTTAAAAGAGCATACTTGTATTCAGATCTTATCTTGTATTTCTTGTAGTTCTTTTACATTCCAAGAATTATTTGGATCGTTGGCTATGTAAGGGGATATTGCTTAGAGAGGCGGGCTCTAGCTTAAAGGAGTTACCGAACGAGAGAATGTCGTTTGGAGAAGGCGGGCTCTAGCCTTAACCAAGGAGGTTGTAAAGGTTTGTTCCACCCGTCAACGGAATAGGTTTAGTGAATCCTTTGGTGGTTTGCCAAAGGCGAGGACATAGGCTGCGTATAAGCCGAACCTCGTAAAAATCTCCGTCTCATTCTCTCTTTCCCTTACTCTTTATTTTCAGCATATTTAAATTGCATGGATGGTTTATTTGATAATCATATATACTATGTAATATTTGGAAATCAAACAAACTTAAGGTTTAATTTTGATTTGGGTTGCAGAAACCGAAAGGGAGTACGTTGGTTACACCATATCTTGCAAAAACCTTACGAGAGTACGTTACTTGGTTAACATCCCAAAGATAAATTTACCAAGAGTTTATTTGAGTTCTAAATATTTGGAAAAAGTGATTTGATTCATCTATACAGGGCTTTACATTAGCAAGCATAAATTCTCATTTACTACAGGGCTTAATTCAAATTTGGCAAATATAAACAAACAACCATCTTGAGTTGTTATATTAATTTAGTGTTGTGTATTGGCTTATTTGTTTACTTTATAATTGATTGGTTTGGTTGAATGATTGGATGTTTGTATGGTTAAAAATTAAGTAAAGAAACTAAGTTCTTGAGTGCTTAACAAATTAAACAAATCAGTCACAAATTGGTTAAAAGAAATAAAATAAGTTTAAGAATTCTAAAAAATTAAAAGAAATTTTAAAAGCCAATTCACCCCCCCCCCCCCTCTCTTGGGAAGCTATTCCTAATTTCAGTTGGTATTAGAGCGGGGTTATAGCAAATCTTAAATAGTAGCTATAAAAAGATCTAAATGGCTACCTTAGGTGTAGCTCCCTTTGGAGAGGGACAATCTTCACTTAGGCTACCAATCTTTTGTGGTTTAAACTACACTTTTTGGAAAAAAGAGAATGCAAATATATCTTCAAATTATGAATTGGAAAGCATGGGAAGTTGTCATGGAAGGTGACCAAATTCCCACTAAGATAGTTGATGGAAAACAAGTTCCCAAAGAGAAAAATGATATGACCAACCTAGACTATAAGATACTACAAGTTAATGCTATTTCTATGAATGCGTTATATTGTGCTTTAGATGCTAATGAATTTAATCGAGTAATGGCCTGTAAATCAACTCAGGAATTATGGGATAAGCTAGAAGTTACTTATGAAGGAACAACAGATGTTAGGGATAATAGGGTTGATATGCTCACAAGAGAGTATGAAGCCTTTAAGATGAACCCAGATGAATCAATTACAAATATGTTTACTAGGTTCACTCATATAATAAATTTCCTAAGTGCCTTAGGAAAAACTTACACTACTTATGAGATGATAAGAAAAATTATACGAGGCCTTCCCTCCATGTGGAAACCAAAGGCTACTGCTATCACAGAAGGTAGAAATCTCAAAAATACATCCTTAGATGAGCTTATAGGGTCTCTCCTCACATACGAAATGATAATGAATGAAAAGAGTGGGAAAACCAAAGCCCAAGAAAAAATGGCCTTTAAAGCCTTAAAAGAAAACTTAAGTAGTGAAATAGATGAAGATGAAGAAGTCTTCATATCTAAAAAGCTAGCAAGGATACTAAGAAGGAAAAACAAATTCAAGAGAAGAAATCAAAAATCTGAATCAGATGAATCAGAAGAAGAAATCAGCAAAAAGAAATCTAAAAATAAAACTCCTACATGCTATAATTGCAATAAAGCTGGACATTTAAAACCGGAATGTCCACTATTAAAGAAAGGGTCTAAAAAGAAAAACAAGAAAGCTATGAAAGCCACTACTTGGGATAGTACAAGTAGTTCGGAGAATGAAATAAGTGATCAAGAGATTGCTTACACGTGCTTTATGGCATGGGATAACGAGGAAAACTCCTCAACTAAATCTTCAAATAACTCTTGTAGTATTGAATCAAGTGATGAGGGTATGTCATCTTATGATGAACTTCAAAATGATCTATTCAAAGTACAGAAGATGCTGATGAAAGCAAATAAACAAAACACCTCATCGAAGAATAAGAATGAAAGTTTAATGAAAGAGTTAAAATTCCTAATTTCAGTCTTTATCTCTTTCAGAATTCTTTAGGGCTCATATATAAGAAAGTAAGGTTAAAGTGCTCACAAGGATCAAATGAAGTTTAAAAGAGTCAAAGCATAGATTTAAAGATGATATATGAAACCTTGAAGAATATGAGGACATGAATAAGTTGTTGAAAGCCAAGGCATATTAAAGTTAAAAGAGCCAAAGAAAGGCAAAGTGAGAAAGCTCAAAGAATATGAAAGCTTGAAGAAAATATGGACTCAATCCAAGGAAAGCATGAAGACTCGAGAACTTAGAATGTTAATATCTTAGAAGTCTCATGTAAGTACTTTAATGTTTAAAATATCGTTTGAAATATTTTGAAACTCTTAGGTTAATTTCTTAGACCTAGATACCTTTTAACATACCTAAAAAATATTTTTATAGGGTCAAAAATTATTTTAAAAAGGTTAGAATCATTTTTGGAATAAAAAGCACCAAAAAGAGTTTTCCCAAATGCTGTTAGTTTTTATACAGTCTAATTGAAGTAAATTTTTTCCTATTAAAAACTCATTATTTTAAAAAGTACTCAACATGAAAGTTGTAGGATTTTATCCTAAATTTCTTTTAAAACCAAGAACACCTAATTTGGAGTTATACATAAAAAGTTATGACCAAAACACTGAAGTAGGGCTACTGCTGTCAAACGTCTAAATACTGTTCAACGGGACAATTTTTTAAATTCTAATATATTAAAATATAGCCGTTTAAGCTCCAAACTATATAAAAATTTGGAAACTCTATAAGGAAACTTTTGTAACATGTAAACAAGTTTGAAAGCCTATAAATACATGGTTTTGCAAATCAAAACTCATCCAAGAATTGAAAAATCTGCTTGTAAAGCTGAAAGCACTCTTGTTCTTCCAAAGTTCTCTTGTTCACTCATTGCAAAACTATTTTGCTGAGATATTATGAAGTTCTAATCCTTCCTCCTCTGAATTTCTACTGCTAATCCTCATCTAAGAAGGATATTGGTGAATTCTACACTTGAGCTTCATTGTATTTCATATTGATATTTTACATTCAAGTATATAGTGCTGAAATTGTACTAACTTACTCTTTAAAAGAGCATACTTGTATTCAGATCTTATCTTGTATTTCTTGTAGTTCTTTTACATTCCAAGGATTATTTGGATCGTTGGCTATGTAAGGGGATATTGCTTAGAGAGGCGGGCTCTAGCTTAAAGGAGTTATCGAACGAGAGAATGTCGTTTGGAGAAGGCGGGCTCTAGCCTTAACCAAGGAGGTTGTAAAGGTTTGTTCCACCCGTCAACGGAATAGGTTTAGTGAATCCTTTGGTGGTTTGCCAAAGGCGAGGACATAGGCTGCGTATAAGCCGAACCTCGTAAAAATCTCCGTCTCATTCTCTCTTTCCCTTACTCTTTATTTTTAGCATATTTAAATTGCATGGATGGTTTATTTGATAATCATATATACTACGTAATATTTGGAAATCAAACAAACTTAAGGTTTAATTTTGATTTGGGTTGCAGAAACCGAAAGGGAGTACGTTGGTTACACCATATCTTGCAAAAACCTTACGAGAGTACGTTACTTGGTTAACATCCCAAAGATAAATTTACCAAGAGTTTATTTGAGTTCTAAATATTTGGAAAAAGTGATTTGATTCATCTATATAGGGCTTTACATTAGCAAGCATAAATTCTCATTTACTACAAGGCTTGGTTCAAATTTGGCAAATATAAACAAACAACCATCTTGAGTTGTTGTATTGGCTTGTTTGTTTACTTTATAATTTTAGTTGATTGGTTTGGTTGAATGATTGGATGTTTGTATGGTTAAAAATTAAGTAAAGAAACTAAGTTCTTGAGTGCTTAACAAATTAAACAAATCAGTCACGAATTAGTTAAAAGAAATAAAATAAGTTTAAGAATTCTAAAAAATTAAAAGAAATTTTAAAAGCCAATTCACCCCCCTCTTGGGAAGCTATTCCTAATTTCACCTGATTTAATATATAAATTTCCCCCTTGCATGAATCCTCGAACTACACCAACAGGTATCCCAAACTGATGCCTATGATGCTTACCCGGTCCCTGGTTCAAAAACCCTAGTTTAATTAAATAAACCTCAAATAATCTACTATTTTCACATTTTCCTAACTTAAAAACCTTAAATAAACTTTTAAAACCCATAAACTAGGAATCCTAATCCTTACCTCAACTTAGGAGCGTTTCCCGAAAAGTTCAGTTTAGAAAACTGACCTACTAGATGTGTAGAGAATCTTTCCTAGAACACCGTAGCGACCTCTGATCGTCGATTCAGGCTGAATCTAGGCTGAAAAACTAGAGATAAAATAGAGAGACGAGTTTAGAGAGAGAAAGATGAAGGAAAATAAGTTTCCTTCGTAGAGAAGCTTCCCTAAAGTTTCTTATACTCGACTTTGCCTTATAGACTTGTCGATGAGAAGATAGGACTTGTCGATGAAAAATTGAAGAACACTTGTCCACAAGGCCGTGAGCTCGTCGACAAGTTTCAGAACAACCAAAACCCTCTCGGTTAATCCTCGTTGATGAGACATGCATACTTGGTGACAAGTTTCTAAAGATCTCTTGTCGACAAGAAAATTCTACTTGTCGACGAGCACCTGTTTGTACCCTTTTACAATTTATTTTTCCTTCCTTCCATTTCCCCTTTTCCTTTTATTTTCTTTCTTATTATTTTAAATAATTAAAATTCCCCGGGTCGTTACATCAGCCGTCTCTCTCAGTCCGACGAAGCAGCAATCAGTGCAGTAGATTCCCGGCTATTTCTCTCTGCGTTTTTTCTTCTCCTCACTCTGTTTTTTTTTTTCAGCGGCATCTCTGCTTCATTTCGGTTGTCTACTCCTGCGATCTCTTCTTATATCAGCGTTCAATCTTCGTTCTTAGCGTTCTCTAGAACCACCGCCGTCGGCATCCCTCTCATCTTGTGTTCAAGCAGCTCTCTCGCTTAGTCCGGCGTTCTCTCAATTCTCTAGCTTCTCTGGTCCTCTCTATTTTTTTATTTTTGGCTATCTTGCAGTACCAGCCATCAAGGTATTCTCCATTTCGGCGTCTTCTCCAAGCTTCTCGGTTCGTGTCTCAGTCCTCCGGCAGTTTCTCAGGAGGGAGCGAGCAACAGTCTTCTCCTACCATATCTCTGAGTCTCAATCACTGGCGCTCGTTGTATTTCTCTAGCGTGTGCTCAGCACTCTTTCAGTTTCTTAGCGGTCATCATCTTTGTCATCGGCGAAAGTAGCGGCGGCAGTAGTACTCTCGTTTCTCTTAGTTCTATCATCGTCTCCGGTGCTCACGTGTTTTCAACAGCAATCATCTTCTCCAACACTCGTCGTCGTTCACTCTATCTGTCCAGACTCTGGCTTTCTCTCATCCCTCAATTACAAATTCTTACGGAGAGATTATTAAATCGAAGGTTTATTTTTTGGTTGTCACAAAGATCAGCTTTGACTTGATTCGGCGATTTTATTTATCTGAACTATATGACGTTATGGAAGCATCTGGTTCTTTATTGACCGCAAATACTGCCACAGGTTCTTCAACCTCTTATGAGATTGTTATCCCTAATCTCACCAGCAAATAATATCGTCAACTCTTGGATCTTTTATCGCCCTTGAATACCAACTCTGCCAATTTCGCTAGTAACCTTGTCTCTTGTCATTCTGCTACTTTTTCTAATACTGAATGGATTGTTGATTCAGGTGCCTCCGATCATATGACTTCCAATTTGTCTTCTCTTGGTAATATTAAAATTCTCAACCAGGCATGCCCCATTAAGCTTCCAAATGATGACATTATTTCTGTAACTCATATCGACACTGCGGTTTTCTCCTAATTTCTCTCTTTCTAATGTTCTTTAAGTGCCTTCATTTAAATTTAATTTATTGTCCATCATCAAACTTACCACTGATCTCAATTGTTGCCATACTTTTTCCTACCTTTTGTGTTTTTCAGGACCTGTCAATGAGGAGGCTTATTGGAACGTGTGAAGTACGAGATAGACTTTACCACTATAAACCTCCCTCCGTCTCAGTTTTCCACTCTCAGCGTGTTCCTAATACTTCTCTTTGGCATCGACGTCTTGGTCACCCTTCTATTTCATGTATTCCAAAAACCTTAAATGTTTCTTTTTCTCATTTGCCTTGTGATGTTTGTGCTAGAGTAAAGCACACTCGCTTACCTTTTTCTTTGAATACACATAAGAGCACATTTTATTTTAATCGAATTTATTGTGATATATGGGGTGGTTATCCTACAGCTTCATTTTCTAGTGCATATTATTTTTTAACAATCGTGGATGACTACTCGCGTGCTACATAGGTCTATTTTATGCGCATGAAATCTGATACTTTTACTTGCCTTAAGAATTTTTGCGCCATGGTAAAAAATCAATTCAATTGCACTATTAAGCACGTGTGCATTGATAATGGTAGAAAATTTCTATTTACTTTACTTCAAACCTTTCTCCATGATCACATCATTTTTCATGAGCGCACATGTGTAGATACACCTCAATAGAATGGTGTTGCCAAGCATAAACATCGTCATCTTCTTAATGTGGCTCGGTGTTTACATTTTCAAGCTAATATTCCCATTTCTTTTTGGGGTGAATGCATCCTCACATCCACTTATTTAATTAACCACACTCCTTTACCCAGCCTCAATAATAAGTCCCCTTATGAACTTCTTTTTCAGAAACCATCATCATACACACACTTGCAAGTGTTTGGGTGCTTGTGCTATGCCCAAACTACTCGCCAACATCGTGATAAATTCTCTCTCCATGCTCTTCGATATGTTTTCTTGGGTTATCCTGCTTATCATAAGGTTTATCATGTATATGATCTTGAAAACAAAAAATATTTCATCTCCCGTGATGTCACTTTTGAAGAAAATGTTTTTCCCTATCATCTCATATCTCCAATCCTTACACCTTCGCCAATCCTTCCTCTTCCTGTTCCTGATATACACCCTTTCTACTCTTTACCTACCCAACCAACCACACCTAATCCTAGCCCCTCATCTCTCCCTCCTTCTCCCTTGGTCTCCTCACCGATACCCTCGCCCTCACCCCCTTCCCCACCTCCCCCTCCACCCATCTTTTCACGACCCAAATGAGCTGATATTTAAATCAATATTTAATCACAATTAAATATAATCATTCACAAATGGGAGGTTTACAATCATGAGATAAATGGAGATTAATTGCAAACCACTTTCCAACTCATCACGCATTTCCAGCTTCTAGCTCTCCTGTCTCCAACTACAACAATCTCCCACTTGGAGACAGAGACGCCTCCTCAACCAGTATCATGAATAAATGATGTGCTCAAAATATAGGCATGAAGACCAACTGAAATTGAACACAACTTCAGCTTCTCTGTAATCACCACCTTAGTTAATATATCTTCCAGATTTTTGTTACCTTGGATTTTTTCAAGTATCAATACACCGTCTTCTATCAGAGATCTGACGAAGTGGTAACGCAATCCAATATGCTTAGTTCTAGAATGAAATGATGAGTTCTTTGCCAGATGTATCACATTATGACTGTCACTATACAAAACATTCATCTCCTACTTTAATCCAAGCTTCGTTAACAAACCCTGAAGTCAAATCATCTCTTTAGTGGCTTCTATCACTGCTACATATTCAGCTTTTGTAGTGGACAAAACAACAATCTTCTGTATCTGTGACATCCAACTAATAACTGTTGAGCCAACAGTGAATATGTACCTAGTGGTGCTTCTGCGATGATCAATCTCACCTACAAAATCAACATCTACAAATCCTCGGATTTTCAGATCACTTTTGCCGAAACATAGGCCCTTATCAATAGTGCCATGAAGATATCTCAAAATCCACTTCACTGCTTCCCAGTGTGTCGTCCTAAGATTTGACATATACCTGCTGACAGCTCCCCACTGCTTGGCCAATATCCGGTCTGGTACCAATCATAGCATACATTAGACTTCCAACGGCTGAGGCATATGGTACCTTAGCCGTGAAGTCTTTCTCTTCATCTGTCTGGGGAGACTGGTCCTTTAAAATAGGGAAATGACCTGCCAATGGTGTATTTACAATCTTGGCGCTGCTCATGTTGAACCTCTGTAAAACAGGGCTGATGTACTCTGACTGAGACAACTACAACGTGCCTTGTTTCTTATCTCTAGAGATCCGCATCCCAAGAATCTTCTTTGCAGGACCCAAGTCTTTCGTATAAAATTCCTCTGACAGTTGCTACTTCAATTTTCTGATCTCTTCTATATTTGATCCTGCGACTAGCATATCATCAACATATAACAGTCGAATAATATAGCTAGCATGATACCTTTTGAAGTAGCAGCAATGATCGGCATTGCATTTCTAAAAATTGTTCCTCTGCATACAGCTGTTGAATTTCTTGTAGCACTGTCTAGGAGCTTGTTTGATATGATACAAACTCTTTTTCAATTTGCATACAAGATTCTCTTTACCTTTTTCTGAGAAACCTTATAACTGTTGCATATAGATTTCCTCATCAAGATCACCGTGAAGAAATGACGTCTTCACGTCCAACTATTCAAGATGTATCTGAGGCAACAACACTTATAACAGATCTTGTTGAATCAGGTGTAATCCCAAGAGGGGGGTGAATTGGGTATTTAAAAATTCTTTGCCACTTATTTACCACTTAAACCCTTCTTATATATTTACCAATGAATTCTTGTTACTCAATTACTTATGTGCAATGCTATCCAACCTATACATGCAATTTAAACAATTTGAATGCAGTTTCGAAAGTAAAGAGTAAAAGGGAAGAGAGAAGATAAACACGATTTTTATGAGGTTCAACCGACTTGGCCTACGTCCTCGCCTTGAGCAACCACTCAAGGATTTCACTAAATCCCTACTCCTTAAATTGGGACGGAGCTTCCCTTATAATCCGCTACTTACAAGAGACACAACTTCTCCTACTCCGCTGCTTATAAGAGATACAACTCTCTCCTCAAACCCTGGTTCACACACCAAACCGTGTATACAATAAAAATCTGAAACACTCAAAAATTGCTTCGAATAAAAAGCTTGTGAGTACAATTCAAATTCCTAACACATTAACATATGATATAAACTTGAAGCTCAGAATGTGTGAAAACGATACAATCATTTTATGTATGATATGCTTCAACACAAAAAACCTTCTTTATCAAAAACTCCCAAGTAAAGAAATATTTGAAATGCTTTGGAGTATATTAGGGTTCTAGTTCACTTTGTAAAGATGCACAAATATGTTTAATGTGAACTTGTTAAAAGCTTTATCTTGAATTTTTTATCAATCTATATCGAAAAACTTTTTATCAAATATTTAATCACAACCCGATCTTTGTAATATGTAAATATATACGATATGTAATTCAAAGATCAAAATACTGAGTATAAGGTTTTCAAAACACAATATCCCTCAATAAGATAAATATTTATGAATACCAAGGATATATATTCAAGTGTTTTAATATATCTAAATTATGAATCTTTTAACTTAATACACACTTGAATCAAACCAATCAATCAACAACAAAACCTTAATCAAGTAATGATCTTGTTTAAATAAAATATGTATATGTATATGCACATTCAAGATCAACCCTTTAATGCTTAATCAAAAATAGATTTTTCAATAATATGCTCTATGAACAATATGTATATTTATATACTATTGAATCAAAAATCAATCAACCAATAGCTAAACAACTTTCTCACGTAATGATCTTTTCAAAAACAATTTTTATATGTATGTGCACACTCAAGATCAAAATTTTCTAATGATGTTCAATAACAAGTAATGATATGAGAAGTTCTTGAAAATAATAACTTGAATGATCAAACCTCAATACAAGAATGAGAATCTAGATGAGTAAACAAGTTCCCTTTAAGATTCTAAGTTGATGTGCCCAAGTTTGATGATTAGAAATTGAAGTGTAGACAATCGTATAGCAATATGAGCAAGTTTTCCAATATTCTTTCAACAAGATGTTCTCTTCTCTTTCTTTTGTGTCTTAGCATCGTTCTAGGGTTTAGATATTCAGTATATATAGTGACTTACCCTTAGGATTGATCTCAACCGTTGGATCAAAGAAATAGCTCACGAGTTTGTTTAATAAAAATCAAAATTTTGAGTTTCCCGCAGGTTCAGGTGCCTGAGGGTGAAGCCCAAGCGACCGAAGTTCCTTAACCCTTTGAAAAAATTTGCTTGGAATGCAAGGTCAGGCTCCTAAAGAGAGGAGTTCAGGCTTCTGAAGCCAGGTCAGGCGCCTGAGGTCACAAGGTCAGGCGACCGATGTGCCTCAGCCAACTTGCTGTGTTTCCCATTAATTCTTTAGGCTATCGAACTTAATCTTCAAGCGAATGAGGTTGAGTTTAGGCTACCGAAGTCCCCTTTTTCTCAATTTTTATTTTCTAATTTAAAAATCAATTTTGCTCCTTTTCTTGGGTCATTTTATAAAAATATTTTCCATGATTTTAGAAGTATTTCTAAGTCCATGAAAGTCCCCAAATGATATACATGAAATGCATGAATCCTAAAATTATTCTAAGTTATGTTGAGCCTCAAATTAAATCATATGAAAATGTAAGTACATGAGTTCTAAATACTCATTCCCAATATGTTCTTAAACTTTGCCGCTTGCATCTTGATTCTCGTACTCTTTGAGTTCCATGGATCTTGCTAAGATGTGTTAGCTTTACGTTGTGACTTCCATGACTCCTTATCTTTTCATGCATGCTTAATATAGGTCCTGTTCACAAACTCAATGCACTGATCAAATACCAAGTGATTTGTCATTATCAAAACCGGATTGGACTCATAGAGTCAACAGATCTGATGGTTATCAGCTTCATAACTAGTGCAAAAATGTCGGTGTAGTCAATTCATTCCTTCTGCTCGAAGCCTTTAACTACCAACAGAGCCTTGTACCTCCTGGAGCTGCCATGCTCCTATTTGATTCTATAAACCCATTTGTTGTGAAAAGCCTTCTTACCATTAGGCAACTTAGCTAGTTCCCATGTTTTTTTGGAGTTAAGAGACTTTATCTCGTCTTTCATTGCAAGCTCCCACTTGCTCACATCTCCTGCCTGACATGCTTTAACATAGCATTCAGGTTCTCCTCCATCTGTAAGAAGAAAATGGTTCACATACCTCCTATTTGGTACGTGCTACCGAGAAGATCTCCTAAGCTCTGGTGCTGGAGTAGGAGGTGGTGGTGCAACAATCTGCTCCACATGTTCCTCTTCTTGAGGAATCTCGGTAGTTTGCTGAGGATTCTCTGTATTCTACTGAAGTGTCCTTACACCTTCTAAAACATCATCCACATCTACAAAGGTCTTTTCAGACTCTGTAGACTCTATTGTTTGTCTATCCTTGTACATAATCTTTTCATCAAAAATCACATCTCTGCTTCTGATCATCTTTCTGTTTTCATCATCCCAAATGCGATATCCAAATTCATCTCCACCATAACCGATAAAAGTGCATTTCCAAGATTTCGGATCCAACTTATTCCTGACGTGATCATGTACATATACGACACAACCAAAAACCTTCAAGTGTGAAAGTATTACCTCTTTATGACTCCAAACTTCTTCAGGTAGACTATAGTCCAATGGTACTAAAGGACTTCTATTAATCAAATAAGCTACTGTGTTAACTGCTTCTGCCCAAAACGTCTTTGGCAAGCCTGACTGCATACGCATGCTTCTGGCTTTCTCGGTCAACGTTCTGTTCATCCGCTCGGCTACGCCATTGTGTTGAGTCATACTTGGCACAGTCCTTTCCATTCTGTAACATGCTCATAGTAGAATTTCTTGAACTTGGTGTCAACATACTCACCACCGTTATCTGTTTTCAGCTTCTTAAAATTCAAACCAGTTTCATTTTCTACCATCGCTTTCCAAATTTTAAAAGCATAAAAAACATTAGATTTATACTTTAGAAAGTAAACCCATACCTTCCGTGAATGATCATCAATAAACGTGACAAAATAATGCTTTCCTCCTATAGACAAAATGGTTGTTGGTCCTCATACATCTGAATAGACTAGCTCAAGTCTCTCATTCTTCGGGGTACTGATATTTGTTTGAAAACTGACTCTCTTCTATTTCCTAAATATGCAATCCTCACATGTATCAATCTTCACCGACTGTAAATCACTTAACTTACCCTTTGAGTGCATCACCCTGAGTCTCTTCTAACTCAAGTGTCCGAGTCTGGGCCTAGATCTGCCACAGTTGTTTGATCATCCATGCCTGTTTTCTCTAGCTCGACTCTCCATATTCAAGGCTGAATTCGAAGTGGTGCCATGGTTCGACTGCATTCTGATTTCCTCCGTCAAAATCATGTTGACAACCTCATCGTATACAAGCTTTGATTTTCCTGCGAAGCTACTAATGGCAAAAATGACACCACTCCAACTTTCGGGCAACTAACTGAGAATCAATAGGGCCCGAATCTCATTATCAAACGTTATCCCGACTGAGGCGAGTTTATCAAACAACTCATTAAAATTATTCAAATGTCTGCTGAAACTTTCACCTACAGACATGCTCATCGTAAATAGTCTTTTCATGAGATATACCTTATTTACGGCTAAAGGCTGCTCGTACATACTAGAGAGCGCATCCATCAGAGACTTGGTGGATGTTATATGCTTGATATTGAAGGCCACAGATATTGACAACGTCATTCTGATGGCTCCAAGGGCTTTTGGATCAAGCAACTCCCACTCGTCCTCATTTATGGATGCTGGCTTACCCTTCAACGGTAAGTGCAATTCATTCCTAAACAAATAATCTTCTATCTGCATCTTCCAGAAACTGAAATTATTGCCATTGAACATTTCAATTTTTGAGCACTTTTCATTCAAAATCTTGATTCGCTAATATAGAGATGGAATTAGCTCAAATGGATAGTGCAGTTGAATCCGGAACGATCGAAAAACCTAGAAATGATTCAAGACGCTCAAAAAACAGACCTAAAATGACTCTGAAAAGCTCAGTCAAAGTTTTAGGTCAAACCTAGTCAACTGGTCAACATTGACGTGGCAAGCTGAAGTGGCACCTACTGACGTGGCAGTGGGCCCACCTATTGACGTGGCACCTGCTAGTGTGTCAAGATGATGTGGCACCTGCTGACATGGCATTGGAGTCCACCTGCTGATGTGGCAGTGGGGTCCACTTGCTGACTTGGTAGCGGGGTCCGCAGGATGCCGTGGCAGCTGACAATGGCACCCCTGCTTACGTGGCATCCCGGCTGCCATGGCGCTGAGGTGGCAGGTTGGATCCAGGTCGAGGCCAGTTCTCGGGTTGACCCGGTCTGAGTCTGTATCCGGCTTGGGTCTGGTTTCCCAAGTCGGGTTGAGGTTGTTCGGGCGAAGACGATGTGTGCAATCGTGTGTGGCGCGTGAGGAGCTAGTCACCGGTGTATGTCGAAGCGTCTTGCTCCGGCAAGGCAAGTGAGGGCGCGTGATGCTTCTTCTGGACTTTGTTCGAGTTCCGGCTTGCACGGTTCTCTTCGTCTCGGTGAGCTGAATATGATGGTGGCCTAAAAACTTAGTTTTGATCCACTGGATAGAGCTATGATTTTGGGATCACTTCCGATCTAGCTTTTCTGCTCCAACCGGGCTCTGATACCACTTGTTAGGAACCTATGAGCAACCAGAAAGATGTGACACCAAAATTTTAATGTGGTTCAGTCAATATCAACCTACGTCCACTGAGCACACACCACAAATTCACTATTTTCCAAAAAATTACAATTCTCACTCTCTCTCTCTCCCTCTCTTCCTCCTCTCTTTCTCCTCTCTCTCTCTTTGAGCTTCTCACTTGTGTCTCTTACATTCCTCAGCTCTCTATTTATAGAGCTGATATTTAAATCAATATTTAATCACAATTAAATATAATCAATCACAAATGGGAGGTTTACAATCATGAGATAAATGGAGATTAATTGCAAACCGTGTTCCAACTCATCACGTATTTCCATCTTTTGGCTCTCCTGTCTCTAGCTACAATGATTGCACGTTATGACACTGTTGGCTCCTTCTATTTCTTTGTTAGATCTATATTAAATTTTCAAGGCTACTTCATGTGTCCTTACCCTTAGGTGTCAACTTTGTTTGAACAGTCCTAAACCATGTTCTGCAGGATTTTTTTTCAATTGTAAGATCATGTTAAACATGTCTTTCACCTTTCTTCAGAAGGCTAGAAATTGATTTAAAGGAATAATTTTTGGTGAATTATCTAGTGGTCAGGAGTGAAGTGACTGGGGCAATTGATTCCTAACTATGGGTTCAGGCTTGGAATTGCATGATGTAACCATGATCGAGTGATGAAAGAAATTCTTCCAAGTTTCTCATAAATAACACCAACTATTGCTACCAAAATTTGTCTGAGAGAATTTGGATTAATCAAAACTTCAATCACTTGTTAGGAATGAAAGAAAAATGGCTGGGAGAACCTAGGGTGTACTTTGAGGAACCGTTCCAATGTATAAGTCAGTAAATTTGGAAGGATTATATGATTGCAACAGTAAATGAGTGAGTGAGAATGAGATGAGACGAGATTTCTTACCTTCCCTAGGGACCCTTTTTATAGGCATTCAAGATATCTTCTTATTGGTTTCCTCACTAGTGGATATTTATTTGGATCACAGGGGTTACATTTTGGTTATGGATATGTTACTAGGAAGTAAAGATTGTTGTACTAACCCCTTACTTTAATTAATGGGTGCTACTTCTTTTTCATTAATATGTTGATGTCTTTTCATTTTTTGGTCTTACATAAGTTAATGTCAAGTTTAATGCCTAAGTCTCTTAATGAAGAAGAAATGCAAAAAACCTATTTATAAACCGTTGACCCAGTCGCATTCGTCAACAAAATGGTGCCTTCGTCAACGAAGTGCAGAAGGATGTTCGTCAACGAAAGGAGGGGTTCGTCGGCGAACCCTAAGCTTGAAATTCCTCTCGGAATTTCCTCTTTGACGACGCTTGAACTTTGTCGACGAATTGCAGAAGGGACTTCGTTGACGAAAATAGGGAGTTCGTCAACGAATCATGCTTTTTGCCCTTAAAAATTTCCCTTACTTCTTTTCTTATTTATTTTCCTTATTTTTTGGGTTCAAGTTTCTACAATAACACTTAAGCTTGTGTCTCATTAAAAATATACATAATGATTAAAAAAAGGTTTTAAATAAGTGCTTAAAGAAATTAGGGTGACAAACACTTTCCCTTCTTGATGTTTGGTGATAAGACACAAACTTTCTCTTAACTTTAAAAATCTAATCCACTTAAAAGGTTTGATAAAAAGACATACATCTTTCTTAAACTACCATAAAGTCCACAGACCTCCTCTAAGTTTCACAAAAAGGAAATGAAATTTTCCTAATATTTGACTTAAAAGATAAGCTCCTATAATGGTATAAATGTCTCAAAAATCAAATGTTAGGAAAAGTTTGTGAAAATTTTGAAACTCAAGGAAAATTTACATCTTTTTGCCAAACCTTAGGAGTGGTACATGAAAATTTTGAAATCTCATGGGATGTGCATGTCATTTTACCAAAAATAAAAGTAGGTCAATGTCTTCTATGTAAAACATTATCAATTAAATTTATAAAAATAGTCGTAAAAAAAAGTAAAATATTAATTAAAATAGTAAATGATTTTTTTAAGCATTGTTGACTTTTTGAGTTTGATCCCTATTTTGATAATGACAAACGATAGTATCTCATTTGTGTGTCAAGTGTATCAACAAGTTCATTTTTCTAAGCACAAATGATAGAAGAGAAATGGAAGCCATAAATGTACTTAAATCTCACACCAACCGGCATATTCCTTGGGAAATAAGGAGCAAAAGACTTGTAGATTTAATTCATTTTTCAAGTTGTAATAGTAATTAGGTTTTATATGTGCATGCATATTATATGATTAAATTGAAGCTCAAAAAATGACTTTTGATTGACCATAGGAATCCCAACCTTCATAAAAACATTTCATTTACAAAGTTAAACTTATTCCAAAAGGTTTTGAATGGTTTTTTAAGTTAAAAGTAGGCAAAAATCAATTTTACAAAGGGGTCGGTCAACCGACTGGTCAACCGAACAGTAGAGATGAGCACTTTTCTCGTTCAATTCATTCTTATCTTAAAAAGTATTCAACATGAAAGTTGTGGAATTTTCTCTTAACTTTCTTTTGATACCAATAAAGTCTGAATTGGAGTTATATAGAATAAGTTATGGCCAAAACACTGAAAGGTGTCCGTAATAGAAAAACTCCCTTCATATTTCTTCAGTATCATTGATGGGCGTTTTTATTAATCCATAACTTCTTATACTAAAACGTGTTCAGCATGAAAGGTGTGGGATTTTCTCTTAGCTTTCTGTTGATACCAATAACGTCCAATTTGGAGTTTTATAGAAAATGTTATAACCAAAATACTGAAAGGTGTCTGCATAAAAAACCCAAGGACAGCCGACTAGGGCTTGGCCCCAACCGACTAAAACTCGCGAATTTCAAGCCTCAGTCAATCAAGCTTGGCCTCAGTCGACCGACCCTCTCGGGAAAGCATTACAATGGTTGGAAAATGACTAGTTTTTGAAATATGATAATATTTTAATCCCTCAACGGCTACATAACGGCTATATGTGATTATTGCCTATAAATACAAGCCTTAAACACCTTGAAAATTTTAGGAGAATCATTGGGAAGTTTAGAAAAATATTTTTGATTCTCCCCTTTATTTTTTAAAATCTTCTTGTGCCTTAAAATTCATATTTCTACTGTTTCAATTTGAAAATTCTTCTTAGGAGAAAAATTGAGTTGGGGAGACTCCGCCCTGTAAAGAGGAACCAGTTTGGCTCATCATGGTAATTGAGCTGGGAAGATTCCGCCCCATAAGGAGGAACTAATTTGGCTCAACTTAGTAATTAAGTTGGGGAGACTCCGTCCCGCAAGGAGAAGTGTAAACGGCTTTTGCTCCGCCTGTTTAAATGAGCATGTTAGTGGAATCCTTGAGGGTTTGCTCAAGACGAGGACGTAGGCAGGATTGGCCAAACCTCGATAACAAATCTTCTCTCTCTCTCTCTCTCTCTCTCTCTCATTTAATTTCCGTACTTTAAATTTCTTACGTGTATGCTTGTTCGTTTAATGTTATAATTATTTTGCATACACACATTTATTTTAAATGAGATATGTTTCACACGTGTATATCTGTTACTCATTACTTAAATCATTTTACATACACACTTATATTTTTGAATGGGATATTATTTGTGGTTGAATGGTAAAGTTAATTTAGTCAAAAAGTTTTAAAATCCAATTCACCCTCCCTCTTGGAATCACACCATAACTGTCAAGTGTCCAAAGAATCCTTATCGCCTCAAATTCTTCATCACAAATGGGGCAAAAAAAAAAAAAAAAACTAACATCCCTTTAAACTTTGGCCAAAAATATATCTCCCACGATTTGACCCAAAAAAAATATATATATATATATATATATATATATATATATATATATATAAATCTCTCTTGAGGTTTCAAAAATTTCATAAAACTTATTTAATGTTTAATTATTGAGATTCTTATATTTATTTTTTGACAAACAGTGCTCTTCTACATAAGTACATAAGTACATGACCATCACAGTTCACATGGTAGCAGGGGAATAAATATAGTAGGTGGTTTCCACTCTTTTTTATCGTCTACGATACTGACATATAAGTCGGTGATAATATGAATTCATGATGGATTAAGATTGATAATAAGCTCTCTTTTTTTAATATTTTTTTATTATATTTAAAATAAGGGGCTTGTGTCCATTTGTTAAACCTAATAAGAAATTTATATAATATTTAAAATAATAGAAAAAAAAATTATGTCTTTTCAAATGTCATCAAAAGTTATTAAAAAATTTTAAACTTTATAAGTGTGGTTCATATTTTTGAGGAAAGGAGGCTCCAATTTCCTTTAGGGGAAATTAGTTTAATATTTAGCTAACACATGGTATGCGTGTGTTTTGAAATTTCAAGGATGGATTTGGTGGGGAGGGACCGATTGGTCTCCACCCACCATGCCAATACGTATTTTCTCTCTGCTTCTCCATTCTTAGTTTTCACCGACCAAAAGCGCATTTGGTGGGGCCCAGTCGGATTAAAGCACCTTGTCCATGTCTCCTGATTCTCCACTTCCGTCCTTCCATTCTCTTTTATCTTATTTTGCTCCAAGGGTAAGCACATGTTCGATTCGGTCAAATTCAATCAATTAATCGAATTAATTAAAATTTTTTATTAATAAGAACTATTAATCGAACCGATCGAATAAAGGAGTCTCCTCGAATCAAACCCGACCAAATTACCTGAAAAGGTAATTCGATTAACCATATTTTAACCGAATTAATTTGAAATTAATTAATAGAAACATAATATAATTATAGATTTTTTACTAAATACTAATTAAGGCATTAACAAATTAATATATACTAATTAACATATTAACAAATTAGCATCTACTAATTAACATATTAACAAATTAACATATACTAATTTATATTTAAATTTTAATTAATTATTAAATCGATTATTTCGGTTAACCGAATTAACATTCGTTTTAACCAAACTGATTAACCGAATTTTGTAAAACCAACCGAATCTTGTGTTCTTAACCGAACTGAATTGACCAATTTCGATCGGTTAATTCGGTTAATTCGGGTTTCCACAAATTATGCTCACCCCTATCTCTTCCTGTGCGTGTTCGTGTGTTTATTTATTAAATTATATATATTGAAAATGGTTCTCATATTTATATATTTGATATTAATGAATGTAAGACTAATTCGACACATGTATATGTGGAGGGGGGAGTACCCTATATTACTTCCCCCCAAAAATATATTATTTCTTCTTTGAGAATAAGCATTGTTCTCTAATCAAGCCTTTCATTGAATTATTTTGCTTAATATAATTAGTTTTACCTAGGTCTCACAAATAAGGCTCAAAATCTCTAGTATCATTTCTCTAGATAATTTTTTTTTTTTTTTATAGAGATGCTGTCGAGCATGCCAAATAATTTGTTTGATGAAACTTATTTTTAGAGCAATTTCATTACTGAAAAAGTATGCTAAATCCTTAGGAAATATCTTCTTTTTTTTTAAAAAAAAAAAAAGCTTGGAGGTTTGTTTTTTAGGTGTGGAAGGATTTTTTGGTATTATCGTAAAAAATATATGAAAAAATCAAAATTAAAAGTAAAATATTAATAAAATTAAAAATCCATCAAATTCATTTAAACCAAACAATAATTTTAAAATATGATTAAAATATTAATAGAAAATTCATAAATTTTGATTTCCATTTATTATGAAGAATGATGACACAAAAAAAAAACTAACAATATAAACAAATGCATTACTATTATGTGTTTGTACATCATTAATATTTAAATTTTTATATTTTTAATAAATAAAAATAAATTCTTATTTTAAAAGTATTTCATACAAAGAGAAAATAAATAAAAGATAATTTTTCTTATTATTTTCCTTTTCTTTTCTTTTTTTGCTAAAAAATCATTAATCTAAATGGAGTCTTACTATCAAATGGAAAAGCATTTGTCCTAATGTAATACACAATCAACTTTCCAATAGAAATAATATAAAATTTTTTCTATAGGTGATGAGATAATGGCAATATATATATATATATATATTATATTTGTTAAAGGTCTATTTGGAATCGTTTTCTATTTGTAGTTTCTATTTTTATACATTGAAGACATATATAATAAACACGAGTTTATTTATGTTGTCAATTTTTTGTTCTATTGTTAGTTTTCAACAACTTGTAAAAAATTGAAAATCATATTTTATGATGTTCAATTGTTTTGACAACCTCTTGTCACTAATTTTAATATCTAGAGATAGGTTTTTTGGATTATATTATTCATTTTTTTATACTTTTAAGTTAAAATTGAAATATAATGGTCATATGAATTTAAATATAATTAAAATAAATAATATAAAAATTATAAAAATATTTTTACTATTTTTTAGTTGTCATGCCCAATAAAATTTGTATCGTAAAAAAATTTGAAACTATTAAAAAACCTAAAATAATTATAATAATTATAATTTTTTATTACAGTATCTTTTGATGTGTATTATTTGTAATTTTATTATTTTAATAATATTTTAATAAATATTATTTGGTTTAAAGATGAAAATGAGCTTTTTTTTTTTTTATTTGTATTGATTTTATAAATATTAGCCAATTAAGTTTATGGTTTTTAATTTTTAGTTTTGTTTCTGATTTTGCATTGTTGTTTCTATAATTTTTTATAGTGATACCAAACAACCTCTAAGATGTTAAGGTGAAAGAATAAAATTTAAATTTAGTTTTTAAAGTTTAGTTAATGAACAAGAATTAGGGTTAAAATTAAATCAAAGTGGACTCAGCCCATTCATTTATTGATATGTGAATAGGAGTAAATGAGTCATGTTGGCTCAGATGCTACTCGAGTTTGACTTACTTTATAACTTGACTTAACTTAATTTTAGCTACTCAAGATCGAGTTCAGGCAAACCATTCAAGTAGCTTGACAAGTTAAGTTTGAGTTTTGTAATACTATTTGCAAGCCTTACAAAATTTTTATATTTTTATAAACCTTTTTAGAAGAAGATAAAAAATAAATAAATAGAATATGTCAGTTTAAGGAAAACAAACAGTTACAAAAACATGATTAAATCCTTCTCAATCTCCTAACTCCTAAAAAAGTTCTACCTTTGAATATTCGCACAAACAAGAGACAATAAAATCACTTTTTAGGACAATACTGTCTTTGATTCTTTCTCCATATTTCATACATACATACTAGAACTTATGAGTTGAAATGAATCAAGTTTGTTCATGTTTAAGTTCGGTCTGTACATTAGGGTTGTTTGAAACCACTTATAAAAAAAATATTTATCTGAAAAATTAATTATCTAAAAGTAATTTGTGATTACATATTATGAGTACTTTTTTTTTTTTATATATAAGTACTTAATTTCTTCAAAAAAATATTTTTTTAGAAAATACTTAGATTTTAAAAAAAAATAGTAATTTCGAAAATATTAGTAATTAATAATTTCCTTTTATACTTCTCATATAAGTGTGTTCCATCTACACAAAGAACTGAAGAACATGGAAAAAATCCCTCAATTGAGGCTGTAAACAACCAAAACATACATATTAACACTGTAGAGTTGTTAGCATCAGGAATTATCTCTCCATAACCACTTTTCTTTCTCCTAAGATTTGACTCACACATAGCATACATCCACATTGATGGCATTTGATATGAAAGATCCAAATCTCCAAAAATCCTTACAACTGTCAGTTGCTTCCCAAGTCATACATTTGTATACAATACATGTTATTGATACTTCGACATCATGTGTGCTTGCAAAGCTGTAATTGAGGCACCAACATCAAATAAGGATAACTTCAACTGTGGGTAGTTCTACAAAAGAGTCTTATTGATGCATGTATGGGATCTCTATACTGTATAATTTCAAAGAGCCCATGTTTCCTACATCAATAGGCATGCAACCTCCAAATGCAGCTCTTGTCTACATTGCACCTAACAACCCATGTTATTGGGCTCGATTGCACCACCTTGAAGTTGTGGCATGTTTGCACATGGTGCACATGCACAAAGTGTATCAATTCATCCTTTGGGTCGAAAATCATATCCTTAAAAATTCTGAAATACCATCCCATCGAGTTCCCTTAAGGGAACTTACAAATTGGTTTTTGATATCACTAACTTCAACATTGATCATGCACGCTAATGGCATCATGTTGCATACCTGTCTCTCAGCCGCAGCTATATTCTTAGGAGGCAAACAACTTCTTCATGCTCAACCCCATAATCTTTTGGTCCAACCACCTCATTTACCCCACCTTCAGGCTCTTCAAAATCCTTCTCTAAATCATCTTCTTCCTTTAATTCACAATTATATTCAATGTCAAGTCACATTGGCTCAACCATGTACGCCCCCCTCTCATTCATTACAATTAATGGAACCGTTTCAAAGTTTGGTATGGATAGAGCCCCAGCTAAACTTTGGTCATGCCTATACTTAGTTGGTGGTCACGGTTTGTCATGAAAAGTGGGCCCCATATTAAATATGTGCAAGTTTTTCTCTTTACATGCAAGCTCTGTTGACAAAAATTCTAGCTAAAACAATATACCTAGCATGTCATTCAAATCCAAAGCTACCATCACTTGTGAAAGGTGATTGCACAACCTATGTGTCTTAGCAATTATGAATTCATTATATGATTGATGATGAAAAAATGTCTTCAATTGCACAATTGAAGCTACACTCATACTCATGCTTCGGAGGATGTGCTTAACAAAAATTTTGGCTATATACACCAAAAAAAAAACTGCAGTCCAATGCAATTAGCACATCTAAATCATCCCTTATCGACGCATTGACATAGGCTACACTTCCACCACCTCTTTGGTGCAAATATCTTGAACTTAATTCTAATATGTTATCATTATGATCGATGCCTAATCCTTATGATTGATGATGAAAAAATGTCTTCAATTGCACAATTGAAGCTACACTCAAACTCATGCTTCGGGGGATGCGCTTAACAAAAATTTCGGCTATATACACATAAAAAAAAAAAAAATCTTCAGGTCCAATGCAATTAGCACATTTGAATCATCCCTTATCGACACATCGACATAGGTTACACTTCCACCACCTCCTTGTTGCAGATATCTCGAACTTAATTCTAATATGTAATCATTCTGATCAATGCCTAATCCTTCATATATTTTATGTTTGAGGTTTTCTAACTTCATTCTCCTTCTAGCTCGAATTGCCTTCATTAGCCTAATACTGTACTCAATACCGGTCGACCCAAGTATAATCTCATTGTCAACGTATAATAAAACCGCAATTTTATTGTTGACAAACTTGATGTAATTCTAAAGTTTCAACACCAAATCTCTGTCACTTCTCAATTGCATGCAATATATTCTTCTCTTTGAAATCGCAATTTGTTGATTACTATCCTATTGATAAATATATTCATACTCTAATAACTAGCATTATAGATTTCTGAAATTAGGATAGCTTCCCAAGAGGGGGGTGAATTGGGAATTTAAAAACTTTCTTTTTAATTCCTTTTAAGAATACTTAACTTCTTTTATTATTTATCTAATTCTTTTACTTGTTTGTTTAATTTGTCAAACGATAACTTGGTTTCTTTTATAGAATCAACAACACAAGCACTTAAACAACTAAATCACCAATCAACCTTTCAATTAACCACACTATCCAAACTAACCAAACACAATTTGAAGGCAAACAACCAAACCAAAATTAAGATATACAGTAGTAAGAAATTAGGATGGTTATTTGTTTATGTATGCCTTATAAATATGAATCAAGCCTTATAGTTGAATGATATGCTTGTTAAAATAAATTTGTTTCTTTTATATGATTTACAACCACACATCCACACTCTTCCCAAAATTCAGAATTCAAATAAACTCTTAGTTAATTTTCTTTAGGTGTTTTAACCAAGTAACGTACTCCCGTATGGTTTCCGCAAAGTATGGTTTAACCAACGTACTCCCTTTCGGTTTCCGCAACCCAAATCAAAATTAAACTTTAAGTTTGTTTGATTTCCAAATAAACGTAGTGTATATGATTTCAAATTTAAACCATCCGCGCAATATAAATATGCTGAAAATAAAGAGTAAGGGAAAGAGAGAGTGAGACACAGGATTTTACGAGGTTCGGCTTCAACACAGCCTACGTCCTCGCCTTTGGCAAAACCACCAAAGGATTCACTAAACCTGTTCCTTTACCGGGTGGAACAATACCTTTATACACTCCTTCAAAAGGCTAGAGCAGCACCTCTCTAAGCGATAATCCCTCGCCTAGCCAACGATCCAGCAAACCCGGAATCGTCACAATCTACAAGAATATAATATAAATTTTGCGTACAAAAAATACTCCCAAAATTTAGAGCAGGTTGTACAAATTGAAATGTAAATTGTACTTCAAAAAACCAAAACAAAATAGAATATATGAAGCTCTAAAGTTTTTAGAAGTCACCAATGGTTCGTTTAAAAGAGAAATGGAATTGCAACCCGGAACCGAACTTTGATATTCTACCAGAATTGTAGAATTCTTCTCCAGCAAAAGATGTGAGCAAAGAAGAACTTCAGAAGAATTTCAGCACAAGATGAATTTCAAATTTTATCTGATTTCTCTCTTTTCTTGTGTTTTCAAGTCTTGTATTTTTTCATTACCCAAAGAGGTATTTATAGGCAATTTAAAAGATCAACTTCCACATCAAATTAGGTAAACTTTGAAAAAACATTTAATTTTGAATTTCAAAATTTTGAAAGATCAACATTCACATCAAATTAGGTAAACTTTGGAAAAACATTAAAATTGTTGACTAAATTTTGAAATTCAAAATTTTGAAAGATGTTGTCCATATCAAATTAGGTAAACTTTGAAAAAACATTAAATTGTTGATTAAATTTTGAAATTCAAAATTTTGAAAGATGTTGTCCATATCAAATTAGGTAAACTTTGAAAAAACATTAAATTGTTGATTAAATTTTGAAATTCAAAATTTTAAAAGAAGCTTCCCTTTGAGATTTAAAATTTGCTCCACGTGGCAGTCGTCTGCCATGACATGGCAGTCATCTGTCATAGTTAAAATTTAAACCCAAAATACTTTTATTGACATGACAGTCATCTGTCATAGTTAAAATTTAAACTCAAAATACTTTTATTAAACCCTTCAACTTGCCAGTCGTCTGTCCATAGACAGACAGTCATCTGTCAGGTGCACTGCTTATCAGAAATTCAATTTTTATTTTGAACACTTTCCTTCCTTTAAGACCTTTGTTACTTTAATTTCAAAAACATGTTTTAAGCTCTTTAAAACAAAGTGTTTCTTAGTTTCTTTTGTTTTTATAAGAGCTTCACATATCTAAATGACATTTGGTTTTAAAGTACTTACAACAGTTCTTCTAATTATGGTCTTCTTAAATCTTTCAGCCTCCTTCAGCCTTTTGAGGTTCACTTTTGACTTTGAGTTTGCTTGCCCTTAAGCTTATTCATTTGTTATTCATTGCCTTCAATATTCTGAGGCGCTTTCACTAGATTAACATTGAGCTTCAATTTATCAACCTTGAGAGTTCTTTTACCTAAAACGCATCACTTAACATTATATGTTAAAGTGCTCTTCATTTTGTTATCATCAAAACAGGATTGAAAAGTCCAGTTAAGTCAACAATTTCTTTTCTTCTAAATCTCAGTCACTTTTCAATTTATAAACACTATTTAACTACCCCTATAACTAAGTTCTAATGATTAATTTACTAATTAAGTGCCAAAATTAATACTTTTACTTCTAATATATTCAAATCACCTAATATTTAATCTAACCAAATGTAAATATTGTTCACCGGTACTATAATGAAATTATAAGAAATAAATAACTAAACACAATTATCATAACTAATTAGTAAGGCATGAGGTCACCGTTCAATATAATACTAGCTAGTAATACTATGTTTTACATAACTGAAATCAACAATTTTAACTTTGTAATTTGAAAAAAAATTAAAATATTTAAATTTTCAACTAAACTAATGTAAATATTTATTTTTCTCAGAAAAACTAAAAATTAATGACAACTTACATATTATTTCAATTTGACAAAATAAAATATTATTTCCCACATAACAACTAATTTTTCAGCTCAATATATTTTACAAATGAAATTCTTATTATTTGAAATTTCAACCAAGCTAATGTAATGATTATTTTCTTACAAAACTAGATTTTAACCGTAACTTAAGAATAACTTTTTTATTAAATTATTATTTTTATTCAAAAAATAATAATAGAAAATACTTCTTTAACAAAATGTTGGTGCTTCTGAAAATTTTTGAACAAATATTAACTTCTATTCGAAACAAATATCTGAATAAGAATTTCGCAACAAATATTAATTTCTATTTGCTTTAAATCAACATTATTTCTAACAAAATTTCAACAAATAATTATTTTCAAGTCAATTAAAATTATTATTTTCACAATAATATATTATCAAGGTTGAAAAAAATAATTTCACGTGTAATAAGATATTGCAAAATTAGAACACAATAATAAATATTATGATTAAATTATAATAATATTAAACAAATGTAATTTCACATACATTGTAGAGACCCGAACCATAAAAATAAGGAAATTAAATAAGAAAGGAAATTTTCAAAAAAGGGGAGCATTAGGCTTCGTCGATGAGGTCCATGTTCTCGTCGACGAAGGCTCTTATGTGGTTTGTCGCTGAAATTCAGAGTCTTGTTGACGAAGAGATCTCGAACGAACCAAAAATATCAGGCTAGGGTTCGTCGACGAACAACCTTTGTGGTTCGTCGATGAAGGCGCTGCTTTGTCAAAAAATTTGACTGAGTCAAGAGGTCTCTAAATAAGATTTTTGTTTGCTTCTTCATTAAGAAAATGAAATCTCTCTCTCTCTCTCTCTCTCTCTCTCTCTCTCTCTCTCTCTCTCTCTCTCTCTCTCTCTCTCTCTCTCTCTCTCTCTTTCTTTGATCATTCGTCGTTCATCACTTGTATCGATGATCGGAAGTTACCATGAGAATCAAGGAGCGAACATCTACAATCCTAGCGAAGCAGATTCTTGATCTCGTGAAAAAGTTAGGGTTCGATTTTCGAGTGTCTCGGATTATTTTTCAGGAAATAGGTAAGGAGATTAAGATAAGTTAGCTTTTAAATGAAATTGAACCGTTTGAAATGTTTATGAAGTAAGTATATTCGGGTTTTCAGTTGAAGTTTCTAAAACCAACTGTTCAAAAGATCTATTTTCAAACCTAGGATATATGTTATGTTATTTTTAGTAAAACGAACGGTGGAAAGCTCGGTTTTATGTTTTAAACTATATATGCTATGTTTTTTTGGTTGCCCATGGGCCATATTCAAAGAACAAGAAATTGTGTGGCAGGTGAATGATATGTATATATTATTTCATAATCGAAATGATGAATGTTTGTGAAATACTGGAACTATTTATGAAAACACAGGAAGATTTATATGATGGCCGTGAGGGCAAGTTTTATATGTATGATGGCCACGATAGTCGAGTTTTGTACTATATTAGGTTTTATATGAAATGAATATGAAATATAGTTTTATTACTTAAATTGCACGATATGCTTTAGGAACCTTGATGGACCATTATGTTATGAGTACGATACCGTTGCTAGGAATTATGTATGTGACCATGTGCGTCCACACTGTACTATGAGAGTGTTGTGGATGGTTTATGCCGATGAGCTTCGGTAGAGGGTGTACCATACCTAGAAGCTCGAACTTTCAAGACACAGTAGGGCAATCCGGGTCACGCAAGTAAGTTGCAGATGCCTGCGTAGTCGGGGTTATGACGCGGATATATGTTGACTTTGTCTGGGTTGATCACCCTGGGCTTAGTCCAGCCTTCGAGTAGCACAATATTGACCACGGGGGTTTATACATGGCGTTAGTCCCAGGAGATGTCTTTTATGTATATCTATATATTTATATAAATGATGTTATGAAATGACTGAACTGTTTATGTCAGGAAGATGAAACAAGTATTTCCAATTGTATAAGTACGTATGATGTAAAGACAACTATTTTAGGTTATATGAAGAATTGATGTTTTTTGTAAACACTAACGCATACTGGCCACACATTGATATTAGCTTGATCACCTTTACTGAGAAGTGTCTCACCCCAATATACAAATCATCTTTTCAGGAAATAATAGATATCGTGCTTAGCAGTGTCGGGGGTGAAAGTTAGAATAGTATTTTTGGGAAAATCTGTATGATCTCAGGTGTATGTAAGTTATGTTGTAAGTTAAAAAATATGTATTATGGTTGTGTGGACAGAACTAGTTGTCCAGTTTTAGGTCGGATTGTAATATGGATGTTTGAGAACTTATATGTATGAAAGGATTTAGAACTTTGTATGATCTCAGGTGTGAAGAATGTTTCATTGCTTTCGCTACATTTATGTTGAATGATTATGATATCAAGTACACATACGTCACTAAAGTAACACCTCAGACCCACATGACGAGTCAGGACGTTACATACATAAACTCTAATCTCACAAAAATATATTAATATAATACACATTAATCACAAAAGTACTGATATCGCAATGAAATCAATACAAGAAATCAAAGTACAAACTCCAATTGCTTAGTTCTACTACAACAGGGGGCAAGGGGTTGCCACATGACATGTGGGCAAGAGGGCATGGGGGAATACCCCCAGGTGGTAGTGCGAGTTGCGAGAGTGTCTTTCACGAGGTCAGGTGTTCAAACCCTTTCGGGTTCGTTTCCGCCCCTGGACTCCTGAATTTACCCTCCCTTTGGAGTTGTGGGGTCAACTTCAAGGGGCGCAGGATTAGTCACGTGGACCATAAAACGGAGACGTGGAAACCCGGTGCGTTATCCAAAAAAAAAAAAAAAAAAAGAGGGATGGGGGAATGGAATAATTTTGACCATTGATTTTTTTTTTTTTTTTTTTAATATAGGAATCGACTTTTCAAAAGTTGATTTTGACTTTTATTTGACACAACATACTAGGGTAGGGGGCACGCGAGGGAGCATAGATAGAGGGTCTAACACGTGGTAGATAGGCAAGGGTGACCTAAGGGGAGGAAATCTAATCATTGACTATTTGAATTTATATATAAGTACCAACTTTTGTAAATTCAGTTCTAACATGGATAAGACCGCACTCTGTTGAGTGCATAGAGTTTTAATTTTTTTTTATATGTAAACCGACTTTCGATTAGTCGGTTGAGTTTATTTTTGTAATTATTTGTCCAACTATAATATAGTCGTATTTATTTTATTTTAAATTAAGTATTTTCGTGAAAAAAAAAAAAAAAAAATCTCTACATTCATTCCTTTTAATACGTTTTATATGCGCCAATACATGGTATTTGGTAAAAAGCGAGGGAGACGAGAATTTGAATTCATGAGGACCGTTGGGGGAGAAAGGCAAATGAGGACAAAATTTGACATTCCCAATAAAGGCCGGTATTATTGTCGGAATCGGGTGAGTTGACTCGTGAGTCGTGACTGAACTGTCTGGTTGTGGTGATATTCACGAGGCATTGGGTGAAGACTGAAAGCATTGGATGCCTAACTTCAATGCCTTATGTGAAATCAAGTATTCAATGTGGGCCATCGTCACAATGCCCTCCTACTTTCTCTATGATAATTGGTATGGTTAATTTGATAAATTAATTAAAATAAATAAAACTTAAATTAAATTATTTTTAAAAATAAAAAATATTAAGTTTTTATGAAATTTGATAAAAAATAAATAAATAAGATTTCAAAAGTGGCACAAATTTTTTTTTTTTTTGTAAAATATAAAGAAAGTTTATATATTTTTGACAAATTTCAAAAAAGGTTTGTAAAAATTTTAAAATATGTGAAGGGGTACTTAAATATTTTTTGAAACTAGGTTAGTGTCTTTTGCTTTTAGTTACCCAAATGGATGAAAACTGTCTGTCCATTGGCGCACTCCTGGTAATTCACCAGCATAATGTCCTCAAGGGGGAAATCGAACCCATGATATTGGGGTCAACAAAATCACAAATCGTCCTTACCGCTTGAGCCTGGCTGGACTACATTTTTCATGTTGTGTGCAATAAAATCGATACGAAAAGGAAGAATGACAATCATCTGTACATTAAGAGTTATAGAAGACATTTGCATATGACAACAAGGAAAGTCACAGAATCAATTTACAAATAAAAAATTATAAAATCCATTCTCTCACATTTTAATCATCTCAAATTAATTTATACTTACTTCATCCTAAGTAAGTCCTTCAAAATTTCTTAATGACACTAAATTTAAAAGTACATTATTGATGCACAATTCCTTTCTCTTTTAATAAATTAAGAATTGACATTTATATAAAATCGAACTAATAAACTCCTATCATTCTTTATAATTAGTCCTTCGTCACTAATGCCTGATTAAATCAATTATTTCAATTTTAGAGGTCAATTTACTATTTACTCATTGGGCTTTCAATAAAATTTAAGTTTTTTTTTAATTTTATTTCATTTTTATCTTTTTGGGAGACATGAAGATAGGACATGGGACCTGTACAGATTCTACTTGTCAAATTTAATTCAAATCGGCTTTGATGTATAAATTATAATTCTTAATTCACATGTAAACCCTTACCCTGTAAAGATCCTATACTATGGATATGGTATGACATTATTACATATTGACAACAAACTTTAAATAAAACTATTACGGGTTTGGGCGGAAGTACCATAGTGTCCAAAGTCGCCCATCCAAGGGTGCGTCAGTGGGTGAGCAACTTTCACCCCCAGGTCTCAATTAAAAGACCGGGACTCCTTTTTGAAAATAATCAGGACTTGATTTTGAAAACTCGAGACTCAATTTTGAAAACTTGGGACTCAATTTTGAAAAGATTGGAACTCGTTTTTTAAATAAATGGACTCATTTTTGAAAATAAAAGGGGACTCAATTTTGATCCTCCCATTCCCGGGAATAAAGTCAATTTCAATTACGTCGGGTCTTCCCAAAACGGTCTGATTAAAATTAGGGTGTCTACAACTGCCCCTCTTTGTAGGCTTCATTGCTTCAATGTAACAGTAGGAATTCTCCTATGTTATTTGTAACAACAAGTTTACAAAGATAAAAGACACCTATTTTAATTAGGTCACGCGACTGCCTCACGCTTTCAGATCAATCAGGTGCTTTCTGCCATGATCAAAGAGGACATTGCACAATTTTTTGGGATTTTATTTTCCTTTTTTTCTTGTTTCTTGTTTTTTGTTTTTTTGTTCTTTTTTTTTTTTTTTTTAACTTCTTCTTGATGACTTGCTATGGATGTGATAATTCGAGCCACAACTGGTTCATTGACTTGAGCCAAAACAACTCTGTGGGTATTTCAATGTGAAATCCTAAGTTTGGAAAATGGTTACTCTGCTAGGTCTGACCAATCGAGTGTAGGATCTCAAGAACTTCTCATATGTAGGATTCTGAGAGTATACTGGCAGCTCGAGTGTTGGTGTAATGCCCCGACCTATCACGTGGGTACGTGGTGCTACTTTAGTAACATCTGTGTACTTGATACCATATTCATCATATAAATGCAGCGAAAGTAAATAAAACATTCTCCAAAATCCATTACCAAAGTTCTAAACTATTAAAATATATAAAAGTCTCCCGATATCCATATTACATACCGACCAATAAAAGAAACTAACTCAGTCCGTACGACCATATTACATGGCCAGGAAACTTCACACATGACTTAAATATAGTAGATTTCTTACAGACACTAACAAAAACTAATTGGCTACCACCCTGCCCAGGGTTCGGTATACTCTACCTCAAGATGGCCTTGAAAAGATAATTTGTAGATGGAATGAGACACTTCTTAGTAAGGAAGATTAAACTAACATTAGTGTGTGGTCAACATGCATTTAGTGTTTACAGAAAACATTCATCCTCCATTTAATTGAAAATAACTATTTTACATTGTACTCACTTTACGCAGTTGAAAATACTCGTCTCGTTTCCATAGTATAAACAGTTACGTAAATAAGTAACATCATTTACATAAATCTACAAATATGCATAAAAGACACTCCTTGGGACTAAACACCATTTACTTTCCCCATGGTATGGGTTGTGCGGCCCGAAGGCTGGACTTAGCCCTAGGGGATCAACCCAAACTAAGTCAAATCATCCATCTACTAACTATGTTTGCAGGCATCCAAAACTTAGTTGTGGGTCCGATTGCCTTACCACTTCCTGGTCCGGACTTCCAGGGAAGGTACCACCTCTCTGTAGGCTAATCGGCTAAAACCACCCTACACTTCTATCCAAACTAATGTGGGCGCATATGGCCAAATACTGAATCTCTAGCAACAGTACCGTACTCATAATACAACTGGTCCTAAGGGTTCTTAAAACATATCATGCAATTTAAGTAATAAAAATTGTAGTTCAAACTTATTTCATATAAAACATGTCATATTATAAAACTTGGCCCCGACCGTCATATACATTTCGGCTCACAGCCGCTAAACATAATCTCGACCCCTGGCCATCAAATAGAACTTAGCCCCTAGCCGTTAAATAGAACTCGGCCCTCGACCATTAAAAAGAACTCGGCCCCTTGCCGTCAAATAGAACTCGGCCCCTGGCTATCAAATAAAATCCGGCCTATAATCATCATATCAAATCCTTGTATTTTTTACAAACAGTTCCAATATTTCACAAACACTTACAAACTCAATTATACAATAACCCCCAAAATATTATCCACTTGCCACACGATTTCAGTATTTTGAACATAACTCGTAGGCAACCAAGAAACACAGTATATTTAGTTTATAAGGTCAAACCATACTTTCCACGATTCATTTTTACTGAAAATATCATATCATATATCCTAGGTTTGAAAAAGGTCCATTTCGAACGGTCGGTTTTCGAAGTAACAATTGAAACATAAATATACGTACACCAAATACATTTCAATCGGTTCAAACTCGTTAAAAAGGTGACTTAACTTAATCCCCTTACCTGTTTACTGAGAGATTTCTTACAACGCTCTTATAGCCCACCCTACGGCGATACGAAACTCAAAAACCCTGAAAACACATTTCCCCTAGTTTAATTAACTCAAAACCCAGATTAGCAACCATTAAACATCCCTAGGCCCATACACCCAATTTAAATAGTTAAATTCTAGACAAATAGCACATTTCTACCCTTACCTCAACTTTGGAGCGATGCCTGGAAAACCCTAGTTCAAAAATCTACTCCGCTATACTTGTAGAAAAACGCCTCTAGATCCTCGTAGTAACTCCCGATCATCAATTCGAGTGATGAACGGTGAGAAATTGTAGAGAGAAAGGGTGGGGTGCGGTTTAGAGAGAGAGAGAGAAATATGATTTCTTAATGAAGAAGTAACTTAAAAATCTATTTATAGGTCGTTGACTTGGCCAACTTCGTCGACGAAATGGAGCCTTCATCAACGAGTTGCAGAAGGATGTTCGTCGATGAAAGAAAGGGTTCGTCAACAAACCTTAAGCCTGAAATTTCTAGTCATTCGGGATTCCTTCGTTGACGATGCCTGAACTTCGTTGATGAGACACATAAGGCCATTCATCGATGAAAACAGGGGATTCGTCGATGAGTCCTACTGCTTGCCCTTTTAAAATTTTCCTTCCTTCTTTTCTTATTTAATTTCCTTTATTTTATAGATTCGAGTTTCTACAATCTCCCCTCCTTATAAAAATTTCGTCTTCAAAATTTGCTAACTGTTACCAATCACATCCTCAATTCACAATCCATCTCTACAAAAGAGTCGATAGCCACCTACATAGCGGTCCTGTCCCAAATTTATTAATTACCCTCACTTATGGTGGAGGAATACCTTAGTTACACATAATGTCTTGGGAGATTACAATATCATACCAAACTCTCCTAGAGACCATCCATATATGAAAACCGTAAACAATTAATAAAAACATACAACCTTACCTTACCTAACCCGCATACAAAACCAAACACCTACTTGTCTAGTGTTGAACCTCTTTGAAAAGCTGGGGGTACTTCTGACGTAATCTGTTTCCAATTCCCAAGAAGCCTCCTCAACTGCATGATTACGCCATATCACCTTCACTAATGGTATATCCTTAGTACATAGTTTCTATATTTTTCATTCCAGAATCTGAACTGGTACCTCCTCGTATGCTAGAGCATCCTCAATCTCCAAAGGCTCATAACTTATCATGTGCAAAGGATCTGGTATGTACTTCCTCAGCACTGATACGTGGAAAACATTATGAACTCTAGATAATGCTGGGGGTAACGCCACTCGATAGGCAACTGGACCAATCCTTTATAGAATCTCGAATGACCCAATGTACCTAGGACTCAACTTGTCTTTATTCCCAAACCTCATCACCCCTTTCATCGGAGTAATCCTAAAAAATATCATATCACCAATCTCAAACTCTAGCTCCCGTCGGCGAGTATCCGGATAACTCTTCTACCGACTTTGTGCTGCTTTAATCCTTTCCCTAATAAGCTCAACCTTTGCAGAGGTTTGCTGAACTATGTCCAGCCCCAAAATCTGTTGCTTGCCTACCTCATCCTAGTATAACGGAGATCGGCACCGACAACCATACAAAGCCTCATATGGTGTCATCTCGATACTGACCTGATAACTGTTAATATTCGCAAACTCAATGAGGGTAGATAGCGAATCCAACTATCCTCAAAATCTAGCACACACGCTGGCAGCATATCCTCTAGAATTTGAATGGTCCTTTCGGACTGCCCATCCGTCTACGGGTGAAACGTGGTATTGAAAGTGAGTTGAGATCCCAATGCATCCTGCAAACTCTTCTAGAACTAAGAGGTGAACTATGGATCTCATTTTTTTTTTTTTTTTTGTGTGATACTTGGAACCCACGATTTCATCCTTGCCAATCATTGTTATAAACCTATGATACTTTGGAGTCAATAGTTTTATCCTTGCAATTATAACTAATCATTAGCTATTAATATATGTAAGTATTGAGGAGATTCTACAAGTATGTTTCTCCATTGATAGCATGGTCCTTAGACCCGATTAAGCTAAAGTGCTTATCTACTAATGTTGTGTTTTGTGGCTTTTATACTTGGTGGAGTTCATAAACAAAGGAAGAAAGGCATATGTGTTGAAGTATTTGGTGCTCTGCAATAGGCATTCGTCGATGAGTGGGCCTCATTCGTCGACGAATGGAGATTCCGAGAGTATAAGAAAATTTAGACATTCAGAGTCATTGATGAATAGGCCTCATTCGTCGACAACTGGAGATACTGAGAGAAGATAAAAGTTCAGACATTTAGAGTCATTGATGAAAAGGAATCATTCATCGATGTTTGGACAGCAATCGTCAACGAATCAACCCTTTTCATCAACGATTGCTCTCGAGCTTGCGAGGAAGAATTCAAATTTTGAATGTGAACGTTGGGACAGTTGGGTATTTGGAGGGGAGCCTCCGAGGGGTTGTTACATATGTCATTCTAGGCATATTGTGTAAGAGTGGAGATCATTGTAACCATTGTATTGTGTACTTTGATTTTTCATAGTGAAAGCTTTGCCAATTGCTCCCATGGATGTTGGCTTTGCCGAACCACGTATATTTTTGTATTGATTCTTGTTGCTTTCATATATACTGCATCCGTGAGTTATATTTTGGTACTTCATTGTTTGCTGCGTTTATAAATTCCTTTGTGCAACCTCGTACTCTTTTCACAACAATTGGTATCAGAGTGTTGTTGTCATGGCATCGAGTTCTTCTTCTGTAAGGTTTGATGTTGTCAAATTTTATGGAATTGGAAACTTTGGTTTGTGGCAGAGGAGAGTGAAGGATTTGCTTGTGCAGCAAGGGATGGTGAAGGCTTTGTGTGGTGTTTACCCAAAAGGTATGAATGAGGAAACTTGGAGAGAATTGGAAGTAAAGGAGGTTTCCACAATACATTTGTGTTTGGCCGACGAAGTACTCTATCATGTGATGAAAGAGGATTCTTCGGTAGCAGTTTGGCATAAACTAGAAAGCTAATATATGTCTAAGTCCTTACCGAACAAACTCTTTCTTAAGCTAAGGATGTATTGACTTAAGATGGTGGAGGGTTCGGATTTGAATTAGCATATCAACACTTTCAATCAGATTGTGAGTGATTTGGTGCGTGTTGATGTAAAGTTTGAGGAGGAAGACAAGACGTTGATGCTATTAAATTCCCTACCTACGTTTCAAACTTATGAGAACTTGGTTACCACTCTTATATGGGGCAAGGATAGCCTGAATTTGGAATAGGAGACAAGTGCTTTACTCAGTTTTATCAAAGAAAATAAGTCCCGGAGAAAATCTCAGTTGCAGTTCGAAAAGAAGGATGTGAAATGTTTTAAGTGCGGCAAAATTGGGCACATAAGACCATAATGTACAAAGTGGAAGAAAGGGAATTCCGAAAATCAGTAAGGTCTATCGAAATCTAAAAATGTAGTAGAAGGAGATTTAGAATGCAGTGATGGAGATATGCTATGAGTTTCATCGGATTCGGAGTGCCTCACAGATGATTCTTGGATCCTAGATACCGGATGCTCTTATCATATAACAATAAATAGAAAATGGTTCGACACCTACATGTTAGTTAATACTGATTGTATTTTGATGGGAAATAATATTTCATGCAAAATACTAGGTATTGGAAATGTCAAAATCAAAATGTATGATGGTGTTGTAAGAACCATATGTGATGTGAAGCATGTACTGGGTCTAAGGAAGAATGATATTTCATTGGATACTTTAGACTGTAACAGGTATAGTTATAAGTTTGAAAGTGGAGAAATGAAAGTGTGTGAAGGTGACTCGATAGTGATGAAAGGAGAAAAGGTAGCGGAAAATATCTATGCACTGCAAGGTGTTACGGTTGTAGGTGGAGTTGCAGCTGTTGAATCTGAGTCAGATATTTCGTGGCATATGTGGTTAGAGCATATGGGTAACTACATGTATAAGATGTTTGGGGACCAGTGAGGATGGCACATCATGGGGCAGACATATGATTTTTGTGGGTGTATCACAAAAGGTTTTGGTTTATCTTATTTGGCATAAGCCTGATGTTGATGTGTTTACCAAGTTAATCTTGTGGTTGAGGTGGAGTACCAAACCAGGAGAGAAATCCTCAGGTCAAACATTGGGACTGAGTATGTTGGTTTTGTTTAAGAAGTTTTTTGAGCAAGGTAGGTTATATGCAGAGCTTTTAGGGTACTTCTTGGTGAAGTTAGTGAGTACGGTGAGTTTCTCATGGGACCGATCGCCAAAGGTATCACTAGATGGGAGAGTTGCAGTTGAATTGTGGACAGGTTTTGCGGTAGACTACTCGATTGTGAGTGGATGTCCACTGATGCATTATTCTAGTGATGGAGGATCTAGGCTTGGTGTTATGTCCGGAAAGTTCTTTTTGGGGTATAAGAAAGGTAAGTGCAAGCTGGGTGATCTTGTGGCAAACAAAGGGGTGATCGAGGACATGGTTTTTGGTGAAAAGTCATGGGGCAGTGAACTCAAGTAAAGGAAGAGAAACAAACGCCTGAAAACTGCGGCAACAACAATCATGTTATTTAGGTGGATTTAAGGGCTTAAGAAAGAAATGCATGGAGTTCTATGTTGGATCAACAGTATCACGGTATGAATGGGCATGTGATGTAGGTGGAGCAAGAGACTCAGGGCAGAGATGACATAGTTAATATTGTGGGGAGTTTCAGCTCGGGAGACCAGTAGAATCACGATGAGCCCATGTACACTATCGGACCACCACTCAAGTATAAATTTGACATACTTAAGTTTTATACATTCATTACTACCAATAGCAAGGTGGCTACTATTTTAAAAATTACAATGCATGGTAAGAGGAAAAATAGGCGGATGAGTGCTATGGTGGAGGAAATGGAAGTATTGGATATGTATGAGATGTGTGAGTTGGTGAGGCTTTAGTTGGGAAAGGGTGATAGGATACAATGGAGTGATGTATCTATTGAGTGTGAATGACATGTTATTAGCTAGGAATGCTTTAATTGAAGCTAACCAGTTGGGAACTCTGTTGAAATGTTTTAACATGAATGTGTTGGGTATGGCCAAGCTGGCTCTTAGTTTGCTGGTTAGCATGGATAGAGTTGTAGGGATTGGTGTTATCTTAGGGTGACTTTGTGGATAGAACCACAGGGAGACTTTGTTTGCTCTCTTAGAGGAGTTCAGTGGAGAATCAATATGGAATGTCTACCGTTTGGTACCCAAATACGGGCTTTGATGTTCATGATATGTCAAAGGTCCCCTATGATTATGCAATGAGGTGTTTCAGCAAGCAATAGAGTAAACTGTCAGTTGTTAGTTTGGTTGAAGACTATGTAGGGGGCATTGGTGATAGAAGGCTTGCAGCAGTGTTTGTGTTTACTGTTGTGGGAAGGTCTTGTTGGAAGCCTAGGGTGAAGTCTTCGAGTGTTGCATCTACAACTGTATCAGTGTTGATGGTAGAAGCTGAAGCTACCATTGGCAAGTTCAAGTTGTGTTGCTTGGACTTGGTGTATGTCTTCAAGTGCTAGAAGGGAGACAAAACCAACCAAACGTTCTAAGGTCCAGGTGGATCAATCAGATATATTTTTCAGTTTCTCCTAAGGGGCGTATAATCACCAAGGTAGAGATTGTTGTGTTTTGTGGCTTTTATACTTGGTGGAGTTCATAAACAAAGAAAGAAAGGCATATGTGTTGAAGTCTTTGGTGCTCTGCAATAGGCATTTGTCGACAAGTGGGCCTCATTCTTGGACAAATGGAGATACCGAGAGTAAATGAAAATTCAGACATTTAGAATCGTCGACGAATAGGCCTTATTCGTCGACGACTAGAGATACCGAGAATAGACAAAAGTTTAAACATTTAGAGCCATCTACGAAAAGGCATCATTCGTCAACGACTGGATAGTAATTGTCGACGATTGCTCTCGGGGTTGCGAGGAAGAATTCAAATTTTGAATATAAACGTTGAGACGGTTGGGTATTTAGAGGGAAGCCTTCGAGGGATTGTTAAATATGTCATTCTGGGCATTTGATCATTGTAACCATTGTATAGTGTATTTTGATTTTTCATAGTGAAACCTTGCCGATTGCTCCTGTAGATATAGGCTTTGTCAAACCATGTATATTTTTGTGAAGATTTTTGTTGTTTTTAGATATACTGCGTGTGTGAATTATATTTTGTTGCTTCATTGTTTGCTACGTTTATAAATTCTACTGTGTAATCCCATACTCTTTTCACAACAACTAATTTGTACATCATTGAAACTCAAAAATGTGCAAAGTGAGGCAACAACAAATATCCTACTTTATCCGGCCTAGTCCCCAAATGTACTATATATTTTTAATTTAATTTAATTTATTTCTTGGTACAGTTCATAGGCTATGGTTCTGTTAGAAAATGTACCCATATGAAAAATAAAACAAAACTAAATTTTCAAATTACAAACACAATCCAAAAATAGGAAACATTTAACAAAAGAAAAAGAAAAAAGAAAAAAGAAAATTGAGAGTGGCTATTTGGCCCACTGCTCTAATCCGCATGCATTGTAGTGGGTCCCTTAGCATCGTCCATGTATTATGCAAATCAAGAAAGAAAAGAAAGGTGCCCCCAGGGCGTAGCTCAGGTGGTCGAGCAAATTCCGGGTGTGCCTCTCACGAGGTCAGCAATGCGCCTCTTGGGTTCGATTCCTCCCCTGGGCTCTTGGTTTACCCTCCTCGTGGTGATGTGGGGCCGGATCCATGGGGCGTGGGATTAGTCACTGGCCGGTGTGATGGACCGTAAAACGGACGTCGTTGACGGTAGGTGGATACCCGGATGTACCCAAAAAAAAGAAAGAAAAGAAAGGTCAATGCTCATTCAATAGGAGATTTGGAGGGTTGCTTAATTGGGAAGGTCTTTCATTACGAAATCAACTTTACTAGCAAGAGATCTTAAAAGCTAGTCTTGTCACGAAGGAAGACAAAAAAAAAAAAAAAAAAAAAAAAAAAAAAAAAATAAAAAAGAAAGAAAGAGAGGATACAGTAAGAAATTAAGGCCATGAAAGAAAAAATTGACCCATAGAGATGAAGAGATTGAGTGGTTAAAAAAATGGTAAGAAATTTTTCAAATTTCATGAGGATTTTCTAGAGATACCAAAACTATTTGGAGTGCAAAAGCTTAAAAACAATGATTGAATCGGCTGTGTAAGCTGTTGTTAGAAGCAATTCTGTTATTTTTCTTTCTTTGTATCAAATATAGATACGTCTATTTTATGGGTACATTTCAATTTTAAAGTTAGTTTCTCTTATTATTTCTCGAATACCTATTGCTTCAAAAATTGAAACCCTGGATATGCATATATAATTTTCGTTCGTTAGCTCAAATAAGCAGATTTTAATGGTAGATTTTAGTTCATTTTGTTTTGTTTTGTTTTGTTTGGAAAGGATAATGAAAAAGTAAAAGAATAAAAAAATGGGTGATAGAACAATTTTTTTTTTACAAAAAAATTGGAAAACAAATAAAAAAAATTAGAAAATTGGTTCTTAACTTTTGACCCTTCTTACCTTATGTTTAGAGAGACTTTAAATTTGAATTTATATAAGATTTGGATAAGAGGTAATATTAAATTGTATTAAAATTTTATCCAAATCTATTCAAATCTAAGTCTAAGATTTGAAATTCATACTCCAAATGTAACTTTAAAGTATTTTAATTAGAGTTTGTGCGTATTTTAAAGCTTGGTTTTATCTTGCCTTTCTTCTAGTATGTGTCTAAGTGTTAGGGGATTGTGCTTCTTAATGTATATGTCCCACAATGGAAATTGCATTTAGTTTTATTTTATGTCACTTAATCTCTACCATACTAATGGTCATCCATACAGCAAAAGCATTCCTTCCTTCCTTCCTTGCTCTAATACGAGAAGCAGCAGCTAAGAATAATAGGGCGAGTATATATAATTTAAATTCTTTGATGCATCTTTTTTTTTTTTGTCTAGAATTTTGAACGCATTTGTGCAAACCAAACTATTGGTAAACACAAATGATCTCCTAAATGAAAGGGAATACTTAAAGTAACTAACGAATTGGAGCATACCTATAGGAGCGCACTAGTGCACCGCTAGGGCATCTTGAGGTGAGATGATCTTCACGACATAACTAGGCTATTGGTTGAGAGGGTCTTAAGGGAATTCAATATTAAAAAGGAAGGGTAAAGTTGACTAAAATTGATTGAGACTCATGTCTAAGATATTATTTTTTTATGTACTTTTGATGTTCTACTTTCCTTATTTTAATATTTTTAGGATCGGAAGAGCCTATGAGTGAGCTTGATACACATGAGTTAACACCAACTTGACCCAAAAACTTAAGCCTTTTGAGTCTTGGACCCAACCATGTATATAAGTATCCATGATCCACTCTAATTTTCCAATGTGGGATAAGCTCACAAGTGGAATTCTCAATAAATATTAATAAAAAATAATTTTAATTGATCTGATGGATGTCCTAAAGCACATTAGTACAATGCTAGAGTATCATGAGGTGAGATGATCCTTATGACCCACACAAACTTGTGATGGTCTTCAAGGGACTTGAAAATTCAAGGTAAGTTTAAAGACAAAGTATTATAAATTCAGTTATTGATCATCCAAACTCTCTGGTACCATTTACGAATGAAGGCGATGGAGGTAGTATGCATTCCTCGCACTTAATTGTACTCCCATACTTGACGTAGTTTCGTAGGGCCATGAGATTAGGAATAAATTTAGAAGATCATACTTGGATAGTAAGTAGGTGACTTGACCACACCTAGGTTGAATAAAGATTACTAGTGACTCCACTTAAAATAAAAGTAGTTGTACATTAGTGAATTTTTAGTGATAAACAAACATACGTCTCTAATAAAAAGCATTAAAAAATTATTAATGATGTCCACATATCTGCCGCTAATAATTTATATATTAGCTATACCTTCATTTTATTAGTAGCTAATAGTTAAAGCAAAGCAACAATTGTAACCCTAAAAAGACTATACTTTTTTTTTCTAAAAGCATTGTGGTCTCTAATTCTGCTTACCAAAATCGTATTATTTAACCTATACAAATGCATGTGGCATAATTTTTCTAATTCTATACCTTAGATGGCATTAAAATAATATGAAAACTAAAGTTCGGTGACCAATTTAAAACCAAAGTAAAGTTTTATGATCATTTAAAAGATTTATTCAGTAATTTTTGTGTCAAATTTATACTTTGTTTAATCATAGAGTGGCAGGCTCCCATTAAAGAAGAAGATAGTAAAGGCGTTCGTATGCCCGACGCTGTCTTCCGCTTCCCACATTAAATAAATGAATTAATAAGGTTGATGGTCCTGCTGAAGAAGGTGGAGGTGAAGTGGCATTTTCGATAATGTCATCAGCAGCGAGGGTAATTTGGCTCCGAGATGATAAAGTGAAATTTGAAACGAGTGGCCGTTTGAACCTTTCTGAGAGCTTCCAACTTCAAATCAAGCCCCCAACTTCAATGCAAATAAAAAAAACACCTCTTTTGCATTTAAATCTCTTTAGTCTCTTCACTGCAACAGAGTAAAGGGATAACAGAGAGAGAGAGAGATGGCAGGGATGGTAATGGTAACAAAGGGTGGTGGGTGTAGAGGAGATGGCGAAACCAGAGGAGCTAGAAGAACACAAGAGCAAAATGAGCAAAATCAGATCTCTGTGGTGGCTGTTCTCTTAGCGGCTCTGCGGAAGTCCATGGTGTCCTGCCGCGTTGATCGACCGGACGACGTCATGTCAACTGTTCAAAACATGGAAATCGGGTGGCCCACGAATGTGCGCCACATTACCCATGTGACCTTCGACCGCTTCAATGGCTTCCTTGGTCTTCCTGTTGAGTTCGAGGTCGAGATTCCGTGCAGAGTTCCAAGCGCCAGGTTTCAATCTTCCTCTTTCCCCTCATGGGTGCTCTTAAATTTCTGAAATTTCATCAGGGTTTTTGCTTAGAATACTGAGAAAATTTGTTCTTGAGATGCTTAGATCTGAGAAATCTGTGAACTAGTTCTTGCATTACTTAAGCAGTAGCTGACGGATTTGCTTGATTGTTTTGAGTGTTGAAGAATGTATCAATGTGTGTGTGTGTGTGTGTGTGTGTGTGTGTGTGAGAGAGAGAGAGAGAGAGAGAGAGAGAGAGAGAGAGAGAGAGAGACGTTGGAAAAGGAAAGAAGTTTGAGCCTTCATGTTTTTTTTTACTAATATTTGTATCCTTTTTTCTTACTGGGTATTGATTTTGTTTCCGTAAAAGAAATACCCTTAATTGAAACCTAGCCAGAGGGTTGTACCAGTCTCAGTAAAGTGGGATTCAAATTTTCTTTGTTGCTATACATTATGTTTTCCCCAAAAAAGTCTTTCCTTCTACTACATTTTCTCAGCTACCAAACTTCTACAGTTTAGTGCTTTTTCGTTAAACTGATTTATCATACAATGGCATGGTGGAACTCTATTGTTGCAGTCAATGTCTTATATAATAAATTCCATGTTTCTGTTGTTTCATTACTGATAAGCTGGCTTCATAGGATTGTGTTTGTGATTTCACTAGTGTTCTGGACGGACTTGAATTTGAATTCATGTGGATTTAGATAAAATCCAATACAAAATTGTATTGAATTTTTTCTAAAACCAAATAAATCTAATTCCAAAACCGAAATCCATGCCCCCAACACAATCTTCGGGATTTTGTAAGAACAACCCTTACGTTTAACTTGAAATTTTTCTCTTTTCCCTTTTAATTCTATAAGTAGAAAATTGAAATGCTTCTGTGTAGATGCTTCCCCTATTTATTCATTTCTCTGAATGAAACCAAATGCTAATTGGTGATCATCTAATATTGCAGCGCTAGTGTATTTGGCGTCTCAGCAGAATCAATGCAGTGTTCTTACGATTCAAAAGGGAACAGTGTCCCTACCATTCTTTTATTAATGCAGGAGCGGTTGTATTCACAAGGAGGCTTAAAGGTACAGACTCTGGAATATTACTGCCACTCTCCATGCTTATAAATGGCCCTGCGCGGTCCTGGCTTTAATGATGACAAGCTCTCAAACTAGTTTTTCTGAATTGTCCTGTAGGCGGAAGGGATTTTCCGTATAAACCCAGAGAACAGCCAAGAGGAACAAGTAAGGGACCGGCTCAACAGAGGCATTGTGCCTGCTGACATTGATGTTCACTGTTTGGCGGGTCTAATCAAAGCTTGGTTTCGAGAGCTTCCTTCAGGTGTGCTTGATGGACTTTCACCCGAACAAGTTCTCCAATGCAACACCGAAGAAGAATCAGTTGAGCTTGTCAAGCAATTACAGCCCATGGAGGCTGCCTTGCTCAGCTGGGCTATTGATCTTATGGCTGATGTTGTTGACCAAGAAAAGTTTAATAAAATGAATGCAAGAAATATAGCAATGGTTTTTGCTCCAAACATGACTCAGGCACGCAAATACACCACGACCAATTCTTGCTTTTCCTTGTATTTTTTAATGAACGTAGTTTGACTTTACTGGAATCCCTTTGTCTTTCATTGCTCCTTTGCAGATGTCTGATCCTCTAACGGCTCTGATGCATGCTGTTCAAGTGATGAACTTGCTAAAGACCCTTATTATGAAAACATTGAGAGAACGAGTAGAGAATGCAACTGGAGGATATTCACCTTCATCTTCTCATTCATACAGTCATCAAACTGATGAGGATTTTGACAGCCAGCAAGAGATGGATACAAGCGGTGAATTGAGAGGGCCGATATCGGATTGTGATCATGACCATTACAACCATAGCAGTGAAGGTGAAGATGAGGCTGATTCATTAAATGAAATAGAAGAATGTTTCTTGAGACGGTTGGATGAGAATGAAAATGTCATGAATTGTTCCCCCCAAGTCCAACAATCAGAAAGAGGTTTACAAAGAGAGCATGTTAGTCCCAGTAATTGTTCTGGAGTTAATGGGGAGTCAACAGTTTCGTTCACCGATAGCAAAAATGAGAGTTCTGGTTCAAGTATGAGTGATGGAGAAGGCTCAGAGTTGAATCTTGCTGCTTGGAGACAAAAGGCCGACACAAAGAGTCCATCCATTGGCTGCAAGGACACCAATGATGCGGAGATGGTGGACAAATTGGCTGAGTCTCCTCCCATGCCTTTGGTGGTGTCTAACATGTCTTCTGATTGAGGTTACATTTCCAGTGTTCGGGATGCCCTTTGGAAATTTTCCCTCTAATCATGGTTTCTGTAGATTGATATGGCATTGCGTGATCAGTGTTTGGTTTGGTCAAGCATAGGGTTGTGTTTGCTTGTACTTGAAGTGGATTGAGGGAATCTCAAGGTTCAGCTCGGGGCTGAACTTTTACTTGTCCTGTATGTTTCTTTGACCATTAGATTGGCATGGGTTGGGTTTCAAAGTGTAGTCTTGAGAGTTTGTTCTCCCTTGGAATGTAATTGTGCTTGCTTTGTATGCTTGATTTATGCTATGTTAAAAAAGATTGAAATATATTTCTCTTTAAGTTGATTAATATCGCACACTTGATCTGCTTGGCTGAATTTGTGTTTTATGTTGCATGATTTTGATTTATAGAACTTATTTTAGGCTTACAAGGCATGCCAGTTATCCCCTACCACAAGTAGGCACACGTCAATATCACCCAAGGTTGGTCGTCAAGTGGATAAATTCAAGGCTGACTGCTTTGGCTTGCTAAACAATCAACAAGGTATGGTTGAACATTTACTAAAGCTAAATCAGCAAAGATAGGCAGACATGATGTAGACAAGGGAACTTGGACTCAATTGAGCTATCTAAATTTGGTATGTCCTTTGTGGGGCCATCTTCCTTTTCCTCCAAAAATGGTTTCCATAAATTATATGGAAACCATTCATTGTTGAGTTTTTTCCCATTTTATTATTAAAAATAAATAAAATATTAAATAATACTCTAATTGGGAAAAAATTTTCCAAACTAATACTCACGTAATCTCTCAACTTGATGCTGCGAGATTTAAACTGATGAGCCGCTAGGAAATTGACGCGTGGCACGGAGGGGAGCAAATCTCATAGCTCCAAGCTGCGAGATTTAAAGGGAGTAGCTAGCGGGAAAGTGACGCGTGGCAGGGGGTGACCGTGCAGAGAGGATGGGAGATTGGAGAGAGTGCAGAGGCGGGAGATTGCAGAGAGTGCAGGTGACCGTTCGGAGCTTGGGAAATTTTGGTGGAATTGAAAGGGATTACTGGGAATTTATTTCCAATAACTACAGGAAAAAAAAAAAAAAAAAAACAAAAAGCGGTTTACAGGGAGAAGGAGAGGTTTCGGAGGCAGAAAGTCGGGGTTGGAAGCTGAATTTACAGGTACGAATGGAGAAGAAATAAAAGGAAAAATTTGTGGAGGCAGGGAGAAATAAACGAGCTAGAATTGAGGAGATCCCACCGAAAAAGGTCGCCACCATCGACGAACTGAAATTAGAAAATCAAATGAATCGTCTACCCCTCGTTCGGAATTTTCTCTACTGTGGCAATGAAGGAAAGACCGGGGCGGCTTCACTGACGTCGTTACAATTCTGCAAGTCTGATCCAGAATGATTTTGCAAGGTGGTTCGGCTACTGGCTCAGGGGATGTGAAGGAAATCAAGATAGGATGAGGGGGGGGGGGGGGGAACAGGGAGAGAATGAGAATCAAGATGATGGAAGAGTGGAAAGATGATGAGGGCTGCCGAGGTGGGATGGAAATGGGTGAGGTGATCAGAGTGGTAATAGGTGAGATGGGAGACACCTGGAGAAAGAGAGCTGGTGATGGTTTGGGAAAAAGGGAGAGTCGGGTTGGGGCTGGTTTGGATGGGTGGTGGTGATGGGGTTAGAAGATGAGGGTGGCTACAACAGCGGGGCGGCTGGACATTTCTTGTGGGTGAGCTCGGGTTGCCGAGGGTGGTGCACGACATTGCCTTCCCTTCCCTTCTCGTCACCTTCCCGCTACCACTGCCTTTAAATCTCGCAGCTCCAAGCTGCGAGATTTGCTCCAGCCCCTGCCACGCGTCGCTTTCCCGCTGGCTGCTCCCTTTAAATCTCCCAGCTTGGAGCTGCGAGATTTGCTCCCCTCTGTGCCATGCGTCAATTTCCCAGCGGTCCATCATTTAAATCTCACAGCATCAAGCTGCGAGATTACGTGAGCATTAGTTTGGGAAAATTTTTCCCAATCAGAGTATTATTTAATATTTTATTTATTTTTAATAATAAAACGGGAAAAAACTCATTCATTGTTTTGCTTTGTCAAGCATCGGAATTGTGTTTTCTTGTACTTGTACTCTTGTAGCGGATTGTGAGGTTACCAAGGTTCAACTTAGAGTCGATTTTGCATATGGGCTACATTTCAAAGTTTAGTCCTAAGATTCAGTTCTCCTTTGGAATGTATTGTTCTTGATTTATGCTATGTTAAAAAAAAAATTGTAGTGTAGTGCTCCATGGTGATTAACACACACTTGATTTTCATTGGCTAATCATTACAAAAAAAAAGTCTTTTAATGATAGTTTTAAACTCTCACTAATAATAGAAAGTCGTCACTAATATTTATTAGTAACAACTTAGCGACGCTTACGGAGTGGTGACTATAACGGCGGTCTCAACTGATTATTAGTGACGATTTTGAAAACCGTCATTAATAATGGAGTATTAGTGACGGAGAGTGACCGTCACTAAAAGAATAGTACCGTCACTATAACTAACACAATTTTTGGGTTGAAAATCGTCACTAAAGGCATACTTTTAGTGGCGATTTTGAAACCGTCACTAAAGACGTACTATTAGTGACAGTTTTAAAAGCATCTGTAATGACCTGAAATTTCCTATCATTTTTTTTTCTTGTAAAATTTCACTGCTCTGATACCTTCTAATATAAACCAAATCATCATTACAACCCAGGTAGGGATCGTGGAATCAAAACACAATAAACTACCTAAGTAGCTGAAAGCAGAATACATACAACCATAACAAAATATACAATACAGAGTGTCAGAATTCTTTCCAAAATATACATACATAACCATTTTCAAAATGCCCTCATCTGGACCTAGGGACTACAAAAAAATAACTCCCTATAATACTCACCTTATTGTCAGGGCAGTAATGTAGCTCCATCTACCTGCGAGCCTGATTGACTCGCCTAACTGGATCACCTAAAAAATATTAAATCATTGGGATGAGACAACGCTCAGTAAGACGAAATATGCTATTACTAGTGTGTGACAACTAAGTCTACATAAATAATTTACTAAAAAAATAACTGAACTGAGATATCATGTAAATACTATGCAACTCATACCTTCATGACTTAAAATACAATTGTATTTTCTGAGTTTCTATTAATCCATACTGATAAGAATATAATATATTTGCCGTTCTTCTATAAATCTGTACATATATAAATAACTGAGAAATATCCCTAGAAGTTTGTTTGTCATGATTTGACCTCTCATGACAGGGTTTTGTGGCCTGTAGGTTGGACCTAACTCTGGTTGGCCCACCAGATAAGTCAATCTAAAACTCTACCAATCATTAATCCGACCCACTGCAATCTCTCTGGGCACAACAACTAGTCTTTACCTCATCAAACCAGTCACCTCAACCCATACCTCTGGGAAGACTACAATCTCTCCTGACACGGTAAACGGTAATCCACACATATCCGAGATATATGGTTGAACTCTGATATGAAATAGCAATGGTACTATGCTTTGTTGTCTGAATTTGTCTAAAAAAATTCAACAGGGATATTATACTGTATAATGCTAATACATATAATTATCTTGCTATTTTATCATGATTGGAAAATAGCCATAACACTATAAATCTGATCTGAAATACTGCATTATCTAACTAAAATAACTATAATATCTGAATGTCTGAGTGTTATGGTTTTGGAAATCATGACATTTTGTGAATATTGAAAAGTATTTGTCTATATAATATCTGTAAAATATCTGTCTGATAAATGTCTGTTTGTATAATATTTATCCACAAACTATATCTATCTGTAAAATATATTTGTATATATATACACTGTAATTCATAATTATGTAAAATCTAGTAAAGCATGTTTCTATGCAAAAAACGTTGTAAATCATGATATTTTGAAAAAAAATGTATAAATCCTAAACTGATGTAATATAACTTATGTAACACAATTAAATAACAAAAACCCCTGTAATAAAATTTGTATTTTTTGATAATAAAAATAATTTATACCCTATAGAGCATATCCCCAAAAACACACATATTTTACTGATAATATTTCTGAAATTTTTAGCATAGCATATTTCCCTTACTTGTCTGACTAGGAGGCTGGCCTCCACTAACTTTCGCACCCTCGGTGTATAAACCCTAAAAGCTTGCATTTACATATACAAATTCTCCAGTAAATCAATACACTCATATTTCCTGAGATTGCCTATTCATAATTTCTTGAACTATAATTTACCTGGGCTCCTATACAAAAACTTGCTAGGGTCCTCAATCCATGATTATAGGGCCCAAAATACCTTATTCTTGAAAATATGACATCCAAATTTGTTCCACAAAACACCAGTATATTCTTATAGAATACAAAATCTGGCCCCAAATAATACTGGTAATACTGAAAATACCTAAAAATCCACTTACCCAAATTTTAGGATGGTTCACAAACTGCTCAAATTGAATTTTCACTCAAACTAGGTTGTGGAGAATCTCCCTAAGATCACGGTGTTAGCTTTTGATCGTCGAACCAAGGAGAATCGAAGTCAGAAATCTAAAGAGAAGTGAGAGAAACTCATTTTCTAGAGAGAGAAAATGAAAGAGAAATTTTTTGCTGAAAACCCGTTTCCTGCATATTTATAGGTGGCTTGCCACGTGACCTCATTGACGAGTCCATGAAGGCGGTTCGTCAACGAAGACAGTGGCCTTGTCAACAAAATTTAAACCCTAAAAATAGCCTCTCGGTAGATTCTCATCAACGAGACATGCATCCACGTCGACGAGCCCAAGAAGACGATTCGTCGACAAACGCTCCGCGTTCGTCGATGAGACCCTATCCCTTTTTTGTGAAATTTCCCTTTTCTTATTATTTAATTACTATAAATTCAACGGATTTTTACATTCTCCCCACCTTATAAAATTTTGTCCTCAAAATTTACTATCTGTACTATACACCACGTTTTGAAGAAAATTGGCTACTTATTTTATTAATTGCCCTCACTTGTGGTGGAGGAATACTGTAGTTACATTCAAGGTCCTGGGAGATTACAAATATACTCATAAAAGAAATTTCTCCCAAAACCAAAACATTACCTATCCTATAATCTAAAAATACAATCATGTATGTATCACTCCACACTAACCAAACTTTTTCTTTCTCTAAACAACACTGACTAATACTATAATTCATTAAATAAGTGTGGGTACTTCTGTCTAATTTCTTCCCTAAGCTCCCACGAAACTTCTTCTATAGCATGGTTTCTTTACAAAACTTTCACCAGCTAAATTTCCTTGGTGTGCAATTCCTGTGTCTTTCGGTATAAGATCTGTACTGGTGCTTCCTTATAGGCTAGTGAATCTCTAAACACTATTTTTACATAACTGATTATATGGGACGGGTCTGTGATGTATTTTCTTAGCATGACAACATGGAATACTTCATGTATTCTAGATAAAGCTGGTGGCAGAGTTAGCTTGTAGGCAACTGACCCTACTCTCTCAAGTATCTTAAAAAGGTCAATATACCTAGGGCTCAGCTTGCCCTTCTTCCCAAACCTCATAACCCCTCTTATAGGAGCTATTGACTCACTCAAAAAATGAGCAGCTTGGAAGCTATTCCAAGTATAGGAGTTACGTCGAGTAATATTAAGCCCAAGGGCTGGATCGTGTCCTCAAGGAATGCGTTTTAATTTCAAATTTAACGTTCTTCCAATTAAAATTAAATTGCACTGAACTTGGTTCAAATTCAGAGTTTTCAAGGTTATTCAATTTTACTTCTGACAAATTAAATGACACGTAATTTAAAAACCTTAAAACTAACATTCACTAAATAAAAAAAACAAGTATGAAAATTCTAGTCTACTTAAGGAAATACCTAAACATGCATTATAAAATATGGCAACTACAAATAAAGAATTAAAACATGCAATGGAAACTCAATCAAACACACACACACACACGCAATAAAAATCAAATCTGCAACATGAACCAAAAATTATGGACCAAAATCACAATTTAAACACTGACTAAATACTGAACTTTTAATACGAGTCAAGAACTCGAACCGAAATAACAAGACACAAACAAAGATCTAAATTTAAATAATAACGAAACACAATAAAACCTTTTTTTATTTTTTTTTTATTTTAGAACCCAAGCAGACATCATCGGAATAATTAAATAAACTGAAGCACTGGTTAAATCTACCACAAAATTAATTGAGAAACTAAATAAATAAACCGCGACCCTAACATTCAAAATTAAAATCCTTCCATAAACCTCAATAAAAAAATAATTAAAAAAAAATAACAATAGTCACTTAACAAGAGTAGTAATAATAAAACATTAAAAAAAAATCCAAGTTAACTGACTTCAAATAAAAAACAATAATATCCAAATAAAAAATAATGAAAAAAAAGAGTGAGAGAAAGAGAGAGAGAAATTCAGCCATGGAGACTGCTGCTATGCATGGGAGCCTCGGGTTGGTGGTTTGCTACTGAAGAAGAAGATTTCTGGTTGACTGGAGGCTCGTGAAGGAAGCTGCCAGAGATGGGACTTCTCGGGGAGTGCTGGAATGTGCTGTGGCTGAGAGTGGATTTTGGTGTAGCAGCAGTTTCTGGAACAGGAGGCTTGTGGACTGAAGATGGTGGCTGGTATGGATTGCTGCTCTGGCTGAGGTGGCTGTGGGCTGGTACATAAGGAGCTGCAGCTTGAAGATTCGGCTAGTGCTCTGGAATTTCCGTGTGGAACTGGAGTGGAGCAGAGGAACAGGTGTGGAACTGGGCTGGAGCAAAACAGAGAGCGAGAGAGAGAGAGAACTGAGAGAGAAGAGAGCTGAGTGAGTATAAGAGAATGAAAAAGGGAGAGAGTGGCCAAGGAAGATATAGAGAAAGAGATGACAAGGAACAACAAGGAGAAGGGAAGAAGAGGAAAGAATAAAAGGGAAAGAGGAGGATCTAGGGAAGAAGGAATACAAACTGAAACAGAGGAAGAGAGGACGGGAATGAACCAAGGAAAAGAGAAGAAGAGAAGAAGAGGAAGATGAAGAGAGGAGAACCCCCACGGGGTTGCTTGCGGGAAATAAGAATAAGAGAAAAATATATAGGGAAGGGGAATACGCTGCCCTAGGATCCGTGAAGCCACGACCCGAATAGGAGATTTGACCCATTTAGAGGACCCGAATTATTATATTTTTTTCATTCTTTATTCATCGCAAATCTGACTCTTCTGGAGCTGGTGTCTCACAAAACTCAAAACACAAAAGTTGTAGATAATCCTTTCCTCTTTCTCTAGAAATTTGATACGTCTCAATCGAAACTCGGACGGAAAAGTTATACATGAAATACGAACAGGTATTGGTTTTGGTTCCTAGGAATTTTTCTGCGACAAAAAATTACGAAAACTTCATAAATAGTGCAATAAAGTTCAAGAATGATGATTTTGACACTTTATTAAAATATTGGACAATTTTGGACATTTAATTAAAAATATAAACTGTAAAGCCCGGATTAAACGTCCAATTACGCAGTTTTGACGCATAATCAGCTACCTTCAAGAATATCTGATCCCCCACATCAATTTCTAAGTCTCGGTGGTGAGTGTCTGCGTAGCTCTTCTGTCGACTCTGAGTTGTACTAATTCTTTCTTTAATTAGTCGGACTTTATTATACACCCGCTGGACCATCTCCGAACCCAAAACTCGCCTCTTGCCTACTTCATTCCAAAAAAGAGGAGAACGACACCTCCTACCATAAAACGCCTTGTAAGGTGCCGTGCTGATGCTAGCTTGATAGCTGTTATTGTAAGTAAACTCAACCAACAACATAAACTGGGTCCAGGTACCTCCAAAATCTAGCACACATGCACGAAGCATATCCTCTAATATCTAGATCGTCCTCTTAGTGTGACCATCCGTCTGAGGGTGAGAAGCAGTGTTGAATGCTAACTGTGTTCCCATAGCCTCCTGAAAGCTTTTTCAAAATCGTGAAGTAAACCTATGAGACTGTGGATACCGGCGCACCATGGGCGCGAACTATTTCCTGAACATATATTTCTGCCAATCTGTCCATAGAATAGCTGACTATAATAGGGATGAAGTGAGCGGTCTTCGTCAGACGGTCAATGATCACCCAAATAGAATTCAACCCATGTCGTACTGGTGGTAGCCCAGTAAAAAAATCCATAGAGACGTGATCCCATTTCCACTCTGGAATGAAGAGTGGTTGCAACTGCCCCGCGGGTCTTTGATGCTCAGCTTTTATTTGCTGGCACGTCAAACACTGCTTTACAAATTTAGTGATATCCTTTTTCATGCCGCTCCACCAAAAGGATTCTCGTAGATCCCGATACATTTTAGTACTAATTGGATGTATGGTGTATAGGGATTTGTGAGTCTCCTCCAATATAGTTCTCCTGATCTCGGCATCTGCAGGAACACATAGTCTGGTACGAAACCGCAGGGCTCCGTCATATGATATGCTGAAATCCTCCTCCTGTTCATCTTACACTTTCTTTATCAACTCTGCTAAATCTGGGTTAAAATTCTAGACAACTTTAATCCTTTCTTGCAACGTAGGCTGAATCACCAGGTTATCAATGAATGACTGGTGATCATCCTCTATCAGCTCCACGCCTAATCTCTCCAAATCCATCCGAATAGTGTGCTGAATCCCCACTGCTGATAATATAGCTCCCATTGACTTTCAACTTAATGCATCAGCCACCACGTTTGCTTTCCCTAGATGGTAGCCAATAGTGCAGTCATAATATTCAATAAGTTCCAGTCATCTTCTTTGCCTTATATTTAACTCTTTCTGAGTGAAGAAATATTTTAAACTTTTGTGGTCCGTAAAGATTTCACATTTCTCTCCATACAGATAATGCCTCCAAATCTTGAGAGCGTACACCATTGTAGCTAGTTCCAAATCATGCACAGGATAATTTTTCTCATATTCCTTAAGCTGCCTAGAAGCATATGGGATAACCCTGCTATGCTGCATCAATACGCACCCAAGTCCCTTCAAGGATGCATCACTGTATATCACGAACCCGTCCTCTCCCGATGGAATAGCTAACACTGGGGTAGTGACCAATCGCTGCTTCAATTCCTGAAAGCTTTGTTCACAGTCATTGGTCCATTCAAACCACACATTTTTCCTCGTGAGTCGCGTTAGTGGACCCGATAATCTATAGAGAAACTATCAACAAAGCGTCGGTAGTAACCTGCCAAACCTAGAAAACTTCTACCCTATTGGACATTCCTTGGTCTCACCTAACTCACCACTGCCTCTATTTTATTCGGGTCAACTGATATGCCGGCCCCAGAGATCACATGGCTGAGAAAAGAAACCTACCTCAGTCAAAATTCACATTTCTTGAATTTTGCATACAACTTCCTTTCTCTCAATATCTGCAACACTAGCCTCAAATGATACTCGTGCTCCTCAAAACTCCTCGAGTAAACCAGTATATCATCAATGAATACTGCAACAAATTGGTCCAAGTACTGATGGAACACCCGATTCATTAAATCCATAAATACCGCCAGTGCATTAGCCAACCCAAATGGCATCACTAGAAACTCCTAATGCCCATATCTAGTTTGGAATGTCGTTTTCGAAATGTCTTCTGCCCTAAATTTCACCTGATGGTAACCCGACCGGAGGTCAATTTTAGAATAGACGTGGGTCCCCTAGAGTTGATCAAACAAATTATCAATCCTGGGAAGAGGATATTTATTCTTGACTGTACGTTTATTTATTTCCCTATAATCTATACACATCTTCATAGTCCCATCTTTCTTCTTTATGAATAGAACTAATGCTCCCTAAGGCGATACACTAGGCTTGATAAATCCTTTATCCAGCAATTCTTACAATTGATTTTTTAGTTCCTTTAACTCGGCTGGAGTCATTTGGTAAGGTGCTTTAGATACCTGTGCCGACCTCTGTAGAAGATCCACAGTGAATTCAACTTCATGGTCTGGGAGTAAACAAGGTACTTCTTCAAAAAAAAAAAAAAAAAAACGTTTGAAAATTCTCTAACCACAAAAATATCGACTTGTTTCAGTTCTTATTTTTGAAATTCTTTTATATAGGCAACAAATCCCTGGTAACCATCTTGAATCAGTTTCCTTACCTGAATAGCTGATATAAGCTGTGGTGAAGTGTGCACACGTGAACTAATAAATTTGTATTCTTGATCACCAGGAGGTTTGAAAATTACTTCTTTCAAATGACAATCAATACTGGCATGATTAGCTGCCAACCAATCTATATACAATATTACATCAAACCCTTACATGTCTAATATCGCAAGATCAGCTGATAATATTTTTCCCTAAATGGCAACTGGAAAATCTCTAAGTACCTTCGTACACCTCACCACTGATCTAGTCGGCGTAACTACAGCCAACTCGACATCTAACAATCGTGCCTCAAACCTAGTCAATTTAGCATACCTCGGTGAAATAAAAAGTAGGTGGTACACGTGTAAAAAAAAAATAACAGATTTATACGAAAAATTGGAAAAGATACCTGTAACTACGTCTTCAGCTGCCTTGGCGTCACTCAACGTTAATGCATAAACCCTCGCTGGTGTAGTGTTCCTCTGCCGGCCTCCATGAGACATTTGATAACCACCCTGAAATGGTCTAGGAGCTGATGCCTAGGCCGACGATCCCTGACATGACCAAGACCTGTGCTCGAGTCTCCCACAATGATAGCAGACATTCTCTCACATCCTACATTCACCTGGATGCCTCCGGCCACATCTAGGACAAATAGGAATAGTCTGTCGACCCTGAGGACCACTGTGCCCCATCATCCATCCCTAACTTCCTCCATATTGCTCTCTCCTCCATGGGCCCCAGCTAGAACCTTCCTGGAAATCCTGAGGTGTGGGCCTCTTCCTCTAACTTTGACCTGCGGCACACCTCTGCATGCCACTCTCGATAACAGCAGCTCTGTCCACCACCTCCGTGAATGTCTGAGCCTGAAAATATATGATCTGCTCAAACAAATTTTGCCTTAGACCTTCCTCAAATTTCCTTACTTTCTTCTCCTCGTCTGGTGCCAAGTATGGGGTGAATCGAGACAACTTAATAAATCGTGCGGCATACTGTGATATCGTCATATGTCCCTGAGCTAAATGCAAGAATTTTGTTGCCTTCGCACTTCGAACGATAGCAAGGAAATATCACTCGAAGAATGGCTCCTTGAACCGACTCCACGTCACTGGCACGGGATCAGGCCTCTGTTCCTCAATCAGCTTTGTTGATCTCCACCAGCGTTTTGCCTCCCTTGTCAATTTAAATGACGCAAATGACACATTCTATTTGTCTGTACTTGGAAGCACCGCCAATATCTCTTCAATGTCATGGACCCAAATTTTAGCCACGATTGGGTCAACACCTCCAACAAAAGATGGGGGCTTCATCAATGTAAACTGTTTGATAATGCAGCTACGCTCCCCCGAGCTCCTGGCCGTCTCAACCATCACCTACTGGGTGACGCTGCACAATACTGCATCAGTATCTCTGTGACGACCTACTTAATTTCCAGATTTTTTTTTTCATATTACAATATCACAAAGCTCAGCAGATCGTAATCCACTTGGACCCATGGGTGCCAGAGATACATCAGAAACACATCACGAAAGCCTACGCAGTAGGAAACATAAATCATAAACACCTTGTTATACCATACATCACAATACCAGAGTTACTACAATCACTGTATATATATATATACACAATACACAACCCAAAAGATGTCTTAGGGCCATTTCCACAAAATACATCCGACCCTATCAAAACACTCACCCTTTTGGAAGGGCAAATCAACCGTACTAAATCAGCGGGGCTTTACTTGCTTTCCTATCAGAGGCTACTAAAATGTTTATGAAATTCGGGGTGAGACACCTCTCAGTAAGGGAAATAAACTAACACTAGTGTGTTGTAACATGAGCATTTATGTGATATACATATAATCATAAACATAACCAGTAAAACTGTATATACATCGTTTCTAGGAAAACATGTATAATCAAACATGACACAATATAATGGTTTCCATAGCATAATTCATATCATATAAATAATAATACAAAACAAACATCCCTGGTAGGTTAACTGCCTGTTGTCATGTATTACCCCCACATGACTGGGTTGTGTGGCTCAAAGGCTGGACCTGACAATAGTTGGCCAACCACTGCCAAGTCAAAAGTACAGTCTATAAGTTTGATGGGTCTGCTAGACCTGGTTCGTACAACAGGGGCGCTCACACACTTCTTAAAAACCACATCGACTATCCAATCTCACACCACTCCATACAGCGGCGTTAACAAAAATATCTTGATCATGATGACCATTGACACATAGCAACGGTACCGTGCAAGTGCTAGCCTAAACCAAGCCAACCAAAATCTGATATCATATAACATATACTGAAATTGTGATACATGAATATTTCATATCATTAATCATCAAATCAATCATATCATTTTGCATATATACATATATCATGAAAATCATCAGCCCGTACGCTGGTATTTCATATTTTATCATAGCTCGGCCCGTACGCCGGCAAATCATATCTATAGCACAGCCCGTACGCTGGCAAATCATTTTCATAACTCGGCCCGTACGCCGGCAAATCATATCCATAGCACAGCCCGTACGTTGGTAAATCATTTCCATAGGTCGACCCGTACATAGGCAAATCATACACATAGTTCGGTCTGTACGCCGGCAAACATATATAAAAATCTCAGCCCGTACGCTAGTTTTCCATTATAAAAATCCATATCATTAATGCATTTCCAGAAAATACTTTTTCATTATAATTTCTACTTTTGCCACACTAACAGGTTTTTCGTATATTTAACATACCATCATTTTCAGCAGTATTTCTCAAATATAAATCATATATATAAATATATTTATTTTCCTGAAATCAAATGCTATAAAAATATACATATTTTTCATAAAATACTATCTTAGTTTATCCCCTTACCTGAGTCCTAAAAAGCCCCTAAAACAAACAGCCCTGCACCCGCAGGGTTCCTCGTTCAACACCCTAACAACAACATTCCCTAGAACTAAAGTTCAGTATTTATACGCATACTACACTTTCTACAACTGTCAAATAGGAAAATACTGAGTAGAAAGCCTTACCCTGGATTTGGGATGTTTTCCAACTCAGCTCCACCGACGATTCGCTTCGGTAAACTTGCAGAGAACTTTCCTAGGAGCGTCATGGTAGCTTCAGATCGTCGAATCAATAGAAAATCGGCCCGATATCTTAGAGAGAAGGGTAGGGAACCGAAAGGTAAGAGAGAGAGAGAGAGAGAGAGAGAGAGAGAGAGAGAGAGAGAGGTTTTGTGTAAAAATGAACTGAAAAATCACGCTTAACCCTATTTATACCGCGAGATTCGTCGATAAGCCATGTCACCTCGTCGACGAGTCTTGTAGAAAGTTCATCGACGAACCTCACCCCTCGTCAACAAATTTTAGTCTTCCAAGAATCCTCTCTCGGTATCTGATCGTCAACGAGATGAAACTTCATTGACGAGATCCTGGAGAACCCTCATCGATGAAACCCCTGTGTTCATCGACGAGGCTTGGAAAATTTCTTGGAATTATCCCATCCAAAATGCATTGTCGTCGACTGCCTCCTTCTGTTCCTGTTTCCAATTCCTTTTCTTTTTATAAGTTTAATACCATTATTCTTCAAGTCGTAACATTCTCCCCTCCTTATAAAATTTCATCCTTGAAATTTACTGTTCACATAACTCATTATCCCTAAATAGGAAAAAAAGGTCTACTTATTTTATTACTTACCCTCACTTATGGCGAAAAAATACCGTGGTTACATTCCGAGTCCTAGGAGATTACATATACAAAAGAAAAATTTTCCCAAAACTAAAATGCTACACTAATTAAACCATTACATGTACCTGCAAAAGAAATATTACCTAACTACTTAAGCTTCTTGAAATAGTTGTGGGTACTTCTGCTTCATCTTCTCCTCAGACTCCCAAGAAGCTTCTTCTATCACATGATTCCTCCACAAAACTTTTACCTGAGGAATCTTCTTGTTATGTTGCTCCTGTACTTTCCTATCCAGAATCTGTACTGATACCTCCTCATACACCAGTGAATCACTGAGCACTAATTCACCATAATTGATGATATAAGAAGGATTTGGGACGTATTTTCTCAACATAACAACATGGAATACGTCGTGGATCCTGGCCAACATAGGTGGCAAAGTTAGCCTATAGGCTATCGGCCCCACTTTCTCTAGAATCTCAAATGGACCGATAAGCCTAGGACTAAGTTTACCCTTCTTCCTGAACCTCATAACCCCTTTCAACGGAGCTATTTTCGAAAACACATGATTACCCACATCAAATTCCAGATTCCTGCGGCGATTATCAGCATAACTTTTCTGTCGGCTTTGAGCTGCACTGATTCTATCTTTGATAAGTCAAAATTTACCACACGCTTGTTGTACTAGCCCTGGCCCCACAACTCGCCGCTCACCCATCTCATCCCAAAACAAAGGAGAACGACATCTTCTACCATATAGAGCCTCAAATGGTGCCATGTCAATGCTGGTCTAATAACTGTTATTATACGCAAATTCTACCAATGGCATGAACTGAGTCCAACTACCCCGAAAATTCAATACGCACGCTCGAAGCGTATCCTCTAATGTTTGCATCATCCGCTCAGTCTGCCCATCTGACTGAGGATGGAATGCTGTGCTAAATGATAACTGAGACCCTAGTGCTTCCTGTAAGCTCCTTAAAAAACATGATGTAAAACGCGGGTCTCGATATGACACAATCAATACTAGCACCCCATGAGAATGAACTATCTCCTGAATGTAGATCTTCACCAAACAGTTAAGGGAGTAGTTGATCTTGATAGGTAAAAAGTGGGTGGTCTTAATCAAATGATCAATAATCACCCAGATGGCATTTTGACCATGTAATGCCGTCGGCAGTCCTGTCACAAAATCCATAGATATATGATCCCACTTCCACTCTGGGATAAATAACGGTTGCAACTGCCCTGCCAGCCTCTAGTGCTCAGCCTTTACCTGCTGGCATGTCAGACATTGGGCTATATACTCGGCGATCTCTTTCTTCATACCACTCCACCAGTACGACTCTCGCTGATCACTGTACATCTTCGTACTACCGAGATGAACTGTATACAAAGATTTGTGAGCCTCCTCTAAAATGGTCTTCCTGATCTCAGAATAGGCAGGAATGCATAATCTAGAACAGAACCGCAAAGCTCCGTCATATGCAATACAGAATTCCTCCTCCGGACCATTCCATACTCTATCCATCACCTCTACTAATTTTGGGTCTTCTTTCTGAACAGTTTTAATTCTTTCTTGTAGAGTAGGCTGCACCACTAAACTGGCAATGTGAGCCTGAGAACCACTTTCAACTAACTCAATGTCGAATCTCTCCAGATCCATCATGATCGGATACTGGATTTCCACAGCTGCCAACGTTGATTCCCTAGACTTCCTGCTCAATGCATCAGCTACCACGTTTGCTTTCCCTGGGTGATAACTGATGGTACAATCAAAATCCTTAATTAGCTCTAACCACCTTCTTTGCCTCATATTCAATTCCTTCTGCGTGACAAAGTACTTGAAACTTTCATGGTCGGAGAAGATCTCACACTGCTCGCCATACAGATAATGCCTCCAAATCTTCAAGGAGTGTATTACTGCAGCTAATTCAAGATCATGTGTAGGGTAGTTCTTTTCATATTCTTTCAATTGCCTAGACGCATACGCCACCACCCTACCATGCTGCATTAATACACAACCAAGTCCCTTCAAGGGCGAATCACTGTAAATGACATACCTTTCATCCCCTGACGGGATGACCAATACTGGTGCTGTGACTAATCTTTGCTTCAGTTCTTGAAAACTCTGTTCACAGCTGTCGTCCCACTCAAATATGACATTCTTCCTAGTCAGTAATGTCAAAGGCCCTGACAAAACTGAGAATCCCTCAACGAAACGGCGTTAATACCCAGCTAGCCCCAAGAAACTCCTGATCTCGTGGACATTCCTCGGTCTAGCCCAATTCACTACGGTCTCAACCTTACTAGGATCCACAGAAATACCATCTCCACATACAACATGCCCCAAGAACACAACCTTCTCAAGCTAGAATTCACATTTATTGAACTTGGCATACAACTTCTTTTCCCGAAGCGTCTGTAGAACCTGCCTCAAGTGCGTCTCATGCTCCTCATAGCTCCTTGAATAGATCAGTATATCATCAATAAAAACAACAAAAAAATGGTCTAGATATTGGTGGAAGACTCTATTCATCAAGTCCATAAATACCGTAGGAGCATTCGTCAAACCAAACGACATAACAAGAATGACGTAATGCCCGTACCTAGTCTTGAAGGCTGACTTCGAGACATCTTTTGCTTTCACTTTCACCTGATGATAGCTGGATCTGAGGTCAATTTTCGAATACACCCGTGTACCCTGGAGCTGGTCAAACAAATCATCGATACGGGGTAGAGGATATTTATTCTTGATTGTCACTTTATTAATCTCCCTATAGTCTATACACATCCTCATAAACCCATCTTTCTTATTCACAAATAAAACTGGAGCTCCCCACGGAGATACACTGGGTTGTACGAAGCCCTTATCAAGCAGATCTTGCAACTGATCCTTCAATTCTGCCAATTTTGTTGGCGCCATCCGGTAAGGTACTTTAGAAATCGGTGATGTACCTGGAAGTAGATCAATAGGGAAATCTACCACATGATCGGGTGGCAAGCTTAGTAACTCATCTAGGAAAACATATGTAAATTCCTTTACTACAGGCATGCTAGCAAGTTTTAATTCATTCTCTAACATCTCCTTCACAATAGCCATAAACCCTTGACAACCACTCAGTAGTAGTCTCCTGGCCTGGATAGCTGAAACTAGCTAAGGCGGGGATTGCACCTGTGACCCTACGAACTTATATTCCACTCGTGCCGGAGGTTTGAATATCACTTCTTGTGCTTGGTAATCTATGCTAGAAAAATTAGCTTCTAACCTATCCATACCAAATATAACATCAAACCCGTGTATGTCCAACACTATCAGATCAGTAGATAGATTTCCCCTTGAATATCAACTGAACAATCCCGGAGTACCTTACTACATCTCACTACAAATCCAACATCTAATGGATGTGTTTCTGTGACGACCTGCTTAATTTCCACATTTTTTTTCCATATTACAAAATCACAACCCTCAACTTAGCAGATCATAATCCACTTGGACCCGTGGGTACCAGGGATACATCAAAACACATAACGGAAGCCTAAGTAGCAGGAAACATACAATCACAATATTATAAATACGAAAACATCCATCACATTACCATAAATACCAAAGTCACTATATCAACTGTATTTCAGTATATACATCCCAAAAACAAGATCTAGGGACATTTCCCACAAAATCCAACTTTCCCTACTAAAACTTACCCTTCAAAGAGGGCAGACAAGCAGCACTAGATCAGTGGGGCTTTTCCCGCTATCCTATCTGGGGCTCCTGAAAAGTTTATAAAATTTTGGGTGAGACACCTCTCAGTAAGAGAAATAAACTAATACCAGTGTATGGCAACATAAGTATTTTATGTTATACATATACCATATAGAACATATTCAATAACTGTTATGTCAAATATGGGAAAACATATATATATATATATATATATATATATATATATCATCAAAACATGGCAGAACATACTGCATTTTCATAAACATGTTTCATCTCATATAATAATAATACAAAAACATTCCTAATAGGTTAGCTGACTGTTGTCATGTATTACCCCCACATGACTTGGTTGTGTGGCCCGAAGGCGGGACCTGACAATGGTTGACCGATCACTGCCAAGTCAAAAGTATAGTCTGTAAGTCTGATGGGTCTGCCTAACTTGGTCTGTATACCAGGGGCGCTCACAAACTTCTTAAAAACCACATCGACCATCCAATCTCACACCATTCCATACAGCGGCATTAACACAAATATCATGATCATGATGACCATGGACACATAGCAACGGTACCATGCAAGTTCTAGCCTAGACCAAGCCAACTAGGTTCTGATATCATATAACATATACTAAAACTGTGATATATGGACATCTCATATCATTAATTATCAGATTAATCATATCATTTTGCATATTTATGTATATCATGAAAAATCATCGGCCCATACACCGGTATTTCAAATTTTACCATAGCTCGACCCGTACGCTTGCAAATCATAGCACAACTTGTACGCTGGCAAATCATACACATAGCTCGGCCCAAATGCCGGCAAATCATACACATAGCTCGGCGTGTACGCCGGTAAATATATCAAAATCTCGGCCCATATGCCGATTTTCCATTATTAAAAAGTCCGTATTATTCACACATTCCCAAAAAAAAATATTTCATAATAATTTTTACTCATGCCACACTAACAGGTTTTTTCGCATATTCAACATACCATCATTGTCAACAGTATTTTCCCAAATATAAATCATATATAAATATATTTATTTCCTGAAATCAAATGCTATAACAATATACATATTTTCATAAAATATTAGCTTAATTTATCCCCTTACCTATGTCCTGAAAAGCCCCTAAATCAAACACTCCTGCACTTGCAGGGTTCCCCATTCAACACCCTGAAAACAACATTCTCGAGAACTAAAGTTTAGTATTTCTATGCGTATAACATTTCCTACAACTTTCAAATAACCAAATACTGAGTAGAAAGCCTTACCCTGGATTTGGGATGGTTTCCAACTCAACTCCACCGACAATCTGCTCCGGCAGATTAGCAGAGAACATTCCCAAGAGCATCGTGGTGGCTTCAATTCGTCGAACCGACAGAAATCCGGTCCGAAATTGAAGACAGAAGGAAGAGAAACCTCATGAGGAGAGAGAGAGATTTGGTGCAGGAAAATGACTGAAAATTCTCATTTAACCCTATTTATACTGCGAGATTTGTCGACGAGCCACGTCACCTCGTCGACGAGTCTTATAGAAAATTCGTTGATGAACTTCAACCCTTGTCGATGAATTTTAGGTTTCCATGAATTCTCTCTCGGTATCTTCTCGTCGACGAATCTTATTCTCTTTAGGTATCTTCTCGTTGACGAATCCTGTCCTCGTCGACGAGCTCCTCCTATACCCTCGTCGACGAGTCCCCTGTGTTCCTCGACGAATTCGACTGCCTCCTTTTGTTCCTATTTCCATTTCCCTTTCTTTTATTATTTAAATACCATTATTCTTTGGACCGTTACATTCTCCCCTCCTTATAAAATTTCGTCCTCAAAATTTACTATTCACGTAGCTCGTCAACCCTTAACAAGAAAATGGTTTACTTATTTTATTACTTACCCTCACTTATGGCGGAGAAATACCGTGGTTACATTCCGAGTCCTGGGAGATTACATATACAAAAGAAAAATTCTCCCAAAACTAAAATGCTACACCAATTAAACTATTACATGTACCTGCAAAAGAAATATTACTTAACTACTTAAGTTTCTTGAAATAGTTGTGGGTACTTCTGCTTCATCTGCTCCTTAGACTCCCAAGAAGCCTCTTCAATTGCATGATTCCTCCACAAAACTTTTACTTGAGAATCTTCTTGTTACGTAGCTCCTGTATTTTCCTATCTAGAATCTGTATTGGTACCTCCTCATACACCAATGAATCACTAAGCTCTAATTCATCATAATTGATGATATGAGAAGGATTTGGGACGTATTTCCTCAACATAGCAATATGGAATACATTGTGGATCTTAGACAACACATGTGGTAAAGCTAGCCTGTAGGCTATCGGCCCCACTTTATCTAGAATCTCAAATGAACCGATAAACCTAGGACTAAGTTTACCTTTCTTCCTAAATCGCATAACCCCTTTCATCGGTGCTATCTTCAAAAACACATGATTACCCACATCAAATTCCAAATTCTTGCGGCGATTATCAGCATAACTTTTCTGTCGGCACTGAGCCACACTAATCCTGTCTCTAATAAGCCAAACCTTATCACGCGCTTGCTGCACAAGCTCTGGCCCCACTACTCGCCGCTCACCCACTTCATGCCAAAATAAAGGAGAACGACATCTCCCACCGTATAAAGCCTCAAACGGTGCCATGCCAATGCTGGTTTGATAACTGTTATTATACACAAACTCTACTAGTGGCATGAACTGAGTCTAACTACCCCCAAATTCCAATACGCACACATGGAGCATATCCTCTAATGTTTGTATTATCCTCTTAGTCTGCCTATCTAACTGAGGATGGAATGCCGTGCTAAATGACAATTGAGACCCTAGTGCTTCCTGTAGAATCTTCCAAAAACGTGACGTAAAATGCGGGTCTCAATATGACACAATTGATACTGGCACCCCATGAGAATGAACTATTTCCTAAATGTAGATCTCCGCTAAATGGTCAAGGGAGTAGCTGATCTTAATAGGTATAAAGTGGGCGGTCTTAGTCAAATGGTCAACAATCACCTAGATGACATTATGGCCATGTAATGTCGTCGGTAGTCTTGACACGAAGTCCATAGATATATGATCCCATTTCCACTCTGGGATAAATAATGGCTGCAATTGCCTTGCCGGCCTCTGGTGCTCAGCCTTTACCTGCTTGCACATTAGACATTGCACTACATACTTGGCAATCTCTCTCTTTATACCACTCCACCAGTACGACTCTTGCAAATCCCTGTACATTTTTGTACTGTCGGGATGAATTGTATACAAAGATTTATGAGCCTCCTCTAAAATAGTCTTCCTGATCTTAGTATCGGCAGGAACGCATAATCTGGAACGGAACCTCAACGCTCCATCATTTGCAATACTGAATTCCTCCCCCTGACCACTTTGTACTCTATCTATCACCTCTGCTAATTCTGGGTCTTCCTTCTGGGCGGCTTTAATTCTCTTCTGTAGAATAGGCTGCACCACTAAACTGGCAATGTGAGCCTGAGAACCACTCTCAACTAATTCAATGCCGAATCTCTCCAGATCCATTATAATCGGATACTGGATCTCCATAGTCACCAATGTTGATTCCCTGGACTTCTTGCTCAATGCATCAGCTACCACGTTTGCTTTCCCTTGGTGATAACTGATGGTACAATCAAGATCCTTAATTAACTCTAACCACCTTCTTTGCCTCATATTTAGTTCCTTCTACATGAAGAAATGCTTTAAGCTCTTGTGGTTAGAGAAAATCTCACACTGCTCGCAGTACAGGTAATGCCTCCAAATTTTCAATGTGTGTACCACTGCAGCCAATTCAAGATCATGTGTAGGTTAATTCTTTTCATATTCTTTTAACTTCTTGGATGCATACGCCACTACCCTGCCATGTTGCATCAACACACAGTCAAGTCATTTCAAGGACGCATCACTGTAAATGACATACCCCTCACCCCAGATGGGATAACCAATACTGGTGTTGTGACTAATCTTTACTTTAGTTCTTGAAAACTTGGCTCACAGCTGTCGTCCCACTCAAATCTGACATTCTTTCTCGTCAGTCATGTCAAAGGTCCTGACAAAGCTGAGAATCCCTCAATGAAACGGCGGTAATAGCCAACAAGCCCCAAGAAACTCCTGATCTCCTAGACATTTCTCGGTCTAGCCCAATTCACTACTGCCTCAATCTTATTAGGATCCACAGAAATACCGTCTCCAGATACAACATGCCCCAATGACACGACCTTCTCAAGCCAGAATTCACATTTATTGAACTTGGTGTACAACTTCTTTTCCCGAAGTGTCTACAAAACCTGCCTCAAGTGCGTCTCATGCTCCTCATTGCTCCTCGAATAGAATAGTACATCATCAATAAAAACAACAACAAACTGGTTTAGGTATTGGTGGAAGACTCTGATCATCAAGTCCATAAATACCGCAGGAGCATTCGTCAAACCAAATGGCATAACAAGAAACTCGTAATGCCAGTACCTGGTCCTGAAGGCCGTCTTCGAGACGTCTTATGCTTTCACTTTTACCTAATGGTAGCCGGATCTGAGGTCAATCTTCGAATACACCCGTGTACCCTGGAATTGATTAAAAAAATCATCGATACGAGGTAGTGGATAGTTGTTTTTGATTGTCACTTCATTAATCTTCCTATAATCTATACACATCCTCATAGACCCGTCTTTCTTCTTCACAAATAAAACTGGAGCTCCCCACGAAGATACACTAGGTCGTATGAAGCCCTTATCAAGTAGATCTTGCAACTGATCCTTCAATTCTGCCAATTCTATTGGCGCCATCTGATAAGGTACTTTAGAAATCAACACTGTACCTGAAGCTAGATCAATAGGGAAATCTATCTCACGATCACATGGCAAGCCTGGTAACTCATCTGGGAAAACATCTGTAAGCTCCTTTACTACAGGCATGCTAGCAAGTTTCAATTCATTCTCTGAAATCTCCTTCACAACAACCACAAACCCCTGACAACCACTTGGCAGTAGTCTTCTGACCTGAATAGCGAAAACTAGCTGAGGCAGGGATTGCACTCGCGACTCTACAAACTTCAATTCTGCTTGCCCCGGAGATCTGAATGTCACTTCTCGTGCTTGGCAATCTATGCTGGAAAAATTAACTGCTAGCCAATCCATGCCAAATATAACATCAAACCCGTGGATGTCTAACACTATCAAATCAACAAACAAAGTCTTTCCTTTAATATCAACTGGACAACCTCAGAACACCCTACTACACCTCACTGCTGACCCAATCGGTGTAGATACCAACAATTCAATATCTAATGATTGTGTTTTAGCTGCACATAATTTAACACACCTCGAAGACACGAACGAGTGTGTTGCTCCTGAATCAAACAAAACAATAACTTTAAAAGAAAGCATAATAACCATACCTGTCACCAAGTCACCTGCCGTCTCAGCTTCACCCGACATCAGAGTAAACACCCTGGTTGGAGCTGTATTTCTCTGCTGGCCCCTAATAACCTCCCCGGTATAGTCTGAGAGCTGGAATTGCATCTGGTGGGGTAGTGCAGTCTCGCACCATGTGCCCCAATCTATCGTAGCGATAGCACACCACACCACCAGTTTGACACTCTCCTCAGTGCCTCCTACCATAAGTCTGACAGACAGAAGGACCCCTGCCCTGTCTGCAGCTCACGTCCTCCAGTCTCTGGCCTCAGCCCTCTGCCATGATTTCCTCTCCTCCACTGACTCGGTCTATGACCCTGTTGGTTGCTCGTAGATGTAGATCTCTTCCTCTCTCCCTGCTCCTCTGCATTGAGACACTCATCAATCTCTGCCAAGGCTGCCCTGTTGACTAACTCAGCAAAGTCTTGGATCCGCAGCACTACCACCTGCTTGAAGATACTCTGTCTCAAGCCTCTCTCAAATTGCCTCGCCTTCTTCACTTCATCAGGAACAATGTATGGGGTGAAACGAGAGAGCTCAATGAAATACGCCGCATATTGCTAGACGGATAGCTGTCCCTGTTTCAGACTTAGGAACTCTTCTACTTTAGCCTCCCCGAGAGTAGCTGGAAAATATCTATCGAAGAACAATTCTTTAAACCGATACCATGTCATGACTATCGGAGTCACCCTCTGCTGCTCCAATAGTCTCACCGCAGTCCACCACCGCTCGGCCTCTTCTGTTAGTCTATAGGTGGCAAAGAGGACCCTCAGTTCCTCAGTACACTGCAACACAGCTAAGACTTTCTCGGTCTCCTGCATCCAGTTCTTAGCAGCTGCATGATCAACTCCACCTGAGAACGCCGGAGGGTTCATCTTCGTAAACTTTTCTATAGTGCACCCATGGCCTGTAGATGGGCCACTCTGCTCCTTCGAGCTCCTGGCGATCTTAACCATAATCTGCTGAGCCACGCTACGTAATATCGCATCAGAGTCAGTCCCAGCTGCACTTGATGGTCTTGCTCCGTCACTACCACTCGCATGGGCACTACTTCCTCCTAGATCCATCCTGGAAACAACAAACACAACTTAGAAATTCTATCCTTATAATTTACCCACTTATCCTCACCACTTATCTCAACGTTTCTAACTCACTTCTAATCCCCAGTCCTACATTCTAGGAATACAACCCGACGAGAGCTTGCTATGGTTTTCTTGAAATCATCACCCTAGGAAAAACACAGAAACTACCACGGAAGTCCTGTCTCCAGACTGCAAAACAACCTTAAATCATTTCCTAAACTTTGGTATTGTTTCCGCTGTATTCTAAAGTCTACAAAACCTAACAACCTAGGCTCTGATACCAAACTGTGACGACTTGCTTTTATCCACATTTTTTTTCCATATTACAAAATCACAACCCTCAACTCAGCAGATCATAATCCACTTGGACCCGTGGGTACCAGGGATACATCAGAACACATAACGGAAGCCTAAGCAGCAGGAAACATAAAATCACAATATTATAAATACGAAAACATAAATCACATTACCATAAATACCAGAGTCACTATATCCACTGTATTTCAGTATATACATCCCAAAAACAAGATCTAGGGGCATTTCCCACAAAATCCAACTGTCCCTACTAAAACTTACCCTTTAAAAAGGGTAGACAAACATCACTAGATTAGCGGGCCTTTTCCCGCTCTCTTATCTGGGGCACCTGAAAAGTTTTTATAATTTTGGGATGAGACACCTCTCAGTAAAGGAAATAAACTAATACCAGTGTGTGGCAACATGAGTATTCCGTGTTATACATATACCATACAGAACATATTCAATAATTGTTATGTCAAATTTGGGAATATATATATATATATATATATATATATCATCAAAACATGGCATAACATACTGCATTTTGATAAACATATTTCATATCATATAATAATAATACAAAAACATTCTTGGTAGGTTAGTTGGCTGTTGTCATGTATTACCCCCACAAGACTGGGTTGTGTGGCCTGAAGGCGGGACCTGACAATAGTTGGTCGACCACTACCATGTCAAAAGTACAATTTGTAAGTCTGATGGGTCTGCTTGACCTGGTCCGTACACCAAGGGCGCTCACACACTTCTTAAAAACCACATCGACTATCCAATCTCACACCACTCTGTACAACGGCGTTAACACAAATATCATGATCATGATGACCATGGACACATAGCAACGGTATCGTGCAAGTACTAGCCTAGACCAAGCCAACCAGGTTCAGATATCATATAACATTTATTGAAACTGTGATACATGGATATCTCATATCATTAATTATCAGATCAATCATATCATTTTGCATATTTATGTATATCATGAAAAATCATCGACCCATACACCGGTATTTCACATTTTACCATAACTCAGCCCGTACGCCGGCAAATTATAGCACAACCCGTACGCTAGCAAATCATTTCCATAGCTTGGCCCGTACGTTGGCAAACATATCCATAGCTCGGCCTGTAGGCCGGCAAATCATACACATAGCTTGGTCTGTTTGCCGAAAAATATATCAAAATCTCGGCCCATACATCGGTTTTCCCTTATAAAAAAATTCGTATCATTCACACATTCCCAGAAAACAATATTTCATAACAATTTTTACTCATGCCACACTAACAGGTTTTTCGCATATTCAACATACCTTAGGGTGAGCAAAATTCGGTGAAAACCGAATTAACCAAATTAACCGGCCGAAATTGGTCGGTTCGGTTCGGGTAAAAATCCCGGTTCGGTTGGTTCGGTTATAATTCTACAAAATTTCGATTAATCGGTTTCAGTTCGGTTAAGGGTAAAAAAAATTTCGGTTAACCGAATTAACCGAATTACTAATTAATTAGATTTTAAATATAATTTATGAATATAAATTTTGCTTATGTAAGTGCATTAAGGAGTTTAATTAACCTATTTGGATTCTTTGTTCTATGGTAAAATATTATTTTTATTAATAAAATTAATAAATAAGGTATTTAATTAAGTTGGATTTGGTTTTAAAAAAAATTTATAATTTATTATATTTCTAACAATTAATTTTAAATGATTTCGATTAAAATCGGTTAACCGAATTACCCGAATGGGCAATTCGGTCGGGGTCGGTTCGGTGTCTTTCGGCAATTCGGTCGGTTCGGTTAATAGTTTATATTAACCGAATTTTTCGGTTAATTCGGTTAATTACCCGAATTTAACCGAACCGACCGTTTGCTCACCCCTAAACATACCATCATTGTCAACAGTATTTTCCCAAATATAAATCATATATAAATATATTTATTTCCTGAAATCAAATGCTATAACAATATACATATTTTCATAAAATACTAGCTTAGTTTATCCCCTTACCTGTGCCCTGAAAAGCCCCTAAATCAAACACTCCTGCACTCGTAGGGTTCCTCGTTCAACACCCTGAAAACAACATTTCCCAGAACTAAAGTTTAGTATTTCTATGCGTATAACATTTCCTACAATTGTTAAATAAACAAATACTGAGTAGAAATCCTTACCCTGGATTTGGGATGGTTTCCAACTCAACCCCACTGACGATTTGCTCTGGAAGACTTGTAGAGAACTTTCCCAAGAGCATCGTGGTGGCTTTAGATCGTCGAACTGACGAAAATTCGGCCCGAAATTGAAGAGAGAAGGAAAAGAAACCATGTGAGGAGAGAGAGATTCGGCGCAAGAAAATGACTGAAAATTCTCGTTTAACCCTATTTATACTGCAGGATTCGAAGACGAGCCACGTCACCTTGTCGACGAGTCTTATAGAAAATTCGTTGATGAACTTCAACCCTCGTTGACGAATTTCAGGTTTCCACGAATTCTCTCTCAGTATCTTCTCATCGATGAATCCTGTCATCGTCGACGAGCTCCTCTGATACCCTCGTCGACGAGTCCCCTATGTTCATCGACAAAGTCGACTACCTCATTTTTTTTCTGTTTCCATTTCCCTTTCTTTTATTATTTAAATACCATTATTCTTCGGGTCGTTACAATTTAAGCCCCACATAATTTAACACACCTCCAAGACACAAACAAGTGTGTAGCTCTTGAATCAAACAATGCAATAACTTTTAAAAAAAATCATAATAACCATACCTGTCACCACGGCACCTGCCGTCTCAGCCTTACCCGGCGTCAGAGTAAATACCCTGGCTAGAGCCATATTCCTCTACTGGCCCCCACATGGAACCTGGTAACCTCCCCGGTATGCTATGGGAGCTGAAGCTGCCTCTGGTGGTGTAGGGCAATCTCGCACCATATGTCCCGGTCTACCGCAGTGATAGCAGACCATACCACCAGCTCGACACTCTCCTGGGTGCCTCCTACCACAAATCTAGCAAACTAAAGGACCCTGCACTGCCTGAACGTCATGACCTCCTGTATCCTACCTCCGACCTCTGTCATGATTACCTCTCCTCCACTTGTTCTGTCTAGGACCCTACTGGTAGCCCGTAGATGCAGGTCTCTTCCTCTGTCCTTGCTCCTCTGCATGGAGATGCTCACCAATCTCTGCCAAGGCTGCCCTGTCAACTAACTCAGCAAAGTCCTGAATCCGCAGCACCACCACCTACTTGAATATGCTCCGCCTCTAGCCTCTCTCAAACTGCCTTTCCTTCTTCACTTTATCAGAAACAACATACGGGGCGAAACGAGAGAGCGTAATGAAACGTGTCGCATACTGCTGAAGTGATAACTGTCCCTGCTTCTAACTCAGGAACTCTTCTACTTTAGCCTCCCTGACAGTAGCTAGAAAATATCTATCGAAGAACAATTCTTTAAACCGGTCCCATGTCATGGCTATTGGAGTCACTCTCTGCTGCTCCATCAGTCTCACCGCAGTCCACCACCTTTTGGCCTCTCCCATTAGTCTATAGGTGGCAAAGAGGACCCTCTGTTCCTCAGTACACTGCAACACAGCCAAAACTTTCTCGGTCTCCTGTATCCAGTTCTCAATGGCTGTAGGATCAACTCCACCTGAGAATGCCGAAGGATTCATCTTCGTGAACTTTTTTATGGTGCACCCATGGCCAACTGATGGACCACGCTGCTCCCTTGAGCTCTTAGCGATCTCAGCCATAACCTACTGAGCCACGCTACGTAATACCGCATTAGAGTTGGTCCTAGCTGCACCTGATGGCCCTGCTCCATTATTGCCACTCGCATGGGCACTACTTCCTCCTAGATCCATCCTAAAAACAAAAAACACAACTTAGAAATCCTATTCTTATAATTTACCCGCTTAACCTAGCCTCTTACCTCAATACTCTCAACTTATTTCTAATCCCCAGTCCTATATTCTAGGAACACAACCCGATAGTAGCTTACTATGGTTTTCCTGAAATCGTCACCCTAGGAAAAACACAGAAACTACCACGGAAGTCCTGCCTTTAGACTGTGGAACAACCTTAAATCATTTCCTATACTCTGGTATTGTTTCCGCTGCATTCTAAAGTCTATAGAACCTAGCAAACCTGGGCTTTGATACCAAATGGTGACGACTTGCTTAATTTCCAAATTTTTTTTCATATTACAATATCACAAAGCTTAGAAAATCATAATCCACCTGGACCCGTGGGTACCAGGGATACATCAGAAACACATCACGGAAGCCTATGCAGCAGGAAACATAAATCATAAACACCTCATTATACCATACATCACAATACCAAAGTTACTACAATCACTGTATATATACACAATACACAACCCAAAAGATGTATTAGGGCCATTCCCACAAAATACATCCAAACCTATCAAAAAACTTACTCTTCTGGAAGGGCAGATCAACCGTACTAGATCAGTGAGGCTTTAATCGCTCTCTTATCAGGGGCTCCTAAAATGTTTATGAAATTCGGGGTAAGACACCTCTTAATAAGGGAAATAAACGAACTCTAGTATGTGGCAACATGAGCATTTCTGTGACATACATATAATCATAAACATAACCAGTAAAACTGTATATACATCATTTTTGGGAAAACATGTATAATCAAACATGACAGAACATAATGGTTTCCATAGTATAATTCATGTCATATAAATAATAATACAAAACAAACATCCCTGATAGGTTAGTTAGCTGTTGTCATGCATTACCCCCACATGACTGGGTTGTGTGGCCCGAAGGCGGGACTTGACAATGGTTGGCTGACCACTGCCAAGTCAAAAGTACAGTCTATAAGTTTGATGGGTTTGCCAGACCTGGTCCATACACCAGGGGCGCTCACACACTTCTTAAAAACCACATCGACCATCCAATCTCGCACTACTCCATACAACGGCGTTAACACAAATATCATGATCATGATGACCATGGATACACAGCAATGGTACCGTGCAAGTGTTAACCTAAACCAAGCCAACCAGAATTTCTAGACCTAGACTATAGGAAAAAACCTCAAAACCTTTCCTATACTCTGGTATTGCTTCCATTGCACTCTAAAGTCTATAGAACCTAGCAACCTAGGCTTTGATACCAAATTGTAACAACCTGAAATTTCCTACCATTTTTTTTTTTCTGAAAAATTTCATTGCTCTAATACCTTTTAATATAAACCAAACCATCATTACGACCAAGGTACGGACCATGGAATCAAAACACAAGAAAGTACCTAAGCAGCTGGAAGCAGAATACATACAACCATAACAAAATATATAATACCAGAGTGTCAGAATTCTATCCAAAATATACATACATAACCATTTTCAAAATGCCCTCATCTAGACCTAGGGACTACTCAAAAATAACTCCCTATAATACTCACCCTACTGTCAGGGCAGTACTATAACCCTCTCTACTTGCGAGCCTGATCTGCTCGCCTAGCAAGATCACCTGAACAATATTAAATCACTAGGATGAGATAACGCTCAGTAAGACGAAATATGCTATTACTAGTGTGTGGCAACTGATTCTACATAAATAATTTATTGAAAAATAACTGAATTGAGATATTATGTAAATACTGTGCAACTCATACCTACATGGCTTAAAATACAATTGTATTATCCAAGTTTCTGTTAATCCATACTGATAAGAGTATAATATATCTCCTGTTCTTCTCTAAATCTGTGCATATATAAATAACTGAGAAATATCCCTGGAAATTTGTTTGTCATGATTTGACCCCTCATGACAGGGTTGTACGGCCCATAGGCTGGACTTAACTTTGGTTGGCCCACCAGGTAAGTCAATTTGAAACTCTACCAATCATCAATCCGACCCACTGCAATCTCTCCAGGCATGACAACTATACTCTGCCTCATCAAACCGGCCACCTCAACCCAGACCTTTGGGAAAACTGCAATCTATCATGACACAGTAGACTGTAACCCACACACTATCTGAGATATGTGGTTGCACTCTTATCTGAAATAGCAACAGTACCATGCTTTGCTATCTGAATCTGTCTGAAATAAATCAATAGGGATATGATACTATATAATACTAATACATATAATTATCTTGGTATTTTATCATGATTCCAAAATAACCATAACACTATAAATCTGATCTGAAATACTATATTATGTGACTAAAATAACTATAATATCTGACTGAATAATCTGTAATGTTCTAGTGTTATGGTTTTGGAAATCATGGCATTCTGTGAATACTATAAAATATCTATCTATATAATATCTGTAAAATATCTGTCTGATAAATGTCTGTCTATATAATATTTGTCTGCAAACTATGTCTGTCTGTAAAATATATCTATCTATATATATATATATACAAAGTTATTCATAATTCTGTAAAATCTAGTAAAGCATGTTTCTATGCAAAAACACTATAAATCATGATATTTTGAAAAACTGTATAAATCCTGAAATGATCTTATATAACTCACGCCACACAATTAAATGACAAAAACCCCTGTAATAAATTCTGTATTTTCTGATAATAAAAATAATTTATACCCTATAGAGCATGTCCCAAAAAACACCCATATTTTACTGATAATATTTCTGAAATTTCTAAGATAGCATATTTCCCTTACTTATCTGATTGGGAGGCCGGCCTTCACTAACTCTCGCATCCTCGGTGTACCAACCCCAAAATCCTGCATTTACATATACAAATTTTCCAGTAAATTAATACACCCATATTTCATAAGATTGCCTATTCATAATTTCTTGAATTATAATTTACTTGGGCTCCCGAACAGATACTTTCTGGGGTTCTTAATCTATGATTATAGGGTCCAAAATACCCTATTCCTGAAAATATGACACCCCAAATTGTTCCATAAAGCACTCGTATATTCTTATAGAATACAAAATCTGGCCCCAAATAATACTAGTAATATTGAAAATACCTAAAAATCCATTTACCCAAATTTTAGGATGGTTCCCAAACTGCTCAAATTGAATTTACGCTCCAACTAGGTTGTAGAGAATCTCCCCATGATCATCGTGGTAGCTTCTGATCATCGAACCGAGGAGAATCGAAGCTAGAAATCTAAAGAGAAGTGAGAGAAACCTATTTTCTAGAGAGAGAAAATGAGAGAGAGAGAGAAATTTTTTGCTGAAAACCCATTTCCTGCATATTTATAGGTGGCTTGCCACGTGGCCTCGTCGACGAGCCACGTCGCCTCGTTGACGAGTCGATGACGACAGTTCGTCGATGAAGATGGTGGCCTTGTCGATGAAATTCAGGCCCTGAAAACAGCCTCTCGGTAAATTCTCATCGAAGAGACACGCGTCCACGTCGACGAGTCCAAGAAGACAATTCGTCGACGAAGGCTCCACGTTCGTTGACCAGACCCTATCCTTTTTTTGTGAAATTTCCCTTTTCTTTCCTTTTATTATTATTTAATTACTATAAATTCTCTAGGTTTTTACAGCGTCACTAAATACATACAATAGTGACGACTTTAAAAGCGTCACTAAAGACATACTATTAGTGACAATTTTAAAATCGCCACTAATAGTCACATTATAGTGACAGTTTGAAACTGTCACTATTTCCCAACTTTTAGTGACGATTATGATATCGTCACGAAAAGTTTCGAATAATTTTTTTTAGAAAATCACGCATTAATTCTTGTGAGAACCCTATAATTAATTTTTTGCACACATAATATGGAACCATAATTGAGGAATATTGTTCAGAAAATGAAAATATATACATAAAAACTATTAGAATGTGTATACATCATATATCATACATGATTTGTTCACATTTTAAAAATACAAAAAAAAAAAAAGTAGTCTGCATCATTATCATTGTGCTCGTCATTGACTCACTCGAAAAATGAGCAGCTCGAAAGCTATCTCAAGTATAGGAGTTACGTCGTGTAATATTAAGCCTAAGGGCTAGATCGTCTCCTCAGGGAATGCGTTTTAATCTCAGATTTTACGTTCTTCCAATCGAAATTAAAAAGGTATTGAACTCAGTTCAGATTCGGGGATTTTCAAGATTGTGGATACTTAAATGAAAACACAAATTAAAGTCCTAAAACTAGCATGCACGGAATTAAATAACAATAAAGGAAACCCTAAGCTACTCAAGGAAATACTTAAACACGCATTATTAAAGATGGCAACTACAAATAAGGAATTAAAATACGTGGGAATGGAAACTCAATCAGATTTAAACACAGACTAAAAACTGAACTTTTAACACGAATCAAGAACGCGAACTAAAATTAAATTATCAATCAACCTAAATGATAACGGGACACAATAAAAACACGAACTTTGTATGTTATTTTTTTTATTTTTTTTTATTTTATACTAGAACTGAACCAAACTTCACTAGATTAATTAAATAAACTAAAGCATTAATTAAATCTATCACTAAATAAATAAACAAGTTGCAGCAATTTAAAATTACATCATTCCAAAAACTTCAATAAAAAAAATAACAATAGTCACTTGAATGATACTAAATAAGCATTTAAATATAGATCACTTAACCTTAAAAAAAAAACAAAAACATAATACCCAAATAAAATAAAGTAAAAGAAAAGAATAGAGAAGGAGAGAAAGAGAGAGTAAAACAGAGGGTGGTTGCGGCTGTGTTGCAGCTGCTGTGCTGTGTGTTGGTGCTCTCGGGTCTGCTGTGTATGGTGCGTGGCAGCTGCTGTGCTGTGTGTTGGCCTCAAGAGTCTGCTGTTTTCTGGAACAGGGACGCTGCTGTGTTGCTGCTGTGGCCGTGGAGGAGCTGGAGTTGCAGGGAGTTGCAGCAGGTCCGGGTTGAAGCTGTAGTTGCAGAGAAGACTGCTACTGGCTGGTGTTGTCCGAGAAGGGCTGCTAGAATTGTCGAGGTGTTGGGTAGAGGGCTAAGGGAGAGACAGAGAAAGAAGGTGAGGGAGACGAGAAGGAGATAAGGGGAGAGGGAACCGAGAGGGAGAGTTGAAGGAGAGACAACAAGGAGCAAAGAATTGAAAAAAAAAACAAAGAAAAACAAACTAAAATAAGAAGAAGAAGGAGAAGAAGGAGAAGAAGAAGAACAGCAAGAAGAGAGGAGAGGAGAGGAGAGGAGAGCCCTTGGGGCTGCCTGCCAAACAGGGGGAAGAAAAGAAAGAAATTTAAAGGAGGAAAGAAGCTGCCCTAGGACCCGGATCCAACCAACTTGACCCGGCAACTTGACCCGAATTGTTGTATTTTTTTGTTCTCTGTTCCTCACAAATTATGCTCTTCTGGAGCCTGTATCTCATAAAACTCAAAACATGAAAGTTGTAGATAATACTTTCCTCTTTCTCTAGAAATTTGAATCGTCCCGATTGGATCTTGGACAGAAAAGTTATGCACAAAATACGAACAGGTATTGGTTTTGGTTCCCGGGAATTTTCCTGCGACAAAAAATTACCAAAACTTCATAAATAGTGCAATAAAGTTCAAGAATGATGATTTTGGCATTTTATTAAAATATTGGATAATTTTAGATATTTAATTAAAAATATAAACTGTAAAGTTCGGGTTAAACGTCCAATTACGCAGTTTCGGTGCGTAATCACACCCCCCAACTAATGTTTTGCTAGTCTCTAACAAATGACGTGAATGAATCTTAGGGTTGTGCCTACAACTACAAACTCCGGTGATCATGGAATCAATGCACATGCGATATAACTATACCACTTCATATACAAGAACATAATTGAATTTCACACAAGCTTATTCATATTCAATGCACACGACTCCAAAGCACGTCACCCATGCAAGTTTCATCGTTTATATGTCATTTAAGAGCATTATACTCACATGAAGTTAATCAGTGGAACATTCAGAGTTAATGCAATCATATAAGTTCGAGTATAAATAGGTAAACTCTCGAGGTGTGTGTAATGTGTGTGACTCAGTACACCTAGGATGCCAATGGACACCTACAGAACGGTCGCTTTGACTCGGCCTAACTGGTATACCCTCAAGAACACTCAAAGAAAATGGGTTCACTCATCATATGTGAGGAAGAATGTCGCGATCAAACATCCCACATATTAAAAAGGAACAAACGCTTGGTATATGGAGTGAACTAGTCTTGAAAGGATCTAGCCTATCTATGAGGTGTCGGGTCCTTCACCCTAGCATCTTCTCACCTACTCGCCATATCCAACTGAGACCACCTTAGATCAACTTACTCACAAACTTGTCTTGAATGCATCTGAGGCATTAATCAGTTGAAGAATCTTCATACGTGGAAAAATATGTGTCGTGTCCTTGATTCTTTGTGATATGTATTCGGGCCGGCATTGACATTTCATTTCATGCGCATATGTGTTGCTTATTCTTTTTTTCTACTCATTCTTCATTTTCTATCTTTTCTTGATCAATAAGGACATTTTAACACTTTTTTTGTAATCTTCAAACAATCAATGGGAATTAAGCTCGAATAGGGGTCCATGAATTAAGTTTATCTCTAGAGGTGGCTCAGCCTTCACATTTTGAGTAGGCTACAAGACCTAGGTTTCTATCTCCCCACTAGGTGTCACCTCTAGGCTAGCAAATCAAAAATAAAGACTAGTGTACAAGGAATCATCCAGAAAAAGAGAATTGAGTTCTATGAACTCTGATTTAATATTAACGCTCAAAGGATGATAAATAACTCAAGGATATCTCACAAGGTGTCATAGTCTCCACGGGTGTTCTCTCAATGCTCACAAGAAACCCTAAGTGCAATGAATCACGTGAATGTGTTTATTCAACCTCGTGAGATGCCGTATAAATACAGGAAATTATATAGTCAAATTAACATAAATGTACTACCAATCGATTCTTCATGGAGTCATAAGATCATATAAAGAGAAAACTATGCATGATTGACTTAAGTGTGTCATTCATAAGTTATATGCAAGTATGCGAAAGGTATGAGTCAGTGTTAAGCATGGCATAATGCAATGTAATCCTTCAGTACTCCTCCTTTCTTTCTCTCTTTCTTTTTGATTTTTTTTTTATTTTTTTATTTTTTTATTTTTATTTTAAAAAAAAAAACCCGGTACGTGTACATGCACAGTGTCACATGCGAATGCTCATCCCCCCCAACTAAAGTGGAACATTGTCCTTAATGTGAAAGCATAGGGAAAATAGAAAATACTGTGCATGGGAAAAGTAAGGCGTACCTGAGTGGCGAAATAATGGAAAACAAAGATCGAACTACGAGAAAATAGACCTGAAAACTAACTAAAAATAAAATAAGATAAAATAAAAGGAAAATAAGGGAAAGAAAAACATCACAATTGTCTTGGCGGAGGCTCTGGAGGAATTTCGTCTGGTGGCCGCAGGCCTATAAATTGCATCGGTGGTTCTCCAAATTTGAGCCGCTACAATCGATCAGTCGTCATACCTGCACGAAAATCAACCTCAAATGAATTAATGCATGTCAAAATACCAAACAATTTGTGTGCAGGTTGACCCTCGTGTGTGGATAAGAAAGGGTCTTTATTCAACATTGTTTCCAGGAAATGTGCTTCTTTACGAACTAACGGTTGAGAGAAAGTGATCGGAATAATTACCTGCAGTTCTTCAGAAGCATTAACATTAAAGGTTTTACCTGGTTCTTTGAAAATTATATGCTCACCAGAGTGGTCACCCTCTTTATCGGGTGTACATATCATCATACCACTGCAAGAGTCTGCCTTCACACTAGGCTCCTTAACATCTGATTTAGGTGGGGATGACGGTTCCATGGTTTTTGAGCTCGGAGTATGAGGTACCACAGGTTGGTACTCCATATGAGTATCAGTCTCCTTATAAACTAACTACTCCTCTTGTGGGCTCGTTTCCTCTGATTTTTCTTTGAATTCATCTATTTCAGCTGTAACTTCCGGTGTTGGGACAACTATTTGCTCGGTGATGAGCATTTCAGATTGGGGATCGTTTTTCTCGCTACTGAAGGTGATGGTGGCCTCTGCTGTCTTAAGAGAAACATCATGTATTTGTTGTTGTGGTTGCTGGTACTCTTGAGAACTAAGCTGAAGTTCTGCGAGTGTTTCCTCGTTTTCTAAGATGTCCAACTGTGTGCTTATCGCATTAATGGTGTCCCGCAATTCATTATTATGATCGACTTGAGTTTGCATGAACTGCTAGAGCATGTTCGCCATCTGAGTTATGCTATCCTCCAGAAATTCCGACGGCGTACAGCTCTGAGGGATCTATAGTGGCTGGTATTGAGGCGGAGGAATATTCAGGCAGTTTGGTGGTTCATATGCATCACCACCACTAATTATGCTGATAGGATGTGCAGTCATGGGTGCCTGAGTGTATCGTGTGTTGCACTGTGGGACATTGTCAGCTAAGTAGTCAAAGAATGATAATACCTGATCTGGATCCTCGCTGACGGGCTCTCCATTAGACATAGTCTGAACAAAACACTTGCAATCAGGGATAAGACCAGTATAAAAACAGTCAACTAACCTCCATGAGTCGAACCCATGATGTGGACAAGTGCTTAGTAGATCCTTGAATCGCTCTCAGCAAACCTTAAATGTCTCGTCATCCTGCTGCACAAAATTAAGAATCTGTTCCTGCAAAAATTGAGTTTTCTGTGAGGAACAAAACGCATGCAGAAATTCACGCTCCATATCAGTCCAATTAATGATAGAGTGCGGTCTCAAGGAATGAAACCAAATCAGTGCCCTATCCTGCAAAGTAGTAAGAAATAAATTCAGTCTAGTTGATTCGTCAGCTCTAGCATGAGAGAAAAACATGTTGCAGGTTAACTCAAACTCTGCTAGGTGCTGATAAGGGCACTCTAATTCCATCCCGTAAAACTCGGGTAGCAATGACGTCCTCCCGCGCTGCATCATGAAATTAAGCTCGTTATAAGGCAAAACAGTGGAAGAGGATGCAGTGGCATATTCAAGCTGCAAAAAATCCATTATCGTGCGCGGTGCAGGTGCAGCCATGTTTCAAAACTCAAAATTTTTTTTCTATTTCTGTTTTCTATTTTTTTTTTTTTTTTCGTAAAACTAATAAAAATGATGGGAAAAAAGCAAATTTGAGACTAAGATCGACATTCCCCGGCAACGGCGCTAAAAACTTGACTCACTCGAAAAATGAGCAGCTCGGAAGCTATCCCAAGTATAGGAGTTACGTCGTATAATATTAAGCCCAAGGGCTAGATCGTTTCCTCAGGGAATGCGTTTTAATCTCAGATTTTACGTTCTTCCAATCGAAATTAAAAAGATACTGAACTCAGTTCAGATTCGGGGATTTTCAAGATTGTGGATACTTAAATGAAAACACAAATTAAAGTCCTAAAACTAGCACGCACGGAATTAAATAACAATAAAGGAAACCCTAAGCTACTCAAGGAAATACTTAAACACGCATTATTAAAGATGGCAACTACAAATAAGGAATTAAAATACGCGGGAATGGAAACTCAATCAGATTTAAACACAGACTAAAAACTGAACTTTTAACACGAATTAAGAACGCGAACTAAAATTAAATTATCAATCAACCTAAATGATAACGGGACACAATAAAAACACGAACTTTATATGTTATTTTTTTTTATTTTTTATTTATTTTATACTAGAACTGAACCAAACTTCACTAGATTAATTAAATAAACTAAAGCATTAATTAAATCTATCACTAAATAAATAAACAAGTTGTAGCAATTTAAAATTACATCATTCCAAAAACTTCAATAAAAAAAATAACAATAGTCACTTGAATGATACTAAATAAGCATTTAAATATAGATCACTTAACCTTAAAAAAAAAAACAAAAACATAATACCCAAATAAAATAAAGTAAAAGAAAAGAATAGAGAAGGAGAGAAAGAGAGAGTAAAACAGAGGGTGGTTGCGGCTGTGTTGCAGCTGCTGTGCTGTGTGTTGGTGCTCTCGGGTCTGCTGTGTATGGTGCGTGGCAGCTGCTGTGCTGTGTGTTGGCCTTGAGAGTCTGCTGTTTTCTGGAACAGGGACACTGCTGTGTTGCTGCTGTGGCCGTGGAGGAGCTGGAGTTGCAGGGAGTTGCAGCAGGTCCGGGTTGAAGCTGTAGTTGCAGAGAAGACTGCTGCTGGCTAGTGTTGTCCGAGAAGGGTTGCTAGAATTGTCGAGGTGCTGTGCAGAGGGCTAAGGGAGAGACAGAGAAAGAAGGTGAGGGAGACGAGAAGGAGATAAGGGGAGAGGGAACCGAGAGGGAGAGTTGAAGGAGAGACAACAAGGAGCAAAGAATTGAAAAAAAAAACAAAGAAAAACAAACTAAAATAAGAAGAAGAAGGAGAAGAAGGAGAAGAAGAAGAACAGCAAGAAGAGAGGAGAGGAGAGGAGAGGAGAGCCCTCGGGGCTGCCTATCGAATAGGGGGAAGAAAAGAAAGAAATTTAAAGGAGGAAAGAAGCTGCCCTAGGACCCGGATCCGACCAACTTGACTCGGCAACTTGACCAGAATTGTTGTATTTTTTTGTTCTCTGTTCGTCACAAATTATGCTCTTCTGGAGCACGTATCTCATAAAACTCAAAACACGAAAGTTGTAGATAATACTTTCCTCTTTCTCTAGAAATTTGAATCATTTCGATTGGAGTTTGGACAGAAAAGTTATACATAAAATATGAACAGGTATCGGTTTTGATTCCCGGGAATTTTCCTGCGACAAAAAATTACCAAAACTTCATAAATAGTGCAATAAAGTTCAAGAATGATGATTTTGGCATTTTATTAAAATATTGGATAATTTTAGATATTTAATTAAAAATATAAACCGTAAAGTTCGGGTTAAACGTCCAATTACGCAGTTTCGGTGCGTAATCAGTCATCATCTTCATCATCATTTGATAGACCGCATACCCTACAAAGTAATAATTTTATAAAAAAATAATTTCAATTTTTTGAATACGTACGTATTATAAGGACAAATGATTTGATAGCAAGAATGATTATACATAGTTAAACAATAAAGGATACAATTTTAAATATCTAAGTTTGATCATCCAAGGAGGAGTTTTTAGGCATTGTTAGTTTCAGCACGTCTAGATCAATGCCACAGACGTTTCGAAATTGACCCCACTTAGTTTGGAGAGGGTATGCCCGACTTGGACACCTGAGTGCTTAAATTAGCTAAGTATAGCTTATATTCTAAGTTTTCTTCTAAGCGCATAAGTTCAGTTAGGGAAGAATTTGGACCTCGTATGTTCGATTTGGACACCTGAGTGCTTAAATCAGTTAAGTTTGCTAAATTTCTTCTAAGTTTATAATTTTCAATTTAGGAAGAGTTTTTGGGCACCATAAACTCCAGCATGCCCAACTCAACATCATGGACATGTCGGAATTGATTCCACTCGTTTTGGGTCTCGTATGCCTACCTTGGACACCTGAGTTCTTAAATCAACTAAGTTTGCTAAGTTTGCTTCTAAGCACATAATTTTCAACTAGAGAGGAGTTTTTGGGCACTGTCACCTCTGGCACGTCTAGCATAATGTCATGGATGTGTTCGAACTGACCCCACTCGGTTTGGACCTCGTATGCCTAAATCGTACACCTAAGTGATTAAATCAACTAAGTTTGCTAAATTTACTTCTTAGCACATAATTTTCAACTGAGGAAAATTTTTTGGGCACCATCAGCTTCAATATGCCCAACCCAATGTCACGGATGTGGCGGAACTAATCCCACTCAGTTTGGACCTCGTATGCCTGACTTGGATACCTGAGTGTTTAAATCAACTAAGTTTGCAAAGTTTGCTTCTAAGCACATAATTTTCAATCGGGGAGGAGTTTTGGGTACTATCAGCTTCGGCATGTCCAGCACAACATCAACGATGTTTCGGAACTGAACCCACTTGGTTTAGATCACGTATGCCCGACTTGGATACCTGAGTGCTTAAATCAATTAAGTTTGCTTATAGGCGCATAATTTTCAATCAAAAAAGAGTTTTGTGGCACCATAAGCTTTTGCATGTCCAGCTTAACGTCACGAACGTGTCGCAAGTGATCCCACTTAGTTTTGAACTTGCATGCTTTACTTGGACAACTGAGTGCTTAAATCAACTAAGTTTGTTTCTAAGAGCATAATTTTCAATCGGGAAGGATTTTTGGGTACCGTTAGCTCTGGTACGTCCAGCTCAACTTCACGAATGTATTGAAATTGATCCCACTCAATTTACCTCCAACTGTGTCGGTGATGCATCGGCATGGACATGCTGCGATTTTATTGGCACCGTAGCATGGTCCTGACTAGTCATCTTGGTCAGCCTACACCTCAATTGTTTGAGACCTCCTGGGGCCATGTTTGCATTATAGACAACGTTAAATAAGATAATTGCATATTTAATGGAATTATAGTAAATATATTTTTAGTTATTTATGCATAAGATATATGGAATGCAATATGACAACATAATATGCTTACCTATAAAGTGTAGTATGGTAGCATGCATGGAATAATTACAAATCCTCAATATCTATATCTTTATTACTTTCTAGTATCTTTTCCTCCTCAGTTCACTAATCCACCATTTTTTCATCTTCTACATCCGTATCATCAGTTTTGATGAAATAAACATGTACATCATCAATTTCAATGTCATTAGTCCCTACCTGTTCTGTCTTGACACCAACCCTATAGGATCAACTTTTTCCTCATCAACATAATTGTCACCAAGCGAGGCCACATTGGAATCAGATTGAGTTGCTGCACCAAAAAATGGCTCAGCCTGTTGGAAAGAATCCTCGATTACATTGTTCTCCCCATCGACAACTTCTATTATATCATACAAACTTCTAGGCTGAATGTTTTGTGCCACATGCCAATCACCCTTCAATTTTGTGTCCTTAAGGTAGAAAACTTGTTCTGTCTGTGTTGCTAGAATAAAAAGGTCATCTTCATACCATGTTATACAAAAATTGACACTAGTAAAGTAGATATTTGTGTTTATCCCACTCTTTTTATTGCTAATATCATACCAGTCACATTTGAACAAGTAGACGAGTCTATTGGTTCCATAGTTTAACTCAATAATGTCATTTAAGATACCAAAATAGCCAATATCCTCATCTCCTTCTATGCCTAGCATGACAACCCCACTATTTTGGGTTCTTCTATGCAAATAAAGCAACTTCATATGAAACCTAAGGCCATTAACAATGCAACTAGTGTAGTGGTTAACTCGTTGATCTGGGCTACATGCTAATGCGTACAAATCTTTAGATGTTGTTGATAGTTTATTAATACATGACTTTCATATAATAAAAAAGAAGTTTAGATGAGTTAACCATTATTAAAACTTTACTTTTTATCAAATTCACCTAGAAGTTGTTACTTACATGTGTCCCAAACCACTTGACAAATTCTTTCTTATGTCTTTCTTCAACATTTCTTTCATTTTCTTTCTCAAGTTCAACTTTATATTCACTATATACAACAATAGTACATGTTAATGTCAATTAAGTATTTATGCATATATATACAGTTCAAAGCATGAATTAAGAAACCACATACTCGATATATGGAACAACTTCATCACAATTATTAATCGCGTAAAAATGTACCTTATCCAGGTCCGTTATATCAATGAAATCATATACCCGTCCACCCAATGTTCGAACATTTTCTTGAAATACGGAACTGATGGGTTCTTCATCTTCATCATTAACATTAATTTTTGCATTTTACTCATTTCAAGTGAACCTTTGTGCAAATATCATGTAGATACATTGAGCGAAATGCAAAACATTCACTATCAATGTATGTCTCAATGATTGAGCCTTTTGGTTGTGCCTTATTGCACACATAGTTCTTTAAAGTGCATTTTACATAGTATTAGTGACATCTACAAATAGAGCAAGGAAACAATTTGAAAATTGTTGCATTGTAAAAATTACCTCTCAATTGGATACATCTAATGATATTGCAATGGTCCTACAATTATGGCCTTGGTAAATGGATGATTAGGTTGACCATAACATCAAATAATGTTGGTGGAAATATTTTTTCAAGCTTATATAGTATGATTACAATGTCATTTTCTAACCATTCAAATACATTTAAGGTCAATTATTTTTAGCCAAACTCTAAAAAAAAATTCCCAACTCAATCAACGTTGAGCGAACATCGTCAGTCAAGTATCCACGAAGGCAAACTAGTAGAATCCGTTGAAGAAGGACATGACAGTCATGACTTTTCATTCCTAACATCTTACCTTCCTTCGTACTTATGCATCGAGATATGTTAGATGCATCCATTAGGGAACTTCACTTATTTCAACCATTCAAAGAAAGTAGATTTTTTCATCCTTTGACACTGTGTAACATGTTGATGGCATGAGAAATTCGTCCTCGTCACAAATTAGGTGCAACTCAGGTCGCATTCCTATCCTAGTGAGCATTTACGTTGTGCTTTATCTTCTCATTTTTATCCAATAATGTCTTAATCACATTCTCACAAATGTTCTTCTCAAGATGCATAACATCCAAGTTATGGCATAATGAAAGATCTTTCCAGTATGGCTACTCAAAGAAGATGCTTCTCTTCTTCTAATTTAACTCAATCTCAGTACGTTTCCTTTTTCTACTACTCGGTGCCATCCCATATTTCACATTTCTTATCAACTTCAACTGGTTTAATATCTCTTTCCCACTTAGTTGATTTGGTTGCAACCTTTGTTCAGGATTTCCATTAAAATTTCTATTAATATAATGACTCCTCTAAGAATGTCCAAGTGGTAGAAAACAACGATGACACATAAAACATAACTTTCATCCATGCTTCAAGAATAAGGATTGTTGTGTTTGTGGCTCATATACTTGGTGGGGCTTATAAACAAAAGAAGAAAAGCATGTGTTAAAGTTTTGGTGTTGTGCAGTAGTCACTAGTCGACTAGTGTGCCTTACTAGTCGACGAGTGGAGATACTGGGAGCAGTAAAATATCAGAGAATGGAAATACCAAGAGCAGAAAATAGGCTAGTCGACTTGTGGACCCCTCTAGTCAACTAGTGGACCCTTCTAGTCGACTAATGGAGCCCTCTAGTCGACTAGTGTTTTCGGGGCTATGGGAAAATTTTTGAATTTTGAGTTGGAACGTTGGGACGGTTGGGTACTGGGAGAGAAGCCTCTAAAGAGTTGTTAAATATGTTCTTCTGGGCATATTTTGTATGGTGTGAGATCAATGTATCATTGTATTGTTTCATTTTAATAGTGAAACCTTTGCCGATTGCTTCCGTGGATGTAGGCTTTGCCGAACCACGTATATATGTGTGTTGATTCTTGTTGTTTTCAGATATACTGAGTGTTTGAATTATTTCTTAGTGCTTCATTGTTTGCTACAATTTCATATTCCACTGTGCAATCCTATACTCATATTTTTACAACAATTGGTATCAGAGAGTTGTTGTCATGGCTTCGGGTTCTTCTTCTACAAGGTTTGATGTCATCAAATTTTATGGTACTAGAAATTTCAATTTGTGGCTAAGGAGAGTGAAGGATTTCCTTGTGCAGCAAGGGATTGTGAAGGTAGGTTTTGTATAGTGTTCAACCAGAAAGTATGGATGAGGCAACTTGGAAAGAATTGGGGGCAAAAGTCATTTCCACAATACGTTTATATTTGGCTGCTATATCATGTCATGGAGGAGAATTCTCCAGCAATTGTGTAGCAAAAGTTAGAAAGTAGGTAGATGTCCTAATAATTTTCTAATAAACTATTTCTTAAGAAGTGCCTTTATTGGCTTAAGATGGTTGAAGGATCGAACTTAAATCAACACATAAATGCTTAAATTAAATCATAAGTCATTTAATGCGTGTTGATGTTATGTTTGATGAAGATGATAAGACTTTGATGTTACTAAGTTCCTTTCCTACAACTCATACTTATGAAAATTTAGTTACCACTCTTACATGGGGAAATGAGATTCTTAATTTAGAAGAGGTGACAAGTGCCTTGCTGAATTTTCATCAAAGGCTAAAAATATGTGATGAAAGAGAAGGACTTGTGGTGAAAAGTAACTATGAGCGTGGGAAATAAAATCTAAACATGGATCGAGTAAAAAATCCCATGCTCAATTCAAGAAGAAAAATGATATCTGGTGTTATAAGTGTGGTAAAAGGGAGCATGTGGAACTAGAGTGTCAAGATTGGAAGAAAGGAAATGCTGAAAAGCATGAAGGAACTTCAAAATCTACGAATGTGGTTCAACAAGAAAAGCCAATTTGCAGTGATGGCAGCCGATTGATTGAAGGTAAACTTTTTAAACAAGTTTTAATGGAACCTAAATTTAATATGAAATATATTTGAGAATAAGCAATACTTAAGCAACATAAGAATAATTTAAGCAAAAGTGTAGTACAATGCACATGATAATGATATACTCCATGCTTATATGAAATGCTGATATGCTATATACTTCTATGATACATGCTTACATGCTGATATCTTGATAGTTCCAAAGATATGAAAATTATTTGACTTATATTAATGATTTATGGCTCACTATATATTGAAAATTTGAGCATGAAGTTATTGAGCATGATTTTGAAGCATGAATTTTGATATGATATTGATATATGAATATGAAGTTAATTCTTGACCATACATGCTAATGATGGATCGCATGGGTAGACTACATGTGCTTATTGATAATCTTATTTATATTACTAATGTCAAAAAGGAGAGAAAGTTGAATTGAAAAATTGGCATATAAATAATTTGGTATCTATGAGCAGTGCATGATGTGACATTAGCATCGGTATCTATGAAGTATATTGGTATCCATGAATATATCAATTGGTATTTAAGCAAGACAGCATAATTATATCCATGAGCATGTTATGATATTGATGATATTGACATGATATTGGTATTTGATATTAGTATCCTAGAGCACATACATGATATGAATCAATATTTGAAGCATGGGATGATAAACTTAAAAGCATAATTGGTATCAAATCTGAATGTATTTAATACAGGGGGAGTATTATGACTCATTGCTTGTATTATGATTTTTCCCTAATCTTCAATATCAAATTGGTATCATGAAATAAAAAATTGGTATCATATGAAATTATCAAGTTGGTATTATGAAATAAACAATTGGTATCATGAATTAATGTCAAAGAGGGAAAGAATGTTCAAAGAATGATGAATTATGAATGACAAATATGACTTTTGAAGTATTTTTAGCTAATATGAATGTCATGCAACATATGCTTGATTGTGAATTTAAAGATTTTACAACACATGAAATATGAATTACAAATATGAAATATGCATGACTACTATTGAAGCACACTACATAGGCTATATTGCAATATATTGGGAAGTGTGTATTCATGTGATATACTTGCTTGGTATTCATATGCTCAAAATATGATTTTATTTGAACTTAATCATTTTTTATATCTTACTCTTTTTAATTGATGTCAAAAGGGGGAGAAGTTTTGAGCAAAAATTGAGCGTGATATTGAAAAATTTGAACATGATATATGTATTAAAAGGGGGAGAAGTATTTGATATTGAATGATCTTGAACTTGAATGATGCAATGAACATGATAGTAAAAGAGTTTTTGAAATTGATCTTGATATTGTTAAGTTTTTTAAGATGATGCTTATTGTCAGGGGGAGCCTTGTTAAGGCTTACTCAATTTTTTCAACTCTAAAAGTTATAAAAACTTGGGGGACACTCCAAGAAACTTGGGAAAAATGGAAACTCACTCTAAAAACTCTATAAATACATGGTTTTGCAAATCAAATTATACCAAGCAATTGAAAATCAATTCTCAAGGTTGAAACTCTTATACTTTTAAAACTCTCATGCTCTCATCTTTGCACATCTGAATTGTTGAGATTTTTTGGAAGCAACTGATCAATCATTCTCTGTGTTTCTGAATTGTTGATTCTCGTCTAGAAGGAGAACTTTGTGAAATCTCTTTTAAGCTTCAATTGTATTTCATATTGATATTTTGATTGAAGTATATAGTATTTGAAATTATACTAATCCACCCTATCTGAGGGTAGTTCTTTGTACTCAGATTATTGATCTTGTTCTTGTAGATTTGACGATTCAAGGATTGTTTGGATCGTTGCCCAAGCATGGGGTATCGCTAGGAGAGGCATTGCTCTAGCCTCATGAAGAAGTGTTTGAGCGTGGGGTATCGCTTGTAAGGTTTTGTTCTACTTGGAAAGAAGTTGGTATAGTGGAATCGTTTGGTGGTATTGGCCAAAGGTGAGGACGTAGGTTGGGGATATGCCAAACCTCGTAAAAAAACCCGATTTCACTCTTTTTCCCTTACTTTCTTTATTTTCAGCATAGATTAACTGTGTGGATGATTAATATTTCTTAATCATAAAAACTACGTGGATTGGATTTCAAATAAACTAAAGTTTAATTTGTTTTTGGGATTGCGGAAATTGAAAGGGAGTGTGTTGATTGATCAATAATTTGCGAACACCTTAAAGGAGTACGTTGATTGGTTAACAACCCAAAACCTATTAACGGAAGGTTTATTTGAAATCTGAATTTTGGGAAGAGTGTGGATGTTATATTAATTATCATAAAGAAAGATCAAATTCATTTTGTGTAGGGCTTGAATCAAATTTCATATACACGAGACTACAAAGGCTGAAACTTATCTAAGAGCTGAAGCTCATATATTGATTGAATATATTGTGGTTGAATGGTTTAAAGTTTGATATTGATTAGGGTGTGTTGATATTACAAAGTTGTGGTTAGGTTAACTAAGTATTACAGGTTAAATTAATCTTTATAGTACTGCAGTGCATATATTTACTTATTCTTGGTAAATCAATTGTTTGATTGGGTGATTAAGTTTTAATAAATTGTGTTTTGGTTTGAGGATTGAATAAGTAAGTAAACACTTTATTGTGTGATTGTTAAATCAACAAGAGGTTAAGAATCTTAAAAAGAATTAAAAGAAAATTTTAAATAATCCAATTCACCCCCCCTTTTGGGACTACACCTTTGTTTTCAAGTAGATTTCATCATCTTAGATATGGAATTTTCCAACCTAGTCAAGAATCCAATCCCTATCCTTTTAGGATGTCCGTTCTTAGCCACGACTAATGCCAACATTTAATGTAGGACATGGATTATAGATATTTCCCTTGTCTATATGCAACTCCGACTAAATGTATTCCATGATTCCCAACACCCGCTTAGAGTCGTCCAAGCTTTGGACGGTGACATGAACGATGCATATATTGAGGAGGTTGCTTCCTCAATTCTATGGAGGGACCCCTTTGCAAATGAGCTTCAACCTGAGAGCCCATCTACATCTGGCCTAGAAAACCCCTACAATCAAATTCTTGAAACTCATGATTCAACCTTTTATTTAGAGGTCATGTTGGGAGTATACCAGATAGGGTTTGATGAAAGAACGAGGGAGGACACTTTGAGCTTCGAACCTCGTTGAGTTCGGTAATAAGCTCTGATGGGTTTGGTTGAAGACGGTAAACTTAACGCTTCCGGGAGGCAACCCGAAGATTTCTATTTGACTACTCTTTTCATGACGAGTCCTTAGGGTGTACATAGTAGAGTACATAGAGTTTAGAGTCTTGCGGGTAAGGCATAGGATAACTGAGGGTATGCAAATTTTCTAATTTCCTAAAGAGCTTAAAAATTTGACCAGGGGCGTGACCATCACTTCATTGGCACAACCTGGTCTAGCCCCTGAACTCCATCGAGCTTACAACGTATTGAGAGCTTCGATGATGTCTGTGACTAGCACAAGAGCTGGTGGGACTTGGTCAGGAAGATCAAAAGTCATTTAAAATCCTTGTTTCACCCGAAACTCTTTAAATCCTGCCTTCATTGCTTCTTGGTTAAATCCTTAAGCATCTTCTCCTTTTTACTCCACCCACACTCCCTCTCTCCAAGAATAACCGAGTCCTCTCCTTCAGCAGATCCACCTCGTCCGCTTCCCCCTCTATGCCTCATGACAGGGATAACCTGGGCTGCCTGTGCCATGATTTTGGACTCCTTTGTTCCACGGTACTTCGTGAGATAGCAGAGCCGCGAGTAGAAATACGACAAGATTTTCGAGTAATTGGCGAGGTGCTTTGTCATTACTTCCCCAATGTAGTATTCACCTACCCTCCAACACTTGTGCCGGTTCCACGGGTTCTTCCTTGGGTGCCATCTCCTATACCCGCTTCACTCAATTCACCAACTGTGTCTAGCAATGTTTCTAAAGAGGGGGAGGCTACCATGAGTGCCCGGTCTGACACAGCCCGCCTACCTGAAGAGGGTCCTTCCTTTGACGCTTTCAGTGTTATAGGGGGTAGTGATTACAACAATGATTCCTACAAATCTCCCGCTGAGGACTAGGATAGGATTTGGTGTCTAGATCATTTTGCTCACTCTTGGGTTTTGTACTATGCTTCTGCAGCGCATGTTTTCTATTTTTCTTTTCTTTTCCTCTCTTTTCTGTTCTTTCCCCATGATTTTGTGGCATTCCCAGTGCTTGTAATGACGTCACATATAGTGCAATGCCGTTTTGCAATCAATGAATTTTATATGGTGTTGCGCTACCTGTCTTTTGTGTTATAGTGTATTCTTGCATGCATGTTATTTCTGGACTATATATTTGATGCAGGTACATTGATTACTATTCATTGCACCATGCAGTGTTTCCTTTACCATGCATGCCAGATTTTTTCTTTCCACACTTCAATGAGGAGACTGAAGTTTTAAGTTGGGGGTAGGGGGTAGGAAACACTACATGGCACATTTAAGCACAAAAATGACAAAATTTAAAATTTTCAATGAAGAGTGTTTCTTTTACGCCACACTATAATTGTTTATATCCTTCGCATATTTTTATATCACTTACATGTTACATGCATAAGCTTATCAATTATATGATTTTGTTATGCTCACTAACAAAGTAGTGAGTTACTTGTGTGTTAGTCTTACATAATATGGTCAATTTATGTTTTGAAACTCTAGGATAGTTGACTAATGATTCATTCATGTTAATATGGTCGCATAAGGACTAGTATTTGCATGGTATTTAACGAGGCTAGGATGCACTTACACGTGATTTGTAACACTTAGGGTTCCTCATGAGCAGTGAGAGAACAATCGTGGAGACTGCGACACCTTGCGAGGTACTGTTGAGCCTTTCATCTTTCTTGTGAGTTTTTGATGTCAAACTCTGAGTTTATGAAATTCAACTTTCTTTTTTCTAGTTGTTCCTTGTTTACTAGTCTTTGTTCTTGAATTTGCAAGCCTTGAGGTGACATCTTGTGGGGAGATATAAACATAGGTCTTGCAACTTACTCAAGACGTGAAAATTGAGCCACCCCTAGAGATAGATTTAGTTCATGAATGCCTATTTGAACTTAAATTCCCATTGGTGGTATGAAGATGTTAAAAAGTTGTGAAAAATGTCCTAGTTGACCATGAATGAAAAAAAAAAAAAAATGAAAAGATTGAGTAGGAGAAAACGAAAAAATAAATGAAAAATATGTGGAATACCTGCTCCAAATATGAAAAGGTCAAGCTAGGGACACAAGATCTGATTCTACAAAACTCTTCAGTTGTCTGATGCATGAGTTGTATTCACGCCTGGTTCATGAATAGGTTGATGTAGGGTGGTCCTGATTATATGTGGTGAGTAGGTGAGAAGACGCTAGGGTGAAGGACCCGACACCTCATAAATAGGTTGGATCCCATTTATACAAGACTAGTTCACTCCATATTTTAGCGTTGTTCCTTAAAATATGTGGGATGTTTGATCATGACATCCTTCCTCACATATGAGAGTGAGCCTATTTTCTTGAGTGTTTTTTAGGGAATACCGGTGAGGCTGAGTCAAGAGGATTGTTATGTAGGTGTCTGGGGATATCCTGAGTGTAACAAGTCAAGCACTTTACACATACCTTGTGATATTGCCTATTTATACTTGGATTTACATGACTATATTAACTCTGAATTGCAATTGCTGGTTGGTTATCTGTAAGTTATGCTTTCTTAATAACTATATTGTGTTGAGACTTACATGAGTGATTCGTTTTAGAGTTGTGTGTATAGTGAAGTCAGGTATGAAAGAACTTGTATGTAATTAAGTGATATATCTGTATGTAAAATGGCATGACTGTGTTGTATGTGCTCTTATTCAATGTTCATTGGAATTGGTGTTTGTGGGTATTAACATGAAAACTCTCACGAGACTACAACTCGTCCACTAGGATCAACCTAGGGGTTTAAGGCCTTGTTGCATACGGTAAATGCAACTGTGGTTCCTATGAAAGAGGAGATAGATAAGATTTTGTTGTTTTCTTAAGTTTTTCTTTGCTCAAGGACTAGCAAAGTGTAAGTTGGGGGTTGTGAAGAGTCCGTAAAATGCATGATTTTAGACCCTCATTTACCTTTGTTTTGTCTTCTTTTATTATATATATGCCCTTTTTTATCATAGTTCAGAGTTACACAAGGTTTGTTCGTGTTTCAGGAAAAACAGGTTAAAACCAAGGAGTTAAGCATTGCGAGAAGCCAAGGGAGAATTCGGAAGACTTAACACTCAACTAAGATGTTCAACCAAGTCCTTAAAGCCTTGAATCATCCAAAGAAAGAAAACATCTTAATCGATCATGTGGTGCAACCAACTACATAGGGGCGACGAAGGTAATAGATGTAGAATCCAAGGTTCAAGCCTGAAATAGAAAAACTACAAAGTTCGACTAAGTCCTAGACATAGTGACTTTTTGGGGTGACTAGGTCCAGATACTGAAGTTGATTGAAGACAGAACTACCTAGAGTCTCGACCAAATGCTTGACCAAAGAGATCATTACGAGCAACATAGTCGAGTTCCTGAGATTTCCTGAAACTCGAGATCTTGCAAGTCTTGACCATTGACTTGAGCAACAAGACTCGATTATGCAACTATGTTGAGAAGAGCTGAATTCAAATACCTGCTTTCCTGGGAGCCCCGACGAAGGTGCAACCGAGAAAGAACATGGATGCGACCTGGTCGAAACTAACGATCTGCATCATGAGATACTTGCAGAATTTACCATTTTTGAATTTCAAATCTTGTACACCCTAATGGGTATATATAGTAGCTTCAACAATGAGCTTAGGGTTCCTCTTTGACCTCTCTTATGTTAGTGACAGACTTAAGATGTCATTGAGAGGCAAGTTAGATTAGGAGTAGAATAGATTTTCAATACCTGTTCTAGTTTGTGCATGAAGTATTCAGAGACCTGTGACAACTGACAAAGCTCTTGTACTTTTTGAGTATATTAAACAATCGTCTGACTATATTTTCTAGCATTAGTGACAGATGCTCTGATTACAAAGGAATGATATTTTATTTCTTTCATTTACAACTTTCATTTAAATGCTTTCCTTACTCCTTTCTTTACCAGATATGTCACTTTGTATGCTTTAATTATGATGAAGTCTTAGAGATAGGATAGCACTATTATTGATTTAGTAAAGTAGACGTAAAAAGGCTTTGGTTTCCTATAGAGGTTCTCGTGGTCGTTGTGATAGGGTATACTCCGGTTCCCAACTGTGCTGTGGACAGTTGGTGCATTCTTGCTATCCTATGTCATCAAATGACTCCTTTAACTGTCTAGCCTGATATGGATAATTGATGGAACATAATTTATGCACATGACATCCTAATTCTAATTCATGATTGAGCACTGCTTTGTAGGAGTAGAGTTACTTTAGATTTTACATGCTTTCATTAGGATTGTTAGAAAAATCCCACCTTTACATCGCTTTTTACACAAGGCTATAATAAACTAATTTGGAAGTGGTTTGATAACTACGCTTTAAGTCCCTGAGGATTGACACCTGATTCCCCCTCTTTCTACTGAACTTGGGATTAGCCAGGTTCTATAAATATTATTTTAGGTATTTAAAAGCCCAAGCCTTGGAGAGCCCACCAAGTTCCACCCGAAAAGGGTGAAAGAAGTTGTTATGACCCAATCGCATGAAGGAGTACTCTAAAACCATCACCATGGTGTAGTGACAAGCTGTCTTGAGAAGCAACAGCACCGGGAAGCACTAGCCAGTTAAGGAAGAAACCATAATACAAAATATTACTTACCTTTGAAATCTTTCACAGGGCCTGGTTTGAAACTTTGATCCTTCTATTGGCTTTGATCATCATCTTCTAATTTCACATGATGGTGATCGAACGGTGGGTATTTCCTATCGCGAGTAGTTAAGTCAAAGACCACAATATGAAACACCAAGTTCCCTTCATACCTGAACTTTCTATGAAAATAATTTCAAGCTTTTTTTTCTCTTAAAATGTCATATTATGATATCTTAGAGGGCTTTGTTCAACTTTTTATAGGTTGGCCACCACACAGCCATGCCACTTGCTAGACGTGCAAGAAAGTTGCTAAAACTTGATATGTCTTAGGGTCACAAATTGTTGATTGATGCCTTGGGGTTGATTATGGATAGTTGCATGTCACTGAAATCTATAATCCAATGATTTTCACCTACTTATTTGAGTGGCCATCCAAGAACACGTATGAAATCTGCAACACAAAACCAGCAAGCTCTATGATACCTTATCCTTTTAACATCCGACACATAAATTGGACCCTCGATCTATTGGTGTTTTCAAATTTTGATATTACATCGAATGCTTAATCAACAATAGCATAGAGAATAGGATATGGGTGCCATAAGAAACATACCTGAGTGCATCCAAACAACTTAAGCACCTTCAGTGACATGCAACTATCCACAATCAATCCCAAGGCCTCATTCAACAATTTGTGACACCAAAACATATCAAGTTTCAGAAACTTTCTTGCATGTATAGAAAATGACATGGTTGTGTGGTGGCCAACCTATAAAACGTTGAACAAAACCCTCTGAGATATCATAATATGACATTTCAAGAGAAAACATGCTTGAAATTATTTCACATGAAGTTTAGATATGAAGGGAACTTGGTGTTTCATATTATGGTCTTTGACTCAACTACCTGCTAGAGGAAATACCAACCATTTGATCATCATTATGTGAAATTAGAAGATGATGATCAAAGTCAAGAGAAGGATCAAAGTCTCAAACTAGGCCTTGTGAAGGATTTCAGAGGTAAGTAATATTTTGTATTATGGTTTCTTCCTTAACCGACCAGTGCTTCTCGGTGTTGCTGCTTCTCAAGATAGCTTGTCATTACACCATAGTGATAGTTTTAGAGTACTCCTTCACGTGACTGGGTCATGACAACTGCTTTCACCCTTTTCGGGTGGAACCATTGGTGCCACTTTTAATTTGACATGAGTTTCACTTGCATCACTGGGTTAAACCTCCATATTCGAAGGAAAATCTTCCTCCTTATTGCTCCATTCACTTACTGTCTTTGCCTTGATCTTGGAAGGTTCTTCACTATGATTGCAAGGATTCCTCGATGCAAAGGAATCGTAACCTTTCCTGTGCATTCTTGCTTGATGAGATGGTGAACTCTTAGGATTAATCATCTTTATAAACGCATACTTCATTACAATTTGCTCGAGTCAACACATGACTTTTCCACCAGTTGTAGTACCGAATGGAAACCTCTGCTTAGAATGATCTTTGCGGGACAGGCAAGAAGTCAACCTTGCTTGAAAGTTATTGATCCATTTCGAATTGCATAGCCACACGATGTGGTAGATACTTCACTACATAACCTATTCCAACTAGCTTATAAGCACCCAAGCACCTAACAAAAGACCATAGCTCGTCGTCTAAACTCAACCAATCAAACACGTATTGTTCTTTTGTTAACATGCATTATTAGCAACGGTTTTAAAAAACCATCACGAATACTTACACTATTAGTGACAGTTAAAGAAAACTATCTCTAATAATCCACTATATTAGTGACAATTTTTAAAACTGACACTAATAATGCAACCCTTAGGGGGATCATGAGTCGATTTACAAAGCATTCTACTTAAAAGGACATAGGTTGCTTGTTCTATTTTATATTTAACTCATCTAGATTCTCATTTGTAGTGTCAAGCACACTGGCAAGGTTAGTAATAACATCACCAGATACATATCTAGTTTTGCTCCTAGATAATATCAACATTTGTTTTTACTTGTTCACTACTATGAAGATAGTCTCCTATTGACCCTGTTGAAATGTAATCAGTGCAGGCAAAGAAGGGGTAGATGTATTATTCTACTGGTTTTGTATGCACAAGGACATGCAGACTCTATGAAATCATGTACCCCTTTAACGTATTCTTCAAAAAGCCTACCCCAAGCCTTCATCGAACTCTTATCCAGTTCATTAATTACCCTATAACATGTTCAAGTAGATGATGTTGATTATTCCCTCATAATGTTTTTGAGGCATGCATCATGAATCCTAAAATCAACCATCGTTAGTTTAAAGGGTATGGATCCTATCCCATACTATACAATGTTAGTAAGCTGAACTAAAGGATCCAAAATACACTAAAACTACATTGGTTGATAAAATATGGGCAATTAAAAGGTCACTAATGGTCTCATCAAATGTGATAAGGATGTGCTTGCAGCTTAGTAGGGGTTAATTGTCACGCCCCGAACCAGGAAATGGGACCTGAGGGTGAAAATATAATCTAACCCGTCCCTGTATCATACAAATCATTACAAATACAGTACAAATGATGAGGGTTCGACCCCTTGGGGTTCCTTGGCACCCTAAACTCATCCAATCATAGTCATATATGCAGCGGAAAAAAGCCATTCTATATCAACATATGCAGTACCATATCAGAGTCTATACAAGAGCAGAACATGGCTCTAACAAAACATACAAACTGGGTGCCCAAATACAACTCAAAATGGAAACCCAACAAAACTACAGTCCTAGCACTTACCCAAGTGCTAACGCAGTACACCGACCACTACGCTCCCTACACCAGGACGCTAGTTCCGGTTACCCGACGGACCTGTAAAAATGTACGTACAGTAGGGGTGAGACACCTCTCAGTAAGGAAAAACACAGGTTATATCGGTGTGTGGCATTTGAGTGTTATCATGATACAACATACACGCAGTTAAATGCATTTCAGTACTAATTTATACAGTGCATACATGAACACATACGACGCCCATTTATATGTAGCCCTGTCACAATATATACACATGATCAGTAATCCTCAGTTTCGTCATACTCTTCAGCCCGAAGCCAGTCCGTGACATACGGTGTTAGCCCATAGCCAACCCGCAAACACGGCGCCACCGGCACATGACTAGTCCCCGATTCCCATGACATCATACCGGCGCTAAACTGGTGGATTCACACCCTTCGGCCTTATCTGCCGGAATAGGCTCACGCCCTCGGATATAGAGTTGGACACTCTCAGTACTTGGGATAATTTCGGAACCGCGTTCCTACTAGCATTTCAACATATCACACACACATGCATGCTTATATAACCAAACAAACCACACTCATTTGGTAATCTAAATCATGGTTTTTCAAACAAATACAGTTTAAACAAAGTCAAGGCACGACCATCCTAATATCACAATATAAATCACACATATACTCGGTTTTCAACAAAACCCAGGATTCAGCCCATTGCCCCTTTTTTCCCAAAACTGTAATAATGAAAAACCCATAGTTTTTCCCATTAGATCCCCCCAAATGAGTAGCCAAAACACACACAGGACCTTTGATTACGCGTCAAAACTGCGTAATTGGGCATCTTAACCCTGGCTTTACGGTTTATATTTTTAATTAAATGTATAAAATTGTCCAATATTTTAATAAAGTGCCAAAATCATCATTTTTGAACTTTATTGCACTATTTATGAAGTTTTGGTAATTTTTTGTTGCAGGAAAAATCTCGGAAACCAAAACCGACACCTGTTCGTATTTCATGCATAACTTTTCTGTCCGAACTCCGATCGAGACAATTCAAATTTTTGGAGAAGGAAAGGATTATCTACAACTTTTGTGTTTTGAGTTTTGTGAGAAACGGGCTCTAGAAAAGTCAGATTTGTGATGAACAGAGAATGAAAAAAATGAAAAAAAAATATAACAATTCGGGTCGGGTTGGACAAGTCGGGTTGTGGCTTCACGGATCCTAGGGCAGCGCATCCCCCTTTCCTATATATTTTTCTCTTCTTCTTCTTCTTTCCCGTAGGCAGTCCGAGGGCTCCCCATTCTCTCCTTCTCTTCCTCTTCTCCTTCTTCTTTTTTTTTTTTTCTTCTTCTTCTTCTTCTTTTTGCTATCTCTCTTTCCCTTAGCTTCTCTCCTTGAACTCTCTCTGTTTTTCTTTTGTCTCTGTTCTCACCTTTTCCTTCTTCCCCTACTCTTCCTTTCTCTCTTACTCTTTCATTCTCTCAACTCCCAACTTCTCCTCCTCCCCGCTACACACCCGGCAGCCATCACCCGAGAACTGCCAGCAGCCACCACAGCAGCTGGAACTCCTTTGCAGAAACATAGCAGCCCTTACCTGTTTCCCTAGCCATCTGCTGAGCAGAGTACAATAGCAGCACGCCAAGTAGCAGCTCCCCCCTGCTGCTGCCATACCAGCACAGCCACGAGATAGGCTAGCCTCAGTTCCAGCACTTCCTGAGCTTCATGCTCTGCCTTTCCATCTTCCACAGCACCAGCTCCGAGGACTCCCATGGCTGTCTCATTGGCTCTCTCTCTCTCTCTCTCTCTCTCTCTCTCTCTCTGCTTTCTCTTCTTTTATCTTTTCTTTTCTTCTCTTTTCTTTCTCTTTATTTTTAAATTACAATTGGATATTTTATTTTTTATTTTTTTTTGTTAAAGGTTATGCTTTCCCTTTCTTCTTTTTCATGTTATTGCCTTAGTCATAAACAATGATTCTTACTATAGGAGTTTATTGAAAATAATTGAGTTTTAAGGATTGTTAAATTAATTTAGTTTCATTGCATTTTTAATTATCAAAGTTCATATTTTTATTGTGTTCATTATCACTGATTGTTAGGATTTCGTTTGTGTTTTCGTGTGTGTTTGAATTTAATTGAGTTTCTATAGTGTGTTTTTAATTCCGTGTCCAAAGTTACCATCTTTAATTTACGTGTGTTTCGATGTTTCCTTAAGTAGACGTAGGGTTTCTATTCTTGTTTCTTTTATTTAGTGCATGTTAGTTTAGAGTTTTAAATTACGTGTTATTTAATTTGTTAAAAGTAGAATTAACCACCCTTGAAATCCCGAATCTGAACCAAGTTCAGTGCAATTTAATTTTGATTGGAAGAACGTAAAATCTGAGATTAAACGCATTTCCTGAGCAGACGATCTAGCCCTTGGGCTTAATATTACACGACAGAACTCCTATACTTGGGATAGCTTTCGAGCTGCTCATTTTTTGAGTAAGTCAATCGTGGACCACAGTTCCACCGAGTCCGATTTCAAAAATAACCAATATAAACATAGTTCCCCTTACCTTAACCCCGTAAGAAAATCCCGAACTCCAAGGTCCCTAAACATCAAACCGAGTTCCAAAACCTACAAATCACAGTACAGAATATGTTCACAAGACAGTTACCTACAAATCTATTAGATTAGAATTGAAAACCGAGCCTTACCTCGATTTTACGCTGAAACCCGAAAATCTCCGAAACGAGATTCCAATCCGTAGAAGTTGTAGAGAATCCTTCCACGATCCTCGTGGTGGCTTCCGTTTTCCAATTTCATCAACGATCGGCGAAGAATTCTAGAGAGAAGGAGTAGGGAGAGGTTTAGAGAGAGAGAGAGAGAGATAAAAATCTAAGTTTGCTTAGTTTGGAAGAAATGAGAATTTCCTTTTATAGCCCTTTGATCTGGGCAATTTCCAATTTTGCCCCTCTCTTAATATTTAAACCCATTTTTCATATTTCGGGTTCTTACATTAATGAAGTCTTAAAATTCGTGATAATAATCCTATCAATTAATATGTTAATTTGATTCATTGCTTCAGCACATCTTGTTAACAGAAAATAATGAAATTAATATTTTGCATAGTCATGTAAAGCGGGTTTAGTGGTCAAAATAAAACTACAAATTAACTCCTTATTATTTTGTAAGGTATTATAGTTTTTTTTTTTTTTTTTTTTTCGGTTTATGAACTAATGTACTTTACTTTGTTCAGAACTGGACATATTTTGGTTAGACACAATTTAACAATGGAGAACTGGCCTACCGCCTTACTAACTTCTCGTTCAAATTTTGGTGAAGGTGATGATTCTAGTGTTGGAAGTGCTGCCTACCATAATGATATTTATAATTCAAATGTCAAGAACAAGTCAAACTTGTCTCAGTCTATAGATCAAGATGTAAATATGGGAGGGGAAACTTCACTTATGAATAGAATCACTAGCTATTACCATTTTGTGTTAATTGACAAATTGGAGAAAGACTTGTCCCCAAGAATAGTTGTGAAATTCATACATAAGCATACTACCATATCAACACAAGTGTGCATTTTCCCAAGCTTGTCTTTAGAAACATACACGAGGGGAACCATTGTGTTGGATTGTAAAGAGAACCTGGAGAAATTTTGGGAATTTTTGGAGAATCCAAATCACATATAACATCTTCAACAAGAAGGTATCTATTCTTGTAGTGCCTTGGTAGTTTGGTAACTTGCATGTGTTTGTGTTGCTTGCTTTCTAATGCAAAGTGATGTTTGTGATTTTGAGCATTTTATGGTCAGTTAGTTTCATTGCTTTGTTCATTTTTTGTAGGCTGTGGGTGATAACTGAAAAGATACCATGACATGAATTGTTTAAACCATTAAATGGGAACCTAAAAGAGAAGTCCCTCGCAAGTTCTTTCATTTTTATTTATATTATTTTTTGAGAAAATATCATCAAGTATAAAAGTGAGGTTTTGTGCTAGTGTTGGAGCTCTATTATGGAATTGCATAATTGATTTTCTGATTCTCATTTTCCCTTAGGAATTACGGAACACAAATGCTATAATTGGTGAAGAATTAAAGTTTTGTCAGTTAGGAATTGCAAAATACAAGATAACTAAGCGATGGAGGGATTTATTCATGGAGTTTGCAAATCATTAGAAGTGATTGCATAAGAGGCTTGCATTGGAAGAGAGAAAATCATGGACCTGTCTCATCCATAAGTTCTTGTGGATGTGTTATCTACACCTATATTATGGTAATGATCAATGTCCCAATTTTTATCTATACTTTTTACTTGTTGTACATGGATTTTAGGTTTATAACATGCACAATTATCTTCTTAGAAAATCTTGCTATGAAATATAGTCCAAGCTTGAACACCTTCTCAACTAGTTGATTCTCCACACTTGGGTCTATGTAACTAGATATTAAATAATTATCTATATATTCTAGAAGTACAATATTCCTATACAAGTTATAAAGCTTTGTGTCTCATTTTAGCAAACTGAGTGTGATCAGTCCCGACACGTCTATGACATTGACATCAATATGTCGGATCTTACGGTGCCCAAAAACTCATCTCTGGGAGCTTTTCCCCCACTTAGAAGGAAACTTTGAATACAAACAAACTTAGTAAACTTAATTTAGTTAAATCACTCAAGTTTCCAAGTCACACATATAAGGTCCAAGTTGAGTGTGGTTAGTCCCGACACAGCCGTCACATTGACCTGGACATGTCAGAGCTGACGGTGCCCTAAAACTCCTCCTCGGGCGCTTTTTCCCCTCTTAGAAGCAAACTTAGAATACAAAAAAATTTAGTAAACTTAGTTTAGTTAAAGCACTCAAGTATTGAAGTCACACATACGAGGTCCAAACCAAGTGTGGCTACTCCCAACACGTTCATCACAATGACCTGGACGTGTCGGAGCTGATGGTGTCTAAAAACTCCATGCCAATTCAAAATTATGTGCTTAGAGGCGAACTAAGTACACCTAATTGAATTTAACCACCTAAGTGTCCAATTCGAACATATGAGGTTCAAATCGAGTGTGGTTAGTCTCGACATATCCGTCACATTAACCTGGACATGCCAGATCTGACGATGCCCAAAAACTTATGCCCGAGAGCTTTTTCCTCACCTAGAAGCAAACTTAGAAAACAAATAAACTTAGTAAACTTAGTTTAGTTTAAGCACCCTAAGTGTCCAAACCGCGCATACGAGGTCCAAACCGAGTGTCGTCAGTCCCAAAATGTCCTTCACATTGACCTGGATGTGTCGGAGCTGACGATGCTAGAAAACTCCTCCCTGGGAACTTTTTCCCCACTTAGAAGTAAAATTAGAATGCAAACAAACGTAGTAAACTTAGTTCAGTTAAAGCACTCAGGTGTCCAAGTCACGCATATGAGATCCAAACCAAGTGTGGTCAACCCCGACACGTCCATCACATTAGCCTGGACGTGGCAGAGCTGACGATACCCAAAAACTCCAACCTGAGAGCTTTTTACCACTTAGAAGCAAACTTAAAATACAAACAAACTTAGTAAACTTAGTTTATTTTAAGCACCCAAGGATCCAAGTCATGCATACGAGATCCAAACCCAGTGTGGTTATTCCCAATATGTCCATCACATTGATCTGGATGTGCCGGAGCGGATGGTGCCCAAAAATTCCTCCCCGGGAGCTTTTTCCCCACTTAGAAGTAAAGTTATAATACAAGAAAACTTAGTAGACTTAGTTCAGTTAAAGCACCTAGGTGTCCAAGTCACACATATAAGGTTCAAACCAAGTATGGTCAGCCCTGACATGTCTGTCATATTGACCTTGACGTGTCGGAGTTGACGGTGCCCAAAAACTCCTCCTCAAGAGCTTTTTCCCCACTTAGAAGCAAATTTAGAATACAAACAACTTTAGTAAACTTAGTTTAGTTAAAGCATCGAGGTGTCCAAGTTGTGCATATGAGGTCCAAATCGAGTGTGGTTAGTCCTGATACGTCCGTCACATTGACTTGGAAATTTTGGAGCTAACGATGCCTAAAACCTCCATGCCAATTGAAAATTATGCGCTTAGAAGCAAACAAAGTATAATTAGTTGAATTTAACCACCCAAGTGTCCAATTCAGGCATATGAGGTCCAAACTAAGTGTGGTCAGTCCTGACACGTCCGTCACATTGACCTTGTTGGCCTAACATGGCTTTTGAATCTCATTTTGATGATAACAAATAAACGTTGATTTAACATGTTTTTGTTTAAGTGATGATATTTCAGGAAACCTTGTATGACAAACGTCAAAAGGATAAAAGAAATGCAAGTTCAAGATCACAAGGACCATAAAGCCATACTCCATCAACATAGTGATCAAAAGAAAGCTCAAGAGGACCAAAATGTTCAAAGCATGCGGAAGCCTAAAGATGATTCAAGCTCAAGTCTAAGAGGATTCAAAGCAAAGACATATATGAAGACTTCAAGCTTAGAGTGTTTAAAGTCTTTAGGATGATCTATGTAAGTACTTCATATTAAATATCATTTTGAAATGCTTTGAAGCTTATTAGGGGTTGTCATGGACTTAGAGACCTTATTTTAAAACCTCAGAAAAAGCTTTTTAAAGTAACAAAGTAAGATGACTAAGGGTTTTTGAAAAAATACACTGAAAAATAGAAATTATAATTGTTTAGGCGACTGAAGAATAAACCTCAGGCGCCTGTAGATTTTTCTGAAGAAATTCTAAAGAGGCAGTATAGGCCCAGATGCCTAACCCTTGTAACTTCAGGCACTTGACCCTGTTTTAAAGCTAAAATCTCACAATTTTCTGAAACCTCAGGCGACTGACCCTGAGACCTCAGGCACTTGACAACTATTAACGACTATATTTTTTAAAAGTTTTAAAATTCATATCTATATTTCTCATGCCCCAAATTTCATATAAACTTGGGAAACACTCCAAGTAACTTGGGCAAAATGAATTAAACCTTTTTGAACCTATAAATACATAATTTCTATAATCAAATTTGCACCAAGTATTGAAAATCTGCTCTCAGGCCATTATTGCTTTTTCTTTCTCAAAGCTCTCTTGCTCACTCTTTCATATTGAGAATTGCTGGGATATTCTAAGTCTATGATCAATCTTCTCTGAGTTCAAACTTTTGAATTGCTGATTCTTATCAAGAGAAAAAATTCAGTGAATTAATTCTTGAGTTTTAATTCAATTTCTTTTGATCTTTGTTTTGAAGTATATTAGTGCTTTCAATTGTACTAACCAACTATATTTGAGAGCATCTCTTGTACAAAAGAAACATTTTCTTATTTCCTTGTGGTTCAGGTCATTGGATCGTTGTACTGAGCATGGAGTATCGCTTGGAGAGGGGGCTTCACCCTAAAAGAGGGATTGTAAATGGTCTATTCTTCCCGCAAAGGAACGGTTTAGTGGAATCTTTAGGTGGTCTTGCCTAAGGCAAGGACGTAGGCTGGGGATAAGCCAAACCTCGTAAAAAATCTCGGTCTCACTCTTAACCTTTACTCTTTAAAATTTCAACATCTATAAATTATGTTTCTAAGTACAGGTAGCTGAAATTGAGATTGAGAATACCATTCAATTTAAGAAAGTACGTTGGTTAATCTTTTACGGAAACCTTAAAGGGAGTACGTTGATTAATCGTTTTTAGAAATCTTGATTAAAAGAAGCGCACAAATATTCATTCATACAGGGTTATAAACTGAGATTTTGCAAACGCTGAAATAAGGAAGTGCTACAGCTCTTAAAGTTGATTAAGTATTGTGTGATTGATTGGTTGTTATTATTAAAGGTATTTGGTTTGTGATTGATATTGAGTGTGGATTGTGGTTGATGTGATTGAGCATTTAAAATTAAAAACATTCTTGTGTATTTGCTAAGTATACAAAAGATTGTAAATTTGTAAAAAGGCTTAAAATAGTTTTATAAATCTAATTCACCCCCTCTTGGGACTACACCTTAACTTTCAGACCTGGACATGTCGGATCTGATGGTTCCTAAAAACTCCTCCTTGAGAGCTTTTTCTCCACTTAGAACCAAACTTAGAATATAAATTACTTTAGTAAACTTAGTTCAGTTTAAGCACCCAGGTGTCCAAGTCACGAATACGTGGTCCAAATCGAGTGTACGTGGTCAGTCCCAACACTTCCATGACATTGACCTAGATGTGCCAGAGTTGACGCTGTCTAAAAACTCCTCCCCGAGAGCTTTTTCCCCACTTGGAAGCAAATATAGAAATCTGTTCATTTTAAGCACCTAGCTTACAATTCGGGTATACAAGGTCCGAACCGAGTGAGGTGAATTCTGACTGATAAAATTTACTTAGTTAGAATTGTATAATTTTTTTACACTATGTCCAAATGTCCGATCATTTTGCTATCAAATCATTTTTAATTATACTATATACATATATGTTCAAACATTGTATACTAACTAATTTCTTGTATATAATCATTTTTTTGTAGGGTTTGCAACTATCTGAACACTACGACGATGTTAGGCACTATAGTCGAGTCGGATGCGCTCAGCTTTTGACTTTTCCTATATTTCTTGTTATCTGAACAAAATTAATTTGTATCTTTTAATTTGAATTTGTATATTTGTATATATTTGATTTTTGAACAATTAGTATTTTAAATTCTAATAGTTTATGAATGTGTTAGTTAGTAATTTTGGTTTAATATTATGTATGCTAAAATGTAAATACAGGTTTTTATAGGAATTTTAAAAAAGATTAATTATTTAAAAGTATTTGTGATGGTTGAAAAAACCTTCACTAATAATAGCTCGATTAAGTATTAGTGACGGTTTTAAATTTCGTCACTAAAATCCTAAATATTCGTGACAGTTTTGTTTACTGTCACTAATATCGTCATATTAGCGACAGTTATTGAACTGTTACTAATAGTCGCACTTTAGTGACGATTTTGAACAGAGAACGTGTATCTTTTATAGTGACAGTCGTATGCTTTTAGTCACTGCATAAAACCATTACTAATACTGGATTTTAAGTGATGATTTATAAATTCGTTACTAATAAGTATTAGTAACCGCATATTTGACAACTAATTTTAAACTGCCACTAATACTTATAAAATCGTCATTAATAGTATTAGTGACAGTTTTGATTCGTCACTAATAAACTTATTTTTTATAGTGATCCCAAATCTATCCTTTAGTCATTCCAATTTGGAAATAGGTATATGTTCTTTAACTTCTAAACGAAACTTGGATTTGAGAGAAGAATACTTTCACTCACTGTCGCAAAATATAATATCAATTAACCCTAGTAAGCAAATTCCTAAAGGAGAGAAAAGATCTTTTAAAAGATGTTGATCTATATTTGGACATTGATCTCAGCACGAAGGCTAGTGAAGCCTAATAGGATGCACTAACCATTCGGAGGTTAGCTGGACTAGAATAAAGGCGAAGTCGTAAAGTATTTTCCTAACGAAAATGGACAGTTGAAGTTTGAGCCTATATAACCCCGAAGGCATCAAAGTAGAAACAATCTTCCCAAGAATACATATATATATATATATATATATATATATATCAATACAAGCCTGCTTAGAAGAAGGAAAGGGATGTATGTTTATGAGTCCTCCAGGATAAAGGGCTTCCTAGTGATGGGCAAGTCTCAACAAAAAGGACAGTTATACCAGAGGGCAACGGGAGTCAAAGTGGGGCTTCTTGCATAAAAAGAATGTCCCCTTTAGGTTATGCTTTGGTCAAAAAATGTATATTCCTATCAGTAATGGATGAGATTAGGATGCACTAAAAACTGCACATGGGAATATTAATTTTTTTTTTTCCTGTTTTATGATAAGTAATTTGTACAAATGAATCTATGGAATACGATAGGAATAGACATTTTCATCCTAAAATTTGGGAATGATATCTTCCCGATCCCGTGTTATACTTTAAAGTTTTAAGATATGACTGTTCTATTCTTAAAAATAGACATTCCGTGAATATGTGAAAGAAAATTGATCTTAGAATTAGTTAAATATTTATATACCGTGTGAAGGACTTGCAACAAACATATATTTAGATTCGAGATTATCAAAAAATAATAAAAGTAGCCATTACAAGTTAAGAAATTAGCAAAACAAATAAGTGAAGAATATAATTATTAAAGCTAAGGCATGGACGGAGTACTAATTTTGCAATTCATTTCATGCTTTTTGAGATAGTCGATTACATGGAGGAAAAAGATACTATATAAGCGGACCACCTCAAAGAATACTTTAACATGCTTGTTATCTGCACACACTCATTAGAGACATAGCAAAAGCTTTATTCCACTTGCCCTCCTTATCGAAGATAGAAACTATTCTAAATATATGAGAATAGGAGGAACAAAGAAAAGTGAATCATCAAGGAGAGAGCACTAATATAATTAATTAGTTGCTAGTTGTTTTTTTGAAGGAACACAAAGGGATGTTCTTCCTCATCCTCTGTCCCTTTCTTTATGTTTGCCCACAACACTGAAAATAAGTTTAGGTGAGCTACTCATCTTTATTATCTTCATTTCATCCTCAACTTAATTTGCACCTAGTACTCAACAAACCTATATATGTTTGTTGATCTCAATTCATTCAAAACCAATACAGGAAGTTTTGTCTCAACCCACAAGCCCTAATCCAAATTCAGTAAACAAAGGACTCGAAGAAGATAATTAATAACCATGTTTCTTCAGCGATATTCACATATGGTGTTCAAGGGGATAGTAGGTGGCTTGCTTCTGATACCATGTGTATGTACAGTTGTCGCATTCAAACTACAGACGAATCTTCCCACACCAACCCCATAAAGAAGCCCAGTAAAATTAAAATATAAAAATTAAAAGAACCAAAAAATATATACCTATATGCATAAGAACACAAATTAAAGGAAGGGGGGGGGGGGGGGGGGGGAAGGAAAAGGGAGATGGATCAAGATGCCAAACAACTCTCCCAGAAGAGCCTGTTCCTCTCCCTCTCATCATTCATCGCATCCTTCGCGGAATCCCCATAACCCTTCAACTTCTGATCATCTCTCTCATCATCCTCCGCCTTCGCCGTCGCCGCCTCTATTTTTGAAGCCCCGCCACCGCATCTGCGGTACGAACATGGACGCCCCGTCTTCTGTTCTTCACCAGTAGTTCTCATGTACCTTCGATGACTGTTGGCCTCCCCCTCCTCCTCATCTCCATCATCATTATATCCCCAAATCTCGGGGAAGCGGCTGGGACAATCCCTGCGCTCCCCATCCAGATCATAATCATTATCATCATCACTCTCATGACAATCGTCATGATGATCACCATATCCCCGACTGCCACAGCCGTTGATCATAAACCCGTTCCGATCGCAGCTGCACGACTCTGCATCGTCATCGTCCTGATCAGCCACAGCATTGATATTGCCAGCTTCCCCGCCGCCCGCAGCCCCCAGGCCAGAATTCAAATCGGCCTCTGAATCTCCGGAGGCCTCCACAAGCAAGAAAGAAGATACGTCAACAACATTCCCCCGCCACTTCATCTCTCTCTCTCTCTCTCTCTCTCTCTCGCTGAATATATATAGAAAGGGTAAAAGTGAGAATTAAGGTGAGGCTGAAATGTTTGACACTTAGATTACGGGGGAGGGTTTATATACGACAAGGTATGGTCGGCCTCTACAATTTGATATATGATTTCTTGCATCATGTCATTGCACAGAGAAAGGGATGTGATGAGCTTCTAGAAGAAGAGCTTGTAGTATTTTTTTTAAAGAAGACAGCCTCCTACAGTCCTACTTCTAGAAGCCTATGCCGGCAACATTTGTATTTGGTTTCCACGTGTCCTAATGCAGTCATGCCTGCCCACTCCTATATTCTGCACACTCTGCCTGAGATTATGGACCACAATTGTATATACCAATCCCGTGGGAGTGCCTCTCACGAGGTCAGTCTTTGCGCCTTTCGGGTTCAAGCCTTCCCCTGGGCTCCTGAATTTACTCCCTCGTGATGATGTGGGGCCAGAGTCACGGGGCGCGGGAATAGTCTTAGTTGTGTTGCATCCCAGGGTAATCTGGTAGATGCCGACTGAGGACACCCGGCGAGATAAAAAATAAATAAATAATCGACAATCGTAGCCTTACTCCTCTTCTTTCGTACGCAAGCTACCTTATTTGTGTCGAGCTTTTACTACAAAAAATTGTGAAATATCAAAATTTGAAGAGCTTTTACCACAAAAAAATTGTGGAAATGATGCGTCCAGGCCTAGTGATATAATTTCATGTGTGCGGGTATTAGAAAAATCTTATATTTATAGTTAAACATTTATTAAATAAGGGTACATGAATGGTTACATGACTTTCACATTAAGTTTACCGTACCATAGTGTTCAAAATGACGCGATAGTTGTTGGAGTCTTTGGATTATAAAAAAATAATTATAAAAATTCATAAAAATTTTTAATTTATTTTGAAAAAAAAAAGTTATGATTTGATTATTAATCGAATTGTCATTACTTTATTAAGTTAGTCAATCAATGACGTAGTAGTAGACTCGATCTACTTTTATAGTAATGGGCCAAGCTTTAATTGTGTGACTAAGACATCATTTATAGGATATAATATATAATCGTGAGACCAATGAGTAACAATATCTCATAAGTGTTAGACTATAGCCATTACAGCTAGCTTGCTAATATGGTGATCCAACTAAGATTTTTTTAATGTTCAAGAATCTTTTTCAATTGTTCTTTCTCCCCCTCTCTCTCGGACCGAGGCAGGGGACTCACATGGACCTCAATATTTTACATTTTAAATTCTCATTCAATATTAGTATGATTTATATCTATATTTTATTTTTCTTAAATTAATTTTATACCTAAATTAATTTAATTTGCTATCATATATAAATAAATGTTCATAATACATTTTTATAAAAAATATATTATTTATGTTAAAGGAAAAATTAGATCCTCTCTAAGACCAAGACCATCAGATCCTCTCATTCAATAAAGATGCAGCCAAAAATAGGAATACAAGATTTATCTTCCCAGGGTCCCAGCCAGAATAGATCCACTACAGTATTATTATTATTAATGCATCCATTCCTGGTGTCTCACGAATATCCACAGGAGCTGGTATCCTTTGGGAGATAAATTTTTTCAGAGGAAAGGTGAAAAAGGTGGGCGATGATGAATGATTAGTGGCCCTCCAATCATGGGTTTAATTTGGAATAGCAATTTCCATGGCGGGTAGACCCTTTGAGGTGAAACTTAATTTGACTTTGTTCTTCTAGAACACACCACCTATGGGCTATTGTGTTGCATGCCACATCTCAATTCTCAAGTTAAACTTTCAATTTTGAAATTATGATTAATTAAATCAACCCTTTTGCATCACCAATATTCATACTTTATTTTTATTTATTATTAATGTATGAGGTGGAATTTTGCCCTAATCATATATATTCTTTTTTCTTACTTTAACTGTGTCTAAAGTCTGTATACCTTTTCAACTATTTTTATTTATTATTAGTGTATGAGATGGAATTCAAACCTATAATATATATATATATATATATATATATATATATATATATATATATATTACCTTAACAATGTACAAGGTGTTTAAATATTAGTACCAAAAAAATTGAAAATTTTCAAATTGCCATTAATTTAATTATAACAATTAGATTGTTAATTTATATTAATTAAAGAATGGCGTGAAATTTTGGAAATGAAATTATGATATGGTTAATTAATTATATTCCTTAATAATGTGGTTCTAGAGGATTCATTAAGGATATTATGCGGATGTGATGATAGGGTTAATTCTATTGATGTCATTAATTACACATATTACATATGATTTCAAATTTTTGTAATGAGTATTATTTAAATGCAGCACCACTTCTACTACTATCTCAAGCAAATTTATAAATTTCAATGTTATTTTTACATTCAACTCAAATGGCTCATTAGGAGACCAACTTGCACATGCTACTACTTCTATCGTTTTCTGGTTTTCAATATTTCATTTTCATTTTAAATAAAGGGTAGAAAAGATTTTTAAAAGTGTAATGTCGACCACTGTTGCTACTTCAAAAGGTATCATTCTAGTTATATTATCATACTATTGCTATATGTTGATGACATGTTAGTTGCAGGACCAAATATAGGAGAAATCAAGAAATTGAAGCAGCAAATGTCAGAGGAGTTTGACATGAAGGACTTGGGTTCAGCCAAGCAGATACTTGGGATGCAGATCTCGAGAGATAAGCAACAAGGAACGTTGCGATTATCTCAATCAGAGTATACTAGTCATGTTTTACACAACGACAGTCAGAGTACGATACATCTAGTAAAGAACTCTACATTTCATTTTAGAACCAAACACATTGGATCACGTTATCATTTCGTTAGATCTCTGTTAGAGGACGGAGTGTTGACACTGGAAAAAATCCAAGGTAGTAGGAATACGACAGATATGTTGACAAAGATGGTGACTATAGAGAAACTGAAGTTATGCTTAATTTCAGTTCGTCGTCTTGCTTGAAGATAGATTTGAGCACATCATTATCTATATACTGGTTGAGATATATAATAACTCCGTCTCCAAGTGGGAGATTGTTAAGCTGAAATGGAAATAGAGAAAATATGGAAACGAAGAAAATGGAAACGCCTTAAAAAAGATGAGCTACAACTGCGTACCAAATTCATTTCATAAAAAATACAATTATCACGTACTAAAATAATCCATTAAAAACCACGTGCTCATTATTCCATTAAAATGCAATAACTCCCTTCCTTCTATATCTATCCTATGTATCTATAAATAAAAATATTGTGTTGTGTGAAGTGTGCAAGTAAAGTGAGTGAACGAGAAGTGTGAGAGTGTTGAAGGTGAGAGAAAAAAAAGTGTGAGAAAAGTTGAGTTGAGTGTGCGTTTCTTCCTCTTGTTTTTCTCCTAGGTTATAGTATATTTGGTGTGCTCCGTGGACGTAGGTCGGATTAGACCGAACCACGTAAATCTGGTGTTCTTATTTTGTGTGCTTATTTTGCTTGTGTGTGTGATTATTGTTCCGGTCATAACAGAAAGCTTTCATTAAAGTGCCAAAACTTAATATGTCTACTAGTTCAAAAACACACTAAATCCATTATTTTGAAACTATACCTATATATGCAATGTAATGTTTTTGAGTACAAATTGAGTTTGAAATTTTGAATTTAAAATTATATGAATTCTAACAAAGCATAGTCTAAAAAAATTGAATTGGGGGGTTTTTGAGTTTCATAGAATCCTAGGTAATTAAACATACTCACGATTAACCTTTTTTATGTCAAGTAATTCTAGGAATAATTTTGAACATTATGATCTAAGGTGGTTTTCTTAAGCATGATTTAAGGTGTTTGTTTAATTGTTTACAGTTCATACAATATATAAGTACTTTTTTTTTTTTTTTTTTTCCTAAAAGAGGGCAGCATCTCCATTTATTTATTAATAAACCCTCACTTTTGGCGGAGGAATACCGTAGTTACAAGTTAAAACCAACCAACCAAACTAGGACAAATCAAATTAAACATAACTAACAAAGGAGATAGAAACATAAAAACAACCAAAAAACAAAACGAAATACACCAAACGAAACTCTAGAGATGAACTAACGATGAACGGAAACAAGACCCCACCTATCCATCCGAAGGATACCTTTCAGATAACGTGGTAGAAGATATTGTTCTTCGTAGATTACATGGTAGAATATATAAGTACTTACACTATGTTCATTTTGTATATACAATTAGTAATATAAGAGGCATAAGTTTTTCTCTTATTCCTTGTTTCTTCTCTTATATATTGCAATTAATATGGTATTGAAGCGAGGTTCTCCCGACACTATCACGTGTCTTGGTCCTATAAATTTTTTTTTTTTTTGAAGGTTTTTTTCCCTTCCAGTTATACATCTTCGATTCACCATCCTAGGGTTCTCCTTGTGCACTATATATATCTTTAGACTGATCATTTCCTCAACTTATCAAATGTGCACGATGATGACCTTCATAGGCAAACATGATGTCTCCTTACCCATCCACACAATTTTCAATGGGTCCAATTATTTGCACTGAGCATAAGAGATGTGCATTTTTCCTTAAGGAAAGAAGACTTTGGGGGCTATATTTTTAGTTTTTATTGGTAACCAGTCCAACAAAAGGAGGAGAATGTTGCTTAAGATGTTGAGAACTGAGATTCGAAGAATCATCATATTCTTACTTTGTTTTCTTATACTCATGCTCGTACTATTAAGCAATAATTTGGGAGTATTAAAACTTCCATACAAGTGTGGGATCTTTCAGCCATACATTAATTATCTTCTAATGCTACTCTCCAGTACAAATTCTTTATATATATAAAGAGATTTTTAAAATATAAGACATATAAAAGAAATTATCTATACTAGATACGAATTCTGAAGTATAGGGCAAACTCAGTGCTAACACGTGACATAGATTTTTTTTTTCTTTTTTCATAAAAGTTTTTCTTTTTTATTTTTATTTTTTTGCTTTTGCCTTCTCTCTATTCCACTCTACTTTCTTTTATGATAGAGGACAGGACCACACACTTTTTTTTTTTTTAAACATTCAATTGTTCTTTTTCCACCCTCTCTCTCTCTCTCTCTCTCTCTCTCTCTCTCTCTCTCTCTCTCTCTCTCTCTCTCCGATAGAGGCAATGGCCCCACCTGGACCTCTCTAATTTTTTTTACATTCACTTCCCCCCCCCCCCCCCCCCTCAATCTCTAGTAAAGGTAAGGGCCCGTGCAACCCCCACTAATCTTAAAAATTATCTTCATTTTATTTTAAAAATTCTTTCTCTCTCTCCTCTCCCTCTACATCGGACCCATTAAATTTGTAATCATTTTTTGAACTCCTTTGTAACACCCCGACCCTCTATGTGGGCCCGAAGTGCTACTAATCCATTCATTTACCTGATAATGCACATACTAATATCATGTACGTAGCGAAAAACATAAATATAATCTCCAAAAATATAATACCAGAGTTTACTATTCCTATCTGTAATCCAAATTAACTATTCGCCACCTGTAATCACATATATACATGTCTCCAAAACATAATCCGCAAATACCAGTATTCTCAACCATCCATATCTTAGAAAACTTAAAACATAGAACATAAAACATAAATTTATACATCTCAAAATTAACATAAAAATATACCATTTTCTCTTTCTATTTCCTAAAAATGCTATAAAACCTCGAGCTCTCTTAGCTCAATCTCGAGGAAATCCTGAAAAATAAATTCATATTCGGGCGAGACACATCTCAGTAAGGGAAGGAATAATATATTAAAACAGTGTGTGATTAACATATTTTTATATAACAACATAATATTTAACATTTGAAAATCGTTAACATAATTTCTAAAATCATTCTCTAAACCTAATCAATCACATGTAAAAGATTTAACCCACAAGATTACCCAAGGATAGGTTTGATTACCCGCCCATACAAGTAGCACCCCTTTGCTCTGATACATTTGGCAATCCGAAGGTCACTATTGAAGCATATCAGGGTACTCACCTTACTCAATAAGCCCTCTAGTGTTAGATTGATTTCGTACTCACACAATTCAAACAAAGGTTTACCAACAAAGGCCCCAAGGATAGGAAAATCTACCCGCCCATATAAGTAGGTTCCCTTTGTCCTGGTGCGTTATGCAACCTAATGCTACATCTGATACTACTAGTGCACTCGCCTTTCTCAGCAAGCTCTCGGGTGAAGAGTATGCCCCGCCCCAGTTGTAACATATTTTATTAACATAAATACTTCTAATATCATAATACATGATTTTTTCTATTATTATTCAACTATTCACATCTGTTCATGTTCATAACTTTAACATTTCATCGCATTTCAATTTAAGTAACTATTTCCCATTTACATTGTTCACATTTCACATTTCATTCCATTGTCATTTCATTGCCTTTTCATTTCATTTTCATTTCATTCATTCATACTACAGCTGCTCTTTACCCATCATCAGTTAGTCCATATAGAAATGCACTAAAATCTGCTAACACGGCTCCTTTTAACTGTCATCAATTAGTCCACATAGAAATGCGCTAGAATCTGCTAACACGGCTTTCAGTTGTCATACATTTACATGGTTGCATTAACATACACAAAAAGCATGGTTTATATCATATTAAATTCTTAATGCATTACTTACTTAACCTACATATCATACATTTAACATATATTTGTACCGAACTTACATTTACTCATGCCACACAATTTAACAAAAAAAGTCATACATTGTCTGTAAAATAAACCAACCAACATTTAACGTGTATATATTGAAATTACCTTTCATTTCTTACATAATTATCTTGAAATTATCTTTCACTTTAATCAGTTCATTTTCGCATATGTGTATCTAATAAACAGCCCTAAACTCGGAAAACATAATTTAAATGGTTGACATTTTAAACTCATACCGAAACATATACACTTATATATAACACAATTCATTTTCCATTAAATTCATAAAAATTAATATCGGTAGTGGAGTTAGGAATCTAATGGTACATTTTGTTTTCTGATTGACCGAATATTGGCTGAGGAAATAAGGAGAGAGAGAGAAGGAGGACAGAGGAGAGAGGCGCGCGTAGGAGAGAGAATGCGAGATTCAGTCTTCAATCTGAAATTTCAGATTTCAGGAAGCTTCTTTAAGCATCCTATTATCAACCTTTTTTTTTTTTAACTTTATTATATATTACAATAATATTATATTATATATATATATATATATATATATAACCATCATATTACTTAATTTAATTAATTCAATTAATAATTAATCTTTTATTTATCTATTTTTTTTTTTCTTGGGTTACTACATCCTTTCTCTCTTTTATGAGGCTAAAATTAAAATTCTAACATGGATGAATTCCACTAAAATATATTGTTTCTTTAAATGAGTTTCAACTCAGCCACTTTTTTTCTCAATAATTTTAAATTATAAAATTAATCTAAATTACCTTCTTTACCTTTTATATTTACATCCACTAAAATTATAGAATTAATTTTAATTTCTATTATTCAAAAATATAAAAATATATATTACATATGACATTTTTGTTTATAGAAATTATATACACTAAAATTATAAAAGTGATTAGAATTATTTTTAAAATATTTAATACAATATATACAATACATAAAATTTTCTCATCTACCATCCACCAAAAGTTTCCAATAACAAAATATCACAATTTATATATAAATATATACATTTATATATATAAATACATAAACACATGTAAATTTAAGAAGTCCTCAACTTCCTATATGTTATAAAATAAAGTATTTAAATTTTAGTCAAATTTTAAATTCTCATTCAATAGTAGTATGGTTTGCATTTGTATTTTATTTATCTCAATTAATTTTATACTTAAATTGATCTACTGCAAATAAATTTATATCATATATACATGTCCATATCTCATCCAATAAAAAATACACCAAACAATAGAAATACATGGGAAGTTATTAATATTTGACAATTCTGTTAATCAAATGATATAAAATAATGTGTTAAATTTCGATATTATTATTAAAACTAATTATCAAAGTACATATCTATGCGAAACACGAAGTGCGAGCCAATTTTGCTAGTTCGTTAGAAATACGAAACTTATCATAGTCTTCTATTAATTGTAGATCACGTGTCATGATATGATTAGATGTTTATGTTACCTCTAACAAGTTGAAAATGCTTTTTTTTTTTTTTTAAGATAAGGTTTTATGTTTAAATCTAATTTTATCAAAACTTTACTAATGAATATTAGTGACAAGCAACTTAATCCTAATGAATTTTATAAACTAGCATTGCGTTGTTCCTTGAAGAACTTTTGAGTTATTTTTGACATTTAATAATTTAACAAATAATCTTGAGATAGTTTGAACTAATATTGTTAGTATAATCCTTTGCTACCGCATTTCATTACATATATCAAATATGTTGTTAAACTAATTATTAATGAGTCTCCACTCCTCTACTATATCACTTAATAAATAAATAAACCTCATTTAAAATAATATATATGACATCACCTCACTAATATGATGTCATATTACTAAACATGTTACAAATATTTCAACATATCGACAATTATATATCCATATTGTACTTCAATTAATACATAAAAAATGTGTCAAAACTTAATTATTCTCATGGGATGGGCATATACTATGTTACTTCATAATATATATATCATTTAAAATTTTCTAATATCACTTAACAAATATGACATCATATTATTAATTATGCGATATGTTTTAAACATATCAAAAATTAATTATCGATATTATATAACAATTAATATATAATAGAAGTGTTGAAAACCTACTTAATAGAATCTAATGACTAGTTACTCAGTTAGGATAGAAAATTTAGAATTACCATCAAACACTCTAACTATTTCACTTTTTTAGAAAGCAAATTCAAATATAACCTTTTTAAAGGTTATTCAGATCAAACAAATACTCTCTCAATAAAAAAAAAATTCTCATTTAAAACAATTTAACATAATATCGAAAAATATCTAAACATATCACCAATTAAATATCAATACTATACATGTCATGCCCCGAACCCGCAGATGGGTCCCAGGTGTGAATAAAGTAACCTAACTTGTCTCTGTATCAATTCAAACATACATGATACAATACAATAAGAGGATTCGATTTCGTGGGGTACACGAATGCCCTGTACACATATACATATACATCCTTACTCATCAGTTACACAACGGAAAATGGTTCATTTATCTATATGACATACCATACCAGAGTCTGTACAAAGTTAGGATACACGAACCCATACAATACTAAGGTATATAATCCCATAAATATCGTACATACTCCGGGTGTCTATAAAAACCATCACGACAACCCGGTTACAAAATCTCATACCTAATCAGGTACAAACAGCAGCTAATGACACCCCCGCTTCCTATTGCTAGGATGCTAATTATGGCTACCAGATGGACCTGAAACCATTGTACGTACATTTAGGGTGAGACACCTCTCAGTAAAGAAGAAAACATGTTATATTAGTGTGTGGCATACCAGTGTTATTTTACGCAAAACATAACACAATACAATACGATACATTTCAAAAACATTTCCATACAGTTCCAATATTTTCACAAATTCATTCCAGTACATACGATACCCAAAACATACGGTCGGTGTCGTCACACTAATACGCAACTACACTATGAAACCCAAAGTTTCACAGTGATTACATTGCCAATACGATGTAGCTCACACTAGTACGTAACTTTTCCATGAACTCGAAGCTTCACAGCGATTACATTGCCAATACATAACTACTCCATGAAACCCGAAACTTCACAGTGATTACATTGCCAATACAGTGTAGCTCACACCCCTCGGTGACCAGCCAGAAGACGTAGTGATATTTCACACCCTCGGATATGGAGTCAGACAATCTCGCTCACGGTTTTCACACTGGTACATGACGCAGTGTACGGTAATTAGCCTCCACTAGCCGATTTCACAAAACCTGGAATCATTTTGGAGCTCACACTCCTACATATATCTATGTACGGTAATTAGCCGCCACATAACTGTTTAACAAAATTCTTGGAATAATTACATACAACCATACATACCACACTTATTTGGTTTACGGTAAATCATGTCGTTTTCCAATCAAAGTATACAATTTTATACAAATATGGATAACAATCACCTCAATAATATAGTTTAAACAAAGCAAACAATTTTCCAAACAAAACAGAGATGATACTCGAAATTTCTAATTTTTCCTGAAAACTGTAACCCGAAAATCCCGTATTTTACCCAATAGATTTCTCCAAATAAGTTACCAAAACATACATACGATCATAACCTACAAGCTTATCGATCCCGACTTCAAAAAGTAACTGATATAAACTGGATCCCCTTACCTTATCCCAAATTCCAACTACGAACTCTACGATCCCCAAAACTACTAACCGAGACTCCAAAACCTACAAATTAGAGTACGATACACACTTACAATCCTTACTACTATACATATTCTGAAACAGAAACGAAAATCGAGTCTTACCTTGATTTTGACCCAAAACCCGAAACCGCTCGAAATGAGATTCCGATCCACTAGAAATGTAAAGAATCCTTTCTTGATCCTTGTAGTAACGTCCGATTTACAAATTAGGGGACGAATGACGAAGAAATCAAGAGAGAGAAAGAGAGAGAGAGAGAGAGAGAGAGAGATTCGAGTTCTAGAGAGAGAGGGAGAGAAAATCAAGCTAACTTAACTTGGAAGCAACCCTTTTGGATATTTATAGCCCTTTGACTCGAGTGAATTCATCGATGAATTGGCATCATCGTCGACGAGTCCGCCACTGCCTTCGTCGACGAGACGGTGGCCTCGTCGACGAGCTGAGGTTCTAGATTTTTCCTAAAATTCCTTGGGATCTCCTCGTCGACGAGACATTGAATTTTGTTACCGAGAACAGAAGGGACTTTGTTGACGAACTCTAGCTTCGTCAACGAAGCTTGCCAAAATTACCATTTTACCCTTTTTTCAAATATTAAATCCACATACCACAGTTTGAGTTCTTACAATACACCACGTAATAAAGAGTCTCAAGTATGGGTGGCAAAACGGATTAGCAGGTCGGTTTTGGATGGGTCGTAAAAGGGGTAGGGGTTAAATAGGTTTGGGATGACCCTTTTACTAATGGGTGACTAAGATACAAACACAAATCCGCTCGTTTAAAAAATGGGTACCTGTTAAGAATTTATTTAAGAATATTATTAATTTTTAATTTGTTAAACATTTCATATAAAAGTGACATACACTACAAAAAATAGGACTATTAGTGATGGTTTTGAACCGTCATGAATAATCAAAAAATCATCACTAATAGTTGTAGTCACAGTTTGATTAGTATTTTTGATGGTTTTAAATTAATGATCACCATATCTATAGCGATAAATGCTTATTAGTGACGAATAATACCAACTGTCACTAATAGTGGAGTATTAGTGACAGAAAAAAACCGTCACTAATAGCCTACCATTGTCACTATAAGTTATATATATTCTTGGCTCAAATTTGTCACTAAAGCCCAAGTATTAGTGACGGTTTAATAACCATCACTAATATGACACCATTAGTGACAGTCAATAAACTGTCAATAATGTTATGCTTTTAGTGACAGTTATTAGAACCGTCACTAATAACATACTATTAGTAACGACTATAAAACCGTTACTAATATTTGGCCTCTAGTGATGAATTTGAGCTCAGAAAATGTTGATTCTATAGTGTGATGGAAATCGGCATACGTTGCTCATGTCATTTTCAAATATTATGACATATGGATGGTCTCCAGATGTTCACATTTCTTTTGCAGATGTTACAACATGTGGATGACCTCCGGAAGTCCACGATTCCTTTGCCGACATGCTAACACATGGAAGACCTCCGAATGCCTCTTTTGTTCCTTGCTACGTAGGAATTCAAGGACTATCTAGAAGACATTTTCAGTGTGAGAAAGTCCTAAATTGAGATGCCAAAGCAAATCTGAGATCAAGACCCCTTGTGGGCCCCACACGATCTTATGGGCTCCACACAAATCCTCTAGGCCCCACACGGCTAGGCCTCCCCTTTGACATGTAATTTCAAATTTTAAGTTGTAATAAGTATTAAGTCAACTTAGCTTGCAAGTGTGCTTAGTATTTAATAGGTCTAGCAAGTTGAACCATTTAATGTGTCTTGTAAGTTGAAGTATTTATTATGCTAGTAAGTTTTGTAGGATTTATTTTACAAGTAAGTGTTGAGAGTTGTGTGTCTCCCATGCCTACATGGGAATTGTTTGTTTTCATTTATTTTGTCCCCCCATGCTAGCTTAAGTAGTTATGGTTGCGTCTTCCCCTTCCCCATGTAAGTATCTTTACATATTTCCATTATAAAGAGCTGGAATAGCGGAGTATTAAGTACTGTTATTGAAATTAAAGAAAAGACTTTGTCTTTGTGAGCTTGCTTAAGCTTGTTCTGACCCTTGTGATTGAGTGGCAAGAGGCTTCGTCTGTTCTCCTCAGAGATCAGTTGGTGTGAGACCAATATTTATCCAGCATTTCCATTCATTTCCATCTTTCATGTCCTCCATCCATCACTACACGACCACCACCAAGTTACTCACATACGGCCAACAAACCATTATTTATTTGCTATATATATATATATATATATATATATATATATATATATATATATATATATATATATCCAAATATTAAGTGTGCCAAAGAATTTCCAAAGCTAGTCTAACACTTAAAGAATATCATCAAGATATCCTTCATAGTTATTGGTAGCTTCAGTGTTCGTTTGGACCATCCAACTATATAGTAGCTTCATTGAAATTTCAAGCTTGAGTAAGGAATTCCAAAGTATGTTTTGAATTTGTGTGAATTGAACTGAGCCATCCAACGATTTATCTTGGTAAGTTTGTTCTTTCCTTAACCCTTGAAACACTGGAAAAACCCCTACTTGAAGCCCCATAAGCTTTGGGTGAGAAATCACCTTGAATGCTTACATTTTAGTTCAAACTCGTAGCAGGTCAGTCGCCTAATCTCGATGGTCAGTTGACTAACCTGGGTCAGGCGACTAACCATGATGGTTAGTTGACTAACCCATTACTGGCTCTTGGTATTTTGTCTGAAATCTTAGTCAATCTACTAAGGTCCTTCTATCAGTCGACTGACCCAACACTGCCACTCTAGAAATTTGTTTTTAAATTCTTCAGGCGACTAACTCTTGATCCAAAGTTGACTATAGTTTTCCAAATTCTGAAATTTCAATATTATTTCACATTGTTTGAGTCTTTCGTTAATTTTGTTTAATCCCATGCTTGAAACTCTAAACTCCCATGTTTAAAAGAGCATATTTGAGCTATTAGAATTCACTATTGATACTTGCTAACTTTAAAACAATTGTGGGAATATTGTTTGCTAAGGTTAGAATTTAATTCTTGAAACATTGAAATTGCATCTTTCCTCATTTAACTTAATACCTTTGTGAAAGAACTCTTGGTACTTATATCTTAACAACATCATATACCTTTTCAAAATCCTAGAACATGTGAAATATAGCATGGTTTATGTGTTTATGTTGATTAACTGAATTCTTAATTTAAAGTGTTTAAGTGTGCATGCTTGCTTGTGAGGGTTGAATTGGCGAGGGCTAGGTCACCCTCTTGTATCCTACATCATTTTGGTATCAGAGCCTAGGTTAAAGCCTAAGTTAGAATAGGCAAAACCCTCAAGGTCCCATTCCTTTAGCCATGGGATTTTTTTGTTTATCCTAATGTGTACAAATCCTTCCCCAACCCCTAGGATGTCTACTCAAGTTAGGAATCCTTATCGAGGTCATAGGATTAATGTTGAAAGAGAACAACATATGCCTTCTAGAGAAAGAACTCCCCCCCTTCCACAATGGCAAGTGAATCGTCAAGATGATCTTGCTAGGAGACCCCCGTGTCATGAGCCTTATGTCCAACATTGGGATGATGAGGACTAAGATGTTGATGATTTTCAGATTAGGAGACCTTATCATAGGGACCATCGTGGTCATTACAAGGATGTAATGAGGATAGAAGCCCCCACCTATGATGGGCAGATGGATCCTAAAGTCTTCCAAGATTAGTTGACTGGGATGGGTTTCTATTTTGATTGCTATAAGATGACTGACCCTCATTGGGTTAAGTTTGCAAAAATGAAGTTAATGGGGCAAGCCAAGCTCCATTGGATAAATGTTGAGGGGGCAAGAAGCGAAATTAGATCATAGAACAATTGAGCATTAGGATCTAATGAAGGACAAGTTAAGGGAGAAATATGTACCCTTTAGTTATAGAGAGCACCTTATAGATAAGCTTTATAGCTTGCGTCAAGGTAGCATGACTGCTTCAGAATACATGAGTCAATTCGATGATTTGTCTATAAGATGTGGTGTCTATGAGACTGTTATCAAACAAATCTCCCTATTCTGCCTAAGATTAAAGCCTAAACTAAGGAGAAAATTGTTCCCCTATCACATTGAGTCCCTTGAACAGGCCTACAATTTAGCTCATGATTTTGAGCAAATGACTAAAGGCCCCATAAGAAAATGGTTTTGATACCTTTTCCAATAAGTCATACTCTCACAAGATTCAAGGTTATGATAAGTCTTGACCAGCACACTAAGGTCTAGTCACCTCCCGAGAAAGCAATTCCCCAGTCCAACAACCTATGGACAAAGGAAAAGCACCTCTGGACTTGGTGCTTGAAAGGGAATATGGTGAGAAAAATAATAAGGAAAAAAGAGAAACTAGTGGTGAATCCTTGAACACTATAAGTAAAAAGCTATGTGAGCAGGAGAGTTAAGATACAAAGGAAGTGTCAGTGGATGATTCTAAGGAGACTGAAATACCCCTTTCTTAGGAATAAACATCCCTAGAAGTATCATCCCTACCTTCTGAGTTTGAGAATGTCATTCCTGAATCACCTAGTGAGTTACCTCCTATGACAAAGCTTTCACGTGTCACAGATCTTGTTCCTAGTTCATCTTTGCCTTATTTATCACAACATAGAGTGAACCTGATAGAAAATGAGGAGTTGAATAAAAAAGTGAATGGGCTGAAGGAACATGACTTTGTTCATAAGAGTTTAGGTCCACTTGCCTGCCCTACTCTCCCTAATCCCAAGGAAGATAACACTTTTAGCACATGCATCCATAATAAAGCAACCAACAAGATTGTCATTTAGACTAGGTTTCTCAAAACAATTGTTTCCATTAGGGATGTGAAGTTCATTGGCTACTTCTTGAAAGCATTGTGGACTATGCTAGGCTCATATTTTAGTGCCAATCAGTCTTTTAGTACTTATCAACCGAAAATCAATTGGCAAGTTGAAGTAGTGAATAGAAAGCCTATAGATCTTATTCCACTATCACTTAAGTCTAGAGTAAGTGAGTTGACTAATGCTTTTGCAAAGCATATACACAATCTACACGCTGAAAGAAGAATGAAGGTTATTTTGAATTTTGAACATCATAAATCTTGTGTTGATATACATTGCGTATTGAAAGAATTTTCAAAGGGTGATATGGTTATAGTCCATCTTTGTCCTAAGCAGATTTCTATAGGAAAGGTGAGGAAGTTACATGCTAAAGAGATGGATCATTTCAAAATCTTAAAGAAAACTGGTTCTGATCCTTACATGCTTAATATTCCTATTGATTTCAGCATAAGCAATGTTTTCAATGTTGAAAATCTAACTCCATTCCTTGTAGCGTGTTTTGGAGAACTTTCAAGATCTAACAATGCAGGTGGTCCTACTCCATTTCCCACTCCTATTGTCCCTCAAAGTCTAAAATTGTCTTTTCCTTTACTCTTGCCCAAAACCCTTGATGTAATCTTGGATGACAAGGCAAAGTTCACACAATCAGGATCATACCAAAAATTCTTGATCAAGTGGAGAGGTGAGCCACTTACCAAAAGGAGATGGACTTTTAAGGAAGACCTCCTTCATTTTAGCTCGGAATGTTACTCCCAACACTTCGCCTTTAATTTTTTAGAGAAGAATTCTTTTGGGCCTAGGAGGGATGATGGGGATCGACATACATTGCCCACGCCATTTTCAGAAATTATGACACATGGACGGCCTCATAATGTCCACATTTCTTTTGCAAATGTTACAAGACGTGGACGACCCACCAGAAGTCTATGATTCCTTCGCCAACATGCTAACACATGGAAGACCTTCAGATGCCTCTTTTGTTCGTTGCAACACAGGAATTCATGGAGTATCTAGAAGACGATTTCAGTGTGATGAAGTCCCAAATTGAGATGGAAAATCAAATCTGAGATCAAGAACCCCTGTGGGCCCCACACGATCTTATGGGCCCCACACGGATTTTCTAAGCCCCACACGGCTGGGCCTCCCCTTTGACATGTAATTTTAGATTTTATGTTGTAATAAGTATAGAGTCAACTTAGCTTGCAAGTGTGCTTAGTATTTAATAGGTCTAGTAAGTTGTACAATTTATTGTGTCTTGTAAGTTGAAGTATTTATTATGTTTGTAAGTTTTGTAGAATTTATTTTACTAGTAAGTGTTGAGAGTTGTGTGTCTCCCATGCTTACATGGAAATTGTTTGTTTTCATTTATTTTGTCCCCCCATGCCAACTTAAGTAGTTACGGTTGTGTCTTCCCCTTCCCCATGTAAGTCTCTTTATATATTACCATTGTAAAGAACTGGAACAGTAGAGTATTAAGTATTGTTATTGAAATTAAAGAAAAGACTTTGTCTTTGTGATCTTGTGTAAGCTTGTTCCAATCCTTGTAATTGAGTGGCGAGAGGCTACGCCCGTTCTCCTTGAAGATCAATTGGGGTGAGACCAATCCATCATTTCCATTCATTTCCATCTTTCATGACCTCCATCTATCATCCACACGGCCACCACCAAGTTACTCCCATATGGCCAACAAACCATCATTTATTTGCTATATATATCCAAATATTAAGTGTGCCAAAGAATTTCAAGAACTAGACTAACTCTTAAAGAATATCATCATTATATCCTTCATAGTTATTGGTAGCTTCAGTGTTTGTTTGGACCATCCAACTAAACACTATTGTCGCGATGTTCCTGGACGCGAACTTGGGACGACTAAAAATGAAATGATGTGTGTTTTTTTTAAATGATATTTTCGTGGAAAAAAAATAATGTGTATAAAGTCGCCACTAACCTTTTGGAGTGTAGTTAGAACACTTGATTACTACCCAATTAAGGGTAGAATCGACATGCGTTACTAGAGTCGGGCTTGGGAGTTCGGTTATGCGAGGTCAAGGTATTAGCACTCCCTACGCGCCCGTTCTTACGAACGATACCTAATTAATTGAAAATTATCTCAAAATAAATTCAGTAAGCCTTCTTATTTTACTCCTTTCCAAAAAGTGTGAAGAAAATGTACAAAATGAAATACTATATAAGTATTCCCTCAGAACCGAGACATACTGTACTCTGAAAAACTCATGCCTCCCTTTTAAATCATCTGGATTGGAAAAATGGCATATCAAATCTCGGCTTATAGCCATCACATCAAATCTCAGCTTGTAGTCGTCACATCACATATTGAGTTATAGCCGTCACATCACATCTCGTGTAATAACCTGATTTTTCATGCCATTTATATATATATATATATATATATATATATGTATATATATATATACACTTTAAAATTCCACTACTCTGATACCTTTCATTATAAATCATACCATCATCACAGCCCAGGTAGGAACCATGGAACTTGAGACACAACAAACTACCTAAGCAGTGAGAAGCAAAATACATACAACCACAACCATATATATACAATACCAGGGTGACAAAACTCTTCCCAAAATATACATACATAACCATTTTCAAAATATCCTCATCTAAACCCAAGGACTACTCAAAAATGACTACCCAAAATACTCACCTTATAGTCAATGCAGTAATGTAGTCCCCTCTACCTACGAGCCTGATCTGCTCTCCTAGGTGGATCACCTGAAAAATATTAAATCACTGGGATGAGGCAACACTTAGTAAGACAAAATATGCTATTGCCAGTGTGGGACAAGTGAGTTTACTTATTTGTAAAATCTGATTTAGTAATACTATAAATAACTGAATCTGAGAAAACACGTATAGATAATGTACAATATAACTTATACCTATGTTATTTAACATAAACTATTTTTCTGAATTTTCTAATTATAGTACTTCTAATATTCATAGGTACGTCTATGATTTTTGTAAATCTGGATATAAATATAATAATTGAGAAAATTTCCTGAATGAATAACTGAAAGTCATGATTTAACCCCTCATGATAGGGTTGTGCGGCCCGAAGACAGGACCTATCCTGGCTGGCTGACTAGGATAAGTCAATTGAACTCCGAAAGTTAGATCAGCCTCCTCAACCTCAACTAACGAGAAACCTGTGCACAATATAGGCACGATCGACTGTTGAAAATCCACATACTATCTGAGTTATGTGGTTGCTCTCTGAACTGAATATAGCTACGGTACCGTGTTCTGCTGACTGAATCTAATCCATCAGGGTCTGATACTATATACATATGTAACTGATATATTTATATTACTATTTTACCTTGATTTTGAAATAACCATAACATTGTAAAACTGATCTGAATAAATCTGAAAATCTGAATAACTGACTAAATATTTAATTTTTGTATAACTGAATATCTGAGTATTTGGGTGTTATGGTTCTGAAATCATGATGTTCTGAAATTGCTTAAAATATATGTTTCTATACATATACGGTAAATCATGTTTCTAAGTATACTGTATAATTTCTATCTGTAATATATACTAAAAATTCATCATTTTATAAAACACATATATCTCATGATATTTTTTGCTAATATACTGTAAAACATGGTATTTGTAAACTGTATAAATACTGTACTACTCTGTTACTAGCTTGTGCCACACAATTAAATAATTAGATTAACATGCTTTGAAATCTGCATTTTCTATTACACTAATATTTTATAATCTGAATAATAATCCAGTAAAACGTATAATTTATACTAAAAACCATACTAAAATCACCTAGTATAGCATATTTCCCTTACATGACTATTCGAACACTAGCTACTATTTATAGTATCACATGTGCGACATTTATAACTTCAACATCCTGAGATAATACACATATAATTTCTCAATCAATCAACTGAATTCACCTAAATAATTATCGCATACATACTTTCCTAAATCCACATATGCACAATTTATAAACTATAATCCATATATCATTTTTCCTGAATTCCTAAAATACCACCCAATGGGTTCCCTAACCCTTACCCGTAGGGTCCCAAAACACCCAAATCCTAAAAATATAATACCCCAATTTTACTTCACAAAACTCTAGTATATTCGCGTATAATAAAGAATCTAACATCAAATAAACTGGGTAATACTGAAAATACTCAAATAATCTACTTACCCTCGTTTAGGATGATTCCCAAAACTTCTCAAACCAACATTTCACTCCGATTATGTTGTAGAGAATCTCCTCAGGATCACTATGGTAGCTTCTAATCATCGAACCCCGAAGAATCGGAGCTGAAAACCTAGAAAGAAGGAGGGAGCACTAACTTTTAAAGAGAGAAAATGTAACGACCTGAAGAATAATGGTATTTAAATAATAAAAAGGTAGAGAAATGGAAACAGGAATAGAATGAGGCAGCCGACTTCGTCGATGAACGCGAAGTGTTCGTTGACGACGTTGCATTTTAGATGTGATAATCCCAAGAAATTTTCCAAGCCTCGTCGACGAACACAGGGGTTTCGTCGATGAGGGTTCTTCAGGATCTCGTCAACGAGGTCCCGTATCATCGACGAGAAGATACCAAGAGAGGATTTTTGAGAAGTCTAAAATTTGTCGGCTGCAAATTCGTCAACGAACTTTTTATAGGACTCGTCAATGAGGTGACGTGGCTCGTTGACGAACCCCATAGTATAAATAGCCTAAATCAGGGTTAAATGCATAATTTTTTAGCAAAATTCTCTCATTTTCTCTCTCGTATGGTCTCTCCCTTCTCTCTCTTCGATTTCAGCCACATTAGTTGCTGGATCGATGATTTGAGGCCACCACGATACTTCTGGGGAAGTTCTCTTCAAGTTTGGTGGAGCGGATCGTCGATGGGACGAAATTGGATTTCATTACAGATTCAGGGTAAGGTCTTTTAAGTAAAATTTGGCTTTCCAATAGTTTTAGGAAATGTAGTAGATGTATAAATAATGATATTTTCTTCTGGGATATATGGTTTTCAGGATGTTGAGTGGAGAACCTTGCGGGTGTAGGACCCGTCATAGTAAAAGATTTTTAGCGAGAATCAGGTAAGGGAAATATGCTATGCTAGGCATCTTTAGAATGATTTTCAGTATAAAATGTATATTTTACCAGATTATTATTCACAACAAAACTTTATACAGTTTATCAATTATGAATAATATATTTTAAATTATTGTGTGGCTTGAGAATATGGATATAGTACAAAAACATACTTTACAGTATTTTTCAGAGTTATGTTTTACAGAATATACAGATAGTGGATATGTTTTATAATAATTATAGAATACCATGATTATATAGTTACTGTACCATGACATACAATTTTACTGTTTAGTTTAGAAATACAGTTGATACAGATACAATTTATTACAACGTCATGGTTATTGCAGTTATTACAGAATCATGGTAAAATAGATAGTTGTATATAGAGATGTACTATATAGTGTGAGACCCTGATGGACATTACAGATACAGTTTATAGAGAACGGTACCATTGCTACATACAGTATAGAGTGCAACCACCTATTTAGATAATACGTGGTAAGTAGGTCGATCAAATGCCTACGTGTGGACAGGCTCCCCACTAGATATGGGTTGAGGAGGGCTGATCATACTAATAGAGTATAGTGGTTTATCCTGGTCGGCCAGTCGGGATAGATCCCGCTTATGGGCCGTAAAACCCTATCATAAGGGGTTAAATCATGACGTATAGTTATCCATCTAGGGAAGCTTTCAGTTATTATTATGTATGTACAGTTTCACAAAAACAGGGAGTATATGTATATATATATTTTAAAAGTATTATGTATAGAAACCTAAAATATAGATATGTTTAGCAACATGGGAAAGGTGGTGGTTATATTATTTGTATTATATTTACAGATTCAGTTATATATGATTATAAAGAAACAGATTATCTCAGTATTATAACTCATTTGCCAAACGCTAGCGATAACATATTTCGTCTTACTGAGTGTCGTCTCATCCCATTACTTTAATATTTTTCCGGTGATCCAGGTAGGCGAGCAGATCAGGCTCGCAGATAGAGAGGCTTCGGTACCGCCTTGTCAATAGTGTGAGTATTTTTGGGAGTATTTTTGTATAACCCTAGCTCAATTGAGAGTATTTTTGGAAAAAAAAGTCACATATGTATACGTGGGGAACATTTTAACACTCTGGTATTGTATATTTTCTTAATTATGTTCATATGAATTCCGCTTCTTGCTGTTTAGGTTAATGATTTAGTTTAATCTAGTAGGTATCAAAGCATTATAAATTGTACAGTATATATATATATATATATATATATATATATATATATATATATATATATATATAAAGAACTGGAAAATAAATAGCAGGTCGTTACAGAAAAGGTAAGTTTGATGAAATTCTACGCTGAAAACCCGAGTTTGAGCTATTTATATTCCTGGCTTCGTCGACGACACACGTAACTTCATCAGTAAGGCCAAGAAGGGAGTTCATCGACAAACTAATAACCTTCGTCGATGAATCTAAAGCCCTAAAATAGCCCCCTCAGTAATCTATCATCGACAGAACACGTGGCGTGCGACGAATCCAATAAGGAGATCGTCGATGAGGCTGGAGGGTTCATCAATGAACCCTTCTTTTTCCCCCTTTTTAAGTTTCCTTTTCCTCTTTTCTTTTATTAATGAATATTATAATTCAACAGGTCTCTACATCTCGGCTTATAGCTGTCACGTCATATCTCGGCTTATAGTTGTCGTGTCATATCAGTTAAAACATTCTGTTCAAATATGCCATTTAAAAACTATTCTCGTGCCACGCAATTTTTATCTGATGAACCATCAATAAAATAAACTAATAGGGAAACATACAAGTTGATAAAAACAGGGATCTGAGTGTCTCCAGGATTTTATTATACTCATACTACATATTTTTTTAAAATTAGGAGATGTGCAAACCATTCACGTTAGATTTCTCCAAAATCGTATAACAGTCAAAATAACCATTTCCATATACCCGATTCATTCAAAAAATCATACATATTGTTTCTGTAAACATAAATTGCAACTTAATCGGTCCATAATTCAAAAACAACTGACATAATATAATCCCTTTACCTACTCCTAAAGAACATGTCTAAAGCCTTCAAAACTACAAAAATCTAATCGCACGAATCTGCCGAAGATCAACGGCCTACGTGTCGGGAGAAAGGAGAGAGAACCGAAGAGCACTAGCGGAGAGTTACCGAGCTAGAGAGAAAGAAAGAACAAAAACCCTAATTTTCAGAGAGAGAAAGAGAGAGAGCAAATGTAATTTATGAAAGAAAATGAGTAACTTAGCCTTTAAGTAAACAGACTTGCAGGATAACCATCGCCAGTTTTTCTGGGGTTGACAAACCGGCAATGGTTTGGCCTTAGACCAGCTCTCGGTTGTTTACCTACAGGAAAACCGTTGACGATTTTTTTGATCCTCACAAAACCAGTGACAGTTTGGTATTGGCCAAACCTTTTTCCCTCTTTTCCTTTTCCTTTTCCTTTCTCTTTTTTTTTTTTATTTATTTCTTTACTTTCTTGGTTCGGGTTACTGCATAAAACTACTCTGATGTGTTTTGATAACCATTTAGTCACTTATAATTTATATTTTATTAGTTTTATTAACCAATTTAATAGATGAGCTGCCTAATTAAGCTGAATGATTAGTGGCGGTTCTAAAAACCATCACTGGTATGAAGACTATTAGTGATGGCCTTTTTTCTTCTCTAATATACATTAGCAATAGTTCCTATCTATCCACCGCTATGAAGATAGTCTCATATGAGTCCATCTGAATTATAATCATCTTCACGAGCAACCTACCCATGCATGCACCGACATGGCTACTATAGAATCTCATTCCAACTTAACTGCGGTCAACACCAACCTCGAATTCCTCCACTCAGATGAGTCTTGGTAATTCGTATATATGTCTGGTTCACTATCAATGAAAGTTTTTCCATATATTTCATCCACTATATATTTTAAGAACAATCTCAGTCCTACCCAAACATATATATCTTTCCTTTAGATTTGAAAGAGGTTGCTTCTATTAGGAAAAGTGAGAAAAGATCTTGAGGACTTGATTCATTATAAAAGCTAAAAATGAGTAATGCTTCGGTGAAGCCTTTGCACAATAGTACTACACAGTTTGTCTCAAAGAAATGGGAAAAATCTTTCGTAAATGGTGAAAGTGGAATTTTTGCAGGGAAAAAGCTATATAATGTGATGTGTAACGACTCTTGTCCCATTAAACCTAGGGCATGCTCTTCTCGTTGTATTTTTTATTTAATCCATCCAGATTCTTATTTGTGGTGTCAAGTTGCTTACTGGACAATATCAGCAACTATTCTTATCTTTCCACTGCTACGAACATAGCCTTTTAGCTTATAGGCCTTGCTGAATTATAATCATCTTCACGAGCAACTCACTCATGCATAGACATTTGAAGAAAGTGTGTTGTTTCTCTTTCGTGCATTCCATTCCTTGTGACTGCACATGATGAACAACTTCAAAAGATCTCTCAAACTCTATTGCATTTAAAAAATCAGTCCAATCATTGCATAACTTCACCACACCTTCTCTAGTCTGTACACGGTTATTCCAAAAGGTATAAACCTGAAAATGTTTAAATTTAGAGAATCTTTTCAACCAACATTCACTATCAATAACAGCTCTTCTATTTTTTTAGTTCACTATATATTTTAAGAACAATCACAGTTCATGGACAGACATATAGATCGTTCCTTCAAACTTGAAAGAAGTTGCTTCTATTAGGAAAAGTGAGAAAAGATCTTCAGGACCTGATTCATTGAAGAAACTAAAAATGAGTAGTGCTTTCATGAAACCTTTGCACAGTACTACAAAGTTTGCCTCAAATAAACTGGAAAAATCTTCCACATATGATGAAAGTGGAACTTCCTTGGAGGAAAAGCTATATAATATGACGTGTAACGACTCTTGTCCCATTAAACCTAGGACATGCTCTTCTCATTGTATTTCATCTTCAATTCATCCAAATTCTCATTTGTGGTGTTAAATTGCTTACTAGACAATATCATCAATTGTTCTTAATTTCATGCATCGATCCCATCCCTTTTTATTGTGATGAATAGTTTCAAAAGATCTCTCAAACTCTATTGCATTTCAAAAACCAGTCCAATCACTGCAAAATTTCACCACATCTTCCCTAGTTTGTACACAGTCATTCCAAAAGGTATAAACTTCAAAAGGTTAAAATATAGAAAATATTTTCAACCAATATTCATTACTATATAAATGACATATCTTCCATCTTTTTCGTCCATTATGTTAAGAACAATCCCAGTTCCGAATTGGCCAAACATAGATCATTCCGCTTTGAAGTTTGAGAGGTCCGACTCATCAGTTAGGTCAGTTTCCAACTATTTTGCCAAGATTCTTTTAATTTAAACATTTTGAAGTTGATACCTTTGGAATGATCATGTACAGACCAAGGATATTGTTGTCAAGTTTTGCAATGATTGGACTAATTTTTTAAATGCAATAGGGTTTAAGAGATCTTTTGAAGTTGTTCATTATCATAGTACTAAAAAGGAATAGGATGCACGCGAAAGAAACAGTTTGGTTCAAATATTTATGCATGGGTACTGGGTTGCTCGTGAAGATAATTACAATTCAGATAAGCCAATAAGAGACTATCTTTGTAGCAATGGATAGATAGGAATAGTTGCTGATATTGTCCAAGAAGCAAAACAGGGAAGACTATTAGTGACGATTTTCTCTAAACCATGATTAATATAGTTAAATAAATTATTTTTATATTTTTTAAATAAAAAATACTATTAGTAACGGTTTAGTAAATTCATCACTAATAATAAGCCATTAGTGACGGTTTTAATAAACCGTCACTAATATTTTTTAGAAATAGTTTCCACGCGAAAAGTGATTTCCCGCGATGGTTTGAGTGGGAAAACTGATATTTAGTAACAACAGTATTAGTGACATTTTGAAAACCGTTACTAAAAGTTCAGTATTAATGAAGGTTGTCAAAACCGTCACTAATATGTACTTTTAGTGACGAAATTAAAACAGTCACTGATACTTTCGTCACTAAAAATCAATTTTTTTATAGTTATATATATATATATATATATATATATTAAAAAGCCATAACTCTTTCATTTTATTTATTAATATCTTAACAAAAAAAACATAAAATATAAAAAGTAGTATATTTTTTAATTAATATAATATATATAATATATATCAAATTAAATTGGTCACCTAACGGGTACCAACCGAAACCCGCTTAACTTGTTTATTAAACGATTTATGTTTGGATTGACCCATTTATAAACGTACCATCTTCTACTAAATTCGAACCCAATTTAAATAGACGGGTCACGAGTCACGGGCCAAATTCCGATCCGTTTTGAGACCCATAATATAATCCTACTTAGTAGAACTAGAGTCCACCAATGTGTCGATACATTTAAGAAGAAAAGAAAAAGAGAATTTTTATCTTCCCGAGGGTCCCAGCTAGAATATATCCAGTGGAGTGCTCTGACTAGGCTGAGATAGAAAGTTGATTGGGTTGATCGCCACGCGTAGAAAACTGAAGTGAAGCGGCTGTTTGGTTCACGCATATAAAATTCCAAACACCAGGAAGCCGAAAAGATCACGTGGGTTTCTGTCAAATTTTCCATCCCGCTGCAATATTATTATTCATAATTCATTCATTCCCATGTTTCACGAATTTCCACAGGAGCGGATGTCCTTTGGAAGATTAAGGAAAGGTGAAAAAGGTGGGCGATGATCGTCATTATTGACTCTCCAAGCATGGGTTCAATTTGGAACAGCAATTATTTCCATGGCGGGTAGACACTTTGAGGTGAAACTCAATTTGACTTTCTTATTCTAGAACTCACCACCTATGGGCTATGATACTGCATGCTCCATCTCAATTCTCAAGTTAACTTTATCTTTACTCATATATATATATATATATATATAATACACTATGTATGAATATACTTGTATATGTCACAGGGCAAGAAATACTTAGTGGGCATATTTTAAAATTCTCGTTAATTAAATAATATGTTGTGAATTTCAACCCTTTTGCGTCACCAATATTTATACTTTATTTTTTTAATTATTAATGTATGAGATGAAATTTTGCCTTAATCATATATTATTTTTTATTACTTTAACTATGTATAAAGTCTATACATTTCAATCTTTTTCAAATATTTTTACTTTTTTTTATTACATAGGAACTCCAGCCACCAACAAGCCCTTCGGACCCCCTGGTGCGGTACCAAACTTACGGATCAGCGTCCTCCCCTTAGGTCTCGCTGATCAGGTAAAGTCCGGAATGCGAACGCAACTTCTGTGCATCAGTTGGACGTTCGGTTAATCCGACTCTCAGGATACATCTCCATTACCATCCACAGTCCCCGCTGACTCACAGAGTAAATTCTCACCATCCATAGGTACCGCTGGTTCCGTGAGTGTATTTACCTCGAATTGAAGTCCTGACACTCTTTCTTACATGCTGATGCCTTTCCACCGCATCATGCCCGTGGGAAAAATTCTTTTTACTTATTATTAATGTATGAGATGGAATTCAGGCCAAATCATATATATATATATATATATATATATATATATATATATATATATATATTTATTTATTTATTTATTTATATATGTGCAAGGTGCAAGGTGTTTATGTATTAGTACCAATAAAATTCAAAATTTTCAAATTGTTGTTAATTTAATCATAACAAATAATTTTTTAATTCATATTAATTAAAGAATGAGACTATAATGAGGTGTGAAACTTTAAAAATTAAATTATCATAAATTTAATTAATTATTTTCCTTAATAATATGGGTCTTGAGAATTCATTATAGATATTATGAGGATGTGATGATAAGATTAATTCTATTAATGTCATTAATTTGACATTACATATGAATTCAAATTTCGTAATGAATTATTTAAATGTAGCACCGGTTCTACTACTATTTCAAGCAAATTTATAAATTTCAATGTCATTTTTGCATTCAACTCTAATGGTTAATTGGAAGACCAACTTGCACATTCTATTTCTTCTTCTATCATTTTTTGGTTTTCACTTCTTCATTTTCATTTTAAATAAAGGGTAGAGAACTATCATTAAAGTGCCAAAATTTAATGTCTGCTAGTTCAAAAATTCACTAAATTCATTATTTTGAAACCATATATATATATGTAATGTTTTTGACTATGGATAGAGTTTGACCTTTTGAATTTAAAATTATATGAATTTTAACAAAACATATTCTAAAAAAATTGAATGGGGGGGGGGGGTATTGAGTTTCATAGAATTCCAGGTAATTAATTAAACATACTTAGGATGAACCTTTTTTATGTCAAGTAATTCTAGGAATAATTTTGAACATTATGATCTAAGAGGTTAATTTGCTTAAGCATGCTTTAAGGTGTTTGTTTAATGGTTTACGATTCATACAATATATAAGTACTTACACTACTAGGGTTCTCCTTGTGCATTAGATATATTTTTAGACTCATTTCCTTAGCTTATCAAATGTGTGCGATGATAACCTTCTTGTCCCTAAACTTTCCTTAAATTTATAATCATTGTGGTACAACTTTATGAACTTAGTTTTCACTTACATTTCTCTTAAATGGTTTTCTTGTGCAAAATCCATAAACAAGATAGATCTTTGGGATTGATTGTAAAATTGACTTCTCTTCAAATTCCCTCCAAATTTTATACTCAAATTGTTGCTTTAGAATCTTCTAATATTTGGAGTTCCTGATTCAAACATGCTTCATTTTCTCATTTGCATCTTTTAATTTTTAAAGGTATCCTAAAAATAATTAGGGATAATCATGTTGATTGTATATTATGCCGTCTTGCTAAACATCATTCTCTCCCATTTAATAAAAGTAATTCTATTTCATTTGCTCCTTTCAACTTAGGCCATGTTGAGATTTGAGGACCTTTCCTCCCAACACCTACTGGTCTTCGTATTTTGTTTCTAAGCATAATTTCATCCTTATCTAATATTTTTCTTGTTCATATACTTATTAAATCTTACAATCACTATTGGACAACTTTGTTAACTTGGTTTTCATTTACATTTCTCTACCAATTCTAGTCTTGTGCAAGATCCATAGATGGGACAAATAAGTGGGATCAACCATAGAATTGGATGACTATTTGAGTTTGCTTAAATTGTTGCTTTAGCATCTTCTATTTAATATTTGGAATTCTCGATTCATACATACTTCTTTTTCTTATTCGCATCCTTTAATTTTCAAAGTTCTCCTAGGAACAATTACAGATGATAATGTTGATTAGTTGAAAAAAAGCTTTTGAAAGGCTTACACTTCTCTTCTAATTGAAAGTATAAATAGCCACTATACAGGATCATGATGGACTAATCTAGGAAAGTTGTCACGCCCCAAACTCAATAATGGGACCCAGAGGTGAATTAGTAACCTAACCTGTCCCTGTATCATACAAAACATACATACATAGGACAATGAAAGAGGGTCCGACCCCGTGGGGTTCCCAGGCACCCTATACACATCCATATATAATAGAACTTATGCAGTGGGAAAAAGGTCATTCTATACATAATCTGTACCATACCAGAGTCTATACAAAAAGGAAATCCAGGTCCATAAGATAATACAAAACCCAGGTGTCAACCCAAAAACCACAAAGGACCACCCGATACCGTCTTAGTACTTACCCAAGTATTATCCGAACTACACCGACCACTACGCTCCCACACAAGGGCACTAGTTCCGATTACTCGAAGGACCTGAAAAATATGTACATACAGTAGGGGTGAGACACCTCTCAGTAAAGAAGAATGTAGATTATATCGGTGTGTGGCATATGAGTGTTATCATGACATACTAACATGCATAGTTTAACACTCAAAACCAGTTCCAGTATTTTCACATAAACAAGCAATACTGTAATAACCCAAGAAATTCTTACAGGACTCGTCGACGAACACAGGGGTTTCCATCAACGAGGGCTCTTCAGGATTTTGTTGACAAGGTCCCGTCTTGACGACGAGAAGACACTGAGAGAGGATTTAAGGTAGATTGAAACTCATTGACGAGGGTGCTGGTTCATCGACGAACTTTCTATAGGACTCGTCGACGAATTCGACTCTATAAATAGCTCAAACTCAGATTTTTAACATAATTTTCAGTGCAAAAACCTCTCCTCTCTCTCTCTCTCTCTCTCTCTCTCTCTCTCTCTCTCTCTCTCTCTCTCTCTCTCTCTCTCTACGTTTCCCACCCCTTTTCTCTTCAATCCTGGCCCCATTTCTCGTCGGATTGAAGATCTGAGGCTACCACTATGCTCCCGGCGAAGTTCTCTGCAAGTCTGCCGGAGCTGATAGTGGGATGAGTTGGTTTGGAATTCATCCCAAACTTAGGGTAACACATATTATTCAGTATTTGCTTTGCCCACAGTTATAAGAAATGTAGTAGGCAAAGAAATACTGATATTTTGTTCTGGAGAATACTGTTTTCAGGGTATTGAGCTAGGAACCCTGTAGGTATAAGGCCAGAATTTAGTAGGGGCTTTTCAAGTTTAAGGTAAGGGAAATATGCTATGCTAGCGATTTTTAATATGAATATAGAATATTATGAATGTGTATTTACAAGCATGCGGACCAGATTATTTTTCAGAGAATTATGAATATTATATTTTTAATAGAACTACAGAAATTGAGCATGAGATTGTGTTTACTCAAATGTGTGACATGAGTTTATTATAGTATAGTATATAGATTTTACAGTATTACAGAAATTCAGATATTTCAGATTATTAGCAATGAATGAGACATACATTATTTCTCAAAAAAACATGATTTCTAAACCATAACACTCAGATAGATTATACAGACAGATTATGCAGTTGTAGCATCAAGATGCTATAATTAGATTATTTAGAGATTACAGATATTATATACAGATATATAGATATTTCAGATAGATATCATAGTTATTATAGATAGATAGTTAAGATATTTTAAATAGATATTATAGATATTTCAGATATTTCAGCTCAGATTTATAGTGTTATGGTTGTTTTGAAATCATGTTAAAAGAAGCAAGATGATTATATATTTATATATGTATACAATATTACACAATATCAAATCATTGTGGATATTATAGACAGATATATATATAGCAGAGCACGGTACCGTTGCTAGTTCAGACACATGCAACCACATGACTTAGATAGTATGTGGATTCCGTCTAACCGTGCGAGGAGAGATTGTAGTCTCCCCAACATGCGGGGTTGAGGTAGCCGGTTAGACAATGACAAAGGTTTGAGATGGCCCGGAGTGATTGCAGTGGGCTAGATCTACATAGATTGATACAGATTGGCAGATGTACAAATATAGATTGACTTACCTTGTAGGCCAACCAGAGTAAGTCCAGCCTACGAGCTGCACAATCCTATCATGAGGGGATATATCATGATTTAATTGATACAAATTGGTGGATGTATAGATACAGATTAAATTACCTAGTAGGCCAACCCTATATATCATGATATACAGAGCCCAGGGCATAGCAGAAGTTCCTATGTACAGATATATCACACAGCAGCAGTTTATATTATTATATTTGTAGTACTTTCAGATAGAAAACTCAGATATACAGTTATATTTTAAAGATTACATGATAGATATATATTTTGTATAGTTTATTAACTTTCTCATATTATAGTATCAATATTATTTCAATATTTTAAATGACTAACTCAGCCACCACACACTAGTAATAGCATATTTCCACTTACTGAGCGTTGTCTCATCCCAATAACTTATTATTTTTCAGGGGATCCTGCTAGGCGAGCAAATTAGGCTCGCGGTTAGAGATTGTCTTGAGTTGCCCTAGTTAGAAGGGTAGGCGTATTTTTTATGCCAGTGATTTGGGGTAGATTGTTTTGGATGTTGTCACTGGGTATTTTGTGTTGTAATTATGTTTCAGAGCTTTATAGTTTTTTGGTATTGTATATAGCAGTCCCCAGCTTTGTACATCGCTGCTTAGTTATGTATGACAGACAAAGTTTCTTTAGTGCTCTTTTGACGCTGGGTTATTTTCAGTACTATTTCATACAGTTGATATTTATGGGGAAAAAAATGTTGTATAAGTAGCAGGTTGTTACAGTTTGGTATTAGAACCTAGGTTACTAGGTTCTGTAGACTCTAGAGTGCAGCGAATACAATACCAGAATATAGGAAAAGAATTTGAGGATTATTCTGTGGTCTGAATATAGGATTTTCGTGGTAGTTTTTGTGTTTTTCCTAGGGTGACGATTTCAGGAAAATCATAGTAAACTATCGACGAGTCATGTGTTTGGGTTGCAGGATTGGGTTTTGGGGTAAGAATAGAGGAGTTGCTAATAGAGAAACTGAGATTCTAGTTGAATAAGATAAATTAGATCTGTGCGAGAAATAGGATTCTTAAATAGCTTTCTTTGTATTTTCAGGATGGATCTGGGTAGCAGTGGTACAAATGCTGGAGGTGATAGACCAGGACCCTCAAGTATGGGAGGTAGAGATATAGACTTCGTGTTACACAATGTCACTCAGCAGGTGATGGCTGAGATGGCTAGGAGTGGAGGAGAGCGTAGCTGCATGATCGAGCAGTTTACGCAGATGAGGCCTCCTTCTTTTACTGGAGGACCGGGCCTAATTGTGGTTGAGAATTGGTTCAGGATGTTGAGGATATTTTAGCAGTACTGGCATGTACAGACGAGCAGAAAGTGGCATTTGCGACGTTTAAACTGACAGGAGCGGCAAAGCACTGATGGAGATTAGTGCGTATGATTGAGGAGCAGAGGCTGGATCCAGTGCCAGTGTCGTGGAGTCGGTTCAAGATTTATTCTTCGAGCGATATTTCCCTATTATCGTTCGGAGTGCAAAAGCAGCAAAATTTTTGCATTTTTCTCAAGGGTTGGTGAAGGTGACACAATATGCTACACGATTTCTTGAGTTATACCATTTCATTCAAACGAAGAGAAAAAAAGGCAAGAAAGTTTGAAGAAGGTTTGAAGCAGAGTTTATTCGAGCAAGTTATTAGCTTTCGAGCTCAGACGTTTGCAGAGGTGGTGGATAGAGCCTATTATTGAGAGTGGTATGTAAAGGAATGTTGCAACTCAGAGTCAGAGGAAGAGGTCTGCGCCTCAGGATTTACAGGTGAGCTCTAACAGAGGGCCGTGGAGAGGGGATCGATATGGAGGCAATCAGAGACGGATGATGGGCCGTGGTGGTTTTCAAGGTGGTCGTACTACTCCTACCTGTCCTAGATATGCCCGTAAACATCCGGGTGAATGTAGGATGGGTGAGAACGTCTGCTACCATTGTGGGAGACCCGAGCATAGATCTTGGTCGTGTTAGGGATTGCCAGCTCAGGCACCAGCTCCCAGACTATACCGGGGTGGTTATCAGGCATACTGTGGAGGACAACAGAGGAATACGGCACCAGCGAGAGTGTACTCGTTGACCCTGGGTGACGCCTATGCAGCTAGAGACGTAATTACATGTACCCTTACTACTTTCTCATTTTTAGCTATTGTTTTATTTGATACAGGTGCCACCCACTCTTTTGTTTTTGCGGTATATGCTAAGTTAACGGGGTATGAGGCACAGTTGTTGGATATTGGATTGGCTGTAGCTACGCCGACTGGGTCAGTGGTGAGATGTAGAAGGGTACTCAGGGGTTTTCCAGTAACTATTCAGGGAAAAATATTTCCAGTTGATTTGGTGATATTAGATATGCAATGATTTGATATAATTCTGGGTATGGACTTGTTGGTAGATAATTATGCTAGTATTGACTGTTATTCAAAAGAAGTGATTTCCAAATCTCCAAGAGAGCCAGAATATAGATTTCTCAGTTTTCGGGTACGTTATTTGCCATAGCTTGTATCGACCATTCAGGTGAGAAAATTTATTCAAGAAGGCTGTCAGGGGTTTGTCGCCTACATAAAGGAATTGCAAAAAGAAGAATTGAAAAAAGCTGATATTCCTATGGTCAGAGAATTTTCAAATGTATTTTTGGAGGAATTACCTGGCTTGCCACTAGACCGTGAAGTTAAGTTTACAATGGATCTTCTACCGGGATCAGCACCAATATCTAAAGCTCCTTATCAGATAGCCCCAGCCGAGTTAAAAGAAGTGAAAGATCAATTGCAAGAATTGTTGGATAAAGGATTCATTAGGCCGAGCGTGTTGCCCTAGGGAGCGCCAGTTTTATTTGCGAAGAAGAAAGATGGAACCATGAGGATGTGTATCGATTATAGAGAGATAAATAAACTGACAGTTAAGAATAAATATCCTCTTCCCAGGATCGATGATTTGTTTGATCAGCTCTAGGGGACCCAGGTTTATTCTAAAATCCACTCACAGTCAAGTTACCATCAAGTGAAAGTGAGGACAAAGGATGTCTCGAAAACAGCGTTTCATATGAGATATAGGCATTACGAGTTCTTAGTGATGCCATTTGGGTTGACTAATGCACCAGCTTTATTTATGGATTTAATGAACTGAGTGTTCCATCAGTACTTAGACCAGTTCGTAGTTGTATTTATTGATGATATACTGGTCTACTCGAGGAGTTTTGAGGAGCATGAGCATCATTTGAGGCCGGTATTGCAGAAATTAAGAGAGAGAAAGTTATATACGAAGTTGAAGAAATGTGAATTCTGGCTAAAACAGGTTTCTTTTCTTGGCCGTGTAATCTCTGAGACAGGTGTATCTGTTGACCCGAGTAAGATAGAGGCAGTAGTGAATTGGGTAACGCCAGGAAATGTTCAAGAGGTTAGGAGTTTTCTGGGTTTAGCAGGCTACTACCAACATTTTGTTAATGGATTCTCTAGTTTGCCGGGTTCATTGATGCGATTTACAAGGGAAAATGTAAGGTTTGAATGGACTGATGACTGTGAGCAGAGCTTTTAGGAGTTGAAGCAGAGGTTGGTGACTGCCCTAGTGTTGGCTATTCCATTAGGAGAGGATGGGTTTGTGATATACAGTGATGCGTCCCTAAATGGGCTTGGGTGCGTACTGATGCAGCACGGCAGGGTCATTGCATATGCTTCTAAATAGCTTAAAGAATATGAGAAAAACTATCCTGTGCATGATCTTGAGTTGGTCGCAGTGGTGTATGCTCTTAAGATCTGGAGGCATTATCTATATAGTGGAAAGTGCGAGATCTTCACGGATCACAAGACCTTGAAATACTTCTTTACCCAAAAAGAATTGAATATGAGGCAAAGAAGGTGGCTAGAACTTATTAAAGATTATGATTGCACCATTAGTTACCACCAATGGAAAGCAAATGTGGTAGCAGATGCTTTGAGTAGGAAATCAGTGGGACCAACATTGGCAGCTATGGAAGTTCAGCATTCGATCCTAATGGATTTAGAGAGACTTAGCATAGAGTTAGTAGAGGATAGTCCTCAGGAATTTGTTGCCAGCTTGGTTGTACAGCCTACATTATACGAAAAAATTAAAGCAGCTCAAGGAGGTGACGCAAAATTAGCAGAGGTTATGGCGAGAGTGCAGGATGGTCAGGGAAAGGAGTTCAGCATATCAGATGATGGAACCCTACAGTTCCGTACTAGGCTTTATGCTCCTACAGATACTGAGATTAGGAGAACTATATTAGAGGAGGCTCACAAATCCCTTTACACCTTTCATCCTGGTAGTACTAAGATGTACAGGGATCTGCGAGAGTACTTCTGGTGGAGTGGAATGAATAGGGAGATAGCCGAGTTTGTGCAGTAGAGCTTGACGTGCCAGCAGGTTAAGCCTGAGCACCAGAGACTAGAAGGACAATTACAGCCACTCTTCATTCTAAAGTGGAAGTGGGACCACATTTCCATGGATTTTGTTACAAAGTTATCACCAGTGCGATAGGGGTTGAATGCAATTTGGGTGGTTGCTGATCGTTTGACGAAGACTGCCCATTTTATCCCTATTAAAATTGGCTATTCCATGGACAAACTAGGAGAGATATATGTTCAAGAGATTGTTCGTGTTCATGGAGTACCAGTATCCATAGTCTCGGACCGAGATCCTTGGTTTACTTCACGATTTTGGAAACGTTTTCAAGAGGCTATGGGTACACAATTAGCATTTAGCGCTGCTTTCCATCCTCAGACAGATGGTCAGATTGAGAGGACGATCCAGAAATTAGAAGATATGCTTCGTGCGTGCGTGCTGGACTTTGGGGGTAGCTAGACCTAGTTTTTACCATTAGTTGAATTTGCCTATAATAACAGCTACCAGGCTAGTATCGACATGGCTCCATACAAGGCACTATATGGCAGGAGATGTCGTTCTCCTCTCTTCTGGGATGAGGTAGGCGAGAGACGAGTTTTTGGTCCAGAGATTGTACAGCAGGCGTATGATAAGGTCCAACTAATTAAAGAAAGAATCAGTACAGCTCAAAGTTGGCAGAAAAGTTACGCAGACACTCGCCGTCGAGAATTAGACTTTGATGTGGGAGATCGAGTATTCTTGAAGGTAGCTCCTCTGAGAGGGATTATGAGACTTGGAAAGAAGGGCAAGTTGAGCTCTAGGTATATTGGCCCTTTTGAGATACTAGAAAGAATAGGGTCAGTTGCCTACAGGCTAGCTTTGCCGTCAGTTTTATCTAGAGTACACGATGTTTTCCATGTTACTATGTTAAGGAAATGCGTCTCAAACTCGTCCCACATCATTAGCTGTGCAGAGATAGGTCTTAAGGATTCATTAGCTTATGAAGAAGTACCAATACAAATACTAGATAGAAAGACTCAAGAATTGCGCACCAAAGAAATTCAGTTAGTAAAAGTTTTGTGAAAAAATCCCGCTATAGAGGAAGCTTCTTGGGAGCTTAAGGAGCAGTTCAGACAGAGATACCAACAGTTGTTCCAAGAGTTTTAAAGGTAATCAGGTAAAGTATAATAGTTAGATAATGTTTCTTTTGCAGGTATATGTATTGATTTTAGTTAGTAGATAGTTTTTAGTTTTATATATGTAATCTCCTAGAACATAGAATGTAACCACGGTATTCCTCTACCATAAGTGAGGGTAAGTAATAAAATAAGTAGACCATTTGCTTTTATGGGATGATAGAAGGTAATACAGATAGTAAATTTTTAGGACGAAATTTTATAAGGAGGGGAGAATGTAATAACCCAAGAAATTCTTATAGGACTCGTCGATGAACATAGGAGTTTCGTCGACGAGGGCTTTTCAGAATCTTATCAACGAGGTCCCGTCTCGTTGATGAGAAGATACCAAGAGAGGACTTAAGGCAGACTGAAACTAGTCGATGAGGGTGCTGGTTCGTCGACGAACTTTCTATAAGACTCGTTGATGAGGTGATGTGTCTCGTCGATGAATCCGACTCTATAAATAGCTAAGACTCGAATTTTTAACATAATTTTCAGTGCAGAAACCTCTCCTCTCTCTCTCTCTCTCTCTTTCTCTCTCTCTACGTTCCCTCCCTTCTCTCTTCGATCCTGGCCCCATTTCTAGCCCAATTGAAGATTTGAGGCCACCACGATACTTCTGGCGAAGTTCTCTACAAGTCTGCCGGAGCTGATCGTGGGAAGAGTTGGTTTGAAATTCATCCCAAACTCAGGGTAAGACATATTATTCAGTATTTGCTTTCCCCACAGTTATAAGAAATGTAGTAGGCAAAGAAATACTAATAGTTTGTTCTGGAGAATACTGTTTTCAAGATATTGAGTTAGGAACCCTGCGGGTATAAGGCCAGAATTTAGTAGGTGCTTTTCAGGTTTAAGGTAAAGGAAATATGTTATGCTAGCGATTTTTAATATGAATACAAAATATTATGAATGTGTATTTACTAGCATGCGGACCAGATTATTTTCCAGAGAATTATGAATATTATCTTTTTAACAGAACTACAGAAATTGAGCATTAGATTGTGTTTACTTAAATGTGTGGCATGAGTTTATTACAGTATAGTATGTAGATTTTACAGTATTATAGATATTCAGATATTTCTGATTATTAGCAATGAATGAGACGTACAGTATTTCTCAGAAAAATATAATTTCTAAACCATAACACTTAGACAGATTATGCAGTTATAGCATCAAGATGCTATAATTAGATTATTCAGAGATTACAGATATTATATATAAAGTATACAGATATTATATATAGATATACAGATGTTTCAGATAGATATATAGATATTTCATATAGATATCACAGTTATTACAAACATATATTTCAAATATTTTAAATAGATATTATAGATAATTTAGATAGATATTTTAGATATTCTAACTTAGATTTATAGTGTTATGGTTGTTTTGAAATCATGTTAAAAGCAGTAAGATGATTATATATTTATATACGTATACAGTATTACATAATATCAAATCCCTGTGGAAATTACAGACAGATATATATACAGCAGAGCACGATATCGTTGCTAGTTCAGACACGTGCAAGCACATGACTTAGATAGTATGTGGATTCCATCTAACCGTGTAAGGAGAGATTGCAGTCTCCCCAGCATGCTAGGTTGAGGTAGCCAGTTAAACAAAGACAGAGATTTGAGATGACCCAAAGTGATCGCAGTGGACTAGATCTACATTGATTGATACAGATTGGTAGATGTATAGATATAGATTGACTTACCTAGTAGGCCAACCAGAGTAAGTCTAGCCTACGGGCCGCACAACCCTATCATGAGGGGATATATCATGATATACAGATCTCAGGGTATAGTAGAAGTTCCTATGTATAGATATATCACACAGCAGCAGTTTATATTGTTATATTAGCAGTACCTTCAAATAGTAAACTCAGATACACAGTTATATTTTAAAGATTACATGACAGATATATATTCTGTATAGTTTATCAGTTTTCTCATATTACAGTATCCGTATTATTTCAGTATTTTAAATGACTAACTCAACCACCACACACTAGTTATAGCATATTTCCACTTACTGAGCGGTGTCTCATCCCAGTGACTTATTATTTTTCAGGGGATCCTTCTAGGTGAGCAAATCAGGCTCGCGGTTAGAGATTGTCTTGAGCTGCCTTAGTTGGAAGGGTAGGCGTATTTTTTATGCTAGTGATTTGGGGTAGATTGTTTTGGATGTTGTCACTGGGTATTATATGTTGTAATTATATTTTAGAGCTTTATAGTTTTCTGGTATTGTATATAGCGGTCCCTAGCTTTGTACACCGCTGCTTAGTTATGTATGACGGACAGCGTTTCTTCAGTGCTCTTTTGAGCCTGAGTTATTTTTAGTACTATTTCAGACAGTTGATATTTACGAAAAAAAAATGTTGAATAAGTAGCAGGTCGTTACAAATACAATCTAGTATCATCACACCCTTCGGCTCGAAGCCGGACTGTCTCGTGGTATTTCACACCCTTCAGTAAAAAAGCTGGCAATCCGGTGATATTTCACACCCTTCGACAAACGCTGGTGCCCTCGGTAACCGAGCATAGCATCAGCGTTAAACCGATGCAGATCTGGTGTTCGCACACCTTTCGGCTCGTAAGCTGGTCGATCTAGTGGTATTGTGCACTCTTCGAAAAAAGCCATATTTTCAAACCTGGAATAATTAGGAACCCCGTTCCTATTTCACCAAAATACAACACATGCATGCTCATATAACCAAACAAAACCACACTCATTTGGTATTCTAAAATCATGACTTTCCAAACATATACAGTTTAAACAAGTCAAGGCACGACTATCCCTATAACACAATATATATCACAATACATTTACGGTTTTCCAAAAAAATCAGGGATGCAGCCCGTCGCCCCCTTTTCCCAAAACTGGAATCATGAAAAACCTATAATTTTACCCATTAGATCCCCCCAAATGAGTAACCAAAACGCAGATAGGACCGTGGACCAAAGTTCCACCGAGTCCAATTTCAAAAATAACCGACATAAATTGAATCCCCTTACCTTTCTCCCAAAGGACAAATCCCAAACTCCAAGGCCCCTAAACAGCGAACCGAGTTCCAAAACCTACATACCACAATACAAATATGCTCACAGCCCTATTCTCTACACAACTACTAAGTCAAAACTGGAAACCAAGCCTTACCTCGATTTTGGGCTAAAACTTGAGAATGCCAAAAACGAAAATCTGATCCATAGATATTGTAGAGAATCCTTCCACGATCCTCGTAGTAACTTCGGATCCATGATTCTCGCGACGAATAGTGAGGAAATCTAGAGAGATGGAGAGTAAGTTGAGTTTCTAAAGAGTTAGAGAGAGAAAATGAGATTTCTTAGCTGAGAAGTAATGAAAATATCTATCTATAGCCCTTTGACCCAGCCACTTCTCGTCGACGAATGGCGTCCTCGTTGATGAGACCATATAGACAGCTCGTCGATGAGACGATGGCCTTGTTGACTAGCTTGGGATTTTCAATTTTCCGAAACCCCTCGGCTTCTCCTCATCAACAATCCCCTGAATTCATCGCACTCCCAAAAACCTCTCGGCTTCTCCTCATCGATGAACAACTGCATCTTGTCGATGAGAAACATAGGGCCTTCGTCGAAGAATTCTGGCTTCATCGACGAAGCCTGTTTAATTACCATTTTCCCCTCTTTTAATTAATTAAACCCATATATCATGGTTCAGGTTCTTACAACCTCCTCTCCTTACAAAAATTTCGCCCTCGAAATTTGCAATCTCTCATTCATAAACTCAAACATACAATCAAATACATATATGCAATTCTAGAAAGAAAATGGTTACTACTACAACATAGCCCCATCACAATATATATATATATATATACCCTCACTTATGGCAGAGGAATACCGTGGTTACATACATAAACCGTATCAGGAGTTTACAACATACACACTCCCAACAACCAACCACCTATTCCAACCCAAAGTAGGATAAAATGCACATACTCAGATTAATTGTGGATACTTCCAGCATATTTCCGTTTCTAGTTCTCAAGAAGCTTCCTTAACCTTGTGATTCCACCACAACACCTTCACTAACGGTATATCCTTGGTACGTAACTTCTAAACTTTACGGTCCAAAATCTGAATAGGTATTTCCTCATACGCTAAAGTATCCCTAATCTCCACATCCTCATAGCTAATAACATGTGAAGGATCCAACACGTACCTTCTCAACATGGATACGTGAAACACATCGTGGATCCTCGAGAGTGCTGGGGGTAGTTCAATCCTGGGGCCCAGCTTGCCTTTCTTCCAAAATCTCATCACCCTTTTCATCAGAGCGATTCTTAGAAATACCTTACCCCCCCCCCCCACCTCGAACTCTAATTCACGGGGACGAACATCTGCGTAACTCTTCTGCCAACTCTAAGCCGATTTAATCCTCTTTCAGATCAAACCCACCTTCTCAGAGACCTGCTGCACAAGTTCAGGTCCTAGCACCTGACGCTAACCAACCTCATCCCAATACAAAGGAGATCGGAACCTCCGACCATAAAAAGCCTCGAATGGTGCCATCCTAATGCTAGCCTGGAAGCTATTGTTGTAGGCGAACTCCACAAGTGGCATAAACTGTATCCAGCTACCACCGAAGTCCAGCACACACGCCCGCAACATATCTTCCAAGATCTGTATGGTCCTCTCCGATTGTCCATCAATCTGGAGGTGGAACGATGTGCTGAAAGTAAGCTTCGTCCCCAATGCTTCCTGCAAGCTCGTCCAGAATCAAGAAGTAAACCTCAGGTCTCAATCTGACACAATGGACATTGGTACCCCATGCATTCTAACTATCTCATGCACATACAAGTCTGCTAGCTTACTCATAGGGTAACTAACCGTCATCGGTAAAAAGTGAGCAGATTTAGTCAACCTGTCCATGATCGCCCAGATAGCATTCTGCCTGTGAAGTGTTGGCGACACTCCGGTCACAAAATCCATGGAAATATGCTCCCATTTCCACTCCGGAATAGCTAGGGGTTACAATGGCCCTGCCAGCCTCTGATGTTCTGCTTTCACTTACTGACACTGCTCCACAAACTGAGCAATCTGCCTCTTCATACCACTGCACCAGAAGGTCTCGCGCAAGTCCCGATACACCTTTGTAAAACCAGGATGTACCGTATACAACAAACGATGCGCTTCTTCCAAAATAGTCCTCCTGATCCCGTCGTTGTTTGGAACACATAGTCTAGTCCCAAACCTCAGCACACCTCCCTCAGAGATGTTGAACTCTGTAGCCAATCCCTGCTGGACCTTTTCCATAACTTGTGCCAACTCCGCATCACCAACCTGCACGGCCTTTAGACGCTCAAACAAAGTCGGCTCGACCACCATACTAGCAAGGAAAGCCTGATGATCACCACACACAGACTCTATACCTGAGCTCTCCAGATCCTGTCTGATGTGACGCTGAGCTACAACTGCAGATACTGCCACGAATCCCTAGCAACAATACCGTGCTCACAATACACTGGTCCTTAGGATTCCTAAAGCATATCATGCAATTTAGATAATAAAAATAACCATTTAAAACATCAATTTACATATATTTCCTATTATTCCAAAAACCTGGCCCCCAGCCACAAAATACAACTTGGCGTATAGCCATCAATTAGAACTCGGCCCTCGGCCATTAAATAACAATCCTGACCCTTGGCCAATCAAACAATACCCAACCACTGACCATTATTTCAAACTCCTGCATTTCATAAAAAGTTCCAGTATTTTCGCAAGCATTTTCAATATTTCTCAAACAATTCAATATTTTATAATTTCCAACCCATTCAGATCATTTGCCACACAATTTCACATTTAAATGCACTTATATATATATATATATATATAACAACTATCCACCATTCATTTTATACAAAATTACATATCATATATATCCTAACTTTATAAAATGAATTAATCCGAATAGGGGTTTTTGCAAATAAACTCTAAATTCTCAAATCAAGCTATATATATAAACATAACAATTAAATTGATTCAAATTCCATAAAATTACTGACGTAACTTAATCTCCTTACATGGTTTTTTGAAACTATGCTAGTAGGGACCCCGAAACGAAGCATGTGGCACTCACCCAAACCCTGATTCAATAACCCTAATTTAATTAAATCAACCCTAAATAAAATATTATTTTAACATTTCCTAAGCCAATAAATTTCAAATAATAATTAAACCCCCAAAAACAACCAATTTATTTAATTCCCTAAATCTCACTCTCACTTTGGAGTGGTGTCTTAGACCCTCAAATTGAAAATTTTCTCTGATAAAAATAACGACGATCGAGATTAGGACCCCGTGGTGGTGCCCGATCATCGATTTAGCTGAAGATTAAAGGAGAAATTAAGGAAAGAGAGGGAATATACCTTTCTCTAGGAGTAGGGCCTACGTCACTCCCACAACAAATCCGCTCCAGTAGGAATGTCGGTGGCAAAGATAGGAGTCCAACGGTATCTTTGATTTTCCGATCGACCAAATATTGGCCGAGAAAATGAGAAGAGTGGGACGGAGAGAGAGAGAACAACCTCTCTGTTTCTTAATACTGAAGGATTTGATATCCTTTAGGTACATACATATATATTATATTAATATATTATTATATTATATTATATTATTAAATTAATAATAATAATTTATTTATTTTAATTAATTATTTAATTTAATTTAATTTTTTAAATTTTATTTATTTATTTATTTATTTTTATTTTTATTTTTTTACATTTCCTTACATATAATTCACTGGGACGTTACAGTGAGCACAAGGATCGGATGAGGTACTAACATAATGTTTGGATGCTTCAAAAAGTACCCCATGTATAGGTCCTTTCTTCTCCTATTTTCAATTGCATTCAATACAAAAAATAAGATTATTAGTGAAGGATCAAAACCGTCACTAATAATCACAAAATCGTCACTAATAGTATTAGTAACGTTTTTATAAGTATTAGTGACGGTTTTGAATTAGTTACCCTAACTGCGGTTACTAATAATTATTAGTAACGAATATGTCAAACCGTCAGCAATAATAGAGTATTAGTGATGGATTATAACGGTCACTAAAACCCTAATACCGTCACTATAAACTTTACATTGGTTCAGCTCAAAACCATCACTAATAGTAGAGTATTAGCGACGAATTTCAAAATCGTCACTAATAATATACTCTTAGTGACGAATTTAAAACCGTCACTAATACTTTGAAATTCGTCACTAATACTCTACTATTAGTAATAATTTTGAAACCTTCACTAATACTTAAAACTGTCACTAATAATAATATACTATTAGTGACGAATTTAAAACCGTCACTAATACTTTAAAATTCGTCACCAATACTCTACTATTAATGACAAATTTGAAACCTTCACTAATACATAAAAAATGGACAATTATTAGTGACAGTTTTAAAGCTGTCACTAATAATTTAAAATAAATATTTTTTTAATCATTAATTCCTATAAAAATCTGTAATTACATTTTCGCATACATAACATTAAACCATAATTACTAAAAAATTCATAAATTATTCAAAATTATAATTCAAAAGAAAAAATAAATACAAATACATTATACAAATTCAATAAAAATACAGAAATTACATATGTTCAGATAACAAAAAAAAATACAAAAAAAATAAAAATAAAAATTCAAAATTCAAAATTCAAAATTCAAAATTCAAATTCAAATTTAAATTCAAATACAAATACATTATACAAATTCAAATTAAAATACAGAAATTCCATTTGTCCAGATAATAAAAAAAAATACAAAAAATTATCGAAAGCTGCATCTGACTGTAGTGCATAGCATTAGGCTGATGTTGTGTCGGCCACAAACCCTACAAATTAAGAATTATGTTAGCTTTGGTGTATTCCCAAGAAGGGGGTGAATTGGGAGTGTAAAAAACTTATCCCTAAGTTAACCAATTTAGCAGCAATATTACGCAAACCTAGGGTCTTTCTATTTAATCATAAACCCAATTAACACATGTACAACATATAATGAATTAAAAAAAAAAACACATACATGCTTTGAAAATAGAAGTGCGAAAAATAAATTTGTGGAAATATAAAGAACACGCATGATATGTTATCGAGGTTCGGCCAAGTGTGCCTACATCCTCCCCTTGGCTACACCAGCACAAGGATTCCACTACTGCTCACTTAACGGGTGTAGCAGCACCAATTACAACTAGGTCAATTCAAGGAGCTGACCTCAACCAACACGCCTTACTAGGATTGCACACCTAGCTTTCCTAACCGGGTCGAAGCCAATCTGGGACTATTCTAAAGGGCTAGCCTCCCTCTTCAGCCCCACGCCTGGGATACAATCAATATGAATTTACGTACATGGAAATGTGCTTTTCAACTAAGCAGGTATGTACTACAATACGCACAGTATACTGAATCAAACACACATCAACAATATAGGAAACGTAAGCTCAGTGACGTGATTTTGAGATCATTTATCTCTATGTCTTTCTTGCCATCAACTTTCTTTAGTGATTTCTCTAATTCTAGAGATAATTTTCTTACTTTTTCCTCTAATTTAGAAATATATATATATCTTTCTTATATTCTATAGAGGATAGAGATCGTAAGTCTTCTATCATTTTTTCATTCTTACTTTCTAATTCTTTAATTTTTAAATCTTTTTCTTTTTCAGCAAGATTTTTGGATTCTAGCTCCTTTGTCATAGCTTCATTCTTACTTTCTATTTTCTTGATTCTTGAATCCTTTTCTCTTTCAGCAGTTCTAAGAGATTCTAATTCTTTAACTATACCTTCATTCTTATTTTTCAATGAAGTATTTCATTTAGTTACTTTAATTAACATCTTATGCACCTTGAATAAGTCATTTTGAAGTTCTTCATAAGATGGTATGCTTTCATCATTGGATTCACCACTACAAGAGTTATTTGAAGATTTAGATGAGAAGCTTTCCTCATCGTCCCAAGCCATAAAGCACGTATAAGCAACCTCTTGGTCACTTGATTCAATTTCGGAACTACTTGTACTCATCATGTCCCAAGTAGTGGTTTTCATGGCCTTTTTGTTTTTCTTTTTAGACTCTTTCTTAATTAGTGGACATTCTAGTTTAATATATCCAGTTTTGTTACAATTGTAACATGTAGGAGTTTTATTCTTTGATTTCTGGGTGCTAATATCTTCTTATTCTGATTTGTAGTTTTGATTTATATCTTGAATTTGTTTTTCCTTCTTAGTATCCTTGCTAGCTTTTTAGATATGATGGCCATTTCATCTTCATCCATTTCTTCTTCACTACTTGAGTTGTCTTTTAAGGCTTTGAAGGCTATTCGTTCTTGGGTTTTGGCTTTTCCATTCTTTTCATTCATAGCCATTTCATATGTAAGTAGAGAACCTATAAGCTCATCTATGGAAGTGGTTTTCATATTTCTTCCTTCAATTATGGCAATGGCTTTTGGTTCCCATTTTGATGGCAGCCCTCTAAGAATTTTCCTAATCATTTCATAAGTAGTGTAGGTTTTTCCTAGTACATTTAGGGAATTTATTATGTGAGTGAACCTAGTAAACATATTAGTTATGGATTCATCTGGGTTTATCCTAAAAGCTTCATATTCACTTGTAAGCATATCGATTTTATTATTCCTAACATCTATAGTGCCTTCGTAAGTAACTTCTAATTTGTCCCATATCTCCTTAGCTGATTTGCAGGCCATTACTCTATTAAATTCATTGGCATCTAAAGCACAATATAAGACATTCATGGCACTTGAATTAACTTGCAGCATTATATAATCTAAGTCTGTCATATCAATTTTCTCTTTGGGAACTTGTTTTCCATCTACTATCTTAGTGGGGATTAGGTCACCATCCTTAACAACCTACCAAGCTTTCCAATTCATAGTTTGGAGATATATTTGCATTCTCTTTTTCCAAAAGGTATAGTTTTGTCCACAAAAAATTGGTGGCCTAGTTGAAGATTGTCCCTCTCCAAAGGGAGCTACGCCTAAGTGATCCATTAGGATTTTTTTATAGCTACTAATTAAGATTTTCTATAACCCCACTCTGATACCAATTAAAAAGTAAGGTATAGTCCCAAGAGGGGGGTGAATTGAATTTTAAAACTATCTTTTAATTCCTATGATGACTTCTTCTTGGTTAATCAATTTTAGACTTGTTTGTTTAATTTACCAATCACACAAGAACTTAGTTCTTTTGATTCACAATACTATTGCTCAATCAAACAAGTAATCAATTAATCAAGTAAATCAACGAAGCCAATCAACTACAATTTGAAAGCAAACAACCAATTGATTTGCCAAGTTCAAGTTAACCACAACACTATTTAGATTTATGAAAGCTTGCAAGATTCAGCACTTTTTGGAATATAAACACATTCCAATCAATATCAAACTTTAAACCATTTAACTACAATATATTTAATCAATATATTAGATTCAACTTTCAGCTTTTGTTGTCAGCCCTGAGTATATGAATTTGAATCAAACGATGTGTATATGAAATTGTTTCTTCAATGCAAACCACAACTCAAATCCCAAACAACTCAGAATTTAAATAAACTCTTAGTTAATTTTTCTTTGGGTGTTAACTAACAAACGTACTTCCTTTTAAGGTTTCAGAAAAAGTTTGATCAACCAATGTACTTGCTTTCGGTTTTCACAATCCCAAATCAAAATTGAACTTTAAGTTTATTTAACTTCTACATTACATAGTTTGTATGATTACCAATTAAACCATCCACGCAATTTATATGTGCTGAAAATAAAGTGTAAGGGAAAGAAAGAGTGAGACCGGGATTTTTACAAGGTTCGGCTTATACCCAGCCTATGTCCTCACCTTTGGCAAACCACCAAAGGATTCACTAAACCTATTTCTTTAATGAGTGGAACAAACCTTTACAACACTCCTTGGTTAAGGCTAGAGCCCGCCTACTCCAAACGATATTCCCTCATTCGGTCACTCCTTACATAGGCTGGAGCCCACCTCTTTAAGCAATATTCCCTTGCTTAGCCAATGATCCAAATAGTCCTTGGAATCGTCAATCTACAAGATATAAATCAAATAGACATGTACAAATAATGCTCACACAAAGAGTTGATTAGTACAATTTAGAAACTAATATACTTCAATTCAAAATACCAAAAGAATGAAGTAAGAAGCTCAATGTAAATATCACCAATTTACTTCTCTTTGATGAGGATCAAGAACTTAAATAAGATACTTCAGAGAAGATGTAAAACCTTAGAAATTTCCCAAGAAATACGCAGCAATTCAGCACTTAGAGCAGATAGCAAGAGCTTTGAATGAGAGAGATTTTGAAAGAATGTTCAATGCTTGGTGTGAATATGAAGATCATAAAACATACATTTATAGGCTTGAAAAAAATTCACATTCGTGCTGCCCAAGTTTACTTGGAGTGCCCTCCAAGTTTCTAAAAAGATTAGGGTGCAAGTTAATTAGATTTGAAAATTAGAAGTTTAAAAAATCTACCCATTGCCGTACTTTGGTTGCCTGAAGGGCAACCTCGGTCACCTGAAGTGAGTTCAGGAGCCTAAAGATACAGGGTCAAGCACACTGCCTATTTTAATTTTCTTCAGCAAAAATCATCGGTCGGCTGAGGATTTCACCTCGGTTGCTTGGACAGTAAAAAAATCAGTTTCCTTCTTTCTTTTTCAAAGATATTTGGTTTCATTGCTTTCTTGCTTTTGAAAGAAATTTCTTGGGGTTTTAAAATAAAGTCTCTAAGTCCATTTATATCCCCTAATGAGCTTCATTTCATTCATAATGATATTTTTACCTTTGAAGTACTTACATGAAGATTTCCTAACAAATTAAACACTTCTTGTTCTTTGAAAACTTCATGGTCATCTTGGAGCTTTGAGTTCATTTCATCATCAGATTTCTTTGAGCTTCCCTTTTTCATCACTTCATGAAACATCACGTACTTTTAAGCTTGTTGGTGATATTTTGAAGCTTTGTTGGTTTTGGCTTTCTAAGTTGCCTGAAAACATCATTACTTGAACACACAATGTCATCAAACCTTTCCTTCATTTGTTACCATCAAAACAAGAGGTGAAAACCTTGTTTAAGCTAACAAAGGTAATCAAGATCGTGGGAGAGGCAAGTCCTGGAGCAGATCAAGTGGTAATCAAACTTGGTTACAGTCCAGAAGGAGGAAGGACGTTTGTTGTTTTAAATGCAAGAAAAGCACATAAATTCGTAGTGTCTAAAGTGAAGGAAGGGGGATGCAGAAACTCAAAAGGGTTCGTCAAATCTGCGAATGTAGTGAAAGAAGGAGACTCAAAGAGTAGTGATTGTGATATGTTTTCTATTTCATCAGGTTCAAAACCCCTCATGGATTCTTGGACCCTTAACTTAGGATGTTCTTTACATATGATGCCTAACAAATCCTGGTTCACCACTTACAGATTGGTGAGTTCTGGTTCTATTCTGATGGGAACTGATGTGGTCTGCAAAGTTGTCGGAATAAGAGATATTATAATTAAGATGTATGATGGTGTGGTAAAGACGTTATGTGGTGTAAGGCATGTGCCTGATCTACAAAAGAATGTGATATCATTGGGCACTTTAGATTATAATGGGTATAGTTACAAGTCTGAAAGTGAAACAATGAGGGTGTGTAAAGGCATCTTGATGGTGATGAAGGGATAGAGATTAGTAGGGAATCTCTATGCACTACTAGGTAACACAATTGTAGGTAGAGATACAACTGAAAGTTCTGAGTTAGATAATACCATTTTGTGTAAAACTACCATACATAAGATGGAGGGTATTCTTAACTACATTGTTTTGGATGTTTGGGGACTGGTGAGGGTAGCATCATAGATTGGACATGGGTTATTTTGTGGGTTTATCAAGAAAGGTCTGGGGGTACCTCATATGGCATAAGTTGGAGATGTTTGCCTAGTTAAACTTATGGCTGGGGTGGAATACCAAACCGAGAGAAAGTTCCTCAAGTTAGACATTAGAATTGAGTATGCTGGTGTTCAAGGAGTTTTGTGAGCATGGAAGGTTGTATGCAGGGCTTGCAAGGAACTTCTTGGTAAATTCAACGAGTTTGACATGTTTCTCGATTAACTGATTGTCAAAGGTATCACTAGATAGGAGCATTACAGGAGAGGTTTTGACAAGTTATGTGGTAGACTTTTCTAGTTTGAGAGAGTTTGGAGGTCCAGTCATGCACGTTTCTAGTGAGGTGAGATCTAAGCTTGGTGCAATGTTTGGACAGTACATTTTTTAGGATATAAGAAAGATGGGTTCAAGTTGTATGATCCAATGGCAAATCGGGTGGTGATCAGTGGAGACTTGATTTTTTAGGTTAAAGCCATGGCATAGCGTACTCAGGTAGATGAAGAGAACAGGTGCCAAAAAGTTGTAGCAACAACAAGTATGTTATGTAGGTGGAGTTGGAGACTCAGGGCAGAAATGCAGGGAGTTATAGTTCAAGAGACCTAGAGTATCATAGTACAAATTGAAGCAGAAAGGAGATTGTGATGCAAGTGGAGCTACAGACTCAGGGCAAAGATGACATCGTTCATATTGCAATAAGTTTTAACTCAGTAGACCAGCAGGATCACTGTAGTGACCTAGAGGATTTATAACAATTAAATAATAAAAGAAAAAGAGAAATAGGATAATTTTAAAAGGGGACTTACAAGCTTATCGACGAATACAGGGAGCTCATCGATGAGCATCCTTCTTGGGTTCTTCGACGAGCACATTCGTTTCGTCGATGAGAAGTTACCAATAAGGCCATTTTCAGGTCCTAAATCTCGTCGACGAGGAGTAGGCGTTTGTTGATGAGACTAATACTTGGACTCATCGTGTAACAACCTGAAAAATTTTATAATTTGAAATAATAAGGAAGATAGAAGGGAAGGAAGAATAAATTCGAAAAAGGTGGCAGCAAACATTCATCGACGAATGTTCTTCTTAGCTCGTCGATGAATCAATGTGTCTAGTCAATGAGGAATTACTGAGAGAGGTTCTTCACATGACTGAAATTCGTCGACGAGTTGGCTGTCTCGCCGACGAACTGTGTACTAGGAATCGTTGACGAATCGACGTGTCTCATCGATGAATCCCTTTGTATAAATAGTGTATTCTTTTCATTCCAGCGCAAAATTTTTGCATTTTCTTCTTCTCTCTCTAAAAACTTTGGCCATTCCAACTTCTCTCTTCGAGTCCAAGCTGAATTTAGCTCGATTTGATGATCAGAAGCTACCATGAGACTCTTAGGAAGATTCTCTGCAATATAAGCGAAGTAGATCTTTGATTTGAGTAGTTTGGGAAACCTCCCAAAACCAAGGTAAGTGAATTATTTTGGGATTTTCTTAGTAAATATTGTCATTTGGAGCCTAGGAAGTGTTATAAGGGTGTTTTGGCTAAGATTTGAGGAATTTGGAATTTCTGAATTACAGGGTCTCATTTTGTTGATTTTGGGTCAAATATCGAGGAGCAAGTAAGGAGAAATATTTTATAATGGCTTTTTAAATAATTTTAAATGACTAGTTTCGAGTATAAATTTATATATATACAAGTATACTTTTCTAAACCTTGCTGATATTGAAAACGTTGTTTTTTAGATAGGTAAATTATATTGGGGGAAAAAATTGTGTGGTTGAAATCATTTTTGATAAATAAATGATTGTGAATAATGTGGAATGAGGAATTGTTGAGAATGTGAATATTGATTGATTGTGAAATTTTGGTTGATTGAATATGCTAATGTTGGGTATGTTGTGGTGAAATCTTGGGTATGTTGTACGGTTGATTTCTGTTGATTCAGTTGTGTGGTTCATGTAAATTACGATATAGCGTTGGTAGTGGTATGAGGAGGTCGTTATATCGTACCTGGTATAACTGTCATATAACGTTGGCAGTAGTATGAGGAGGTCGTTATTTGGACGATTATATTGGGAGGTAAACATTGGCAGTGGTATGAGGAGGTTGTTTACCTATTTACTATGAATGAAGTGTTGTCTTATATCCTGTATGGTTTGTAGAGTCTTGTGTGGACATTTCTGCTGTGATTTGATTAGTCCTGTATGGACTAGTCCTGTGTGGACATTTCTGCTGTGAATTAATTAGTTCTGTGTTGACATTTCTGCTATGGTTTGATTAGTCCTGTGTGGACCAGTCCCACGTGGACATTTAGGTTGTGATTTGTTAGGGTCCTGTGTGGATGATTACATGATATGTTGACGTAAACCCTGTGTGGGTAAATAATTAGAAACTGTACGAATATTCCATGTGGATTGATTGTGGTATGGGTATAAGTGTGACTTTAATTAATTAAGTATTTATGGTAAAGTAGATTATTCCACCCAAGGGCTTGCTGAGAAAGGCGAGTACTCTAGTAATTAATTGTGGGTACCAGAGTAGAGGGAAGCTACTTGTATGGGTCGGTGATCTTCCCTATTCTTGGTGACTTTACCTGAATACATAACCCGAGGGCTTATTGAGAAAGGTGAGTGCCCTAGTGTTAGCACTAGAGCAGAGAGAAACTACTTGTATGTGTGGGTAGATTTCTCTATTCTCAAGAATTACTAATAAAATATTGATGATTGTGGAATGTGATTGGTTTGCAAATCTGTTGACTTTGTGTGATTATGGGCACGGTATTTTGGGTTACTTGGGGATTGTGGATGCACTTTGGATAGATATTTTAATTGTATATTAAAACTTCAACCACACACTAATGTAAACTATTTCTTCCTTACTAAGAGGTGTCTCACCCTGTTATATGTTAAATTTTTTCAGGTTCTCCAGGAGATCGAGTTTAGATAGCTCCAGGGAGGGGTAGTTTTGTGAGTGAAACTGGAACAATTATGTTTTAGTTTTTATGTCTCTTTACATTTCTTCCAGGTTTATAATATGGTAAATATGGATACATGGTATAAGTTTGTTGATGTACAAATATAGAACTTTGGTATTTTATGTTCGAGGTTTTGTTATTATTTTTCCACTATGCAAATGGTATCAAAGATGCATGTCGTTCTCATAACACCCCGAGCCCTACGTGGCAGATTCGGGCTGGTATAGTTGGTATCAGAGTATAATGGCCTTGCGGACTTTAGGAGGATTAATACTAGAGTATTGGTTTGAATTGAATAAGGGTAGGAAAGGGTAGATTTGGGTATTGACAGGAGTTTGAGGTTGTTTTGTAATTCGGAGGTAGAAATCCCTTGACGAACTTCTGTGATTTTCTGAATCAGTCGATGGTTTCAAAAAACCATGATAAATCCATTGACGGTGATGTTTTTGAGTTGTGAAATCGAGATTTGGAATTTAAATATAGGAATTTCATATGATTGTGGATAAATGGATGTTAGATGTTTAATTGTGGATATGGATATTCATTTGGTTTTCCGTTATGATGTGTATGTCAAATATATAAAGATGTGGAGATTCTAAATTGCCTTTGTTGTACATTTATATTCAGGGATGGATCCTAGAGGTAAGGGCATGAATGAAGGAGGAGGAAGCAAAATGGGAGCTTCCAGCGGGGACGAGGTTGACACCTCTCGGCTGTTACAAGGAATGGCTCCTCAAGTTAGGGAAGAAATGAGACGGGATTTTGGGGGAACAAGCTATCCACTAGTGCACCAAGGTTGCACCATTGACCAGTTCACTCGTCTGAAACCCTCGTCTTTTGAGGGTGGAACCGATCTAATTAAGGTTGAGATGTGGATGTAAGAAATGGAGAAAATTCTTGTTGTTCTGAATTGTACTAAGAAGTAGAAGGTCCTCTTCGCCACTTTCAAACTGCCTGGAGAAGCTGAACGGTGGTGGCATGCAATGAAACTATTAGAGGAACAACAAGCAGTGCCTATAGTAATGACCTGGGTTCGCTTCAAGTAGGTCTTCTGCGACCGATCTTTTCCTGCCACCGCCAGAAATGCAAAGGCAGAAGAATTTTTCAGCTTGACTCAGGGGCGCCTCACAGTTCAGTAGTACGCTGCTAAATTTCTAGAATTATCTTGTTTTGCATCTTCTGTGGTTCCTAATGAATATCAGAAGGTGAGGTGGTTCGAGAGGGGCCTGAATAAGAGGATCCACGAGCATATGGTGTGTTTGCAGATTTAAGATTTCATAGAGTTGGTAGAGAAAGCTATAGTGGCAGAGTCAAGTCTGCAGAAGGGTACAGAGGCATCAGAACGAAGGAAGAGGCATGCGTCTCCATGATCCCAAAAAAATGTTCGGTAAGGGTCATGGAGGGGAAACAGAGATGAAGCCAGCCAGGGGTCTGAAAAAGGTGATCGAGGTCAACAGGGTGACTTGTCACGCCTCCATTGTCCTAGGTGTAATCAATGACATTGGGGAGAATGCTGGGGCAAGAGTGTTATATGCTACAGGTGCGGCAAATAGGGACACATAGCCCGAAAATGTCGAGAACCGCCAAGTAATGCACCAGCTCCGAACCAAAATCAGAATCAAAGGAAAATTCTGGTGCTTCGCAACGGCGGAGGTTCGACGCATGTCTATATGTTGGGAACACCTGAAGAGGGCAACACTAAGGGCCTAGGTAATATGCTTATGTGTAATATGTTTACATTAGTATGTGTGTTAATGTTGTTTGACTTTGCATGATTTGATATTGCACATGTTAGAGTTGTTTGGGATTTGTGAATGTGATTAATTAGCTTAATGGTGTGTAAATGGGTAACTAACAAATTTCGAGGAAAAAATTCTTTTAGGAAGGGGAGAATGTGGTAACCCGGAAAATTTTAAATAATTTGAAATAATAAGGAAGATAGAAGGGAAGGATGAATAAATTCAAAAAAGGTGGCAGCAAACATTCATTGACGAATAGACTGGTCTCGTCGACGAATGTTCTTCTTAGCTCATCGATGAATCGAAATGTCTCGTCGATGAGGAATTACTGAGAGGGGTTCTTTGCATGACTAAAATTCATTAACGAGTTGGCTGTCTCGCCAACGAACTGTAACTAGGACTCATCAACGAATCGACGTGTCTCGTCGACGAATCCCTATGTATAAATAGTGGATTCTTTTCATTCCAGAGCGAAATTTTTGCATGTTTCCTTCTCTCTCTAAAAACTTCGGCCATTCCACCTTCTCTCTTCTATTCTAGGCTAGATTAGTTCGGTTGACGATAAGAAGCTATCACGAGACTCCTGGAAGATTCTCTACAATATAGGCGGAGTAGATCTTTGATTTGAGTAGTTTGGGAAACATCCCAAAACCAAGGTAAGTGAATTTTGGAATTTCCTTAGTAAAAATTGTCATTTGGAGCCTAGGAAGTGTTATAAGGGTGTTTTGGCTAAGATTTGAGGAATTTGGAATTTCAGAATTACAGGGTCTCATTTTGTTGATTTTGGGTCGAATTTCAAGGAGCGGGTAAGGGGAAATATTTTATAATGGCTTTTTAAATAATTTTAAACAACTAGTTTCGAGTATTCTATATACAGGTATAATTTTCTAAACCTTGCTGGTATTGAAAACGTTGTTTTATATAGATAAATTATATTAGGAAAAAAAACCGTGTGGTTGAAATCATTTTTGATAAATAAAAGATTGTGAATTGTAACGTCCTAAAAATTATATCATTTTTTTTATATACAATCATACCTATGCAGTGGAAACATAAGTCATACAACCACATATACTATACTATACCAGAATTCAATACATACGAACTATAGCCATAAAATATTTCCCTCAAGTAGGGTGATCAAGAAATCTCTATCCGCGAGCCTGATATGCTCGCCTAACTAGCTCACTTGAAAAATGTTAGAACAATAGGGTGAGTCGACGCTCAGTAAGTGGAAATATACTATTACTAGTGTGTGGTGACTAAGTTATACACATATAATTTAAATAATATCTGAGCTGTAATAAAATGATAAGTTTGTAAAGCATATCTTACATTTTTCGTAGTTTAAAATGATAAGTTTGTAAAGTTATATATTATATCATCTGAATTTTTCTACTTTTCATACTACTAGTATCATACTATATTTATCAAATACTGTAATACTATATACATATACATAACTGTGCTTTTACCCCTGGAACTCTGTATGTCATGATTTGACCCCTCATGACAAGGTTGTGCAGCCTGTAGGTAGGACTTAACCTGATCGGTCCTCTAGGAAAATCACTATACTTTACACTACCTCAGCCCGGCCAAACGGTATACTCTCCTAGGTGCAGGACTAGTTGCTACCTCGTCAAACTGGCCCCCTTAACCTAGCGAATTGGGGAGCTGCATACTCTCTAAGCATAGTTGACGGTACCCATACACTATCTGAGATATGTGGTTGCACTCTATTTGTATTAGCCATGGTACCGTGCTCTATATTTTGTATCTGTCTGTAATCTTTTCACAGGGATTTGATACTATATATATATATATATATATATATATACATATATACTCTTTTACTGTTTTCATCATGTTTCAAAATAACCATAAGACTATTAATCTGTACTGTAAATACTATAATATCTATAGCATCTTAATGCTAATAATTATATAATCTGTCTGTATAATCTATCTGTATACTCTAAGTGTTATGGAATTTAGGAAAACATAGCCTTTTATATATACTCTCTATATACTGATCTGAATAAATATTTGTATATTGCTATATATATATATATATATATATATATATATATCTGTATGTGTAATCATTTGAATAAAACTGTATATGTATACGTATTCTGTCTGTATATAATCGGTAAATATCTAACTATATCTGTATAACTTGATATACTGAAAAATTGTATAAAAACTCCATATTAGATAATATCTACTTATGCTACGCATACTTTAAAAACTCATATTCTGTATAATAACTGGTATACATGCATATATATATATATATATATATATAAAATTTCTACTATAAATAATAATTTGTTAAAAGCGTATAATTTATGTTGAAAACTTACTAGAATTACCTAACATAGCATATTTCTCTTACCTATTTTCTGAAAAGCCTTCACTGACCTCTAACCCTACACCCGTAGGGTTTCCCACTCAACACCTTAAAAACGACATCCCCTATAACAAAACATTAGTATTTTCTTGCATACAACATTTTCTATAATTGCAGGGAAAGCATATTTTAAATAAAACACGTTAACCTAAGTTTGGGATGAATACCAAGCCAATTCCACCAACGATCAGCTCCAGCAGCCTTGCAGAGAACTTCACCAGGAGCGTCATGGTGGCCTAGCATTTTCGATCAGGTGAGAAATGGGGCCGAAATCGAAGAGATAAGGGGACATGGGCGTAGAGAGAAAAATAGAGAGTTTACTGCGCAAATTTCACGTGAAAAATCTGGGTTTCCACTATTTATAGCCCCGGATTCGTTGACAAGACACGTCATCTTGTCAACAAGTCTTTAAGGAATTTCGTCAATGAACTTCCTCCCTTGTCGACGAATTTCAGACTGCCTCAAAAACCTCTCTCGGTATTTTCTCATCGATGAAACCTGTCCTCGTCGATGAGCTCCTTTTGTATCCTCGTCGACAAATCCTCTGCGTTCGTCGATGAGATGCTAAACAAATCCTCGAGTTATTACATTTTCCCCTCCTTATAAAATTTCGTCCTTGAAATTTACTATCTAGATTGAACACCATTGTAGACACCCTATTTTTGCCCTAGCCAAATAGAACAAAGGAGTCCCTTCTCATTATATTATTATTATTATTACCTTATTTTTATTATTATTAATTTCTTATAATCATTTGTATTATTTATTATTGTTCATTACTAGTATTATAATTAGTGTTACTTTACTATTATTTTGGGTATATTTTTAATTTTTATTTATTTATTATTATTATTATTATTATTTTATTATTATTATTTTCCTATATTATTAGTACTTTACTATTATTTTGCTAGTATTTTTATTATCATTATTCTTATTATTATTATTTTATTATTATTACTAGTACTTTTATTATCTTTATTTTATTTTTACTTTACTATAATTATTTTTGTTTTCCATTTATTTTATTGTTATTCTTTTTGATATATTATTATTATTATTATTATTATTATTATTATTATTATTATTATTATTATTATTATTACTTTTTGTATTATTACTCTATTTTTATTAGTATTATTATTATTTTACTGATAATATCTTTATTATTTTTATTTTTACCATAATTATTTATTATTATTTACTATTAATGGTAGTATTATTTTTATTATTATTATCTTATGGATACTTATATTATTATGATAATTATTATTATTATTATTTCCTTTTTCATTATTACCATAAGAATAGAAGAATAAAAAAAAAAAGAAAAAGAAAATGAAAGAAGGAAGGTTGTATTAGGGTTTTCATTTTTTTTTATTATAAAGCAAAAGGGGGCGCAGGCCGGAAAAGAAAAATAAAAAAGAAACTCTCAACTCCGCTCTCCTTCTCTTTCATAGCATCCCAGCCGCCGCACCTCCCTCATCTCCATCTCTCTTTCTCGCAGAGGCCCATGCACAGCCGCAACCTCCCCCTCTCCTCTGCTCTCTTTCTCTTTCAGTCTCTCCTTCTCAGCCACGGCCATCCTAGTACCAGCCCCTATGTCTCTTCCTTCCCTCACTCTCCTTCTCGCCGAACAGCCCCTGCTGCCACCTTTCCAACTCCACGGTCCCCATCCTCCAACCAGTTGCAACACAACTCCGGCCACCACCATACCGCCAGAATCTCTAGCCCGAAGACCCTCTGCACAGCCACGACACCACACGGGTACCCTTGTCCGGCGGCACCCACGCCCGGCCATCCATCACCGCCGCTATGAACTTGCAGATTCAAAACCAAGCAGAGACTCACAATCGTCATCACCATCGCTGTCATCATCGTTTCCATCGCTGCCGCAAGCTCTCTCTTTCGCTGCCGTTCGCCGTCACCGTGCCCAACTCCAGTCACCGTCTCTGACTGTCAGTCTGGCAGAACCCACAGCAACCCTCCGGTGAGCATCTCTGCAAATCCCTTACCCAGTTTCCTGCCCCCTCTGTTGTAACTGCACACACACACTCGTGAATATATATATATATATATATATATATATATATATGGATTCTGTTTTGCAATTTATGACATAAAGTTTAAGTCTTTTAGTTTTTTTTTTTGTTTCTTTTATTTTTTTTTACATGCTGTGTATACTTTTATTTATTTAAGTTTTCTTATTATGTGTTTATTTTGTTTTATTTGTTAAAACTATACTTGTTAGATAATTAATATAGTAATATTGTTTTAATTTTTAAATGGTAAATACTAATTAATTTTATTCTTCTTATGGCAGGATTTTTGTTCACATTCAAAATTTAATTATTTTTGTTTATGCATGGAAAATTCTAATTAATCTTATTCTTCTTATTGCAGGATTTTTGTTCATATCCAAATTTTAATTATTTTTGTTTATGCATGGAAAATGCTAATTGAGTCTATTCTTTTTATTGCGGGGCTTTTCTTGTTTTTATGATAATATTTATATAGATATATCTGACATCAATTTTTTCAGGATTTTCTTCCCTTGTGTAAGAATTTTTATTCAGGTTTTACATACACATATCTAATGTTATTATTTTGGTTGTTATTGGTAGTGTTTTAATATTTAAAATTTAGGTTTAAAGTTTCATTGCCTTTATTGTGTATATTACTTAATATTATTGTCGTAGGTTTTGGATAATATCATTTAATTTTTATTTTTTTATTTTTCATAGCTATTGTTGTATATTTGTTTAAAGTGCTTATATTATCGTTGTATTTTTTTTTGTAATCATTGTAATATACTTATTTTTATTGTTACATATTATTTAGGGTGTTTGTTTGATTGTGAAGACATTATTTAGGCTTTTTGATGTATTTAGGATATTTATCATATTTATTGTTTATATGATATTTAGGGATTTTGTGTATTATTGTTTAGGATGGTAGCATTTACGCATGTTCATGATTCTTGATTATTTACATTATTTTCATGATATTATCTTTTAAGGTTTTGGTTATTGTTTTAGTTTAGGATTTTGACTATTTTACGTTATTAGGGTTTTGAATAGTGTTTTATTTAATCTGTCTCTATATTGTTATTGTGTATTAATTTTAGGGATTCCATACCATTGAATATTGATCTTAAGGGTTTCCATAAAATGTATATTACTTCTTTGGCTTTTATATGGCTTGGAAGAATTTGATTTATTTTCCATATTTATGTATAGCATTTCCATATTAAGGTACATTAATATTTTAGAGCTTGTGTATATTTTATAATAGGTCCATGATGTGAATTATTGTCCATAATCTCATTCTATCTCCTTACATTTTTATAAAAAGTACATAATTTTTTAGGGTTTGATTATTTCCATTCTAGAGTATATCATTAAGGTTTGATTATTAATACTTGGGGTTTTATCATTGAAAATTTGACTATTATGATATATAATATTTACGTGTTATGATTTATATTTTAAGTAGTATATTATTTTTTTGTTATTAGCTATTTGAAATTTTTGTAAAATACAGAAATAACAAAAAATAGAAAATTAGGAGAAAATTCTAAAAAATATTTTTGATTTATTATTTCAAAATACAGTAAAAACATGAAAAAAATAAAAAATCAGAAAAATAGAAGAAGGTAAGGAAAATACTTTAAAACTTAAAAATATTTTTTAGTTCCAAAAACCTTCCCAACTAGTATTTTAATACTTTAGAAAAAACCCTAGAAAATTTTAAATTTGGAAGTATATTTTGTAAAATTATTTTCGATTTTATGCTATGATTTAATTGCTTAGCCTTGGGCTTCACGTACCTTAAGCTCTGAGGGAATATATGTATATATTTATTTATTTTTTATACGTATTTATAAATTCATAAAAAGGAGTAATTTAAAGACTTATTAGATTAACTTAGGGATAATTTCAAATTAATTAGGTACCGTTCGTAAGAACGGGCGCGTAGGGGGTGCTTGTACCTTCCCCTCGCGTAACCGAACTCCCGACCCCAACTCTGGTAATGTAGACCGATTCTACCCCTAACGGGGTAGTAATCATGTGTTCTAACCGCACAAAAGGTTAGTAGGGACTCCGACCTTTTCCATGATTTTTCCTGAAAAATTAAAATTGATTTTGATTTCGCCGCCCGGGGCACACGCGCTCCCGGGACGTCGCGACAGCTTGGCGACTCCGTTGGGGACCTTAGAGAGTCGAGCCATTAATTAATTAGAAATTATCCCAAGTTTAAATTTATTAAATCTTTTAATTATTCCTTATTTTGTGAATGTTGTAACTGAACCAGTTAATAACTTTGATTAGTTGTAAATATTTTACTTCCATAATTTACAAATAACCTTAACTAAGTAAAAATATTTTGTTTCCTAATTTTGTTAATATTAATTGTAGATATTTTGTTTCCAAATATTCCGAATAAAGCATATTAATTATAAGACATTTTGAATAAGCATCTTAATTACCGATATTTTGTTTCATTATTTGTTTTTTGTTTCCAAAATTTTTTGTGAATAAACATATTAATTACATATATTGTGTTTCCTTATCTTTTGAATATATATATTAATTGTAGATATCTTGTTTCCATATTGTTTATAGTATGTGAATAAATGTGGGGGTAGCGAGATTAGGTTAAAAATTAAATTCACACACTCTCACGCTCTATACCCGAGCTTTCCTTACTAGGACTAGGTAGGAGTGTAATAGCGTCAGTCCCTTCGTGGCAGAGCTTGATGGGACCCGCGAACCACTCCGCTCAGTGCGGTTTTTATCCGAACCCCAATGGGGGAGGATGGAATTCCAAACTGGGAACCTTTTGTCAATAGGGTTAGAGCCTACCCACACATACTTTTATATAGTTTTCCTTAACTAGGATAGTGCCATGACAAACCCTGTATATACATACCAACCCTGGGTTGGGACATCCTTATCCCATATAGTATATTGTATATATGCTGTGAGATACCTGAGTAGACCAGGCCATTCGGATCCCTTTTAGACTAATTTACTTAGCCGCTAGATGAAAAAGCCCAATAATGAGACATGCCATCTTTCAAAAAAATAAGCACTTGGCCCAGACCTTTTAAAATAGGGTCGGCCCAACCTTTCAAATACTCGGGCCCAATTATTAAAAACAAAATATGGGTCTGACCTTTTCCTAAGAAAAAACTCGGCCCAGAGGCCTAAGTTTGCAAAAAGGGGCAAACCCGATTTCAAAAGAGGACTTCAAACCCCATTGTCTAAAATTAGCCAACATTTTTCAAGTAATCAAGCCCAATTCCTTTTAACTAGGGCATTAAACCCATATGAAATTTATCGAAGCCCATATTTTAAAATACTGAGACCAAGTGCCACACTAAAGTCACAAGCCACATTGAATGAATCCAATGGGTTGACTAGCCTAGGTCAACACCACCTAGAACATAATTTGACCCTTTAGAGAATTCTGCGATACATGGACCATCATCCAGAAATGAATGGGAAGGGAGAAATTTGAATGAAATCGTGTGGGCCCATCACGGTCATGTTAATCTGACCCGTTTCATTAGTGGGATTTTTCTAGAATTCAGGAAGTAGTCACTTAGGTTTACATTCATATTCATGCATGTCATGTCCCTACATAGTCATGCACGATAGGTTGCTTGCAGCACTATATCTTTGTTGATCCCTAAATGCACTAGTTGCATCCCATGCATAAACACCTAGCTACCCTAATCGCATCAATAACAATTCACTCATGTAGTACATAATTGTACATTCATGATTTTACAAGGACGTTGTTGGTTTCAGTTCCTAATCAAGAGGTGGTTTGAGTAATATAAAGCAATAATTGAGACCACCACGATCGTAAATACCAGGCAAAAGAGCGCGAGAAATGACTTGAACACTTGGGAAAATAGGTCCTGGGTCTAGCCCCCGGCCAGAAGCCCTAACTGACCAGATAGCGTCAGAGAGAGTGTGCAGCGACTGCCGGGGGACCTATTGCAATGCCTCGCCTAAGATCAGGTTGTCGAACCTAGTCTAACCACACCCCAAACTTGAATAAGCGCGCATACGCTCTGTACCACTTTTGCCATGTACATCACCGCGGTTAGAGATCGGCATGGTTGAGTACCCCCTGCTGTGACTAGCATTCAGCCTTTCCGGGGTTCCACTCCAGCGTTACACCCTAGAATCTTGCAAGTCCGAAAACGAGCTCTTGCAGCGACCAGAAATCTTCTACACGTCTCCTGTGACTTTACCTGAATACATAAACCGGGGCTTATGAGAAAGGTGAGGTGCCCCTAGGTTAGCACTAGAGCAGGAAAACTACTTGTATGTGTGGGTAGATTTTCCTATTCTCAAGAATTATAAATAAATATTGATGATTGTGGAAGGTGATTGGTTTGTTGGCAAATCTGTGACTTGTGTATTATGGGCACGGTATTTTGGGTTACTTGGGGATTGTGGATGCACTTTGGATAGAATTTTAAAGGTATATTTAAAAACTTCAACCACACACTAATGTAAACTATTCTTCCTTACTAAGGAAGGTGTATCACCCTGTTATATGTAAATTTTTTCAGGAGTGTCTCCAGGGATCAGTTAGATAGCTCCAGGGAGGGGTAGTTTTGTGAAAGTGAAAAACTGGAAAAATTATGTTTTAGTTTTATGTCTCTTTACATTTCTTCCAGGTTTATAATATGGTAAAATCTGGCTACATGGTATAAGTTTGTGAGTAACAAATATAGAAGAACTTTGTGTATTATTTATGTTCGAGGTTTTGTTATTATTTTTTCAGATGCCAAATGGTATAAAAGATGCATGTGTTATCATAACACCCCGAGCCCTACGTGGACAGATTCGGGATGCGTATAGTTGGGTATCAGAGTTAATGGCCTTGCGGACTTTAGGAGGATTAATACATAGAGTATTGGTTTGAATTGAATAAGGGGTAGGCAGGGTTTATATTTGGGTATTGACAGGAGTTTGAGGGTTGTGTTTTGTAATTCGGAGGTAGAAATCCCTTGACGAACTTCTGTGATTTCTGATCAGTCGATGGTTTCAAAAAACCATGTAAATCCATTTGACGGTGATGGGTTTTGAGTGTGAAACGAGGATTTGATTTAAATACTAGGAATTCATATGATTGTTTTTTTTTTTTGTTTTTTTTTCTGGATAAAGGATGTTAGATGTTTAATTGTGATATGGATATCATTGTTTTGGTTTTCGTTATGATTGTGGATGTCAAATATATAAAGATGTGGAGATTCTAAATGCCTTGGTTGTAAATTATAGTCAGGGCTGGAATCTAGAGGTAAGGGCCATGAAAGAAGGAGGGGAAGCAAAATGGGAGCTTTCCAGCGGGGGACGAGGTTGACACCTCTCGGCTTGTGTTACAAGAATGGCTCCTAAGTTTAGGGAAGAGAAAGAAAGAGAAAAGAAAGAAATGAGACGGGAGATTTGGGGGGGACCAAGTCTATCCACTAGTGCACCAAGGTTGCACCATTGACCAGTTCACTCGTCTGAAAAACATCGTCTTTGAGGGTGGTGGACGTCTAATTAGGTTGAGCTGGGATGTAGAAATGAGAAAATTCTTGTGTTCTGAATTGTACTAAGAATAGAAGGTCTCTTCGCCACTTTCAAACTGCCTGGAGAAGGCTGAACGGTGGTGGCATGCAAGGAAACTATTAGAGAACAACAAGCGGCCTTAGTAATGACCTGGGTTCGCTTCAAGTAGGCTTTGCGGACGATCTTTTCCTGCCACCGCTAAGAAAGGCAAAGGCAGAAGAATTTTTAAGCTTGACTCAGGTGGCGCCTCACAGGTTCAGTAGTACGCTGCTAAAGTGCTAGAATTATATGGTGATGCCCTTCTGCTGGTTCCTAATGAAGATCAGAGGGAAGGTTGGGTTGGTTCGAGAGGGGCTGAATAAGAGATCCCGAGCATATGTGTGTTTGCAGATTTAAGATTTCATAGAGGGGTAGAGAAAGTATAGTGCGAGTCAAGTCTGAAGAAGGGTCAGAGATCAGAACGAAGAAGAGGCATGCGTCTCAATGATCCCAAAAAAATGTTCGGGTAAGGGTCATGGAGGGGAAACAGAGATTGAAGCCAGCAGGGGTCTGAAAAAGGTGACGAGGTCAACAGGGTGACTGTACGCCTCCATTGTCCTAGGTTGTATCACTGACATTGAGGGAGAAGGGAGAATGATGGGCAAGAGTGTTATATGCACAGGTGCGGCAAAATGGAACATAGCCGAAAAGGTCGAGGAGAACCGCCAAGTATTCACCAGTCCGAACCAAAATCAGAATCAAGGATAATTCTGGTGCTTCCGCAACGGCGGAGGTTCGAGATGTCTATATGTGGGGAACACCTGTGAAGAGGCAAACACTAAGGCCTAGGTAATATGCTATGTGTAATATGGTTACATTATGATGTGTGGAATGGTTGACTTGACATGATTGATATGCAAAATGTTAGAGTGTTTGGGATTGTGAATGTGATTAATAGCTTTAATGGTGTGTAAGGGTAACTAACAAATTCGAGGAAAAATTCTTTTAGGAAGGGGAGAATGTTTGGTAACCCGGAAAATTTTAAATAATTGAAATAATAAGGAATATGAAGGGAAGGAGGGATCAATTCAAAAAAGGTGGCAGCCAAACATTCCTTGACGATAGACTGGTCGCGTCGACGAATGTTCTTCTTAGGCTCATCGATAATCGAAATGTCTCGTCGATGAGGAATTACTGAGAGGGGGGTTCTTTGCAGGACTAAAAATTCATTAACGAGTGGCGTGTCTCGCAACGAACTGTAACTAGGACTCATAACGAATCGACGTCTGTCTCGTCGACGAAGCCATGTATAAATAGGGATTCTTTTCATTCCAGGCTGAAATTTTTGCATGTTTCCTTCCTCTCTAAAAACTCGGACATTCACCTTCTCTCTTAGATTATAGGCTTAGATTAGTTCGGTTGACGTAGAAGCATCCGAGACTCCTGGAGATCTCTAAATTAGGCGGAAGAGATCTTGATTGAGTAGTTGGGAAAAATCCCAAAACAAGTAAGTGAATTTGGAATTTCCTTAGTAAAAATTGTCATTGGAGCTAGGAAGTGTTATAAGGGTGTTTGGCTAAGATTTGCGGAATTGGGAAGTTCCGATCTACAGGGTCTCATTTTGTTGATTTGGGTCGAATTTCAAGGCAGAGGGTAAGGGAAGAGGAAATATTTATAATGGCTTTTAAATAATTTAAACAACTTATTTCGAGATTCTATATACAGGTATAATTTTTAAACCTTGTGCGTATGAAACGTTGGTTTTATATAGATAAAATTATATTAGGAAAAAAAAACCGTGTGGGGGAAATCATTTTTGATAAATTAAAAAGATGTGAATTGTAACGTGCCTAAAAATTATATCAATTTTTTTATATACAATCATACCTATGCAGTGGAAAACATAAGTCATCAACCACATATACTAGACTATACCAGAATCAATTACATACGAAACTATAGCCATAAAATATTTCCTCAAGTAGGGTGATCAAGAAATCTCTATCCGCGAGCTGATATGCTCGCCTAACTAGCTCACTTGAAAAATGTTCGACAATGGGAGGCGACGCTCGTAAGTGGAAATATACTATTACTAGTGTGCGTGGTTGACTAGTTATACACATAAATTAATAATATCGGAGCTGATAAAATGATACCCGTTTGTAGCATATATTAACATTTTTCGTAGTTTAAATGATAAGTTTGTAAAGTTATATATTATATCATCTGAATTTTCTACTTTTCATACTACTAGTATCATACTAATTTATAAATACTGTAATACTAGATAATATACTAACTGTGTTTTACCCTGGAAAATCTGTATGTCTGATTTGCACCCGTCATGACAAGGTTGTGCAGCCTGTGTTGTAGGTAGGACTTAACCTGTCGGTCCTCTAGGATACATCACTAGACTTTTACCTACCTCAGCCCCGGCCCAAACGGTATGACTCTCCTAGGTGCCGGAATCGTTGCTACCTCGTCAACTGGCCCCTAACCTACGAATTGGGGAGCTAGCTGCATACTCTCTAAGCATAGTTGACGGTACCCAACACTATGCTGGATATGTGGTTGCCACTTCTATTTGTATTAGCCATTGGTACCGTGCTCTTTATTGTGTATAGTCTGTAATCTTTTACCCAGGTTTGCTATAGTATTATATATATATCTATATATATACATATATACTCTTTTACTGTTTTCATATGTTTCAAAATACCATGAGACTGATTAATCATGTACTGTTAAATATTATAATATCTATAGCATCTTTAATGTAATAATTATATAATTGTCTGAAGTAATATATATGTATACTTAAGTGTTATGGAATTTAGGAAAACATAGCCTTTTATATATACTCTCTATATACTGGATCTGAATAAATATTTGTATAGTGATATATATATATATAAATAAATATATATATCTTGTATGTGTAATCATGTGAATATTAAAACTGTTATTGTATACGTATTGTCTGATGTAATCGGTAAATATTACCTATATCGGTAACTTGATATACTGAAAAATTGTTATAAAAACTCCCTATTAGATACGATCTACTTATGATACGCATACTTTTAAAAACTCATATTCGTATAATAACTGGTATACATGCTATATATATATATATATATAATAAAAATTTTACATAAATAATAATTTGTTAAAAGCGTTATAATTATGTTAAAAACCTTACTGCAATTACCTAACAGAGCCATAATTTCTAGTACCTATTTGAAAAGCCTTCAATGACCTCTAACCCTAACACCGTCGGTTAGGTTTTCCCACTCAACACCTTAAAAAACGACATCCCATACAAAAACATCTGTATTTTCTGATACAAAATTTCTATAATGGCAGGAAAGCATATTTTAAATTAAAACGTTAAACCTAAGTTTGGGATGAATACCAGCATTCCACCAACGATCAAGCTCCAGCAGCCTTGACAGAGTGCAGAGAATTCACAAGGAGCGTCATGGTGGGACCTAGCATTTGCGATCAGGTGAGAAATGGGGCCGAACGAAATCGAAGGAGATAAGGGACATGGCGTTAGAGAGAAAAATACGAGAGTTTACTGCGCAAAGTCACGGAAAATCTGGGTTTCCACTTATTATAGCCACGGATTCGTGGACAAGACACGTCATTGTCAAACAGTATTTTAAGGAATTTGTAAATGAAACTTCCTCCCTTTTGTCGACGACTTCAGACGCCTCAAAACCCTCTATCGGTATTTCTCATCGATTGAAACCTTGTCCTCGTCGATGAGCTCCTTTGTATCCAGAGACAAATCATATGCCGTTCGTTCGATGAGATGCTAAAACAAATTCCTCGAGTTATACATTTTCCCTCCTTTATAAAATGTCGTCCTTGAATTTACTATCTGAGATTGAACACCATTGTAGACAACCCTATTTTGCCTAGGACCAAATAAGAACAAAAGGAGTCCCTTCCTTCATTCTATATTTATTATATTACCTTATTTTATTTTATTATTAATTCTTATATCATTTGATTATTATTATTGGTCAATTACTAGTATTATAATAGTGTTACTTTACTATTATTTTGGTATATTTTAATTTTTATATTTTATTATTATTATTTATTATTTTTTATTATTATTTTCCTATATTATTAGTACTTTACTCTTATTTTGCTAGTATCTTTATTATCATTATTAGTATTGATATATTTTTTATTATTACTAGTACTTTTATTATCGTTATTTATTTTTACTGTTCTATAAATTTGTTTTCCATTTTATTTTATGTTTTTTTTGGATATATTATTATTATTTATTTATTATTAGTATATGATGATATTATGATGAGTTTATTACTTGGTGATTATTACTCTATTTTTATTAGTATATTATTATTTACTGAGAATATCTTATTATTTTTATGGTTACCATACTTATTTATTATTATTTATATTAATGGTAGTATTATTTTTATTATTTTTATCTTATGAACTTATATTATTATGATAAATTATATTATTATATTTCCTTTTTCATATTACCATAAGAATAGAAGAATAAAAAAAAAAAGAAAAAGAAAATGAAAGAAGGAGGTTGTAGTAGGGTTAGGGTTTTCATTTTTTTATTATAACGCAAAAGGGGGCGCCAGGCCGGAAGAAAAGAAAATAAAAAAAGAAAAAAGAAACTTCTCACTAGCTCCACTTCTCTTCCATAGCATCCCAGCCGCAACCCGCACCTCCCTATCTCCATCTCTCTTTATCGCAGAGGCCAATGCACAGCCGCACCTCCCCTCTCTCGGCTCTCTTCTCTTTCAGTATCTCCTTTCAGCCGGCCATCTAGTTACCAGCCCCTATGTCTCTTCTTCCCTACTCTCCTCTGCAGAACAAGGCCCACTGCTGCCAACTCCAACTCCACGGTCCCCATTCCTCCAACAAGTTGCAAACACAACTCGGCACCACCATCCAGCCAGAATCTCTAGCCCGAAGACCCTCTGCACAGCCACGACACCAACGGGTACCAGTGGCCGGCGGCACCCACGCCCGGCCATCCATCACCGCCGCTATGAACTTGCAGTTACAAAACAAAGCAGAGCACTCACAATGTCATCACCATCGCTTGTTCATCATCGTTTCCATCGATGCCGCCAAGCTCCTCTCTTTCGTGCCGTTCGCCGTCACCGTGCCAAATCCAGTCACCGTCTCTGACTGGTCAGTCTGGCAGACAGAACCAACCAGCAACCCTCCGGTGAGCATCTTGCAAAATCCCTTACAGTTTCCTGCCCCCCTCTGTTGTAACTGCACACACACATCGTGAATATATAAATATATAGATATAGATTATCATATTATGGATTCTGTTTTTGCAATTTATGACATAAAGTTTAAGTCTTTTCGTTTTTTTTTTGTTTCTTTTATTTTGTTTTTACAGGATGTTGTTACTTTTTATTTATTTAAGTTTTCTTATTATGTGTTTATTTTGTTTTGATTTGTTTAAAACTATCTTGTTAGCATAATTAATATATAATATTGTTTTAAGTTAATGGTAATACGAATTAATTTATTCTTCTTATGGAAGGATTGTTTTGTGCACATTCAAAATTAATTATTTTTGTTTATGCATGGGAAATTCTAATAATGTGTCTATTCTTATTATTGCAGATTTGGGTTCATAATTTCCAAATTTAATTATTTTTGTTTAGCATGGAAAATGCTAATTGCGTCTATCTTTTTAGTGCGGGGCTTTTTTCTTGTTTTTATGATATATTTATATAGATATAGCTGAAATCAATTTTTCAGGATTTCTCCCTTGTGTAGAAATTTTTATTCAGGTTACATACACATATCTATGTTTATTTTGGTTGTTTTGGTAGTGTTTTAATATTAAAATTTAGGTTTAAGTTTCATTGCCTTTATTGTGTATGTATTACCAGATAATTTATTGTCGTTAGGTTTTGGATACTATCATTAATTTATTTTTTTATTTTTCATAGCTATTGTGTATATTGTTGTAAAGTGCTTTTTATTCTCGTTGTATTTTTTTTGGTAATCATTGTAATATACTATATTTTTATTGTACATATTATTTAGGTGTTTTTGATTGTGAAGACATATTTCGGCTTTTTGATGTATTTAGGATATTTATCATATTCTTGTTTATATGATATTTAGGGATTTTGTTGTAGTATGTTTAGGATGGTAGCATTTTACGCCATGTTCATGATTATTGATTATTTACATTATTTTCATGATATATCTTTTAAGTTTTGGTTATGTGTTAGTTTAGGATTTTGACTATTTTAAGTTATTAGGGTTTTGAATAGTGTTTTAATTTAATCTGTCTCTATATTGTTATGTGTATTAATTTTAGGGATTCCATAACCATTGAATATTGATCGTAAGGGTTCCATAAAATGTATATACTTCTTTGGCTTTTGTTGGATTGAAGAATTTGGATTTCTTTTCCCAATTTATGTATAGATTCCATCTTAGGTCAATTAAATATTTTAGCGGCTTGTGTATATTTATCATCGGTCCATGATGTGAATTAGTGTCCATAATTCATTCTATCTCCTTACATTTATAAAACAGACATAATTTTAGGGATTGAATTTCCATTCTAGAGTAGATAATTAAGGTTTGATTTAATATTGGGGTTTATCATTTGAACAATTTGGACTATTATGATATTAATCTTTCGTGCTTATGATTATATTTTAAGTAGTTGTATATTATTTTGTTATTAGCTATTTTGAAATTTGTAAAAATACAGAAAATAATAAAAAATAGAAAATTAGGAGAAAATTCTAAAAACTATTTTGTAATATATTTCATAATACAGTAGTAAAAACTGAAAAAATAAAAAATAGAAGAGAAAAAATGAAGGAAGGTAAGGAAGATACTTTAAAAACTTAAAAAATTTTAGTTCCAAAAAACCTTCAAACTAGTATTTTAATACTTAGAAAAACCCTAGAAACTTTAAAATTGGAAGTATATTTGTAAAATTATTTCGATTTTATGCTATGATTTAATGGCTGTAGCTTTGCGGCTTCACGTACCTTAAGCTCTGAGGGAAGATATGTGATATTTTATTTATTTTTTACGTATTTATAAATATAAAAAGGAGCTAATTTAAAGACTTATTAGATGAACTTGGGATAATTTCAAATTAATTAGGTACCGTTTAGTAAGAACGGGATGCGCGTAGGGGGTGCTTGGACCTTCACCCGAGCGTAACCGAAACTCCCGACCCCAACTCGGGTAATGGAGACGATTCTACCCCTAACGGAGGTGGGGTAGTAGGGTGGGGTTGTAGGGGAGTAATCATGTGTTCTAAACCGCACAAACGGTTTTAGAGGACTCCGACCTTTTACATGATTTTTTCCTGAAAAATTAAAATTGATTTTGATTTCGCGCCCGGCCCGCGCTCCGGGACGTTAGCTGACTGCTTGGCGGACCTCCGTTGGGACCTTAGAGAGTCGAGCCATTAATTAATTAGAAATTATCCCAAGTTTAAATTTATTAAATCTTTTAAATATTGTAATTATTTGGAATGTGGTAATCTGTTAATTAACTTGATTAGTGTAAATATTTACTTCCATAATTTACAAATAACCTTAAACTAAGTAAAAATATTGTTTCCTATTTTGTTAATATTCATTGTAGATATTTTGTTTCCAAATATTCCGATATAAAGCATATTAATTTATAAGACATTGAATAAGCATCTTAATTACGATATTTTTGTTTCATTATGGGTTTTTGTTTCCAAAATTTTTGGGAATAAACATATTAATTACATATTATGTGTTTCTATCTGTGAATATATATATTAATTGTAGATATCTTGATTCCATATTGTTTATAGTATGTGAATAAATGTGGGGGTAGCGAGATTAGGTTAAAAATTAAATTCACACACTCTCACGCTCTATACCCGAGCTTTCCTTACTAGGACTAGGTAGGAGTGTAATAGCGTCAGTCCCTTCGTGGCAGAGCTTGATGGGACCCGCGAACCACTCCGCTCAGTGCGGTTTTTATCCGAACCCCAATGGGGGAGGATGGAATTCCAAACTGGGAACCTTTTGTCAATAGGGTTAGAGCCTACCCACACATACTTTTATATAGTTTTCCTTAACTAGGATAGTGCCATGACAAACCCTGTATATACATACCAACCCTGGGTTGGGACATCCTTATCCCCATATAGTATATTGTATATATGTTGTGAGATACCTTGTATTATACCATGCATTCTGCATCCATTTTAGACTTACATACTACTTAGCCGATATTCTGAAAAAGCCCAATAATGAGACCATGGCCCATCCTTTCAAAAAAAGAAGCACTTGGCCCAAACATTTTAAAATATGGGTCGGCCCAACCCTTTTCAAATAACTCGGGCCCAATTCTTTAAAAACAAATCTTGGGTCTGACCTTTTCCTAAGAAAAAACTCGGCCCAGGCCTAAGTTTCAAAAAGGGGCAAACCCAGATTTCAAAAGAGGACTTCAACCCCATTGTCTAAAAATTAAGCCAACATTTTTTCAAGTAATCCAAGCCCAATTCCTTTTCAACTAGGGCATTAACCCATCATGAAATAGCTCGAAGCCCATATTTTAAAATACTTGAGACCCAAGTGCACACTAAAGTCCACAAGTCCACATTGAATGAATCCAATGGGTTGACTAGCCTAGGTCAACCCCAACCTCAGAACATAATTTGACCCTTTATAGAATCTGAGATACATGGACCATCATCAAGGAAATGAATGGGTAAGGGAGAAATTGAATTGAAATCGTGGCCCATCAATGGTCATGTTAATCTTGACCCGTTTCATTAGTGGGATTTTTCTAGAATTCTAGCTAAGTAGTCACTTAGGTTACATCATATTCATGCATGTCATTTCATACATAGTCATGCACGATAGGTTGCTTGCACACTCATATCTTTGTTTGTATACATAAATGCACTAGTTGCATCCATGCATAAACACCTATTGCATACCCTAATCATGCATCAAAACACATTCACTCATGTAGTACATAATTGTACATTCATGATTTTAAAAGGAAGTTTGTTGGTTTTCAGTTCCTAATCAAAGAGGTGGTTTGAGTAATATAAAGCAATAATTGAGACCACCACGCATCAGTACAATACCAGGCAAAGAGCGAGAGAAATGAGTGAACAATTGGAAAATAGAGTCCTGGGTCTAGAACAAGGACAAGAAGAAATAAATGACAAGATAAGTAAGGTTCTGGAGTTATTGATGAACAAGGAAAAGGCAGTGCATCTTGATCCCGAAGTAGATGTGGACCCTGCTCATCCCCCAGGGTTCACCCCAGATCATGGACAAACATCAATTCCGCCACCTGGTGTCATGGGGGGTCCACCGCCAAATATGCCTCCTTTCATCCCTACTATGGCAGCACAGGGGTTTCCAGTAGTAGGAACTCCTCCATTAGTACCTTCTGATATGGGGATCAACAAATCTGAGGCTGAGCGTCGCTGTGACATATTAGAAGAGCGCTTAAAAGCAATGGAAGGTTCTAATACTTTCGATTCAGTTAATCCAAATGACCTTTGCTTGGTGCCTAAAGTCACCCTGCCGCCAAAGTTCAAAATGCCAGACTTTGAAAAGTTTGATGGGACCCGGTGCCCTCGAACACATTTAGTGATGTACTGCCAAGCAATGGCCGCGTACTCAGACGATAAAAAACTAATGATGCATTGCTTTCAAAGCAGTTTGACTGGGTCCGCTATCCGTTGGTACATTCAGCAAGATAAGGCTCGGGTCCGCACTTGGAAGGACTTGGCCAATGCCTTTGTTACTCACTACCGCCATGTGACGGAAATGGCGCCTGATCGAATGACTCTACAAGAGATGGAGAAGAAATCCACCGAAACATTCAGAGAATATGCTTATAGGTGGAGGGATATGTCGATCCAAGTGGACCCCCCGGTGAGTGACCGAGAGGCCATCTCCTTGTTCGTGAGCACATTAAAAGACCCCTACCGCACGCACCTTCGGGGAGCAACTCCCCACGATTTTATGGATATTGTGGCTGCGGGAGGAAGAATTGAAGGCGATATCAAGGCAGGCCTAGTTAAGGATAGCGGCACAGAAACTGGTTTAGGCAAAAGGTGGACTAATAGGAAGAAGGAGGAAGAGGTGCAAATGATACAGGGGTAGTTTAATTGGAAGAATTAGTATGCCAGAGGTGGGAACCAATGGCCCAATAGAAACTCTGGTTTTGAGCCCATGGTAAATCAAACGATGCATACAGGCACAAGGCCCCAGATTGTTCACTCTGGTCCACAGAATCGGCAAGCACAAGATAGGAATGTGACTAGAAACTTCCGAAGGGTGGACCCCATTCCCATGACATATGCCGAATTATTTCCTCAGCTGCGGGAAAGGGGGATGGTGTCTGCAGTCCCTGGGACGCCCGTTGCGAACCCTCCTCCACAGTGGTATGATCCTGGGGTTCGTTGTGAGTACCATGCTAACTCTCCCGGCCATACTATTGACCGTTGTTGGGCTTTCAAGCATAAGGTGCAATCGTTAAGAGATGCAGGATGGTTAGCTTTTGATGACAAGCAACCTGGAGTCCAGGGGAATCCTTTGCCCAAACACGAGGAAGGAAGTAGTTGACATATCCAAGAGGTTCCCAAATCAATGGTTTCAGTCATTATCCGCCGAGGCTAAAGTGATGGAGTACCGAACTTTTGACTATCTAATCCTTTTCAGTTGATGTTCTTTTGTTTTCCATTGTTATTTTCTTTTCGTAATCCGTGGACGCCTGTGTCTCGGAATAGTTTCTATATTCAATAAAATGAATTATGCATTTCGTTATCTCACTTGCATCATGAGTCTCATTGCCAAATTATGTTTGCTTATGTTTAATACTGGAATAGGGAAAGTAATATTGCCAGTGTTCATGAGCTAGAAAGAGATGTTAAAGGATGAAACAATCATTGAATTCAGACATTATGAAGAAGTTTTTTTTACTTTCCAAGGAATTCAACAAGGTGGCTGCACTGTTTTGATAAATTAATCACTCATGTTTTGATCAAATGATGGATGGCCCTCTTTCGCTGACCAGTTATCCCTAAAAGAACCCAAACAATGATTTACCATTTGTTAACCAAATTGAGCATGAATGTTAAACCAGATTTTTCTTAAAAGTCAGATCACCAAAAATCCAACCTGGGTTTGGGTCCTTTAGCGTTTAGCAAATCATTTGAGACAATAGTCATTACCAAAAGGATGGCAGGCCATTATTTTGCTACCCAAAAGAAAGTCAAAGAAGAAATCCCTTGCAAACCCTTTTTGAGCCTGAAAGATTCATTTCTTGATTAACCCGTCAAAGGATCACACCCCACACTGGGGCAGTTTTTAACAAATTTGTCCCAATTGAAGTTCAAATGAAAATAAAGTCAAGATTCCTTTATAAAAGGAAAAGTGAAAGTTGCAATAAAAGAAGGAAAATAAGATTAAAAAGGAAAAAAAAAAAGGGCAGGAGGAAGAAGAAAGAGAATAAGGGACTTACTACATATGTGATCTTTGACCAAATTACCCTTGATAAAATTGATGATTTTGAGCCTTATGTAATTCCTTTCTTCTTTAACCCATATCCTTAGCCTACATTACGGTCCAAATGAAAGTCCTGACCAGATTGGTATACATTGTTGTCTCTAATGATTTGTCAGACTCAATACTGAGTCTGAACTACGTAATGACCTGATCCTGAAAAGGTACGTAGGCAGCTTGTTTAAATAACAAGTTCGGTCAACATCTTGCAAAACGCCTCAACTCGAACTAGGGGCATAAAACATCATTTGGGGTGGTATATTTGAGCCTTAGTTTCCCTTTTATTCTGAAAGCCTATATCCTTAAGCCTACGTTTCGTCCCGAGTCTTAAAGACCATCTTGAGATCAAAGCATGGGTTGATGGAACTGGGGCAGTTAAAGAGAATGACAGTCGTCCAGGCTAAGAAATCAACGTTATACGGCTATTGAATATTGGTATGAATTTTCCCCTATGATAGCATTGAAACATGGTAAAACATTTATTTTGTGCAGATGGCCTTTTGATTTAGCAAGTTGATGTCATAGTTGCATAATCAGTCCTCCTTCCTTGAAAAAAAAAAAAAAAAAAAAAAAAAACCCTTCTTACTCTTTAGAGCATTAAAAGAGGATAGATAGTCAAAAGGTTTCAAAATCCCTAGTAGTTTCTACAACAAGATACCTGTGGAGAAAAGAGCAGCCTAACTGAGGCAAATGTTATGTCGAGTTTCAAAGAGAATCCAACAATAGAGTCAAGATCAGTGGCAGGTGAATTTAATTGGGGCAAATTTCGAGTTGAGTCTCAGTAGGTCCCATTCAAGCGCCTTCCTATCAGATTGGAATATGAAATCAGAGTCAAGATCAGTTGTAGGTCCATTCAACTGGGGCAGATTTTGTGATTTTCATTTGAGCCGAGTCGGTCACTTTCATGACTGGATGAATAAAGAAGATTAAGCCAAAATCAGTTACAGATCCATTCAAATATAGCGAGTTTCATATAGAGACCAAAGATGAGGTCATTGATCACAAGCACATTGGGAGAAAAGATTCATACATTGCCATGCATTGCCTTATATTTCACACATTACCACACATCTCATGCATTGCCATGCATTTCATGCATTGTCATTCATTGCATGCATTACCTACATTTCACGCATCTCATGCATTGTCATGCATTTCACGCATTACCATACATCTCATGCATCGCCATGGTGCATTTCATACATTACACAAAAAAATAAAAAATAAAAAATGCATACATATAATCGCAAGTTAGTAACATGCATATCAATAGCGACATATCACTGCATTATAAGTTAGCAACATGCATACATATAGTAACATATCATTGCATTCTAGCATCACAAGTAGCAATAGAGCACCCTTCACACTTGTCTTGAGCTTTCGAATGATTATTTGACATCCTTGATGGAGAGATTCCTATTGTGTTTAATTATGAGCTGGGGTAACTGACCCCAAGCACACATTTATTTACTTGGAAAACTAGGGCAAGTTGCCCCAGGCACACATTGATTTATTTTGATACTGGGGCAACAGATCCCAAAGACAAGGGGATTCATTCATTGACATTCAAACATTACCCCAAGTGCATTTTCCAAATAGAGTAACAACTTTCCAAACTTTGCTTTCATACCTTGTTATTGGTTGAGGTGGCTTAGATCATTGTGTCCCTACGGCTTGGATTCTTACATTCGAAGCAAGCCATCATTGTGTCCCATGGTTGGATCATCGTGTCCCTACGGCTCGGATTCTTACATTTGAAGTAAGCCATCATTGTGTCCCATGGCTGGATCATCGTGTCCCTACGGCTCAGATTCTTACATTCGAAGCAAGCCATCATTGTGTCCCATGGCTGGATCATCGTGTCCCTACGGCTCGGATTCTTACATTCGAAGCAAGCCATCATTGTGTCCCATGGCTGGATCATCGTATCCCTACGGCTCGGATTCTTACATTCGAAGCAAGCCATCATTGTGTCCCATGGCTGGATTATCGTGTCCCTACGGCTCAAATTCTTACATTCGAAGCAAGCCATCATTGTGTCCCATGGCTGGATCATCGTGTTCCTACGACTCGGATTCTTACATTCGAAGCAAGCCATAATTGTGTCCCATGGCTGGATCATCGTGTCTCTACGGCTCGGATTCTTACATTCGAAGCAAGCCATCATTGTGTCCCATGGTTGGATCATCGTATCCCTACGGCTCGGATTCTTACATTCGAAGCAAGCCATCATTGTGTCCCATGGCTGGATCATCGTGTCCCTATGGCTCGGATTCTTACATTCGAAGCAAGCCATCATTGTGTCCCATGGCTGGATCATCGTGTCCCTACGGCTCGGATTCTTACATTCGAAGCAAGCCATCATTGTGTCCCATGGCTGGATCATCATATCCCTACGGCTCGGATTCTTACATTCGAAGCAAGCCATCATTGTGTCCCATGGCTGGATCATCGTGTCCCTACGGCTCGGATTCTTACATTCGCAGCAAGCCATCATCATCGTGTCCCTATGGCTCGGATTCTTACATTCGAAGCAAGCCATCATTATGTCCCATGGCTGGATCATCGTATCCCTACGGCTCGGATTCTTACATTCGAAGCAAGCCATCATTGTGTCCCTTGGCTGGATCATCGTGTCCCTAAGGCTCGGGTTCTTACATTCGCAGCAAGCCATCCCTGTGTACCTCAACCTGGATTCTTACATTCAGCGCGGATCGTCTCTGGTTGGCAGAAATCAACAACTCTTGATTAACCTGAAAAGCCATAGAGAGTTGAATGGCTTGGCTAAAATAGGTGTCTTTTATCTTTGCAGGCTTGTTGCTACAAAAACGTAAGAGAGTTCTTATCGTTACATTGAAGCAACTAAGCCTACAAAGAGGGGTAGCTGTAGACACCCTATTTTTGCCCTAGCCAAATAGAACAAAGGAGTCCCTTCTTATTATATTATTATTATTATTACCTTATTTTTATTATTATTATTTTCTTATAATTATTTGTATTATTTATTATTGTTCATTACTAGTATTATAATTAGTGTTACTTTACTATTATTTTGGGTATATTTTTGAATTTTTATTTATTTATTTATTATTATTATTATTTTATTATTATTATTTTCCAATATTATTAGTACTTTACTATTATTTTGCTAGTATTTTTATTATCATTATTCTTATTATTATTACTAGTACTTTTATTATCTTTATTTTATTTTTACTTTACTATAATTAGTTTTCCATTTATTTTATTGTTATTCTTTTTGATATATTATTATTATTATTATTATTATTATTATTATTATTACTTTTTGTATTATTACTCTATTTTTATTAGTATTATTATTATTTTACTGATAATATCTTTATTATTTTTATTTTTACCATAATTATTTATTATTATTTACTATTAATGGTAGTATTATTTTTATTATTATTATCTTATGGATACTTATATTATTATGATAATTATTATTATTATTATTTCCTTTTTCATTATTACCATAAGAATAGAAGAATAAAAAAAAAAGAAAAAGAAAATGAAAGAAGGAAGGTTGTATTAGGGTTTTCATTTTTTTTTATTATAAAGCAAAAGGGGGTGCAGGCCGGAAAAGAAAAATAAAAAAGAAACTCTCATCTCCGCTCTCCTTCTCTTTCATAGCATCCCAGCCGCCGCACCTCCCTCATCTCCATCTCTCTTTCTCGCAGAGGCCCATGCACAGCCGCAACCTCCCCCTCTCCTCTGCTCTCTTTCTCTTTCAGTCTCTCCTTCTCAGCCACGGCCATCCTAGTACCAGCCCCTATCTCTCTTCCTTCCCTCACTCTCCTTCTCGCCGATCAGCCCCTGCTGCCACCGTCCCAACTCCACGGTCCCCATCCTCCAACCAGTTGCAACACAACTCCGGCCACCACCATACCGCCGGAATCTCTAGCCCGAAGACCCTCTGCACAGCCACGACACCACACGCGTACCCTTGTCCGGCGGCACCCACGCCCGGCCATCTATCACCGCCGCTATGAACTTGTAGATTCAAAACCAAGCAGAGACTCACAATCGTCATCACCATCGCTGTCATCATCGTTTCCATCGCTGCCGCAAGCTCTCTCTTTCGCTGCCGTTCGCCGTCACTGTGCCCAACTCCAGTCACCGTCTCTGACTGTCAGTCTGGCAGAACCCACAGCAACCCTCCGGTGAGCATCTCTGCAAATCCCTTACCCAGTTTCCTGCCCCCTCTGTTGTAACTGCACACACACACACTCGTGAATATATATATATATATATATATATATATATATATATATATATATGGATTCTGTTTTGCAATTTATGACATAAAGTTTAAGTCTTTTAGTTTTTTTTTGTTTCTTTTATTTTTTTTTACATGCTGTGTATACTTTTATTTATTTAAGTTTTCTTATTATGTGTTTATTTTGTTTTATTTGTTAAAACTATACTTGTTAGATAATTAATATAGTAATATTGTTTTAATTTTTAAATGGTAAATACTAATTAATTTTATTCTTCTTATGGCAGGATTTTTGTTCACATTCAAAATTTAATTATTTTTGTTTATGCATGGAAAATACTAATTAATCTTATTCTTCTTATTGCAGGATTTTTGTTCATATTCAAATTTTAATTATTTTTGTTTATGCATGGAAAATGCTAATTGAGTCTATTCTTTTTATTGCGGGGCTTTTCTTCTTTTTATGATAATATTTATATAGGTATATCTGACATCAATTTTTTCAGGATTTTCTTCCCTTGTGTAAGAATTTTTATTCAGGTTTTACATACACATATCTAATGTTATTATTTTGGTTGTTATTGGTAGTGTTTTAATATTTAAAATTTAGGTTTAAAGTTTCATTGCCTTTATTGTGTATATTACTTAATATTATTGTCGTAGGTTTTGGATTATATCATTTAATTTTTATTTTTTTATTTTTCATAGCTATTGTTGTATATTTGTTTAAAGTGCTTATATTATCGTTGTATTTTTTTTTGTAATCATTGTAATATACTTATTTTTATTGTTACATATTATTTAGGGTATTTGTTTGATTGTGAAGACATTATTTAGGCTTTTTGATGTATTTAGGATATTTATCATATTTATTGTTTATATGATATTTAGGGATTTTGTGTATTATTGTTTAGGATGGTAGCATTTACGCATGTTCGTGATTCTTGATTATTTACATTATTTTCATGATATTATCTTTTAAGGTTTTGGTTATTGTTTTAGTTTAGGATTTTGACTATTTTACGTTATTAGGGTTTTGAATAGTGTTTTATTTAATCTGTCTCTATATTGTTATTGTGTACTAATTTTAGGGATTCCATACCATTGAATATTGATCTTAAGGGTTTCCATAAAATGTATATTACTTCTTTGGCTTTTATATGGCTTGGAAGAATTTGATTTATTTTCCATATTTATGTATAGCATTTCCATATTAAGGTACATTAATATTTTAGAGCTTGTGTATATTTTATAATAGGTCCATGATGTGAATTATTGTCCATAATCTCATTCTATCTCCTTACATTTTTATAAAAAGTACATAATTTTTAGGGTTTGATTATTTCCATTCTAGAGTATATCATTAAGGTTTGATTATTAATACTTGGGGTTTTATCATTGAAAATTTGACTATTATGATATATAATATTTACGTGTTATGATTTATATTTTAAGTAGTATATTATTTTTTGTTATTAGCTATTTGAAATTTTTGTAAAATACAGAAAATAATAAAAAATAGAAAATTAGGAGAAAATTCTAAAAAATATTTTTGATTTATTATTTCAAAATACAGTAAAAACATGAAAAAAATAAAAAATTAGAAAAATAGAAGAAGGTAAGGAAAATACTTTAAAACTTAAAAATATTTTTTAGTTCCAAAAACCTTCCAACTAGTATTTTAATACTTAGAAAAACCCTAGAAAATTTTCAAAATTTGGAAGTATATTTTGTAAATTATTTTCGATTTTATGCCTATGATTTAATTGCTTAGCCTTTGGGCTTCACGTACCTTAAGCTCTGAGGGAATATATGTATATATTTATTTATTTTTTATAGGTATTTATAAATTCATAAAAAGGAGTAATTTAAAGACTTATTAGATTAACTTAGGGATAATTTCAAATTAATTAGGTACCGTTCGTAAGAACGGGCGCGTAGGGGGTGCTTGTACCTTCCCCTCGCGTAACCGAACTCCCGACCCCAACTCTGGTAATGTAGACCGATTCTACCCCTAACGGGGTAGTAATCATGTGTTCTAACCGCACAAAAGGTTAGTGGGGACTCCGACCTTTTCCATGATTTTTCCTAAAAAATTAAAATTGATTTTGATTTCGCCGCCCGGGGCACACGCGCTCCCGGGACGTCGCGACAACCATTATACACTCTACCATCTCGTAAAGGTAAAGGGTCCACTTATTTTATTACTTATCCTCACTTATGGCGAAGGAATACCGTGGTTACATTCTATGTTCTAGGAGATTATACATATAAAACTAAAAACTACCTACTAATCAATTCATGACATGTACCTACAAAAGAAACAATATCTAACTATTATACTTTACCTGATTACCTCTAAACCTCTTGGAACAACTTCGGGTATCTCTATCTGATCTGCTCCTCAAGCTCCCAATAAGCTTCCTCTATAGAATAGTTCTTTCACAAAACTTTTACTAACTGAATTTCTTTCGTGCACAATACTTGTGTCTTTCTGTCTAGGATTTGTATCGGTACTTCTTCATAAGCTAGTAAATCCTTAAACTCTATCTTTGCATAACTAATGATGTGGGACAGATTTGCGATGTATTTCCTTAACATAGTAACATGAAACACGTCATGAATTCTAGCCAAAGCTGGTGGCAAAGTTAGCCTATAGGCAACTGACCCTATTCTCTCTAGTATCTCAAAAGGGCTAATATACCTAGGGCTCAACCTGCTCTTCTTTCCAAACCTCATAACTCCTTTCAGAGGAGCTATCTTCAAAAATACTCAATCCCCCACTTCAAACTCTAGTTCTCGGCGGTGAGTGTTTGTGTAGCTTTTCTGTCGACTCTGTGCAGTACTGATTCTTTCTTTAATTAGTCAGACCTGGTCAGACGCCTATTGTACTATCTCTGGACCCAAAACTCACCTTTCGCCTACCTCATCCCAGAAGAGAGGAGAACGACATCTCCTACCATACAATGCCTCGTATGGAACCTTGCCAATACTAGCCTGATAGCTGTTATTATAAGCAAATTCAACTAGCTCAAAACTGAGTACAGCTACCCTCGAAATCCAGTACGCACGCACAAAGCATAGTCTGGATTATCATCTAGGTCTGCCTATCTGTCTAAGGGTGAAACATTGTGTTAAATGCTAACTGTGTACCCATAGTCTCCTAAAAACTTTTCCAGAATAGTAAAGTAAACCGAGGATCTCAATTCGAGACTATGGATACTAGCACACCATGGACGCGAACTATCTCTTGAATATAAATCTCCGCCAATCTGTCCATGGAATAACCAACTTTAATCGGAATGAAATGAGCGGTCTTCGTTAAACGATCAAAAACAACCCAAATCGCATTCAACCCTAGCCGCGCTGGTGGTTATCCCGTAACAAAATCCATCGAAACGTGATCCCATTTCAACTTTGGAATGAACAATGGCTGCAATTGTCCTACCAATTTCTGGTGCTCAGTTTTAACTTGCTAGTACATCAAGCACTGTTGTACAAATTCGGCTATCTCTTTTTTCATTCCACTCCACTATAAGTACTCTCACAGATCTTGATACATTTTAGTGCTACCTGAATGTACGCTGTATAGGGATTTGTGAGCCTCCTCTAATATAGTTCTCCTGATCTCGATATCTGCATGAACACAGAGTCTCGTACAGAACCGCAAAGCTCCATCATTTGAAATTCTGAATTCCTCACCCTGACCATCTTGCACCTTAGCCATTACCTTTGCCAACTCTGCATCATCACCCTGAGCTGCTTTAATTCTCTCGTATAACGTAAGCTGAACCACTAGACTAGCAATGGATGCCTGAGGACTTTCCTCTATTAATTCTATGTTGAGCCTCTCCAAATCTATCAAAATTGAATGCGGAATCTCCATGGCTGCTAGTACTGGTCCCATCGATTTCCTACTTAAAGCATCTGCTACCACATTCGCTTTCCCTGAGTGGTAACTAATGGTGCAGCCATAGTTTTAATAAGCTCTAGCCACCTTATTTGTCTCATATTTAGTTCCTTCTGAGTAAAGAAATACTTCAAGCTCTTGTGATCCATGAAAATCTCACACTTCCCACCATATAGGTAATGCCTCCAAATCTTGAGAGCATATACCATTGTAGCAAGCTCTAAGTCATGGACATGATAATTTTTCTCATAGTCTTTAAGCTGTCTATATGCATACGCAATAACCCTGTCGTGTTGCTTTAATATGCACCCAAGTTCCTTGAGGGATGCATCACTGTATATCACAAATCCATCCTCTCTTGATGGAATAGCTAATACCAAAGCTAAAACTAACCACCGTTTAGTTCTTGAAAACTCTACTCGCAATCAACGATCCAATCAAACTTTATATTTTTCCTTGTAAGTCGTGTTAATGGACTAGACAACCTGGAGAATCCATCCACGAAGCATCGGTAATAGCCTACCAATCCCAGAAAACTCTTGACTTCTTGAACATTTCCCGGCCTTTCCCAATTCAGTACTGCTTCTATTTTACTCGAATCAACTGATACTCCCGCTTCAGAGATTACATGGCCGAGAAAGGTAACCTGCCTTAACCAAAACTCACATTTCTTGAATTTTGCATACAATTTTCATTCCTTTAATACCTAGAACACCAGTCCCAAATGATGCTCGTGCTCCTCAAAACTTCTCGAATAGACCAGTATATCATCAATGAATATAAGCACAAACTGATCTAAGTATTGATGGAATACCCGATTCATTAAGTCCATAAATATTGCAGGTGTGTTAGTAAACCCAAATGACATCACTAAGAACTCGTAATGTCCATATCTAGTACGGAATGCGGTCTTCAATATATCTTCTGCTCTAACCTTCACCTGATGGTAACCCAATCGCAGGTCAATTTTAGAGTAAACCTAGGTCCCCTGCCGCTAATCAAATAAATCATTGATCCTAGGGAGAGGATATTTATTCTTGACTATCAGTTTGTTTATCTCCCTATAATCGATACACAACCTCATGGTCCCGTCCTTCTTTTTCACAAACAGAACTAGCGCACCCCAAGGCGACACACTGGACCTCATAAAACCTTTATCCAACAATTTCTGTAACTGTTCTTTCAATTCTTTTAACTTTACTGGGGTTATACGGTATGGTGCTTTAGATATTAGTGCAAACCCTGGTAGTAGATCTATAGTAAATTCAATCTCACGATTAGGTGGTAAACCAGACAATTCTTTTGGAAAGATGTCTGGGAATTCCCTTACTACTAGTATGTCAGCTTGCTTCAATTCTTCTTTCAGAAGATCTTTTATGTATGCGACATACCCCTGGCAACCACCCTGTAACAGTCTCCTCACCTGAATAGCCGATACTAGCTGTGGTGATGCACGTACGCGTGAACCCATAAATTTGTATTCCTGCTCCCTTGGGGGTCTGAAAAAATAACTTCTTTATAATGGCAATTTATATTGGCATGATGAGTAGCTAGCCAGTCCATACCCAATATTACATCAAACCCCTACATATTTGAAACCATTAGATCAGCTGATAATACCCTCTCCTAAATACTTGCTGGAAGATTTTGAAGTATCCTCCTGCATCTCATAACAGACTCCATCGGCGTACCCACAAACAGTTCTAATTCTAATGACCATGTCTCTATTCCAACTATTTTCACATATCCTGCCGATATAAAGGAAGAGGTGGCACCTGTATAAAAAAAAAACAATATTTGTATATGGTAAAGTAGTAAGGATACCTATAACCACATCTCCAATCGTCTTAGTGTCTCTCGATGTCAACGCACAAATCCTTGCTGGTGGGGTGCCTAGTATCCTCCTCGCAATGGTCTAAAGAGTCGGTACATAATTTGATGGCATCTGACACGATTGAGCCATATGGCTGGGCCTCCCGCAGCAATAGAAAACATTCTCCCCCAGTCGACATTCACCCGGGTGTCTCCGCCCACATCTGGTACAAATGGTGGGAGGCTGACCACCTTGAAATCCACCCTACACTACCATATGTCTCTGACCTCTGCCAGTTTTACCTCCTCTCCACGGCCCTCGACTAGGACCTACCTGGAAAATCGAGGGTGCAGTCCTCTTCTTCTAACTCTGCATCTCAGTGGCCCTTAGCAAACTTTCCTCTGCTATAATAGCCCTGACAACCAACTTTGAGAAAACCTAGATCCTCAGTATTGCCACCTGCCTATAAATATCTTGCCTCAGCTTCCTCTTAAACATTATGGCCTTCTTTACTTCATCAAGGACGATATACAGGCAGACTCGCAAGAGCTCGATAAATCTCGCAGCATACTGCCGGATGGTCATCGACCCCCAGGACAAACTCAGAAACTCCTGTAATCTAGCCTCTCTGATCGAGGCAGGATAATATCTATCGAAGGACACATCCCTGAATCGTGCCTAGGTCATCGAAACTGGAATCGCCCTCTGCTCCTCCAACAGTTTGGTGGCTGACCACCATCTCTTAGCCTGCCCCTCTAGCCTATATGTAGCATATAAGACTTTTTTCTCGTTCGTACAATGAAGTACTATCAAGATCTTCTCCATTTCCTGCATCCAATTCTCTACAACTACAGGGTCAGCCGCTCCAGAAAAGGCCGGTGGATTCATCTTCATAAATTTCTCTATAGTACATCCCTGAGCTAGATATGGGCCTCCTTGCTCTTTAGAACTCCACACTATCTAAATCATAACTTGTTGAGCCACGCTACGTAGCACAGCATCTGAATCTCCACCTCCTGCGCCAGAAGGACCCGCTCCATCATCACCACTGGTGTGAGCGCTACTGCCTCCTGGGTCCATCCTGAAAATACATAGAACATCATTTTAGAATCCTTATTCAACTAAAACTTCAAATCCTCTATTAATCATCCCTCATGATCCTAATCCCAAAATCCAATCTTGCAACCCAAACACACGACTCGTTGACAGTTTACTATGGCTTTCCTAGAATCATCACCCCAGGAAAAACATAGAAACCACCACGAAAATCCTGTATCTAGACCACAGAACAAAATCTCAAATCCTTTTTCCTAAATTCTAGTATTGTTTTTCGTTACACTCTGGAGTCTACAGAACCTAGCAACCTAGGCTCTGATACCAAAATGTAACGTCCTCAAAATTATATCATTTTTTTATATATACAATCATACCTATGCAGCAAAAACATAAGTCATACACCCATATACTATACAATACCAGAATTCAATACATACATACTATAGCCATAAAACATTTTCCTCCAGTATCATCTAACCCAAAAATACAAAACTCTGCCACAAACTCACCCTACAACTATAGTAATCAAGAAATCTCTCTCCACGAGCCTGATCAGCTCGCTTAACTGGCTCACTTGAAAAATGTTAGAATAATAAGGTGAGTCGACGCTCAGTAGGTGGAAATATGCTATTACTAGTGTGTGGCGAGTAAGTTATATACATATACTTTAAATAACATTTAAGTTGTAATAAAATGATAAGTCTGTAAAGCATATCTTACATTTTTTGCAGTTTAAAACATAACTGTATCATCTGAATTTTTCTACTTTTCATACTGCTAGTATCTACTATATTTATCAAATACTGTAACACTGTATACATATACATAACTATGCTTTTATCCCTGGAACTCTGTATGTCATGATTTGACCCCTCATGACAAGGTTGTGTGGCCTGTAGGTGAGACTTAACCTGGTCGGCCCTCCAAGAAAGTCGCTATACTCCACACTACCTCAGCCCGTCCAAACTACATACTCTCCAAGCGCAGGACTAGCTACTACCCCGTCAAACTGGTCCCCTCAACCCAGCGAACTGGGTAGCTACATACTCTCTGAGCACAGTTGACAGTACCCACACACTATCTGAGATATGTGGTTGCACTCTCTCTGTATTAGCAATGGTACCATACTCTATATTCTGTATCTATCTGTAATCTTTTCACAAGGATCTGATACTATATATTTACATATATAGACTTTTACCATTTTCATCATGTTTCAAAATAACCATAAGACTATTAATCTGTACTATAAATACTGTAATATCTGTAGCATCTTGATGCTAATAATTGTATAATCTTTCTGTATAATCTATCTGTATACTCTGAGTGTTATGGCATTTAGAAAAACATAGCTTTCTGTATACTCTATATATACTGATCTGAATAAACATCTATATACTGCTATATATATATATATATATATATATCTGTCTGTGTAATCATTTGAATAAAACTGTATATGTATACGTATTCTGTCTATATAAAATCTGTAAATATCTAACTATATTTGCATAACTTGATATACTAAAAAACTGTATAAAAACTCCATATAAGATAATATCTACTCAGGCCAAACATACTTTAGAAACTCATATTCTGTATAATAACTAGTATACATGCATCTATATATATATATACATATGTAAAATTTCTGCTGTAAATAATAATCTGGTAAAAGCGTATAATTTATGCTGAAAACTTACTAGAATTACCTAGCATAGCATATTTCCCTTACCTATTTTTTGAAAAGCCTTCACTGAACTCTGGCCCTACACCCACAGGATTCTCCACTCAACACCCTGAAAACGACATCCCCAAGAATAAAACATTACTATTTTCTTGCATACAACATTTCCTATAATTGCAGGGAAAGCACATTTTAAATAAAACACTTTAACCTAAGTTTGGGATGAATTCCAAACCAATTCCACCAAAGATTAGCTCCAGAAGCCTTGCAGAGAATTTCACCAGGAGCGTCGTGGTGGCCTAGGATTTTCGATCCGGTGAGAAATAGGGCCGAAATCGAAAAGAGAAGGGGAGATGGGCGTAGAGAGAGAAATAGAGAGTTTCCTGCACAAATTTCACGTGAAAAATCTGGGTTTCCACTATTTATAACCTCGCATTCGTTGACAAGACACGTCATCTCGTCGACGAGTCTTCAAGGAATTTCGTCGATGAACTTCCTCCCTTGTCGATGAATTTCAGACTGCCCCAAAAACCTCTCTCAGTATTTTCTCGTCGATGAAACCTATCCTCGTCAATGAGCTCCTCTTATATCCTCGTCAACAAATCCCCTATGTTTGTCGACGAGATGCTGAAAAATTCCTCAGGTTATTACATGAATAATGTGGAATAAGGAATTGTTGAGAATGTGAATATTGATTGATTATGAAATTTTGGTTGATTGAATATGCTGATGTTGCGTATGTTGTGGTGAAATCTTGGGTATGTTGTATGGTTGATTTCTGCTGATTCGGTTGTGTAGTTCATGTAAATTACGATATAGCATTGGCAGTGGTATGAGGAGGTCGTTATATCGTACCTGGTATAACCGTCATATAACGTTGGTAGTGGTATGAGAAGGTCATTATATGGACGATTATATTGGGAGGTAAACATTGGCAATGGTATGAGGAGGTTGTTTACCTATTTATTATGAATGGAGTGTCATCTTATATCATGTGTGGTTTGTACAGTCTTGTGTGGACATTTCTACCGTGATTTGATTAGTCCTGTGTGGACATTTCTGCTGTGATTTGATAAGTCCTATGTGGACTAGTCCTGTGTGGACATTTCTTCTATGGTTTGATTAGTCCAGTGTGGACCAGTCCTGTGTGGACATATAGGTTGTGATTTGTTAGGGTCCTGTGTGGACGATTACATGATATGTGGATGTAAACCCTGTGTGGGTAAAAAAATTAGAAACTGTATGAATATTCCATGTGGATTGATTATGGTATGGGTATAAGTGTGACTTTAATTAATTAAGTATTTATGGTAAAGTAGATTATTCCACCCGAGGGCTTGATGAGAAAGTCGAGTACTCTGGTAATTAATTGTGGGTACCAGAGTAGAGGGAAGTTACTTGTATGGGTGGGTGATCTTCTTTATTCTCGATGACTTTACCTGAATACATAACCCGAGGGCTTACTGAGAAAGGTGAGTGTCTTAGTGTTAGCACTAAAGCATAGGGAAACTACTTGTATGGGCAGGTAGATTTCTCTATTCTCAGGAATTACCAATAAAATATTGATGATTGTGGAATGTGATTGGTTGGCAAAGCTGTTGACTTTGTGTGATTATGGGCACGATATTTTTGGTTACTTGGGGATTGTGGACGCACTTTGGATAGATATTTTAATTGTATATTAAAACTTCAACCACACACTATTGTAAACTATTTCTTCCTTACTGAGAGGTGTCTCACCCTGTTATATGTTAAATCTTTTCAAGTTATCCAGGAGATCGAGCTTAGATAGCTCCAGGGAGGGATAGTTTTGTGAGTGAAACTGTAACGATTATGTTTTAGTTTTTATGTTTCTTTATATTTCTTCCAGGTTTGTAATATGGTAAATATGGATACATGGTATAAGTTTGTTGATGTACAAATATAGAACTCTGGTATTTTATGTTCGAGGTTTTACTATTATTTTTCCACTATGTAAATGGTATCAAAGACTTGTGTCGTTCTCAAAACACCCCGAGCCCCACGTGGCTGGTCCGAGGCGTTACACGTCGTCGTGGTGACGTGGCCCGTCGACGAGGCCATGTGATCAGCCACCTATATATAGAAAAAAAAATTAATTTTTCAGCGCAGAATTCCATCCAATTCACTTTCTCTCTCAAAAAGTCGGTGCTTCCTCCTTCTATCTAGGTTTTCGGGTCTGATTCTCCTCAGTTCGGTGATCATAAGCTACCATGGTAATCCTAGGGAGATTCTCTATAAGCTAGCTGGAGCGAAAATTCGATTTGAGCAGTCTGGGAACCATCCCAAAACCAGGGTAAGTAGAATATTTGGACATTGTTAGTTTTACCAAGTTCATTTGAGCCCCGATTTTGAATTATATGAGAATATACTGGGATTTTGTGAAGTAAAATTAGGGTATTATATTTTCAGGAATAAGGTGTTTTGGGACCTTGCAAGCAAGGGTGAGAACCCCAGTGGGCGATATTTCAGGAACCCAGGTAAAATGATGCATGTTGTATAGTCTAATTTCGCATATATAGATTTGGGGAAATATGTATGTGATAATTATTTAGGTGAATTCAGTTGTTTGATTGGGAAATTATATGTGTATTATCTCAGGATGATGAAATGATAAATGCCGCACGTGTGAGACTGTAAATAGCAGCTATTGTTCAGATAGTTAGGTAAGGGAAATATGCTATGCTAGGAGATTTTAGTATGGTTTTTAGTATAAATTACATGTTTTACCATATTATTATTCAGATTATAAAATATTAGTATAACAAAAAATACAAATTTCAAAGCATGTGAATCTAATTATTTAAATTGTGTGGCATGAGCTCATAACAGTTTAACACAGTATTTATGCAGCTATAAATACCATGTTTTATAATATATTAGCAGAAAATATCATGAGATATACATGTTTTATAGATTGATGAATTTTCAATACGCATATAGATAGAAATTATACAGTATATTCAAAAACATGATTTACAGTATATGTACAGAAACATATATTTTTAGCAATTTCAGAATATCAATGTGATACCTCATGGATGAAAGACTTAAAAGATTAGATGTTACTACCCATATCAACAAGGTGCACCTTTCTTTTCGGGAGCTTCCCATAAAAACTTCATAGTTAAGCGTGCTTGGCTTGGAGCAATCTTGGGATGGGTGACTACCTAGGAAGTTTTCTCAGGAAGTGTGTGAGTGAGGACAAAAACACACTGAAAAGGACATGTGTTGGTTTGTGGGCCCAAGTCATTAGTCCGATAAGGCCTACCCCCTGTTGTCTGGTCCAGGTAGAGGAGGAGAGACGTAATGCTTCCTAACAGATCTAGGTTGGGGAGTTACAAATGGTATCAAAGCCAACACCTAGCCGGAAGTTTGATGAGATTTACATCGCGTGGGTTTGGAAATATGGGTTCGCAGAGAGAACGTTGCGTTCTATAAGTGGGGGAGAATGCGATACCCCATGGATGAAAGACTTAAAAGGTTAGACGTTACTACCCATATCAACAAGGTGCACCTTTCTTTTCGGGAGCCTTCCCATAAAAACTCCATAGTTAAGCGTGTTTGGCTTGGAGCAATCTTAGGATGGGTGACCACTTGCGAAGTTTTCTCAGGAAGTGTGTGAGTGAGGACAAAAACACACTGAAAAGGACACGTGTTGGTTTGTGGGGCCAAGTCATTAGTCCAATAAGGCCCGCCCCCTATTGTATGGTCTAGGTAGAGAAGGAGAGACGCAGTGCTCCCTGGCAGACCCAGGTTGGGGCGTTACAATCAAGATTTTAGAAGCATAACACCTAGATACTCAAATATTCATACAAATATTCAATTATACAGATATTAAATATTCAATTAGTTATTCAGATTTTCAGATTTATTCAGATCAATTTTACAATGTTATGGTTATTTCAAAATCATGGTAAAACAGTAATATAGAAATATCAGTTACATGTATAGTATCAGACCCTGATGGACCAGATTTAGTCAATAGAGCACGGTACCGTAGCTATTTTCAGTTCAAAGTGTAGCCACATAACTCAGATAGTATGTGGATATCTGCAGTCCATCGTGCCTATGTTTTGGACAGGCTCCCCTTCAGTTAGGGTTAAGGAGGCCGATCTAACTTTCGGAGTTCAGTTGACTTATCCTAGTCGGCCAGTCAGTGATAGGTCCCACCTGCAGGCCGCACAACCCTATCATGATTTACATAAACCGTAGACGTACCTATGAATATTATAAGTATTATGAATAGAATATTCAGAAAAATAGTTTATGTTAAGTAACATAGGTATGAGCTATATTGTGTATTAATTATACATGTTTTCTCAAACTCAATTATTTGCAATATTACTAAATTGGATTTTACAAATTTGTAAACTCACTTGCTACACACTAGCAATAGCATATTTCGTCTTATTGAACGTTGTCTCAGTCTAGTGATTTAACATTTTTCAGGTGATCCAGCCAGGAGAGCAAATCATGCTCACAGATAGAGGGGAGTACAATACTGCCCTGTCTATAGGGTGACTATTTTGGGTAGTCATTTTTGAGTAGTCCCTAGGTTCAGATGAGGGTATTTTGGGAATGGTTGTATATGCTGAAATTAGGAATAGCTTCCTAAGAGGGGGGTGAATTGGACTTTTAAAAAATATCTTTTAATTCCATTTTAGAATTCTTAAACTTATTTTATTTCTGTTGGCCTAACAAGGTTTTTCAATTGGTTTTGGTGATAACAAAAAAAGGACTATTTAACTTGGAAAGGTTGAGCTTTTATGTTTCTAGAAATATGGATTAAGTATGGTTCAAGTAAAGCTCAACTATGGTTCAAGTAAAGCTCAAGTATGGTTCTAGTAAAGCTCAAGTATGGTGCAAGTAACGATCAAGTATGAATCAAGTGTGGGTCAACTAATCAATGATCCAAGGAGAAACTAAGACATTTGCAGCTCAAGTAAAGAATTTCAAAAGCCAGATTAAGGAGGATGTCAAGCTTGGCATACAAAGTTTTAGGAAATATATTGTAAGCATTTCAAAAGCTAAAATATCGTTTGAAATATGTTTTGAAGCTCTACCAAGAGATTATAAGGACTTAAACACCTATTTAAGAATATTAAAACAAGTCTTGTAAAAATCATAAGAGAGAAAATCAGTTTTTGAAGATATATATTTTCTAAAACAGGTTCTTGGTAGATCAAATGACTGAACTTTTCAGTTCAGATGTCTGAAGTGGCAACTTCAGATGACTGAACTTCATGTTCAAACATCTGAAGAATTACTTTAGACATCTGAAGATTAAGTGTAGACGTCTGAAGATTTTATGGATCAAAACAGAAACAGGCAGTAGCAGTTCAGACGTCTGAACTCACAACTTCAGACATCTGAACTTGGCACCTCAGACGTCTGAACCCTCTCTTTAGACATCTGATCCTATATCTAGTTCAATTTTTAAAGGGTTTCAAGAACTTCAGACGTCTGACCTCGAATCCTCAAACATCTAAACACTGTTCAAGGGGCAAATTTTTAAAAATCTTATTTTTTAAATTATAGCCGTTTGAACCCCAAATTTTATAACAACTTGGGAAACTCTTTGAGGAAACTCTTGCAATAAGAAAACTTGCTTGGAAGCCTATAAATACATGGTTCTTGTAAATCAAAAATACCAAACATTGAAAATCTCTCAAGCTCTCTTGCTCTCAAAATCTCACCTTGATCAATCTCTTGCAAGCTGAAAGTTTGGTTGTTTTGATACTCTTGCTCATCAATTCCTGAAGAAAGTTTACTGATTTCTAATCTGGAGAAAAGGAATTTGGTGAAATATCTGTTAAAGCTTCAAAAGTGTATTTCTTTCTTGATATTTATCTTTTGAAGTACATAGTTTAAATTTGTACTAATCTACTCTGTGTGAGCAGCATCTCTTGTACACCAGCTTTTTGATATCTCTCTTGTAGATTTTGAATGATTCCAGATTGTTGGATCGTTAACCAAATAAGGGTATATTGTTTGGAGAAGGCGGGCTCTAGTCTTGGCCAACGAGTGATTGTAAACAGGCGTTGTTCCACCTGATAATGGAACTGCTATAGTAGAATCCTTTGGTATTTTGCCAAGGGCGAGGACGTAGGCTGTGTTGAAACCGAACCTCGTAAAAACCTTGTGCCTTTCTCACCTCTTTACTTTATATTTTCTGTACTAGCTATTGTTGTATGATTTAAAAGTGCAGGTTGCAGGTTTTAAAGTGAGAAAGAAACAAAGACTCTGGATATTTAGAAAGTATGTTTGGATTAACCGTTTGCAGAAACCCAAAAAGGAGTACATTGGTTAATTTGCAGAAATCTTGATCAAGAGAAGTGCATACTAAGAGCTTATTCAAAGAAGGTGGTAAACATTTACAGGGAAATTAACAAAAACACTTATATTCTTGGTTGAATGATTGAATTGCTTTGATTTCATTGATTGACTTGTTAATTTAAATTTCAGTATTCTCAAGTATGATTATCAGTTATCAGTTGTGTTTTTCTTAGTATCATAAGCAAAAGCTCAAAAAAAAATATTAAAATAAAAAAGAATCCAATTCAGCCCCCCTCTTAGGAAGCTATTCCTAATTTCAATTTCTTTTAACCGATTTGTGACTTGTTTGTTTAATTTGTTAAGCACTCAAGATAGTTTCTTTATTTAATCCTTAACCATACAAACATCCTATCATTCAATCAAACCAATCAACTATAATTAGAAAGCAAACAACCAAACCAGTACACAACACTTATGTAATATAAAAACTAAAGATGGTTGTTTGTTTATATTAGCTAAATTTGAACCAAGCCTTGTATAAATGAATTTGCTTCTTCAATATGATGTACAATATAAAATCCAATCACTTTTTCCATATTTAGAATTCAGATAAGCTCTCAGTTAATTTCTCTTTGGGATGTTTAACCAAGTAACGTACTCCCGTATAGTTTTCTGTAAGATATGGTTTAACCAACGTACTCCCTTTCGGTTTCCGTAACCCAAATCAAAATAAAACTTTAAGTTTACTTGATTCCCAAATATACGTAGTATATATGATTTTCAATTTAAACCATCCACGTAATTTAAATATGTATTGAAAATAAAGAGTAGAGAAAGAGAGAGTCAGACGGAGATTTTTATGAGGTTCGGCTTATACCTAGCCTACGTCCTCACCTTTGGAAAACCACCAAAGGTTTACTAAACATGTTCCTTTAATGGGCGGTACAAACCTTTACAACACTCCTTGGTTAAGGCTAGAGCCTGCCTTCTCCAAACGATATCCCCTCGTCCGGTCACTCCTTAACTAGGCTAGAGCCCGCCACTCTAAGCAATATCCCTTCCTTAGCCAACGATCCAAACAACCCTTGGAATCATCAATCTACAAGATACAAATCAAATAGATGCGTACAAAGGACTTGCTCCTCAAAGAGCTGGTTAGTACACCAATTACAGCCCAACTAATATACTTCAAAGTAAACAGCAATATGGAAATTAACTTGAAGCTCAATGAACTATGTCACTGATTAATTCTTTCAATGATTGAAAGATTTAGAATTTGTAGAACAATTCCGGTGGAAGAAGATCAGCAACAACTTAGTTGAATTCGTTCACCATATGTGAGCTTAAGAGCAAGAGAGAGCCTTGAGAATTTGAGAGTAATTTGAGAAAGATTTTGAATTTTTTTAGAATTTGAATTCTTGGTTATGTTGATTCAATGATCTTTAAGGCTTATTTATAGACTTTAAAAAGTTTATAACTTGATCCTCAAGTGGTTTGACGTATTCCCCAAGTTTTCATAAGTTTTGAGCCACAAACAACCCCATTTAAAAATTTGACCATTATGAGAAAATTCATAACAGCCGCGTGACAGATGATTGTCCATTTTGGGCAATCATCTGTCTAGTTAAAACAAAGGTGCAGAAATGTGGCAGTCATTTGTCCAAACCCACACAAATGTCTCAAAGTGCACTGGCAGTCGACTGTCCAGTTCTTGACAGTCGTCTGTCATGCTGTCAGCTTCGAGCACTCTTCAGTATTTTGGTCATAAAGTTTTATGTGTAACTCCAAATTTGATGATCTTGGAGTCAAATGAAAGCTAATAGAAAATCCTAACATGTTGAATACATTTTAAAATAAGGATTTTTGTATGGATAAAAATGCACATCAATGAAGATGTAGAAAAATTGACAACATTTGAGAAATCTTCTTTTTGGTGCTTTTCATTCCAAAACTGATTCTAACCTTTTTAAAACAATTTTTGACCTTATAAAAATATTTTCCAAGTATGTTCAAAGGTATCTAGGTCCAAGACATTAACCTAAGAGTTTCATGCATCCATATTGAAATTTTTTGAAGTACTTACATGAAATTTCTTAGACTCTTTCAAATTTTCAATCCTTGAATTCCTTGAGGTCTATATGCTTGCTTCATCTTTCTTTGAGCTTTACATCTTGATCACTTTAGATTTCATTCTTGAAGCTTTTTCTTTAATATCAATGCTCTCATGATCTTCAAGTTTAATCTTTAAATCCATGCTTCAAGCTTAATATAATCATCCTTATCTGAGGTACAAGCTCTCATGAACTCTTTAACCTTGCATTCTTCATTTAGTCTTGAAAATACATCACTCAACATAGCATGTTAAGATCCACTTGTTTGTTAGCATCAAAATAGGATATTAAGCCTTGTAAGGCCAACAATCTCCCTCTTTTTGATGATGACAAATAAGAAGAAAAAATTGGAGTGAGCCTTAAAAAGACTCCCCCTTTTAATAAGCATCATCTTAACAATATTTACAAGATCAATATCAATTTCAAAAACTCTTTTATAATCATGCTCATCACTTCATTTTACAATCACACTCATCACTTTATTTAAGTTCAAGTTTATAAATCAACATTAAGTACTTCTCCTCCTTTTGATATATCATGTTCATGCTCAATTTTTGCAATCTCATGCTCAATTTTTGCTTAAAACTTCTCCCTCTTTTGACATCGATCAAAAAGAGAAAAAAAATAATTAAGTTCAAGTAAAATCACATGTTGAGCATATCATCAAACATGCGTATCAAACATTTGAATACACTCAATTTATAGTTTTTCAATATAACATGTGTGGTGTGTTTTAACAATCATATCTTTACTAAGAGCTTTTTCCTTCTTTGACATTACTCAAGATTTCAATTGTTGATATTATGATACCGATTTAAAATTGAATTCATGATATCTATTTAAAATTCATGATACCAATTGAAAATTCTCTGAATTGATTCATAGGGAAACAATCATAATATAAGTAATAGGTCATACTCCCCCTGAATTTAATGCATTCAGTTTTGTTATCAATTACGCTTTCATCATCCTATGTTTCAAAACATCAAATGTCAATATTATGCTAAAATCATTAATGTCATATCATGCTAATAGATATAATTATACTTGTCGTGCTTTAAAAAAAAAATTTAATTTTAGATTGAGATACCAAGTAAGCTTTTAAATTGTGATACCAATTAAAATTTTTAAAATAAGATACCAAAAATATTCATGGATACCAAAATACTTTATAGATTCCGAAGTCATTATCACATTATGCATAGCTCATGGATACCAAAGTATTTTATAGATACAAAAGTCATTATCACATCATGCATAGCTCATGGATATCAATACAAAGAGCAATAAGTTTATCCATGTGATTCATCAATAGCATGCATGGTCAAGAATTAATCAGAATCATATCAAAATTCATGCTTATACTCAATAATCTCATGCTCAGATTTTCAACATAGTGAGCCATAAATTTTCAATATAAGTCAAGTATATGACGTAGTATAGGTATGTAACCATGTAGCATATAGCATATCATATAGGCATGTAAGCATGTAGCATATAGCATTTCATTCTCAAATATCTTTAAAAAAATTTATGCAGTCGCCTGTTAACAGGGGGCAGTCGTTTGTCACTAAATAACCAGGTTTTTAAAAATGAATAGAAAGGTGACAGTCATCTACCTATATGGTGATAGTCGTCTGTCCATGAACTCATCAATTTTTCAATATACACAGCAGGTTAATAGTGGTCTGGTAGAACACTCACAGACGGCTCACTGGTCATTGGCAGTCGTCTGTCCATTACTTGATAGTCGTCTGTCAGTCTTCTGACTTGTGTTAAAAACACTTCAAAAACATGACAGTTGTTTGTCTCTGAACAGACAGTCGTCTATCATCAGATTTTCCTCATTTCAACATATTTTTGAGTTCTCTCTTCTTTGCTCAATTAATCTTGGAATATGAACTTGTTTAACTTTAAAATACTTGTTCCAAGTTTTATACTAAGGTTTCTAAGTCTCTTTGCCTAATGAGCTTCAAAATGAAAAATGATACTTGAATCAACTTGAAGTACTTATGTAATAAGCTCAATTTGATATTTTCTTAATATTTTCTTAAGTTAAGCTTTGTAAAAAAAATCCTATGATTTTTCCAACAATGCCATTTTTAACTGACTGAGATTGGAAGAAAAATACTGAGAGCCAAAATGGGTAAGTCGATTAATCTCTTTGAGGTCAGTCAACTGACCAACAACGAGACTGAAATATGGGGTTGTTTTCAAGGGCTTTATGCAGCTGAAACTTAGGGGATTTAAACAAAGATTCTCAAAAAAATTAGGAATTGATTAGGAATGATTTTATGTTAGCCTTGGTGTATTCCCAAGAGGGGGGGGGGTGAATTGGGTATTTAAAATTTCTTCCTAGGTATGTTCAAATCAGTAGTAGTGATACTCAACCTAGAGTCAGTCTGTATACTCATAAACCCAAATGCGTAGATAAATAAAATGTATAAAAAGTAAATCATGCGCAGCATTCATAGAATAACATACATGTGTAGGAATATAAATTGTAAAAATATAAACAGTGCACACACGTTATGTTATCGGAGTTCGTCCAATATTGCTTACGTCCCCGCCTTGGGTCACTAGCACAAGGATTCCACTAATGCTCGCTTAACTGGTGGAGAGAAATTGATTACAACCAGATAAATTCACGGGGCTGACCTCAACCTACAACTGCACCTTACCAGGATAATGCACCTTGCTTTCCTAATCGAGTCTAAGCCAATTCGGGACTATTTAAAAGGGCTAGTCTCCCTTTTCAGGCCCACGCTTAGAATACAACAGATATAAAAATTTGCATACAAGCAAATGCTTCTTACACAAGAAGATATGTACCACTACACACAATATAATCAATGCACCTCAAATAGATAAGAACTATAAGCTTGGTGCAATATGTGTGATAACACTCAATCTAATGTCAATATTCAATCAAGCACAAGAGTGTGGAATCAAGCAATCTTTGAAACAATGAACCAAATTATATCAATTACAAGTATGGTTTCAAAGATCTCCAACAAGTGTAATAAAAAATATCTCATAAAATAATTTTCTCAACAATTTAGCACAAAAGATATTTGTAGTGAAAACTTGTAAAAATATTTTACTTCACAAATCAAAATACAAGCTTAGGAGTATTGCAATACAAATTCTAAGACTCACAAACTACCAAGTTTTCTCACACAAAGTTTATTAATTAAACTGAGGGAAAAACTATGCTAAACTCTCAATTAAAAATCAATCACACAACTAAACACAATGAGAGTTATAGCTTTGTAGAATCTCTCAAGATATACTCACTCAAAAAGATTTTGCAAGGGAATAGTAAAAGTGAGGAGTATTAGGGTTTGGATGTGAAGAAATTGTCTTAAAAATTCAAAGGAAATTTAGCTAATCAAAATCCCTAATCTCTGCTCAATCTTGCAAATGAGGCCCTATATATAGAGATGGGAAGAATTATGACCATTGAGGATATATAGGGTATGATTAAATTTGTTTTAAAAATATTTAAGAAAATTAACCCTTTTAACCCCTCTTAACTGCGGAGAAAAAAAATAGCCAACTCGAGAGTTTCGGGCGCTTGACCCATGGTTCAGTCACCCGAACAGACATAACAGAAAAAGTTAATTTTGAAGTTTGGGTGCCTGAGTCATGGTTCGATTTACTAACAAAAGGCGATTTCTATTCTGTCTGAGATTCGGTCACCTGGTCCAAAGTTTAGTATGCCGAACTTATGTGTTCGGTAGCTCGAGGCATATTTGAACTTGGGTGTTCGGGCTACCGAGTTGTTGGGAAAAGTCAAAATGGTGGTTCGATTGCCCGAGCATGCTACGATATTTTTTGGTTTGTTTGCCCGAAACCAAGTCAACTTTCTGGCTGGTCAAAGGTTCAGTCGCCCGTGTGTTTTAAACACTAGGGGTTCCATCGCCCAAACCTCACAAATTTGGCCTTTTACGTTCTATTCACTTCAATTAATTCCCCTGATAATATAAGTGATATTGGGGACTATCTTGTGTGTTTGTGCAAGGACCTAAGGTTTTTCTAAGGCCTTTGAGTTAGTCCCAAAAACCTGGCGTTGGTCGACCGAACCCTAAGGTCACTCTATGGCCTTGAGCTTATCAGTTCTTATCATGCATGATGTGTAGATTATTACAAACCATTTCCTATATTACTATTACAAACCCAAAATGAACATAATGTAAATTACAATAAATGAGTCTTCAGGGTCTTTAGTCTTCAAGTCTTCACATGCCATCAAGTGATCTTGCTAATATGAGTCTACACACAAATTTGATAGACATTAAATTTGTCATAATCAAAACAGGATATGACCTATAAGGTCATGGGAAAATGTTGGATAACTTACCAAAGATCACCACGAATCTAAAGCACAACCAAGAAATCCTTAAGTATTAGCTGAACAGAGAAGGTGCTGATGCTGCTATATATAATGGCTTGAAGAGTTACGAAATGGTGGAAATGGTTGGATAAGTAGTGGTCTCACACCACCTGATCTTTGAGGAGAATGGACGTAGCCTCTCCCCACTCAATCACTCAGATTAGAGCAAGCTTAAAGCTTCAACAAGACAAAGTCTTTCTATATTCAATATATCAAATTCTCTCTTAATTTTTTGCTGTTACAGCTCTTACAATATATATATATATATATATATATATATATATATATATATATAAGCTTAGGACAGAGAGACAAGACACTAAAGTTACTTGCACTCCCCATACAAGCATGGGAGACACATACTTAATGCTCAAAAATTACAAACTCATTAACTCACACAATTTTCCTAACAAAATAAAACACCTACACAACTTACTTACATAATAATTATACTAACACAACTTACAATATGGCACATGCAAGCAAGTTGTCTTGCATGGCTACTAAATAAATGTAAACAAAGTCAAAAGGGAGGCCCAACCTATGTGGGGCCTATAGGAACCATGCAGGGCCCAATGGGTCCATGTGGGACCCATAAGGATCTTGAGCTCGGAATTGCAAAATCCCAAACTAGGGTCTTCTTTATGTTGAAAAGTCTTCAAGTCCTTCCATATGTTCCTGCAATAGTTAGCAAACATTGTGGACATCCGAGGGTCGTCCATGTGTTAGCATGTCGTCGACGGAAACATGGACATCTGGTGGTCTTCCACATGTCAGAACATCTGCAAAAGAAAGGGGTAACACATGCCGATCCCCATCATGCTCATGTATGAGTTTAATGATCTGATGTCTTATGCATTCATCATTACCAATAAGGTTCCTACTATTTTTCAAGATGTAGTGCACAACAAAGAGAAAAATAGATGGATGAGTCTTATGGTAAAGTAGATGGTGTTACTACATAAGAATTAAGTGTGAGAGTTGGTGGAGCTTCCAAACGTGAAGAGGGTGATCGGATGCAAATGGGTAATTGTTCTGTTGTTTTATATAAATGACATGCCAATTACTAGGAAGATTTTGACTGAGGTTAATCAGTTAGAAACTCTATTGAGAAAGGAATTTGACATGAAGGTTTTGGGTACGACCAAGAATCTTCTTGGGTTGGAGATTCACAATGAGAAAGTTACAGGGAGATTAGGATTATCTCAGGGTGGCTTTTCGGACAAAACTACAAGAACATTGTGGTTATCTCGGGATGGTTTTGTGGAGAAGGTGTTGGAGAGGTTTAACATGGTTAAATCGGACACCGGTACACTATTGGCGAATCAATTTAATTTGTTTACCGCTTAGTACCCAAGGATGGATGGTGATGTTTAGGACATTTCAAAGGTTCCCTATGCCAGTGCAATGGGCTACTTCAGTGGGGCAATGGAGTGATACATCAGTTATGAGACTCGCGGATGCATACTACATAGGCGAATTGGATGATAAGGGATCTTCAACAGGGTATGTTGTGGGAAGACCTAATTATTGGAAGTCCAGCGTATAGTCTCAGGTTGCACCAATTACAACTAGATCAAAGTAATTGGTAGTGGTTAAGGCTGCCAATGTAGCATTGTGGTTTAAAGGATCGTTCAAGGAGATAAGTTTTCAGTTAGGCCGAGTTCCTATTACCATGGAAAAGTTCAAGCATCGCTTAAACTTGATTTTCATCTCTAGGTGCTAGACAGGAGGCGGTCCCAATCTACTGGCCCAAATGGAGCAGTGGGGTTATGCTTTCGGATTTCTCCAAAGGGGTGAATATTTGCCTAGTTGGAGATTGTTGGATATGTAGCTCATATTTGAGTGTAACGCATGTACATGGGAAAACATAGTAATGTAAAGAACAAGGAGGCTAGTTGTAGGATTAAACCACCGACTGTATAAGAGATAGTTTGCTCTCGGTATCAAATCGTTGACAGTTTCAGCCTGTAGCAGGAACAGTCTCACCAACAAATCGTCAAAGGATTCGTTCAGCGCAAGTCGTGAAATTTGAATTAGAGATCAGTAGATTGGGAGATTTTGGAGGATTTTTCTCCAAGGAATTTCTACAGAAGTGTTCTAGTTATATTATAAGTATTTTGTACACATAGGGTTAGTATTTAATCAATATTTGAACGCTAGTTTGATAAGCATGATGCAAGCTTCACATGAGATGGTGAAAATTCAGCCGCTTGCTCCTGTGGACGTAGGCAATATGTCAAACCATGTAAATCCTTGTGTCTTTGATTTTATTTACTTTCCTTATTCTCATTGTGAGTGATTGGTTGTTACATATGTTTTGTCGGGCACCCCACTTGTGCCAAACACTAATATTACAACTATTGCTATTGAATATATGAGAAATTAAAGCAATATAGAAACTAATAATAAAGCAATAAAAAGAACAAGACAAAAAATTTACGAGGTTCAGTATAGAATTACCTATGTCCTCGGGTGCCGATGATCAATCCACTACTTCTTGACAAAGTACAACTTTGAGGTGTATTTTATAAATGAAGAGTTGAGCTCTTTATATAGCTTCAACCTCAAGTCTAAAAAACATTTCTCTCCAATGTGAGACAAACAATATAAAAAATTCAGAACAACCTTTTATACTAATGTGGAAGTATTCTACCAATGTGGGACAAAAAACAACCAATCTCCACCTTGACGATAAATTCAACAACTTTTTCAGTCACCAACATTTTCTGGAGTTCCACATCATCGGCGCCTTCCAAAAATATTCATACTTGCAGGATATTGATCAAGTCCAAACAATGTTTGAACTTGATTGTTGTCACAATCTTGGTCAACAAATCTGCAGGATTTTAAGTTGTAGCAATCTTCTGAAGAAGTATCTTGCCTCCATCAATAATATCCCGCATAAAATGAAACCAAACGTCGATGTGCTTCGTCCGTGCATGGTAGACTTGGTTCTTTGCCAAATGAATAGCACTTTGACTATCACAGAACACAACAATGTGCTTCTGAACAACTCCCAAATTTTCAAGTAAACCCTGCAACCAAATAGCTTCCTTAACAGCCTCTGAAGCTGCCATGTACTCTGCTTCTGTTGAAGACAAGGCAATGGTAGACTGTAAGGTAGACCTCCAACTCACTAGACCATTAGCAAATGTAAAAATATATCCAGTAGTTGATCGACGTTTATCCAAATCACCTACAAAATCTAAATCCCCATATCCAACAACACGTTGTTCAATAGTATTATTTTTCTCAAATACTATACCAATATCAATAGTATTCATAATATATCTCAAAATCCACTTCACAACTTACCAATGTCCTTTACCCGGATCATGCATATACCTGCTCACCATACTAACAGCTTGTGAAATATCAGGTCTAGTACAAACCATTGCATACATCAGACTACCAACAGCATTTGCATAAGGAACCTGTGACATATACTTACGTTCCTCATCTGATTTAGGAAATAAAGCCGCACTAAGTTTGAAATGAGGAGCAAGAGGAGTGCTTACTGGTTATGACAGCTCATACATGCCAAAACTCTGTACTACCTTCTTCAAATATTGTTTTTGAGACAAACTAACTCTTCCTATCATTCTATCTCTGCGAATCTCCATACCAAGTATCTTCTTTACTTCACCAAGATCTTTCATCTCAAACTCTTTATTTAACTGACTTTTCAACTTGTTGGTTTCTTCCCTATTCTTTGAAGTTATCAACATATCATCAACATACAAGAGTAAATATATAAAAGATCCATTTTGTAGTCTGCGAAAATAAACAAAATGATCATGTTTATTTCTAATGTACTTCTGACCCATCATAAACTGATGAAATCATTTGTACCACTGTCTTGGAGATTGTTTTAAACCATACAATGATTTACCCAATTTACATACCCAATTTTCTTTTCCAGCAACCTGAAATCCATCTGGTTGAGTCATATAGATTTCCTCTTCCAAATCACCATGTAAAAATGAAGTTTTTACATCGAGTTGAACTAGTTCAAGATCAAATTGTGCTACCAAAGCCAACAAAATTCGAATGGAATAATGTTTAACAACTGGAGAAAATACCTCATTATAATCAATGCCTTCCTTCTGTGCGTAGCCCTTAGCTACCAATCTAGCTTTGAAGCGAACATTATTTACATCTGGAAATCCTTCTTTCTTTACATAAACTCATTTACAACCAATTGCTTTCTTACCCTTGGGCAGATGAGCTAGCTCCCAAGTATGATTCTGATGAAGAGACTGCATTTCTTCATCCATTGCTGTTTTCCACTTGTCTGATTCAGAGTTTCTCATTGCTTCTTTGAAAGTTTAAGGAACATTATCATCCACAACTGGAAGTGCATAGGCCACCATATCAGTGTACCGAGCAGGCTTTCGAATTTCTCGTCTTGGCCTTTCAGAAACAATTGATTCTTGTTGCTGTGAAGATTCTCGAATTGAAATCTCCTCTTTCTTGTACACTATTCCCCACGGTAACTGGAGAGCTACCTTGTGTAGTCTCATTTCTCACTGGGTTTCCCAAAATTGTCTCAACCTCCACCTGTTGTTGAGTACCACTAGTCTTCTCTTCAACTCGTGACTCCTTGCGTATTGTTTTCTTCATCATCGCAAGTTCATCAAAAGTTACATCTCTACTTAAAATCATTTTTTTCTTCTCTAGACACCAAAGACAGTATCCTTTGACTCCCGCACTTATCCCCAAGAATATTGCTTTCTTGGCTTTTGAATCTAACTTAGATTCTTTAACATGATAATAAGCCATAGTACCAAATACATGTAAATAATTATAATCACTAGCAGGCTTTCCAGACCATACCTTATAGGGTGTTTTTCCCCCTATTGCAGATGATGGTAGACGATTGATGAGATGACACGCATATCTAACAGCCTTGGCCCAAAACCTTTTGTCTAACCCAGCATTAGACAACATACATCGAACTTTCTCCAGCAAAGTTCGATTCATGCGCCCATTCTGCTGTGGTGCATTTTGAACTATGAAGTGTCGAGCAATACCTTCATCCTGGCATACCTTCATAAACGGGTCACTTGTGTATTCACCACCATTATGTGATCTGAGCCGTTTAATTTTTTTGCCAATTTGAGTTTCAACTAATTTTTTCCACTTAAGTAAAATATCACACACTTCATTTTTATGCTTCATAGAATATACCCAAACTCTTCTAGAAAAATCATCAACAAAAGTGACAAAATAATGCATACCACCCAACGAAGCCGTTTTTATGGGCCCCCATACATCTGTATGGATATAGTCTAAAATACCTTTAGTCTGGTGGATTGCTGTGCCAAATTTCACTCTAGTTTGTTTTCCCAGAATGCAATGCTCACAAAATTCAAGTTTGCACACCTTTGCACCTTTTAACAAACCTCGCTTAGCTAATTGTTGCAAAGATTTTTCTCCTGCATGTGCTAACCGCATATGTCATAACTTGGTTGTATCTGAACCTGCATCTTTCTAAAAAACAACAGCTGCTGAGCCAATAACTATACTACCTTGTAAATAATACAAGTTATTTTTCCTTATTCCTTTCATCACCACCAGCACACCTGATTTAATCTTTAAGGTTCCATCTTTCAAAGTGATAGTGAACCCTTTAGATTCTAAGGCACCCAATGAAATCAGATTCTTCTTTAGGCTTGGAACATACCTAACATCAGTCAAGGTCTTAATAGTTCCATCTTGACATTTCAACTATATTGATCCTATTCCAGTTGTTTTACAAGTATTATCATTTCCCATACAAACAACCCCACCATCTAATTCTTCAAAATTATAAAACCATTCCCTATTGGGACACATGTGATAGGAACAACCAGAATCCAAAATCCACTCACCAAAATAATGTGACGAAGATGTTCCAACAAAAGAAAAATCTAACTCACTTCCATCATCATTGGCTATATTGGCATTAGAATGTGCTTTGCCCTTATTCTTCTGCGGTAATTTAGGGTAATCTTTCTTCCAATGCCCTCTCTCACGACAAAAGGCGCATTCAGCTTTAGCAGGTCTCCGACGAGATTTACTCCTCCCATAAGATTTACTCTTCCTTCCAGGCATACAACTCTGAGAACGTCCCCCTATTGTTATTGCTTCTGCTGTTTCCTTATGGACCCTCTGATCCTTCTTTCTACATTCAGTACTAATCAATGCAGTATAAACAGCATCATAAGTAACTTTATCTTTCCTATACAATAAAGTAGTGGTCAAATGTTCATACTCATCAGGGAGAGAATTCAATAACAATATGGCTTTAGCCTCATCTTTGACCTTTTCATCCAAATTTAACAAATCAGCCAAAATTTTATTGAAAGCATTTATGTGATCATTAATCGAAATACCTGGTTGACACTGGAAGCGAAACAATTTCTTTTTCAAATAAAACTGATTTTCTAGACTCTTGGTCATAAATGTATCTTCCAATATCTTCCACAATTTCTTTGCAGATGTCTCCCTCATAACACAATATTTCTGATTTTTGGCAAGACACAAACGAATCGTACCACATGCCTGACGATTGATTTTTTCCTAATCTTTGTCACCCATATCTACCGGTATATCATCCAAAGCAATATCTAGTTCTTGTTGATACAAGATGTCCATCACCTCACATTGCCACATACCAAAATTATTGGTACCATCAAATTTCTCCACCTCAAACTGAGCATTAGCTATCGTCTTCGATGATGATGTCGAAGCCAAAGGGGTTGGAGTTCAAGTGGACAGAGTTTCTTCTACTACTGCACTAGTTTCTGTCATCTTCTATATATTCAATAGCAACCAACAAACCAAAAAGGCCTAGGATGAATAGTACGTACCAACTGTGTCTACTCTGTTTTATCCTATGAAATTCCACTTTGACCAGGCCGACCTCTAGGGAGCAACTGAGCCGCAATGGTCTCTGAGCACTCGCTTAAACAAAGTCTTTCTTAGGCATCAAACGTGGAATCAAGGATCCTAACAGAGCAACACCTCCGTATCAAAACTATTCAACCTAGCTCTGATACCAATTGTTGTGCCGGGCACCCCACTTGTGCCAAACACTAATATTACAATTATTTCTATTGAATATATGAGAAATTAAAAAAATGCAAAAACTAATAATAAAGCAATAAAAAGAACAAGACAAGAAATTTACGAGGTTCGATATAGAATTACCTACGTCATCGGGCACCGATGATCAATCCACTACTTCTTGACAAAGTACAACTTTGAGGTGTATTTTACAAATGAAGAGTTGAGCTCTTTATATAGCTTCAACCTCAAGTCTAAAAAACACTTCTCTCAAATGTGGGACAAATAATATAAAAAATTCAAAACAACCTTTTATACTAATGTGGAAGTATTCTATCAATGTGAGACAAAAAACAACAACATATATTCATCTTTGAGTGCTTACATTACTTGTTCGGTTTAATTCGAGTTTGTGAGGTTTCTTTTGCTACGCACTCGCATCAACATCTACTAACTATTTTGTTTTTACGCTTAATTTTGCATGTGATTAGATGTTTATTTAGGCATGGTTAAGGTGTTTGTTTTAATGACTTAGGGTTTATATCTAATACCCTAATTTTGTTCACTTTGTATACAAAACAGATACAAGTCATGACACAAGCTTATCTCTTGTCCCTTCTTTATTCTCTAATTCTAACATTTAAATTATAAATTAATTAGCTCATATTAATTATTTATATGTTGTAGTAGTCTATATATATATATTTATATATTTACTAGAAGTAAGGTGAAGCTTTTGTATGAACAGTGTCATTCTAGAAAAGTTATAAAATAAATATTTATATATATATATATATATATATTTAGTAGAAGTAAGGTGAAGCTTTTGTATGAACAGTGTGACATTCTAGAAAAGTTATAAAATAAATATTTATATAAATTATAGTTTATAGGCTTGATAAGCCTAATATTGATAATTAATGAAGCAACTTGGCTTAAATGCTTTGTTTAGTTGACCAACCCAAAAATATTAGAAATCATGATTGCAATTTCTAGGTGACTTTTAAATTTAGACGAATCTACCATTAAACAATTGCTTAGGTACTTTATACTTATTGGTTGACTTATTATCACTTATTTGGTGCTATAAATAGAAGATCTGTTATTTGTTACCTATAAGAAGCTATTGTTGGCCTATCTATCTAAGTGACATTCAATTATTTATAAAATGTATACATATAACTATGCGACTTAATCAATTTGAATTAAATATTTTAATCTAATTGGCCAAATAAAAAATTTTCTATGTTTTTTATCTATCTAAGTGATATAATTTATTTTTATTTTTAAAAAGTATTTATTAGAAACATGGCGTCGATTTGGACGATATTAATTTTTTCTATACTAGATATATAAACTATTCCTCTTGGACTAGCCAAATTTTTATTTACTTTCTCTATTTGTTTAGTTATGTTATGTGGATATATAGAGTTAGAACCTTAAATTTAAAATTTATGAATTTTGGTAATATATAATCTGAAAATATACGTTGTTGAGTTTCGTCAAATCCCACATAAGTCCATGATCAAGATCTCTATGGCCCAAATATAATATTATATATTTTATTTTAAAATTATAAATGAATTTTTATTATTCAAATATTTTTGCTTCATACTTTAATTAGGTCTTATTTTTCTACTCATTGTCACATGATGCTTAGTTAGGTAACGTATGAAGAAATTAAAGACCTTCTATTTGGCATAAACTTAATTAGCTTGAAAACCAAAAAATGCATGCAGATGGACGAGTAGTCTCGACAGAAGGTCAACCACCCCTAGTTCTTTGTAGACCATCGATTGGCCTCTGGGCGCAATTGACCACCCAATTCATAGGTTATTTTATAGACCTTTTCTCTCACTTTTTAAAAAAACATTTTTTTTGAGTTGTTGGTGGATCAAAACACTCATCAGAGTGTATGGGGGAGTCTAACTACTGATAATTTGATGTGTTTTAATGGTGTTTTCCATTAAAACCATGATACTATTTTTCAAGTGTTTTCAAGAAAATTAAAATTTTGAACTTAAAGTCTATGATGTGACTTTTGATCATTTTTCAAAGATTTTCTAAATCAATTTTCTGAGCAATTTCAAGGCGGGAGTTGTGGTTCTCCCACTAAAAAAAAATTAATTTTTTAATTTATATAATTTAATGTCTATGATGTGACTTTGGAGTGTGGTCGAATGATCCCTCATACCTACCATTTTCATAAAATTTTATATAATTTATTTAGAAAAATTGATTTTTCTAAAGAAAGATGCACGTGCGCGCGCGCACACACACACAAGGTAAGAACTAAAACTATTAAAGGAATAAATGTTTTAGGGTGCTAATATCATTAATCCATTTCAAAGGAATTAAGAGATTACTTTCTCTATTTACAATTGTACTCTAAAACCTAAAATTCTTTGAAAAATGATTTACTTTATTTTTTTTTTTTCAAAAAATTAAAATCAAGGGGCAACTCTATTTTAAATTTCTAAAAAAAAAAAAAAAAAGAAGGTGAGCTAGATAACCAGTAGTTTGGTTATATATGCTTTACTTATTTTACAAAATGGTGTTCCAAACTAGTTGGCGATAAAACGGGCCATCGAAGTCCGGTGTCAATTGGGGTGACATAAAATTTCCTATAAAAATGTTAAAAATCTATAGTTCTATTGTAGGTGATCGACTGCTCTCCGTGGGTAGATTGACTGGGTTTTCCTAAGAGCATGTTTGATCAATCGAACCATGTGGGTGGTCAACCGTTTCTTGCTTCTTTATTTTTTTTTAAAAAAAAAAACTTTTTTCAAAAAAATAAATTTAAGAAATTGTTTCTTACGAAGACACACATACTCACATATAATTGCGTAATCTTTCATAAAACGAATGCTAATATGGTGCATTGTTTGTTAATTCCTTGTTTTAGGTAATTAATTGATTACATTTCTTATCGACAAATGTACTTCCAAACTAAAATCTTTTAAAATATTTTTTATTTAGTTTTTACATTTTTCAAAATAAAAAGAAAGCGGTGACTCCGTTTTAGAATAAAATAGGTGGGTCAGTAAAATCGATGGTTTGATTTTCTTTACTTTACCTTATTTTTCAAATCTAGTCACCAAAATTGTTGATTAATGGACGGTTTTTTTTTTTTTTTTTATTACGCATCAGGTTTCCACGTATCCGTTTTACGGTCCTCGTGACTAATCCCGCGCCCCTTGAAGCCGACCCCACAACTCCAAAGAGAAGTAAATTTCAGGAATCCAGGGGCGACCGTTATTGATACTTGGCAACTCGGAAAGAAGCAAAGGTATCTGAGCTGTTCCATAGAACTCAAGGTAATCCATTTTTGAATAACTCTTTCAATAGAAGTCTCAAAGGACCATACTCCATATCAACTAAAACTTTGTTGAATATTGCTCGCCCTCTTCATCCTTCAAACTCAGTTGAGGACTCTTCCCCGTTAGCTGTCTCTACACCTATTTCATTGCTAACAATTACCACACCATCATAGGAATTGGGTACAAATCAATTTGGAGCAATGTAGTCAGTCCTCTCTAAAGCGTCCATTTTACTTTTGCTCACCTCGAGGAACAAAATCTCAGAACTGATAATTTAAAGAAGAGATGTAGGAAGTAATCTATTTCCTCTTCAATTCATATAGTCAACCAGTGGATCACCTTTTTGTTTACTATTACAACAGTAGGTGCACTTGGCCTCAGTTTGCATTCTCATTCAATCCTTTGGATTCCCAAAAGCCACGAAATCAATGGCTGCATCAATGGAACACCTACAAACATATTAAGAAACCTTCATGAATTTCATAAGCAATGTGTTTGTTAAAATTCCTCAATGTGTTTTAGCGTATTATTACACTATTGCACCACAGCCTTGGGACATCCGTCGGTGATGTCCTATGACTTCAACATGCCGACAAACCGCAGTTAATCAACGGCTTTGAGCGATAGATTTTTGAATTGTCTTATCATATTCTCTTCAATGAAAAAGGAAAAGTTAGAATAGTTATAAAATTATAAGAGTTGTATATTGTCTTGCACCACTTTCTTTTTGTGATTTTTTTTTTTTTTTTTTGTGCTTGAACATTTTGAAACGGATTGTTAAGTTGGTGCGATTTTTGAAATGGATTATTAAGTTTTATAACTTTATTTATCTTCAAATAAAATTTTAAAAATGCGTATAATGTTTGAATTTATTATTGTAATGTATACAAAAGGAAAAACATTTAATATTTTTTTTTAAAAAAGATGATAGTACTTACATGAGTAAATAATGAATAAATCTAAAATTATATTTCTTCGGTGAATTTAAATTTTTATTGGATCAAACTTTTAATATTTTTTATTCTTGTGGCTATTTATTTACACTTGTTTTTAAAAATAATATAATTCTTAGTATATAGGACAAAATTTAGTCAATAATCAAGTCAATTGAGAAATTGGTATGCATGAATCAAGTTAAATTCAAAAATTAAATTTTACCCAAACTAGAATCTTTTAAATTTTTATATTTTAAATTATTTTTTTATTGGTTAGGGTTTTTAATTCCTTGATTCTATTAAATATCTATTAATACTTGTGTTTTTAAACGATAGTAATATATTTCAACTTATGTAGTACCAAATTCGATTCTTTTGAATGATTCTATCAAGCTCGTTTCAAAAGCTAAGTCTTATACAAATAAGAGATTTTTGACTTTTAGAATTTTAAATTAACATTTTATTGGCTCAATTTTTTAATTCTTCAACTGTGCTTCCAAATTCGACCAATAATCAAGTGAATTTTAAAATTCTAAAGATCCAACAATCAAGTTAATTTTAAAAATTAAATCTTACCCAAATCAAAGAGTTTTGAAATTTTAAATTAAATTTTATTTTGTTAATTTGTTAATGTATGATTTTTTTAGCTATAAATTCAAAGATTATAAGCATTTCTTAAATTTTATTTCAATAAAAATCAATTTCAAAATGTTCAAGCACCAAAAACATATACAAATCACAAAAAGAAAATGGTGCAAAAAAATATACAATTCCTATAATTTTATTATTATTCCAATTTTTTACTTTTTCACTAAAGAGAAAAAGATCAGACAATTCAAAATCTCTCATTCAAAGCCAATGACTTTGTTGGCCTATCTATGTTTTCTCCCATTTTGAGAATAACAAACCAAGTCATCTAATTGTACTACTAAGCATATTCACAGGAATTAAGGTAGTAAGCATAATGTCAAGATGCAAATTGGGATGCCATGAAGCATATAAGATAATTATATTTGGCTTTGTTCATGGAGCGTATAAAAACCAAGCTTGAAGACTATTGATATGATCAATGGAGCTTATAAAGACCAAGCTTGAAGACTAACAGAATCGTTCTTCATGTATATTGCAAATAGGACCTATGTGAGTACACTATTATTGATTATATGAAGAAACTCATGGGTGACCTTAGTTGGACCCTAGGCACTCTATATTTCATAACAAATTATTTTCTAAAAGTGTAAAAATTATTTCAAAATGTCAAAATCATTGTTAGAATGAAAAACTAAGGGTATTGAGGCTTTAGGAAATTCAGGTGACAGAAGCAAGGCTAATCCCTAACTCAACTCTCTAAATTCCCAACCGAATTCACCAAGTCATTGTGATGTCTTAGAGGGTCAAGTACGAAAATAAGGGGATCAAATCTCAAAATTGCCTCAATCAAATGGTTGACACAAAATCATGTGAAAAGGGGGGGGGGGGGGGTGTAATATATATATATATATATATATATATATATATATATATATATATATATAATGAGAAATGGGTCCAAATATAGTCCAATGGAGTTGCCACTAACCTATTTTCACTCTAACTGAGGTTAGAACACCTATTTAAAATGCTACCAGTTCATTGGTCTCTAGGTTATATCTAGATCCAAGGAAATTGATAGTTAATAGCCTGCATTACGAAATCAAATTGGGAACAAAGTTATGTAAAGGGAATGTACTAGCAGCCCTTTACACCCGTTCGATGAATGGTACCTGATTAACTTAAGATTAATTTTAAAATTAACTATCAAGACCCAGATTCTTCGTTTTTAGTTTAATTACCAATCCTATAAAAGATAAAAGCTACCCTTATCTCAAGATCCCTAAAGGCATACGAAGACACAACCCCCCAACAATCCCTATAGGGATTAATTTCTTAATGAGTTTATTCCAAGTCAAAAGGTTCTCTTTACCAAACCTTTAAATATTAGGAGTTCTTACGAAAGACAAAAAACCCCCTCACCTCTGATTTCCTTAGGGCATGTTGTTGTGTCAGGCACCCCACTTGTGCCAAACACCAATACTACAACTATTGCTATTGAATATATAAGAAATTAAAGTAATGCAGAAATTAATAATAAAACAGTAAAAAGAACAAGACAAGAAATTAACAAGGTTCGGTACAGAATTACCTACGTCTTCGAGCGCTAATGATCAATCCACTATTTCTTGACAAAGTACAACTTTGAGGTGGTTTTACAAATAAAGAGTTGAGCCCTTTATATAGCTTCAACCTCAAGTCCAAAAAACACTTCTCTCCAATGTGGGAAAAATAATATAAAAAATTCAAAACAACATTTTATACTAATGTGGAATTATTCTACCAATGTGGGACAAAAAACAACAAATCTCCACCTTGACAATAAATTCAACAAATTTTTCAATCACTAACATTTTTTGGAGTTCCACATCATCGGCGCCTTCCAAAAATATTCATACTTGCAGGATATTGATCAAGTCCAAACAATGTTTGAACTTGATTGTTGTCACAATCTTGGTCAACAAATCTGCAGGATTTTAAGTTGTAGCAATCTTCTGAAGAAGTATCTTGCCTCCATCAATAATATCCCGCATAAAATGAAACCAAACGTCGATGTGCTTCGTCCGTGCATGGTAGACTTGGTTCCTTGCCAAATGAATAGCACTTTGGCAATCACAGAACACAACAATGTGCTTCTAAACAACCCCCAAATTTTTAAGTAAACCCTGCAACCAAATAGCTTCCTTAACAGCCTCTGAAGCTGCCATGTACTCTGCTTCTGTTGTAGACAAGGCAATGGTAGACTGTAAGGTAGACCTCCAACTCACCGGACCATTAGCAAATGTAAAAACATATCCAGTAGTTGATCGAGGTTTATCCAAATCATCGGCAAAATTAGAATCCACATATCCAACAACACGTTGATCAATAGTATTATTTTTCTCAAATACTATACCAACATCAATCGTATTCCTAATATATCTCAAAATCCATTTCACAGCTTGCCAATGTCCTTTACCCAGATCATGCATATACCTGCTCACCATACTAACAGCTTGTGAAATATCAGGTATAGTACAAACCATTGCATACATCAAACTACCAACAACACTTGTATAAGGAACCTGTGACATATACTTACGTTCCTCATCTGATTTAGGAGATAAAGCCGCACTAAGTTTGAAATGAGGAGCAAGAGGAGTGCTTACTGGTTTTAACTGCTCAAACATGCCAAAACTCTATACTACCTTCTTCAAATATTGTTTCTAAGATAAACTAACTCTTCCACTCATTCTATCTCTGCGAATTTCCATGCCAAGTATCTTCTTTGCTTCACCATGATCTTTCATCTCAAACTCTTGATTTAACGGACTTCTCAACTTGTTGATTTCTTCTCTATTCTTTGAAGCTAACAACATATCATCAACATACAAGAGTAAATATATAAAAGATCCATTTTATAGTCTACAAAAATAAACACAATGATCATGTTTATTTCTAATGTACTTGTGACCCATCATAAACTGATGAAATCGTTTGTACCACTATCTTGGAGACTGTTTCAAACCATACAACAATTTACCCAGTTTACATGCCCAATTTACTTTTCTAGCAACCTGAAATCCATCTCGCTGAGTCATATAGATTTCCTCTTCCAAATCACCATGTAAAAATGCAGTTTTTACATCGAGTTGAACTAGTTCAAGATCAAATTGTGCTACCAAAGCCAACAAAATTTGAATGGAAGAATGTTTAACAATTGGAGAAAATACCTTATTATAATCAATGCCTTCCTTCTGTGTGTAGCTCTTAGCTACCAATCTAGCTTTGAAGCGAACATTATTTGCATCTAGAAATCCTTCTTTCTTTACATAAACCCATTTGCAACCAATTACTTTCGTACCATTGGGCAGCTAGGCTAGCTCCCAAGTCTAATTCTGATGAAGAGACTGCATTTCTTGATCCATTGCTCTTTTCCACTTGTCTGATTCAGAGTTCCTCATTGCTTCTTTGAAAGTGTAAGGAACATTATCATCCACAACTGGAAGTGGTGGAACATTATCATCCACAACTGGAAGTGCATAGGCCACCATATCAGTATACGAGCAGGTTTTCAAATTTCTCATCTGGCCTTTGAGAAACAATTTATTCTTGTTGCTGTGAAGATTCTTGAATTGAAATCTCCTCTTCTTGTACACTATTCCCCACCGTAACTAGAGAGTTACCTTGTGTAGTCTCATTTCTTACTGGGTTTCCCAAAATTGTCTTAACCTCCACCTATTGTTGAGTTCCACTGGTCTTCTCTTCAACTCGTGACTCCTTGCATATTGTTTTCTTCATCTGTTAGCTTTACTGTAATCCCAAGAGAGGGGGTGAATTGGTATTTTTAAAATCTATCCCCTAGATATTCCTCCTAAGAGCAGTATGTTCACAATCCTATGGTCAATCTAGTGCGAGTAATATCAGAAATTAAATAAAGAAGTTTAATCAATTACACAAGCACCAGAAAGCAGTAAAGAGAAGGGTGACACACAGATATGTTATCGAGGTTCGGCCAAATGCCTACGCTCCCGCCTTGGCTAACCAGTACAAGGATTATCACAATAACTTGCTCACTTAAACGGGTGCAGCGGCACCTATACAAACCAGGTCAATTAGCACAGGGCTGACCCCAACCTTAACCAGGTCAATTAGCGGGGCTGACCTTAACCTTTACACCAATCCTTACTAGGCTAGATTACCGCCCCCTCAGGCCACGCCTAGAATCTCTCAGATATACAATCAAAAGGTACAATATAGGGGTGCTTTCATGTAAAGCAAATTTGTACCATAAATGCGCACAATCACAAACACTACAGATGATTTAAAATGTAAGCGCAATGTGGTCTAAATATTTCAACTCTCAAATATGTTTTCTATCAGTGTAGTGAGTATGTGAGAGTATCAATAACAATCTGTGTATTTCAAAATGTTTCAATCAAATGTGTTCACACAGAATACCAAGCAAGCCTCAAGAATATCAATTAGTAGAATATCTCAATCACATGAATATGTATATGCTTGGATTGCAAAATAGATAATCTTTGTATTCAACAAATGATATATATACTTGAATAAATATTGCCACAAAGATTAATATAACAAACACAAATATTTGAGTAAGTTTGAAAATGTTTTTGCAAACCAAAAACAAATACAAACTTCCAAAGGTATTGCAATGAGAATGTAACACTCGGAAGTTCACCACAAGCCTTCTTAGGGTAGGCTTATTAGAAAATCCTCCTAAGAATGCTTAGGTTATGCTCTCATGAAAATCGATTCAAGCACTCACGAAATGAAACACCAAACCTCTAAATGAACACACTCAATACACTTACAAATGATTCAAAGAAGGTAAGTTTGAGTGGATTTCGAAATGGTATAAGCAGTAGGAAGTATTTAGCTTGAGAGAGATATATGATTTTTGTTTTTGCTAATCCATACTTAATTCTCCCAAATGAAAGAGTATATATAGACATACCAGAATTTTTGACCGTTGGGGACCTATTAGGGATTGTTAGAAAAGTTTAATGATGTTTAAGACATTTTAACCCCGTTTAAAAATATTAACTGCGGTAAAAAATTTAGGGCAACCCGAGAGGTCCAGTCGACCAGAAATGTTCCGATCGACCAAGTCTCATATGGTTTGGTCGACGAGGGGAATTTTGAACTAAGGGCTCGATCAACCAACAAAGGGTGATTTTTCAATTTTTCGAGGTTCGGTCGAATAGACCATTTTGAACTGGCTGGTTCGGTCGACCAGACTGCTGGGATTTCTCCCGAGGACCCTCGGTCGACCAGGTAGTTGGAGTACAAAACTGGTTCGATCGACCAGATGATCAAAATGTTGACCCAGGGAGGTTTCGGTCAACCAGGGCTTTTTGAACTACCTGTTTCAGTCGACCAGGGCATTGGTCAACTGTTGACCCAAGTATGGTTTGGTCGACCAGGGCAGAATGAACTGCCTAGTTCGGTCGACTGAAAGTGCACCAAGTGTGCATTTCGGTCCCGTTTTGAAACATATGAACTCTATTCAAGTGCCTAACAATAATATGTGCAAATGTGAGTGTCCTAGGGTCATTTATGTCCAAAATCAACATACCAAAAAAGTTCGGTGTTGGTCGACCAAAGGTCGACTGAAGGATACACCCTAAGGTCTCCTTATGGTCACTTTTAGTTCGTATTTGGTTTTGAGCTTACAAGATAAATCATGCATGTGTTGTGGGTGCTTATTACAAACCAAATATCCTAATTACTATTATAGACCAAATAGATATGAAATGCATTACAAAAAGAGATTTGGTCTTTAACTCTTCATTTTCTCTATGTGCATGTGCATTATGATTTTGACAATTTTGGTTCCTGCACATAATCTCAAACACCCATTAGATATATAATGAGTATTTGTCATTATCAAAATAGGGCGTGACCTATAAGGTCAACATCATCATCACAAGTTCATCAAAAGGCACATCTCTACTTAAAATCATTTTTTTTTTTTCGTATCTAGACACCAAAGACGGTATCATTTGACTCATGCACTTATCCCCAAGAATATAGCTTTCTTGGCTCTTAGATTTAACTTAGATTCTTTAACATGATAATAAGTCATAATACCAAATACATGTAAAGAATCATAATCACTAGCAGGCTTTCTAGACCATACCTCATAGGGTGTTTTTCCCCCTACTGCAGATGATGGTAGATGATTGATGAGATGACACACATATCTAACAACCTCAGTCCAAAACCTTTTGTCTAACCTAGCATTAGACAACATACATCGAACTTTCTCCAACAAAGTTTGATTCATGCGCTTTGCCACCCTATTCTACTGTGGTGTATGTCGAACTGTGAAGTGTCAAGCAATACCTTCATCCTGACATACCTTCATAAACGGGTCACTCGTGTATTCACCACCATTATCTGATCTGAGCCGTTTAATCTTTCTGCCAGTTTGAGTTTCAACTAATTTTTTCCACTTAAATAAAATATCACACACTTCATTTTTATGCTTCATAGAATACACCCAAACTCTTCTGGAAAAATCAACAATAAAAGTGACAAAATAATCCATACCACCCAACGAAGCCATTTTTGTGGGGCCCTATATATCTGAATGGATGTAGTCTAAAATACCTTCAGTCTGATGGATTGTTGTGCCAAATTTCACTCCAGTTTGTTTTCCTAGAATGCAATGCTCACAAAATTCAAGTTTGCACACCTTTGCACACTTTAACAAACCTTACTTAGCTAATTGTTGCAAAGATTTTTCTCCTGTATGTGCTAATCACATATGCCATAACCTGGTTGTATCTGAACCTACATCTTTCTCACAAAACAACAGCTACTGAGCCAATAACTGTACTACCTTGTAAATAATACAAGTTATTTTTTCTTATTCCTTTCATCACCACCAGCGCACCTGATTTAATCTTTAAGGTTCCATCTTTCAAAGTGATAATGAACCCTTTAGATTCTAAGACACCTAATGAAATCAAAGTTTTCTTTAGGCTTGGAACATACCTAAAATCAGTCAAGGTCTTAATAGTTCCATCTTGACATTTCAATTGTATTGATCCTATTCCAGTTGTTTTACAAGTATTATCATTTCCCATAAAAACAACCCCACCATCTAATTCTTCAAAATTAGAAAAATCATTCCCTATTGGGACACATATGATAGGACCACTCACCAAAATAATGTGATGAAGATGTTCCAACAAGGGAAAAATCTGACTCACTTCCATCACCATTGGCTATATTGGCATTAGAATGTGCTTTGCCCTTATTCTTCTGCTGTAATTTAGGGCAATCTTTCTTCCAATGCCCTCTCTCATGACAAAAGGCACATTCATCTTTAGCAGGTCTCCCACGAGATTTACTCCTCCCATGAGATTTACTCTTCCTTTCGAGTATACGACTTTGAGAATGTCCCCTTGTTGTTAATGCTTCTGCTATTTCCTTATAGACCCTCTGATCCTTCTTTTTGCATTCAGTACTAATCAATGCAGTATAAACAACATCATAAGTAAATTTATCTTTCCCATACAATAAAGTGGTGGTCAAATGTTCGTGCTCATCAGGAAAAGAATTAAGTAACAATATGGCTTTATCCTCACCTTTCACCTTTTCATCCAAATTTAACAAATTGGCCAAAATTTTATTGAAAGCATTTATGTGGTCATTAATCAAAATACCTGGTTGATACTGGAAGGGAAACAATTTCTTTTTCAAATAGAGCCGATTTTTCAGACTCTTTGTCATAAATGTATCTTCCAATGCCTTCCACAATTTGTTTGCAAATGTCTCCCTCATAACACAATATTTTTTATTTTTAGCGAGACACAGATGAATCATCCCACATGCCTAACAATTGATCTTTTCCCAATCTCTATCACCCATATCTACTGGTTTATCATCCAAAGCAATATCTAGTTCTTACTGATACAAGATGTCCATCACCTCACATTGCCACATACCAAAATTATTGGTACCATCAAATTTCTCCACCTCAAACCGAGCATTAGCTATCGTCTTCGATGATGATGTTGAAGCCGAAGGGGTTGGAGTTTGTGTGGACAGAGTTCCTTCTACTGCTGCACTAGTTTCTGCATCTTCTATGTATTTAATAGCAACCAACAAAGCAAAAGGCCTAGAATGAATAGTACGTATCAACTGTGTCTACTCTATTTTATCCTATGAAATTCTACTTTGACCAAGATGACCTCCAGGGAGCAACTAAGCCAAAATGGTCTCTAAGCACTCGCTTAGACAAGGTCTTTCTTAGACATCAAACGTGGAATCAAGAATCCTAATAGAGGAACGCCTCCATATCAACACTATTCAACCTAGCTCTAATACCAATTGTTGTGTCGGGCACCCCACTTGTGCCAAACACCAATACTACAACTATTGCTATTGAATATATAAGAAATTAAAGTAATGCAGAAACTAATAATAAAACAGTAAAAAGAATAAGACAAAAAATTAACGAGGTTCGGTATAGAATTACCTACGTCCTCGGGCACCGATGATCAATCCACTATTTCTTGACAAAGTACAACTTTAAGGTGGTTTTACAAATGAAGAGTTGAGCTCTTTATATAGCTTCAATCTCAAGTCCAAAAAACACTTCTCTCCAATGTGGGACAAATAATATAAAAAATTTAAAATAACCTTCTATACTAATGTGGAATTATTCTATTAATGTGGGACAAAAAACAACACATGCAACAACATAACCCGCAAGTTCAGAGGAAAGTTCATCATGGAAATTCATTTCCATATCCCAATGTATATAGTTAAAAGATAAATTCATTATTCAAAGCATATAAATTACAGGGCACTCATAAAATGCACATACAAAGTATGCAAGAAAAGTGTGCACCAAAATCAAGAAGCCTAATAGAATCACTACCAAGAAAAAATAAAGTAATTTTACTAGAATCCTCACCTCTCAAGTGATAATCGGGGATTACATAATCTCAGTTCACCATATTCCTCCTCATGGAGGTAGTACATAACAAACACGCAACATTAAAGAAAGGGAAAAGCACACATTCATGTAGCAAGCATGACACACAATAAGCAAATCACATAGTAAAATGAATGAAAAATTACCAAAACTAAGTAAAAAGGGGGCTAAAATTTTCCTATAATTTTTTCCTATTTTTCTAGATTTTTCTACAATTTTTAAATATTTTTAATAAATTCTTTCAAATTCCATTTATAATTATTTTTCATTTTTTTTTTTTTTCAAGTCAAAAGGACTCAAAGAATTTTTTTCTGATTTTTCATGATTTTTTAACAAACTAAAAATATTTAAAAAAAAAAAGGAGAAACAGTTCAGGCAACTGAATTGGGTTAAATCAGTTATAGTAAAGACCTGGGTCAAACTAGGTTGATTCGGTTCAAAGGAGAATAGGCAGGAGAGGGCTAGCTTGACATGTGTCAACCATCTGTGGTGACGTACGTGGCCTTCAATAAACAAGCCAAATTTTATCATTTTCTTTTATTTGAAAAGATAAGGAAGTGGCACATGGTAGGGTGATGTCATGATGACATCACGTCATTGCCACATGGCGCCACCCCACTCAATAGGATTATTATACATGGATTGCTAATGTTATAATGATTCAGATGTTCGTAGAAAATACAATATGGACAACTAGGATCGCGCTACGTTGATGGGTGACATAACCTAGGACGCACAATCCTCTATATACCACGTGTCACCACCCCAGGGGTGACACATGGCCCACTATAGATGATTTTAAAAAATATATTTATAAACAAATATATGTATATATATATATATATATATGTTATATATATTCTTTTCTTCTCTTTTCTCATTTACTCGAATCGTTGTCTCCCCTCTTTTTAACTCTCTCCCGAGCACTCTCCTCTCTCACCCCCTCTATCTATCTTCATCTCTATGGCCCTGAGAATTTAGGTATACTCCCAAGAGGAGGGGTGAATTGGGTTTTCAAAATTTCTTTGTAACTTAGGTTTGTAAATACCTTAGTTAAGTATTACCCTTTTAAATTTAATGTCTAACAACCACACAATTAGCAACAATATTGAAGTCAACAATCCTTTGTTCAATCCAAAACCAAACTTTTATGAATGAATGATGTTAAAGATCAGCTTGATCAAAAAATCTCAGAACTTTAATATTCAGAATCAGAATTTTCTTCAACAATAAATATTGACAATTTCAAAATATGTTCAGAAGGTTGATTTTATAAAGCCTGCAACTTTCTTTCAATGAAATAATTAATTTAACAAAATCAACTTCATTCGTGATATTCAAAAACTAGTATTCAAATTTACTTTGAACTTATTAAACCAACCAATGATAACTAATATATATATGTTCCTTTATTTCAACAAGTTCCTAATAAACATACATGCAAATAATAAACTTGCAATAAAGTAAAGAGATTAGGGAAGAAGAGCTGAAGATCAAATTTTTTACAATGTTCAGCCAGAAGCCTACGTCCTTGCCCCAAGTAACATGATGTGAGGAGTTTCCTTTCCAACTTTGTTACCAGGTGAAGTTTCAACCTCTCTCCCTCAAAGGTGGAGTTTGTCTCTCTAACGAGAATCCCTTCTCACTAGGCATTGATCCAACAATCTTGAATCGTCAAGAAAACAAGAAACAAGAACAAACTTTGTTCGTACAATTGAAACTCTCAGTTAGAGGAAATTTGTACAATTGAAAAACAATCTACTTCAACAATAATCAATATAGAAGAGTACAGCTTAGTTGAATATCACCAGGGTTCTGATTAGATTTTAAAATCTTAGTAGAAAAGATCAAAGAACCATGGTTTATATCAACAAGAGCACAGCAATACTTCAGAGAAAATTTTAGCAAGAAAGCTTTGAACTTGTAATTCATGTGTGTTTGATTGTTAGAATATAATTTGTGAAAATAATAAGTATTTATAGAGTAGTAAAGTTATTTTACATTTTCCCCAAGTTACTTACAGTATTTCCCAAGTAATCTCTAAGTTTAGAGCCCAAGAAATCAAATTTGGAAACTTTTCAAATGTTGTTTAAAAGTGAAAATATGAACTTCAGTCACTATGCCTAATGTCATTCGCCTGAGCCTTTTAAGTTCTGCGTATTTTGAAAACACAGTGTTGGGTCAGTCAACTGAGCTTTAAGGGTCAATCGCCTATCTTAATTCTATTTGCTTTCTTAAAAAGCACATAAAAATGTCAGTCGCTTAATGATGATTCATTAGTCGCCTATCCTGCTTTTAGCTTAAGTAATTTTTCAAATTTTGATTTCAAAACTTTACTTGGATCTTGGAAAAACATGAGTAAGACTTTAAAATGTTTTCCATGATTTTAAAATAAGGTCTCTAAGTCACTTAAACTTTCCTAAGAGTTTCATGCATCAATATTGAATTTGCAAAGTACTTACATGAGACTTATATATATAATAACTCTATCTTAAGAACAAAGTCTTCATGCTTTGGTTTGCTTTCTATATCCAACTTGAAGCTTTCTAACTTCAATATACTTTGACATCTATCATAGCTCATTGCCTTGAGTATAAACTTTATCCATTTTTTTCAAACACATGAACTCGATCTCATAAGCTCTTTCTGAAGAGATACTTAAACAAACATGTTAAGTACACCTTTGATTTATCATCATCAAAACAAGATTCTAAACCTTGTTATGCCAACAATCTCTCCCTTTTTTATGATGACAAATAAGGAGTAAAAGTGAGTGAGCCTTACCAAGGCTCCCCCTTACAATAAGCATAATCTCAACAAGATTTATAAAGTAAAACATAATTCACATTAACTTAATGAACATATACCATGATATTATCAATTGTCAACTATAACTCCCCTTGAATGAAACATATACCATATTTAATAAAATTTGTATTTCATTCATGATTAGAATATCAGCGCAATAAAATTTCATATGCTTAGTGCTCCTTTTGCTCAACCTTTTCTCCCCCTTTTGACATCAATCAAAAAGAGAAAGACATGAAGAAAAGCATAATCAATCAAAGTGTAATGCAGTGAGCCATCATAATCACAAAACTGATAATAACCATTCATCAAGCATAAGAAGATAGTGAACAAGTTCCAAAAGAGAAAAAAGAAATATAGTATCAGAGTCAACTATTATAAACAGTGTTTGTTCAAGCTAGGAAAATAACTAAGCATCATCTGCCCCATCAGTTTCAGTTCCTTCTTCATCTTCCTCTTCATTTTCATCTTCATATTCTTCCTCGGCATCACTAGAACTAGTTTTCATTGGAGCTTTACCGCATAAAGAGGATGATCTGGCCATATGTTGTTCAATTCGTTCAAGTCGTTGATCAAGAGAAGTGTAATTTGCTTGAAGAGAAAAGTAATTCACCTGAAGCAAGCTAAACCCAGAACACATCTCACCATGAAAATTAGTGAGCTATTGCTGATAAGAAATGAACCAGGAAGGGGTTGTCATTTACTTGAGGAGCAGGTTGCTGAGCTGGTTGCTGAACAGGTGGTTGTTGTTCTTAAGCTTGTCGTCATCGCTGATCATATTTAGGAACCCATCCTTGATCATGTTTTTCATATCCCATTTTATTAAGTGTTGTAGCAGAGAAAAGATCATAATGGGTTCTCTTGATGAACATTGTGGATGGTGTTGCTACACTAAGATGTGCAAAGCCAAGATTTAGAACGCCGCCGTATGGAAGAATTACTCTGCGAGCTTCTTCCCTTGAAATCATCCATTTTAGAATTAAGCTTGGTAAGTCAAGCTTTTTACCTTAAAGCAAGCACCACATGACAAAGAAATCCAAATAAGAAACATGGTCGTGTGATCCTACCCTTGGTAAAATATTGTACGTGATAAACTTCTGTAGGATTTGAGCTTGCAAATTTAGTTGATTATAAAGAGGCGAATGACCAAAGTAGACAGGGTCTTCAGACATTACAAAAGGGAGGAATTCCACAAGGGAGAAATCTTGAGCCATAATCCAAGATTGGCCAAGAGATGGACACTCAAACTCTCCTTATCTAATATTTAGAATGGTTGCTAAGGTCTAAGGATTAAGAGCAATTGATTTCCCCACAACTTTAGTAAAGGTTATCGTATCCCCTTTAACTATATTAGTATAAAAGATTTTAACCAAGTTCGGATATAGTCCTTTTGCTTGATAAGTAATGAACTTTCTTCACCCTAAAGTTCTGAACATGGGTAAAATGGCGGAAAAATCATTTTCAAAGAATGTAGTGTCTAAGACCTTACTGAAAATAGGTTCAGTGGATCTAAAATATTCCTTATATAGCTGCCTTGCGCGAGGAGTCACAAGCCATTGCTCTATGTTGTTGCTATCATCTTTCCCAAAAGTAGAGCATTTGTTTACTATAGTTTTCATTATTGGCATGATGATTCCGAGAAAAATGAATGGTGAAATCCTTTGAAATCAAATGAAAATGAAGTAGGATGATGAACTTCTAGGTTTAATCGAAAGATATGTTGTGAGGGAGAACTTGTAGATGAAGTAGAAAAAAAATTTTGGAGAAGAGAGGAACAGAGTTAGGAGACTGATGATTTAAAAAATTAGGGTATTATGCACTGTTCAAATCTAAACCACCGTTAGTCAATCGACTGGTCCCGATGAGTCAATGGCCTAATGTTTATGTTTATTTGAAATTTCACCAAATAGTAGCGAGTCAGTCGCCTGACCTTACTGATCCTGAGAACCTTAGGAAGTCAGAGAGTGCTCAAACGACTGTGGATTAATTGTCAGTCGCCTGTCCTCACTTACTAAATTAACACTCATCCAATTTTTCTTCTCTAGACTACTTCTCTAATATGCAATATAACTAATTTACTTCAAATTTTGTCTATTTTGATTTTATCCTTATCCTTATGCATATGGATTTACCAAGCTTCAAATGATTTTTACAAATTAGTCATTAGAGCTCAGATCTCTTAAATTCATTGCTCTCTAAGTTAAGCATTGTACAATCCATCCTTTGATTGTGGCTAAAAATACCATATTTATATTCATTCCTTTCAATATAATAGTCATCAAGAAGCTCAAAAACTCATCTTTAAGATTTTTATAACCTATCTCAATTTTGTTCAATATCTTTGTATTAATCTTGATTAAGGAATTTTCCATAATTTAAACAAGGGTGAATTCTCTTCTTGGAATTTTTGAATTCTCTGGATTTCTTAGTAGTAGCTTCTAATCTGATCATTGAGTTACTAACTTATATAAACTCAGATAAACTACTTTTTTCCATGGGGAATTAATCAATTTGATTATGCTATCTTGTCTATTGAGTTGTAGCTGTTATTTTAACCATGATATGCTCAATTAACTTTGGCTTTAGATTGATTCTTAGAATTCATCATCTTTACTTAGCTTCTCGAGGTCTCTACTATAGTATACATATCTATTAGTAATTTATACTTTAAGCATTATCTACTATCAAAGCACAATTTTAATTATCACTAAATCTCTTCTTATTTTAGGATTAGCTAGCTTAAACTCTATAGGCTGTTGAGTCATCACTAACCCATTTCATTTTAGTACACACAAATCTTTTTAATTCCTAAATGGAGAATAATTAATCCTAAGATCTTTGGAGTCTTTAGTTCGAGAACTAGGCTATTATTTCGTTACCCATACTTTCTTGGGTCTTAATGGTTTAACAAGTGATGATTCTTTTACTCTCCAAACCTGCTTAGTTTTCACACCCTTTCTCTTTAATGGTTATTCAAACTTTATGTGTCCTTTTTCCTTGCATAGGAAACATGTGGTGTGTGTGTCTGTAGGCATTTGAGGAAGTACTAGCATAGTTCATGTAGGCTTGTACAAAATACCCCATGTTGAGGTTCTTTTCCTTCTTATTCTCAACTCCATTGAATTTTATTCCATCTTTATCTAAGGACATTCATTGTGATCCAACTAGTTTCTCAAAATTCTCCTTTCCTCTGGTAAAATTGTAAATGATTTTATTTTGATCCTTAATTTTACTTTCAAGACTAAGTATTTCTGAATCTTTATGTCTTCACAATTTTCTTGCAACCTCACTAGTTCTTTGGCCATCTTGTTAATTTTACTTTCAAATTCAGAAATATACAGATCCTCCTCATTTTCAATAGAAGCTTGGGATCTTATATCTTCTAGTTCTTTCATCACCTTTTCATTCTTACTTTCTAATCTCTTAATTTTTATGTCCATTTATCTTTCAGCAAGATTTTGAGATTCTAATTCTTTCATTACCACTTCGTTTTTATTTTTCAATGAAGTGTATCATTTAGTTACTTTAATCAGAATCTTATGAACCTTGAACAATTCCATTTGTAGTTCTTCCTAAGATGGCATACTCTCATAATTGGATTCATTAGATGAATAGTCATAGAATTCATTGCATGTATTATCAAAAGATTTGGGTGAGGAACTTTGTTTTTCATCATCGTCTCAAACATCCATTAGCAACCTCTTGGTCACTTGATTCACTCTCTGAACTAGTGGAACTTACATTGTCCCATGTAGTAGCCTTCATTTCTTGAGCTGTGGACAATCTGGTTTTATGTGGTCTACTTTCTTATAGTTATGACAAGTTCGAAGTTCAGTCTTTGTTTCCTTCTTTCTGGTTTCTCCTTTATCTGATTTGGAGTCCCGAAATTTCCTTGTAAATTTATTCTTCTTTATAAGGAGTTTTTCAATTTTCTTGGTTATAAAGGCTCTATCATTAACATCCATTACTTCTTCATCTTCATCGTTGGAGCTTTCATTTAAGGCTTTAAATGTGATGGATTTCACAGTTTTAGATTTTTCCCTAGCTCTTTCATTAATTGTCATCTCATACGTGAGAAGCAATCCAATCAATTCATCTAAGGAGGTATTCTTCAGATTTCTGCCTTTCGTTATGGCAGTGGCCTTAGGTTCCCAAATCGATGGAAGTTATCTAAGAATTTTTCGAATCATTTCATAAGTAGAGTAGTTTTTTTCCTAATGAATTAAGAGAGTTTATTATATGGCTAGACCTAGTGTACATACTAGTGATGGTTTCTTTAGGGTTCATCCTGAATGCCTCATACTCGCTGGTGAGCATGTCAATTCTACTATCCCTTGCGTCAACCGTTCATTTATAAATTACTTCAAGCTTATCCCAGATTTATTTAACTGATTTACATCCCATGATCCTATTGAATTCATTGACATCTAGGGCACAATATAGTGCATTCATTGCACTCAAATTTATTTGCAGCATCTTTAGATCATTGTCAGACATCTCTTTTTCATCTTTAGGTATTTCTTTGTTATCTATGTTTTTAGTGGGGATGAGATCACCATGTGTGACTACTTTCTAAGCTTTCCAATCCTTGGTTTGCAAATAGATTTTCATTCGCAGTTTCCAGAAGGTGTAGTTAACACCGCAAAAAATAGGTGGTCTAGATGAGGATTGGCCCTTTCTAAAAGGAGATACACCTAGGTGTGCCTTAGGGATCTTTATGTAACTTCTAGTTTAAGATTTACTACAACCTAGGGATCTGATACCAATTGAGAATTTGGGTATACTCCCAAGAGGGGGAATGAATTGGGTTTTCAAAATTTCTTTATAACTTAGGTTTGTAAATACCTCAGTTAAGTATTACCCTTTTAAATTTAATGTATAACAACCACACAATCAGCAATAATATTGAAGTTAACAATCCTGTGTTCAATCCAAAATCAATCTTTTATGAATGATTGATGTTAAAGATCAGCTTGATCAAAAAATATTAGAACTTTAATATTCAGAATCAGAATTATCTTCAATAATAAATATTGACAATTTCAAAATAATTTCAGGAGGTTGATTTTATAAAGCCTGCAACTTTCTTTCAATGAAATAATTAATTTAACAAAATCAATTTCAACTGTGATATTCAAAAATCAATATTCAAATTTAAGTTAAACTTGTTAAACCAACCAATGATAACCAATATATTCCTTGATTTTAGGTATGAACCAAAATCAATTTTTCAGCAACTTCAAATACACATCAAGTTCTTAATAAACATACATGTAGATAATAAACTTGCAATAAAGTAAAGAGATTAGGGAAGAAGAGCTAAAGACCAAATTTTTTATAAGGTTCGTCCAGAAGCCTACGTCCTTGCCCCAGCAACACGCTGTAAGGATTTTCCTTTCCAACTTCATTACTAGGTGAAGTTACAACCTCTCTCCCTCAAATGTGGAGTTCGCCTCTCTAACGAGAATCCCCTCTCACTAGGCAATCATCCAACAATCCCAAATCTTCAATAAAACAAGAAACAAGAACAAAATTTGTTCGTACAATTGAAACTCTCCGTTGGAGCATATTTGTACAATTAAAAAACAATATATTTCAAAAATAATCAATATAGAGGAGTGAAGCTTAGTAGAATATCACTAGGGTTCTAATTAGATTTTAAAATCTCAATAGAAAAGATCAAAGAACCGTGGTTTATATCAGCTAGAGCACAACAATACTTTAGAGAAAATTTCAGCAAGAAAACTTTGAACTTGTAATTTGTATGCGCTAGCTTGTTTGTATGTAATTTGTGAAAATAACAAGTATTTATAGAGTAGTAAAGTTACTTTACATTTTCACCAAGTTACTTGCAGTATTTCCCAAGTAATCTCTAAGTTTGAAGCCCAAGAATTTAAATTTGGAAAGTTTTCAATTGTTGTTTAAAAGTTAAAACACAAACTTCAATCGACTATGCCCGGTGTTAGTCGCCAGAGCCTTTTAAGTTCAACTTATTTTGAAAACACAGTGCTGGGTTAGTCAACTGAGCTTTAAGGGTCAGTCTCCTATCTCGATTCTATTTTCTTTCTTAAAAAGCACATAAAAACGTCAATCACATGATGATGATTCATGAGTGGCTTGTCCTGTTTTTAGCTTAAGTGATTTTTCAAGTTTTGATTTCAAAACTTTACTTGGATCTTGGAAAAACATAAGTAAGACTTTAAAACATTTTCCATGATTTTGAAATAAGATCTCTAACTCACTTAAACTTTCCTAAGAGCTTCATGCATCAATATTGAATTTGCGAAGTACTAACATGAGACTTATATATATAATAACTCTATCTTAAGAACAAAGTCTTCATGCTTTGGCTTGCTTTCTATATCCAACTTGAAGCTTTCTAACTTCAATATACTTTGACATCTATCATAGCTCATTGCCTTGAGTATAAACTTTATCCATTTTCTTCAAACACATGAACTCGATCTCATAAGCTCTTTTTGAAGACATGATAGATACCTAAACAAACATGTTAAGTACACCCTTGATTTGTTATCATCAAAATAAGATTCTAAGCCTTGTTAGGCCAATAGGCCCACACCACCACTAGTAGCTTCCATAGTTTACATGATTGTTATAGCCTTCAGCGACGTCCCCAAGATAAACCCCACCCCCCCCCCCCAAATTTCTTTATTATCTTTCCTCATTTTTCTCTCTCCTATCTCTATCTCTTTCTCTCCTTCTTTTGATCTCCCATCTTTCTTCCTTCTTAATTTCTCATCCTTCAATTATCTTCATTTCCTCGGATCTCTAATCCCTATATTCTCTCTTTTTTGGCAGGTCAACTGAAGGACTAAATGCAAAGAGCATCAAGCCCTATGCCTTTTATTTAGATCTGCACTTGGATCTCACAAAGTGGTGAAATATGATCCCTTCCCCTCACTTTCTCTTTTCTATCTCACTCTTCTCAAATCTCTCTCTATCTCACTCATTCATTCCTCCATTTTATTTGATATTTTAGGGCCTTCTTGTATTTTCTTGCAAGCCAGACAAGGGGCTATGATTAGTTAACCTAGGTATCAACTCAAATTAAGTTGACCTAGGGGTTAGGTTAGATTAGGTTGGGTTAATGGCTTGGGTTAGGTTGGGTTTAGTTAGGTTAGGGTTAGGTTGAGTCAACATGGGGTTAGGTTAGGGTTTAGGTCAGCTTGGGGTTTGGGTTAGGTTAGGATTAGTTTGGGTTTGAGTTTTGGGGTGAGTTGGGCTTAGGATGGATTAAGGTCCAATTGGGCTTGGGTCAATTGGTTGGGTAGGGGTTTAATTTTAATGGTCCATGAGGCATTGGGTTCTGGCTTAGATTTAAGGGAATGAATTGGGCTAAAGTGGGTCAAGGCTTTAAGTTGGCTTAAGTGTTAGGTTGGGCTTGGTTTAGCTTGGTCCTTGGATTACTCTTGGGCTTAGGCTGGGTTAGGGCTAGTTTAGGATTAGGTTAGCTGGGTTTTAGTCTTGGGTTATGTAGTCTTAGGCCAATCTTGGGCCTAGGTTGTTTGGGCTTAAGTTAGTTAGGTAAATGGGCTTTTGGCTCGAATCAAGCTTGGGTGTGTTTATACTTTAGGTTCAGGTTGAGTCTAGGTCTTGGCTTAGGTATCTTTAGATGGCAAGGGCTAGGTTTAGTTAGTGGGCTAAGTTTAGGGTAAGGTTAATGGATCTAGGTACGTTTGACTTGGATACAAGTTAGGTTGACCTAGGTCAATGGGTTGGTTAGAATTGGGTCCATGTCCTTGGATCCAGGCATTCAGGTTGGGTTAATCAGGTACTAGAGTCTAGTTGAACTAAGTAGTTGGGTTTGGTTTGTTCAGGATCTGAGTTTGTTAACCCAAGTCATGAGTAGTTTGACTCTAATATTTAGGTAAAGTTGACCCAAATGTGTGGGTCATTCAGCTCGGGTCTAATTAGGGTATTTTGGCTCGAAATTTTGGGATTAATTTAAGGGATTGGGTTGGGGATTCTAATTTTGGATTTTCAATTTTGGGTTCAGGGATTTGATAGAGGGTCTTTTGGGTTCTTCTTGGGGGTTTGGTTGAAGGGATTTTAGGTTCTATGATTCAAACCATTAGATTCATGTTAGGGAAAATCAAGAATAACTCAAAATTTCAAAATATTTTTCTATTAAAACTAATTTCAATTTTTGACTTTCATTCTTCCTTTCAAAGCACTGACTTTTAATTCAATCTTGAAATCTATATAATTATGCATCAAAATCCTCATTTCAAGCATTTTATAGCATTCATCTCAATCACAAAGTCAAAAAAACTTATGCATAGGTCAAAAATAAGAGAGAGCATTAGGGTACTTACATCTTAGGTTTTTCCTCTCCAACCTTTGTTCTTTATTAGCAAAGCTCTCCTTTCTTTAAATTCTTATCCTTTGGTTTTGTTTTGTTTTCTTCTTTTTACTGTTTCTTCTCTATTATCCCTCCAGTAACTCTCTAGTGGGCTCTGCACAACTCTTTCTAACCTTTCTCCTTCTCTATTTTCTAATCTCTCTTCTTGCTCCTCGAGGGATTCTTTCACTCTCCAGAGTCCCCCCTTGCTCTCCCTTCCATCTCCCTATTTATAGGCTAAAGGAGTGGAACAAAGCCCTCATTAGCTTCAGATTTTCTTTAGGGCAAGTATGGGGTAGTATGGTGGAGTGGGCTTTTGGAGCCTATTGCGTTTATAGATTTAAAGTGGTGGAGCAAGTAGGAAAAAGGGTTGCCTGTAGGGAGGAAGTTAGTGGAGCATATGGTGGAGCAAGGAGGAAAAGAGGGTTGCCTATTAGGGATATTCTAGGGGATAGGCTACGCTAGATTTGGGGTTTAAAAGCAAGAAGCCCCAATTAGGCTTTCGGTTAAACACATGCCCATTGAGGGCTTTAAATGTAAAAGCAAGCCCAAATTGGATCTTAAGTCCAACATAGGCCCACTATGGGCCCCAAATTTAAAAAATAAGCCCAGAATTCAGGCTTTTTTTATTAGATTGCTACTAACCATGGCCTTGATTTTTTTTTTTTTTTTTTTGTGTGCAAATGTAGGATCTCTTAGAAGGTTAGCCCAATTGAAGCTTCGAGGATGGCCAAGGACTTTTTTTTTTCCTTTTGCTTGTTTTTTTATTAGGTAAAATGGGGTGTCTGCATATAGTCCAAAATATGGCCTTATGCTCTACAGTGTCATACCTATGGCATTCGGTTCATGTGAATTTATTTTATGATTGGTCATTAGGATGCATTGACCTTGTTAACTTATTCAATGAAAAATTTTCCTTAAGAAAACATGACAAAGTCCAACCCAACAAATTAGTGAAAATAGTGCAAAAATATGCTAAAACACATTGAGAAATTTTAACAAACACATTACCTACAAAATTCATTGCCTACATAACCAACCGTTATAAATTAATTAATTAAAAATTCACCTAACCCTTCCTACGATTGAAAAAGGTTGGAGAATGGGTATTACGTATATTCAGAACATATTATCATTTACAGCAATATTTCCCAACATAATGCATATACATATATATATATATATATATATATATATATACATATATTTTCCTAAAATCAAATGCTATAAGATTATATATATTCATAAAACAACTAGTTTAGTTTATCTCCTTACTTGATTCCTGAAAAGCCCCTAAAATAATCAGTCTTGCACCTGCAGGGTTCCCCATTCAACATCCTAAAAATAACATTTTCTAAAATATAAATTCAGTATTTCTACGTGTACTATGTTTTCTACAACTATAGGGGAGGCCAAATACTGAATAAAAACCTTACCCTGAATTTGGGATGAAATCTAAACTAGTGCCACCAACGATCCACTCTAGTAGATTTGTAGAGAACTTTGCCAAGAGTGTCGTGGTGGCTTTGGATCATCGATCCGGCAAAGAACAGACCTAGAAATTAAGAGAGAAGGGATGGAAACTGAAAAGTAAAAGAAAGAAAGTTATTCCGTAAGAAAATATGCTGAAAAATCGAGTTTAGTGCTATTTATACACTGGCCGTTGTCGACGAGCCACATCACCTCGTCGACGAGGTCACGAAGGAAATTTGTCGACGAACGTTTGTTTCTCATCGATGAAATTCAGGGATGCAAAAATAGCCTCTCCGTACTTTCTCATCGACGAAACGCTCCCTCGTCGACGATCCCCTCATGTTCTCTCGTCGACGAACCCCCTATATTCATCGACGAGGCCCTCTTACATTTTCCTTTTTCCCCCTTCTTTTATTATTTAAATACTATAATTCTCTGGGTCACTTCATTCTCCCCTCCTTATAAAATTGCGTCCTCGAAACTTACTATCCATATAACTCATTATCCTTTAAAGGCAAAATGGTCTACTTATTTTATTACTTATCCTCACTTATGGCGGAGGAATATCATGGTTACATTCTGAGTCCTGGGAGATTACATACACAAAATAAAATTCTCCCAAAGCTAAAATACTACTCACTAACTAAACCATTACATGTACCTGCAAAAGAAAAATTACCTACTATTACACTTCCCTGAATAATTGTGGATATCTCTGTCTTATCTATTCCTTGAGTTCCCAAGAAGCTTCTTCTATTGCATGATTTCTCCACAAGACTTTCACCAAAGGAATCTTCTTATTACGTAATTCTTGCTCCTTCCTATCCAGAATTTGTATTGGCACTTCCTCATTAACTAGTGAATCGCTGAGTTCTAATTCATTATAACTGATCACGTGAGAAGGGTATGGGACGTATTTCCTCAACATAGAAATGTGGAATACGTCATGGATCCTAGACAACACAGGTGACAAAGCTAGCCTGTAAGTTACCGACCCCACTTTCGCAAGAATCTCAAATGAACCAATAAGGGCTAAGTTTACCTTTCCTCCAAAATCTCATAACCCTTTTTAACGAAGCTATCTTCAGAAACACATGGTCACCAATATCAAACTCTAACTTCCTGCGGCAGTTATCAGCGTAACTCTTCTGTCAACTCTGAGCTGCACTGATTCTATCTATGATAAACCAAACCTTATCACGCACTTGCTAAACAAGCTCTAGTCCCACAACTCTCCGCTCACCCACTTCATCCCAAAATAAAGGAGAACAACATCTCCTACCGTAAAGCACCTTAAACGGTGTCATGCCAATGCTGGTCTGATAACTGTTATTATATGCAAATTCCACCAGCAGCATAAATTGAGTCCAACTACCCCCAAAATCTAGCACGCATTCTTGGAACATATCTTCCAATATCTTAATCATCCTCTCAGTTTGCCCGTCTAACTGAGGATGGAACGTCGTGCTAAATGATAACTGAGACCCTAGAGCCTCCTGCAAGCTCCTCCAAAATCATGTCGTGAAATGTGGGTCTCGATCTGATACAATAGATACTGGCACCTCGTGAGAACATACTATCTCCTAAATAAAAATCTCCGCCAAACAATTGAGAGAGAGTAGCTGATCTTGATAGGTAAAAAATGGGTAGTCTTAGTTAAGCGGTCTATAATCACCGAAATGGCATTCTAGCTATGCGATGCCGATGACAGCCTTGAAACAAAATCAATAAATATATGATCCCACTTCCACTCTGGGATAAATAATGGTAGCAACTAACCTTCCGACCTCTGGTGCTCAGCTTTTATCTACGGACATGTCAGACACTAGGCTACATACTTAACAATTTCCTTCTTCATACCACTCCACCAATAAGACTCTCGCAGATCTCTATACAAAGATCTATGAGCCTCCTCTAAAATGGTCTTCCTGATGTCAGCATCAGCAGGAACACATAACCTGGAATGGAACCGCAAAGCTCTGTCATCTGACAAACAGAATTCCTCCCCTGACCATTATGCACTTAGACCAATACCTCTGCTAATTTTGGATCGTATTTCTGAGCAACTTTAATCCTTTCCTGTAGAGTAGGTTGCACCACCAGACTAGAAATACATACTCGAGGACCACCCTCAACCAACTCTGTACCAAGTCTCTCCAAATCCATCATGATCGGATACTGGATCTCCACAGCTGCCAATGCTGGTCCCACAGATTTCCTGCTCAAAGCATCAGCCACCACGTTCGCCTTCCCTGGGTGGTAACTAATAATGCAGTCAAAATCTTTAATGAGTTCTAACCACCTACTCTGCCTCATGCTTAGTTCCTTCTAGGTGAAAAAAATCCTTTAAACTCTTATGGTCTGAGAAGATTTCACACCATTCACATTACAAGTTATGCCTCCAAATTTTCAATGCGTGTACCATTGCAGCCAATTCAAGATCATGGGTATGGTAGTTCTTTTCATACTCTTTCAATTGCCTGGAAGCATGTACTACTACTCTACTATGCTGCATCAATACACAGCCAAGTCCCTTCAAGGACACATCACTATAGATAACATAACCTTCACCCCCTAACAGGAAAACCAGAACTGGTGCCATGACAAGCCTCTACTTCAATTCTTGAAAACTCCGCGCACAGCTATCGTCCCACTCAAACCTGACATTCTTCCTAGTCAGTCGTGTCAGAGGCCCTGATGATACTGAGAACCCCTTAACAAAACGACGGTAATACCTGGCTAGCCCCAAGAAACTCCTAATCTCTCGAACGTTCATTAGTCTAGCCCAATTCACTACCGCCTCAATTTTACTAGGATCCACAGATATACCATCTCCTGAAATGACATGCCCCAAAAACAAAACCTTCGCAAGCCAGAATTCACATTTACTAAACTTGGCGTACAACTTCTTTTCCCTAAGTATCTGTAGAACCTGCCTCAAGTGCGTCTCATGCTCCTCATAACTCCTCAAATAGACCAGTACATCATCAATAAAAATAACAACAAACTGTTCTAAGTATTGGTGAAGTACTCTATTTATTAGATCCATAAATACCGCAAGAGCATTCTTCAAACCAAATGGCATAACGAGGAATTCATAATGCTCGTATTTGGTCCTGAAAGTTATCTTCAAGACATCTTCTGCTTTCACTTTCACCTGATGATAGCCTAATCTGAGGTTAATCTTAGAATATACCCGTGTACCCTGGAGTTGATCAAACAAATCATCTATACGGGGTAGAGGATACTTGTTCTTGACTCTCACTTTGTTAATCTCCCTATAATCTATACACATCCTCATAGTCCCATCTTTCTTCTTCACAAATAATACTGAAAGCCTTTATCAAGCAAATCTTGTAACTGATTCTTCAATTTTGCCAACTCTGCTGGCGTCATTTGGTAAGGTACTTTGGAAATTGGCGTTGTACTTAGAAGCAGATCAATAAAAAATCTACCTCACGATTAGGTGGCAAGCCTGGTAACTCATTAGGAAACACATCTATAAATTCTTCACTACAGGCATACTAGTAAGCTCCAATTCACTCCCTGACATTTCCTTCACAAGTGCCACAAATCCCTGACAACCATTCAACAATAGTCTCCTTGCCTGAATAGCTTAAACTAACTGAGGTCTGAATATCACTTCTCGTGCATGACAATCTATTCTAGCAAAATTAGGTGCTAGTCAATCCATACAAAATATTACATCTAACCCATGCATATCCAGTACTATTAAATTAGCAAAAAATATTTTTCTCTGAATATCAACTGAACAACCATGGAGCACCCTACTACACCTTACTACTGACCCAGTCAATGTAGATACCAACAGTACAGTGTCTAACCACTGTGTTTCTGCCCCACATAGTCTAGTGCACTCTAGAGACACAAATGAGTGTGTGGCTTCTAAATCAAATAATACAATAAATTTAAAGGAAAACATGCTAACCATACCTGTCACCACGTCACCGGCTTACTTAGCATCACTCAACGTCAAAGCAAAAACTCTGGCTAGAGTCATATTCCTCTACTGGCCTCCACGTGGTACCTGATAACCTCCCCGATATGGTCTAGGAGTTGGAGCAGCATCCGGTGGTGTAGGGCAATCTCACACTAGATGTCCCTGTCTACCACAACGATAGAAGATGGCTCTCCCTACTCGACACTCTCCCCAGTGTCTCCTCCCGCAAGCCTGACAAATAAGAGGATTTTGCACCGTCTGAACTTGAACCTCACGATTCCTAGTTTCCTGCATTCGTCCTCTGCCATAGTTTCCTCTCATCCACTGACCCAGCCTATGACCCTACTGGTAACCTAAAGATGCAGATCTCTTCTTCTATCCCTGCTCCTTTACATCCATATGCTCACCAACCTCTGCCAAGGCTGCTCTGTCGACTAACTCAGTAAAGTCCTGAATCTTTAGTACCACTACCTGCTTGAATATGCCTTTCCTCAATCCTCTTTCAAACTGTCTCACCTTTTTCACCTCATCGGGAACAATATACGGAACGAAACAAAAGAGCTCTATAAACTGCGCCACATACTGCTGGACCGACAACTATCCCTTCTTCAGACTCAAAAACTCCTCTACCTTAGCCTTCCTAATTGTAGCTAGAAAATATCTATCAAAGAATAACTCTTTAAACAGGTCCCATGTCATGACTATCGATGTCTTCCTCTACTACTCAAGAAGTCTCACAGCAGTCCACCACCTCTCGTCCTTTCCTGTAAGTTTATAGGTGGCGAAGAGGACACTCTGTTCCTCCGTAAACTGTAGCAGTACCAAGACTTTCTCAATCTCCTGCATCCAAGTCTTGGTGGTTGCAGGATCTACTCCCCTAAAAAAGTCAGAGGATTCATCTTAGTAAACTTCTCTATAGTGCACCCATGGCCTGTAGATGGACCTCCCTGCTCTCTGGAGCTCCTAGCGATCTCAGCCATAACCTACTGAGCCACGCTGCGTAATACTGCGTCAAAATCAGTCCCGGCTGCACTCGAGGGCCTTGCTCCATCACTGCCACTCGCATAGGCACTACCTCCTCCTAGATCCATCCTGAAAAATAATAAACATAACTTAGGAACCCTATACTTATAACTCACACACCAAACATAGTTCCCCATCTTAACTTCCTCAACTAAATTCTAACTCCAGTCCTATATTCTAGGAACACAACCAGACAATAGTTTACTATCGTTTTTCTGAAATCGTCACCCCAGGAAAAACACAGAAACCACCATGGAAGTCCTACTTCTAGACTATAGAACGAAACCTTAAATCATTTTCCTATACTCTAGTATCATTTCCACTTCACTCTAAAGCCTACAAAACCAAGCAACATAGGCTCTGATACCAAATTATAATGACCTTCTTATTTTACCATTTTTTTTCCTTCCATAACCACAAAACCAATACAATAAACCCAGCAAATCATAATCAACTTGAACCTGTGGGTCACACGGATACATCAGAAACACAACATGGAAGCCTCAGCAGCATGAAACATAAAATCATATACATCCTAACGTACCATTTAACACAATATGAGAGTTTACTATGACCATCATATAGGTACATACATCTCAAAAATATCCAAAATAGTCCTAAGGTCTCCACCTAGAAATCTGTCTAACCCTAGCAAAAACTTACCCTTCAGATAGGGTAGATCAACTATAACTATCTCTGCGGAGCTTTATCCGCTCTCTTATCAGGGGCTCCTGAAATGTTTATGTAATTTGGGGTGAGACACCTCTCAGTAAGGAAAATAAACTAATACCAATGTGTGGCAACATGAGTATTTCTGTGTTATACATAAAAGCATACATAATCATATTTAGTAAAACCATCTATATCATTTCTGGGAAAAACATGTATAATAATGGCATGGCAAAACATACTAGATTTCCATAGGCATATTTCCTCTCATATAATATTAATACAAAAACAACCCTGGAAGGTTAGCCGGCTGGTGTCATGTCTTACCCCCACATGACTGGGTTGTGTGGCCCGAAGGCGGGACCTGACAATGGTTGGCCGACCACTATCAAGTCAAAGTAAATGTCTGTAAGTATGATGGGTCTACCAGACCTGGTCTGTACACCATGGGTGCCAACACTTAAATAAACCATATCAACTATCCATCCTCACACTGCCCTATACGACAGCGATAACACAATATCATGATGATCATGAACACATAGCTACGGTACCGTGCAAGTGCATGCCTAAACCAAGCCAACTAGGTTCTGATAACATGTAACATATTCCAAATTGTGATACATTACTATTCCATAATAATAACTATCAATTCAATATCATCATATCACATTTTATATATAATGTGAAAATCATCGGTCCGTACGCCGGCATTTCATATTTTATCAATCACGGCCCGTATGCCGTATCATATATCAATAAGAGGCTCGGCCCGTACGCTGGCATATCATATAAATGGCTCGGCCCGTACATTGGCAAATCATGTAACAAACTCGGCCCGTACATCAGCATATCATGTGAGAACATCCTCGGTCCATACGCCGGTATATCATATATAAAACTCTCGGCCCGTATGCCGGTTTATCATATAAAAACTCTGTATCATTTAGCATTTTCCTAGAAAACAGTAATTCATCATAAATTCTACTGATGCTACATAGAATGGGTATTACGTATATTTAGAACATATCGTCATTTATAGCAGTATTTCCCAACATAATGCATATATATATCTATATATATATATATATATATATATATATACATATATTTTTGTGAAATCAAATGCTATAAGATTATATATATTTTTTCATAAAACAACTAGTTTAGTTTATCCCCTTACTTGATTCCTAAAAAACCCCTAATATAATCAGTACTGCACCCGCAGGGTTCCCCGTTTAACACCCTGAAAAACAACATTTTCTAGAACAGAAATTCAGTATTTAAATGCGTACTACATTTTCTACAACTGTAGGGAAGGCCAAATAATGAATAAAAGTCTTGCCCTGAATTTGGGATGAAATCTAAACTAGCCCCACCGACGATCCACTCCAGTAGATTTGCAGGGAGCTTCGTCAGGAGTGTCGTGGTGGCTTCGGATCATCAATTCGGTGAAGAACAGACCCAGAAATTAAAAGAGAAGGGGTGGAAACCAAAAAGGAAGAGAGAGAAAGGTATTCCACATGAAAATCTGCTGAAAATTTGAGTTTAGTGCTATTTATACACTGGCCTTCCTCGACAAGCCACGTCACCTCGTCGACAAAGTCACGAAGGAAGTTTGTCGACGAACATTTGTTTCTCGTCGAAGAAATTCAAGGATGCAAAAATAGCCTCTTGGTACTTTCTCGTCGACGAAACGCTCCCTCGTCGACGATCCCCTCATGTTCTCTCGTCGATGAACCCCTATATTCGTTGACAAGGCACTATTACATTTTCCTTTTTCCCCCTTCTTTTATTATTTAAATACTATAGTTCTCTAGGTCACTACAAGAGAAATATCTACACTTTCCATTTTCCAATTATTGTATAATTATTATGGAGCAAATATTTAGGAGTAACTTGGGATCTTGTTTCTTGACTCATGTATATATATATATACACCCTTGTAATGTTGAATAATATATAAAAATATCTTTCTCCAAATTTAACATGGTATTAGAGCCCTAGATGTTCTTAATCTATTTTTTTTCTCACCTTCTTTGTCGCTGCCGCTGTCGTTCACTCAAGCCTTTCATCTCCCTATTTCCCACAACAACAGACAGCATTGGACGGCATGCTTCTCTCACAATCCATCTCTCTCTGCAGCTGACCCAACCCTGCTTCCCGATGGCCATCACTACCCTGAACTCCATCGTCGTCAATTCTCGTCACCCAACCCCAACGATATCTTCGATGCCATTCTCCCCAAAACTCCATTGCTAGTAGCAGATCTTCTAGTTTGCACTTGATGATCACCACCACATTCGCGTCTCCAATGCCATCCTTTTTCAGCTTCCTCAGCTCGTTTTTTTTTTAAGCTCCTGCCTTCTGGTCATCTTCTCTAGTGAAGAGCAGCAACAGCAGTTCTCTCGTTCCTCTCTCTTCCAGAATCTCTACAGTATCTCTGGCTCTTCTCATCATCTCTTATTTCAGTCGTCTTCGTATTCGGTGCTCGTAGCAGTCTCGAGTTGCCTTCTACTACAGCATCTCTGCTTATTGCTCCAACTATGGCATCATTATTGTCTTCGGATAGTTTTTCTGGCAGTAGATCCTCAAACTCATAGCCTCTCTATTTCTCCGGTCATCCCTCAGCATCTCCATCTATTGGTATCCAGTAGCTCTCAGATCTCTTTTTTGTTTATGTCTCTCTGTCTCGCATCTTTGCTCTCAACATCTCCACCTAGAAAAGGCTCCTTCACGGCACTCCGACAGTACCTTCGACTTCTATGATTAAACAATCACTGAATTTGCCTTTCTGTTCTTATGCCAAGATTATCAAATTGAAGATTTATATTTTTTTTGGCCATCACAGAGATCGGATTTGACCCGATTCGATGGTTTCATTCATCTGAACTGCTCTGACATTATAACCAACATCACATCTGGTTCTTCAATGGCTACAAATACTATCACAGGTTCTTCAACTTCATCTGAGATTGTTATCCCTGGTATCACCAACGAACAATACCGTCCACTCTTGGATCTTTTATTGCCCTTGAACACCAACTCTGCCAATTTTTCTGTTAAACTTGCCTCTTGTCATTCTGCTTCTTTTTCTAATACTGAATGGATTGTTGATTCAAGTGCCTCCAATCATATTACTTCCAATTTGTCTTCTCTTGATAATATTAAATTTCTTAATCAGTCATGCCCCATTAAGCTTCCAAATGGTGACATTGTTCCTGTAACTCATATCGACACTATACGTTTTTCTCCTAATTTCTCTCTTTCAAATGTTTTTGATGTGCCTTCATTAAATTTAATTTATTGTCCATCAGCAACTTACCACTGATCTCAATTATGTTGCTATATTTTTTCCTACCTTTTGTGTTTTTTAGGACTTATCAACAAGGAGGCTGATTGGAACGTATGAAGTATGGGATGAACTTTACCACTATAAATCTCCCTCCACCTCAGTTTTCCACTCTCAGTGTGCTTCTGACACTACTCTTTGGCATCAACATCTTGCTCACCCTTCAATTTCATGTATTCCGAAAATATTAAATATTTCTTGTTCTTATTTGCCTTGTGATGTTTGTGTTAGAGCAAAACACACTCGTTTACCTTTTTCTTTGAATATAAATAAGAGCATATTTTGTTTTAACCAAATTTATTGTGATACATGGGGTGGTTATCCTCTAGCTTCACTCTCTGGTGCACATTATTTTTTAACAATCATGGATGACTACTCGCGTGCTACATGGGTGTATCTTATGCGCATGAAATCTAATACTTTCACTTGCCTTAAAAATTTTTGCGCCATGATAAAAAATCAATTCAATTGCACTATTAAGAATGTGTGCATTGATAATGGTAGAGAATTTCTATTCACTCCACTTCAAACTTTTTTCCAAGATCAAGACATTTTTCACAAGCGCACATGTGTGGATACACCTCAATAGAATGGTGTTGCCAAGCATAAACATTGTCATCTTTTTAATGTGGCTCGGTGTTTACGTTTTCAAGCTAATCTTCCCATCTCTTTTTGGGGTGAATGCATTCTCACAGTCACTTATTTAATTAACCGCACTCCTTCACCCAGCCTCAATCATAAGTCCTCTTATGAACTTCTTCTTCATAAACCACCATCATATACATACTTGCGAGTGTTTGGGTGCTTGTGCTATGCCCAAACCACTCACCAACATCGCAATAAATTCTCTCCTTGTGCTCTTCAATGTGTTTTCTTAGGTTATCCTACTCATCATAAGGCTTATCATGTATACGATCTTGAAAACAAAAAAAATTTCATCTCCTGCGATGTCACTTTTGAAGAAAATGTTTTTCCCTATCATGTCATGCCTCTAACTCCTACATCTTCTCCAATCCTTCCCCTTCCTAGATATACACCATTCCTACACTTTACCTACCCAACCAACCACACCTACCCCTAGCCCCTCATCTCTCCCTCCTTCTCCCTTGGTATCCTCACCGACACCCTCACCCTCACCCCCTTCACCCATCTCTTCATGCTCACCCCCTTCCCCACCACCCCCTTCACCCATATCTTCACGCCTAAACGAGCTGTCACATATCCATCTTACTTGGATGATTATATCTACCCTATTTTACCAAAGTCCTCCACAGCTTCATAAGTTTCAAGATCTTCCTCAGGTACGGTTCATTGTCTTTTTTTTTTTTTATTATATCATTGTTTTTCTAATCAACATTTAGCTTTTCTTTCTGTTATGTCCCAACATCCTGAACCCACCTAATATTCTCAAGCTGCACTACACCCACATTAGCGTGATGCCATGGCTTCTGAAATCCAAGCCATAGAAGCCAACCATAAATGGGTTCTTCAACATCTCCCACCTGGGAAAAAAAAACCAATTGGCTGTAAATGGGTGTTGAAAACAAAAATTCGAGCCGATGGATCCATAGAGCAACACAAAGCTCACTTGGTGGCCAAGGGCTACGCTCAGGTAGAAGGTTTGGATTATCATGATACTTTTTCTCCGGTTGCTAAACTATTTACTGTTAGATGTGTTCTTGCAGTGGCTACAACTTGGAATTGGCATCTCCTTCAATTGGAGTCAACAACACTTTTCTCCATGGTGACCTCGATGAGGAGGTTTGTATGACCCCTCCACCGGGTTATTGCAAACAGGGGGAGACTTGTGTTTGTCGTCTTCAAAAATCACTTTATGGCCTTAAGCAAGCCTCTCACAATTGGTTCTCTAAATTATCTTCTATTTTACTTGCTGAGGGTTTCACCCAATCTCAGGCCAATCACCCTCTCTTCACCCATTCTAGAGGTCAGTCTTTTACTTTCATATTCTTGTTTATGTTGATGACATTCTCATGGCAGACAATGATCTCTCTGATATTAGTACTTTCAAAGTCATGCTTAATCAAAAATGCAAACTAAAGGATCTTAGAAAACTGAAATATTTCCTTGGCCTTGAATTTGCTCGCTCTCCCACTAGCATATTTCTTAATCAACAAAAATATGCTCTTGACATCCTCACTGATAGCGGTCATCTTGGTGCTCATCCTGCCAACTTTCCCATGTAACAAAATCTCAAGTTCAATAATACTAATGATGACCTTCTCTCCGATCCTAACTCATTTCGGTAACTCGTTGGACGTTTAATATATCTCACCATCACTTTTCCCGACATTGTATTTCCAATCAACATTCTTAGTCAATTTGTGCACCAGCCCAGACAACCACATTATGATGCTGTTATACATGTTCTTCAATACATTAAGGCATCTCTAGGCCAAAGCTACTGCCAACACTCTTCAAGTCTCATCCTATTCTAATTCGGATTGGGCTAGTTGTCCTCTCCCTCACCACTCCACCATTGGTTTTTTCATTCAGTTGGGCACTAGTCCAATTTCCTAGAGCACTAAGAAACAAACTACAATCTCTCGCTCCTCCGCCGAAGCTGAGTACCGGGCACTTGCTTCCACTACCTGTGAACTTACATGACTCAAAACTCTTTTAAATGATCTTGGTGTACCACATTCCCAGCCTATACTCTTATATTGTGACAACCAAGCGGCTCTTCACATTGTCCAGAATTCTATTTTCCACGAGCGTACAAAACATATAGAAATTGATTGTCATATTGTTCATGAAAAGTTATGAGCTGGCCTCTTCTTCACTAAGCATATTGCTACCCACAATCAGCTTGTTGATAACTTCACCAAAGCTTTGGGTCATGAATATTTCCAAGACTTATCATGCAAGTTGGGCATTACGGATCTCCATGCTCTAACTTGAGTGGGAGTACTTTCCATTTTTCAATTATTATATAACTATTATAGAGCAAATATTTTGGAGTAATTTGGGATCTTGTTCCTTGACTCATGTATATATATATATATACACCCTTGTAATGTTGAATAATCACTACAAAAAATGAGGTTATTAGTGACTTTTTTAAACCGTCACTAATACTCACAAAATCGTCACTACTAGTTTTGGTGACGGTTCTACGAGTATTAGTGACGGTTTTCATTTTGTCGCTATACCTGCTATTACTAATACTTATTAGTGACGAATATATAAAACTATCACTAATAATAGATTATTAGTGACGGTTTCAAACTGTCACTACTAATACAGTATTAGTGACGGTTCCACTCCGTAACTAAAGACCGAAACCCGTCACTATAGATTCAAGACAAGATCGATCAAAAACCGTCACTAATGCCCCACTATTAGTGACGATTTTAAATTTGTCACTAATTCTCTATCATTAGTGACGGTTTATATACGTCACTATTGTTGCATTATTAGTGATGGTCTTATGTTCGTCACTATTACTGCATTAGTAGTGACGGGTCCTAAACCTTCACTATTTGCTTAGTAATAGTGACGATTTCTAAACCATCACTATTACTCATTATTAGTGACGCTTTTATGTTCGTCACTATTACTGCATTAGTAGTGACGGGTTCTAAACCGTCACTATTTGTCTAGTAATAGTGATGGTTTCCAAACTATCATTATTGCTCTTTAGTACCGTTACTTAAGACTTTAGTGACGGTTTTAAACCGTCACTAAAGATATAGTATTAGTGACTATTTTAAAACCATCACTAATACTTAAATTGCACAATTAATACTAGTGTGTATTTTTTTCCAATTATTAATTCCTATAAAAATCTTATTCAAATTAATTCCTGTAAAAACCATAATTGCAATTCAAATTTAAGTACAAATATATTATACAAATTCAAATTCAAATTCAAATTCAAATACAAATATATTATACAAATTCAAATTTAAATACACAACATTATAAAAATTCAAATTTAAATGCATCTCATTTGTTCAGATAAAAAAAAAAATAGAAAGCTCCATCCAAACTACATGACATCGTCCTCACGTTGTCACAGTTGCAAACCCTACAAATTAAGAAAGTTAGAAAAATTAGTGTACGATTTTTGAAAATAAATCACTACGTAGCACATATACAAGCATGAAAAATAAATCACATCAACATCAGATTGTAGAGGAGGAAATAATCCACCCCTCAATCAGTACACACCAATACAAAGAATGAAAAACACAGCAACAATGCAAATTAGGCAGCGCACACTTGCACAAAGCAACACTATAGAACTTCAAAGGTTAAGTTCAAAAAGCAGTCACGACTACAGAATTCAGTATTCTAGGAGAAATCACAGATATACATATCCTCGGATGACTGCAGGCACTTAAGCAGCCGTGCTGACACTCAATAAACAATCTAGCAGCAGGTCGAAGCATTTGCAAGCAGGGCTAGGTGATCACGTACACACACACAACATCATTACAGTATCTTCACTTGACAACCAATTAGAAGAAGAATCAGAAACATTTGTAAGTTGTCTTATGCTGAAATTTAGCATCACTCTTAAAAATCTTTTTCCAAACAGAACTAGAGAGGAGTTTCTCAAGATGTATGCTGATATTCTAGAAAGTATATTTTTCTTTTCATTGTTTTCATTAGTTCATTACATTGATTCTAGGGCCCATATCTAAACAAACAAAGGACTCACTTGCAAAGAGTTTTAGGGGATGACAATGTATTGATTGTCAAATTTGCTAATAGAGAGATAGACCTCAGCACTTCGGCGACCTATTCTGGTAATCATTACACTGCCCACAAAAGTATTGCAAAGGAAGAAATTCTTGTAGGTTTACGTTGTTATCGATTTTTTGGTGAGTTTTTCGTCTCCCATTCATTCATGCTTTTGGTTTGATTTATTTTGAAAATTTATGTTGATGAAGTCTTTTAAAAAAGAATGATTGATAATATGGGTTTTGAATTTTAAGCTTAATCTCAACTCAGTGGCAAGCTCCCTTAAAGTTTTGAACTAATCAATATAAAATATGGAATGAACCCCTTGGCTTTTCTATTATGTTATTTGGAATGAGGATTCTTCTGTTTACTGAATTTTAAATTTTGGTTAGGAAAAGAAATAAACACAGTTACTTTCCTTTTTAATATATTTTATCCTTGCCGAGATGGGGATTCTTATTTTCCCCATCAACCCATTTGTCACTTTAAACTCAAGCTTGTCTCAATTAAGCTCGAGTTGATAAAAAAGTAGTATTCAACATTTTACACTTTTATACAATATATATTTATATATATATATATATATATATATCACTTAAATAATATTAAAATAGTAAAAATATGAATGCTTAATTAGGCTCGCATATGTCATTACAAATCTTAAATTCAACTTGTCAAACTACTCAAGTAGAATCAAGATGAGTTGAGTTCTAGCACAAATTGAGCATGGTTACACCCCTAGTTGCAGGTCAACAATGTAATCAAACCTTTAAAAAATATAGGCATGGTATTTTTTTGCATTGCAACTGATTGGCTGGTTTTTTACTTGGGTTCTCACGTTTGGTTGTAATGAATTTGAAGCAATTCAAGCGCTTTAGAATTAATTTACAAGAATTATGTAGATGCCACAGGAAATGAAAAACCTTGCTTTAAAAAATATAGTGCATCTTTGACAGGTAGTTATTGTGCATAAATATATTTATTCTAGTAATTAAGGGCGACTTGTAACTTTGGTGACCCTAAGGTCACGGGTTTGATTCCCCCTTAAAGCATTACACCAGTGAATTACTGATGGTGTGTCAATGAGGGGGCAGTTTTCACCTCCCAAATTTGGTGTCACACCATAATGTCTAAAGTAACGCGATGGTGGCTGAAATCCCCAAGTTATAATAAAAAATAAAAGCTATGGACCGGGGGTAGGGAGGATTCTACCACGCGTTGCATGTTTGGGACGTACATGAATAAGACACGACTGGGAATTAGTGGAGGCCTCCCCCAGTATATCTCCATATACACTCATTCATATATATATATATATATATATATATATATATATATATATATATTAGGCATCAAGTTTTTTTTTTTTAATCTGTCTTTTACATCATAGGGGTCCCATGATGTAAACTAAATACTGAAAACCCGATATATGTCTAAGGGTCCATCAAAATTTGCAAGTGTAGTAGAGGAAGATTCATAATGCAGTAATGGGCCGAGATATGCTATGTGTTTCATCGGGTTCGAAGTGCCTCACGGATGGTTCTTGGATCCTAGATACCAAATGCTCTTACCACATGACAACAAATAGAAAATGTTTTGACACCTACATGTCAGTTAATGCTAGTTGTATTTTGACTGGAAATGATATTTAATGCAAAATATTTAGTATTGGAAATGTTGAAATCAAAATATATGTTGGTGTTGTGAGAACCATATGTGATGTAAGGCATGTATCGGGTCTAAGAAAGAATATTATTTCATTGAATGCTTTAAACTGTAATGGGTATAGTTACAAGTCTGAAAGTGGGGAAATGAAAGTGTGGTGACTCGATAGTAATGAAAGGAGAAAAGGTAGCGGAAAATATCTGTGCATTGTAGGGTGTTATAGTTGTAGGTGGAGCTGCAGCTGTAGAAACTGAATCAGATGTTGTGGCGTATGCGGTTATGGCATATGGGTGACTATATGTATTCAAATGTTTAAGGACCGGTGAGGATGACATCACAGGGCACACATATGTTTTTCGTGGCTGTATCACGAAAGGTCTTGGTTTATCTCATGTGGCACAAGTCTTATGTGTTTCCCAAGTTTAACTTGTGATTGACGTGGAGAACCAGATGAGGAGAGAGATAACATATATGGGACAATACAATTTTTCTTCGGTAAAATTATAGAATTAATTTTAGTTAATATTATTCAAAAATATATGAATATATATACAGTTTTACATTTCTATTTACATATATTATATGCATTAAAATTAGAATAAGTGATTGTTTTCTCACCTACCTTCCACCAAAAATTTCAAATATTAAAAAATTATAATTACATATGAATATATACTTTTATGTAAATATATAAACGCATTTAATTTAATAACTGTTCAACTTTTCATATGTTATAAAATAAAATATTTGAATTTTACTCAAATTTTACATTTTAGTTCCTCATTCAATATTCTTGCTATTAATATTTGGATTTTATTTTTCTTAATTAATTTTACATTTAAATTGATCTACCATAAGATATTTATGTCATACATACATGTCCATAATATTTGTAAATTTTTACGTATTACATACACATTATATTATTTTTTTTATGAATTTATCAATTTTTTTTTCAATTATGTTGAACAATTAATATAAAATAATGTGTTAAATTATGATATTATTGTCAAAAATAATTATTGATATATATATATATATATGACAATTAATCTCGCTAAAAGCACACAAAAAGTTAAATCTAAATATTATTTGTATTATGTGTTTCAAAAGTAATGTTTAATGAAATAGTATATTCCAAATATGTTTCTCGTATGCACCTTTACTAATGTTAATGTTGTATTTACATTCAAGTTCTATGCTAAAATGATATATCGTTGTAATTTTATATTATTAGAACTGATATATCTTAAGATTTGAATTCTCTCATAACCAATGTTCGTTATCAAAATTTAGAACTCAAATTTATTTTTGATCTTTGGGGCAATTTTTATTCTCTTGAAAACAAAGTTAATCATTTCCATGTCAACTACGTATAATTCAAACTTTTAATCTTTCTTTTTTAACTTATTTCACATGCAGACACATGGCACAAACAAATTTTTTTTCTCTCATCCTCTTTTAATGTTTGATGCAAGTGGACCCATCTTCTTCTCCTTATTTTCTTTTCATCTGATTTTTTTTTTTTTTCTTTTTTTACATGATAGCTAGACCTCCAGTAGAAAAATGGAGTCCTATTGTTGGCCTCCATTCAGAATTCATCTTCGGCAACTAATGGTGAAAATTTTCCCCTTTAATTAAATAGATTTGATAACTTCTTTAAATAATTCTTTCATATTGTTAAATTTATCAGCTAATCAAGGAAGCTAAGCTAATATATTTTTTAAGTTATTTAATTAGCAATTAATTGCTCTAAAAATATACAAAAAGTTACACTTAAATATTGTAATTATTCTATGTTTCAACGTAATGTTTAGTTCCATACTAAAATAATATATTGTTGTAATTTTGTATTTTTCAAGTTCTTTGTTGACCGACAAAATTAGGTTGATATGTTTTTGTTGTTATTTAATTGGCAATTAATCTTACTAAAAATACAAAAAAAAATTATTCATAAATATTTTTTGTCATATTTATGTTTTAAAGGTACTGTTTAATGAAATTGTTTATTTCAAATATGTTTTTCATATACATCTTTACTAATAATAAGATTATATATACGTTCAAACTTCATATTATAATTATATATTATTACGATTTTGTATTATTATCATTAATATTAATATTTAGATTTATTTTTTAATTTATTTTATATGTATTTTTTTTTTCTTTCGTATTATTCTGCCGAAAAGTGTGAATAGTCTTTTCAATATAATATTGAACAGATTATAGGAAAAGTATACATTATAGGGTTCTTTTTGACAAAATTTTCCAACTGCATTTTTTCTTTTCGACAAAAATTTCTAACTTAGACTTTTTGCTCCATTTTCTAACTATGTGACACTTAAAAATCAAATTTTCACTTGTGCAATTAATATTGCAGTATGAAAAATGGAACATAGGTTCAAAATAGTTTTAATTAAAGCTTATTATGTTTTGCAAATGTCATATAACTTTGACAATCAAGTTAGTGTACTAATTTTTAGTTTATGCTCATTTGACTTTGTTGGAATAAGTTCTACCTTTACGTTTAAGAAGGCTCTCTACTACTAATTATTCACTTGGTAATTATGATTGTCTGTAAAATTGCTTCCACTTGTTGAATTATTTAATTTCACTAAAAGTTGACATTAACAATTTATCATATTAAAAGTTCCTTCTAGAACTCATGAAAGTGATACTAAAATCACTTGAATTATCTTTTTATTGTAAAATAGACTAGACTTCTTTTATTAATGAAAGAGTATAAATCTAACGGTTTAGCATCATGTGTATGGTATATGAATAATTAATAATTTTTTGAAAAAAAATTAAACCTAAGGAAAACGTAAGCCTCTTATACATTAAATGAATTAACGAGGAATATATAAAAATAGTTATTACTCATATTTTCAAAATTTTCATTATATTCCATCTTATTTTAAGAAATAACTATTTCATGAACCAAGCGAGCCATAACTTCATATTATTCAATTGAAAGAAAGAGTGAGATGGATGGTTATAATGTAAGGTTAAGGACCTTGTTTTGTTTTGCTTTCTTCTCTTTACTATCGTTTCTCTATTACCCCTCCAGTAACTCTCCAGTGGGCTCAACACTGCTCTTTCTAAACTCTCTCCTTCTCTATTTTTTAATCGCTCTTCCTCCTCCTTGAGGGATTCTTTCACTCTCCAGAGTCCCCTTGCTCTCCCTTCAATCTCCCTATTTATAGGCTAAAGGAGGGGAACAAAGCTCTGATTAGCTTCGGATTTTCTTGAAGGCAGGGGTAGTATGGTGGAGTAGGCTTTTGGGAGCCTATTGAGTTTTCAACTGTAGGGTGGTGGAGCAAGTAGGAAAAGGGGTTGCATGTAGGGAGGAAGGTAGCGGAGCAGGTGGTGGAGCAAGGAGGGAAAGAGAGTTGTCTCACTACAAAAAAAAGGTTTTTAGAGATGAAAGTATTAGTGACGGTTCCAATTTTGTGTGCCACTAAAACCAGTTCTCCTGCTCAAACCATCACGGGAAATCACTTTTCGCGCGGAAACTATCTTGGAAAAATATTAGCGACGTTTCTTGGGGTATTAGGGACGAATTCAGGGCATCACTAAAAGGCAGTTATTAGTGATGGTTCACTTACCATCACTAATAGTATTATATTAGTCACGGTTCCATGAGCCGTTACTAATAACGCATGTTGACTGAGAAAAAGTCAACAATAGTAGTGACGGTTCTAAGAAATCGTCACTAATAATGCATTATTAGTAACGGCTTTATTAAACCATCACTAATAGTATAGTATTACTATTGATTCCTTAAACTGTCACTAATAATGAATTTGTCAACTAAGAAAAAGTCAACGATATTAGTGACGATTTATGTCAACCGTCACTAATAGTCGGTTTATAGCGACAAATTTGTTCAATGGTCACTAATAGAATTTTTTATTTAAAAAATATAAAAACAATTGATTTAACTATATTAGTGATGGTTTAGAAAAACCGTCACTAATAGTCTGTTATTAGTGACTTTTTATGCAAACCATCACTAATAACCTGGTATTAGTGACGATTTATGAAACCGTGACTAATAATGCATTTTTTGAAGAAAAAGTCAACTATATTAGTGACGGTTTAGGATAACCGTCACTGATAGTGTATTACTAGTGATGAATTTATTGAACCGTCACTTATAGTCATGTATTAGTTCTGTCACCAATAATACATTTTTTGACTGGGAAAACAAGTAGATTAGCTTATAGATAATCCAAACCTAAAAGTTAGGCCTTCCCACTGAGACAGAGGTGGCCAAGGAATCACCTCAATTGTCGTGCCAAACAAAGACCCATGTGAGCCCTATTAGTATTCTAGGTCACCTAAGTGGCCAAGATGTACAACAAATGAGAATTTAGATGAGTTGAAAATAAAATACAATGAGAAGAGCATGTCCTAGGTTTAATGGGACCAGAGTGCTTACACATCATATTATATATAGCTTTTCCCCCAATTAGGAAGTCCCAGTTAATTTCATCATCTACAGATCAAAGATTTTTCCAGTTTCTTTGAGACAGACTTTGTAGTGTTATTCAAATTAGGCTTGGTGGAAGCATTACTCATTTTTTGGGTCTTGAAGATCTTTTCTCACTTTTCATAATAGAAGTAACCTCATTCAAATTTGAAGGAAAGATCTATATGTCTGGCCATGGACTAGGATTTTTATTAACATAGTGGACTGAAAAAATGGAAGAGATATCATTGATCAATAGAGAATATTGGTTGAAAAGATTATTTAAATTTAAACCTTTTCAAGTTCATACCTTTTGGAATGACCGTGTATAGACCAGGGAAGGTGTGGTAAAGTTATGCAATGATTGGACTGATTTTTTAAATGCAATAGAGTTTGAGAGATCTTTTAAAGTTCTTCATCACGTACAATAAAAGGAATGGGATGCACAAAAGAGAAACAACCCACCTTTTTCAAATGTTTATGCATATATGGGTGGATTCCTCGTGAAGATGATTACAATTCAACAAGGCCACCAAGCTAAGAGTCTATCTTCATAGCAGTGGACAAATAAAAAGAGTTGTTGATATTGTCCAATAAGCAATATTTGGCACCATAAATGAGAATCTAGATGGAATTGAAGATAAAATACAATGACAAGAGCATGTCATAGGTTTCCTACGCACAGGGCCTTTACACATCATATTATATAGCTTTTCCCCCAAGGAAGTCTCACTTTCATCATCTGCGGCATATTTTTCCAGTTTCTTTGAGACAAACTTCATAGTATTAATGTGCGAAGGCTGCAAGGAAGCATTACTCATTTTTAACTTCTTGAATGAATTAGGTCTTACATATCTTTTCTCACTTTTCCTAATATATAGAAGCAACCTCTTTTAAATTTGAAGGAAACTGCGTGCTTTGTTCAAATGTCTATGCAATCCTTAAAAAAAATGTACTGGCGATGTCTTTGTATCCGGTCTGTTAAGAAGGCATAGGTCTATTGTTTGTGAAGGATCATCCCTAGCCAATAGGTCCTTGCAAGGTACCAAAGAAGGAGGAAAGCTTCTTTAGGGAAGGTCAGATAAGAGAGTGTGGGGACCCAAAGACCATTGATGAATGGGAAAAGAGGGTTCTAGTCCAAGTTTTTTATGGGTGCATCGACTAAACCATACTTTGAGAGAAGGAGGGACTAGAGACCTTGGATCATTTTATGATTGGTTTTATTAATGGTGTGATTAAGGATGTTATCCTAGATTTCACTTGGGAGATTCTAAACTAGGTTTGAAAGAGATGAGGAAGATAAGGATGCCATGAGGGTGAGAACTTGAGGATGTTTTGTTTGCCTTGAGAGGAAGTCACTGTGGATATTGTGCTTTCATTTGATGCGCTTAACTTCGAATTTATACTGCGAGAACCAATTAGCCAATCTAAGGAGTTGTTCCTGTGAGAGGATCTTCTACTTGAATTGGATCATCTTTGGGAAGGATGACATATCCATCTCAATAAGAAAAGCATGTCCAATTAAATGGAACTCAAAATTTTCAATCCCTCTCTTTACCACAAAAATCTCTTTGAAGGTGGAGTGATAATGCGATTCTGATTCTTTGAAAGCTCCACCCTTGTATCCACAGATATGTCTAGTCCCATCCTTTTTTTCCTCTATTAAAGCTACTCCCCAGTAGAAATCACTGGCATCAGTTTGCAGGATTATTTCCTTTGTCAGAAATCTAGAGTGGTGGCAATGTTGTAGCCATTGCTTTTAGTGATTTAACTACTTCTGTGTGTTTGGCTTCCCAAGGTGGGGCATCTTTCTTTTTCAAAAGCTGGTGAAGTGGTGTTGTGTAAGTTTCCTGCTTTGGGACAAAGTCTGCCATGTAATTGACAATACCAAGAAACTGTTGTAATTGCTTTGTCATAATCTGACTTTCTGGAAAGATGCTAAGTTTTGTAGTATGTGGTTACAACTCATATTTCCCCAAGCTAATCTTCATCCTAAGGAAATCAACTGTCTTGACACAAATAATCATTTTCTTTTCTGACAACATGATTTCCTAGTGCTCCACTATGTCGATGAACTGATTCAGAAGCTCAGCATGTGATGTGGCATCTTTTGAGAACAAGATGATATCATCAATATAAACCAAGGCATGATGGAGTACATGTTGTAAAATCTTGATCATCACCCTTTGGAAAATGGATAGGACCACTTTAAGCCCAAATGGCAAAACGGTCCATAGGTAGTGGAAATTGGGCATGCAGAAAGTCGTCTTGGACCTATCCTCTAGTTGGATGCCCAGTTGCCAAAAACCCATTTTAAGTCAAACTTTGAAAATATTTGGGCCTCCAATAGTTGTGCAAATAGAAAAGTCATGTTTGGCATAAGAAACTGGTCATTAGCGAAGAAATGGTTAAGGGACTAGTAGTTGATGACGAGCCGAAGTTTCCCTCGAGTTTGTTCAGCACTTTTGTTGACATAAAAGGCTTCACAAGCCCACTGTGACTTTGTTGGTTTAATGAGCCCTTTCCCTTGGAGTTTGGCCAATTCTTCTCGGGCCAAGGAATAGTGTTTTGGATTCATCCCCTTGTGACTGGCTTTAGTTAGGTTGATGTCTTCGCTCTTCTTGAAGGGGAGACTAACATAGAAATCTGGATTCTTCCATAATGACTTTGGGCACTTCTCTAGAAACTCACTATGATAATTAGCACAACTTTTCTGAATTAAACAAGCCTTAATCTCCTCCAAGGACTGAGTGATCTAAAATAGATAAGGAGTCTTGGTCCATTGTAACAAATATGATCTAAATTTCAAACCTTGGGTTGTCTGCTAACTTTGTTTAAGTGCTGAATGATATCGAATCCGATGAGCAAATCTTTATTTGAAAGGTTTGATCCAAAGAATGTTGCCTTGATTAAGCATTCAAGATGAAGCTTAATATAAATAGGCACACTCTTTAATTTGACCTGGAAGTGCTCTCCATTTTCTGCTTTGAATCCTTGGTTGCAAGGTTTCCATTTATCTTTTGGGAGAATGTTAGCTTTACTGTGATCCCAAAAGGGGGGTGAGTTGGTTTTTTTAAAATTAATGTCCTAGTTCAATATCCTAACAGCGGTATTTTCACAACCCTAAAGTCAATCTAGTGCAAGTAAAATAAATCAATTGCAATATGTAAATAGCGCAATTTAATCAACTAAGCATGCACCAGAAAGCAATAAAGAAAAAAGTGACACCATGAAATGTTATCGAGGTTCAGCAAATTGCCTACATCCCCGCCTTGGCTAACAATCACAAGGATTACCACTATAATGCTCACTTAAATGGGTGGAGCGGCACCTAAACAACCAGGTTAAATAGCATAGGGCTGACCTCAACCTTTACACACAATCCTTACTGGACTAGATTACTTCCCCCTCAGACCACGCCTGAAATACGACAATATGTTCACAATAATGAAACTGGTACAGTGATTATGCTTTCATGTAAAGTAAATTTGTACCCAATATAACCAATCACATACACCACCAAATGATATAATGAAGTAAGCTCAATTTGGTCTAAAATGTCTACTCTCAAATATTTATGCAAGCATTGCAATCAATGCGCGAGAGTGCAAATAATATAATCTTTGTTTCAAAATAATTATTTCAATCACAATGCTCAAACAAAGATACTAGCCACACTTCAGATATCTCAACAAATGATTTTTCTCAAAATATAAGCCTCTAGAGATATTTAGATTTTGTTTGCAAAAATGGTTTGATCTTTGTGTTCAAAAGATAATACTAATCAAAGAATATTGCAACAAAGATCTTTAGAACATAAGAAAATATCTCTCCAAGAATTTTTCTCAAAATGAAACACACAAGATATTTAAAAATGATTTGAAAATATTTTTAGCAACCAAAATCGAATGAGAACTCCTTAAGATATTGCAATAATAGTGTTGTTGACCTTATAGGTCATATCCCTATTTTGATTATGAAAAATACTCAGGTATTTAATGTCTTCTGAGTTGATGTGCAGGTATTCCAATTGGCAGATCATAGTGATAGCACAAAGAGGAACTAAAGCTGAAGGCCCAATTTACGATTGTATTGTATTTCATTTCTATGCGAAGGGTCTGTAATAGTAAATAGGGATTGGTTTGTAATAAGCTCACACACATCACATGCATAATCTAATAGGTAAGCTCAAACCAACCATAAACTAAAAATGACCTTAGAAAGACCTTAGGGAATACCCTTCGGTCGACCGACATCAAATTTTTTCGGTGTCTTCAAAAAAACCTAAAAAGGACCTTAGGACAATCACCATTACACTTGTATGTGTTAGGCACTTGAATAGGGTGATTGTGGAATAAAACAGGACTGAAGTACACAAGTTATGCACTTTTGGTCGACCAACCTATACAGATCATTTTGCCCCTGGTTAACCGAATCAGGTCTGGGTCAACATGTTGATCGCAGTCCAGTCGACCGAGCTTCTAAAGCTCATTTAACCCCGGTCGACCGAATACCCTTAAAGTCAATAGTTTAACTTCCTAATCGACCGAGCAAAATTTGTATTACACCAACCTGGTCGACCAAGGGTCCTCGAGAGTTGTCCCAACGGTCTGGTCGACCGACAGGCTTAGTTCAAATCAGACTGGTCGACTGAACCTCACAAATGGGAAAATCGCCTTAGGAAATATAAGTCCAGTCAACCAACCAAGTTAGTTCATTTCAATCCCGATCGACCGAACCATGCAAAAGGCTTCGGTTTTAAAGGTCTGGTCAACCGACCAAGGCAGCTCATTTTTGGCCTAGTCGACCAAACCATATGAGCTTGGGTCGACCGAAAATGTTTCTGGTCGACCGGTGCTCTCGGGTTGCCCTGCATTTTTATCGCAATTAAATATTTTTAAATAGGGTTACTTAGGGTTAAAATGATTTTAGACAATATTAAAAATACCCTACACGTCCTAACGGCTATAATTCTTCCAACATCTATAAATAGCCCATCATTTGCAAAGATTAGTAGTGGATTAACAATCTTGATTAGGAGAAATTCTCTGAAAATCCCAAAATCCATAATACTCATCTTTGAGCCTTCAACACTTATTCTTACTAGATCTTACTTCTCAAATACTTTCGTAAGTGTGATTTAAGTGTTGTTGTTTCTTAAAGATTGCTCTCTTAAGATTGTGTTTGTGTGAAATTATTTTATTTGAGAGCACATCCTCAAGTGTTCTTAGGGGGCTTTATCAATAAGTCTTTCTTAAGAAGACTTCGTTGGAGCTTTTGATTTTAGTTGCAAAAATTCTTTTCAAATCACTTTCAAATATCTAGTGTGTTTCATCTTGATAAATCTTTGAAGAGATATTTGTTTTTGTGATAAAAATCTTTGTTGCAATATTCATTGATTTATATCATTCGTTGAATACAAAGATTAACTCTTTTTGCTAACAAAACATATATATTTCTTGAGCAACATACGATTGAGAAGATCTGCTAGTTGAAGTATATATAAGGATTGATTGATATCTTTGTTTAAGCATTTAGATTAAACATCTTGTGATACAAAGATCATATAGGTTTATACTCTCATACACTCATTACACTGATAACAAATACATTTGAGAGTTGAAATAATAGACCACACTATATCTTATTTGTGGTGTATGTGATTGAGCGTATCTAGGTATACATCTACTTTACATGAAAGCATAACCACTATACCATTTGATTGTATTTCAAATCTGTTGTATTTCCAAGCACAGGCCTAAAGAGGGAGACTAGCCCTGCGAAATAGTCCTGTATTTGCTTAGACCCGGTTAGGAAAGTTAGGTGCACCATCCTGTTAAGGTGTAGATTGAGGTCAGCCTCGCTAATTGACCTGATTGTAAAGGTTGAGGTCAACCCTGTGCTAATTGACCTGATTGTAATCAGTGCTGCTCCACCCGTTAAGTGAGCCTTTAGTGGAATCCTCGGGCTTACGACCTAGAGGCGGGGACGTAGGCACAGCTGGCCGAACCCTGATAACATATCGCGTGTTTGTTTATATTTTCACACTCTATATTTACCACACGTGTATGTTATGGTGTGAATGATGCATATGATTTAAATTTTTGTACATTATATCTACTTGCGCATTTGGGATTGTATAGAAAGACCCTAGGTAGCCAAATCATATTGATTTCTGATTTAACCTAGGAGAAAAGTTTAAAATTCTAATTCACACCCCCCCCCCCTTCTTGGGAATACACCAATTCCAACAAGTGCAATACTGAGAAGCTCAAGTGAAGTCTTCTTAGGGAAGACTTATTGATAAAGTCTCCTAAGAAAACTTGAGGTCTTGCTCTTAAACAAAATAATCTCAATCAATCACAAACTGGAGAGAGCAAATCTATAAGGCAAGAACACTCAATTCACACTTACAAATGGATTTTTGGCAATATGGCAAGGTACGTATGAGTGTAGGATGTTTGGAAGTGAGTAAGAGAGATTTTGGAATTCAAAGAATTTTCACTAGTCAAGTTTCCTAATCAATTACTAATCTTTTAAAATGAGGGGGTATATATAGACTACCCCATGATTATAACCGTCCAAGACACATAGGGGATTATTAATATTGTTTTAAACCATTTTAACCCAATTAACCCTGTTTAAATATTTTAACCACGGTAAAAATAATATGGCAACTTAAGAGCACCGATCGACCGAAGGTAAGGTTCGATTGACCAAGTGTTCAAGTTCGGTCGACGATAAAATTTGAACTAGAAGTTTAGTCAACCAGATAACAGGGTTTCAAGGCAATTTTTCCATTTCCACGCTGTTCGGTCGACCGTGTGGATTTGAACTAAGTGGTTTGGTCGACCGAGCGGTTGGCCAAACACACGTGGGAACTCAGTCGACCAGGCGGTTGGCTTAAGCAATAAGTGCAGTCAACCGTGTCGTCAAATTGTTGACTGGGAGAGAGTTCTGTCGACCGGGTGATTTGAACTGGGCAGGGTTCGGTCGACTGTGCAATGGTCAAACTGTTGACCCAGTGACCGGTTTAGTCGACCGATAGATTTTCATTGTGAAGGTACAGTCGACCGAACATGCATTTTTAATTACAATCACCCTATCCTTATAAACACATTATGTTTATGCATGTATGAGTGTCCTAGGGTCATTCTAGGTCATTTTTCGTTTGAGCTTACCTATCATATCATGCATGTGATGCATTTGATTATTACAATCCAGATCCTATTTACTATTACAGACCCATAATAAATAATAAATTTAAATACAACACAAATAAAGTCTTCAGGGCCTTCAACTTCTACTTCTTGTGCCATCATTTTGATTTTCCAATTGTATACCTGCACATATCCTCAGACAACCATCAAATACAACAAGTATTTATCACAACTGCTCCTGTGTCGAAGAATGTAATAACTTTGATAGGCTTCGAGTATTTATCAGCTAATACCCAGACTGGAGCAGAGGGTGAAACATAGCTTCCTTTCTTGAATTCTGCTAATAATGTTTCTTGGATGGAACAGAGATTATGAACAATATCCTTTGTTGAAGCTATTGGGTAGCACTCATTGTTGATGGGTTGAATATAAGAACACTTAAGTGGATCGGTTTGGTAGCTCTCAAACTCTCCTTCTTCATTTGAAGATTCTAAGAAATCCATCTAACTGCATTTCTAGAAAGCAAGGATAGAATCTTCATTCTGTTGATCATCCATGGAGAGAATAGATTCTATGTCATCATCTAAATCCCAATCTGAGACCTGTGCAACATCTGGATTAGTTTAATTCTCTTTCATTTTTTTAGGACATTTTTTTTGCATAATGCCCTTTTTGGTTGCATATGTAGCATCGTTGGTCTTTCAAGTCTTTCTGATGCTTTCTTTTTCTCAAGTATTTCCAACATCTGTCTCTGTGCTTTGATCTTCTAGATTTTTTGCGGGGATAAATATCTCCCCGTCCTTCTATTGAGCAGGAACATTGCTTGTTTGTCTTGCATTTGATGAGAAGGTCTGTCCTTTTGCATTCCTTGGTGATTTTCATGTTTGCCTTCTGGACTCTTCTGTACATATCGTATTTTCTGCAAAGCGCATCTAAATTCATAAGAGCACTCTAGTAGAGTTTACCTAGGGAAGTGCTTTCAAGCCTTTTTCAACTCATTTGTAGTTCTCGAAGGACTTCTTCTCCAAGGGGATCAGGCAAGCTATTGAGATAAGCTTGCTTGAGGTTGATGTCATCTGGTCCGCAGAGGGTGTAATACCTTTCAGAGCTAAGATTATAATGCTTCTCCAGATCCTTCCCTTTGAGGGAGCAACGTTTAACCTTCATGTATTCTTCTCTAGCCTAAGTAATGTGGTCTTCCCAAGCACCACAGAATTCTTCAATGCAAGACATCAAGGTTTCGAACCTGTGATATCTGCAATTGTCTGTATTCTCCAAGGTTGATCCACCAGATTCGTAATCTTCCAATGAATTCGGAAATAGCCTTTTCGATGACCTCCTTAAGGGTAATTCCTTCCTTCATTAGTTATGTTGTGCACTAGGCATGTAGCTCAAGGATTTTATTTCTCCATTGGCTTAGAGGAATTCCTTCCAAAGAAATGGTCAGCCCATTTCCATTGTTGCTTGAACTATGCATGGGAATGGCTGATGCAGTATTTTCTGAGAGGTTGATGTTGTCATCAACTCCTTCATCTTTTGTCAGGCTATCACATCTAGTTCTGTGGGTGGATGGTTGGGTCATCATGGTAGGCTTTAGAGTTTGGATCTCTTTGTTAGAAGAAATATCATATGTCATGATGGTGAGGGATGATTTCGATACTTCTTCTTAATGCAATGGATTAGCTATCTCAGTAAGGATTCTAGAAATAGGATTATCCTTTCCTAGAGTTCCAATTTGTGGTTCACTATCTGGATCACTTGATTCTCCAAATTTCTGTTTGTCTTTCTTCTTCTGAGTAGTGGAGGTAACTGTTGACTCAAACGTTTGAGTTTGGGCTAGTTTTTCAATATATAGCCTATTTTTGAGATGGAGAAAAGGGTCACTACCTCTGAAAGATGCTTGCATTGAAACTGACTGGAATGTTGGCTGAGGAAAGCTAAAATCCAAAGTAGTTGGAGGAAAAAGAGGATCAATCCTCACCTTTCTATATTGTTGCTATTGGATTTTCTTGAGAGAGTTTAACTGGGCTTTGAGGTGCTACATCTCTGCTTCTTTCTTTCGGAAAGCAAGGGAGAAAGCTGACATATGCTCGATCATTTGCATGAGCTCTTCATGCAATCTTTTGATATAGTTCTAGCATTTGTCGATGAGGATTGATGTGATGTCAAACTTGTTCTCAACATTGGTGGCTAACTCTCTCTAGTTGTCCATAATTTACTAGAGCATTATGTTATGAGCTATGGCATTTTCCGACTGCCAGTTGAGAGTGGCATCAGCTGGGGATACCTATTTGGAAGTTTCGTCAGGGTTGACAATAAGTGGATCTTTGATCTTCTAGGAGTGCTTCATACGGGATCTCACATCTTCGTATTCTAATGGTGGAAAGTCACCATCGTAGCTTGAAGGTCTGAGCATGTTGATCTCAGGAAACGTATCCTCTTTTTGTGTTTTTCCTACTGTATTTGACATAGTAGTAAAATTTCCCAGATGGTTCTCCGAGCAAGTCAACTTATGGATTTCCGTATTCATACCTCCTTTTGAGTTTCTTCTAGGACTCGTTCTTTTTCTTTTTACCTTTAAATTCTTCTTCATCAAACTATATGCCTAACAGATCGTTAAGACATTCATCACATGTGTAGTCTATGTTGAACCATTTGTGGCCTATTTTTGTCTCAGATTCATAGACGAGAAAGCCATCTGCCTTGAAGTATGGAATGGGGACAAAAGATCCTAGGGAATCCGGATTAGTCAGGTTGATGGAGGTAGCTAACGGTCTGATCACGATCTTCTGGACCTTCACAGGTGGTTATGTATGCGGTTGGATCATCATGGTCGGAAAGACATGCTAGGGAGATGACTTTTTTTATGATTCTTGGTCCTTTGGAAAAGAGATATAAACATCCCCATTTTTCATAATTGTGTAGACTGGATCATGGAGGATAATGGGCTTCGGAATCTGGTGAAGCTGCTCGTACTTGGTCACCCAAGATTCTGGAAGAAGCTTTAGGAGTTCTTCTCTCAGCAATTGTCTTAGGATGTGGACATAGCTTGAGATAAGAGAAGTATCATAATTTACCAAGATAGCATCTTTATTTTCCTAAGGTGAAACCAGATCAAAGGAATGGTTCTGAAGTCTATAAACCATCTGATGGTGGAAAGTAGCTGCAATGAAGTCGAAGGTCTGAGGTGCTCCAACTGTAGTAACTCAAACCAAGAAAATAACGAAATGAATAAAAGAAAAGAGAAAAAAAAAAGGAAAAAGAGGAATTTGGTTTGGCCAAGGCCAAAACCTTCATCGATTTTGTGAGGATTAGAAAAATGGTTGCGATTTTCCTGCAGGTAAAAAATCGAGAGCTGTTTTAAGACCAAACCATCGCCGGTTTTGTCAAGCCCAGAAAATACCACGACGGTTTTCCTACGAGCCTGTTTACTTAAGGGCTAAGTTACTTTTTTTTCATAAGTTACATTTGCTCTCTCTCTCTCTCTCTCTCTCTCTCTCTCTCTCTCTCTCTCTCTCTAAAAATTAGGGTTTTGGTTCTTTCTCGCACTAACTCGGAAACTCTCTACTAGTGCTCTCCGGTCTTCTCTCCCTTCTCCCGACACATAGGTCGTCGATCTTCGACGAATTCATGTGGTTGAATTTTTGTGGTTTTGAAGGTATAGGCATTTTCTTCAAGAACAGGTAAGGGGATTATATTATGTTAGTTGTTTTTGAATTATGGACCGGTTAAATTGCAATTTATGTTTACAGAAACGATATATATGATTTTCTGAACGAATTGGTTATATGGAAATGGTCGTTTTGACTTTTATACGTTTTGGGAAAAACTAATGTGATTGGTTCGAAATCTCCTATTTTCAATAAAATATGTAGTTTGAGTTAAATAAAACCCTGGAGATGCTCAGACCCTATTTTCAGCAACTTGTATGTTTCCCCGTCAATTTATTTATTTATGATTATCAGATGAAAATTGTGTGGCATGAGAATAGTTTTTAAATGGCATATCTAAGCAGAATGTTTTAATGATATTATACAATATGATATAATGGCCGGGGGTTGAGTTTTGATATAACGGTCGGGGGCCGAGTTTTGATATAACGTCCAGGGGCCAAGTTTTGACATAACAGCTGGGGCCGAGTTTTATGGAATGTCAAGTTTTATACAAAATGAAATATAATAAAGTTTTTATTGTGTAAATTGTCATATATGATTTTAGAACCCTATGGATATGCGATATGTAATATTGTGAGCACGGTACCATAGCTATATGTTAGCTTTAGTGCAATCCCAAGAGGGGGGTGAATTGGAGATTTAAAAAATTTGTCCCTAGGTCAACCAATCTAGCATCATAATTACACAACCTAGGGTTTGTCTATCCAATCATAAATAAAAAATACACGTGGGATAAATAAATTTTCAAAAATATAAATTGCACACACGATATGTTATCGAAGTTCGGCCAAAGTGTCTACGTCCCCGCCTTGACTTACCAGCACAAGGATTCCACTATAAGGCTCACTTCACAGGTGGAGCAGCACCTAATACAACCAGGTCAATTAACGATGCTGACCTCAACTTACAACCACACCTTACCAGGATAGTGCACCTAACTTTCCTAACTTGGTTTAAGCCAATCTAGGACTATTCAATAGGGCTAGTCTCCCTCTTCAGGCCCACGCCTAGAATACAATGAATATTCAATACAAATCTTTGTGTACATGGAAATATGCATCTCAACAAGCAGAAATGTATTACAATACAGTCCAGATAAAAATGCAATCATAGATGATGGTAAATATGCTCAATGCTTAATATTGTGTTAAACACTCAATCTAATGTAAATCTGCAGTTAAGATCTAGAGTGTATTTTCAAGCCAACTTTGAAACAAATAATCAATATAAATCAATCACCACAAGTTTCAAAGTGTTTCAACAATGATATTCAAAATATCTCATATAAGATTTTAAAAAGAAATAGCTCAAGAGATATTTGAAAAGGTGTAAGCTTGTGTAAAAAATATTTTGCAAATCAAAATCCACAAGCTTGATGAGTCTTGCAATCAAGATGCAAAGACTCACTAGCTACAAGAGTATTCCCATTCAAAGATTTATTATTTAAATCAGGGGAAAAATCCTAGCAAGAACTCTATAAAAAATTAATCAAGAGTATAGAGAGTTTTAGCTACTAAAATCACTCAAGAACACTCTTAGAGACTTGATCTATCAAGGGAATAGCAAAATAGAGAGTGTATGGGCTTATATAGAATGAATGAGCACTTGAGATTTAAGAGGATTTTTCGCTAATTGAATTTGCTAATCACACTTAATCTTTACAAATAAAGCTCTATATATAGACTTGGCCAATTTTATGAACGTTGGGGACTTATAGGGGATTATTAAAAATGTTTTAAATGAGTTTAAGGATTTTAACCCTGTTTAACCCCAACTTACAGAGGTAAAAATAAAAACAACTCGAGAGTTTGGGGTGCCCGAGCTGAAATTCAGTCGATCGAACAGACATAGGAGGAAAAGTTATTTTCAAGGTTCGAGTGCCTAATTATAGTTCGGTTTGATGAACAAGGTGATTCCTCAAAAGGATCGCAATTCAGGTGCTTGGACTGAGGTTCAGTATGCCAAACTCAGAAGTTTGGTCGCCCGAGGCTATTTTGAACGTAAGGTTCGGGCCGCCGAGTTGTTGGGAAAGTACTTGACACAGGTTCAGTCGACCGTGGAATATACATTCATTTTAGTTTGGTTTGCCAAACTCAGGTCAACTTTTTGACCAGTTCATGGTTTGGTCAACCGAGGCAATTTGACTTTCCAAGTTCGATCGCCCAAATTCCCTTTGATTTTAACCTAAGGTCATTTTCTTTACTTTAAAATTTCCACCTGATAATATGAGAACTATATTGGTGTTTTCTACACTAAGTGTGGGAACCTAAGGTCCATCTAAGGTCATTCCAAGCATATTTTTCCTATCATGCATGATGCGGATTATTACAGGCCATATTGCGTTACAATCCATAATTAATTATATCCCTGAATGGAGAATATAATCAAATAATTACAAAGAAGGAACAATATTCTTCAATCTTCTGTGTGATCACCATATGCCATTATGGTATAGCATTATCTTCAATTTCACGCATAGAGTGAACTTGCATGCAAGCCTTAGTGAAAACATCAGTACCAAGTGTATTTTTCATTATCAAAATGGCGTATAATCAATCTGGTCAACACTATATGTTGGCAGTGGGTACAATCACACAGAAATGGAAGTGTGATATGGGACAATCGATTGGAGACCTAGGCAAGGTACTCCCCTGAGGTTAGTGCCCGGGGGCCCCATCCGATGCACTTTCGGGTGATCATAGGTAGGCACAATCGTACTTACAACCTTTTTCTGACTCAACTATGGTTGGCCGGTCATAAGCTGAGTCCAGCCTTTGGGCCGTACAACCCGTCATAGGGGGAAGCATGTCGTATAAGTATGTAATAGCATGACAACACTAATTCAGCAGTCCAAGTTGTATCTTTTATGCATATATGAGCAAATTTACTATAAAATAAACTATATTGAGCTGACAGTTTATTATTCTAAAATTATGTATTTTTAGATATATAGTGCAGTATAGTTTTAAATTGTCATTTTTTATATACAGTTAAATAATAGAATTTTTATATTCACACGGGAACTCATGCTAGCCACACGCTGATAATAATTGACTCACTCTAAAAATGAGCAGCGCAAAGGCTATCTCAAGTATAGGTCATGCAATATTTAGCCTAAAGGTCAGATCGTCTCCTCAGAAAATGCAATTTAATTCCAAACTTTGTGTAAACCCAAAAGAAAATAAGAAAATAAGAAAATAAATTTTTACTGAACGCAGTTTAGATTCATAATTTTGGATTTTTGAGAGTTTGTGACTAAATTAAAATAACGCATAACATAAATTAAGAACCCAACATGCATAAAATAAATGACAAGAAACGAGTAACGGCAAATAGATGATGGAAAAATCAACAAAACTAATATTTTTACTCAATGATCCATCCACACAATAAAATAAGAGATAACAAAAATTAAATGAGTAAAACAATCCTACGTTTAAACATTCAGACAAAGAAATAAATCCTACGTTTGAAATTTCGGATAAAAGACCAAAGATGAAAACTTTATGACTCAAATTAAACACTCAACCATAAAATCCTTAATTAAACATTAACTCAAAAAAAAATTAACCCAATCAATAACTTAAACAAAAATAGTACTTAATCTGAAAATAGATTCAAACAAAAATAAATTAAACTTAAACTTAAACTTCAACGATGACTTAAATAAAAATAAACTAAACTTAAACAATGGCTTAAACAAAAATTAAACTTGAACAAAAACTTGAATAAAAATAAACTTAAACAATGTATTTAAAGAAAAAAGAAACAAGGGAGAGAGAGAGAGAAAGAGAGAGAGATAGCCGAAATTTGAGAGAGGCCAAGAGTCTTCTGCTGTCCTGCGCACCGCCGCCTCCCGCTGCTCCCTCCTCCCCCATAAACCCTCCTCCTCTATAAAATATCCTATTCCTCCTCTAATATTTTGCCCTAACTGTGTCTCCTCTTGAGATAGGCACATGGGCCATTTTTTTGGTGGCCCAAGACTCCTTTTTTTCCTTAAGCACTGCACACGGCTCAGCGCAACAACTTCACTTTCAAGCCCAATGTTTACCTAATAAACGTTCGAATTAGTAAAAGGCTATTTCACAATGAATTGTAGATATCTTAGTAAGGTTTCTAATTCCTTTTGAATAACACCAATCTGATGTCAAATAAAAGAGATATGATTAAAATACTGAAATACATTAAGGTTTTCTTCTAGCGAATTTCGAACTTGGATTGTTGCCCACTTTTCATTGTATGACATGGATTCATGTGCATGAAGGCCATGTAGTCTTCTACATGGAACTTAGTTCTCTTTTATGTCTCCTTTAATTTCAAAAATTATCACATTGCATAGCACGGATTTTTCAATTTTTACACACGCACACGGCTTCAAACAACTGCGTGCATGGCTCGTCATTCGCAGGCATGTGGCTCAAGGTTCAGTCTTCGATATTTGGCTTCATGCACATGATCTTGATTTGAACTCTAGCTCACGTACACACACGTACATTTTTAATCTCAGCTTTAATGTCCAAAAATTATCCTGCAATAATAAGTTACCAAAAACTCGTAAATTATTGAGTAATGATCCAAATATTGTAATTCGAGCTCAATGTTAAATTATTGAACATAATTAAGCATTTAATTAAAAATATAATATTTAATGCATGATTTTAAACACTTAATTACGCAATTTAGACTTGTAATCAATAATATAATTCGTCTTATTGAGAAGTATCTCATTCCATTATATAAATCATTTTCAGGTCCTTCAAGAAATCGTGCCTAGTTTACTACGGGGCAAGGATTAGACATTTTAGGGGTGATAGCGATTACATTTTGTTATTCGGTTGGGTTGTATTATATAGTTAGGTAGTTGTATTTATGTATTTGGGAACAATTAGAACTCTAGTAAAGTGTTTAAAGATTTTAGCATTTTCCGCTATATGGTTTTATTTCCAGTAATGGCTATGTTTTATCTTGCACACCGGGCCCACGTGGCGAGTCGGGGCGCTACAAGTGGTATCAGAGCCTAGGTTTCTAGGTTTTGCAGACTATGTCTGATGATCTTATCATAGTATAGGTTCAAGTAGGACAAGGGTAAGAATGGGTAGAATAGGAATTTTGAATTTTGCTTTGTAAGCCTGGAGGCAGAAATTTCTTGATGGACTTCTGTGCTTTTTTGAATCACTCGACGAGTTCAGAAAATCATGGCAATCCATTGATAATTTCATTTTTTAGCAGAAGGGCGGGAACTTGAAAACTAGAAAGGGAATATGAAATTGGTAGAGTACATCGTAAACTAGGGGAGAAGATTTAGGCCGGTATTTGGAATTTATTTAAAGTGAACATTTTAGTGTTATAATTGCACCAAACATGTTAGGATATTAGAATTCTAAATTCGTTTTGGTTTTATCTTTAGGATGGATCTCAAGGATAGTAATGCTATCACCGGAGGGAGTAGCAGTGAGAAGGCCGCCCATGAGGGTCGCAGCGATTCTACAGTGGCACTTTGGGATTTCGCCCAACAATTTATGGCTGAGGTTATGTGGAATTCTCGGGGGCAGGATCGTCCCACTACTAAACGGGGAGATTCTATTGAGAAGTTCACTTGCCTGAAGCCTCCTACCTTCCCGGGAAGTACCAACCTGATCCTTATAGAGAATTGGATTCAGGAAATCAAAAAGATCTTTGTCGTACTACGATGCACCAATGAGCAAAAGGTGCTATATGCCACGTTTAAACAAACTAGAGAAGCCGAGAGATGGTGGGAAGCAGTAAAGCTATTAGAGGAGCAGAGACTAGTATCAGTGGCGATGATGTTGAGCTATTTCAGAGAGGTTTTCTTTTATCAGTATTTTCCAGCCTCTATTAGGAAAGTAAAGGCAACGGAGTTCATGAACCTGACTCAGGGACAGCTGACTGTTCAGTAATACACCCCCCCGGTTCTAGGAGTTGTCACGTTTTGCTCCCTATATGGTATCTAATGAGTCCACGAAGGCTTGGAAGTTCGAGAGGGGTCTGAGGCAGGAGATTATAAAGTAGGTGGCAGTGTTACAAATGCAGGAGTTCGCTACACTAGTGGATAAGGCCACTGTGGTAGAGGCGAGGAGGTTCAAAACTCGAAGAAGAGACATATGCCTTCTAGTTCTCATACGAATGCGAGGCAGGTCCTTGGAGAAGGTATGGTAACGGCAGAGGCTAGCGATGGGATATGGGTGGTAAAGCATTTTAGGGTTCCTCATCATACCTTGTTTGCCCTAAGTGTGGCAAAAGGCATTTGAGAGACTGCAAGGGCGGACCAAGTGACTGATTTTGATGTGGTAAGCTCAGACATATGGCGCGAGATTGCCGAACGACATTGAATTTCCCACCTCCACAACAGTAGTTTCTGGGAGGTAACTAAGCATCGCATGGAAACTATCAGAGGGGTACAACCCAGGCACGGGTATATTCCTTGATTCCTAGCGACGCCGAGAATGAAGCAGATGCGATGACAGGTAACATTTATGTGCTTTCAAATAAAACCATTGTATTGTTTGACTCAGGTGTGACGCATTCTTTCATTTCTCGATTATTCATTAAATTGTGTGAGGTAGAAACAAAATTGTTAGATTCCAAGTTAGAGGTGGTCACACCAACAGGGTCAATGGTAGTGTGTAGTCAAGTGGCCCAAGACTATCCAATGGAGATTTAGGGGAGAATGATGCCAGCTAACTTGACTATTTTTGACATGCACAATTTTGATATCATTCTTGGAATGGATTGGTTAGCAACCAACTACGCAAGTATTGACTGCCATAGGAAGGAGGTAGTGTTCAGACCTCCTAGGGAGCAGGAGTATATATTTATTGGGTCATGTGTGTGCGCTCTGCACCACAGATCCTTTTAGCTATTCAAGCAAAGAGGTTACTCCTAGAGGGATGCTAGGGGTACCTAGCATTTGTGAAAGAAGCACCAAGAGAGGAACTTAAACTAGAGGATATCCCCATGATAAGGGAGTTCTCAGATGTTTTCCCAAAGGATTTACCAGAATTGCCTCCTAATCTTGAGGTGGAATTTGCCATTGAGTTGATTCCAGGTACAGCGTCTATTTCTAAGGCTCCATACAGAATGGGTCCAGCGGAACTGAAAGAGTTGAAAGAACAACTTTAGGAACTACTTGAAAAAGGGTTTATCATACTGAGTGTATCACCCTGGGGAGCACTAGTGTTTTTTGTAAAGAAGAAGGATAGGTTGATGAGGATGTGCATCGACTATAGAGAGATTAACAAAGTGACAATAAAAAAATAAGTACATGTTACCCTGAATTAACAATCTATTAGACCAGTTACAGGATACATAGGTCCTCTCCAAGATCGATCTGCGATCCGGGTATCATCAAGTGAAGGTTAAATTAGAGGATGTACCAAAGACAGTTTTTCGTACTAGGTATGGCCATTACAAATTTCTAGTTGTGCCTTTCGAATTTACCAATGCTCCTGCGGCATTCATGGACCTGATTAATAGGGTGTTTCATGAGTACTTGGATCAATTTGTGGTTGTGTTCATCGATGACATCCTGGTTTATTCTAGGAGTCCTAAGTAACAAGCAACTCATTTGAGGTTGGTACTCCAAGTACTTAGAGGAAAGAATTTGTTTGCCAAGTTCAAGAAATGCGAATTCTGGTTAGAGCAAGTGGCATTTCTGGGACATGTAGTATCCAAGGAAGGTGTTTCAATGGACTCGAGCAAGATAGAAGCGGTAGTTGATTAGGTGAGACCAAAGAACGTGCATGAGATTAGATGTTTCTTGGGTCTGGAAGGATATTACCTGTAGTTCATAAGGATTTTCAAAACTATCAGGTCTTCTAACACGGCTCATAAGGAAGAACATGAAGTTTGAATGGACTGGTGAGTGCGAGCGAAGTTTTTGGGAAATGAAGTAGCGACTAGTTACTACCCCTATGTTGACCATTCCTTCAGGAGATGGTGGATTCATGATCTACAATGACGCATCTAAGAAAGGACTCGGGTGTGTCCTCATGTAGTAAGGAAAGGTCATCACGTACACTTCTCGCCAACTCAAGGAGTACGAGAAGAACTATCCCATGCACGACATGGAATTGGCAATGGTAGTTCATGTGCTAAAGATCTTGAGGCATTACCTATATGATGAAAGGTGCGAGATCTTTACTGATTATAAGAGTCTTAACTACTTTTTTCTTTCAGAAGGAGTTAAACATGAGGCAGAAGAGATGGCTTGAGTTGATAAAGGACTACGATTGTACCATCAGTTACCACCTAGGAAAAGTTAATGTGATAGCTGATGCTTTGAGTCCGAAATTAGTGAATGCATAATCAACAGTTGGAGTTCAGCATCAGATCAAGATGGACCTGAAAAGGTTGCGTGTGGAGTTGGTAAAAGGAAATCACTGAGCGTTTATTACTAGCCTGGTAGTGCAATCGACCTTACGGGAAAGGATCAGGACAGCTCGGACGAAAGATGCAGAACTGGTAGAGATTGTGACTGGAGTGTAAGATGGGTTGAAGGCAAGTTTCATTGTCTCAGATGACGAGGTGTTGAGATTTTATACCAGGATATGCATACTGAATGATGCTGAGATTAAACAAACCATCCTGGAGGAGGCACATCGCTCTCCATATACACTGCATCCAAGGAGTACAAAGATGTACAGGGATCTGCGGGAATCTTTTTTATGGTCTAACATGAAAAGAGAGATCGCCCATTTTGTTGATCAATGCCTGACGTGTCAACAGATGTAGGCCGAGCACCAAAGGCCAATAGGACCATTGCAATCACTTCTCATTCCTAAGTGAAATGGGAGCACATTTCTATGGACTTTGTCACCAGATTGTCATTGGCACTTCATGGATAGAATGCTATCTGGGTAGTTGTTGACAGGTTGATGAAGACTACTCATTTCATTCTAGATAAATTCATTTATTCTATGAATAGGCCGGAAAAACTCTGTGTGCAGGAGATAGTTAGATTGCACGAGGTACCTGTGTTCATCGTTTCAAATAAGGACCCACGGTTTACTTCCCGATTTTAGAAGAGTCTATAGGAAGCATTAGGATCTCAACTCACTTTCAGTACTTCTTTTCACCTGCAGATCGATGCTTAGTCAGAAAGGACCATTTAGATTCTAAAGGTCGGATATGTTATGGGCGTGTGTACTGGATTTTGAGAGTTGTTGGATTAAATATTTTACGTTAGTTGAGTTTGCATATAATAACAGTTATCAGGCCACTATCGAGATAGCACCGTATGAGGCACTGTATGGTTGAAGGTGCCAATCTCTATTGTATTGGGACGAGATCGGTGAGATTTTGGGGTCAGAACTTGTTTAGCAAACCTCTAAGAAGGTTCAGTGTATTAAGAAAAGAATTAAGACAGCTCAAAGTTGACAGAAGAGCTATGCAGATATACATCAATAAGAGCTAGAGTTCGAGATAGGTGATGTGATATTTTTTAGGATTGCTTCGATGAAAGGGGTAATGAGATTTGGAAAAAAAAAAAAAAAAGGGAAGCTAAGCCCAAGATACATCAGGCTATTTGAGATTCTGGAAAGAGTCCAGTACTGTCTAGAATTCATGACATATTCCACATGTCCATGCTAAGGAAGTATGTTTCGAATCCTTCGCATATGATCAGTTATGAGTCTTTGGAACTCGGGGACACTTTGGCTTATGAGAAGATACCAATACAGATTCTAGACCATAAGGAACATGAGTTTTGTACTAAGATTTTATATGTTTTATCTAGCACTCCGAGTCCATGTGGCGGGTCGGGGCGCTACAAGTGGTATCAGAGCCTAGGTTGCTAGGTTCTACATACTATGTCATATGATCTTACCAGAGTATAGGTTCAAGTAGGACAAGGATAGGAATGGGTAGAATAGGAATTTTTGAGTTTTGCTTCGTAAGCCTAGAGGCAGAAATTCCTTGATGGACTTCTGTGTTTTTCTGAATCACTCGAAGGGTTCAGAAAATCACGGCAATCTATTGATGATTTTGTTTCTAAGCGGAAGGGCAGGAACTTGAAAACTAGAAAGGGAATATGAAATTGGCAGAGTATGTCATGAATTAAGGGAGAAGATTTAGGCGAGTATTTGGAATTTATTTAAAGGGAACATTTTAGTGCTATAATTGCACCAAACATGTTAGGATATTAGAATTCTAAATTTGTTTTGGTTCTATCTTTAAGATGGATCTCCGGGATAGAAACACTATCAACAGAGGGAGTAGTAGTGAGGGGGCCGCCCATGAGGGTTGCAGCGATTCTACAATGGCACTTCGAGATCTCACCCAACCTTTTATGGTTGAGGTTATGTGGAATTCTCATGGGCAGGATCGTCCTACTACTGAATTGGGAAATTCTATCGAGAAGTTCACTCACTTGAAGCCTCCTACCTTCCCAGGAAGTACCAACTCAATCCTTACAGAGAATTGGATTCGGGAAATTGAAAAGATCTTAGTCGTACTGCGATGCACCGATAAGCAAAAGGTGTTATATGCCACATTTAAACTGACTAGAGAAGCTGAGAGATGGAGGGAAGTAGTAAAGTTGTTAGAGGAGCAGAGACTGGTATCGAGTGGTGGTGACGTGGAGCCGTTTCAGAGAGGTTTTCTTTGATCGATATTTTCCAGCCTCTGTTAGGAAAGCAAAGGCAAAGGCGTTCCTGAACCTGACTCAAGGACAACTGACTATTCTGTAGTACGCTGCCCGGTTCATGGAGTTGTCACGTTTTGCTCCCTATATGGCACCTAATAAGTCCAAGAAGGCTTCGAAGTTCGAGAGGGGTCTGACGCAGGAGACTATAAAGTAGGTGGTTGTGTTACATATGCAGGAGTTCGCTACACTAGTGGATGAGGCCACTAATGCAGAGGCGAGCCTTTAAGGAGATGTGGAGGTTCAGAACTCGAAGAAGAGACCAATGCCTTCTAGTTCTCGTATGGGTGCGAGGCAGAGTCCTTGGAGAAGGTATGGTAACGGCGGAGGCTAGCGATGGGATATGGTTGGTAGAGCATTTCAGGGTTCCTCATCATACACTATTTGCCCTAAGTGTGGCAAAAGGCATTCGAGAGAGTGCAAGGGCGGACCAAGTGACTAATTCCGGTGTGATAAGCTCGGATATATGGCACGAGATTGCTACACAACATTGAATTTCCCACCTCCACAACAATAGTATCTGGGAGGTAACCACGCATTGCGTGGAAACTATCAGAGGGGTACAACCCAAGCACGGGTGTATTCCTTGACTCCTAGCGATGCCAAGAATGAAGGATATGCGGTGATAGGTAACATTTATGTGCTTTCAAATAAAACCATTGTATTGTTTGACTCAGGAGCGATGCTTTCTTTCATTTCTTGATTATTCATTAAATTGTGTGAGGTAGAAACAAAATTGCTAGATGCCGAGTTAAAGGTGGTCACACCAACAGGGTCAGTGGTAGTGTGTAGTCAAGTGACCCGAGACTATCCAGTGGAGATTTAGGGGAAAATGATGCCTGCTAACTTGATTATCTTTGACATGCATGATTTTGATATCATTCTGAGAATGGATTGGTTAGCAACCAACTATGCAAGTATTGACTGCCATAAAAAGGAGGTAGTGTTCAGACCTCCTAGGAGTTGGAGTATATATTTATTGGGTCATGTGTGTGCGCTCTCCACCACAGATCCTTTCAGCTATTCAAGCAAAGATGTTACTCCTAGAGGGATGCCAGGGGTACCTAGCATTTGTGAAAGAAGCACCAAGAGAGGAACTTAAACTAAAGGATATCCCCATGGTAAGGGAGTTCTCAGATGTTTTCCCAAAGGATTTACCAGGATTGCCTCCTAATCGCGAGGTAGAATTTGCCATTGAGTTGCTTCCAGGGACAACGTCTATTTCTAAGGCTCCATACAGAATGGCTCCAATGGAACTGAAAGAGTTGAAAGAACAGCTTCAGGAACTACTTGACAAAGGGTTTATCAAACTGAGCATATCACCCTGGGGAGCACTAGGGTTGTTTGTAAATAAGAAGGATGGGTTGATGAGGATTTACATAGACTATAGAGAGATTAACAAAGTGACAATAAATAATAAGTACATGTTACCCTGAATTGATGATCTATTCAACCAGTTACAGGACACACAAGTCTTCTCCAAGATCGATCTGCGAATCGGGTATCATCAGATGAAGGTTAAATCAAAGGATGTTCCAAAGATGGCTTTCCGTACTAGGTATAGCCATTACGAATTTTTGGTTATGCCTTTTGGATTAACCAATGCTCTTGCGGCATTCATGGACGTGATGAACAGGGTGTTTCCCGAGTACTTAGATCAGTTTGTGGTTGGGTTCATTGATGACATCCTGCTTTATTCGAGGATTCCTGAGTAGCATGCAACTCATTTGAGGTTGGTACTCCAGGTAATTAGAGGAAATAAGTTGTTTTCCAAGCTTAAGAAATGCAAATTCTAGTTAGAGCAAGTGGCATTTCTAGGGCATGTAGTGTCCAAGGAAGGTGCTTCAATGGACCCGAGCAAGATAGAAGCGGTAGTTGATTAGGTGAGACCAAAGAATGTGCATGAGGTTAGAAGTTTCTTAGGTCTGACAGGATATAACCGGCAATTCATAGTGAATTTTCTAAACTATCAGGTCTACTGATACGGCTCATAAGGAAGAACATGAAGTTCGAATAGACTGGTAAGTGCGAGCGGAGTTTTCAAGAAATGAAGCAACGACTAGTTACTACCCTAGTGTTGACCATTCCATCAGGAGATGGTGGATTCGTGGTCTACAGTGACGCATCTAAGAAAGGACTCGGGTGTGTCCTCATGCAGTAGGGAAAGGTCATCATGTACACTTCTCGCCAACTCAAGGAGTACTAGAAGAACTATCCCATGCATGACATGGAATTGGCAGTGGTAGTTTATGCACTAAAGATCTGGAGGTGTTACCTATACGATGAAAGGTGAGATATCTTTACTGATCATAAGAGTCTTAACTTCTTTTTCTCTTAGAAAGAGTTAAACATGAGGCAGAGGAGATGGCTTGAGTTGAAAAAGGACTACGACTATACCATCAGTTACCACCTAAGAAAAGCTAATGTGGTAGCTGATGCTTTGAGTCGAAAATCAGTGAATACGTCAGTCTCAACAGTTGGAGTTCAGCATCAGATCAAGATGGACTTTGTCACCAGATTGTCATTGGCACTTCATGGACAAAATGCTATATGGGTAGTTGTTGACAGGCTGATGAAGACTACTCATTTCATTCCAGTTAAATTCATTTATTCTATGAATAAGCTGGCAAAACTCTATGTGCAGGAGATAGTCAGATTGCACGGGGTACCTGTGTCCATCGTTTCAGATAGGGACCCACGGTTTACTTCCCGATTTTGGAAGAGTCTACAGGAAGCATTGGGATCTCAACTCAATTTCAATACTTCTTTTCACCCATATACTGATGGTCAATTAAAGAGGACCATTCAGATTCTAGAGGATATGCTACGGGCGTGTGTACTGGATTTTGGGGGTAGTTGGGTTAAATATTTTACATTAGTTGAGTTCGCATATAATAAAAATTATCAGGCCAATGTTGAGATAGCACTATATGAGGCACTGTATGGTTGAAGGCATCGATCTCCGTTGTATTAGGATGAGATCGGTGATATTTTGGGGCCCAAGCTTGTTGAGCAAACCTCTAAGAAGGTTCAGCTTATTAAGGAAAGAATTAAGATAGCTAAAAGTCGGCAGAAAAGCTATGCAGATATACGTCAGCGAGAGCTGGAGTTTGAAATAGGTGATGTGATATTTTTTTAGGATTGCTTCAATGAAAAAGGTAATGAGATTTGGAAGATTAAAAAAGGAAGCTAAGCCCTAGATACATCAAGCCATTCGAGATTCCGAAAAGAATTGGTACAGTGGCATACAGAATAGCATTACCCCCAATACTGTCTAGAATTCATGACGTGTTCCACATGTCCATGCTAAGGAAGTATGTTTTGGATCCTTCGTATATGATCAGTTACGAGTCTTTGGAACTCGAGGACACTTTGGCTTATGAGAAGATACCAATACAGATTCTAGACCATAAGGAACATGAGTTACGTACTAAGAGGATTCCTCTTGTAAAGGTACTTTGGTGTAATCACGCAATGGAGGAAGCATCATTGGAATTAGAGACAGAAATACGTTAGAGGTATTCACAACTGTTCAAAAAGGCTTAGTGCTAATCAGGTAAGTAGAACATGGGTAAGTGTTGGATTTGTATATAGGTTGCTTAGAGTAGGCTTGGTTGCTTTATCAGTTGTTTACTATTTTTTATCATGGTTGGTCTTTGGGAGAGTTTTATATAGATATTGTAATCTTGCGAGACTGTATGTGTACCCATAGTATTCCTCTGCTACAAGTGAGGGCAATTAATAAATTTGGGACGAAACTGCTATGTGGGTGGCCGCTGGATCTTCCTAGAGTCAGATTAGCAGATCAGTAATCATTCTGTGGATGTGATGGAAATCAGTTAGCAAATTTTGAGGACAAAATTTTTGTAAGGAGGGGAGATTGTAGTAACCCAAACCAATAAAATAAAGAAATAAATAAAAGAAAAGAGAAAGGGAAGGGAAAAGAGGAATTTAGTTTGGCCAAGGCCAAAATAGTCACGATTTTGCGAGGATCAGAAAAACGGTCGCTGGTTTCCTATAGGTAAACAACCGAGAGCTATTTTAAGGCCAAATCGTCGCTGATTTTGTCAAGCCTAGAAAATCCAATGATGGTTTTCCTGCGGGTCTGTTTACTTAAGGGCTAAGTTACTATTTTTTTTTTCATAAGTTGGATTTGCTCTCTGATTACGCGTCAAAACTGCGTAATTGGGCATCTTAACCCGGGTTTTACGATTTATATTTTTAATTAAATGTCCAAAATTGTCCAATATTTTAATAAAGTGCCAAAATCATCATTCTTGAACTTTATTGCATTATTTATGAAGTTTTGGTAATTTTTTGCCGCAGGAAAAATCTCGGAAACCAAAACCGACACTTGTTTGTATTTTGTGCATAACTTTTCCTTTCGAGCTCTGATCGAGACGATTCAAATTTATGGAGAAATAGGAAAGGATTATATACAACTTTAGTGTTTTGAGTTTTGTGAGAAACGGGCTCCAGAAGAGTTAGATTTGCGATGAACAGAGAATGAAAAAAATGAAAAAAAATATAACAATTCGGGTTGGGTCAAGTTGCCGGGTCAGCTCCAATTGGGTCAGGTTGAGCCATCCGGGTCGTGGGTCTAGGGCAAGCCTCCCTTCTCCTTTATTTAAATTTCTCATTCTCCTTCTTTTCCCCTGTTGGGCGCTGCCCCCAGCCGAGAACCCCCTTGCTCTTCTTCTTCTTCTCCTTCTTCTTCTTCATCCTTCCCTTTGTCTTGCTCCTTCCCCTCTCTTTCCCTTTCTCTTTACCTTGCTTTATTCTCGTCTTTTCTTACTCTCTGTTTCTATTTTTCTTTCTCTTTCCCTAAGCCCAGCTCCTCTGATCAGAACACCACCAGCCCCTTCATCTGTTGCAGCAGCTCTACACATCTAGCGACTCCACAACACAGCAGCAGTCGCGGCATCCCTCTACACCAGCCGAGCACAGCCCCTGCCCAGCCCCTCTGCAACTCCAGCCATCTGCAGCAACTCTCCAGCCCAGCCTCTCCTCTTCTTCCCTGCTACACAGCCGTGCACCATCAGCAGCAGCAAGAGCTCCACGAGCAGAAGCAGCAGCAGCAGAGACTTGAAGACCCGAGAAGCAACTCCACAACTACTGGTTCTGCTGCTGCTATTCCAGCAGCTTTCATGGCTGCCTATCTCTCTCTCCCTCTATTTTATTTTAGTTTATTATTTGTTTTTTTGTTCCTATTTCTTCCATTCTCCTTCAATGTTTAGTTGTTTTTTTTTTATTCCAAGTAAAGTTTAAGTCAAATTGTTATTGTTTAAGGAATTTAAATTTTTTGTTTTATTGAGTATTATGTTTCCATTAAAGTTATTTTTTTGTTGGTTTTGTTTTTTTATGTTTGAGTATGTTAAGTTTGATTTTTTGAATAAAATACAAAAAGGAAAAAAAATTGTCTTTATTTTAGAAAGTAATTTAGTTGCCTTTCTTTCGTAAAATTTGATTTTTGATTGAAGTTCGATTTAATTTAGGTTCAATTTTTATTAGAGTTTATGTTTTTATTTATCGTATTCTGTTATCGGTTAAATCATTAATATTTTATTTTAGTTCGAGTTTTTAATTCGTGTTAAAGGTCCGGTTTTTATTGCGCGTGTGTGTGTTTGGTTTAGCTTCTATTGTGTGTTTTTAATTCCACGTTCTAGGTTACCATCCTTAATTAATGCGTGCTTTGATATTTGCTTGAGTAGGTTAGGGTTTCCCGTTTTTATTCTTTAGTTCAATACATGTTAGTTTTAGGACTTTAATTTGCGTGCTATTTAATTTGTTAAAAGTAAAATCAAATAATTTTGAAAATCCTGAATCTGAACCGAGTTCAGTACCTTTTTAATTTCGATTGGACGAACGTAAATTTTGAGATTAAAACGCATTCCCTGAAGAGACGATCTAGCCCTTGGGCTTAATATTACACGATAGAACTCCTATACTTGGGAGAGCTTCCGAGCTGCTCATTTTTCGAGTGAGTCACTCTCTCTCTCTTTCTCTCTCTAAAAATTAGGTTTTCGTTCTTTCTCTCTCTCTAGCTCGAGAACTCTCCACTAGTGCTCTCTGGCCTTCTCTCCCTTCTCCCGACACATAGACCGTTGATCTTCGGCGGATTCGTGCGGTTGGACTTTTGTGGTTTTGAAGGTTTAGGCATTTTCTTTAGGAATAGGTAAGGGGATTATGTTATGTCAGATTTTTTTGAATTATGGATCAGTTAAATTGCAATTTATGTTTATAGAAACGATATATATGATTTTTTGAACGAATCAATTATATGGAAATGGTCGTTTGGACTTTTATATGTTTTGGGGAAAACTAACGTGATTGGTTTGAAATCTCCTATGTTCAATAAAATATGTAGTTTGAGTTAAATAAAACCCTAGAGATGTTCAAACCCTGTTTTCAGCAACTTGTATGTTTCCCCGTCAGTTTATTTATTTATGATTATTAGATGAAAATTGTGTGGCATAAGAACGGTTTTTAAATGGCATATCTGAGTAGAATGTTTTTACTGATATTATACAGTATGATATAACAGCCGGGGGCCAAGTTTTGATATAATGGCCAAGGGCCAGGTTTTGATATAATGGCCGGGAGCCGAGTTTTACTTGACGGTCAAGGGCTGAGTTTTATGGAATGTCAGGTTTTATACGAAATGAGTTATAATACTATTTTTATTGTGTAAATTGTCATATATGATTCTAGAACCTTGTGGATATGCGATATGTGATATTGTGAGCATGGTACCGTAGCTATATGTTGGTAATGAGTGCAATCACATGGAGATGGAAGTGTGATATGGGATAGTCGATTGGAGACCTAGGCCCGGTACTACCACGAGGTTAGTGTCGGGGGGCCCATCTAATGCAGTTTCGGGTGACCATAGGTAGGCACAATCATACTTACAACCTTTTTCTGACTCAGCTATGGTCGGCCGGTCATAAGCTAAGTCTAGCCTTCGGGTCATACAACCCATCATGGAAGGAAGCATGTCATATGAGTTTGTAATAGTGTAACGACACTAATTCAGCAGTCCAGGTTGTATCTTTTATGCATATATGGGCAAATTTACTATAAAATTGATTATATTGAGCCAACAGTTTATTATTCTGAAATTATGTATTTTCGGATATATAGTGTTGTACAGTTTTAAAATATCATTTTTTATATACAGTTAAATAATGGAATTTTTATATTTACACAGGAACTTATGCTAGACACACACTGATAATAATATAATTTTTCTTACTAAGAAGTCTCTCACCCCATTATACAAATCATTTTCAAGTCCTTCAGGAAATCGTGTCTAGCTTACTACAGGGTAGGGATTAGACATTTTGGGGGTGATAGACAGAGCTGGTGAGTCACCGGCGGTTACATTTTATTATTTGGTTGGGTTGTATTATATAGTCAAGTAGTTGTATTTATGTATTTGGGAACAGTTAGAACTCTGGTAAAGTGTTTTGAGATTTTAGCATTTTCCGATGCATGATTTTATTTCCAATAATAGCAGGTGCACCCGGGATTCCCTAGTGAGGGTGGGTTGCAATATATATGTATATGTATGTGGTATCAGAGAGTTTATATGTTTTATCTAGCAGTCCGGGCCCACGTGGCGGGTCGAGGCGCTACACCAACAATCTGGATCTGAACTTTAAGGGTAGTTTTCATGTTGGGGTCGAAAAGATGCATATTGAAGTTGGGGAAGACAGTGAAACTGACTGTCCCTGCATTTAATGTTGTTTGCATAGTGGCGATGTAGGCATGCTCGTACTTACAGAACGTTAAATCAAGGAGAGCAATTCTGGAGCAGACCGGAAGGCATTTTCATCCATGAAAAGTAAGATAGAGCTTAATAGCACCAATGTGGATAAGAGTGAATCCCTAGCTGAGGTACTTTCTAGGAAGCTCTGAGGGAAGCTCCAGAGTCACGAGCTATTTTGCTTCTGTTGCCAAGAGTTGGTGCGAGTCAAACAGAGAAGCTTCAATGACTTATTTAAAACTTTTGGGTACATGTGTTTTTCTAGTGATCTTTTTTAAGATGTTAAGAGGATATTTGGTTTTATCAAAGACATAAAATGGGTTGGTAATTTGAGGAATTTTGGTTTAGGGGATAAGGCTATCTTTTGGTATATAATCTAATTCGTACATATAATCATGGTGAACTATGCTTAAGGCAGATGAAGATCTGGGTGAATAACTAAAAGAAGGAGATGGGGTTAACATGGCTCTAGAAGACATGACTTCTTAAATTATAAGATTGGAACCTCCCTCATAACCTAAAAGTGAAAAGATCTCTTGCCCAATTTTGTGAACTAAAACACAAAATCAGTCAAAGCTTCCTTGTTCTTTATCATCCATTAAAGATGTTAGCTCTACTCGACAAAACACCAAAGCTTCCTTGTTCTTTATCATCCATTAAAGATGCTAGCTCTACCCGACCAAACACCAACAAGTCATGGGCACCTTAGGCCTTACTCACTAATGGCTTCAAAAGAACAAAAGCGATTTGAGTAAAATCCTACAAACAGGTTTTTTGTTCTCATGTGGAACAAGTCAAGGGCATCTTAGGCCTTACTCTTCTAATGATTTCAAGAGAACAAGAGAGATTTGAATGAAACCTATAGCCTGGTTTTCATCTTTCACCGTTCTGATGTGGACGATCCACACGGAGTGTGGCAACCACAGAGCATACTGAGTTCAAGACAATCACCTCTATTGTGGGCAAAGAGATCCATCACTTAAAGAGTGATGGAGGCTCCGAATGAGTCTTTAAGCTGCCATGGCTCTAATACCAATATGGCACTTAGTCTAGGATCAATGCGTAATAAGAGAATAAGATGGAATAAAAACACACTAAGAGAAATATCATTAAACTAAAGTGAAAGGTTTACAAGGACAAGAGAAATACATAGAACTCTTGCAAGAGAATTCTTGACTCTCACTTGCTTTGCCTAGCTAGAGGTTGGAGCCTTCCTTTAATAGATGAGGAGCGATGGAATATGCCATGGCATCTTAGAATATGCTTCCGACATATTCTTTTTCCTATCTCCTTTACACATCTTTTAATAAAGATAAAGCTAACATGACAATGACAATATACAAAAAGCAAAAGCTGACCTACAAAAACAACACATAAAAAGATAAAGTTGCATGACAAAGGCAACACACATAAAGATAAAGTGGTCCAGTCGATGGTTTGGATTTAAGGCTTCAAAGCAATAAGCCCCAATTAGGCTTTGGGTTAAACATAGGCCCATTGCGGGCTTTAAATGTAAAAGCAGGGTCAAATTGGGTCTTAAGTCGAGCATAGGCCCACTATGGGCCCCAAATTTAAAAATTAAGCCCAAAATTTGGGATTATTTTGTAAGATTGCTACTAAACTTGACTATGAATTTTTTTTTTTTTGTATATGCAAATGTAGGATCTTTTAGAAGGCTAGCCCGATTGAAACTTTAAGGATGGCCAAGGACTATTTTTTGTTTTTGTTTTTGTTTTTAAGCAAAATGAAGTGTCTACGTGTAGTCCAAACTATGGCCCGCACACTACAGCACCATACCTATGGTGTGGGGTTCATGTGAATTTATTTTATGATTGGGCATTAGGATGCATTGACCTTGTTAACTTATTCAATGAAAATTTTTCCTGAAGAAAACCATGACAAGATCCAACCCAACAAATTAGTGAAAATAGTGCATCAATATGCTAAAACACACTGAGAAATTTTAACAAACACATTACCTACGAAATTCATTGCCTATATACCCAACAATTATAAATTAATTAATTAAAAATTCACCTAACCCTTCCTGCAACTGATGGTCACTAGGATAACCCAACCCTGATAACTTGTTCAATGCAATATAATGTTCAATATTTTAATAGATTTTTAAAAAATGAAAACAATAGTGCTTTATGTTCATCTAGTTAGCATAAATTACTGAGCAACATGTCGACCATCTAACTTATCAAATTCATGAGGATTTCTTAATATGAAATTATTAAAATTCTATTCACTATCCCTCACTTTTAAATGTGAATGCGTATGTTTTTTAGTTATTTGTGTAGAAAAATATGAAATATTCATCTATGTTTTATTTATATATATTTTGCTCCTGCTGAGAAAAACTTCTAGGTTCGCTACTGGTGCTCCTGTATCACATAAGAGAAATAGTGATGTGTTTTGACCATGATGCACAGATTCAAAAGATTAGTTGTTAAAACTACGTGGTAAGGGCGGCTTGTGAGTTTGATGATCTTAAGGTCATGAGTTCAATTCCCCCTTAAGGCATTACGCTGATAAATTACCAAGGGTGTGTCAATGAGCGGGCGACTTTCACCCCCCTCAAGTTTAGTGTCACACCATAGTTCCAAAGTGGGACGATGGTAGTATCAATATATATATATATATATACAAAAAATAGAAAAAAAAAAAAAAAAAGTCACACACATACATACCATATTTATTGTTGATTAAGAGAGTTCAAATTTGGTACGAAATTGTTTGGAGTAGAAGATAAGAATGAAGGAAAGGTCCCTCATTCATTATGTAAATTAGTTAGTCAAGTTTTGAAATAGACCTGAGTATCATTAATTATAAAAGTACTATTAAGAAAATACTTGTTTTAGATACTATGGAATAATGGATTAAAATAATAAAAGCCTTATTATAAAATTATCTAGACTGCATTTGTCAATTTAAAAAAAAACAAAAAAACAATAGAATAAATATATTAATGCCTAAGGGCCGGGATTGGGAGGATTCTACCACGCTTTGCATGTTTGGGACATACGTAAATAAGACACAGCAGGGAATTAGTGGAGGCCTCCCCCATCAAAATCTCCATACACACTCATTCATACACTCCCTCGGCCGCATCCACTAATTCGAAACTTAATTTGAAAGTCACGAAACGTTTTCGAGATGCTACTAATAAGTAATAAATGGTAAATGCTTGTCCTTGTATGGATCTTATTTCAATGGGAACTCGTATGTATATATATAGATATTAGGCGATAAGGTTTTTTTTTTTTTTTTTTCTGTATCTGTCTTTTATGTCATAGGAGCCCTATGAGGGCCCTAATATTTTAAAGAAAATTATTTCTCACAGATGTGAGGTGACACAGACCCTACACTTTTTTTAACCCTCTTCCCCCCCCCCCCCCTCCCCCCCTCTCTATCTTAGTAAGAGTCCCACACAGGCTCTACTAATTTTTTTAATACTTTTTTAATTTATTTTTTAAAGTATTTTTTTCCTTTGGTCTCACACAAGCTCCACTAAATTTCTTTCTTTATATTGATTTTATTAATTTTTATATAATTATTTTTAGAAACATTTTATCTTTTTATTAGACAAAATCAAAAAAATTCTAACATTAATGAATTTTATTAAATAATTTTTTGAAAAAATAATCCCAACTTGACAACTTTTCGTCAATATCTTTTTTAATATTTTTATATTATAAATTAATTCAAATTATTAGTTTCTCCTTTCTTATTTTTTAAATTTACATCTACTAAAAGTATAGAATTGTTTTTAATTTATATTGTTCAAAAATATAAAAGTACATATATTGTGTTACATTTTTATTTACATACATTATATACATTAAAATAAGTAAATGATTGGAAATATTCTTTAAAATATTCAATATAATATATGTGGAACAATAGAATTTTTGTTTGCTAAAATTATAGAATTAATTTTAATTAATATTATTCAAAAATGTAGGAATATATACACCGTATTACATTCCTATTTACATATATTATATATATTAAAATTAGAATAAGTGATTATTTTCTCACTTACCTTCCACCAAAAATTTATAATATTAAAAAATTATAATTACATATGAATATATATATATATATATATATATTTATGTAAATACATAAACGCATGTAATTTAATAAGTGTTCAACTTTCCATATATATGTTATAAAATAAAATATTTAAATACTACTCAAAATTTACATTGTAAATCCTCATTCAATATTCTTATGATTTATATTTGTATTTTATTTTTTTCAATTAATTTTACATTTAAATTGATCCACCACAATAAATTTATATCATATATATATAGGTCCATAATATTTTTAAAGTTTTACGTAATACATACATATTATATTATTTATATGAATTTATCATTTTTTGTCAATTATGTTGAACAAATAATTTAAAATAATGCGTTAAATTATGATATTATTTTCCAAACTAATTATTGAAATATATATATATATATATATATATATAAAGTTATACCTAAATATTATTTGTATTATGTGTTTTAAAGGTAATGTTTAATGAAATAGTATATTTTAAATGTGTTTCTCCTATGCACCTTTACTAATGATAAAGTTACATTTAAGTTTCATGCTAAAATGATATATCGTTGCAATTTTATATTGTTATGATTGATCTTAAGATTTGAATTCTCTCATAATCAGTGTCCATTATCAAAATTTAGAACTCAGTTGTTTTTTTTTTTATCCTTGGACAATTTTTATTCTCTTGAACTCAAAGTTAATCATTTCAATGCCACCTACATATAATTCAAACTTCTTATCTTTCTTTTTTAACTTATTTCATATGTAGACACATGACACAATTTTTCTTTGTCCCATTCACTTTAAATGTTCATGCAAGTGGACCCATCTTCTTCTCCCTCTTTTCTTTTCCGTTTTCTTTTCATTCATTTTCTTTTTTCTTTTACTTGACAGCTAGACCTCCAACAAAAACAAAAAAAGAGTCCTACAATAGGCCTCCCTTCAGAAATCATCTTCAGCAACTAATGGTGAAAACTTTTCCTTTTGATTAACTACATTTGATTACTTCTTTAAATAATTCCTTCCTATGTTTAAAATTGTCAGCTAATCAAGGAAGTTAAACTGATATATTTTTTAAGTGATTTAATTAGAAAGTAATCGCTCTAAAAACAAACAAAAATGTTATACTTAAATATTGTAATCATTCTATGTGTTTCAACGTAATGTTTAGTTCCCTACTAAAATAATATATTGTTGTAATTTTTTATTTTCCAAGTTCTTCATTGACCGAGAAAATTAGGTTGATATGTTTTTGTTGTGATTTAATTGATAATTAATCTCACTAAAACACACACAAAAAAAAATTATACTTAAATATTTTTTGTCCTATGTATGTTTTAAAAAACTGTTTAACGGAATTGTTTATTTCAAATATAGTTTTCCTATACATCTTTACTAATAATAAGATTGTATTTACGTTCAAACTCGATATTATAAATATATATATTATTACAATTTTGTATTATTACCATTAATCATAATATTTAGGTTTATTTTTTAACTTATTCTATATGTATTTTATTTTTTCTTCTTTTTAATATAATATTTTCAACAGATAACGGGAAAAGCCCATATTATATACAGATGGGTGGGCGACCCAAGAAGCAATGTAACGCAATCTAAAAGGGGAAAGCCATCCCTTCCATAGAATTAATCCCAGCTAAACCTGCATCTGCATGCAGACAAAACCTAGTTCGACATGTTCTGGCTTTTTGCCCAGCTGTTCAATTAATTAATTAATACTTATCTGTCTTATCCCAGCACCAGATCGGATGAGCTAAGTGGGTACTCAAAGCTTGATCGGCGTTTGCGTGTATGAAATGCACACGGAAACCCAGGCCACAAGGACGAATCCAGCTAGCCACCCACCTGCAAAAGGCCAGCACTACGTGCGTCACACAAATGCATGCATGCATGCATGCGTAGGATATAGCTATCTACCAAGTTAACGTTCCAGCTTTCTCACCTCTCAGATTTCAGCTAATTAATCTGCACTACGCAACTCATCCATCCATCCATATCCATCGTCTTCATTCTAGAATTCAGGTACCTATCCTCTTCCTTTGTTCCTTCATCATTCATCATACACCTACTAATAATAATAACTAGAAATGCAAGAAAGGACTTTGAAAATGTTAACCATCTTCTCATTCATCGTCAGTTTAGTAGAAAAGTTTAATCCTCCTTATGTTGTTTTCTGTAATTACCGATGGTCATGTGATATGAGATATGTTCGTTCTATGATATTTGGAATTTTGATGTTTCTTATAAAGATTTTCTAAAGAACCTCAGAATAGCCGTTATGGGAGTGATTTGTAGGGAGATCTGGAAAGAGAGAAACGAAAGAATTTTTAGGGAGCACTCCTCCTCAACCGCCTACAGTCTTTCTGTTTGTCCCCGACTTCTTTTCTAACTTCCGCGGCTTTCTCCTTGCTTTTATCTACGTCTTTTTGTCCTGAAAAATCTATAATTTAGCCTTAATTTCAGTTGTTTGAAAGTTTTACTTATTTGATTGCAGGGTGATGGTAAGGGCAACTTGTGACTTTGGTGACCCCAAAATCGCGGTTCGATTCCTCCTTTAGAGTTTATCTCTGTGAATTACCAATGGGGCATCAATGCACGGGCGGCTTTCACCCTCCCAGATTTGGTGTCGCACCATAGTGTCTAAAGTGGCGCGATGGTGGTTGGAGTCCCCAATTAATCCAAAACAAAAAACAAAAAAAAATAAAACAATAATAATAATAATAATAATAATAATAATAATAAATTAGAAAATTATAATTTGAATTAATTTTATAATATAAAAGTATTGAAAAAGAAAGTGATGGAAAGCTATTTAGTTTGCCTTATTTTTCAAAAAAATTATTTAGTAAAATTTGTTAATATTGGAATTTTAAATTTTTATTTATAAAAAGAGAAAATATTTTTTTTAAAATCAATGGAATCAATATAGAGAGGGGAATTTTGTGGGGCCGTATGGGATCAAAGGAAAAAGAAAAGGTTTAAAAATAAATTTAAAACTATTAAAAATTTAGTAGACCCGCATGAGAACCCCTGCTGAGAGAGAACGGAGGGGAAAAGAAATAAGAAAGGTTAAAAAATTTGTGGGGTCTCGCATCTGTCAGAAAAAATGTTTTTTTTTTTTTTAATAATGGGCCTGCATAGGGCCCCATATGCTGTAAAAGACAAGAAAAAAAAAAAAAAAAACCTAATGCCATGTTCACACCGAGTCAGAAAAAATGATTTTTCAAAAATTAGCAAAGCCTGCATGGGCCCCCTCTACTATAAAAGACAAAAACAAACAAAAAGAAAAAAACCAATACCAAGTGTCAATGCTAGTTAAATCTCTAAGTTCATAGAGAGAGAGAGAGAGAGAGAGAGAGAGAGAGAGAGAGAGAGAGAGAGAGAGAGAGAGAGAGAGAGAGAGAGAGAGAGAGAGAGAGAGAGAGAGAGAGAGAGAGAGAGGTGTTATAGTATGTGACTCATATTGAGTGGAACACATGCACAAAGAAAGTTGGTCTGAAGAAAAGTTGTCGACGGTTTCTTCCAGAAGCAAATTAGGAAGACAATCGTCGACCGTTTGATGTAGGTACGTCGACAGTTTCTTCTAACTAGTAAAGGAAAACCGTTGACAATTTCATGGTTTTTTTCGGCGTTGTTTTTAAAATTTGAACTGGGAAGATCAATATGTTGGGGATATGGAGGCAAATCCTCCACGGATTGATACAAGAATATTTGAGGGATTCTCTAATACCTTTATACGTCTAGGGGTTAATATAAATACAATGTTGTAACCTTGGTTTTGATTGATAGTGAATTTCAACTGCCACTTACTCCCATGGACATAAGCATTTTGCCGAACCACTTTAAATTCTTGTGTTGATTATTACTTTCATTATTTCTGTGTATTTTCGTATTATTCGTAATAATTGCTGCACAACCCGATCATTTCCGCGTTTCATTGCACAACAAAAAGAGAAAGGGGGAAAAGAGAAAAGAAAAGAGAGAAAAAAAATCAGGTGAAAAAAATTTGGTGGCAACATGTATCCCACAAAGATTCAATTTTAATGACCCCTGAGCGCTGGCTCAGGTGGCAAGGGCGGACCCGAACGTGCCTGTGACCCAGGTAGGCGTCCCAGGTTCGATTCCTGTCTCGCCAAGCAAATCTCGATTTACCTCCCTACAAGGCCTTGGCATGGGAACTGTGGGGCATGGGATTAGTCTCTGCTGCGATGCATCTCGGGGTAATCTGATAGATGCCGGCTGAGGACACCTGACATTACCCAAAAAAGAAAAGAAAAAGATTCAATTTTAATGTATAGTATAGAGAATAATAAATAATTCATTGGAGTCGTTCGTCTACAAAGCTTCAATTAAATTGGGAAGACTTCATAAATATTTGCATGACTTTAGGTACTTAGCTTCTTAGATGCAACTCTCTGCTTCATTGTTTTCTGATTTTGTTTTTGGTGGTCATTGTTAATTAGGCTAGCTCTCACTTTGTCCATCAGCGTCTGGCTGATATTCTCTGTTTCTTCAATAAAGCATTTACCTTTTTTAAAAATAATAATAATAATAATAATATACTTTACGAGTGCATACATACGAGAAAACATTAGATACATCAAGTGTATATACCAGATCTAATATGATTTCATTATGTATACAAAAAATTACCTATTTAATTAAAATACTTGCACATGACAAAATCATATTAGATCTAATGTATACACCTAATGTATTTAATAATTTATAGGAACGAAGATGAAAGAGAAAAATAAGAAAAAGAAAAAAAAAACTAATTTTGTAAATACAATATTAACAATACAAAATTGTAACAATATATAATTATAACATGGAGTTGAATGTAAATAGAGTCTTACTATTAGAAATGTTGTAGAAGAAAAACATATTTGGAATAGATAACTTCGTGAAACAATACGTATAAAACACATATAACATAAAAAGTATTTAACTATATTTTTTATTTTTTTTTGTATGTTTGTAGTGAGATTAATTATCAGTTAAATTATGACAAAACAAATCAACCTAACTTCTTTTGCCAGCAATAAACTTGGAAAATACAAAATTGCAATAAATATATTATTTTAGCGTAGAACTAAATATTATGTTGAAATACATACAATAATTACAATTGGTTCTTTGCTTTTAATAGATATAAATATGAAAAAAATAATAAAGTAAAAAATTAATAATTTAAATTAATTTTATAATATAAAAGTATTGAAAAAGAAAATGATGGAAAGTTGTTGAGTTTGACCTATTTTTCAAAAAAAAAAATCATTTAGTGAAATTTATTAATGTCGGAATTTTTAAATTTTGTCTATAACAAGAGAAAGTATTTTTGAAAATAATTTTTAAAAAGTTAATGGAAAATATAGAGAGAGGAATTTAGCGGGGGCACATATGGGATCAAAGGAAAAAAAAAAGATTTAAAAAATAAATTTAAAAAATATTTTAAAATTAGTGGATAAAAGAAATAAGAAAGTTTCAAAAAATTGTGGGCTCCGCATCTGCCAGAAAAAATGTTTTTAAAAAAAAAATAAAATTGGGGCCTATTTTGGGCCCCCTTTGCTGTAAAAGACAAGCGAAAAAAAAAAACTGAGCACCACAAATTTCGGGGGGGATCAAATGGATTCTATCAAAGATAAGTTCCCCACTCCTCTGAATTTTTCTTTATTTTTTATTGTATCAAACATATCTATATTCATGTTTGTGGTTTGGTTTGCATTGAGGTCTGGTTCTGGGTGAGCCAAGACACCGAGCTGGGTTAGCCCATTGAGTTGGGGTTCTAGTTGACACAAGGTGAGTCAACCCACTTGGTTGAGACTTGGGGCTTAGTCCCCTATTTGGGTTGGGTTCTCTTTTGGGATTAAAAATTGGGCCTGGCCATTTAGGATTAAAAACTAGGTCTAGGCCTTAAGTTTGAAAATTGGGCCTAGGCCGTTTATTTTTAAAAAAAAAAAAAAAAAAAGAGCTTGATTAAATGGGCCTGGGGCCCATCATTTTTTTTAAAAAAAAGTCTGTTTTTAAAAAAAAAAATGGGCTCAAGGCTTTTTATTTTTTAAAATGAGCATTGGGCTGGATTAAAAGAAATGGTTTGGGGCCCATTATTTTTATAAAAAAAAGTGGGTTAAAAAAATGGGCGTTAGGCCTTTTATTTAAAAAAAAAAAAATAAGTAGTGGGCTGGTGGGGGGGGGGGGTGCAAAGCCCAAATGGATTCTGGTTTTAAGAAATGAGCTTTGGGGCCCTTTTATTTTGAAAATAAGGAGTGGGTTAAAATTGGCCTAAGTTTCTGTTGAATAGTGAACTGGGTTAATGGACCAAGGTCTTGGTGGACCTCTTAGGGAGTCTATGTCAACGGGTCAGGTCAACCCATAGATCGGGTCAATGGATCGAGTCAACGGGTCATATCCGAACCCATAGGTCGGATCCGATTGATTTCAGAGTGCTTCTATTCTTGTTTTTGAATAAATAACCAAAAAAAATAATTAAAAATACCTACATACTGTTAAGGGTGAGCATTTGGTCAGTTCACCAAATTAATTGAAAATTTTCAATTAAAAATTTTAGTAGCTGAACCAACCAAAATTTCATATTTAACCGATCTCAAAACCTATCGAACCGATTTTCGATTAAATCAGTTAACCGATTTAATATTTTAATAAAAATATATATAATATAAATAATATATATATAATTTTAATATGTATAATATATAAAAATAAACAATTTTTTTGTATATATATAATATAAAATATTTTAATATATAATATATATAATTATTTATTATTAATTTATATTATTCGGTTAACCAAATTAACCGAACCCAAAAATCAAATCGAACCGAATAAATTTTTAACTGAACCGAATCGATCGAATTTATTCGATTAATTTGATTTTAACTAAATTATGCTCACCTCTACTTGTTGTCTTCCACTCCTTCAATCTTTAAATAGAATGTTTATGCCCTTTTCAATCGTATGCTTCTGAGTATCAAATTCTTTCTGATTATGAATTTGTTTACCTCTGTGAATTGCTCTACCTTTGTGAATTGCTCAATACAACTATCGTTGTTACTCTTTATCTGCTTATGTTTCTCCTCGTGAACCTCAATTTGTAGGCTCAGGGATTCGTTTAATTCTCAACAACTAACCAGCTATTAACTGCTGCCCATTTAATTTTAACCAATTTGTTGATTTTTTCGATCCGATCGCTAGTTTTGGTAATGACAAACCACATGTTACTAATGTGTGTGCTGAAGTACTTGAATAGGTTAATCATTCAGATCAGAACACACATATGAAAGTGATATGGTTGCTAGAAAGATCTCAATGAGCTTATACTCTTGGTATAATCCATAGGAATCTGAAGAGCAAAAGAAAGAAGAAGAAGTTTTTACTGTATTGCTTTTAGTTTTTCAATTTGGTCTGTAATAATCTACATGACTTGCATTATAGATTGTATAAGCTCAAAAAGACCATAGAATGACTATAGGAATCCCTCAAGTAAACAGGCTCATAACTCATTTTAATGGGGATTTAACTTAGGTTTTTATTTGGGCCAAAAAGTAAGTTGTGGTCTAATTCGGTCGACCGAATCCTGGAAGTGTAAAATGCCTCACTCGACCGAACTAGGTGAAAGTCAACATTTTGACTTCACTCGATTGGTTGAATCTTTTTTAATGTATCTTTCTCAGTCGACCAAACTCACACGTGTCTGTTCCCCAACAACTTAGTCGATCGAACTTCCCGTTCATTTTTTATTGAGTCCACCAAGCCATAAAGTATAGTAGACCGAACTCAGATATAGTCGATCGAACCTTCAGTTCAAAAATGCCTCGGTCGACCGAACTTAAAATATAATCGACCAAAACCTCTAAAGTTGAACATTTTTAACTACAGTAAAGCAAGGATAATTTTATTTAACCTTCATTAATCTTTTATAAAAAGACTCCTATGTCCCTCAACGATTATATTTTTATAACTGTCTATATATACTACTTCATTTGGGAAGATTAAAGAGAGACTAGCAAATATAATTAGCACAAAATTCTCTGAAACTCCAAATACTCTTTTCACCTCTTGCAAGCCAAAAATGCTATTCTTACTTGTTCTTCTTGCTAAAATTCCTTTGGTAAGAATATTTTAGAGGTTGTTCATTTTAACTTACATTCTCAAACTGTTTGATTGATATTTTTTTATTGATAGTAAGCTTGAGTTTTCCTTAATGATTTAAATCATAAATCTTCTTTAAGGAAAACTCTCTAGAGCTTGTGTGTATTGCATCTTGGTTGCAAGATGCAAGGGCTTGTTGTTTTGTACCATTGTGAAATATATCTTTCAACAAGCTAATTCCAAATATCTCTCACACTTATTTGACAAACAATCTTTGAAATATTTAATTTGGGTTGTGTTAAACTTCCTTGGATTATTTGTTCTTTAAATATAGTATCTTGAATCAAAGGTTGTACTCTCACATATACATACACTCACACATCTTAAAGAGTTCACATATTGGATCTCACTTGAGCATTTGATCTTATCATTTGTGAGTGCATATATTTTAGATCATAATATTGTACAAATCTTCTTGAGTTAGAAGCATTGAAATTGTACACAAAATTGTTTGATTATTTGTTGTAGTTCAGGCGTGACTTGAGGTGGGTCTTCTTCGCCCCGTAAGGAGAGTTTGTAAAGGTTGAAGTCAGTTCTAGTAATTTGACCTGGTGTTGTAAGCGGTGTCACTCCACCCGTTAAGTAAGCATTAGTGGAATCCTCGAACTTGTGAGCTATGGCGGGGACATAGGCAGTATTGATCGAACCCCGATAACATATATTGTGTCTGCTCTTAAATTCCTACACTTTAATTTCCTACACATGTTTTCTTATATTTAATTTATTATGAATTTGTGTGTTGACTCTACGAGTCCAATCCTGTTTTGATAATAACAAATCACTTGGTATTTGATCTATGCATCGAGTTTGTGAACAGGAACTATATTAAGCATGCACGGAAAGATAATGAGTCATGGAATCCTTCAAGTAAAGCTTACATATCTTGGCAAGTATCATGGAACTCAAAGAGTACAAGAATCAAGATACAAAAGACAAAGTTCAATAATCTCTTGGAAATGGGTATTTAGAGCTTATGTATTTACATTGTCATATGATTTATTTTGAAGCTCAAATATAACTTAGAGTGATTTTAGGTTTCATGCATTTCATGTATATCATTAGGGAACCTGTATGAACTTAGAAATGTTTTCAAATCATTGAAAAATATGTTTTACAAAAGACCCAAAAAGAGAATCAAAGCAGATTTTTAACTTAGAAAAGAAAATTTGAGAAAAAGGGGAGTTCAGTCGCCTGAACTTTACTTCAGTAGCCTGAAAAATAAGTTCGGTAACCTGAAGATTAAGTGCAGTCGCCTGAAGAATTAAATGGGAAAGACAGAACCTGGCAGAGGTACTTCGGTCGCCTGACCCTAGAACCTCAGGCGCCTGAAGTTGTCACTTCAGGATCCTGAACCCCAGTTCGGTTGCCTGAACTTGCGGGAAAGCCTAAAAAATCAGATTTTTATTAAAAACACGCGAGCTATCTTATTGATCCAACGTCTGAGATCAATCCTAATAGTCATACACTATATATATTAAATGTCTAAACCCTAGAACGAAGAGAGACACACAAGAAAGAAAAGAACACACCTTGTTGAGAGAACGTTGAAAATCTACTCTTAAGTGCTATACGATTGCTTACTTCTCAATCTCTAATCTTCAAGCTTGAGCAAATCAACTCAGAGTCACAAAGGGAACTTGCTTACTCTACTGTACTTCAATCTAGTATTGAGGTTTGATCTTTCAAGTTTATATTCTTAAGAAATTCTCATCTCATTGCTTGTTCTTGACTAAGTATTGAAAAGTTTTGATCTTGAGTGTATCAATTCATATAAAATATATTTTTGAGAAGATCATTACTTGAGAAAACTTATTTAAGTTGGTTGATTGATTTTTGATTCAAGTGGGTGTTCTTCAAAGGATTTATATTTTGATATATTAAAGCTTGATTAAATATCTTTAGTACTTATAACTATATTTCTAAATTGAGGGATATTTTCTGAAAATTAATATTCTCAGTTTGTGATAGAATACATGGAATAAAGATTTGTGATTTTGATTAAGCTTGTATTCAAGACAAAGATTTTGTTAACGAGTTCACTTCAAACATACTTTTACATCTTTACAAAAGTGAACCAAGAACCCTAGTTAACTCCGAGGCATTTCAAATATATTTTAACTTGGGAGTTTTGAATAAATCGGGATTTGTGTGTTGATGCATAATCATTTATAAAACGATTGTATTGTTTTCATACATTCACGAGCATCAAGTTATATCATATGTTAATGTGTTAGGAATTTGAATTGTACTCACAAGCTTTTGTTAGAAACATTGTTTTGAGTGTTATTTTACAGATTCTATTGTATACACGGTTCGGTGTGTGAACCGGTGTGTGAGGAGAGAGCTGTATCTCTTGTAAGCAGTAGAGTAGGAGGAAGTTGTACCTCTTGTAAACAGCGGATTGTACGGGAAGCTCCGTCCCACTTTAAGGAGCAGGGTTTTTAGTGAATCCTTGAGTAGTTGGTCAAGGCGAGGACGTAGGCCGGGTTGACTGAACTTCGTAAAATCTTGTTTGTCTTCTCTCTTCCTTTCACTCTTTATTTTCCGCATTATATTTAAAATCAAGTATATTGCATACATAGATAGGATTGCCACACTCACACATAATTCAGCAACTAGAAGTAGTTGGTAAACTTATAAGAAGTGTGTGAAAGAAAATTAAGTGGCTTAAATTTTTTATATCCAATGCACCTCCCCCCTCCCCCCCCCCCCCTTCTTGGGATTACACCTTAATCAACAGTGTGCATGATTTAAATATTGTGAATGATTGGGATTAACTGAGCCTATTGTACTTTCCTTGATTATCTGCTCAGTTAAATTCTTGTTGAATAATTGGTATTTGTTCTAGACAGATCCTAGGTTGTGGTATACTACTATTGGATTAGTTATACCTAGGAAGAAAGTTTTAAAATTCCAATTCATTCCCCCCTCTTAGGAATACACTAATTCCAACAATTGGTATCAAAGCCTCGTTGCACTAGATTTAAATGTATTGCAAAAAGATCGCTATAACTCAATTTGATGTATTCCCATTCGGTGAGGGACTGTCACCTTCTAGGCCTCCTGTATTTTGTGGTGTCAATTACATCACCAAGAAAATTAGAATGAGCATATTTATAAAATCAATGGATTGGATTGCCTGACGGGTGATTGTTAATGGAATTCGTATACCTCTGGATGAAAATGATATTAGGTTAATGCATGCGAATTCATAAGCCATGGATTTATTATACTATACTTTAGAGACTAATATTTTTCATGAGATTATGGCATGTAAAAGTGCAAAGGATATATAGGAAAAGTTGGACAGGAAATATGGAGAGGCAAAAGAGAAGGAGACCATCACTCTGAAGGAATTAAGCTCAAATGGTCCAGAGGAGGTAAATCATGTATTTGTAACACCAATCAATGAAGAGGTATATGATCCACCTCCTATTTCAGTTTATGATGCAATTGATAATTCTTGTGTTGACTGTTGCGAAATATCATGTGTAGAATCATCTATCAAACTTTGTTATAATACTGTAAATGATTCATGCGATGTTTATTGTGAAAAATCTTGTGATGAATCATATGTTGAATTTTATGATGAAAGCATGCTCTTGAACAAAGAACTAGAATATACTTTATTTAAAATGCATAAACTTCTAGCTAAGATGTCTAAGCAGAAAATTGTCTTCAAAAATGAAAGTAAAAGGTTGGCAGTACAATTAGAAAATCTAAAAGACTATTATGCTGCCTTAGAAAAAAAAAAGATTAAGAAGATATTGAAAATCATCTGCTTAGAGGAAGTAATAAATGATTATTCTAAAGTTACGCTCAAAGTTAAATATGAAAAGAATAATCATGTTAAACCCTTTGAAATAAAAAGAAATAAATCTTTCAAAAAGGGTTCATCTTATGAGACCCACTGTCACATGAATGCCTCATTGAGTAAATGCAGGATAAATAAGCATAATCTTTCATGTATATACAAAATGTGCTTATTATGTAAAGGGAAACAACACATCCGATATAAATATAAGTCTAGAAGTGCGAGAGGCATAGACAAGGAAATGGCGTGGGTAATCATGAAAGCAGACCCCGTAGGACTTGAGGGAGAGTGGGATCAAATAAGAATGAAATATTCGTTTTAAATTCTTCCTTAGTTCTTAGGTTTAAGGGGTAGTGATGACCAAAAGGCTAGGAAGTGGTCTATGATTAAAATATCAAATCTTAGTATGTGCATTCATTATACAGTATCATTATTAAATAATTCTAAATGCTTAACTCATGCTTAAAGATAAAACATCTTAAGTTAAGCAACTATTGTCCACTGCACAGAAATGAGCTTTAGGGATCCATCCTATTCTATATATCTTTAACCCTAATCTCATTAATCAAAATCTGGTCATCACTCTAGGTATAAGCACTAATGATAATAAATTCCATACCTACTTAGTGCTAATCAAAATTAGAAGCATCAACTAAGGAATTCATGCCTTATTGATCAAATCAAATTATTCACTTTGAGTTTAAAATATAAATCCTCTAGTTTTGATTCACATATCCCCTTCATAGGAAATCCTTAACAAACCATTATCATATTCGGTAAGGTTTCACCTATTAAACTACTTGTATCTTTGCTCCAAATTATGATCATATTTAAAGGATACGTTACAGTCATCAAAGAGCCACATTCAAGAAACTCTTATACTCTATATTGCTCTTTGCTAAAATTGTTAGGACATATTCGCTCGCACAAAAATACTTTAAACAATGTCCCTACTCATTCTAAATACTCTTCTGAACATAATAGAAATTTAATCTTCATAAGTATTTGTCCTATACCTCGCTTCACAAGGCCTCAAACTTCAAGTCAAATCATTTAGAGCTTCATATCCCTATAATGAAGTTGAATGGTTAAAAAGATTGCACTAGCTTTCAATTTAAAGAAAATAAATGTCTGAGAAACCTATGCACGAACAGTTAAAATTAAAAGTCATTCCAACTCAAGGCCTCTTACATATTGAAATTCATAAGAGAAGAGGCTTTGTAGGCTTATGACATTGAAAGAAATTGGCTAAAATATTTAGAAATGAAAAAGGGATAAGTTGAACATGTACTTAACTCAGGGGGAGCATTACACATTCATGGCCATATAAATTAAAATGCTCTCATTATCTTATAAAATTTATGCCTACAATATTGCACTGAACTCAATACTATCCTCTATTCTTTACTATGTATATCCTTTGATGGATAGATTATATTTCATAAATTGTTGATTGCTACCTAATTGCATGCATAGTTTAGAATGTCTCCTGCATGGTGGATGCAGTGATGAGAATTGCATGTTGGTAGAAATTTTAGGTTGTTGCATGCCATATATGATCTATCTTTTGAGAACAACCATTTATCAGGTACAGGTTTTATAGGAAAAATATCCAATTTACAGACGACATACTGCTGAAATTTTGAAAATTTTTTTCCTAAAATTAAACCTTGTACAAAGATGATTATGATAGAATAAATGCTAAAATATTTTTGAAAGGATGAGTGAAAACTAAATAAATTTTAAACTTCATCCATACATAATCATCATATACTTAGGGGGAGCTGAACTCCAGCTGTGGAAGGAAAACATAAAAGACTCATTCGCATCACGTTTAGCTATTTAAGTATTGAGGCTCTTCTGAGAATCTTAAACATCATATCCAATTTCTTAAAAGTCTATAAATTGATATGGATTGTTATAGGTTATGAGTATCATGTCATGCCTTAGTATATTTTCTTATGCATTTGAAGGATCGAGGGAGACTATACTGGTTGCAATGCTTGAAATGGATTAACAAATATCCAGTATAGATATGATAAAGAAATTCTAATAGATTGCTTATTCTTCTTGGCCTACTCATTGTAATTAATCTATGACTATTATAAGCAATTCATTGTATCTAAGATAGGATTCAAATCGATAGGGGGAGCATCCAAAATTAACTTCTATTCTGTTTTGCTCACTAATATGTTTAGCTTAGATCTTAAATGAATTCACTGTGGCATGTGCTAAAATGTTGACTTTATATATATGTTATTTGGCCACAGTCATCTGTTTGTCATATGATCTCAACTTAAATTGTCATATTTTTCTTAGATCCATATGGTTGCTTTTCTGGTTATATTTTATTTTATGCCTAAAATGACCACCAAAAAAATTGTGCTTGCATGACATTTAAAGTTTCTTTTTCAGCAAGCACCCCTAGTATTTCTTGACTTTATCATAAGGAGGATATATATATATATATATCTTATTATTTGGCAATAAATGATTTTATATGTGACATTTTCTTTCTTGCTTATGTGCCTAAATGCTATATCTTTAAAATAGTATAAATGCCCAAAATACTAAATGATAAAAAAGGGGGAGTGTTTTTCAAAAAAGAGAGTTCTCTTTCGCTAAATTTGTTTTAAATGACCAATTTTTTTTTACTTATCCCTTTTTGTTGATGTCAAAAGGGGGAGAACTTTTATAAGCAAAATGTTTGATCAAAAGGGGAAACTTTTTAAAGGACACAGGGTAATTATCTAAGTTGCATGCATGTCATTGTTGTGCCTTATTACTAAAACTGAATGCAAATATTTTGAATTATCTTCTTTCTTTAATATGCGTGCGCTATATTATTTAAATTTAATTTATGCATAGTCTTGAGGGGAGCCTTTTCAGGTTTATCCCATTTTGTTCTAATGCATTTGTCATCATCAAAAGGGGAGAGACTGTTGACATTTTTAGTCCAATCCCTGATTTTGATAATGACAAACCACATGTTACTAATGTGTGTGCTGGAATACTTGAATAGGATAATCATTCAGAACACACACATGAAAGTGATGTGGTTGGCAGAAAGATCTCAACGAGCACATACTCCTGGTATAATCCATGGGAATCTGAAGAGCAAAAGAAAGAAGAAGAAGTTTTTATTGTATTGCTTTTAGTTTTTCAATTTGGTCTCTAATAAATTACATGACTTGCATGATAGATTGCATAAGTTCAAAAAGACCATAGAATGACTATAGGAATCCCTCAAGTAAATAGGCTCATAACTCACTTTAATAGGGATTTAACTTAGGTTTTTATTTGGGCCCAAAAATAAGTTGTGGAGTAATTCGGTCAACCGAATCCTGGCAGTGTAAAATGTCTCAACCAACTGAACTGGGTGGAAGTCAATATTTTGACTTCACTCGATCGACTGAATCTTTTTTAACGTATTTTTCTCAGTTGACCGAACTCACACGTGTTTGCTCTCTAACAACTTAGTCAAATGAACTTCTAGTTCATTTTTGATTGAGTCGACCAAACCATAAAGTATAGCAGACCGAACTCAGATACAACCAACCGAACCTCGAAGGGTTTGAAAATCACTTTGTTTCAGTCGACCGAACTTTCAGTTCAAAAATGCTTCAGTCGACTGAACTTGGCAATTGGGCCGACCGAACTTAAAATATAGTCGATCGAAACCTCTCAGGTTGAACATTTTTAACTGCTGTAAAACAAGGTTAATTTTATTTAACCTTCATTAATCTTTTCTAAAAAGACTTCTATGTCCCTCAACGGTTATATTTTTATGAATGTCTATATATACTACTTCATTTGGGAAGATTAAAGAGAGATTAGCAAATATAATTAGCATAAAATTCTCTGAAACTCCAAATACTCTTTTCACGTCTTACAAGCCAAAAATCCTATTCTCACTTGTTCTTCTTGCTAAAATTCCTTTGGTAAGAATATTTTAGAGGTTCATTTTAGCTTACACTCTCAAATTGTTTGATTGATATTTTTTTATTGAGAGTGAGCTTGAGTTTTCCTTGGTGATTTAAATCATAAATCTTCTTTAAGGAAAACTCTCTAGAGCTTGTGTGTCTTGCATCTTGGTTGCAAGATTCAAGGGCTTGTTGTTTTGTGCCATTGTGAACTATATTTTTCAAAAAGCTAGTTCCAAATATCTCTCACACTTATTTGATAAACAATCTTTGAGATATTTAATTTGGGTTGTGTTAAACTTCCTTTGATTATTTGTTCATTAAATATAATATCTTGAATCAAAGGTTGAGCATTAAATCTTATCATTTGTGAGTACATATATTTTAGATCGTAATATTGTACAAATCTGCTTGAGTTAGAAACATTAAAATTGTACACGAAATTGTTTGACTATTTGTTGTAGTTCAGGCGTGGCCTGAGATGGGTATTCTCCGCCCCGTAAGGAGAGTTTGTAAAGGATGAGGTCAACTCTGGTAATTTGACCTGGTGTTATAAACGATGTCGCTCCACCCGTTAAGTGAGCATTAATGGAATCCTCGAACTTGCGAACTGAGGCGAGGACGTAGGCAATATTGGCCGAACCCTGATAACATATCTTGTATATACTCTTTAATTCCTGCACTTTAATTTCCTGCACATGTTTGTTTATATTTAATGTATTATGAATGTGTGCATGATTTAAATATTGTGATTGATTGGGATTAACTGAGTCTGCTATACTTGCCTTGATTATCTGTTCAATTAAATTCTTGTTTGGTAATTGGTATTTGTTCTAGACAGATCTTAGGTTGTGATATACTATTGTTGGATTAGTTATACCTAGGAAGAAAGTTTTAAAATTTCAATTCACCCCTCTCCCCTCCTGGGAATACACAAATTCCAACACAATTTTCTCTGTGTAGCATACAGACATGCAAGTGTCAACTGTGTTCCAAGACTTCTGTCTTCCCCTCCATTTTTTGCATTTATTTTTTTATTTTTTTGTATTGTATTTCTTTTTTTTCCTCTACTAAATTCCCTTTTTTGTTGCATTTTCTTTGCTATATTTGTATACACAGTGTAATAATAACAACAGAAGTATCCTCTTTTGTTATATTTGATCCCTCAATAAAATGAGGTGTCTACATTTTTAAATTCAAGTAGCATATCAAACATAGTCACTAGATGTTCAATTTACTTTTAAGTTTAATTTTCAAAATATACTGCAATCAACGGATCAACTTTTCAACTTAATTTATTAAAATAATGTCATTTTATTAATTTATTTTACGAAAATTAATTGGAAGAGTAAAATTATCATTTTATTGAGAAATTAGTCAATTGAATTTTTGTGATTATAGCGTGAGGGAAGGCAACTAAGACGGAAAGGGCCAAAGGTGGGTGGAGAAAATTTTAGGTCTTCCTAGACTTAGAGGACCTAATTTTTTTCTAATTTTTCTCCACTTGGGAGTGGACCGGAGACTACAGGCGGCGGCGATGAATGGCGGCCGAGGCGTGTATCACGGCGTGGGGTCCTGCCTGGCTGATGTGATCCTCATAAAATCTTATTGTTGAATAATAAATAATAGGTACTTTGATAATAGATAATAAATAATAATTTTTTTACTAAATTAGGATTATGGGAAAAATAAAATACAAAAAGAAAAAGACATGCTACAAGAATAAATCCTTTGAGGCTTTAAAAATTCTATTGATTTCCTCCAAGGTTTCAAAAATTTTATTGATATATTCTCGCGATTCAAAAATATCATAGATGTCTCTTGATCTTTTTAAAAAATATAAAAGGAGGTTTGCATTCTTTTGACAAACCCTAAAAAAATGTTTCTAAAATTCTTAAAATATCAAGGGGGGGGGTCTTAGAAATTTAAAAACTTTAATAAAAATTGCTATCTTTTTGTTAAACTTATGTTCCCTAAACAAAAATAAGATCCATACAAAGTGAATTGAAAAGTTATAACAAGATTTCAATCTGCATTTTTAATAGATAAACCAACTCTGTAAAGTACAACGCCGACCAAGGTGTAGACACCCCATTTTGTTCGAGGCGCTAGATAACAGAAATTGGACCATCCCAATTAATTCATACTTATTTTGTATAATTTAAAATAAAAAAAAAAATTGAATACATAAAAAATATGAAAAATTGAATACATGGAAAATGAAAAAAATAAAAATAAAAAAAATGTAAAAAAACAAGTCTTGTGGGCCAGCACCTTCATGCTTGCACCAGCACACACACACACACACACACACACAAGAGAGTTTCAATTAATAAATTAGAATAAAATTAACCAATTAACTTTGAATTTGATGGATTGATTCAAATTAATTGATCAATTAGATTTTATAATTGATTGGACAAATTCAAATTAATTGATCAATTAGACTTTTATATTTGATTGATTCATTAAGTTTGATTTGTTTAATCAAACTTAATTGGAAATGCTTCTCTTGGCCTATAAATAGAGATTTTCAAAAGAGTGAAGGGGAAGCAAATTAGAGAGAATAATTGGGACAACTGGGAGAAGGAATTGGCCATTGAAAAAACAAAAAAAAACAAAATTTAAGGGAAGGAAATTTAGAGAGGAGCTGGTTATTAAGAAATATTTTTGAGAGAAAATTGAATACTAAGAGATGATGTTGGCTTTTTGAGTCCGATATTTTGATGCTGACAAACCACCAGTATCTTATGTGTGCATTTAAGGCGTAAAGAGATTATCATTTCAGCTCGAATATAAGATACCGAAAAATGGAAGTCAGTAGGAACATAAAGCTCACACACTCATGATGAATTCCATGGAAAATGAAAAACAAAAGAAGAAAACATTTTGATTTTAATTTTTATTACATTTTATTTTTTATTTAGTCTATAATAATGTACATATGCATGATATGATTTGAATACTCAAATGACCGTAATTTGACCATAGGGAACCAAAGGCCATAGACAAACCTTAGGACTAACTTCGGTCAACCGAAGTAGGCTTAATTGAAAACCTCGGGCGACCGAACTATTTATGTGTTACAGCCCTCAGCCAACCGAACACTCTATTAGCCAAAAAGTCAACAAGTTGACTAAGACCCGAGCGACCGAACTTAAATTGAACTAACTGCCCCCAATTGACCGAATGCTTAAAAGTTACTTTCCACTTTCCTCGAGCGACCGAACTTTTAGTTCAAAATAGGCTCGAGTGACCTAAGTATGAAGTTTGGCAGACCAAACTGATAACCGAGTGACCGAACCTCGAGCGTTTGGAAAATAGTCTTGGCCTAGCCACCCGAACCTTCCCTCGAGCACCCAAACTTGAAAAAATAACTTTTTTATCTATGTCTGCTCGGGCGACCGTCCCTAAGGACCGGATAACCGAACCTCTCGGGTTGCCACATTTTTACTACAGGTAATTAAGGGTAATTAGGATTAAATTTTAATTAAACTTTTCTAAAATTTCCAATAAGTCCCCAACGGTCATATTTTGTTGAAAAACTATAAATACCCCTTTCATAACTTAGATTAGTAACTTTGATTAACTTTAAAATCCTCTCAAATTATTTTGTTAATTAAAGTTCCCCCAAACCATTTTTAATGCAAAAATTTTTTCTTTGGAGAAAAATGTTTTAATCTCTCCAACTCTCTTTATTATTCTTTGGAAAATCTTTTAAAAGAGAGCATCTTTATTTTAGGACATTTACTTCTTGCATTTATGCTTTCATAGAAAAATTTTATCTTGCAAAAATCATTTGAAAAACCAAAACCCTAAGTTCTCCGATTATTCTTTGAAAAATATTTTTGGGAGAATATTTTGTTATGGTCAAAATCTTTGAGCATTCATCATACAAATTACTTTCAAAGGTTGAAATATTATTTTGAAAAACACTCTTACTCTACTTGAGCATTAATTGCATATCATATTAGAGTGCATCTATTTAGAGCTTAAACGTGTACATTTCTTCTTATATGTTTCAGAAGCATTTTTATATACAAAAATATTTTTATGTACCAGTTGGATTCATCCCATTAATTGAACTGAGAAGTCTCAGCCCCCTAAGTGAGACTGGTTCTGTTCAACCCGAAAATTGAACTGGGGAATCTCCACCCCGTAAGGGAGACTAGTTGGGCTCAGCCTGGAATTTGAGCTGGGGTTTACCTTGCCCCGTAAGGAAAGGTTTTAACGGCTTCTACTTCACTCGTTTAAGTAAGCAAGGATAGTGTAATCCTTAGGGTGTATGCCCAAGGCTGGGACGTAGGCTGGTTTGGCCGAACCTTGATAACAAATATCGTGTGTCTATCTCTTCTTATCTCATTTACTTTCCGCACTTTAATTTCAATATGTGTATGCTTGTTCATGTTTTGTTATGCACATAAAATCAATTTAAATGAGATATGTAGCACATGTGTATGTATGCACACATTGCTCACTTACTTTACATACATGTTTTATTTTGAATGAGATATGAGATGTGGTGAATTGGCGTAATTGTTTAAATTAGTGAAAAAGTTTTAAATGTCCAATTCACCACCCTCCCCCCCCCCCCCCCCTCTTAGGATCATACCAATTCCAACAGGTGAGGAAAAACCAAGTGATTGAGATTGAAAGATCAAAGAAGGGCTGAAGACCGATGGCCTTGACTTGCAAAAACTGAAAAAGAGCTTGGCAGTGGAGACAGGGGAGTTTGGGTAAAAAGGAAGCCTACTTGCAGATTGGAGGATTTAGAAATAGAGAAATAAAATAGGTTGGTATCCTTTTCTTTAAATTATGTTTTGTGATTAAATTGTTCATGTATAAATGGAGAATGAGTTTAGATAGATTCAGTAAATTCAAAATTTAAAGGAGTTAGTAATTTTCAAAAGTTAAAATTCAAACTAAATTCTAGGAATTTTGAATGAACACACTCAAGTGTTGACCCAAGTTTGAAAAGTTTAACCCGAAAACCCGAATTCCTATATCCAAATCTAGATCCAATAACCCGGATTCGAATAACCCAGATTCAACCTAGAGACTCAGGTCAACTTGACCCGTATCCAAATCAATTGACTAGAAGACCAAAGATCCAAGTCAACTTTGACACCGGAAAACCCAGAATCCAAGTCAACTTTGACCTGGATCCATTAGTTTAAAACCCTAGAACCCAAATGCCTTAAGGCCCAATTGGGCTCAAACCCAATGACAGCTAACACATTGTCCTAAGGCCCATCTAATCTTACCAAGACCCTGTAGGGAATTAACACGAAATTTCCAAATCTTGTGAGAAACAAAAAATAAAAGAAAACAATCCACACCAAAGAAAAATAATCACACGCACGACAAAATTTACGTGGTTTGGAAATTTTGCTTACGTCCACGGAGTTGCAAAGATTTCACTATATCAGGAAGAAAAACAGAGAGTGCGGCTATACAATGTTTTTTCTCTCTCGCTCTCAAAACAATGGCTAAACCTAATCACCAAAAACAATAGTTTTATATGCTGCGTACAGGATTCCCAATGGGCTACAAAACGTGCCCAAAAAATTTTTCTCAGATCCCGTTGCGCACAGGGATTTCCTATTGGTCCAAGCTTTCGCTCCATGGACTAAGCCTTATGATAGAAATCTCTCATTAAACAAAAGGTCGGGTCATCATCCATATCAAAAGCAATTAGGCTCCACAAAGCCCAACAGGCCCAATTGGGCTTATTTAAAAACCATTCAACACACAACCCAATTAAGCCTAATCAAACTCTTTAGCCTATTAGCCTTGAGGCCAAGCCTAGGTCCTAACTAGCCTTTTAAGTTAGCCCAATTTAAACCCAAACCCATTCTCGTGCTACCCAGACCAACCATAATTGGGCTTGAGTTAATTCATCCCAAACAAAAAATAAACCAAGCCCGAACTGAGCTTAGCCCAATTAACCCAACCAAATCAATCCAAAAGCTAGCCTGAAACCCAACCCCTTGACCTAGGTTAAGTTAACCGAAGCACACATCAACTATGTTTGGCATGTAAGGAACACCAAGAAAATGCAAGAAAAATAATGAAAATAGCAGGGAACAAGAAACAAATAAGAAAATTACAAAGGAAGAGGAAGGTTAGGCTTTTACCTTTAATTAATCTAAACCATGGTTTGAAGGGTGAGCTCTCTAACATGTTTGGCATTACTTAGACCTACATAATAAGAAAGGGGAGGGATGTGATTCATAAAAGTAAAAGAAAATGAGATTTGAGGGAGAAAAAGAGAGAATAGATCAAAGAAGAAATTGTGTGTGTGTGTGTGTGTGTGTGTGAGAGAGAGAGAGAGAGAGAGAGAGAAGCAGGGAGAAGAGAGAGAGAGGCAGATAGAGAGGTTAGAGAGGGTTCGGGAGAAGAAAAGGAAAAGAAAAGAAAGGAGAAAAGAGAAGAAAAGGGAAAAAAAAACTTTTTATAATAAATTCTCAAAAAAAATTAGTAGAACATGTGTCACCGTATGGACGGTGACACGTGGCATAGTTAGGATCGCATGTTTGAGTAGCGACATGGCATGATCCTGGCTATCCAATGTGTGTTTTCTCTGGATGATCCACGATCCGCATCAAAAGCCTTATCGTGCTTTGTCACATGGCAGGTGACGTCGTGCTGACGTTACCCTACTGCAATAAGTCCAAAAAAAGTTTTAATAAAAAAGAGAATTAAAAAATAGTAAAATCCTATGCCACCTATACATTGATTGCTCTAAAAAAAAGCCCCAAGTGCTTGGCTATTTTGGGTATAGGCCACTGCGGAATTGCTTGGATGTTTTAAGGATTAGTAGAAATCTGACTCAAATATTCCATTTCAAATACTTTCTTTCCTCTGCCACCGTGAATTCTATTTCAACAGTTGCAAAGCTATTTTCAAATGCTCAATGCGTTGCTTACGAGCTTCCCTCATGAATTTTCCCATATAGGGCTTGGAAGTTCGATGAATAAGACTTTGAAATATAGATGGATAATTGGTTAAGCCAAAACAGGCACTTATATTGTAAAAGTTGTTTGTATACATCAAGAGAATGGATTATGATTTGATGACCACACTCTAAATTGTGTTTTGCAGAGATTTCGAACATTTGATTTAAATTTGTGTGAATTAATAATACTCATCCTATGTTTAAGAGAGATTGAATTTGAATTTATATAGATTTGGATCAAATGCAACAAGACCCAAAATCTATACTTCTATACGTAATATCAATATAATTTTATATTGTATTTTGTCCAAAATTTAAATTTTATGCTTCTAAACATCGGTTAAATATATTTTAGAAAAGGCACTTGAATCATGTAACTCATCATTAATCTTTAATTGTGATTGTCACCATTTTCTCTGTGTGAATGCAACCCCAGTAGTTTTCTGAATAGATCAGCATAAGCTCGTATATAGCAACCATCTTTGGTGAAGTACCATCTATTAACATGGTGGATGGTTGTGTTTGGAAGCTTGATTCAGGTTTTTCTTTTTTTTTTCAAATTTATATAAACTTTGAAGAAAATTAATATACATTTTATTCAAATTCACGCAGGTTCAAATCTTAATTCAGAACTCGAGACTCCCAATATGGGGTTATTCCAGATATGCAGCAGAAATGGATGAAGAAAACCAACTTTTAACTAATTGCTTTACATTATTATTTGCTTTATAGTCACAATCTTTTGTATAACTAATTGTAACTAAACCAAACATAACCTAAATGCCATAAAAATAAAGATATCGGAAGCAACATATTCATAAACCTTTCATGAAACAAAACCAAGGCTGATTTACAACTCCAAAATATCATGTCCAGCAAAAGGGTTACACAACCTGCTTATACAAAGCAGAAGAGAATTCGTAACATCTCAACACTAAATGCTGGACTTCAAAATGCAAGAAAATATGATTACATATTTGTTTGGTGCGGATAACTCGTCTATCAAAGCTGTTTAAATCACGAACACCAAATGCGGATGGAACATAATTTTTATCCCAGTTTAGCACTTTTCAAGTTTAATCGAAACAAAAGCAAGTAGGCAAATCAGTTCAAACTTCAAAGCATACAAAACTAAGAATTTGATAAGCTGGTAAAGGGTTACAAGATCTCTTAGCTTGGGGTTGCAGGCAGGCCAGACCGCAGTAAAGGAGATGGAAATGCCCCAAATGGTTAATAATTTTTTTCCGAGTGGCAGATTTTGAAGATGATTTAAACATAGGATTGAAATAAATAAAGGAATGGTTTTTACTGTACGGATTTCACCGAGGCACCTGAGAACTGGTAGACTTAACTGGAGAAAAGCTTTTAAAACAGCTTTTGGCTGCATTGCTCCATTTTTTTTTTGAGAAATGCCTGCATAAAATTGACATGGGATGCTACAGCAGCCTGTTGCTCTGATTTTACATCCTTAGATGTCTTAGGCAGCAGGGATGTGTTGGAATGCCCTTTTGCAGTTAAACGTGCATTTTGCTCTGATCGATTGAATGGTCCAGCAGCATTTCCCTGGAACATCATCACCCTGAACACAGTAATAGCATTATTAGTGAAACAACGTTATAAATAAAAGTGAGGAGAACAAATAGGCAAACGAAACATTGTACAAGTCTGAAACAAGGAAAATTCATAATCAAAAAGCAGAAGTTATGAATGATTAACCTAAGCTGAAGATGTGGGCATCTCATAGCAGAATTATCAAAGGAAAAAAGAAAAGCACATTTTTCTGCTCATCAAAATATTTTACAGTTTAGTTGGGGTCACCTGTGACAAAAGACTCAGCTAGGTTGTTTTCACAGCATTTGAAGAAAAAACTGGTGGTTAATAATAATATTATCAACCAAGCATAATTGCCCTAAAGAAGTTTAAGATGAGATGATTTGTCAAGATCCAAAAATCCCCTCATAAAGTAGGGTCTAGGAAAAGAGAATCAGCCGGTTATGCTATCAAAACAAAGCCATCCCCATCCCAAATTCCATTTGAGTGCTAATCCAATAGCAAACATAGGCCAACTCAAATGTACCATCACGCTGAAGAATCACAATTTTAGCCATTGCTCAAACTGCCTATTTGTGTCCAAACTTGATAACAGCTTAAACTTAGCCCAGCCACATGAATCCTTATCAAATTAAATATTTTAAAACTTGAATATTATCGATGTAAGTATTAAATATTAACCAAGACTCTACACACTAAATAATAGAATGCAAATCATCACCAATCATGGTCGAAACATCCAACAAATATAACTAAAATATACCTCAGGATGGGCTTTTACAAAAATATAGTAGTCAGGATTGGTAGACCTTCCTCAAATGCGAAGTACTGCTTTGTAATTTCAAGTTTTTCTTATATATTGCATTAGTCTTCAATGCAATTTGAATCTGGCTTCATGTATTTTTTTGGCTCATCAGGCATTAGAAGCTTTACCTCAATTGCCTTGGGCAATATAATCTTTGAATGCACTTAAAGGCTTAATGTATCATTCACAAAGAAATTACAGGGGGGAAATTATAATAAAAACAATCTCAAATGGAACAACACAAACTCCCTGAACACTGCTCCAATTGAAAGCTGAGAAAATCCAAGAGACAAAAAACTAAACAAAAAGTCCCCACTTGAACACAAACTCCTCAAAAACTGCTTTCTTGGAAGCAGAGTAAACAAGATAAAAGATATAAATACTTTACATTCTAAATAATTTCATTATCTAGGATCCAACAATGCCAAAAGATTATTCTACGACTCTACGCCATGCCAAAAATAAACTGTCTTAGGTTCTTGAGCTTTTAGTTATTTTATTTCACAGTTTCTCAGCATCCAAACATGGGATTAAAAATTTTGGGAAATTCTATTTAGTCAAAAACCAGTAACTCTCAGTAAACATTAAATTTTTCTTGCAAATGTTTGTACGACTCAACATCAAGCCCTTCATCTGAAGCAAATGAATTGACCTGTCCATGCTATCTAAAAACTAGCACAACATCCCACACCTCAAAAACAAAGAGTCATAAAATGAATTAACTAAAGTTGTGAAGTAATATATTTTGCACTCTTTTCTCAAATTTTAAAGCATCTTACTTTTAGAGAGCTTGATTGAGCTACCAATAGGGCTTTCAATCTGGCTTCCAAGCTCCAGAGACCTGCTAACCAGAACTCATCTTATTGGGAAAAGACACTGATCCTGGTTCAATTCATAGAGGCTTCGCAATCTTCTTAACTTTTCTTTTGACAATGCCATGCAGCAGTTGTGGTTCTGAGTTGTGGTTTTGAAAGGGGTTCTTGGGGGTTTTGGAGTAACATGGGTACTGAATGATATTTTTGTTTTTAATTTCAATGGAGAGAATATGTAAAGCAGTGTTTGGGTTTTGGCAGGAAAACTGAGCCAGATGTCAATGTGAGAGACACCAGGTCAGATTTCACACCAAAAATTTAACAAGAAGCAATGTTGGTTGCTTCTTTATGCCATTTACTTATGGATTAGTATGGACCATTTGATCAATAAATGGCCAAGGTTTACTCAAGCATTTTTTCTAGGAAGTAAAACACCACAGGGAAAAAGTAAATGAAAATTTCAACATGTGGAACTTCTAAAATTTTAACTAAGTATCAATCATTATGGAAATACCAACAAGACAAACATAACCATCTCTCATAATTTCAACTAACGGGTTTAGAGTCAAGATCATTTAATTAGATCATGTATCTAAAAAATTGAAAAGTAATGATGTTATAATTTTATGGCATAAGCTATATCGTTATCGTCTTCATTGTTAGTTGCTCTCAAATAGTAAGTGAAAATATAAGCAATTCCATTCAAGTAAAAAACACAAAGCAGTGTGATAATTTTCTTTTCAATAACACTGCTACTCTAAAAAATGCATATTTTATTTCTATTGTTAAAGGCATGATATGTATTGTTGGCACACAAACTAACTCAAGTTTTTAGGACAGGCAATGACTTAACATCTATAATCAATATGGTTGAGAGAGAAAAAAGTTTGGCGAAGTAGCTTGTAGTCACTGCCTCTGTATGCAAAATCCAGAACAGTAACTCATGGTAGTTATTGCTTGTCAATTATCACTTCTCATGAGCACACTCACATAATGAGAGAGGTGTTGAGAACAATTCTCTGATCATCATTAGGTTGAGGAATAATCAAATTGATAACTAGGAATTTTTTCTTGAAGTATAACTAGGAATTTTTCTTGAAGTTTTGAAGGGAAATTGAAGATCACTAATGTCATGATAATGGGTAAAAAAGAACATAGGGTTGAAAGGGGAACCAACTCAATTTGAGATGAATGATCAGCCTAGTGCAAAGCCATATACCAAAAGTAAAGTCTACACTATAGAGGAAAAAGAAAAAAGGCCATGTAACCGAAGATTAAATTGGTTATATCTGCCACCAGGTCATTGAATATCATGATAGTGGATGCCTCAAGAAAATGCTGAACAATCTTTTGAATATTAGGTTTCCATCTGCAAAGAAGAGTTCAATACTTTTCTTTTTGCATTTTTTAACAGCTGTTTCTTGCCTACGGACATGCACTGAACATTGACATTGTGCATTTTATGGTAGATGACTAGATGTCCATCATCAGTAAAATACTATGGAATCATAAGTCATACTTATCTCAAAAAAAGGCTCGACATTTTAAACATTGTTATTTTAAATGCAATGTGGATTACTGTGGAAAAAATAGGATGTCCAAGTCCACATACCATCTTCTGGTTGCATTCTGACCTGTTTGGTTCATGGGGTTCAAACTCATGGCTGTCTATCCTCCAAACCACAAGGGAGTAAGCTGCTAACATTAGGCCACCATCATGTGCTTAGATTAGGGGTGACCATTCATGCGGTTCAGTTAATTAACTGATTTAACTGAAAATTTTTGGTTAAAAAATCTCATGAACTGAACTAACTGAAATTTCACATTTAATTGAACTCAAAACTGACCAAACCAGATTTTGGTTAAATCGGTTAACTGATTTTAACCGATTTAATATTTGAATATATATATATATATATATATAATAAATATTTTTAATATATATAGAATATAACTAATATACATAATATGTATAAAATTTTAATATATATATATATAAAATAAATAAAATTTTAGTGTATATAATATATAAAAGATTTTAATATATAATATATATAATTATTTATTATTAATTTATACTATTCAGCTAATTCGGTTAATTGAATTAACCAAACCGAAAATCGAAAACCTAAAACCGAAATTCAACGAAAATGAAAATTGAACCGAACTAAATAAATTTTTAACTGAACTGAACTGACCGAATTTACTCGGTTATTCAGTTTTAACTGAATTATGCTCACCCCTACTTAAATATCATCATACTTTGTCCTACAATACCCTTCCTCGATAACATTTAAATGTAAATCTATAGAAGGTAAATTTTTTTCCATGCATGACAGTTGTTTGAAATCAACAATGAGGTTGACTCCCTACACAGTCAATACTCCAACACTTGCCCCACATTACCTTATATTAAGCAAAATTTGACACCATGAAGATTGCCTTAAACAGACACTTAAGTCATCCTCCAAGTATAATGGACCTCAAACCCAGGAGTTGATACAGGATTTATGTCACGTTTGGTTTGTGGCATGGAATGGATTGGAATGGAGTGAATTGAAAATTTGAGTGGAGAGAATGAAAAAAAATCAAGTGATAATTCAATTTCATTCTACTTGATTCCAATCCTTTCCTATCTACAAAACATGCAATTAAAGTCTAGTTAGACAGAACTTAAAAAATAGATAGAACTGAACAATTAAATGCTTATAGTGATTCAGCCTCAAGTTGAGCCCCTCAATTGCTCTAGTAGGTCATTTTTACCCAATGCTCCGATGCCAATTTGGGGGTCTAGGGAGGGCATGAGTATGTATGTAGCCTTACAGCCCTTACCTCCACATTCAGAGGACTGTCTCCATGACTTGGACATATGACCTTTATTTTTTAGTGTAAAACCCTTCCCATTAGATCAGTACAACCCTCAAGAAAGCAAATTTGATGGAAAAACCCTTGCCTGACTGCAAGATGTGTTATTTGTGGTGGGTTTCTGTGACCAGATGTTCCACACAAAATTGTCAAAATTCATAGTTTGTAAGAAAGAACAAAAAGAGCTCAGAAACATGAACTCTACATTATAGCATTACGCAATTGATCACACTTAAAAGTAGCTATCTAGTATTTCAATTTCAATACAAGACTCATTCAAATGTCATGAACCCCTAAGTGTGAAATTGGAAGATAAAAGCTGAAAGAAAGATATGTCACTGGCCAATCTTTCAAAGGAGTGAAGAAGCATACATCAAGGCAAGAAATTAGAGACTTATCATGATCAACGTAACTGTTGCTGGGCGAGATCTAAATCCCTATGAATAGAGGTGCTCTAGTACAAGACTATCCTGCCCAGGACAGGTGGCACCGTACATTCCACGTGCATACTTCTGAATGGTATAACACCCCAGCATTCCTTCTTCGCGGTTATATAGGGTACAACAATCTTGCTCATCAACAATGGAAGCTGCAAGGGGTCCTGAAATATTGAATCTAAGAATAAGTACACCATTTGTGAGCATAAATATTTACTAGGAGCAGAAAGAAGATACATGCAAAATATATATTATAAAAAGGCTGGATCAATAATACCCGAATCAAAAACCAAATGAATTTTCCAGGAAAGGCATGTCCAAGATCCTGAAATCAATAGCCAAGAAGAAATCCGGGTGCTGGATGAGTTGCAAATCAATCCCAAGATCTCAAATTCATAAAATCCACACCAGTTAGTAAGGTTCGCAAAATAAAAGATGCAAAGATAAATAGGAAATCCATTGATGAACGGCACGATTCAAGCAAAACCTGACCATAAAAATCTGAATCTTGGAGTGCATGAGCAAAAAAATCAGGGAAAGAGTACCACAGTGGAAATGGGCAGCATATCAACATGCACATAGATTGTGCAAATCCCTGAAAAACAGCACACAAAAACATGCTTCCGACAGAAACATTACAATGAACAAGCACTTCACACGGCTTTGGTTACCCCACTTTATGACATTGCTTGAACATTGAACAGGAAGATTTCTTGTGAAGGAAACAAAATCTACAGTAAATTACAGGTACACTAATATATTTGGGCAAAAAATGTCTTCAGGAATACAGAGGGAAGAAGAGCAGTATGGTGCACTGAGGACTCACACTATGCAGAAGAAAACAATACTAATACTTTTGAAGTATATTTGGCACAGCACTGGATTAAAGGCAGGGCAAAAAAGAAACAGAAGGAACCACCAAAAGTAAAAACCAAGGCTATTAACGGAAAGGCAAAAAAAAAAATCGCATGGATGTTCCATTAAATTATTGCAACACCAGAAGTTCCCAAGGTAAAAATCAATAAATTTTTAATTAATGTCTTAATAAACCATGATACACAGATTACAAATTGTGTCGGCACGAAATGCACCAAGAATTACAAGTTACGAGGATTTCAATCCCACATGGCAACAAGAAGTAGGATGGAGTATTGCATTTAACGATTATCTCCAATCCACCCCACGTTCATGATACTGCAGTAACTCCCATATGGCCAGGTGCATGCAACCACATACCGTAGGGGATTCTGCTTCCTTCCTAACTTACCTTCAAGTCAGTATGGTTTATTCTGTTTGTTGTCTCTCTTCAGTTGAACCTTCAACTTCTTACCACCTAATTGGCATCCATTCATCACACTAATGGCAGATTGAGCAGCTGCAGGTGAATCATAACTGACAAATCCTGCAAATAGAGGTTTATTATAGAAGCATAAAACTCAAACACTTCAGATTCAAAGGAAAATTTAAAATGTGCTTACCAAAACATTTGCTAACACCAGTTGCTTTGTCAACAAAGACCTTAGCACTCAAGACCCTGCCAAATGCTTGAAAAGCATTTGCAAGCTCTTGATCACCAAATTCTTGAGGTATGTGGTAAATGAATAGATTAGCCCCAGGAGGACCTAAATTGAGAAAAGATAAATGATTTAGCAGCTCAATACCATAAAACCTTGCATGCAAATACAATAACACCAAGAGAAGCAAAATAGCAGACCTTCAGCCTGACTCCCAGAACTCGAACTGGCACCTGACGATGTTCCAGAGTTACTGTTTGTGACTGCAGGTGGCACTGAACCAGGAGAACCACTCAATGGCCTGTGACTCATCATTCCTCCAGGATATGCCATGGGATACTGAAGGCCAGGCACTGCAGGATAAGCAGAGCCCATATAACTTCCGGATGATATAGCATAGCTTCTAGGGGCCATACCAGGGGAAATATCAGGCGCCATTCCACGTAATGCATTTCCTTGGTTTATTGTAGGAACCATGTTATGGAAAGCCGGTTGATTCTGCATTGGTGGCAGGCGGTACTGCATGAGTCCATAAGTTCCAGGGGCCTAGGAAGAGAAGGAGATGATAATGAAACTCTGAACTCTAATATGATACAGTGAAACAGTAGGGACTGAAAAAAGAGAAAAAAAGAAACAAAGGCATAGATCTAAAAGGTTTTAAATAATGGATTACAACATTTGTAGTCAAAGACCAGTTAGAATAGGGTAGCATGTAACCGTGAGTTAGTTTTTATCCATTGCATGATGTGAAAAGCAGGCAAATGTTAAAAATATGAACCAACCTGATACCCATACCCATTATATGGGGGGACATAACCCATTGGAAAAGCTCCAAATAAAGAAGGATGCTGTGTCGAATTAGTATTTGGCAAATGAGAACCCTGTGATTGAGCTTTCTGAGCCCTCCGAGCTTGCCTTTCCTTTTCTGTGTCTGCCCATTTGACAACTAAAGGAACACTGGATCCCTAATAAAACCAAATATATAAATCAGATGGCCTATCAGTCAACCAGTAAATGCATGTATATACTAGAGGACAGGCATAAATCAAAACAAAATTTGAAATCCCAATTGTTGGATAGCAATAACCACAATATAGAGTAAAATATCCTATAAAATTAGGAATTGAACGCAATCAGAATTTAAACATCAAGAGATTCTATAATTGAATAGATGTTAAGTGCATTTTTTACATGGTCATGTGGGCCTCAATTACAGCCTAAAATGATTCGGATGAATTGCAGAAAGACCAGATCAGAGAAGTTGTCCACTTGTTAGAGGACATTTGTTGTCAGGAGTCCATGGACGTGAATCATTGGCGATGAAACTTAAGGACACTGTTAAAATGAGGCATTTGTAAGGAAGCTGGAAGAAAATTTCTCACTTTAAAGAATATTTTTAAGGGACCTGGAAAAAAAAATAATAAATATAAAAAATAAATAAAATAAAATAAAAATCTAGTATATTAGGCTAATTAGAGGGATGCACTCCACAGCTCCCAGACTCCTTATAAGGCATGCTAAGAAATTAACTTCCTATTTTTAAGGAATGTTCTCAAACATATAATGTGCATTTTACCCTTATAATTAAATAAATATAAACTTTCCTTTTTAAAATTTAAAAAAAAAAAAAAAAAAAACAGAGAAACTTAGGAATCCTCCTAATAACATAGACAAAGCTAGCTTTCGAATTCCAAACTCAAGATAATTTTTTCCTTCAACTACTTAATTATTCTAGAAGGCAGAATGAGATGTCTTTGCTTTATTCGGAGCTTCCTTTAAATGACTAATTCCTATCAAAAGTGTTAAAAGTGTTTGCTAAGAACTTAACCCTTTCTTTCTATGCAACTGTTGTAACTCTCTGTTAACAGCCAACTTTTCTTATTTTGTCTACTAGCTACTACTTTTTTTGACCTGCACTAATTTTAGTATCAAAGCAGCTTAATACCATAGCAGAAAATGCTAATACCCTAGCGAATCATGAGCTGTGAATTGGTACAGACAACATTTTAAAAGGCAAAGGCATAAGGTGAAGCATTTTAACCCTTAAGAGGAAAGGCATTGGGGCATAAACCTTTCAGAATTTTGTTTTTAAGATAAAAATATGTCAATAAATTTTATATATTAAAAATAAGGAAAACTCAAGAAAAACACAAATAACATAAGAAATAAAAATTTTATATACTTCGCAAACACTTTGTTGGCCATTCAAAAATTGCTAACTTGAATAAAAGGCAGCCCAATACATAAAGCTCCCGCATATGCAAGGCCCGGGGAAGGGGCGGACCACAATGGGTCTATAGTACACAGTCCTACCTTGCATTTTTGCAAGAGCCTGTTTCCACACCTTGAACCCGTGACCTCCAGGTCACACGGTGACAACCTCACCGTTGCGCCTAAGCTCCCCTTCAAATTGCTAATTTGAATATATGACATAAATCATGACAAGAGATAGCTATAATATTACAAAGTTCATACTATTTTCATGATCTAAGATACAACTCTTAATTATTTTGGAAATATTGAGGTCCAATAGTTCTAGAAATCAACTTGTATTATGACATTCCTTTTACACAACCATGCAGTTAAAATTTTTTAACCAATTCTTACTTGAGAATCACACACCCAAAATGTGTAAGCCTCAACTAAAAAGGTCCAAAAGGTGTGCATTTTGTAAAAATGTGTAAGCCTCACATGTAATGTGTTAGCCTTTTTAGAATTTGGTATTTTAAATTGAGCCTCAATGCATTTTAGGCATGCCGTACCTTGAGGCGAGCCTTAATTCAACCTTTCAAAACATTGGGTACTAACATCCTGAAACATGATTTTCATCCCGCAACACTAAACCTGGTGTCTGAAGTTTTAATTCAACATAATTGCATCATTGCATTATAATGCCATATTCAATTATTTAATAGTTAATACACTTCCTTAAAAAAAATTCTTTTAAATTTAGAAACACCACAACACCCTCAGCTAAATATGTAAGCTATTGACATTTTTGTTTATACATCGGTATAAGCAACCCCTTTTAGAGCATGTGCCATATAGTGACCCTTTTCCTATCCCAGTCTACCAAGTAACGTTTCTGCAACAAGGAACAGGAACTATGCCAATTCAAAATGGCAACTTGAAATGTAGGAGGACAAAAATCCCAGTTTACCCATCATTGAAAAATTTAAAAACTAATTAAGTGGTGCTTAAAGATGACCCTGACACCCCCCAAAGATCCAAAAGAAGAATGCTTTTAAAATTCAACTTCTAATTTGGCCGGCATGGGAGAAATTTTCACTACAGTCTGTTTGAGCATCAGATTTTTCTGTTTAGCACAGCAATATGATTGAATAAAATATGCAAGGGCAGGCATATCATATATCCACACCTTACCTAATCTTCCTTTGGGACTTTAAGTATAAAAGGCATATATTAATCACCAGGGTATGAGCATGAGATATGCACATAATATTATTATAAGCTTATGGTCTCCAACACCCAACAACTTTATGGCAGACTAGAATTTGGAACCAAATGCAGTTTGAATATCCAGCAGGTTACAATGTTTATGGTACGATCATCACATTGCAACATGCAACACAATGATAATGTATACAACACTTGGAGAAGGGCAGATTTATAGCATTACATATTGAAAATCATCACATATCATTCAAGACGTGAAATAAAGAACTTCTCATCCGCATAAACTTATAAAGAAACACAAACCTCCATCTTATACTTTCCATTGATGGCCTCCAAAGCTGCAAGGGCTTGTTCTTTCGTTTCATATTTAAGAAAAGCACATCCTGCAATAATCAAGACAAATAAAATTACAATAACATTTTTCAATCAATTCCAGTTCTGAATATATTAGTTTACAAATTAACACAACCTATGAAGACAGAGATTCAACAGTCGGCTTGTTGAAGAACCGTTAGGGAAATTTGACTACTATGTTAGAAGAAATGTAAAACACATACCTTTGCTTGTCTGTGGAGAACCTCGTAGAATTTGTAATTCTTTTATTGTTCCATGCTTAGAGAATAGATCGGAAACTTCAGCTTCAGAAACATTCTTTGGAAGCATACCAACAAAAAGTTTATGTTCTGGATTACAGAGAGAATGAAAATTGCTAAACGAGGTACATGAAACAATGATATATAAGTAATTAGATATGCTAAAAGAAAAGAGCATTCAATAGGGAACAGGAACTTTCAACACAACAAGTAACGGTATGGAAAAGACATCCATTCAAATTAAGGAAAGATACCATACCTAGCCTTTCCAATTCACCATCTGCATACTTCACTTGCAGTGGGCTTGATGACTGAATTGGACATAAAAGAAAAAAATCAAAGAGAGCACAAAATGAATTCACCACATGGCAATAAAGAAACAAAATATAGAATGCTTCTTTACAAATACAAGCCTGGGTCTATGGTGGTGGCCAGTAAGTAGATAACAGCATTAGTTTTTTTCCTTATTTGATATTGGATAAACATAATTTGATGAGATTGAAATAAATATTTATAGTAAAATGAAAACCATAGATTGATATTAATCATTGGAATTACACCTATCACTTTTCTTTGTCATGTAAGTGATTACCATTACTTGTACAATATTATGGAGAGTAATGGCAGATAGTGAGTCACAATGTTTTAAAAAGGTGCAATCAAGGCTCGTCTTAAGGCAGGCCTGAAATGCCCCCAAGCATAATTTAAAATATCAAACTCCTAGAAGACAAATATAGCATTGCTTCAGCATTTGCTCAAAATATACACCTTTTGCACTTATCCAGTTGAGGCTTACGCATTTTGTGTTTGTTAAATTTAAGTCAGGCAGAAAATTTAATCAGATGTACATATTTCAAAATTAAGGAATGTTATAACCTGAGTGAATCTCTAAACTCTTGGATCTACAGGCCTATTTAGTTCTGGAATAGAGTTTTCTTTTTCCAATTACAGTTTTCCAAATAATTACAAACGTACAGCCCTTTTTTCCAATTTTCCTATATTTTTATAGGAAACTCAGAAAAGATCTTATTGTTTTCTAACTTCTACATATAAATGTTAGAAGGGGAACCTAGGTGCAAAGGCAAAGTTGTTGATGTGCAACCTAAAGGTCATGGGCTCGAGGCCTAGAAACAGCCTCTTGCAAAAATGCAAGGTAAGGCTCCGTACTATAGATTCATCGTGATCCGCCCCTTCCATAGACCCCGCCTACATGGGCGCTTCATGCACTAGGCTGCCCTTTACATATAAATGTTCGAGAACTAAAAAACATGGTGACAATTTTGCTAACTTATTAAAAAACTGAATGAAAACAGAAATTGTTGCCCACAACTAAAGAGGCCGTAAAATTTTCCGATGAAAGTTGCCTCTCGGATCATGAAAATAATTTGAATTTTGTAATGTCACGATATCTCTTATTATGATTTACTTGAATGAAATTAAGCATGCATGCTTAGAGAACAGCTAGTAGTTTAAATATATATATTTTTAATTTTTTTCAATTTTTTCCTAGTAATATTTCTATTTTTTTTTACTTATTTTCCAACATACATCTAATTATTTATATATGTTTATATAAAAAAAAATTCACAATAGGCTTGTGACATTCCTCATTAGGCACCTCTTAAAACTTTGGTATGTCATAACACTAGCTATACAAAAAAAAAAAAAAATGGATGCACTTAAAAGCATATCTAAAGTTTAACAGAGTTGCTGTTTCAATTCAAAATCATAAAATTAGTGACATTTTAAAACTTTGATTTATCATATTTTCACTCTTCTTTGCATTTCAAAAATGATATTATGCTTCACAATCACGAATCACTCTCCAGATCCCACACACTTGATTTCTTATAATTGTATAACCAGACAGGGATTTTGGAGTGAAATAAATTGCTGTCACAGTCAGTTGAACTGACAATTACATCTAAATTTCTATTTCACTCATTCAATCATTACTTTGTGTCCCAGAAAATAATTTTCCTTCATTTCTGGATGTTTTGAGAGTGTTTCAATATCTTGAAAGGAAAGGCAAAGGTCAAAATCAATTATTTGAACCAAGCTGCCAGAAATTGTCCCCAAATAAATATAGTTTATATGGGTAATTCAATATTTCTTACAAGTAAAATTGTATGAAATGATTTCTAAAATTAAATTGCGCAAAAAAAAAAAGCATCTTTCTTGTATGCAAGGTTAGGCTAACATTTTTTTATTTGGACTAGTAAAAAATAGTGACTCGCTCAATTATACCCGATGTATCATTAAAAAATTACAGTCCTTCCTTCCCATATTTGTCATTGGTGGAACACATTTATACATTACTATTTATAGTTTCAGACCGTTTTGAGGCTGAATCAAATATCGATCCAGTTCCTCTAGGATTTCATGTTCTTTTCAGAGTAATTATCTGTTGATCAGTACTTAAAAAAAAGCTTCTCCCATATATTCTCCAGATATCTAACAACATTTATTTTCTTTCATTCTCCAAAAAAAAAAAAACATGCAAATTTTTAATGCTGCCTATATTCAGTTACAAGAATGACCAACTAGCTGTTTGCCTTGGTAAATCTTCAAGGTTTCTTAGGAGCTTGCGTAAAGAATCTTTGACGCCACTATTTGGTTCATACTGGTAATCTTATGTGACAGAAATTTGAAATTCCCTAAAAATCTATTATACCCATAAAACATTCAAACCTATTTATTGACCATCCAAGGCAACATCCTGTCTCAAGCATAGGATTCCCAGCATAAAAATCTAGCCTTGAAAGTCACTTTTTTTCTTCTGTTCATTTCATATTAGAGCGAAATTAAAGCCATTTTTACCATTTTAAGTATTTTAAAGAGAATTATCATCATCATCATCATCATTATTATTATTATTATTATTATTATTCCCACCAACTTTTAGACCTGCCAGAGATTTCACCGGGACACCTTAGCTACAGCAGAGTCCATATATAGTATAATGAGTCTACAACTGTATTATGTTTGTGTCTGCTTAAAGTAAAATAATGCGAGTTGTGAAAAGTTCAAGATGTCACTGCCAGTTCAGTACCAAAATACAGCTAGCGAATTGTTAATATCAGACAATAACTGATTTTTCACAAAAGTCACTGGTGGTCAAGATCAACAATGTTGCACTAATCATTTGTCATCGAGAGCAATAATTAACACTACAAAAGCATAATTACTCGCAGCATTTTATCACAATGCTAAAGAGTAAAGAGAGATCAAAGTTCCACTAACCCCAGGAAGCGTCCGCTTGTTGTGACACGCATTGACTGCTTTGTCCGCTTCCTGCCTCGAAGGGCATATAAGAAAACAACACCCTGCAGCAAGCAAAACCAAGAAGAAACAAAAATTAGGGTTTTGAACAACAACACACACATTGAAACCCAACAAATCTCCAGCCAGATCGAAGAGAAACCGCTCAAATCGATCCGAAAAAGAATAGCCCACAGAGAATTCAAAATGCGAAGAAAATAAAATTGAAAGACAGAGTGAGAAAAGGGCGGAGGGAGGGAGGAGGAGGCAGAGATTCGAGCGTGTCTAGTGGCGAACCTCGGGAAGCTCGCGTGGTCTTGTCTTTGATTATGTTGACCTCGTCTACTAGAGCAAACTCCTTGAACATTGCAAGAAGCTGAGCTTCGGTCATGTGCTTGGGGACCTGACCAACGAACAGCTTCACACTCTCTTCGTTTGACTTCCGCGGGTTTTGCCCTTCCGCCATTAATGCCGATTCTCTCTCCCCCTCCCCTCACTCTCCGTCCCTCTCTCTCTCTCTCTCTCTCTTCTGGTTGCGATCTCTCTCTCTCTCGCTCTCTCTCTCTCTCTCTCTCTCTCTCTCTCTCTAATCTCTCTCTTGTCCCGTATTGTTTTGCGCTCGGAGTCGTCGCTCGTTGCCTTAGGGGAAAAATGGGGGCTTTGTGGATGGCAAAGTTGGGTCTTCGCATGGATATATTGTAATTAAATAATCGCAAAATGCCCTCTGAGTTCGCAATATACACGGAAATACCCTTACAGTTGTGCAAGTTGCAGGGCTGTACTTGAACACCTGTACAGTCGCAGTGGATCTGAATTGGAGAGAGGCGGAGACACCTTGGAGTGCGCAAGGTTTATTTGAAAAGCTCTAATGCGAAATGACGCATATGCCCCGGAAGTCTCCCCTGGTGGGAAAGTAGCGCCATTTAAAATATAAATGTTCGATGTGGAGAGCCGACGGGACTCATGGTAAAATTTGAACCGTCCAATCACAGCCCTCTACTTGTCCCTTAAATGAAAATATGAAATTTTCGAACCACCCAATCCAGCCTTTTCGAGCAGTTTTTCTTTTCTTTTTATATAAAGTGTGGACTTCAAAGAGTTCAATTGACCATAAAACAAATTTTAAAAATAATTTTTAAGAAAAAAAAAAAGGTAATAACTTTCTTGTGTCCCCCATTTGCTCTTTCTTTTTCATAATTAATGGTGTTGGAATATATTTTTCAAACTTGATTGATCGTAAATTAAATGGAAGCGAAAATTAAGAAAATGGTCGAGAAGGATTTCACATCATAAAATCATTTTAATTTAATTCTTTGAATTCTTAAGATATTTCTGGTATTTACACGTGATTCCACATTATGTTGAGTGTGGGCTATAATCCCAATTCAAATAATTTATCGAAATCCATTCACACATGTGCATATATAGGGTTGCGCTTTGTAGCATACATTTTGAGGTCTTTAATCTAAACTTGTGTGACTTTAAAAGAAAATAAGGTAGCGTTTAGGACTATAGATTTTGAGCATTGAATTAGGGGTGAGCATTCGATTTGTACGGTGAATTCGGTTAATTAACCAAATTAATCAAAAATTTTCAGTTAAAAATCTTATTAACTGAATTGACCGAACCATATAATATATAGAAAATAAATAAAATTTTAGTATATATTTAATATATAAAAATATTTTAATATATAATATATATAATTATTTATTATTAATTTATACTTTTCGGTGAATTCGGTTAATCAAACCCAAAAACTAAACCGAAAACCAAAAACCAAAATTTAACAAAAATAAAAATCGAACCAAACTGACGGAAGTTACTCGGTTAATTCAATTAATTCCGTTTTAACCAAATTTTGCTCACCCCTAAATTGGATTTGGATTTTTGTGAATTGGACGAAACTCAATACAATTTTATATTATATTTTGCCCAATTAAAATGTGCAAATCGACTCCATAACTCATAATTCATATTAAATACAATTTTATATTGTAAAATTGTCTAAATTTAAATTAGTTCAAATCCTAGATTCAAATCTTTTCCCTCAAACCAAAGTTATGTGTCTTCTAATAAATAAATAAATATATATATATATATATATATATGCATATTTAAGTTGTCTAAGTTTGGGTCTAAGTCTAATAATAACAACAACAATAATAAACATTATCTTTAATATTAAAATGGAAGGAATGGATCCTTTTATTTTTTTAAATTCTTGTTTATAATGAAAATTTTACTTAAATGGCAATTTAGTATATATAAATTGCACTTATAACTACTAACACTCATTAATTTGTATAGGTATTCTTTGTAATAACTATTCATAACTGATGAAAGTTGTAGAACACGAGATGCATGTGTTAACGATTAGCCTTTATAATAACTTTTATTGATCAAAAGTCTTGAATTCCTCACTCTTTCTAGTTAGAAAAATCAACAAAAATACAATAGTAAAAATTGCTCGAGCCTAATTATTTTAAAAAATAAATCTTGATCATTTGAATTTTCAAAATGGCTATATAATTACTACTTCTACATTTAAAAATGATAATTATAAGAGTGCTATAGTAAAATTTAAAATATATTTATTTGTAAATTAAAAATAACGAACAAATATAATAAATTATTTAAATTTAATGAAAAGAACAAAGTTGAGTTCATTGAAAAAGAAATTAAATGCAATGTTACTTACATTATATTCCTCAATTATGAGTCTTTTAATATAACCATTACATATTCTAAACCATATTAATTTTAATTTGACGTCAACTTCACACATAATTATGTTGTAATAATTTAATGAACAAATTCAACCAACACAAAATACCATAAAAACCAAATAACCAGCTTTGAAAGAATGGTAAGATACTTTTTTTTTTATTACATAGGAACTTCAGCCACTAATGAGCCCTTCGGACCCCTTGGTGCGGTACCAATCCTACGAATCAATGTCCTCCACCCCCAAGTCTCGCTGATCAGGGTAAAGTCCGGATGCAGACACGGTTTCTGTGCATCAGTTAGACGTTCGGCCAACCCGACCCTCATGACACATCTCCATTACCATCCATTGTTCCCGTTGGCTCACAAAGAACTCTCACCATCCATGGTCCCTGCTGGCTCATAAAGCGAACTCTCACCATCAATGGTCCCCGCTAGCTAACAAAATAAACTCTCACCAACCATGGTCCCCGCTGGCTCATAAAGTAAACTCTTACCATCCACAGGTATTGCTGGTTCCGTGAGTGTATCTACCTAAAATTGAACCCCCGATATTCTTTCTTTCCTTTTCAGTACACCATAATTACAAGTAGGGGTGTAATCGATTTGGTTCAGTTATGGGTCAAATCGAAAACCAAACCAAACCTTGTGGTTTTTGGAATGCCCAAATTGAAATTGAAATTGAATCGAATTTATTATCTCATGGAGAACCAAACATTCGGCGATTCGGTTACACTTTTTTGGGGTTTTAACCGATTTTTTAAATATTCAACAAGTATTTTTCACAAGGGTTATTGAGAATCTATTGAGAATTTTAATTTTTTATAATGTTTCATAACTTTTGCAAAATTAAACCTTTTAAATAATTAGATAGCTGAGAACGTGTTGCTCTTGTTGGATCTTTTCTTTTTATTCCTAATTCTTACTAGCTTAGTAGCTCCTACAAACTATTATAATACAAATTATATATCAATTAACCACAATTAAGTATCTGGATTAACTTCTTATATTGACCAAACATAATTAAGTAATTATATTAATTTTTATATATAATTTAAATTAAAATCGATTTTCCAATTTTTTGATTTTTTTATACATTAAAAACTAAAATCAAAATCAAAATCGAAAATTTATACTTTATAAAATCAAAACTAAAATCGAATATTAAAAAACTAAATCGCTTATTATTTTGATCCGATTTTAGTCTGATCTTTTATTTTACGATAATTTTTGTATGTTACAAGTGAAAGGGGGGGGGGGGGGGGGGGGGGGGGGCGGAGTGGTAATGATGACATGTGTTTGAATGGGAAAATGTCACCATTTGGGTAGCCAGCTCGCTGCTTGGCAACCTTTTTTTGTCGTTTTATGCAGCAGATGGCAACTTGCATTGGTCAAAATTTGGCTCCTCCGTCTTCAAGACTTTAAGCCAAAACCAAATGGCCCAATACCACAATGAATATATTTCAATTTAGCACATATAAGGCATGCGCGTGAGATTTTCAGAAAAATAAATAAACAAATAAATAAAAATAGGTAAATTTAAAATCAAACATAAAGTTTAGAAATAACTTGTTATGAATTGTTCGTGACCAGTTATGAATAATTGTTGTATTTTCAGTTAGATAGTTTGATTTACTATACCATAAATTAAAATTAAGTTAGTAAATTATAGATATACTATTTTGACCGATCCACTTAGGAGCAATGGTACATTCAATAATAGATGAACTACTATTTTAGGCAATTGAACTATTGTTTTATTAGAGTGTGCACCTAAATTTTCACAATCAAGGGAAATTGCTCCAAAACCGGGTTAGGTCATAATATTTGGATATTTCTCTAAACTTGATTTTGCTCAATGGCTTAAATTTTCCTTTCAAAGTATGAAAGTGTCATAGTATATGACTAAACATTGAAAGGAGATCTTCAGATATTTTAGTATATAGTCCACAAAATCTAATATTTCCATTACACTCTTAACAATACTCAAGTTAAATAAAAGATTAGTAGAGACTATATCAAACCGAATGAGATATATAGAAAATCCCTTTTACCACACTTTTTGCTCATTGTCGCGATGTTCCCAGACGCGAACTTGGGACGACCCAAAAATGATAATGAAATGAAGTGTGTGGATTTTGAAAATATGATTTTCGTGGAAAGTAAAGTGTATGGAGTCGTCACTAACATTTTGAAGTGTGGTTAAAACACTTGATTACTACCCAATTAAAAGTAGAATCAGTCTACACTACTAGAGTCAAGCTCGAGAGTTCGGTTACGCGAGGGGAAGATATTAGCACCCCTACAAGTCCGTTCTTACAAACGGTACCTAATTAATCAAAAATTATCGTAAAATAAATCTAATAAGCCTTCTTATTTTACTCCCTAAAAAGAGTGAAGAAGATGTACAAAATCAAATATAATATAGATATTTCCTCAAAATCGAAGCATATCATACTCCAAAGAGTTCATGCCTCCCTTTGAAATTATCTGGATTGGAAAATCAAGAAAATAGAGTACAAAATACGCTCCCGACATTTGGAAATTTTGTGAGGTTTTTTTAAGTATGAAAAATAAATATCCCGAGAGGTTTTGGAATTTATTCGGGATAGAAAAGAGTATCGAAAATGATTTTAAAGTCTCAAAATGTTTTTCCTAATTTTTCTCTATTTTTATGAATTGTTTATATTTTCCCCAAATTTTGAAATAACAAAAAGGCAATTAAAGCAAAATCACGAAAATCAAGTCCAAAAATATTTTTAGATTTTTCTCATTTTTTGTGAATTTTCTAAGTTCAGAAAAAAGCAATTTTCTAACCTAAATGTTTTTTGGATTTTTGTGGCTTTTTCCTAATTTTTATGATTTTTCAAGTGCCAAAATGATTTTCTAACCTTAAAATATTGTTTTTAGAATTTTTCTGAATTTTTTTGAATTTTTTGAGTTTTTAAATGTTTAAAAAGAATGAAATAACTAACTAAACCGGTGTTGACTTTTTTGAGTCATATCTCGTTTTTTATAATGACAAATACAACGTATTTAATGGTTGTCGAGTTAGTGTGCATGATTAATTTGTTAGAATTGGTGTGATCCCAAAAGGGGGGGGTTGAATTGGGTTTTAAAATTTTTTTGACTAATTTAAACGTTTCATTGATTTACCACGTATCATATCTCATTCAACATATACACATGTATGTAAAATGATTTTAACACTAAAAGCAAACATACACGTGCATAGTATATCTTATTTAAATCAAATGCGTGTATGCAAAAAATTAAGACATTAAACAAACATTCATACACATGCTGGAATTTAAATGCAGGAATTTAAATAAAATAGAGAGAGACACGAGATTTGTTATCAAGGTTCGGCCAAACCAGCTTATATCCCCACCTTGGGCATACCCCCAAGGATTGCACTAAACTTGCTCACTTAACCTAGCGGAGTAAAAGCCAATTACATCCTCTCCTTACAGGGCGAGGAAAACCCCAGCTTAATTACTAGGTTGAGTTGAACTAGTCTCACTTACGGGGCTAAGACTCCCTAGTTCAATTCTGGATTGAACCCAACCATTACAATAAAATCATTTTTGTACATGAAAATGTTTCTAAAAAAATACAAACAGATCTACACAATAAGCTCAATAAAAATAAACACTCCAATAATATCAAATAATGCTCAGGGGAGTAAGGGTGTTAAACTATATTTAAACCCTAATAAAAGGTTTTCTCCAAAAAGATATTTCAATAATAATATAGGAGAACCTAGGGTTTTGCTCTTTCAATAATTTGTGCACAAATAATATATATGAATATATATAAATGAGAAATATGTTCTCCAACAAAGATTTTTGCAAATAAAAGTGTTTGAAGAATCTGGAATTTATGTTCAAGGAAGTATTTGTACAATAAATAATTTTCTCCCAAAAGATATTTATCAAAGAAATAATCCGAGAGAAAACCAAACTATATTCTCAAAAATGATTTTCAAAAATAACTAGTATGTGAGAGTATAGCATGTGAATACGAAAATAAATGTCCAAGATAAATATATTCTCTTTACAAAATGATTTTGAAATGAATGGATGAAAAGAGAGTTGGAGAGTTTAGTTTGAAAAATTTTGTCCCTGAGAAGAAATTTTTGCAATAAAAATGAGTTGGGGGAACTTTGATTAACAAAGGATTAGAGAGAAATTTAGAGTTAATCAAAGTTACTAATCTGAATTATGAAGGGCGTATTTATAGATTTTCAACAAATTTGACCATTGAGGGACATGCTCAGTATTTTAGAAAAGTTTAATTAAATTTTAATGACATTTTAACCCCTTTAAAAAATTCTAACCTGAAAGCTCCGGTCAACCGAAGGTGAGGTGAGGTTGACCGAGGAGCCAAGTTCGGTCGACCACGTAAAATTTGAACTGGAAGTTCGATCGACCGGATTTAGTGTCCCAAGGGCGATTTTCCATTTTAGAGTGGTTCGGTCGACCGGGTCAATTTAAACTATGAAGTTCGGTCGACTAGGCGGTTGGCAATTCCCACGTGCGGGTTCAGTCAACTAGGGTGTTGCCATATAAATCTGGTCGGTTGACTGGAGGAGGTTCGATCGACCAGGTCTGCCTATATATATATATATTTGGTCTCGATCAACCTATTGACCTGGGGGGAGTTCGGTCAACCAAGGAACTCAATATAACTAAGTTCGGTCGACCGAACATGCCATCTTTGGGCATTTCGGTCCTTTTTCTCTTATAAAATTTTCTCTATTCATGTGATGACTAATGTTAAGAATATAGGGGACATTTTTATGCAATATTTAGGATCCTAAGGTCAGTCTAAAGCCTTTGAGAAATAACCCTAAAATTAGGCATCGGTCGACCGATTTGTAAACTTCGTTTAGCCTCGATTTTAACCCTAAAGCTATTCCAAAAACTTTGTATGATTTTAGTCTATTTAAAAAAGGTTTTTGGTGATATATGCTGGTCCCTAAGGTCTATTTATGATCTTTCTGAGCATTCAAAGACATCATGTAGATGCATGCATTATTACAGACCAAAGATATAAAAATTAAATACAATTACAACAAATAAACGTCTTCTTCATCTTTTTCCTCCTCTGACTTCATGGAATGCACTTGATCGTATAGTCTTTAAGTCCTGTAAGTTTCCATCGTCGTTTCCTTATGTGTGTATTAAATAAATGGACATGTTCACATGCTAAATACACACATGAGAAACATTTGCTTTGTCAACATCAAAAACAGGGATCGGACTCAAAAAGTTAACACAGTTGGAAGTTTCATATGGTGTACATGGACTTAAAAGAAAATTTTGACCTAGAATATTTTTTTGCTATAATTTAATTGAGTTTTATTCGGGTTTGTAATATTTAAATATTAATGGTTTGTAATAATTAATGCATTGCATGTATGATAGGATAGATAACCTTAAAGACCTTAGACTGACCAATGGTCCCAAAACATCGCATAAAAAAGCCCCCTATAACTTAGAATTAATTATTATGTGAATATGGGTGACTTCAAATGAGATTAGGACTCGAATGCACAAAGTTAGCATGTTCAGTCGACCGAACCCTAACATATATAACAACTTTGGTTGACCAAACCTCCCTTGGGTCAAACAGTTGACCATCCAGTCGACCAATCTTAATATGAACATGAATGCTCTGGTTGACCGAACTAGCACGTGGGGATTTCCCAATGCCCTGGTCGACCTAACCTCTAGTTATAAAATGACCTAGTTGATCAAATCTATGAAATTTGGTTAACCGAACTTGACCTGGTCGACCGAACCTCGGATCACTCAAAATCGCCCGCATTATGGTCGACCATATTTGTAGTTGAAAAAGGCCACGGTCGACTAAACCTCCTAAAGTGGTCGACCGAACCTCTCAGGTTGCCTAATTTTTACTGAGGTTAATTGAAGTTAAAAGAGGATTAATTTTATTAAACTCATTTAAAACAATTCTAATATTTCCCTTGACATCCCTAACGATTATAATTTTGGTCATGTCTATAAATATGAGTTCATTTGTTCAATTAAGACATGATTAGGGATTTGATTAGTCAAAATTTTCTTTGAATTTTTGAGAGCCCCTCTTCATACCCAAAGCCAAAAACACTCATCCTTTGCCATTCCTTTTGCTAAATCAAAGTATCTTTGAGTGATTTTAAATTGTCCCACTTGCTAAAACTCTCATTGTATTAATTGTATGTTTGATTTATGATTGAGAGTTTAGCCAAAGTTTTTCCCCTCGGTTTAATTAATAAATCCTTGTGTGGGGAAAACTTTTAGTTAGTGAGTCTTTGCATCATTATTGTAAGACTCATTAAGCTTGTGTTGACCTTATAGGTCATGCCCGGTTTTGATAATGACAAATACTTGTTATATTTAATAGGTGGTTGAAGTTATGTGCAGGAACATAGATTGAAAGATCTTAATGCACATGGAAGAAAGTGAAGATTGAAGACCCAATCATTTTATGTTGTAATATATATTTCATTTATGTAAATGGTCTGTAATAGTAATTAGGATTTTTACTTGTAATAATCACACACATCACATGCATGGTCTAATAGGTAAGCTCAGACTGAAAAATAATTGAAGCAAGACTTAGAAATGACCTTAGGACACTCACCATTGCACTTGTATGTGTTAAGCACTTGAATAGGGTGATTGAGAAATGAAACAGGATCGAAATGCACAAAATGTGCACCTTCGGTTGACCGACCTATACAGTTCATTTTGTCCCCGGTTGATCGAACCTGGTCTGCGTCAACCGGTTGACCACAGTCTTGTCAACTGAGCTTCTGAAGTTCATTTGACCCTGATCGACCGAACTTCCCTAAAGTCAACAGTTTGACTTCTTGATCGACCGAGAGAATTTTGTACACCACCAACTTGGTCGATCGAGTTCTCACGTGTGGGAATCCAACGATCTGGTCGATCGACCAGTATAGTTCAAAATGACCCTGGTCAACGGACCTCGCAAAATTGAAAAAATCGCCTCGGACATACATGTTTGGTCGACCAAACAGGCAGTTCATTTTTGGCCTGGTCGACCGAACTCTAAGAACTTGGGTTGGCCGAATTTGTCCTAGTCGACCAGAGCTCTCGGGTTGGACCTAACGATTATATTTCAGGGGAAGTCTATAAATACCCCTTCATTTGGAATAATTAGTATGAGATTAAAAATCTTGATTAAGAGAAATTCTCTTAAATTCCCAAAATCCATACTACTCATTTTTAAGCTCCATTCACTCATGCTTACCCTCTACTATTGCTTAAACTCTTGGTAAGTTGATTGAGTGATTGTTTTGATAGGTTTGCTCTCCTTGATTTGTTTGATTGATTCGATTTTCTTGAGAGCTAAACCTAAGTGTTCTTAGGAGACTTTGTTAATAAGTATCTCTTAAGAAAACTTGTCTTAAACTTATGAGTATTGCATATTCATTGCAAGATCTTGTGAAGTTTGTATTTGTTTTTGGATTGCAAAATATTTTCAAAATATTTTCAAATATCTTGTGTGATTTACATTGACATACTTTTGAAAAAATATTTGTTTATGTGATAAAAATCTTTGTTGTAATATTCATTGATTTATATATCATTTGCTGTATACAAAGATTAAACTTCTTTTGAAAACCAAACTTATACACTACTTGAGCTTTACACGAATGAGATGTTGAAATATTTAAGATTTGATTGATATCTTTATTTGAGCACTTTGATTGAACATCTTGTGATACAAAGAGTATTTTGCTTGCACTCTCAAGCATCGATTACATCGATAGCAAATATTTATTTGAGAGTACATATTAAACCACACTGAGCTTACGTATTATATCATTTGGTGGTGTATGTGATTGCACGTAACCTAGTACATACCTGCTTTACATGAAAGAATAATCAATGTACCAACTTCATTGATTGTGAACATATTGCTGTATTTCCAGGCACGGGCCTGAAGAGGGAGACTAGCCCTGTGAAATAGTCCCGGATTGGCTTAAACCCGATTAGGAAAGTTAGGTGCACCATCTTGTTAAGGTGTAGGTTGAGGTCAGCCTCGCTAATTGACCTAGTTGTAAAGGTTAAGGTCAGCCCTGTGATAATTGACTTAGTTGTAATCAGTGTTGCTCCACCTGTTAAGTGAGCCTTTTAGTGGAATTCTCAGGCTTGTGAGCTAGAGGCGGGGAGGTAGGCACAGTTGGCTAAATCCCGATAATATATCGTGTGCCTTGTTTATATTTCTGCACTTTATATTTACCGCACATGTATCTTATGGTGTGAATGATGCGCTTGATTTAAATTCTCGTACATTGTATTATTGGCATATTTAGAATTGCATAGAAAGACCCTAGGTTGTATTATACATATATTTCATTTAACCTAGGAGATAAATTTTAAAATTCCAATTCACCCTCTCTTGGAAATACATCAATTCTAACAATTGGTATTAGAGCCTCGTTGCACTAGACTCAAATGCTTTTGCAAAAAGATCGCAATGGCTCAATTTGGTGTATCCCCATTCGGAGAGGGACAGTCACCTTCCAATCCTCTGTTATTTTGTGGTGTTGATTACACTATCTGGAAAATTAGAATGAGTGTATTTTTAAAATCTATGAGTTGGAGGGCCAGGCAGGTGATTGTCAAAGGAATTTGTATTCCAGTAGAAAATGATATTAATTTGATGCATGCAAATTCATATACCATGGACATGTTATATCTTGCATTAGATTCTAATATTTTTGTTGAGTTTGTGGCATGTCAGACTGCAAAGGATATATAGGATGAACTCAAAAGGAAATATGGAAAGTCCCAGGAAAATGAGACCACCACTCAGCAGGTGGTAAATAATACGGTAGTTGCATTGACAGACAGTGAGGTATATGTTCCTATCTCAGCCTCCGTAGATGATTCTGTTGCTGAATGCTGTGATATGTCAAATGATAAATCATTTGTTGAATTTCATGATAATTTTGTTAATAATGCATGTGATGATTCTTATACTAAATGTTGCAATATATTGTATGATGAATCATCTGATATTCCTTGTGATAAATCTGTTGACAAAGCATGCATGGATTCATATGGTAGATATAGAGATAAATCTTGTGATAAATCATATATTGTAACTTATGATGAAAGCATGTCCTTGAACAAGGAACTAGAATGTACTTTATTTAAAATGCATAAACTTCTAGTTAGGATGTCTAAGTAGAAAACAATCTTGAAAAATGAGAATAAAAGGATAGCAAAGCAATTAGATGAATTAAAAGATTGACGTGCTATTCTAGAGAAGAAACAGATTGAGAAGACATTGAATATTAACTGCTTGGAAGAAAATGAAAAGAAGAATCACGATATACCCTTAGGAGCTAAAGGAAATAAATCTTTCAAAAAGGGTTCATTTTTTAAATCCCATAGTTACAAAAATGCCTTATCAATCAAAAATAAGATTTGTAGGCATAATCTTTCACACATACATAAAACTTACTTATCTTGTAAAATGATGTGGCACATTCGGTTTAATTGCATATCTAGAAGTGTCCGAGGCCTAGACAAAGAAATGATATGGATGATCTTGAAAGCAAATCCCATAGGTCCTAAGGAAAAATGGATTTAAATTAATATGACTTTATTATTAAATGTTTCCTTAGCTCATAGGCTTAGGATTAGGGGGTTATGATGACTGTAGGCTTGGGAAGTGATTATTACTTAAAATGAAAATCATAGGGGACTTTGTTAATAAGTATCTCCAAAGAAAACTTGTATTAAACTTTTGAGTATTGCATATTCATTGCAATATCTTGTGAAGTTTATATTTGTTTTTGGATTGCAAAATCTTTTCAAAACATTTTCAAATATCTTGTGTGATTTACCTTGATATACCTTTGAAAATATATTTGTTTATGTGATAAAAAATCTTTGTTGCAATATTCATTGATTTATATATCATTTGCTGAATACAAAGATTAAACTTCTTTTGCAAACCAAGCATATACACTACTTGAGCTTTACACGATTGAGATAACCTATTGGTTGAAATATTTAAGATTTGATTGATATCTTTGTTTGAGCACTTTGATTGAACATCTTGTGATACAAAGAGTATATTGCTTGCACTCTCACGCACCGGTTACATCGATAGCAAATATTTATTTGAGAGTACATATTAAACCACATTGAGCTTACATATTATATCATTTGGTGGTGTATGTGATTGCGCGTAACCTAGTACATATCCGCTTTACATGAAAGCATAATCACTGTACCAACTTCATTGATTGTGAACGTATTATTGTATTTCCAGGCACGGGCCTGAAAAGGGAGACTAGCCCTGTGAAATAGTCCTGGATTGGCTTAAACTCGATTAGAAAAGTTAGGTGCACCATTCTGTTAAGGTGTAGGTTGAGGTCAACCCCGCTAATTGACCTGGTTGTAAAGGTTGAGGTCAGCCCTATGATAATTGACTTGGTTGTAATCGGTACTGCTCCACCCATTAAGTGAGCCTTTTAGTGGAATCCTCGGGCTTGCAAACTAGAGTTAAGGACGTAGGCACAATTGGCCGAACCCCGATAACATATCGTGTGCCTTGTTTATATTTATGCACTTTATATTTACCGTACATGTATGTTATGGTGTGAATGATGCGCTTGATTTAAATTCTCGCACATTGTATTATTAGCGCATTTGGAATTACATAAAAAGACCGTAGATTGTATTATACGGATATTTCATTTAACCTAGGGGATAAATTTTAAAATTTCAATTCACCCCCTTCTTGGGAATACACCAATTCTAACAGCTCGTCTTTTGATTGTGCAAAAATTATTTTGACAAGCTTATACTACAAATATCTTTTGTGCTAGATTTTTTAGAAAATCATTTTTGAGATATTTTGATTACACTTGTTGGATATCTTTGAAACCATACTTGTGATTGAAATACCTTGATATATTGTTTCAAAGATTGTTTGAAAATACACTCTTACAATTAATTGTCTATTGACATTAGATTGAGTTCTATTACACATCGTTGCATTGAGTTTATAGTTCTTATCTGTTTGAGGTGCATTGATTATTGCATGCACGTATTGGTACATATCTGCTCAGTGTAAGAAGCATCTTGATTGTACACAAATTTTATATTATCTAGTTGTATTCTAGGCATGGTCTGAGGGGGTGTTGGTCAAGCTCATAAGGATCGGTAGGGCCTTCTCCACCTCGATGTAATTTGACCTGGTTATAAATGGTGCCGCTCCACCCGTTAAGTGAGCCATAGTGGTAATCCTCGGGCTTGCAAGCTAAGGCGAGGACGTAGGCACAATTGGCCGAACTTCGATAACATTTCTTGTGCTTATTTTTAATTTTCGCATTTAAATATCAACACTTGAATGTTTGCGTTTGATTGTTTTAATATTTGATTAAGTTTATGATTATATAGAAAGACCTTAGGTTTGTGTTAGCTTTGGTGTATTCCCAAGAGAGGGGGGGGGGTGAATTGGAATTTAGGGGGGGGGTGAATTGGAATTTTAAACTTCTTTCTAGGTTGAACCAGATATTTGCAGTATTACACAACTTAGAATCTGTCTATGTAATCTCAAATGCGCAGATAAGTATAATATGCGGAAATTTAAATCACGTGCATCATTCACACAATACCATACACGTGCAAGAATATAAATTGCATATATATAAACAGTATACACACAATATGTTATCGGGGTTCGACCAATACTGTCTACGTCCTTGCATCTAACTCGCAATCTCGAGGATTCCACTAATGCTCACTTAACAGGTGGAGTGGCATTGGTTACAACTAGGTTAATTCACGGGGCTGACCTCAACCTAAAACCGCACCTTACCAGGATGGTGCGCCTAACTTTCCTAACCTGTTTTAAGCCAATACAGGATTATTCAACAGGGCTAGTCTCCCTCTTCAGGCCTACACATGGAATACAACAAATGTATAACTTTTGCATACACGGAAATGCTTCTTACACAAGCTGATATGTACCACTAACAATCAATCAATGCACATTAATGACATAGGATTTATAAGCTCAGTGATGTATGTGTGCTATCAACACTTAGTAAGATGTATAATCTCAAATATACGCAGAGTAGTCTAACAAGCTAATCTTTGAAAGAAAAATATATCAAATCTAAATATCAAATTAGTGTTTCAAAGATACTAGCAATAATATTCAAACGAGCTCAAAAATATTTTCTCAAATGTATTTACCACAAGAGTTGTTTGAAATCAAGCTTTGTAAAATATTTTACACACAAAAATTATTACTTAAGGAATCTTGCAATGACAATGTAAAGATTCTCAAGCTAATGAGTTTTCCCAACACTATATTTATCAAGTTAAATATGTGGGAAGAACCCTAGCCAAACTCTTAGTACAAAAATCAAACAATACAAATTTCAATGAGAGTATAAGACTATTTAAAATAAAGCACTAATAATCTAAACACTCTCTCTAAGCTTGGATGATTAAAGAAAATGAAGTAGGAGAGTATTTGGGAGTATTTGAGAAATATAGGCTTTGAAAATTTTCAGAAGATTTCTCACTAATCATTTTGCTAATTTCTCACTAATCCTTGCAAATGAACCCCTATATATAGAAATGGTAAAAATTATAACCATTGGGGACATGAAAGGAATTATTAAATTTGTTTTAAAATGGTTTAGTAAAAATAACCCTATTTAACTGTATTAACTGTGGTAAAAATATAAAACAACCCGAGAGTTTCGGGTGGCTGACCCACGGTTCAGTCGCCCGAACAGACTTAATGAAAAAAGTGGTTTTTCAAAGTTCGGGTGCCTGAGTCAAGGTTTGGTTGGCTGAACAGATGCGACTTCCACATTGTCCTTGTTTCGGTCGCCTGGTCAGGAGTTCAGTTAATCGAACTCATGTGTTCGGTCACCCAAGGCTATTTTGAACATGAAGTTTAGGTTGTCGAGTTGGTGGGAAAAGTGAAAGTCAAGGTTCAGTCGCTTGTGGACGATGCGTTCAAAATGGTTCGGTCGACCAAAACCAAAGTCAACATTTTGACTCGTCAAGTGTTCAGTCGCCTGAGGTGTTTTGAACACCCAGGGTTCGGTTGCCCGAAACCTCACAATTTTGCCCTTTATGTTCATTTTCACTTCAATTAATTTCCCTGATATGTTAATTGATTTTGGGGACATCTTATGTGCTTGTGCATGGACTTAAGGTATTTCTAAGGTCTTTTGAAGCTATATAACTTAGTTTAAAAAACCTGGCATCAATCGACTGATCCCTAAGGTCAATCTGGTCTTGAGCTTATAAGTTCCTACATGCATGATGCACATCAATTATTATAGACCAATCATACTTTACTATTATATACTCAAATTAAACATGATATGAATTACAACACAAAATAAATTTTCTAGGTCTTTAGTCTTCAAGTCTTCACGTGCCATCAAATGATCCTACTAATATGAGTCTGCACACAAACTTGACAGACATTAAACACCTTGTATTTGTCATTATAAAAAATGAGACAGGACTCAAAAAGTCAACAATTGGTGTAATACTGCTGCTGGAATTTGAATTAACCTAGGAAGAAAATTTTAAACACCCAATTCACCCCCTTTTGGGGATACACCAATTCCAACAATTGGTATCAGAGTGTCGTTGCATAAACTTAAACGTTTTTGCTAAAGATCGAGATGACTCACATTGGTGTATCCCCATTCATCGAGGGGCGATCACCTTTCATCCCTACAATGTTTTGTGGTGTTGATTACACCGCTTGGAAATTTAAAATGAGCATATTTATAAAAGTTGGACTGGAAGGCTTGGTAGGTGATTGATAAAGGAATTGGTATGTCTGTAAATGAAAATGATATTACTTTGATGCATGCAAATTCACATGCCATGAATTTACTATATTGCAGTTTAGATTCTAATAATTTTCTTAAGATTATGGCATGTACAAATGCGAGGGAGATCGCCACTCTAGAAGCACCAAGTTCAAATGATCAGGTAGTGGTGAATCATGAGCTAGTAATCAATGAGGAGGTATATGATTCACCTCCTGTTTCCGTTTGTTACGCAGTTGATGATTCTTATGTTGATTGTTGCAAAATATCATGTGGTGAATCATCTATTGAACTTTGTGAAAATACTGGTATTGTTGTATGCAATGATTCATGTGAAAATTATTGTGTCAACTCTTTTGATGAATCATGTGCTGAATTGAATAATGAAAGCATGTTGTCGTATGAAAAACTAGAAATAACTTGTTATGAATTGTTCATGACCCGTTATGGATAATTGTTGCATTTTCAGTTAGATAGTTTGATTTATTATACCATAAATTAAAATTAAGTTTGTAAATTATAGATATCCTATTTTGACCGACCCACTTAGGGGCAATGGTACACTCAACAATAGATGGGCTACTATTTTAGGCAATTGAACTATTATTTTATTAGATTGTGCACTTAAATTTTCACAATCAAGGGAAATTGCTCTAAAACTGAGTTAGGTCATAATGTTTGGCAATTTCTCTAAACGTGATTTTGCTTAATGGCTTAAATTTTCCTTTCAAAGTATGAAAATATCATAGTATATGACTAAACATTGAAAGGAGATCTTCACATATTTTTGTATATAGTCCACAAAATCTAATATTTCCATTACACTCTTAACAATACACAAGTTAAATAAAAGATTAGTAGAGACTATATCAAACAGAATGAGATATATATAAAATCCCTTTTACCACACTTATTGCTCATTGTCGCGACGTTCTCGGATGCGAACTTGGGACGATCCAAAAATGATAATGAAATGAAGTGTGTGGACTTTGAAAATGTGATTTTCGTGGAAAGGAAAGTGTATGGAGTCGCCACTAACCTTTTGAAGTGTGGTTAGAACACTTGATTACTATCTAATTAAGGGTAGAATTAGTCTATGCTACTAGAGTCAGGCTCGAGAGTTCGGTTATGCGAGGAAAATGTATTAGCACCCCCTACACGCCCGTTTTTACGAACGGCACCTAATTAATAAAAAATTATCCCAAAATAAATCTAATAAGCCTTCTTATTTTACTTCCTAAAAAGTGTAAAGAAGATGTACAAAATCAAATACCATATAGATATTCCCTCAAAACTGGGGCATATCATACTCCGAAGAGCTCATGCCTCCCTTTAAAATCATCGAGATCAAAAAATCGAGAAAATAGTGTACTAAATATGCTCCCGTCATTTGGAAATTTTGTGAGGTTTTTCTAAGTATGAAAAATAATATCCCGAGAGGTTTTGGAATTTATTCGGGATAGAAAAGAGTGCCAAAAATGATTTTAAAGTCTCAAAATGTTTTTCCTGATTTTTCTCTATTTTTATCAATTTTTTTTTTATATTTTTCCCAAATTTTGAAATAACAAAAAGGCAATTAAAGCAAAATCACGAAAATCAAGTCCAAAAATATTTTTAGATTTTTCTCATTTTTTGTGAATTTTCCAAGTTCAAAAAAGCAATTTTCTAACCTAAATATTTTTTGGAATTTTGCAGCTTTTTCCTAATTTTTATGATTTTTCAAGTGCCAAAATGATTTTCTAACCTTAAAATATATTTTTTAGAATTTTTCTATTTTTTTTTTAATTTTTTTAATTTTCTAAGTTATTAAATGTTTAAAAAGAATGAAATAACTAACTAAACCGGTTTCACGCCGGTTTAGGGGACCCAACCAGTTCAGGGAGAACCGGTCCAAGAGGGGGGTCAACTTAGTTAAGGTATGGTCAAGACTAAGCACCACGTGTCATGCCGCAAGTGGATAAGGGCATATGGTTAGGATTGCATACGTGGCTCGATCTCATACGTCCATTGAGGATGGAGATCTAACGGCAAAGGAAAGGCCACATGACCTTCTGAATGTGTGGAGGATGGCACTCCACATGTCATTTTCCTATGGTGCAAGCATGCGCCCCTTTTTTTGTTTTTTTTTAAAAAATTCTTTTTCATTTTTCTCCGCTTTCTCTTCGTGCCCTCTCTTTCCTTTTTTCTTAGTCTCCACTCACTCTCCTCTGCAACTGAACGAGCCCCTCCTCAGCAAACCAGTGCACGAAGCCTTGGAGTCTCATGCTTTTCTTCTTTTATTTCCCCTCTTGACTCTTCTCTGTTTCTTTGTGTATGTGTTCAGTGTGTGAGTGAGTGTATGAAGTGCGTGAGCGAGCATGGGCATGGAGTGTGTGTAGATGCGTGTGTTAACAGGTGTGTGTGTGTGGATGCATGTGGTTGTGGGTGTTACTTTTTGTGTGTGGGGCGTGCGTGTTTCGGTGCATACATGCGGTGCACGAGTGCTGTGTTAACAATGAGAATTTGAGTGTTTGCATGGATGTAGTACGAGCTTTAGTGTGTTTTGGTGAATGAGTCAGTGTATTTAAAAGTGTGTTTGCAGTTGTGTGTAAACTGTGAGTGAAGGGTGTGAAAGTGACTGTAAATTAATGCATGTATCAGTGTGTGTTTTAGTATGTGCATGAGATGTGTGCTTTAGTGTGTGCTTTGCGTTGCAAGCAGTGTGTGAGTTAGCGGGTGTGGCATGTATTGCGGGTAGTGTATGAGTTAGTGAGTGTGGCGTGTGTTGTATGTAGTGTATGATTTAGAGGGTATGGCGTGTGTTGCACGTAGTGTGTAAATGCGTGTGTGTGCTGCGTGTGTAAAAGTAGGTTCAACTGTGTGCAAATGAGTGTGTGTGCTGCGTGTGTAAGTGGGTGTATGTGTGCGTGGCCATGCGGATTACTAGCTTTCTCTTTTAGGAACAATCCACAAAACTAAAAAATTCCAGCTTAACTTCAATTGAAAGATGCAGGAACTATCTACATGATGGGTTTAAGCAAATGACGAAGGTATTCAACCTGGCCATCCTACAAAGGTTGAAAGCATGCCATGACTCTAACTATGATGGTAGCACTCCCAGCAATTTCATCCTTATGTTTCACTACCCGGAGTCTTGTTTGGGTCGCTGCTTGGCACACCATAACTACTTCCCATTGGATTTATATAGAACAAGAGAAAACGAGAAGAACCAAAGCTTTGAGCTAAAAGTATCCTCAAGAATAGCTTATCCAAAACCACCAAGATCACACCAGGGATAGAGATCGATGGTGAATAGAAAGCTAGAAAGAGAGAGAGAGGGAAAGAGAAAGAGAGAGAGAGAGAGAGAGAGAGAGAGAGAGAGGGAGAGAGAGAGAGAGAGAGAGAGAGAGAGAGAGAGAGAGAGGGAGAGGGAGAGAGAGATACCTGCAAGTTCAGGGGGGTCGACAATATGCCTGAGTTGCAGAGAAGACACCATCGTTGCAAGTGGTTGAAGGTGCTATAGAGTTGTGTGAGGTGTGGACAATGGCGACGACGTGGGGCGTGGCTGACGACGTACGATGTGGGCGATGTGCAGACAGAGATTTTACTAATTCAAACTTGAACTCTCTCAGGGATGACTGTTCCGGAAGCTTTGAAGTGGGTTTCAGAGATGCTACGCCAGTGATGATCAGCAACAGTGACTGGAAAGTGTAGTTGCCATGTGTATTGTCGGCGATGACGACATGGGCTTTGGCCACACGGGACGCACCTCACATTGTAAATGGTGGATGTGCTGGGTGTGGTTTGTGATGGTAAACTGCTCCAAGGAGACATTGGTGGTGCATGCAACGTGAGAGATGGGGCTGGAGGTGGTCGAAGTGGGTGACCAGAGATGATGGCTCGCGGCTGTGTATGGATAAGAGATAAAGAGAGATGGGAGATGTGTGAGAGTGAGTGTGAAAGTGACAGGGAAAGTTCACTGCGAGAGAGAGATGGCATCATTCTGCTTGGTGTGCGAATGAGGGGAAAAAAGAATGGAGAGTGAGAGGATGGAGAAGAGATCAAGGAGACCTTGTGAGGGAAAATGGAGAGTAAGGGAGGGAGAGAGAAGCCCGGGTGATGCTTGAATAGTGGCAATGCCCCTAGCCCCTTTATAGAGTCCAGGCAGTGCAAAATGGCGCGCAAAAGCTCGCAAGAAATAGCAAAAAGAGCTCCAACAAAAAATATCCCTTTATTCCTTACACGCTCTTTTTGTTAAGAAGGGAATCATTGCACATGATTTTTCAATTTTCTTATTTATTATTATTTCTTTGGATTTCCTCCCCATATACCCCCGTGTTGCCTATGACACAAAATGTGTTTGTACATTTTTTATTTCCCCATGCTTTGCATTTTTTAAGTTTCTTTTGTATTCCTTTTTGTTGGCCAATTTTTGTTTTCCCAAAAGTCCCAGGTTTAAAAAACGAGACTTGACTACCAGTAATAGAAGGACTTGGACTAAAAAATAAAAATGACTCAAATGAAATACACAATTTTAAAATTAAAAAAAAATCCAATTTAAAGTTAAAAGACTCCATTCGAGAACTCACAGACTCAATTTAAAATTTAAAAACTCCATTCAAAAATTTGAAAGACTCAGTTTAAAAATTCATACTGAATTAAAAATTGAAGGAATCAATTTAAAATTAAAAGACTCAATTCGAAAAATTCAAAGATTCAATTTCAAATTAGAAGGACCTTAGTTGAAAACTTACAAGTCCTATTTTGAAAATATCCAGAAGTCTTTTTTTTTTTTTTAAATAATCAAGACTCATTTTTGAAAACAACCGGGACTCGGTTAAAAACATCAAGACTCAATTAAAATACTAGGTTTTCAAACAGGGTCTTGTTGGCCTAACAAGGCTTATGACTCTTATTTTGATGATAACAAATCAAGGTAATTTGATATGCTTTCAAGTTGATATGTTTCTGAAATCAAAACTTAGATTGCTAAATGGAAATATGCAAATAAGAGGCTTAAGCTAAAAGGATGTTAAAGCTCAAAGATCGACATAGTTTATGAAAGCTTGAAGGATTGAAGCTCAAAGTTTGTTTAAAGCTCAAAGAAAGGACTCAAAGCAAAAAAAAAAGTATGAAGACTCCAAGAGCTAAAAGATTTAGAGTCATTAAGAGAGTCTTGATGTAAGTACTTCAAGTAAGACTTGATATAAAATGGTTGAAACTCTTTAGGACAAGATAAACTAAGAAATCATTTTCTTGAAGACCTTGAAATATGATTTCTAAAAATTATGAAGGTCACAGATGAAAAGAGTTTTCAAAGTCAATTTTTTTTTTTTAAAAAAAAAAGAAAAGTTTTTGCAAAGCCAGGCACTTGCCCAAGCCTTCCAGGCGAATTCCCATTTAACATTTTTTAAGAACTGGCAAATAGAAAGGTGTCAGACGCCTGCTTGGTGCTTGACAGGTGACTACCTGGTCATCCCAGGCGCCCACCTGTGTTTGACAAGCGATTGCTAGTATTCTGACTTTTGATTTTGAATTGAGACAGGCGCCTGCCATGTCGTGCTAGGCTACTGCCACTCGAAGAATTTTTTTTTTAATTACCAACGAGAAGATTTTTAAATTTGATTTTAGGACTCCACATCTTTTGCAAAGTTGACCAAACACTCGAAGTCAACTTGGGGAGCAAGGAAAACTCTATAAATAGCCCCTAAGACATGAATTTTTTCATTAACCTAGAAACATCTTCAGCAGTCTAAGATTCTCACATGCTTTCAACTCTTAAGGGCATTTTTACCAACATCTTGCTACACATTCCACTGAGTTCTTGTTGATTCTCACACCAAAATTGTGCTTTCAAAGTCAGAACCTTTCAATCAAAGGAGGATAAATTCGGTGATAAAAGTTTATTGAGCTTCAATTACTTTATATTGTGTCATGCCTTGAACCCGCGAATGGGTTCCAGGTGTGATTTTGGTAACCTAACCTATCTCTGTATCATTGAAACATGCATGATACTATACTGAATGAGGGTCCGACCCCGTAGGGTACCCTATACACAATTACATACATGTCCACACACATCGAATACGCAGCGAAAATGTTCTTTCTATACATATATCATACCATACCAGAGTCTATACATAATTGGAAATATACATCCCAAAATACAATACATACTCTGAGTGTCTGCAAAAACCCAATATTGACAATCCGTTACAAAACCTGTACCTACACAGGTACTAAACGTAGCTAATCGACACCTCGCTTCCGGAAGCTAGGATGCTAGTTTCGGCTACCCGAAAGACTTGAAAAATATTTGTATATTCAGGGTGAGACACCTCTTAGTAAGGAAGAAAGAAGGTTATATCAGTGTGTGACATACAACTGTTATTTCAGCATAAAACATAACACGATACAGTTCCAGTATTTTCACAATTTAGTTACAGTACATACGATACCAAATATACGGTCAGTGTCATCACACTCAAGCACACGATACCTTGCAATAACCGGAGCCTCACGGCGATATCATTGCCAGTACGATGTCCACTCACACCCATTGGTGACCAGTCGGAACAAACTGTTGATATTTCACACCCTCGAATATAGAGTTGGACACTCTCGCCCATGGTAATTAGCTGAGACATGGCGGCAACGTATGGTAATTAGCCGCCCCTAGCTGCTTTAAAAAACCTGGAACAATTTTGGAACTCATGTTCCTATACTCATCAGCGTACAGTAATTAGCCGCCCCTAACAGTTTTACAAAACCTGGAATATTTTACATATAACAATTCATTCCACACTTATTTGAGCATACAAAAATCATATCGTTTTCAGTTCGAGAAATACAGTTTAATACAAATACAGGTACGATCATCTCAATACTACAATTTTATACAACATACGATTTTCTAACAGAAATAGAGATGATACCCGAAACCCCCAATTTTCCCAAAAATTGTAACCCAAAAATCTCGTATTTTCACCCGATAGATTTTCCCAAATTAGTAGCCAAAACGTACATACAATCACAAACTACAGGTTTATCAATCCTAATTTCAAAAATAACTAATATAAAAGAATCCCCTTACCTTTTCCCAAATACCAAAATACGAACTTTAGTACTCCAAAACTACGAATCGAGTCCCCAAAACCTAAACATCCAAGAACTATACTTCATTACAATTCTTACTACTACATATATACCGAAACAAAACTGAAATCCGACCCTTACCTCGATTTTGGGTCAAAACTTGAAAATCCTCAAAACGAATTTCTAATCCACTATAAACGTAGAGATTCTCCTCCCTACCCCCGTGGTAACGTCGAATCGTAGATTTTGGCAATTGATGGCCTGAAATCCTAGAGAGAAAAAGGGAGGATTTGAGTTCTAGAGAGAGAGAGAGAGAGAGAGAGAGAGAAATATTTTAGATTTCCTAGCCATTAAGCAAGTGAAAAATATATTTATAAGCCTTTGACCCGGCCAGCCTGGTTGACGAGACGATGTCCACATCGACGAGCCGCAGAAGGAAGTTCGTTGACGCCAAGGTGGCCTTGTCAACGAGCCTGAGATTTCAGGATTTCCCAAAAACTCTCGGCATCTCCTTGTTGACGAGCTATTGAATCTCATCGCTGAGCTAAAAAAGAGGCTTTGTTAATGAGCAAAGACGCCTTGTCGATGAGCCCTGTAGATTTTTTCCTTTTAACTTTCCTTCTTTTTTCCTTATTTATTTAATACACTTATCTCGGGTCGGGTTATTACAACCGGGTTCTTACAACCTCCCCTCCTTACAAAAATTTTGTCCTCGAAATTTATAATCTCTCTTTTACCAACTAAGCTATATTCCCAAACGCATACCCAACTCTAGAAAGAGCCGGCGACCACCCACATAGCTGCCCCGCCTCAAATACATACATACCCTCACTTATGAAGGAGGAATACCATGGTTACATACATACACTATCTCAAGAGCTCACAATATTACCAAACTCTCCTAGAGATTAGCCACACGACATTACTACAATAGCGGAATATTACATACATATATAACCATACCAATCCTGCTACTAAAACTACTACTCAGAACAACTGTGGATGTTTTCTGCGTATTTCCATCTCTAACTCCCAAGAAACTTCCTCAACCGCGTGATTTCGGCACAATACATTCACAAACGGTATCTCCTTGGTACGCAACTTATGAACTTTATGGTCCAAAATCTGAACGCGTATCTCCTCATATGCCAAAGCATCCCCAATCTCTAAAGATTCGTAACTAATCACATGCAACAGATCCGACACGTACCTCCTCAACATGGATACAAGGAACACATCATGGATCCTCGAGAGCGCTGAGGGTAGTGCAATCCCATAGGCCATCGGACCCCCTTGTTCTAGCACCTCAAATGGTCCGATATACCTCGGGCTCAGCTTACCTTTCTTTTCAAATCTCATCATCCCTTTCATCGGAGTGATTCTTAGGAATATCTTACCCCCAACCTCGAATTCCAACTCACGACAACGAACATCTGCGCATCTCTTCTGCCGACTTTGAGCTAATTTAATTCTATCCTTGCTGAATTTGACCTTCTCAAAAGCCTACTGTACTAGTTCGAGCCCCAATATCTACCGTTCACCGACCTCATCCCAATACAGAGGAGACCAACACCTCCGACCATACAATACCTCGAACGGTGCCATCCCGATACTAGCCTGGAAGCTGTTGTTATAAGCAAACTCCACCAATAGTAGAAACTGGATCCAACTACCACCGAAGACTAATACACAAGCCCGTAACATATCCTCCAAGATTTGTATCGTCCTCTCTGACTGTCCATTACTCTGGGGGTGGAACGTTGTACTAAAAGTACGCTTCATCCTCAGCGTTTCCTACAAACTTTTCCAGAATCGAGAAATGAATCTCGGGTCTCAATCTGAAACTATGGACACTAGTACCCTGTGCATTCTGACTATCTCCTACAAATACAAATCTACTAGCCTACTCAAAGAGTAGCTAACCTTCATCGGTACAAAGTGAGCAGATTTAGTCAACCTGTCCACGATTACCTAGATGACATTCTACCCGTATAGTGCTGGTGGTAACCCAGTGACAAAGTCCGTGGAGATGTACTCCCATTTCCACTCTAGAATACTCAATGGCTGCAATGGCCCTACCGGCCTCTGATGTTTAGCCTTTACCTGCTGACACGTCAGACATTGTTTAATAAATCGAGCAATCTTCCTCTTTATGCCACTTCACTAGAAGGACTCGCGCAAATCTTGATACATCTTCGTACTACTCGGATGTACCGTATATAAATAATGATGCGTCTCCTCCAGAATCGTCCTCTTTATCCTCTCGTCATTTGGAACACATAGCCTAGTCCCAAACCTTAGCACACATGCCTCAGAGATGTTAAAATTTGCAGCTAACCCTTGCTACACTTTCTCTACTACCTCCACTAACTCCGCATCATTAGCCTATGTGACTTTAATCCACTAAAATAATGTCGGTTGGATCACCAAGCTAGCAATGAAAGCCTGATGATTACCATCCACCAACTCCAAGGCAAGACTCTCTAGATCCTGTCTGATATGATGCTAACTTACTACTGCAGATATTGTTGCATGCTCTGACTTCTGACTCAACGCATCAAATACCACGTTAGCTTTCCCCGAGTGATAACTAATCATGCAATCGTAGTCCTTGATCAATTCTAAACACCTTCTCTGCCTCATGTTCAACTCCTTCTTTGTGAAAAATTATTTGAGGCTCTTGTAGTCCATGAAGATCTCACACTATTCACCATACAAGTAGTATCTCCAGATCTTCAATGCATATACTACCGCCACCAACTCCAGATCGTGAGTAGGGTAATTATTATCCTACTCCTTGAGTTTCCAAGAAGCATAAGCAATTACCTTCCCCTGTTGCCTCAGCACACAACCCAACCCCTTCAGCGATGCGTGGCTGTAAATCACAAAACCACCGTCCCCAGATGGGATGGTTAAAACCAGAGCAGTGACTAGTTAGTGTTTCAACTCCTGGAAACTCTGCTCGTAGTCGTCATTCCAATGAAATTTCACTCTTACTCGTCAACCATGTCAGAGAGCCAGATAAATTAGAGAATCCCTCCACGAACCGTCGGTAATACCTAGCCAGTCCTAGGAAATTTCGAACATTCTGCACGCTCTTCGGTTTCACCTAGTCAACCACTACTTCTATCTTACCTGGATCAACTAAGATACGACCACCTCACACGACATAACTTAAAAATGTGATCTGCTTCAACCAGAACTTGCATTTCTTCAGCTTAGCATACAACTTCTTCTCCCGTAGTACCTGATGTACCAACCTAAGATGGTTTTTATACTCTTCTAAACTCCTAGAATATACCAGAATATCGTCGATGAATACCACTATAAACTAATCTAGATATTCATGGAAAATCCTGTTCATTAGGTCCATAAATACCGCCAGAGCGTTAGTCAACCCAAAAGGCATGACCAGAAACTCATAGTGACCATATCTGGTTTAGAAAGCAGTTTTTGCAACATCCTCCGTCCTAACTTTCACTTGATGATACCCTAACCATAGATCAATCTTTGAAAAGACCCGCGTCCCTTGCAGTTGGTCAAACAGATCATCTGTACGAGGCAATGGGTATCGATTCTTCATTGTTATCTTGTTGATCTCTCAGTAATCAATGCACATTTGCATCGACCCGTCCTTCTTCTTCACAAACAATACTGGAGCTCCCCAGGGTGAAACACTAGGTCTGATAAAGCCCTTGTCTAGTAGTTCCTGCAATTGTTCCTTCAATTCTCTAAATTCAGCTGGAGCTATCTGGTATGGAGCTTTAGAAATTGGTGTCTTGCCTGACAACAATTGAATAGCGAACTCCACCTCACGATCAGGAGGTAAACCGGGTAAGTCTTCCGAGAATACATCCAAAAATTCGTTAACCACCTAAATGTCCCCAAGTTCCGCATCATCCCGAGATGGTTCCTTCACACAAGTTAGGTACCCCTAACAACCCTCCAAGAGTAACCTTCTCGCTTGTATAGTTGATAGAATCTGTGGCATCGAACGCACACACGATCCCACGAACTTATACTCCTGCTCCCCAAGAGGTCTGAACACCACTACCTTCCTACGACAATCAATCACCGCATAGCTAGAGAATAACCAATCCATCCCCAGTATGACGTCAAATCTACACATGTCGTACACTATTAGGTTCCTCGATAGCAGCCTTCCCTAAATAACCACTGGGTAATTTCCCAATAGTTTACTTACAAATCATTACACTCCTAGTCGGTGTAGCTACAAACAACCACTCATCCATCACTTGGATTTCAACCCCACACCGTTTCACAAAACTAGCAGATATAAACGAATGAGTTGCTTTTGAATCAAATAAAATAGTAGCTCTTTTTGAAAGTAATAACATGGTACCTATCACCACATTCCCCGCGTATTTTGCATCTACTGAAGTAAGAGAGTACACTCTAACTGGAGCCATGTTTGCCTGATAGTTTCCCCGATGTAATGCCCTGAACTCTTTAACCCAGGTTCAGCGTGTTATACCTGATAAAATCCTAATAATCCATAATCCATAATATACGCAGCGGAAAACATAAACATAATCTCCATATAACATAATACCAGAGTTTACTAATTCTAACTATAATCCATAATAAATCATCTATTACCTGCATTTCCATAAATCTACATAACTCTCAAAACATTTCAGTATTTTCACAATCATTTCTTACTCAACAGCCTTAAAACATAAGGGCGTAAAACATAAATTTTATACATCCCAAAATTAACATAGAAATATACCATTTTCTTTTTCTATTTCCCAATAATGCAATAAAAACCTCGAGCACTCTAAGCTCGATCTCGAGGAAATCCTGAAAAAGATAATACATTTATATTTGGGTGAGACACATCTCAGTAAGGAAAGAAACCATATATTAAACATAGCGTGTGGCTAACATGAGGTATATAACAACATAATATTTAACATTTAAAAATTGTTAACACAATTTTTGAAATCATTCTCTGATCTTAATCAAACACATGCAAAAGATTTAACCCACGAGATTACCCAAAGATAGGGGTGATTACCCGCCCATACAAGTAGCACCCCTCTGCTATGATAATTAGGTAACCCTAAGGTCACTAATAAAGCATACTAGGGCACTCACCTTACTCAGTAAGCCCTCAAGTGATAGATTGATCTCATACTCACACCATTTATACAAAAGTTTACCGGTGATACAAGTAGGTTCCCTCTGCCCTAGTACATTATGTAGCTACTGCCACATCTGAAACTACCAGTGTACTCGCCTTTCTCAGCAAGCCCTCAGGCGAAGAGTCCGCCCCGCCCAAACGTAACATGTTCTACATACATAAATACTTCTAATATCATAATAAATTATTCTTTTCTGTCATTATTCAATCATACACATTCGTTCATGTTCATAGCTTAAAAATGGCATTTCATTTCACTTTAAGTGACTCTTTTCCATTTTACATTGTTCACCTTTCACATTTCATTTTTATTCCATTCATTTCCCTTTTCATTTCATACCCAGCATCTTTCAACTGTTTTACTCAGCATTTTTCAACTATTTTATCCAACATTTTTCAGCTGTCATACATTTACTCAGCATCTTTCAGCTGTTTTACCTAACATTTTTCAGCTATTATACATTTACCCAGCATCTTTCAGCTATTTTACCTAACATTTTTTAGTTGTTTACCAAGCTTTTTTCAACTGTTTACATGGTTGCATTAACACACACAAGCATCATAGTCCATATCATGTTTTATTCACAATGCATTACTTACTTAACCTGTATCTCATACATTTAATATATATTTGCACATAATCTCATGTCACACAATTTAGCAATGAAATTAATACATTGCCTGTAAAATAAGCCAACCAACATTTAATGTTTATATACTGAAAATACATTTCATTTTTTACATAATTATCCTGAAAATATTTTCCACTTTCATCAGTTTATTTTCGCATATACATATCTAATAAACAACCCTAAACTCGAAAAAATATAATTTAAATAGTTGGCATTTTAAACCCATACCGAAACATATACACGTATATATAACACAATTTATTTTTCATTAAATTGATAAAAATTCTGATTTAATATATATTTTTTCCCTTACCTGGTTTCTTGAACTACGCCAACAGGGACCCCAAAAAGATGCCTGCGGCGCTCACCGGACCTTGAATAAAATATCCTAGTTTCATGTAATTAATCCTGAATAAAATATTATTTTAATATTTCCTAAACCCATAAATTCTAAATAAATAAACATACCCTTAAATATAGTCAAATTACCAAATTCCCCAAATCCCACTCTTACTTTGGAGTGGGGCTTAAAAAACCCCAATTGGAAATTTAATCATGTCAAAATAACGACGATCACGACTAGGACCCCATGGTGGTGCCTGATCGTCGATTCAACAGCAAATTTAACAAGAAATTGAGAAATTAGGGGAAAGTTACCTTACCTCAGGAATGGTTTCTACGCCGCTCCCACGACAAATTCGCTCTAGTAGAAATGTCAGTGGCGGAGTTAGGAATCCAACGGCACCTTTCGTTTCCCGATCGGTGCTCATTAGACCGATGAAATTTCGGAGAGATAGAGAGAGGCGGAGACAGAGAGGCGAGATGGCGACACACAAAGGTTGAGAGAGAACTAAGTCCAGAAAGATCAGATTTCAATTTTGAAATCTGACCTTCAAATTGCAATGCAATCTTACATATCTACTTATTATTATATTAATATTATATATATATATATATATATGTACATATATATAATTTAATATACATATTTTTATTTTTATTTTTTTCCACACTATTCATTTTATTTGTTTATTTAATTAATTAGTTCAATAATAATTAATTAATTAATTAATAATTAGTCTTAATTTTTTTTTCATTGTTTTTTTTTTCATACTATTTCTTTTTACTTGTTTATTTAATGCATTAATTTAATAATGTTTAACTAATTAATTGATTAATAATTTTAATTTATTAATTTTTTTTTCCAGATTATTACACCCAAGGCATCTGATTACTCCCACAATTTTGGCTTTGCGTAGGGATATTGCTCTTCGGTGCCTGACAGTTTCGAGATGTGTGGCCTAGTTTTCCACAGTTGTAGCAGTTACCCCAGAACGACTGGCATTCACCATCGTGTCATTTATGACACTTGACACATGGTGCAGAGGATAGATCGCCCTGAGAACTATGTCGTTCAGTATTCTGGCGATAACCCGAACTATAGTTCTTCTTCTTCTTCTTCCACTATCCCTATCGAGGACCAGTCTGAGAACTAGAAGATACTGGCCTCTTCTTTTGTTCCTGTACCACCTCATCCCCTTGGAGGTCAGCCTCGACTATTGTAGCTTTATCCACCAGAACAGAAAACTCTCGAATCTGTAGCATCCCTACAAGCCTACGGATGTCCCTCCTCAGACCCTTCTCGAACCCTTCTCGAACCTCCGAGTCTTCTTATACTCGTTCGAGATCAAATACGGTGTGAAATGAGATAGCTCGATATATCTAGCAGCATATCTCTACACTATCAGGGTTCCTTGAGTCAGGCTCGAGAACTCGTTAGCCTTTACATCTCGAGTGGAAGCCGAAAAGTATCTCTTGAAGAATACCTCCTTGAAACGGCTCCATGTCATACCATATGGACCAGCTCTCTGCTTCTCAAGCAGACTCACAGTTGTCCACCATCTTTTAGCTTCTCTCGCCAGCTGAAAATTAGAATAGAGAACTTTCTACTGGTCGGTGCAGTGCATAACTTCCAATATCTTCTCGGTCTTCTACACCTAGTTCTCTGCCACTATTGGTTCGGGTCCTCTCGTAAACGTTGGAGGGTGCATGTGGGTGAACCTCTCTATGGTACAACCCGTTGTAGTAAGAGAGTGCTCACGTCTCTTAACACTTCGCCCGATGTCCCGCATAACCCACCTCGTCAAACCCCGAGGCATAAAAGGAGACCCATCACTCGCAGTCCCCTCGGAACTACTATCTAAGTTGTTATCCTTCGGCTCCATTCTGAAAATAGGATATGAATTTGTTAAACTTCCTATATCATACAAAGTTAACAAAATCATTGAAAGCTAATCATGTCAACTACTACTCTCACGGGTCCAAGTCTATCCTACCACACCGACATGAAGCCATAAATGGTTTACCATGATTTTACTAAAATCATCATTCTAGGAAAAACACAAAACATTGCCAATGAGTCTCCGTCTAGAAACAAAACAACCCTCGACCTACTCTACCCATTTCCTACATCCTATACTCTGGTATGTACACAAATCTATGCCTAACCAAGTCTACAAGACCTAACAACCTGGTTTTGCTTTGATACCAAGCTGTCATGCCCCGAACCAGTGGATGGGTCCTAGGTGTGATTTTAGTAACTTAACCTGTCTCTGTATCATTTAAACATACATGATACTATACTAAATGAGGGTCCGACCCCGTGGGGTACAAGTAAACCCCATACATAATTACATACATGTTCATACACATCGAATACGCAGCGAAATGTTTTTTCTATACATATATCATACCATACCACAATCTATACATAACTGGAAATATACATCCCAATATACAATACATACTCTGAGTGTCTACAAAAACCCAATACTGACATCCTGGTTACAAAACCTGTACCTACACAGGTACTAAACATAGCTAACCGACACCCACGCTTTCGGACGCTAGGATGCGAGTTTCGGTTACCCAAAGGACTTAAAAAACATTTGTATATTCGGGGTGAGACACCTCTCAGTAAGGAAAAAAGCAGATTATATCAATGTGTGGCATACAAGTGTTATTTTAGCATAAAACATAACATGATACAGTTCCAATATTTTCACAATTCAGTTCCAGTACATACGATACCAAATATATGGTCAGTGTCGTCACACTCATGCACATGATACCCTGCGATAATCGAAGCCTTACAGCAATACCGTTGCTAGTATGGTGTCCACTCACATCCATTGGTGACCAGCTAGAACAAACTAGTGATATTTCATACCCTCGGATATAGAACCAGATACTCTCGCCTATGGTAATTAGCTGAAACATGGCGGCAGTGTACGGTAATTAGCCGCCCCTAACTGCTTTGCAAAACTTGGAACAATTTTGGTACTCATGTTCCTATACTCATCAGCGTACGGTACTTAGTCACCCCTATCTATTTTACAAAACCTAGAACATTGTACATACAACAGTTCATTCCACACTTATTTGAGCATACAAAAATCATATCGTTTGCAGTTTGAGAAATACAGTTTAATACAAATACAAGTACGATCATCTCAATACTACAATTTTATACAACATACGATTTTCTAACAGAAATAGAGATGATACCTGAAACTCCCAATTTTCCTAAAAACTATAATCCAAAAATCCTGCATTTTCACCCAATAGATTTTCCCAAATAAGTAGTCAAAACATACATACAATTGTAAACTACAGGTTTACCGATCCCGATTCAAAAATAACTAATATAAAAAAATCCCCTTACCTTTTCCCGAATACCAAAATACGAACTCTATGACTCCAAAACTATGAACCGAGTCTCCAAAACCTAAACATCCATGAACTATACTTCACTACAATTCTTACTACTATATATATATATACTGAAACGAAACTGAAATCGGACCCTTACCTTGATTTTGGGTCAAAACCCAAAAATCATCGAAACAAATTTCTGATCCACCATAAATGTAGAGATTCTCTTCCTGATCCACGTGGTAACGTTGGATCGTAGATTCTGGCAACTGACGGCCTAAAATCCTAGAGAGAGAGAGAGAGAGAGAGAGAGAGAGAGAGAGAGAGAGAGAGAGAGAGAGAGAGAGAGAGATTTTAGCTTTCTTAGCCATTAAGAAAGTGAAAAAGATATTTATAAGCCTTTGACCCGGCTAGCCTCGTTGACGAGCTGCAGAAGGAAGTTCATTAGTGCCAAGGTGGCTTTGTCGATGAGCATGAGATTTCAGGATTTCCCAAAAAACTCTCAGCATCTCCTTGTCGATGAGCTACTAAATCTCGTCACCGAGCTAAACAAGAGGCTTCGTTAACAAGAAAAGACGCCTCGTCGACGAGCCCTGCAGATTTTTTCCTTTAACTTTCCTTCTATTTTCCTCATTTATTTAGTACACTTGTCTCGGGTCCGGTTCTTACATATTGAATTACTTTGAAGCATATAGTGCTGATTGGTGTACTAACCTACTCTATCTGAGAGTGTCTCTTGTACACAAGTTCTCTTCTCTTATTTCTTGTCTTGTAGACGATTCAGGGTTGTTAGATTGTTGTTACCAAGCGTAGGGTTTCATTTGGAGAGGTATCTCTGCCTGTAAAAGAGGGAAGTGTAAAAGGTTTGTTTCGCCCGGAAAGGAACAGGTATAGTTGAATCCTTAGGTGGTTTGCCTACGGCGAGGACATAGGTTGGGGATAAGCCAAACCTCGTACAAACCTTGGTCTCCTTCTCTTTCCCTTACTCTTTTTTTATATTTCAGTGAAAATATTAACTGCATGGATGATTTAAATTTCCTAATCATAAGAACTACGTGGTTTGTATTTTAAATAAGCTGAAGTTTAATTTGTTTTTTGGGACTTGCGGAAACCAAAAAGGAGTACGTTGGTTGATCAATGATTTGAAGAAACCATAAGGGAGTACGTTAATTGGTCAACACCCCAAAACCTATTAACTGAAGGTATATTTGAAATCTGAAATTTGGAAAGAGTGTGAATGTTATATTGTTTGTCATATAGAAAGACCAAATTCATTCTTCATAGGACTACATACAACCAAGCTGAGAATTGCCAAAGGAATTATATAGTATATCTTGATTAAACACATTGTGGTTATTTGATTGGTTGATTGAATTTTTTTTTAAAACTTGTGTGGTTGTAGATTGAATAAAAAGACTTAAGTTTTTGTGTGATTGCTAAATCAACAAGAAGTCAAGAATTCATTGAAAGAATTAAAAGAGGTTAAGAATTAAAAAAAAAAGATTTAAAAGAAATTTTAATAACCCAATTCACCCCCCCTCTTGGGACTACACTTTAGTTTTCAGGTCCTCCAATTTTTGGGATTCGAAGTCAACTTTTATTACACCGGGTCTTCCCAAAACGGTTTGGTTAAAATTGGGGTGTCGACAGTTGCTCCTCTTTGTAGGCTTTGTTGCTTCAATATAACAATAGGAACTCTCCTACATTATTTATAGCAACAAACCTGCAAAGATAAAAGATAGCTATTTTAATTGGGCCATACAAATGCTCAAGGCTTTCAGATCAATCAAGTGTGGTTTTTGCCAATCAGGGATGCGAAAAGGGCAGACAGGGCAAACATGGGAATGTTGCACCATTATAAAGTTAGTAGTCAGTAGTCTTTGGTTAGAAGCTAGTGGAGGTTAAGGGCTAGTGATGACTTGCTTTGGGTGTAGAATCTGGAATGCCAAATGATCGCTCGAGTGTATGATCTTGAGAATCTAGATCGCTCGGGTATAGAATCTTGAGAACCAAGGAAATGACTACTTCGATGTAAGATTCTGAGAATTAAATGATGGTCCAATTTAAATATGGTGTAAAATCCCGAGAATCTACTCAGGTGTAGGACCCTGAAACTCGAGTGTACAATCCCAAAGACTACTCAAGTGTAGGATCATGAGAGTTAGATGATAACTCGGGTGTAAGATCCTGAAGACTACTCAAGTGTAGAATCATGAGAGTCAAATGATAACTTGGGTGTAAGATCACGAAGACTACTCAAGTGTAGAATCCTAAGAGTTAGATGACAAACTCGGGTGTATGATCCTGAAGACTACTCAAGTGTAGAATCATGAGAGTCGGATGATAACTCGGGTGTAAGATCCCAAAGGCTACTCAAGTGTAGAATCCTTAGAATTGATGAGTGCTCGGGTGTAAGATCCCAAGAATCTATTCAGGTGTGACCTTGAGTCTATAGAAGATATCTGTTCAGGTGTAGAGTCCCGAGCCTTTGTGTTGACCTTGTAGGTCACGCCTGGTTTTGATCATGACAAATACTCATTGTATCTAATGAGTGTTTGAGGCTTTGTGCAGGAATTTAAATTGATAGATCATAATGCACATGGAGAAAGTGAAGCTTGAAGACCAAATTTCTATTGAAAACCCAATTTCTTATGTTGCAATATATTTCATTCATGTAAAGGGTCTATAATAGTAATTAGGGCTTTTCTATATGTAATAATCACACACATCATATGATGGTTTAATACGTAAGCTCAAAATCAAATGACCATAGAAAGACCTTAAGGAACAGGTCAATCGACACCGAATTTTTTTGGTGCACTCAAAAAAGCTTGAAATGACCCTAGGACACTCACTCATGCATACATATGATTGATCATTTGATTTAGGTGATTGCTTGCTTGAAAAAGGATCGAAATGCACAAGTTTTGCACTTTCGGTTGATCGACCTATACATTTCATTTTTCTCCTAGTCGACCGAATCTGGTTTGGGTCAATAGGTTGACCACAGTCCAATCGACCGAGCCTCTGAAGATCATTTGACCTTGGTCGATTGAACCATCTTGAAGTCAACACTTTGACTTCCTAGTCGTCTGAGCATAATTTGTATTACACCAACCTGGTCGACCGAATTCTTATGTGTGGGATCCAACGGTCTGGTCGACTGACCAGTCTAGTTCATTCTAGTTCTGGTCGATCGAACCTCGAAGAATTGAAAAATCACCTCTTTCCGGTCGACCAAGCCCTTAGTTCATTTTTGCCCAAGTCGACCGACCACGCTGATTTTGAAAAATTGCCTTGGACATACTAATCTGGTCGACCGACTCTGAAGTTCATTTTTAACTTGGTCGACCGAACCTTATGAACTTGGGTTGATCGAGAATGTTTCTAATCGACCGGTGCTCTCGGGTTATTTTGAAAAGTTACCATATTTAACTATTTTAATTTGCTAAAACGGTATTATTCTTTTCTAAGAATACCTACAGTGTCCCTAGCGAGCATCATTTATGGTATCCCTATATATATTTTTTATTTAGAGACATTACATACGGGTTGAAAATATACGATTAAGAAAATTTCTCCAGAGCTTCCTATCTTGTGACTTTGAATGTCCATTCACTTATACTTACCTACCACTATTGTCTAAACCCTCTGTAAGTCGATTGAGTGTTTGCTTGGAAAGGTTTGCTCTCCTTGTTCTGTTTGATTGACACGATTTTCTTAAAAGCCAAACTTAAGAATTCTTAGGGGACTTTGTTGATAAGTTCATCCTAAGAAGACTTTATTTGATCTTCTGAGATTGCACTTTCATTGCAACATCTTGAGAAGATTGTATTTGTTTTTGGATTGCAAAAACGTTTTCAAAAACACTTTCAAATATCTTGTGTGATTTAGATCTACATATTTTGTGAAAAGATATTTGTGTTTGTGTTAGTGATCTTTGTTAAAATATTTATACACTCACATATTATTTGTTGAATATAAAGATTACACATCTTTTGCAAACCAAGTATATACATGTTCACGCGATTGAAATATCCTGATGATTGATATTTTTAAGGCTGCTTGACATCTTTGTGTGAACATGGTTATTTGAATATATTAAGATACAAAGATTGTTTATTGATATTCTCACGCACTCATTACACTGAGAGCAAACATATTTGAGAGTTGAAATATAAAATCACACTAAGCTTACATATTAAATCATTTGTGGTGCTTGTGATTGAACGCATTTGGGTACAAATCTGCTTTACGTGAAAATACTTTTCTATTGTACCATTTGATTGTAAAATCAGAGTGTTTCTAGGTGTGGCTTGAGTGGGCGGTAATCCAGTCCGATAAGGATTTGTGTAAAGGTTAAGGTCAGCCCTATGCTAATTGACCTGGTTTGTATAGGTGCCACTCCACCCGTTAAAGTGAGAAAGTGATAGCGATAATCCTTGTGCTTATTAGTCAAGGCGGGGACATAGGCAATTGGCCGAACCTCGATAATATTTCTGTGTGTCACTCTTACCTTACTGCTTTCTGGTGCATGAGTGTTTGATTAAATTTTTTTATTTACTTAATGGTAAACATTTACTTTACTTGCACTAGATTGACCATAGGCTTGTGAATATACTGGTGTTAGGAGATTAACCTAGGGATTAAAATTTAAAAATACCAATTCACCCCCCCTCTTGGGATCATGGTAAAGCTAACACTTTGGTTAACCAACTCGGGTGTAGAACTCTAAGAATTAACTAACTGCTTGATTTGAAGATGAGTATTCAGGTGTAAGATCCGGAGAATCTACTCAGGTGTAGGACCCTTAGTCTCTAGAAGATGGTTGTTTAGGTGTAAAATCCCGAGCCTTTGGAAAAAATGGCTACTCAGGTGTAGAAACCCGAGTTTCTGAAAAATAGTTACTTCACTGGGGGTGATCAATCAGGCATAGGGTTCTGAGAGTCTTGAAAAGGGCTACTCAAGTGTAGAATCCTGAGAGCTGGATGACAATCTCGGGTGTAGGATCCTGAGAATCAGGAAGAGGACTACTTGAGTGTAAGATCTTAAGAGTCTCTGAGTGATAACTACTTAAGTGCAGGATCTTAAGTTTGGAGAATGGCTACTCCACTAGGGATGACCAATCAGGTACAGGGTCCCAAGGGTCTTTTGGATGCTCGATTACTCAAGTATAGGATCCCTAGTCTCTGAAAAATAGTTACTTCGTTGGGGATGATCAATTGGGTGTAGGGTCCTGAGATCCTTTGGCTACTCGGCTACTCAGGTTAGGACTCTGAGACTCTGCTGATTGCTCAAGTGTAAGATCTCAAAGACTTCTCAGATGTAGGATTTTGAGAGTATGTTGGCTACTCAAATGTAGGATCTTAAGGATTTCTCAGATGTAGAATTCTGAGAGTCTACAGATTGCTTGAGTGTAAGATCTTGAGGACTTCTCAAATGTAGGATTCTAAGAGTCTGTTGATTACTCTAGTGTAGGATCTTGAGGACATCTCAGATGTAGGATTCTGAGAGTTTTCTGATTGCTCGAGTGTAGGATCTCGAGGACTTTTCAGATGTAGGATTTTGAGAGTTTGCTGATTGCTCGAGCGTAGGATCTCGAGGACTTCTCAGATGTAGGATTCTAAGAGATTATTGGCTACTCGAGTGTAGGACCTCAAGGATTTCTCAGATATAGGATTCTGAGAGTTTGTGGATTACTTGAGTGTAAGATCTCAAGGACTTCTTAGATGTAGGATTCTGAGAGTCTGCAGATTGCTCAAGTGTAGGATCTCGAGTACTTCTTAGATGTAGGATTTTGAGAGTCTGTTGGTACAATCTTGAGAGTTTAATACTACTCCAGTATAGGATCTCTAGAGTCTCAAGTGTATAATCTTGAGAGTCCAATAAATACTCGTGTGTTAAAAAAAACAGGTTAATTTTCTCCTGGGTCCACTGTCCCAATCTCAAAGAAGATGTCTCAATTTGTTCCTGGGGTTAGCTACCCCATTTTTCAAAGCATGTCAATCTGTGCCTGGGCTTGGCTGCCCTGGTTTCAAAGGACATCATTTTGTGCCTAGGGTCAACTGCCCCAGTTTCAAAGGATGTCATTCTGTGCCTAGGGTCAACTACCCTAGTTTCAAGAATTACTTAGTTGAAGATGCAATAAGGATGTTCAGAAGCTTATTCAACAAGACAAGTATGAATGAATGATGCTTTGTTGCTATATGTATGTGTGTTTCTATTTGTGATGCTAGAATGCAGGGATATGTTGCTATATGTATGAGATGATGTGCATGTAGTTTGTATTTATTTTCTATGCAATGCATGAAATGCATGTTGATGCATGAACTTTCTTCTCCCAACATGCCTGTCATCGACAATCCCAACTCTGACCTTGGCCATTTTTAAAAATCCAATCAAACATGAGGGTCCTTGTTAAAGATTCTGCCTGTTATTTGCCCTAGTTACATTCATTTGTCATGGATATTGGCCAAGCTTTCAACTTATACTCTGATGTGCAGACACCAGGACTGGCTATAATGAAACTTAACACGGAAATTTGCCCCAGTTAAATACCTTTGTAATCGCTCATGGCCATGTTTTCGAATTTTACTCCGATGTGAAGGCACTGGGACTGGCTATAGTGAAGTTCAACCTGAAATTTGCCCCAGTTTCATTTACTTGTAACTGCCCTTGGCCATATTTTCAAATTCCATTTAAGCAAGTCTCTGAATTGGCTCTCAAAAAATTGGCGAGCTTTGCAAGATACTTTTTTAACTGCCCAATCCACTTTTGGAGCTTTTTTAAGGATGAGGGGATTTTGGGGATGAATGGTCACTCATTTTGGATATCTATCTGCACAGAATGTTTTGCTATGTTCAAAATGCTGCTTCAAATAGGGAAGGTTTATACCACCTGAAACCTCTTTTGGTGTGATGAATGATCATGCATTTAGTACATCAATTTGCTTAATCAAGAGGTCATATGCAAAATAGATGTTTAACCAAGTTTACATGCTATTTTGAGGAAAATTTTTATGCCAGTATTCAAAAGTCATATGACATCGAAGTTAATCCATCAGGCTGAATAGCTGATTTCCACATTTACCAACCGTCCCAAGTTTTACTAAGAGGCGCTTTTTCTTTATCTTGTTTTGCTGCCCAACAACTAGGGAATCTTTCTTTGCTTATCTGTTGTCCCTAGTTTAGTCTAGTTCAACCGATGTTTTGGTCTCAAGATGGTCTTTAAGACTCGGGATGCAACGTAGGCTTTGAGATACAGGTTTTTAGAAGAAAAGGAAACCAAGGCTCGAAAATCCCATCCCATAACGACATTTTTCTGCTCTAGTTTGCGTTGGGGCTTTTGCAAGATATTGACCGAGCTTGTCCTTTGAATAAGTTGCGTACCTACCTTTTCAGAATCAGGTCATTACGTAGTTCAAACTCAACATTGAGTCTGACAATTCATTTGAGACAACAATATGTGTACCAATTTGGTCAAGTCTTTCCTTTAGACTGTAATGTAGGCTTGGGGGTATAGGTCATAGAAGGAAATGGTACAATAAGACTTAAAATTTGTTGAACTTTAAAAGGGTAGTTATTAATCAAAGATCACATATGAACTATGTCCCATGTTTCTTTCTTCATTTTTTTCTTTGTGCATTTTCTTTTTACTGTGTCTTTTGTTTTTCTTTTCGTGAAGGAATATCGACTTTGTTTTCATTTGCACTCTTTTTGGGACAAAATCTTTTGAAACTGCCCCAGTGTGGGGTGTTATCCTTTGATGGATCAAATCAAGAATTAAATATTTCAAACTCAATAGAGTTAGTAAGGAGTTTTTCTTTTTCTCAACTTTTCTTTCTTAGTAGCCAAAAAATGGCTTGCCGTCACTTTGGGTAACCAATTTCTGCCTCATATGATCTATTAGACCTTTGAAACCCTGAACCTAGTTAAGTTTTTGGAAAATAACTTTTGAAGAAAATGACTTAACATTCAAGCTCAAATGGGTTAACAAATGGTAAATCCACATTTGGGTTCATTTTAGGAGGATTGGTCGGCCAAAGATGGACATCTATCATTTGATCAAAACACGATTAATGAACTAAAGTGAAATTGTTAAAACAACATAGTCATTTCGTTGAATTCCTCCGAGAGTAAAAAACTCCTTCATAACATCTGAATTCAGTAGGACAATTGTTCCGTCCTCCTGTACCTCCGCCTTTTGAGTTAATTTTTTTTAAAAAAATCAAAATCTCTTTCCAGCATGTGAATATTAGCAATGTTACTTTCCCTATTCCAGCATAAAACACAAGCAAACAAAATTTTGCATTTGAACTCATGATGCAAAGGATATACGACAATGCATAACTTCATTTCATTGATGGGAATGAGATTCTTCGAGACAGAAGTGTCACAAGATTACAAATAGAAAATTAAGATAAAGATAGTAAAGAAGACAAAAGCACCATATAAAGTGGTTTGGATAGTCACAATTCTGTCTATTTTTTATTTATGCTCTAGCGGAAAAACTGTAAGAACCTGACCCTAGAATTTTGAATTAAATAAATAAGAAAGGAGGAAGAAAATTAAAAAGGGAAAACTAGCACGAATCGTCGATGAGGCTCCTTTGCTCGTCGATGAGGTCCCTTCTACAACTCGGCAACGAAATTTAGAGGTTTGTCGATGAGAGGATGCCGAGAGATTTTGGGAAATTCTGAAATCTCAGGCTCGTCGATGAGGCAACTCTGTTGTTGACGAAATCCCTTCTTATGCTTTTTGATGAGGATGCCATCTCATCGATGAGGTTGGCCGGGTCAACCAAGTTATAAATATCTATTCATTTCTTAGTTGAGAAGAAAACCCAAAATCTCTCCCTCTCTCTCTAAACTTGAATCTCTTTCTCTCTCTCTAGGGATTTGGGCTATCGGTTACCTGAATCGACGATCCAACGTTACCACGTGGATCAGGAGGGGAATCTCTACGTTTATCGTGAATCGGAATTTCATTTTGAGGATTTTTGGGTTTTGATCCAAAATCGAGGTAAGAGTCCAATTTCATTTCTGGTTTGATAGATCTATAGTAGTAGTAAATATATTAAAGTATTGTTCTTCAATTTTTAGGTTTTGGGGGTCCCGTGTCATTGTTTTGGATTGATTAAGTTCGCGTTTCAGTTTGTGGGAAAGGTAAAAGGTTTTTGTTTGTATCAGTTGTTTTTGTAATCTGAATTGGTAGAACTGTAGTTTAGGATTCTGTGGATGCTTTAGTTACTTATTTGGGAAAGTCTATCGAGTGAAATTATGAGATTTTCAGTTTACCATTTTTGGAAAAATTGGGGGTTTCAGGTATCAGCTCCATTTTTTGTTGGAAAACTTTATATTGGTATAAACTGTGATAAGAGATAACCATGCCTTCGATTATTTTAAACTGTATCTTTAGAACACCTGATATGGATGGTTTGTTTACCCAAATGAGTGTGGAATGAGATGGTAAATTTGAGTAATGCATTTTGTAGTAAAGCATGCCGGTTAACAATTGTAGGCTGTAGATTATTTAAATGAGATATAGGGACATGAGTTCCAAAATGTTCTAGGTTTTGTGAAAACACCTTAGCTGGATAATACTAGTGGGAATATATCAAAGCGGGCTGGATTAAAATGTTGTAGGCTGTGATATTGAACCGAGCCAGAATAAGACCGCAGGTTTTGTAGTATAGATTTTGTCGAAGGGTGCGCAATACCACCAGATCGAACGGTTTTTACCTAAGGGTGTGTGAATACCAGACCTACACCGGTTCAACACTGTGGGGGCTTATGCTATGCCAGGTTAGTGGGTGCACCAACTTTTACCAATGGGTGTGAATTACCACTAGATCGTACGACTTTTGCTGAAGGGTGTGAAATACCCTCAGACAGTCCAACATAGGCCGATGGGTGTAACGACACCATATCGTATTGCTTTCGTATGTATGTGTACTAGAACTGTATTTGTGAAAATACTGTATTGTGAATGTATGTTTTGCTGTTGAAATAACACTCATGTATCCACACACTGATATAACCTGTTTCTCCCTTACTGAGAGCTGTCTCACCCCTATCATACAAATATTTTTTTGGTCCTTCAAGTAGCCGAGACTAGCGTCCTAGGGTATCAAGAGCGCGGTGGTTAGTTAGCTATGTAGGAGTACTTGTGTAAGTACCATTTTTGGCCGGGTTGTCATTTTGGGTTATGTAGACACTCGTGGAATGTATTGTATTTTGGGAGTTAGATCTTGTTTTATATAGACTCTGGTATGGTTTTATAAATGTATTAGATTGAATTATTCTGTTGCATATATGGTACATGTGATTGTGGATAGGGTATACGTGAACCCTATATGGTCGGACCCTTGCATTGTATGGTATCATGGACGATTGTATGATACAAGGACATGTTAGGTTACTAAATCACACCCTGAGCCCCATTTTCGGGTTTTGGGAATGACAATTTGGTATTAGAGCTAACCAGGTTGTTAGGTCCTATAGACATGGTTAGGCGTAGTTATGTGAACATACCAGAGTATAGGATGTAGGAAATGGGTAGAGTAGGTCGAGGGTTGTCTTGTAGCTAGACATGGATTCATTGGAAGTGTTATGTGTTTTTCCTGGAATGATGATTTTAGTAAAATCAAGGCAAACCATTAATGGTTTTGTGTTTGTACAGTAGGGCAGACCTGGACCTGAGAGTCTAGAGTTTAAAATGATTATTTTGTAAATAATTGTGTTAACTGTGCTATGATATAGGAATGCTAATATATTCCTATACTATTTTTAGTATGGAGCCCAAAGATAGCAACTAGGATAGTAGCTCAGAGGGGACTGCGAGTGAAGGGTCACCTTCCGTGCCTCGGGGTTTGACTAGATATATCATGCGAGAGATTGGGCAAAGTGTTAAGGGACGTGAGTGTCCACCTAAAGCTGTGGGTTGCACCATTGAGAAGTTCACCTGCATGCATCCTCCAACATTTACTGGAGGATTCGACCCTATTGTCGTGGAGGACTAGGTTCAAAAGACAGAAAAGATATTAAAAGTTTTGCACTGCACCGACGAGCAGAAGGTTCTTCAGCTATGTTTCAGTTGGCAAGAGAAGCTGAGAGGTGGTGGGTGGTTGTGAGTCTTCTTGAGGAGCAGAGAGTCGATTCATCTGGGATAATGTGGGGCCACTTTAAGGAGATGTTCTTCAAGAGATACTTCTTGGCTTCCATCTGTGACATAAAGGCAAATGAGTTCTCAAGTTTGACTCAGGGGACCTTGACAGTGCACAGTTACGCAGCTAGATACATCGAGTTGTCTCACTTTCTGCCGTGTATGATGTCAAACAAGTATGAAAAGGCTTGGAGGTTCGAGAAAGGCCTAAGGAAGGACATCCTTAGGCTGGCGGGAATGCTGCAAATTCAGAAGTTTTCTATTTTAGTGGAGAAGTCCGCCGTAGTTGAGGCTGGTCTCTGGGAGGATGAGGTGACACAGGATCAGAAGAAGAGGCTGGTACCTTCTGGTTCTCAGACTGGTTCTAGACAGGGATAGTGGAAGAAGAGGAACTAAGGTACATGAAATTTTGAAAATATGGAACGGTAGGGTTCGTAGGGGGATCCATCTCGTGGGCGTTGTACCAAGTGCCGTAAGTGGCATGACGGGGAGTGCCAGCCATTCATTGGTAGCTGCTACCACTGTGGTGAGCCGGGTCATGTGTCCCGAAACTGTCCTACATCGATGACTGGTACGACTGCACTAAGTCAGAGATGGGGACAGAACTAGGTGCCTTGGGAAAACACAGCTCAAGCGAGAGTGTACTCGCTTACTCTAGCAGACATAGAACACGCTGGCAACGTGGTGACAGGTACCATGTTACTGCTTTTAAATAAATCTGTTATTTTATTCGATTCAAAAGTAACCCACTCTTTTATATCTACAAATTTTTTGAAACTGTGTGGGGCTGAAACCCAAGTAATGGATGAGGGGTTGTCTGTGGCTACACCGTCTGGGAGTGTGATGATATGTAGGAAAATGTTAGGGAACTGCCTAGTGGTAATTCAGGGAAGATCTCTACCAGTGAATATGGTAGCAGAAAACATGTATGAGTTTGATGTTATGTTGGGGATGGATTGGTTATCCTCTAGTTTTGCGGCGATTGATTGTCGTAGAAAAGTGGTGGTGTTCAGATCTCTTGGGGAGCAAGAATATGAGTTCATGGGATTGTGTGTGTATTTGATGCCACAGATTCTGTCAGCTATGTAGGCGAGAAGGTTACTCTTAGATGGTTGTCAGGGGTACCTAGCTTGTGTGAAGGAACCACCACAGGATGATCTGAAACTTGAAGATATCTGAGTGGTTAACAAATTTTTGAATGTATTCTCGGAAGACTTACCCAATTTACCTCTTGATCGTGAGGTGGAGTTTGCTATTGAATTGCTGCCAAGCAAGGAACTGATTTCTAAAGCTCCATACCAAATGACTCCAGCTAAATTTAAAGAGTTGAAGGAGCAGTTATAGGAACTACTGGATAAGGGCTTTATCAAACCTAGTGTTTCGCTCTGGGGAGCTCCAGTATTGTTCGTGAAGAAGAAGGACGGGTTGATGTCAATGTACATTGATTACCGTGAGATCAACAAGATAACAGTGAAGAACCGATACCCGTTGCCTTGTATAGACGACCTGTTGGACCAACTATAGGGAACGCAAGTCTTTTCGAAGATCGATCTATGGTCAGGGTATCATCAGGTGAAAGTTAGGAATCAAAATGTTACAAAGACTACTTTTTGAACCAGATACGGTCACTACCAGTTTCTAGTCATGCCTTTTGGGTTGACTAACACCTCAGCGGTATTTATGGACCTAATGAACAAGGTTTTCCATAAGTACCTTGATCAGTTCGTGGTGGTATTCATCAATTATATTCTAGTATAAAAGAGCACGAAAACCATTTGAGGTTGGTACTTCAGGTTCTACGGGAAAAGAAGTTGTATGCCAAGTTGAATAAATATGAATTCTAGTTGAAGTAGATTGCATTTCTTGGCCATGTTGTGTCAGGAGGTCGTATCTCAGTTGATTTAGGTAAGATAAAAGTAGTGGTTGACTGGGTGAAACCGAAGAGCGCGCAGGATCTTTAGAATTTCCTTGGACTTGCTTGGTATTACTGGCAGTTCGTGGAGGGATTCTCTAAGTTATCTGGCCCTTTAACACGGTTGACAAGGAAGGGTGTGAGATTTGATTGGACTAACGAGTGTGAGTAGAGTTTCCAGGAGTTGAAACATCTGCTGGTCACTGCTCCAATTTTAACCATCCTATCTAGGGACGGTGGTTTTGTGATTTATAGTGACGCATTGTTGAAGGGGTTGGGATATGTGTTGATGCAATAGGGGAAAGTAATTGCTTATACTTCTCAGCAACACAAGGAGTATGAGAAGAATTACCCCACACATCATCTGGAGTTGGCGGTAGTATATATGTTGAAGATCTGGAGACACTACTTATGTGGTGAATAGTTTGAGATTTTTACGGACCACAAGAGCCTTAAATACTTTTTCACATAGAAGGAATTAAATATGAGGTAAAGAAGGTGGCTAGAACTGATCAAGGACTATGATTGCACCATTAACTATCATCTGGGGAAAGCTAATGCGGTAGCTGATGCGTTAAGTTGGAAGTTAGAGCACGTGTTAGTATCTGCAGTAGCAGGTCAGCATCATATCGAACGGGATCTGGAGAGTCTTGGCGTGGAGTTGGTGGATGGTAATCATCAGGATTTCATTGCTAGCTTGGTGATCCAGCCGACATTTTTAGAGAAGATTAAAGCCGTGTAGGCTAATGATGTGGAGTTAATTAAGGTTGTAGAGAAGGTTCGGGAGGGGCTGGCTGAAGATTTTAACTTCTTCTAGGGAGGTGTATTGAGGTTTGGAAATAGACTATGCATTCCAAACGACGAGGGATAAGGAGGAAGATTCTGGAAGAGGCGCATCGTTTTTTGTATACGGTATATCCGGGCAGCATGAAGATGTATTGGGATTTGCATGAATCTTTCTGGTGGAATGGCATGAAGAGATAGATTGCTCAATTTGTGGGGCATTGTGTGACATGTCAGCAGGTAAAGGCTGAACATTAGAGGCCGGCAGGGCCGTTGCAGCCATTGAGCATCCCAGAGTGGAAATGGGAGCACATCTCCATCAACTTCGTCACTGGATTACCACCAGCAGTTCACAGGCAGAGCGCAATCTAGGGAATCGTGGATAGGTTGACTAAATCTGCTCACTTTGTACCGATAAATGTTTGCTACTCCTTGAGTAGGCTAGTAGATCTATACGTGCAGGAGATAGTCAGAATGCACGGGGTACTGGTGTCCATTGTTTTAGATCAAGACCCGAGGTTCACTTCTCGATTCTGAAAGAGCTTATAAGAAGCACTAGGGACGAAGCTTACTTTCAGTACAACGTTCCACCCCCAGACTGATGGACAGTCAGAGAGGATGATACAGATCTTGGAGGATATATTATGGGCTTGCGTGTTAGATTTCGGCGGTAGTTGGATTCAGTTTCTAATGTTAGTGGAATTTTCCTAGAACAATAGCTTCCAAGCTAGTATCGACATGGCCTCGTTTGAAGCATTGTATGGTCGGAGATGCATGTCTCCTCTGTATTGGGATGAGGTCGGTGAACAGCAGATATTGGGTCCTGAACTCATAGAATGGGCTTTTGAGAAAGTTAGATTGATCAGGGATAGAATTGAATCAGCTTAGAGTTGGCAGAAGAGTTACACGGATGTTCGCAATCGTGAGTTGGAATTCGAGGTAGGGGTAAGATATTTATGAGAATCGCTCCAATAAAAGGGGTGATGAGATTCGAAAAGAAGGTTAAGCTGAGCCCGATGTATATTGGACCATTCGAGGTACTTCAATGAGTGAGTCTAGTAGCCTACAAAATTGCCCTACCTCCGGTGCTCTCTCGGATCCACGATGTGTTCCATATATCCATGTTGAGAAGGTATGTTCCAGATTTGTCACATGTGATTAGTTTAGAATCCTTAGAGATTGGGGATGCTTTGGTGTATGAAGAGATACCCATTCAGATTCTGGACCAGAAAGTTCAGAAGTTGCGTACCAAGGAGATATCGTTAGTGAAAGTGCTGTGGCGGAATCACGCGGTTGAGGAAGTTTCTTGGGAATTAGAGACATAAATACGTCGAAAATATCCACATTTGTTCCGAGGAGTAATGTTTATAGGTACGGTTAGGTAAGTATGTGATGTATCTGTTTTTTAGAGTGTTAATGTGTGGTTAGTCTCTAGGAGGGTTTTGGGATAAATATGAACTCCTGAGATCCTGTGTATGTAACCATGGTATTCCTCTGCCATAAGTGAGGGTATGCTATATATTTGGGATGGAGCTGCTATGTGGGTGACCGCTAGCTCTTTCTAGAGTCGGGTATACGTTTTGATATGTGGGTTTTCTAGTGAGAGATTACAAATTTCGAGGACAAAATTTTTGTAAGGAGGGAGGTTGTAAGAACCCGACCCGAGAATTTTGAAGTAAATAAATAAGAAAGGAGGAAGAAAATTTAAAAAGGGAAAACTAGTAGGACTCATCGACAAGGCTACTTTGCTCGTTGAGGAGGTCCCTTCTGCAACTCGACGATGAAATTCAGAGGTTTGTTGATGAGAGGATGCCGGGGGATTTTAGGAAATTCTAAAATCTCAGGCTCGTCAACGAGACAACTTCGTCGTTGACGAACTCCCTTCTTATGCTCGTCGATGAGGACGTTGTCTTGTCAACGAGGTTGGTCGAGTCAACCAAGTTATAAATATCTATTCATTTCTTAGTTGAGAAGAAAACCCAAAATCTCTGCCTCTCTCTCTAGAACTCGAATCTCTTTCTCTCTCTCTCTAGGGATTTAGGCTATCTATAACCCAAATCGACGATCCAACGTTACCACGTGGTTCAGGAGGGGAATCTCTACATTTATAGTGGATCGAAATTTCGTTTTGAGGACTTTTGGGTTTTGATCCAAAATCGAGGTAAGATTTCGATTTTGTTTCTAGTTTGGTAGATCTATAGTAGTAGTAAATATATTTATTGTTCTTCAATTTTTAGGTTTTGGGGGTCCTGTGTCATTGTTTTGGACCGATTAAGTTCGTGTTTCAGTTTTGCGGGAAAGGCAAGGGGTTTCTATTTATATCAGTTGTTTTTGTAATCTAAATCGACAGAACTGTAGTTTACGATTCTTTGAATGTTTTGGTTACTTATTTGGGAAAATCTATTGGGTGAACTTATGGGATTTTCGGTTTACTATTTTTGGGAAAATTGGGGGCTTCAATATCATCTCCATTTTTGTTAGAAAACTTTATATTGGTATAAACTGTGATATAGAGATGACTATGCCCTCGATTATTTTAAACTGTATCTTTAGAACACCTGATATATGATGGTTTGTTTACCTAAATGAGTGTGGAATGAGATGGTAAATTTGAGTAATGTATTTTGTAGTAAAGCATACTGGTTAATAACTGTAGGTTGTGGATTATTCAAATGAGATATAGGGACGTGAGTTCCAAAATGCTCCAGGTTTTGTGAAAACGCCTTGTAGGGATAATACTGGTGGGAATATATCAAAGTTGGTCGAATTAAAATGCCGTAGCCTGCGATATTGAATCGAGCTGGAATAAGACCGCAGGTTTTTGTAGTCCGGCTTTTGCCGAAGGGTGTGCAATACCACCAGATTGGCCAATTTTTATCGAAGGGTGTGTGAACACCAGACCTGCACTGGTTCAACACTATGGGGGCTTATGCTATGCTAGGTTATCGGGTGCACTAGCTTTTGTAGAAGGGTGTGAAATACCACCAGATCACCCCGCTTTTGCCGAAGGGTGTGAAATACCACCAGACAGTCTGGCTTAGGCCGAAAGGTGTGACGAAACTAGATCGTATTGCTTTCGTATGTATGTATACTGGAACTGTATTTGCGAAAATACTATATTGCGAAATGTATGTTTTGCTGTTGAAATAACACTCATGTATCCATACATTGATATAACCTTTTTTTCCTTTACTAAGAGGTGTCTCACCCCTATCATACAAATATTTTTTCAGGTCCTTCAAGTAGCTGACACTAGCATCCTAGCGTATCAGGAGTGTGGTGGTTAGTTAGCTGTGTAGGAGTACTTGTGTAAGTATTGTTTTTGGTCGGGTTGTCATTTTGAGTTATGTAGACACCCGTGGTATGTATTGTATTTTGGGAGTTAGATCTTGTTTTGTATAGACTCTGGTATGGTTTTATAAATGTATTAGGTTGAATTATTCCGCTACGTATATGGTACATGTGATTGTGGATAGGGTATATATGAACCCTACGAGGTTGGACCTTTACATTGTATGGATCATGGACAGTTCTTCTACCTGACCCTAGCTCCCAGATCTTCTCACAGTATGCTAACCACTTCCTTCCCCGTGATTGGGTAAAGGATCACTTTGAATTCCTGACTATTTATCATTGAAATCTAAACAACCGACGTCCTTCAGCGATTTTACCTTGTGCTTAAATTTCCAACATCGGTCAACAGTGTAGCCTAGAGAATTAGAATGATGCGCACAACTATCATTTGAGTCGTACCACTGTTGTAGGGGATGATGTACAACTACTCTGGGGATATCGTACCACTGTGGTAGGGGATGCAGTACAACTACTCTAGGGATAACTGAGATAAGCTTTCTTTCAAGCAATTGGGGGAACAATTCTGAATAGGACATGGGAATTGGGTCAATCCTATTAAGACCCCTTCCTTACATTTGAACATTTTGCTGAGCGAGCATAGGCCCAAAGGGAATGAGCTGGGGTCTTGTGCCTGCATGCACAACCTGATTAATGGTGGGTTTGCCAACAAAATTTCTCCTTGACCCTATATTCCGGTTGCCTTGGTAATAATACCCTTGAATCATGTGGACTTCCTCGTTTTCTTCTTGTTAGTCCACTTCTTGCTCGGACCAGTCTCAGTTCCATTGTTTTTGAGTAGGCGTTCCTTGATGTTTTTCTCAATTCTCCCTTCTATGGCCACGATGTCCATGAAATTGTGGGGAGTTGCTCCCCGAAGATGCCCGCGGTAGGGGTTCTTCAATGTGCCCATGAACATAGAGATGGCCTCTCGGTCATTTACTAGAGGGTCCACTTGAATAGCCACGTCTCTCTATTGATAAGCATATTCTCTGAATGTCTTTGTGGGCTTCTTTTTCGTTTTTTGCAAGGTCATCCGATCTGGTGCCATTTCCACCACATGGTGGTATTGGACAACAAAGGCATTAGCCAAATCTCTCAATGTGTGAATCTGCACCCTATCTTGGTGGATAAACCATCTGGCTATCGTACCAGTTAGACTGTTTTGGAAGCAGTGCATCATCAATTTCTCATCGTCAGAGTAGGCCATCATTGCTTGGCAATATAATCGGAGATGGGTTTGTGGACACCAAGTCCCATCAAACTTTTCCAAATTTGGTACTCTGAACTTTGGTGGTAGCATGATCTTCGGTACTAGGTACAGGTCCGCTAGATCAACATAACCGAATGAATTAGATCCTTCAATGGCTCTCAACCGCTCTTCAAGCACATCACAGCGATGCTCAGTTGCGATTTTGCTCGCCTCCACATCTGTCATCATTGTCGGGGATACTCCAACTGCTGGAATTCTTGGCACTGGGGCGATAGGGATGAATGAAGCACTATTCGGTAAGGGATTTTCTATGGCAAACGGAAGTTGTGCCAATGTTTGCCCATGGCCCAGGGTGAACCCCGGAGGATGAGTGTGGTCTAAATCATCTTGTACTTGTACAGCTTTATCCTTACCCATTAGTAGGTCTAGGAGTTTACTCATCTTATTATTTAACTCTTCTTGCCCCCATTCTATGCCCAGGACTCTGCCTTCTAACTATTCTGCCATGATCTTTACTTTACTTTTGTTGTTGTAAGGGTGGATAAAGGTGGGCTTAATTTTGGAATTCTGGATTTTGATTTGGCCTGATTTTACAGGAAGTTGGAATGTGATTATTGGATTGTTGGAGAAGAACATGCATGCATGTATTATGTGTGAAGGCATGTAATGTAGTCTAAATAATCATTTGGCCAGAGTTTTGGGAAAAACCTTATCCATTAATGATCCCAAGATGCTCCATTTTCCCCTTGGCAGGGTACTTTGGGAAATAAAATTTGAATTTTCATAAATGAATTGGGTCTTTTTTGAAACTTTGGCCAAGTGATACGAATGCTTAAACGGATGCAGGATGTACACAACACAAATAATTTTCTGAACATATGTACAAAAGACATGGATTACAACATGTGGAGAAGGATGTGGCTTTTGTCCCAAACCTGGGTGGATTCATCTATCATACCGGGTTCTTCAGAGCTCTATCCTAAGGGGGTATCCTGTGGGTAATCATGTGCAGTTAGGCTCTAATCCTTCTTGATGACAGGTCCCCATATTGGACTTCAATCCTCACTCACAGAGGTCTGGACAAAGCTCACACTGAGCGGAGTGGTTCGCGGGTCCCATCAAGTTTTAGTTATGAAGGAACAAATGCTATTACACTCTTATCTAATTCTAGTAGGTAAGGCCCGGGTATAGGGCGTGCAAGAGTGTGTGAAATCATCCTTTTTGCCTAAATCCTCAATCCCACCTTCATCCATATTTTATTCAAGAAAAATATTCACAAGTAATCTCATGCTTAATAAAAAAGCAAAGGAAACAAAGCATCATACTTATTCAAAGTATTCACAATCAATCATATGCTTAACAAAGTGTTAATCACATGCTTATTCAAATAACCATGGAAACAATGAATGTAATCAAATGTTAACACTATGTAAAAAATATGGTGGAGTAACTAAAAAGGCTTATTATATTTGAAATTGGGATAATTCTTAGTTCATTACTAGCTCGACTCTCAAACATCCCCAGCGGAGTCACCAAGTTGTTGCGACGTTCCCGGACGTGAACTTGGGACGACCCAAAAATGATAATGAAATGAACTATGTGGATTTTGAAAATGTGATTTTTGTGGAAAGCAAAGTGTATAGAGTAGCCACTAACATTTTGAAGTGTGGTTAGAACACTTGATTACTACCCAATTAAGGGTAGAATCGGTTTGCGCTACCAGACTTGGGCTCGGGAGTTCAGTTATACGAGAGGACGGTATTAGCACCCCCTACACACTCGTTCTTACGAACGGTACCTAATTAATCAAAAATTATCCCAAAATAAATCTAATAAGTCTTCTTATTTTACTCCCTAAAAAGTGTGAATAAAATGTACAAAATCAAATACCACATAGATATTCCCTCAGAATCGGGGCATATCGTATTCCAAAGAGCTCATGCCTCCTTTTGAAATCATCGGGATTGGAAAATTGAGAAAATAGAGTACAAAATACGCTCCCGACATTTGGAAATTTTGTGAGGTTTTTCTAAGTGTGAAAAATAATATCCCGGGAGGTTTTGGAATTTATTCGGGATAGAAAAGAGTATCGAAAATGATTTTAAAGTCTCAAAATATTTTTCCTAATTTTTCTATATTTTTATGAATTTTTTATATCTTTCCTGAATTTTGAAATAACAAAAAGGCAATTGAAGAAAAATCACGAAAATCAAGTCCAAAAATATTTTTAGATTTTTCTCATTATTTTATGAATTTTCTAAGTTCAAAAAAAGTAATTTTATAACCTAAATGTTTTTTGAATCTTTGTAACTTTTTCCTAATTTTTATGATTTTTCAAGTGCCAAAATGATTTTCTAACCTTAAAATATATATTTTAAAGAATTTTTCTATAATTTTTTTGAATTTTTTGAGTTATTAAATGTTTAAAAAGAATGAAATAACTAACTAAACCGGTTTCAGGCTGGTTCAGGGGACCCAACCGGTTCAGGGAGAACTTGTCCAAGAGGGGGGGGGGGGGTCAACCTATTTAAGGTCTGGTCAAGACCAAGCGCCACATATCACGCCCCAAGTGGATAAAGGCATATGGTTGGGATTGCATACGTGGCTCGATCTCAAACATCCACCGAGGACGGAGATCTAACGGCAAAGGAAAGGCCACACGACCTTCTGAATGTGTGGAGGATGACACTCCACGTGTCATTTTCCTATGGTGCAAGCATGCCCTCTTTTTTTCTTTTAAAAAAAAAATTCTTTTTCATTTTCTCCACTTTCTCTTCCTACCCTCTCTTTCTCTTTTGCTTAGTCTCCACTCCCTCTCCTCTGCAACAGAACGAGCCTCTCCTCAGCAAACTAGTGCACGAAGCCTCGGAGTCTCGTGCTTTTCATCTTCTATCTCCCCTCTCGACTCTTCTCTGTTTCTTTGTGTACGTGTTCGGTGTGTGAGTGAGTGTATGAAGTGTGTGCGCGAGCGTGGGCATGGAGTGTGTGCAAGTGCGTGTGTTAATGCATGTGGCTATGTGTGTTACTTCTGTGTGTGGGGCGTGTGTGTTTCGGTGCATGCATGTGGTGCGTGAGCGCTATGTTAACAGTGAGCATTTAAGTGTTTGCATGGATATAGTGTGTGCTTTAGTGTGTGAGTTAGTGTGTGTAAAAGTGAGTGTGCAATTGTGTGTAAACTTTGAGTGAAGGTTGTGAAAGTGACTGTAAATTAATGCATGTGTCAGTGTGTGTTTTTGTATGTGCATGAGATGTGTGCTTTAGTGTGTGCTTTGCGTTGTAGGCAGTGTGTGAGTTAGCGGGTGTGACATGTGTTACAGGTAGTGTATGAATTAGCGGGTGTGGCGTGTGTTGCAAGTAGTGTATGAGTTAGAGGTTGTGGCGTGTGTTGCACGTAGTGTGTAAATGCGTGTGTGTGCTGTGTGTGTAAAAGTGGGTTCAACTATGTGCAAATGAGTGTGTGTGCTGCGTGTGTAAGTGGGTGTATGTGTGAGTGGCCATGCGGATTACTAGCTTTCTTTTTTTGGAACAATCAACAAAACTAAAAAACTCTAGCTTAACTTCAACCAAAAGATGCAGGAACTATCTACATGACGAGTTTAAGCAAATGATGAAGGTATTCAGCCTGGCCATCCTACAAAGGTTGAAAGCATGCCATGACTTTAACTATGATGGTAGCACTCCCAACAATTTCATCCTCGTGTTTCACAGCTTGAAATCTTGTTTGGGTCGTCGCTGCTTGGCACACCATAACTACTTCCCATTGGATTTATATAAAACAAGAGAAAACGAGAAGAACCAAAGCTTTCAGCTAAAAGTATCCTCAAGAACTACTTATCCAAAACCACCAAGATCACGCCGGGGACAGAGATTGATGGTGAACCAAAATCTAGAGAGAGAGAGAGAGAGAGAGAGAGAGAGAGAGAGAGAGAGAGAGAGAGAGAGAGAGAGAGAGAGATATCGGCGAGTGCAGGGGGGTCAGCGATATGCTTGAGTTGCTGAGAAGACACTAGCATTGCAGGTGGTCAAAGGTGTCGTAGAGCTGCGTGAGGCATGGATGACGACGATGACGTGGGGCGTGGCTAACGGAGTGTGACGTGGGCGACGAGCGGATAGAGATTTTGGGGATTCAAACTCGAACTCTCTCAGGGATGACTATTTTAGAACCTTTGAAGTGGGTTTCAGAGATGCTGCACCTGTGGTGATCGGCAACTGTGACTGGAAAGTGTAGTGGCCGTGTGTATGGTCGGTGACGACGACGACATGGGCTTTGGCCACACAAGATGCACCTCACATTGTTGATGGGTTCTATTGGCGTTGGGTTCTCATGGAGCTTCCGCGGAGTCTGGATCAAATGGCTATGTAGTGGGTGACCAGAGGTGGAGATGCTGGAGATGGTGGAGGTGCTGGGTGTGGTTTGTGATGGTAGACGACTCCAAGGAGACATCGGTGGTGCATGCAACGTGAGAGATTAGGCTGGAGTGGGTGACCGGAGATGATGGATCGCAGCTGTGTATGGATGATAGATAAAGAGAGATGGGAGATGTGTGAGAGTGAGAGTGAAAGTAAGAGGGAAAGTTCACTATGAGAGAGAGATGGCATCATTCTTGCTCGATGTTCGAATGAGGGGAAAAAATAGTGGAGAGTGAGAGGATGGAGAAGAGATCAAGGAGGCCTTGTGAGGGAAAATGGAGAGTAAGGGAGGGAGAGAGAAGGTTGGGTGATGCCTAAACAGTGGCAATGCCCCCAGCCCCTTATAGAGTCTAGGCAGTGCAAAATGGCGCACAAAAGCTCACGGGAAACAACAAAAAGAGCTCAAATAGAAATATCCCCTTATTCCCTACACGCGCTTTTGGTTTAAGGAGGGGGAATAATTGCACATGCTTTTTCATTTTTCTTATTTATTATTATTTCTTTGGATTTCCCCCCATGTACCCCCGTGTTGCCTGTGATGCAACATGTGTTTGTACATTTTTTAGTTCCCCATCCTTTGCATTTTTTAAGTTTCTTTTGTATTCCTTTTTGTTGGCCAATTTTTGTTTTCCCAAAAAGTCTCGGGTTTAAAAATGAGACTTGACTCCCGACAATAGAAGGACTCGGACTCAAAAATAAAAATGACTCAATTAAAATACTCAATTTTAAAATTAAAAAAAAAAACCCAATTTAAAATTAAAAAACTCCATTCGGGAACTCATAGACTCAAATTAAAATTTAAGGACTCCATTCAAAAATTTGAAAGATTCAGTTTAAAAATTGATACTCAATTAAAAATTGAAGGACTCAATTTAAAATTAAAAGACTCAATTCGAAAATTCAAAGATTCAATTTAAAATTAGAGGGACCTTAATTGAATACTCAACTTCCAGATTAAAAGACTCGATTTAAGTCCTATTTTGAAAATATATGTAACTCATTTTTTAAAAAGAAAGATAATCGGGACTCATTTTTGAAAACAACCTAGACTCTGTTAAAAACATCGGGACTCAATTAAAAATACCAGGTTTTTCAAGTAAGGTCCTCCAATTTTTGGGATTCGAAGTCAACTTTTATTACACCAGGTCTTCCCAAAACGGCCTGATTAAAATTGGGGTGTCGATAGTCACCATCCTTCAAGCTTCAAGTCTTTGGACCAACATTTTAAGGCACAAATAGTGAATAATGATTCAATTCAATTGACTCCAAGTTGTATTTTAACATGGGTCTGCCATTATAATATGATTTATCATAAGTCTTTTGACAAAACATGATTTTATTTTTTAAATTAACCATTTAAAAATGCTACTCTGAATCACTTATATCTATTCATCTCATTTCATATGCATGTACTTCTCTACCATCTGTTTGAAATTGTTTGGCCGTTTAGTATATAGCAGAGTCAGTGAAGTTGTTAAGTAATTTTTAAAAATTATGTGTGAAGATTGAGTTCAAGTTTCGGATTTGATTGTGTGTAATCTGAATACACACGAATGGAGTGTGGAATCAAGATTGGTCACAATTTGAGCAAAGATGGGAGTGGCGCCCCAAGATAAACAATGAATAATAGAAGCTCACGAGACTTAGAACTTAGGATATAGGATGAAGTGGGATCTGGTGCAAGTGCACTAATATTCATGGAATAATCTTCTTAATTTTTTTTTTTCGATTATATAGGAACTTCAGCCACCAATGAGCCCTTCGGACGCTCTGGTGCGGCACCAAACGTACGGATCAGCGTCCTCCGTCTTCAAGTCTCGCTGATCAGGGCAAAGTTTGAAATGCGGATACGACTTCTGTGCCTCAGTTGGACGTTCGGCAAACCCAACTCCCGGGATCTTTGGTAGGAATCTTTGAGGGTTTATCTTAAGGGATAAGGTTTAAAGCTCTTACATGTGAGCTCGACTCTATAAAAAGAAAAGAAAAGAAAATATTAAATATATTGCAAATTTTTTTAAAATTGTCCTAAATTAATTTTTTTTCTCTAGCAGTGTCTTTTCTATCCTTTTCCTTTCTTTCTTAGTTTCTTTTCCTTCAAACACACCATTTCAATGCGTGTTTTCAGTTGATATGCAAACTCGATATTTTTTGTAAAATCATTAATTTAAACATTATTGATTTCATTTTCTTGAAAAAAAAAAGGGTATTGAGGCCAACCCATATATTTTTTTTTAAAGTAATATTAAGAGCTCATCGAAACCGTGGTTTAATGTTCTTCGATGATAATAACTCATCGGAGGATAAAAGTGGTATTTTATTTTTTTGCCAAATAAAAGAATCTAGCACTGCCATTCAAGAATTTAATCTATCTTTTATTGCCAAAGTAAATGTTATTGCCAATAATTTTCATTATTTATTTTATTGCATGTAAAATAAAAAAGAACTCAAAGGAACTAAATTTACTTAGGTAAGCATGGGTTTTCCTTGTTGAACATAATTAAATGCACTAATTTTAATATTTTGAGTATCCATTGCACAGAACATGTTTGGCAAGCTATTAATTAACTCCCAAAAGATTCCATCAAGCGTTATTAAAGTCTAGTGGAGTTGTAATTTGATTCATTCCTTTTCTAGTTTCAAACTTATCAGTAGAACTTAAAGGTCAACAGCTTTAACATCTTGTATCTATCCAAAACCAAAAATTTAGAAGAAAATTTGAGAACACTAAAGGGGCGTTTGGTTAGTGGCATTATTTAAAAATTTAGAATAGAATGTTTGTCTTATAGGAATATTTTCATTTGGTTCAAAGACTTCTTGAACTGTACACATGATTCTCATGTTAGTGTTTTAGTATTTTAACAAGATTACCATTATATTGTGGACATGTGTGCGATAAATAGATGAAAAATGATTATATTTTTCAAGATAAAAATTTACAAGAATACACATTTGACTAAACCTACACCCTAAAATTTTCAACAATTATCAATTTAAACATTTAACACTTAATAATCGATTGACTAAAATAATTGACGTGAATATAGTATCTAAATATTAACTATTATATTAATTTTTTATTAAAAAAATAATATTATTTTTATTTAATAAATTATAAATGCAATTAAAATGGCAGTTAACTTATATTTAAACATTTAATAGTCATTTTAAATATTTTTTCATTAAAAAATAATTTATTTATTTATTTATATTTGTGATTAACATTTTTAAGATTTTATAAAAATAAATTAACTAATATTTATGTCAATTAATATTTTTTACTCTCATTTTAATATTTTCTAGTAAAAAAATAAAATTTAAATTATTTCTTGTTGAAAACTTAATTAAAATTTTATTCATGTTTTTATAGTTAAAAATAATTAATATTTATGTTAGCTTAAAATTTTACTTTCATTTTATTAATAATTAATTCTTTGACTGTAATAATAGAGTGTTTATGTCATATTATGGGGGCTTTATTATCTAATAGCTAAAATAGTAAGGGCTAGCTGGTCTAAAAAAGTAGGATTCTTAAGATTCTCGTGAAACTTACAGGATATACTCATATTTCATGAGAATCCTTCCATTCTCAAGAATGTGAACATGTTTTGTAATGACCTGAAATTTCCATTCATTTTTTTTTTCTCTATATTAATACATAATTTCTGAGACCTTACATGAGCATAATTGACATCGTCACTGCCCGAAGTGAGACCATGGAATCCTGTGCATTTCGTATAACACCTAAGCAGTAAAAGTACATACATATCGAACATATATCAAAATACAATATCAGAGTACTATATACCTAGTTGTACACATACACATATATACATAACTTTTCCAAAAAAAAAAATCCCAAAATACTGTGGACTCCACAGTCTAGCCCAAAACTCACCCCAAAAACTACGCCAACTCTACACTAACTCTACCTCTGAGCTGGCCCTGCTTGCCTCTCTGGATTACCTGAAATGTTTAATAATTTTGGGGTGAGACACCTTTCAGTAAGGAGAAACATGTTATCACTAGTGTGTGGCATATGAGTTAGTTGACAACATATCATTTAATTAATATTGTATACGATATACATAAAGAAAAATATTTGTATAATAACACATGCTTATATCATATAGAATATGAAAATTTTTGAGTTATCTATTCAAAAGTACTTCTATCTATAATAAGTGATCTCTACTTTCTATGTGTACTATACATAACAATATATCTGTAAACTTCCCCCTAGATGACTATATGTCATGACTTACCCCCTCATGACTAGGTTGTGCGGCCCGAAGGCGAGGCAAAACACTGGTTGACCCTCTAGTGCTAGCCTAGTTGTATGCATACCCAGATGCTTATAGCATGAAAGGCCCGCTCCACCTGGTCTGGACGCGAGAGAGCTAACAACTCTACTTGAGGGCACAATCGGTTGTACCATACTCTATTTGAGGTGTATGGTTGCACTGTCTATACTATATCGCAATAGTATCGTGCTCTGTAAATTGTTGTATTCCATCGGAGTCTGATACTGTATAATTATATTTCTATATAAATCTAACTTTTTTACCATGATTCTGTATTTCTGTATAACCATGATTCTGTATAAATTGTACAGTCACGTCGCTGTAATAACTGTATATATGTATATTCTATAATGCTGTAACTGTAATTCTGTATGTCTTGGCTCTATATTCTGTATAATTTGTATTTCTGTATATCATGATTTTATATTCTGTAAATCATGATTCTATAAATTCTGTATAATCATGGTTCTATATTCTGTAAATCATGATTCTATAAAATTATGTATAATCATGGTTCTATATTCTATAAATCATGATAATAAAACACTATATAATCACTTTGTAAAATACTGTACAATCATGCTCTGAAATATGCTACGTAATTATAATTCTGTAAAATACTATATCATATAAATTATACTTTTGTATAATTCTGTATAGCCGTAACTCTGTATATAAAACTGTATAAGCTATGTTTCGTAATTCTCTAGACTATATAATCATGCTTCTATAAAATTGTATAACATATTCTATAATATTCTAGTATTTCTCATGCCACCCAATTCAATAAAACTCTATAAATATGTTCTCTAAAATTGTATAATTTTCATCCTCTGATCAAATACTATAATATATTGATAAAATGTCTAATAATGCTGGCATAACATGTATTCCCCTTACCGGACTCTAGCTACTATTTAACAATCTTAAGCATGCAGCATTCATAGTTTCCAACTCCCTGAAATAACACCCATATAATTTCCAGTCACACAACTGGATTTACCATAATAATTATCATATTCTTATTTTCCCCAACTCCACATATTTAGAATTTCTAAACTATAATTTACCTGAACTCCTAGAAATATACCCGCTGGGGTCCTCAACCCATATCTGTAGGGTCCCAAAAGCACCTTAATCCTGAAAATATAATACCCCAATTTTATTCCACAAAATACCAGTATATTCCCATACAACACAAAATCTCAACTTAGATAAGCTTGGTAATACTGAAAATATCCCAAAAATCAACTTACCCTGGTTTTGGGATGGTGCTCAAGTTGGCCTAACCAACAATCTACTCAAGTAGACTTGAAGAGAATATTCCCAGGAGTAGTGTAGCGGCTTCCTATCGTCGAACCGACGAAGAACAAAGCCGTAATCGTAGAGAGAAGGAGGAGGAGATGAATTCTAGAGAGAGAGAGAGAGAGAGAGAGAGAGTAATTTTGCATGAATTTCTCGCTGAAAACTGAGTTAGGTCTATTTCTAAAATGCAGATTCATCGACGAGACACATTACCTCATCAACGAGTCCACGAAGGGAGTTCTTCGACGAACTTGAAACCCTCGTCGACGAACTTCAAGCTCTACTAAACCCCCTCTTGGTAAGTCCTCGTCAACGAGACATGTGTGCACGTCGACGAGTCCAAAAAGTACGCTCGTCTACGAGCGCCCTGCGTTCATCGACGAGACCCTATGAGTCCCTTTTAAAATTCCCTTTTTCCTCTCTTTTCTTTTATTATTTAATTACTATAATCCTTCAGGTTACTACATGTTTGCTACATCAGATCCTTATGCTCAAACAAACATAAGAATAACATTTCATATGTATCATATTTTCGCAAATCTTGAAAAATGTTGCAAATCAAATGTCTCGTAATAGTATAGCCAAATCTTTAAAAAAAATTAATGCAATTTAAACACTTCTCTAGCTACTTTAATTAATGCTAATTGAAGCTAAACCCAAAACAATGAACAAATAGTAAACACTACAATCTTCAAAGTTAACATTGTCCTATTTTAAAATATAAATTTAAAAAAAGAAATCAAATTTTCATAGATTTTTCACTCTAATAAATCTTAAAACAATTGGGGTTTAAATTTTTTTTTCATTGCTCATTTCGTGATTCATTTACTACAATATATATATATATATATATATATATATATATATATATATGAAAAGGCTAAAGATTCTCTAATTGGTGAGAGGTGTAGTTTGTAGAAGATCATCTTCTTCATGCATATGCATATGATGCGCATTTATCTTAATGATCAACCATTCCCTTATGAATGGAAGCCATTCTTGATTAATGTTATGCAATCAATCAATAGCATATGTAGGATCAACCTACATGAATAGTATCCATAGGATTAGGGGTGGAAAAATGGGTTCACAAGATGGGTTCAGATGAGTCGTAAACGGATCAGTATTAAACAGGTTCGAGTTCGAGTTGACCTAGTTCTTAATGGGTCACTACTATGTAAACCTTAATCCGCCCGTTTAATAAACAAGTCACAAATCATCCGTCGGATTTCGATCCATTTTGCCACATCTACGTAGGATTCACCACTCCTTTTCTCACAAGATCTACGTATAAACAACTTGTTATAACAAAGGGAGTCCTTACCGGTGAGTTGTATACACATGAGTGAACAAATATTCATTTGACCCAACAGTTTAAGCCATTGTCTTATAACACCAACCATAAACACCTATCATTCATCAATTTTTTTGATATTGAGTCAAACTCACAAGTGGAATTCTCAACAACATAATAATGATGTCTGGTCATTCTATTACTCAACAAACATTTATAAAAGTATTTATATGAAATGATCAAGGTCCTTTGCACGCTACTAAAGAAAGAATATTTGGCCAAATTTTTCATTACCAATTTGTTGAAATAGCATTACAGACCTTATATTCTTGGGACAGTCTAATGGAAAAGATTGATACTTTCATATTGAAGGCTTTAGATTTGAATTTTGAAAAGTGTAGGAAAGCGAATGGTATAGGGGATGTTCTACCACTCATTGCATAACCCAAGCCTAACATGTGCTTTAATAGACCGACACAAACAAGCATCACACAATTTTATTATTGGAAATACAATGAATCTTTTTAGTTATACATCAATAATATATATGGCATTTTGCGGAGCATTTTTTTTAAAAAAAATAATTTCTTAAGTTCTATTACCAAAAGATACAAAAATTCTAAAATTTTCATCCATGCTTTTGTGTGTACATCATTTAGAACCACTTATGGAGAAATATTTTTTAAAAAATTATTAAATTTAATAAGTATTTAACTCATAAGTGGTATTTAATTATATTTAAAAGAAGTGGTATTTGGATATGCACTTTTATTATAGGTGTTATATCAATTTATATTGTTATATTATCAATAATTAATATGTTATATTAATATAATCAAATAATTTGATTATTTTTAATTTTAAATTCAAAATCATAATATTTTCTAATTGATAATTATGTTATTATTTTTAATTCAAATTTAAATATTTTGTATTAAGTAAAATAATATCAGATTATTATTTTTAATTAAAAAAATTTCTTATTAATTTACATTTATAACATACGACTATCGTATTAATTTATGTTAAAAAATAATATTATTATTTAAAATGAAAATTTTTATTTATTTAATTTCAATTTAAATTGATAGATGGTTCTTCTTCAATCCAAAATTGAATTATATTCCATCATTAATGATATGTCAAACTACTATTAAATATTATATGATAATTTTTAATCTAATTTTAAACAAATTTCTAAATTTTAAATTAAAATTGAATTGATGATTATCTTAATTAATTTAATTTAGTTTAAATATTTTATTAATAAAATAAATTATTTTTTATCAAAAATAATGTTGTTATTAATGCATATTTATAACATATGATTGTCTCATTATTTTATGTTAAAATACTATTAATAACTAAATTAAAATTTTTTACCTATTTAAAATTATTTTAAATTAATAGATACTTCTTTTTTAATTATTCATTTCAAAATTTAAATCTATTTCATCAATTATTTATATGTTATTTATAAACTAAAATAAAAAATACTTTAAATTACAATAGAAATATTTTCTAATTAATAATTATGCTAGTTTTTATTTTTAGCTAACATTTAAATATTTTTATTAAGTAAAAATAACATAGTATTATTAATTTTAATTAACAATAAGCTTTTTCTTAATGTATACTTATAAAAATATGATTATCCTATTAATTTATGTGTAAATAGTACTACCATTTAAAATTAATATTTTTCATTTATTTATATCAGTTTTAAATTAATAGATGATTCTTTCTCTTCATTCTAGAATTTAGTTATGTTTCATCAATACTTAATATGTTATAATATACAATAAAATGAAATATAAATATTTCTAATATATTTTTAAAATTCTAAATATTATAATTGGTGATATCCCAAGAGGGGGTGTAAATTGAGTATTTAAAATTTTAGGTCAAATATTTAACCTATTAACAACCTAAATCGAACTTGAATTTAGCGTATGTAAGACAATCACAAACAATGTATAAACATAAACATACAAGTATGGAAATTTAAAGAGTATAGGGATAGATAAAACAAGACCGCGATTTTACAAGGTTCGACTCTACCCGCCTATGTCGTTGCCTCAAGACAACCACTTGAGGATTTCCACTATTCACTCCTTCAACAAGGCGAAGTTGCCTCTTACAATCCCCCCTTATAGGCGGAGATACCTCTCCAAGCAATATCCCCTTACTGGGCACGATTCTAACCCTAATCGTGAATGAAGAAAGAAAATATAAGGGTTTGTGTATTAAGAATGCTCCTTAAAGAGCTGATGAGTACAATGAAAGAACAAAAACTAGCACACTCTCAATGAATATGATTTGAAGCTCAATATAGTAAATGATATTCTCTAAGGTATTTTGAGAAATAAAAATAAGAGAACTTGCAAATGAAGTAAAAGATGTTAATCAATATTGCTCAAAGATTCAAAGATGTTCAAAAGTGTTCTCTAACTCTTAAAGCCTTGTATTTATAGGCTAACTTGAAATATGACCGTTGGAGATTTTAATATATATTATATTTCCAAAAATATGACCTTTTTGAAGCTAATCTTGGTTTTTCCCAAGAGTCCCAGTCGACAGGACTGAGATTCGGTCGCCCGAACTGCAGGTGATTTCCAAAATAACAATTTTCAGTCGCTCGACCTTGTACTCTAGTCGCCTGGACTAAACACCCGGTTGCCCGATTGCCTTTAAATTTTGAGTTTTGGGGCTTTTTCATGTCCAAACTCTTTTTAAACCTTTTGAAATAGTTTATCACTTTAATAAAATGACTTTCCATAAAAAAAAAGTGCAAGTCCCTAAGGTCCATCTAAGGTCAAGTAAGAGTCTCACTTCAAATTTATAAATATGTGTACATATATTCAATCCTAAATGCAATACATTAAAAAATTCTCTAAGTCTTCAACTCTTGCTCTTCAAATACTCCTTGGAATTTGCCAAGTGTTGTGTCATTGAATGCTTCATAGCTTCCGTTTGCATTGGTTATTGTGCTTTCTCAAAGTTATTCCTGTGAACATACTTAAAGCTCAAATGATATGTGACGCCCTGAATTAGCCAAGTGGGGCCCGGGTGCCATGTGTTCCAATCACCTGTATTTGATACCATAATTAATATGCATGCAGCGGAACATAAATAAATAACCTCAAATAAATACCAAAGTTCTATATAACAACCCCAAAAACGAATACTACAACATCCATATATCTGTATCCACAACCAGTATTTAAAACATAACTCAGTACAAATATATCTGTATATATATCAGTATCTCACAATACCCCAAAAAGAAACCAGAAAAAAACAGTCCCAGCCTAGGCCTTCAAACCCGATCTCCAGAAGAACCTGAAAAGTTGTTAATCCACTAGGATGAGACACTTCTCAGTAAGAGTGGAATAAATTATAACAGTGTGTGACAAATAAGTTTTAATATTTACATATCAAAATAAACTGCTTCTCATATAACATCAATAACAACTGAGAAAACATATCATTAATAACATCATTGACATCTAATATCATACACACATCCAATATGCACAAGTACATAATTTTTATGCAGGCGAAAATCCCCGAGGATAAGGAAGATTACGCGCCCATACAAATAGGTTCCCTCTGCTCTGGTACTAAAAACTACCTACCAGAGCACTCACCTTACTCAATAAGCCCTTAGGTGAAGAATTACCTCGCCGCTAGTATACACATCTTTATTATTTTAAAGGCGAAGGTTTCCAAGAATCGGGATGTCTACCCGCCCATACAAGTAGCATTCCTTTGCACTGATATTAAGAATCTACCTAGTAGAGCCCTCGTCTTTCTTAGCAAGCCCCCAGTGTTATGTTTACCTCACCGCATGCACACACATGCATTCACAATATGCTATATCATTATTATTATGCTATAATTAAATTCACATGCGCACAACACATCCACACAAGAATCATGCATCTCATACTTCATCTTCCAATGTCCTCAGTACGTGGCTCACACAGAGCAACTACGTACATATCAGTACGTGGCCCACACAGGCAACTACGCACTTCTTATCTACACGTGGCCCACACAGTCACCACTACCCACATAGGGTACATAACATGGCCCACACAGGCACCACCATCCACACAGGATACATAACATGGCCCACACAGGCGCCATTATCCACACAGGATATAACGTGGCCCACACAGGCACCACTCCAGTTTCCGCGACACGTGGCCCACACAGGCACCACTATTCATTAGTATTCAATCCCCACGACCTACTCGTAGTACATCAATAGAATAAGTTCCTCGACTTGCCAATGTCCTACCCCATATAAATGACAATATGATTTGTATTTAGGCAATATAACAACCTCCTCATGCCAACGTTATATTGAGATGCATACGAATAACCACATCGGTTAATTCACACAGACACATCAATGCATTTTCACATAGGAATCCAACAGATCAATTCATTTCCCACACAGTATCCCAACAGATTAATACATTTCCATATAGGAGTCAAACATAGCAATTTATTCATCATGTCATAATCATTCCAAACATTCCCACATGCAAACCTAAATGCAACACTAATTCATATTCAATTTATTAGGAAAAATTGTTTCCATGTCACACGAATTTAATATCATAAGCAATTATCCCAAATATAAATCTTAAACAAAATCATCATTTTTATAGTACTCACGCGGTTCTAGAAATCATATAGATAAATAATAAATTTCATGTGCTCGTAAATGACCGGTTCACCTTAATAAAATATTGATATAATTTTATTCCCCCTTACCTGATTCCCTGAACCACGCCTGCAGGGCTCCCAAAATTATACCCACGACACTCACCCGAACCTTGATTCAATCAAATCAACCCAAATAAAATATTATTTTAAATTTTCCTAATTTACAATAATTAAATATCAATTAATTTCTAAATAACCCATTTATCCTAATTTTGGGTCTATTTCTACAACGACCCCACGAGAAATCTGTTCCGCTAGACTTGTAGAGAATCATCCTTAGATTCTCGTGGTGGTGTCCAATCGCCCATTTGGCTTAAAATTTAAGAAAAATTGAGGTAAAAGTGAGAATTTGCCTTACCCCAGGAGATATGCCTACGTTACTCTTATGACAAATCCACTTCAGTAGAAATGTCGGTGACGGAGAATGAAGCCCAGTGGTATTCTCCGATTTTCGATCGGCCAAATATTTGTCGAGAAATTGAGGAGAGAGAGTGAAGTGAACGGACGAGTTAGGAAAGGAAAAAAAAAAGAAAAAAAAGAAAAAAAAAATGGACGCAAGCTGGTGTTGTCTTCGTTGGAAAGAAGAAGAAAGAAGATGTCTTCCTGAAGCTTGATAAGCTTCAGGAAACATCCATTATAATATAATTATATATATCTTATATTATAATATTATTATTTTATATACTTATATATATATATATATTAAGCATGTATATATATATATATATATATATATATATATATATATATATATATATACACACACACATAATCCTCAAATTTCTTAATTTAATTAATTTTCTTAATAATAATTAATTAATTAATTATTAATAATAATTTTTATAATTTTTTAATTTCTTTTTTGTCTTTACATGATATGTTGTGATTTATCATTTATCAAAATAGTATTAGGCTAAAAAAGCCAACACTAAATTGCAATAAAATTATTATATTTACAAACTGACCTCACCTATGAACAATGCTAATTATAAGTGGCTAAAAAGATAGCTTCATTACTTCTCAATTCGTTGAGATGTTTCTGTTGGTTTTTAACATCATGAATTTGAATCATTTTTGAAAAAAAGGCACTGACTTCCTTAAGATTGTCACAATGTACCTGAGGGCCACCTTTTGTAATAGGTTAGTAAATCCTCGAATCACCTCAATCGGGTGGCAATCTCGGTATACAACAAAACAACAACAAAACCAAGCCTTAGTCCCACTAAGTGGGGTCGGCTATGTGAGTCCTTTTCCGCCAATTTATGCGATCATGGACCATTTCTTTTGATAGATTCAAAGACATTAAATCCTTACTCACTATCTCCTACCAAGTTATTTTAGGTCTACCCCTACCCCTTCTACTGCCCCCCACAGTAACTAAGTCACTTTTCCTCACAAGTGCACTATAAGGCCTACGTTACAAGTGTCCATACCATCTGAGTCGTCCTTCCCTTATCTTATCTTCTATAGGAGCTACACCTAACTTACCACGAATATGTTCATTCCTTAATTTATCTTTTAATGTTATACCACTCATCCATCTAAGCATCCTCATCTCGGCAACTTTTACTTTTTGGATATTATGTTTCTTCGTCGCCCAACATTCTGATCCATATAGCATAGCTGGTCTTATAGTTATCCTATAAAACTACCCTTTCAATTTTAAGGGTATTCTACGATCACATAGAACACTTGAAGAACTTCTCCATTTTACCCAACTTGCTTTAACTCTATGCATTACATCATCTTCAATTTCTCCTTCATCTTGCATAATAGATCCAAGGTATCAAAATCTACAAGTGCTATTTATTTCTTCATCATCAAGTTTAACTTTGTCTCAAATATTCCTCCTATCATTACTAAAATTACATTTCATATATTCTGTTTTATTTCTACTTATCCTAAAGCCTCTAGATTCCAAAGCTTCTCTCCATAATTCTAACTTAGCCTCTACTCCATCCCTAGTTTCGTCAATTAATACAATATCATCTGCAAACAACATACACCATGGAACCTCCTTTTGAATACTCTTAGTCAATTGGTCCATCACTAAAGCAAAAAGATAAGGACTCCAAGCAGATCTTTGATGTACACCTATGACAATTGGAAATTTTCTGGTTTCTTCATCTATAGTCCTTACACTAGTCATTACTTCATCGTACATATCCTTAATGACATCGGTATACCTACAACATATACCCTTTTTTCTAAAACCCACGATAGAACTTCCCTAGGTATCCTATCATATACTTTCTCAAGGTCAATAAATATCATATGCAAGTCCCTCTTCTTTTCCCTAAACTTTTCCATTAATCTTCTTAAAAGATAAATAGCTTCTGTGGTAGATCTCCCAGGCATAAAACCAAATTGATTTTCTAAGATCTTTGTTTCTAACCTTAATCTTTGTTCAACTACCTTCTCCCATAGTTTCATCGTATGACTCATAAGTTTAATTCCACGATAGTTATTACAATTTTGAATATCTCCTTTATTTTTGTATATAGGTATTAAAGTACTTTTCCTCCATTCATCTCGCATTTTCTTAGTTTTTACAATTGTATTAAATAAATTAGTTAACCATATAATTCCGTTATCACCCAAGCATTTCCAAACTTCAATTGGGATGTTATCTGGTCCCATAGCTTTCCCATTTTTCATCTTTTTTAGTGCAAACTTAACTTCGTTAACTCTAATTTTTCGAATAAATCTTATATTTTTAGTCTTTTCCTCATTTGACAATTCTAAATTTAAGCCTTCTATTTGGTTTTCGTTAAACAACTTACTAAAGTAACTTCGCCATCTTTCTTTAATATCTTCGTCCTTAACCAAGACAATATCATCCTCACTTTTTATACATTTTACATTTCCTAAGTCCTTGCTTTTCCTTTCTCTAGCTTTAGCAAGTTTAAATATATCTCTTTCCCCTTCTTTTGTACCTCATCTATCATACAAACTATTAAATGATCTATATTTAGCTTCACTAACGGCCCTTTTTGCATCTTTTCTTGCCTCCTTATATTTTTCAAAGTTATCGCTGTTTCTACATTTTTGTCACGTTTTATACCAAATTCTTTTTGTCTTTATGATTTTTTGTACATCTTTATCCCACCACCAACTTTCTTTGCTATTTGAGAATCTTCCCCTTGATTCGCCTAAAATCTCTTTTGCTATCTTTTTAATAGAGCTAGCTAATCTATTCCAAAGAGTATTTGAATCTATCCCATCCTCTAAGGTCCAATCCCCATCTTTGATCATTTTATCTTTAAATTTTATTATATTTTCTCCTTTTAGGTTCCACCATCTAGTTCTCCTACATTGGTTTATTTTATCCTTTTTCTTCCATTTTTTAAAGCATATATCTAACGCTAAGACTCTATGTTGTGTGGTTAGACTTTCACCTGGAATAACTTTACAATCCTTGCATGATACACGATCTATCCTCCTAGTTAAAAAAATATATATATTTGACTTCTATTTTGTCCACTTTTAAAGGTTATTAAGTGTTCTTCTCTCTTCTTAAAGCAAGTATTTATTATACTAAAATCATATGACATAGCAAAGTCTAAGATCATCTCCCCAGACTCATTTTTGTCTCCATATCCATATCCTCTATGTATCCTTTCATAATTTTTATTATCTCTTCCAACGTGTCCATTCAGATCTCCTCCTATAAATATTTTCTTAGTCCCTAGTATGCCTTGTATAATACTTTCCATATCTTCCCAAAATTGTCTCTTAAGATTTTCTGCTAAGCCAACTTGAGGAGCATAAGCACTAATGATATTTATTATCTCTTGTCCTAATACCATTTTGATTTTTATAATTCTATCCCTTACTCTAATTACATCCACAACGCTATCTTTTAAGTTTTTGTCTATAATAATGCCTACTCCATTCTTATGTTTTTCTTTTCCAGTGTACCAAAGTTTAAAACCTGATTTATCGACTTCTCTAACTTTCTCCCCCACCCACTTAGTTTCTTGAAGGCAAATTATATTAATTCTTCTTCTAATCATTGTATCCACAATTTCCATGCTTTTACGGTATGAATAATAAAAATTTAATATATGGGGGGGGGGGGTGAGATATGGGTCAAATACATAACTCATGGAGTCACCACTAACCTATATCATTAATTATAAATAAGGTTAGAACATCAATTTAATTAACTACTAGTTTATTGGTCTCTAAGTCACACCTAGGTCTAAAGGAACTAATAGTCAAAGGACCAAAATTGGGTTCATAGAGAGAAGTAATTTTCTGAGGTTCTAGATATAAGGAGAACTCATGGGACAAGGTATAATTCATTATATCTATCTTCCGCACTATGCATGAGAGGCTCTTAGCTTGGATCCTAGTTATAGAAAGCAAACAAGTTGGCTGAAGCATTATATCTATTGGTATGAGATGTTATGGACAACATGATCCCATCAAAGTCCACTGATTTGTATGATTTGTTGTCTCATGTTTTGGCCCACTTTAAAAAGGCCAATGATGTATTTAATGGGGAGAATGCAAGCTTTCTCCCTTAATGAATAGACTTTGTACTAGCAATTGTTGAAATGGAATAAAGTGATAATGTTGTTTGCCTCTCTCTAAATTTTTACCAATGTTATTCTTATTGCATGAAAATTAGTAGTTGTTCCTCATGGGATTAAAAATCCTCATATGGACCATGAAATCAAGGATTCACTCTCCATGTTGCATTGATATGCAATTTAATTGTATGTGTGCTTCATGCATGTCTTGTACACTATTTTATATTCTCTTTGTACTTGTTTCAATTTTTGTAATATTTTTTAAAAGGTTATCAAAATTTCATGAACAAATAAAAATTATCAAGCTATCCATAATCTAATCATTACTAGAGCATAGTCACAAAGTATGGAGTTGCCAAAGTCTAACTAGAATGAAGAGTGTTCATTTGACAAAAGAATTGAGGCTTTGGAAATGTCTGTAGGGGAACTAGTGTTTATCAACATAACTAGACATGGAGCTAGTATTGAACCTATTTAGTTAACTAAGTCATCAAAGGAAGAAGAAGGACAATCAGTTTTGTGATAAGGACCGTATAACATATATTGAAAAACAACTAAGATCTATTCAGGGCATACAGGATGGGATTGTAATGACCCGAAAAATTTAATTAATAAAAATAATAAAAAGAAAAGGAAAGCAAAAAGAGAAGGGAAGAAAAAGGAATTTTTAAAAGAGTATCAGCGAGGCCTCTTTGACGAACCAACTAGTCTCGTCAACGAACATTCATCCTTGGCCCATCGATGAGGGCATATGTCTCGTCGACGAGGATTTACCGTGAGGGTTTGAGATATCCTGAAACTCGTCGATGAACTCACGGTCTCATTGACGAATGTTCTTCATGGGATCGTCAATGAATCCACGTGTCTCGTCGACGAGTTCCTGCCTATAAATTACAATTTCTTTCATTTTTCAGTAAAGAAATCACTTATCTCTCATTTTATCTCTCTAAAAATGGCCCATATGCATTCTCTTTTCAAATTTGGCTTGGATTCAGCCTAGTTTGATGATCTGGAACCACCACAATGTTCGTAGAGTTGTTCTCTGTAAAGCTACCGGAGTAGATCATTGATTTGGGGTTTTGGGGCACCATCCCAAAATCAGGGTAAGTGAGATATTTTGGAGTTTTCTTATTAAATATAATTATATGGAGCCTTGTAAGTATTAAATGAGTTTTTTTTTTTTTTTTGAGATTTTTGTGAATTGGGAATTTTGAATTATAGGGTCTCGTTTTCCGTTCGGTTTAGGTAGGAACTTGAGGAGCAGGTAAGGGGAAATACGTTATAACAATTTTTATTAATTTTAAACTGATTATGTAATGACCTGGAAAATTTTAATTATTTATAATAATAAGGAAGATAATAAAAGGAAAAGGGGAAATAGAAGAAAGAGAAAAGAAATTTAAAAAGGGTAACAAGCAGGCACTGGTCAACGAACTTGATTTTCTCGTCAACGAGCAATATTCTGAGCCTCGTCACCGAGTATGCGTGTCTCGTCGATGAGGATTTACTGAGAGAGGTTCTCATATTTTTGAATTTCATCGATGAGCTTCCGGTTTCATCCATGAGCGGTGTTCCTGGGCTTGTTGACGAGTCCACATGTCTTGTCGATGAGGTCCTGCCTATAAATAGAGTTTGTTTTCATTTTCAGGGAGAAAATTTGGGTTTTTCACTTTCTCTCTCTATAAAATGGTCTCTATACCTTTTCTCTTCGATTCCAGGTTGGATTTGACCAGGTTTGACGATCCAGAACCACCACGAGGTTCGTAGGATCGTTCTCTATAAAGTTACGGGAGCTAATCATTGATTTGGGGTTTTGGGGCACCATCCCAAAACCAAGGTAAGTGAGATATTTTAGAGTTTTCATGTTAAATATAATTATATGGAGCCTAAGAAGTATTAAATGAGTATTTTTATGAGATTTGAGTGAGTGGGGCATTTTGGATTATGGGGTCTCGTTTTCAGATTTAGGCAGGAACTTGAGGAGCAGGTAAGGAGAAATACTTTATAACAACTTTTTATTAACTTTAAACTGGTCAAATTTTGGGTATAAAATTTCATATATATATACATATATATATATATATATATTGGTATAATTTTATGAACGGTGCAAGTATTGAAAATATTGTTTTTGATTATATATTATATTGGGAAAAATCGTGTGGCATGAAAACAACTTTGATAATTAAATGGTTGCGAGTACAATGAAGTTATGATTTATTGTATGATTGTGAATACTGTTTGGGCTACGAATTTTGCTTGGTTGAAAATATTGGTTGGTTGAGTGTACTTGCTGATTGTGTATACTGTGATAGATGTGTGATGTGCTTAAGTGGTTGGTTTTGTTATTGATTTGTATTGTGGTTCATGTAAATTATGATATAGCGTTGGCAGTGGTATGAGGAGGTCGTTATATTGTACCTGATATAGCCGTCATATAACGTTGGCAGTGGTATGAGGAGGTTATTATATAGGCATTTATATTGGGGGGTAAAACATTGGCAGTGGTATGAGGAGTTTGTTTTACCTATTTACCAAGAACAAGGTGGTATGTGTCCTAATTTGTGTGATGTTTAGTCCTGTGTAGATTGTGTAACCTGTGTGGTTGATAGTCCTATGTGGACCAGTCCTGTGTGGACATGTATTTTATATAGATTAGAGTCCTATGTGGACGTTGTATTCTATATGGATATGAACCCTATGTGGGTGTGAATTAAACCTATACGAATTATCCTGTGTGGATTTGTTGTGGTATATGTATATATGTGGAACTCTGTGAAATGACGACAGTGGATATGTGTAACTTTAATTACATGAGTATTTATGGTAAAATTGAACTCTCCACCCAAGGGCTTGCTAAGGAAGGTGAGTGCTCCGGTAATTATTTGTGGATACCAGAGCAAAGAGAAGTTACTTGTATGGGGGGGGGGTGACCTTCCCTATTCTCAGAGACTTCACGTGGATACATAACCCAAGGACTTACTGAGAAAGGTGAGTGCCCCGGTATTAGCACTAGAGCAGAGGGAATCTACTTGTATGGGTGGGTAGACTTCCTTATTTTGGGAATTATCAGTAAAAATAATTATGTTTGTGTGTATGTGATTGGGTGACAGAGAAGTCGATAATGATGTGATTAAGAATGCATTTTCTCAGCTGCTATTGTTAGTAAAATACAATTGCATGTATGTTTATAATTATATATTAAACACTTCAACCACACACTGTTGTAACTTATTTCTTCCTTACTGAGAGGGATCTCACCTCGACGAATATTTAATCTTTTTAGGTCCTCCAGGTGATCGAGCTTAGAAAGCTCCAGGGTGGGGTAGTTTTTTGAGTAAATAAAAGAACATATATGTGTATAGACTGTGTTTAATATTTTGTCCTGGTTATGTAATATGGAATATGGATGTATCTTTTTATGGGTTTGCATATGTAAATATAGTACTCTGGTATTTCGTTTGAGGTTTTTTAATTAGCTCTACTACGGGTATGGTATCTTAGATGTGTGATTGGTCTCATAACACCCTGGGCCCCACGTGGTAGGTTCGGGGCGTTACAGGTTAAATTTGAGTATAAATTCTATAAATTTAGGTATACTTTTCTAAACAGTGCAGGCATTGAAAGTTCTGGATTTTATATTATAATGGGAAAAACCGTGTGGCATGAAAATAACTTTGATAATTAAATGGTTTCGGGTACTGCTTGATTTCTTCTGTTGTTCGCTTATGATTACTATTATTACGAATTTTGTTTGGTTGTGATGCTGTTTAGATAAACAAATACTAAGAATGGGAATGTAATGATGAGTTTACTTGTACAGGATGTTTATTATTTTATGATTCATGTAAATTGTGATATAACGTTAGCAGTGGTATGAGGAGGTTATTTTATCGTACCTAATATAACTGTCATATAACGTTGGTAGTAGTATGAGGAGGTAGTTATATGTGCATTTATATTACGGGATAAAATATTGGCAGTGGAATGAGAGTTTGTTTTACCTATTTACCATGAGCAGGGTGGTATGTGTTGTAACTGTGTGGTTAAGAAGATTATGTAGTAACCTGTGTGGTTGATAGTCTGTGTGGGCCAATCCTGTGTAACCATGTATTTTATAAGGATTAGAGTCTTGTGTGGGGACATTGTATTCTGTGTGGATATAGACCCTGTGTGGGTGTGAATGAGGTATGTGTACATCCTGTGTGGATTGATTGTGATATGCGTGTACATGTGGAATTTTGTGAAGTGATTAACATTGGTTGCATGTAACTTTAATTGCTTAGGTATTTATGGTAAAGTAGAATTTTCTACCGAGGGCTTGCTATGAAAGGCGAGTGCTCTAGTAATTTTCTGTTGGTACTAGAGTTGAGGGAAGCTACTTGTATGTGCGGGTAAGCTTCCCTAACCTCGGAGACTTTACCTGGATACATAACTCGAGGGCTTACTGAGGAAGGTGAGTGCCTTGGTTTCAGTACTAGAGTAGAGAGAAGCTACTTGTATGGGTGGGTAGACCTCCCTATTCTCAGGAATTATCAATAAAAGTAATTATGTATGTGTGTATATGACTGGGTAACAGAGAAGTCGATAATGATGTGATTATAGGTGCATTTTCCTCAGCTGCTATTGATAGTGAAACACAAATATATGTATACTTTATAATTATGTATATTAAACACTTCAGCCACACACTGTTGTAACTTATTTCTTCCTTACTGAGAGGTGTCTCACCCCGACGATTTATAAATCTTTTCAGGTCCTTCAGGTGATCGAGCTTAGGGCGGGATTTGAAATTAGGAATAGCTTCCCAAGAAGGGGGGTGAATTGGTTTTTAAAAATTTTTCCTTTAGAATTAGTTCTTTTAAGTTGCAAATCTTAGAAACAATCACAATCAATCACAACAAGATCAAACTCTCAATTTAAGTAACAATATATGTGAAAATCTGCTGCACTCAGTTTAAGCCTTATATCACAATTATTTTTCATCCAAATGTTCAGTTTTAAATAAACTTTCAGATTAATAGGTCAAGGATAATCAACCAACGTAATCCCTTTTGGTTTCCGCAATCAATGCTGATTTATCCAAAACAAATTACCTTCCGGTCTATTTAACTACCAAACATTCAGAATTGAAATTTAAAACAACCACGCAAATTATATCCTTGAAAAATAAAGAGTAGAGTAGAGAAAGAAGAACACAAGGATTTTTACGAGGTTTGGTTTCAACACAGCCTACGTCCTCATCTTTGGCCAAACCGCCAAAGGATTCACTATTACTGTTCCTTTATCAGTCGAAACAAAAACAATTACAAGCACTCCTTGGGTAAGGCTAGAGCCCACCTTCTCCAAACAATCTCCCTTTGTTTGGTCCAACGATTCAACTACTCAAATCGTCAACAAGCCCTGTTACAAAGATAGAAAAACAATACGTACAAGAACTTGCTCCTTAAAGAGCTAATAAGTACAAGTTTAAAACACTAATGCACTTCAGTAAATTCATAATATGAATTTCAGAATGAATCTCTTAGGAATTTATCACCGTGGGTATCTTTCAATGAAAGAATTAGCAACTTCAATGATTAAGCACAGTGAAATTCAGTAAGAACTTCTCTTAATTTTGAGTAAGGATGAGAGCAATGTGAAGCACTTTCAGAATTTTAGAGTGAGAGAGAGTATGATAGCAGATTGTGAGCTCTTAATAATCTTGGTGGTTTAATTCAATGAGTCTTGGGGGTATTTATAGATGAATAAAACCTTCTTGCTTGTTCCCCAAAGGATACTCAGGCTTGTTTCCATATATTACACTTATTTAAGTTTCCAAATATTTGAATTTCAAAAATTATATCCGTTTGAAAACAGAAAATTGCCGCGAGGCAGACGACTGTGAAGTCCTGACAGTCGTCTGTCCATTTAATATAACGGTAAGAATTATAGGCAGTAAGGTGGCAGTCGTTTGTCCCTTGAGTGGCAGTCGTCTGTCATCAGAATATAAGGTGACAGTCGTCTGTCCATATGATGATAGTCGTCTGTCCATATGATGACAGTCATCTATCCATGTGAAATTTTGAGCCTTTTAGTAACATATAAGGCGGACAGTCGTCTGGTGAAACTTTTACAGACTTCTCACTTTTCATTGAAAGTCGTCTGTGGGAACCTTGACAGTCGTCTGTCAGGCTTCTGTGTTTCAATTTTAAGCTTTTTAATTTAGCCAGTCGTCTGTTTATAACCACATAGTCGTCTGTCAACTGAATAAATTTCTTTCTTAGTCACTTTTTGATTTCTCTCTCATTTTTACTTGGAATATAAATTTGTTTTAACTTTGAAAACATGTTCCGAGTTATTATCTTAAGGTCTCTAAGTCTATTTGTCTAATGAGTTTCAAAATGAAAACTTTATACTTGAATAAACTTAGAGTACTTACAAAGACTTGTCCTAAGTTCTAAAAAATTCTCCTTTGCTCTTGAACTTTCTTTGTCGCTTAATCTCTGATCTCTCAGAATAATCTGAACTTTAATCTCTCATGTTGATCTTCTTTAATCATCATGCTCTTATGTTCTTCAGACTTTGATCCATACTATCAGACTTTGATTCATGCTATATGAGTACCTTCAATATGAATTCCTGCGAAAACACAACACTCAACTAAAACATGTTAAATCCTACTTGTTTGTTAGCATCAAAATGGAGTATCAAACCTCGTAAGGCCAACAGGGTTAAATTTTGTGGGTAGATAAAAGAACGGTTATATGTACAATTTTATATTTAATGTTTTTTCCTGGTTATGTAATATGGTGAAAATGATTGTACCTTTTATGGGTTGCATATGCTGATATACATAGCACTCTAGTATTTATTTGAGATTGTTTAGTTAGTTCTGCTGTGTGAATGGTATTAGAGACGTATGTATGGTCTCATAAAACCACAGGCCCCACTTGGCGGATGTGGGGTGTTACAAGGAGTGTTGGATATTTCGAATATTTTTGCCACTTCACTGATGTCATTTTACCTGAGAAGTTTACATTCCTAAATTTTGACAAGTATAATACAACTAGATGTCCAAGGATTCATCTTCAAATGTATGCAAGGAAGATGACACCTAATGCCAAAACTAAGAAATTGCTTATGTATATATATAGCTTGACTAGTGCTACACTCAAGTGGTATGCTTCGTTAAACAAGTGCAAAGTTTAGAAATTGAGGGATCTAGCCAATCTTTTCTTGAAGCAATATCAATTCAATGCTGACATTGCTATAGACCAAATGAGTTTGCATAATATGGAGAAGAAGAATTTAGAAAATATTAAAGACTATGCACAAATATGGGGAGAGGTTGTTACTTAAGTCAATCCACCAATATTTGATACAGAAATTATTAGCACTTTTGTAGGTACATTGAAAGGGATGTACTACGATAAGTTAAACCCACAAAGTCTATCCAACTTTGCACTTGCGAAAACCCTAAACTGGTGTAGAAAATGTCATTTGGGGAAAAGAGTTTTTGAGCCTTGATTTCTTTGTTCTTGTATAAACCCGAATCCCTAAGCCCATGTTTCATCCCAAGTCTAAAAGACCATCTTGAGATCAAAACGTTAGTGAAGACCATAGAAAAGCACTTAGACAAAAAAGAGTCCCATTTGATTTTTACAGCACAAGATGATTGTTCAGATGGAACTGGGGTAGTTTGTAAAAAGGGGAAGGTCAATTATTCTAGGGTTTAGTTTGATAAATAAACATTAAACTCAATTGAATTGGTGATATTGGTGTAAATCCTTTCCTTTCCCGAAAATAGCACTTGCAAACGAAAAAATATCCTTTGTACATATGGACCTCTTGATTTAACAGCTTGATGGCATGAATGCATGACTATTTCCAAAACCTTTTGTTCCAAGGAAGAAGGGATAGTCAAAAGGGCTATAAGCTCCCATCACATTCGCCAAGGAAAAATGAATGGGTAGCATAGCCAAGATTAGTGGCCGAGGACCAAAATTGAGCAGTCTTCGAATTCCATTGGAACAAATTCAAGCATCTTTTCACAAGTTGAAAATATGGCCAGTACTAGTAAAACTAGGGCAGTTCTCGTGTTGAAATCATGGCCAAGATCAGTGGTCGAGGACTGAAACTAGGGTAGTCTTTGAATTTCGTTGGAACAAATTCACGTACCTTTACACAAGTTAAAAGTATGGCCAAGACCAGTAAAACTGGGGTAGTTCTCATGTTGAAAGCATAGCCAAAGATTAGAGGTGGGGTTAGTAAATTCAGGCGCACCGGGAAAAGGAAGATTCATGCACCATCATGCATTTCATGCATTACAGTAGGAAGGTGCATACATGTTCGTCCCGATATTTCAGCACCATAAGTAGCAATATGCATCATATAGCTTCATTCACTCACACCGTTTGTGTCGTACAACTTCTTTCATCCCTTGTCAAATTAATAACTAGGGGAAAACAAGCCGAGGAAACGATTGATTTGTCTCTCAGGAATCGAGGCATTGGATTTTTGAGTTCAAATAAGGTCACCTATAGATAACTAGAGAACCTCGGGATCCTGCACCTGATTGATCATCCCCAGTAGAGTCGCCAAGCTGTTGCGACATGCACCTGCGTGGGGTGAAAACACCAGATGTGTGTTGCCTCGGAGTACGCGAACTAGAAAAGGTGTGACTTTAAAAATATTTTTGTGGAAAACAAAGTGCAATGGAGTAGCCACTAACCTTTTAGTGTGGTTAGAACACTTGATTACTACCCAATTAAGGGTAGAATCGGTCTGCGTTACCAGAGTCAGGCTTAGGAGTTCGGTTACGCGAGGAGAAGGTAATAGCACCCCCTACACGCCCGTTCTTATGAACGGTACCTAATTAATCAAAACTATCCTGCAAATCAATTCTAATAAGCCTTTTGAAATTACTCCCTTTCAAAAAGTATAAAGATAATGCACAATAAAAATGCTATATAAGTATTCCCTCAAAACCGGGGCATAGTGTACTCCGAAAAGTTCATACCCTTTGTTTAAATCATAGGGATAGGAAAATCAAAAAAATTGTTTTACAAAAATACATTCCCAGATCTTTTGAAATCTTTAGGATTTTTCTAGTATGAAAATAATATTTCGAGAGGTTTTGGGATTTATTTGGGATGAAAAAGTGAGCAAAACATTTTTTTGGCCTCAAAGGATTTTTTTTTTTAATTTTCCATGATTTTTCTGAATTTTTTGAATAAAAAAAACAATTAAAGCAAAATAATGAAAATCAAGACCTAAAAATATTGTTTAAAATTTTCTCTTGAGTTTTTTTGAATTTTTTAGAATTTTTTTATTTTTATGAATTTTTTGTGAATTTTTGGATTATTAAATGTTCAAATCATAACATAACAAATAAAATAGTTAAACCGGTTCCATACCAGTTCAGGGGACCCAATCGGTTCAAAAACGAACCGGTCAAAGGTGTCAACCATTTTTAGGCCCGCTCAAGGCCATCAAGTCAACACACGTTGCCTTCCGCCTAGGTAGTGTGTGTTCATGCATGTATGGCTGTGAGTGTAAAGGTGTGTATGACTGTGTGTGTAAAGGTGTGTATCGCTGTGTGTGTAAAGTGTGTTCACAGGGGGTGTGTCAACAGCAGGTGCAAAATCCTCTCAAACGTCTCCAAAACAATCAACGCACCAATCAGGACCAGAAAAACAGCACTAGCATAACCTGACAGAACATCAAATCTTCCAAGGCCATAGTTAAACTGATTGTTTGCAGATAACCGCAAAATATAAGAAGCATACAATCCAATTGCCAGAGGAGCACAATCAAACAACATATAACATGTATATGATATCAATCCAAGACAATTGCTCGTGAACCCAACAACAAAATTCCACAACCATGCAACCTGTGTTAATTAAAAGGAACAGTGCAATTTCTCAAGACCTCTTCTCACTAAAAGTATGGCGAGTAGGCTACACTAGTGAGGTAGCAATAGGCTCCGAAGAATCTGAACCAAGCTTGCTATAACAGGATCTAATTCTCTAACAGCCATTCAAAGCAAAAGACCACAAAGCAGTAATCCCCGGAGTGAGAGTTTAGGAAAATAAAATAGCTCCAAATCAAGAGTGCACAAAATGGTGATGTGAAATTCTTTGTGAAAAATATTTAGAACTTATGAGTCTCTCAACATTATGATTTTCAAACGAAATACCTGAACCTCGTTCCAAAAGCCGAATTACATTTGGAAATCCAAAATGCCCTTACGAATTAGCTTATTCTCCACGCCAAACCCTTAAATGAAGAAAATCGTCAGAGAAATCCACGAACAAGAAGGGAAAGCAGATATCTAAACACGAGAATCAAATCCTACCATACAGATCTGACCACGAGGAACTGGACTCACGAAGCAACAAAATGGAAAATGGGATCATCAGCCAACAGATTTAATCCAGCCAAGGGAGAAATATTTTGGAAAAAGTTGAGAGAGCAGAGGAAGAATGGTCAGAGGAATCATAGGAGTTGCCGAAGTTTGGGGAGGCGGCAACGGCGGGGCAGGTGAATGGAGGAGTGAGCAAAGAGCTCTGTGTGCAGATGCCAGAGTTTGGAGGGCTGCTGTGTGAAATCATCGTGAGCGAGATGGGAGATGCCGAGGGTGAGAGTTTGAGAAAAAAAATGGAGTGAGATGCCAAGGGTGTCTGCGTATGGATCCGAGAGACAGTGAGATATGGGAGAGTCAGCGAGTGAGCGTGAGAATGGTGAGCCTGTGCGAGAGAGAAAAGGGAGAAAGGATGGATGATTTGTTGAAGGGCGGCCGAGATGTTCAACGCTAGTGGAGGGGAAGACAGAGGGTGGAGCTCTGGTGGAGTGCTCTGGTTGTGAGGGCTACCGGAGTTGATGGGGATGGTCCAGCAGTGGATTTTGAGAGAGAAGGTGAGAGAGATGGGAAGAATGAAGAGGGAGCAGCTAGAGAGATGCTGGGTGAAAGAGGTAGTGAGGGAGAACGATGGTTGCAAGGGAGGACCTATGAGGATGGCAGTGGAGGTTCTAGGATGCTCGGCGCTGGTAAAGATCTAGATTCACTGATGATGGGGTCCGAGTCGCGGTTCTGGCCATGAAGATGGCGGCTGCTGTCAGACAGTGAGGTGGCTAGAGGATGGTGGAAGTGCTGGGTCTGCGTGATGGAGAGATGGAGATGATGGTGGTGGTGATGGTGGTAAGGAGATTGTGAAGGTGAGTTAGTTAGAGAGAGATGAGGGCAAGCCGGAGGGATGCTTGGTGAAAGAGAGGGAGAGCAGATGGAGAATGGCAAAATGTCAGAGAGAGAGGAGAGGTTGCGTGAAGGGGACCAGCGAATAGTGAAAATGGAGAGGGTGTTCTGGAAGAAATATGGAAACGGATCTGTGAGGGAAGGTGGTGATGAACAGTAGAAAATGGAAATCCCCTTTACGAGTGGTGAGGGTGACGCGTGAATAGTGAAAAAATGTGAAAACCTCCCCCCCTTGTGTGTGTGAATAGTGGATAATGCTTTCGCCCCTAATCCTGTGTGCCGGGACTCTCTATTTGAGTCTAGCAATCATTTAGCGTGCAAAAGTTGTTCCACCGGAAGAATAATTATTGGAATTCGTGTAATCCAAAAGGGGGTGAGTTGGAAATTTAAATTTTTCTAGGTCAATTTATATAAATAATAATATTTCTGCTTATGCAATCTCAAATGCATAGATAAATATAATATGTGAAAATTAAATCATGCGCAGCAGTCACATTCAATTGAAAATAGTATACATGTGTAGTAAATAAATTGGGGAAATGAAAAGTGCACACATAGTATGTTATCAGGGTTTGACCAATATTGCCTACGTCCCCGCCTCAGCTCGTAAGCCTAAGGATTACAACTATTATTCACTTAACAGGTGGAGCGGGACCATTTACAATACCAGGTCAAATTACCAAGGTTGACCTCAACCTTTACAACCTCTCCTTAAAAGGGCTGAAAAAACCCACCTCAGACCATGCCTGAATTACAATCGATCCTTATGGGCTAGATCAATACTCCATCAGGCCACGCTTGGAGTACAACAATGAATATAAATAAACTAAGCAAATATGTACTGATATGCACAAACAATAACTAATGTACTCACGGATAATAGTATTTAATGCTCAAGTGAGATCTTGAAAATTTAATTCAAAATATTATATTCAACAAGTGAATATTCAAGGTTACCTTGAAACCCTAATCAAGTATCACACAAATATTTCATCAAATATAATCACAGCAGATATTTAGGGTTTAAGCTTGCAATAGATTTATCAAAAGAAGTTTGCAAGCTTTCGAATTTGGCAATAAGGATGCCAAGACTCAAAAGCCAAAAACACGATTTTTTCAAACAAATATTTATATGTGAAATATTGTGGGAAAATCACATAAACAATTATTCTCAAAAGGATTTTCAAGACGTATGGTATTGTGAGAGTATTTTGCCAAGGAAAATGATTTTGAATTATGCACAATAACACAATCAAATCTTTCTACACCTTACAATTGATTTGCAAGTTAGGAGAACTAGAAAAACAAACTCTCTATTTTAAAATGATATTTGCTAATAAATACGTAAGAGAGTATATAAAAAAAAATTATTTGGAATATTGAGTATATAGCAAAAGAAGTATAAAAGATTTGAGAGAATTTTTGCTAATTACTTTTGCTAATTTACTTGCTAATCAAGGCAAATGAGGGGGTATATATAGATATCCCTCAAATTTTGACTGTTGGGGACCTACTGTGGATTTTGAAAAAGTTTAATTAAAAATTAACCCCAAGTACCCTTAAATAATCATGGTAAAAATAAGGCAACCCGAGAGTTTCAGTTGCCCGGTTCTTAGGGCCAGTCGTCTGAACAGACACATAGAGAAAAGTGAATTTTTCAAGTTTGGGTGCCTGAGGGAAAGTTTGGGTAGCTGAGCCAAGGTGATTTTCCAAACGCTTGAGGTTCGGTCGCTCAGTGAACGGTTCGGTCTGCCGAACTTTATGATTTGGTCACTCGGGGTATTTTTGAATTTAGAGATCAGGCGCCCAGGGAAGGTAAAAAGTGAAACCTCTTATGTTCGGTCGATCGTGAACAATCAGTTCAAATTAGGTTCGGTCACCTAGGCCTTGGTCAACTCTTGACCTCCAGCTAGTTCGGTCGACCAAGGAATTTCATATTGCCTAGGTCTCGGTTGACCGAGACCAATTAATAATGTGCGTTTAAGTCCATTTTGGCCTCTCTGCTACATCAATGATGTGTGAATAAGCATGTGTCATTTAAGTTTGAGAGGTGATGGTTCCTATGGTCATTCTAAGGTTTCTTGAGCATAAATACCTATTATACATGATATGCAGATTATTACAGACCATATGATTATTATAGACCCAAATAAAATATAACGCAATACAATACAACTCGAAAGAAAGACAAAAGAACTTCATGTTCTGCTTCTTTGCAATCGCATGGATTGCGCCAAATGATGTGCTCGTTTAAGTGCTTCTCAACTTCCACTTCTCATTTGTCATCCATGTTTAGAAAAGTAAACCTGGTCATACACTTAGCACATAAATGAGATGCTGTAGTTTTTTATAATCAAAACAGGGATCGGACTCAAAAAGTCAACAATAATTCCCCCTATTCACGTGGTTCTGTTTTGGGAGAGAAACATTTTTTGTTTGCACATGCTTTCCTTTCCCTCTTATTTTTTGAATTTCTTTTATATTCCTTTTTTTTTTTGGCCAATTTTGTCTTCCCTAAAAGTCCCAGGTTTAAAAATAAACTTGATTCTCAACAATAAAAGGACTTGGACTCGATTTAATAAAAATGACTCAATAAAATTTAAAGAATTCAATTTTAAAATTAAATGACTCAATTCAAAAATTTGAAAGACTCAATTTAAAAATTAAGGGGCTCAAATTGAAAGACTCAATTTAAAAACAACCAGTATTTATTTTGAAAATAGCGGGAGTCAACTTAAAAATACTGGGTCACATTTTTTTTTTTGAAAATAACCAGAAATCGCTCAATTTTGAAGACTCAAGACTCATTTTCGAAAATAACTGGGATTCAATTATTGAAAACAATCGGTGTAGACACCCCAAATTTAACTAGGCCCCTACCACAAGAAAATCTAGTGTAATAAATTTTGGCTTGGAGTCCTTAACAAAACCTTTTTCCAAAATTAAGACCCTAAGCCCCCAATGGAGTCCTTTTGATTTTAGAAAATCAAGTCCATTAAAAATGACAATGAGTTTTAAGGTTTCAAAATAGAGTCTCTTAGTTTGAGCCCTTTTGATATTAACCAGTTTTCAGGATTAGGTAAGTTGCAAAGTTAATCTATTTTAAAGTTTAGCCGAGGCCCCATAATGAGTCTTTCTTAATCATAGTCCGAGCTTGTCTAGTTTCTAATTAAATTGAATTTTGAATTTGAGTCATTGTGAACTAAGGTTCTTCAACTTGGTTAATTTCAGGACTGGTTCCCTTTCATCAATATTAAGTCCTGTAGTTAAGTGTTCTTAGAACAGGAAGTGAAATTCTTCAAATGTTCAAAATTTTGTTTTATATATATATAAAAAAAAAAAGTAAAATTGAGTTTTATTAAGTCATGAATTAAGTTTTGACTTGGGGTTAGGTCTTTTGTTTTGGAATCAGGTACTATGTTTAGGAGGTCAATTTTCGTAAAATCAGGAAATGTTTGTGCAAATGGGTCAACTCTGAAGTCAAAATTGAAATGCACTTTATTAAGGAGGGGGGGCACGTGCAGTAGATGAACATGCAGGAGTTTTACAACAAGAGGAAATAAAAGTAAGATGGCATACATACTTTGAAAAGGATACAAGAGACGTGTACAAGTAGTGGGTGCAGTACAAGGAGGGGTGGGGGTACATCCAATTACACGAGTTTACAAATAAAATCAAGGGCATAAGCTTGTACAGATAATAGTCGTAGGGGAAACAACCTCGGGGTACATACATGCAAAAATTACAATAAATGAAAATGATAAAATACAATAAGACGGATGCTATTCCCATTAATCTAGAGTTGCCACCTGGATCACCAAGCTCATGTGCACACAAATTGGAGGGGAATTCTATTGAAGGGGAAATTTTGGCGCCAAATTGAGCCCTGCGACTCCCTATAAATAGGGAGTCTTGCACTGTAGCTAGACACCCATGACGAGAAGCAGCAATATCCTGCCAGAATTGAGAGAAGAGAGAGTTAGAGAAGGGAGTTTCTGAGAGGGATCAATTAAGAAAAGAGAGGAAACTCTACCAAATTGCAGAGCCGAGAAGAAATGGAGAAGAAGGAAGTTGTAGAGAAAAGCTCTGCAGTATTTAGTGTAGAGAGCAAATGACTCTGAAGAAGTCAGAGCACAAAAGGCAGACGAATTTAGGCCAATCAACCCAGACAAATTCAGAGGAAGGAGAAGTAAAGAAGGAGGAGTGAGAATAGGAAGGTACCATCTAAAAACCCTCAGGAATCCTTCAATTCATGTGTTGATTATGAAATATGTGTGAAGTGAGTGCAGGTACCCCTCTCTTGGTGTTAAGGTTCTAATTTGAACCTGAACTCAAGCTCTCTGAAGTTCCAAACTTGAATCCTAAACACCAACCCGAGTTTTGTTCAAACCCAAACCTTGACCTGGACCCTGACCCTGACCATGAACCTGAACCTAAGTTTGGGTCCAAACCGTTTCGACCAGCCCAACTCCTAGTTTTAAATAAACCTGGCCTAACTCTTTTTTTTTAAACTCAAAGCCCACAGCCCATTTGTTCTAAACCCTAGCCTTGGGTTTTTGTTTTAAAATCTAACACTCGACCTCGTTCTTGAAAACCACACGAGGCCCAAGTTTTAAAATACCCCAAACCCTATTGTTTTTTTTTTTTTTTTAAACCTCAAACCCAGATCCTCTTTTAAAAACTAGCCCATTTCATTTCTACCAAAAGCCCAAAAGCCACTTTTAAATCCAATCGGCCCATTTTTAAATCTAACCCGAGGCCCAAGTTTTAAAATACCCCAAACCCATTTCTTTAAAAAAAAAAAAAAAAGGCCCAAGGCCCAAGTTTTAAAAACCGGCCCATTTCATTTTTACCCAAAGCCCAAAAGCTATTTATAAATCCAATTGGTCCATTTTTAAATCTAATTTGAGGCCCAAGTTCTAAAATACCCCAAACCCATTTATTAAAAAACAAAAATGCCCGAGGCCCAAGTTTTAAAAACTAGCCCATTTGGAGCCCCCACTGTTGCAAACTCCAAAGCCCACACGTGACGCAAGCACGTTGTAGAGCCCACGTGGCTCACTTGAGACAATCCGAGTTCACACGACCCACCGGGTTGACTTATGCGAGTCAACCCAGACACTACTCATCCGAGTAAACCTTCCACCACTCCTTGGGTGAAGACGAGGTGGCTCGTCTTCATCCTTGACCTCGAAACCTAACCCTAACCCTGAAACCTGCAACCCAACACACAAACAACAGTATTCACGATTCGCATCACACACACACACACACGTCAAGAAACAAAAATCACAAAAGCAACCAATATTTGAATCACATTAGAGTAATAATAATAAAAGGAGAAAGGTTTAGAAATGCTTAGCTTCTGGTCTTTTCAAACCCTTTTTAGGTCTAGGGTCAAACCTGTCTTTGCCTAGTTCCAAATGCTTGAAACATGAGAAAACTAGGAACTTCAGAGAGAATCTGAGAGAGAAAAGGGATTCTAGGGTTTCCGTTCATATGAGCTTTTGAGAAAAGAAGAGGGATGAAAGGCTTTGTGGAAGACAGAAAGCTGGCAGATTGGGTTTTCACGCATGGGATCTCAGAGAGTTTACGGATCTAGGGTTTTCACTCACGAAGGGAGAAAGCCTAGAGGTGAGAGATAAGAGGGGGGGGGGGCTTGTGAATTGAGAGAGTTGTGGGTTGCAGAAAGTAGAAAAGTTGGGGGCTAGGGTTTCTTGCTTAGGGTTTTAAAGGGTTTTTTTGCAGAGAAGGAGAGTCTCAGAAACGCTAGGGTTTTTGGGTGACTCAAGTAATAGAGAGAGAGAGAGAGAGAGAGAGAGAGAGAGAGAGAGAGAGAGAGAGAGAGAGAGAGAGAGAGGGATGTGAGGATGAGAGAGTGAGAATGAGGGAGAAGGAAAAAATTGGTGTTTAAGTATCATCTTCTTAGGAATCGTAAGATGTCAACACGTGGAACCACAGTAGCCCTAGGATCAAACTTATGCATGGCCAGATCTTGACCATTCCTTTGGTGTTAGTGTTGAACGCCTCGGATGTAGACACATAGGCGATCAGCGTGCTCTCCACCACAACCGTTGGATCACTACAGTGAATCAATGGTCAGCATCGCCCCATGTTAGAAGCAATAACTGCAACTCGTTCTCTTGTGTACGCGCACCTGTCCAATTCACCTGCCACACGACACGTGGCCATACTATCCCCCACGCCTACAGAAGCATGCGAGCTTCATCTCAGCCGTTGGGCTCGAACCCTCAGTGGACGGTTAGGATCAAGCCACTATGCGGATGCTCACCTGTGTGCACCCCCCACTCACAGCCAGCCACGTGGCACAATTTGTCCTGACCCGAACCTTAAACTGGTCTTCCTTCAAACCGATCAAAGTTGACCGGTTTACCCCATGAATTGGTATTTTTTGATTTTATTTATTTTATTTTATTTAAATACTTAAATAATTCATTTAAAAATCCAAAAAAAATTACAAAAATGTTAGAAAAATCACAAAAAATTCAAGAGAAAAATCTAAAAAATATTTTTTACTCAACTTTTATTTTTATTTTTTTCTTAATTGTCTTTGTGTTATTTCAATTAAAAATCAAAAAGAAATCACAAGTAATATTTTTGAGATCAAATTTGCTTTTACACTTGGATAAATCACATAAAAATTCAGAAAATTCTAGGAAGATATGAAAAAATATTTTGAGTTGGAAAACTCATCTTTTGAAAATTTTCATCCCCAAATAAATTCAAAACCTCCCGGAGTATCATTTTCATACTTTTTAAAAACCCTACAAGTTTAATAAACCCAGGGAGTGTATTTCATACTGTATTTTCTTGATTTTCCCATCCTAATGATTTAAAAGGGAGGCATGAGCTCTTCGGAGTATAGTATGCCTCGGTTATGAGGGAATATCTATACATTATTCATTTTGTGCATTTCTTTACACTTTTTGAAATGGAGTAATTTTGAAGGCTTATTAAGTTTAATTTATGGGATAGTTTTCAATTAATTTGGTAACATTCGTAAGAAAGGGTGTGTAGGGGGTGCTAATACCTTCCTCTCGGGTAACCGAACTCCCGGACTCGACTCTGGTAACGCAGATCGATTCTACTCTTAATTAGGTAGTAATCAAGTGTTCTAACCACACTCCAAAAGGTTAGTGGTGAGTTCATACACCATGTTTTTCCACGAAAAAATCATTTTAAAAATCACATAAGTTTTTCATCCCAAGTTCGCATATGAGCATGTCGCGACGACTTGCCAACTCTGCTAGGGAACTTGAGAGTTGAGCCAATGATTAATCGAAGATTATCCCTGAATTCAATTCAATAAGCCTTCTAAGTACTCCCTTTCATTTTGTGTAATTTGAATACACACATATGTTATGAATAATATAGAATTAACTGTAAATACATGGTTTACTTTGAAAAGGCATGTGAATACTTGTGAATATTTTCCATGTTAAGCATATGATTGGTTGTTAATGCCTTGTCAAGCATGTGAATGATTGTGAATAATTTGACAAGCATGTGGTTAGTTGTACATACTTTTAAGCATGTAATTATTTTGTGAATGCATGTGATTAACTATACATAATTTTAGTCATGTGAATATCTTGCTTAAAAAAATGTGTCGATAAATGTAAGGTAGATGAATTAAGTTAAAATTGAAGAAATTCACACACTCTCACGCTCTATACCTGGGCCTTACCTACTAGGATTAGATAGGAGTGTAATAGCGTTTGTCCCTTCATAGCTAAATCTTGATGGGACCTGCGAATCACTCTGCTTAGTGCGGGCTTGGTTCAAACTTCTGTGAGGGAGGATGAAGTTTCAATCTAGGGTCCTTTTTAGTAGGGATTAGAGCCTAACTATCACGCCCCGAACCCAGAAATGGGACCCAGGGGTGAATTAAGTAACCTAACCTGTCTCTATATCAATATAAAACATACATGATACCATATATAAGAGGGTCCGACCCCGTGGGGTAATGGATGCCCTATATACATACATACAATACATGTCTATACTCATCAATATACGTAGCGGAATACGGTATTTCTTCACATCAAACTGTACCATACCAGAGTCTATACCATACAAGGTTAAACATACCTACAAATACTATACATACCACAGGTGTCTACAAAATCCATCAGGACAACCCGGTTACAAAATTCGTACCTATCAGGTACTAACAGTAACTAAACACACCCCCCGCTTTCGGATGCTAGGATGCTAGTTTCGGCTACCCGAAGGACCTGAAAAACATTTGTATATATTCAGGGTGAGACACCTTTCAGTAAGGGAGAAAACAAGTTATATCAGTGTGTGGCATACCAGTGTCATTTTCATACTTCATAACATATACATACGATACAGTTTGAAACACATACATACAGTTTCAAAACAAGTTCCATACATTTCCATACAATTCCATACAGTTCCAGTATTTTTACAAAACCATTCCAGTTCATACGATACTCAAATATATACATACATACATATAGTCAGTGTCATCACACTACTCACAACTGCACAAGTCACCTAGTCTTACAGCGGTTACGTTCCAACACATTAAACCACGAAGGTTTCTGACTCAGGCCCAATAGTGAATCCATTGCTACACATGCAACTACACAAGGTCACCTGGTCTAACCCCGATTACGTTACCATGTGCAAACTACGCTGCGTCAACCTAGGCCCACTGTGGTCCGTTGCTACATTCGGTGACCAACCGAATCATACTGGTGATATTTCGTACCCCGGATATAGAGCCGGCCACTCTTTCCTACGGTAGTTAACCGTTACAGGGCACAGCGTACGGTAGTTAGCTGCCCCTAGCTGTTACAGCATACGGTAGTTAGCCGCCCCTAGCTGTTATGGCGTACGGCAGTTAGCCGCCCCTAGCCGATTTTTACAAAACCTGGAATCACTTTGGAACTCATGTCCCTATACATTTCAGTGTACGGTAATAAGCCGCCACATAGCTATTTTTCACAAATATCCGGAATAACATACATACATACACACGTACCACACTTATTTGGTTTACGGCAAATCATATCGTTTACAATTTCAAGTATACAGTTTATGCAAATATGGATTATGGTCACATCAATAATACAGTTTAAACAACATAAACGGTTTTTCCAATCAAATAAGAGATGATACTCAAAATCCCTAATTTTTTTGAAAACTATAACCCAAAAATCCCGTGTTTTTACCTCATAGATTTCCCCAAATAAGTAGCCAAAACATACATACAATCGTAGCCTACAGGCCTACCGATCTTGATTTCAAAAATGAACTGATATAAACAGAATCCCCTTACCTCAACCCGAAACCAAACCACGAACTCTACGGCCCTCAAAACTACGAACCGAGACTTCGAAATCTACAAATCACAATACTAAACATGCTTACTATCCATACTACTATACATATACAGAATCAGAAATGAAAACCGAGCCTTACCTCGATTTTGGCCCGAAACCCAAAAACGCTCAAACCGAGATTTCGATCCACAGAAGTTGTAAAGAATCCCTCCACGATCCTCGTGGTAATCTCAAATTTCTGATTCTATCAACGACCGATGAGGAAATCTAGAGAGAGAGAGTAGAGAGAGTTTAGAGAGAGAGAGAGAGAGAGAGAGAGAGAGAGAGAGAGAGGGAGAGGGAGAGAGAGAGAGAGAGAGACTTAGTGAAGAAGAAACCAAATATCCCCTTTTTAAGCCTTTGACTCGCCCGATTTTTGTCAACGAAAAGTACCTTCTTCGACGAAAAGTCAAGGATTTCATTGTGGATGTCGGCAGCCTCATTGACGAAGTATGATATTTAGACTTTTCCAGACCTCTTGGCTTCTCTTCGTCAACGAACCTCTGAATTTCGTCGACGAAAAGTCTACTGCCTTCGTCGACGAAATCTGGCTTCGTCGACGAAATATGCAGGAATCCATTTTTATATTTTTTCAGGTTCTTACACTAACCACACATAATCATCCAAAGTTCTTTGCCTAGGATAAAGCCCTAGAGAATCCTGTGCATGAACCTACCCCAGGTTGGTATAGAAGCTCCATCCTTTTTAGTGTGGTCTCATGCTTGTACATTGGGTTGTATGATATTATTACTAACATATTGCATCCATGTAGGCATTCCATTCACTTTTTCAAGGTTTTGGAAAAGATTGGACTCAGTCATAGAGGATACAGTAGTTTACCGAGAGACCGAGTCCATAGTACGGTCATACTCCGATAGCTAGCGGGAGCAGTGGGGTGATAGCATGAACAAAGAGTCAATGGTGAAGTTGTCAGCCAAAGTCTGCATATACACCTGATCGAACCCTTTGGATGAACTAAAAATTATCTAGAAGGGATGGACACCGCAGCGCCGTTTGGAATTCTCTCAATTATATGGCCATATCGGTTTCTTGTTACATATATCTGTGAATCCTCAGATGGTGAAAGCATTGGTAGACTTCTGGAATCCCGTGTATGTATGCTTTACAATAGATGGAATAGACATGGTTCCGACGATTAAAGAGTACACATTGCTGTTGCATATGATGAAATAATGATCACCTTACCAAACCTATGTAACTGATCCCAGAACATCCTTACTAAGAGAGTTCTATAATGTTGTCGAGTCCAAGATACAAAGGACTATGGAGGAAAATGAAAAATTCACTTGGAGATGCTTGAAGGTGTTGCTAGAAAATGAGGAAAGTGAAGAGGCTCAGTTGCATTGTTAGCCCTCGCCATATACAATTTGATCATATTTCTTAAAGGGCTGGGTACCATCAATCAAGCCACTATTTCTTTTGTGGCACAAGTAAAAAATGGAGCTAACCCTGTACCTAGTATTTTGGCAAAAACTTTCCAATCCCTCAACCATTGCAGAGTTAAAGGCCAAGAACGTTTGAAGCGCTGTGTGCCCTTACTCTATGGCTGGTTCATCAGTCACTTGTCAAGTATCCAAAAAATATACTGTGATATCTTCTCAGCACTTCAAATTCCCCTGGCCAAGTTTGAAAAGGCCCGACAAGATGAACAATGTAGCAAGGCTGAATGGAATATGAGACTGCATAATCGGGCTAACTTGGGACTAGTTTGGAAGGCACAATGGATGAACTGTTCCAACATGGTGTATCGATGTGGAAACTTCCCATGAGTCCCATTACTAGGCCCATGGGGAGGAATAGCATACGCACCTTTGATGGTCAGAAGGCAGGTGGGGGCATCTCAGTTTGTGCCCATGACTCACGGGTTAGCAGATTCAGACTTTGCATACAAAAGAGAAGATGCTCAAAATCAGTTTAGAAAGTTCATAGTGGCTTGGAAGCATATGCACTTGGTAGACCCGAGTAATGAAATTGTCGCAACTCAGGGGAAATATGAGGCATGGCAGGTCAATCGGGTGAACCCTCAATACAAAGGAATATTCGTTGCCCATGCCATTCATGCCATGTAACGCCCCAAACCTGAAACTAGGGTCTGGAGTGTTAGTTGAACTATATCTCTAATACCACCTTGTGTCGCCCGAACCCACCAAGTGGGGCCTAAGTGCCACATGTTCCATTTATCTGTATCTGATATCATAATCTCAATCACGTAGCAAAAATAATAATAACTCCTAAAAAATATGCTAGAGTTTCTACATGTATAAACAATCTCCAAAGGTATTCTCCAAACAACCAGTATTCACAAATATTTACAACTCTGAAAACATAAATATATTACAACCCCAAAAATTATAACCAAAGTTTATATCCTCACTCTCTTTCAAAAATGCTACACCAGCCCCAAGTTCACTATACTCAATCACGCTAAGGTCTTGTAAAATAAGATTTCATATCAGGTGAGACACATCTCAGTAAGTCGGAATAGATTAGCACCAGTGTGTGGCTATCATGCGTGTTGACCTTATTAGTCACACCCATTTTTTATTATGACAAGTACTCTTGGTACTGATAGTTATATTAAGAATTGCATGCAGGATCACCTTGTGCACGCTCTAGGACTGAAAGACATATTTTGATGGCGTAAGGTGTTCGTGCCAAAGAATGAAAATTTATGTGTTGTATTTTAATATTCATTTGTTTAGTTCTTCATGCTGGGTTGTAATTTATTATGAACTGTGTGCGTGTATGACTTGTAATAATTTGCATTATGCATGGTAGGTAGGTATGCTCAAAATGACAATAGTTGGACCTTAGGTACTTACACTAAGGACACGGAGTCCCCATTATCATCTTCATAACAGGGGAATCAAAATAAAGTTCAAATGCACATAAATAGGGAAAGTTGAGAGAGTTCTGGCGACTGAACCTTCACCATATAAAATGGCCCGGGCGACCAAACCAGTCAACATGTTGACTTGGTCTTCGGGTACCCGAACCTATTTTGAACACACCTTCCTCCGGCACTCGAAAGATTGATAGGGCACTTTTCAAAATGTGGGTCGGGCGACCGAATTGCCTAGTTCGGTTAACCGAACTCAGCTTCGGACACCCGAACCTCAGACATTTGGCTACTGACTTTGTTTCAACCAACCGGTCCTCAACTCGGGCACCCGAACCTCTTAAAATTGAATTTTTGACTGTGTCTGTTTGGGAACCCGAACATCTGGCCGGGCACCCAAACCTCGCGGGTTAAATATATTTTTACTGATTTTAAAAAAGGGTTAAACTAGGTTAATTTTCTTAATGGTCTTTTAGACAATTCTAATTATACCCATGGTATCCCCAATGGTCAAAAAATCCTCCTTACTTATATATACCAGTTCATTTGTCTTAATTAGTAAGGTTTAGCAAACTTGATTAGGGTAAAAATTCTCAACCCTTAAAACCCTAAAAACCCTATATTAGCCAAATATTCTTTCAAGCACTCACATATTTCTCATTTGTGATTTCTCTAAGCATTGTGAGTATTTAGAGGCTATTGTGCTTAACCTACTTAGTTAGAACTCTCACTTGGATTATTGTTTGATTGATTTTCTTTAAGAGTTTAGCATTAAAGTTCTTCCACGGATTTCATTTGATAAATCTTGTGTGGGAAGACTTTGAGGATTCAGGTTCTTGCATTATTGTTGCAAGTTACCTAAACCTAGTTTTTTGTGTGCAAATTTTTTTTATCAAAAAGCTAGTCTTTCAAACAATTCCATTGTGCTTTATACATTGAAATATACGATTGAGTTCGTTTGATTTATCTTGCTTAGTATATTTGAAACTCTGATCTGATATTGTGATACTCAAATATTATGTTTCAAATCTTGCTCAAATATACACTTTATATCTGGACTGAAAATATATACATGATTGAGTGTTTAGCATATATTAGAGCACTGAGCATATTTACATATCATTCGTGCTTGCATTATTGACTGAGTTATATTGGTGCACACATTTGCTTGTGTTGAAGCACATTTTTGTGTACAAAAATTTTTATACACATTGTTGTATTTCCAGGCACGGGCCTGAAGAGGGAGACTAGCCTTGTTGAATAGTCCTGGATTGGCTTAGACTCGGTCAGGAAAGCTAGGTGCGTCATCTTGTTAAGGCGTGTCGGTTGAGGTCAGCCCCTTGAATTGACCTGGTCTGTATAGGTGCCGCTCCGCCCCTTTAAGTGAGCATTATAGTGGTAATTCTTGTGCTGGTGTAGCCAAGGCGGGGACGTAGGCATAGTTGGCCAAACCCCGATAACATATCGCGCGTGTTCTTTACATTTCCACAATTTACATTTACCACACGTGTATGTATGTTTGATGATTGCATAAGACTAACCTTTGGCGAAATTACATTATTGTTAGAATCAGTAGACCTAGGCAATAAATTTTTTAAATACCCAATTCACCCCCCTCTTGGGGTTGCACCATTATTATCGATGAGGTTTGTGTACAAATATATATAATCATCATTTATATACATATCACAGTTATGAAAACATTTCTACTTACAAACATGCAACATATTTTAATAATACGAGAGTTCCCAAGGATTGGGGTGATTACCTGCCCATACAAGTAGCACCCCTTTGCTTTGATACCTTATGCAACCCATAACTACAACTGAAGCATATCAGAGCACTTACCTTACTCAGTAAGCTCTCATGTGTACAGTTTAATTCATACTCACTCACACATTTAAACAAAAGTTTACTAGCAGAAGTTCCCGAGAATAAGGAAGATTACCCGCCCATACAAGTAGCTTCCCTCTACCCTAATACCTTATGCAGCTCGGTATGACTATATCTGATATCGATCAAGGCACTCGCCTTTCTGAGCATGCCCTCGGGCGGAGTGTATACTTCGCCCCTAAATAAATATGATATTACAATATACAATACATTTTTACTTTACTCTATATTTGTTATCTCTGTAATATTCATCTTTTCATGTTCCCAGTATTTCATATTACATAGTTCACTTTCATAGTTCACATTACGTGAATCTCATGTATAATTCACATCATGTGTATCTCATGTATAGTTCACATTACGTGAATCTCATGTATAGTTCACATCACGTGAATCTCGTATATAGTTCACATTACATGAATCTCATATATAGTTCACATCACATGAATCTCGTGTATAGTTCACATTACGTGAATCTCATGTATAGTTCACATTACATGAATCTCGAATATAGTTCACATTACGTGAATCTCATGTATAGTTCACATCACGTGAATCTCGTGTATAGTTCACATTACGTGAATCTTATGTCATATACTTCATCTGTAACAATTCACATCATGTGAATCTCATGTCATATACTTCGTCTGTAATAATTCACATCACGTGAATCTCATGTCAATTAAAACAATACACATGCAGTACATATTCTTATCACATTTTAGTATTCCCAATGTCGCGACGTCCCAAACCCGCCAGAAACCACTCTAGCACGGGGGTGCGGTTGTGAACTAGGAAAATGGGATGTGTATTTTGAAAATGTGATTTTTTAATGGAATAACAATGTGTGATGGAGTCTCCACTAACCTTTTGGAGTGTGATTAGAACACTTGATTGCTACCACATTAAGGGTAGAATCGGTCTACGTCACCAGAGTCGGGCTTGGGAGTTCCATTATGCGAGGAGAAGGTATTAACACCCCCTACACGCCTGTTCTTATGAACGGTACCAAATTAATCAAAAATTATCTCAAAATAAATCTTATAAGCCTTTAAAATTACTCCTTTTCGAAAATCAAAGAAAATGCACAAAATGAGTACTATATAGGTATTCCCTCAGAATTGGGGCATATTGTGCTCCGAAGAGCTCAATGCCTCCCATTGCAATCATCAGGATGAAAAACAAGAAAATAGTTTACAAAAATACACTCCCGGGACTTTGAAATCTTTATAGAATTTTCTAAGTGAAAAGTAATATTCCGAGAGGTTTTTAGAATTTGTTCGAGATGGAAATAATTTTTTGGGCCTAAAAAATATTTTTGTGATTTTTCTAAGTGTGAACATTTTTTTTTTGTTGTGATTTTTCAATATTTTTCCTAAACTTAAAATAGCACAAATAAAATTAAGACAAAAACCATGGAAGTCAAAGTCTGAAAATATTTTTTTGAGTTTTCTAAAAATTTTGTGATTTTTTGACATTTTTGTAGATTTTTGTAAACTTTTCAAACATTGAAATGATATTAAATAAATAAAATGAAAAAGACTGGTGCCAACCGGTTTTTGGGGGGGGGGGGGGTGAACCGATCAAACTTTAACTAGTCTGGGGGAAAATTAGTTTAAGGTTTTGGTCGAGACAAACAAGCCAACATGCAGGGAGTTTCGTGAGGGTGTGAGAGTGACAAAGTGCGAGGAATAGTCTACATGCTCCCCAAACATTTTTTCTAATTTTTATCTTTTCTATTTTTTGTAATTTTCCACATCTCCCTAATCTCAACTATCAAAAAGATGAAAGTGAAACCGAGAATATTTTCAGAATTTTCTCCTAATTTTCTCCTTTTTATGATTTTTCACATTTTATAAATATACAATGTAGGTAATACTACATAAATGGTGAATGTGCAATTCAAGTTAAAATACTAATGTAACAAATATAAGATATAAGTAAAATCCTAATATACGAAATATATAATGTTGTCAAAATACTAAGATACTTAATATACAATATGACCAAGATTTTCATATACTAAATATATACTACTAAGATGCTAAACATATCATATAATTAGAATCCTAACTTGTTAAATATATAATATGATCTAAAAGACCCGAGCATACCGTGATAAGTATAAGCATATAATATGAACTAAAATACTAATGTAATAATAACTATAAACTACACATAACCTAAATATCATATAAACCTAATGGTAAACCTTATATTAAACCCGAACATGAATATCACAATATATAATAGAACAACATAACAATAAAAAAAATAATAAAACACCACAATACAAAGATGACCATAACAAAAATACAAACATAATAATAAAGCAAAGTGAAAACAAACAATAGTGCTACATCCCGTGAGTGTACTGTGTGTGTTTTAGTGTGTACTGTGTGGGTGTGTGTGTGCAGTGTGCATGTGTTTTAGTGTGTGTAACAGTGTGTGCATGGGGTGAATGTGTGTGTGATGTATGCGTAGAGCAGTGTGTGTTAGTGTGTGTTTCTGTTACTGTGTGCATGGGTGTGTATTTGAGTGTGTGTTCTGTGTGTATAGTGTTCTCCGAGTGTGTGCGCATGAGTGTGTGTTTGAGTGTGTGTTCTACTGTGTGTGTGTGTGTGTCCATGGCCATGAAACAATGTGTGTGCAGGTGTGAGGGAGGGAGAAGCTCACAGCAGCGACGCGAGCAAAAATATCCCCGATGAGGACGACAAAGCTAGCACGGTGCCTTGTCACAAATCACGAACAACAGATCTGGGCCTGATTCACTATTCCAGTGAACCGAAGAGACCAAACGAACGCCCGAGCGGAAAACCAATTAAATCCAACTCCCAAATAAAATCTTCAAGCAAATCGTAATAACATCGCACATCATAACCGGAGCGGAACAACCGATCTGAACTTCACAAATCCCGGTGAACCTAGTTGGAAAATCTTCAGAATAAGATCAACTTGAATATGAAGGCCAGGCTTTGACACTGAGAGTGGGCTGCTGCTGCTGCTATTCTGGTTGATCCGTGGCCAATCAAAAAAAACTTTACCCCTGTTGCAAATATTTTTTTTTTCGCTCGGCACAGCACCAAGAGAAAGAGTTTAAGTTCAAAGTGACCTCATGCACAGTATGTATAATGCAGAAAATCAACAAACCACCATCCTGAATGAGTTGAGCAAAGACCCAGCTGCTTTGACCCTTCAAGAGACAACCTAGAGAACAGCTTTGATTGATTTCTTATACACAGAAGAGGCTTGGAGCAGTGGGAGACAGGGACTGTGGATGCCCGAGAGCCGGCGAAGGAGAATGAGAGGCCGTGGATGACGATGATAGAGTGGGGCGTAGAATTCGGTGAAAACGTACCGAGACTCGATAAAAACACCGGGACTCAATAAAAACACCGGGATTTGTTGAAAACGAACTAGGACTCGCTAAAAACATTGGGACTCAATTGAACATAAACCGGGACTCGGCAAAAACATCGAGACTCGGTAAAAACACAGGGATTCATTGAAAACAAACCGGGACTCGGTAAAAACAAACCGGGACTAGGTAAAAACATCAGGACTCGGTACAAACACTGGGACTCATTAAAAACATACCGAGACTCGATCAGGTTTCTTAAAAAGGTCCTTCAATTTCTAGGACACAAAGCCAACTTTTATTGTACTGGGTCTTCTTGGGGTAGTTTGGTTAAAATTGGGGTGTCGACACCCAACATCTCACAAATATATCATAATTCATCACAATATTTACATTTTACTCATGTCACACCATTTAAATAATACACATAATCATATCATTTAAAAAAACAAAATCCAACCCATGTTCGTCATTCAGATTACTAAAAATACACCTTTAATATCCTTCTCAATTATCTAGAAAATTCATTACTTTCCACATTTCATTTTCACAAATAATATCCATACAACCCTTGGCTCAAAATCATAATTCAAACGGTTGGCTTTTCTTTTAAAATTCACTTGATAAACATATACATTTGTAACCACATATATTTTCCATTTACACCGGTAAATTCATAAAAACTACTGGCTTAATCTATTCTCCTTATCTGATTTCTTAAATTACGCCGGTAGGAACCCCAATATGATACCTGCTGTGTTCACCCGAACCCTGATTCAAAATTCCTATTTAATCCACACAAACCCTAGATCAACAACTATTAAACCTTCCCAAGCCCATACACCACTTTTAAACAATCATATACTAGCCAAACGGCTCATTTCTACCCTTACCTCACTTTGGGGTACAACTTGGAAAAACTCCGTTCGAAAATACACTCCATTAGACTTGTACAGAATTTCTCCTAGATCCTCGTAGCGGCTTCTGATCATCGAATCAGGCAACGAACGACAAGAAATCAAAGAGAGAAGGTGAAAAATGATGTTTTTAGAGAGAGAAGAAGAAGGATTTGAGGTTTCTTAATGAATAAGAAACGAAAAATTCAATTTATACTTAGCCACCCTCATCGACGAGATGACGTCTTCGTCAACAAATTACTGAAGGACATTCGTCGACGAAAGAAGAACTTCGTTGATGAACCCAAATTCTGAAATTCCTATCATTCAGGATCTCTTCGTCGACGACGCTTGAACTTCGTCGACGAACTTCTGAAGGACCTTCGTCAACGAAAACAGGAGATTTATCGACGAAGCTTACTGTTTCCTTTTTTAAAAATTTTCCCTTTCTTCTTTTCTTTATCATTTTCCATAAATTAATTTTTTGGGTCTCTATATGCCAAATCACCAAAAGAAGACCCACAGATGAAGTTACGCCTAACAAAAGAAGGTGTCGTGGAAGCAGTAATGGAAGACCGACATACAAAGCAAAGGAAGAAAGATCTTGTTGCTTACTACCGTAGGGAAACCAAGTGGCAGAGAACTTGGTACGTGCAATCAGAAGAAGAGATATTGGCTATGAGAAAAGAAAGGTGGGCGCTTCAGGTAACGCTCAACTAGAAAATCCTAATGTTGAGGGAATCCAAAGCAGAAATAAAAGGGACGTTTCATTACATACTAGAGCTGGAGGAGCAAAGTGATAAACAGAGGCACCACTACAACGAGGTGTTAAAGAAGTTGGAGCCTTGTGTAATGAAAGCCAGCTATTGGGAGGCCAAATACCGAGCCTTGCAGTGGACGATGGCCAGTGCAGTATCTCAAAGGCCAAAGTCAATTCAAGAGAGCACGAGCAGATCAGTGAGGGACAAGCCCGGGGTTCCGAATTCAAGATCAATCTGAGTCACTTAGTATTTTTGTATCCCTGAAATATTGTGCAAAAAGCATTTTTAATGAAAATTATGACGATCTTTTCTACGAACTTAGCTAAAGTAAAATAGGTTGCATACATGATCATGTTGTGTTTGTATATACTAATTCATTTATTCTATCCATGCCTTACACATTCATTTGCATAGCATAATCATGCATTTCCCGTTCAAAAAAAAAAGATTTTCTATACATAGAGAATTGTAACAATTGAAGCACCCTCTCACCCCTATAACACCAAAGAAGGGCGAGGGTTATGACAGAGCAAGTGGAAAATAAAATTGTGGGCCTAAAGTGGGGGAAAGAGGAGCTAAATGAGAAGATAAGTAAAATACTGGATTTGTTGATAGGAAAAGAAAAGAAAATCCTAGAATAGGGTGATGAGACCAATGTGGATCTCGTCCATGCTCCGGGTTTTAACTCAACCCATGGGCAAGCATCCACACCACCACCACTTGTCGTAGAGGGCCCACCACCAAAAGTGGCCCCATTCATCCTAATGGCACCAGTACTAGGGTTCCCAATGGATGGAGCAGCCCCAATGGTGATAACAGGGGTTGAAGCAAGCAATTTTGCAACCGAGCACCGTTGCAATGTGCTCGAAGAATGCCTAAAGGCCATCAAGGGGACCAATGTATCCTGTTCCTTCGACCCTGCAGATCTATGCCTGGTACCTAAGGTGGTGTTACCACCAAAATTCAAGGTACCACACTTTGAGAAGTTTGACGGGGCCCGATGTCCACAAACCCACCTACGATTGTACTATCAGCCGATGAATACCTACTTTGATGATGAAAAGTTAATGATGCATTGTTTCCAAAGTAGTCTAACCAGTGCAGCAGTTAGATGGTATATCCAGTAAGACAGGTTGCGAATATATACTTGGAGATATTTGACCAATGCCTTTGTCATCCAATACCGCCATGTGATGGAAATGGCTCCGGACTGGAAGAGCCTGCAAGAGATGGAAAAGAGACCTACAGAAACGTTCAGAGAATACGCTTATAGGTGGAGAGACGTGGCTATTCAAGTAAACCCTCTAGTATTGATCGGGAGGCCATATCTTTGTTCGTGGGCACGCTGAAAAAACCCTACCATGGACATCTCTTAGGAGCGACTCCTTATGACTTCATGAATATTGGCTGTGGGAGGAAGAATTGAGACCGACATCAAGGCAAGTCGAGTCAAGAATAGTGGCACTGAGATTGGTTTGAGTAAGAAGTGAGCCAAAGGAAAGAATGAGGAGGAGGCCCATATGATATAGGGGAACTTCAGTCAAAGAAGTTAGAATCAGAGGAGTTGTGACCAGCGGCTAAGAAGGAATTATGTTGTTAAACCAGCAGTTAACCAAGCAATGCATATGGGTGTGCGGCCCCAGTCCGTAGCTCCCAGGCCCAGACCAGCCCGTGCGAATGTTCAAGCACATGAAACAAATGTTCCTTAGAATTCATGAAGGATTGAGCCCATCCTTATGACCTATGCAGAACTGTTTCGCCAGTTGTGAGAAAGGGGGATGGTAACAACCATACCAAGGATTCCTGTCACCAACCCTCCCCAGCATTGGTTTGACCCTGAGGTATATTGCGAGTACCATGCGAATTCTCCCGATCATTCCATCGACCGGTGCTACTCATTTAAGTATAAAATGCAAGTGTTAAGGGATGCAGGGTGGCTAGATTTCAATGACAAACTGCCAGGAATCTAGGGGAAACCCCTGCCTAACCATAGGGGAAACCTTATTGGCATGATAGAAGAAAGAACCAAGGGAATTCTGGAGGCAAATCTTGATCAAATAACCCTAGACTAGGTGTATTGTGAACTCGTGGCAGCAGGCCTAGTAGAACAAAGGGCCACTTGTTCAGAAGGCACACTTTGCCCGTGTCGAAATTCAGAGAAAAGTTCTGTGCAACAGTATGAAACTTTTCGAACTCTCTTGTGCAAGTTGCTTGACAGTAAGAGTGTTGAGGTTGGCTTTATTTAGGAGGGTAGTGAAATTTCAGCTATAGGGGACAATGAGTAGGAGCATCCCCAATACACATGCCAACCCTTCATACCCGTTGCAGGAAGGACCCTTTGTACCCCTGAAGTGCTGGCTCTCCTGGTAATTTCCGCTCCTCAGCCATTGCCATACCAAAATGACAAAGTAGTACCTTGGAAGTATGATTGCGAGGCTCATGTTGAAGTGGGCACAAACAATGTGGTAGGATAAAAAGGGGTAACTCATAGTGGGAGAGTGTCACGTCGAAACAATTGGAGAAACCGAATTTAGAAAAAACAGGAGAACAAAGCAAAAGCCTCAAAAAGCCCATTCCACCACAAAAGGCAAAAGAGTTCCTAGAGCTGATAAAACACAGCAAGTACAGTATAGTTAATCAGCTAAACAAAATGCCGGTACATATCTCCATTTTGTCCTTACTATTGAACTCAGAAGTCCACCAAGAAGCCCTATTGAAGATACTCAACCAGGCATACATCCCTCTAGATATTAGTGTCGACAACTTCAACCACGTAATTGGGATTCTAGCTACAACCAATTACATAACTTTCTTTGAAAAGGAAATTCTGCCAAAGGGAAGGGGGCATAACAAGGCACTGCATATATTTGCTAGGTGCAAAGATCACATGATAGCGCAAATTTTAATTGACAACGGTTCCTTGTGCAATGTCATGTTCATGATCACATTACATAAATTTCCCGTTGATTCCTCATACGTGAGATAGAACAACTAGGTGGTGAGAGCCTTCAATAGAACTCATTGAGAGTCAGTGGGGACTATTAAGATCCCTATACAAATCGGGCCGGTAATTTTTGACATTACGTTGCAGGTCATGGATATCACTCCATCATACAGTTGCCTATTGGAGAGGCCCTGGATTCGTAACATTGGGGCAGTTTCGTCTTCATTGCATCAGAGGGTAAAGTTTGTGGTAGAGAACAAGTTGATCTGTGTATATGGTGAGACATATGTAATTATCACCAAGCCCTCTTCCACTCCTTACGTGGAAGCCAAAAAGGAAGCGCTAGAAAATTCATTTCAGGCATTCGAAATTATTAATGCCACAACCGTGATGGAAGGATCTCTCATTCCTAAGCCCCGAATTTCTTCCGTGACATGCATTATGGCCTCTGAAATGATCAAACAAGGGTAATGTCCAAGAAAGGGACTAGGAAAGCACTTGCAGAGGATCCCCAAACCACTACTACTCTAAGAAGAAAAGGATCGATATGGCTTTGGTTACGTACCCACTGCTGCAGACTGAAGAAAGAAGGCAGCAGAAAAGAAGATGCAAAGAATTGAAAATCTCATCGGTGAAGTGAGGGTCCCGTGGGGACCAAATGTCCCGCCTATTGTCTAGATTTTCGTGAAAAGCAGTCACTCCAACCTTGAGGCAGAGATGAAGTGGCTGAGCATATTGGCGATCGATTTAGAAGATTTTGTGGATGTCCTGAGGTAATGGATCCACCCTTTTCCGCCTGAAGCAGAGCTAAGAAACTGGGATGTTCTTAACTATCCCATCTTCCCTATGTAAAAGTTTTTTTTCTTTTCTTGTTTCAAATCTTTTTAATTTGTAACCCAAGGGCAATATAGTCCCGGGTAACTTTTCTTATTTTAATGAAGTTGTTTATGTGTTGCTGGTCATCCTTCATTTCTTGAGTTTCATTGTCAAAAGTGTGTTTGCTTTAATTTCTTGCAGGGATGGGGAAGATGAAAAGATCAATACACAGGAGTTATGGTTTGATGCTAATTTTGAAAACATAATTGAAGAAGCCAAGATGCAGAAGAAGAGCCTAATCTATCCCTAGAAATGGAAAGAATGCTAAAAACTAATGAAAAACCCATCGTGACTAGTAGTGACCCCACAACTACCATAAAATTGGGCACTAAAGAAGAACCAAAACTAGTAAAAATAGGGGCGTTGTTGAGGGGTGAAGAGAAAGAAAAAATAGTGGACCTCTTGAAAGAATATCGGGATGTTTTTGCATGGTCGTACCAAGACATGCCAGGCTTAGACACCGACTTGGTAACCTATAAGATACCCACATACCCTGAATGTAAGCCCGTAAGGCAAAATATGAGGAGGATGCGGTCGGATATGCTATTAAAGATAAAGGAGGAAGCTCAAAAGCAATTTTAGGCTGGATTCTTGGAAGTAGCCCAATATCCCAAGTGGATGGCTAATGTGGTCCCAATAATGAAGAAGAATGGGAAAGTGTGAGTATGTGTGGACTATCGGGACCTGAATAAGGCTAGCCCTAAAGATAATTTCCCACTCTCACACATTGATGTGTTGGTAGATAATACAGCAGGGCACGCCTTGTTTTCATTCATGGATGGCTTCTTAGGTTATAACTAGATTAAGATGGCCCCAGAAGATAAATAAAATACCATGTTCATCACATTATGGGGAACCTTCTACTATAAGGTCATGCCGTTTGGTCTAAAGAACGAGGGGGCCACCTACTAAAGGGTCATGGTAACCGTTTTCCACAACTTGATGCATAAAGAGATAGAAGTATATGTAGATGACATGATCATCAAGTCGTGGGGCGAAGGAAACTATGTGGCAAACCTAGAAAGGTTGTTTAGAAGGCTACAAAAATGTTAGTTGAAGTTGAATCCTGAAAAATGTACCTTTGGTGCCACATCAGGGAAGTTGTTGGGGTTCATCATGAGTGAGAAGGGGATCGAGGTTGACCAGAACATGATAATGGTTATTCAAGAGATGCCTACCCCCAAAACTGAAAAAGAGGTGCGGAGTTTCCTAGGCAGGCTCAAGTACAAAGCCTGGTTCATATCCCAATTAACCATTACCTGTGAACCCATTTTTAAGCCATTAAATAAGAATAACCCAAAGAAATGGAATGAAGAATGCTAGGAAGCCTTCAAAAAGATAAAAGATTATCTCTTGAATCCACCACTTTTGGTCCCTCCGATACTAGGGAGGCCGCTCATCTTATACTTAGAAGTATTTGAAAATTCCATGGGTTGTGTTCTAGGGCAACACGATGAGTCTGGAAGAAAAGAGCGAGCCATCTATTACCTAAGCAAGAAGTTCATGGAGTGTGAGTCCAAGCACTCAGAATTGGAGAAAACTTGTTCTGCTTTGGTATATGTGGTGAGCAGGTTGAGATAATACACGTTGTACAACACAACATGGCTAATCTCCAAGATGGACCTGATTAAGTATATCTTTGAAAAACTAGCAGTAACAGGCCGAGTAGCCTGTTAGCAAATGTTATTGACCGAGTATGATATAACCAATGTGACAAGGAAGTCCATTAAATGGAGCGCCATAGCAAATTATTTGGTGAAAAGGGCAGTGGATGACTACCAACCTATGGTGTTTGACTTCCCGAACAAAGACATGGATTTAGTAAACCGAGCAGAAGAAGTTCATACAGGATCAATTATGCTATTTGATGGGGCAGCCAATGTATGGGCAGACGGAATAGGAGCAGTGCTCATTTCCCCAGAAGGTAAAAACACTACATAGTATCGACCAAACTTACTTTTCCTTGCACCAATATCATTGCCGAATATGACGCATACCCATTGGGTTTACAGGCTGCCATACACAGGGGCATTAAAGAGTTGATCGTTAAAGGGGATTCAACTTTGGTGATTCATCAATTGACCGGGGAGTGGGAGAATCGGGATTCAAAGCTAATACCATACTTGGAATACATCTAGGAGTTAATCCAGGAGTTCGACCAGATTAGCTTTTCCCACTTACCAAAAGAAAAAAATTTGATTCTCGATGCCTTTGCCACGCTAGCAGCTTTGATCAAAGTGGAACCGAGAATAGAAATTGAGCCGACTCGTATAAGGATGCAGTCAAAATCGGCCTATTGTGTAGTGACCGACGAAGCCAATGGAAAACCAAGGTTTTATGACATCAAAACACACCTCCAAAAGCAGGAACATCCCGAAGGAACCTCTAACAATGATTGAAAGACGAAAAGAAGACTGGCAATGGGATTCTTTTTGTTGGCTTTTTGAGTCTGATCCCTGTTTTGATGCTGACAAAGCATCTGTATTTTATGTGTGCACTTAGTGTGTCAGCATGTTTACATTTCAATACGGACATAAGATTATGCATTTTAGGCGAACTTCACGCAAAAGAGTAAAGAAGAAAGAAGACATTTGTTCATTTAAATTGTAAATTGCATTTAGGTTTTTTATATTTTGGTTTGTAATAACTGCATACATCCTCAATGATATGACTTAATGCTCAGATAGGCCATATACAGACCTTAGGGTCAGTTGACCGATGTTGGGTTTTTTGGAAAATTAAATAACCCCAGTCGACCGAACCATTTCAATTATAAACACCTCGGTCGACCGAACACTCTACTGGTCAAAAATTCAAAATGTTGACTAAGCCTCAAGCGACTGAACAAAAATGAACGTATCGTCCACAATCAATTGAACCCTAGTCATTGACTTTTTCACTATCCTCGATCGCCCGAACTTATAGTTCAAAATCTCCCCGAGCGACCAAATTGTGAGGTTCTCCAAACCGAACTACTCACCAGGCGACCGAAATCACGAATGATTAGGAAATCGCCTTGGCCTCAGCCTACCAGTAATTGCCCATGTTCAACTGAACCCAAGAATTCACTTTTACTCTTTGTGAGTGTTCGGGTGACCGACCCTAAGGATTGGGTGACCGAACCTCTCAGGTTCATTAAAATTAACTATGGTAATTGGGGTTAATATTTAAATAAACTTTTTCAAAATCCCCAATAGGTCCCCAACGGTCATATTTTTCGGAAAAACTATAAATACTCCTTTCATAACTTAGATTAGCAACTTTGATTAACTTTAAAATTCTCTCAAATATTTTTTTAATCAAAGTTCCCTCATTTCAGTTTCTATTTCAAAAATATTTTATGGGGTAAATTTTATACTCTCCAAACTCTCTTTATTACTCTTTGGAAAATCATTTGAAAGAGAGTATTCATTTTTGATTGGGCATTTATTTTATCAAAATCATTTAACTCTCATAAATTCTTTCATTGTTTTAAAATCATTATTGAGAGTAAATCTTGGTTTCTCTCGATTATTTTCTTGATAAACATTTTCGGAGAAACTTTTTGTAGGCTTTAAGAACTTTGAAGTATTTTATTGCATACTCTATTTAAATCAAAGATCATATACTTTTCTTTTGTGAAAAAAATTCATTTATATATCATACTTAAAGATTGCACAATTATTTTGAAAACATCCTTACTCTACTGAGCATTAATTTTATATCACATTAGAGAGTGCCTTGTAGAGCTTAAATGTGTACATATTTGCTTGTACTTTTAGAAGTATTATCTTGTACAAAAATGGTTTTTAATGTATCAGTTGGGTTTAGCCCGGAATTGAACTGGCGAGTCTTAGCCCCGTAAATGAGACCAGTTTGGTTTAGCCTGAAAATTGAATTGGGGATTCTTAGCCCCCTAAGTGAGACAAGTTGGGTTCAACTTTGTAATTGAGCTGGGGTTTACCTTGCCCCATAAAGAGAGGTTGCAACGGCTTTTGCTCTACTCGTTTAAGTGAGCAGGGATAGTGGAATCCTTGGGGGGTATGCCCAAGGCGAGGACGTAGGCTGGTTTGGTCGAACCTCGATAACAAATATCTTGTGTCACTCTCTTTCTATCTTATTTACTTTTACACTTTAATTTTCATATGTGTATGCTAGTTTACTTACTGCTATTATTATTTATATGCACACATTTGGGTTAAATGAGATATGTTGCACGTGTTTGTTTGAACGTATAGTTTCATCATTTTTCATACACGCTATTATATTGAATGAAATATGAACTGAAGTAAATTGGTATAAATGTTTAATTTAGCCGAAATATTTTAAAAACCCAATTCATCTCCCCTATTGGGATCACACCAATTCCAACACTTTTTGGATGGAGAAGGGATCTACAAGAGGAACATGATATGACCCTCCTATGATGCGTAGAGGTGCGGGAAGCGAGGCAAACTATGCAAGAGGTCCACAAGGGTGTTTGCGACGCCCATGCCGGAGGCCACTCATTTGCCCAAAAAATCCTTAGAAGCGAGTACTATTAGATGACCATGGAAAGAGATTGTATGAAATATGTTCAAAAGTGCCCAAAGGCTAGCAACGAACATCAATTCATTCTCGTGGCAATTAACTATTTCACCAAGTGGGTAGAAGCTGCATCATATGCTAGTGTCACTTAGAATGTCATCAATCATTTCATAAAGAGGGAATTAATCTGCAGGTACAGAATCTCGGAAAGAATAATCTCAGATAATCCCAAGAACCTAAATAACAAAGTGATGACAAGGTTGTGCAATTAGTTCAAGGTAAGGCATCATAACTCATCTCCCTATAGGAAACATATGAATGGGGCAGTTGAAGCAGCTAATAAAAACATAAAAAACATCTTGGAGAAGATGACTGAAACTTATAAAGATTGGCATGAGAAGCTCCCTTTCTATTTGATGGCTTACAAAACCACGGTTTGAACCTCAATAGGGGCTACCCCTGTCTATTTGGTGTATGGAACGGAGGTCGTAATCCCAATAGAAGTTGAGATTCCCTCTCTGAGAGTCCTGAAGGAGACAGAATTGACCGATGTCGAATGTGTATAGTCCAGATATGATCAGTGGAACTTAATTGAAGAAAAAAGAATGGCCACCATAGCTCACTGACAATTGTACCAAAGGAGAGTGATGAGAGCATTCAACAAGAAAGTGCGATCCCGACAGTTTCAAGAGGGGGACTTGGTATTGAAAAAGATTCTGCCAATTCATACAGAACCGCGCGGCAAGTGGATGACCAATTATGAAGGACCTTATGTGGTAAAGAAGGCATTCCCAGGTGATGCCTTGTTATTAGAAGATTTGGATGGGACCAACCTCATGCACCCCATCAATTCTGAGGCTGTAAAAAATTCTTTTTCTTAAAAGCCTTTGTAAACTCTAAAAAAGAAGTTAATACAATGTCTATGATGTTTTCCGTGGATCCATGTCATCTCATGTTTTGATTGAATGATTGATGGCCATCTTTGGCCAATCAGTTTCCCATAAAAAACCAAACAACGATGTATCACTTGCTAACCAAGTTGTGCTTGAATGTTAAACCATTTTTTTTTTCTAAAAAGTCATTTTCCAAAATATAACCAGGGTTGAGTTTCAAGGGTTCGACAAATTGTGAGAGACAACTACTAAATTCCAAAGTGACGATAGGCCATCTTTCTGCTACCTATAAAGCTCAAAGACAAACCCTTTGCCAGCCCTCTTGAGCTTGAAAATTCAATTTTTGACCTAACCGTAGAATGATCACACCCCACATTGGGTCAGTTTTAAAAGGATTAATCCCAAAATTAGTCTTAAAGGAATGTGAAAATACGATTCCTCCATGAAAGAAAAAGCAAAAAGCACAACAAAAAAAGAAGAAAATGAAAAAAAAGGGAACATGCTTCAAATGTGATCTTTGACCGTTGATTGCCCTTTATAAGTTTAGCAAAACTTGAGCCTTAATGTACCCTTTTCTTCTTCAACCAATGCCTCGACCTACGTTACAGTCCTACTCAAAGTCCTGAGCAGATTGGTGCATACATTGTTGTATCAAATGGTTTGTCAGACTTAATGATTGAGTCTGAACTATGTAATGACCTGATCCTGAAAAGGTATGTAGGCAGCTTGTCCAAGTGGCAAGTTTGGTCAATACTTTGCAAATGCTTCACAACAAATTGGGGTAAAAGATACCATTTAGGGAAGGGAATTTTGAGCCTCGATTTTTTTATTTTTTTGAAAACCTATATCCCGAGGCCTACGTTTCATCCCGAGTCTAAAAGATCATCTCACGATCAAAACATAAGCGAAGACCATGGAAAAGCACTTAGATAAGAGAGAGTCCCATTTGATTTTTATACAAGAGGATTGCTCGAGTGAAACTGGGGCAGTTTGTGAAAAAAAGGGGAGGTCAAGTATTCTATGGTTTAGTTTGATGAATTAACATCAACCTCAATTAACTTGGTGATATGGGTGTAAGTTCTTTCCTTTCCCAAAAATAGCACTCGCAAATGGTAAAATATTCTTTGCACATATTGACCTCTTGATTTAACAAAGTAATGACATGAATGCATGACCATTTCCAAAACATTTTTGCTTCGAGGAACGAGGTATAGTCAAGAGAGCCATAAGCGCCAATCACATTCACCAAGGAAAAGGAATGGGTAATATCGCCCATATCAGTGGTCGAAGACCGAAATTGAGGTAGTCTTTGAATTTCGTTGGAACAAGTTTGGAAATTTTCACAAAGATTGAAAGTATGGCTAGAACCAGTAAAATTGGGGCAGTTTTTGTGTTGAAAACATAGCCAAGATGAGTGGCAAGTAAACACTGGGGTAGATATCAAGGCAAGTTTCAAAGGAACTGATTCGCAGGTGGATTCCATGTTAAGACAGTTCAGGTGCCTCCGCATCTAATTGAAACATAGCCAGGATCAATGGTGAGTAGACACTGGTGGTAGACTTCAAGTGTCTGTCTAAATTTGAAACATAGCCCAAATCAGTGGCGAGTAGACATTGGGGCAGATTTCGAGCGACTATTGGAATTCAAAACATGGACAGGATCAGCTGTAATTTGGAAATTGAAAGCAAGACCGAGGTCAATAACAAAAAATGTAACTGGGATAGTTCAGTAGAACCCATTTAGGTGCCTTCTTAGCAGAGTGGAATTTGACCAAGATCAAAGGCTGGGTTACTGGCCACAGCACGCGGGGAAAACGGATTCATGCATTATCATGCATTTCATACAAGCACATCACCTTAATATGAATACACCCGCACTAAGGCACCACAAATAGTAACATGTATACACACAGCAACAAAGCACCATTCATACCAGTCCCATGGAATAAGCTTCCAAATAATCACTCGACATACTTGACTGAGCATTCCCTGGAAACTGGGGTAGTTAACCCCAAGCACGCAATGATATATCTAGAAACTGGGGCAGTTGACCCCAAGGATAAACTAAACCAAGCATTTATTTGGGATTTCAGGGCTATGCATCCAATTGATCATCCCCAATGGAGTAACTTTTTCAGGAACTCTGATCCTTACACTTGAGGAAATTTTCCAAAACGATCTTAGGGCCATACACCCAATTGACCATCCTCAATGGAATAACCATTTTAAAAAAATACTCATTTTCTTGTGCCCAATTGATCATCCCTAGTGGATCAACCATTTTTCAAAAATACACATTTTCCAAAATATCTCAGCATCTCGTGCCTGATTGATCATCCCTAGCAAATCAACTACGTCTCAAACCTAAAAACTCATTTTCCAAAGAATCTATGGGTAACCAGTCCTAAAAAACTCACCCAAGTAATCTTGTATCACTTATGGTTTCATCCAGAATCCTTTTTAATGCGCTAGCCTGGAGTTTCATCCAATGCATGACATCCTCTTCGATGCGCTAGCTCGGATCTTCATTTGACACACAACAATCTCTTGATGCGCTAGATTGGATCTTCATCTAATGCACGACATCCTTTTTGATGCGCTAGCTCAGATTTTCATCCGATGCATGACATCCTCTTTGATGTGCTATCTTGGATCTTTATCCGATGCATGACATCCTCTTAATGCACTAGCTCGAATCTTCATCCAATGCACATCATCTTCTTTGATGTGCTAGCTTAGATTTTCATCCGATGCGCGACATCCTCTCCGATGCGCTAGCTCGGATCTTTATCCGATGCATGGCATCCCCTTTGATGTGCTAGCTCGAATTTTCATCTAATGCACAACATCCCCTTTGATGCGTTAGCTTGGATCTTCTTCCGATGCACGACATCCTCTTGATGCATTAGCTCGGATCTTCATCTGATGCATGACATCCCCTTTGATGCGCTAGCTCAGATCTTCATCCAATTCACAACGTCCTCCCCGATGCGCTAGCTCGGATCTTTATCTGACGCACGACATCCCCGTTGATGCATTATATCAGATCTTCATCCGATGCACGACATCCCCTTTGATACGCTAGCTCAGATCTTCATCCAATGCACGACATCCTCTCTGATGCACTAGCTTGGATCTTCATCCAATGCACGACATCCCCTTTGATGTGCTAGCTCAAATTTTCATTTGATTCACGACATCCCCTTCGATGCGCTAGCTCGGATCTTTGTCCAATGCACGAGATCCTCTCCAATGCGCTAACTTGGATCTTCATCCCATGCACGACATCCCCTTTGATGCGCTAGCTTGGATCTTCATCCGATGCGCGACATCCTCCCCAATGCACTAGCTCGGACCTTCATCTAATGCACGGCATCCTCTTTGATGTGCTATCTCGGATCTTCATCTAATGCACGACATCCTCTCTGACGCACTACGACTCAAATCATCACATATGACGCAAGCCACAATCCACACCTTGCTAATCATTTAGGCTGGGTCCTTTTGATTTTAACCAGTTTATGTTTAAATTCTCTTAGTTGCAAAATTAATCTCTTTCATTGGTCTAGGTCCTCTTGAAAAAAAAAAAAAAGAAACCCACCAATCATCAACTCCTTAGAGAAAATTGTGGCATTATTATTTTTCCCAATCTACTCTTCGATTCGAGAAGCGTTGAGTAGTCGAGTGGCCTGGTCAAAATACGTGTTTTTTATCTTTGCAGTCTTGTTGCTTCAAATAACGTAAGAGAGTACCTACTGTTACTTTGAAGCAACAAAACCTACAAAGAGAGGTAGCTGTAGACACCCCAATTTTAACTAAGCCCCTATCACAAGAAAATCCAGTGTAATAAAATCTGGCTTATAGTCCTGAACAATTAAGACCCTAAGCTCACAATGGAGTCCTTTTGATATCAGAAAATCAAGTCCATTAAAAATGACACTGAGTTTTGAGGTTTCAAAATAGAGTCTCTTAGTTTGAGTCCTTTTTATTTTAACCAGTTTTCAAGATTAGTCCAGTTGCAAAGTTAATATGTTTTAAAGTTTAGCCGAGGCCCTATAACGAGTCTTTCTTAATCATAGTCTGAGCTTGTCTAATTTCTAATTAAATTAAATTTTGAAATTGAGTTAGGATTAGGTTTTTTTTTGGGAATCAGGTGCTATGTTCAAGAGGTTAGTTTTCATAAAATCAGGAAATGTTTGTGCAAATGGGTCAACTTTGAAGTCAAAATTGAAATGCACTTTATTAAGGGGGGGGGGGGGCATGTGCAATAGATGTACACGCAGGAGTTTTACAATAGGAGGACATAAAAGTAAAATGGCATACATACATTGAAAAGGGTACGTGAAACGTGTACAAGTAGTGGGTGCAGTACAAGGAGGGGTGGGGGTACATCCAATTACACAAGTTTACAAAACAAATCAAGTGCATAAGCTTGTACAGATAATAGTCGCAGGGGAAACAACCTGGGGGTGCATACATGCAAAAATTACAATAAATGAAATGATTAAATACAATAAGACAGATGCTATGCCCTCCAATCCAGAGCTGCCACCTGGATCACCAAGCTCACCTGCGCACAAGAAGCATCAAAGGCAGTTAAATGAAATTAAAAAAAATTATAAATAAGAAATAAAATGCAAAGAATTTCACATGTGCATTCGGTTAAAGGACATCAAAGTAAAATGACATACATACATTGAAAAGGATACAAGAGACGTGTACAAGTAGTGGGTGCAGTACAAGGAGGGGTGAGGGTACATCCAATTACACGAGTTTACAAATCAAATCAAGTGCATAAGCTTGTACAAATAATAGTTACAGGGGAAACAACCTGAGTGTACATACATGCAAAAATTACAATAAATGAAAATGATAAAATACAATAAGACAGATGCTATGCCCTCCAATCTTGAGCAGCCACCAAGATCACCAAGCTCACATGCGCACAAGAAGCATCAAAGGAAGTTGAATGAAATTCAAAAAAATAATAAATAAGAAATAAAATGTAGAGAATTTCACATGTGCATTCGGTTAAAGGAAATTATTCCCTGCTAGGTGGAGGGGAATTCTATTGAAGGGGTAATTCTAGAGCCAAATTGAGCCCTGAGACTCTCTATAAATAGGGTGTCTCATATTGTAGCTAGACACCCATGAAGAGAAGCAACAATACCCTACCAGAATTAAGAGAAGAGTGAGTTAGAGAAGGGTGTTTTCGAGAGGGAGCAATTAAGAAAAGAGAGGAAACTCTGCTGAATTGTAGAGCCGGGAAGAAGAGGAGAAGAAGGAAGCTGTAGAGAAAAGCTCTGCAGTATTTAGTGTAGAGAGCAGAGGACTTTGAAGAAGTCAGAGCATAGAAGGCAGACGAATTTTGGCCAATCAACCCAAACAGATTCAGAGCAAGGAGAAATAAAGAAGGAGGAGTGAGAAGAGGAAGGTACCATCTAAAACCCTCCGGAATCTTTCAATTCTTGTGTTGATTATGAAATATGTGTGAAGTGAGTGCAGATACCCCCTCTCGGTGTTTTGGTTCTAATTTGGACATGAACTTAGGCTCTCTGAAGTTCCAAACCCGAATCCTAAACACCAACCCGAGTTCTATTTAGACTTAGACCTTGGCCCGAACCATGAACTTGAACCTAAGTTTGGGTCCAAACCATTTGAACCAGCCCAACTCCCAGTTTTAAATAAACCTGGCCCAACTCTTGTTTTTAAACTAAAAGCTCACAGCCTATTTGTTCTAAACCCTAACCTTGGGCCTTTGTTTTAAAATCTAACACTGGGCCTCGTTTTTTAAAATCACCTGAGACCTAAGTTTTAAAATACCCCAAACCCTTTTTTTTTTTTTTTTCAAAAAAAAAAAAAAAAAAACCACAAGCCCAAATCCTCTTTTAAAAACCAACCCATTTCATTTCTACCCAAAGCGCAAAAGCCATTTGTAAATCCAACCGGCCCGTTTTTAAATTTAACCCGAGGCCCAAGTTTTGAAAACTAGCCCATTCATTTTTACTCAAAGCCCAAAAGCCATTTGTAAATCCATTTGGTCCATTTTTAAATCTAATTCAAGGCCCAAGTTCTAAAATACCCAAAACCCATTTCTTTAAACCAAAAAAAAATTCCTCAGGCCCAAGTTTAAAAAACTAGCCCATTTGGAGCCCCCACTTATGCAAACCCCAAAGCCCACACGTGACCCAAGCACATGACAGAGTCCATGTGGCTCACTCTGGACAATTTGAGTTCACCTGACCCACTGGGTTGACTCGCCGGACACTACTCATCTAAGTCAACCTTCCACCACTCCTTGGGCGAAGATGAGGCAACTCGTCTTCATCGCTAACCTCGAAACCTAATCCCAACCCTGAAACCTGCAACTTAACACACAAACAACAGTATTCGCGATTTACATCACACATACACACATATCAAGAAACAAAAATCACAGAAGCAACCATTATTTGAATCACATAAGAATAAGAATAATAATAATAAAAGGAGAAAGGTTCAGAAATGCTTAGCTTCTGGTCTTTTCGAACCCTTTTTAGGTCTAGGGTCAAACCTGTCTCTGCCTGGTTCCATATGCTTGAAACATGAGAAAACTAGGAACTTCAGAGAGAATTTGAGAGAGAAAAGGGATCTTGGGGTTTCCGTTCATATGAGCTTTTAAGGAAAGAAGAGGGATGAAAGGCTTTGTGGAAGACAGAGAGCTGGTAGATTGGGTTTTCATGCATTGCATCTCAGAGAGTTTATGGATCTAGGGTTTTCACTCTTGAAGAGAGAAAGCCTAGAGGTGAGAGATAAGAGGGGAGGCGCGAGCTTGTGAACTAAGAGAGTTGTAGGTTGCAGAGAGCAGAAAAGCTGGGAGCTAGGGTTTCTTGCTTAGGGTTTTAGAGGGTTTCTTTACTCAGAAGGAGAGTCTCAGAAACCCTAGGGTTTTTGGGTGACTCAAACAACAAAGAAGGGGAAGGAGAGAGAGAGAGAGAGAGAGAGAGAGAGAGAGAGAGAGAGAGAGAGAGAGAGAGAGAGAGAGAGAGAGAGAGAGAGAGAGAGAGTAAGAATGAGGGAGAAAGAAAAAATTGAAGTTTAAGTATCATCTGCCTAGGAACTGTGTGTGTGTGTGTGTGTGTGTGTGTGTGTGTGAGAGAGAGAGAGAGAGAGAGAGTGAGAATAAGGGAGAAATAAAAAATTGGAGTTTAAGTATCATCTGCCTAGGAACTGTAAGATGTCAACATGTGGAACCAGAGTAGCAAAATTGGAGTTTAAGTATCATCTGCCTAGGAACCATAAGATGTCAGCACGTGGAACCACAGTAGCCCTAGGATCAAACTTATGCACGACTAGATCTTGACCATTCCTCTGGTGTTAGTGTTGAATGCCTTGGATGAAGACACGTGGGCGATCTGCATGCTCTCTACCACAACCGTTGGATCACTACAGTGAATCAACGGTTATCATCATCCCGTGTTAGAAGCAATAATTGCGACTCTTTCTCCTGTGTATGCGCATCTATTGTCACACCCTGAACCCAAAAATGGGACTTAGCGGTGAATATAGTAAACTAACCTATCCCTGTATCATAAAAATCATCCACAAATACAGTACAAAGGATGAGGGTTTGACCCCGTGGGGTTCCTAGGCACCCTATACACATCCAAACACAACCATATACGTAGCGGAAAAAGGTCATTCTACATACATATGCAGTACCATACCAGAGTCTATACAAGAGCGGAAACAAGGCTATATCAAAAATGTACACACGGGTGTCCAGTACAACTCAAAATGGCAACCCACCAAAACATAGTCCTAGCACGTACCCAAGTGCTAACCGCAGTACACCAGCCACTACGCTCCCTACACTAGGACGCTAGTTTCAGTTACTCGAAAGAGCTGTAAAAATGTACATACAGTATAGGTGAGACACCTCTCAGTAAAGAAGAACAGAGGTTATATCGGTGTGTGGCATTTGAGTGTTATCATGATGCAACATACACGCAGTTAAATGTAATCCAGTACTAATTTCACACAGTGCACACACACACACACACACACACACACACACACACAAGATCAGCAAACTCGGTGTCATCACACCCATCGGCCCCACGCCGGCCCGCGACATATGGCATTAGCCTGTAGCCAACCCGCGTAACATGACACCACCGGCACATGGCTAGTCCCCGACTCCCATGGCATTGTACCGGTGCTAACTAGTGGATCCACACCCTTTGGCCTGATCTACCGGAATAGGCTCACACCCTCGGATATAGAGCTGGACCTCTGCCAATCTATGGCTAGCGATTTCATATGCCCTCAGATATAGAGTCGGACACTCTCAGTACTTGGAACAATTCAAAACCGCGTTCTTAAAAGCATTTCAACATATCACACACACATGCATGCTCATATAACCAAACAAACCACACCCATTTGGTAATTTAAAATCATGATTTTCCAAACATATATAGTTTAAACAAGTCAAGGCACGACCATTCCTATAACACAGTATAAATCAACATATACGCCCGGTTTTCAACAAAACCAGGGATGCAGCCCGCCGCCCCCTTTTCCCAAAATTGTAATCATGAAAAACTCATAGTTTTCACCGTCAGATCCCCCTAAATGAGTAGCCAAAACACACACAGGACCGTGAACCACAGTTCCACCAAGTCTGATTTCAAAAATAGCTGATATAAACACAATTCCCCTTACCTTTTCCCCGAATAGCAAATCCCAAACTCTAAGGCCCCTAAACAGTGAACCGAGTTCCAAAACCTACAATCCACAGTATAGAAGATACTCACAACACTATTCTCTACTAAACTACCGGATCATAATTAAAAATCGAGACTTACATCGATTTTACGCCAAAACCCAAAAATCTCCAAAACGGGATTCCGATCCGTAGAACTTGTAGAGAATCCTTCCACGATCCTTGTGGTAACTTTAGATTTACGATTCTCGCGACAAACAACAAAGAAATATAGAGAGATAGAGAGTAGGGAGAGTTCTAGAGAGAGAGAGAGAGAGAGAAAAAGAGATAGAATTTAGTTTTCTTAGTTGAGAAGTAAAGAGATTTGATATTTATAGCCCTTTGACTCGGGCATCCTCGTCGACGAAATGGTGTCCTCATCAACGAGGTCATATAGACAATTCGTTGACGAGAGGATGGATTCGTTGACGAATCCTAATATCATCGTTTTCCCAAAATCTCTCAGCTTCTCCTCGTCGATGAGCCTTTGAACTTCGTCGACGAGAGATACAAGGCATTCGTTAACAAACTCTGGCTTCGTCGATGAAGCCTGCTCAAATTCCCATTTTACCCCTCTCTTATTTATTTAACCCATATATCACGATTCGGGTTCTTACAACCTCCCCTCCTTACAAAAATTTCGTCCTTGAAATTTGCTATCTCTCGCATGCAAACTCCTTCATACAATCGAACACACCACTCTAGAAGCAACTGGCGACTACTACAGCGTAACCCCATCATGCACGTACACATACATACCCTCACTTATGATGGAGGAAGACCGTGGTTACATATACAACTATCTCAGAAGTTCACAATACACACACACTCCCGATGACTAACCACCTATCCCAACCCAAAGTAGGATAACGTACAAGTGGTCAAAACAACTGTGGATACTTCTGGGGTATTTCCGTTTCTAGTTCCCAAGAAGCTTCCTCAACCTCGTCGTTTCGCCACAATACTTTCACTAATAGTATATCCTTGGTATGAAGCTTCTGAACTCTACGATCCAGAAGCTGAACAGGTATCTCCTTATACGCTAAAGTATCCACAATTTCCAACTCATTATAACTGATAACATGTGATGGATCTAGCACGTACCTCCTCAACATGGATACGTGAAACACATCATGGACCTTTGAGAGTGCTGGGGGTAGTACAATCCTGTAGGCTACTGAACCCATTCGCTCAAGTACCTCGAATGGTCCGATGTACCTTGGGCTCAACTTGCCCTTCTTCCCAAATCTCATCACCCCTTTCATTGGAGCAATACGCAGAAATACCTTACCCCCTACCTTGAACTCTAAATCACGGCGGTGAACATCTGCATAACTCTTCTGCCGACTCTGAGCTGATTTAATCCTCTCCTGGATCAAACCCACCTTCTCAGACGCTTGCTGCACAAGTTCAGGTCCTAACACCTGACCTTCACTGACCTCATCCCAATACAAAGGAGGTCAACACCTCCGACCATACAAAGTCTCGAACGGTGCCATCCCGATACTAGCCTGGAAGCTGTTATTTTAAGCGAACTCTACTAGTGGCATAAATTGTATCCAACTACCACCGAAATCTAATACACAAGCTCGCAACATATCTTCCAAGATCTGTTTCGTCCTCTCCGACTGTCCATCAGTCTGGGGGTGGAATGTTGTACTGAAAGCAAGCTTTATCCCTAGTGCCTCCTGCAAACTCATCTAGAATCGAGAAGTAAACCATGGGTCTCGATTTGACACAATAGACATTGGTACTCCATGCATTCTCACAACCTCATGCATACATATCTTCTAACCTACTCTAAGGATAGCCAACTTTCATCGGTATGAAATGAGCAGATTTCATCAATCTATCCACGATCACCCAAATAGCATTCTGCCCGTGAAGTGCTGGTGACAATCTGGTTACAAAATTCATGGAAATATGCTCCCATTTCCACACCAAAATATGCAAAGGCTGCAACGGCCCTGCTAGTCTTTGATGTTCAGATTTCACCTGCTGACACGTTAGATACTGCTCCATGAACTGAGCAATCTGTCTCTTCATACCAGACCACCAAAAGGTCTCACGCACGTCACGATACATCTTTGTACTACCTGGATGTACCGTATATAACGAGCGATGCGCTTCCTCCAGAATCGTCTTTCTGATCTCATCGTCGTTCGGAACACATAACTTGGTCCCAAGCCTCAACACACCTCTTTCAGAGATGTTAAACTCTGTAGCTAGTCCCTACTGCACTTTTCCCACAATCTCAGCTAACTCCGCATCATTAGCTTGCGTGGCTTTAATACGTTCAAACAAGGTCTCCTGGATCACCAAGCTAGCAATGAAAGCCTGATGATCACCAGACACCAACTCCACAACAAGGCTTTCCAGATCCCGCTAAATATGATGTTGAGCTAGAACTATAGATACGGTTGCATATTCTGACTTCCGACTCAACGCATTCGCTACCACATTAGCCTCCTGGAGTGATAAATGATCGTGCAATCGTAGTGCTTGATCAACTCTAGCCACCACCTCTGCCTCATATTCAACTCCTACTGCGTGAAAAAGTACCTAAGACTTTTGTGGTCAGTGAAAATCTCACACTGAACACCGTATAGGTAGTGTCGCCAGATCTTGAGGGCATAAACTACAGCAACCAATTCCAGATCATGCATAAGGTAATTCTTCTCATACTCCTTAAGTTGTCGAGAAGCATATGCTACTACCTTACCCTGTTGCATAAGCACACATCCCAAACCCTTCAGAGACGCATCGCTATAAATCACAAACCCACCATCCCCCGAAGGAATGGTCAAAACTGGAGTAGTAACCAGCCGGTGCTTCAACTCCTGAAAGCACTGCTCGCAATCACTAGTCCACTCGAACTGTATTCCTTTCCTGGTCAATTGAGTCAGATGCCCAAACAGTTTAGAAAATCCCTCCATGAACCGAAGATAGTAACCCGCCGGTCCTAGAAAACTCTGAACCTCCTACACATTCTTCGGTCTTACCCAGTCAACCACCACTTCAATCTTGTTAGGATCAACTAATATACCATCACCAGTAACCACTTGGCCTAAGAATGCAATCTGACTCAACCAGAATTCACACTTCTTCAGTTTAGCATACAACTTTTTCTCCCGCAGAATCTATAGTACTAATCTTAGATGATTATCGTACTCTTCCTTACTCCTCGAGTATACCATAATGTCATCAATGAACACCACCACGAACCAATCTAGGTACTCATGGAAAACCCTGTTTATCAGATCCATGAACACCGTCGGAGCATTCGTCAACCCAAATGGCATGACCAAGAACTTGTAGTAGCCGTATCTGGTTCGGAAAGCTGTCTTCGCTACATCCTCAGCTCTAACCCTCACCTGATGACATCCTGACCGCAAGTCGATCTTAGAGAAGACTTGCGTCCCCTACAACTGGTCAAAGAGATCATCTATACGAGGTAAAGGATAGTGATTCTTCCCCGTTACCTTGTTAATCTCACAGTAATCAATGCAAATCCGCATCGACCCATCCTTCTTCTTCACAAATAATACTAGAGCTCCCCAAGGCGAAACACTAGGTCGAATGAAACCCCTATCCAGTAATTCCTGCAAATACTCCTTTAACTCTCGAAGTTCTGCTGGAGCTATCCGGTATGGAGCTTTAAAGATCGGCCCCTTACCAGGCAGCAACTCTATAGCGAACTCCACTTCTCGATCTAGAGGTAAACTAAGTAAATCATCTAGAAACACATCTGGGGACTCACTGACTACTCGAATATCCTTGAGTCTCAACTCATCCCGCGGCAGTTGTTGCACACAAGCTAGGTACCCCTTACATCCGTCCAAAGGTAACCTTCTCACCTGTAGTGCCGACAGAATCTGTGGCGCTAGACGCACACATGATCCCATAAATTCATACTCCTACTCCCTAGGGGGTGTGGACACTACTACCTTCCTACGACAATCGATCACAGCATAACTGGAGAACAACAAATCCATCCCCAGAATAACATCGAACCCCGACATGTCGTATACCACAAGATTCGCCAGTAGCAGCTCTCCTTGAATTACCACTGGGCAATCTTCTAACATCCTTCTACAGAATGATACACTCCCAGATGGTGTAGTAACAGCTAACAACTCGTTCATGTCTTGGGTCTCAACCCCACATCGTTGAACAAAATTCATAGATATAAAAGAATGGGTTGCACCCGAATAAAACAAAATAGAAGCCTTATTTGAAAGCAATAATAAGGTACCTGTCAGTACGTTCATTGCATGCTCAGCATCCCCTTGAGTAAGAGAGTATACTCTGGACGGAGCTGTATTCGTCTGAACGGTCCCCCGAGGTATCTGACTGCTCCCCCGATTCACACTAGATGCAGGAACATCTCGCTTCGGCGCATGACAATCACGAAACATGTGACCTTACTAGCCACAGTTGTAACAATTACCCCCAAATGATCGGCACTCACCCTCGTGCCATTTGTGGCATCTGGTACAACGTCGACTAGTCAGGCTCATCTGAGTACCCTGGTGCTCAGTATTCTGATGATAGCTCGAGCCCTTGATCCCTGATGAGATCCTGTATGAGAACCAAAAGGTACTGTCCTCTTCTTTGATTCCTGATCCACCTCATCCTCTCGGATACCAGTCTCAATCACCTTGGCTTTATCCACCAACACTGAGAACTCGCGAATCAGAAGCATACCCACTAACCTATGGATATCCTTCCTTAAGCCCATCTCAAACCTCCGAGTATTCTCATACTCACTCAATATCAAACACGATGCAAATCGGGACAGTTCTATATATCGAGCCACATACCCCTGCACCATCATACTTCCTTCAGTCAGAGTAGAAAACTCATCCGCCTTCGCATCATGTACTAAAGCTGGGAAGTATCTGTCAAAGAACACCTCCTTGAAACGGCTCCACGTCATCTCCTCAGGACCACCCCTCTGCTTCTCCAGCAGATTCACTATAGTCCACCATCAACCTGCCTCACCAGATAGCTGGAAGGTAGTATAGAGGACTCGCTGCCTATTCATGCAGTGCAGGACCTCCAAGATCCTCTCAGTCTTCTCCACCCAATCCTTTGCTATCGTCAAGCCAGGTCCCCCAGAGAACATCGGACGATGCATGCGTGTGAACAACTCAATGGTGCACCCCGCAGGAATAGGAGAGTGCTCGCGTCTCCTCACACTTCGCTTGATCTCCCGTAACACCTGCCTCGTCAAACCTCAAGGCACAGAAGGAGACTCATCACTCGCAGTCTCTTCAGAGCCACTTCCCAGGTCATTATCCTTGGGCTCCATTCTGCATCACAATGGAAATCTATCAGTACCTTTATAACTTGTACCGACATATAGTTAACACAATTATCAATCCCTACTCATTTTAACTATTCCTGCCATGTCTAGGTCTGTCCTATCACACCAACACGAAAGTCATCAATGATCTGCCCTACTTTTACTAGAATCGTCATTCCGGGAAAAACACGAAATACCATCAAAAAATCTCGGTCTAACAACCGAACAACCCTCAACCAACTCTACCAATATCCAATATCCTACACTCTGGTATGCACTCACAGCTAAGCCTAACCAAGTCTACAAGACTTAACAACCTGGTTAGCTCTGATACCAAGTTGCACGCCCTGAACCCAAAAATGGGACCCAGGGGTGAATATAGTAACCTAACCTGTCCCTATATCATACAAATCATCCACAGATACAGTACAAAGGATGAGGGTCTGACCCCGTGGGGTTCCCAGGAACCCTATACACATTCAAACGTAACCATATACGCAGCGAAAAAAGGTCATTCTACACACATATGCAGTACCACACCATAATCTATACAAGAGCAGAAATAAGGCTGTATCAAAAATGTACACACGGGTGTCCAATACAACTCAAAATGGCAACCCATCAAAACACAGTCCTAGCACTTACCCAAGCACTAACCACAGTACACCTACCACTACGCTCCCTACACCAGGACGCTAGTTCCAGTTACTTGAAGGACCAGTAAAAATGTACGTACAGTAGGGCTGAGACACCGCTTAGTAAGGAAGAACACATGTTATATCGGTGTGTGGCATTTGAGTGTTATCATGATTCAACATACACGTAGTTAAATGCAGTCTAGTACTAAGTTCACACATTGCATACATGCACACATACACATGATCAGCAAACCCAGTGTCGTCACACCCATTGGCCCGAAGCCGGCTCGCGACACATGGCGTTAGCATGTAGCCAACCCGCGTAACACGACACCACCGACAATTGGCTAGTCCCCGACTCCCATGGTATCGTACCGGCACTAACTAGTGGATCCACACCCTTTGGCCTGATCTGCCGGAATAGGCTCACGCCCTCGGATATAGAGCTGGACCTCTGCCAATCTATGGCCAGCGATTTCATACGCCCTTGGATATAGAGTCGGACACTCTCAGTACCTAGAACAATTCGGAACTACGTTCCTACTAGCATTTCAACATATCACACACACATGCATGCTCATATAACCAAACAAACCACACCCATTTGGTAATTTAAAATCATGGTTTTCCAAACAGATATAGTTTAAACAAGTCAAGGCACGACCATCCCTATAACACAGTATAAATTAACATATACACTTGATTTTCAACAAAACCAGGGATGCAGCCCGTTGCCCCCTTTTCCCAAAATCGTAATCATGAAAAACCCATAGTTTTCCCCATTAGATCCCCCCAAATGAGTAGCCAAAACACACACAGGATCGTGAACCACAGTTCCATGGAGTCCGATTTCAAAAATAGCTGATATAAACACAATTCCCCTTACTTTTTCCTCGAATAACAAATCTCAAACTCTAAGGCCCCTAAACAGCGAACCGAGTTCCAAAACCTACAATCAACAGTACAGAAGATACTCACAACACTGTTCTCTACTAAACTACTGGATTATAATTGAAAACTAAGCCTTACCTCTATTTTATGCCACAACCCGAAAATCTCCAAAACGGGATTCCGATCCTCATGGTAACTTTAGATTTACAATTATCGCGATGAACGGCGAAGAAATCTAGAGAGATAGAGAGTAAGAAGAGTTCTAGAGAGAGAGAGAGATAGATAGAATTTAGTTTTCTTAGTTGAGAAGTAAAGAGAATTGATATTTATAGCCTTTTGATTCGGGCATCCTCGTTGACGAAATGGTGTCCTCGTCGACGAGGTCATATAGATAACTTGTCGATGAAAGGATGGATTCGTTGACGAATCCTGATATCACCATTTTTTCGAAATCTCTTAGCTTTTCCTCATCAACGAGCCTCTAAACTTCGTCGACGAGAGACACAAGGCCTTTGTCGACGAACTCTGACTTCGTCGACGAAGCCTGTTCAAATTCCCATTTTACCTCTCTCTTATTTATTTAACCCATATATCACGATTTAGGTTCTTACACCTGTCCCATTCACCTACCACACGACACGTGGCTATGCTGTCCCCCACACTTGTATAAGCATGCAAGCTTCATCTTAGTCGTTGGGCTCGCGCCCTTAGTAGACGATTGGGATCAAGCCACCCTGCGGGTCCTCACCCACGTGCACCCTCACTCGTAGCCAACCACGTGGCACACATAGTCTTGACCCGGACCTTAAACCGGTCTTCCCTCGAACCGGTCAAAGTTGATTGGTTTACCCCTTGAACCAGTATTTTTTGGTTTTCTTTATTTTATTTTATTTTATTTAAATACCTAAATAGTTAATTTAAAAATCCACAAAAACTACAAAAATGTCAAAAAAATCACAAAAGAAATCAAAAAATTCAAGATAAAAATCTAAAAAATATTTTTTACTTAACTTTTATTGTTTTTTTCTTAATTGTCTATGTGTTATTTCAATTTAAAAAAAATCACAAGTAATATTTTTGAGATCAAAATTGCTTTATACTTGGATAAATTAGTTAAAAATTCAGAAAATTCATAGGAAGGTATGAAAAAATATTTTTGAGTTGGAAAACTCATCTTTTTAAAATTTCCATCCCCAAATAAATTCAAAATCTCTTGGAACATCATTTTCATACTTATAAAAAACCCTACAAGTTTCAAAAACCCCAGGAGAGTATTTCGTACCGAATTTTCTTGATCTTCCGATCCTAATGATTTAAAAGGGAGGCATGAGCTCTTCGAAGTGCAATATGCCTTGGTTTTGAGGGAATATCTGTACAGTATTCATTTTTGTGCATTGCTTTACACTTTTTGAAAGGGAGAAATTTTGAAGGCTTATTAAGTTTAATTTATGATATAATTTTCATTTAATTTGGTACCGTTCGTAAGAACGAGCGTGTAGGGGGTGCTAATACTTTCCCCTCACGTAACCGAACTCCCAAACTCGACTCTAGTAATGCAGATCGATTCTACCCTTAATTGGGTAGTAACCATATGTTCTAACCACACTCCAAAAGGTTAGTGACGACTCCACACACCGTGTTTTTCCACAAAAAAAATTATTTTTAAAATCACACCATTTTCTCGTCCCAAGTTCGCATTCGAGCATGTCGCGACAACCAAGACTTATTTTTGAATATAAACAGGTGTCAATTATTGAAAACTCGGGACTTAAGGACTTAATTTTGAAAAGGACTCATTTGATCCTCCTATTCTCGGGAATAAGGTTAACTTCAATTACGCTGGGTCTTCTCAAAATGGTCTGGTTAAAATTGGGGAGTCTACAGCAACAATTGTAGCCACTGGAAGAAGAACTGAAAGTTATCTTAAGTCAAGGAAGATAATTGATTAAACTACTTTAAAGACATCTAAACAAGTCCTAGGGAAGAAGACTTCTATTAAGAAGGAGGAGAAAGAAGGAGATGTAAGTATACTTCTGTTGATTAAGGTGTAATCCCAAGAGGGGGGGTGAATTGGATAAAAAAAATAATCCACTTAATTTCCTTTTACACACTTCTTATAAATTTACCAACAACTTCTTGTTGCTCAATTATATATGTGTGTGGCAATCCTATCTATGCATTCAATATACTCAATTTAAATATAACGCGGAAAATAAAGAGTAAAAGGAAGAGAGAAGACAAATGCGAGTTTATGAGGTTCAGCTGACTTGGCCTACGTCCTCGCGTTGAGCAACCACTCAAGGATTCACTAAAAAAACCTTGCTCTTTAAAGTAGGATGGAGTTTCCCTTACAAACCGCTGCTTACAAGAGGTACAGCTCCCTCTTTATCCGCTGCTCACAAGAGATACAACTTCCTCCTCACACCCAGTTCACAACCAGAACCGTGTTTACAATGAAATCTGAAAATAACACTCAAAACAATGCTTCTAACAAAAGCTTGTGAGTACAATTCAATTTCCTAGCACATTAACATATGATATAACTTGAAGCTCATGAATGTTTGAAAACGATACAATCGTTTTATGTATGATATGCTTCAACACACAAAACCCTTTTTATTAAAAACTCCCAAGTAAAGAAATATTTGAAATGCTTTGGAGTATATCAGGGTTCTTGATTCACTTTGTAAAGATGCACAATTATATTTGAAGTGAACTAGTTAACAAAATCTTTGTCTTGAATACAAACTCAATCAAAATCACAAAGCTTCTTTCAAGTTCCAATATTTTAATCAAAGTAGGTTTTTCAATAAGAAGCCCTATGAACAATATATATATATATATATATATATATATGTGTGTGTGTGTGTGTGTGTGTGTGTGTGTGTGTGTGTGTGTGTGTGTTTATATACTTCTTGAATCGCAAATCAATCAACCAAGCTAACAAGTTTTTCTCAAAACATGATCTTTTCAAAAATCAGTTTTTATATGTGAATACACACTCAAGATCAAAACTTCTTTCTAATGATAAACACGTAAAGAAATGAGAGGTTCTTGAAAAGTAATAACTTGAAAGATCAAACCTTAATACTAGATTAAAGTTTAGTTGGATGAATGAATGCCCTTTTGATTTCAGTAGAGATTTGCCCAAAGAAGATGGAAGAAGATTCAAGTGTAGAAAATCAGCTCTAGGGTTCAAGTCTTGCAATGAAATGTATATTTTTCTTGTTGAGTGTGTTCCCTTTTTCTCTAGGGTTTAGACATTCATAATATATAGTTTATTACCCTTAGAATTAATCTCAGTTGTTGGATCAATAAGATACTTCGCGTGTCTTTTTAATAAAGAACTGATTTTTAGGCTTTCCCGCGAGTTCAGGCAACCGAACTCGACTTCAGGCTCCTTAAGTGTCAACTTTAGGGACCTGAGGTTCCAAGGTCAGGCGACCGAAGAGCCTCGGTCAGGTTCTTTCTTCTCCATTTAATTCTTCAGGCGACTGAACTTAATCTTCAGGCAATCGAAGAAATTCTTCAGGCTACTGAGGTTTGAGTTCAGGCGACCGAAGTCCCCATTTTCTCAAAATTTTCATTTCTAACTAAAAATCTGCTTGGCTCCTTTTCTTGGGTCTTTCATAAAACATATTTTTCATGATTTTGAAAACATTTCAAGGTCCGTGAGAGTTTCCTAATGATGTACATGAAATGCATGAATCCTAAAACCATTCTAAGTTATGATGAGCCTCAAATTAAATCATATGAAAATGTAAATACATGAGTTCTAAATACCCTTTCCCAAGATATTCTTGAACTTTGCCGTTTGCATCTTGATTCCCGTACTCTTTGAGTTCCATGGATCTTGCCAAGATTTTTTGTCTTTCCGTGCATGCTTAGTGTAAGTCCTGTTCACAAACTCAATGCACAGATCAAATATCAAGTGATTTGTCATTATCAAAACAAGATTGGACTCGTAGAGTCAACAACTTCTATTAAGAAGGAGGAGAAAGAAGGAAAAGTAAGTATACTTCTACTAAGAAGGAGGAGAAAGAAGGAGAAGTATAGTATTCAAAAGTAAGGCATAGAGCCAAACCACAACCCCAAGAGTCTGTAAATGATTAAAATACTACATTTCTTAAAGAAAAAATAATAATTAATAATTGAAGAAAATAATATAAAATAAATAAATATGTCAAAACGCAAATTGTAAAATTCAATCAAATTCATGCTTCATAATAAGAGTTAACAATATATGAGCAAATAATTAAATACAACCAAAGCCATGCTTATTGTTAGCCTTAGTGGCTATACCATCATTGTTTAATGTGTTTTGATGATATTAACTTATATGTTGTTCCTAGTGTTTTCCTATCTTTGCAGATCATGTTTAGTACAGGTACTCGTACATGAATTATTGGATCGAAGGCAAAGATCAGGCCAAGTAGACATCAAGAAGGAAATATCAAATGGACACGTACTCCGAATGACACAAGCACAAGGAAGCTTAATTGTAGAATTATTTGTAATAAGGGTTGTGTGAGGTAGTATGTTTTGTAACTCTTGCGAGTGTGTTTCTTGCATGATTTTTTAGCAAGAGTTGAGCAAAGCACATGCATACTAGGACACATGAGTTTATAGGATTGCATTAAAGACATAAACACAAACTCACCTTTCACGACTTTCAAAGTTAAACTTAAAGAGTTTGTTAAATGAATCCTAAACTCAAATATGTTTTCTAAAGAGACAAGTTTTCAAACATCTTGGTATTAATAACATCTTCATACTTAGTCACGATTTTATCAAAATGAGTCTTGTGTCCTAAAGGTTTAAAGAAAGTCAAGTATATTCATAAAAGGAATAAGATATCAAAATGGGTTTTCAAACGTGTTTTATTAATTAAGATATCTTATATTCAAGAGGAAACTCATTTAGACAAGTTTTAATCTTCATTAGAATTAATATATTTCATATACTTTTGTCCAAGAATGTTTTGAGTTATTAAAACGCTGTTTGATAAGGAAAAACAAAGCAATTGTCACTATCGTAGTGCAGCCTTAAGTCTTGAATACCTTTTGGTATTTTGGGTGTAACTTTTGCTAGAAAACTCCAAATGGGACGATCTTGGTGTCCCTGGAAAGCTAAAACAAAATTCCACAACTTTTATGTTGATAACTTTTTCTAATTCAGGGATTTCATCGACAAACACAGGGGATTCGTCGACGATATGCAGTATATGATTAGTTGACAAGTGCAGGGGCCTAGTCAATACTCTAGCGGGCAGAATGATGCTAACGGGCGGAAAATGGCTAGTTTACCAAATAAAATTTCTTTTCTTCCTCCCAACGGCTATTTAACGGCTCCTAAGGCTCTTGGGCTATAAATACAAGTTATTAGACTTGTATTAACATGGTTTTGAAGGTCTTTGATCATTGTTAGTAAAAAACATCATTTTATACAAAACCTAACACATTGTATATTAGTTCTTCATTACATGTGTTCATTCTCTCTTGCTCACTTATTGTGTTTGATTCAATTCTTGAGAGAATAGTGTGAAGTTTGAGTTGTAAATCATATTTGCTCATTGTAAGAAGCATTCTTTGTAATCTTCCATCTTGTTGTGAAAGATTCTTTGTGAACCAAGTTGTAAGGTTCATTGTGAACCATTGTGAGGGTTCTTGGTGAACCGATGTGAAGGCTCTTTATGAGCGTGTAAGGATTTGTTCCCGAGTGTAGGGTTGTGTACTCGAGTTATAAGGCTTGCTTCTCCAGGGAAGGAGCGTTGATATTGGATTATGGAATCCTTAACTTGGTGCTAAGTCATGGATGTTGGCTTGGTGCTGAACCACATTAAAACCCGACCTTAAGTTTTTCTCTCCCTACTCTTTATTTTACATTGTCTTGTGCATGATTTAATTCATATATTGTAATATAATTGTTTGCCATCTTGCCAAGACTTTTATTTTGTAGAGAAATACGCATTCCACGAAAAGAGCCATTCAACCCCCCTCTAACTCTACATTGTATATCCACTGTGGGGTACATATATATACTCCATGGGCTATGACGTCTAACACTTATGATTTAAAACTAAGCATGAAAAATGAAAAAAAAAAATAACAAGACAAGAAAAAAGTTCAAATAAATATTAATAGAGAAGAAAAATGATGCATACCATTTATCTACATTAAAAGTTTCAAATGACGAAGATCAAAAGAGCAAAGGCTTTTGGCTATTCATGGCTAAATTTTAACATTTAGATATTTTTTGTTTACATATATAGACACACATATACACTAGCAAAGATCTGTGTTATGCATGGGAATATAACTTTCGTAAAGGACTAATTTTTAAAATAAAAAGATTAATATCATAAGAGAAGAATCACTTATATATATGATTAGCTAGGTAATGACTACTTAAATTCCACAGCATTTTCTTTATATTTTAGATATTCTAAATATTTTTTTACTTGTAAAAATTGAAATATATTATTTGTATATAATTCAAAAAGAACCTCTAATAAAAAACTCTGCTGCTCAAATCATATTTATCAAGCATATTCTCTATCCTCACATAAATTTTGCCATTTTACATTTTTCCTTTTCAAATTAAACAAATGTTCAAACATGAATTTGTAAATATTCTTGGGAAAATGATTTTTCTTTTATTTGAAATTCATTTTTTTCTTTTATCTTTTCAACAAAATATGGGTCTTTCAACCTTAAAAAAAATGTCAATATATATATATATATATATATATATATATGATAATCTGCTGAGTCCAGTCACCATCGCGTCATATTAAACACTATGATACGACACCAAATTTAGAAGAATGAAAGTCGCTTGTCCATTGATGCATCCTTGGTAATTCACCACCGTAATGTCTCAAAAAATCGAAACCGTGACCAGAGACAGTATTTTTTTATCCCAACTACAAAGACTTATTCATTCCTCCCAGCAGAACCCGTACATCAAATAAGGAAATGTGTTGCTTATTTTACTAATGGCCATAGCCAAAAACAATCAATCATCCACAACAGAAATATAATATCCCTAGCTTTTCCATCAGGTTATAAGCACGTAAAACCAGACTGAATAATGATGACGGAGGCCAGACTTCCCAGCATAACCTAACTGTAATTTTCATATCTAGTAAATGTTAGTAATGATAATAATTATTTGTATTATATTAAGGTAAAATAGTATTTTCCTATTATTCTTGTAGGCTGTATAAAGTCATATTTATCCCTCAATGGAAGTTAACATTGTATCAGAGCAGTGTGATTAGGCTACTTTGTGTTTCTCCCGTCGTTCCCCTCGCCGTTGTGCCGTCGTTTCTATTGTCGTCTCGCCCTTGTTCCCGTCGCCGTCGTGCATTCCCGTCGCGCTGTTGCCGTTCTGTTTTATCTTGTTGTCTCCTGGTGCGGTATGTTGGGTTTTACCGATCAATCAATTGATGAATAAGATGAGTAAACAAGCACACACACAAAATTGACACAGGAGTTACGTGGTTCGGCCAAATTCCGGCCTACGTCCACGGGAGCGAGGGATTATTATTTGCTGGGAAAAATAAACAGAGAGGAGGAGGAGGATTCCCTCAGCACTCACTCAACTCTCTCTTATCTCTTACTGCACTGCACTCTGCACACTCTGCACTCTGATTTACAACACCACACACACATGTATATATACACACAAGCGGGAGCAAAAAATTCAACAATGGGCGGCCGGAAATGTCAACATTTCCGGCAAAGCAGGTGGAGCCGGAAATGTTGACGGAGCAGGGCAGCCGGCGCCGTAGATATTGAAGGAGAGCAGCAGCCTTCTGTTGACTGGGTATGGATCCATCAATTCTCCCCCTCCATACCCATAGGAGGAGAATAATATGTTAATCTTCAATTGACATCCATCCCAGCTATATCCCTACATAGCTGGAGCTTCTCATAGGTTACTCCCTTTGTTAACATATCTGCCGGATTTTCTTTAGTATGAATTTTGACTAACTTCAACAGTTGTTGTTCCATCACTTCGCGTATCCAGTGATAGCGAATGTCAATGTGTTTTGTTCGGGAATGGTACATTGAATTCTTGCTCAAGTCCAGTGCACTCTGACTATCACAATGTACCTTGTATTCTTCCTGTTTGACACCTAACTCTTGAAGAAACCTCTTTAACCACAACATCTCCTTCCCAGCTTCCGCTGCGGCAATATATTCTGCTTCTGTTGTGGATAGGGCAACACACTTTTGCAATTTTGACTGCCATGATACAGCTCCCCCTGCAAAGGTGAACAAAAAACCTGATGTGGACTTTCTTCCATCAAGATCACCAGCCATGTCTGCATCAGTGTAACCCTCCAAGATTGGTTCAGCTTCCCCGAAACATAAGCACAATCCCGATGTACCTTTCAAGTACTTGAGAACCCATTTCACAGCTTCCCAATGGTCTTTCCCTGGATTGGAAAGAAACCTGCTCACAACACCTACAGCGTGGGCAATGTCTGGTCTCGTACATACCATTGCGTACATCAAGCTTCCAACTGCTGATGAGTATGGGACTATTGACATTTCTTCCCTTGATGAGTGAGACAACTTCTTGCTTAGCTTGAAATGATTAGCCAGTGGAGTATTTACTGGCTTGGCACTTTCCATGTTGAACTTTTTAATTACCCGTTCAATATACTTCTCCTGTGATAACCATAGCTTTCTGGCTTTCCTGTCGCGACTGATCCTGATGCCTAGGATCTGCTGAGCTGGGCCTAAGTCCTTCATTTCAAAAGATTTAGACAACTCCATCTTTAGCTTGTTGATCTTTCTTGTATCCTGACCAATGATCAACATATCATCAACATAGAGTAGTAGGATGACAAGATTACCATCAGGAAATATCTGAACATATGCACACTGATCTGCTGCAGTCCTCTTGTATCCGTGACTCACCATGAAAGAATCAAATTTTCTATACCACTGTCTCGGTGCTTGCTTAAGACCGTAGAGACTTTTCTTCAACCTGCAGACTTGATGTTCTTTCCCTGGAACTTCAAATCCTTCTGGTTGCTCCATGTAGATGTCTTCTTCCAAGTCACCATGTAAGAAGGCTGTCTTCACATCCATTTGTTCAAGCTCTAGATTCATCTTGGCTACTAATCCGAGTATGACTCGAATTGTTGTCATTTTCACTACTGGCGAAAATATCTCGTCAAAGTCAACACCTTTCTTCTGTTCGAAACCTTTGACGACCAATCTGGCTTTATGCGTCACAATTTTTCCACTGCCATCTTTCTTAAGCTTGAACACCCATTTGTTCCTTAGTGCTCTCTTCCCTTTGGGAAGTCTTACCAGCTCATACGTTTGATTCTTATGTAAAGAATTCACCTCTGCTTTCATAGCTTCTATCCATTTGGCTTTGTCGGTATGAGATTGGACCTCTTGGAAACTTTCTGGCTCCCCCTCATCAGTGAGTAAAAGATATTCTGATTCTGGATATCTTCTCGACGGAATCAGAATACGACCTCTTTCAGATCTTCTGGGCTCAGCTTCTTCTGGAGGAGGATATACCTCATCATCTGACTGCTGTGATGATTCTGCAATTTCTGGTGAAGGGGGTTGTTGCTCCCCCTGCTCAACACCTTCTACATCTGTTTCCAAAGGATCATCCTGCAATTCTCCATGGTTTGTGGGAGAATATGATAGTGTAGGATCTGTTACAATGACAGGAGCACCGTAACTAGGCTGGTTAGACTTTGTTTGTGGTTCAAAGTCCTCAAACACCTGGTTTTCATGGAAAACCACATCTCTCGATTTGATGACCTGCTTCCTCTCTGGATCCCATAATCTGTAGCCGAATTCACCATCTCCATAGCCAATAAAGATACATGGAATGGACTTCGCGTCGAGCTTTTGCCTCTGCTCATTAGATATATATGCAAAAGCTTTGCACCCAAACACTCTTAGATGAGTGTAAGAAACTTTTCTTCTGGTCCATTCTTTCTCTGGAATTCCAAAGTTAAGTGGTGCTGACGGTGATCTGTTAATAAGGTAACATGCGGCACGAACAGCTTCCCCCCAGAATGGCTTAGGTAATTTAGCCATACTGAGCATGCTTCTAACTCTTTCCATAATGGTCCGATTCATTCTCTCAGCTACACCATTATGTTGTGGGGTACGTGGGACCGTCTTTTCATGCCTAATACCACGTTCAGTACAGTATGCTTTGAACTCGTTGGAAGTATATTCGCCTCCATTGTCTGTCCGGAGGCACTTCAATTTCTTCCCTGTTTGCCTCTCCACCATAGCATGAAATTCCTTGAAATATTTAAAAACCTGGTCCTTTGTTTTCAGAAAATATACCCACACTTTCTTTGAAGCGTCGTCAATAAAGGTAACAAAATACCTATTGCCGCCGATTGATTCTACTTCAATGGGTCCGCATACATCAGAATGTACCAAACTCAATGGCTTTGACCTTCTCTTCATAGAGGAACTAAATGAAACTCTATGCTGTTTCCCAAATAAGCAGTGATCACATGGGTTTAAGGCAATACCTTTTGTGATTTTTATAAATGCCTTCTTCGCCAGTGTAAGGAGTCCTTTTTCTCCTACGTGTCCGAGTCTCTTGTGCCATAGGTTTGGTGATGCTTCATCTTCCACTGCATTGATGGCATCAGTACAAATCTTCACCTGCGTTTTGTACAATGTGCAGCAAATGCGTCCTCGTGCTATTGTCAAATTACCTTTTGATAATTTCCAAGTACCTTTCCCGAAGTAGCTTTCATAGCCCTGTTTATCAAGGGCTGCCCCAGAAATAAGGTTTAGCCGAAGGTCTGGGACATGTCGCACATCCTTTAATGTTATGGTGCAACCAATATTGGTTACAATCTGCACATCTCCGATTCCCACGATCTGAGAAGAACTAGTGTTCCCCATCTTTACTGTACCAAAATCTCCAGATTTATACATCGTGAAGAATTCTTTGTGAGGAGTGGCATGGTAGGAGGCTGCTGTGTCTACCACCCATTCAGTGTCGTGGTTCCCAATATGACAGCATGCATCTTCATCAATAGAGAAAACTGATATATCTTGAGTTAAGGTGACCGAGTTCTCACCTTCCTCCTTCTTTTGTTGCTGGTGGCTTTGACCATGATCCCGTCGAAATTTTCGACAATCTTTCTTCATATGGCCTTCAATGCCACAATAGTAGCACGAGATTTTCCCTCTCTGCCAACTTTTACCATCATTGAATCTGCTGCGATCCTGGGATCTTCCTCTAGATTTGCTTCTGCCTCTACCTCTACCTCGACTTCTGGTACTGGTACTTTCTTGAGGTCGGCCTCTGGTTTCAGTAACAAAGGCCTGTGACTGTTCTGCACCTGTTTCTTTTCTCCTGGCTTCTTCGTTGAATAAAGCATCTTTTACCATCGCCATGGTAAGTTTGCCGTCAGGAGCTGAATTGCTGAGAGTGATGACCAATGTCTCCCAGCTATCTGGTAAGGAGCTAAGAAGCAACAATGCTTCTGCTTCATCGCCAAGATCCATCTTTACTGATGAAAGCTGATTTACTAAATTTTGGAACTCACTAGTATGTTCAGCTATAGAGGTCCCGCCTTTTAACTTCAGATTAACAAGCCGTCTCATTAACATGGCTTTGTTGCGGGCAGTCTTGGCCTGGTACATGTTTTCCAGCTTCTCCCAAAGGCTATAAGCATCAGTCTCTTGTGCGACATGATGATATACCTTGTGGTCAATCCATTGTCTGATTTGACCAATGGTCTTTCTATTCATTCTTCTCCAATCGTCATCTTTGATGGAATCTGGTTTCATACCTTTATAATCCAAAGGGTCTGCCAGATCCTTACAATTAAGGAGATCCTCCATCCGAGACCTCCACAGAGTGTAATTGGAGGCTGTGAGCTTGATCATAGTACCCGAGTCTGATTCCTCCATTGATTTTAAGCACTAACTTGCTTGTACAGAAAAATTGGGGTAGAATCTCAAGAAACCGAATATACGGTTGCGTCCGGAACGGTCAAAAACCCTGGAAATGACTTAAGTTGTTCGAAAAACGGACCTGAAATGGCCTTGAAAGGCCTGGTCAAACTTTGGTCAAAATTGGTCAACGGGTGCTGACGTGGCGTTTGACCGGTTGCTGACTGGGCGTTGACGCGGCCGCTGACGTGGACGCTGACGCGGCGTCTGGGAGAGGGTTGGAGGCGGGTCGGATCTCGAGCACGGATCCGGGTCGCGGTCGTGGATCCGGGTCGCGGTTCACTGTGCCGGGTTACGGGTCGGTCACGCGGGTCGGATCTCGCCAATCGGGCGAGGAAGACGCGTGCAGGCGCGTGTCGCCGTCCCGAAGTCTTCGCCGGCGCGTGGGGGCGCGTGGGGCTTACCCTGGTGTCCGTTTGAGGCTTGGTTTACACCGTTGGAATCGTCTCGAGCTGAATTGCACAATGGAAGGCTCAATTTGGGATTTTGAGCAACTTCAAAAACTGGGAGAAAATAGAATTTCTCCTCTGTTCACCTCTGTTTGGTGAACTCCGGCGAACCTGGACGCTCTGATACCACTTTGTTGGGTTTTACCGATCAATCAATTGATGAATAAGATGAGTAAACAAGCACACACACAAAATTGACACAGGAGTTACGTGGTTCGGCCAAATTCCGGCCTACGTCCACGGGAGCGAGGGATTATTATTTGCTGGGAAAAATAAACAGAGAGGAGGAGGAGGATTCCCTCAGCACTCACTCAACTCTCTCTTATCTCTTACTGCACTGCACTCTGCACACTCTGCACTCTGATTTACAACACCACACACACATGTATATATACACACAAGCGGGAGCAAAAAATTCAACAATGGGCGGCCGGAAATGTCAACATTTCCGGCAAAGCAGGTGGAGCCGGAAATGTTGACGGAGCAGGGCAGCCGGCGCCGTAGATATTGAAGGAGAGCAGCAGCCTTCTGTTGACTGGGTATGGATCCATCACGGTAAGCGTGGAATTGGTCTTGGGTGAGGACTTCGGCGCGAGACGGCGACGGCATTGGGTAGTTGCGCTGCTGGATTTTGATTTCGCTGCTAGGTTTTGTTATCTGGAAGTTGATGTTGCAGCCAACACCACTTTGTCTCCAAGGAAGCATATTGGCATTGCTTTGGGCTTTGCGCCAAAGCAATTGATTTGGAATTATGGATTCTATATTTCTATCTGGGTTTTGCTACAGGAAGCATATATTGGTTGGAAGCATATTGGCATTGCTTTGGGCTTTGTGCCAAAGCCATTGAATTATTGGGTTTTGCTTGAGCTTTATTATTTGCACCGAAGTTATTTGCATTGGATTATTGGCATTGTGTTGGATTTGACTCATGATTGGTTGGGTTCTCACTTGACTCGGTATTGACAGGTTTGGTTTCATTCTTGCAATTTTCAAATTAATTTGTAATCCGTCGTATCGTTGCGTCGTCTATTTGCAGTGTTTGCAATATTTGTTTTGTTTGCAATGCTGCTTGTAGTGTTTTCTGAGTAAATCAGTAAATTAATGGCAAAGGAAGTGTGTTTGATCAAGTCATATATGGGTAAAGGTCTTTTCTTAGTTCTTACTTTGAAAGTTGCTATTGATGAGTGTAGTTTTTGTAAAAAGAATGGTCATTAGAAGGCTCAATGTCCAAAATTGTTGAATAAGACTCAAACTTAACAATCGTCGCGACATGAAGGAAAGTCATCTCAATGTTCAGAGGGTCCAATGCCGCTACAATGGCGATGAGGAGGGCACCAATCTAATATAGGTATATCCATGTCCACTCCATCTACAGTAAGTTTGTCATCGCCTACTCCTTCAGGTATATCCTATTCTTTGTGGGTTTTAGATTCTGGTGCATGTCATCATATGTCTCCTAGCTTCTTTTCATTTGCACCTATACATCCATCATTTCCTTCAAATTTGGTGCTAACTGCTGATGGCACTCCTATGACTTTAAAGGGTGTTGGTTCCATTTGTACTTATAATTTCTCACTTTCAGATGTTTATTGCATTCCTAACCTAACCATAAGTCTTGTCTCTGTTGGTCAACTATGTGATGCTGATATTCTGTTCATTTTTCCTCTACTTCTTGTCATGTGCAAGATCCTCAATCCAGGAAGCTGATTGGGAAAGGCCGTAGAGAGGGTGGCATATATGTTTGGGATGAGTTGCGTATTCTTGATCATGTGGCAGCATCAGGGATAGACCTCTACTCATTCTGCTTGGATTCCTCATCCTCTATTTTTTATTTGTGGCATTCTAGACTTGGTCATGTGTTGGCATCTCGTTTAAAATTTTTGGTATCTAGTGGTGTTTTGGGTGACTTACAGATACATGACATTTCTGATTATAGTGGCTGCAAATTGGCAAAGTTTTTTGCATTACCTTTTAATCACAGCATGTCTAAGTCTGTTGCACCTTTTGATCTGAATCACTCTTATGTGTGGGGTCCTGCCCTTGTTGACACAAAAGGGGGATCTAGATACTATGTTTCCTTTATTGATGATTATACTCAATATTGTTGATCTGTTTAATGAAATATTGATATGATTTCATCCATATCTATACTGTCTTCCGATCATTTGTTCGCACTCAATACTCTGCTATAGTTAAGTGTTTTCGTTCTTATTTGGGTGGAGAGTATACTTCTACGACACTTTCTGAGTTGCTTATCTTTGATGGTACTGTTCATCAATCTTCTTGTACTGATACTCCTCAACAAAATGGTGTTGCTAAAAGAAAACATCTTCATATTCTTGAAACAGCTCGCTCTCTCTTCTTATCTGCTAAGGTTCCTAGAGAATTCTTGGGGGAGGCGGTTCTTACAGCAGTTCACTTGATTAATAGAATCCCCACATCCCACAATTCTGGTCTCTCCCCTTTGGAAAAGTTATATGGGTCCCCCCCCTGAGTACTCCTCTCTAAAATTCTTAGGTTGCCTATGTTTTGTTCTTCGTCCCACTGTTGAGCATACTAAATCATCGTCACGTTCTGCCATGTGTGTCTTCCTTGGTTATGGAGAGGGACAAAAGGGTTATAGATGTTTTGATCTTGTTGCTAAAAAAACTATATGTCTCTCATCATGTTGTCTTCCTTGAACACTTTCCTTTCTTTACCGTTCCTACTAGCTCTCCTCATATGCCGCAGCCAGACCTTATTTGTATTGACCCTTTCTCTGATGATGAAAATGGTGGCAATGGGTGGTGATGATGATGAAAATGGTGGTGATAATAATGCCCCTCTTGCGGTCCCCCAAGAATCTCCTGTGGTTGTGGATTCTCATCAGTCTCGCTATCCCATGCGTGCTTGTAACTCCACTCAATTACCAGATTTTGCTTATTCTTGTTATTCTGGTTCTTTGACTTATTTTTTAGCAACTATTCACCCAATTTGTGTGCCTACCTTATATAAGGAGGCTGCTTATGATCCTCTTTGGCAACAAGCTATGGCTGAGGAAATTTCACCATTGCATAAAACTCATACTTGGGACTTAGTGTCACTCCCTCTTAGTAAGAAATCGATTGGTTCTCGTTGGGTTTATAAGATCAAAACGAAGTCGGATGGTTCTATTGAGCGATACAAAGTTCGTTTGGTTGCTAAGGGTTTTACCCAAGAGTATGGTATGGATTATAAGGAAACTTTTGCCCTGGTTGCCAAGACGACAACTGTTCATGCTCTTATTGATGTAGCTTCTATTCGTCGGTGGGCTATTTCTCAGTTGGATGTTCAAAATTCCTTCTTAAATGGGGATCTAAATTAAGGAGGAAGTTTACATGGTACCTCCGCTTGGTGTCTCTCTTGCAAACTCAAGAAGGCTTTATATGGTCTCAAACAAGCCCCTCGAGCTTGGTTTAAGAAGTTTTTTATGGTTGTCACTTCTCTTGATTTCTCTTCCAGGGCTTATGATTCATATTTATTTGTTAAGTGTACTTCTACTGGCCATATCATTCTTTCTTTGTATGTTGATGATATGATTATTACGGGTGATGATGTTGATGGTATTATAAACTTGAAAACGATGTTGGCTCAAGAGTTTGACATAAAATATTTGGAGCCACTCTACTACTTCTTGGGAATTGAAGTAGCCTACTCCCCCAAAAGGTTACTTGCTCTCCCAATCGAAGTATGTTGCAGATATTCTTGACCGTGCTCGTCTCACTGATAGTCGGATTGTTGATACTCCTATTGAGGTTAATGCTCACTGCACTCCCATTGATGGTATTCCCCTACCGCATCCCACCTTGTATCGTACTATTGTTGGTAGTTTGGTCTATCTCGCTATTACTCACTGAGATATTGCATATGATGTCCACATCGTAAGTCAATTTGTTGCTTCACCTACACCTGGTCAGCTGTTTTGTGCATCTTCCGATATCTTTAAGGGACTTTTTATCAGAGTCTTTTATTCTCTTCGACCTCGTCGTTGAATCTTTGTGCATATTTTGATGTGGATTGGGCTTTTGATCCTACTGACCGAAAATCCACTACCGGCTTTTGCTTATCTTTAGGTGACTCCCTTATTTCTTGGAAAAACAAAAAGCAATGTGTTGTTTTGCGTTCTTCCACCGAGACTGAATATCGTGCAATGGCATCTATCACAATTGAGATTGTGTGGTTACGTTGGTTGTTGGCCGATATGGGTGTTATATTTTCTGCTCCTACCCCTTTTTATTGTGACAATAGGAGTGCTATCCAGATTACAAGGAATTCGATGTTTCATGAACGAACCAAACACATTGAAATTGATTGTCATGTCACTAGACACCACCTTCAACAAGGAACTATTACTTTGCCATTTGTTCCCTCCTCCATGCAGGTTGCTGACTTCTTTATGAAATCTGACGCCGTCCAGCATTTTCATTTTTTGGTTGACAAACTCTCGATTCTTCTTGCTGCCGCATCATGAGTTTGAGGGGAGATGTTAGTAATGATAATAATTATTTGTATTATATTAGGGTAGAATAGTCCTTTTCCCTATTATTCTTGTAGACTATATAAGTCATATTTATCTCTTGTAGAACCCTAACATTTTTCAATGTACGTCTTTTCTTTTCCTAATTGTTTTGGTTCCTCTTGGATTCTAGCAAATACTTTTTGAATAACACAATATTATGTTCCAAAGAACACTGCACAAGTATTCTTAATACCATGTCCCTCCAAAGAAAAAATCAAAATTTCATGCAAAACAAACAAACTATGCACGCACGTATCAAAGTTTCATTCTTGTTCACGCAAGAAACCTTTGAAGCAGCCGTATGTCTCAAACGCCTTCTTCAAAATTATAACTTGCAACCGACTAGCATGCAATTTATAACATTCATTTGTATTCTCTTAATTATTTTTATTATTAGTTATTTATATTTTAAACTCATGTTCAAGAGTAGTAAGAAATGCTCAATATTTTATAGTTTTAAGTTTAGTTGGGTTGACTCAAGTGGTAAGGACAACTTGTGACTTTAATGATCTCAAGGTCACAGGTTCGATTCCCCTAACCTTGAGAGTTTATCCCGATAAATTATCAGGGATGCATCAATGGGCGGGCGGTTTTCACCCGCTCGAGTTTGGTGTCACACCACAGTATCTAAAGTGGCGCGATGGTGGTTAGAGTCCCCGAGTTATCCAAAAAGAAAAAAAAATTACTTTGTAGTTTTAAACATAGTTTACATACATATATACATACAGACATACACACACACACACACATGTACATATATAATTTAACATCTTTGTAAAATATGATTTGTTATTTAATTTTCTCTTTTTAATAGCTTTACATATTAGTGTTCAAACATGTGTTCTTCTTCTTTCTCTTTTTTTGGTTTCAAATAAATTAGATCTATGGATGGTCAACCATTTTGTTTTTAATATTTGTCTTGAGTTAAGTTTTTACATGCAGGTGAACTAAGCATGTTGAGTCAACATGATCACAAAATTTTTAATTGGCTCAATGTAGTCATTATTATTATTTGATTCGTATCTAAGTTGAATGAAGGCGTAAGGCTACCAGTTTGCATTGATTTGGATATAAGCTATAAAATAATATAGCCATCATGTCAATTAAAAGTTCAGGAGCTACGTTGACACAACATGTATAGTTCAATGCCTTGTACGTACTCAATGCCTAACGTGCATGGTTTAGTGAATTATAGCTATTAAACCCATTTATCTTTCAAAAATCATGTAAGTTGTTATATTGTATAATTTACAAGCACTTAAGAAGATGCCTAAGTGGTTTAGATATTTTGTGAATTTTTGGAATATATCTTATTTATTTAGCATTTATGATATTATTACAGGTTAATAGAAATGGAGAATGATAACAATTAAGTAGCTACTAATTGAGGTTTAACTATTTATAATAAATCACTAAATCTTTAATTGGAAAAAAAATTAATTAATGCCCTTTTAATAGAAATAGTCCTTTATACATAGAATATAAGACAAATTGAAGCTAGGCAAAAATAATTTTATGTTTAAACTTAACATATCGACTGTTAAAAGTATAATGTGATTTTCATGATTGTCCTCGCATAAACAAAAATTAGTGACAATTTTAACCTCTAATCTTTAAATCTGCCAGTTTAAATTTTATTAGTGCTACAGGATAAAATAGTGATGACCTGCAACGCAGTTCTCCGACTTCCGATGACCTGAAAAGGATGAAAACAAAACAGGTTTGGAGGACCCGAGGTGTATTCCAGGGGATCACTCTGATGCCTAAGTAAGGGAATGCCTTTCAAGAGGCCGAATGCAACAGTAAGATTGGATTAAGAGTGAGTTGCCTTTACTTGTTTGCATCACCATCCTTTATAGTGGCGAGATTTGACCCTTGGGGTGATCTGTCATTATGACGCGGATAATTAAAGTGCTTATGTAGCATCTTGAAGTTGTGAGACTAGTTCCATCTTTGTCTATACTCTTTGATTGGTTAATAGCTATAGATTGAGCAAATAATAACACCTATAATGGAAAGTGTATGGATATAATGTTTAGAACACATTGTCAAATAATTTGTAGCACTTAAGTGAAGTCAAAGAGAAATTTAGAAAATCCTCTTACTATGGGACTAGCTAGAAAGCTAATAGAAGAAACACTAAAGCAACACTAAAACAAAGGGTTGTTTACACCGGAAGAGTCCATAGGTGTGCCAAACACATGGATGAGTATCAACTTGACCCAAAAGCTCAACATGGGTCTTAAGCCCCTTAGCATAAACTATTAATTAATGATGCCAACCCAATATATCTAGTTGGAGATCTCATGAATTAAGTTCAATAGGGTAATAAAAAGTTATTCACTAGTTTGCTGGATACAACTATATGCCTAACCCATCCATAGAGTAGGAATAACACAACAGCAATGATTGTGAGGTTGAGTTTTATTTTTAATGAATCCATGACCTTAATTTGTTAGATGGTGTGCTTAATTGTAGTTACATATATACTTATGTGAGTTTGGTTTTCTATGAAAATTTATTGGGTTAAAACTTTTTAGAGTGTTCATGAAAAAAATCTTGGTATAGTGCACGACCTATTTGTGCAAACATATAGAAGCATTATATTTAGAAATATCAAGTAAGTAGTGTTTTCATTAAGTTACATTAAAAGAAATTAATTAGTTCAAGAATTTAACTGTACAATAATTTAATATTCGCCAAGTTCTACTAACTCATAGCACATTTTCCCTAACATTGTATTTGAGATAATAGATTTTGGGCCTTCAATAATTTGTGAGCTCTTAGCTAACGCCCCGCTCCACCTCACCTTCATGCATGGATCAGACCACCCTTTTATATTGGTCTTAAAAGTTTTTTTTCTTTTTTCCTGGACAGTTTACAAATCTTTATGGCATCAGTTTTAATTATTTGATTCAATCAAAGTTAATTCAGTTTGCAGCTTCGCTTTATTTCTTAATAAATTCCGCATTTAATTTTTTCATTATGGCTGTTTGCAGCTTTTTTCTTAAAAAATTCTGCTTTGCAGCATTTTTCTTAATAAATTCTTCTTTTTCTTCTTCTTCCTAAACTCATGTTCAGCAGCATGCATGCACGCTTCTGTCTAGTAGCTCGTGTACTTTATGGCTGTTTGCAGCCTTTTTCTTAATAAATTCTTCTTCTTCTTCTTCTTCTTCTTCCTAAACTCATGTTCAGCAGCATGCATGCACGCTTCTGTCTAGTAGCTCGTGTACTTTATCGCTGTTTGCAGCCTTTTTCTTAATAAATTCTTCTTCTTCTTCTTCTTCTTCTTCCTAAACTCATGTTCAGCAGCATGCATGCACGCTTCTGTCTAGTAGCTCGTGTACTTTATCGCTGTTTGCAGCCTTCTTCTTCTTCTTCTTCTTCTTCTTCTTCTTCCTAAACTCATGTTCAGCAGCATGCATGCGCGCTTCTTTCTAGTAGCTCGTGTACTTTATGGCTGTTTGCAGCCTTCTTCTTCTTCTTCTTCTTCTTCTTCTTCTTCTTCTTCTTCTTCCTAAACTCATGTGCAGCAGCATGCATGCACACTTCTTTCTAGTAGCTCGTGTAATGGTTATTTGCGAATATACAAAAAAAAATGGGTCATACTGAGTAATCTTAAAAACCATATGTGCAGTAACTAGCTATTTACGCCCAATCACTACCGTCCATTTAGCTGTGGAAAATATTTTATGTTTAAAATATTTTTAAAATTTTAGTTTTTCAAGAATTATAAAAATATTAACTTTTTTTTAAAAAAAAATTTCAAGATTAGTATTAAAAAGTAAGAAAATAAAGAGTATGTTTAAATGTACAAAATAATTTTTTATTTTTTATTTTTATATTTTTAAGTAATCACAAAAAATACAATTTATTTTTTTAATTTTTGAAACTTTATATATGGTATTCAAAATGATGAATTTTGAGGCTTGTATTTGGATTTATGTTGATTTAAAAGAAATTTTATACATAATCCACACAAAATTATAATCTACGGTTTGAATTCCGCACTCTATATGTAAAGTAAGCATTATAAATCCAAAATAATAATAAAAAATATTTTCTAACTTCTTTGTGGGTCTGTTTAGGTAAAAAAATTTGTTCGATAAAAGGAAAAGAATAGAAAATAAGGAGGAAACTCATTTTTTATTATATTTTTCTTCTATATTAAATAATATTAAAAATAAATATTTATTTTAAAATGATTAAAAAAAATTTTAAAAATCAACTATTAATGATGTGTAAAATCAAAATTTTATTCATAAATTTATTTTTATTTTTATTTTCTTTCTCCCTCTCCTTGATAACCAAATATGAAAATGAGGATTACTTGATATTTTTCTTTCTTTTTCCTAATATTATCCGAATTCCAAACGAAGCCTATATTTCGAAAATTAAAAAACAAGATGGTGCTTTTGTAACTATCTAAAAAATTTGAAATAAAAAATAAAATTACTTTTATAATCGAATAATGACAAAACTATTATTGTTGTTCATTTATTTTATACAAATATTGCAAAAAATAAATAATTAATTTTTTAATAAATTTTTTTTTTAAATTAAAATGCAACTAAACGGGCCCTCAGTATATTAATTATTTTCTTGCTATAATTTTTCAACAAATGTGACTTCATATTCTAACTTCAAAACAAATGTGGGAATAGTGTCTTGCAAATATTTCTAAAAATATTAAAAGAAACATTTTTTAATGACCAACTGCTCTCTAAAATTTTTTCAACCATTTTTATTCAACGAAAATTTCTTAACATTTACAAATTACTGCTTTATAATGTCCATAAATACATAGATAATTCGAAAACTAATTTCAAGAGTTTTGCAACACACATCATCTAATTTGAGAAATTTTTTAATTCTCAAAATCTACATAATTGGTCATCTTATCTAAAAATATTTTTAAACACCTTTGTCTTTTTCTTTTTTTTTTTCTAATTTATATTTAGTAAATCAAGTGTCTGATTGGATATATATTTTTTCTGTACACATCATGAAAAGAATTATATTGTGTTCATTGAAGGTGGGCATTTATTTTATCAATTACATTACATTTTAGTAGTTGTCTGTGTCTACTAGTAAATTAATAGTTGATTAATTTGATGTATCTACTCTACACACACATGTATATATATGTTTGAGATGATACAAAGTTTCGAAGGGGTCAGCTTCCAAAATAAGGGGTCTGAATTTTCGAATAGCGTCGATTGAATGGCGAGCTCGAAATCTAGTAAAGGAATAATAAATGCGGTGAGAAATGGGTCAAAATATGGTCGATTGGAGTCATCACTAACCTATTTTTACTCTAAGTGAGGTTAGAACACTTATTTAATATACTACCAGTTCATTGGTTTCTAAGTTATACTTAGGTCCAAGGAAACCGATAGTCAATAGTTTATGTCACCAAGTCGAATTTGGGAGTACAATTATGTAAAGGGAAGGAACTAGCACCACTTGACACTCGTCTAATGGACGGGTCCTAATTAGTTGAGTATTACCTTTGAAATTAACCGACCAAGACTCAAAATCTTTTTCTTTATTTAATTACCAAGCCATAATATATTAGATAGCTCTGCGAAAGACAGAAGCTGCCCTTACCTTGGGATCCCCCAAAGACTTGCGAAGACACAACCCCCAACAATCCCTATGAGGATTAGTTACTTATTGAGTTTATCTAAATTAGAAGTTTGTTTTACCTGACTAATAAATATTGGGAGGCCTTGTGAAAGACAAAAACCTCCCCCACTGAAAGACAAAAACCTCCCCCACCTCCGATTCCCCAAGGGCATGTGAAAACATAGCCCTCGAGCTCAAAGGATGTTTCATTATGGAAGTTCATTTCAAAAATTGTTGAACTTCGGTTGACTGAACTGATGAATTCAGGCTCCTACATGTACTTCAGGCGCCTGAGCTCTAGACCTCAAGCGACTGAACAGCTATTGCCTTTTGAATTTTATCCCAAAAAAATCCTCAGGCGCCTGAAGTAGGGGATTCTTTATATTTTAAACACGCGAAACCCTATTCTTTTCTAAACTCAAGGCTCCTGAACCATAGTCTATCACTTACCCAAAGTTCCAACACTAGATTTTCTACAATCTCCTACGTTAAAACCTTCAAATCCAAGCCTCTTAGCACAATCATACCTATTCTAGGGTTTGAAAGAAGCCATCAATTTGCTCCAAGAACCTTCACAAAGCCTGGAACAAAGCAAACAACAAATTGTGGTTCACCCTCTAGTAGAGATGATCCCAATATCGAGCAATGGCTGGTATCCTCTCAATCTAAGAATCTTTATAGGACTCGACTCCTAACAAGTGAACCAATATTTGGTAAGGTACTTGATATCCAGTTCTTCAATACCGAATTTCCTAAGATTTTACCCTTGTTTAAAAACATTGGATGGAAAATTTTCATTTGATCTTTCCAAACTTGATAAAAATCTTCTATGCAAACATGACCCTTGGGGAAAACTCCTTATCAACTGATGTAAAGGATAAGAAAATAGTTCTTTCACCTCAAACCTTAGCATCCATCCTGAATATCTCCCCTGGAAATTTTGAATGCCCTACATTAGGACAAACCTGGATACTCCAACAAGAATTTACACCTGAAGAATTTTTTCCACAAGTCATGGAGCATAAACCAACTTACTTTGGGCATCCACCACTATATAAGCAACTTAACCTGAAAGCTCAAATCCTCCAAAAGATTATTACCAATAACATTCTACCACAAGCTGGATCCTATGATCATATTTTATACGTCAATTGTTTTGTTATGTGATGTTTGTTAAAGGAGAAGAAACTTGACTTAGCCAGCCTTATTATAAAATGGATATGGGCTAAGCTTGATGCATCTTGAATTACTCTTCCTTACGGTGGAGCTCTCAGTCTTATTTTTTCAAAACTAAGTATTGCCTTACCCACAGACTTATTTATCAAGAGGACTAGGTATGAACTCTTTACCTCAACTACCCTCAAACAAATGGGGTATGAAAAACGGGGTCAGAATTGGTGTTCCAAAAGACTTAGTCAACAAAGGACGGCAACTGCACCTCTTCCTCCACCTTAGGCTCACTCACGAGGATCGGCAACTGAAGCTCCTTCGTGTTTATACCATTCTATAATGAATTCACATCCTTCAACCGAGATATGCATGATGGTCTTAAATCTCTACAGGATAACTACTCTTCCTTAGATCAGCGTCTTGCGCGTATTGAGCAGATACGGGGTAATTTCTCATATGGTGATCCTATGGACACTAGCTCCATACCCCGTAGTGATGACTCATCGGTAGAAGCATCTGAGGAAGATAAGGAAGGAGATGAAGAAGAAGAAGCAGATGCTGGTAATGAAGAAACTGAAGATGATGGTGATGATGAGAATGAAGATGAAGAAGAAGAGGAAAAAGACGATGATGCCTCTGATGGTGCTAAAGGACATGATGATTAAGTTTTCTTAGCTTTTAAGATGTAAGCTTAAAAACAGCTCTTTTTGTGTTGCATTGTATTATTGTAGGCTACATCTTAGTGATGTGTTTTAATTTATACTACTTATGACTCTTTTATCTTGATGCATATCTTATGGTTTTTTGCTCTTTGTATTAAAATTTTGTATCCCTTTTTGCATGATGTCAAAGGGGGACAGATGGTTTAGAGAACAAAAATATATGAATGGTTTAGAGAAATGTTGAACTGAATATATGTAATATATGAAATGGTTTGGCAAAATTTTGAACTAAATATATGAAATATATGAAATGGTTTAGAGAAATGTTGAGCTGAATGTTGAAAAACGGTTTAGAGAAATGTTTAGCTGAATGTTGAAAAATGGTTTAGAGAAATGCTGAGTTGAATGTTGAAAAAAGCAATATGCATGTAACTGAATGAATGTTGACTATATATATATATGAGCTATGCAAAAGCCTTGATAAACATATTGATAAATACACAATATTGTAAAATGTTATAAGGATTTGCAAATACCTTGTTGAGTTTTGGATTACTTTATAAAATATTACTTAAATCTATGCTTATTGTAAGGGGGAGCGTTCTACGAGTGATTCTAAATTTTTGCTCCTTATTTGTCATCATCAAAAAGGAGGAGATTGTTAGCCTAATAGGGCTTTCATTTCTTGTTTTGATGGTAACAAATGAAGGGAAGGTTTAATGAGTTGTGTGTTCAAGTAATGATGTTTTTCAGGATAACTCAAAAAGCCAAAATCAACAAAGCTTCAAAGGAATTATCAAAAGATCACTAACAAACTCAAAGGTGTATGATGTGTCATGAAGTGATCAAAAAAGGGAAGCTCAAAGACAGCTGAAAATGGAATGAACTCAAAGCTCAAAAATTACCATGAAGTTTTCAAAGAACAAAAAGTGTTTAAATTGTTAGGAAATCTTCATGTAAGTACTTCAAAGGTAAAATATCATTGTGAATGAAAAGAAGCTCATTAGGGGATTGATATGAACTTTAAGACTTTATTTTAAAAACCCTGGAAAATATTTTTCAAAAGCAAGAAAGTAAGGAAGTCAAATATTTTTGAAAAAGGAAAGAAAAATCAAAGAAAAACAACTTCAGGATGCCGAGGTGGAAACCTCAGGTGACCAAAGATTTTGCTAAATCAATTTAAAACAGGCAGTGTGTCTTCATGCGCCTGACCCTGTATCTTCAGGCTCCTAAACCCTCTTCAGGTGACTGAGGTTGCACTTCAGGCAACCGAAGTACGGCAACGGGCAGATTTTTCAAACTTCTTGTTGACCTTATTGGTCATGCCCGATTTTGATTATGACAAATACTCATTGTATCTAATGAGTGTTTGAGTTTTTGTGTAGGAACTAAGATTGTTAAGATCAAAATGTGCACAAAGCAAGCAAAGCCTGAAGACCAATTTATAATTCAGCATTGTAATATATTTAATTGGTCTGTAATAGTAAGTAGGTATTTGGTTTGTAATAAGCTCACACACATCACATGTATGATTTACTACATAAACTCAAACAAACCATGAATGAGAAAGGACCTTAGAAAGACCTTAGGTCAACCGACACCGGACTTTTTCGGTGTTTTCAAATTGGACCCCAAGTGACCCTAGGACACACAAATTTACACATATGTTTGTTAGGCACTTGAATAGGGCTTGTATGTTTTGAAATGGGACCGAAATACACACATGGTGTACTTTCGGTCGACTAGCCAAGTTAGTTCAAAAAGCCCTGGTCGACCGAAACCTCCCTAGGTCAAAAGTTTGACCACCTAGTCGACCGAACCAGGTTGTTCAAGGAGACCTGGTCGACCGAAACCCTCCTTGGTCAACATTTGACCATCTGGTCGACCGAGAACTTTTGTTCTCCAACTACCTGGTCGACCGGAGGGTCCTCGGGAGAATTCCCAGCGGTCTGGTCGACCGAACCTCAGAAAATTAAGAAATCTCCCTCTCCTGGTTGACCAGGCCTTTAGTTCAAGACTCCCCTGGTCGACCGAACCATATGAAACTTGGTCGACCGAAACATTTCTAGTCGACCGGACCTCTCGGGTTGCCCTGATTTTTTACCGCAGTTAATATTTTTTAAACAGGATTAAAATGCTTTAAACGTCATTAAACTTCCCTAATAATTCCTAATAGGTCCCCAACGGTCATATTTTCTCTCATGCCTATATATATGAGATCATTTGAGAAAATTAGCAATGATTAACCACTTTGATTAAGGGAGAATTCTCTGAAAACCTAAAATCCTATACTACTCATTTTCTTACTCAAGTCACTCATACTTGCCTTCTATTATTGCCTACATCATTTGTAAGTTGATTGAGTGTTTTGCTTAAATAGGTTTGCTCTCCTTGTGCTACTTGTTTGACACGATTTTCTTGAGAGCCAAACCTAAGGATTTTTCGGGGGCTTTTGCTAATAAGCCTATCCTAAGAAGACTTTGTTTGATCTTCTAAGCTTGCACCTTTATTGCAAGATCTTGAGAAGATTGTATTTGTTTTTAGTTGCAATAACTTTTCAAACACTTCCAAATTTCTATTGCACTTTTATCTTGTAAAACATTTGAAGAGATATTTGTTTGTGTGATAGTAATCCTTGTTGCAATATTCTTTCACTCATATATTATTTGCTGAATACAAAGATTACACATCTTTTGCAAACCAAGTATATACATCATTTAATACGTACATGCTTGAGATATCTTACTGATTGAAATACTGGAGACTTGACATCTTTGTGTGAACTTATTGGCCGAATATCTTATGATACAAAGATTTCTTGTTTGACACTCTCACGTATGCATTACACTGATAGAAAACATTTTTGAGAGTTGAACCATCTAGACCACATTGAGCTTACATATTGAATCATATTGTGGTGTATGTTATTGCGCGCATTTGGGTACATATCTGCTTTATACGAAAGCACAATCATTGTACCATCTGATTATATACACATTTTTTGTATATCCAGGCACGGGCTTGAAGAGGGAGACTAGCCCTGGAATAGTCCCGGATTGCCTTAGACCCGGTTAGGAAAGCTAGGTGCGTCGTCCTGTTAAGGCGTATAGGTTAAGGTCAGCCCCGCTAATTGACCTGGTTAAGGTTGAGGTCAGCCCTATTTTAATTTGACCTGATTGTAAACGGTGTCGCTCCAACCTTAAGTGAGCTATTAGTGGAATCCTCTAGCTTGTGAGCTAGAGGCGGGGAGGTAGGCACAGTTGGCCGAACCCCGATAACATATCGTGTGTCTATTTACATTTCAGCACTTTATATTTACCGCACGTATATGTTATTGTATCAATGATGTGCATGACTTAAATTCCACACATCATTTTTATCTACGTATTTGGAATCGCATAAAAAGACCCTAGGTTTGTATAATACTGATTGTAGGATTAGTTGAACCTAAGAAGAAAGTTTAAAATTTCCAATTCACCCGCCCTCTTGGGAATACACCTTTTCTAACAATTGGTATCAGAGCCTCGTTGCACTTGACTTAAACGTTTTTTTTGCAAAAGATCGCAATGGCTCACATTGGTGTATCCCCATTCAGCGAGGGACAGTCACTTTCCAGTCCTCCAGTATTTTGTGGTGTCGACTACACCATGTGGAAAGTTAGAATGACCATATTTTTGAAATCTATGGATTGGAGGGTCTGGCTTGTGACTACTAAAGGAAGATGTGCGCAAATAAATGAAAATGACTTTAATATGATTAATTCTAATGCCATGGATATATTGTACTGTGCTTTAGAGACTAAAATTTTTGTTGAGATTATGGCATGTAGCAGTGCACAGGATATCTGGGATGAACTCAAAAGAAAATATGGAGAGTCCTAGGAGGATGAGACCACCACTCAGGCAATGATAAATAGTAAGGCAATTGCAGTAACAGCCGGTGAGGTATATGCCCCTATCTTAGCCTCCGTAGATGATTCTATTGCTGATTGCTATGATGGATCTAATGTTGAATCATCTATTGAATATTGTGATAGTTTTTTTATTAATGCACTTGATGATTCTCATGTTGAATACTGGAATATATCATGCAATGAATCATCCGATTGCCCTAGTGATATCTATGTTATTAGCTCAGACAATAATCCATGTGATGCATGCTATGATGACTCTTGTGCCAAATCATGTAATATATTTTATGATGAGTCATCTATTGGTTTTGATAATAATACTGTATGCATTGATTCATATGAATGTTATCGTAATAAACTTTGTGATGAATCATGTATTGAATTTTACAATGAAAGCAAACCCTCACATATAGAACTAGAAAAGACCTCATTTAAAATGCATAGAATTCTAGTTGAGATATCAAAGAAGAAAACATTCTTGAAAGATGAAAATGAAAAGGTGGCAAAGCACTTAAATGATTTGAAGGAATATCGAGCCACACTAGAAAGGAGAAAAATGGAGAAAGCTTTGAAAATCATTTGCTTAGAAAGAAAAAGTAAAAATTATTCTAAAATGTTTTTCAAATCCCCAAGTGATAAAGACAACCTAAACAACCCCTTCGGGCCTAAAAAGAAAATTCGTTTCAAAAAGGGTTCAGGTTGCTTACATAGAACCAACAGACTAGCCTCACTGAAGAGAAATGGAATAAATAAGCACAATTCCTCACGTGTATTCTATACCTGCTTATTTTGCAAATCTGTGTGGCATACGTGATTTAATTGCTTACTAAGAAGTGCCAGAGGACTAGAAAAGGAAATGAAATGGATAATCAGCGAAGCAAACCCCGTAAGACTTGGGAAAAACAAATTCAAATTGAAAATGCATTCTTGCTGTCCTTCCTTTGTTCCTAGGTTTAGGGGTTGTGACGATTGTAGGATTAGGAAGTGATTGATGATTAAAACGAAATTCTTAGTATGCACACTCACAAAGCTATCTTGTTATACTAAGAACCTTTATCCACTTCCAAATGGACATGGCATGTACACCCGGTATTTAGTTCTAATTGCTTAACCCCTACCGACATGAAAAACATAAAGTTAAGCAGCAGTTGTCCATTGCACAAAGTTGAATTTTAGGGTTCCATCTTATATCTCACATCACTATACCCTAAACTCACTTTTAAACATGAAAAGCCTAAAACGAAATCAAGATATCACTCTAAGGCTTAAAGCACCATTGATCTTGAATGACTTATGCATGGTGTGCTTCTCTTAGCTATAACTAAGTTAGAGGTGCCTTCTAGGGAATTGGACCCTTTGAATTTAAGTTGCAAATCCTTCCATTCTGATTTATCTCATCCATGGGGATTCATCACCAAACCACGATCATACTCGGTGAATTTTTCACTCATCTTTTGGTTCGTATCCTTGTTTCTCTATGTCATCATTTCTATAGGATACTCTCTAATCATCACGAAGCACAGGTCTAAGAAAAGTCCCATACTCCTTTGTGCTCGGTGCCAAAATAGGTCAATAAGTCTATTCTTGGTACACACTTCATTTGAGCAATATCTTTTCACCAAGAATCCCTAAGATTTATGTTTATGCTGTAATATATCACATCTGGACCTTAGGAAGAACTTTGGATCAAAATCAGGCAAAAATAAGAAAATTTCACTATGCTCGGTTGACCAAGCACTTCAGGTATAAAATACCTCGGTCGACCATAACAGTGTTGACTTTGACCCTTACGGTCGACTGAACCCTAGTGAACAAATTCCCTCGGTCGACCAACAGTTTCGGTTTCCCCCTGGTCGACCAAAACATGGCACAGTGCACCTTCTCGGTCGACCGACCCTCCTAGTTCATTTTCGCCTCGATCGACCGAACTGTGTCGATGCCTGGGAAATCTCAAGTGTCGGTCGACCATATCGGCTTCTGGTCGACCGAGCTGCGATATATATATGGTTTTTCTTCATTTTCAGCTCATTTGCGCGAGATTCTTGAGAGATTTTCCATTCCTTTTTTGCATTTCCATCAATCCAAGCCTCACATTCTTCATTTCCATGGCTCACATTGAAGCCCATGACCTTGCACGTGCAGAAGATAAGTATTTTCTCTCAGATAGGTGCAAGGTATGGTATATATGGGAGTTCCATCCCAAGGAGGCAATACTAGGTAAGATACTCGACTTAGATTTCATGAACCAGTACTTTCGAAATATTATAGACATGTTTGAGTATCAGGGGTGGAGAACCTTTATCTCCTACCAGCCTGGGGAACATTACCCGACTTTTGTTAGGATGTTCTATACCAACCTGAGTAATGATAAGAACGGGTACTTCTCCCGAGTTCTGAGGACAGATGTGCGTTTTGACGCACAGTATATCTCTGACGTCCTCAACATTGGTCGTGGTGACTTTGAGTGCCCCGATGTGGTTAACTCCTGGATCTTTAAGCAGGAATTTATTGTAGCCCCATTTGCCAACCTAACCTTGGCTGAACCTGGCACTGCTAGCCAGAACCACCCACCACATTATAGGCAGTTCACCCTAGAGGCTAAGATAGTGCACCATCTGATCACCTACAATGTCCTGCCCAAGGCGGGATCTAAAGTGCACGTATCATTTTTAGACTGCTTTGTTATGTGGTGTTTATTCGCTCAGAAGAAGTTGGACCTGCCCAGTTTGATTATCCATTGGATGATGGTCAAGACGATTGGCCACCAAGTGATAATGCCATATGGGGGCATTCTGAACAAGCTGTTCAGGAACATCGGAGTCACGAGGACGAATGTGGCTTCACTAAAGTTGAGATGACCAGCGGACGCTTTCTCTGGAGTGACCCTTAGACTGATGGGGTACGAGCTCGTAGGGAATATTTGGGCGCCCTCTAGAGCAGCAGCAGCACAGGTAGAGGCCCCACAGGAGCCACCACAGCCTCCACAGCCATCGAACGTGGATCTCATGGCTGCTATCTCCGGCTTGTCTGACATGTTCACACAGTTTCGAGGATCAGTCTAATCAGACTTGCAGGATTTGGCATCGTCATCCACTGCACTTCAGAAGGAGTTCCAGCAGCACTCCATCTCTACTACCAGCCGCCTTACAGACTTGGAGCGGTCCATGATAGCTAGCTTCAGTGAGCTGAGTGACCGCATTCAAGAGATGCAGGATGAGAGAGATCGGATGACTATGGACTTCGATTTGATGCCGCCAACGATGGTGATGGAGGAGAGGATGGAGGAGATGATGGAGGGGAGTTCTAGACTCCGGAGTTGTCCGCAGATCAGATAGTGTGGCCTTGATTCTTTTTGTTTTATCTTATATCATCTAGTCTGTACTGAATAAAAACAACTCCTTCCTTTTATTTTGTACTCTCATGATACTTTGACATACTGCTCTAGTTATTTATGATATATATATCTGCAGTTTCTTGACTTGCATGTTCTAGTGGTTAAATGTGTATTGTATTGAAATGCATGAGTAGTATAGAATGCCTACTGCATGGCGGATGCAGTTTTTGAGAATTGCCTGCTGGTAGATGATAGGTTCTTGCATGCCTTACTTCTATGATACTGTCTGTTTGAGAACGGTTTTTGTGTAGGTAAAATTTGGGAAATGTCATGTTTACAGTCGGCATGCTGCCGAATTTTCTGTAGACATTTGCCCAAATAATTGAAACATTACTTATGTGTGCCAAATGTATATATATATATACATGTGAAGTAATTGCTTCATCATTTGCATACATTTAGGAGGGGCATCTGAAAATAAATTTCTATTTTGTTTTGCTTACAAAATATGTTTGGATTAGATCTGCTATTAAATCAAGTGTGGCTTGGGCTTAAATGGAATGTATTAATCATAAATTTGAAATATGCTCTTGTTGCCACAGTTACTTGATTTGCCATATGATCTTGCATGTGAATCTTAAATTCTTTTTGGGATCATTATGGTTATGATTTTTCTGTTATAATTTAGTATGTGCATAATTGACAACCCAGAAAAATGTTGCTTGATTGTCTTAAAATTAAAGTTCTCTTTTTCATCAAGCAACTCCCCTAGTACCTTTTGCACATATCAAAGGGGAATATATATTTATTATATACATATGTATATCTATATCTATATACTATATATATATATATATATATATATATATATATATATATATTTATGAAAGCAAGAATTAAACTCATATAGAATATATTGTATGTTTTGCTAGTGTGCTTACATGCCTTCATGACTTGTGCTTTCTCTGTATTAAAATTTTGTGTCATGAAATCTCTTAAGGGCGTTGCATTACATAACTGGTTCATTGATAATATGTGAAAATGCATGTGAACTAGTTAGACTATATATATGCTCAAACCTTCTTTTTGGTATCATATGCCGTGTGTCTTTAACTCAAATCTTCCACGGGTCTTATGATATGTTTCAACTTCAAATGGTTTGTATATATTTCTGGTCTAATCATGTTTGATATGTCTTTTGAACCTCGTAATAACCAGTTATATCGTTTGTGTGCTTAATTGTTGAGGTTATCTTTGTCAGTCTTTGTGCATAAGTATGACTATTATATTATTGAATGATTGAAAGATTATACCTCTAATCTATGCGTTCACCATATTGAACTGTTTGAGTAGTCATGGATAAATTGTTAGGAAATATAAACTCAAACATGTTACATATTATACAAGATTTATTTTTGAAAGTCCAATTTACAAACGGCACTCTGCCGAAATTTTTCTAAATCTTTCCAAAATTTCCTTGTATAACTGTACTATTTACCCATGGCCTAGGATTTTATTTCAAATGGCCTTTTTTGCTGTTTCCAAAAGGGGGAGATGGAAGGGAGCAAAAATAATGGGTTTGTTTAAATACATTAGATGCATATTGTGAGGGGGAGCCTTCTTAGGCTTAACCCTCTATCTTTGTTTGTCGTATTTGTCATCGTCAAAAAGGGGGAGATTGTTGACCTTATTGGTCATGCCCGATTTTGATTATGACAAATACTCATTGTATCTAATGAGTGTTTGAGTTTTTGTGCAGGAACTAAGATTGTTAAGATCAAAATGTGCACAAAGCAAGCAAAGCCTAAAGACCAATTTATAATTCAGCATTGTAATATATTTAATTGGTCTGTAATAGTAAGTAGGTATTTGGTTTGTAATAAGCTCACACACATCACATGTATGATTTACTACGTAAGCTCAAACAAACCATGAATGAGACAGGACCTTAGAAAGACCTTAGGTCGACCGACACCGGACTTTTTCGATGTCTTCAAATTGGACCCCAAGTCACCCTAGGACACACACATTTACACATATGTTTGTTAGGCACTTGAATAGGGCTTGTATGTTTCGAAACGGGACCGAAATACACACATGGTGCACTTTCGGTTGACCAGCCAAGTTAGTTCAAAAAGCCCTGGTCGACCGAAACCTCCCTAGGTCAAAAGTTTGACTACTTGGTCGACTGAACCAGGTTGTTCAAAGAGACCTGGTCGACCGAAACCCTCCTTGGCCAACATTTGACCATCTGGTCGATCGAGAACTTTTGTTCTCCAACTACCTGGTCGACCGAAGGGTCCTTGGGAGAATTCCAAACGGTCTTGGTCGATTGAACCAGCCAATTCAAAATGGCCTGGTCAACTGAATCTCGAAAAATTGAGAAATCGCCCTCTATTGGTCAACTGAGCCTTTAGTTCAAGACTCCCCTGGTCGACCGAACCATATGAAACTTGGTCGACCGAAACATTTCAGGTCGACCGGACCTCTCGGGTTGCCCTGATTTTTTACCGCAGTTAATATTTTTAAACAGGGTTAAAATGCTTTAAACGTCATTAAATTTCCCTAATAATTCCTAATAGGTCCCCAATGGTCTTATTTTCTCCCGTGCCTATATATATGAGATCATTTGAGAAAATTAGCAATGATTAACCACTTTGATTAGGGGAGAATTCTCTGAAAACCTAAAATCCTATACTACTCATTTTCTTACTCAAATCACTCATACTTGTCTTCTATTATTGCCTACATCATTTGTAAGTTGATTGAGTGTTTTGCTTAAATAGGTTTGCTCTCCTTGTGCTACTTGTTTGACACGATTTTCTTGAAAGCCAAACCTAAGGATTTTTAGGGGGCTTTTGCTAATAAGCCTATCCTAAGAAGACTTTGTTTGATCTTCTAAGCTTGCACCTTTATTGCAAGATCTTGAGAAGATTGTATTTGTTTTTGGTTGCAATAACTTTTCAAACACTTCCAAATATCTATTGCACTTTTATCTTATAAAACATTTGAAGAGATATTTGTTTGTGTGATAGTGATCCTTGTTGCAATATTCTTTCACTCATATATTATTTTTTGAATACAAAGATTACACATCTTTTGCAAACCAAGCATATACATCATTTAATACGTACATGCTTGAGATATCTTGTTGATTGAAATACTGGAGACTTGACATCTTTGTGTGAACTTATTGGCCGAATATCTTATGATACAAAGATTGCTTGTTTGACACTCTCACGTATGCATTACACTGATAGAAAACACTTTTGAGAGTTGAACCATCTAGACCACATTGAGCTTACATATTGAATCATATTGTGGTGTATGTTATTGCGCGCATTTGGGTACATATCTGCTTTACACGAAAGCACAATCATTGTACCATCTGATTATATACACATTTGCTGTATATCTAGGCACGGGCCTGAAGAGGGAGACTAGCCCTGGAATAGTCCCGGATTGCCTTAGACCCAATTAGGAAAGCTAAGTACGTCGTCCTGTTAAGGCGTGTAGGTTGAGGTCAGCCCCGCTAATTGACCTAGTTAAGGTTGAGGTCAACCCTGTGTTAATTTGACCTGGTTGTAAACGGTGTCACTCCACCCTTAAGTGAGCTATTAGTGGAATCCTCTAGCTTGCGAGCTAGAGGCGGGGAGGTAGGCATAGTTGGCAGAACCCCGATTATATATCGTAGGTCTATTTACATTTCAGCACTTTATATTTACCGCACGTATATGTTATTGTATCAATGATGTGCATGACTTAAATTCCACACATCATTTTTATCTAGGCATTTGGAATCGCACAAAAAGATCCTAGGTTTGTATAATACTGATTGTAGGATTAGTTGAACCTAGGAAGAAAGTTTAAAATTTCCAATTCACCCCCCCCCCCCCTCTTGGGAATACACATTTTCTAACACTTCTTATTTTCAAATTTAATTGACTTGCGCCCTAATCTTTTTGGAAACTTGGGGGGCACTCCAAGTAAACTTGGGCGGCACGAATGTGAATGTTTTTAAAGCCTATATCTACATTTTTTATGAAAATCAAACCTACCAAGCATTGAACATTCTTTCAAAATCTCTTTCACTCAAAGCTATCTTGCTATCTGTTCTATGCTCTGAATTGCTACGAATTTCTTGACAAATCTCCAAGCTTTTTACATCTTCTCTGAAGCATATGATTAGAGTTCTTGATCCCTACCAAGAGAAGTATAACCGGTGATATTTACATTAAGCTTCTTGTTTCATTCCTTCGATATTTTTAAATTGAAGTATATTAGTTTTTCAAAGTGTACTAATCAGCTCTTTGTGAGAGCATTCTCTGTACATCTATTTGATTTGTCTCTTGTAGATTGACGATTCCAAGGATTGTTTGGATTATTGGCTAAGCGTGGGGATATCGCTTAGAGAGGCGGGCTCTAACCTAATTAAATGAGTGACCGAACGAGCGTACATCGTTTGGAGAGGCGAGCTCTAGCCTACTGAAGGAGTGTGTAAACGGTCTTGTTCCACCCGGCAAAGGAACTGATTTTAGTAATCCTTTGGTGGTATGCCAAAGGCGAGGACGTAGGCTAAGTATAAGCCGAACCTCGTAAAAATCCCGGTCTCACTCTCTCTTTCCCTTACTCTTTATTTTCAGCACATAAAAATTGCATGGATGATTTAAATTTCTAAATCATAAATACTACGTATATTTGGAAATCAAGTAAACTTAAAGTTTAATTTTGATTTGGGATTGCGAAAACCGAAAGGGAGTACGTTGGTTAAACCATATTTTTCGGAAACCATACGGGAGTGCGTTACTTGGTTAAACACCCAAATATAAATTAATTAAGAGTTTATTTGAATTCTGAATTTTGGGAAGAGTGTGAATGTTTCGTTTAAAATCATATTAAAGAATCAAATTCATTAATACAGGGCTTTATATCAGTAAGCATAAATTATCATTCACTACAAGGCTTAGTTCAAATTTATATCCATAGGGTTTATATGAACAAACAACCATTTTAAGTTCTGTATATTTCAATCTTGGTTTGGTTGTTTGCTTTCAAAATTATGGTTGATTGGTTTGGTTGATTGATTACTTGAATGATTAAATGTTTGTGTGGTTGTGGATTTAATAAAGAAATAATTTTTTGCTAAATGTTTGAAGAATCAACAATAAGTTAAGAATTCCTAAAAAGATTTAAAAGAAAATTTTTAAAACCCAATTCACCCCCCCTCTTGGGACTACACCTTAGTTTTCAGTATTATTTAAGAGTATTTATCCTCCTTTTCCCCCAAAGCTTTCAAATTTCAATCAAATCCTTTAGAGCTTTATATCCTTTGAATGTGTTGAATGGCTAACTTGGTTGCCTAGGTTTTAATCTATATGAATGCATATATTTCAAGGAGACCTATGCACATGTAATTAAAATTGGAAGTCATTTAATATTGTGCCTCTTACGCATTGAAATTCATATGAAAAGAGGCAAAAGTAGGCTTAGGACCCTAAGAAATATTGTTTATGACTTTTTGGTCCTCTAAGCCAAAGCTTTCAAAGCCAAGCTTGAATCATTAAAAATCTTAAAACACTTGACTAAGATGTTGAAAGATGAATGAGGCATAAGATGGTTAAGTGCATAACTCAAGGGGAGCATTTCTATTTCATAACTATAACTTAATTAAATGCTCTATTTTTATGCCCATATGTCTATATAACACTAGCACTATTGCATACTATCCATATTATAATTAAATACTTAAATTACTTTGATAGATAGTGATTAGTGATTATCTGGTATTGTGCACTGTTATTGAATATACTAATTGAGAATACTAGATTGCATGGAACGCCATCTGCAAGGCTGTTACAGAAATTTATTTACTTGCATGCTTGTATGAAATGCCAACTGCAACAATTGATGCAGTGCTTTGTGAATTGCATACTGGCAATAGATTCTAGGTTGTTGCATGATTTATATGAATTATTTGCTAAAAACAACCAAATTTCAGGTACATGGTAAAATGGGAAAATGTTCAATTTACAGACGGCATGCTGTCGAAATTTCATTAGAATAAAACCATGTACTAAGATGATTATGATAAAATAAATGTTAAATATTTTTGAAATGATGAGTGAAAGTTAAATGAATATTAAATTTCATCCTTGCATAATCATCGTAAATTCAAGGGAGCTTAGCTCCATTCCTAGAAGTAAGAGTATAAAAGATTCACATGCATCACTTCACTTTTTCAATATTGAGGCTCTTTTGAAAAACCTTGAACATCATATCGTATGCTTAAAGCTATATGATCAGATATGGATTGTTCTCAAGGCTATGAACATTAAATCATGTCTTAATATATCTTTTCTAATGCATTTGCAGTCTATAGAAAGATTATACTACTTGCATAATAGAGTAAATTAATCTTTATCTAGTATATTTATATTCTAAGATATTTAAAATGATTGCTTATACGGCTTAGAACTCTTAGGGAATCTATGCTTTGATAAGTTTAGGCAATTCATTGCATTTAAGTTAGAATTCAAATTGAAAGGGGGAGCATCTAAAATTAAAATTCCACATTGATATGCTCACAAACATTTTAAGGCTTAGATCTATGTTGTAATTCATTGTTGCATGTGCTTATTTGTAATATTTTTATTGAATACTTTAAGTGAAAAATATAATACTTAGCCATATACTCTTTGGATTTGTCATATGATCCCTGTTTTTAAATTTACTGATATCTTTGGGATCTATATGATTGATTTTTCTGGTATATTATGAATTGTGCTCAAATGTTAAATCAGAATATTGATGCTTGCTTAAGTCTTGCATTAAAGTTTCTTTTTCAGCAAGCATCATCCCCAGTACTATTTATATATTTTTTAAATTTATTTATATATTTCTTTTAGTGCATAACTGGCTCAGATTACATATGGAAATGCATGTGAACTAATTAGACTGAAATATTTTCAAAACTACTTCTTGCTATCATATGTCGTGTGCTTTGAAATCAAAACTTTCACGGGTCTTATGATATGTTTAAACTAAAATGGTTTGTATATATCTTTGGTCTAACCAAGTTTATCATGTCATTTCAATCTTTAATGAACAGTTACACTGTTTCTGAGTACTTAATTGCAATATTTTTCAAACAGTTATAAAATTATTTTCTATGCCCAAATCTTATACCAAAAGGGGGAGTGTTGTCTAAACAAAATGAAAATTATTTCAAAAGGGGGGAGAGTTATTTTTTACGCTAAAATTTTTAATGCTCATATGGTTTTAAAACTTAGCCCTTTTGCTTATGACAAAAGGGGGAGAATGTTTTCTAAGCAAAATGAAAATTATTTGAAATTTTTTTAAGGGGGAAATATTTTTAAAGGGGTTAAATATTTGAACTGCAAACATCATGTATTTGTGCTTTAAATGTCAAGACTATATGCATTCATTTGAAATGTCTTCTTTCGCGCTTGATCTACAATGTTTATTTTTTAAGTTATGCATATTGGTAGGGGGAGTCTATTCAGGCTTAACTCATTTTGCTCATGTATGTTTGTCATCATCAAAAATGGGGAGATTGTTAACTCTTTGTGTTGTTCTCTCTTCCCTTCGCATTTTAATTTCCGCACTTTAATTTCTACTCATGTATGCTTAATTATATTGTCTTGTTTTTTGCATACATTATTATTTGTGCGATTTGAGACTGATTGGGAAAATACTGAGACTACTATATGTGTTTAAATATTTGCTCAGTTATATATATTGTTAGGTTTATAGTTGATTAGACAGACCCTCGGTTGCGTAATACTGGTTGCGGTTTCAAATTGAACACACATAACCTAAGAAGAATTTTTAAATACCCAATTCACCCCCCCCCCCTCTTTGGAATACACCATTCCTCTCACATTTTAAAGTGATAAAAAATATATTTTTGAAATAACATATAACCAAAATATAGTTATCCAATGATTTTAGTTTTTTTATTAACAAATAGTAATTTGACATAATTATATGTTGACTTAGTAACATTTAGACTTTTCTAAAACAAATAAAAGTTAAGTTGTTGGGAAAGTGACTAATATTCAGAGCAGATCACATGTACCAGAGAAAGCTATATGACGCAAAGGGCAAAGGGACAGAAGCAAGGTGCGGCTAAGGAGGGCAAATCATTTACGGTTTGGGGCCTAACCGTCAATGGTTTCAGGCAATAACTGCAAAGAGTTTTCTTTTGCTCCAAACCGTCGACGATTTGGTCAAATATCGATGGTTTCCATCAGTGCAGTTTCAAATCGGAGGCTTGTAGATTAGCCTTATCTGGAGGATTTTCCTTCGGGGGAACACTATAGATATAGTTTAGGTTTACTAGCAATCTTTTATAGGTATTGGATTCATACTTAAACAATATTGTAACCCAAAGATTGTAACTTTGACATTGGTCATAATGAAAATCGAGGTTGCTGCTTCCATGGACGTGAGCTATTGCTGAACCACGTAAATCTTGTGCGTTCTTAATTGCGTTTTTTTTTTTTTTCTTATTATTTTTTTATTACTTCTTGAGTATATTTCATCATTGAGTGATTGCATTAATAGTTGTTGATTGTTTCGTGTTTGATTGTGTGTTTCTGCTGTGCGTGTTCAAGTTAAACGAACATCAACATTAATGCAATGAGTTATAATATAAAAAAAATGAATGGTTTTCTTTTAACAAGGAATCAAAGTTGGTGAATTGATTTGATATATTAGAGAAATTAATGGGCTTTCATAAGATTGAGGCAAACAAAATATATTAAGGAAACGGAAAAATCAACCATTACTCATACGTAACTACGAACACAAATAGGTAAAACGAATACATCATTAAATAATTGAATTTTTAATAAAATAATTTTCAAATAAAACAAAAATATTATATTTTTGGATAAAATGCTTTCGAATTAGAAATTGCATATACATACATGGGTGATTTCATTTTAAATGACAAGAAAGAGATGATTTTCAATTCTTGATATAATTTGATTTCATAAACCATGTATTTATAGGCTTAGAAAGAGTCTTATTTATGCTACTCAAAATTACTTGGAGTGTCTTCCAAGTTTCTAGAAAGTTTGGGGCATAAGAAATTTAAATTTGAAATTAAAATATTTAAAAAATATAGTCGTTGTCGAGGATCGGTCACCTGAACTATAAGTTCAGTCGCCTGAGCATTCAGCGCACTGTTTTATTTTTCTGTTGAAAAACAGGGACAGGCGCCTGAGGTCCAACTTCAGTTGCCTAAGGCTGCACTGTCTCTTCAGAATTCTTTCAGGAAAATCTTCAGTCGCCTGAACAGATAAAAAATCTATTTTTCTCTTTGTTTTCAAAACCCTTGACTTTCTTGCTTTCTTACATTTAAAATATATTTTCTGGGGTTTTTAAAATAAGGTCTCTAAATCTATTTTATCCCCTAATGAGTTTCATCTTATCCAAAATGATATTTAGAGTTGAAGTACTTCCATGAAACTTCCTAAAACTCAAAAACTCTTTTGTTCTTTGAAGTCTTCATGAATATCCTTTCTTTTTCCTCGAGCATGATCATTCTTTGAGCTTCATTTGCTTTAACTATCTTTAGTCTCCTTGAGCTTCCACTGAATCACTTTGTAAATGTAGTATGACTTTAAGCACTTGATGATCTTTGGTTATTCTTTCTTGATCTTTTTAAACTTGTTATTTTAGAGTTCGTGAAATTTCATCACTTGAACACGAATTAGTTAAATCATCTTTTATTTGTTACCATCAAAACAAAATGTAAAAGCCTTGTTAGGCCAACAACACATACGTAACTGCGAATACAAATAGTTAAAACAAATACATCATTAAATAATTAAATTTTCAATAAAATTGTAGAAATTTTCAAATAAAATAAAAATATTATATTTTTGGATAACATGCTTTCAAATTAGAAATTACATATACATACATGGATGGTTTCATTTTAAATGACAAGAATGAGAACTTTTACTAAAAATAAAAAAAAATTTGATGTACTTCACCTATCTTTCAACATATCGTATCACATTATTTTTTAAAATAAATAAAGTATTTATGCCTTTGTGTGTTAATGGTAATCAACTTCTTATCGTCGTCATTGGTATAACATAAAAATTATATAATAAAATGTAGGGTAAAACTCACTGATTTTTTTTCAGAGATTTGACTAAAAGACAATAATCTCTCTTAAGCTTTAAAAAATTTAAGAGACCTCTCTTAAGGTTTTAAAATTTTAAAAATCTTCCCTCATATTTTTCAAACATAAACCTCCCTTTGAGGGTAGAATTATTTTTTTGGTAAACCTAATAAAGGTTCGTAATATTTTTAAAAACTTAAGAAAAGTATGTAATATTTTTTAAATCACAGAGGAACTCCCTATTTTTTTTTTTTTTTTGTCAAATCTCGAGGGGAGGTGATTATCTTTCGTCCTAAAATGCATATTTTATAGGGATAACAAAAAAGTAAGTGTGAAATGTCAAAAATTGTCTTAATTTTACACATTTTTTAAATATTAACACATGCTTATAAGAGGCACGGCAACGGGGGCAACACTGTAAAATCACCGTAGAAGGGTACAATCGTAGTTTAGCGCAAGTAGGAGGGTGAATATATAAACACGCCAGACTGTCCCGCCAAGCCTCCTCCAATGGCAACACTCCACTATTGCTTTTTGACCTGCGGCGCCCATCCCCGAGCCCACGGTAAACCGTAAATATGGGTTAAAAAGTTTCCTGGTTAAAAAGAGAAAAGGTTGAAAACAAACACGCCCCAGCAGGCCGCCCCCATACTTCAATTAAAGTTGGATTTCTATCCACCCCTTTTTTCTCCATCGCATGCTATTTATGATTGAGTCAAGTTTTGTGATAGTACCTGCCTCGTGAAGAGAGAAAGTAGACCGTTGTTCCGATTCGCTCCATTTCCGGCATCAATTTTTTAGGCTTGCTCCCACGAACGAAACGGTACAGATGTATTTAAGGAATTTTTTTAATACCTTTATATGGATAGGATTAGTATAAAAATATATTGAAATTAAAATAGTATTCCTAAGAGGAGGGTGAATTGAGTTAATTAAAAAGTTTTAGTTCTTTTTAACTTCTTACTTGTTTTAGTGCAACAATAAAAATGTAAGTTGATCAATCAATTTGTAATCACAACCAAAACATACCACAAAGTACTGAAATTTAAATAACTCAATCAACCACGATATTAAAATCAATCAATCAAGATAATCAAGAACTTGATGCTTTCAGCTTTTAGTAATAGTCCTGTGTTTATATGCAAACCCTATTTTGATTTTGATTTGTAATACGCTCTCTTAGTCAAGGTTTCTACAAATTAACCAACGTACTTTCTTGTGGGTTTCTACAAAAGGTTAATTAAAAAAGTACTTTCTAAAATTAAGAATCTTCTTTGAATGTTTTACTTAAGCCTTACAATCAACAATATGCATTCAACAAATAAAAATATAGTGTAGAAAGTAAAGAGTAAAGTAGAGAGAAAAACACCAAGTTTTTACGAGATTTGGCTTATCCCCTACTTACGTCCTCACTTTTGGCAAACTACCAAAGGATTCCAATATATTAGTTCATTTGCTGGGCTGAACAACACCGTCACAACCACTCCTTAATTAGGCTAAAGTCTGCCTCTCAAAACGATATTCCCTTGATCGGTCCAACGACCCAAGCACTCGAACCGTCAGCGAATCTACAAGACAAGAGTTGAAACAAGGTGTACAAGAGATGCTCTCAAAAGAGCTGATTACTACAAATTCAGAGCTATATACTTCAAAGCAAATCAAATATGAAATTTAGATTGAAATCCCAAGAGTGTATCACCGAATGATTCTTTCAATGGATGAAAGAATTTAGAATTGTAGCACAATACTAAAGATTGAGAGTCGGCAAAGCTTTAGTAATTTTCGTGCAAGTTGAGAGTGAGAGAGCCCTTAAGAGTTTGAGAGCAATTGAGAGATTATGAATGTTGTAATTGATTCTAGGTGATTGAATTAATTGATCTTAGGTGTATTTATAGTGTTAGAAAAACATTTAACTTAATCCCCAAGTTTACTTGGAGCAGTGTCCAAGTTTTGAACAGGTTTGAATCCCAAGTAATTTATTTTTCAAAAATATGTCTGTTATAGAATTTAAAATCTGCCGCGTGGTAGTAGCCTGAGGGGTTCTCATCAGTCGCCTGTCAATGAATTACACAACTAAAATACACAGGCAATAGGGTGGCAGTCGCCTGTCACCTTGGGGTCAAGCGCGTGTCACTGAATAACCCAATTTTAAAAAAGAAGCAGAAGGGTGACAGTAGTCTAATGAAATTTCATCAGGCTTCTCATTTTGCACCATCAGGCACCTGTCAAGACCCAGACAGTAGCCTGGCGACCTTCTGTCTATATATTTTAAAAGCTTTTAAAGTGGCAGCCTACTAACCATGTTCAATTAGGTGCCTATTAAGTAAAATTCTGGCTTTAAAAATATTGTTGTTTTCTCTCTCTTTTCTTATCTATTCTTGGAATATTAATTTGTTTTCTTTGAAAAATATGTTCAAAGATTTTAAAAATTAGAGTCTCTAGGTCTCTTCATTCCTAATGAGTTTCAAAATGAAATTTCATAATTTGAAAATACTCGAAGTACTTACAATACATTTCCTATTGGCTCTCTTCATTTCTTTTGAACACTTTGAAAAACTTCATCAAGTTGTTGCTTTGAGTTCCTGAATTTTCAATATTGATCACTTGAGTTGATATGAGCTTTCAATGTTCTTGTAATCTTTGAGTCTTTCCATGTTGGTCTCTTGAGCTTTCAGAATTGATCACTTGTCTTCATAAAGTATGTTTTTGTTTCAATATTTGAAATATCACAACTTTAAAGAACATTAAATAACCTTACTTTGTTATCATCAAAATCAAGAGTCTTAAGTCTTAGTTAGACCGACAATCTCCCCCTTTTTGATGATGATAAATAAAGAGAAAAGATAGGTGAACTTTAAAAGTCTCCCCCTTACAATAAGTATAAATCTTCAAAGTTAATATAACATGAAATCACAATTTCAAATACTTCACAATTATAGCATTTCAACAAGTGATCATGCTTCTATATAAATTCATCATTTCATAATCATCATGCATACTCCCCCTTTTGACATGAGCATAAACATATTCCAATATATTCCAAAACATAATATATTCCAAAATATACATATCATAACCATTTTTTGCTCATACACATACTCCCCCTTTTGACATCAAACAAAAAGGAAATAATACAAACATATAAAGAGTAAGTGTACCATACATAACAAAATATGAACAAAAGTCAAAGTTTCTAAAAGTTACAAAACATCATAGGTAAGCATAATCAAGCACTAGATTTTGAAGTACTATTTTCAGCAACTTCTTTTCCTTTGGAACCTTTTCCTTTAGAAGCTTCTCCTTCTTCCTCAGTCTCTTTAGTAGAGTCCTCATCAGATTTTTCTTTAGATGCTTCATCACTTTTCTCTGATTCTTCATTGGATTTAGTTTCACTAGCAGGTGTTGAACTGATATCCATGGGGGTTGCACTAGTGATATGTTGTTCTATCTTTTCAAGACACTGATCTAGCGATGAGTATTTAGTGTACATAGTGGAGACTTTTTCTTGAAGTGAAGTGAGACCAGTCCGCATATCAGAGCTAAAGCTAGAATAATGCTGGTAGAAGGGAATGAACCATGTAGGCATATCAACTTCTTTAAGAGCTGGATTAGGGTCTTCTGGCTCCGGTTGTGTAGGCCTATTTCTTCTATACAACCATCCTTGAGTGTACTTCTTGTAACCCATCAATTTTAGTATAGTTGAGGAGAATAGATCATAATGGGTTCTTTTCACTAGTTTGGAAGTGTGAGGACTTGAAGGTGAGAAAAAATCAAACAGAGTATTACTCCATAGGGAAGTACAATTCTAGGAGCTTCCAATTTCATAACCATCCATTTAAGAATCAAACTTGCTAAATCCAACTTCTTTCCTTTGAGTAGGCACCACATTACAAAACAATCCAAGAAGGACACATGATCATATGATCTTGCTCTAGGAAGGACATTGTAGGCAATAAGTTTGTGAAGAATTAAAACTCGTAAATTAAGCTGCTTATAGAGTGGAGGATTGCCAAAGTAAATAGGAGGATCATTCAGCACAAGTGGCAAAAACTCTTGTGGAGTGAATCCCTACTCCATAATCCATTGTTTTTCAATGGGATTGCACTCGAATTCATCACTCTTTATGCGAAGAATTTTGCCTAAAGAGTGTGGTGTAAGGGTGATGGTTTGTTCTAGTAGATCGGTAGAAATACCTACCTCCTTCTTCATCAAGGTTGAATAAAAAATTTTGGTCATATCAGGATAATACCCTTTGGCTTGGTGTTTAATAAATTTATCCCATCCTATGTCTTTGAACAAAGCTAGGATTTCAGGAAAGTCTAATTCAAAGAAGGGAATATCCAAGACTTTACCAAATTTTGGATCAATGGTTGAGATGTGATTTCGATACAATGATTTGGCGTGAGAGGAGACCAGCCATTTCTCTACTTCATCGTTACTTGCTGAGCGAGAGTAGGAAGTTTTGTCCTTGTTTGCAATGGTTTTTATTCTTGGCATTTTGAGATGTTGATTGAAAACCGAAACCCTAGGTTGAGGAGGATTAGGGTTTGATGTGGTGAGGTGGTGATGGAGTGAGGGACGAATTTGAGAAGGAGAATGGAGAGGTAAAAAGGAAAGAAAGGATTTTTAAGAGCTATAGAAGAGTTAACAGTCGGCTGGGGTTTAAAAAATGTGTTTTTCGCATGTTTTAGAATTGAACCACCGCTCAACAGGTGCTTGTATTTGAAGGGTTAGGAGCCTGTTGAGTTATATTTCAATAGACAGTAGTCTGTCAGGCGCCTGCCATTCAGCTGGTAGTCGCCTGCCATGCAGGCTGCTTGCATATTTTTCTGTTGTCTCTTCTAGTTGACTTCACATATATGTAACATTCCTAACTCTCGTCTAATAAATACAAATCGATCTTCTAGAAGTGGTTTTGTAAATATATCAGATAATTGATCATTTGTATTGACAAACTAAAGAACTATTTCCTCCTTTTGAACATTATCTCTGAAGAAATGATGTCTAATGTCAATGTGTTTAGCTCTTGAGTGAGATATTGGATTCTTTGAAATATTTATAACACTTATATTGTCGCACTTAATGGGAATTGTTTGGCATTCAAGATTGAAGTCTTTTAGTTGTTGTTTCATATATAGTGTTTGTGCACAACAACTCCCAGTTGTTATGTATTCAGCTTCAGCTGTGGATAATGCTACGAAATTTTGCTTTTTCGAAAACCAAGAGACTAGTGAGTGTCCTAGAAAGTGACAAGTACCACTAGTACTCTTTCTATCTATTTTACATCCGGCATAATCCGCATCTGAATAGTTTATCATTTCCAAATCAGTTTCCACAAGCCTGGATCAAGGGTTCCTATCAAGTATCTTAGAATTCTTTTGACTGCAACTTGATCAAATTCCTTAGGTGCTGATTGAAACCTAGTGCACATGCACACACTAAACATGATATCGGGTCTACTAGCTGTTAAATATAGTAAACTGCCTATCATTCCTCGATAATGTTTTGTGTCTACTGGTTTTCCCTTTTCATCTTTATCAAGGCTTGTTGAGGTGCTCATAAGGGTTCTTATGGGTTTACTTTCTTCCATATCAAACTTTTTCAGCATATCTTTAATATATTTAGTTTGATTTATGAATGTTCTATTTTTGGCTTGTTTGATTTGTAACCCTAGGAAATAATTTAACTCTCCCATCATACTCATTTCAAACTCTTTTTGCATACATGTTGCAAAATATTTACATAGTTTTTCATTTGTAGCACCAAATATGATATCATCAACATAGATTTCAACTATTAACATATCTTTGTTTTTGGTTTTCATGAAAAGGGTGGTGTTTACCTTTCCTCTTGAAAAATCATTTTTAAGTAAAAATTTACTTGGTCTCTCATACCAAGATCTAGGAGCTTGTTTTAAACCATACAAGGTTTTAGTCAATCTAAATACATGATTGGGATGCTTTAGGTCTTCAAAACCTGTTGGTTGTTTTACATAAACCTCTTTATTTATATACCCATTTAAGAAAGCATTTTTTACATCCATTTGATATAGCTTGAATTCCTTATGGGTTGCATAGGCTAGGAGCATTCTAATTGCTTCAATTCTTGCTACAGGGGCAAAGGTTTCATCATAGTCAATATCTTCTTCTTGATTATATCCTTGAACTACTAGCCTAACCTTGTTTCTAACAACTATCCCATTTTTATTTTTCTTATTTCTAAAGACCCATTTAGTTCCTATGATCGAATGATCTTTAGGTTTGGGTACTAATTGTCATACTTGACTTCTTTCAAATTGATTAAGTTCTTCTTGCATATCTATAATCTACGAATCATCATTTAATGCTTCTTCTTCATTTTTAGGTTCATCTTGAGATAAGAACACGTAGTGATTACATAGATTTTTCAAGGATGATCTAGTGGTTATGCCTCTTGATGGTTCTCCAATTATTTGATATTTTGGATGATTTCTAACATATTTCCATTCTTTTGGTAATTCAGGATTTTCTATGGATTTATTATTTGGTGTCTCTTCAATAATGTCTTCTTTTTCTTTATCTCTTCTTTTACTTTAACTACTTCTAAGTCTTCTGATTTTTTAGTAGGTTGTCTTTCTTCAACTTTTGGTGCTTTGTTGAAAGGGTTTTCTTCATCGAAGGTTACTTGTATTGATTCAACAATTGTAAGAGTCCTTTTATTGTATATTCTAAGGCTTTACTTTTTAATGAATATCCTAAGAAAATTCCATCTTCAACTTTTGCATCAGATTTTCCTAACTCATCTTTATCATTTAATACATAGGATTTACAACCAAACACATGAAAGTATGAAATATTTGGCCTTCTACCTTTTCAAAGTTCATATGGTGTCTTGTTTAAATTTGATCTAATAAATACTCTATTGACTATATAACATGCAATGTTTACCGCTTCAACCCAAAAGCATTTAGGTAGGTTATATTCATTTAACATTGTTCTTGCCATTTCTTGTAGTGTTCGATTCTTTCTTTCTACAACTCCATTTTGTTGTGGAGTTTTAGGTACTGAAAAATTATGACTAATACCATGTTCATTACAAAATTTTTCAATATCCTTATTAATGTTGAATTCCTTACCTTGATCACTCCTTATATTTGATACATTATATCCTTTTTCATTTTGAAGTTTCTTACATAAATTTATTAGTAAATTACAAGCTTCATCTTTTGAGGTTAAGAATAATACCCAAGTGAACCTAGAATAATCTTCTACTATTACAAAGGCATATTGCTTACTTCCTAAGCTTTGAGTTTTAGTAGGACCAAACAAGTCTAAGTGGATGAGTTCTAAGGGTATACTAGAGCATATATGTTTCTTCTTTTTAAAGCTTGTTTTAATTTATTTACCTAGTTGACATGTGTCGCAAATTTTATCCTTTATGAATTTTGAATTAGGTAGCCCTTTGACCAAATTCTTTTTGGATAATTTGGATAGTAAGTCCATGCTTGCATGTCCTAACCTTCTATGCCACAGCCAACTAGCTTCATTCATGGTAGGCAAGCATGTTACACTTTGATCAACTAGGTTGTCAAGGTTTATGCAATACACATTATTTACCCTATAAGCTATGAATAGGACTTCTTGTTTATTAGGATTTTGAACTAAGCATTTATCTTGCTTAAAGATTATATCAAATCCTTTATCACTAAGTTGACTTATACTTAGGAGATTATGTGTTAGACCATCTACTAACAACACATCATCAATAGTGAGTGAGGGTTCTTTGCCAATTTTACCAATTCTAATAATTTTACCTTTAGCATTGTCGCCGAAGGTGACATATCCCTCATCTTTTTGTACTAATTTAGTGAACTTGGACTTATCTCCAGTCATATGCTTTGAACACCCATTGTCCAAGTACCACTTCCCTTGATGGTGTTGTCCTAAAGCATGCCTACAATGAAAGATTTAAGATGTTACTTTTGGAACCCAAACTTTCTTAATTTTCTTTAAATCATATCTAGTTCCATTGTTTTCTTTCCATTCATTTTTAACTTTAACATACTTCTTTTTAAGAGGGCAATTAAACATAATATGTCCTTTGTTCTTGCACATGTAGCAAATGGTATGTTCATGTATATTTGTGGTGTATGTACTTGCATAATATTTAGCTTCTTTTACAAAGTACCCCATGAACAACTTCTTCTTTCTTTTATTTGTTATTCCATTATAACCGATTCCTTCTTTATTTGGTCTAAGTCACTTGATTCACTATCATCATTGCTTAATCTTTCATTAGCCGCTTTTAAAGCAATAGATTTCTTGTGCTTAGGTTAAATATTTCTTTCTTTCAAGACCATTTCATAAGTAAGCAATGAACCTATAAGTTCATCTAGTAATGTGGTTTTAACGTTCCTACCTTCCGTTATTGTTGTGGCCTTTGGTTCCCATATGGGTGGAAGACCTCTAAGTATTTTTTGAATTATCTCATAAGTAGTGTAGGTTTTTCCTAAGGCATTGAGAGAATTGATTATATGAGTGAACCTTGTATACATACTAATAATGGATTCATCTGAGTTCATCTTGAAAGCTTCGTATTCACTAGTTAGCATATCAATCCTACTGTCTCTAACATCGATTGTTCCTTCATAGGTTACCTCTAACTTATCCCAAATTTCTTTGGTTGTTTTGTAGGTCATGACTCTATTGAATTCGTTAATATCTAAAGCACAATACAAAGCATTGATAGCACTTGAATTAACTTGCAACATTTTGTGATCTAAGTCAGCCATGTCCTTTTTTCTCCTTAGGGACTTGTTTTCATCTACTAGTTTGAAGGGAATTAGGTCACCATCCGAGACAACCTTCCAAGCTTTCCAATCCATAGTTTGAAGATAAATTCTCATACGCTGTTTCCAAAAAGTATAGGTCAATCCACAAAAGATTGGTGGCCGGGTTGAGGATTGACCCTCTCCGAAGGGAGCTATTCCTATGTGTGTCATTTTGATCTTTATATAGCTTCTTGTTAAGATTTACTATAACTGGGCTCTGATACCAATTAAAATTAGAATAGTGTTTCCAAAAGGGGGGTGAATTGGGTTAATTAAAAAGTTTAAGTTCTTTTTAACTTCTTACTTGTTTTAGTGCAACAACAAAAATGTAAGTAAATCAATCAGTTTGTAATCACAACCAAAAAACACCACAAAGTACTGAAATTTAAACAATCCAATCAACCACAATATTAAAATCAATCAATCAAGATAATCAAGAACTTGATGCTTTCAGCTTTTAGTAACAGTCATATGTTTATATGCAAGCCCTGTTTTGATTTTGCTTTGTAATACGCTCTCTTAACCAAAATTTTTGCAAATTAACCAACGTACTCCCTTATGAGTTTCCGCAAAAGGTTAATTAAAACGTACTTTCTAAAATTAAGAGTCTTCTCTGAATTTTTTATTTAAGCCATGCAATCAGAAATATGCATTCGACAAATAAAAATATAGTGCAGAAAGTAAAGAGTAAAGTAGAGAGAAGAACACCAAGTTTTTACAAAGTTCGGCTTATCCCCAGCTTACGTCCTCGCCTTTGGAAAACTATTTCCTTTGCCATGCAGAACAACACCGTTACAACCACTCCTTAATTAGGCTAGGGTTTGCCTCTCCAAACGATATTCTCTCGTTTGGTCCAATGATCCAAGCACCCGAACCGTCAGTGAATTTACAAGACAAGATTTGAAACAAGGTGTACAAGAGATGCTCTCAAAAGAGCTGATTAGTACAAATTCAGAGTTATATACTTCAAAGAAAATCAAATATGAAATTCAAATTGAAGCCCCAAGAGTATATCACTGAATGATTTTTTCAATGGATGAAAGAATTTAGAATTATAGCACAATACTAGAGATTGAGAGTCGGCAAAGACTTAGTAATTTTCGTGCAAGTTGAGAGTGAGAGAGCCCTTGAGAGTTTAAGAGCAATTAAGAGAGAATGAATGTTGTAATTGATTCTAGGTTATTGAATTAATTGATCTTGGGTGTATTTATAGTGTTAGAAAACATTTAACTTGATCCACAAGTTTACTTGGAGTAGTGTCCAAGTTTTGAACAGGTTTGAACCCCAAGTAATTTATTTTTCAAAAGTATGTCCATTATAAAATTTAAAATCTGCCGCGTGACAATAGCCTGAGAGGTTCTTGTCAGTCGTCTGTCAATGAATTATACAACTAAAATACACAGGCAGTAGGGTGGCAGTTGTCTGTCACCTTGGGGTCAGGCGCTTGCCACTAAATAACCCAATTTTAAAATAGAGGCAGAAGGGTGACAGTAGTCTGATGAAACCTTGTCAAGCTTCTCATTTTGTATCGTCAGGCGCCTATCAAGACCCAGACAGTAGCCTAACGACCTTCTGTCTGTATATTTTAAAAGCTTTTAAAGTGGCAGCCTACTGACCATGTTTAGTCAGGCGCCTGTCAAGTAAAATTGTGGCTTTTAAAATATTGTTGTTTTCTCTCTCTTTTCTTATCTATTCTTGGAATGTTAATTTGTTTTCTTTGAAAAATATGTTCCAAGATTTTAAAAATTAGAGTCTCTAGGTCTCTTCATTCCTAATGAGCTTCAAAATGAAATTTTATAATTTGAAAATACTCGAAATACTTACAATACATTTCCTATTAACTCTCTTCATTTCTTTTGAACTCTTTGAAAACTTCATCAAGTTGTTGCTTTGAGTTCCTGAATTTTCAATATTGATCACTTGAGTTGATATGAGCTTTCAATGTTCTTGTGATCTTTGAGTCTTTCCATGTTGGTCTCTTGAGCTTTTAGAATTGATCACTTGTTTTCATAAAATATGTTTTTGTTTCAATATCTGAAATTTCACAACTTTAATGAACATTAAATAACCTTACTTTGTTATCATCAAAATTAAGAGTTGTAAGTATTGGCTAAGCCAACACATATGATGTAACCTTACTTTCATATAATGAAATTCAGTCTTCGCTCACTTTTGTGGATGTTGGCATACTATCGAATCACATTAAATCCATATGTTTTTTATTGTTTTATCTATCTCTTTGTTTTTCCGTACTATTCATCATAATTGTCATACGTTTCACAATAAGTTTAATTTACAAAATAACTTAATAAATTGAATTTGAGTTTATAATATTATTTGCAAGTGTAATTGAATTTTTAAGTTTATTATTTTTATAGTATATAAGTCATACAACATATATTTAATGTGATGTATATTGTATATATATATATATATATATATATATATATTATATATGTATTAAAATTAATTTATAATCAAATTCAACTTAATCTAACCAAACTTGAGTTTAAGAACTTATACCGAATTTGAATTGAGTTTTAAACTCCACTTTTTAAAGTTGAGTTGAGTTTTAGTACAGTGAACTAAACTTAAATACACTAATATAATCCTTCCCAATTTTTGCTTGAAGTTTATAAGAGGTTCTTATTTTTTATTCTCATTTTTTTGGTTTTGGTAATGGGAAATCTTGACCATTCTTTCGTTTGAATTCTGAATAAAAAATATGAATACCCAAAACATACAAATATATATATATATATTTTTTTAGGGTCCATTTGAGTTAAAGATTTTATTTAGGGAAAGGAAAATAATTTTTCATTATATTTTCTTTTATATTAAATTTTATTAAAAATGAAAGTTTATTGCTATAAGATTGAAAATTAAGGAAAACTAAATATTAATGATGTGAAATCAAAATTTTGTTCATAAATTTAATATATTTTTCATTTTCCTTTTTACTTTTCTCGACAACCTAACATGATAATGTGAATTCCTTGATATATATATATTTTTTTTAATATTTTTTGAGTTCTAAACGAGGCTTTAAAGATTCTAAATAAAGGAGGCATATTCTATGTTCTAAAATTGATAATCACTAATATTGTTACCTTTTTCTTGGAATAAAAAATTAAATAAAAAATATAATAACTAATAAATTCAATTTCATCATATTCTTACCTACCAAATTTATTACAAAATACACTTTTAGAATTTATCTGATATTACTAAAAATGTCAAGTTTGTTTTAGGCTTGAAAACCACATAATAGTAATCTCATATACCGAAAGACTGAAAGAGTCACATAAAACAAAATATTAAAAATTTGATTTCCATGCTCAAACCGGAGTATTATTGTACATTATTATGACATATATATATATATATATATATATATATATATAAAACAAATTAATATTAAAAATAAAAGTGGCAAAATTAGAAATAATTATATTATTATATAATAAAAAAAAGACAGCTCGGTGCACAAAGCTCCTACATATGTGGAGTTCAGAGAAGGTACAAATTCTAATGAGTTTATAGTACCCATTCTTATCCTACATTTTAACAAGATGTTGTTTTCACACCTTGACCCGTGAACTGTAAGTCACACGGCGACAACCTTACTATATATGGTATAATAATATTATTATTATTATAACATTGTAATAATATCACGCAAACACTATTATGATATCCACAATAATAAATTATTTTTAGGGAGAGAATATAAGGACTATGGCAAGAAGGCCCTAGGCACAAGTTAGGTCATACCGCATCTCCTGATTCTGCAGCCAAATTACAAGTCCCTTGTGGGGGGACATATTTAGATAAACAATGTACTGATGAATATAAGGAGCTAGAGGACATCGGTAGCAGTTAATAAAAGGTTCAGAGCAAGTTACTCAAAAAAGGAAGTAGATACAGTACCAGTCTAATAAAAGAGCTAGATACTGGTTTAAGGAACTCCCCAAAGTCAAATGGCAATTGGGTGTACCTAATTTTACGTTAAAGGCTTTGAGTCAAGACATGCACCAATCAAGGCTTCTTAATTTCTATATGCCGTTTCCCTACCAAGCTTCCAACTTACCAATGTCAACCGAAGCAATTCCTCACAATGTTCCAACCATAGTTGGGGAAGGAGAAAAACAAGGCAGCATTCATTATTGATCTCTGATAAAAATTCGATAGATTGATATTTCTGTGGGTGATACAATCATGACAACAATACACTGAATGTGTACTTACAAAAACAATGGATGGAGTTCGGCTTATTTGGAAACAGCTAAACCCAAGGCGCGGAAAAATGAACAAGAAAACAGAGAATGACAACAACAATTCAATCAAACCAGGAACCCTCCAATAATAAGTCCTGCTGTTTAAACTATCGCACAGGAACCCACTGAGATTTTTGGCCTCCTTATATGGAAAAAATCTTCCAATAGTTGAAGAAAAAAATTATTCCCAAATAAATCTTCTCATCACGGATGAATTGGCAATTAGGGTAGCTATTTTGTACTTAGTTCAGTTAGGTCAATGTAGTTGCATACAATCATCTGCGGATTAAATAGCATCCAGTCCAGCAAGCTTGCGCAGCTTCTCACAAAGCACAAAAGTAATTGTAGTTTGCGGACCCAATCTAGCGAAGATTGCAAAACCCCTGAAAAAAATTCAAAGTTAACAGCCTCCGAAAATAATAATAAACACATTAAGAATAAGCCAATCAGCTTGTCATTGCTTTAGTTCTCTAACCATCCTAGAAATCATAAAGCATTGTGATGCTGCAATAATAGACAGTGCCAACGCTAAGAGGAGTAAGAGTAATGTATCAGAAAAATTTTGAAAATTTTTCCAGAACAAGGGATAAGTGAATACACCCCCCAAACAAAGCATGAATAACCTGTGCATGGAATCTCACCCTTTGTAAAGTGACTTAGAACCTTCTGTAAGCATAACCTGAAATCACAAGCTATGAACATATTAGATAAGAAAAAAGAGTAGCTAGGTATAGCATATATGCACGTTTAATTTTTTTCTAATTTGTAAGTACTGAAAAAGCCAATTTTCCATGAAAAGTGATGAAGGTTCACAGTATGTCTTATTTACAAACAAATTGGGGCTCCACCAAACCACAGAGGGGCCAGCCCAATGCAGACATGGTGTGAATGCCCAAGTAGGCAAACAAGTTTGGGTAGGGCAACTCAAGGTCCAGTTTAAAGCAATCCATGTTTCTCATGTTTCACCATATGGATTACCTATCTTTCGGTTTCCTCCCGCAATTTTAAAATCTTTGAGAAAATGGTTCAGAAATCAGCCAAAAAGACTAACTTTGACTGCCTTGACTGGACTCCTTGGTATCGGTTAGGACCCAAATTTGAATAGCAGGCAGGAAATGGTGTGAGCTTTCAATCTGATAGATGAGATGCCTTTCATAGTCCCATGTGGGCCCCACAAAAAAATGTTTAAGGCTAAGGCTACATTTGGATTGTGGTATTTCTCTTCCTTGGGACAGAATATAATAAGATGAGAATGTAGAACAAATTATTTAGTGTACAATAATTTAGGGAAAAAAGTCACCCACGCAAAAGCTTGTGTTATTCCATCCAAGATGGAATAATAAAACTCTCATAATGAAATTTGGGAATAGTCATTCCTTGCCTGTTCTATGTTATTATGATGACTACATATCTTCTTTCGTAAGTTTTGAAATCTTCATATTATGATCAAATGTAATCCCCAAGTCTTAAAACCTGGCTCGTACATATCTCACATTTTCTTATGCAAAACTTCAACAATTATTTGTTTTTGATAATCCGGAGACTTCAACCACCATCACGTAATACCTCAAGGGGGAATCAAACCTTAGATTTTGGGATCACCAAAGTCACAAGTCGCCCTTACCACTTGAGCTAGCCCTGCTGGGCAACTTCAACAATAATTTGGCTATATTGGCTAATGCACAAAAGAAAGACTGGCAAAAATTTATTAGAAAACTTCAACCTAAGAAACAACTCGAATCTGTGAGATAATTGCAGAAAACTAGCCAAAATAGTTGACGACAAATAGCAAATGAATCTCTCTTAGCAAAAAGAGTTAAATGAATATTCAATCATGTGGAAATCAGTCATGCATGTTTCTTAAGAGTCCGGAGAGTAAAAATGGAACTAGATCATGGTTGCATATTGCATAAGACGATGGGATCATGTTCCCAACCCTTTGCCCAAAGAAAGTGTGAGATGAGGGTACTAAAAAAAAGCTTGACTATTAGTGACAATTAATGTTTTAAAAGGTGAAGGTGTAAAGCAAGGCATTTTAACCCTTAAGAGGCAAGGCATGAGCCTTAAGGCGTTGGGGTGTAAGCCTTTTGAGAATTTGTTTTTAAGATAAAAATATGTAAATAAATTATATGTACTATAAAAATAAAGGAAAAATTAAGAAAACCACAAATATAATGTAAAAAAGAAAAAGGACAAAAGACACTAACCTCTCCTAAGGTTTGCCCAAAAGACAATGACCCCCCCTCCCTGAGGTTTCAAAAATTCCGAGGATCTCTCCGAACCTCCCCTAACCTAAGATTTGTACAAAAAAAATAACACAAACCTCCCCTTACATTTTTCAAAAAGACAAGTTTTTTTAGGAGAAGTCTATCCCTTTTTGGCAAACCTCACGGGAGGTTTGTGACATTTTTGAAACCTCAATGGAGGTTTGTGGCATTTTTGAAATCTCAAGAGAAGTCTCCATCTTTTCGTCAAACCTCAGGGGAGGTGAGTGTCTTTTGTCCAAAGAAAAATTAGATATATTTTGCAAACTAGTTGTTGGCCATTCAAAAATTGTTTACTTCAACACGTGACTAAAATCATGACAAGATAGTTATACTATTATAAAGTTCAAACTATTTTCATAATCTCAGATACAACTCTCAGTTATTTTGCAAAGGTTGAGGTTCAAGAGTTTTAGAAATCAACTCATATATATTATGACATTGCTTTTATATAAAACATGTAGTTAAAATTTTCTAACCAGTTCTAATTTGAGAATCACACACCAAAAATGCATAAGCCTCAACTAAAAAGGTGCAAAAGGCATGCCTTTTGAAAAAATGTGTAAGCCTCAACAGGTAATGCGTCAGCCTTATTGGAATTCGGTATTTTAGATTGAGCCTCAAGGTGTTTTAGGCATGCCTTCCCTTGAGGCTAGCCTCGATTGAACCTTTTAGAACACTCTAACAATCAAAACTGTCACTGATACTTATTAGTGATGGATCCACAACTGCAACTGCTGTTACTAATAAAGGCATCACTAATAGATTTACCAAATCCTCACTAAAAGTAACTATTAGTTACAGTGTCTAAACCATCAGTAATAACTCTTTTCAGTGATAAAAAAAAATTCCTCATTAATAACCACCTATTAGTGACTGATTCAAAACATTCGTTACAATTAGAATCTGTAACCACTAGTTGGTTATTAGTGACTATAGTGGGTTACTAGTGACGCTTCTTCAAGGGTCATTAATTCTTAGTTTCTTACTAACTAAAAGTCAGGTTTTTTTATTGGAGAAAGCATAGGAATTCCAATCTCCAACAGAAGTTACAAAATTTGCACATTACTTGACATGAATTACATATACGACAAGAGCTGTCAGCTTAACTTGGGGGACAAATGGCTGTCAAAATGTCTTTGTGCCCAATAACAATGCTTAATTAATTTCGGATAAAAAACCCTACTTACGAAACAGCTTATCATCACCAAAAATTCATAAACACTCTCCAGTTTAAAAGGTCTCAACCTCCCCTGAATGCAAATCCAACTCATGTGCATTTTTTCCCCTCACCTAAACCGAATAAACCTAAGTCGACTGTAACTGCTTGGTAAAACATAATGATAATTCAAGTAATAAAAATCAAATAAACAAGGGAAGAGCCAAATCAAGCTAAAATCAGAAGCCAATACCTGGTATGCACAATGAAATCCATTTTGGTAGCCTCTAACTCTTTTAGACTCTCGCTGCAACATTAGACGTGTTTTAATCATGTCTATTGGTGCAGTTATGAGGGTACTCAATATGCCTGCCACCGTACTTGAGCTTCATTGACATACAAAACACAATCATCATAGGAACTAATGAAACTTGCAGTAAAATGAAAAAAAAAAACTTGGCAGACATGTTCACTTACAACAGGATTGCCAGCATTTTTCTACTAATCAAAAGATAAAAAAGTCTCCAGAATATTTTCAACATATTAAACAGCATTCTAAATACTAGAATGTATTGCTGGTCACCCAAGAGAAAACATCATCTAATTAGGTTCAAGCAACTGGGTAAGCCTGTTGATGCAAAACAATTTTTTTAATATTTAATAATACCTGATAAAATGCATCTACAAGGTTGTATCTAAGTACAAAAGGTAGAAAAAAATTATCAAAGTCTAATTGTACATTATATTATATTTTTCTTCACTTTAAATCATTATAATATTATTTCATCTTTCAGTCAAATGTCGATCCATATTTCATAATCCTTTGGCCTACAATCTTTTATGATTAATACTTTCTATGAGGAGTTTTGGGTTTCAAAACCACTAGTTCAATTTGCAATAGCTAATGATAAAGAGAAAAAATAAATCATAAGAACAATAATAGTGGCAGTGGCAGCAGCAGCAGAAGTAGGAGACTAGGAGCTGTGCCATACATGAGATGTAGAGGAAATCCTTCTTCAAGAGGTGTCCACCTTATCAAAAGCTGCATCAAACAATTCAAATAATTTAATAGAGTACAGAGATAAAACAAAAAACAAAAAATTATATGCACTTTTAATACTGCCAACTGAACAAAATCATACTACTCAGAAACTGTAGAAATTACTTCATGAAGTCAAAAATAGCAAGCTTAGAACTTGACCCGCTTGGATTCATCATACGTTGCCAGTTGTGATGCTGTCAAAGCAGCAGCTCTGGTCATAGCAGGGCCAACACCCTTCCAGAGAGCTCTTATTCCCTCTTCCGAAGCAATTTTGCGCATTTCTCCAATTGCTCCTCCACGTAAACTTGAATTCATCTGCAAACGCACCTGGTGAAAGCAAAACAAATCCTAAGACCAAACGCAAAAGAAGCGTTGAAAAAAAAAAACATAAAAAAAAAGAGCATACCTTCAGAACTTCTATTGGGTTGGTCAGTGCAGTTGCAGCAGCACCAGAAAATGCCCCAGAAGCAATTTTAATCAAGATATTGGTGGAACCAAAAGCCCATTCGTAGACGTACTTTGATGGTTCATACAAACCCAGACGGAGGCCTCCATAAAGTACTGACCTAGCCAATGACGGTGTCAATCCCAAATACAAAGACCCAAGGCCTTCCTTTTTCACTAATTGAACAAAAATCCGTCCCTGTGCATATCCAAGTGTAAGTGTACCAAGGCCAAACTGCAATTTAATCTGATAAAGTAGATCATGATGATAGAAATGACGTTAAAGCTTAATAAAGTACCATTCCAGTTAGAGGGCCCTTCTGGCCAATAAGTTGCATTTGCAGCCGAACTTTGAGAACATCTGCATCCCAATAATATGAAATTATTTTGAAACATTTATTTTTGTTTAATTTTTCATTGATTAGTCTATCCTTCAGCAAATTTTTGGTTTAAGGTCATTTTTCATGTCTTTATCTTTTTCAGATGGGATGCCCTCATGCTCGTTGCAAGCTCATAATTTTTTTTAAAGAAGAAGGTAAGAAATATATATTAGCTCAAGTGGAAAAAAGAGTACAACATGAGACAAGCTTAAGCATTAAGGTTGCTCAATCAATGACAACAGCTATTAATATACAAAAGATTACATTGGGTAATAGAATCAATATAAGGAGTATCATACTCAAAAACAGCTGGCGTTATGTGACCTCCAAACATGATAAATCAAAGCTGCCCAAGCCAATTGATTTTTGACAGCAGAAGTGAAGAATCCAGAGAAGACAGCCAAGTGATTTCTCATTCCCAGCTAGGGAAAGATCTAGGAGTCTTGAAGACACAATCAAAGAACAAGTGATATCTAATTTCAGGGTAACTCTTGCAAAAGATGCAGCCAGGATTAAAGGAATCATTCCAAGTAGCCAGCTTAACAAGTGTGGCTAGCCTGCTTAGGGCTGCTTGCCAACATATGAAGGCATGCCCCTAGGGATTCTTTGCTTGAACCAGATCGAGAAGTGCCAGTTAACATGAGCAGGCCGTGTTACAAGAGAAGACACCAGGCCGTGTTACCTGTGCATTGAGATTTTGAACAGGATCATGACTTAGCATGCACGGATGGTAAGTACGCTATGGAAGCCACGAGAAACTTGAAGCAAATATGACTTGGCTTAATCCATGGAAGTAGAAGAGTAAAATGATAAAGGCAATCCAGATTTTCTGTTGTAATTTGCATTTAGTCTTGATTGTATTTGCATGTCTCATAAGATATGATGGGAAGCTCAAAATGACATATAGATCCTAGGATGCATGTTTTTCATGACATATTCATATGCACTTGTCCTAGGTTGGATCGGCATTTTAGAGGCTAAATAATAGGGAACTCGTCGACTAGTCCCTTGACCTAGTCGACGAATGTATGAAGGCCACTCGTCGACAAATGCATGTTCCCGTCAACGATAAAATAACGAGACCCTAATTTTCTTAGATAGTCCCGTCGACGATCAAGTGTAGGAAACTCGTCAACAAGTGTGTCCACTCGTCAATGAGTCCGTCAAGCCGACTGACGCTCTTGCGCGTAATCGGCGAATTATTTTTTAATTAAAATATCTTTTAATGATCCAACTATCAGAAAACGTCTAGATGCCGAAAGTACTTATAAATATCAACCCTAAAACATAGTTTACAAGCTTTTGCCTACAATCTATCGCATTTAGACATCTTTGGGCATTCTCTCAGTTTTCAAAGAGCATTCACATACATATCTTGCAAGCATCTTTGGTATTGAGGTTTGTTAAACAAGTTTTATCTTTGAGCATTCAGATCTTCATCTCAAAAGTTTTTCTTCTCTCATATTTTTATATTTAATATTTTATTGAGAGCAAGAACCCTAGGTTTCCAGACATCCATTGTTTGAAAAATATTTTGAGAAAAGTTTTATACTAAGGCTTAAATCTTTGAAGCATTCACTTTTATACTTTTACTCAGATTTTCTACTATCTTATTTTTGCAAAAGCTAGCTTTGAGCAAACCCTAGATTCTCCAACACATATTATTTAAAAAAACAATGTTTGGAGATATATCTTATTGGACTTAGATCTTTGAAGAAATTCATTATACAAATTTTTATAGAAAGATCATATTTTTTATTACAAAAATCATATTGAGAAAAACACATCTACTCCATTGAGCTTCATGTTATATCTTGTGAGAGTGTTTAGGATTTCACTTGTACACATTAGCTTGTTGAGAAGCATCTGAGTGTATCCGAAAATTTTATTCATCTATTGCATTTAAGGTTCAGGTTGTGAACCAGGGTGAGGTAGTTATGCCTCGTGAGCAGCGGATTAGGAGGAAATTGTACCTCTTGTAAGCAGCAGATTAGGAGGAAGTTACGCCTCTTGTAAGCAGCGGATTGTAACGGGAAGCTCCTTCCCAGTTTAAGGAGCGGAATAGTGGAATCTTTGCCCAAGGCGAGGACGTAGGCCGAGTTTGGCCAAACCTCGTAAAAAATTGTGTTTGCGTCTCTCTTCCCTTATCTCACTTTAATTTCCACTCGCGTTTAATTATTTGTATATTGTTTATGTATTAAATATTTATTACATTTGTGAGTGATCGGGTAATATTGGTTGTTTGACAAAGCCACACTTTGAAATTGCTAATTTGTGTAATACTGAATTGTTTGTCATCTAACCCGTGATTGTGTGGTTGCACTTTTTCAAAATTAGGAGTTAAAGACTAAGATTTTTTAAAATACCCAATTCACCCCCACCCCCCTCTCTCTTGGGATTACACCTAAATTAAATTTGGTATCGGAGTCTCGTTACATTAGACTTAACCGTTTTTGTAAAAGATCACGATGGCTTATGTTGGTGTATCTCCATTCGGTGAGGGGAGATCTTATTCTAGTCCTCCAATATTTTGCAGTGAAAATTTTTCGGTTTGGAAACTAAAAATAAGTAACCTTATAAAATCAATGGATTGGAGGGCCTGGCAAGTAATCGTTAAAGGAATTAATATGCCATTGACTAAAACATAACATGCATGCAAATTCAAATGTCATGGATATGTTATATCGTGCGTTAGATTCTAATGTTTTTCGTAATATCATGACATATCAAAATGCAAAGGAGATATGGGATGAGCTTGACAAGAGATATGGAGAGACCAAGAAAGAAGTGACCACCACTCCTGAGACTTCACGCTCAAACGGGCAAGAAGTGGTAATTCATGAACAAATTGCATTAGTCAATGAAGAGGTACATATATCTCAACCTATTTTAGTAAATGATTTATTTACTGATTCATGTGATGATTTCTGCGATAAATCTTATGAAAAATCATGTGATGAATCCTGCGTTACATCATGTAATGAATCATCTGACATCTCTTGTGACAATATTGTTATTGATGCATGCAATGATTCATGTGATACATATTGAGAAAATTCTTGTGATGAATCATCTGTTGTACTTAATGAGGAAATCATGCCTTCTTGCAAACAACTAGAAATTGCTTTATCTGAAATGCATAATCTTCTAGTTAATATTCCTAAGAGGAAAAAGTTCTTGAAAAATGAAAGTAAACGGTTGGCAAAAGAATTAAAAGGTCTAAAAGAATATCATGCCATGCTAGAAAAGAAAAAGATTGAGCAGGTGTTGAAAATCACCAGCTTGGAGAGAGAAATAGGTGAGTATTCTAAAAGTACACCAAAAGCCAAAAATGAAAAGAGTAATCATGATAAATCCTTAGGAGTTAAAAAGAAAAATCCTGTCAAAAAGAATTCAGGCTCATCAAATAAATTCCATGATCATTTATATGCCTCATCTACTAAAAATAGGCTTAATAAGAAAATTCTTTCACGTGTAAATAACGTATGTTCATATTTTGAAAAATCAGGACACATTAAAGGTGCTTATGCAAGGATAGAAAATTAGTATGGGTTGTCATGAAGACGCCCTTCTGGACCAAAGAAAGAATGAGTTCCAAAGGGAATTACAAAATCACTTAATTCTTCCTTAGTTCTTAGGATTAGTTATAGGGGGTAGTGATGACTAATAGGCTTGGGAAGTGGTATGTGCTAATGAAAAATCTTAGTATACACATTCATCATGCTAAGATTCTTAGAAGAAAATTAAACCAATATGAAAATTCAAGTAATATGTTCAATCTGAACCAAATACATAGGTATCATAATGATTGGATAAATATGAAATTATTATCTTGAATTATATCTCAGAAGCAAGCTCGAATTAAATCCACTTCCAAATGGACAAGACATCATTGCTAGGAGAATAATCTTTTAAATGACTGACCAATCCTTAAAATATGAAAATCTAAAGGTAAGCATACGTTGCCCATTGCACAAGACTAAGTTTTAGGAAATTAAACATGCTAAATATCATCTAATCCTAAAATCATCTTAGAAGCCTTAAATCATTGATCAAAATTTAGGCATCACTCTAGCCATAAGCACTATTAATTATAATTTCCTATTATGTTAGTGCTCATTCAAAGACATCCTTCTTCAATCAAATTAGGGACATCCACTACGGGAGTCGAGTTTCTCATCTAGTTAAATCAAAATATTCCCTTCGTACTAAAATTGTAACATATCCCTAATTTTGATTCATCTTCTCCATGGAAAATCTCTACAAACTACGATCACATTTGGTAAAGTTTTTCCATCCGTTGGTTCGTATCCTTGTTCAAAATTGTGGTCCTATTCAAAGGATAACCTCCAACCGTGGTTGATTGGAAATCAGCAATGAGCTATGCTTAAGAAAGAATTAATATTTCTAAATGCTATTTGTCTAAATAGTTTGGACATATTCACTTGCATAAACATATCTTGAATATGGTCCATTCGTAATCCTCCCAAATACTTTTATGAACTCAATCATAAATTATTTTCTAAGAGTATTTGTATGCAACCCTTTCACACATTAAGATTCATAAGAAAAGAGGCAAAATAGGCTTAGTGCTCTTAAATGAATATTCATTGTGACCTTTTGGTCCGTTAAGCCTAAGAATTCAAAGCCAAGTTTAAATCTCTGAAAATCTTAGAGCTCTTGGCTAAGAAAATAAAGAATGATGAGAAAATAAAAGGCATAAGATAATAAAGAATCATAATGAATAACTCAAGGGGAGCATATATCTTTCATGGCCATATAAATTTAAATGCTCTCATATCATTTATGCCCATATAATTACAGCACTGCAGCACACTATCCAAAATTCAATAAATGATAAAATTTCTTTGATGGATAGTTTATGTTGCACGAACTATTATTGAGCCATATTGACTATCTTGAGTTGATTATCTACTGAAATGCAAGCTTGCATTGAATGCCACTTGCATGGCTGATGCAATAATGTGTATTGCATGCTGGTAAATACTCTAGGTTGTTGCATGCTTTATATGAATTATTTGTCGAAAACAACCAGATTTCAAAGCAGGTTTTATGGGAAAATGTTCAATTTATAGACGGCATGCTACCGAGATTTTGTTAGAATTTTTCCAAAATTAAACCATATGCTAAGATGATTATGATAAAATAAATGCTAAAATATTTTTGAAAGAATGAATGAAAACTAAGATATTAAATTTCATCCTTACATAATCATCGCATATTCAAGGGAGCTGAGCTCCATTCCTATAGAAAGAATATAAAAGACTCATATGCATCACACACATTCAGCTTCTTGAATATTGAGGCTCTTCTAAAAACCCGGAAAATCCTATCCTGTGCTTAAATTTCTATGAGTTCATATGGATTGTTCTTGGCTATGAACATTTTTTTGTATGCATTAATATGTATTATGTATTTTCTGATGCATTGTGGCCTACAAGGACAACTATACTGATCGGGGATAAATATAGTTGATAAATATTCAGTATAGTTGTGTAGAAAGTTTCAGAACGATTGCTTATACTAGTTCGCACTCTAAATGAAATTAATCCTTGATTAGCATAAGTAGTTCATTGCATCTAAGCTAGGATTCAAATCAATAGGGGGAGCATCTAGAAATAAATTTCTATCTTATTATGCTCACCAATATGTTTGGCTTAGATATGTTTTTTTTTTTAATACACAGTGGCATGTGCTTAATTATGATAATTTGATTAAATACTTAGCCACATACACTTTGGATTAACCATTTAAACTTGAATTTGAATTATCTGATCATTAGGATTCACATGGTTGATCTTTCTGGTTATATTTTTTTTTAATGCTCGTAAATAATTAACAAAAAAAATGATGCTTGCTTGATCTTTTATATTTAAGTTTTTTTTTTTTTTTTTGCAAGCATCATCCCCAGTATTTATCGAAAATCATAAGGGGATTTATATTTTTATACATATATATATATATATATATTAAAAGCAAGAAATAAATTTATATATAATATATTTTATCTCTTGCTTATGTGCTTAAATGTTTTCATGACCTCTGCTTTCTTTGTGTTAAAATTTTAAGTCATGAATTTTCAATTTTTTTATGAGGGGGAGAGTTTTTCTGAGCTAAATAAAAACTGTTTCAAAAGGGGAGAGTTATCTTTTTAAAGATAAGGAATTTTTTTCAGTCAAACTTGTTTTATACCTAGCCTAGCCCTTTTGCTGATGCCAAAAGGGGGAGAGAATTGTTGAGCAAAATGACAAATATTTTATATACTTCTTGCATTTTTAAATGAGCTTTAAATTCTACATGAGATATGTGTATATGCTTTATTGCTAAATTTATATGCATATTGAGCTGAACTCAAAATTCTCAACTTGAAACATTTCATTGTCTTCTCTCTAGATATGATTGAATTACAATGTCTATTTTAAATTTACGAATTTTGCTCTTGTATTTGTCATTATCAAAAATAAGGAGATTGTTGGTTTTTTTAGTCTGATCTCTGTTTTGATTATAACAAAGCACAATTATTTTACCTGTGCATTGAAATGTTGAACAGGATCATGACTTAGCATGCACGAATGGTAAGTATGCTATAGAAGCCACGAGAAACTTGAAGCACATACAACTTGACTTAATCCAGGGAAGTAGAAGAGTAAAAGGATAAAGGCAATCCAGATTTTTAGTTGTAATTTGCATTTAGTCTTGATTGCATTTGCATGTCTCATAAGATATGATGAGAAGCTCAAAATGACATATAGACTGACCCTAGGATGCATGTTTTTCATGACATATTCATATGCACTTGTCCTAGGTTGGATCAGCATTTTAGAGGCTAAATAATAGGGAACTCGTCGACTAGTCCCCTAGCCTCGTCGACGAATGTATGACGGCCACTCGTCGACGAATGCATGTTCCTGTCGACGATAAAATACCAAGACCCTAATTTTCTCAGACAGCCACTCGTCGTTGAGTCCCCTAGCCCCGTCGACGATCGAGTGTAGGAAACTCATCAACGAGTCCGTCGGGCAAACTAACGCTCCTGCGTGTAATCAGAGAATTATTTTTTAATTAAAATATCTTTTAATGATCCAACGGTCAGAAAATGTCTAGATGCCAAAAGTACTTATAAATATCAACCCTAAAACCTAGTTTGCAAGCTTTTGCCTACAATCTATCGCATTCAGACATTTTTGGGCATCCTCTCAGTTTTCAAAGAGCATTCACATACATATCTTGCAAGCATCTTTGGTATTGAGGTTTGATAAACAAGTTTTATCTTTGAGCATTCAAATCTTCATCTCAAAAGTTTTTCTTCTCTCATACTTTCATATTTAATATTTTATTGAGAGCAAGAACCCTAGATTTCCATTGTTTGAAAAATATTTTGGGAAAAGTTTTATACTAAGGTTTAAATCTTTGAAGCATTCACTTTTATATTTTTACTCAAAGATTTTCTACTATCATAATTTTGCAAAAGCTAGCTGTGAGCAAACCCTAGATTCTCCAACACATATTATTTAAAAAATCAATTTTTGGAGATATATATTATTGGGCTTGGATCTTTGAAGAAATTCATTATACATATTTTTATACAAAAATCATATTTTTTTTATTACAAACATCATATTGAGAAAAACACAACTACTCCACTGAGCTTCATGTTATATCTTGTGAGAGTGTTTAGGATTTAACTTGTACACATTAGTTTGTTGAGAAGCATTTGAGTGTATCCGAAAATTTTATTCATCTATTGTATTTACGGTTTGGGTTGTGAACCGGGGTGAGGTAGCTACACCTTGTGAGCAGCTGATTAGGAGGAAATTGTGCCTCTTATAAGCAGCAGATTAGGAGGAAGTTACGCTCCTTGTAAGCAACGGATTGTAACTGGAAGCTCCGTTCCAATTTAAGGAGCGAAATAGTGGAATCTTTGGGTAGTTTACCCAAGGCGAAAACATAGGCCGAGTTTGGCCAAACCTCGTAAAAAATTGTGTTTGCATCTCTCTTCCCTTATCTCACTTTAATTTCCGCTCGCGTTTAATTATTTGTGTATTGTTTATGTATTAAATATTTATTACATTTGTGAGTGATTGGGTAATATTGGTTGTTTGACAAAGCCACACTTTGAAATTGCTAATTTGTGTAATACTAAACTGTTTGTCACCTAGCCTGTGATTGTGTGATTGCGCTTTTTCAAAATTAGGAGTTAAAGACTAAGATTTTTTAAAATACCCAATTCACCCCCCCCTCTCTTGGGATTACACCTAAATTCACAGCATTTAATAGCAATCCCAGATCGGTACATAAATTGTGCCCTAATTTGGAAGCTAGAGGACTTAAAGGGTGCCAATTATCATAGAAAGGTATTTCTGCTTACCCACTTTGTGCCTAAAACAACAATAGGCTGATTCTCTGGCTTTAAGTATGAGCTGCTAGCTCGTATTGAAGAACCATATTTTAATTTTTTACATCATATTCCTATAGTTTAACCTAATCTATACCCATATTATACTTTAAAAAGAAAGAAGAGTGGAAGTGTGTTTCCACACACAGTTCAAGCATTCTACCTATTGGTTACACACTTTTTCGTTGCATTCCTTCACTGTATTCCTTCGAGTCTTATATGATAAAATAGTTTTTGTGTTTGTTTTCATAGTTGCTGAAGAGACCACAGCTACTCAGAATGGGGAGCGTTTCAGGTCATTGTATAGGTATGAATACAAGAACAGGGTACACTACTTAATAGGGGTGCAGTTCTTGGCGGAATAGGTTAGCAGCCACACAATTTTGGATCACTGTGTACACTTGAACCACTTATTTGCCACACTAGTCATCTCACTACAATTGCAACAAGATTTTTAAAAATCTTATTTTATTTTTATAATTTTTCAATAGGAGAAACAGCAGATAGCTAAATCACTATTATCCTTATTCAATTAAATTGCATAAATGGTAAATGACCAAGAACAATCAATTACTAAACCAATTTATTTCTTTTAATGTAAATTACTTTGCTAAATTTTTAGAAATACACTAACACTACACTCTTAAGTCAAAAAAAGTTGTTGGCTCTTTAATTAAACAAGCCAATATTACTAGTTGTAAATCCGTATTGTACAGCTTTCAAAAAGTAATACCTTCTTTAGGGATAAATGTCAACTGGGACTGTTGCCATTCCGTCCACTGCCCTAGTTAATAATTAGTAAATAAATAAAGCTTTTCCGTAAAATAAAAAAGACTGTGACTCAAAAGCATGCTCTCTCTCTCTCTCCTCTCCAACCTTCCAAATCACAGCTACCAATTGGCTTTTGAATCACTCATCTGTACTTGCACCATCAAGTACCATTCGGAGCACCAATGGAGATTTGGGCAGCTAAATCCTGCCTTACATCTCTCTAATTTGAGACAATTTCAACGGAGTTCCTTATATTATTCAAAAGATTCACTTCAAAAGCAAGTTTATAGTCAGATTTAATTCTTTTTAAAACTTTGATTTTGGTCATACGATATTTTATTTGAATGGTTAAAAAATCTGGGTCCTCACTTTTAGCAATTTCAGTCCTGACCCCCATCCATTCAGGATGCAGATCAACTGGTAATATGTTTATTCTTTTCACTCTCTCTCATTGCATCCTTTAAACAATGGGCATGTGTTTTCACAGAGTCTAAACATTTTACCAATTCGTTTCACCCTTTAATCACATCCCTTCTAGTTAGTTGGCTGCCAATGACATTGTATTTATTTGTTTCACACTCTCTCATCATATCTCTTTATGTCGCCTCTTAAAAGAACATTGTACCTATTAGTTACACACTTTTTCATCACATCCTTTAGTGTACCCATTCAAGTCTTATATAATATAGTAGTTTCTATCGTAAGTTTTCGCATTTGTCGGAAGACATCTTGTCACACACATTCTAAACATTGTACATATTTGTTTCAGAATCTTTCATCGCATCCCTTCTTTGTAACCATTTCACATTTGACATAATTTTATAATTTCATCATTTTTTTTATTTTTACTTTTTACATTTGTTGGAATGAGATGTATTAGTTGGAGAACAATAACATTGTACCTATTCCTTTCATGCTATCTCATTGCATTTCTTTACCTCTTCAAGCATGTCATAATATTAATCCTAGCCACTTTGTCTGATCCAAAATAAAAGAAACAAAGAATCTACATGAGTTTTGGTACACAGTCCAAAAATTGTATCTATTCCTTTCATACTCTTTATATCACATTCATTAATTGCACCCTTTAAAGTATAATACAATAGTTTTATTCACCTTTTTTCCATATTCACTTAAAATCGGCAAAACATTGTTCCGTTCAAGTCCAATAGGCACTTGGTACAATCCAAAGGTTTCTTTATCTATTCATTTCATATTCTTCCATCACATCTTTCACTGTACCCATTCAAGTCATATATGATGTAATAGTTTCATCATGTGTTTTCACATTCACTGAAAAATCTACACATGTTTCTCCATAAAATCCAAATATTGGATCTATTCGATTCACTCTTTTATGACATTCGTTAATAGTACCCCTTCATGTGTAATATAATAATGTAACTATAACTATAACAGTTTGTCATCTACTCTTTTTATCACATTCATTAATTGTACCCCTTCAAGTATAATATAATTGTTTTATTCACTTTTTTCCTATATTCTCTTAAAATCGGCAAAACATTGTACCATTCAAGTCCAATAGGCACTTGGTACAATCCAAAGATTTCTTTATCTATTCATTTCAAACTCTTCCATCACATCTTCTTACTGTACCCATTCAAGTCATATATGATCTAATAGTTCTATGATGTGTTTTTACATTCACTGAAACATCTACACGTGTTTCTCTACACAATCCAAATTTTGAATCTATTCGATTCACTTTTTTACAACATTCATTAATAGTAACCCTTCGTGTATTAACAATATAAATATAATAGTTTGTTATCACGTTTTTTATCATCCAATCAAAACCCAGCTGGGCAATAGCATTGTACCTATTCGTTTCATATTCTCATCGCATCCCTTCACTATATCCATTCAAAGTCCGATACAATATAAATCTAGCCACCTCATATCCTTACATATTTATTTCACACTTTCATCACATCTCTTTATTGTACCCATTCATGTTTTATGTAATATAACGGTTTTATTGCATGTTTTCGCATTTTCTGAAGAGACAATCTGTCAGTTAGGCTGCCGATAACATTTTACTGATTTATTTCACATTCTTTTACCACATCCTTTTATTGAACTCTTTCAAGTATGAAACAAATAATTCAAGTCACCACATCCATTCCAGAAGTTTTTCTTTCTGTCACGACTATTTCAGCAACAATATTAACAAATTTTTAAAAGTTCTAATGTAGTAGTGATTTAGATTACTTTTTATTGATCTATCATGGTGGATGAGTAGTATAACATTAAAAGATAAAAAAATGAGCACATATGCAATAATTTAGGCATAGTATTGGTTGAAGACAAGATATGAGAGGGGTGGCTTAGATGGTTTGGGCACTTGAAGTGCAGGCATAGTAGAGCACCTGTGAGGAGGAATGAATTAGTTATTGGTTCTAGTATGAATAAGGTAGTGAGGAAGGATTTAATAACCCTTAATTTAATAGAGGAAAATGCTCTCAATCGGGTGAATTGGCGTAAAAGGATTCATGTAGCTGACCCCACCTTGTGGGACTTATGGATTGTTGTTGTTGTTGTTGTTTTGCTATTGTTTCTATTAATCTATCATCTCATTCAATTGACAAAATAATAATGTCGTCTACTTCCAAATTCACCAAAAAGACATCCATAACATTTTACTTGTTGCTTTCAGACTCTTTCATTGCATCCCTTTATTGTAGCCCTTCAATTATGATATGATGTAATTCTAGACACTTGGTCCAATCTAAAGGTTTCTCTTTTTGCTCATGACTATTTTAGTAACAATATCAATGTGCTTAAAACTAGTTTAGTGACATCAGTGAGGTAGAATACTTTTCATTGATCTGTCATCTAATCTAATTGAAAACAATACTCATGTCGCATGTTTAGACATACGTTAAAAGAGGCAGCTTGTAAGTTGCGTTGCCTATAATATTGTGCCTATTGGTTTCAGAATCTTCATTGCATCCTTTCCCTTAGCTATACCATTTCAAATATGATATGATATAATCTAGCCATCAAGACCAATTCAAAGATTTATGTTTTGCTCAGGACTACTTCAGCATAATGTTATGTATGTTGTTTTCACACTCCTTCACTGCGCCCATTCATTGTACACCTTGAAGTATGGTATAAAATAATTCTGGTATTCCAAAGAAATAGGAAAACACACTTTCTATTTTCTACCATTAAATAAAAATTTCAAAATTACTTAAATAATTACAATGCTTGTAGTTTATTTGGAATAAAATGCTCAGACAGTCCATGCTGGTATTGATTACTTTCTAGAAACGAGAAAAAAAAAAAGTCTAATGTGAAATAAAGAACTAAACTGTACTTATTTCACATTAAAAAGTGCTAAGAGTGTACTTAATATTGAAGATTAATAACAAAATTTTAGAGAATTTGTCAAAAAAAGTATTATTGGCTTATTAAGTTTTATAATTCATTGTGTATACATTCATTTATGTGCAAGTGCCACCTTACTATTTTCCAAACATGACTACAGGTTCAAAACATTAAAATTGAACAAGTTTCTATAAAATTGATAGATTAAATATTGCGAACGACAATGTTCATTTTCTTCCAAAACAGAGGTATGGATTTTCACAAATGTGTTACTAAAGGCGCAAAAGTATTTTCCTTCAAACTTAAAAGAAAAAAAGCAGAATTATGAACCCTATTGGCCAAGGATACATAATTTCATGAGTACTAAGCACACAAATACAATGTTTCTTCTAAAATAAAATTCCCTAAAAGCTAATTTCTTCTAAAAGGTTTCTCTCTTCTCAATAGATGCTTTTTATGCTTGGAGCAACAGGAATCAATTAATCACGTCCTTCTGCATTGTTCATGGACCAAGAATTTATGGAACTTAGTCATCTGCATTGTAAATCAAAAGTCGGTCACTGCAGCTATGGTGGAAGACGAGTTGTGGGCTTGGAAAGGGACCAGATTAAAGAAGGAAGGTAGAAGATCTCTCACCCTCATCACCCTGGCTATTTTTTGGGCAGTGTGGAGAGAAAGAAATAGAAAGCCTTCGAAGGAACCATTTCTCCTATTCAATCCGTCATGGACAAAGGGTGGCTATGATCTCTAGCTGGCATTATGGGCTGATTGGAAGGGACCCCTTTGTAATCCTTGATTTTCTAGACGCTTTTCATAAAGGGTTGTTTTTCTCCTGTTGTTTTCCTTTGGACTTGGGTGGCATCCCCTTGATGCCTCTTTTTAATATCATTTCTCTTTACTGATCAAAAGACCAAAAAAAAAAAAAAAAACCACCAGTGTAGGATTTGTACATCAAATAGTTGAAAAAAAAAAAAATACAAACATTTTTTTTTTTGGTCCTACAAAACAAAATTAAGCAATTGAAACGGCAAGGAAAAGGATTAACCTAAAGGATGTGTAACGCCGGTCGCCATCGCAACAGAAATTCCACTAGTACCAAAGTGATATAAAACATGGGACGGTGAGACTGCCCAAATCCGGTGGTCATTGCCTTTCACACGTCCTGAACATTTCAGTTCACAACTCAGAATTTTCACAAAGGGAACACAACCATGAGCACAGATTATTTCCAACAACAAAAAAATTAGTACCGGGAAACGATCCCATGTTCCGTTGGCAACCAAATTGAACGGAAAAATTGAAAAGAAATTCAGAAGTTTTTTATTTATGCCAGTTGGTTCCCACGAAAATAAAGCTCAACTTAGCACCAGCCAAATATTGAGAGAGCGAGAGTCAGAGAACCTGAAATCGATGGTCTCTCCGAAGCAGAATCGCCGTCTGTCATTGCTCTCAGGCTAATGAATTAGGCATCGGAGGCTTAGAGCTGCAATTTTGCTAAACTGCCATTAGCGTTCGACCCTTCCCTCCGGGTTCTGGTTCAGGCACAGAAAACGTTTCTTGTAGGGAGCCTTACTTTTCCGACAAAAATTATGCCAAATTTGACGGCGTATTATTATTATTGCTAGCCGCGGGCACGCTGCGACCCGCGTCCTACACGGCTTTGACTGATAATTATAATTTTTAAATAATAAATAAATAAATAAAATTCAAAAATATTATTTTAGAAAAGTTTGGGGTGATTAGAGGTTTCTTTTTTGTGAATATTTATAGGTAGCTATAGGATAATTTTAAAATATATTTGGATACTTATTTTTTAAAAAAAATTATGAATAGCTATGAGGGTATTTTGGAGATATTAAAAATTAAACCAAGAATAATAGCAAGATTATTGTTGTGTTGTTACCCATATGATGTATTAGAAAGAGAATCTCTTTTCTTGGTTTATTTTTAATATTTTCAAAATGTTCATAGAATTATCATAAAAATTTCAAAAAGATCCTATAACTATTCATGTATATTTTAAAAATATATTTATAAGTATCCATAAATATTTCAAAAAATGTCCTTATAATTATTCGTAAAATTTTCAAAAAAAAAAATCCCTACAACAATCCGTGAATATTTTAAAAATAGTCCTACAACTAACTATAAATATTTCAAATAATACGCCTAATTACTCATAACTTTCCTAAAATAATACTTTTTACAATATGCTTATTTATTATTTTTAAAGAATTATTTTATTGTAATTATCACTCAAAAGTTGAGAAAAATGTGTCTTGCGTATGCCCGCAACTAGTTGTTGTTGTTATTATTTTTTATTTTTTTGATTATAGAGGAAGTCCAGCCACCAACGAGCCCTTCGGACCCTCTTGTGCGGTACCAAACCTACGAATCAGTGTCCTCCGCCCCCAAATCTCGCTGATCAAGGTAAAACCTGGATTGCGGACACGGCTTCCGTACATCAATTAGACGTTCGGTCAACCCGACCTTCGGGACACATCTTCATTACCATCCACGGTCCCCACTGACTCACAAAGAACTCTCACCATCTACAGTCCCCGCTGGCTCACAGAACAAACTCTCCCCGTCCACGGTTTCCACTGGCTCACAGAATAAACTTTCATCATCCACAGGTATCGCTAACTCCGTGAGTGTATCTATTTAGAATTGAATCTCTGATACTCCTTCTTACGTGTTGATGTCTTTCCACCGCACCATGCCCGTGAGATTTATTGTTGTTATTATTATTATTAACCATAGGCACACACGATATACATGCTTCGTAGCTTTTGAGTGATAATTATAACGAAATAATTTTTAAAAATAATAATAAATGAATATATATTTTTTAAAAAAAAATATTATTTTAGAAAAGTTTTTAGTGATTAGGGGTATTTTTTTGAAATATGTATGGGTGGTTATAAGAATATTTTAAAAATATACATGGATAGTTATAAGGACTTTTTTGAAATTTTTATGGGTGCCTATAGGAACATTTTAGGCATGTTAAAAACTAAACCAAGGGAAATCACTTTGCTAATAGTGGAGATTTTAGGAAAGTTATGGGTGATTAGAGGTATTTTTTTAAATATTTATGGGTAGTTATAGAATAATTTTAAAATATAAGGAACTTTTTGAAATTTTTATGACTAGTTATAGGAACATTTTAAAAATGTTAAAAATTAGACCAAATCTAATAGTAGAGATCCTTTAACTTTAAATATTCTAAAGAATATTGCTAATCACTCATAACTTTCCTAAAATCTCTACTATTAAGAAAGAGTTTCCCTTTCTTAATACTACTATTAAAATCTCCACAGCTTTTGAGTGATAATTATAACAAAATAATTTTTAAAAATAATAAATTAATATATTTTTAAAAATATTGTTTTAGAAAAGTTATGAGTAATTAGGAATATTTTTTGAAATGTGAATGGATAATTATAGAAATATTTTTAAAATATATGTGGGTAGTTATAGGGACTTTTTTGAAATTTTTATGGGTATAGAGACATTTTAAGAATGTTAAAAATTAACCCCAAATCTAATAGTAGAGATCCTATAACTATCCATAAATATTCCAAAAAATACTGCTAATCATCCATAATTTTCCTAAAATCTCTACTATTTAGAAGGGGATTCCCCTAATTTCTTGGTCTAATTTTAAACATTTCTAAAATGTTCCCATAACTACCATAAAGCTTTCAAAAAAAGTTCCTATAACCATCCATGTATATTTTAAAAATATTCTTATAACCACCCATATATATTCTAAAAAATACCCTTAATCACTCATAACTTTTCTAAAATAATATATTTTTTATAATATATTTATTTATTATTTTAAAGAATTATTTTATTACAATTATCACTCAAAAGCTTAAGAGCACATGTCCAATGTGTACCCGCGACTAGTTATTATTATTATTATTATTGTTATTATTACTACTAGTCATAGGCATGCATGATATGTAATAACCTAGAAAATTTAACAAAGCCTTGTCGACGAACACAGGGGATTCTTCGATGAGAATACATGGAGGTCTCATCGATGAGGACACGTCTCATCGACAAGAAGATGCCAAGAGGGGGTTTTTGGCAGTCTGAAATTTGTCGATGAGGGATTCAGGTTCATCAACGAACTTCTTCAGGGACTTGTCGATGAGATAACGTGTCTCGTTGAACAATCCGGGGCTATAAGTACTCTTAAAACTGGATTTTTGCAGAATTTAAGCGCAGGAATTCCTCTTTTCTCTCTCTCAACGTCCCTCTCCCCTTCTCTCTTCAATTCTGGCCTCATTCCTCGCCGGATCAACGATCTGAGGCCACCACGACGCTCCTAGGAAAGTTCTCTGCAAGTTTACAAGAGTGGATCGTTGTTTTTTTTGGAAATCAGAGAGGTGGAAAAAATTTGATCATTTGAAACTTTGAAAGAATGAGTATGGGGAGACCAATAATCAGAAGGTAGGACTTTAGGATCAACCATGGTTCTATGAGAACCAATATCAATATATGCAATGGCAGATATAGGTTTACCATACTTTTCAATAAGAAGCTGAATTTTGACATGAGGACTTATCTGAGTTTGTTCAAGAGCAGGTAGAGTTTAAACATTAAAAATATCTTTTGAATAAGATTCTTCAGAATCAAATGCTTCTGAATCAGTGAGGACAAGGATAGTTTCCTCAATCATTTCTTCTTGTTCTGATAGGATTGATTCAATATTAGCTTCAAGATCCTCAAATTGCAATTGTTGGGCGAATTTTATAGATTTTGCTCTATTTTCAAGACATTATTTTGCATAATGACCTTTTTTTCTTGCAAATAAAACATCGAGGAGATTTGTTATGACCTTGCTTTGACTTTCTCTTGAAGAACTTGAATTGTTTTGATTTCCTCAAACCCCTTTTGGATTTATCAAAGCTGATTTCTTTGAAGTGCTTTTTCTTCTTGGGACTGTAGATGCAATCCCTTTCTTTGCATTTGATTTGTAGATAAGGCTTTTTGCATTACTTTGTAAACTTATGATTCTGCTTCAACATCTTTGAGAACAACTGACGAGTATCACATAGTTTTTCAATAGTAGAAAGGACTAACTAATGAATTTCTCCAATAGAGATATCTTTGAGTGATCGTGAGAGAGGTGCAATCTTTCTCTGCAATTCTGGTTGGATATCTTCTAGTAAATAACTAATATAAACTTGTCTGAGATTTTCATCATTAAAACCACCAAGAAGATAATATCACCTAGACATTCTTTGACAATGGAAATCAAGATCTTTTCTCTTAAAGGAGCAGCATCTCATTTCAAAATACTCTTGTCTAACCTCATTAGCATAAGCATCAAGGTCTCCAATAAACTCTCAATAAAGAGTTCCCAAAGTATGAGAGGGAGTCTAGGATTTAATGAATTGTATATGTCTATATTCACCAAGACTTTGAAACCAGTATCTTAATGTTCCAGTAAATCTAGATGTGAATTCAATAAGAACTGTTTCTAAAGTATTCCCAAGTTTAGAGAGTTGAAGATCAATCCATGCACCAAATTCATCAATTTACCCTCTCCATTTGATTGGAGGTAATCCTTCAAAAGAGAGCCAAGAGCAATTGGTAGGATTTTGAGGAACAGAATGTTAAGTAGTCGAGCTAGCCTCAGTAGGTTCTTCCACAATAGGAACTATGGTGTCATTTCCTCATGATATTCTAGTGTCCTAGATGATCCAGGATCAATAGGAGAAGCCATCAGCATATAGGTGAGATCAGTAATCTCTTACTATGAGGAAGACAATATTTCAATGGGAATGTAATGACCCAAAGAATAATGGTATTTAAATAATAAAGAGGGAGAGAAATGGAAATAGAAACAGAAGGAGGCAGCAGACTTCATCGACGAACGTTGCATTTTAGGCTCGTCGACGAGGGCGTCCTTCGTCGACGAGTAGATACCGAGAATATATCTGGGCGACTCTGAATTTCATCAATGAGGGGGGAAGTTCATCGACAAGTTGCCTTCTTGACCTCATCGATGAGGTGACGTGGCTCAAAAACGAAGGCCATAGTATAAACGAGGATTTTTACGCAGAAATTTGGTGAAACTTTCTCTCTTATCTCTCTCTACGGTTCCTTCTCTCTTTCTCTTCGATTTCGGCCCCATCGTTCGTCGAATCGACAATCTGAGGCCACCACGACGGACCTAAGGAAGTTCTCCTTAAGTCTGCTGGAGTGGATCGTCGGTGGGACGGAGTTGAATTTCATCCTAGATTCAGGGTAAGGTCTTTTGTCAAAGTTTGGCTCTCCAGTAGTTGTAAGAAATGTAGTACGCAAGTAACTAGTGATATTTTGTTATGGGATATTTGATTTTCAGGGTGTTGAGTGGGGAGCCCAGCGGGTGTAAGACCCGTCACAATAGGGGATTTTAGTAGGAATCAGGTTTGGGAAATATGCTATGCTAGGGAAATCTATTATGATTCAGTATAAATTATATGTTTTAAGCAAATTATTATTCAAATTATTTATACAGTTCCAAACCCTGATAACATTGATATTTAATTGTGGCACGAGTTAGTATTAGCTCAGTACAAGGTTTCCATAATTTTCAGAATACCATGATTTTCATCATATGCGCAGAAACGTGTTTTGCAGTATTTTCAAAATATTATGATACACCTATTTCAAAACCATAACATTTAGCTCATACAGTAAATTAGATATTTCAGTTATTCAGTTAAGCAGATATCTCAGAAACTCAGTTATTACAGTTTACTCAGCAATTTATATGATGTTATGGTTATTTCAGGTGTTATAGAATCATGGTAAAAACAGTATTTTTAGAAATATCAGTTACATATATATAGTATCAGACCCTGAGGGACCATATTCAGCAGCAAAGCACGGTACCGTAGCTATATTCAGTTCAGAGTGCAACCCCTATTCAGATAATAGGTGGCATTCAGAAGTCGATCGTGCCTATGTTGTAGACAGGCTCCTCATCAGATATGGGTTGAGGGGGCCGATCTGACTGTCGGAGTTCAGTTGACTTACCCTAGTCGGCCAGTCAGGTTAGGTTCTGCCTTCGGGCCGTACAACTCTGTCATGAGGGGTTAATTCATGACTTCAGTTATCCATCTAGGGAATTTTCACAATTATTATTTATGCATATTATGATCAGATTTACACATGACAGTTATACTTCTAAGTATTATCAATATTATGAATAGAATATTCTGAATAATCAGTTTATGTTAAGCTACGTAAGCATGTTTTATATGATAACAAGTATATAGGTTTTCTCAGTTTTGTTATATATGGTATTTCTTATTTAGATCAGATTTTCCAAGTATATGACTCACTTGCTACACCCTAGTAATAACATGTTTCTTCTTACTGAGCATCGCCTCATCCCACTTAATTGACATTTTTCAAGTGATCCAGTTAGGCGAGCAGATCAGGCTCACAGGTAGAGGGCTTCAGTGCTGCCCTCTCAGTGGGGTGAGTATTTTGAGAAGGGAATACTTTTGTATAGCCCTAGTTTCAGTTAAGGGCATTTTGGGAATAATTGTATATGTACATTTGGGAATATTTTGGCACTCTGGTATTGTATATATATGATTATGGTTAGATAATTTCAGCTTCTCACTGCTTAGGCTGTAGCTAGATTTATATTAGTAGGTATCAGAGTAGTATAAACCTTAGTTATATGTATATAAATATATAGAATTTTAGCAGGTCATTACAAGAAACATTACTGTTACTATCATCATCAAAAGGTATTTCAGGAATGAAATCTACAAGCAGAGATGGAGTCTGATCAAGAGGTAAAAAGGGCTTTTTTGGTTTTTGATCAATGGACTTGGAGGGCAAGGGTTACGGTTGGATAAGAGAGTGTCTCTTAAAGATTTCAGCATGGATTTGAAATGCTTGGAATAATCTGGTAGGTAAGATGGAGATGGAGGTGACTAAAAGATCAAAGAGTAAGGAGGAGTGTAAGGAAAAGCTTTAAGAATATAGGTAGCTGGTGGGGATGGATGATGATCTCGCTTTATTTGAGATAATTGATCTTTAAGCCTTTTGATTTATGCTTCTTTTTCATCGAACATTGTTCCATAATATCCTGCAGAAATATATTTTCTGAGCTCAGCATCAAGACTATCGATTCTTCTTTTAAGATCAGAATACATAACTTCAATTCTAGAATCAAGGTGGCCAAGACGTTGGTCCATCCGAGTGCCATAATGTATAAGCTTATCAACCTTGTGATCAATAGCAGATAAAGTTGTATTCTGGGACTTGGCATTCTAAGTTTGCCAATTCAGGACTTGTTAGGCTTGTGAGGGGAGTTTTTTGGAACCATTTGGTTGGATTTCAAAAGGTTGGACAAAAGGTTTGGAATGAAGGTTGGATTCTGTGTATGACCTTAGTTCTAAGGGAGGAAAATGTTTGTCATATGGGGAAGCCATGAAACAGGGAATCGATTATGCATGGGTCTGGTTAAAATGGGGTTTAGGATTGAATCTTTTGGAGGATCTGAAGGAATTAAGCCTTCTTGTTTAAGGATTTCAAGAGTTTTTTTCATATATCCAGAGAGGCTTAGGTTTAGTAGATGGTTTTCAAATTCCTACCCATGGACTGCTTGGATCATTAGGTTTTTTGTGAACAGTGGGAGGTCTGCATGTTGCCCTGGTACCATTTCTTCGTGAAGAATGGCAATCACAATCAGGATCACACATGAAAGGATCAACATCCCAAATAAAATGTCCTTCAATTTTGTCAGTGTAGATAGGAGATCCGTCTGCTGCAACACTGCTTAAAGGAATATCTTCCTCAAAAGTAATTGGTTTTATCATCAGGGATTGGAAGATTGGAGGAGTGCTGAATGAAACCATATCTTTTGGATTAAACACAGTTTTCACAGTTTCATCTAGGAGTCATTGAAATTTTGGATTTGTAATATGGATGGGTGTTAATTGTTGATGAAGTTGCTCATAACTGGTAATCCATTCCAAAGGAATAAGTTGCTTTAATTCTTCTCTGGGAATCTATAATGGAATTTGAAGAATAGTGGGAACATCATCTTCTCTTTCAGCAGTAATCAGAATTGTGTCTTCGGATTGTCCTGGGAGAGGAAGATCAACTGCATGATCTTGGAGTCTATAGATCAGCTGATGATGAAGAGTCGCCATGTAGGCTGAAGAGATCTGCAGAGCACCAGTAATCTGAAGTTGAACCTTTATGCAATTTCTCAGATTTTTGTCTCTTAGAGGAATATTGAAATTGGGGAGAAAGGTGAGACAAACACTACCAACTTAAAGAGTGGTAAGCGAAGTTCCAATAGCTGCATGCTCATACTGGGTATAGGTAGTATTAAGAAGGGTAATCCTGACTGTAACAGGAAGTCCTTTACGGCCATGAAGTGTAAGAAGGAGTTAGACAACTCCAAAGTGAAGGTGAGTATAACCTTCTCTGATCCATTAATTGATCAAATCCTGGTCAAGCTCAAGATCAACATACTATTCTTTGGAGGAGGCTGAGATAAGACATTTATCAATGGCTGTAGTTAGGAAATATTCTTTACATGGGGTATATTATGAGAAGCAAGGAGAGTATGAACTTGACCGGCTAGAGATTTATTTCTTCTGAAAAATATTATAAGGATTTACAAGAGGAAGAGAGGTTTCTTGAATTTGAGCAGAGTAAGGAATATAAGAATATTCAACTATGAAATTAGGAATAACTTCCCAAGAGGGGGGGGGGGTGAATTGACTTTTTAAAACTTTCTCTTTAGTCCTTTTAAAGTCCTTAACTTCTTTTAATATTTAACCAATTCTTTGACTTGTTTATTTATTTTGTCAATCAAAAAAGAACTTGGTTTCTTTTGAACAATCAATCAACAACACAATTAAACACAATTAAACATTCAATCTTCAACCACACTTTGAAAGTAAAAACAATCAAACAATTAATCACAATTTCCAAACCAATACAACGACAATTTATTTACCAAATGCAGTACTATTAGATTGATGAAATCATTCAAGATTTAAGATTCTTGGAATATAAAACAAATCTTTATACCATCCAATCACAATCAATATAATATATGTAACTTTCAGCTTTTGATGTTTTCAGCCCTGTGGTGAATGTAAGTTTTGAACAAAGCCCTGTATATATGAAATTTCTTCTTCAATATGATGTTCAATATAAAATCCAATTACTCTTTCCAAACTTCAGAATTCAAATAAACTCTTAGGTTAATTTATCTTTGGGGTGTTTAGCCAAGTAATGTACTCATGTATGGTTTCTGCAAAGAGTGGTTCAACCAACGTACTCCTTTTCGGTTTCCGAAATCCAAATCAAAATCAAAATTTAAGGTTTACTTGATTTCCAAATATACGTAGTTTGTATGATTTTAAATTTAAACCATCCACGCAATTTAAATATGTACTGAAAATAAGAATAGGGAAAGAGAGAGTGAGATGAAGATTTTTACGAGGTTCAGCTTATACCCAGCCTACGTCCTCGCCTTTGGTAAACTACCAAAGGATTCACTAAACATGTTCCTTTAACGGGCAGAACAAACCTTTACAACACTCCTTGGTTAAGGCTAGAACCCACCCTCTCCAAACGATGTCCTCTCGTTCGGTCACTCCTTAACTAGGCTAGAGCCCGCCTCTCTAAGCAATATCCCCTTGCTTAGCCAACGATCCAAAAAATCCTTGGAATCATCAATCTACAAGAAATAAATCAAATCGATGTGTACAAGAACTTTCTCACACAAAGAGCTGATTAGTACAACAATTTAGAAACTAATATACTTCAAAGTAAATAACAATATGGAAATTAACTTGAAGCTCAATGAAGTATATCACCGATTAATTCTTTCAATGTTTGAAAGATTATTAATTTGTAGCACAATTCCGGTGGAATAAAATCAACAAAAACTTAGTTGAATTTGTGCAAGTTGAGAGCAAGAGAGAGCCTTAAGAATTTGAAAGCAATTGAGGGAGATTTTAAATTTTTGCTGAATTTGAATTCTTGGTGTGTTGATTCAATGATCTTTGAGGCTTATTTATAGACTTTAAAAGGTATGTAACTTGGTGCCCAAGTGACTTGGAGTATCCCCCAAGTTTTCACAAAGTTTGAGCGCCAGACAAACCATTTAAAAAATGTTTCCGTTGAGTTTTTTTAAGTTTCTATTCGTGGTAGTCGCCTGCTATGTTATTTTTAAAGGAGTAGTAGGGCAGTAATGTGGCAGTCACCTGCCAAGACAAAGCCAATCGCCTGGCTTGACCACCCAGGCGCCTGTCCTGGTTCAGGAAGTCTATTGGTTGCTGTCAACTTCGAGTACCCTTCTATTTTTTAATCATAACTTTTTCTATGTAACTTCAAATTTGATGACATTGATATCAAATGAAAGATAAGAGAAAATCCTACAACTTTAATGTTAAACACCTTTTAAAATAAAGAGTTTTTGATAGAGAAAAATACACCTCAATGTAGATGTAGAAAAATTAACAGCATTTTGAAAATCCTCTTTTTGATGTTTTTCATTCCAAAAATGATTCTAACCTTTTGAAAATAATTTTTGACCTTATAAAAATATTTTTCAAATATGATAAAAGGTATTTAGGTCCAATAAATTAACCTAAGAGTTTCATGTATCCATTTTGAAATTATTTGAAGTACTTACATGAAATTTCCTATAAACTATTTAATTTTTTCAATCCTTGAATTCCTTGAGGTCTTTATGCTTGCTTTATCTTTCTTTGAGCTTTCCATGTTGATCACTTGGGTTTTTATTCTTGAAGTTTTTTCTTTAATATCAATGCTCTCATGATCTTCAAGTTTTATTCCATGCCTCAAGTTTTGATATAATCATCCTTCTTTGAAGTACAAGCTTTCATGAATTCTTTAACCTTGCATTCATTATCGAGTCCTGAAAATACATCACTTAAACAAAGCATGTTAAGTTCTGCTTATTTGTTAGTATCAAAATAAGATGTTAAGCCTTGTAAGACCAACAAACTAAGTTGGTAATCTTGGAAGAAGTGGTTCTTTTTATGGAATGAGGGAGAGAAATTGAAGAAGAGAGTCTAACTAGGGTGATTTCTGAGCTTTGAGGGTGAGAATTCATGGATAAAGTTTTCCTTAACTATTTATACCTCGTTCTTCTAAAATCACTTCTATGATCTTAACTTTCATAGACTCTAAACAAGAAACATGGCTCTGATACCGCACAAAGTCGGGAGCCCCTTTGTTGACTTTTTGGTTAGCTCCCTATTTCGATTATGATAAATCACAGTATTTCATCTGTGTGCTTTGAGTGTATGAATAGGATTACTTGTCTAAGCACAGATGACAGATAAGAAATGGAAGCTGAGACGCACTTAAATGCACACATTTTTCGGCGTATTCCATGGATTTGCAAAGGAGCAGCGCATGAAGACCGATGTCTATTTCTAGTTGTATCTTTATATTTTATTTTATATTTGGGTCTGTAATAATTTATATCGGTCTGTAATAATCTCTGCATGTCATGCATATAGGTTTTGTAAGCTCAACATGACCATAGACTGACCATAGGGGAACCGAACGTCTTTAGGGCACCTTTTAACTGACACCGAATTTTTGGGACTATCTCAAAATGGCCTTAAAAAAGACCCTAGTAAGACCTTAGGTCCCAAACACTTATGCACAAATATCATTCACAATCACGAGTGTTAAATATGAATTAAATTGAACATTATAAGGAAGTTTAAGAGAGCTCGGGCGACCGAACCCTAGGAGTTCAAAACTCCTCGGGCGCCCAAACTGTTGAAAAGTCAACAGTTGACCAAGCTCTCGGGCGACCGAACCCGTTCTAAACATATCTTCCCCGGGCACCCAAACCCTCTGAAAGGGACTCCTCACCAAGTCAGGTTGCCAAGAAAACAGTTCAAAATAGGCTTGGGCGACCGAACTTCTGAGTTCGGGCTACCGATCCATTGACCGGGCACCCGAAACTCCGAATAAATGCTACTAACTTTGGTTCGGGCTACTGAGCTAATATTCGGGCTGCCGAAATGTTTTAAAATATTTTTTAAAATGAGTCTATTCGGGCGACTAAACCTTTGTTCAGCCACCTGAACCTTCTCGGGTCATTTAAATTATTACTGCAGTTAAAAGGGTTAAAATAGTTTAAAAGCTCTAATATGTTTTTAAATATTTTCTAATAATTCCCCGTGAGTCCTAAACGGTTATAATTTTACCCTAACCTATAAATATGAGTTCATATGTGTGGATTAGCAACAATTAGAAAAAATCATCAGTGCAAAATCCTGTCTTTTTCAAAAACTCATATTATGCAACATACTCTCAAATACTTATTCGTTTGATGTATCCTGATATTGTGAGAGATTATTGAGTGTGTTTGTGATTTCTAAATACTACTAATACTCCCACTATTCTTGTTTGATTGTGTGATTCATTTTTGGGGAGTTTAATTAAGTTTATCCCACTGATTTCAATATTATAAATCTTGTATTGGGATAAACTGACAAGCTTAGGGATCTTTGTATTGTTATTGCAAGACTCCTTTAGCTTTGATTTTGTTGTGCAAAAACATTTTCTACAAGCTATAATATTTTTCAAACTACTATTGAGCTCATTACATTGAAGGAAAATATTTTGAGTTAGTTTGAATATTTGATTAAGCATCTTTGAAACTCTGATTGAACATTGAGATTTGATATTAACTTGTTTCAAAGATATAACTTGTTTTGAACACTCTTGAACATTCTGGTGATAATATCTTGATGAGTGTTGCTTGCACAAATATTCACATCACCGAGCTTATATTTACCTATATAGTTGATGTACATTTGATTGATTACATTTGGTACATATCTGCTTGACTAAGAAACATAATCATTGTACCCTGTTATATTGAGAAATTTGTTGTATTCCAGGCGTGACCTGAGGGGGCAGTAATCCAGCCCGGTAAGGATTGTCTGTAAAGGTTGAGGTCAGCCCTGTGCTAATTGACCTGATTGTTTAGGTGCCACTCCACCCATTTAAGTAAGCCTTATAGTGTAATCCTTGTGCGGGTATGCCAAGGCGGGGACGTAGGCCGGATTGGCCGAACCCCGATATCATATTCGGTGTCACTTTTATATTTCCTGCATTATATTCTTTTGTGTACTTGATTTAATTTCCTTACTAAATATACTACGTATCTAATAGACACAGAATTGCATTGAGTTGATAAATACTGAAATTACGTTGTATGCTTTGAATACTGGTAAATATTTCATATCTACAATTTCATATATACTTAAACTGCCCCTAGGTTGTGTAATACTGCTGCTAGACAGAGTGACCTAGGAAGGAATTTTTAAATACCAATTCACCCCGCTTTTAGGATTGCACCAAAGCTAACACCCTTGATCTTTCAAAAGAAAGCAACCAATCTACGCCCCTTTCTCCAACACAATCCTTCCCATGGATATCAAACAGAGAACTTGGGTTTTCAATCAATGCTTTACCAAATAAGATCAATAGAGACCGTACAATCTTTCTAATGTGCAGGATCCTCCTTAGAGGCAAGCAAAAAGCATACTCGAAGCCATGACATGATCATCAAAGGTACTCATTACAGTTTTGTTAAACCTGAGTTTAAGCCTCAAAGGCTAAGTTACAAGTATCCACTGTAAAATTATTCCTTAGGAAACCATAACAACATTACAAGCTCATAGAAGTGAAGCTTAGAAGCTTTGGACAAATAGTGTCAGGGAAAGAGAGGTTTTTAGAAAGCCATAAGAGAAGAAAATACAAAGCTTTTATTTCTTCTTAACTTCGTCTGCCTTACAAAACGGGAAGGCATTCCCTTATATAGAGGTTTAGAGAAGCATCAGGACCCTCGCTTTCTCATGAACAAACAAAAGATAAATCTGCACAAATGACATAAAGTAAGGACAACGCAAAAGGTGACAGCACATGGGCGGCTGCATTTGTGCGGTTTCCCACCACCTTTTGGCGAAAAGACATGCAACTTTGACTTAGGGGTACACAACTTTTGACATAAAGACACACGACTTACAATCAGCCAACAACTTTTGACTTAGAGGCACACAACTTTTGACATAAAGACACACGACTCACAATCAGCCAACAACTTTTGACTAAGTAGCGATATGTGATGCAATGGAGATAGATTGAGGTTGATGTAATCCTCATCAGTTATTTCTCCATATATTCTCCCAGGACGATCCGAAGACACAATTCTGATTACTGTTGAAAGAGAAGATGATGTTCCCACTATTCTTCAAATTCCACGATAGATTCTCAGAGAAGAATTAAATCAACTTATTCCTCTGGAATGAATTACTAGTTATGAGCAACTTCATCAACAATCAATACCCATCCATCTTACATATCCAAAATTTCAAAGACTCCCAGATGAAACTGTGAAAACTGTGTTTAATCCAAAAGATATGGTTTCATCCAGCACTCCTCCAGTCTTCCAATCTCTAATGATAAAATTAGTTACTTTTGAGGAAGATATTCCTTTAAGCAGTGTTACAACAGACGGATCTCCCATCTACACTGACAAAATTGAAGGACATTTTATCAGGGATGTTGATCCTTCCATGTATGATCCTGATTGTGATTGTCATTCTTCACAAAGAAATGGTACTAGGGCAACATGCAGACCTCCCACTGTTCACAAAAAACCTGATGATTCTAGCGGTCCATGGATAGGAATTCGAAAACCATCTACTAAACCTAAGCCTCTTTGGATATATGAAAGAGCTTTTGAAATCCTCAAACAAGAAGACTTGATGATGTATGGAATGAGGAAATGATAAGATGGAAAGGTGAGGTGGTGACTTATCTTGTCAGCATAAAATTTGAAGTTATGTACTGTTTTCAATGTAACATATGCTATTATGTTTATAAAAAATTCTCACACGTATTCCTTGTGTGTTTTAATTTTCTTTTCTACTTCCCTCCAAAACAAATTAAACCACCAACCCAAACCAATATACCCGAGACTCAAAATTGCATTCTCAAAGATTCAATTTAAGATTGACTTCTTGCCAAGCTGATAAGTTCGGATTAGCTCAACTTGACCCAATTACCCGACTCACTCCTACCATCTATCAAGATTTCAACATATATTACTTTTGGAAATAAAATTTAGTTTTGCATTATTTTTAAGCATTCCACATTAAATTAGTATTAATTTAAAAAACACATCAATTCTTTCGCCGTATAAAATTATTTATATTTTTTGAAATTGAGTGGGGGCATTTGTCACACCCATTGTAGCTTGTAATTTTAAAATAGGATTATTGTAATAACCATGACATTCTTTCTATATATACAAAGTTAATGAAGTCCGCAAAGCACTATTTGAAATAATAAAATGGGAAGTGGTGGTGGTATTCCGGCAGCACACTTGCTCAGTTCATCGGCTGCTAAACCCATTCCTCGTATAGGCTTTGGCACCGCCGAGTTCCCCTTTTCCGCATCCGATGTGAAACAGTCAGTTCTCCAAGCCATAGAATCCGGCTACCGGCACTTCGACACGGCCGCCTTATATCTGTCGGAGAAGCCCCTCGGCGATGCCGTCGTGGAAGCGTTGCGCCTCGGACTCATTCAGTCGCGCGACGACCTCTTCATCACTTCTAAGCTTTGGTGCACGGATGCTCATTGCGATCGCGTCCTCCCCGCTCTTCGCAAAACTCTCCAGTAAGTCATCATTTACCTAAACTCTCTGCCTTTTTTTTTGTCCCCTGTTTTCCTTGGTGCAAGTTCTGTAATTTGTTTACTTCGATCCTTTTTTTTTTTAGTTTGATTTTGTAAAGGTGAAGTTTGGTTCGGTTAATTATGCAGAAATCTTGGAATGGAGTACGTTGATCTGTATCTCATTCATTGGCCTGTGAGCCTAAAGCCGGGAGAACAGGAGTTGCCTGTGAAGAAAGAGGATCTGCTTCCCATGGATTTGAGGTCAGTTTGGGCGGCGATGGAGGAATGTCAGGAGCTTGGCATCGCGAAATCGATCGGAGTGAGCAATTTCACATGCAAGAAGCTACAGGAGTTGCTTTCCGTTGCCAGGATTCCTCCGGCAGTTAATCAGGTGAGAATTTTCCGCTATTGTCTCTTGCACGTTCAAATGTGTGGATGCCGTATTTATGATAATTGTGGCGGAAGATGATGGGGGTTTGTTTGGAAATGAAGGTGGAAATGAACCCTGTTTGGCAGCAGAAGAAGCTGCGGGAGTACTGTGGGGATAAGGGTATCCACATCACGGCTTACTCGCCGCTGGGTGCCAAAGGGACGCCTTGGGGGAGTAGCCAAGTCATGGACTGCCAGGTGTTGACAGAAATTGCCGAGAACAAGGGAAAGACGTTTGCCCAGGTACGTGCTGCCTACTGTCACTGCCAGATGATGTTTTTTTTTTTATTCCCCTTTTTCAGCTTTGATACCTCTTTATTGCGGGGAGTTTTTGCCCCTTTTTTTATTTTTTTATATTAAAATATTAAATAATGATTGAATGGGGGGTTTTTTCCTTATTTGTTATTATTTTAAAATAATATATAAAAATATTTTCTAGAATAACGTAATCTCGCTATTATTGAATGTCACGTGGCCGGGGGGGAATCTGGATCATCAGCGAGATTTGCATGGGAGACCAAAAGCAACCACTAGCAGCTGCTGACACACGCATAATGCCTCACGGCCGCGGCTACCTTTTCTAGGTGATGCCCCCCATCCCATTGCAATGGCTACTCGGCTAGCTAGCAGCTGGCACCACCCTTCAATAGTTCAATTCAATTCTTCTTCTTCTACCTGCTGTAGCCCTATCTTTGTAGGGCTGATCCTCTAATTAATTAATTAATTATTATATGCTTTAAAGAGTAGTATATTTTAGGGTAGGGTAGGCGAGGGGAGGGTTGATAAGCGTAGGATATGGTGGTACACCACTGCGCCCTTTGGCTGGTTCTGGCCTGAGCAATGTCTCCTTGTCCTGAAATTAAAAATTTGTCCAACAAATTTTAGGAGTTTGAATATTTTATAGAGCTAAATAATTTCATAATTTTTTTTTTATATTTAACATTTGAGATACTTATATTTCTCGATATTTTTATTTTTATATTTTCAAAATATAAGTGAAGATTAGTGTATTTTTTTTTTTTTCAATTTTCAGGAAATGTTAATAAAATTTTTAAAACTTTTAAGGTTTTGTTTGGAACTCATAAAATAGTAGGAAAAAAGATATTGAAAAATTCATATTTTGATATTTGGTTATCAATATATATATATATATATATATATATATAGATATATCAAGTCTATAAACAAATTTTTTGGTTTTACACACTAGTGATATTTAGTTTTATTTTTAATTTCTAATCATATTAAAATTAATTTTTATTTTTAATAATATTTAATAAAGAAAGAAAATATAAAGAAAAATGAATTCATTTCTTCTTTTCCTTTTCCAAAACAAAATCTTTGATTCTAATGCGATCAAAATTATGCTCATATTTTCAAGTAGTGTGAAATTTTTTAGCTCTATAAAATATTTAAAACTCCAAAAATTTGTTGGACAAAAAATTTGTTGATAGACTTGATATATATTTTTTATTTTCTTTCTCATTTTCTTTGATAACCAAATATCAAAATATAAATTTTTCAAATTTTTTTTCCTAATATTGTACGAGTGCCAAACAAAACCTTAAAAATTTTAAGAATTTTATTAACATTTCCAAAATTTTGATAAAAAAAAACACTAATCTTCACTTATATTTTGAAAAAATATAAAAATATTAAGAAATATAAGTATCTCAAATTTTAAATATAAAAAAAAAATTGTGAAATTTTTTATAAAATATTTAAAACTCCAAAAATTTGTTGCCCTATTTTTATTGGGCTGATCCCCCTAATTAATTAATTATATGCTTTAATTATAATATAGTATATTTTATGGTAGGGGAGGGGAGATAAGGGTAGGATACAGTGATACACCACTGCCTCTCGCTGACAAATTTATAATTTCAAGACCAGAAGCCAGCGAGAGGCAGTGGTGCATCACTATATCCTACCCTTATCTCCCCTACTGTAAAATATACTATATTATAATTAAAGCATATAATTAATTAATTAGGGGGATTAGCCCAATAAAAATAGGGTTACGGCTTTACAAGATATGGAGGTAGAAGAAGAAGAATTGAATTGAAAAAATCCTATATTTTCACTTTGATGCGTGGATAAACTCGTTGGACTTTGCGTGGTGGACAAAAGACTTGTAGGGCACAGCAAGAAGCATTATTTTTAAAATTTTAAAAGGAAGGAAGTGTCATTTCTCTTCCATTGGGGGTGTGGGGTGCCCTTCCTTGTCTCATCAACCTTTATTATTATTTTTCAAATTTTAAGAATTATATAAAAATATGTGAATAAAAAATATATTTTTAAGTGTCATTTAATACTAAAAATATTTTTCATTTTTATTTATTTTTCAAATAAATGAAAAAAACAAGTTAATTTTTTAATTTCAAAATATTGTATAAAAATGAATACAATAATAAAAGAATTTGAAATAATTTACTTTTGGAAATATTAAGATAAAAAATGACATCTTACTTTCTAATTACATAAAAAAATTATTTAACATATAAGAATGAAATAAAATTGAATTAGTCTATTTAATTATATATATATATATATTTATTTCATTACTTTTAAATTTATATTTTTGTAGGTATGTACAAAAATATAATATAATAGCATATTAATTCCTTTTTTGAAAGAATTTTTGAAAGGATTTTAAATATAATATAAAGAGAAATTTTTGTGAAAAGGCTCTATTTTCAAGGATATGTGAGATTCTTGTCACACCTTATTCTAGTGTCAAAATAAGGAGTGAATGTAATGTCTATAATATTGGAAGAATACGCCAACCAAAGACTAAGGGTCCGTTTGGATCAAGAATTTTGTCTGGGGAAAGGGAAAGAAAGGAAAATAAGGAAGAAACTTATTTTTCTTATATTTTTCTTCTATATAAAGTACTATAAAAAATAAAAGTTTGTTTTAATATGACTAAAAATTAGGAAAAATTAAATATCAATTATGTGAAAAATCAATTTTTTATTCATAGATTTGGTATATTTTTTTATTTTCTTTCTCATTGTTTTTAATAATCAAACATGAAATATGGATTCTTTTATATTAATATGCTTTTCATATCATATTTTTGTACAAACTTGCAAATATATAAATTTAAAATCCATATTTTATGCTTTTAATTTTAAAGGTATTTTATGATCACACAACACACCTGACACACTCTTCCATTTAAACCAACCTATATATCTTCATTTTATATACTACATCTTCTTCAGTTTTCCCTTTAGTTTGCATAAGAGATCCAAGATATTTAATTATATCAATGTTATTAGTCTCTTGATTATTAAGTTTAATCTTCTCTCGATTGCTACTTCTTATATTACTGAAATTACATTTCATATTCTGGCTTATTCCTACTTATCCTAAACCCTTTAGACTTTAGCGTAAATCTTCAAAGTTCTAACTTAGATTTCACTCCACTTTTACTATCGTCAATCAACACGATATCATCTGCAAACGACATATACTAAGGGATCTCATTTTGGATAATCCTAGTTAGTTCTTTAGTTATTAAAGTAAAAAGATAATGACTCAAAATAGAACCTTTACACTTATTGTGATTGAAAACTCTCTAAAATCTCCTCCTATAGTCCTAATGCTTGTCACTACTCTATTATACATATCCTTAATAACCTCTATTGTAAACTTCATTCTTTTCTAATATCCACCAAAGAACTTTCTTAGGTACTCTATCATAAACCTTTCTTTAGGTCAATCAAAATCATATGTAAGTCATTTTTCTTTTTCTTAAACTTTTCCGTTAGACTTCTTAAAAGATAAATAACTTCTATTGTTGATCTCTTAAGCATAAAACGAAATTGATTTTTTGAAATCTTCGTTTCTAATCTTGTTCTATGTTCAATTACTCTTTCCCATAATTTCATCATATGACTAATAACCTTAATTCCACAATAGTTATTATAGTTATGAATATCGCATTTGTTTTGTAAAAAGATACTAACGTGCTTTTCTTCCATTCTTCTGACATTTTCTTGATTTTTATAATAGTATTAAATAAATTAGTTAACAAAACAATTCCTTTATCTCCTAAACATTTTCAAACTTCAACTCTTCATATTTTTTAATGTCATCTTAACTTCTAGGACCCTAATTTTGTGAATAAATCTCCAATTTTTAGTCTTCTCCTCATTTATCACTTTCAAGTTCAATATTTTATTTTGATTTTCATTAAATAATTTATTAAAGTATCTTTGCCAATTTTTTTTATGTCTTCTTCTTTAAGTAAGTCATTATCATTCTTGTCCTTTATATGTTTTATATCACCTAAATATTTGTATTTTCTTTCTCTAACTCTGATAAGTTTATAAGTATTTTTTCTTCTTCTTTTGTATCTAGTTTAGTATATAAAGTATCATAACCTCTATGTTTAGCTTTATCAATAGTTTTTTTTTTACATTTTTTTTCTCGCTTCTTTATATTTTTTAAGATGTTCTATATTTCTATAATTTTATCATATTTTATACTAAGTTCTTTTGTCTTAACGATTTTTTGAACTTCTTGATCCCATCACTTTCTTTACTATCTGAGTATGTTCTTTTGGACTCACCTAACACCTCTTTTGTTATCCATAAGATAGAATTTGTCATTTTATTTCAAATAGTATTTATACCAGTTTTATCTCTAACTTTCTTTACTATTTGACTATGTTCTCTTGGACTCACCTAACACCTCTTTTGTTATCCTTATGATAGAATTTTTCATTTTATTTCAAATAGTATTTATACTAGTTTTATCCCCTATTATCCAATCACACTCTTTATTCATTTTATCTTTGAATTTTACTATATTATCTCCCTTCAAATTCCACCATCTAGTCCTTTTGTATTGATTTATACTACTCATTTTCCTCCATTTTTTAATATGTGATTTATACTAATCATTTTCTTCCATTTTTTTAATACGTATATGTAGTACTATGACTCTATGTTGTGTAGTTAAACTTTCATATAAAAAAACTTTACAATTGTTACAAGACAAGAAGTCTATTTGACTTTTATTATACTCACTCTTGAAAGTTATAAAATGTTTTTCTCTTTTTATAAAGTAAGTATTTAGTATAACAAAATCGTAAAACATGGAAAAATCTAAAATTGTATCATCAACCTCATTTTTATCTCCATATCCATGGCCTCCATTTATTCTCTCATATCTTATATTATCCTTGCCAATGTGACCATTCAAATCAGCTCTTATAAATATCTTTTCAGATGTTGGTATCCATTGTAAAATACTATCCATATCTGTCCAAAATTGTTTTTTTTTAATTTTTTGCTAAGTGTCACGGACCCCCAAAATGGGACTCAAGTAAGGGCCGTGTGGCACTCGTTGAGAGCTCTCCCTCAACAAGTCAGCCAAGTTTCACACGTTCAAGCCTGCAATCACAAGCACCTGGTGAGTCTCAATACTTAAGAAAACCAAGGAACAATAGGATATCACACGAGCAATATATTCTTATACACTGAATAAGACTATAACAATCAGAGACATCACAATTTAAGACAACAAAACACCACAATGAAAAGGACTACTTGTATTATTCAATTACAAGAGAATAATCATACAAACGATAACACAGATAATCATATATTCATTCCAAATCCCTGGAGAATACAATTATAGCAATATCTCACTCCCCCTTTTCCCCATTACATTGTCACTCCCTAACATCCTCCCCCGCTCATTTTATCGACGTCCTCGTCGATGTGTTGTAGAAGGGCTTTGCACTCTGCTGATGTCGAAGTAGATGTCATTGATTACGAATTTCTGAAATCTTCAATCTTCTGTATAACATGTTGAAGGTTTTCTGCCTTTTCCCAACTATTCTCTTCTTCCCCCAACCCCAGCCACTGAACCAGAAATTGTTGTTGTTGACGACCTTTTGCATTGACAACTCTGTCTGCAATGATCTCCTGGACTTCCTTGTTGACAGGCTGCCTTCTGAAAATTGTTGATCTCCTTGACTTTTGTCGGTGCGGATCTGCTGCATCTGTGTGGAATGACTTTAAATTGCTTACATGAAACACGGGATGAACTGGACGTCTGTGACTTTTCATCCACTAGGGTTGCTCAAGCCAATAAGATGCATGTCCCACCTTCTCGATCACTCTGATTGGACCTTCGTAACGGTGTAACAACCTTTTATCCTTGCCATGAAGAAATCGAAATGTCTCTGGCGGCACTTTTACAAGAACCAGATCTCCAGCTTTAAATTGTTGTGGTCGTCTCCTTTTGTCAGCCCATTTCTTCATGCGCTTCGATGCTTTTTCTAACTGAGCTCGAGTGACTTCGATATTTTGCAACCAATTTTTCGTGAATTGGTATGCTTTCGTGCAATTTCATTTGTATGGACCATCTAGAGTGTGCGGGAGAGTCGGTTGTTGACCTGTCACAATCTCAAAAGGGCTTTTATTAGTCGCAGAAGATTTCATAGAGTTAAAACAGAATTGTGCTGTGTCCAGTAAAGTAACCCAATTCTTCTGATTGGAGTGAACAAAATGTCGCAAGTATTCTTCCAGCATCCCATTAAAACGTTCGGTCTGACCATCTGTCTGTGGGTGATAGCTGGTGGACAGATTAAGGTTTGAACCCATCAAACGAAAGAGTTCACCCCAAAATCCCCCTGTGAATCTAACATCCCTATCACTGATTAGGCTTTCTGGAACACCCCAATATTTCACCACATGCTTGAAGAATAGCTGAACTGTCTTCTCTGTTGAACATGGCTTCGAGACTGGTATGAAAGTAGCATACTTAGAGAATCGGTCAATCACCACCAAAATTGTGTTATACTCCTTCACTTTTGGCAACGAGGAAATGAAGTCCAAAGAGACACTCTCCCATGGCCTGGTAGGCACTAGCAATGACTCCAATAAACTTGAGGTCTTCTTTCTTTCTACCTTGTCTTGTTGACAGATCAAGCAAGTTTTGGTATAACTCATCACATCATCTTGCATATTCGGTCAATAGTACACCTGTGTAATTAATGCCCGAGTTCTTCGCTATCTCGGATGACCAGCCCACAACGTATCATGACACTCTTTTAGTAAGGTTTTCCTCAAGTTTCCAGCTTTGGGCACATAGACTCTCCTACCTTTAGTCATTATCAGTCCATCTTCTACCCAAAATTGTCGTGTCTTCCCTTCTTCTATTAGTTTGCTCAGTGACTGCGCCTGCTGGTCTGTACTTTAATGTTCCCTGATAAGATTCTTCAAAGGTAACGCCACCCTACTAGTTGATAGATGACTGATGAGTTTCAATGCTACCAATTTGATTTTTCTACTTAAAGTATCAGCCACTTTATTCGTCTTTCCTACTTTATATTCAAAATCAAAATTAAATTTAGCTAGCTTCTCCTACCAACGGGCTTGTTTTGACGTTAGCCCAGGTTGTGACAAAAAGTGAGTAACTGCCACATTATCGATTTTTACCACAAATTTGGACCCCAAGAGATAGTGCCTCCACACCCGAAGACAGTGTACCACTGCGAGAAGCTCCTTTTCACTTGCACTTCAAACGGTTTTGTCACATCAGGAAGGATTAACACAGGATCTCCTACAATTTTTTCCTTTAATTCAACGAATGCTGATTGGCACTCTTCTGACCACCCCCATGGTACCCCCTTCCTCAGTAAATTTGTTAACAATACAACTCTTCTGGAGTACCCCTCTATAAACTTTCGATAGTAGTTGGCTAGACCCAAGAAAGATCGCAGTTCTCTAACGGATGTAGGTGCTCGCCACTCCCTGATAGATTTTACTTTAGCTGAATCCATCCGTATCTGGCCCTCCTTAATGATATGCCCCAAGAATTTAATACGCTTTTGAGCGAAAGCACACTTCTCCCCTTTTACATATAACTGATTTTCTTTGAGTTTTTGAAAAACCTTCCGAAGATGATCTTTATGTTCTTTTAAGGATGCGTTGAAAACCATTATGTCATCAAGGTAAACAATCACAAACTGATCAAGGTAGTCCCGAAAAACCTGATTCATTAGAGAATAAAAGATAGCAGGTGCATTTGTTAGCCCAAAAGGCATGACAAGGAATTCAAATGCTACATACCGGGTGACACAAGTGTTCTTCGGTTCATCTCCCTCAACAATGCGCACTTGATGATATCCCGACCTCAAGTCCAATTTCGTGAAATATCTAATCGTACTTAACTGGTAAAAAATATCAGCAATCAGTGGAATGGGATACTTGTTGTGCACCGTCACCTTATTAAGAGCCCGATAATGTACACAAAAGCACAAACTACCATCTTATTTCTTCTGAAATAATACTAGGGCCCCAAAAGGTGTTTTTGAAGGACGGATGAACCCTACTGCAATAAGATCATTCAGTTGCCTTCTAAGTTTAGCTAACTCCGGCGGCGCCATTCGATAAGGGGCACGTGCTGGCGGCTTTACTCCTGGAAAAAGTTTAATTTCGTGGTCAATCTGTCATCGAGGTGGTAAAACCCTCGGTAGCTATTCCGGGATCACCTCCTTGAACTCTTCTAAAACTTCCTTAATCTCAAGTGGATATTTCCCTACTTCTGCATCTTCTGAGACTATCGGTAGAACCACGAAAGAAGATTCTCCCCCTTTACTCCCTTTTTGAATTGGAGGGCTGAAAGCAACTTCCTCTCATCGAAATTGTTGTAGGCTGTGGGGACTGCACAAGGTGCACTTCCCATTATCACAAGACAATCCGCAGCTGGGATCGACATTGTACGTGTCACTTTAAGAAAATCCATCCCCAATACCACATCAAAGTCGTCAAGGGGTGCCAGAGTGAAATCAATTTTTCTAGACCATGATCCCATTTGGCATGCCACTTTAGGTGCCACCTCCACCGTGGTTAACGCTTGAGAATTCACTATTTTTAACTTGTCCACATCCTTATTTACTTGCAATTCTAACCGTTGAGCTTCAGAATCAGCAATGAAATTATGGGTGGCCCCTGTATCAATCATGATCTTGATTTTCTTTCCATTCAAAAGTAGATCAACGTACATTAGTCCCTTCTCCTGAGACTTGTTGTTAATTACTTGACGCTCTAATGCCCCCAAAAATCTCAATGCTCCCACCATATTCGGTTGTTCTTTTGGGGTTGCTATCGGGGTTTTGGTTTCCCCTTTAAAAGGACTTTATAGCATTTAAAGCCTTACGTTCAGGGCACTCCGCCACTCGATGTGGTCCCATGCAAAGAAAACAAGAGATCGGTCGACGCTCTCTACTCCTTAACCATGGGCGCTCTTTTATCTTTCCAAGAACTATTTGTCTCCCTATCCCTTCCCCCATTTGTGGGCTTACACACTTTACTGGGTCTGGAATCATTATTGGCGGACATAGGGAAATTTCGCTTTCCAGAATTATCTGAAAAATCATCTAACCGTTCGGCAACAGCGAGGGCAGAAGAGAGATCACCAGCACCCTGTCAACGCAATTTATTCCTTGGCCATGTCTTCAAACCTTGAAGAAAATGAATTAGTTTGTCTGATTCGGTCATGTCTATAATGTCCAACATCAAGGCTTGGTATTATCGTACATAGCTCCTTATTAAGCCGGTCTGTTGCAATTCCATTACTTTGCACTTTGCTATGTACTCTACATTTTCGGGATAGAATTGAGTCTTCAACGCCTGTTTCAACCCCTCCCATGTGTTGATAACACATCTATTGTGCTGAATATCATTCCATTTAGTTCTCCACCACACATTTGCATCCCCTACCAGGTATACCGTTGCCAGATTTACCTGGTCCACTTCTAGATCCACTCGTGAGCACGTGAAGTAGTGCTCCATATCAAAGAAGAAATTATCCAACTCCTTGGCATCTCGCGTACCCCCAAAACTTTTAGGTTCCGGTACCTTCAATCGAAAACTCTCAATTGGATCTGCAACCGGCCTTCGGGCTATCTGTGCCACTGCATTCACTTTCACAGTGATTTCTTGTAAATCCCTCTGAACTTGGACCACTGCACTTTGGACATTGCCCATCTCTTTCAAATCTTCCTTCAAAGCAGTAATGGATTCCTTAACATCTTCTGCAAGGAAATCAAAATTATTCGTTAGCTCCCGTAAGGAGGCCTCAAGCTATATTGGCTCTCCCCGTTGGGACGAAAGAGATGATAATATGCCCTCAATATGGTCCAGCCTACTCTCAAAGGTTTCCAACTGCTCGATACTCTTCTGGAAGGCTTCAAGCTCTCTTGGCCGTTTCTCTAGGGATTTCACACGTGGAATGAATTTTTCAAGTTCCTCAAGTCTCTCTACAACTTTTGATACCCCATAGAGATTTTTTCTAAGGTTTTCTTCAGCGGCCTCAAGCTCTGTTGGCACGCTTTTATCTTTTGTCAATGTTGCCACCAACCCTTGGAGTTCACCGCACGTTCTCTCCAGGGTTACAAGTTTCGTCTCAAGCGCCTCAATGCGCTCCACTTTTCCCGACTTGTTTCTCATATTACCACTCATGGTGCTCGCACACACTGTGCTCTGATACCAACTGTTACGGACCCCCAAAATGGGACTCAAGTAAGGGCTGTGTGGCACTCGTTGAGAGCTCTCCCTCGACAAGTCAGCCAAGTCTCACACGTTCAAGCCTGCAATCACGAGCACTTGGTGAGTCTCAATACTCAAGAAAACCAAGGAACAATAGGATATCACATGAGCAATATATTCTTATACACCGAATAAGATTATAACAATCAGAGACATCACAATCCAAGGCAACAAAACACCACAATGAAAAGGACTACTTGTATTATTCAACTACAAGAGAATAATCATACAAATGATAGCACAGATAATCATATATTTATTCCAAATCCTTGGAGAATACAATTATAGCAATATCTCACTCCCTCTTTTCCCCATTACATTGTCACTCCCTAACACTAAGCCTATTTAAGGAGCATACACACCAATGACATGCACTATCTCCCGGTCTAAAGCAATCATGATTTTAATGATCCTATTTCTTATTCTTTTAACATTTGCTACATTATTTTTTAGATCTTATCTACAATAATACACACCCATTTTTTATGTTTCTCTCTACTAGTGTATCAAAGTTTAAATTTTGATTTTTCACTTTCTCTACCTTTTTCTCCTACCTATTTCGTTTCTTAAAGGTAGATTAAGTAAATTTTTCTTCTAACATTATTTCCACTATTTTTTTTTTTTTTCCTGTAAGAGTTCCTATATTCCAAGTTGCTAATTTTATCTTAATATTAACCCTCTTCCTTTTATACTAATCCGGTCTATTCCCTTGACTTAGGAGAATTTAGTAAGAACTCATAATAATATGATCTAACAAAGTTTTACGTTGACTATTAGTTATGTAATACAACCCTACTCCTTTATTCGAAAATGCATATATTATGTCTACAAATCAAAAACATAAAATCTCCACTACTAACCAATTATTGAAAAAAATATTAATAATCAAAAAGAAATAATAAGAAAGGAGAAGATCTCACCGGTGATTGAAACTAAAGAAGATAACGTCAATCGCTTGAAAAATATTATTGTAAGTACTTTTAATTGAACAAATTTGATGTTGCTAATGAAAATCAATTCGAAAAATATTAATGAGAGATGGCAAGAAGTCTTCAAATCTTAATTAAAATTCAGATACAAGAATATTGAAGAAACAAGATTCCTCAACCCATAAATCTTTATCGCTTATTCATGATTTTAGGGCCAAAGAAACAATATTTCTTGGATTTGTTAGAGTTTTTAGGAGAAAAGAAAGGAAAGAAAGAAAGTTAACAGGGCAAGTTTTTTGGTTTGTGAGAAACAAAACAGAAAAGAGAATAGAATATAGGAAAATGAAAGAAAGAAAAACAAAAGAAACCGTAGAAGTAAAAGAGAAAATAAAAGATGAGGAATTTAATTGGTGAGGAATTTATTAATAGGAAATTGAGATTGTTAGATTTAATTAAATGAATTTCCTTACGAATAAGACTGATTTGAGACATGAACAGAAAGTCAAAACAGAGATTCAAAGAATTAAGGAGAGAAATAGAAAGAACTGTTGGGAATTAACATGGAATTTCCGTGAGAAACAAAAAATAAAGAAACAATCAATAATCGCACGCACAATATAATATTTACGTGGTTCGATAATTTTGCCTACGTGTACGGAGTTGTAAGGATTTCACTATAATTAGGAAGAAAAATACAGAGAGTGCACTGCACAATGATTTCTCTCGCTCTCTCTCTCTAACTATGACGGCATGACCTAATTATCCAAAAAACGATAGTTTTATATGCTGTGCACAGGGTTTCCAATGGGTTACAAAATGGGCCAAAAAAATTTTCTCGGATCCCCACGAATACGGCTTGTGCCGCTTAGTCCATGGAGCAAAGGCTTGGGCCGATAGTCCATGCGCGTTGCATGGGTTAAGTCTTAGGATAGAAATCTCTTGTTAAAGAAACCACGCAGCATTAATTCGGGTTGAGTTCATCCAGATCATAATGAAACTAGGCTCCACAAAACCCAATAAGAATAAAGAGAAGGGATGGAGTAGAAGAGGAACTGTGCAGAGAGAGATGGGCAGAACAAAGAGCATATAAACAGAACTGAGGGAGAACAGAAAGAGAAAGGAAGAAGGAAAAAGAAGAAAGGAGGAGGAGAAGACCTTATAAGAGATGTAATATTTTATATAAAAAATCCTCCAAGGTTGAGAGAAAACTCACAAAGACTAAAGCTTATCAAGTCTTTCACTAGGTCAACAATAAAATTATAAAAACAAGCCCTATAGCCATTCAACACCAAATTTATATCAAAGAGTGCATGCATGTTTGAATTCAACACTTACGTACGGTAGGCTTGATACATAATAATAAAATAAAACTGAAAGGAATAAAATCAATTTTAGTATTAAATTTCATTTTATATTTTTTTCTACGTATCATTATATTCCGTAAACTATACATATTATTATCAAGAAAATATTTCAGTAATTAGACATTTCAAATGGACAAGTTTAAGACCATCAAAATTAAATTTCACACCACCAAGAGCAGCATCAAAATTGGACTAAGAATTACCATTGATTGTTGGCTTAAAACTAGTAGCACAAATATTTCCTTCTAGGGAGTATTTCGTAATTGAGAATCAATAGCAGGAATCAGAATGGTTGATTCCATTCCTAATATTTTAGAGTAATCTTATCTTGATTTCATTCCATGCAGTAAAGGGATTTCTCCTTTTACTTACATACATTTTAATTCTTGACTTTTTCTCTAGAATCAAATCAAATCTTGATTCCTGACTAATGAAAGATGTTAATATTGGTACATGCATGCATTATGCATATATTTGAAGATCTGTTTGAGGTGGATTCATGAGCAAGGGGTAAGCGTTCTCATCAAGAGTTTTAATAAGGAAAGAATGAAAGAGAACCTGCAGATATTTGACTGGAGGCTGAGCCCAGAAGAGTTGGAGAAGATAAGTCAAATTCCACAGCGTAGAGGCGGGTCTTTGGGTTCGGCGTTTATATCAGAAGAAGGCCCTTACAAGTCTCTCATGGAGCTTTGGGACGGAGAGCTCTAGTGAGCAACTATGTTTTTGAATGGCATTTGCTCTTTTATGGTTTCCCTTTATGGAAATGGTGAACAAAACAACCTGGAACTTGGAAGCTACTCTTTATCCCCCCATATATATTGCATGCTTTCTATTTAGCTATATTCTTATTAATTTTTGAATGAACAATACAAATTAAGCACCCCTTTAATTGTGAAAATTATTTTTTATTTTAAAATTTTTGGAGAAATAAAAAAAAATTTTAACTTATTTTTAAAATTTTTTTAAGATTCTTGAAAAGGTATGCTAAAAATAAAGTTAATTCATTTAGTTGTACAAAATAATTTTTCATTTTTTATTTTTAAATTTTAAAATAATTTTAAAAATGATAAAATATTTTTTCATTTTTCAAAAAATAAAAGAAAATTAGATAAGGTAGTATTTGAGGTTATGGATTTTAGAACTTGAATTGGATCTGCGTGGATTTGATGAAACTTTTGATGAAACTTGACGCAGTTTTATACTATATTTTGTTATAATTGGCACAATTCAAAGTCCAAGATGCAAACCTCATACTTTCAAATGCTTTTGTACTTATTTGAAAAATAAAATTTATTTACCCAGGCAAATTGTGTTAGAACTTTTTATTGTCATTCATTTTTTCAATAAGTGGAATATTTAAATATTAGTTTTTTTTGGTAATTCTTTAAAAAGTTAAAATGGAAAATAAAATGTTAGGAAATATAATTTATTTTTTAAAATTTATTTTTCAATTTTCTATCATTTTTATAAAAAATAGAAAACATTTTTCACTTTATACAAATATTGAAAAATAAGGTTATATATATATATATATATATATATTAAATTGAAAATGAAAAAAAAAAAAATCTAAGGGCTTGTTTAGTTGTGAAAAGTATTTTTCACTTTTTAATTTTAGTTTTCCAAATAATTATAAAAAATTAGTTTTTTTAATTTTTTTTAAGATTAGTACTAAAAGGGCAAAAAATAAAGAGTTTGTTTAAATTTTAAAATATTTTTTTATTTTAAATTTAAAAATGATCACTAAAAGAGGCTTGAATTTGAATTTATGTGAATTTAGAATAAATTTTGTGCATAATCTATGCCAATTAAAGTTCAAGATCTTAATTGCATGCTTAGAAAATTTAAAAAAATAATGAAAAACTTTTTTTTTCTACCTTTTCTATATAAGATATTTAAAAATTTAAAAAGTAAAAAATTAGTTAAAATTTTTATAAGTTTTTGGAAAAATAAAATAAAAAAATCATTTTCCGCAGCTAGATAGATTCTAAAATATCATATATAATATTTATTTATTTATTTTTAAAGTAGAGTTATATGAAATAAAATATATTTGTGCATGCTAGTTTTCTTCTCTTTTATTTTGTTTCCACTTTCTTCTTCTAAAAAAAAAAATGAATTAAAGGAACTCATAAGGTCTTCTCAATTGTTTTCTTTTGTTTTATTTTCAGTTTTAAAGAATTATATACATAAATGCTCCAGTTTTTTAAGAAGTTATAGAAAAGGCCATACTATTTTGTAGTACTTCTATAGGGATAAAAAAATATTTTCTAATTTCTTTTACACAAAATATTGAAAAAAATTAAAAGAAAAAATAAAATTCCTTTTACAACTAATCAAAAGCTCCGATCCATAATTAATTTCGATTAATTATTAGTCAACGAATTAATTAAGCCAATTAAAATTTAATATAAGAAATAACAAATTGAGAAGCCATAATATATATATATATATAACCCGAGAATTTTAATCACCATTGCGCCACTTTGGACAATATGGTGCAACCCCAAATCCGACGAGGTGAAAGCCGCCCGCTCATTGATGCACTCTTGGTAATTCATTGGGATAAACTCTTAAGAGGGAATCAAACCCGTGATCTTGTGGTCACCAAAGTGATTTTGGGGTCAAGTAATAAGAGCAATTTGTGACTTTGGTGACCCCAAGATCACGACTCAAATACAATTATGGTCCATCAAGGTTCTCATTTTCACATTTCCATATTCACAGTTCATTACACCAGTATATCTCTTCATATCAGTATTCATTACATCTCATATGTGTATGTATATCAATTCAACATTTCTGTATAAAACATCTCTGTGTGCATATCACGTATATCATCATTTCAGTAAAAACACATTTGGAACTCACATTTTACCATTTCTCAAAAAAACATATCTTTATATCACATTTCATTATTTTCCAGTAAAATACACAACTGTATATCACATTTCATCATTCCTTTATAAAACAATTCTATATTCTACTTTTCATCATCTCCACATAAAAATCTCATAACATCACAAATATTTACATAAAACATATATGGGTTTCCCATATCTTCATATATTGGATTCACTAAGTCTCCCCATCCCAGAGCTCCATGAGAGTCTTGTAAGGGCCATTTTCTGATACAAACCCCTCTCCCAGAGTGCCTCTATGCTGTGGAATTTGATTAATCTTCTCCAACTCTTCTGGGCTCAGCTCCCAATCAAATATCTTCAGATTCTCCTTCATCCTCTCCTCGTTAAAACTCTTTACCACAAGACTCACCCCTTGCTCATGCACCCATCTCAGGCAAACCTTCAAGTACATGCACACACCACAACTTCAATATCAACGTGGTCGTCATAATGCATGCATGCATCGTACGTATATACACTATTTTATATACTAATGATGGGTACGTGTATTGCATGTTTGACCTAATTTATTTATATGTTACAAATAATATTTTCTCGGATGAGAATAATCAACTCTTTATAAATTAATTAATATTATTTTTTTGGATTCGTCCAAGTGTCCACAACCGTCAACGACGTCCGTTTTACGGTCCGTCGCACCGGTCGTGACTAATCCCACGCCCACGTGACAGCGGCCCCACACCACCACGCAGGAGGTAAACTCAGGCGCTCGCTGCAGGAATCAAACCCGGGGTGGGAGAAATCCCTGACCTCGTGAAAGGCAACCCCGAAATCCGCCCTTGCCAACTGAGCTCAGCCCTGGGGGCTTAATTAATATTATTGTTAGTACATACCATTGGCAGCTACAACAATGAAATTCTACAATGTAGGATTAATGATTTTATCTTTTTGTTCGTACTCAATCAGATTCATTGAAAATTTCCTAAGCTAGAGTTGGTTTGCATATAGGTTTATTATTTTTTTTAAAAATTATTAGCTATTTCTATATGCTCAATATTATCATTACAAACAAAAACTGAGTCCTAAGAAAAAAATAAAATTAACATAATAAAAAAAATTTATTTTACATTCACATCGAATATTTCATCAATTTCATGTATAGGGTGAGACTTTTTCCCCAAAGTGAATGTGAATTTTGCATAGCATTTCTTGTCTCAAGTATCATTGATGGTTCTGGCACATGTAATTGAGTCTATCATCAAAAAAGGCAATATGTACGTAATGTAGTTCTTGCATCATTTTAGTGGGTCTAACCTTCCAGGAAAATAGCACTTTGCAATTGATGAGTTCAAATCTCACATGAAACTAGATATTATTTCTTATAAGTTCATCTCCAATTGTGAAAAGATACGAAAGAGTATTTAATTGGTCTCTTTTTGTGCTAAGAGAAGCGTCATGTACAAAGTTTTAAAATTCATATCTTAATTCATTTAAAATAAATATTCTAAAAACTAGTTTTACTTAATTTTAACTGTGTTTTATTTAATCTATAGAGTGAAAATATATAATATATTTAAAACATAAAAAGGGACAAATATTTACCAAATACATACGCATTATTATTATTATTATGTAGGATGTGGAACTCTAGCTATCAATGAGTCCTTTAGATCCCGGTACAGCACCAAATCAACGGAGAAGTGTTGCCGCCCACCCATTAATACACCCAGGTAATTCATTGGGGTTATGATTCAAGGAAAATCAAACTCCTGACCTTGAATCTCTAGATTCACAAGTTCAAAAGAGCTTTGGTGATGTTCCAGGTTGACGATCTTACAGCTTCGAGCTTTAGTTGTGCTGGGTATCTGTCTTAACATATCCCAGTGGTTCTTGGCAATACTTGGTTGTGTTGTTACTGGATGTGTGATTCAGATTTGTGTTGTTACTGGATCTTTGGTGGTGGAGGTCCTGGCTGTGAGATGATATAATCTCAGGCCGGACTGGGTCCACATTAGTTTCTGCTTGGAAGATCAGTTTGCCTGGGTGTTCGGTTGATTTTGTTCTTTGTTTGGGTGTCTGTTCGATTGTTCTTGCTTCAGAGGTGGTTCGGATTATCCGTTTGATCCGATCTTGGTGTCTCGATTTGATTCATTGGTGTTTCTGAGTGAGATTTTTTTGAAATTCAAAGGATGGAGGGTCTTCTCACGCTTCTGTTCCCCGTCAGCAATCACGTGCTCTGCCAGTAAAAGTCTGCATCTCTGTGTCCTGTTCGGGCTTCTTCAAGGATGTTGTGTCTTCGTTCAGGTCTCCGTAGCTCGTCATTGTCGGTGAGCGAGTGGGATTACCACGTGCTTCATGTTGGCCTTTCTCTGCAATTCATCCTCGACATGTCACTGTGTTCAAGTTGAGGTGTGCGGGTGACAGCCACGTGGTCTGTTTGGAGCGATCCTTTGCTGGCCCTGTGTTTCAAGTGTTTCAAAGTTGACTGACACGTGGTTGGAGCTTCTATCTGCGGGTTGGTTCGTATCAAGTTCGTGCTGGCCATCCTCTCTGCAGACGTGACTTTCCTTCACGTGCTGCTGCGTGCTTGCCAGTTCACTTGTTCGGGTTGCGGTACTGGGTGTCTTCCTCGTGATGCCCTTTCGGTGTGTGTTTTCTTTGTTTCCAGCTCGGGTCTTGGTTGCTTCTGAGTGATGCCTCGAACAGCTGGCCATTATCTGCGTCCAGTCTCTGTGTCTTGGTTGCTTCTGAGTGAAGCCTCGAACAGCCGTGGAAGGTGCTCCTTCGGGAGAGGAGGAATATTACAGTGATGAGAACCAGAAGCAGACCTGTGAGACAGCTGAACCATAATGAGGAACAACAAAAGGGTTGCGTGGGCTGATCTATTTGCAAATAATAGAAACCCCCAATACTGCGGTTCAGTTCCAAAATTTGCAAACGATGGAACTTGTGCTCAAATCCCGCCTGAGGATCTGTTTAGCTATGAATGTGTCTAACAAATACTTGCTTGGATACTTTACGAGCAAATTTTCGGATAAAATAGCATTTAATTCCTTGATTAGATCATGGAAAGTTGAAGTTGATTACATGCAACATGATAAAGATTGGATAATCCTCCATTTTCAGACCTGTCTGAGGTGCTACAAAAGGATCAGGTGGGGCTAAAGACCAGGGGACTGAAAGTATTGATACTGCTACTGCTGGTAATGTGCTTCCAAGTCCAGGGAATAATTTGAAAGACAAAAGGAAAAGCAACATGCAAAGGGAATAAGGGGCAAACAATGAATGACAATATTACAGATGATGGCTTCACTCTGGTTAAAAGTAAGAGTAAAGCAAGGATGAACAAAGGTCCAGCCACACCAATAAGGAAGGGAGGGGTAGCCCTCCGTCTATTCCCATGAGGATCTATTCATGGAACATAAGGGGATTTAAAGGCCCCTGAAACAAAATGAGGTCCTTGATGGAAAAAAAGTTCAGAGCTTGGAAGCAATGCAACAATTTTGATTGTCATAGAGCTGGAAGAATTACAGTGCTCTGGAACCCACAAAGAGTACACTTTCAGGTTATTGGGCGGATGGAAGGGGTAATTCATTGTTCTGTCAAATGTTTAATAACATCAAATTGGTTCTATATCAGTTTTGTGTATGGATTTAACACAATAGTGGCTTGAAAATCTTTATGGAATGAGCTGAACCAAGTGGGCTTCTCTTCATCAGCTCCTCGGTTGATCGTGGGAGACTTTAATAATGTCTTGAATGCTGAGGAAAAGGAAAATGGGGTACCAGTTACTGAATATGAAGTAAAGGATATTAGAGACTGCTTTCATGAATTGGGGCTGTCAGATCTGAGGTCATCTGGATGTTTTTTAACGAGGACAAATGGGAAGGTCTGGTGCAAACTTGACAGAGTAGTGATGAATCACTGTTGGCATCAAGCTGGGTATAATGCACAGGCAATGTTTCAATTCCCTGGACTGTTGTCAAATCACTCAGTGTGCAGTGTGTCAATTTTTGAAGAAAATAGATCAGGGAGGAACCAATTTAAATTCTTCAACATGAGGGCATCTCACCTGAATTTTCTGAAATTAGTTAAGGAGTGCTGGGATATTAACATTCAAGGAACTGAGCAATACTGTTTTGTGAAGAGACTTCAGGCTCTTAAAAGACCTAGGATGTTGAATGATGTACACTTCTCTCACATCTCTGCAAGAGCTGAAAAGACTAATTCTGAGTTGATGGAACTGCAACAGCTGTTGCATGACTCCCCTTTGGATAGTGAATTACAAATGAAGTTGTTTGAAAAGAGAGCAGAAGCAGACAGACTGGCAGAGTCTAATAGAATGTTTGTGGCACAAATTGCCAAATATAAATTCCTCAAGGTATGTGATAGGAGCTCCTCTTTTTTCCATGCGTTAATGAGGAATAGAATTAATAAAAATCACATTTCCTCAGTTACCATGGATAATGGCAACCAAATCCAATCGGTCACACAAGTAGCTGAAGAATTTTTGAGATTTTATAATCACTTGTTGGGTGTTGAGGGCTCGGTAGATATGGTGGATAGGCGGATAATGGATAATGGCCCGGTTCTGAATGAAACTCAATCTGAATCAATGATGGCTCCAATTACTGAAGTGGAAATTAAAAATGCTGTGTTTAGTATTGGAGATGAGAAATCCCTTGGGCCGGATTGATTTTCTGCATGTTGTTTTAAAAAAGCCTGGAATCATGTGGGCAAGGATTTTACAAGAGCTGTACTGGAATTCTTTGAATCAGGTGAAATACTTAAACAACTGAGCCACACGGTGATTGCTTTGATCCCAAAATCTAGTCATACCTCTTTCGTGGGAGACTTTAGACCGATTGCATGCTATAATGTTATGTATAAGGCAATTGCTAAGGTAATAGCTGGAAGAATCAATCCTTGTCTGGAATCCTTAATCAATCCGGCTCAATCAGCATTTGTGAAGGAAAGGAGTTTGGTTGAAAACATATACTTGGTTCAGGAATTGGCTAGGAAATATGCAAGGAAAAGGGTGTCTCCTAGATACATGTTGAAAATTGACCTAAGGAAGGCTTATGATTCAATCTCATGGAAGTTCTTGGAAGAGATGTTGACACTACTTAATTTCCCATCGACTATGATTAATTGGATAAGGCAATGTGTCTCGACTCCAACATACTCTATTTCATTAAATGGAGGGTTTCATGGATTTTTAAGGTCTCAGACAAGGGGACCTTTTGTCCCCTCTATTACTTGTGATTTGCCTCGAATATTTATCGAGACTATTAAAATCCTTGGAAGGACGGTCTGAGTTTAAATTTCACCCAAAATGTGAGCACATGAAGATCACGCATCTCACTTTTGCAGATGATTTGATTTTTTTTCAAAAGGTGACTATTCCTCAATAAAGATGATTATGGAGTGCCTTAGGAAATTCACCGATTCCTTGGGCTTAGTGGCCAATTGCTCAAAATCCAACTTGTTTCATGCTGGTGTAAAGGATTATGGCTTGGATGGTATAAAGCAAATTACGGGGTTTAATGTTGGAGAGTTCCCTTTTCGATATCTTGGAATTCCTTTTGTGGCATCACGGCTGAATGCTATGCACTATTCCCCTTTAGTTGATAGAATTGCAAATTTGTTTGCTAGGTGGCCTGGTCATACACTATCCTATGTTAGAAAATTGGACCTAATCAATTCAGTTTTTCAAGGGGTGGAGTGCTTTTGACTTGTTATTTTTTCAATTCCAAATAATGTTCTTGATCATGTTGTGAAACTCTGCAGAACTTTTCTCTGGGGAGGGAGGAAGAAGCCGCTTGTATCTTAGAAGGAGGTATGTTTACCCAAAATTGAAGGGGGTCTGGGGGTATTTGATATTAAAGCATGGAACAAAGGCCTTCCCAGGCCTTATGGAACATACATGGTAAAAAGGATTCATTTATGGACCAAATGGGTGCATCACTTTTATCTGAAGGGGTCTTCACTATGGGCAGCTTCAGTAAAACATGAGGACTCTCCTTAACTTAAGAAGTCGATTGAAATGAAAAATCAGATACTACAGAGATGTGGGAATGAACAGGAAGCGGATAAATTGCTAAATTCATGGGGGCAGAATCCTAAATTGAGTTATGAATTTTGGAGAAATAGTGAAGTGAAAGTTCCATGGTTTAAAGAGGTGTGGAAGTGTGGATGTACACCCAAATATGCATTCACTTTGTGGCTGGGCATTAAAGGAAAGTTGTACGCTAGTGACAAAGTGTATGGGGATGATGTTAACCGTACTTGTGTTCTTTGTGGGATGGAACCTAAGACTATAGATCATCTATTCTTTAAATGTGACTTCTCCTCTTATGTGTGGGTTAGTCTGAGAAGGTGGATGGGATTAAGAAGAGATATGTCCACATTGAAGGCGGCCCTATAATGGCTACGCAAGGAGGCTAAAGGCAATGAGATTCATTCTGTAGGGAAAAGGATATGTTTGGCTATACAGTTTACTTCATATGACACTTTAGGAACAAGATGAGATTTGAAGGCAAGCCTATTTCTGTGATCTGATCTAGGTGATCCAAAGGCACACCTATAGAATCGTTTTTGACAGGTATGGATTTCATGCTATTGATTGATGTTAGAAGGAAATGCTTATTTAGCTTTTTGATTATGCCTTGATCAAGGTTTTTGATGTAATTTGATACTTGCTATGTATGTTGGATGGGGAGTTGGTTCTCCTTCGCCTGGGTATGCCAGTGTATACTGTACATATCCATTTTGGTTAATGCAGATTTATCCTTACTAATCAAAAAAAAAAAAAACATAATTTAAGAACAAGACTAATTGATGGCATGAAGTAGTAAAAGTATTTTTATGAATTAATTGATGACATAAATTTATGTATAAATGCTTATATATATATATATTACTTGTGTAAAAAAAATAAAAATTTAATAATTTGCACAAGATATTATCCCATGACTTAATTATTTCACGATTTAATAATTTTATGTTTTATATAAAATTAAAAAAACAAATATTAGGGACTCTTTCACTACATTCAACACTCCATGATCATTAGGGACTCCATCATGAGATAATCAGCATCATTCAAACCGAAAACAAAGAAAAATGCAGCAAAAAAACGATTACCTGGGCAACAGACTTCCCCTTATGCTCAGCAATTCCTGCCAATACCTGGTTGTCCACCACTTGGTTCCCCCAAGGCTTCCCTTTCGCACCCAGCGGCGAGAAAGCCGTGATATGGATACCTTTCGCCTCGCAGTACTCCCGCAGCTTCTTCTGCTGCCAAGCCGGGTTCATTTCCACCTTCGTTCCGAAATAGACCCCATTTCAGCATCATCACCATCAAGAAAATTATTCATGGAAATGCAAAATCAGTTCATCGCCATCAACATTCAATCCAACTGAACGTAGTAGACAAAAATGAACGAATTCTCACTTGATTAACGGCCGGAGGAATCCTCGCAAAGGAAAGCAACTCCTCTAGCTTCTTGCATGTGAAATTGCTTACTCCGATCGATTTTGCGAGGCCAAGCTCCTGGCATTCCTCCATCGCCGCCCAAACAGACCCCAAATCCATAGGAAGCAGATCCTCTTTCGTCATAGGCACCCCCTGTTTTCCCGGCTTCAGGCTCACCGGCCAATGAATTAGAAACAGATCAATGTACTCCATTCCAAGATTCCTGCGTAATTAACCAAACCAAAACTTCACATTAATTTCATAATGAAATTCTTGGAGGGGAGGGGTGGGGGGCGTAAGGAAAGAGAGAGGGAGAGAGAGTTCATATGGATGAATTACTTGAGAGAGTTGCGAAGAGCGGGGAGGACGCAATCGGAGTGAGCATCGGCACACCAAAGCTTAGAAGTTATGAAGAGATCGTGGCGCGATTGGATGAGCCCGAGACTCAATGCTTGGGCGACAGCATCGCCAAGGGGCTTCTCGGAGAGGTAAAGAGCGGCTGTGTCGAAGTGACGGTAGCCGACTTCGATGGCTTGCAGAATGGATTGTTTCACTTTCACATCGGATGCGGCAAAAGGGTACTCGGCGGTGCCGAAGCCTACAAGGGGAATCGATTTAGCCGTCTGCGAAACACTCAGGTGCGTCACCGGAATAATTTCACTGCTACATTCCATTTAAATGTTCATATCTTGCTCATGGAAAACACCTAAAATCGATTTATGCAAGGATCGATTGAGGCATATTCCGCAGTGACAAGAGCCACATACCACATATTCTTCATGCATTATCCTTTTAAAAAAAAAATTGAAAAAGATAATATATTGTGAATTGTGGCTCACACGGTCGATAGCATACACAAAGGGAAAGTGTGAAAGGACTCAAGTAACAACAAGGAAATCGTCGATGGTAAGACTCTAATCGTCGACAGTTTGGAGTAGGATTTTAGACAAAGTACATTCTAACTAAAATCGCCGATAATTCGACTCAGAACACCCAATTTAGATTTTGAATTTTGAATGAGAAATGGTTGGGGTTTGGAAGGAAAATCTCTGGAAACTCTATATATATGTCATATATGATATATTTAGAGTGTTGGTTGATGTAGATTGTGAGAATTGAGAGTGTAGACACCTCATTTTATCCGGACCAAATAAAACAAAGGTGTTATTATTATTATTATTATTATTATTACAACAAAATACAAAAAAGAGAAATACATAAAAAATACAAAAAAGATAAACACAAATCTATGTCTATACATATTAAGAAAAAAAATAAAAGGGGGGTGGGGAGCATCTCAACTGCCTACCTGCAAGGCATCAAATCCAGTGGGAATACCGGATCCCTCAAGCCTCTTATAAACGGACTCACACATCTCACTGTTTCTAGAGAGGACTCCACGCACAATACACTGACTATTCCCTCTCTCCCATCCTCTTTTTTTTTTTCTTTTAGAAAGGAGGGCGACACCTCCAATTATTTATTGATATACCCTCACTTTTTGCAAGGAAATACCGTGGTTACAAGACAAGTATTGAAAGATTACAAATAAAATAGATATTAAAGGCCTTCCAAAAATAACACCAACAACCAACCAAAATAAGACTACAAATTTAAATAAAGTTAAATAAGAAACAAATCTAAACAGACTTAGCAAAAAATAAACATAAAAAAATAAATTAAAATAAAAAAATCTAAACTAACCAAACAAAAATCGAGAGAATGAACTAGTGACGAAGGAAAGTGAGACTCAATCTATCCATCCAAAGGATACCTTTCAGAGAACATGGTAAAAGATGTTGTTCTTCATAGGTGACGTTGTTTCCCATTTCTCCTTCTCTAGCGAGAAAATCAACCGCACTATTGTCTTCCCTATATTGATGGATCACTATGAAGTTCACTCCTTCTAGTTCGGCCACAAGGTCCTCCCAAAAATTTCAAAGATACCACAAGGTACATCTATTTTTCCGAAACCAATCAACAACAATTCTCGAGTCACTTTTAATAATCACATTAAAATAATGAATTCATTTGCATAAACAAATTCCTTCTAGGACTGCTTTTAATTTTGCACTATTGTTCGTATTATTACCAAAATAGCTTGAAAAACTCGCTTTCACCATGTCATGATAGTCCCGAATGATTCCTCCACCTCCTGAAGTGCCCGGATTGCCCCTATAGCTTCCATCACAATTAAGTTTTATCCACCCTGTTAGGGGTTTAACCCACGAGATAATTTTTTTAGGCCTTACACAAACTCCCTGATGCTGAATTTGAAACTCTTTCAAAATCATAATGTCCGATATCTTCAATTTTTGAAAAGAATTAGAGCTCTTAACTAAAGAATTAACCCAATATCGAACACTTCTCCACGTCTGATCCGCACTTTGGTAAACTCCTTCCATTCTTGCTTTGCATCTTTGATTCCAGAGGCACCACATAATCAAACACGGAATCTAACTGATTAAAATACCTTTAATAGATGATTTTCGAGCATAGTGAAACCAGTTTGTAATTCTGTTTTTCCAAGAAAGGAACTGTTGGAAAGGAATGGACCGATGAGTGTGAGCAGAGCTTCTAGGAATTGAAACAGCGACTGGTCACTAAACTGGTATTATCTATTCCATCAGGAGAGGATGAATTTGTTATATACAATGACGCATCCCAGAAGGGACTCGGGTGCCTGTTGATGCAGTATGGGAAGGTTATTGCTTACGCTTCTCGACTACTTAAGGAATATGAAAAGAACTACCCAATACATGATTTAAAGTTAGCTGCAGTGGTATATGCTCTAAAGATCTAGAGACACTATCTTTATGGTGGGAGATGTGAGATCTTCACTGACCATGAAAGTATGGAGTATTTCTTCACCCAAAAAGAATTGAATATGAGACAAAGAAGATGGTTAAAGCTCATTAAAGACTATGATTGCACTATCAACTACCACTCAGAGAAAGCAAACGTGGTGGCTAATGCTTTAAGCCGAAAATCAGTAGAAGCAGCACTGTCAACAATGGAGATTCAGCATCCAATTCAAATGGACTTAGAGAGGCTTGGTGTGGAGTTAGTAGAGAATGATCACTAGGCATTTATTGCCAACCTAGTATTACAACCTACTTTGCAGGAGAAGATCAAAGTTGCTCAGAGGAAGGATGCAGAATTGGTGGAGTTGATAAATAAAGTACAGAACGGACGGGGAAAGGAGTTCAGTATTTCAGATGATGGAGCTCTGAAGTTTCGTACCAAGCTATGCGTACCTACAGATGCTGAGGGTTATCCTAGAGGAGGCACACATATCCCTTTACAAAGTGCATCCTGCAAGTACTAAGATGTATAGGGACCTCCGGGAGTCCTTCTGGTGGAGCGGTATGAAGAGGGAAATAATTGAGTTCGCGGAGCAATGTTTGACGTGCCAGTAAGTAAAGGTTGAGCACCAGAGATCGCGCAGGGCAGTTGCAACCACTCAATATTCCTGAGTGGAAGTGAGATCATATATCCATGAATTTTGTCACATGATTACCGTCGGCACTGAATGGACAGAATGTCATTTGGGTGGTAGTTGATCAATTGACGAAGACCGCTCATTTTCTCTCGATTAAGATTAATTACTCTATGAACAAACTGGCAGAGTTATACATACAGGAGATAGTTTGACCCCATGGTGTGTCAGTATCCATAGTTTTAGATCAAAACCCACGATTTACATCGCAATTCTGGAAGAGTTTGCAGGAAGCTTTAAAGTCTCAGTTATCATTCAGTACAACTTTCATCCTCAAATTGATGGGCAGACAGAGAGGACGATCCAGATACTTGAGGATATGCTACGAGCATGCGTGCTAGATTTCAGGGGTAGTTGGATTCAATATATGCCGCTAGTAGAGTTCGCAATAATAACAACTACCAGGTCAGTATCAGAATAACACCATATGAGACATTATATGGTAGAAGGTGTTGTTCTCCACTATACTGGGATGAAATGGGTGAAAGATGAGTTTTGGGACTGGAGTTGGTGCAGCAGGCGTATGATAAAGTTTGACTTATTAAAAATAGAATCAGTGCAGCTCAGAGTCAGCAGAAAAGTTATGCAAATACTCGCTGCCAGAAGTTGGAATTTGATATGGGAGATCATGTATTTTTTTAGAGTAGCATCGCTGAGAGGAGTTATGAGGTTTGGGAAGAAGGGTAAGCTGAGCCTTAGGTTTATTGGCCTATTTGAGATATTTGAGAGAGTGGGTTCAGTCGCCTATAGGCTGACTTTATCGCCAGCTCTATCCAAGATACATGACGTATTCCATGTTTCTATATTGAGGAAATACGTCCCAGATCCCTCCCACGTGATCAGCTACGAGGAGATATAGCTTAAAGATGCTTCAGTATATGAAGAAACATCAGTGCACATTCTGGATAGAAAGGAATAAGAGTTATGTACTAAAAGAATTTCATTAGTAAAAGTCCTGTGCAGGAATCATGCAGTAGAGGATGCCTCGTAGGAGTTAGAGCAAGAGATATGATAGAAACACCCACATCTGTTCAGTGGAGATCAGTATTAGATGGAGAAGAAACAACAATAATTTAGATAAAGTAAGTTTTATTTTGATATCGTTTATATAGTACAGGGTAATCAATGTAATCGATGTATAAGTTGTATATTAGACTATAGGATAGGTAGTGTTTTGGTTTTAGAATAATCTCCTTTTATGAGTATATTTGTAATCTCCCAAAACCCTAATTGTAACCACGGTATTCCTCCACATAAGTGAGGGTAATTAATAAAATAAATTGCAAATTTTCTTTAAAGGATGGTGTATAACACAGATAGCAAATTTCAAGAACAAAATTTTATAAGGAGGGGAGAATGTAGAGACCCGAAAAATAAAAAGGAAAATTCAAAAGAAATAAAAGCAGGGTTTATCGACGAACACCCTGGTTTCGTCGAAGAATGCCCATATACGGTTCGTAGACGAGCTTTAGTGTCTCATCGATGAAGTGATACCAAGAGGGGCAATTCAAACCCTTTTGGTTTGTCGACGAGCTCATCACCTTCGCTGACGAACACTCTTCTTCTGTTCGTTGACAAGTCCACGTGTCGTGTTGATAAAGTCACGTGGTCAGCCACCTATAAATATGCAAAAATCAGATTTTGGACGAAAATTTAGAAGTTTACTCTCTCTCTCTCTCTCTCTCTCTCTCTCTCTAGATTTTCAAAACCTCTGCTTTCTCTCTAAGATTCCGGCTCCGTTTTTCCCTGGTTCGACAATCAGAAGTTACCACGATGATCCTGGGAAGATTCTCTACAACTTAACCGGAATAGAATTTTGGTTTGAGAAGTTCAGACACCATCCCAAAATCAAGGTAATTAGGTTATTTAAGATTTTTTGCAGTTATCAGACTTTTCTAAACTCAGATTTTGTACAAGATGAGAATATATTGGTGTTTGTGTTGATTAAACTAGGGTGTTGTAATTTTAGGGTTTGGGTTTCCAAACAACACAGGCATGGGTTGAAGATCCCAGCGGGTGTTTCCTCAGAAACTTAGGTAATATTGTTAAAATAAATTAGTAGTTTAGAATTTTATGAATAAAGAGGTGTGTGAGCCTGGGGAAAAGGCAAATATAGTTATTATCTGAGTTTGGATTGATTGAATTTGGGAATATATATTATTTCAAGATTTTGTGTTTGACACACTGTCAGCGTGAGAATAGAGTTGGAGTCGGGCCTTCTAGTTAGTCAGGTAAGGGAAATATGTTGTGCTAGTAATTTTAGAAATTTTACCATTAAAACATATGTATTTTGGAATATGAAATTATGTATTTTTAGGGAAAACTATACAGATTATATGTTACTTATATTATCAGAAAATGCAGATTATAGTTCATGGGTTTCTTATTTATTTAGTTTGGTGGTTTGAGTTAATATCACACCAGTATATAATTTATACAACTTTTAGAATATCATAATTTACAGTATACGCACGGAAAAATATTTTACAACATTTACAGAATACCATGATATACAGATTTCAGAACTATAACATTCAGATATTTCAATTATTCAGATATTTCGGTTATTTAGATACTACAGTTCAATCAAATCAGTTATTACAATGTTATAGTTATTTCAGTTGAAACAAAATTATGGTAAAACAGTAAGAAATATATAAAATAGTATTATACAGTATCAAACCCTAATAGATCAGATCAGTTTTTAGAACACGGTACCGTAGTTATTTCAGATCAGAGTGTAACCACATATCTCAGATAGTGTGTGGATTTATCAATAGTCGATCATGCCTTGGGAGGTACGGCAGACTCCCCGATAGTCCGAGTTGAGGCAGCCGACATGACTAGGGAGATTTTAGTTGACTTATCCTAGTAGGCCAACCGGTGTTAAGTCTTGCCTACGGGTCGCACAACCCTATCATGAGGGGTTAAATCATGATATACAGTCACCTAGGGGAGTTTTTACAGTTATGTATACATATATATATATATATATATATATATAGATTTTTAGAAAAACAGTAAATATATTTATAATTACGAGAAGTATGATTAAATGGAAAGTTCAGAAACAATTGTATTTTAAGCCACATAGGTGTGAGTTATAATGTATATTATTTTACATGTCATCTCAGTTTTAGTTGTTTAATGATATATTATTCATATAAACTCAACTGCTCCACACTGGTAATAGCATATTTCGTATTATTGAGAGTTGTCTCATCCCAATAATTTAACACATTTCGGTGATCTAACTAGACGAACAAATCAAGCTCGGAGATAGAGGAGACATTTGTACTACTCTGTCTGTAGGGTAAGTGTTTTAGGGAGATGTATTTTTGAGAGATATAGGAGGTCTAAGGGATGTTTCGGGAGTGATGTGTATGTATATTTTAGGGATAATGCTAAAATTCTGGTATTGTAATTATGGTTTTATGATTTTATATTTTTCGTTGCATAGGTATGTTGTAGTAGGTTTTTATCAGGGGTATCAAAATAATATAAATTTACAGTATAAAAAAATGGCATGAATTTTCAAATCGTTACATTTAATATGTCCAATATTTTTGCAATTGTAACATATAGGAGGTTCATTTTTAGTTTCCTTTTTTGCTTGTTTCTCCTTTTTCAGATTTTGAGCCTCTAAATTTTTTAGAAAATTTCTTATTTCTCTTAAAGAACTTTCCAAGTCTCCTAGTGAGTAATACTATTTTGTCATCGTTTAATTCGTTTTATTCTTCTTCTTCACTAGAGCTCTCTTTTGCAACTTTAAGGGCTATTGATTTCTTTTGTTTGTTATTTTTAGAATTCCTTTTATTCATAGTTATCTCATAGGTAAGAAGCGATCCAATTAATTCATCTAAGGAAGTATTTTTGAGATTTCTTCCTTCCGTAATTATTGTGACTTTAGGTTCCCAAATTGTGGAACTCCTCTAAGGATTTTTGGATCATCTCATATGTAGAGTAGTTTTCCCTAAGGCATTTAGGGATGTTGGCCTTACAAGTCTTAACATCTTGTTTTGACGCTAACAAACAAGTGAAAATTAACATATTTGGTTGAGTAGTGATATCTCAGGGCTTACAAGGATCAAGCATGTAAATGCAAGGTCAAGGATCCATTGCAAGCTTATACTTCAAAGAAGGATGATCACATGAAGTTTAAATGACATGGATTCAAAGAATAAAACTTGAAGATCATGAGAGCATGGATATTAAAGAGAACTTGATGAAAAGTTCGAAGTATTTTAAAGCTTGAAGACAAGTAGCAGACCAAAACATGAAGAAAGTGTTTAAGAATGACAAATGGCTTAGAAGCCTTTATGTAAGTGTTTTGATGTTTAAATATCTTTTGAAATATTGTTGAAACTCTTTAGGGGATATTTATGGACTTAGAGACCTATTTTAAAATTCCGAAAAATATTTTATGAAAGATCAAAGTAAGAGAGCAAAACTAATTTTAAAAAACTAAAAATGAAAAACTAGAAAAATGACTGGTCAGCTGACTGACCAGATTACATTGGGTTTACTCAACCGACTGACAGGAAAACACCAGAATGAATAACTGCCCAGCTGACTGACAATTTGCACTAAAATCAGTCAGCCCACTAACAATGTCCAGCCGACTGACAACTTTTGAACGTGGTCGAGCCAGCTGACTGACAATTTACTGAATTTAATTTCTGGCAGACAGAAGGGTCTCAGCCGCTTGTCCAGCTGACTGACCCTGTGAAAATCATTACCCAGTCGCCTGTCCAACCGACTGACTCCACGGGATTTCAAATTTTTAAACTACAACGGGAAAATTTTAAAAATTAGTTTTTCAAATGTGAACGTTATAAAAACTTGGAGGACACTCCAAGTAACTTGGAAAATAAGGAAACAAATCCTAAAAAATCTATAAATACTACCTTAATCCCAAGAAATTATCAACGAAGCAATTACACAACACACTTACATTCAAATCCTCAATTTCTCTCAAAGTTCTCTGTTGCTCATACTCTTGCTGGGGGAAATCATCTGAATTGCTGCTGAAACATCAACCTACGGTTCTCATACTGAGTTTTCTCAATCACTAAAGAACCCTTGGTGAATTCTAAACTTGATCTTCAATTCTATTTCATATTGGTATTTAATTTCTTGAAGTAGATAGTGCTAAAATTGTACTAACTTGCTCTTTGTGAGAGTATACTTGTACGCAGATTGTATCTTGTGTTTATTGTAGTTCTTTGACGTTCCAAGGTGTTTGGATCGTTGTCTAAGCGAGGGTATATCGCTTAGAGAGGCGGACTCTAACTTATTTAAAGAGTGACTGAGTGAGAGGATATCGCTTGGAGAGGCAAGCTCTAGCCTACTAAAGGAGTGTGTAAATGGTGTTGTTCCGCTCAATAAAGGAACTGGTTTTAGTGGATCCTTTGGTAGTTTGCCAAAGGCGAGGATGTAGGCTGGGTATAAGTTGAACCTCGTAAAAGTCGTGGTCTCACTCTCTCTTTCCCTTACTTTTTATTTGCAGCACATATAAATTGCGTGGATGATTTAATTTTCTTAATTATACAAACTACATAATTTGAAAGTTAAATAAACTTAAAGTTTAATTTTGATTTGGGATTGCGAATACCGAAATGGAGTACGTTGGTTGATCAAAACTTTGTAGAAACCTCAAAAGGAAGTACAATGTTTGGTTAACACCCAAAGACAAATTAACTAAAGAGTTTATTTAATTTCTGAGTTGTTTGGAAATTAAGTTGAGGTTTGCATTAAAGGAACGATTTCACATTCACTACAGGGTTTGGTTCAAATTCATATCCACGAGGCTTATATAAACAAACAATCATCTTAAGTTCTTATATTACTAAAGTGTTGTATACTTTAATCTTGGATTGGTTGTTTGCTTTCAAATTGTTTGGTTGATTGATTACTTGAATGAATGTTTGTGTGGTTGTGAATTAAATAAAGAAATAAGTTTTTTCTGAAAGTTTGAAGAATCAACAAGAAGTTAAGAATTCCTAAAAAGATTTAAAAGAAAAATTTTTAAAACTCAATTCACCCCCCTTCTTGGGACTACACCTTAGTTTTCAAGGGAGTTTATTATATGGGTGAACCTAGTGTACATACTAGTGATTGTTTCATCCAGGTTCATCTTAAAGGTCTCATACTCGCTTGTGAGCATGTCGATTCTACTATCTCTAATATCAATCGTTCCTTCATAGGTTACCTCTAATTTATCCCATATTTCTTTAACTAATTTACATGTCATGTGTAGAGACCCTAAGAATTTTACCGAATTAAGTTTTAAAAGAAAATGGGACAAAATAAGTTTTCTAAGGGAGTTCAGCAGGCCTCGTCGACGAGGCCAGATTGTTCGTCAACGAGGAGCCTTCTAGGACACGTCGACGGGGACATGTGTATCGTCGATGAGGGATTACCGAGAGAGGTGTTTCTAGGCCTGAAATTCGTCGACGAGAAGTTAGTGCTCGTCGACGAACCTCCTTCTCACTCTTGTCAACGAGATGACGTGGCTCATCGATGAGTCTGCACTTTATAAATATGCTAAACCTAGATTTGAAGCAAGAAATGGCATGCAAAATTCCCTCTCTCTCTCTCTCTCTCTCTCTCTCTCTAACTTCGCCCTCCTCACCTTCTCTCTAGTTTTCTGGCCCGGTTCTTCACCGAATCGACGATCCGAAGCCGCCACGCTACTTTTAGGAAATTTCTCTTCATTTCTGCAAGAGTGGATCGTTGGTTGGGCCAACTTGGGCGTCATTCCAAAATTTTGGTAAGTTAGTTAATTTCAATTTTATTGGGTATTTGGAGTTTCTGGACTGAGGAGAATATGTTACTGAAGATAATACTGAAATTTCATTGGGAAAAATGTTAATTTCAAGGTGTTGTGCTAGGAATACTGTAAGTGTAGGATTGAGGGTTTTGTAGGCTTCTCAGTAAGCCAGGTAAGGGGATAAACTAAGTCAGTCTTCTTTATGAAAATATATTTATTATTTTACAGCATTTAATTTCAGATAAATATGTATATTGTATAATTATGTTTGGGAATACTGCGGTTAATCAGAAATATGATTTTCATGTATAATATCAGAAATATGATTTTAAGAACAGATTTTATGTTTTGAATATTACCCTTTCTGTGTGGCATAAGTAACATTTACCATGAAAAATATGTTAATGGAATATTATGTTTTCCCAGAATAATCATGTATTACCAGTTTTTAAGGAAAAACCATAAAATAGTACAAGAATTATGTTCTAAAATATTATGTTAAAACAGTACAGAGATTTCATGATTTAGTATGTTATGATATGTCGGCGCAAATGCCATGATTTACATGATATGTTATATCGATGCTGAAGCCGTGATTCATGTTGGCGTAGATGCCATAATTATGCAAGATATAACAGGATTTATGAAACATTAATATGTCAGTTATTGTTATGGGATATGAAACAGCTATGTTCAGTATAGGAAATTTTATTATATGATATCAGAACCCGGATGGTATGGTTTAGTTTAGTTTCAGGAGCATGATACCGTAGCTATATGTTCAAAATTATGATAGTGCTACCACACGACCACTAGTGTGTGAGATGACAGTCGATGTGGCTTCAGTGTAGAGTGGAGTTGTTCCCCTGTCTATCCAGGACCAGGTGGAACAAGCACATCGTACTTATAGACTTTTGATTGATCTAACATGATTGGCCAATCAAGTCAATATTCAACTATGTGTATCAAGTCCACCCATGAACTATTCAATCTTCGTACATTATCTTTTTTTAAAAAATTGAAAAAATAATATATTTACATTTTCAAGATAAACTGGATAACATTGCAATTGCCCATTAGGTCTTTATTTTGAATTTATTTTTATATGGCCATCAGTCACATTTTAAAAATTCATATCATTTTATGTTTATCACAAATCAACCTTTTGGCTTGTAAGAATGGATTCAATTTAATGTTTAGTTTAATCACATAGCCAAGATTTTCCAATTTCATTCAATTTTTGTTATGAACAACAAAATTAGAGGAATGGAGTTTTAGGTACGAATTTCCTTGGATTTTTATTTTCAGAATCTGTCTTTGTTTTTTGGAATCCATGATTCACTTTCTAAATCAAATATATCATCCAATTATTTGTTATGAAAAAAAAAAAAAAATAGAAGAATGGAGTTTTAGGTATGAATTTATTGAGATTTTTATTTTCTCATATTTATATCTCTCGGGAGCATCATTTCTACATCCATGTTGAGTCCATGCAAAAACTTTATTTTTATTCGTATTGACTATTAAAGGTGCCTTGTCTTATTGGATTTTTCCTTCGGAGTTCAATTCAAAAGAGTCTTCTTGCTAGTAATTCGCTACTGCTCCAATCTATTTTGTGGCACAAGTTAAAAAGATTTTATTTTCCTTATCAAAGGAATGTATAAGTGAGTAGTGTCAACTTGTAATGTTTTACATTATATATATGTGGTAAAATTAAAAAGTAAATTTTTTGTAATTTTTTAGAAAATTGAAAATGAAAAATAAAAGCTACTTTTCACAATGAAACAAGCCCCTTTTTTTTGTAATTTTTCTAGAAAAACTAAAAATAATTAAATATGCCTTTTAGTTATTTGCACATTTTTTTTAGAAAAAAATTGAGGTCATATCTTAAAACAATGGACTAGACAAAACACCTTACAAAGTGCAACAAATCAACAATCTTTAGGACGAAAATGAAACCAAACTACGGAAATTCAATATCTTTATAACGTTTGCAAGTCAACTTCACATCCTCCATTACTTTGCTTGCTAACAAAGGAAGAACAGGTTCAACATCTTCAAAGATGAAAGAAGTCCTAGCTCTCTGAAAGCAATGGATTGTAGATTACCAAGCCATCTTGCATATAGTTGCCTTCTTTGAACAATCCATAGCATTCATCCTAGCCAAGTTTTCAACAAAGTTCATCATTAAACCTTGTAAGTTTAGCCTTTGATTATTATATGATAAGTATGAATGTGTGTGTGTGTGTGTATATATGAATTCTTGTCTCAAATAAGTTGCCACAAATTTTACAGCTGGCATTTGAACCTTTTCCCCAAGTTGCTACTTTGTCCAAAGTCTCAAACTTGTTGAGCGCTGCCAATCAAGCTACGAAAGAATGCTTTATTATGCTATATTTATTCCAGACAAATTTAGATTAGGAAACTAAACTCTTCTTTTTCTATTAGATTTTCCCAAGCTGATTTGAAAGAAAAACATCAATTGTTTTTAGACTCTAGTTTATTTCATCTTCTTGATTAAAATTCAGGAGAATAGTCAAAGACTTCTTGAATTCCTTTACTCGATCATATTCTAGGCCAGACCAAGAATTATTATTGATGACGTCCAAAACTTTTGAATTAGAATGTATTCCTAATTGAATCGAAAAATGAAACCCATAATATTCTAATAGGGGACTACAGTTATGCTAATTATCAAATAGCAAAAAATAAATGCATAAATTTTATAATAAAAAAAAAAATCTTTCCATCTTCAACTCTACATTTAATAAGAGGATAAACCAACCTTCTAACTTGGAGAATTTTCTTCCAAACCCAAGAACAATCTGAAGTTTCCTTAACAACCCAAATACTTTTCCCTTTAACTTGTAAGAGTCCCAATCACCCAAAAAAAAGTTTTTAATGAATAAATATACCATTACAACTTTGCTGCTATCATTTTATTCCAATCTATAAATAGATTTAAGCCCAACCCCCCTTCATTTAGAGTCTTACACAATATTTCCATTTGACTTTGCACCCTTGAGTGTCCCAATCACTACACTTCCATAAGAACTATATTAATTTTCTCTCCAACTCCACCATTATAGAATTTGGAAAGAATAATATAGCCCAAAAGCCATACTTGCTTTGAATAATAGATTTTTTAAGTTGCAATGTTCCTAACTAAGATAGAAACTCAGTTGAAGATTCTAGAAGTAATTCCAAGTTAGTATACTTCCGTATATAGATTGATTGTAAATATGTTTCCTAAATTAGAGATATGCTCTACTGGCTGAGAGATTTGTAGTCCTAAACTTTAGCATTCCAATTATGTATAGTGATTATTTATGCCCACAATATTGTAAAGCAAAGCAAAAAAATGAATAATACCAAATTTTGACTTGGTATCAGAGCCTCTCGAAAACCTCCATCAAAACATAAGCCTCCCATACTACTCTGAACAATCATCGCAGTAAACAACCACCACCATATGACTCCTGAATCATCTACTCTCGAACCATCAACCCTAGTAATCCATATCCAATCCGAAAATTCTGGCTTCCATGTTGGAGTTGTCGTCACCGAAGTTAGCTATGATATATAGTCCCAAATATTAGAGATGCAAATCGCAAGACATGAGAAGCTCGAATATATTATGGGTAAAACTGATCCACCGAAGGAAACTGATGCTACCTATGCAAAGTGGTATGCAAAGAATCAAAAGGTCAAGGGCTGGTTGCTGACCTCCATGTCACCGTAGATAATGAAACGTTATCTGTGACTGCGTACCGCAAGGGAAATCTGGAGTTCTCTTGCCAAAGCATTGTATAATGGATTGGATGAGACACAACTCTTTGCACCAAATCAACGTGCCTTCACCACCAAACAATCTGGTCGACCTTTATAAACTTATTATGGTGAGCTTGTCGAAATTTTCCAAGAATTAGATTATCGTGATAAAGTTATCATGAAGGATCTCGATGATATTGTCACCTATAAGAAATTTGTTGCATGGTTGAGAGTGCACATCTTTCTTAGTGGCTCGGATGCAGAATTCGAACAGATTAAAGGTGAGGTTCTTCAGAAGGACCCCTTGATGGACCTTGACGACACCTATGCCTATGTCCGTTGAGATGTTGTACACCGAGCTACCTTAAATGTTGAACCCGATAATCCTAAGTCTTCCGCTCTAATGGCTTAGCACGCTAAGCTTAGCCTCGACAATATGCTCAAAAGATTGATTCTAACCAAGCACGATCTCAGAAGGGCAATTATAAGATAGGTGCTGCCAAACCTAAACATTTGTGCACTTACTGTGGTGGGACATGTCATACAAAGGCACGGTGTTATAACTTAATTGGTTATCTAGAGTAGTGGGATCCAGCAAAGGCACTGCGCAAGCGCAATTCGAAGCCAAACCACCATGCCTCTGTTGTCGTGACCAAACCTTCCAATGATGCTACAGAAGCTTCCTCTTCGATTGCTACTTCAAGTAACATTGGTAAGGTTTTCCATACTTCTGCATCAGATAGTAGTAGTAGTAGTACATGAGTAATTGATTCTGGTGCTACGGATCACATGACCTTTGACACTCAGCATGTTCAGTCTATGAAATAGTCTACCACACATATAATCTCTATTGCCAATGACAATCCCTCACCTGTGATTGGAGAATCTTACATAATTTGAATCTTGATTCTATTTTAGTTGTACCTTCCCTCAACCATAATTTATTATTTGTCGCTCAAATAACCAGTGTGTTGTATTCGGTTGTGATTTTCTAGCCTAACCTTTCTGTTTTTAAGGACATTCGAACTCGAAAGACGATTGGTTGTGGTACTAGAAGGGTGAAGTTGTACTATCTGGATCTAAAACCTACTAGCTCACATCAGTTGGCTCAAGCTCTTTCAGTGGATCATATCGACAAGTCCTCCGAAATTTGGTTGTGGCACAAGCGCTTGGGTCATGCGTCTTTTGGATATTTAAAAATATTATTCCCAAAGTTGTTTTCTGAGTTAAATACTTCGTATTTCAAATCTAATATTTGTGAGCTTGCAAAATGTCACCGTGTATCATTCCCATTGAGCATGAATAAAAGTCCAGTACCTTTTATGTTGATTCACTCTGATGTATGGAGGCCAGCCAAAAACCCTTCCTTGAATGGTTCTCGTTGGTTTGTCTCATTTATTGATGATCACACTCGTATGACTTGGGTCTACTTGATGAAATCAAAGAATGAAGTTAGCTCCTTGTTTTAGAAATTTCATAATATGATCTCCACTTAATACCAATCTCACATACAAGTTCTTTACTCTAATAATGGAGGAGAATTTGTTGATCACGACCTAAAGAAGTACTTACAGGAACATGGCATATCTCATCAGACGACTTGCCCTTATTCGACTCAGCAAAATGGGGTTGTGGAGAGCAATAATCACCACCTACTTGAAGTTGTACGAGCCTCTTTGTTTGGAGCTCACATGCCCACCAATTATTGGGGTGAATCGCTCAGTGTTGCGGCTTACCTCTTAACTGTGTACCCTCCAACTCGCTGAATTTTCAAACTTCCTTAAGTCCTTCATTTGACTGTAAGTGCTCCTACTGCTCCGAATTTAACACCTATAATTTTCAAATGCATGGCATTTGTGCAACTTCCTAAGTCGTTGCGTGATAAGCTGGAACCACGAGCCCTACGATGTGTCTTTGTTAGCTATGCCTCACTTCAGAAAGGCTACCACTGCTATCATCCCCCATCATGGAAAATGTATGTCACCCTTGACGTTGTCCTTCATGAAAATGACATGTACTATAATGTTCCCGAGTCTTCAATTCAAGGGGAGAGACGAAATGAATTTCAGACTCTAAATCTAAATCCTTCTTTGGACCATTTGGATACACGTGAATTTTTGGATAAAAGTGGTGAGTGTCCAGAGGAGGCAACCGGGCTGCATGAGCAACCTGTTCTCGACTAACCGGATGTTTGTTTGAATAGGTAAAAAAATCAGAATCAGATGGAAGCGACTCACCAACCTGACGATCGTTTGAATGGGGAAAATCATCAGAATCAGATGGAAACGACTCCAATTCAAGTACCATCTAACTAATTATTTTCAGAGGTCAATTCCTCTCATGAACCCCAGGTACAACCCTAGGTTCATTCTGAATCTCAATTCCTTCCGAAAGTACTACCTAATCGAGCCACTAGAGTTATACCTAGAGTTAACTATAAACCTATTCTTAGTTCCAATCCTAAGTATCCCATGAGCAACTATGTATCCCACCATAGATTGTCAAAGGAAAGTGAGTCATTTGCAAATCAATTATCTATTGTATCTATTCCTACTAACATGCAAGAAGCTCTAGGTGATCCTAGGTGGAAGGAAGCTATGAATGAGGAAATGAAGTCACTTCAAAAGAACTCAAATTGGGAAGTTGTTGAGTTACCTGAAGGAAAGAAACATGTTAGATGTAGGTGGGTTTTCACAATCAAATACAAGGCAGATGGAACCATTGAACGATTCAAAACTAGACTATTTGCCAAGGAGTACACTCAAACTTATGGAATTGACTACATAGAGACATTCACACCAATAGCAAAAATCAATACTATCCATATTCTTATATCCTTGGCGGTAAATCTTGACTGGTCATTGCACCAGTTTGATTATGAAGAATACTTTTTTGCATGGAGACTTTCAAGAAGAAGTATACATGGAGTAGCCCCGTGAATGTAACATGCAGTCAGAAGGTGGGAAACATGTATGCAGATTAAAAAAGGCCCTATACGGTTTGAAGCAATCTCCGAGAGCATGAGGCGAAGAGGGTGTTATATCGGTGACGCTCCACCCGTTAAGCAAGCACCTAGTGGAATCCTCTTGCTTATGAGCTTGAGGCGAGGACGCAGGCAGGATTGGCCGAACCCCGATAACAAATTTTGTGTCGATTTTTTTATTTTACGCATTTTGATTTCCGCACATGTATGCTTAATTATTTATAGCTTTACATACATGCCTTAGTTATCTGTGGGTATTGGAATCTATTTAGTAAAGCCCTAGGTTGCAATGTATTGCTTGTGGATTTGAACTTAACCTAGGAAAAGCTTTAAATTTCCAATTCACCCCTCCCCCCTCTTGAGAATACACCATTTCTAACAACATTTAATATATTGAACAACTGATGGGTCTTGAGTAATATAGCAAGCTCTGTTGGCAGGCCACTTTATATAGATTCATTTACAAAAAAGATGAGAAATCTATCTTTTGCTCGTATTGGTGTTGAAGTGGATCTAAATTATGAAATGCCTCATTTTGTTGATGTGAAGATATCTAATAGGGAAATCATTACTATAGATTTGAATTATGCCTCAATTCCAATTAAAATTGAAAATTGCAAGATCTTTGGACATTCAGCTAGGAATTGTAAGTCTAAAAAAAAAAATAAAAAAAAAAATGGTTAAGAATACAGCTCATGTTGATTTGAAGCAAGATGTTGGAGAACAGGATGGTCAACAAAGGACTAATAATAAGGTAGATCTTGATGTCAGTGTGAAACAGGTCAAAAAAGGATTCTGCTAATGCTAATCCTTTTAGAGTATTAAATTTGACAGTGGCTGAATCAGATGAGATGCTGAACACTGTAATTTCTAATAATGCTAAAGGCAGCATCAATGAGATTGATGGTCTTTCAGCGGCAGGAATTTCTAATGATGTTAAATGCAGCAACAAATGGAAAGAGATAGTTAATATCAATATTAAAAGCAGGATATAAGGATACTCCTAGTACTTTATCCGCTGGAAGTGGCTATAAAGTTAAAAACAGAGTGAAGGGAGAACTACAGAAGTCAAACCAAATTTGGAGGATGTGAAAACCAGGAAAAAAAGGTAGGCCTCTAAAGAAGCAGGTTTTGCCCGAGGAAATGCTCAAAACTGAAACCAAATGAAAGTCACTCCTATCCTACCTAGAATATGACGGGTCTAAATGATCCCACTGCACAAAATGAAGTCAGCGGAGTTATAGAAATGCATAAGCTAAATATGATGGTAATGTATGAAACAAAAATCAGATCAAAAAACTTTCATAAGACTGTCAAAATTATTTAGAACAAATGGGTTTTCTGACATAACTATATGAATCAGATATCTACTAGCAGAGTTTTGGTTGGCTTTGATCCGAACATCTACAATATTAAAGACATTAGAAATCATGGGCAAGCGATACAGTGAGTTGTGACATAAATCGAGTTTTATGCTGGCTTACATTTCTATATGCTTTGACTGACACAATGGAAAGGAGAAAACTCTGGACTGATTTGCTTTAGTTAAACAAAATCATTGGTGAAAGTCCTTGGTCTGTTATGGGAGATTTTAAAACTATAAATGACTCTTTTGAGAGTAGTAATGGTATTCAAGCTGTTGGAATGGTAAGTATAAGGGATTTTTAAGTAATTTTTGTATTACACTACTTTAGATGACCACCCTTTTATAGTACCTGTCTTCACTAGGACAAATAGAAGAATGGAAAACCTTATAGCTAGAAAGCTTGATAGAGTTTTAACTTCACAAAGTTGCAATAAAGCATTCAAGAATATTAGGTTGAATTCTTATTGCATAGCTTTTCTGACCATTGTCTTGCTCTTGTGAATCTTTGTTCAGATCAAAGATTCTCAAGGAGAACTCGTTTTAAATTTATTGAATTGCTAGACAAAGAATGCAAAGTTGAGGAAGATTGTGGATGATTCTTGGAATGTGGTGGTCAAAGGCACTCCTTTGTGATTCTTGGAATTTGGTGGTCAAAGGCACTCCTTTGTTCATTCTGTGCAAGAAGCTTCATTATTTTGAAAATAAGCTTAAAGGCTTTTCATAAAAAATATAATTCAAACATGCAGGGTAGAACCAGAGCTGCTGAACAGGAAATGGTTTTAGCCCAGGAAAAGTTTCACTCTCTATCAGGCTCTCTAGAGGAAGTGAATGAGAAAATGCAGATTTATACGGAAATTCTTAATGATGAAGAAAATAAGCTGCAGCAGAGGGCAAAAGCTTCATGGTTGAGGTTAGGAGATAAGAACAATAATTCTTTTTCAAGGTTATTGGGTGATAAAAGAGTTAAGACTTAAATAAAGACAATGATATCTAATGATGGCAATCATGGCACCAAAGTTACTTCTCATGAGGAAACTACTACTTTGAACCTTAAGTACTACTCCAAACTGTTAGGTGAAGAAGACGAAAATATTCAACCCTTTACTGGTGTTTTCTCGAAAGAATTTATTTCCTTTACCTGGACATAACAGGTAAAAGCTATTCTGTGTAAGCAAGTTGATGAGCAGGAGGCCGAAAAAGCAATTTTTTATTTTTCTGATGAGGAGGCTCCTCGCCCAAATTCTTCAAAAGATGTTGGCAAACAGCGGGAAAACCAGTAAAATGCTTAAGCAGGTAAATACTGCTCTCATATCTTTAGTTCCTAGGCTTAAAAATCCTGCTTATCCTAAGGACTTTAGGCCTATTTCTTGTTACAATTTGGTCTATAAGTTTATTACAAAGATAAAGACAAATAGACTGCAGCAATGTCTTGATTCTTTTATAAGTTCTAACCAGAAAGTCTTTATAAATGGGAGATGTGTTCAAGATAATGTGCCATTAGCTCAAGAACTTTTACATGGTTATCATGTGGGAAAAAAAGCCACCACCAAATTTGGTGATTAAATTTGATTTGATGAAGGCTTTTGACTCAGTTCATTGGAATTTCTTAATCAAACTATTGAAATGTATTGAAACTCCTACTAGCTTTATTGGTTGGATAAAAGAGTGTATCAACACACCTTCATATTCTATTCATTAAGGGTACAGTAGAAAGATTTTTCAAGGGTATTAAGGGAATAAGGCAAGGTGATCCAATTTTTCCATACTTGTTTGTAATGGTTATGGAGGTGTTAACAAGAATTCTTCAATATGCTACACTCCATGGGAAGTTTTCCTTTCACCGCTGATGCAAGAAGATCGGTTTACTAAATCTATGTTTTGCAGATGATTTACTTATTTTATCTAAAGGCAATGTTGATTTAGCTAAAAGCATTCAAAGCGTTCTCTATGTTTTTTACTAGCTCATAGGTTTGGAATGTTGGGTGGTCTTTGTTGGGAATAAAGAACAAATTCCCGAAACCTATGAGAAACAAACTAGAGAAAAATAACGCCAAAGAAAAATCAATCACACGCACAAGACAATATTTACGTGGTTCGGCAATTTTGCTTACGTACACGGAGTTGCATGGATTTCAATATTATCAGGAAGAAAACACAGAGAGTACAGCGATACAATGCTCTCCCTCTCGCTCTCTCGCAAATACAACCACACGAACCCTAATCACCCAAAAGCAATCCTTTTTACATGTTGCGCCTAGGGTTCCGTTCCGAATGGGCTCCAAAATTTTCCCGGGGGCGTTGCCCCTGGACCCCCACGAGTACGGCTTGTACTTACGGCCCAAGCCGCAGCGCTCATGGACTAAGCCTTAGGATAGAAATCTCTAATTAAATAGGGGTCGGGTCGGCATCCAAATTAAAACACAACTAGACTCCACAAAAGCCCAACAGTCTTGGGTCTTCTCAACCCCAAAAGCTAGCTCATGGGGTGAGCCTTTTCCTCACACTTTATAACTGACCACCAAGCCCCTTCCACAACCGATGTAGGATAACCCCAACAATCTCCCCCTCACACATCGAGCTCCAAACCCCTCACGCATTGGGCTCCAAATCGACCACATACCCGGCATCCCGGGGAGAATGTTGAATCATGGGCTCTGATACCAGTGATGGATGGTCTTAAGCCTTCTCAACCCCAAAAGCTAGCTCATGGGGTGAGGCTTTCCCTCACACTTAATAATTGACCACCAAGCCCCTTCCACAACCAATGTGGGATAACCCCAACATGGAATGCAATCCCTTTAAGTTTGATACATTTTGTGCTGGTTTGCCTAATGAAAAGATACAATAAATTTTTTCTTTTGTTCATATACCTGACAAACAACTTCCTGTTAACCATTTGGGAGTTCCATTAGTTACTAAGAAGTTAAATAGATCTAATTGCGATATGTTGGTTGAAAGAATATCAAGCAGAGTATGCACATGGTCCTATAAATACTCATCTTATGCTGGTAGGCTTCAGTTGATAAAATCCAGTTTTCAAGTATTTTTGGCTACTAGGCATCTGCTGCTTTTCTTCCCAAATCTGTTATAAATGATTTGGAAATGGAGTTTAAAGCTTTCATATGGAGGTAATGATTGGAATTCAAAGTGCAGTAAAATCAGATTGGAAGATAAGTCACTAAATAAAGGTGGTTTGGGGGTTAAATTACTCTCTGAATGGGAAACATCTGTGACTAAATTGTTCAAGTTTATTTGTTCTTCCAAGCCTTGTTTTATGGGTGATATGGATCCACACCTACAAATTAAAAGGTAAATGCATTTGGGCAGTCAAAGAAAGTTCAAATTGCTCATGGACATGGAAAATGATTCTAAAAGTAAGAGAGGCTGCTTATTAAAAATATAAAGCATAAATTTGGAAATGGGGAAAAATTTTATTTGTTTTTCAATAATTGGCATCAAAAGAGTCCATTGCTTCAGCATTATGGGGATCATTTTCCAGCAGAATTGGGAGAGGGTAACAACGCAAAAGTAGTTGATTATAAATGATAGCTCCTGGAAACTGCCTAGGAGACACATTGCAAATGTTACCTCTTTTCAAGATGGTTTGATGTGCAATCCTAACATAGCAATTGAAGATAGTTGGTATTGGAACGGCTCTCACTTTGGTAATTGTACATTAATTCTGATCAGGATTACAGAGAGAGAGAAAGCAACTTGTCAGCTGGTCATCCATTTTAGGGGCTAAGCATAGTTTTCTAGAACATTTTTTTGTTGCATGGCTTCCTATACTAAATAGACTTAACACAAGGGATAGAGCGGGTAAATGGAAAAGAAATATCAGCTGTGTATGAATAATTTGTGAATTGCACCCTGAAACCACGACTCACTTGTCTTTTGACTGCCATAGACTGAGACAGGCTTATATGACAGCTTTATTAAATCTTAATTTGAATATGATTCTTGTCAATTGGAATGATAGTTTCACTTACATTTCTGGTTTGGGAAATAATGCTCTTCAGAAAAAAAAAATAGACTCTTCTGGGATGCTACTATATAAAATTCTTGGAGAACCAAGAATGATTTGCTCTTTGAAGGAAAAGACTTTGATTATATTGTCTTTAGCTGGACAGATTACATCTTCAGTTAAAATCAGTTTGAAATATATCTTGTTTGCTGAAAGTCTAAACTTTCTGCTGAAATTATTCTTTAGATGTATTGAAATTTGGACTGGAGGTTGGGCTCTACTTTGCTATGGTTTTTGATTCTGAGAGTTGCCTTTTCAATGGCTTCTGTTTTCATTTTAGCTGTTGTTTGTCCTTTAGCTGTTGTTGTTATTGCTGAATGTTGAATGATGATCTAGTGGTTGATTTCCTATTTTGATTGTTCAAGTTGTTTTGCTGTGTTGAAGCTAATGTTGCTCTTTGTTGTTTGCTGTTGGAAGGTCCAGTTGATGGCTTCCATTTGTTGGAGATATGGTCTGAGGTTGTTTCCATCTAATGGGAGTTAGAATCTCCTCAGTTATTGAAGCTAAACCAGTTGCAGCAGTCTGAACCTACTAGATTGAGCTGTTTGTTCTTGTTGAATAGCGGTGTTGAAACTGGTGTTGTTTTTTTTGTTTGTTGATGGATTGGTTAGGTAGATGCTTTTGAAGGTTTGGTTTTAGTTTTCTAGCAGTTGGGAGTAAAGAAAAATTGAAAACACGGAGAACAATGATATTTTATTCCAATAACTGAGCCATGAACACTACGTACTTTAGAGAGGATACAGGAGTATTTATACACTATTACATGATATAGGTAATAATTATAAATCCTATGATTTGAGATAAGATCTGTTTTGTTGTCATATATCCTCTTTTTTTAATTAATAGGCTCTAATTTGTTAGCATACATGACCCTCAGACATTGACTTTGGATCATTGACGCTCCTTAGTCTTTATTGTGATAATTTGCTTCAGATTTTTGTCATTTAAATCTACAACGGACAAATGTGACCGTCAACGGTTATGCTTCGGAATTGCTTTCTAAGTGTGCCGGGCTGTGATGCATTGTTAACACCCTCCCGAAAACTTTGCCGGGGTTGGAGGCAAATTTTGTTGCGAAAAAACATAATGAAGAACGACCTTTGAGGGTACGGATATGTTCAGCTTATTGTTGTGTGATCTTCTTTCCAAAGGTAGTTGATTTTTTGATAACTTTTGCATCTATAATTTAGAAATGATGCTGACGGATCTTATCCATCCTCAAAGAAGACGGGCAGACTTCCGGCATGCTAAGATGTAGCATTGAGATGTATGGTTCCGCCATGCTATGATGTAGCATTGAGATATATGGATAATACAATGATGAAAAAAATGATATGAATAATGCAGGGGCTGGGATTTTTTTTTTTTTTTTTTTTTGACAGTGTTCACAATATCAATTGTATTGAATACCTTCTTTGTGAGGGTTCTCATTATATAGCAACGTTTGAGCTAATTACATGGCAGCTAATTACATGGCAGTTACATGGCTGAATCTCAGCAATTACATTAATCCTGTCTAACTATATAGGAAGCTAAAATATACTGCTAATCACAAAATATTTACAGTTATAATACAAGAATCATGCCATAAATAGATATCAATTGTGTTGAATACCTTCTTTGTGAGGATTCTTCTCATTATATAGCAATGTTTGAGCTAATTACATGGCTGAATCTCAACAATTACATCAATCCTATCTAACTAAATAGGAAGCTAAAATATACAGTTAATCACAAAATATTTACAGCTATAATACAAGAATCATGCCATAAATAGATAGGCTAATTATGGCTTGATATAATCTGACTAACATCCCCCCTCAAATTGATGTCGATCGAACAAGGAGTGTTGTGATATGGATCGAATAATTAAGATGCACAGCGGAATAAATACAACAAGTAAATGAAACACAACCAAAAAGTGATAAACAACAAGAACAACAACAATATTTATGTGGTTCAGCAAAGCCTACATCCACAGGAGCAATGGCATAAGAATTTCACTAAGGAAATCACAAAGTACACAATACACTTCTCAAATGATCACTCTCTCACTCAATACATGCTCAGAATGACATATATAATAGTGTTTTGGAGGTTTCCCTCCAATTACCCAACCACCCCAACGTTCAAATTCAAAAATCAAAAAATTGCTCACAGCCCAGGCGCATTCGTCGACGAGTACAAGGGATACTTCGACGATCCATGGAAGACCACTCGTCGACCAAAATAGGGCATTCGTCAATGAGCCCATTTTCTGCTCTCGGTATCTCAGGATCTCTGAAATTTTTCTGCTTTCGAGATCTACTCGTCGACGAGTCCCTGCTGTGCTGCCCCTTTAAGTTCTTCTACCTTCTTTGTTTATGAAATCCAAAGTATAAGAGTCACACACCATAAACAACAATCTCCACCTTGGAGATTATACGCCCCTTAGGGGAATCTCGAAAAACATTTGACTGCTCCACCTTGAACTTGAAACGCTCAGTTGGGTTTGTCTTTCTTCCATCAAATGGGGACATGGAGTAAGTCCAAGCAGTGCTTGAACTTCTCAGAAGTAAGTGATTTCGTTAGAATATCCGCTGCATTTTCAGACGTGTGAACTTTCTCCAACACAAGCTCACCCGAAGCAATCAATTCCCGAACCCTAAGGAACCTCACATTAATGTGCTAGGTTCTAGCATGGTATATCTGATTCTTCACCAAATAAATGGCACTCTGACTATCACAATGCAGCACCACTCCATCTTGTTGTAACCTCAGCTCTCTGACTAAACCAATAAGCCATAAGGCTTCCTTTGCAGTTTCGGCAACTGTCATATATTCCGCCTCAGTCGTGGATAATGCTACCAAAGATTGTACCATAGATCTCCAACATACTGGTCCTCTTACAAGGGTAAATACATATCCTGTTGTAGACCTTCTGTCATCCATATCTCTAGCATAATCAGCATCCACAAACCTCATAACTAAAGGACAACCCTGTTGCTTGCCGAATGTGATGCTGAATCCCGATGTACCCCATAAGTATCTGAGTATCCATTTGACGGCTTCCCAATGCTGCCTTCCTGGATTAGAGATAAACTTACTTACCACGCTCACCACATGAGCCAAATCTAGCCTCGTACACACCATGGCATACATTAAACTCTCCACGGCACTAGCATAGGGGACCTTTGACATGTCCCAGATTTTCTCATCCATACTTGGGCAATCTGCAGTAGACAACTTAAAATGATTCGCTAGAGGTGTATAAACTGGTCTTGCATCAACCATGCTAAAACTCTCCAACACCTTATGCACATAACTATCCTGAGATAGACATAATCTCCCTGCAATTTTGTCACGGCGGATCTCCATCCCAAGTATTTTCTTGGTCGAGCCAAGATCCTTCATGTCAAATTCCTTATACAACAAGTCCTTCAACTGATTCACCTCAGTTAAATCTTTTGTAGCTATCAACATGTCATCAACGTACAATAACAAGAAAATAAGATAACCATTCTCAAGCTTGTTCACATATACGCAACAGTCATACTCACACCTTTTTTAGCCAATCTTGATCATGTAGGAATCAAATCGTTTATACCATTGGCTTAGAGACTGTTTCATCCCATAAAGAGATTTCTTCAACCTGCAAACAAAATTTTCTTTTCCCGGTTCAATGAATCCCTCCGACTGTACCATGTAGATTTGTTCCTCCAAGTCACCGTGAAGAAACGCCGTCTTCACATCCATTTGTTCCAAATGAAGATCATAATGGGCTACCAACCCCAACACAATTTTGACAGAAGTATGTCGAACCATTGGAGAATCATAATCTATCCCCTTCTTTTGTGAGTATCATTTTGCCACCAACCGTGCCTTGAATTTCTCTTCTTCCTTTTCTAAAATTGCCTCCTTCCTATATACCCATTTGCAACCTATCAGTCTCTTCCTATCTGGAAGATCCAGCAAATCCCAAGTTTGATTCTTATGTAGTGATTCCATCTCCTCAATCATCGCGCCCATCCACCTATCTTTCTCCTGACCGTGCACTGCCTCTTAAAATGTAGTTAGATCATTGCAACCAGTAAAGAAAGCAGAAGATACTAACTCTTCAAATCCATACCTTGGGAAGGTTTGATAGTGCGTCTAGATCTCCGTATAGGAATATCGTCGACTTACTGGTTTCCCGAGCTAGAGCTCCCTGCAACCATAGGACCATGATCATTGTTGTTGCCCTAAGCTTCCAACTCCACTTGCACAACATTTTCATCACTGCCCTAGCTTTTTGGCTCATGTTTCTATTCATCACACTCTTGAGTACGCTTCACCATAACCTTCACATCAAAAATTACATTCCTACTAATCACCACCTTGTTTGCCACTGGGTCCCATAGCTTATACCCTTTTACACCCTATGAATATACCAAAAAAATGCAACAATGAGACTTTGGGTCAAGCTTAGACCTCTCCTCACTAGATATGTGAACATAGGCTAGACATCCGAATACCTTCAATCCGGAGTAGTCTACTGCATTTCCCATCCAAACATCTTCTACCACTCTACCGTCTAGTGACGCCCTTGGTGATCGGTTCATCAGAAAACAAGTCATACTCACTGCCTCAGCCCAGAAGTTTTTCGGTAGCCCTACATTTAATTTGAGACACCGAGCCTTTTTAGAAAGAGTCTGATTCATCCGTTCTACCACACCATTTTGCTGAGATGTCCGGCGAAATGTAAAATATCTCTTGATGCCCTGCTCCGCACAAAACTCCATAAATCGACAATCAGCGTACTCGCCTGGTTGTTGGGGTGTTAGACACTTTATACTTCAATCGACCAGGGACAATACGTTCAAAAGCAGAACGGTCGACCAAACGAAGTCAACATGTCGACTTCTGACCGGTTCGGTCGACCGTGACATTTATACTGCCACAAGTTCGGTCGACCGTGGCTTAGTCAACTTTTTGACTTTTAGCCAACAGAGGTTCGGTCGACCCAGCTTAATATAGCTAGAAGGGTTCAGTCGACCGGGGCTTGGTCAACATATTGTCTTTAGCCTGGTTCGGTTGACTGAAGCGTTTATAAGGCAAATCGGTCGGTCGACCGAGGTTACTTAAAAATGAGCATTTATGTCCTGTTTAGCCCCTGCGTTTTTTAAACCCTGGTGAACAAGCTTATGACATTTTAGTTTAAGGGTTTGGTTAACTGAGACCTTTAATTAAGCCTAAAAAAACCAACATCGGTCGACCATGTAAACTTTGTTTTAGCCCTAATCTTTGACCCTAACCAATTAGTTATTTAAGAAAAGAGTTTTTGTGAAAAGTGTTGGTCCCTAGGGTCAGTCTACGGCCATCCTGAGTTTATCATCCATATCATGCATGTCATACATTATTACAGACCAAAATATAAAATAAATGCAGTACAATGAAATTTAAATGTCTTCTTCTTGATGTTTTGCTCTTCACTTTATGAAGTACACCAGGTATATATGCATTAAGATCCGTCTTGGCCTCCATTTCCCTTAAACCTTATGTATGTGATGAAATATGAACTTGTTCACAAACTAAATACACACATAAGATACAGATGCTTTGTCGGCATCAAAATAGGGATCAAACTCAAAAAGTCAACAGAAGTTGTTTAGGAAGAGTTCATGTTGAGAGAAGAGAATATATAAAAGGTTGAGAGGGTCAGGCGACTGAGCTTGGAAGCTCAGTCAATCGGACTGTGCAAAAAGTAGGGTCAGGTGCCTGAGCCTTCTAACCTCAGGCGACTGAAGTGCTACTGCCTGTTGAAAATTGCATTTCATAAAATGTTAGGCGACTGAGCCTGAAACCTCAGGCGCCTGAACTGACGGGATCTTATATATTTTAAGTGCGAAAACCCTAATGTTTCAGATCCTAGTCTACTGACCTCTGTACCATCACTCACCCGAGCCTCCCTCTCTTGATCTCCCTTGCTTCTTAGCTTCAAAACCCTTCGATTAAGGCCTCAAAATCACTCTCCTACATCTTTTCTCCACGATTTCAAGGATTTCCCTTCGCTAGTTTATTCTCAAGATGCCTCGCACTAAGACTATGGCGAATCGTGATGCTTCCTCAGGGAGAGATGACGGAAATATCGAGCAATGGCTCGTAACTCCTCAATCCAAGCATCAATACAAAACTCATCTTTGTTTTACGGAACCAATCTTCAGTAAAATTCTTGATACCTCATTCTTTCATTCAGAATTTCCCTACATCCTACCAATGTTTCAAGACATTGGCTGGAAAAATTTTGTGGTTTATCAATCGAAAGGCTTGGATCCGAACTTAGTGAAAATATTTCATGCAAATATGATACAAAGGGAGTTCGTATTGACCACTGAGGTTATGGGAAAGAAAATAGTCTTAACTCCACAGACTTTGGCCCCTATATTGCACATTAGCCCAGGAGAATTTGAATGTCCGGCACTTGCTCAAACATGGATTATGGAGCAAGGTTTCACTCCCGAGGAATTTTTGTCGTTGATTATGGTAGAGGAACCGGTATACTTTGGACATCCTCCATTGTATAAACAGCTGAACCTTCAAGCTCAAATACTTCAGAAAATAATCACGAACAATATCCCACCCCAAGCCAGTTCATATGATCACATATCCTATGTTGATTGCTTCGTGTTATGGTGTTTGCTGAAAAGGAAGAAACTCGATTTGTCAAGCTTAATTCTGAAATGAATGTGGGCTAAATTGGAAGCTCGTCGAGTCACTCTTCCATATGGTGGTGTTCTGAATCTCCTATTTGCACATCTTAGTGTCACCACTCCTACTGAACTGTTCATTAAGCGAACTCGGTATAATCTTTTCAATTCTACAACCCTAAAACAAATGGGATATGAAAAGCATGAGCAGAGTTGGTTTTTGAAAGGAGGACAACCACAAAGGCCAACAGTTGTATCTCCACCTCCGAATCAGCAACAAGGACCTGTATCTGATACTCCATCTTGGTTTGTGCCATTCCATCATCAGTTCACTACATTTAGTAGTGACATGCGCTCAGGACTACACTCACTTCAAGAGAATGTAGCTTCACTCCAGACTCTTACTCCTTACTTGACTAGCGCCTTACTCGCATAGAGCAGTATAGGGCTAGCTCTTCTCGGAGTGCTGCTCCCATGGACATCAGCTCTGCACCTCCCAGTGATGATGCATCTGATGAGGAGTTTGAAGAAGGAAGTGAAGAGGGTACTGAAGAAGATGGTGCAGATGATGCAACTGATGATGATGATGCTTCTGATGATGATTGATATATTTGTTGCTTTTTGTGTTGTATCTAAGTTCTCTACGCATTGGTTTTGCATCTCTAATGTTTTGTTGTTCCTTTTTGGCATGTAGCTCCCTATATTCATGACTTTTTGTACTCCTTGCTGCACTAAATGAATATGCACTATTCTGAATATCCTTATAGTTATGCTCTTTGTTCTCTTTTTGATTGATGTCAAAGGGGGAGAGAAAATTTAGAGCAAATATGAGAACATAGAAAAATGGGGACATATTAACAATGAGAGCATATTTGAAAATAATAAATAAGCAAAGGGGAGAGAGAAAGCTAAAATGAGGAAATATATGCAAGTTGAGAAATTTGAGCTATAATGTAAAAATATATGAGATAATGCTCTAATAATGATATGATATGATGACTTGAGACATGTTACTAATGCTAATATGCTGAAATGAGCTATAATGCACTAATACTTTATTATGACATATAGATTTTGAACTTACATCTAAAACCCTAATTGTGATATATATGAATGATTTTTCCAAACATTGTTAAAAGTATGCATATTATAAAGGGGAGTCATCAAGGTTCTCTCATCTTTGCTCCTTATTTGTCATCATCAAAAAGGGGGAGATTGTTGGCCTAACATGGCTTTCAAATCTTATTTTGATGATAATAAATAAAGGTAAATTTAACATGTTATGGTTAAGTGATGATGTTTCAGGAATCCTAGCATATGAAGTTCAAAAGTTCAAGGTTTATAAGCTCAAGATCACAAGTGTTATGAAAGAATGTATCCCAAAGACAAGTTATCAAAAGGAAGCTCAAAAAGCCAAAGATAGAAAAATCATATGGAAGCTTAAAGGATATTGAAGCTCAAGACAAAATGGACCGAAAGCAAAGAGATACATGAAGACTTTAAGATTAGAAAGTCTTTAAAGTATTTAGGAAGTCTTGTGTAAGTACTTCATTTAAATATCAAATTGAATGCTTTGAAGCTGATTAGGGTTATTCATGGACTTAGAGACCATATTTTGAAAATCCCAGAAAATACTCTTTAAAAGTATCAAAACAAGTTGGCTATAGTTTTTGGAAACAAACTTGAAAATCAGTTTTTTAACTGTTCAGGCGATTGACCTTTGCCTAGTCAGGCAACTGACATTTTTCTGCTGAGTTAAATTTGACAGACAGTATAGGATCAGGCGACTGACCCCTGAGACCTCAAGCGACTAACCCTGTTTTGACCTTGAAAATGCGCAAATTTTCAAAGGTCAGGAGACTGACCCCAATGGGTTTAGGCGACTGACCCCAATGGGTTCAGGCAACTGACCCTCATAACGGCTAGTTTTTAAACAACGTTTTAAAGTTTCCAAAATGAGTTGCTTGTGCTCCAAACTTTGTAAAAACTTGGGAAACACTTCAAGTAACTTGGGCAACACGAATTTATGACTTTTTAGCTCTATGAATACATGATTTCTCAAATCAAATCAATACCAAGAATTGAAAATATGTTCAAGTTATATTGCTCATACTCTCTCAAAGCCTTCTTGCACACATCTACTTGCTGAGATTTTCTAAGAAATACTGAGTCATTGATCACCAATCTCTAAGCAAAACTTCTGAGTCTTGAATCAATCCAATAAAGATCTCGGTGATATACTCTTTGAGCTTCAATTTCATTCTTCATTGATATTTACTTTTAAGTATTGAATAGTTGTGCTATATTTGTACTAATCTGCTCTATTTGAGAGTATTTCTTGTACACAAGAATTCTTTCTTGTTTTCTTGATGGTTTAGGGTGTTGAATCGTTGTACCAAGCGTGGGGTATCATTTGGAGAGGTGTACTCTAGCCTATTGAAGGAGGGATTGTAAGGTTGCTCCTACCCGTAAATGAGTGTAATAGTGGAATCCTTAGGTGGTGTTGCCTAAGGCGAGGATGTAGGCGGGTATAGCCGAACCTCGTAAAAACTCGGTCTCTCTCTTTCCCTAAACTCTCTTTAATTTTCTGCACACATATAATTGTGTGGTTGTTTATTTCAAATCTATAAATTGTGTTGATTGAATATTAAATAAACCGAAAATTAATTTGACTTTGGGATTGCAAAAACCAAACGGGAGTACGTTGGTTGATCAATACTTATTGCGGAAACCATAAGGGAGTACGTCAATTGATTAACACCCAAGACTTATTAATTGAAAGTTTATTTAAATTCTGAGTTTTGGAAAAGTGTTGGAAATTTCAAGTGTGCTTTATTAAATCTATTAACATGGGGCTTTTACTAAACTCTACTTTGAGTTATTCAATCGCTAAATCTCGGAAGCTTTGCTGAATTCATGCTATAGTGTGAATCTTGTTTTGATTAACTTGTTGAGTGGATTGGAATATTCAAAAGATGAAAGTATTATATTGTGAATCATTGGTTTGTGTTGATATTGATTGAATCAATTCATTGGTTGGGTGTTGATTGAAATTGCTGCAAGATTAAGTTGACATACTCATTCATAGATGCTTAAAATTTGAATTCAATTTTCAACTAGTCTAGTGATTAAAACTTAAACATTACATTTGTGATTATTGAAAGGTTGAGATTGAATTTATAGAAAGAGTTAAAAGAAACTTTTAAAACCCAATTCACCCGACCTCTTGGGACTACACCTTAGTTTTCACCTTGAATGCCTTGAAAACATTCCAAGAGGAAACAGAAGTCTTGAACACAGACTTGGGAGAAAAGAAGAGTATGAAGGGCGCCTTAAGGCTTTTAGGGAGTCCCCGAAAGCACAAGTAGCAAGAGGGATGAGGGAAAAATACTTGCAGCTTTTGTGAAATTATGTTTCCCTATTAGATGTATTAATTTTGCATTAATTTTGTGAAATATGTTGCAACTAATCATGTCTTGTTGAGATGGTGACAGATGAGCAATCAAATCTGCGACACTATTTTGATGGCTCCTAGGATGGACATTTGCTTGAAAGCCTACAAACTCACAAAGACCTATGTAGATAAATACCGATGACCACGACAGGTTGAAGCTGGAGACCTAGTACTTGAAGAAGTACTACCTGGAAAACTTCTAAGATAATACGAAAGGCCAATCCATTCACTACTACTTCCTCGCAGCGACTTAAAACAGCCCCATGTCAATGAAGAATATCAGTACAAATAGAAGTGCAGGAGCTCAACCCTTCGGAAAATGAAGATGGTGGCCAGAGATGTAGCAAAAAAATAGTAGCCAGAGACGTAGCGAAGATCCTTGCAGATAGAGTCAGCAATGATGAAGGTCGTCAACAACAACACATAGTTAGGTGAGGAAGGGTGGTGAGAAGACAGAAGACCTCAAGCATCTCACACAGAAGATCAAGATTTCATGAACTTCAAGACAACAACAACAGAACCTAAAGATTGAAGACTATTTACAACAAATCGATGAGGTCGTCAACAGAATGAGTGGGGGAGACTTTTAGGAGGTGACAATGTAATGGGGGTTAAATGGGGGAGAGAGATGGCTTTACATGTATTCTCCAGGGATTTGTAAATAAGTACCAAATTACTTGTGTTATGGCTTGTATAGTTGTTCTCTTGCTTGAATAAAAATAACCTTATTTATCATTGAGCTTGAATGTCTCTTTCCTTTGTGATCTATTGGTGTCTATATTAATATTTCATGATTATGAGTGGATGTCGAGACTTATGTGGTGCCCATGTTTGCAAGCTTGAACGGGTGATTATTGGCTGACTCTGTTGGGGGAGAGCCTCTAACGAGTGCTGCACGGCCCTCAATTGAGCCTTATTTTGGGGGTCTGTGATAGTTAGTAGAAAATTTTAAAAGACAGTTTTGGAAAGATATGGATAGTATTTTACAAGGGATACCAACGTCTAAAAAGACATTCATAGGAGCTAATTTGAATGGTCACATTGATAGGATGATATAGGATATGAAAGGATACATAAAGGCCACGGTTATGGAGATAAAAATCTTAGATTTTGTCATGTCATATAATTTGGTTATATTGAATACTTATTTTATAAAAGGAGAAGAGCGCTTAATAACTTTTAAGAGCAAGTATAATGAAAGCCAAATCGACTTCTTCTTAACCAGGAATGAGGATCGTCTATCTTAAAAGAATTGTAAAGTTATCTCAAGTGAAAGTTTAGCTACACAACATAAAGTCATAGAAGATATACATATTAAAAAATAGAAGAGAACGAGTAACATAAATCAGCACAAGAAGACTAGATGGTGGAACTTGAAGGGAGATAATATAGTAATTAAAAGATAAAATGATCAAAGAGTGTGTTTGGACAGTAGGGGGTAACATAAATGCAAATACTGTTTGGAAATAAAATGGCTAATGCTATTGTAAGAAAAGGAAAAAAAAAAAAAAAGGTTTTAAATGAGCCCAAAGGTAGATACTCGAGTAGTAAAGAAGATGGTGGGATCAAGAAGTCTAGAAAGTTGTTAAGAAAAAAAGAAACTAATATACAATAGGGCAAAATTGTAGAAATATAGAAAATCTTGAAAAATATAAAGATGCAAGAAAAAAATGCAAAAAAGGACTATTAAAGAAGCTAAACATAGGTATTATGATACTTTATATATTAAACTAGATACAAAAGGAAAAAAAGACATTTATAAACTTGCTAGTGCTAAAAAAAGAAAATGTAAAGATTTAGGTGAAATAAAATGTATAAAGGACAAGAATGATAATGTCTTAATTAGAGAAGATGGCACAAAAAGAGAGGTGGCGAAGATACTTTGATAAGTTATTTAATGAAAATCAAAATAAAAGATTGAACTTGGAAGTAGCAAATAAGAAGAAGACTCAAAACAGGAGATCTATTCGCAAAATTAGAGTCCTTGAAGATGACATTAGAAAAAATGAAAAGTGGGAAATCTATAGGACCAGATGAAATACCAATTGAAGTTTGGAAATGTTTAGGGGATAAAGGAAATATATGGTTAACTAGTCTATTCAACAATATTATAAAAACCAAAAAATTTCCAAAAGAACGGAAGAAAAGTATGTTAGTACCTCTATACAAAAACAAAGGTGATATTCAAAAATATAATAACTATCGTAGAATTAAGATTATGAGTCATACGATGAAATAATGGGAAAGGGTAATTAAACATAGAATAGGACTAGAAACAAAGGCTTTAAAAAATCAATTTGGTTTTATGCCTGGAAGATCAACAACAGAAGTTATTTATCTTTTACGAAGTTTAATGGAAAAGTTTAGGGAAAATAATAGGGACTTACATATGGTTTTTATTGACCTAGAGAAAGCATATGATAGAGTACCTAAGGAAGTTCTTTGGTGGGTCTTAGAAAAGAAGGGAGTTTGCAGTAGATCTACTAAGGTCATTAAGGATATATATGATAGGGTAGTGACTAGTGTTAGGACCATAGGAGGGGAATCAAACAATGGGAAAAAAAAAAAAAAAATCCTTGCTTCACTTTATGGAAATCAAACATAGGAGTAATTTGGTTTTGATTAAAGGAATAAACTACCCAAGGACAAAAATAATTTAAATTTAATCAAGAAAACTTATAATTCTTTATAATAATAAAATTACAAAAAAGAAATAAACAAATTTCGTTACACAATAATGGGGTTTCGAATAGGAGGAGATCATGAGCAGCTCAAAACAAAACCTAAGCAAAAAAATAAGAAGACAAGAGCAATGGATGTTGAAAGTAAAGATTCATTCTTACCATGTGTTTAGGAGGTTGGTATTCAAATCTTGGATTTGGATTTTTCTAGTTTGGACAAAACATGGTACAAGGTTATAGTGAGTTTCTTCCAAATCCACACAAAATCCAAATATGCCCTCAAAATCCATACTTCCAAACACGACCTTAAAGTATTTTAAATTCTAGCAGTCTTGCCTTTTTTAAATAAAAATAGTTCCTAAAATTTCATTGAATTGTATAAGGGATAGCATTAAAACAGAAATTGATAATTTAAGCATCAAACCATCACAATTTAAACTTTGGCAAGTGCAGTATAATTTAGGGAAACTTGAGGAACTCATGTCGTACACAGATACCCTATCATAAAAGTAAATAACCCTAAATAAATCTTTTAAAATGGGTAAAAATGTTTAAAAAGATTCTAAAAAGTTAAAACACCAATTTTATCCGACATTCTACTGAGAATTCTACTCGCGAATTTGTACTACATTGGAAAAATAGAGTAGAAGATGGTTGTTTATATACATGGTTGGGCCCAAGACCCAATAGGCTAGGGGTTTTGAGTCAAGTTGGTGCCCACCCATGTATATCAAGCCCACCCATGGACTCCTCCAGCGCTAAGACATTCTTGCTATATCAAGCAAAACCAAATCACTTATATGCCAAATTTAAAATTCATTCCAAACACAATGATGTGTTATTGGGTTTATAACAAATCAAACAAATTGAAGCCTGAAGATTAAATTAGATAGGGTGAGTGAAACAAGGCATGCACACAAAACTGGTAGCACATCTATAAATAATAACACTAGGAGATACATTTTAACATTGTAGCACATCTTTTTTTTATCTGCGCTGGTTCATTTAAAAGAAAAGAAAAAAGAAACATAAAATACTGTACAATTATATTCATGATGAGAATAATTGCCATTTTACCTCAACCATATGCCCAATTAATTCCTCCTGGTATTACGTGCAAAGAGCCGATGTCTGTCATTGGTTAAAAAAAACAAAGAATGAATGAGAAAAGCAAGTAGGTGACAATATTGTTCATTTCTCAAGGAAAGAGAAGCACCCAATTGTGAAACAGGTGAACATAGCCACATAATTAAAACCAACCAGCTACTAACTTCGCCCCACTGAAAAAAAAAAAGCACCCAACATGCCCATCAAAGTAAACAACCTGTCAGCTGCATATACTTAGAAAGCCTTTGTAATTCTGCTTTATTTGTGGCTGACTAAATAAACTATAATAGCATCTTGAACTTTTATTTGGTAGTAATCCTAAACAGCCAAGGGAGAAAATGTTGGGGAGTCTCTAGAATGGATGGTAATATTCACTACTATTCAGGGAATATACGAATGCCACAAGACGAATAATACACCAAAATGGGTGGGAAAATATCTGCCCTCACCTCGAGTGGCATGGTTGGCAGTGCTGGTCCACAGAACTGTCCAATGATGTTGTAGAAATTAAGGGGAAATCAGGCATCATAGGTTACTGTTTTGAAAGTATTTCCAAACTTGAAAAGCAAAAAAGGTTTGCTTTTTATTTTTATTACAACTGCAAGAAAATTAGTTCCAAAATGTTAATCAAATACGAGTGCTGAGAGCACTAGCTGATTATGAATTAACTACGGACCAAATCAGTCCGAGCATGTGACTGCATTTATGAAAAAAAAAAAAAAAAAAGCAAAAGGATTCATCTTTGTCTCATGTATACAGGATATGAATTTTTAGTTGTTTTCCCTATTTATATCATTGGGTGGAATCAAAACTGCGGTGCTCACAAGTCATCAATACACCAAAAGAATTGTGTTCAGATAATATGCTTTGTTACTATACTGACACTGACCTCTCCCATTCAAGTTTTTGAATAACAATGCCATTCAGCAAAAGCTCTGAACTGTAAACTGCTGCTCCTGCAAGGATGGGTAATGTCAGATAACTGTAACAGTACTAAGCTCTTTACTGATTGTATTAAATAAGAACTGATGGTCGATTTTAACCCTTTTCGAGGAAAGGAACACAGATTGCATAATCTTCTTCACAAGAAATAATCAGTTTATCATCTGAGATATTTTCATCCACTATTATCGATGTCTGAATTCTTTCTACTGCCTGCAAGCATTTCATCAGAAACACATCATTTCATTTATGAGGTGACGGTGCATAGAAAGCCCTGTAGTAAACAGACAAGTAAAATATACAAATTTCAAGTAGACAGTGGTAGACTTGATCCAAACTGCGGAGTAACATCAAAGCACAAGTACATGATATGTGCATCCCCACATTCCTTTATTTATGTTTAAAGAAAAACTCAAACATGAAGAACAATGGTATTTTTATTCAATAGTTGAGTCGTGAACACCAAGTACTTTAGAGAGGACACAAGCATGGGTATTTATACACGATTACATGACATAGGAGACAATAAATGATAAATTATAAATCCCATAATTTGAAATAAAATTTGAATTGTTGCCATATATCCTATTTTTCGAATTAATAGGGTCTAATTTGTTGACGTATATGATCCTCAAACAATTGACTTTGGGTCTTTGCAGCTCCTTAGTCTTTATTGTGATTATTTGCCTTGGATCTTCGTCATTTAAATCTGTACCAGACAAATGTGACCTTCAACGATTTGATGAAACCGTCGAAGGTTTGGTGCAATCATCGACGGTTTGGTGTAACCGATGACAGTTTTGCTTCGGAATTGCTTTCTGAGCGTGCCGAGCTGTGATTCATTGTTAATACCGTCCTGCAAACTTTGTCGGGGTTGGAGGCAAAGTTTGTTGCGAAAAGAAAAAATAATAATGAAGAGCAGCCTTTGAGGGTACAGATATGTTCGGCTGTTGTTGTGTGATCTTCTTTCCTAAGATAGTTGATCTGTTGATGACTTTTGCATCTATAATTGATAAATGATGTTGACGGATCCAATCCATCCTCGAAGAAGACGATCAGACTTCTGCCATGCTAAGATGTAGCATTGAGATGTATGGATAATAGAATGGTGAAAAAAAATATATGGATAATACAAGGGCTAGGATTTTTTTATTTTATTTTATTTTTTTGACAGTGTTCACAATGGCTCTGATATCATAAAGAAAAAATTGAAACATGAAGAACAATGGCATTTTTATTCAATAGCTGAGTCGTGAACACTAAGTACTTTAGAGAGGACACAAGCATGGGTATTTATACACGATTACATGACATAGGAGACAATAAATGATCAATTATAAATCCCATGATTTGAGATAAAATTTGAATTGTTGCCATATATCCTCTTTTTTAAATTAATAGGCTCTGATTTGTTGACATAAATGATCCTCAGACAATAGACTTTGGATCTTTGACGCTCCTTAGTTTTATTGTGATAACTTGTCTCGGATCTTCGTCATTTAAATCTATAGAGGACAAATGTGACCGTCGAAGGTTTGATGTAGTCGTCGACGGTTTGGCATAACTGTCGACGGTTTTACTTCAAAATTGCTTTCTGAGTGTGTCGAGTTGTGATGCATTGTTAATAATGTTTATAATTGAAAGTTCAACTAACTGCCTACTAGTTTAAATTGAAAGACAATTAAACGATTCTGAACAAATAACTTTTTTCCCATCCCTGTTTCAGGACATAAAGGACGACGCTTTGAAATTATCAAAGGCTATTCTAGTCTACAATGAACTTTTGTTTTTCTTCGACTACATTATTTGTAAGTTTATAAAATTGCTTTCTGTTCTGCAAAAAATAGAAGACAAAGTGTGAAGATGATGCTGACTATCGGCAAGTGAAGTGGCACATTCTGAGTTTCTAAGTGTGGAAGAGCACAAAATAAAGACAATTAGGAAATTCTGCTAACATTTTGTTGTAATATGTGGCTTATATATTAAGTGGAATGCATGTACAATGAGAAAACATGGTAGAAAACAAGAAGCCGGTTTGCAGGATCATACCGTCAACGGTTTGCCTAGGTGCATTGAAATCGTCGACGGTTCTGAGCCTGTTACTTTGACTATTTACTCTTGGTATTAAACCGTCAACGGTATGTCTGATACCATTGATGGTTTGGTTCAAGTTCCTAGCGCTGGTTTTCGAATTTTGAATTTTGAAACGTTGGATAGGTTGGGTTTTGGGGGGAAAACCTCCAAGAGGATTATATATACGTTGTATATGTTGCAACTCTAAATGTTCATGTCTTTGGACACAAGATAGTGAATATCACATTGCCGATTGCTCCCATGGATATAGGCATTGCCGAACCACATAATTCTTTGTCATTGTTATTACTTTCATTATAATCTGCGTGATTGTTGTTTTGTATATTTCATTCCACTGTGCATTCATTTTTTACAACAAATTGGTATCAAAGCATTGTTGTAATGGCTTCTGGAACTTCTTCTGCAAAGTTCAATGTTGTCAAGTTCGATGGAATGGGAAACTTCGGTTTATGGTAGAGAAGTGTTAAGGATCTATTAATGCAGCAAAATATGGTGAAGGCTTCGTACGGAATTCAACCAGAAAGCATGGATGAAACAAGTTGGAATGAATTGGAAGCGAAGGCTGTGGCGACTATCAAATTATGTTTGGCCGATGACGTGCTGTATCACGTCATGGAAAAGGATTCTCCTGCGGCTATTAGGCAGAAACTTGAAAGCCGATATATGTCTAAGTCTCTTATGAATAAATTATTTCTTAAGCAAAAGTTGTATTGGCTTAAGATGGTGGAAGGTTTAGATTTGAACATATCAATGCATTCAATCAAATTGTAAGTAATTTAATGCGGATTGATGTGAAGTTTGAGGAGGAAGGCAAGGCGTTGATGCTATTGAATTTCCTACTTGCCTCTCATATGTATGAGAACTTGGTTACTACTCTAACATGGGGTAAAGAAATCCTGAATTTGGAAGAGGTAACAAGCACATTGTTGGGTTTTCATCAAAGAAAAATGGCCAGCGGTGAAATTTCACATGGTGGAGGACTTGTGGTAAAGGGTAACCAGGAATGTAGGAGAAGCAAGTTCTAGAGCAAATCTCGGTTGCAGTCCGAGAAGAAGGACATAAGGTGTTTTAAGTGTGGGAAAATTGGGCACGTAAAACCAGAGCGTCCGAAGTAAAAGAAGGGGAATGCTGAAAACCAAAAGGGCTAGTCAAAATCTACAAATGTAGTGGAAAAAGGAGACTCGGGGAGCAGTGATGGTGATATGCTTTCTATTTCATCGGGGTCAGAACGCCTCACAGATTTTTTGGACCCTAGATTCGGGATGTTCTTATCACATGACACCAAATAGAAATTAGTTCAACACCTAGAAGTCAGTTAATTCTAGTTCTATTCTAGTGGAAAATAATGCTTCAAGCAAAATAGTTGGAATAGGAAATGTCAGAATTAAAATGTATGATATGTTGTGAGAACATTATGTGACATGTACCGGATCTAAGGAAGAATGTGATTTCATTGGGTACTTTAGATTGTAACGAGTATAGTTACAAGTCTAAAAGTGGGATAATGAAGGTGCGTGAAGGTGACTTAATGGCGATGAAGGGACAAAGTTAGCGGGAAATATTTATGCACTGTTGAGTACCACATGATGTAGGACGGGAATGATCGACCTAATCCTACGGGTCAACCCTCACACAAGCACATACATTCAAAACACCATGGATTAAGAATTTAATTAACCAACATAAACATCATAAATCATGCTATAGTTCACATGTTGTTTGATTTTTAAAATGGTGTATGATGTTGTCCAGAAATAAGTCCCAAGTGTTCTTTGTCTAGTAATCAAGCTTTATGCATATAGATGTTAATTTCAAAGCCAAGATTACAAGTTCTAGGTTAACACACTAATATTCATACAATTGATTGTGGCTAACAAGTGTCAATATTGCAATCTATGGATTCAATGGGTTATTCAAAGATGTGCTCTAACAGCAATGGCTCACAAAATATAGCAAGGATTCAAACAAAAATACTAAAATTACCAAGAGATTTGTTTGGATGACTTGACGTTGTTCAACACAAGTCTTAGATCACACCATAGGTCCTTTAAACAAGCGTTGAAATACCGAGATGAACGCAGCAATGGAGTGGAGGGGAGGTAGCCGTGGGGTGTATTTTGTGGTGGCCGTGTGGATGTGTTGGAGGGGGAGGCCATGTGGGTTAGAGAGGGGAGGTGGAGATGGAGTTGCTAGATAGAATAGTGGTGTCTCACCACCTGATCTTCGGAGAGTACGCGTAGCCTCATACTACACAATCAAATTGATTGGAAAAAGCTTTTGAGCTTTAGCAAAGGCAATTCCTTTCAATATTCAATATTCAAACTTAACTTCAATACTTCATTTGGGGTCTTCAAGCACCTAATTAGTCTTGAAATAGCATATCCAAGCAAATACAAATCATCATAATAATAAAGTCTTCAAGTAGATGCATAATAATAAAGTCCATCCAAATAGTCTTCAAATAATCCCATGTGTACATCGGGAGGTCATCCATGCGTCACCATAGCTACAAAAGAAAAGGGTGAGGCATGCTAATCCCCGTCATCTCTCCCAAGCCCAAAAGAATTCTTCTCTGAAGAATGAGAAGTGAAGTACTGGAAGTACAACTCCGAATTGAGACGAAGGAAGTCTTCTTTAAGAATCCAGCTCTGCTCGAAAAGTGGCTTGCCTCTCCACTTGACCAAGAACTTTTGGTATGATCCTGCTCGTGTAAATGTTGTCTTGTCATCCAAGTTCTCTTCAATTTCATCAAGGCTCTTTGGTATGGGTAAAAGTGGAGGCAAAGGCAATTTCAGGTTTTCATGTTCATAAGGAGCTGGGAATGGAGTAGAATCACCTGCAAGGTTAGTATGGGATGGCTCCACAAAAGATGATGCTTCAAGAAAAAGGTATTAGATCTTCAACAGCAAACACATTGCTTATACCAAAATCAATAGGAATATCAAGCATGTAAGCATTAGAACTAATTTTCTATAAAACATTAAAAGGTCCCATCTTTTTAGCATGCAACTTTCTTACCTTTCCTACTGGAATCGGCTCGGGATGAATACGGACCATAACCATATAACCCTCTAAAAATTCTTGTAACCTGCGATGTATATTAGCATTAGATTTATAATGTTCATTATTCAAATTAATTTTCATTCTTATTTCAGAGTGTAGATCATTTATGTGCTTTGCAAAAGCATCAGCTTGCTCACTCACTCTAGACTTAGGTGGTAGTGGAATAAGATCTACGGGCTTCCCAGGACTATACCCTGTGATAACCTGAAATGGGCTAAGGCATGTGGTCCTATTCACTAAACTATTGAATGCAAACTCAACCATAGGAAGACACAAATCCCAAGCTATGATGTTTTCACTTTCCAAACATCTCAGCTTGATCCTAATTTGAGGGTATCCACTTTTAAGGTCTATCTTTGAAAAATTCTTGGATCCTACCATCTGATCAAGCATATCATCTAGTCTAGGTATGGGAAACCTATACTTGACGGTGGTCTTATGTATGGCTCTACTATGGATGCACATGCTCCATTTGTCTTCTTTCTTAAGGGTAAGGAGTGTAGGGCAGACATATGGACTTATGCTCTCCTGAATAAAGTCATGTTCCCTTAGTTTATTCACTTGTTTTATCAACTCCTCATCTTCTCTTGGGTTCACTCTATGATGTGGTAAATGAGCCAGAGATGAACTAGGAACAAGATCAGTGACATGTTGACTATCTCTCAAGGGAGGCAACTCACTAGGTGGTTCAGAGATAACATCTTCAATCTCGGAAAGTATAGGTGTTACTTCTAGCCGCGTTCCATGCTCAAGAAGGGGCGTTTCAGTCTCCCTCGTAACAACCTCATATACTACCTATGTATCTCGACTCTCCTACTCAAATTGATTTTTACTTATGATATTCAATGATTCTCCACTAGTTTTTGTCTTTCCCTTCTTCTTTTTCTCACATTTCGGCCCTAGTGGACTCAAAATAATTCTTTTACCATTACATCTAAATGAATAAGTGTTGGTACGTCCATTATGTGAGACATCCAAATTATAGAACCAAGGTCTTCCTAACAAAAATATGGGCAACATCCATGGGAAGGACATCACACCAAATCTTGTCCTCATAATCACCAATCTTAATGGGAACTAGGCATCTATGGTTCACAAGCATGGCAGTGGTGTCAACCCAAGCTACCTTATAAGGTTGTAGGTGTGGCTCAACTTTCAAACCTAACTTTTCTGAAGCTGATTTTGAAATTAAATTCATGCAACTTCCACCATCTACGATCATCTTGCAACTTTTACTCTCACACTTAATGTAAGTATGGAAAATAGATATGCGATGCCAATCCTCTTGATCATTGGGACTGTTCATAATGGGTCTCAACACACTCAACCTAGCACTCTCATTTAGCTCACCTGATAGCTCATGTATTGAGGTATCTCTCTCAATATTAGTCCTATGACCTCAGTAAGGATTCTGGACTTAAATAGACATCCTAGGGGTTGGGGAAGGATTCGGACAACACTAGGGAAGCCCTTGGAATGGTGTTTGGTCACACAAAGTAGGGTCAAGTGTAAACCTAACCAAACTAAGTTCCAAATAGCCAAAACTCACAATCTGCACAAGTTGTACAGGGCCAAACCATTGACTATTTTCTGAAATTGTCGACGGTTTCAGATAGTACTGAAATCCTGCAAGCTGCTAATGGATGGGCAATTTCACCCGCGCACGCCCTTCAGTATTTGGGGCATAACTTTTGCTAGAGAACTCCAAATAGGGCGATCTTGGTATCAAAAGAATGCTAAGAAAATTTCCCACAACTTTTGTGTTTAACCTTTTCGAAGATGGGAAGTTTTTGATAGAGAAAATTGTACATCAATTCAGAGGCAGAAAAATGAAGATGTTGGGACTTAGAGGGTTCGCCTAATTCGACCTAGGCTATGATACCAAGATGATGTAGGACCGGATGGATCGATCTAGTCCTAAGGTTCAACCCTCACACAAGCACATACACTCGAAACACTTTAAATTAAGAATTCAATTAACTAACCATAAATACCATAAGTTATGCAATATTTCACATATTCAAGGATTTTGAAAAGGTGTATGACTTGTCCAACAATTAAGGCCCAATTGGTTCTTTCACAAAGGAATCAAGTTATATGCTGAAAAGATGCTATTTCAAAAATTCAAGAATATAAGTTTTATGTTAACAAACTAATATTCATCTAGTTGATTTAAGCTAGCAAGTACCAATGTTACAATCTATGGATTCAATGGGTTATTCAAAGATGTACTTTAATCTACCAGAAATGGCTCACAAAATATAGCAAGGATTCAAACACAAATACTAAAATTACCAAGAGATTTGTTTGGATGACTTGACATTGTTCAACACAAGTCTTAGATCACATCATAGGTCCTTTGAACAAGCGTTGAAATACCGATACGAACGTAGCAATGGAGTGGAGGGGAGGTGGCCGTGGGGTGTATTTTGTGTGGCTGTGTGGATGTGTTGGAGGGGCAGGCCACGTGGGTTAGAGAGGGGAGGTGGAGATGGAGTCGCTGGATAGAATAGCGGTCTCTCACTACCTAATCTCCGAAGAGAACGCGTAGCCTCATGCTACACAATCAAATTGATTGGAAAAAGCTTTCAAACTTTTGCAAAGGAAATTCCTATCAATATTCAATATTCAAACTTAGCTTCAATACTTCATTTGGGGTCTTCAAGCACCTAATTAGTCTTGAAATAGCATATCCAAGCAAATACAAATCATCATAATAATAAAGTCTTCAAGTAGATGCATAATAATAAAGTCTTCCATCCAAATAGTCTTCAAATAATCCCACGTGTACATCGGGAGGTCGTCCATGTGTCACCATATCAGCAAAGGAGTGGACATGTGGAAGTCATCTACGTGTCACCATAGCTGCAAAAGAAATGGGTAAGGCATGCTGATCCCCATCACCACAATTGTAGGTGGAGCTACAGCTGTAGAATCTAAGTCAAATAACACTGTTTTGTGGCATATGCGGTTAGGGCATATGGATGACTACATTTATTCAGATGTTTGGGGACTGGTGAGGGTAGTATCACAGGTTGGACATATGTACTTCGTGAGTTTATCACGAAAGGTCTTGATGTACTTCATGCGGCACAAGTCAGAGATGTTTGTCAGGTTTAACTTGTGGTTGAGATGGAAAATCAGATCGGGAGAGAGATCCTCAAGTCAAACATTGGAAATGAGTACGCTGGTTCAGTTCAAGGAGTTTTGTGAGCAGCATGGCAGGTTATATACAGGGCTTGCAAGAAACTTCTTGGTGAAGTCAATGAGTATGGCGCGTTTCCCGTTTAACCGATCGCCAAGGGTATCACTAGATAGGAAAGTTACAAGAGAAGTGTGGACAGGTAATGCAATAGACTACTCTAGTTTGAGAGTGTTTGGATGTCCAGCTGTGCACGTTTGTAATGAGGTGAAATCTAAACTTGGTAAAATGTGTAGACGGTACATCTTTCTAGGGTATAAGAAAGGTGGGTTCAAGCTATGTGATCCAATAGAAAACAAGGTGGTGATCAGTGTAGACATTATATTAGGTGAGAAAGTCGTGGTGCAACGTACTCAGGTAGATAAAAGAGAAACAGGTGCCAGAAAACTGCAGCAACAACGAGCATGTGATGCAAGTGGAGGGAGAGAGAGAGGAAGAGATAAAGAAGAGGAAACTTGAGGAAGCTATTATTATGCAAGCGTAAGGATATGGATCTTAATCACAAGAACCTAATTAATCAATAGGAATTGGATGACCTTACAGGATAAACCAATGTTACCTAGAACGTGGAACATTCTAGTATGTGGAATGGGAATGGGATCACAGTACGCTACATGCTCTAAAATGTGGAATGTAAGGGGTATATTTAAATAGATATATTGGTGAAAAAGGTGTAATCACGCTTGTTTATTTTGAAGAGGATGTTGAGGTGTTTCTAAATGTAGAAGAGATTTTCTATTGCGGAATAGATTAATAATGATAGAAATAGACTTAATATGTGATGTTCCCCCACTTTTAACTAGTAAAAGGTTTTGTTATATGAAAAACATTTAATTAAAACTTTGATTGATAGAATTAGCATTCCGGAGCAAAAGTGTACCATGTTTCAGAAACTTCATACTAAGACATGGTTTGCTAGGGTGTTTGCATTTTCTAGTAACTATGGGGTAAACACATGTATAGGTTTTGCATACATATAAAGATCATCAAAATACATCAGTGTGAGTGCAAATCAGTATATGAAATGGCATCAAGATCAATATGCCCCGTAAGGAAGCTGAATCAGTTCACTATTCTAATAAAGAAATTATAGACTGAATTCTGAACACTGGAGAGAACTGGGTAGCTTACATCATGGAGCCATATACCTCTACAATTCCCTAAGAATGTACAACACTTGCATGATGCTTGCCATTCAAATAATATTAAACAACAATTTTTAAGTCAAAAACTAACGGGGGCATCAGTACCTAGAATTTTACCCACCTGGCTCTCAACCCGGGCTGGGGGTTCATCATCAAAAAGCAATTGTAAGAAAGCAAAACGCTGCATGTTTTCTGTATACACTATGCAGACAAGATTATGTATCTAATGTACATAATGATATTTATGCTGCGTCTCTTTAAAGAAAAACCACACAATTGGACCAATACATTCAGCTTTTGTAAGTGCATCTGGAACAATGCACACACATACACTCCTCACACAATTATCTGTCTGTTTTTATGACGTCTCTTTACAACTTTTGAAGTTACAATGAGAGAGCAAATGTGTATGTTTTTTTTCTATTATCATCTTATCCAACATCCTACATGCTTATCCAAAACATCACAGCAAATATATCTTCTCACAATAGCAAAGACAGTTAATATACTGCTACATGTGAACTTGTAGCAGATGAATTGCAGATATACCTTGCCATGAACTGCCATGACCAAGCTAGCAATCATGTCTTTACTAGGTTTGGCATTTGGGGTTATGAGAACTATTTGACCCTGCAAAGAAATGGCAAACAATCTATAAGGCACATAACACACTGAAAGCACAGAAACATGGAATTGAAAGTCAACTCCATTTTGGAAGCAAGCAACCGATAAACCATATTTTGAAAAAAAAACCAACGCAAGCTTACAAACCTACCTTTAAGAGCGGATGCTGGCTTGCACGAGCCAAGGAAACTGGCAAGCTAAATCCAATTTCCTTCTCCTTTTTTGCATCCCTCAGGATATAATTTTTCTCATCAATAAAACAGCTTGCTTGTGCACAGCTTTCAAGCCATAAATGTGTCACCACTGGTTTCCCCAAAGCAATAATTTCCAACATATTCCTTGTACGCACAAATTTATCTGCTACGAAATGTGTGGCATCAAAAGCACTTGATGCAATGGGAATGCCTAGTCGTGCCAAGATCTGTGAAGGAAAAATTAACACTAAGCATTCAGCTGATCATCATGCTAAATAGGGGGCAGAAATGAGTCACAGAAATAAACCCTACCTTTTTCTGCTGCTTAATTATATCTTCATCTAGGTTTTGGCTGAACAAAACTCGGACATTTGCCATATTCCGCCTTCTTCTCAAATTTTTCGATGTAAAGCTTGGAGCTAACTCGGGAATCCCTAAACTGATAAGCTCTTTTATAAGAGATGATTTTGGTAGGTTTTTGTTGCATGGAGACCTGTGATTATCACTAACCATATACTTGCTCAATGCCACATCGATGACTTTGTCAGAGTTGACAGTAGAGGTGCATTCTGAAACAGAATGCTCAATTTTTTTACCTGCTGATACCTGAAACTTAATATCTTTCTTTCTATGATCACCAGGTAAAACAGAATCCATCTCATCTAGTTTTCTGAATTGAGTGGAGGCCTCGACTCCAACCATCTTCATATTAAATATTCTCTTATTTGCAGCAGCTGCATTGTGACAAAAAACATCAACTGCTGAACCTGGCCCGTCAAGTTTCTGCCTTAACAAGCAACCTTCTGAATTGCTTTCTGATAACTGTATTTTCCTCTTTGTGTCTAAGTTAAATGAAATGGTTTTACTGCTGTCTTTTAACTTTTTCAGATTTTTTATGTGATATCCAATGCCTTCTTCCTCATCTACCATGGAAAAGGCGTTCAGATTTCCAGATCCATCTGAATGATTTGGTGCAGTTCGATGCGTCCTTTTTCTTCTAGGGTAGCTCCATACATCTAACTTCAAAGCAGCTGCCTCAACACCTGTATGCTCCTCTGGACCTCGTTTTCTCTTTCTAGCTTTGCCAGATATATTCAATCTTGAGTTGGCAATTTTTTGTCCAATTCTCGACACTTCAAATTCATCAGCATTTAAGCCTCTCTTCATGCATTTTTTTTTATGGTCATTAACCTCCATAATGTCATTTGCCCCTGGATCGTTTCCCATTTTTTTTGTACCTGATGCCTGATGCCTAGTCCGTGCAGCAATAGGAGAGAAGTTCCTACATTCCTTTTGTGACCATGCTTTGCCAAGTGATATTCCTTCAATTAATGTTGATGGACTAATGAAAGTATCAACCTCTTTGATGTTGTCCCTGTTGACCACTTCCTCTGTTTTTCTTTGCTTAGTAGGCTTAGAAGATCTTCTGCTTGACCTTGCATTTGCATAGGCAGGATACATACCATGTACCCCATCCATTGACTTACCCATCTTGGTTTTTATTTTTGCTGCAAATTCCTGATTCTTAGATTGCTTTGGAACTAATGCAGATGTTTCTCTGCTTGAATTTTCAGTTAGTCTCTTTGTCTGCTTCAATTTTCTCTCAAGATTTGAATCAGAGCAAACCGTCTTTTGAAAGGGATAATGTTCTAAATAACCCTTCTGGGTTACACCTTTTGGAAGATCTTCAAAGGTATTTTCACCTTTATCAGAATCATCATTGCAGTGGGCAGGTAGGGCATTTGAAAGAGCTTCCATAGCTTCAGCAGCTATTTGAGTGCCCAAACCAATATCAAACATGTCTAGTGCATCCCTCTCAGTACCACTTGCTTCCAACTGCTGCCTACATAATTCTGCTGTTAATTGTTTCTCCAAATCAGCATCATTCAAATTGTGCAATAAAAGAGTTGAATCTGAATCAGTTGAACCTGTTAATTCCCCAAGGACATTTAAGATCTCCATCTTCTTATTACACTCATTACCTATGTGGCTACCTCCTTTATCATAGAACTCCCTGGGCTTATTTGGCCAGGTACCAGATCCATGTCCATGACCTCCGGAATCAAAGAATGAGTCCACTCTCTTGCCAGTAAGATTGCTCCCCCTTTGATCATCATGGCCATCAACCCATTCAAAGATTCCCCTTTCTCCAATTGTGTTTCTAAGATTAATTTTCTGGGCCAAACTTTGAGCCCCCTTCACACTTGAGACTGGAGGTGATTTATCCCCAGTAGTCTTTCTGGGTTCAACCTTGACAGACAAGTTTACATTGTTAACCGACAAAAATTCATCCACCAAGTTAAGTGCAGTGGCTTGTGACAATTCTCCAGGCTCCTCAGATTCAATGTTACTTATCCTTGCAGACTCCTTGTTGCATCCAGGCAGCTGAGGTAGGCATTTCCCTTCGTCACTTTCAAAATTGGCGAGAGACATGCGGTTATCCTCATGTCCATCCAAAGTACATTTGCTTTTCACCTCTGACTTAAAATTGCATTCTAAGCCATTATGGTCCTGATCAACTGAAAATTGGTCTTTTGCTCGGGACATTCTATCATCCTTAACTGCAACCTGTTTCTGAGATTTGATGTCAGTATGGCCACAATTAGATTGACCATCATATCCCTTAGAAGTCTTATTGTCTGAATCAATTGTGCACCCTAAAGTAGAGCCAGCCTCCAACAAATTTACATGAATAGAACTAAAGAGCCTTCGTAAACATCCTGAATTGACAAAATAAAGTGAATCGATATATGATAATGGTCCACTGAACTATTCCATTTGTAAATGCAAGACTTTTTGGTATGTGAAAACAAGATTAGTACTTGGTATTTAACTATACTGGGAGTTCCATAAATTAGATAAACTCTGAAAGGGTCATGTAACTCATGTCATTCCATCCCAATACGAAAAAAACCAAGCCTTCATCTTGCAAAGATCTCACATAGACCACCTTTTAAAGAAATATTTAAATTTAAAAAAAAATATATATATATATATATATTTATATATAAGACATCTAGAATTTGGCAAGGAAAATAAAGCTAAGCAAAAAATGTTAACTTAGGTTAGAATTCATTTAGCATGTAATCTAGTTCAAAAAAAGTTGCAAAATATTATTACAGAGAAGAAGATAACCAGCTTTTGCATGCTTAAACCTGTGAAAGTAAGGAAAGAACAAATGCAAAAAGAAAAAAAATTCCAAACACTGATAGACCGATGACATGAAGAATATTCATATAATACCACAGAAAAATTAGTCCCCCAGAAAGCAAACATAAAACGGCAATAAGTATCTCATCTCAATTCGAACTCGCAAGTACCAACCTACACTGCATTGTTTGCCAGCAGAGTCAATAGAATCCCTTCCAACTCTTCCATCATTTATTTCAGAAGATACCACCTTGGCAGTGCTTAGTGGTTCAGTTTTACATGTTCTTTCGTCATCACTGTCAAGCACAACATCTTCCTCCTCACACTCATCTGCCACACCATTACTCATGTTTTCAACACAATCTGGACTGCCCAGCACTTGAGTATCAACATGACAATTATCCAAGTGAGTTCCCATCAAGGGCTCTTCAATCACCACAGTATCATAAAAACGATCCGTACTTCGGAATTCTCGGTCCTTTTCTTCATGTCCATCTTTCAGCTCAGTTCCTGATTTTGCAGATGAAAAGGATTATACCATAAAACTAACTTCTACAATATAAAATCACAGTGAAAAACTTGTAAGTGTCAATTGGATTATGAAGATTACTAATTACGACAGATCCCAGCTACCTACATCTTTTGGCCAGATAAAAACACACGCTCGAGGCATATTTCAGAATCTGCTTCCATGTCTGCGTTCTTGAGAGAGAGAGAGGGGGGGAGGGAGGGAGAGGATTGAGGAAAATTACCAGATGATGATGACGACAGAAACTGGGTATCGAAGGTCTCGGCCGGAGTGTGGCTAAGTTCAGCTATTGAAGTACTTGCTTGTTTATAAATCGTCGTCGTCAACCCCAAGAAGCCCAATTCAGAAGAACTTCAACCAGTGTAAATTCAAGTAAAAACGAAATGAAAGGCAGCATTCGATGCAAGCAGAAGTGCAATGAGGGGTGTAAACACAGAGTTTTAAGAGGGAATTGCAAAGAAACCAGAAAGAGCGCGAACAATTTTCTCGTGGTATTGGACGGAAAGTTTTTTTAAGTGCGTTATAAATTTCAGTAAAAGCAAAACAGCAGTCAGGGCATTTGGTCTAGTGGTATGATTCTCGCTTAGGGTGCGAGAGGTCCCGAGTTCAATTCTCGGAATGCCCCTCTATTTGTCCAATTTTTCATCTAATTGCTTTTTTGCAGCATGTGGGAATATGAATTTGTGAACTTAGATTTGAATAACTTTTAATATAATTTTATATTTTATTTATTTAAACTCAAATTTAAATCCAAACCCTCTCCAAATATATTAATTTTTTATAATCTTTTATGTCTAAAGACTTAATTTGAAAAAAGGTCTTTAATTTTTAATATTTTTTTCAAATTTCTCACTCTTAACTATTCATTTGTTTGTCTGAGTTTTGGGTTTAACAAAAAAGAGTATACATTGAAATCAATGAAATGTTATGCTTGTCGAAAAGATAATAGACTTTTATAATTTAAATGATGTTCTTTTAAAGAAATAAATTATCTAAAACAATAATGTAATTATTTAAGAGACTATTTGTTATCATTGTCAAAATTATGAAAATAAAAAATCATGAAAACTAAAAACTAGAAACAAAAATTGAAAACCAAACCGGTTTATTAAATATTTATAAAATAAAAACAAATTAAAAACTTGATTGAACAAAAGCTCATTTTTGTTCTTGAATCAAATAAATATTAAAAATACAATTAAAAATAATAAAATTGAAAATACTATAATAAAAATAAAATTATTATAATTATTTTAATTAATTATTATATTTCAAATTTCACTTTATTATCAAACTTAAGATAATGAAAATATATGGTAAATAGATTTTATCATTTTATTTTTTAAAAAAAATTAAATTATCTTTTCAACTCATATGATGATTTATTTACTTCAATTTAAAAGTAAGTACAAAATGAATAACTTGATCCAAAAAAAATTTAATTTGGGATATTAAAATATTCTGACAACATGTTGTCAATACAATCAAAAACTATAAAATCTAATTTTCAATTTTTTTTTCTCAAACAACTAAAAACTAATTACAAAAGCGAAATTCTAACAACATAAACAAACTCATTTTGTAATTTATTTATTTACTATATAAAAATGGAAAGAAAAAATAGAGAGCGGAAACAACACCAAACAGGCACTGAGTTAGTAAGAAATGCAAGATAAGATCACAAAAGGCCCTAATTGTTTTCCAATGTTCTCTTATCATAGTTTTCTTCTTCTCTCGTGGGCTTCTTTTGTGATTTCTAGAATGTTCCAATTGTCTCCCACCATTTTTTAGTACACAATTTATTTTCCAATGAAGCAATCTTTTTTTATGCATGTTTGGTATGTAATAATGGAATTGAATTGAATTTCTCACTCGATTCATCATGCCCCTTTCAAAATGTCATTTTATTCTTTTCCTACACCTTTCCATTTTTTGAAACCAAACATGTCATTCGTTAGATGTTACCTTAATGGACTCTTTAAGGCCTCTAAACATGTATACCTCGGAATATTATCCTCTGTTAATTGCTCTTCTCCATCACCCGCCAATGAATAGTTCAAGTGAGTTAACGTCTCAATGTTCTAACAATATAAGATGGATGCCATGCCCTTATTAGTGTTCACCTATATATAATGGCCTCATGGCTCTTAATGGGGTCTTGGGCTCTTTTGTTCTCCTCACTTCTATAGGATGTGTTGTGGTTTACCACCTAGTGTTTGATAATGTACCTATTCCACCTCATTGGAGGATTCCTTTTAAGGTCAAGGCATTCATCTAACAAAGCTCACAAAGCCTCTTGACTTTTTTGAAGTGGCTTTCTTCTCATTGATGAGATTGAAGCCTTTGTTGACACTAGGGAACTCTCATATAGTATATTTAAGCTTGAAGGACATCCTTTGTTTTGCTCACAACTTTTTAAATTTGGTATATTTTTGAATCTTTGCATCCCACAAAAGGGCTTCATCGACTTGATTCAAATAAATCTATGTATTTCAAGGGCACCCTATAGGCTGGTTAGACTCCCAAGTCCTTTTTTTTTTTCATGGAGCCTTAACAACTACAAGATCCCCTTTGGTCAACTCCCTTCAAATTCCTAGCAAACTCTAGTTGGGTTCAGGACTGTCAAATCTTATGCAATTTGAATTTCTTCATTTTTATTTTGTAGAGAAAGTAACAAGACAACTAGCAAAGCGGATATCTCTTTCCCAAAAATTAAATCTATGATGAACAAAAATAACCAACCAACAATAATAATGAATCACACACCACAATAGGAACACCACAATTTTTAACGTGGAAAACCTCTCCAATGTGAAGGGAAAAAACCACTGGACCTATGAGACCCAATAAAATTTTTACTATAATAGAAACAAATATTACAATAGTACAATCACCAAGAAAAAAATGCTCACAAACTTAAAGCAAAAAGATTCCCAAAAGAATTGCGATAAAATAAGAATAAGCGAAAAGAAGTCACTCGAACACAGTTACAGTCAATACTACAAAATCAGGTTCTTCAAAGCTCTGAACAGATCTCCACCATCTAGATCAAATGTCAACAAATCCAAAACATGCTCTCCAAATTTTAACAAAATCGGATCACAAAAGACCTTCTGATCGTCAAGTTAACGTATAAAAGAGAGAGAGAGAGAGAGAGAGAGAGAGATGGTTTTTGCTGTGAAGCCGTGCTGCTGATGCTTACTCCCTCCTCTATTTTCCTTTTTTTTTCTGTGTGTGTGTGTGGCGACACTCCAATCTGCCGCACCAATATAGTTTGCCCCAATGGGCTTCCTTATTTTTTTTATTTAATGTGGGTTGGACCCAACAAATCCCCCCCTCCAGCCTATAAGAGGAAGGAGACATTCATTAAGATTATCAAACAATTTTGATACCAGCTGCCTCGACACACAACTCATACTTTGCACGAGGCACCACCTTTGTCATCATATCAGCTGTATTCTTATCAATGTGGATCTTCTCAAGTTCAAGCAACCTAGAATCCAAAACATCTCGAATCCAATGATACCTCATATCAATATGCTTTTGATTTTCCATGAAAGGTAGAATTCTTACTGAGATGAATAGCACTTTGGTTATCACAAAATAACACATACCTCTTCTGAGTGAATCCAAGTTCACGAACCAATTTCTTCATCCACAATAACTCTTTACATGTCGCGGTAGCTGCAATGAACTCAACTTCTGTAGTGGACAAAGTAACACATTTCTACAACCTGGATTTCCAAGACACAGCTCCCCCTGCAAAGGTAATTAAATAACCTAAAGTAGATTTCCTTGAGTATAAATCTCCAACCATGTCTGAATTTGTATAAGTAACCAGAACAAGTTTTTTAGAACCAAAACTGAGTTTTAAATCAGCTATACCACGGAGATACCTCATAATCTATTTCACAGCATTCCAATGCTCTCTACTTGGATTAGAGAGAAATCTAACAACTATACCAACTGCATGGGCTAAATATGGCCTTGTGCAAATGATGACGTATATTAAGCTACCAACTGCAAATACATATGGAACACTTTCCATGTCTCTCTTTTCTTCATCATTAGAAGGATATTGGTTACTACTTAACTTGAAATGTGTAGTAAGAGGAGTACCTACCACTTTGGCTTTCTCCATATGAAACCATTGAAGTACCTTCTCAATATACTTTTTCTGAGATATCCATAACTTTTTAGCACTTCTGTCACGTGAGATTCTCATGCCAAGAATTTGTTTCGCTGGTCCCAAGTCTTTCATGGGAAAAAACTTGTTCAACACGTGCTTTAACCTATCAATTCTAGAAGCATTATGACTAATAATGAGCATGTCATCAACATAAAACAACAAAATAATGAAATCGTCATTAGAGAATTTGTGAACAAATACACAATGGTCTGAAGTCGTCTTCCTATAGCCTTGTTGAACCATGACAGACTCGAACTTCTTATACCATTGTCTAGGAGTTTGTTTAAGGCCATTTCCAAGGATTTTATATAATACGTTGGCGTAAGGACCGTGGTTTTATATGATATGCTATGTCGGCGTAAGGGCTGTGAATTTTATATAATATGTTATGCAAGGTTTTATGAAAATATTAACATGACAAATATTATTATGAAATAGCCTTGTATCGTTATTTAGAAATATACTATATGCTATCAAAATTTGGTTGGCTTGGTTTAGGCTTTCACGAAGCACAGTACCGTAGCTATATGATCACGATCATGTATATGTTAGTGCTACCACTTGTCGTAAGGGGCAGTGGGAGAACGACAATTGATGTGGTTTTATGGTAGTGTAGGCATCCCTCTGGTGTCCGGACCAGGAGGGGTAGACCCATCATACTTATAGACTTATGTTGATCTAACGTGGTCAGCCAGCCATTGTTAGGTCCCACCTTCGGGCCGCACAACTCAGTCATCTGGGGGTAAGACATGACACTAGCCAGCTATCCATCCAGGGTGTTTTACATGTACAATTATATGAGATGAGTTATATGTATAGAAATTCAGTATGTTATACCATGTTATGTTAAATTATGTTTTTCCTAGATATGATACAAACAGTTTGATCAAATATGATTTATGTATTGTTATACGTATGACACGAAAATACACATGTTGTCACACACTGATATTAGTTTATTTCCCTTACTGAGAGGTGTCTCACCATAGTTATATAAACATTTTAGGAGCCCTAGATAGAAGAGCGTATAGAGATCCGCAACGTTAGAGTTCGACTGTTCTACCCTATCTGAAGGGTAAGTCATTTTGCTAGGGTCTGACGGATTTTAGGGTGGTGACCCTAGGGTACTTTTTGGATATTTTGGGGTGTGTGTATGTATATGACAGTTGTAGTAAAACTTTGGTATTGTGTTGGATGGATGAATTGATATGCATATGATTTTACGTTTCCCGCTACTTAGGTATCAATGTTGTATTTCAGGTATACTCCTAGTACCCATGGGTCCAGGTTGATTTTGTTATTCGGTGGTACAGAATTATTATATTGTATGTTATTATAGAAAAAAATGGTAAAAATAGGTAGGTCGTTACAGAGATTTCATTTCATCTTCCATTACACTAAACCATTATTGCTTCTGCTTACTTTCAATGGCTTCTTCATAACACTCTCATTCTCCCTCATCAGTTAGAAGAACATACTCATCTATAGGATATCTCGTGGAGGGTTATCAGTCTTTGGTAGACCTCCTGAGTGAAGTTGTAGGTGGTTCAATAGTCGAAGTACCTTCCTTATAAAAAGTTTTATGATCTTCCACCACATCATCATTCTGAACATCTGCCTCTATATTATTGTAACGCCCTGAACCCGTTGAATGAGCCCAGGTTGTATTGTGATCCATTCACCTATCCTTGATACTAAAATACCATTCACGCAGCAAAATAATTAAACATTCTCCATTAAAATACCAGAGTTCTATTCTATACAACCCAAAAAGTATATCCATTTACTTTATATTACATAACCAAAAATTTAAAAAAAACCTTTATATATTTCATATCTTACAACTACTCACAATATCAAAAACTAAACCCCCGCTTGCTAACCTCAATCACCTGAAGGACCTGAAAGGTTAATAATTTGCTGGGGTGAGACACTTCTCAGTAAGGATAAAATAAATGATAACGGTGTGTGGCAGATGAGTTTTAGTGTACCCAAAATATATTTATTCATTAATCAACAACAACAACTGTTAATGCACATAAATACTATAACCACACATACATAACTAGTATTTATAGAGAAAGTTCTCGAGGGTTGGGGAGATTACACGCTCATACATGTAACGCCCCTTTGCTTTGATACCGTTTGTAACTTTACTATTTTAAGTTAGGTGAGGCTAAAACTGATACTTATTAAGGCACTCACCTTACTCAGTAAGCTCTCGGGCAGAGAGTTTTACTTTGCTCTAAATATTCATGCATTTAAATTCACATGCATTTATCCACACACACATTCCAGTCACATCCACACAAGATACTGCATAAGTTCATATCCACACAGGATACTACACAAGTTCACATCCACACAGGAAAAATGCACAAGTTTCCCCACAATCAACCTTCACTACCTCATTTCCCAATGACCTATTCATAGTATATCAGTAAAACAAACTCCTCAGGCCTGCCAATGTTTACCCCATTTATATAAATGACGTTATAATGAACTCTTCAGATGGATGGATAGTCTGAACGAACCATTCAGATTCTTGAGGATATGCTACGGGCATGTGTGTTAGATTTTGGGGGTAGTTGGATCTGATATCTACCATTGGTTGAGTTTGCATACAATAACAGTCACCAGGCCAGCATTGGTATGGCACCATATGAGGCTTTGTATGGTCGCCGGTGCCAATCTCTGCTGTATTGGGATGAAGTAGGCGAGTAGCAGATTTTGGAGTCAGAACTTGTTCAATAGGCCTCCGCAAAGGTCGATTTTATCAGGGAAAGGATTAAAGCCGCCTAGAGTCTGCAGAAGAGTTATGCGGATGTAAGCTTTGGTGTATTCCCAAGAGGGAGGGTGAATTGAAAATTTTAAAACTTATTCCTAGGTTAAACCAGATGTAGTTTTTCACAACCTAAAGTCTTTCTATGCAATTCTAAATGCGCAGATAAATATAATATGTGGAAATTTAAATCATGCGCAACATTCACTGACAATCGAAGAATAATATACATATGCAGTAAATAAATTGCGGTAGAATAAAGTGCACACACGATATGTTATCGGGATTCAACCAACTGTGCCTACGTCCTCGCCTCTAGCTCGCAAGCCTAAGGATTCCACTAATACTCACTTAACGGGAGGAGCACCACCGGTTAAAACCAGGTCAATTCAAGGGGCTGACCTCAACCAACATGTCTTACCAGGATGGCGCATCTAACTTTCCTAACTGTGTCTAAGCCATTCCGGGACTATTCAATAGGGCTAGTCTCCCTCTTCAGGTCCGTTCCTGGAATACAACAAATTTTTATACAATTTTGCATACACAGAAATGCTTCTTACACTAAGCAAATATGTACTGTTAAGCACAAGCAAAAATCAATGCACATCAATATGATAAGAACTATAAGCTCAGTGCAGATAATACTACAACTCTCAAGATAATGTCGCTAAGCAATCAAAGTGTAAGAGTATGTTTGCAACCTATCTTTGAAACTATATATAGATATATATCAATCACAAATAAGGTTTCAAAGATTTTTAGAGAATGTAATCAAAATATCTCTAAGATGATTTTCTCAATATTCTAACACAAGAGATATTTGAAATCAAGCTTGTTCGAAAAAAATTTCACAAAGCACAAAAACAAGCATTTGAATACTTGCAACAATAATGCAAGATTCACAAGCTCAAACAAGTCATCCCAAGATAGTATTTATCAATGAAATAATCTAGGATTAATTCAAGCTAACTCTCTAAAAATAATTTCAACAATAATAAATGAGAGAGTATACTAGCTTTAAAATAATGTATGAAAACACACAAGTATATTCACTCTTCAAGTTGCAACAATAATGCAAATGAAGAGGATACAATAAACACTCTCTTTATCAAAGATGGTTTTGCAAAGAAAAATCAAAGAGAGTGAAAAAATTTGCTTGGAATGTTGAGTATGTAGCAAAAGGGGTATAAAATATTTGAGAGAAATTTCCTAATCACTTTTGCTAATTATTCTAAATGAGGGGGTATATATAGACATCCCCTTGATTAAAACCGTCCAGGACATATAGGAAATTATTATAAATGTTTTAAAACATTTTAACCAAATTAACCCCGTTTTATTATTTTAACCGCGGTAAAAAAATTGGGGCGACCCGAGAGCACCGGTCGACCGAAGGCAAGGTTCAGTTGACCGAGTTGTGCAAGTTCGGTCGACCGGGCATGATTTGAACTAAAAGTTCGGTCGACCAGTCAAAGAGGTTCCAGGATAATTTTTCTTTTCTGTGCGGTTCAGTTGACCGGGAGCTATTGAACTAAGTAGTTCGATCGACCAGACCGTTGAGTTCTCACACATGGGAACTCGGTCGACCAGGTGGTTGGCATACGATTTGGGCTCGGTCGACCATATGGTCAAATGGTTGACCAGGTAGAATAAACTAAGCCATGTTCGGTCGACCGTGCAGTGGTCAAACAATTGACCCGGTGACCGATTCGGTCGACCGACATATTTATACCTGTCAAGTACGGTCGACTGAACATGCATATTTAATGCATTTCGGTTCCAACTCCCTTATATATTCACACTATTCATATGATGATTAAATTTAATAAGATAGGGCATATTTTTAAGGGTGATCCCTAAGGTCATTTGATTTTCAAGTGATGTGTAGGGACCTAAAGTTGTTCTAAGGCCTTTGAGTTTTGTAGTTCCCACATGCATGATATGCATTAAATATTATAGACATTTTTCTCCTAATTACTATTACAGACCCGAATTAAATAATAATGAAATACAATAAAAATGATCTTCAAGGTTTTCAAGCTTTACTTCATGTGCCATTAGTGTATCTACTAATATAAACCTGCACATGAACTAGATAGCCATTAAATACTTGAGTATTTGTCATTATCAAAATCGAGATATGACCCATAGGGTCAACAATCTCCCCCTTTTTGATGATGATAAATACTTGCCTACTTCTCCCCCTTTGAGCAATAACAAAAAGGGTATAAATAAACATTTAAGTATGTAGACAAATAATCATCTGAATACAAGATATGTTTGGGAAAAGGTTTTTAGAAAATTCTGCAGCATGTCGTTTGAAAACATAACATTTTTCCCAAAAATACTTGTATACAAGTGACCTGATTGAGTAATATATTGACATTATATCCAAAACTACTTACTTAAATAGTCCAGTATTCTCAAAACATAAAATAGATGTATAATTTTTCAGTCATTCAAGAAATATAATAGCTATACAATGCAAAAAGAATAACAAAGATAACCTCACAAATTAAGTACACAAACAATATAACTTGTTATTTAAATGGTTTAAATGTCATGAAAACAAGGTTAGACCATAAGCATATACAAAAAATTTGCAATTAAAACATATCATAAGATCCGTGGAAGATTTGAGTTAAATGCACACAACATATGATACTAAAAGGGAGGTTTGAGCATAAAAACAATCTAACAAGTTTGCATGCATTTGCATATGAAATTACCTAACTAGTTATGCAATTTTTTTAAAAAAAATAGATATATATATATATATATATATATATAAAATAAATATACATCCCCCTTTGATATTTGCAAAAAAAAAAATACTCGGGGTGCTTGCTGAAAAAGAAACTTTAATTTAATGCAAGCAAGCAACATTTTCTAGTTTGTTAATTAAGCACACAAACTGAAATATAACCAAAAAATCACAACCATAATGATCATAAAAATTTAACAATCACATGTAAGATCATATGGCAAATCAAGTGACTGTGGCAACAACAATATATTTCAAATTTATGATTTTTAATAAAGCATTTCATTTAAACACATGCCACACTTGATTCAACAACAAATCTAAGCGAAACATATTTGTGAGCAAAACAAAATAGGAATTTATTTTAGATGCTCCCCCTGTCAATTTGAGTACAAGCTTAGATTCTTTAACTACTTATACTAACCAAAGATTAATTTCATTATGCTTAGTAGCATAAGCCATCAATCCAAATATTACTAATCAACTATACTGAGTATTTGTCAATTGCATTTGTTACTTGATTAGTATAGTTGTCCCTATAGATCATAGATGCATCAGAGAGTATATATTAAGGCGTGCAATAATGTTCATGACCCAAGAACATTCTATATCAAATCATAAGCCTTTAAGCACTGAATATAATATTTAGGGTATTCTCAAGAGCCTCGATATTCAGTAGACCAAAGTGATGCATATGGATCATTTATGCACTTCCTATAGGGATGGATCTGAGCCTTTCTAAACGGTTGATGGTTATGCTAGGATGATGTTTAATTATCTATTTGGTTTCACTCATCCTTTCAAAAATGTTTTAATATTAATTTTATCATAATCATCTTTAGCACAAGGTTTTATTTTGAGAAAATTTCTGTCGTAATTTCAGCAGCATGCCGTCTGTAAATCAGACATTTTCTCATAAAACACGTACCTGATAGGTTCAATTAAGCAATTTATAATTAGTTCAAGGCACGCGAGAACCTATATCCACTACCAGCATGCAATTATACATCAACTGCATCTGCTATGCAGGAGACTTTCAATACAAGCATGCAATCCAATAGTAATCAACAATTCATAAAATATAATCTATCCATTAAAGAATATAGAGAGCAGAGGATAGATTTGAGTTCAGTACAATGTGATTATTCATTAAGGCATAAAGACATAAATGATATAAGAATATGAGAGCATTTTCATTTATATGGATATGAAGGTAAAAGCTCCCCCTGAGTTATGCACTTAACTCATTTTAATGCCTTTTTCAATTTCTAATTTCTTTAGCCAAGAGTTATAAGATTTTCAATGGTTTAATCTTGGCGTGAATGTTTTAGGCTTATTTGACCAAAGAGTCACAACGTATATTTGTTTAAGTGTGATAAGCCTATATTGCCTCTATTGATGTGAATTTCAATACGTGTGAGAGGCACAAGTTGGAATGACTTTCAATGTTAATCTCATGTGCATAGGTCTCCTTGAAATATTTGCATTCATCTAGATTAAGACCTAGTGCAACCAAATTAACCATTCAATTCATCTCTAAGAGAAGTAAAGAATAAATACTCTTAACAATTAAATTTCTATAAGTTCAGAAGAGTATTCATGAAGAAGCAGGACATAATTTAAAAGTGTTTTCGTGCTAGTGAATATGTCCAACTCATCTTGCCAAAGATCATTTAGGAGTATAAAAATTTCATGAACAATGCCCTTTGAACGATGGAACGTGTCCTTTAAACATGATTATAATTGTGAGCAATGATACAAACCAGGGGATAGGTGACTCTTTATTGAATGTGATTGTGGTGTGTAAAGAGTTCTTATGGAGGAGATAGGCGAACCAAGATTAGAGGAATTTTTATGTTTAAGGTTTGAAGGGATAATTCAAGTTTAACTAAGTGAAAAGCTTAAATCCCTTAGTGGATGACCTCTAATTTGATTAACAAAAAAAACTTTTAAATAAGCACTCATAGAATAGGGATATTTGAAAATCAGTGCTTATGACCTGAATGATGACTTAGATTTTGATTTAGGATTTTCATATTCAAAAATGAGTATAGGGTATAATGATATATGATATAAGATGAATCCCTAAAACTCAATCTTGTGCAATGGACAACGGTGGCTTAACTTAAGGTGTTATACTTAAGCATGAGTTAAGCATTTGAAATTAATTACCTAGCAAAAACGTCATGTCCATTTGGAAGTGGATGTAGATGCAAGGTTTATATATTTTAACCCCGAACCACTCCCTAAGCCTACAGTCATCACAACCCCTAAACCTAGGACCTAAGGGAAGATTAAAATATTCATACAATTTCTACTGGAATCCGATCTTCCTTAGACCGTACAGGGTTTGCTTTCATGATTACCCACATCATTTCTTTTTCTAACCCTTGGACACTTTTAGATGAAAAAGTAAATCGGTTGTGCTCTTTTCTTTTATAATGTAAGTAAGTTTTGTAAATACGTGAAAGGATATGCTTACAATTCTTATGATTACTTGTTGAGACATGATAGTGGGAATTATATGATAATCCTAAGTCCTTTTTGAAAAGATTTTTCTTTTTAATCTGTAAGGATTTATTATGATTGTTCTTTTCATTTATAACTTTGAGTGTAACTCTAGAATAATCATCCATTTTTTCTTCTAAGCAGGTAATTTTTAAGATCTTCTTAATCTTTCTCTTTTCTAATATGGCATAATAATCTTTTATTTTTCCTAAATGCTTTGCCATGCTTTTATTTTCCTTTTTCAAAATGAATTTCTACTTAGATAACTTCACTATAAATTTATTCATTTTCAATAAAGTTTTATCTAACTTTTCATACGAGGGCATGCTTTCATTTATCACTTCAACCCATGATTCATCATAAGATATATCATAGTTGTTATTGCATGCAATTTCAACAGTATTATCACAGGGAATATTAGATGATTCATCATATGACACAACATTGCATTCAGCATAAGAATCATCACATGCATCATCAATAGAATTATCATGGTATTTAACAGATGATTCAACATTTGACATATCACAACAGTTAATGTAAAAATCATCAATTGAGTTTGAGTTACAATCATATACCTCTTCTTCTATTAATGCCATTTCCCTATCACTTACCACTCCCTGACCATCTGAGCATGACACCTCTAGAGTGATGATCTTTTTTTCCTTGGATTCTCCATATTTCTTTTCAAGTCCGTCCCAGATTTCCTGTGCACTATAACATGCTACAAACTCAACAAAAATATTAGAATCTAATGCAAGACGTAACATGTCCATGACATATGAATTCGCATGCATTAACCTAATATCATTTTCATCCAAGGGCATACGAATTCCATTAACAATCACCCGCTAGGCCATCCAATCCATGGATTTTATAAAAACACTCATTCTAATTTTCCAGGTGGTGTAGTTGACACCATAAAAATACAAGAGGCCTAGAATGTGACTGTCCCTCTTCGAATGGGGAGACACTAATGAGAGCCATTGCGATCTTTTATAAAAGTTGTTAAGCCTAGTGCAAAGAGTCTCTGATACCAATTGTTAGCTTTGGTGTATTCCCAAGAGGGGGTGAATTGGAAATTTTAAAACTTATTCTTAGGTTAAACCAGATGTTAACAATTTTTCACAACCTAGGGTCTTTCTATGCAATTCCAAATGCGCAGATAAATATAATAAGCGGAAATTTAAATCATGCGCAGTATTCACCGACAATCAAAGAACAACATACACGTGTAGTAAATAAATTGCGATAAAATAAAGTGCACACATGATATGTTATCGGGGTTCGACCAACTATGCCTACGTCCCTGCCTCTAGCTTGCAAGCCCGAGGATTCCACTAATGCTCACTTAATGGGTGGAGCGCCACCGGTTACAACCATTTCAATTCGAGGGGTTGACCTCAACCAACATGCCTTACCAGGATGGCGCACCTAACTTTCCTAACCGAATTTAAGCCAGTCTGGGACTATTCAATAGGGCTAGTCTCCCTCTTCAGGTCCGTGCCTAGAATACAACAAATTTGTATATAATTTTGCGTACACATAAATGCTTCTTACACTAAGCAAATATGTACCATTAAGCACAAGCAATAATCAATGCACATCAATATGATAAGAACTATAAGCTCAGTGTAGATAATACTACAACTCTCAAGATGATGTCACTAAGCAATCAAAGTGTGAGAGTGCGTTCGCAACCTATCTTTGAAACTGTATATAGATATATATCAATCACAAATAGGGTTTCAAAGATTTTTAGAGAATGTAATCAAAATATCTCTAAGATGATTTTCTCAATATTCTAACACAAGAGATATTTGAAATCAAGCTTGTTTGAAAAATATTTCACAAAGCACAAAAACAAGCACTTGAATACTTGCAACAATAATGCAAGATTCACAAGCTCAAACAAGTCATCCCAAGATAGTATTTATCAATGAAATAATCTAGGATTAACTCAGGCTAACTCTCTAAAAATAATTTCAACAATAATAAATAAGAGAGTATACTAGCTTTAAAATAATGTATGAAAACACACAAGTATATTCACTCTTCAAGTTGCAACAATAATGCAAATGAAGAGGATACAATAAACACTCTCTTTATCAAAGATGGTTTTGCAAAGAAAAATCAAAGAGAGTGAAAAAATTTGCTTGGAATGTTGAGTATGTAGCAAAAGGGGTATAAAATATTTGAGAGAAATTTTCCTAATCACTTTTGCTAATCTGTTGCTAATTATTCTAAATGAGGGGGTATATATAGACATCCCCTTGACTAAAACCGTCCAGGACATATAGGAAATTATTATAAATGTTTTAAAACATTTTAACCAAATTAACCCCGTTTTATTATTTTAACTGCAGTAAAAAAATTGGGGTGACCCGAGAGCACCGGTCGACCGAAGGCAAGGTTTGGTTGACCGAATTGTGCAAGTTCTGTCGATCGGGCATGATTTGAACTAAAATTTTGGTCGACCGGTCAAAGAGGTTCCAAGACAATTTTTCTTTTCTGTGCAGTTCGGTCAACCGGGAGCTTTTGAACTAAGTAGTTCGGTCGACTAGACCGTTGAGTTCTCACACATGGGAACTCGGTCGACCAAGTGGTTGGCATAGGATTTGGGCTCGGTCAACCATATGGTCAAATGGTTGACTAGGAGGAAGTTCGGTCGACCTGGTAGAATGAACTGAGCCGTGTTCGGTCGACCGTGCAGTGGTCAAACAGTTGACTCGGTGATCGGTTCGGCTGACCGACATATTTATACCTGTCAAGTACGGTCAACCGAACATACATATTTAATGCATTTCGGTTCCAACTCCCTTATATATTCACCCTATTCATATGATGATTAAATTTAAGAAGATGGGACATATTTTTAAGGGTGATCCCTAAGGTCATTTGATTTTCAAGTGATGTGTAGGGACCTAGAGTCATTCTAAGGCCTTTGAGTTTTGTAGTTCTTACATGCATGATATGCATAAAATACTACAAACCTTTTTCTCCTAATTCCTAGTAAAGACCCGAATTAAATAATGATGAAATACAATAAAAATGATCTTCAAGGTCTTCAAACTTTACTTCATCTGCCATTAGTGTATCTGCTAATATAAACCTGCACATGAACTAGATAGCCATTAAATACTTGAGTATTTGTCATTATCGAAATCGGGATATGGCCCATAGCGTCAATAGTGGATACTCGCCAAAGGGAGCTAGAATTTGAGATAGGTGATATGGTATTCTTGAGAATTGCTCCGATGAAGGGGGTGATGAGGTATGGGAAGAAGGGCAAGTTGAGCCCTAGATACATTAGGCTGTTCGAGATTCTAGAAAGGATTGGTTCGGCAGCGTACATGATAGTATTACCCCCAGTGCTGTCTAGGATACACGACGCGTTCCACATGTCTATGTTGAGGAGGTACGTTCCAGACCCCTCACATGGGATTAGTTATGAGTCATTAGAGATCGGGGATGCTTTGGCATACGAAGAGGTGCCAGTTTAGATTCTAGATCAGAAGGTACAAGAATTGCGTATCAAGGATATACCATTAGTGAAAGTACTGTGGCATAATCATGCGGTTGAGGAAGTTTCTTGGGAATTAGAGACATAAATACGCCAGAAGTACCCACAGCTGTTTAGCGAGGGCTAGTGCTAGACGGGTAAAGGTATGGTTGTATATGGATAGATTAGAGTAGGTTGTGTAGCTAGTTGTTTGTAGTTTTAACTATGGATAGTCTTTGGGAAAATTTTTTATGGATATTGTAATTTCCCAAAGGCAATATTGTAATCACGGTATTCTTTCATCATGAGTGAGGGTAGATAATAAACGTGAGACGAGGCTACTATGTGGGTGGCTACTGACTCTTCTGCAGATAGGGATAGTGAGTTAAGAATGTGATTGGTAATAGTTAACAAATTTCGAGGACAAAATTTTTGTAAGGAAGGAAGAATGTAGTGATCCTAATTTTTTTTTTAAAAAAAATTTTAAAATTATTATTAAAAAAAATTTAAAATTTTAAAAAAATTTAAAATAAATAAATAAATTATTATTAGTAATTAAATAATATAATATAATAATAATATAATGTTATAATAAAGTATATATATAATATAAGCTTTCCTGAAGCTCTGGCTTCAGGAAGTAATTTAGCTTACTAAAGAAGAAAAGCAGAGACAGCAGTCTCCCTATCTCCTCTCTCTCACTCTCCTCAATCTCGTCTCCAATATTCAGCTGATCGGAAATCCAAAAATATTGCTAGGTTTCTATCACTGCCACCGACAATCCTACTGGAGCAGATTTGTCGTAGGAGCGGTGTAGGCATATCTCTTAGGGTAAGGCCAATTCTCAAACTTACCTCAAATTTTCTTAAATCATAAGCCCAATTAATGATCAGAAATTGTTAGGAGATTCGTGGGGAGATTCTCTACAATCTAGTTAGAGAGGGTTTTCGAATTAGAGTTCTGGGATACCAATCCTAAATCGGGGGTAAGTTTAATAATTTAGGCTTTATTAGGCTATTTAGGGTATTTAGAGTTTGGGGGATTTTAGGGAAAGTCATTCTGAGGATTGTGATGAATAATGTGATTAAGTTTGAATTTCAGGGTTTTAGGGGTTTTTGAACACCTGGGGCATAGGCCGGGGTTTTATCGGACTTTTCAGAAATCAGGTAAGGGGATTAAGTTAAGTCAGTAATTTTATGAAATTTGAATCAATGTAATTGTTATGTTTATATAAATATATTTATTTATTTATTTTATTTATTCATTTGAGAATTTAAAGACTATTTTGAAAACCAACCGTTCGAAATGAATTTTACAAACCTAGGATATATAGTATGGTATTTTTGAATTAAATGAATGGGGGAAAGCTTGTTTGTTTATATGGATATGTTAAAATGTGAAAAATTGTGTGGTAGATGATTTAATTCGTATGAATTATTATATATCTGGATTTGGGATTTTGAAATACTGAATTGTTTTTGAAATACTGAATTGTTTGAGAAATACTAGAAATGCTTGTGAAAAATTCTAGAACTACTTGTGAATAATGCAGGACTTTGATTTGATGGCCGAGGGCCGGGGTTTTGTTTAAATGGCTTTGAGCCGGATTGTATTTGTGGCTGGGGGCTAGGTTTTTGAAATAATAGGAAATATATGTGAATTGATGTTTTAAATGGTGATTTCTACTATTTAAATTGCATGATATGCTTTAAGAACCCTGAAGACTAGTGTATTATGAGCACGGTACCGTTGCTAGTTTGACCATGTGCACCCACACTGTTCTGGATAGAAGTGTAGGGGGTCCTAGTCGATTTCCTGTGTGAGGTTGAAGTAAGGGCGTCGGACCTGCAGCTTTGCTATAGATGCCTGCAAACGTGTTTGCAAAGGATGTTGTTTTTGACTTTGTTTGGGCTGATCACCTAGGTTTAGTCCAACCTTCGAGCCACACAACTCATGCCATGGGGAAAGTAAATGGCGTGTTTGTCACCAGGAGTATCTTATATGCATATCTGTTAATTTATGTGAATACGAATAATTAATAAGATAATTTCGAGAGTTTGCTAAGAAAATTGAGTGCTCTAATAGCAGTAATAGTATTAGAGCAGAGGGAAGCTACTTGTATGGGCTGGTAATCTTCCTTATCCTCGACTAATGGTGTGTGTGAGTGTAAAATAAGAATGATTTCATAAGTGTGTTTATCTATTTAGTGAATTGGCTATTTTTAGTACACTAAGTGCATACTGGCCATACACTGACATTAACTTAGTCTTTCCATTACTGAGCTATGCCTCACCCCTACTTTACAAACTAACTTTTCAAGAAATCCCAAAGATTGAGTCTAGCAAGTTAGAGGAGCTGGGCTAGCGGTGTAAATTTATGTAGGTAGTGTGTATGGATAGAGAGTTTATTTTTGTGGAATTTTAGGGGTTGTAATGATATGAAAATGAACATATTTGTGTATAAAGATAGTTAGAACTCTCGTAATGTAATTTGAGGATTTTGTATTTTATTTCCTTCGAGTATATGTGTATTATATTTGATGAATAAGTTATCAGGTATACATATATCACTAAAGTAGCACCTTGGGCACATGTGGCGGGTCGGGGTCGTTACAAACGTTATATCGTGATACATACGAATAACCACACCAAAAAATTCATCCAAAACATATCAATTCATTCATCACTATAATCACAACCAGTTTATTATGAAGAGTTATTCCCATGCCACCCGATTTGGATGTGAATCATACTGTTACATACTATAAATATTTAATATACGCTACTCACATTGGTTTTTCCCCAAATATAAATTATAATAAAAAACCATTATTTCCAAATGACTAATCCATTCAGAAATCATAAATATATACACAGGTTTATAAATTTGAAATTAACAAGTTCAAATTTAATAAAAAAAAAACTGGTATAATTTATTCCCCTTACTTGATCCTGGAAATATGCCTAAGACGAGCGGAGGATGGAAACCCTAGCTTTATGGAACCGCTGCCGAAACTGATCCAATAACCCGAGAAAGATGATCAGAGAGCAAGAGCGGTTTCAGGTAAGCATAGAAATGAGAGAGAGAGAGAGAGAGAGAGAGAGAGAGATTCAAAACTTAGAGATAGAGGAGTAAATTTTTAAAAAAATGACCTAACATTTATTTATAGGTAAGCTGTCCCCGTGTGAAACCGTCGACAGTTTGCCTTGTTTCCCCCTTTTTAAAAACTTTTAGTAGATTAAACAATTAACGGTTTTCTGAGAGGACCTGAAACCGTTGACGGTTTGGTGCTGAACTAAACAATCTCCATCCTTTTTCTTATTCACCCTTTCCTTTATTTATTTTCTTTTTATTTTATTTATTTTTCTTTTATTTTCTGAGTTCGATTTATTACATTCTTCCCTCCTTATAAAATTCATCCTCAAAATTCGCTAACCAATCATTTTTCATGAACTTAGAAGTCTGTTTCCTAACCACATTTCACATATTTCAATCTACTCTAACATCTGAACAATTGCATCACCTAGAATCAAATAATACTATCGCTCATCTCAAACATAAACATGTTACCTACACCTCTAAAAATGTCTGCCTTAGTCGGGGTAAGCGTGTAGACACGCGTCGGGCCGCCACGAGATACTGGATTATTCCTCCAGTTCTAATCAAAAGTGGGTGCATTGATCGGCGATCCCCAACAATCTCGGGCTTTATGGTCGTATCTACCGCACCGGTAACACATAATACTCCCACCTCGACATTCTCCCCAATGCCTCCGATTACATCTAGTACAATGGGGGCGTGATGAATTTTTCCTATAGTCTCAATCAGCCCTATTTGACCTCTGACCCATAGTATCTATGTCTCCTCTCCATGGACCCTATCTAACATCTGTGTGGGAGTTGGGAGGCATGGGTCTCTTCCTTTACTCTGACATCTCTACACCTCTCTACAGGCTCAACTCTGCTACAGTGGCCTTATCCACCAGCTCTAAGAACTTCTGTACCTGCAAGACTGCCACCTGCTCATGGATCCTCTATTTCAGGCCCCTTTCAAACCTCCTCACTTTTTGGTAATCATCTAGGACCATAAAGGGGGCAAAGTGAGAAAGCTCCACGAACCTATTAGCGTACTACTGAACGGTGAGGTGCCCCTAGGTTAGGTTGAAAAATTCCTCCGCCTTTGCATCCCTGGTGGTGGCGGGGAAGTATTGGTCGTAGAAGACCTCCTTGAAATGCCTCCATGACATAACCGTGGGTACTACCCGCTACTCTTCCAGTAGCTTCATCGCCAGCCACCACCGCTCAGCCTCTCTTGTCAACTTGAAAGTAGCGAAGAGAACCTTCTGCTCCTCGGTGCAACTTAGCACTGTCAGTTACTTCTCCATCTCTTGTACCCAATTCTCAGCCATGATTGGGTCGGCCCCACCCGCAAATGTAGAGGGTTTCAAGTGAATAAATTGCTCAATCGAATAGCCCTAGTTCATAGATAGGCAGCTCTGTCCCTCGGGGTCCTACCTAATCTTTTCCTTGACCTGCCGAGCTATACCTCATAGCAGTTTAGAGGTTCAATCTCATCTCCGCTGGAAGCCCCTAAATCATTATTCCCTCCCGTGTCCACGTTTTTACCTCTAGGTTTCATCCTGAAGATAGGACAGAGGCGAGTTTAGAATTTCCATATCTTAACATAACTGGTATAGTTATATGGAAAAGAAACCAGTTTAACATTCAAATCCTCAATGTAAACATCAAACATCCAATTAACCTCAATCATCAAATCAAAACATTTAAATTATCAAAATTCTTTTCAGAGGCTTATACCTATATTTCAACCATCCTAATCTTCGAGTTCTAATTTCAAGTTCTAGTCTCCTTGCTCAGAAACATCACCGTTGATGGATTTACCATGATTTTTTGAAACTCGCGACTAATTCAGAAAACTACCGAAGACCATCAAGGGGTTTTTGCTTCCAGGCCACGAAACAAAACTTTAAATTTTATATTAGTATCTTAATCTACCCGTTCCTATCCTCATCCTAACTTAAACTATACTCTGGTATTAATTTGTCCTAGAGTCTGTAGAACTTAACAACCTAATGCTCTGATACCACTAAACTCGGTCACCTGACTTCCCAAAAAATTCAAATTTTCTTCTTTTCTTTTCTTGTATTCTTTATAAACCACTTCCCTATTGTGTAATAGGCCAAGTTCTCTTCTTATTGATATAAACCTTTCTTTTGAAAGAGGTCTGGTAAAAATATCTATCCATTGATCACTTGTATTTACAAATTCTAGTGTGATATCTTCTTTTTGCACATGATCTCTTAGAAAGTGATGTCTAATGTTTATATGGTTGGTTCTTGAGTGTGATATTGGATTTTTTAGAAATGTTTATAGCACTTGTATTGTCACACTTTATTGGTATGGCGTAATATTTTAGATTATAGTCCTTTAATTGTTGCTTCATGTAGAGTGTTTGTGCATAACAACTCCCTGCTGCCACATACCCAACTTCAACAGTAGATAAGGCTACAGAGTTTTGTTTCTTAGAGAACCAAGATACTAGAGATCGTCTTAGAAAATGGCATGTACCACTTATACTTTTTCTATCAATTTTACATCCGGCGTTATCGACATCAGAATAACTAATCATTCCGAATCTAGTGTCCTTAGGATACCAAAGTCTTAAGTCAATAGTACCTATTAAGTATCTTAAAATCCTATTTACAACTATTTGATGAGATTCTTTAGGAGCTTATTGAAATCGTGCACACATGCATACGCTAAACATTATATCCAGTCTACTAGCTGTCAAGTATAATAAACTTCCTATCATACCTCAATAGTTTTTCATATCTACTGGTTTTCCTTTTTCATCCTTATCAAGACTTATAGAAGTACTCATTGGAGTTCTTATAGGCTTGCTACTTTCCATGTCAAATTTCTTAAGCATGTCTTTTATATATTTAGATTGATTTATAAAAGTTCTATTCTTGGCTCGCTTAATTTGTAGTCTTAGCAAGTAGTTCAATTCTCCCATCATGCTCATTTCAAATTCCTCTTGCATACACTTAGCAAATTCCTTACATAAATCATTATTTGTTGCACCAAATATGATATCATCCACATAGATGAGCATGTCTTCCTTCTTAGTTTTGATAAATAATGTGCTATCTACCTTTCCTCTAGAAAATCCCTTTTCTAGTAAGAATCCACTTAACCTTTCATACCAAGCCCTAGGGGATTGTTTTAATCCATACAAGACCTTTGTTAACTTAAACACATAATCAAGATTTTAAATATCCTCAAAGCCTGGAGGTTGTGCTACATATACTTCTTCATTTATAAAACCATTTAGAAATGCACTCTTCACATCCATTTGATAAAGTTTGAATTCTTTGTGAGATGCATAGGCTAATAGCATTCTTATGACTTCCATTCTAGTTACGGGAGCAAAAGTCTCATCATAGTCTATTCCTTCTTCTTGGTTATATCCTTGAGCCACAAGTCTTTAACTTTATTTTTTACCACAATTTCATTTTCATCCTTTTTATTCCTAAATTTCCAACTTTGTTCCATTAATTGAATGGTCATCTGGTCTAGGAACTAATTTCCATACTTTATTTCTTTCAAATTGATTTAATTCTTCTTGCATAGCCACTATCCATGAATCATAACTTAGAGCTTCTTCAACGTTCTTAGGCTCATCTTGAGATAAGAATGCATAATGATTGTATAGATTTTTCAATGAAGATCTAGTAGATACACCTCGTGATGGTTCTCCTCTGATTTGATCTCTAAGATGATTTCTTACAAATTTCCATTCTTTGGGTAACTCAGAATTTTTTGTAGTATCATCATTTGAAGTTAATTCATTTTTTCTCTTCTTTCACTTCTATAATTTCTAAGTCTTCTGATTTTTGAGTGGTTTGAACTTCTTCAACATTTATTGTTTTATTAAATGGATTTTCTTCACCAAATGTTACATGAATTGATTCCATAATTGTAAGAGTTCTTTTATCATAGATTCTAAATGTTTTACTCTTCAATGCATATCGTAGGAATATTCCTTCATTAGCTTTTGCATCAAATTTGCCTAAATCATCTTTATCATTTAGTACAAAACATTTGCATCCAAATACATGAAAGTAAGATATGGTAGGCCTTTTGCCTTTCCATAATTCATAGGGAGTCTTGTTTAGATTTAATCTTATGGATACTCTATTTATTGTATAGCACGCAGTATTTATTGCCTTAGCCCAAAAGTACTTAGGTAGCTTATGCTCATTGAGCATTGTTCTTTCCATTTCTTGAAGAGTTATATTCTTTCTTTCAACAACACTATTTTGTTGGGGAGTTATAGGTGCTGAAAAATTATGACTTATTCCATGTTCATTACAAAATTTTTCAACTTCTTTATTGTTAAATTCTCTTCCGTGATCACTCATAATATTTGAGACACCATATCCTTTTTCATTTTGAAGTCTCTTGCACAAATTTATTAACATAACAAGCTTTATCCTTGAAGGCTAAAAAGAGTACCCAAGTAAACGTGGAGTAGTCATCAACTATGACAAAAGCATATTGCTCTCCTCTTATAGTTTGTATTCTAGTAGGACCAAACAAATTTAAATGAATAAGTTCTATAGGTCTACTAGTAGAAATATGTTTCTTCTTTTTAAAACTTGTCTTAATTTGCTTCCCAAGTTGGCAAGCATTACAAATTTTGTCTTTTATGAATTTCATGCTTGGTAAACCTTTGACTAACTTCTTTTTAGATAAGTTGGATATCAAACCCATGCTTACATGTTCTAGTCTTCTATGCCAAAGCCAACTGGCTTCATTCATGGCAGTCAAGCATGTTACTTCTTGAGAGATTATATTTTCAAGGTTTATACAATATACATTATTAATATACGTTATTGACTCTATAAACTGTAAATAAAATTTCTTGTTTTATTGGATTTTGAACTATGCATTTATCTTGCTTAAAGACTATGTCAAACCCCTTATCACTAAGTTGACTTATGCTTAAAAGATTATGTTTTAACCCATCCACTAGTAAAACATCATCTATGGTTAAGGAAGGTTCTTTACCTATTTTTCCTATTCCGATGATTTTACCTTTAGCGTTGTCGCCGAAGGTGACATACCCTCCATCTTTTTGAGCTAGGGTGGTGAACTTGGTTTTTTCTTCGGTCATGTGTCTTGAATACTTGCTGTCCAAGTACCATTTTTCCTTTGATAGAGTGGTCCTAAAACAAACCTACAAGGAAGGATTCAAGATGTTACTTTTGGAACCCAAACCTTCTTAATTATTTTAAGTCATACCTATTTTTAGTGTTTACTTTCCATTCATTTTTTATTTTGACATATTTCTTTTTGAGTGAACTATTAAACTTTATGTGTCCCTTATTCCTACACAAGATGCAAATAGTGTGTGCCTAAATATTTGTAGAAGATGTACTAGAATAGTATTTTGCTTCTTTTACGAAATATCCCATAAATAGGTTCTTCTTCTATTTGCTTTCAATTCCACTATATCCAATTCCTTCTTTATCACTAATCATCCTTTGTTGTCCAACCATTTTTCAAAATTTTCTTTTCCACTAGTAAAATTGTGGATGATCTTGTCTTTATCTTCGATTTTACTTTTCAGGTTACTTATTTCTAAGTATTTCTCACTTTCACCATTTACTTTGTAGTTTTACCACATCTTGAGGCATGTTGTTTATTTTCTTCATAAGATCATCAATATGAGAGTCCTTTTCTATTTTAGCTGATTTAGAAGTTTCTAACTGATTTTTCAGATTTTCATTTTGTTCTTTCAAAGTTATATTCTTTTTAGTTACTTTTATGAACCTATTGTGTAAGACAAATAATTCAGCCTGGATTTTTTTGTATGAAGGCATACTATCACATGAATCATTACATGACTCTTCACTGATTCTTCTAATGAACTATAGTAGGAGTTTACCTTAGCATTGTGAGCTATGAAGCATATGTTGGCAACTTCTTGTTCACTTGATTCATTCTCCGATTCGCTTGAGCTTGTATCATCTCATTTAGCATTCATTGCCTTCTTTTTCTTTTTTCTTGCCTTTCTTCAGCTGTAAACAATTAGGTTTAATATGTCCAACCTTTTTGCAGTTATAACACATAAGAGGTTCATTTTTAGTTTTCCTTTTGTTTGTTTCTCCTTTGTCAGTTTTTGATTCTTTAAACTTTCAAGGGAACTTCCTATTCTTTCTAAAAAAATTTCCAAGTCTTCTAGTAATGAAGGCTAATTCTTCATCATCTAATTCCTTTTCTTCGTTTTCATCACTAGAGCTTTCTTTGGCAGCCTTAAGGGCTATTGGTTTCTTATTTTTATTATTATTATCAGAATTTCTTTCATTCATTGTCATCTCATATGTGAGAAGGAATCTGATTAACTCATCAAGAGAAGTATTTTTCAAGTTTCTTCCTTCCGTGATTGCTGTGACTTTAGGTTCCCATATCAGAGGAAGTCCCCTAAGAATTTTTTGAATCATTTCATATGTTGAGTAATTTTTCCCTAAAATATTTAAGGAGTTTATTATGTGGGTAAACCTAGTATACATGCTAGTGATAGTTTCTTCCAAGATCATCATAAATGCCTCATACTCACTTGTGAGCATGTCAATTCTACTTTCTCTAACATCGACCGTTCCTTCATAAGTTACCTCTAACTTATCCCAAATTTCTTTGGATGATTTACATGCCATGACCCTATTAAACTCATTTACATCCAAGGCACAATATAGTGCGTTCATGGCACTTGAATTAACTTACAACATTTTAAAGTCATTATCAGTCATATCTTTTTCTTTTTTAGGCACTTCTCTACCATCTACTAATTTAGTAAGGATGTGGTCACCATGTGTGACAACTTTTCATGTCTTCCAATCCATGGTTTGAAGGTAGATTTTCATTCGTTGTTTCCAAAAAGTGTAGTTTACACCACAAAAAATAGGAGGTCCAGTTGAGGATTGACCTTTGGCAAAAGGGGATGCACCTAGGTGTGCCATTTAAATCTTTATGTAGCTTCTAGATTAAGATTTGTTACAACTGGGCTCTGGTACCAATTAAAAAGTAAGGTGTACTCCGAAGAGGGAGGGGGTGAATTGGGATTTTAAAAATTCTTTTTACCCTTTTAATTAATTCTTTCTTAATTCTTTTTGGTTTCAATAAACATACATCTAAAGTTGGTTTACGATCACAAGTTTAGCGGAAAATTAATTTAGTTATAAACCTTTATGAATGAGGATTCCAATTTGAATACTTCTTTCAGCAATTTAATTCAACCAACCAAGATAATCAAGACGAGATTCACAATAAAGAATAATTCCAGCAATGATTCCAAGATTCAGCAATTTAGTAAGTCAAAGTAGAGTTTAAGTATGTAGCCGATAAATGCCCTGTATTAATAGACATGATTGCTCAATAAGAAGCACAATAGAAATTTCCAATCAATCATACAAAACTCAGAATTTAAACAAACTTTCAATTAATTAATGAGTCTTGGGTATTAATCAATCAACGTACTCCCTTATGGTTTTCGCAATTAGTATTGATCAATTAACGTACTCCCTTTTGATTTCCGCAATTTCAAAATCAAATTAATTTTTAGTTTATTTAATATCTAATCCACGTAATTTATATGAGCAGAAAATTAAATATCCAACCACGCAATTTATATGAGCAGGAAATTAAATGAGAGTAGGGAAGAGAGTGACACTGCGAGTTTTACGAGGTGCGGCTATCCCCGCCTACGTCCTTGCCTTAGGCAACACAACTAAGGATTCCACTATACCACTTGTTTACGGGTAGGAGCAACCTTTTACAATTCCTCCTTTAATAGGCTAGAGTTCGCCTCTCTAAATGATACCCCACGCTTGGTCCAACAACAATTCAAAACCTGATCCGTCTACAAAAACAAGAACAAATTTGGTGTACAAAGACACTCTCTACAAGAGCCGATTAGTACAACAACAATAAGGCAAAATTCTATATACTTCAATTCAAAATAGCAATAGAAAGAATTTGAAACTTTAAAAGTATATCATCGTGAGCTTCTTTCTTGATGGAAAGAATTCAGAATATGCTTAGAAATTTGCGAGAGTTTCACAACAAAACTCAGTAGAGAATTTCAGAATGTATGTGAGCAAGAGAGCTTTTGAGAGTATTGTAAGCAAGGAAGTTTTGATTGCTGTGCATTGCTTTTGTGTATTGAATCTTTTGTCTTGAAGGGTATTTATAGATGTTTAGAAAGAGTATTTCGTATTCCCCAAATGACTTGAAGTGTTTTCCAAGTTTTCATAACGTTTAGAATTCAAAAATTCAATTTTTGAAAACTTAACGTTATTTTTAAAATTTGACTTCTCGAAGAATTAATCGACTGGGTACAAAGATTATGTCGCCTGGATCATTAAAAACACTAAGAATTTCAAAGGCGGTAGGGTATCAACCAGCTAGGTTGTTATGATTAAGTCGCTTGGATCCTCTCCGGTTCTCTCAAATTCCTTCTCTTTATTTGTCAATCACCTGGGCCATCTCAATCAAGCACATGGACAAACTTGACAAAAAAAAGAAAGTTGAGTTTCCATTTTATTTCAAAAATTTTTTTGCTCTTTTGTTTTTCCCAAAGTTATTTAAAAGTTTTGAAAAATATTTTCCAAGGTTTTGCAAAATGTATCTCTAAGTCAATGATTTTCTTAATAAGTTTCAAATCCAATCATATGATCGTACTTACATAGAGATTCTCCGAAGACTTTAAACATATTCTAAGCTTAGAGTCTTCATGTTTTGTTATTTGCTGAATCCATCTTGTCTTTAAGCTTCAATTTTCTAAGCTTTCATCAAGTAATCTTTGAAATTTATGCTTTCATGTCTTTTAAACTTTCATTTCCTTTTCACATGATTCTACAATGAATTTCATGATTACTTGAACTTGAGTTTAAAAAACCTGATTATTGAAATATCATCACTTTCAACAAAACATGTTAAATTATCTAGATTTATTATCACTAAAATAAGATTAATAAGTCATGTTAAGCCAACAATTTAATATATAATTAACAAGTACAAAAAATAATAACTTGTCATCTTTTTGCTTTTCTTTTTCCCAAATAAAATCTTGAACCATGGATTGGGAAGAAGTTGATGGCAACCATTTGGCATTGAAGGGGGGCGGAGTTTCATCAGCATGATCTCAGACGATTAAACGACGGATTTCTTGGGGTCTAGTTGCCCTCATGTTAGCAAGCAGCAACCATCAAACAATTAACTGCGTGTCTTTGTAATAATTTATAAAAGCCAACATTTACACTTTAAGAATTGATCCTAAAATATCCCAGGAGTTCCAAGTTTAATGAATCAGCAAACAGAGTTCCGGAGCGCACACAGCGGGGCAGCACAAACAAGGGACACAGATTGTGATGAAAAATAATTATGATTACAAGAACCTCACTAATCAAAATTGGAAATTATTAACACAATACAACTGCACAAACAAATATGGGGCCAAGTCAACAAGCACGCATCTGATTACTAAATTCATCTACGTCTATGCCTGGAAAAACTTGGGGAACTGATGGATTGTGTGCCCCTATAATTTCGGCTGGGAGAGTCCATCGGACTTCTAAAGGACGTATAAGCAGCCTTTGCAAATTCGGGAACCGAGTCTAGTACAATTGACTCCATAAAACATGCTGTGTTGACTCGAGTCCTTTCAAGCTCTCCTTGAAGTATCTCAGAGCTACACTGCTGCGCAAGAGCCTGAGAAAGGCAATGCCACGTTAACATTATTAAGGGGCCAAAAACATAAACACAGTCAATATATATAGACACACAAACACACATAAAAGTAGGATTAAAACAGCTATTATCGCATGCTTCTACCGTATATATATATATATATATATATATTATTGTGTCAAGTGTTCTACGTCTATAGTCAAGCAAAAAGTCTGCAGTCCAGGTAAAATTTGGAAGTACAACCCTGATGAAATGTACTATATGCTTATACAAAGAAAAGCGTAAATGTACATAATATCAACTGGTTAGAATTTGCGGTGAAAATTAAGCAGCCTAATCTGTGTGGCTTCTTATCTAAAACCAAAAAAATGGTGACCAGATAAATTTGAAATATTTTTACAACTGCAACTGCATAGCTTTGCCAATTCTATACTCATTTTGGAATCTGACAACCAGCAGCAATTATGCATATAAACCTAATCAATCCATTGAAGACATCCTTGGCAACCATTTGGATCACTGAATGAATAATGGAAAAAGTTGAGGAAAAAAATAAGAATACAAGTTTCAGCAAACTTCAGCATTTCTTTCTGCTGAAATAGGCCAGATGGTTTGGGTAAAGAGTGATATAATAAGTTACTCACAATCAAGTCATCTGGTGAGATGGTCATTCCTTGCTGTCTTTCATCTGTAAGTGCGTCTTCACTCCCTCGAGTTGACCGCCGCTGATGCCCCATACTCTCAACAGACTCTGACACACCCTCTGTGGCTTTCTCCAACAGAACCCCTTGTAAAGATTTCAGTGACTCTCTTGCATCAGGTGTAAAATATGGATTTAATATGGTTTCAAAATATTCAAGCTGCAGAAGATACATAAACGAGTTAATAGGGAAACCCTAAGTGAACAAGTCGAGAATTTCAGTCAGCATATAGTTGACCAGCTGTACCAAGAGAAAACAAAATGCAGTCTCTGTAAGGCGCACAAAGTTCATTTTTTATTAATGTATTCAGCAAGGGAAATTCCCAACAAAGTTCCTTTAGATTAAAAAGGAAAATTAACCCCCCAATTTACCTCAAGCATCAGCTGACAGAAACCATTTGCATCCAATGATCTAAGATCCTTGGTTTTGTTTTCATGGAAAAGACTCAGAAAAGTATCAATCAGGGCTTCCACGAGGATACCGAGCGTTCTGTCAAGCAAGGGCTTAGCTCCAGCAAAGACCTGCAATCAGGAATTTACTTCATCTCTCCGTAAATTTGATTGAGCAGATGAACTAGGAAAATGGTTAAACCTCACCAGCTAGAAGAGATGCTGTTGAGCACAAATTCTTTGAAGTTTAATTAGGAGAAAACATAAGTAAAAACAATATATATATGCAGCTTTCATCATGTGCGACAGATTGCCCTACATTGTTATTGTACTAAGAGTGTACAAATATTACCAGAAAACCCAAACCACAACAAAACCAAACTCTTCTAATATCTAGTTTCAAATTTCAGTTGAGTACAAATCAAAACATAAAAGTTGAATATAAGATATGTATATTGAAGTACATAAAATTTACAAATGTGTTTACATGGTTTGGGGCCTTCATTTCTTTCAGCATACTGCATCACAGGGAAGCACGACCAACAATTAAAGAACTAGGTTCAGGCTCACTCATTTCCCCCATCTCATCTTAAATTCCCAACCCCTACAAGTACCAAGCACACAAGCAGGCAAATGCTAAAAAAAAAAAGAAAAAAAAAAAAAAACACTCAAAGCAAGCAGAAATGTCGTCCTGCACAAGCAAACCAGCCACCGTACATTCCATCTTTCTGCATCAATCAGTTCAACCATGACGATTAATCACTGCTGTTCGACATTGATTTCAAGAGCCCTTCTAAATCATGCTCGGGTTCGTTGCTGAGGATATCATCCTCTCTTCTTCAATAACTTCCACTTGTGATAGCCTCAGATTTGCGCATATGAGCGAGAATCTAATTATCGCAGAATCAAGTCTTGCTATAATTATGAAGCTTGTTTTTTCAAACATGCCTTAATTTCTTCCATGAGTTCCAGAGCAATAATACAACCATTCATCTGGTTAGATGCTCTGCACTAAATTTGTTGTTTCTTATTGTGATTTAAGTAGTTTGGATATTGTTGTTGCATCTCAATAGTGGGTTATGAAAAAGCAAAGAAAAAAAGGAAGACAAACTGGGAAAAATCAGTAAACCATTGGTTTTTTGGTGTGGTTTGGGGTCCCAGAAATAGAGTACACTTAATTCAATTCAATTTTCAGGTTAGAACCAAATGAAAAACACCCTTATCATAAACTGACCTGCATATAACACATGTACATAAAATACTTTCAGCTAGTAGGATCAAGCTAACTAATGAAAAACAAAATATCGCATGCACAAAAACATGGAATTTATAAGCATCCATCCCCCAAATACCTCAGCATGTACAGCTACTAATGTGTGCAGTAACTCCACAGCAGCATCACGCACACCCTGCAAGCCATAGACATTTTATTGAATTTATTTGTTTATTTATTTTGTGGGGGGAGAGGAGGTGTTGGGGGCTAGTTGGACAAAAACTACCTGAAAAGGTCATGGAAGGAGAGATTTAAAAAATAAAAAATAAAAAAGACATAAACCACCTGAAACGCTGAATTCCCACCTTGACAGCAGGTGCTCCTCCCCATTGAACTCCAGCATCCAACAAATAGTTCATAGCAGCTGTTCTAATCAAATTAGCCTGTTAGCAAGACATAAACACAGTGTCAATGCCAAGAAATATACCAAGGGAAAAGTAGTGTTTCTGTCAAATTTTCATGAAGTAATGTTTGCAAGGTTTCGTGCCAAGGAAATCATATACATAATTACACTATAATCCATATTCCTACATCCTTTTAAAAGAGTGTTCTTTTTTTCCTTTTTGGGTGAGAACAAATTTGAATGCTCTCTCTTTCTCTCTCCCCCCCTCTTATTCGATCGGTTCAACGAGCATCACAGTCGACCCACTGCCAAGTCTTGAATTTCGATTGAAGAATTCTTGCAATCCCTCGTTGCTTTCTATATTTTCTGATTGATTGATTTTGGCATGGAATTGTTTCGCTGTTGGCATTAAATTTTCCAGGGTCAAAGGTTACTTCCAAACCGTCGTCGGTTCAGCAAGCATCACCAATAAGCATCTGCAGCAGCAATTTCTCAACTCCATTGCTGAATCTTGAATTCCGATTGAAGATTCTTGCAATCCCTTGTTTCTTTCCATATTTTTCAATTGATTGATTTTGGCATGGAATTTTTCTTTTGCTGTTGGCATTAACTTTTCTGGCATCAAAGGTTACTTCTTGCTGTATTTCACAGCAGGCCATCATCGGTTTAGCGAGCATCACCAGCAAACATCTGCAGTAGGGATTCCTCAACTCCATCGCGAATCTTGAATTTTGGTTGAAGAACTCTTGCAATCCCTCGTCGCTTTCCATATTTCCCAATCGATTGATTTTGGCATGGAAATTTTTTTTCCCGCTGCTGGCATTAACTTTTCCGGCATCAAAGGTTACTTCCTGCTGTATTTCACAGCAAGCCGTCATTGGTGTTATATTGGGACGCCTGAAATTGACCCCAAGGGTTTCGTACATCAGCCCAACGACTCTTCTGCTCAGGATCCAGGTTTTTGGATTTTGCAAAGGCTATCTAAGATTTTCAATTTAAGCATTTCTTTAACTTGTCGCTATCAAATTTGTTTTAGCTTCTTTTTGGCCACTGGTGAGCTCTTCTCTCTTGATCTGTTTTATTTTTATTATTTTTAAATTTTTTTCTCATATTCTTTCTAATTGCTGGTCAATAGAGTAAATTTTGTGTTTTTCAATTTGTAGGCTTAACATATGCATTTAATTTCTCATTTTTAGGATCTCAAGACAAAAACCTTTGAACTCTTGGATTATACAAAAATTTTGAAAAGTATTATTACACTAAGTATTTTTTTTTAAGTCAAGCTTTCTTTCACAAGCCGAAATTGCATGCTTTAGATTTAAGTTCATTGTGATGTTTGCTAGATCTGGTAGACTGGTTCTAGGCTGCGCATGGTAAGATTTTAGTAGTGTTTTTATTTATTTATTATTATTTAATATAGTTTAGATTAGTTTCATTTTAGTTTAAACTGCTTAGGGTAGGTCGCGGTTTTTTAGTTTCTGTATAGCATGAAACTGTTGATTCTTGTACTTCAACTACATAACACAAATTATCTTTGTACACACAGCTAGTCCCAAACCTAAATAGGAGTAGTGTTACATTAAGTAGTTTAACATTAGTGTAAAACTTGTTAGATCTTTATAACATGAATCCTTACCAAATATTCACTGAGGTGTTCTTTACAAGCGATGTTTTGCAATTATACCACCTGAGTATAGTGGGAAATAGACAAGGGTGGAGTAGACTGGATCAGTCTAGACGAGAGAAGGCAAAGACGTTAGCTTAGGAAACAAGGATTAGATTAGCAACTTGGAATATAAGGACACTTGCAAGGAAAAAGCATGGAGATAGTGGATACAACGATTAGAATAAAAATTAACTTAATCTATCTTCAAGAGACAAAATGGGTAAAGGAGAAACCTAGTGAAATTAAGAAATCAAGATTTAAACTTTGGTACACTGTAAAAGAGAAACATAAAAACAGGGTGGGAATCATTGTGGACAAAAAACCTAAAAGATAATGCAGTAGATTTTAAAAGAATATCGATAGGATCATAAAAATCAAGATAACTCTAGGCCTAGAGGTAGTAAATACCATTAGTGCATATGCTCCCTAAATAGGCTTAGCAAAAACCTTCAAAGGAAAATTTGGGAAGATATGGATAATATTATACAAGATATACCAATGTCTAAAAAGACATTTATAGTAGCTTCTTTAAATGGACACAAAGGGCAATATAGGTTTGGAAAGGATGCATGGACGTCATGGATATGAAGATAAAAATGAGATCGGTGATACAATTTCAGATCTTGCCATGTTTCTACAATTTGGTTATATTGAACACCTACTTTATAAAAAGAGAAGAATATTTAATAACTTTCAAAAGTTGGCAAAATCAAAGCCAAAGAGATTTCTTCTTAACGAGGAAGGGGGGTCATCTATCATGTAGAGTTTGTAAAGTTATCCTAGGTGAAAGTTTGATTACACAACATAGAGTCCTAGTATTATATATGAAAAATGGAAGAGAAAGAGCACCATAAATCAATGCAAGAAGATAAGGTAGTGAAGCTTGAAGGAAAAAAAATATAGTAAAATTTAAAGATAAAATGATTAAAAAGAGTGATTGGGCAATAGGGGATGAGATAGATGCGAACATTATGCGGAATAGAATGTCCAATTCATAAAGATAGTAAGAAATTTTAGGTGAATCTAGAGAAAGATACTTGGACAGTAAAGAAAGTTGGTAGTGTGATTAAGATGTCAAAAAAGTTGTAAAGACAAAAAGAAACTGGTATAAAACATGGCAAGGTTGGAGAAATATAGAAAATCTAAAGAGGCAAGAAAAAAAAAGCAAAAAAGGCTATTAGTGAGACTAAATATAAAGTGTATGGTACTTTATATACTAAACTAGTTACTAAAGGAGAAAGAGACATTTATAACTTGCTAGAGCTAAAGAAAGAAAATGCAAAGATTTAGGTAATATAAAATGTATGATAGACGAGAATGATAATATCTTACTCCAAAGAAGACATAAAAGAGATGTGACAAAGATACTTTAATAAGTTGTTTAATGAAAACCAAACTAAAAGCTTAAGCTTGGAAGTGACAAATGAGGAAAATACTAAAAATAGGAGATTTATTAGCAGAATTAATGTTCTTGAAGTTAAAGGCCTTAAAAAAGATGAAAGGTGGAAAATCTAAAGGAGTAGATAACATACTAATTAAAGTTTGGAAATGTTTAGGTATATGGTTAATTAATTTATTCAACATTATTATAGAAACCAAGAAAATACCCGAGGAATGGAGGAAAAACATGTACCTTTATACAAAAAAAAAAAAAATGATGATATTCAAAATTGTAATAACAATCGCAAAATTAAGATTATGAGTCATACGACCAAACTATAAGAAAGGGTAATTGAATAAAGAATAAGACTAGAAACGAGAGTTTCAAAGAATCAATTTGGTTTTATGCCGAGGAGATCAACAATAGAAGCTATTTATCTTTAAGAAGATTAATGGAAAAGTTCATGGAAAAGAAGGGGGACTTGCATATGGTTTTTATTGACCTAGAGAAAGCCTATAATAGAGTATGTAGGGAAGTGTTTTGGTGGGTTCTAGAAAATAAGGGAGTCTGCAGTAGATATACCAAGGTCATTAAGGGGACATGTATGATAGAGTAACAACTAGCATTAGACCTATAGGAGGGGAATCCAGAGAATTTCCAATCACAATAGGTATGCATCAAAGTTCTAGTTGAGTCATTAATCATTCTGCTCTAGTAATTGATAAACTCACTAGGAATATCCAAAATGAGATCCCTTGGTGTATATTATTTGCAGATGATATTGTCTTGATTGATGAAAGTAGGAGTGGTGTGGAATCTAAGTTAGAACTTTGGAGAACTGTATTAGAGTCTAAAGGTTTTAAGATAAGTAGGAATAAAACATACTTTATGAAATGTAATTTTAGTAACAAAAGGAGGAGTATTAGAGAGAAGATTAAACTAGATAATCAAAAAACTAATAGCACTCATAGATTTCAATATCTTGAATTTATTATGCAAATGGAAAATTGAAAAGGATGTAATGGATACAGTTAAAGCAAGTTAGGTAAAATGAAGGAGTGTGTTAGAAGTGTTTTGTGATTGTAAAATACCCTTCAAATTAAAAGAAAGTTCTATAAGACGGCTATAAGGCTAGTCATGCTTTATGGATCATCATGTTAGACAACTAGGAAATAACAAGTACAAAAAGTGAAAGTTGTCGAAATGCGAATGTTAAGGTGTATGAGTGATATAATATAAAGATAAATTAAGGAACGAACAGATACACAATAAATAGCATAGAATCGGTTGAAGACAAGATAACAGAGAGACAACTTAGGTGGTTTGGGCATTTGGAACGCAAGCCTAGTAGTGCACCTGTGAGGAGAAGTGAGTTAATTATTGTTTCTGGTAGTAAAATGGGTAGAGTAAGACCTAAAATAACCTGAAATGAGATAGTGAAGAATTTAATAGCTTTTAAGTTTGAGGAAATTGCTCCTAATGGGTAAATTGGAAAAAAAAGGATTCATGTAGCTAACCTTACCTAGTGGGACTTAAGAGTTGTTATTGTTGTTGATGATCATGATGTCGTTATTGTTGTAACAAATTTGAATATAGAACGTCCTCAGCGTCTATAATAGAATTGATTGGATGGAGCTAAAACTAAATTGAGCATTTTGATTTTATCAGAGTTGCTCTCTTCTTTTTCCAACTCAATTCACCCAAATATCCATCCAAATTTGTCTAATCAAAAAAGGATCTCAATTTGAATTTTGGAGAGAAAAGTCCGAGCATTGAGCAAGATTGTAACATCCACTTTTAATACAGCTGTTACTCCCTGCTTGTGGCCACGTATGAAAGCAATTACAGCAGCTCTTTACCTAGCACAAACATACTACCTCTGATTCTGCTACCCATCCCCCTTCTGTGCTTTTGCAAGAAGTCCCTTCTAAAAAGTATCTCAGCCTAGATACCACATTACCACTAAGTACTTTCTGTTGCAGGAATGGGTAGCAAACACAGCTTTAAACATTTTCTACTGGTTTATACATGTGTGCACATGCACACATAATAACAGTTAACAGCTAATGTTGTAGCACCCACTTCAGTAAACTCATGCAATTCATAAACATTCAAGGGAGGCATAAATCAGCTTGTAGCATTAAATATTTGTAACAATCACAAATTGAAATCAAGGGCGAGATAGGAATTTTAACCAAATGATATGGACAGAACTATTTCTAACATTGTCAATGAGTCCTAGATTAATCCTTGTGTTATTAGACCACTTAAAATAATCAATTACCACCTTGACCCCAAATTTTAGCATACATGGTCTTTTGGTGTAATTGAATGGGTGAAAAGAAGAGCAAGACAGCAGTGGGTGGTCAATGCGAGGTCCGAGATGATTTTAAACAGCACTGAATTTTCATGTTGTTAAGAGTATTCTGTAAATTGGAAGACCTAAGCATAATGACAGTCTCTCCCTCTGTTTATAATATATATCAAAGTACATAACAATGAGCATAATACCTTTACTAATTCACACACTAACTCACACTTACAAACATAGTAATAACACATAACAATAATGCTAAATCACTAAAGTAAGCAGTAACACTTCAAGAACGTACTAACTCACACTTACAAACATAGTAATAACACATAACAATAATGCTAAATCGCTAAAGCAGTAAGACTCCCCTTGAAGATGGGACATAGATATCATATGCTCCTAGCTTGTTACAAATGAGTTTGACACGATCATTACCAACTCTTGAGTGAATAAATCAGGAAGCTGGAATACAGACTTTAGCTGAGTGGTTGTAATGCGCTTTTGTACAAGTTTCCCTTCAACAAAATGACAATTAACTTCAATGTGCTTCATCCGCTTATGGAAGAATGGGTTGGAGGTAATATGAATAGCAACTTGGTTATCATATATCAACTCCATAGGCGGAGAATGTATAAAACCAAGTTCTTCCAGTTCCAACATGTTCTTTAGCCAAACAAGATCACATGTAGTGTGGGTCATGGCCCAATACTCCGACTCAATACTCTATTTGGCCACCACAATTCATTTCCTACTCTTCCTAGTTACAGACATGGTATTAATTTTCAAAAAGTTGTCGCACTTTCTGCTTTCCATCACCCAAGAAATAGAAGCAGCAGTGGATTTCTGTCTAAAACATAATTTCTTTCAAAATTTCAACGAATCATCTTAAATTTATCAAAATCGCAAAATTTTAGCGAAATTTTAACAGTAAAATCATATTTCCTAGGATAGATGCAAAGAAAATTTTCTCTTTTAATTTTTTTATTGAAAAAAAAGATTATTGTAAACACTTTTGAAATTATATGAAAAATTAAAATTATAACATTTTATTTAACCACTCATGTCTAAATTATCTTTATTTGTATAACAAATAATATTTAATTGATTTATGAATTTCATTTGCATTAATCAAATATGTTTAATACACAAGTTATGTTACAAACTTACAACTATTGCACCTCACACACAATACTGATATATTTAATTTATAATATATTAGTCATAAACTTACATTATTGTATTTATCAACCATTTCTAAAGTTTCATGAAAGAATTTCATTCTTTACTTCTAATTTCCATGGTTTTTTCAAATTGAAATCAAATCGAAATTTCCATCAAAACTTCATAGTTTTGGAGCTTTGAAATTTTAGTGGAAGTCAAAATTTAAGACCATGGTTACAGAGCTGATAGATTACTTCCAATGTTCAAAACAATAATATGAAGGTGACAATAAATCATAGAATTAACATAGATTACTTACAATGTTCGAAACAAAATTAGAGATTGGATATTGGGTATAGAAATGCATTTATCTTTCCAAATAGCAATAGGAAGATCAACATCTTGAGAAATAGGATCAACATGCAAGGAAACCAAAGGCATAGAAGTAGAAGTTGGAAAGGCTCTCCTTCCTTCGGTCGATGTCATGCATAAACCTGTAAATCAAGATCATCCAAGTGATGAAGACTCAAATTGGATGAAGATGAAAGAAGATTGAGCAGAGATAGCAAGTTAAGATAATGGAAGGATAGGCAGAGGAAGAGACCCATTGAGGTTAACAAGGCTCAACAAGTTAGATAGTATGGTGTAGACTAAAAGGAAACATCATCAATGTAAATTAGGCTATGACATTGTATCCGTTTTGTATACAAGAGTAGCCCAAAAAAATGCAATTGATAGCACAAGGATCCAATTTATCTATTACCGAACTTAAGGGAAAAAAATAGCCAAATATACTGGGAAGAAGTTAAAACAAAGAAGCTTTTAGGAAGAGAACTTAATAGGGTAATTTACCACCAAGGATTAAAGTCTACATTTTGCTGATAAAAGAGCAAGTAGTGAGCATGGAATCACTCCAAAAGGCTTTGTAGACATTCAATTGATACATGGGGTACTAGTGACTTCAATAATCTATTTTTCCTCTCTGTCACTCCACTTTTTGTGTAGTGTGGGCACAAGATGATTACTGTGTTAGTCATATAAGTACTGGAATACTCCTTACCATTATCACTATGAAGTATCCTAAAAGATACATCAAACTAGATCCTTCTTTTGAGAGTAGAAGGCACAAAAGATATAAAAAAACCTAAAATGATTTTTCATTAAATAGAACCAAGTCATCTGTAGTCATCGCTAAATGTAACAAAATATTGGAAATCCCACTTTAACATACCAAGACTAGCACCCTAAAACATTTAAATGAACTAAAATGAAGGGCTTACTGTCTGTTTATTGACTCAAGAGGCAAAGGGTACATGATGGTGCTTTCCCAACTAACAAGATTCACAATCAGATTAGGCACAAAACTCAAAGTAGGAACTAATTGTTTTTTTCAGTCCAACGATAGTGGATTTGAAGTCGTGTAGCAGCAACAGTGCAAGCAATAAGGGCAAAGAGTGGCTCAAAGTAGTAGAGTCCACCTGCCTCAACATCTTGTCCCAAACGTCTTCCTCATGCTCCGATCCTCAATAACGACAACATTAGGAAAGAAGGCTATAAAACAATTTAGCAACCTCATAATATTCCTAACAAACATGAGATTTAATGGAGATTAATAAATATACAAAATGGACAAAAGAGATATTGATGGGGTAGGATTTATTGTTTCTTATCCCCTAAACTATAGTAGTGACCCATCAATGGTTAAATTGAGTTAGGTTTTCATAATAACAGAGGACAAAAAAAAAAGTTGGTTACACGTGTCATATGGTCAGTGGTGACAAAATCGATGACTCAAGAACTAGTGGGAAAGATACTAGATGACATGCATGTTATAGGGTGCAAGCAAAAGATGCAATGTGAGGAAATGCTTGCTGGGGTACCTGAACTGTAGGAACCTCAAAAACTCCACTTCTAAGACAATCATAGTACGTTGTTTACCAATGGCTGAACAAGTGACTAATGAGGGAAACATACTTCTAAGATTTATGAACTCCATCCTAACAAATGCAGTCTCAGCCACGAGAGCAAATAAAAAACACAATGAAAAAGATGCTTTAGGATTCGTCGACTCCACCCCAACATACACAACCTCAACCATCAAAGCAAATCACAAGCACACAATGAACAAGTCAACAACCGAAAAGATCATAAACACAGCAGCATAACACTGTTTCAAGTCCAATGAACTAATGCACACTGAAACAGCCTCCAGCAGTATCACACAAATCATTCCCAAAGTGTCACAAACAAACAACTAAAGGGTGAGATCTTTGGGCAAGAATCCTTCACCAAAAACTCAAAAGTGTGGTTTATACAGGGATTGCAACAATATTAGGATCAATTCAGGCAAAATACATGGCTGTATGAAGCTTCACATGCCAAAGCATAGGGTTGGCACCACTAGCCTTCAACCGGCAGGTGAGGGAAGTGAAGGAAGCTCCGGCAATAGGATTTCTGGGGTTGGCAGATTGGCAGTGTCTGTGGGTGTCTATGGTGTTGATTTTGCAAGATCTAAAGGGCTATTGGTGTTCCTGAACTGTCATCCAGGGAATTTCCTGTCACTGTTGTGTCTTTCGGCAGCTGCTGGTGTTTTTCAAGCCTATGGTAGTGCTAGTAATTCTCCTATAATGGTATACATGCAGAGGATTTAGGGATTTACGCTTAGTTTGACTACAGAATTTAGGGTTTAGATCTCAAGACCATGCTCTGATACCATGTTAAGAATTTTGTGTAAATTGGAACACCTAATCACAATCATAGGTCTCTCCCTCAATTTATAATATATGCCAAGTACATATCAATGATCATATGACCTTACTAGTGTATTAACTAACGCATACTAACAAAGAAATAATGCACAGAAATAATACTCAATAACTAAACTGACTAGTAACACATGTTAATCAATTCTTTATGAAACTAGATGGTTGCACATTTGAAACAAGTACCAATTTGATCCTATTTGCGTTCAAAATGAAATAGATGTGACTTTTCAAAAAAATAATAGGAATTTTATTAATGAGTTATTGGCTGCAATTTGTCCATTTCACAAGTACATATATAAGCTTGGGCTAATAATCAATTGGCTTAAGTTGAAACTTGAAACATTACCAAGAACTCTGATTCTAGTCTGTGGAACAGGAGTGGGGTCATGGTACAACACATGCTCTAAAATGTGGAATGTTAGGGGTATACAAAGATATATTGGTGAAAAATGTGCAATGGCACTTGTACATTCAGTAGAGGGATGTTGTTCATAAACCAAAAGAGAAGATCTTTAGTGAAATAGATTAACAACTGAAAATAGCATTAAAATTCAATAATTCCACTTTTAACTGATTAAAAAAAATGTTTTATGAAAAATATCAAGTTAAAGCTTTTGAGCCTTTGTTTCTTCAATAGTCTACTCTTCCAAATCTATTTTTTTAGGATTTGATGAGAACCAATGTCCTTTCTCTTCATCATACCATCTGCAAAGTTAAAGTTCCCTCTAAGGCAATAGTTTTTTATATTGTTTGCTGTTCTTAATAGAGTTAACAGCGACAGTAAGCGGCCATTTAAGTCGTTATTTCCCGATGTTTGTACCTTGTGTCTGGATAGCTAAGAATCTGCATCTCACCTTACTTTGAATTACCTGTTTTCTTCGAGGCATTGGAATAAGTTATTTGGCTTATTTAGGGAGAACTAGGTCTGTCAGAACTCAGCGGTCAGTTGAGGTGTTGTTGAATATTTCATCTACAGGCTTTGGGAAGGGGGGAGATGAATCAGTTTTGGAGACTGGTGGGATCTTTGCAGTCTTATGGGGAATTGGATGGAAAAGAATGCTAAGATGTTTTCAGTGAAGAAGACCACTTGCCCTTTGCTTTGGGAAAGGATTCAGTACTCGGATTCTCTCTGATCCTTAACCAATAGGCAGTTGCAAAGGAGTGTCCTCAGATGTTCAGCAAGATTGGATGACTTATTTATTGATAGTAGTTCCTTTTTTCTTTTTTCTCAATTTTTTTTTTTATAAAGGAGGATATTTTCTCTCCTTTTTTGTAAATTATTTTCAAGAAATCTCTTCTTTTTCTATTAATTAGGGAAAAAAAAACCTCCCAATCCTTGAATTTAGCATTTCAGAACAAAAATGTACCACAGAATGTGCATACCAGCTCACAGTTCGCTCGGGTATTAGTATTTTTTGGTAACTACCCACAGCTGTTGGAATCTTACGATCTGTGATTCGATTCATATGATTCGAATCATACCAGCAAATCTAAAAACAACTGAATCATTCCCGAATCTATTGATTCACCCCATGAATCTAATGAATCGATCTAAATCTATCAATTTTCCCAAGATTCTGGACCCATCCTATCGTGGCAAATCCAACTAGTTTAGAACCCCAAAAACAACACTTTTTTTTTTTTTTTGGCTTTAATTTTTACACAATTAACTTCCATTCCTTGTCTACGCCAGTTTTCTGCTAAAAAAGAGAAGAAAATAGAACTTTAGGTCTTATTTTGCCTTCATAAAACTATTCTTCACTCTTGGACTCAGTTAAAGTGGTACTCATGTTTCATTGTGCTTTTAAGATTCAAAAGTTGGTTTTTAGTAGTTTGTTTAATTATTATCATTTTTTAAGTTAATTTTTTCCTTTTCTAATTTGAGATAGAATATGCATGAACCATTTTTTTTTAATTGTTGATAAAAACCAAAAGTTAGTTTTTTACTAATTTTTCTTGATTCCTTCCCTTAAACAGCGTAAAGATCATTTTTTTATCAATATTTCCTGACTCATTCCCTTACTTTTCATTTGTTTAGGGAAAGCATACACATGAAATACGATTTTTTTATTGTCAAAAACTCAAAATTTAAATGTATTTTACTATTTTGCTCATTGTTCATATATCAATATATGCATGTCATTTAGATTTGTTTTTTCAGTTACAGTTTTTAGAGCAAGCCTTGGATCAATGGTAAGATTGCTGCTTCATGATTGGTTGGACATGGATTTGAGTCCAAGGAAACAGCCTCTCTGCATTAAAGCAGGTGTAAGGCTGTGTACACTGTGACTATCCTCCACCTACCTTTGCAAAGAGGGGAGCCTTGTGGCTAAGGGGTGTACAAAAATTACCGAAAAACCGAAAACCGGACCGAAACCGAACCGAACCGAACCGAAACCATAAATGGTTTGGTTTTCGGTTTCCAAAAATAAAAATGTTCAGTTTTGGTTTCGGTTTTATGTTGAAACCAAACCGAAAAAACCGAAAAACCGATTTATATATATATATATATATATATGGTTAGTAAAAATATAGCATGCAATATAGCCATATAACCATTATAAAAAATAAAAATGCTCAATAAATTTTTAAGAACTTTATGAAAAATAAAGGTTATTTTTGTTAAAAGTGCCCAGATTTTATTTTCTTAAAATTATGAGTCCCTATAAAAAATTAAAATGCTCAATAAATTTTCAACAACTTCATGAAAAATAAAGGTTATTTTTTTTGTAAAAAAAAACCAGTTTGAAACCAAAAAACTGCAACCGAACCGCCACATTTTCGGTTTTCAATTAAAGCATAATTTCGGTTCGATTTCGGTTTTGGTTCGGAAATCCCAAAACCAAAAATTTCGGTTTGGTTTTTGGTTCTGGCCAAAACCGAACCGCACCGAACGGTGTACAGTCCTACTTGTGGCCCGAGGATGCATTTTAGTTACAAATTTTGGTTTCGGTTTTTCATTCTTTTAGAAGTCAGTCTTCAGTTTCTATTTCGATTGTACAAGTAAACCAAACCAAAAAAATGATTTATGTTTCTTTATTTATATCTTAAATATTATGTTTATTCTCTTTGTTAATTATTTTAAATTTTAAATAATTTCTGATGTATAAATAATAATATATTAAGGTCAAATACAAATTAAAATTATATTCAACCTTCAATTAAGAGGATGGAGGCATTTTATAGAAAAGGAAGAGAACCCACCTGCTTATTTCCAAGACAAAGTCGGACAAAGGAAAGGCCATTCTATCTCTTTCTTAGTAAATCTCAGCAAACAGCACTGCCTTCCCCCTTGCCAGCACAGCCCTCTCTTGTGAGTTGTTCTTGTGTTCCACATTGACTCCAATGAAGGGGGGAAGTCCTCTCCCTTTTATAAAATCCCAACCCACAGCAGTTCATCAAGCCTGCGGGCTGCAGCCAACTATGATTGACTAGAGTGGCCTACTTTTGGGGTTTTGTTGGCTTCTATGCATTGAGTTTCTCTCACATTTATGGGTGATGGGGACTCAAAAGACATTGGAGTTAATAAAAAAGTTTAAAACCTGTTCTAAACCAAACCAAACTGATAAACTGGACAAAAATACACCATATAGAGCTGATTACACCCCTAGCTAGACAACAGGATGGTGTCGGGGGCTGCAAAAGGATGTGTAAGATGAGTTTAACACCTTAAGAAATAATAATTTTGTGCTATTAATATTGTGGACTGGGGCCTTTAGTGTTGATGCCCAGCTAATAAAGAGAAGCTAGCCCAAACCACTGGGAGTTGAGCTATTTTAGTACTCATCACTAGACTAAAGAAGAGAAATATTTCAAATAGTGTCCTTTCCCTGGACGAACCATGCAAGGGTTTTGTTGTGATTCTAATGGACAGTCTACCATTTTCTCCAGTCTCCTCTCTATTCCTTGTGCAGGAAAACCCAAAATGGGCTACAAATAGAAATGGCTGTAATACAAGGACATAATAGCTTACAAAAGAAATGTATTTTCATCATAAAGCAAATGACAATGCAAAAGTTTTTATTAGTCCATGACTCCAAAACATGGATTAGATAAATGACTATGCCCAAGTTTCACCATGGAATGTCCAATCCCATCCTATTCCATGTGCTCCAAGTTGGCAGTTGAATAAAATAAGACAAATTTTTGCGTAAGTGACCTTTTCATAAATCATTACATTCATTACTCACCCTATTCTACATTGTGAACCATACATAGCCTAAATTGAGGATTTGAGTTGGAGAGATCGAGATGGATGCATCAACAAAACCAATGAAGAATAACCATCATCAAGGTCCATTAGTTTTCTACAAGCAATAAGCACAAAATCCAAAGGTTCCAAGACACCGAGAAAAGGTACTGTAAATTTTAATATCTTGGGCTTGTTTTATTTGATTCAAGCATAATTTGCAATTGAAATTCTCTTACAAAGATTTTCTGGATGAGCGTTCATCCAGAATTTTTTACATCAATTATAGTAGATGATTCCATAGGGTTTGCTAATTTTTCTCTTGGGAAATTCTGTGCTCCGGAACCAGTTAAGCTGAGCTTCTAATGATTTTTATGCAGGTCCACTGCACTAAAGAAACCATGTAGACACTGCATTATAATATTTTAATGGAATTTTTCCAAGGGAGTCGAGATAATTCAGACAAATCTTTCGAAGAAGTACAGCCAGTACAGCCAAGGGAAAGGTTGACGAATTTATTTGTTTGATAGTCTTTGAATGCTGATTGGAATTCTGAATTATGTTCCACAAGTTTAAAATCAAGTTTGCATGGATTTTGAGTTTTGACATTCTAAACAGAAGTAGTATGAATAATATCCAGACTTGTTTGGATACCTTTGGATGATTTTTCCATGTCATTAAATTGTTGTTTGCTATCGTTTCTGTTTCCTGTTTTCTATTTTTGTTTCTCTACAGTGAAGAAACAATTTATCAAAACACGTTTCTTTGAGTTGACAGTTTTCTATTTCTATTGTCGGTTTTCAGCTGTTTGCAGAAAAACTGAAAACCAGATTTTATGGCTTTCAGCTATTTTGGCAACTTGTCAGAATATTTTAATATCTAGAATTAACTTTTTTGGATTAAATCATTCACTTTGTGCGTACTTGTTAATTTAAATTTTAAAAAAATGATCGTATGAATTTAAAATACAATTAAATGCCCATAAAATTTCAAAAAATATTAAAAATAATAATTTATTTATTAAATTTTTTATTATTTTCAATTGTCATGTACAATTATATTGTTATAGTAAATTGAATTTTGAAATATAATAATTAAGTAAAATAATTCTAATAATTTTAATCTTTTTTATAGTATTTTTAATTTTAATTATTTTATATTTTTATTATTTTAATCATAGTTTTTTAATTGTTATTTGATTCAAGGGCAAATGAGCATTCGTTTGATCAAGTTTTTACATTGTATTAGCTTTAGAAATGTTAACCAAACTAGTTGTTGTTTTTGGTTTCTAGTTTTCCTTTTCATAATTTTTTGAGAGTGATACCAAACAGCTCCTTAGGTGGTCAAGTTTTTCACAAGTTCAAGAAATATGTAAATTACCAACTTAATAGTTTGTCTAATTAACCAATTCATACTTCAGTCTAATCAATCAGTCTTCTTGCATGATTGTAGCATTGTGCTTCAGAACATCGTCTTTGATGATTGCTCCATATCAATTGTACATTTAAAGGGATATGTACTCATGGTTGGAATTGAGCTCAGCTGTGCTTCTAAAAGCGACTTCTTCCTTCCTTATCTTACAAACAATACTTATTTTAAACATCTTTTGATAAATTACAAATTTTACGCTCGGTACTGGTTCAGTATTGTGTTTGCAGTTGGCAGTTGCTTTTGCAATTCGCAATTACTGCTGGTGTAGTCATTGGAGATTATGGTTAAAAAAAGCTACAGTTTGGAATTTTTCCAACAATTGATTTTTGGCAAGCACAGCAAAGGTAAAACCAATACTGAACACTTAGGGAAAAAATAATTTAATATTTGCTAAGCACTATGGATTAACAAGTGTTTAAACAGCAAAATTACTGACTGCAACATTTAAAAGCTTCTTGAAATGCTTTGATATCTATTTTGTAGTAGAAACTACAATTGCAACTGGAATCATTCTGAGAACCAAACTAAAAATCTTTGGATTACCTATGAATTCAAAAAGGATATTGGAGCTGCATAATCAGGGTTCTACTAAAAAAGTTACATAAATATTTTTGAGAAATATTGAGTTTTTTTTTTTCTTTTGATTGTCCCTTGGTTTAGAGGAACAGAACAGACAGTAATGCCTACTCAATGAGACAGACACTGATGCTTTCATTGGTGGGTGGACACCAATGCCTATTCAATGAGTGATAATACTCTGTCCTTGGGGTGGACACTGATGCTAGTCAGTGTGGGGACGCTCAAGCCTTGGTTGATGTAGCAGACACTAAGAAAGTGCAGATAACAAGAATGACTGGTGCAAAGCTGACCACAGGAGCAATATAGTTACTATGAGATTCACAGACAAGATCCCGAAATATACTTGGAAGTTGGTACACTACAAAGAGACAAGAACTGACTTTTAGATTGAAAAGATACCTTGAATTACTAACGTATTCACTACACTATTCTTTTTGTCATTGTTCATTTTCAACAAAAAACACATTTTAAAATTATTTTTCTTAAATTAGAACTCACTCGGGGCACTGAATCTTTTCTTTACTGATTAGGAACCTTCAAGACTATGATTTTTCTTGGGAGTTTAATGTCTAATTCTTGTCTTCCAGATTCTTTTATGGCTGTCACAATGGAAATTAGTTATCTTTGACATTGAAGTACAAGTTTTAAACAGAAATTCCTTTATCTCTCTCTTTTTGTCCCCCATCCCCCCCCCCCCCCCCCCTCTCCACCCCGCGGTGGGGTGGGGACTGGTGTGGTATATTATAGACTTTTTGGACATGTGACCTTCAGGTTGACTTGCAACACCCTTACTGTTAGGTCAAGGTTCCCACTCTTCAATTGCCACTAAATTGATAGCATAAAATCAATTTTAACCTGGTGTGTCCATTCCACTGCCTAACAGATTAGCCCTGGCAAAAAGATGAATGAAATCTAGGCCTTTGAGGTCATATTCAGCCTATATCTAGCCGAAAAATGACATCAGAAAGACTAACTTGGCTAGTCTATAAAATTTTATACCTTTGATGCAACTTGAATAAGTTGAGAGCACAAAAGCCAGCTTACACAGAGATCTGACACAAGATTTAATAATTTCCAGCAGATTAGCTATATTTTTCTACCCAAGATGGAATTAAGTCCAATAAAAATTTATCCACAGTATTTTATGAGACAACAAAATTGCACCTCCAAAACTGCATCTCTCACATTTCAACAGCTAAATGAGAGAGAGAGGGCGAGGGAGGGAGAGGAGGCAGTGAGGTGGCCACATTATTTCCAAGTAAATTGATGAAACAGGTTTTAATGTACCTTTGCAAATGTATACTGGCCAAGGACCTTCTCTTCAAGCCCAGTGAAAGACAATACTAAATCTCGTATATCGCTATCTTCTTCATCTTTTACCCTGAAGCAGTGAGCATATGTCATGATCTACATTGGCATTCAGCAGCTAAATTAACAACACATTGAGTTGACAAGCATAAAGAACACAGCATAATGCACCATTGCGCCCGATCAGAAAGCCAAGCTCAAAGAAATGCAATAGCATGAAAAATAATATGACTACAACATTATTTTGGAGTAGCACAACAAATATATGTCAACTGATGAACTGAAGCTCTCATATCACATCAACTTAGTGAGTTAAAAGCCAATTCTGTGGACGGTATAATGAACTCATGACACTCCAATTTAGAGATTGTATTGGCACTACCAAGGGAAGCTTAGGCGCAACGGTAAGGTTGTCGCCATGTGACCTGGAGGTCACGGGTTCGAGGCGTGGAAACAGCCTCTTGCAAAAATGCAAGGTAAGGCTGCATACTATGACCCATTGTGGTCCGGCCCTTCCCTGGACCCCGCATAAGCGGGAGCTTTGTGCATTGGGCTGCCCTTTTTTTTCTTTTATTGGCACTGCAAAATCAAGCACCATAGCTTAAATACTTGGACAGTTACCATATCTCATCAAACTTGGAGCAAATAGTGCACACGCCCAAGCTGCACTTTGCATGTCTCTGTGATTCACTTATTCCCAAGTAAGTGATCAGCCTTTCCTCTTGAATAATTTTATTTTGGAAGGCCCAGGTCCCTTTTAAGGTTAAGACTTATTTTCTGCATAATCACGAAGAAGGAAAATACATCGACAGTTTTCAAAGGACACCTAATAAGGCTTTCATAACTGATATTTGCATGCTATGCAAGCAGAGTATTGAGACAGATTCCCATTTTTTTTTCCTGCAGTTCTCACTTTTTTTCCTGAACTGCTCATTTACTTAGAGATTATGGAATCATCTTATTAATATTTTTGAGGAACAATGTTGGGTTAGTCCAAGCACTGTGGAAGAGCTGTTTCTTATTAGATTTAAAGGTTTCGGCAGAAGGGAAGATGCTATAATTTTATGGGTTTGTGCTTTATTGGCCATGATGTGGTGCATTTAGTTAGAAAGGAGTTCAAGGATTTTTCAAGATAATACTCTCCGTGAGACTGCTCTGGGAGAGGGTGGTCCTCTATGCCTCTCTATGGGCGTCAGTGGTGGGTGCTTGTCCAGGAGTTCTATTGTCTCATATTCAGAATGGATGGAGATCTTTGCTTCATTGATTATGTTATGACCTCTATTGTGGTCCTTCTTATTTTTGTTTTTCTTTGATGCCAGGATTTCTGGTCCTCTGTTCCATATATTGTCTTGTCCTTTAATTACATTTCTTCTCTTAACAATAACAAGAAATAAAGACAATAACAACAACAGTCAGTGATGTGCTAGCATCATGAGGCACTGGTTTAAGTCATATCTGTTAGATTATCACTTCCCCTAAAAGCTTAAGCTATTAGGTTGCGGGCCAACAATGTATATCGAGCTTTAATACTCCCCCCCCCCCCCCCCACATGCAGCCCAACAGCATGTGAGATAAAACAATCGATAAATAACACCCATTACGGGTAATACAATAATTTTTAAACACCATATAATAAACGCAGGCAACAATACTAGAACCCAGGACCTCCTGGTAACCAGCTTTGATACCAGGTTAGATTACCACTTCACCGAAAAGTTAGGTTGTGAGCCAACAATGTATATCAAGCTTTAACAATATCCAAGCAGATCAATAAAGCCAGAGCAAGGACAAGTTTAACTGGTCCACACACTGCATTGCAACCATAAGATACATTTGATACAGTTTCAGCATGCAAGAAGGGACAGTAGTTAACATGCATTCACAGCTTTAGTATATTTCTCCAAATGAAAGAAGGGAAAAAGAACCCATTGCGTACCTAGAATGCAGCCAGATATGTCTGTACTTCTTGTATAAATCATGAGAAAGTTCATCTTTACAATATCCAATATTACTTAATACCATCAACAATTGTTGATGTGGATCAGTAACACTTCCCAGGAAAAGATCAGATGATTTTTCTTCTGCCTCATGAGAAAATCCATTTTGCAAATGTGAATTTTCTTTGCTTGATCTGTTTTGAGCAAGCTCACCTCCAAGACGCTCTAGATGACCTGAGATTAATGTACATGGCATGAACATAGAGCGCTGAACTGAAAGACAGTCAAACACATAACACTTGGTGGCTCAATCATCATACCAGCAAAATCCAGGAAACAGTTCAAAAATGCAAGTCTGACAGATTCTTGAATTTCTTGAAGCTGCATAAATATATCTTCTGACTTTGTAACCTCACTCTTTAAACATTGAATCATCCTGGAAAGAACAAATAAACAAATTTATGATATGGTGGGTTTTTTCTTTTTTTTTTGGATGGGGGAGAGGTCCATGTTTGAACAGAAAATAGTAGATTTGAACACATAAAAGGATCTAAGGAGTGTTGGAGCTTTAAATTTTATAAGTTTGGCCCTAGATTTTTTTTTTTTTTTTTCAGAGAAAATCAATAAAAGAATCCAACACATTCTGCTCCCATCAAATTAACAATTACATTGCACTAGATACAAGACAAATAACATACTGTACATTTTACATTAAAATTATGTAAATAGTAATTCAATGAGATTCGCATGCATTTCAACAAACGAGGACCATGACAAATTCGGTCAAGGAAAAATTTAATGCCTTTTAACATGATTTATGTTATGCTACGGATCAGATTTTCAAGATCCCTTGATGACACAAGATGCACGGTTAATTATTGGGTTATAATTGAGAATAGCGTAGTAATATTTGGCAATCACTGGACAGAGATTGAACAACTTACTTGGTAGGCCAAAGTCCCCTCTAAGATTAAAGCTTTTTTATTTTTATTTTCTTGCTGGGAGCTTGTATTTTGTTAGTTGTTCTTAATAGAGTTAAAAACATAACAATATGTTATAGAGTAGGAGACCTTTTAAAGCATTATCTACTGATATTTGTTTTTTAACGTTTTGGAAGTTCAGAATCCTCGCCTGTTTCTCCATTGTTCATTTTCTTGGAGAGTCTGCAACAAATTATTTGTAGTATATGAGGAGAATTGGATCTGTCCCAAGTTGGAGGATTTGTTTACGATTTCTTCTAAAGATTTTGGAAGGAGTAGAGATGATTCTGTGCAGTGGAAGTGCAGATTTTTTTCTGTCTTGTAGGTATTTTCTCGGGGAAGAGGATGTATTGTCCCATGCTCAGGGGTATTCCACTAATTGGCATTGGGGAAGAGGATTGCCTGATGTTTGTTCTTTATGTTTTGAAAGTTCAGAATCTTCTTGTCACTTGTTTCTTCATTGTTCATTTTCTTGGACGGTTTGGAACAAATAATTTGAAGTATCTGGAGAGAGTTGAGTCCAACTGGAGTCACAGGATTTGTTCACTATTTCTTTTAAAGTTTTTTGAAGGAGTAGAGATGGTTCCGCATTGTGGAGGTTCCCTTCTTTGCGGTCTCATAGGGTATTTGGTTGGGGAAGAATGCTCATCTTTTCTTGGGAAAGAAAATGTATTATCCCATGCTGTAGGATAGGATTCACTATTTGGCATTGTTGTCGCCTTTCACAGCTGATTTTTTTAAGGGTATCATCCTTTTCTGATCTTCAGCATGATCGGTCAGCTATATTGTTTTGCTATTTTCTTGCTTCTTCTTTTTTGGTTTTTTGCTCTTCAAAAGAGGATTTCTTAAGACATTTGTTGTATTGTTCTCCTCTTTAACAAAATTTCTTCTTTGTTCTCACAAAAAAAAAAAAAAACAAAAAAAGAACTTGATGCCTTATTTCCAGGCCATAATTTGCACATTCATTTGGCTAATTAGGAGGCAGATTTCTTAACCTATAGAGTACATATTGAAATGCTTCAACATTCATTTTTTTAATTGTAAAAGAATATTTTATTAAGAAGAAGCACAACAAGGAGCATAAGTAATCCTCCTTAAAAATAAAAAACAAAATCAAAATAAATCAACACAGCACAGCCAACCATGGTCTTAAATTTCCACAAAATGAACGAAATTTCCATCAAAATTTCCACTTTCCATGACCCTCAAAATCAAAATGGCAGTCGATTTCCATATTGCATAATTTCCATCTAAATTTCAACGAATCATCCAAAATTTATCAAAATCTCGAAATTTTAGTGAAATTTTCAAAATTTTAACTATAGAATTCAAATTTGAGATTCAGATGCAAAGTGAAATTCCTCTTTTAATTTATCCTTTTTTTTTTTATTGAAACAAAAGATTATTACAAGGGCTTCTGAGATTAGATGAAAAATTAAACTTTCAACAACATTTTGTTGGAACATACATGTCCAAATTATCCTTTTTTTATAATAAATAATATTTTTAATTTATTTATAGATTTCATTTATATTAGCCTAATATGTTTAATACGCATATTGTATTATGAACATGTTTAATACACATTATATAACAAATATGTTTAATACACATATTAAATTACAACCATTGCGCCTCATACACCACATAAACGTTTTTAATTTGTAATATATTAGTCCTAGAACTTAGATCATTATGTCTATTAATCATTTCTAAATTTTTATAAAAAATTTCATGCTTTACTACTAATTTCCATCATTCTTTCAAATCGAAATTGAAATCGAAATAGAAATTTCTGTACTTGGAGCTTCGAAATTTTAGTTGAAATTGCAATTTAAGACCTTACAGCCAACCAATCATGCTGTAAATGAGAAAATGAAAACCCTTTGAAACACCCAGTTGTAAAAACCCACAAAGAGGCCAAATACTGAATCCTTTCCATAGTTTTAAATTGCGGTTGTGGGTAGCGTAACGTAACAGTAACCGGGGTAACGGGAAGCAGGAGTAGCACATGTTACATAATGGGAAGCGAGTGTAACTGCCATGAATTTTTTTGAAACACGCACAACCTTGTGCATATTAGTGTACTTACTTGTTTTCAGTTTTTAGCCCTTCTTAGAAAGAGTTTAGTGTATTTTGGATCCTTTAGTTCGAGTAACTGAATTATTTGGTAAGGGCAGCAAGTTTACATTTGTTTTAAACCACCATTGATAGAAAAATTACGTGCATGTGTGTATTTATACTTCTCATTGTTCTTATCTATGATAAATTTTTATGTGTGCTTAATTAATTAAAAGAACAAAATACATTATACACTCTATAAATCTATTAGACAAATAAGACGTACAAATAACACAAATATAAAATAGCTAGAAAAGAAAGATGGTTGAAGTTGAAAAATATAGAACATAAATATCACATTATTAATATTATCAAAATAAAATATTTTCCTAACTAGTATTTTCAAATTATTAATTAATGCATCTATTGTGGAGTATTTAAAGAAATAGTAAATTTTGTATCATTGTCATCCTCATTATAATCTTTTCCCCTTCTCACCCCATGGTATATTGAGAATGATTTATGAAAGAGAGGGAAAAAGTGAGAAGAAAAAGCAATAAATAAATTAAAATTTTTGGTGTAACAGTCCTGTAGCGGTTATGTAACGGCTGTAGCAGCCTTTACCTAACAGTTGCGGTCTGTAACAACCGCTACAACTGTGATTTTTCTTCTCATCGATTTCGCGGTGTGTAACGGTATCGGTAACCCAAAAAACCGTTACGTAACGGCATTACGTAACGGTCACGGCCTTTATTTAAAACCATGATCCTTTCCCAAAGCATAACCGAAGACATCTTCTTCCACAAAAAAAAAAAATACAAGCAGTCTGTTCCAACCAACCAAAACTGCAAAAATTGCATATCTCCAGAAGGCCGAGGCATTCCAAAACCTGAATAATGGATAGCCAACAAAACTTACATGGGCATCGAATACACCCAATTCTGTCCAAATAAACCAAAACAGTTGTTCCCTTTAGGAGCAATGCAGGAAAAGGTGAGAAGCAGAGTCTGAATTTTTGAAAACAAAGAGAACAAAGATCCACTGATAAAGCCTTAAAAGGCCTCCCACTCTGCAGCAGATTGCTAGTGTTAACTCTATTAAGAACGACCAACCAAATAAAAGCCTTAATCTTAGAGGGGAATTTAGCCTTCCAAATGGATCTATGAAGTGGGAACACTAGTCTCTCCTTTGCGAAAGGAGCCTACCATCCAACAAAACTAATAATGAGGCAAGCTCCCAAACCTCCCTTTAATTTAGAGCCCTATGAAATTGGAAATCCCAATAGAAGCCAGCCCCATTAGAAATAAAGAATAAATTGGTTTATTGTGCAAAGAGGGCAATCTAAACAAACAGGAAAAATATGAACAAAGCAAAGAATCTCTCACCCAAATGTCTTCCCAAAACAGAACACGATACTCATTTGCTTCAACATTCAATTTTTCTACCTTCCTCTGAATCTAGAGTGAGTTTTACCCTGATTTATTGCAAATTGGTTGCTAATGGGACTCCTTTCTTGAGTTATTTTACCAAGGTTGTTCATGTCTCCCCTTTTGAGAAGGAAACTCTCATCATTCTTCGTATTTCATCCTTTAATGAAACAATTGACCTACATGTTATCCTAAATAAATCAAAAAACAAACCCAAAAAACCACAAAACAAAAAGTCTTAAATAGATGCTAAAAGAACCCATATACTTGAGTTTGTGCTAATGATTTATAAGCATTAGTTTAAATTCCTAAAATCTCAATGCAACATAACTATAAATACTATATCTCCAAGTTGTTAAATGAACCAAAGATATCACTGTAAATGTTAAATAGCATTACGCAGCTACAACGTCTGTTAAAGAAACAAAAGTGTACTGAAAAAAAATATATATAGAAAGAATAACGATGCAACTCATATTTGAATTGTTCCAAATAGGAAAGAATGCCCCATTATAAGCATACTAAGATTTCCATGGGGTCGAGTTTCATGAGACTTAAAACATTCCTGTAGCTCCAAATGGAGGGCAATCACATGGTATGTACCATATATCATCTAACAAGTTCCTAAAATATGATACCTCACCAACATCTAATATTTCAACGGAAAATTCATATGGAGACCCAAGGGAGGCTAGGGTAAAGCTATCATGCATCTTGGTAGCATAGATGTAGTAGATCATTTACGTGATTGTACCTAGGTATTTTAAAAGACACTTAAAAAATTAGATGTTATGTGATAGTCATGTTTAGGCAGAGGAATTTTTAAAATGTTAGCTGTGATTTTGACTAATGCAAAGTCTTTCACCAAGAAAACACATTCATAAAAAAGTTCCAACCAGTGAAATGTGCAATCCAGATTACCAAAAGTCCTAACTGTTGAAAGAATTCAAAGTTATTTTTAGCTAATACAATGTTTTATTTTGGCAAAAAATATTTCTACTTCTATGCATGCTATTTAAATATTTGCAGTACCCTAACCAAGCTCATTTGGCATAAGAACACTCTTAATAGATACTACTACTACAACAACAACAACAACAAAAACAAATCAAGCCTTAAGTCCCACTAGGTGCGGTTGGCTACATTAATCCTTTTCTGCCAAATTACATAATCATGGGCAATTTTCTCTAGCAACTTGAGGGCTATTAAACCCTTATCACTATCTCATTCCAAGTTATTTTAAGTCTACCCCTACCCCTACTACTATTACTCCTCATTGGTGCACTATTTGGTAGAGGTTTATAAATTTAACCAAAATACAGAAAAATGGACTGAAACCGAACTGAAATATGTCCGGTTTGGTTTTTTGGTTGAAGGTTTTCAGTTTTCAAAAATAAAAAATTTTGGTCTCAGTTTCCATTTGAGGCTGAAAACCAAACTGAAAAACCGATTAAATAAATTATGCATGTTGTAATTTTATATAATATTAATGTTAAAATTATGTATTCATATTCATAAATGTTTAATCATTTTTATAATAATTTTTAATTCTACACAATCAGTAATAAAATAATTTATTCCGTTTCTGAATAAATTTTATTTTATAAATGAAAATATATGAAGCTATAAGAAATGGAGGTGGCATTTTAAAAGTGGTGAGGCTCCCCCATCCTTTCAGTTTCCAACGTGGGACAATAGTGAATTGCCCCTCTGGCTCCCACTCCACACAACCACAGCAGAAAAGGAGTGCTGCCCTGCCTGGCACCTGCAAAATGCAATTGCATGTCCAGCCTTCCTTTGTATTCCCAAATCCCACATCGGTTGGAATTGGAAAGGGGAAAACCAATTACATCCTTATTTCTCACCTATCTCATGTATTGAACTTACGAGTAGTAGAGTTGGCCAAATTAAGGCAATGGAAATTTGGGTACAGCACATCTAAATCCTTGGAACACTAAACATTTTTTTTACTATTAGTTCAAAACTTTGAAAACCAAAATAAACCGAACCAAACCAGGAAATCTGCGGTTTAGTTCTTATATTAACCGACGGTTTACAATTCAGTTTCGGTATGTATTTTTTGAAAACAGAATGGTTTGGTTCGGTTGTCGGTTTTTCCAACAACCGAACCGAATGGAACCAATTACAGCCCTACTATTTGGCCTATGTTGCATATGCCCAAACCATGGTCTTAAATTTCCACAAAACTGTCGAAATTTTGGTCAAAATTTCCGATTTCCGTCACCCTCGAAATCGAAATGGCAGTCGATTTCCGTCTTGCATAATTTCCGTCGAAATCTCAACGAATCTTCCGAAATTTATCGAAACCTCGAAATTTTAGCGAAATTTGTCGAAATTTATCGAAACCTCGAGAGTGAAGTGAAATTTCTATTTTAATTTATTTTATTGAAACAAAAGGTAATCACAAGTGCTTTTGAAATTATATGAAAAAAATAAACTTATAATAATATTTTATTTTACCATTCATGTCTAAATTATCAATATTTGTATAATAAATAATATTTAAATGATTTATGAATTTCATTTGCATTAAATGAATATGTTTAATGTACATTATCTTACAAACATGTTTGATACACGTACTATTTTACAACTTTTCCACCTCATACAAAACATAGATGTATTTAATTTGTAATATATTAGTCTTAAAACTTATATTTTTATGTTTCTTAACCATTTCTAAAGTTTCGCAAAGAATTTCATGCTTTACTACTAGTTTCCGTTATTTTTTCAAATCGACATCAAAATCGAAATTTCCGTCAAAATTTCTGTACTTTTGGAGCTTCGAAATTTGAGTCGAAATCGAAATTTAAGGCCTTGGCCCAAACCATCTAAGCTACACCTCCCTTATCTTCTACAGGTGCTATGCCTAACTTACTGCCACCACTCATCTGTCTTAGCATTTTCATTTCAGCAACTTTACTCTTTGGCAACGTTGTTTCTTAGTTGCCCAACATTCTGATCCATATAGCATAGCTAGTCTCAAAGCTGTTTTCCACACGTCAGATTTTTCTTTCTTTCTAATATTCATATCCTCATTTTCTATGTTTCTTCCCTAGATTTTCTGTGCTAGATGCTTCTTTTATAAGTACTCTTTGTCCTTGTATATCTTTAGTCTCCCTTTGAATAAAATCCTCATTTCTGACACGCAAATTTAGTTACGCAAGAAAAGGACAGATAGAAGAGGATATTTCCCAAAGAATCAGAGTCCAAAATGTATGCATGCATATGCACTCAGACAGACACACACCTACTATCATTACCATACCCTTAACCTTGCATGTATGAAAAGTTATAATCCTCAATGTGCCTAAAAGTGAGAGTACTCAAGGCTTCCATGTTTTAATTTGAGTTCAAATTTCCAAAATCAAAGACTTACAGAATCCCTTGCATGGAAATGGATGATATTCTTTTCCAGGAGTGAAAATCAAAAAGCACAATATGATAAGGCCATAATCAATTATGGCACAATGAAAGCACAACGAGCTCAAAATGAATTAGAAAATCCATCAAAATCTGATGGCTGCATTTTAGTTGAATTAGAAAATCCATAAAAACTGATGGCTGCATTTTAAAAATCGCATTATTTACTTATCATTTGAGTTGATATGGTCTAAGCTAATCTACCTCGAATACACAATCAAGTAAACTAAAGCCAGCATTCTTCTATAATTTTTAACATTTCTCTAGTATGGGGCTATTAGAGACTTACAGATTGATCTGATCCATTGCTGAAGTCATAACTGAACGGAATGCTAATGGCAAGAAAGAGATAGTGTATGGAGATTTGTTTCTTTCAAGGATAGATACTGGGACCCATGATTCATCTTTTGATATCTCCTCTGTAGATGCTCGCATCCATGAGCAAAGCCTGAGTATGTAAACCTTTGTAACCTCAGAATGAAGCATCCGCAGAGCCATAACTGGTGGATACAGAAACCAAAAAGTCAGAATAATAGGAGGAAACAAAAACACTCTTTAAAGAAATGTGGATGCCAGCTATAGAAGGAGCTGATTCTGTGGCTTCAAAAGCTTTGCATGCTTTAAAGGAGAAAAAAAAAACACTCTTAAGAGAAGTGGATACCAGCTATAGAAGGAGCTGATTCCTTTGCTTCAAAAGCTTGGCATGCTCTAGATATATCTTTAATGGCATTGCTCATGTATGGGCAAAGAATATTTGATTCTTCAAGATCGCGAAATGTATTTTGGACCTGCAGAAAAACAGTAAACTCATTTTCTCCATCCACCAAACAGAAGATATAAAGTGTATTTCTCAGACTAAAATGCAGCAGAGATAGAATCATGCTAAACATAAATTTGATATGGGAAGGCAGGTTGAACAAAATTTCTGCTTGGCATATTAAGAAGCAGGTCAAAAAACATTGTTCCACTTAATCAGAAACATGATAAATCTCAAATATAGATTGGCTTACCCAATGCTTTGTCCAAAGACACTCATCACAGAATACAATAACAAGCCTTAAGTCCCACTAGGTGGGGTCGGCTACATGAATTCTTTTCCGCCAATTCACCTGATCCAAGGTACTTTCTTCTATTAGATTAAGAGCTATTAAGTCCTTCTTCACTACCTCATTCCAAGTTATTTTAGGCCTACCCGTACCCCTATTCATCCCAAAAACCATAACTAATTTACTCCTCCACACAGGTGCTCTACTGGGTCTACGTTTCAAATGTCCAAACCATCTAAGTCGCCCCTATCTTGTTTTCAACCGGTGCTACGCCTAAATTATTCCGTATATGTTCATTTCTTACTTTATCTTTTAATGTTAAACCACTCACCCACCTTAATATACTCATCTCAGCACCTTTCATTTTTTGTGCATGTTGTTTCTTAGTTGCCCATCATTCTAAACCATAAAGCACAGCTGACCTTATATAAGTCTTATAAAACTTTCCTTTTAATTTTAAGGGTATTCTACGATTAGACAACACACCTGATGCACTCCATTATACCCAAACTGTCTTAATTCTATGTACTACATCTTGATCAATTTCCCCTTCGCCTTGCATAATAGATCCAAGAAATCAAAATCTATTAGTGCTATTTACCTCTTGATTATCCAATTTAATCTTCTCTCTGTTGCTACTACTTACATTATTGGAATTACATTTCATAAATTTTGTCTTATTCCTACTTATCCTAAATCCTTTAGACTCTAATGTGGCTCTCCAAAGTTCTAGCTTAGACTTCAGTTCGCTCCTACTATCATCAATCAACATGACATCATCTGCAAACAACATACATGATACACCAAGGTATCTCATTTTGGATATTTCTAGTAATTTCATCAATTACTAAAGTAAAAATATAAGGACTCAAAGTTGAACCTTGATGTACACCTATTGTGATTAGAAACTCTCTAGAATCCCCTCTTACAATCTTAAGACTAGTCACTACTTGACCATACAAATCCTTAAAAGACCTCTGTATAACCACAAAAGTACTTCCCTAGGTACTCTATCATAAGTTTTCTATAGGTCAATAAAAACCATATGCAAGCCCTTCTTCTTTTCCCAAAATTTTCCATTAAACTTCTTAAAAGATAACTAGCTTCTCTTGTTGATCTACTAGACAAAAAACCAAGTTGATTTTTGTCGGATTTATAGGGAATAAATTAGGAAATTCTACTTTTTTAATAAAATCTGAAATTACTATTTCAGATTTTAGTAGTTTCAGTTTCCAGTTTTCTAGCCTAGAGATATGCTGATTTTGTGGCCTTCCTCTACTATTTATCTTGTAATCGTGTCTCTAAAAATTCAATAAGAATGGTTATTCTTCTTCTCAAAAATCCTTCATGGTATCAGAGGCTCGTATAAGCAAAATTCTGACTGCTTTATTCTCTTGAGGCCTTGAGATAATTCTTTGTCATCAAGCTTCTTGAGTTTATTAAGGATCTCATTCTTTTCTAGGTGAATAATCCCAAATGTTCTTATCCACCATTTCAACTCATCTTTCAGTCCCTTCAATTTTGATGCACCCGCAAAATAGCTTTCCCCAAAAAATGAAGTGAAGATCACCATAACTCAGGGCCTGTTTAGTTGTGGAAAACATTTTCTGTTTTCCAATTTTTAGTTTTTCAAATTTTTTTTTTTTTTTAAGATCCATATTAAAAAGGTAGAAAATAAAAAGCTTGTCTAAATGTGCAGAACAATTTGTCGTTTTTTTTTTTTTTTTAATCTTATATTTTAAAATAATCACAAAAAACAACTTGTTTTCCAATTTTCCAAATTTTATGTAAGGAAATACTTGGAATCATGGATTTTGGGGCTTGAATTTGGGTTTGTGTGGATTTAGAAAAAACGTTATACATAATCCACACAAATTAAAGTCCAAGATCCGAATTCCATGCTTCCATATGCAAAATAATGAAAAGATGTTTTTCAAATTTTCTATATGAATTTGAGAAACTGAAAAACAAGGTGGCACTTTGTAATTATTTGAAAAAAAAAAATAGAAACAAAAAATAAAACTAATTTCACAAGAAATCCAAAAATGTTTATTGTTGTTCATTTATTTCATACAAATATCATAAAAAAAATTAGCTAACTTTTTTGTAAATTTTTTGGAAAACTGAAATGGAAAATGAACTGCTTTCCAAAACTAAACAGGCCCTAAACTTCGTCACCAGGACCTTCGTGTCTGAGCCACATATTTTCAAACTAGAAGGGAGTTAGCATCCATTTAATTCCTCATGTATCAAGAACAATAGGGATGTGATCTGAGATAGGCCTTGGGAAAAGATTTGACATAACCACAGAGAGTCCACCCCAATCCCAATATGAAGAGGTTAAAAATCCATCAATCTTCCAGTAGAAGGGCTCAAAAGTTGGACCATGCGAAAGAGCCACCATCGAATGGAAGACTAATAGGGTATTCACATTGATGAAATCAAGAAACTCCATGATTTTATTCTTCAAGGTTCCTACACTCCTTTCATGAGGATACAAAACCATGCAGAAGTCTCCCTAATGAGCCAAGAGGCATCCTATTTGATTTTGACCTCAAGAAGCTGATTCCACAGAAGTTGCCTCGACTGGACATAGACGCTGTTGAAAATCCACTTGAAGTTGTACTCCAAGATCCTGAAATGTCAAGTAACTGAGAATGGATTTATTGAGTGATTCAACAATTCCCCAATGTCATCTTCCCATAAAACAAGATGAACCCTCCCATGTTTCCAGCAGCTCAGCCCATGCTTATGCCTCCATAGGCTGCTGATCATAAGCCTATAAATAGTTTCAGTTTTAGTTTTCCGATAAGCATACTATGTCACCTCTCCAATCTCTAAGAAAAATTCACTCAATGCCCCTTTTTTCCCTAAAAATCCAAGATATCAATTTTCTCAACATACTTTCACCAAATATCCACAGCTGCAGTCAGCTTTCTCCAAATGCAAAAAATTCCTCCAATATTATCATACCCCCAGTTGTTTAAGTTCTCCCAATTAGCATCCTTTTTGTTGCAGCCATGTGGTTCTTTTAACAATAAGCCTTCCATCTCTTTGTTTTCTCTCTATTTCTTCAAAAAAAAAAAAAAAAACTCCTGGCCTTTTCTTTGAAGCCTTTGAGGGATGCACTGATAATCTTACTAACCATCATCATCTTAAAGATGACCCAATCAAAGACCTACTCTTTGAAACAGACACTGTCAATACCCATCCTTTTGAGCTCCTCAATTTATGGGGAGAGAAGACCTCCTGAGTGTCATAAAAGCATTTGTCAAAAGATGGAAATAAGACAAGGCATCCTTCTTTTTCCGGGCCCTTGAAGAGTCCAATTTAACTTGCAAGATGGTTCTCTCAGGCTGCATGAGCTGCTCCTGCACAGGTGGCAGTTCCAGGATTGAACAAGAGGGAGTCCCAAAGTAAATCGAAGCTTTCGAGGATTTTTCAGGGCTGAGAAAGGAGCAATGGAGTTGGGCAAATCCCGCCCGCCGCGCGGGGGGGGGGGGGGTGGCGGGGGTGGTTGTTGTGTGGGATGGGATGTTCTCTGTTTCCTGAACTTGAAGAGCTCAAACAAAGCCCATCCAAAGTTCGGAGAACACTTAAGAGGTTTGGGCTTTCAAGAGCCTGGCCTAGATTTTTTGAAACACTAATTGTTAGAGGACAGTCGTCTCCCTAAACCAAATCCCCACTTCACAATGCCTTCGAAGGAGCATGTGCTTTTACTCATCTTGCCCCAACAACTGATTTGAAAATTCCCTCAAGGACATATAAGTCTTCCATCAGAGTTAAGGGTTGAGGCTGTTGAAGTGGCTACAGTGGGGGCAGACTACCTCCGGCAGAGTCAATTCTTGGTATCCTCAAAGGATGGGATCATTTTCAAAGCCTCGGAAAAAGGTAAGTCTATCAAAGCTCCCTACTATGGAGCAAGACTGCAGGACTTTCTCTTGGGGCTAGGAGCCAACTCAACCGCCACGGTGGAGATCATGCACCATCCCTTCAAGTTGAAGCCTTCTGGAAAGGCAATATACCTCCAACTCCAACCCTGCGTGTTAATCATTGTTAGGGCCAAATCCATTTTTTAAAGTTGGATCCTTAAGCTTTTCTCTCTTTTCCTTTTCTTACAAAGCCAAGAAGAAGATAGAAATCCTTCAGCCCTATTCACTTGTGGGAAACAATGTTATTTTCCATTACCAATTTTCCCAATAATTACAAAAAGTCACCTTGTTTCCAGTTTTCCAAATCTGTATAGGAAATTTAGAAACATCTCGTTATTGTTTTCAAGATTTCTCATATAAATCTTTAACTGAAAAATAAGGTGGCATTTTTGAAATTATTTGGAAATCTAAAATTAGAAAAGGAGAACTGTTCTCCAGAACTAAACAGGACCTTTGCTGAAATCCTAGAACTCATTACAAGTGGTGAAGGACCAATCAATCTGTTCAACTTCAAAGAAGATAGAAATCCTTCTGGCCCTTCAGTATTCCATGATTTTGAGCAGGTCAACATATTCTCCATTAAAAGCCAATCTAAGCACTTCCTTTCAACAACCATTGTCATCTTTGCATTGCCTCACGTGAGGGGGAGAGAGAGAGAGAGAGAGAGAGAGACTTTTAAGGCTCAGAATACAGTAAATGGCATTAATTGAGGAAAACTGTCTTGTTGATAAATAATAGAACTGCTTCTGATGTGCAGCTGAGTAATTTTTCAAAAAAATATATTGATGGGAGTTTTCATATTGAGGAAATTCAGGATTATTTGAATGAAGGTTCAGATAAGAAGAAAAAAGAAGCAAATCATATTAAAGAGAAAAAGAAATGGGGCGATGTATTAGAAAAGGAGAGAGTTTGATAGTGATTTTCTCTGTGATGGTATTTTACCATAGAATGGAGTTCAATCTGGGTATGTTGCCAATTCATCTGATTTACTGGTGAAATTTCTTATTTGCTACCATCTTTGCTTGAGGGTTTGAAGGCTTTTTATGTTAAGGAGGATAGATTGGTTAAAGAGTCTCTGGTGAGCCAGCATCGTAAGGAAGGAATTTTGCCCATCCTTGGGAAGGAAGTTAGGGGGAAGAATATCAAAAACTCAACATCTGATGGATAAGATGATTGTGCCTTTTTGATCCTCGAGGAAAAGAAGTCCTGTTAAATGGTGGTAAAAGTAAGGCAAAGAAAAGCTAGCACGAATTAGCAAATTTGCAGTGTTCTGTTAACTGCAGTAGAGAGGGATTAAAGAGGGGTTTTCTTATTTAGAATGTGCTACACATTTGTATGGAAGGCATGCCTTTTGCACTTTTTTAGTTGAGGCTTATGCATTTTGGGTGTGTGATTCTCTAGTTAGATTTGGCTAAAAAATTTTAACTCCATGCTTATATAAAAGGAATGTCATAATATGAGTTGACTTATAAACTCCTGAACCTCAAATCACTCCAAAATAATTAAGAGTTGTACCTAAGATATTGAAAATAATTTCAACTTTATGTTATAGCGATCTATTGTTATGATTTACATAATGAATTCAAGTTAGCAGTTTTTGAATGGCCAACAAGTAGTTTGCAAATTATAATTGATTTTTTTTTTTTACAGTATATTTGTGATTTTATTTTTTTCTTTATTTTTCAAAGATATGAAAATTATGTACATATTTTTATCTTAAAAATAAATTTCTCAAAATGCTTACGCCCCAATCCTTGAGGCTTATGCTGCGCCTCTTAAGGGTTAAAACACCTTTGCCTTTTAAAACATTGTTATTTAAAAAAAAAACATCAAAGACAGAAGTATGTTGATGAAGTCACAGATACATTAGCTGAAAAGAAAAACTTCCAAAATCAAATTGATGCTAAAGAGGAATATCCAAGGATTGAAGAGTCTACACAATGCTCACAAAGAATGCCATGAATGAGAATGAAAAAGCAAAGGTGAATGATTCAGGCACTGCAAGGATAAGACAGCAAAACTAGACTCATAGGATATCCAAATTCTGTTTTTATACAGGGTTAGAATTGTAACAGTTAGTTACTTAACTAAAGTCTGTATGGTGTCAATTCTGCTTTCTGTTTTCTGTTTTGATTCCTGTACAGCAAAAAATAGATTATGCAAATATGTTTGGTTACATTGTCAATTTTGTGTTTCTGCTAATAATTATGATCTGTTTCCGATTTTCAGTTGTTTTGGCAACCAGAATATTTTCATATCCAAAAATGATATGGATTAAATCAATCATTTTATACATAATTCTTATTTAAATTAACATTAAAAAAAGCATAAAATGATCATAAGAATTTAAAATATAACTAAACTAAAAATATCCATAAACAACAAAAAAGGCTTAAAAAATAATAATAACTATTTAAAATACTATTTTCCAAAAGTTCATGTAAAACAAGATTGTTCTTTTAAAGTGGATTCTAAAATATAATAACTAAGAAAGATAGTTATAAATTTTTTTTTTTTTATTATAATATGCTTATTTTGTATTATTTTGTACTTTTATTATTTTAATAATATATTTTAATTGTTAATTGATTCAAGGACAAAAATGAGCATTTGTCAATCAAGTTTTTGATTTGTTTTAGTTTTAGAAATATTAACCAAACATGTTGCTGGTTTTCAGTTTTTAGTATCTGTTTCTAGTTTTAAATTTTCATTTCTGGTTTTCATTTTTGTAATTTTTGAAAATGATACCGAACGGCCGCTTATCTAGTAGGTTAGTCCTAAGTGCAATATCATGGTAGTTTTTAGTAAGTTTTATAAGGTCTATAAATAAAGGCATTTCTACTTGCAGGGATTTAGAAGAGTAGATAAAGAGTTGTATTGACTTTTGGGCTGCCCATGGTGGCACATTTTGTTTCATCTATCATCTCTCCCTCTCCATTTTTCTTGCTAATCCTACATTGTTGACCCTAAAAATAAATAAATAAATAAATAAATAAAGTAACTGGGAAAAAAAATCAGCATTGGAGAGTTCAGTCTCAACTGACCAATATCCAATAAGTGAACTGTTACAAAGCATATTCCACCAATTTTATATCAAAAACAAAAGTCAATAAGATGGTTCATTCATCATCATAACTCAGTTCTAAAATCAAGTAATGCAGAAAAACATAGTTTACCTTAACTTCATATGCAGATAAAGTACTGCGAATCATTCCAGCAACTTCATCAAGTGAATGACTGGAGTACTTTCCATCCCCAATTTTTTCATCAGGTTTATTTGCAGAAATATTGGTATTTGGTTCAGCAGAGACCTGGGAAGACTGAGACACAGGAAGATCTAGTTCAAATTCAAAGCCAGAATCAATGATAGACATAAGTAACAAAATCATAGTTTGAACAAGATAATAAAAAATAAACTAATATGAAACCAAAATAGAGACCGATTTTCTAAGGAAACAGGCTAGATCTGTAAATTCAAGTAGCACAAGCAAGCCAATGTCCTGAATGTGCCCAGGTGCAAATGAGTACCTAGACCAACATGTTACGGAAAACTCTAATTTTGTGAAGCATACATATGAATGGGTAACAATACCTTGCTCTCCAGTTTGGTTTCCTAAAACTGAACACCAAAATGTTATAGAAGCTTCAGTTTTGAACCTTAACTGTAAATCAATACAGAAGCTTCCTCAATCTAATAAATTGTTTCAACTGGTTTGAGTGATATTAACACATGAAGTAACTGAATCAACAGGCCTGTTAATACAAGTGCAATTATTATATATGCTTGCATTTGTAGCTTTTAACTAAACGAGATGAAGAATGATGTCCACCCATAGTACTGGGCACAAATAAATGCAATCATAAATTATTTTTAACTAAAGAGAATCCACAGTGCGTGCAAAAGGAGGATACTAACACTTTCAAATTTATTTTGCTAAGTCAAACTATAAATTCAAAAAACAGCTAATAATGTTTATTTAAAACAAGCAACAATTAATATTTTATATCAGCAAAGCTAAGATTCATACAGATCACCAAGGGGGTGCTGCCCATGTGCAAAACAGTGACAAGAAAAATCACCTGTAATAAAGGGTGTTAAAAACAAATAAGGAACTGTAATAGTGCCTTCATGGACAAGCTATTATGCCAACTAGTCACGATAGTACTCCAACAGTCTTTGATAATATGTAAAGATGTAGTTGGTCATTTGAATGCTCTTTTATTTCTTTAATTCCTCCCCTCCACACAATCCGAAAACAGCAAGGGGAATAAGAACCAAAGATCTCCTTCTTTCCTTACTTGAGTGAATGCCTTTCCAAAGCCCATACTTCTCCCTCCACTATTCTGGAAATAACTTGCTGCTACCAAATCAGAGTAGTGGCCAGACCTAAAAAATTTTGGTCCAAGAACAACACAAGAAAATATGCTCGAATGTCACAGCATTTTCCTTGCATGAAAAACACCTGTTGACAAGTGGCAGTCCGCATTTCTGCAGGTTGTCTTTTGAGAGAATCTTCCCAAGAGTTGCCTCCCACACAAAAAAATAAAGCCTCAAATATCCTTACAGGTTCTTAAATTCAAGGGCAAGTATTTGCATAATTGTTTATTTCATATGTGGTAAATATAGGTGGATCCATTGAAAGTGCAGATAATATTCAGTTCTGCATTAATACAGAACCACCGTCGACCTGCTACAGCCACACAACCAACAGCCATCCAGCCAGATGATTTTGCTTTCCATTATCTTTAGCACAATCATACTAGCAACGGCACTGGATAAACTCTCAATCCCATTAGAATAATTGATTCCAAATCAAATCAGTCAGAAAATAGGGGGCAGGCTGGGCAGTGACAGAGAATCCATTTCACCCTATGAACAGTGAAAGGATAAGAGCCTCATCTTTGATCCCTCTTGCCAGTGTTTTGGCATGTGGGGGTAGAGAAACACAAAAGCCTTCTAAGGAATAGCTACTTCTCTCACAACCCTCACGAATTGATGGCTTACAAGTCTTACTAGCTGGTTTAGTCAAATGTAAATGCTTGAAGCCAACACTATTCTTTATCTTTTGGGTACTCTGTCACACAACTAAAAACCTTCATTCTTTTTGTATCTATCCATCTCTTTTTCTTGTCCTAGGTGGCAGTGCCTCCATGGTTCCTTTAAATCTTTCTTTACTGGCCCCAAAAAAAAGAGAAGGGGAAAAAAAATGAACCCATTTCACAAATTTATAGTTTTATTTAATTTGTTAAAGAACCTATATTACTCATTGACTGTTCTACTGGATTTACCAACTGCAACAACGAATTTTATATTTTTATTCTTTGCATTTATAATTGCATGGTAAAAAAATGTCCACAATTTCCATGCATCATAAAGAGTTCGTTTTCTTTTTCTCCCATTGCATGGTCAATCCAACGCATGAACCAATTTTTCATCTTGAGAAGCATTATAAACCCACACAAGCAAGTGTTTTTTTTAAAAAACACACCCATACGCACACAGCCACAAACAGAAAAAGACAGGCGTACACGCATGCAGAGAGATTGAGACCATATTGAAGATATGAGAATGGCTTTCCTACAGTACCATGTCTATGAATATTGAAAAGATATTCAAAAGCGCAAAGAAGCAAGCATAAGTAACCAAAATTTATGAGCATTATAAAGGATTTTATCCATGTGCAATAATTCCAACCTATCTTTAGAATATGCCTAATGTTCACTATAGCATAAAATTTAGATTAGACAAATTGTTTAAAGTACCTTGGCAAATTTCCCACTGAAAACAGACAACGCTACTTTCCAGAAGGCTGGTATGTGATGGATAATAACAGAAGTCAACCTCCGGATATACCTTCCCCGAAGAGCATCAACATCTTCACCAGTCAAGTCTACTGGCTGTGAATCTACCAGCAGATGGGAGTTCCCAAGTGTAGAATAGTCAGCATCTGACTGCCAAGGTAACACATAAGAACAAGGGTTCAATGCATTATTAATTACTAATCTATCAATCAGATCTCACAGTAAAAAATGATCCTTCTTAATTGTAGGACTTACAGATTGACTTGAATCTTGTTGAATTTGCCTCCACTTTGCATCAGACAAGGCTTTTTCATGTATTTCATTATGCAAGGTTTCCATCCTTGCCTCATGATCCAAGGTGCATTTTTCGAGCAAACCTCGGATTCTGTGATTCTGTCAAAGAGACAAGCCTGATGAACTCAACAATTTGAATTTTGTGGCAAGTGACAACAAGGTGACTTCCATTAGTGGTTAACGTTGATTGGATAAAAATAAAATCATAAAGCCTTTCTCCAATTTTGGTAGGAAAGCAAAAAATGTGAGGTTTTATGATGGTTACAAAAGTCAAAGGGTGATGATGCTCAGAATGAAGGAAAAAGTTAACAATAGATCATGGCACAACCTCCAACAGATCTATTACCAAAGTGGCTAATATCAAAACACAACTACAGTGTGTGTGTGTATCAAATTTCTAACCTGTATATTTAAATAGTGCCACACAGGATCAGATTCAGGCTCCAGCTCCAACAACAGCCTCACGGTGTTTTCAAGCTACATGAAGCATAAGAATTTTAATTAGTATGTACAAGTAATTCCCAAATATGCAGTCAAAGAAAGCTGCTCATGAATATTGATGGTCGCATAAGAACACTAGACATTAAAGATTTTTTTTTTTTTGGGGGGGGGGGGGGGTGTGGGTGGGTGTGGTGAGGAGAAAGACAAATGAATTAGATATTGGGAACAAGTGTTGCCTACAAGACTGACTAGGTATCACCTCGCTTGCTAACAAACTCGCAACAAAGAATCAAGTACTAGGTGGTGGTGATAACTAGATGACAATTAGTCAACAACCAGTGAAAAAAATGACAATTTCTTTTTTCTTAATTTTTTGGGATAAAAAAAGAAGCTTTATAAGGCAAGAAAAGAGGAACAATTAAAATTAAGGAGGAACAAGAAATCGTCAAACAAAAGAAGAGAAAAAATAAAAGCAATGCCACTCAGTCTCGGTTAAACATTTGGAAAACAGCAGCCCTTAAAACAGCCAGCACCATAAGCCTGAAATGAAGCCTTTACAAGAAGTATTCTAGCATTCATTTCCATCCAAATTCCCCACAAAATAGCACAGAGATCACATCTCTACAGCTTCCCAACATCCTTACCCTTCCCAAAACCAACAAAAGAAATACTCAAAAGCTCACTTCTCCACAAAAGTCCTGAAAAATGACATATTTCTAAAGTTATTTCCTTGACATGTTATTTGTTCTAGAGACCTTTAAACACTCTATTCAAGCACATCCTTACCAAGAAAATGTAAACTGAGGACAGTTCTATCAGACAACTCATATCATCTGAACTATCGATTCCACAAGGCACTGCATTTGAAGATTTGAATGACTAATGTAATAATAAACCAAGCTAGACTTGTAAATTAGTCATCGAGATTTGTTGGTGAGACCCTTCTTTTGGTAAACTAAGTGATGAGGCCCATAAACAAGAACATCAAAACAATGCAATGCGTTATATAAACGTGTCCACATGCACAAATGTACATATGTTCCATTTTAAAACACCATAACCATTTGTTCCTTGTAATGGTATAAAACCCATGATCTAATGTCATGCAAGCCCTTAATTATAATGGACATATTTAATGTCTGCCACATATATTTTCACATAAAGCAATTCTTATGGAATTTTGTTATAGAACTACGTTCATATGTCTATAAAAGAAAAATATATAAGAAACATTTTTTGCCTAAGTTGTGTAGCCAGGAAAGCACACAACCCCATGTAGCACCAGGTGACTAAACAACATTGTTGGACTGTACAGCACAGTTCATATTCACTTGACAAAGAAAATGGCCAAAGGGTAAAGCATGGAGACTCCATGATGCAAGGAAAAATACAGAAGTACTAAAATATAATGTGATAAATACAATTTAGTGCTCATAAAACTTAAATGTCACCAAGTTTGGTGACTCCTTTTTGGAGGGCCTGGATGGCAATACAGAAAACAATGCTTTAAGGAAAAAAAAAATTTTTTTATACAAATAAATAAATCATATATTTTTTGTTTGGTTAGTACTCTATCAAACGTTGCTTTTCCTGAGTCTATCTTTGAGGTCTTATCCCATTCTAGATGGAGGATTTCAATGCTTGAAGAGAAATGTGCATTACAGGATAATGACGCTTGGGTAATGGTACCTCCTAATAAGTATAAAGTTGGCTGTCGATGGCTGTACACGATGAAGGTCAATCCTAGTGGTTTCGTGGCTTGTTTGAAAGCCTGTCATGTTGCTAAAGGATATACTCAAGTGTACAATTTGGAATATTTTGACACATTCCCCTCGATTTCCAAAATCACCTCAGTTCATTTGTTTTCATCTGCTTAGCCACCACATCTCATTGGCCACTGCATTAATAAGATGTGAAGAATGCCTTCTTTCATGGTGATGGTTAAACGTTCATATAAATTGCTCACCCACAACCTAATAGCTTAGTCTTTTAGGTGAAGTGGTATTATAACGTAGTATCCAGGTTACGAAGAGGTCTTTGGTTTTAGTATCGTTGCCCGTGTTTATTGTGTGGTGTTTAAAAAATTATTGTACTGCCCGTCGTGTTTTATCTTCCCACGTGCTGTTGGGCTGCACATGCGGGAAGTGTTAGGCTCCATATACATTGTTGGCCACAACCTAATAGCTTAAGCTTTTAAGTGAAGTGGTATTCTAACAGTGATCTTTGATAGGAGGTCTATATGGAGCAACTACCAGGGTTTATTGCTCAGTGGAAATCAAGATTAGTGTGTCAACTCATGAAATCCTAGTATGGTATGAAGATATCTCAAGAGCATGGCTTAGTCGATTTCAATGCCATAATACTTGAATTTGGTAGATCACCCATCACTCTATAATTGTAATTGCTTGTAGTAGGATTTTTCTCATTGTGTATGAGGATGATGTTGTGATCACCAGTGATGATGATCAAGGTATCCGGAGCTTGAAGCATTTTCTAACTAATTTTCAAATCAAATATTTCGGATCATTTAAATATTTCTTGGGTATAAAGTTTCCAAATCTCCTATCATGACCGTTTTGTCATAGAGAAGGCATGTTTTGGACCTTTTAGATGACATTGGGCCATTAGGATCCAAACTTGTCACTCAAGAATCCTAACAGAAAATTAGTGCCAAATGCTGGTATTTTGTTGGCTGACCCTATACAATACCCAATATTTATTGAATATTTGAACCATCTCACAGTCACTCAACCAAATATACCTTTCACAACAAGTTTTGTGAGTCAACTTCTTGTTTCTTTGACAACAAGTCACTATGATGCAGTAATATTTATTGAAAAGTTGAACTATCTCACAGTCACTCAACCAAATACACCTTTCACAAGAAGTTTTGTGAGTCAACTTCTTGTTTCTTCGACAACAAGTTACCATGATGCAGTCAGTATCTTAAGATACCTTAAAGGCGCACCTAGGAAAGGTCTCTTAAATTAAGATCGGGGTCATATTCACATTCAAGGATATACAAATGCAGATTGGGCTAGGTCACCTTTCAACAGAAGATCCACAATCGGCACTGTGTTTTTTTTTATTATAACTTGTTTCCCGGAGTCCTTTTGCACATTAATAAATTTAAAAATCTACAAAATGTCTCACTTTCTCTCACACACACACTAACTTCTCCCCTTTCTCTCTAAGATCCTATCTCACTCTCAAATTTACAGAGATATGGAGTCTTACGCAATAAGCTATGTTGAATTGACCTTTCCAAAACAAAGGAAAATCCTTCAATTTGTGCTCAAACAAGGTCAAGGAGTTCTCTTCTTTGCTCAAGGTCGAGACTAACATGGTGCATAACATATGGGTTAGGTTTTCTAAAAAGGAAGTTTCTTGATTTAATAATGGGTTGTCAGGCCGTATGGAAAAGCGGTATTAGAATACTCATAAGGGTATCACGCAATATTGGATGTCAGTTAGGTGAATGAAGGTGGGAAAGTTAATGGAGTAAGGATTCGGATGGAAAGGAAAGAAATTTTTAGTGTTCATTCCCAGCGGTGCAAAGGGGGAGGAGTGGTGAAACTTTGCGAGCGAATTCTACAATATTGTGAAGGAATTTTGGAAGGAATATGAAGTTGTAGTTGCAGATGACTCGTCACGCCCCCGATTGTGGAGTCAAGTGATGCTAGAAGGTAAAAAGGGCGAAGGCATAGGTGTGGTAGTCAATTTTGTTAAGGAAATTAGGGTCTGGTGGTTAGTCGAGAATACCAGTGTTGTCGGTGTGGAGGTGTGATGCAATCGAAGGATCCAGGGTTTCAAAGTTAGGATCCATTGTAGACTAACCAGAATCGTTAGATTAGAATGGCAAGGAAGCTAGGGTTTCAGCAAGAGCAACAATCTTCACAGAAGCAGTTAAAGGGAGGTTCTCATCCTTTGGGTTCCATGTAGATGGGCCAAGGTGGTAGCCCAGCTTATGGTTTGGATAATAGTGATCAAGTACTTCCTTGTTGGAAACCAAAAATGAGCAGGCCCAAAATAACGTACCTAAAACCCAGAACCCGAGTACTTTGAAGGAGAACATTATACCCCTTGATAGTATATTCCATTCCAAGTCAATAGATTTCCAAGCTACGAGTTGAATTGCTCAAGTTTTGGAACAAACTCAAAATAGCAGCAGAGAATATTTGAAACAAGATTGTGGTGAGAAAAATGCAACAAGTTTTGAGAAGGGATTAGAAAATTATGTGGAAAAGAATAAAAATTAGAAGGTGCTCTGTGAGGGTGGAAGTCCAATGTTTTTTGTCTAAATTATAACAAATTTGGGGGAAATAAGATTTATGTTCACCGAAGTACGGCTTGTATGGGTGTTGAAATGAGGACGGTGTAAGATAAGAGAGAAAAATCTGGCGAGTCAGAGGCAAAGATATTAAAGAGAGATTCTAAAGGAGAGCTTAGTATAGTGGCAAATTCCCATGCAAAGAAGGAGGTTGGGTTTAGTAAAGGAAAGTAAAGAAAAGGAGGAAAAGAAATGGGGAACTTATCAAATTCAGAAAGTGATGATATTAGTGAGTTTGATAGTGGCGGGGGGCTATTTTTGGATGAGATTCGAGAAAAATATAGGTACGCTTCAAATTCTTGTGAATAGATATGGGGTTTATCTGTCCATCCACCCCCATTAGGACTTGAGAGAGTTTCTATTTTCGATAATTATGGTTTGCTTAACAATTTATAAAGAAGGGCTGGAATTTTGCCCACCCCGGTGGACGAGGTTCCTAAGGAGGATTTAAAAGCTCCAAATCTTTTTACTAACATGGCCTTAAAGTTGACTGATTTTGGAGGAAATGGATGGTGGCAAAAGTTGAAAGTTGAAGGGACAAAGGGGATTAGCAAATTTTAATCGGTAAATTGTGACGAGAAGGGGTTGAAAAGGGCTCTCATTGGTTAGCATTTTCTAATGTCATGTGAAAAGGGGTTTTCTAGTGTTTTTTGTCTTTGTTTTTTCATTTTTATTTTTGTTTGGAAGTTTTTTTTTTTTTTTTTTGTCCCTGCATATTGTATCTTCCCTTCTTTCTATCTAATATAGTTTTTTTTTATCCAAAAAAAAAAAAACACTTGTTTCCTGGAAGAGTGAAAAACAAAGCTGGTCAAGTGCTAAGTTAGAGTATCAGGCCATAGCCCACACTACATGTGAGCTAGTTTGGCTAAAGAACATGTTGGAAGAACTTGGTATACTGCATTCTCAACCTACAGAGTTAATGTATGATAAATGATAATCTATCCATATTGCCTCCAAACCAATCTTCCATGAGAAGATGAAACACATTGAAATTGATTGTCACTTTGTTTGGGAGAAACTTGTGGATAAGCTCATTACAACCACGAATGAGAAATCTAAATTCCAACTTGCAGATTTACTCAAGGCCTTAAATTTCGATTTCGACTCAAATTTGAAGCTCCAAAAGTACAGAAATTTCGACGGAAATTTCGATTTCAATTTGAAAAAATAACGGAAACTAGTAGTAAAGCATGGAATTCTTTGTGAAACTTTAGAAATGGTTAAGAAACATAAAAATATAAGTTTTAAGACTAATATATTACAATTTAAATACATCTATGTTTTGTATGAGGTGGAAAAGTTGTAAAATAATACGTGTATCAAACATGTTTGTAAGACAATGTACATTAAACATATTCAGTTAATGCAAATGAAATTCATAAATCATTTAAATATTATTTATTATACAAATATTGATAATTTAGACATGAATGGTTAAATAAAATATTACTATAAGTTTATTTTTTTCATATAATTTCAAAAGCACTTGTGATTACCTTTTGTTTCAATAAAATAAATTAAAATAGAAATTTCACTTCACTCTCGAGGTTTCGATAAATTTCGCTAAAATTTCGAGGTTTCGATAAATTTCGGATGATTCGTTGAGATTTTGACGGAAATTATGCAAGACGGAAATCGACTGCCATTTCGATTTCGAGGGTGACGGAAATCCCAAATGTCAACGAAAATTTTGACAGTTTCGTGGAAATTTAAGAACATGGATTTACTCACTAAAGCCTTGGGGTATGCTCATTGCTCGCGTTAAATCGATTTGTAACAAGCTCCAAGGATATGATATCTATGCTGCAAAGAGTATTACATGTTACTTTAGTATTATTGGCGTGTTATTGCAATGTCAGTACGCGTGAGTTATTGTATTAGTAAGGATAGTATAGTCATTGTCATGCACTTGATTTTTATATTATAAATAGAGAGATAGGCCTATCATTGTGATTAAATCCTCCAATTAGCATAATACTCTTTAACAAAAAGAATGGCACGTCTCAATTAAATCCTAAGGTTTAGTTGATGATTTTATTATTTTACTAGGAATGAAATTCATGTAGAGGAGAGGACTTTCAGTGGGCCTTTTGCATTAGATGATAAAGTAGGGTTTCTAAAAAGAAATAAAATTCTTGCCAGGATGAGATTCAGGGAAATATTCTTGTTGTGGAAAATCTCGCCCACACCCGGCTGATTGCTTCGTTATAGGCATGTGAATGTTGACTCATCCCAGCTCAAAAGGCAAACCAAGCAAGGGCGTCGATAACACCTAGAAGCTCGACTAATAAGGTAGCTAATTATGATAAGCTAAGGAGTCAAAGGCTTAATGTCATGAAAGACAATGGAGGGTTGAAATAAGGAAAAAGTTTGAAGACAAGCGAGTTTATTACAGTGAGATAATAAAAAATAAAGTTCTAGGAGAAAGTTCAAGAATTAAAATAGAGACAATTGTCTAGAGGATGATATAGGGGAGAGGGTTAGTATTTGCAAGGAAAAAAAGAATTGGGGGGATATCTTGGAACAATGATAGTGTGGGTTATAGTGATTTTCATTGTGAGCTGAAATTGCTTTTGACAATATAGGGGAATACTACGGGTATGTTCCTAATTCATCTGATATGCATGGGAATTTAACATTAGTGCTACCCATAGTTACATAAAACGCTAACACTAAGAAAACCAAATATTGGTACAAACATTCCAAAATATGATACAATTTTGTTTTGGAACGCTAAATCAAACAATCCAAAGTTTTAATCCAATATTTTTCACAAAACATATGTTTTATTAGTTAAAGAATTATTGCAATATATTTCTATTTTCAGTCATTATTAACCTATTTCACAAAAGAAAATATCTTTTGGATTTCAAAACACTTCAACATCCTCCCAAAAATATGCAAGTGAAGTAATTTTTTTTTTAATAGGAAAAGGCTGTGAAGTGAATGTTTTTCACCAATATATGTTAATGGTTATTTAGTCTTTTAGCATTATTATTATTATGTGTTAAGAGTTTTGTTAGTAATAAGAGTGAATTAGTAAGTTCCTTTTGTACTTGCATACATTATAAATAGAGGGAGGGACCTATCATTGATTTTAGGTCTCTCATTTTACCCAATTACTTAACATGGTATCAGAGCATGATTCAAATTAAACCCTACTCTCCTCAGCAGTCGCCGGAAAATACCATTCCCGCAGCTGTCCTTCCTAGATTCACCTCAATCCCATATTATTTCACAAAACCAACCATAGACCCATAAACAGACCCCGCCAACGACTCACCCCACAAAACCCCATCGTCGGAGGAGCCCCGACGTGCCCCCATTAACCAGCCAAATTCCAGCAGGGTCGACCCCACATGCTGGCATGCAAGTGAATTTCAGGCCATCTTTTTTCTTTTTTACCCTCTGCCATGCTCTGATTCCTTCACTAGACTATATTATCAAGCTGTTAGGTCAGTTTTTTGCTCAAAAATTCAACCTTTTTCCAACTATGCACTTGCGGCTTTCTGTTAATGTCTGTTCAAGGCTAGTGAAGGCTTCTTTGTGAGTTTTTTTGGAGCCATGGCAGCACTCATATGTTCAGTTGTGATGCTGTGGCAGTGCTATATCCATCGGTGAGTTGTTCACCTCGTCTGTGACTCCCAAACTAATGTTTGCGCCTCTTAATTTGCCCCACACCGCACTTAAACGCAAGCCCAAATGCCCAATTCTCGTGATCAAAACAAAAGCCTTCAATTCTTCATTTGAAAAAAAAAAAAAAAAGATTATAATTTTGCCATTGGTTATTTTTTAACAATTTGACAGTCATTAGGTAATAGAGGTTTCTACTTTTGTGGGTAATTAAATGTTTAACAATTTACCAAATTATAATTTTAAAAATAACTTCGTTTGTTATGTTACGAAATGAATTATTCATTGGATGGTAAAAAAAAAGGTATACTTGGATGGGAATGATGGATTATCCACCATATGCTACATAGTATCCGATCCAAACTGTTATCAATCCACCATTTAATTAAGTCGGATATGGATTGTAACTTCCTCATCTAATAATCCGTCTAGTCTGCTATAGATTATCCGAACCAATCCACTTTGCCAAGTCTACCGCTCGCACCAAAGACGAGGAATGAAAACTTACTAGAATCTCCTCCTATTTCCAATCTCGAGAGAAATTGCCCAGCCACAATATTTTGGGTTTTCTTCCGCAATATTTTGACCTAAAGGAGATATCTTGATTGCTGACACAACATATTGCAAGCAAGCGCAATAATTTGACATGAAACACTAGCAATTGAAGAATTATTGTACCCATCAGCACTTTGGAGCGTGGATTTATCATACTCTGAGCATACTATTAAGCCATTCCACACCATTTTCAAGATTGGGGAAAAAGTATGCAAATTCATTTTTTAAGGAAGATGTCCTATGAATGTGATTTCTAGAAATGGCATCATTCTTATGCAACTTCATATGGAACCCCATCTAAAGCCTTATAACATATCTTGGACTGATAACACTACCTTATATGTTTGTGAAAGATGTGTGGCTCCCATCCAAATGGGTGACTACTTAGACAATATTTGGTGTGATATCATACCCATGAACATTGGCCATGGACTCCTTGGTTCCCCTTGATTGGATGGTTTGGCTATGACTCAAGGATTTGAGAACACACGTCTTCCACCATAATGGAAAGAAAATCATTTTGAAGCCCGCTCAACCAATCAACCAACACAAAGAATCAGCCACAGTAACAATCTGAAGACACTACAAGCAAGGAAATGCAAGTGTCTAACGGCCTCCAAAGTCATTCAGACATTCCTATAGTTGAGTTTGTCATCATCAATATGTTCATTGATGCAAATTCTCAAGTCAATTCTATGGTATTGCCAGTGGAACGTGGTTTCTTGTCTCATTCAACTGCTAGCTTTCAAGGAGTCCGAGTTTGCTTCTTACTTCTGATCGTCCAACATTTCAAAATTCAAAGCTAAATGTCGTCTAACTAGGGGAGAGTAATGATGTAGGTACAGCATCAAGGATTTGAAGCCATGGGAGAAATTAGAAGAGATTGAAGAGAGGAAGGGGAAGGGTGGAGAGAGGAGATACGAGGGGGGGAATTCACATTCACAACTCAATCCAAATTCAACATCAAATGTCTATTACATGTCTTTCACACACTATTTATAAGAAAGCATCAAATTTCTATTACATGGCTTTCACACACTACTTATAACAAAGCCTTTCCACATGAAATTGTCAACCGAACAGCAAACAGCAAACAGCAAAGCAAAAGATTTCTTTCCTTTCTTCAGCCTGCATTTATTTCCTTCTATTTCAATTCATTATTTTGTACAGTTAGCATATATTTAGTTTACATGCATAGGGCCTGACAGAATATAGTTTACTTGTATAGGGCTAGAATCATGCTAGACCTTATATACTTTCCATGTATAGCATTCTTGTAAAGTCTATATAATATACAGAACTCAAGGCCAATTGATTCGGCCATTTACAAAATATTTGACATGGTATCAGAGCCAGCCGAATGCTAGGATTTTTTTTTTTCCCCCTTCTATTTTTGGTCTTCACAGTTTCGTGGCTGCTGGGGCTTTGTTTTCTCTTCCAGAATTTTTTCTCTGTTCTTTCGGTACTTCTGTGGCTGCGTGGCTGTCGACACAACAGGTTTCTGGGCTGTCATTTATTCCTCCAGTTTATGTCCTTGTGATTCTCAGCAAGCAGGCAACAGTTTTCTGTTGCTTTGTGTGACTTTCGGCAAGTAGGCACAGTAGGTTTCTGGTTTGCCACTTATTTCTCCAATTTCTGTTGCTGTTTGTTACTCTCGGCAAGCAGGCACAGCAAGTTTCTGGTTTGCCACTTATTTCTCCAGTTTCTGTTCCTGTTTGTGACTCTCGGCAAGCAGGCAACAGCTTTCTGTTGCTGTTTCTGGCACTTATCTTCTCGGCAGAGCAGGCTTTTGGTTCAAGATTTAATTTTTAGTGCAGTTTTATGGTTCAAGATTTAATTTTTTAGTGCAGGGAGGTTGTTATTGGTTTTAATTTGTACCTGCATTGTTTATTTTGGGCTTCAAGATTTTCTGGTGGTCTGTTTCTTTCGGCACAGTTTTTTTTTTCTTTTTTTTTTTTTTTTTTGGGTCTTCTCGATTTTCTCCATTATTTAGAATGGACTCCGCACCTGTGTGTGCCAAGTTTACGGGCAACAATTATTCTACGTGGGCTTTTCAGTTTGAACTTTTCCTGAAGGGAAAAGATCTTTGGGGTCATATTGATGACCCAAATTGTGCACCCAATCCTGATAAATCCAAGGAGTCCACAGCTTGTCCATCATGGGTTGTGCTTGATGCTCGGATTATGTCTTGGCTTCTTGGCTCGGTTAAGCCACATATTGTCCCCAACTTGCGACCTTATCGCACCGCTCAATCCATGTGGACTTATTTAAAAACAGTATATCATCAAGATACCAGTGTCCGTCGTTTTCAGTTAGAGCATGTGATTGCCATGTTTCAACATGACAATCTTTCCATCCAAGACTATTATTCGGGGTTTCTGACTCTTTGGAATGAATATTCTGATCTGGTTATTGCGGATGTTCCTGTGGCTTCTCTTCCCATTATTCAACGTCTTCACAAGACTAGTCGTCGTGATCAGTCGCTTATGAAACACTGCCCTTAGTACGAATTTGTTCACTCGTCTCTGCTAAATCGATCTCCTGTTCCTTCTCTGGATGTTTGTTTTGGTGATTTACTTCGTGAAGAACAACGGCTTAGTACTCAAGTTACTCTGGCACAATCTCATAATAGTTCCGAGTCTGTCCCTGTGGCTTATGCTACTCAATGACGAGGACCGCCTGCGCATTCTAGCACTTTGCAGTGTTTTTGCTACAAAGAATTTGGAAATATCGCTGCTAATTGTTCCAATAAATCCTACTTTTATTGCAAGAAGAAGGGTCACATTATCAAAGAATGTCGTATCCGCCCGTAGAATCGTCAGGCCTAGGCATTCCAGACTTCTGTTAGTGCACCCCCCACAGTGACAGTTGCAGCTCCTGGTTCTTCTTCAGGTGACTTCTCTGTTCCTACACCTCCTCAAGCGAATTATTGCACACCCAAAATGGTGCAACAGATGCTAATTTCGGCATTATCAACAATGGGGCTCCAAGGTAACAATTCTACTAATCTCTGGTATGTGGACTTGGGTGCCTCAAATCACATGACGAATAATCCCACTACCTTGTGTCATGTTCGGCCCAACGCTGGTCAATTCGCTATTCAAACTGCCAATGGCAATTCTTTGCCAATAGCTACTATCGGAGATGCCTCTTCTAAGTTCTAACCTCACTAATGTGTTTCTTGCTCCTCAGCTTTCCACGAATCTTATTTCTGTTGGTCAATTAGTTGATAACGATCGTGCTGTTAATTTTTCTAGTAATGGTTATATCGTGCAGGACTAGGTAACGGGGGAGCCGATCGCGAAGGGACCTAAAATGAGGCACTTGTTTCCACTACTTTTTCCTATTCCAGCACGTTCTCCAGTTTCTTCTATTAAGTCTTTTGCTTGTAATAATGTTTCAAATCTTAGTATGGTGTGGCATCATCGTTTAGGCCATCCCAATACTCAGATCATATCTCATGTATTGAACTCTGGTTTAATTGGTAATAAAGAATGTTCTTCTTTATCTCTTGAGTGTGCCTCTTGCAAACTTGATAAAAGCAAAACTCTTCCCTTCCCTTTGCATGGTAGTAGAGCTTCTCAGTGTTTTGAGCTTATCCATAGTGATGTTTGGGCACCTTCCCCGATTAGTTCACATGAAAAATTTAAATACTATGTGACTTTCATTGATGGTCATAGTAGATTTACTTGGGTCTACTTTCTTCGCTCTAAATCTGAGGTTGTTCGTACTCTCACGGAGTTTTTAGCGTATGATGACAATCAATTTTCTGCTTTTATTAAGACACTATGCACAAATTCTAGTGGTGAACATGTGTCTACTGAGTTTCAAGCATTTTTTGGCTTCTAAAAGCATTATTCATCAACGTTCATGTCTAGCTACTCCCTAACAGAATGGAGTAGCCAAACGAAAAAATCATCATCTCCTAGATGTGGTCCATACTCTCCTGCTAGAATTTTCTGTTCCATCCTTGTTTTGGGTTGAGGCTCTAAAAACTGCTACTTTATTAATCGTTTACCTTCTCAAGTCCTACTCATGGAGTCTCCCTATTTCCATTTATTTGCTAAGCAACCTAGTTACGATAACCTCCGTACCTTTGGTTGTGTATGTTTTGTTCATTTACCTCCTCATGAGCGACATAAATTATCTGGTCAATCTATTTGATGTGCATTCTTAGGATACATTGTGTCAAAAGGGATTTTACTGCCATGATCCTACATTACATCGTACACGCATTTCTAGAAATGTTATTTTCTTTGAAAATCAACATTTCTTTCATGTGTCCTCTATACCCTCCTCTCCTACTGTGATTCTCCCCTCCTTTGAAGAGCAGTTCTCAGATCCTCATCCAATCAGTTCTTGTTTTAAACCAAGTATTGTGTATACGCGGCGCCCCCGCCCACAGTCTCTTCCGATAGCTCATCCAATATCTAATCTTACCACGCTCTAGATTCAGTAAGTTGCAGCACCTCTAGAGCCTTTGGTACATCACACTTCTTGAGTGTTTATACCCCCAGACAGTTATGGGTTTCCCTCTTCAAGTTGTGGTAACTTTGTTTCAGCTCTTACTGTTGCATTGTCCAATTTAGATATTCCCACTTCCTACTCACACGCTACCAAGCATGATTGTTGGCGACTAGCTATGCAGGAAGAAATTGCCACTCTAGAGGCCAATCACACCTGAGACATTGAGCCTTGTCCTCCCACCATTGCTCCTCTAGGTTGTAAATGGGTTTATTCAGTCAAGGTCCAATCTGATGGAAGTCTGGATCGTTACAAAGATCTCCTTGTTGCACTTGGGAATAATCAAGAATATGGTGTCAATTACGAAGAGACCTTTGCTCCTATGGCTAAGATGACTATTGTTCGTACGATTCTGGCTATTGCTGCTTCTAGTGAGTGGCCACTACATCAAATGGATGTCAAGAATGCTTCTCTTCACGGGGATCTTAAAGAGTGTTTTAATATGAAGCCACCCCCGAGCTTGTTTCCCTCTCCGACTTCACATGTGTGTAAGCTTCGTTGTTCTCTTTATGGTCTCAAACAAGCTCTGAGGGCCTGGTTTGATAAATTCCGCACCACTTTATTACAATTTTCATTCAAGCAGAGCAAGTATGACACTTCATTGTTTCTTCGGAAATCATACATGGGTATTGTTGTTCTTTTGGCTTATGTTGATGATATTGTGATTATTGGTTCCGATTGTGCTTTACTTGCTCAACTTAAGACTCATCTCTCAAAGTCATTTCATATGAAAGATCTTGGGTCTCTCACATATTTTCTTGGTCTTGAGGTGAATCGTAGCCCCTCGGGTATTTCACTCAATCAACATAAGTATGCTAGTGACTTGGTGGCCACAGCTGGCCTTCAGAAGGGTCTTGTCTATCTCACCATTACTAGACTAGACATTTCTTTTGTTGTACAGCAAGTCAGCCTATTTCTTTAGACTCCTCGTCATCTTCATTTGGCTGCTGTCTATAGGATCATACGCTATGTTTAGGGCATTTCTACCCGTGGTTTATTCTTCCCTGTAGGCAATTCCACTCGCCTTGCTACTTATAACGATGTTGATTGGGCTGGTTGTGAGGATACACGTCGCTCCATCACTGGTTGGTGTGCGTTCTTAGGTGATGCATTGATCTCTTGGAAGAGTAAGAAGCAAGACAGAGATTCTAAGTCATCAACGGAATCTGAATACCAAGCGATGTCTCTTGCTTGTTCTAAAATTATTTGGCTTCGAGGCTTGCTTGCTGAGCTAGATTTTTCTGAGACCGATCCTACACCTCTACATGCGGATAATACAAGTGCTATCCAAATCACGGCCAATCCTATCTATCATGAGCGCACGAAGCATATTGAAGTCAATTGTCACTCTATCCGTGAAGAGCTAATCTTTAAGGAAATGAGAAGCTAGAGACAAAATACAAAGTTTAAATAGGTTAGAGATGGTGATTGTAATTCTAAATTTTTTTGTAGAATAGCCAATGGAAAAATGAGAAAGAATTTGATAAAGGAGATGGAGGTGGATAAGGGGTTATTATGATGGATTCTAGTAGAATTGCCTCTAAGATCACTGATTGTTATTATAATCTATATTCTGAGGAGGATGAGAGTAGACCAATGGTGGAAGGATTAGAGTAGGATCCTCTGCTTGTTGATAGAATGGCCTAGTAAGAGAGACCTTTTGAGGAAGAGGAAGTTAGGACTACAGTTTTTTGAGATGAAGAGGGATAAAGCTCTTAGGCCCGATGGTTTTAATTTAAACTTTTATCAAGATTGTTGGATGGTGGTGAAGAATGACCTAATGAAAGTTTTAAATTAATTCTATTGGAATGGAGTATTAATTCTACTTTTATTGTTTTGGTGCCAAAGAAAAGTAGGTCTATCAAGGTTTCCAACTATAGACTGATTAGCTTAGTTTCTAGTGTTTATAAAATAATCACTAAAATGCGAGCTAACAGAATAAAAGTGGTGCTCGATAAGACTATTTCTAAGGCCCAAAGTGCATTTTTGGGGGGAGAGATAAATCGTGGATGCAATCCTGATTGCAATGAAACTGTTGAGGATACTAGGAGGAGGAGAAGAATAGGCTTGTTTTTAAGTTGGACTTTGGAAAAGCTTATAATAGGGTGAGCCGAAACTTTTTGGATAAGATTTTAGTGAGGAAGGGGTTTGGAGAAAGATGGCATAGATGGATGAAAGGTTGTATGTCTAACATGAATTTTGTGGCAATAGTGAATAACAAGGCTAAATCTTGGTTTAGGGCCACGAGGGGAATTAGACAAGGAGATCCTCCATTGTTTTTTTTTTTTTTTTTGGTCAAAGGAAATAGTCCATGATCACATAAATTGACAAAAAAGGAATCAATAAGCCCACCCCACCAAGTGGGACTTAAGGCGGGGTTTTGTAGTTGCTGTTGTTTTTTTAATTTTTTATTTTTTTCATGTTAGTGACTGATGTTTTGAGCAGGTTGGTTGATAGGGCAGTGGATAGAGATTTAGTGAAAGGTCTTAAAGTGAGCAAGGAGTAGATCATGGTGTCACACCTTCAATTTGCAGATGATACTATCTTTTTACCTGGAGCAACATTGGCCTTTTTTCCTAAATATAGTGGGGCTTCTTCAATTTTAAATTTTTGAAAGAGTCTCAGGGTTTAAGATTAATATGGGAAAGAGTGGTATCGTGGCTATTAACATGCCTGCAGAGAGTGTTAGGGAATTAGCCTTAGAAGTTGGGTGTGCTGAGTTGCGATGGGCGATGTCCTATCTAGGGATTCCTTTGGGAGGCAATCCTAGAGTAGCTAGCTTTTGGGATCTGCTGGTGGAGAGAGTGTCCAAGCATTTAGATGAGTGGAAGGGAGCCCTTTTTCTTTGGTAGGGAGGATTACTCTAATTCAGGCTTGTCTTTCTAGTATTCCATTGTATTTTTTGTTTATTTTTAAAGTTCCAACGGGAGTTGCTAGTAAGATTGAGAGGATTATGTGAGATTTTCTTTGGTCAAGGGTAGGGGGTTTTAAGGATCATTTTTTGAGGTGGAAGTGGTTTGTAGGACCAAAAGGGAGGGTGGTTTGGGTCTTGGAAATTTCATGTCTAAGAATATGACTCTTTTGGCTAAATGGCTTTGGCAGTTCCCATTAGAGGTTTCTTCCTCGTGGCATAAAGTTATCCAAAGTAAATTTGAACTTGATGGGAATGGGTGGGTTCTAGATATTCTCCTCAAAGCCTGTGGAAAGGTATTTCCAAGATTTAACCTTTCTTTATTCCCTATACAAAATTAGTTATGGGTTAGGACTATAATATCCTTTTTTTGGAAAGGCCATTGGTTCGGGAATGTTGCTCTAGCCACCTTTTGTCCTTGCCTATTTTGTTCAAGGTCAACGGAAAAATGATCCTATTTCTTCCTTTAGTGCTGATTCAGGCGGTCCATTACCTTCTTGGGATTTTCATTTTAGGAGAGCCTTGAATGATAAGGAAACTATTGAATTAACTTCTTTGTTGGTTATGTTGAACAATTGTAGGGTATCTTCCAAGGATGATAGTCGATCTTGGTTGTTGGATTCCTCAAGTGTTTTTTTCTTGTAAATTTTTTTGTGATTTCTTGGTTGGTACCAATTTCTCCCTTCCACTCTACAAAGTAATATGGAAGGTCAAAATCCCCCCTAAAATCAAAGTGTCTCTTTGGTTGGTTGTGCTTAATAGGATAAATACTGATGAGTTGCCACATATATGGGGACCTATAAAGGCTCTCTCTTCTGATATAGGTATGCTTTGTTTTGATTGTTCAGAATCTATTTCTCATCTTTTCTTGCATTGCAAGTGCTAATGTCTATTTAGCCATTTAGCATTATTAGCATGTGTTAAGAGTTATGTTAGTAAGTGGGAGTTAGTAAGGGTATTTTGGTCATTGGCATAGTATTTGACATATATTATAAATAGAGGTAGAGACCTATTATCGAGGTAAGGTCTTCCATTTTCCCAATTCTTCAACATGAAATCAGAGCAAGATCCGACCTATACCCTAATTGCATGATTGCTGCTAAATCAAACCCTAAGCATCTTAATACCATGCAACCTGCTGCAGTAGAAGGGTCATCAGCATCACCAAAGTCCAGGAGCAGGTCAGCAGTTGCCAGAAAAAGCTGCAGTTGCCGGAAAAATCCTGGACGCTGCTGTCCTCTTCAACACCTCAAGAAATACCTCATATTTTGCACAACTAACCACATAGCAAGCCACAGAACCTGCCGATCTGCCAGCCCTCAAAATTTCATAAACAAAGGAGCCTTCACAAGCAGGCACATGCCAGCCAAAATCCGGCAGTGCTGACCCCACTCACCGGCGCACGATACATTTTTGAGCAGCCATTTTGCTCCGATTTCCTCCCAAATGTATTGACCACCATTATACCAAGCTGTTTGTCATCTTTATTGTCCAAAGATATTACCTTTTTTAGTTGTCCATGTGCGGCATTTCAAGAATGACTGCTTGCTAATGCCTGAAGCTGTTGGTCAATGCTTATAGAGTTCATTGAGGCCTGAAACAGTGGTATTGCTGTGTTCTTGATTTGTTTTTATCTTTCTTGTTCATTGTCACCCTGGTCATCCTTCACTGGAAAAGTTAAAATGTCTTGTTCTTAGTTTGAATTTTGTGCCTAGTCTAGATTGTGAGTATTGTCAATCAGAGAAGCACCATCGGGTCCATTTCGCTTCCCAAGTTAATAAACGGCCTGCAAGCCCTTTTATGTTAGTTCATTTTGAAGTTTAGAGTCCTAGTAGAGTTGTGTCCAAGTTGGGTTTCCAATACTTTGTAACCTTTGTGGATGAGTATTCAAGTACCTGGTTATATTTAACAAAAGATTGTTCCAAGTTATTTCATGTACTTTGTGCCTTTTGTTCTAAAATAATGACTCAATTTGGCCTGCCAATTCGAATACTTTGAAGTAATAATGCTAAAGAGTATTTCAGTGCACAATTCACTACTTATATGACTCAATTTGGTATTGTCCACCAATCATCCTATGCCCACACTCAACGAAATGGAGTTGCAAAGAGGAAAAATAGACATATTCTTGAAACCACTCGCACCTTACTTTATCAAATGCATGTACCTAAAGTGTTTTGGAGTGATGTTGTACTCATTTCTTGTTATCTAATGAACATGATGCCCTCTGTTCTTAGTGGTAAAATTCCCTACTCCATTCTTTCTCCTAATTCACCTTTATTCTCTCTCCCTCCTTATATATTTGGGTGTGTGTCTTTTGTTCATCAACTAACTCTTGGGGTGGACAAGTTGGATCATCATGCTATAAAATGTGTATTTCTAGGCTACTCAAATACTTAAAAGGGATATCGTTGTTATAGTCTTGTGTTGCATCGCTTCTTTGTTTCTGCCGATGTTACCTTCTTTGAGTCTACACCTAGCTAAACCCAATCCCTAAGTGCTTCTAAGCTCAATGAGTCTCTTCCTTTGCCTAATCTTCCAAATTCAACTTTGTTGTCCTTGCCCAACCAACCATCTAAGTCCCCATGTAGTTCGAGTCCTTCTCATCGCCTTGATCATCCTAATTTGCAGGTGTATTCACAACGGTGGCTCCAAGGAAGAGAGTCTCCTCCAACTTATACTACCACGTCTTTGGTTTTCTCGTCTAATGATTATATTCCCTATGATGTTGATCCTCTCATTATTGTTCAGAAAGTTAAATGCACATGTACTCAACATCCCATTTCCAACTATGTTTGTTATGACTTCTTATCACCCTCCTATTATTGTTTTGTTATTGCTCTATCATCTACTACCCTTCCTAAATCTATTTTGGAAGCCTTAGCCCACTCTAGGTGGAGGAATGCTATGGTTGAAGGGATGAATGCTTTACATGACAATGGCACTTGGGACTTGGTACCTCTTCCTCCAAACAAGTCTATGGTTGGTTGTCGCTAGGTTTACATTGTGAAAGTCAACCCTAATGATTATGTGGCTCATCTAAAGGACTTTTTTGTTGCTAAGGGATGTACTCAGGTGTATGGTCTAGATTATTCTGATACTTTTTCTCTAGTTTCAGAACTTACATTAGTGCATCTACTCATCTCCTTGGCTACTACTAGTCACTAGCCTCTGCATCATTTAGATGTGAAGAACGCCTTCCTGCATGTTGACCTAGAGGAGGAGGGCTATATGGAGCAGTCACATGGGTTGCTAGGGGGAAGTCAGGCTTAGTGTGTCGGCTCAAGAAGGCTCTATATGGTTTAAAACAATCTCCCAAAGCATGGTTTGGTCATTTCAATGCTTCAGTACTTGAGTTTAGACTTCGATTGTGTGTAGTGAATCATTTCGTGTTTTATCATCATATTTCATCGGGTAAGATCCTTCTTGTGGTTTATATGGATGATATTGTTATTATAGGTGATGATAAAGGCATTAAGAGTCTCAAAATTTTTCTACAGACTAAATTTCAAACCAAAGATTTGGGACTGTTAAAATACGTCTTGGGTATAGAAGTATCTAGATCTCGTATGGGAATTGTTTTGTCACAAAAAGGAAGTATGTTCTTCATCTGTTGGATAAAATTTTATTGCTGAGATATAAACTAGTTGATACACCCATGGATCCTAACAGCAAGCTAGTGTCGGATATGGGTGATTTGCAACCTAATCTTGGACAGTACCGGAGACTTATTGAAAAGTTGAATTATCTCATAGTCACTCAACCAGATATATCTTTTGCAATAAGTGTTGTGAGTCAATTTCTAGATTCTCCAAGGACAAGTCATTGGCATGCAATAATTTGCATCTTGAGATATCTCAAAGATGCATCTAGGAGAGGTCTTTTATATCATGATCAGGGTCACTTATATCCATGAATATACTGATGTAGATTGGGTTGGGTCGCCTTCCGACCGAGATCCACAATCGGGTACTATATCTTGGTTGGTGGTAATTTGGTTTCTTGGAAAAGTAAGAAACAAATTTTGGTGGTCAAGTCAAGTGTTGAATTAGAATATAGAGCTATGGTTCACACTACTTGTGAACTTGTCTGGGTGAAGAACATGTTGGACAAATTGGGTATTTTGCATTCTCAATCTATGAAGTTGATGTGTGACAATCAAGTTGCTCTTCATATTGCCTCCAACCCGGTCTTTCATGAGTGGACAAAGCACATTGAAGTTGATTGCTACTTGTTTTGGAGAGACTTGTGTAGAAGCTCACTACTACCGCTTATGCGAAGTCAAATATACAGCTTGCTGATTTGTTTACCAAAGCATTTGGGAGGAGGGGGGTGCTCGCGTTAAATTTATTTGTAACAAGCTATGAGCATATGACATTTATGCTCCAGCTTGAGGGTAAGTGTTAAGAGGTTATTTATGTCTTTTAGTATTATTTATTAAATGTGTTAGTATGTTTATTAGTGAGAGTTAGTAAGGGTATTATTATCATTAGATTGTATTCGATTTGTATATAAATAGAGAGACCTATCCTCCAGTTAGGTCACTCATTTTTATCAAAATCTCAAGAAATGCAAAGTGTGCCATGATTATAGTGTCCTCCAAGACAATTTTAAGTATGTTGGCAAGAACTTAAGATAGGACTTTGGCAGGCTAGTAACCAGGCTTATCGATCTAAAGTCATTGACTCTCCTAGCTCTCTCTTTTTTTGGTAATGAGGGTGATGAAAAGCGGACTTTGCACTGATTTGACCACACCCTTGCGATGGAATTCATCAAAAAATTTAGAATATCAACCATAGTAGCCAAAAGCGCGCCTGCAGGTGCAAGGCGCATAGGGGTGACAAGGCCAGCGCCTCATCACTGGTGAGGCAAGGCTACCTTTAAAAGGCGCATAGGGGCGCATTGATGCGCTTGGCACCGTGAGTTGCGCCTTGAAAGTTTTAATGCTGTTAGCCTATTAATAAAGAAAAAAGGCCAGAACGAGCCCTAACCCTCATTTGACTCGAACCAACAGGATTCATCCGCAACTCTTCGAGCCAACACGACACCATCCGGAACCCTTCTGCTTCGCCAGCAAGAGCCCTTTGTAAGTTTGTCTTCGAGCCTTCGTACCAACAAGAGCCCTACGCGAGCTCGTCTTCCAGCCTTCGAACCAGCTGGAGCCCTTCACAAGCTCGTCTTCAAGCCTTCAAGCCAGCAGGAGCCCTTCGTGAGTTTGTCTTCGAGCCTTCGAACCAACAGGAGCCCTACGCAAGCTCGTCTTCCAGCCTTCAAACCAGCTAGAGCCCTTCGCGAGCTCACCTTCAAGCCTTTGAACTAGTAGGAGCCCTTCCTCAGTTCGTCTTCGAGCCTTCAAACCAGCAAGAGCCCTTCGTCTTCGAGGATCGAGCCTTCGTGAGTCGTCAAGCTGCTTCAATTTTCAAACTAGTAAGTAGTCTTCTTCTTCTTCACTTCTTCTTTTTTTTTCAGTTCTTCAGTCCTTCTTCTTCTTCTCCTACTTCTTCTTCTTTAGTTCTTCTTCAGTTTTGCTGCCTCCTGCCGACTGCTTCCTCTTATAATATTAAGTTGCATGAAGCCTCTAAGTTAATGTTATATAATGTGTAATTAATTATGTAGTTTAATGCAAGTTTATACTTTATAATTAATATATAACATTTTTTTACTGAATTTTGTTGTTGCTTTGTAATTTGTTTGGAAATGCAATATACAAATTATACATATTTCTAAAATATATTAATATATAAAATCTTTTACATTTCTCTGAAATATATTAATATATAACATCTTCCCTTAAAATTGAAAGAGAAGTTTTATAGGACAGCTGTAAGACCAACTATGCTATATGGATCAGCATGTTGGGCGACGAAGAAACAAAATATCCAAAAAGTAAATGAGAATGCTTAGATGGATGAGTGGTATAACATTGAAAGATAAATTAAGGACTGAACATATTCGCGGTAAGTTAAGTGTAGGGTGTAGCTCCTATAGAAGATGAGATAAAGGAGTAACGACTCAAATGGTATGGACACTTGCAACATAGGCTGCATAGTGCACCAGTGAGAGAGTGAATTAGTTAGCGTGGAGGGGCAGTAGAAGGGGTAGGGGTAGACCTAAAATAACTTGGAAGGAGATAGTGAGTAAGGATTTAATATCCCTGAATCTATCAAAAGAAATGGTACATGGTCGCATAAATTGGCAGAAAATGATTCATATAGCCAACACCACCTAGTGGGACTAAGGCTTGGTTTTTTTGTTTTTGTTGTATCTTTTACTGAATTTAGCTATTGTTTTATTGTACTCTTTTCTTTTGATATTGAAGATGCTTTTGGGCCTTCAGCCTAGCAATTTTATTTTATTTCATTTCAAATTTGACGCTTGAAATCTTGCATGCCTAATTACTTATGTTGAACTATGTTTGTTTCACTTGGAACTTGGTTGTCATAATTACTATTGAATATTTTGGAATTTTAAATTCTAATATTACTATTGATGTGTTTTTATATCAATTACCCACCAAATAGGCATTGTACACAATTTTAATAATTGTGTGCCTCACCTTCGTGAGGCGTGCGCCTTCACCTCACGCCTCGGCTCCAAGTACCCTATGCGCCTCAGTGTGCCTTGTGCCTTCGACTACTATGATATCAACTTCCAACACTCCCCAATTATCCTAAAAAATAACATCAAGAAACCATTTAGGCTGGGAGCCTTATCTTTGCACATGTCAAAAACAAAATTTCTAATTTTTTCAACCTCAAAAGGCCTTTCCATCCACCAAAAAAAACTCTCTCGTATCGGACTCCAATCCAGGCGCCTTCCACCATCAATCTATTTGGGTTCTCAAAAAATAGAGTTTTACAGAAGTTTGTAATCTCAACTCCAATATGAGATTGGCCCCTCACCACTTGGCTTGAGTCTAAGAAAGACTAGCTCCTTGATGTATCCTTTCCTTCTCCCATTCACCACCTTGTGAAAATAACCAGAATAACAGTCCCACTCTTTCACCCATTTCGCCCTCGATTTTGACGCCAACAGATGTTCTATCTCAATAACTAGACTTCTAACTTGTTACTAAGATTGACCCTCCTACTCATATCCTCGTCCTCGTGAAGTCCGCACTCTTCTAACCCATCCAGTCCAGCAATTTTCAAAGAGGATAATGTTTTTAGCATCTCTAGCATTTCCAAAAATTTCTTTACTCTTTCAACTTAGACTTCAGTAGTTTCAGCTTTCATGAATTTAAAGCCTTCCTACCCCTATGCTAGCTCCACCAACCTCTAACCCTCTCCTTAAAGGGAGGATGAGCTAACCACATGTTCTTAAAACGGGAGGGGTTGGGCCCCCACTTCATATGGTTAGACTCTAAAAGGAGAGGGCAACAATTGGACATAGGTCTAGGGAGAATTCGCTAAATAAGATGAGAGAACTTGTCCTCCCACTCATTTGTAAAGCAAAATCTATCAATGCGGGAGCATACCCGTCTTAACCCAAAAGCCCCCAAGTGAAAATGCCATTATCAATAGGGACATCTCTAAGCCCACAATCCTCAATAAAGACATCAATTATTTTTCATACTCATGGAGGTCCTAGGGTTCCTTGGATCTTTCAAGAAATGTGAAACACATTAAAGCCCTCCCCCCATTCAGTCCATACACAAAAGTGAACCACCAACCTCCTACACCTCTAATATTTTAATGTCAAGGAGGATAGATAGAGAATAGGACTCCTCAAGGATTTTCTTAAAAGATGCTACCCTAGTATCGCAAATGATAATTTGAACCCAAGATACCCTTGACAACGAAAGACAACCCCAATTTTTATGTCTTCTATCCCAGAAACTTCTAATTATAAAGAAGTCAACTTCCCTTAGCTTAGTTTCCTAGAGGAACAAAATATCAAGGGTGGCCTTTAATACAAGTTCCTTAATCACTCTGCCCTTGGCTCAACTACCTAGACCTCTAACGTTCCAAGAAAGGATCTTCATTTTGCACACAAAAGGGCCCTAGAGGACCTACCACCTTTGTCATTTTAAGAAAAAAATTCAACTTCCCAAACTCTCCTAAGTTTCTTAGGCATTTAACCATCCCTTGAATCTGCTTTCCTCAACCTGTTTCTCTCACTTCGAGAGCTAACCAAGGCTAAATTCATCTCTTCCAAGAGTTCATGAACTTCCGAGTCTGATCTTCTAATAGGTAAGGACAAGGATGATCCCTCCTCCAATAGGCCCCAATGGCACAGAGGTGTATCCAAGTTGATTCCAATAGAACAGGAAGGATACAATCATCAACAACATGCTTGACTTGCATATCTTCTTGAGCCTCGTGTCCTAGGTCGAAAGGTGGATGAATTGGGAATGAGCTTGGTACCAAAGGATACTATAAGTTGTCAATAGAGATAGTATGGGTTAAGGTGGGGTCTAGGGCTTTGGCACTTGGGAAGATGAACCTAGTCTGAACTCACTTCTCCTTGGAAGAAAGAAATGCAAGCTCTATCAAAAGACAGCCCCAAGTGGGATCTCAAAATTGGGGTATTGATGGTGGTCCTTGAAATCGCTTTTCCTATGAAGGCAATCGATAAGGAGCTCTTTGTACACTGACGAAATAAGGCTGAATCCTCTTCTTCAACCTCCAAATCTTCTTCCTCTAATAGGGCAATCTATTTACCCTCGTCCTCCCACTCCTATTGAGACCTAATCTTTTTGCAAGCTGCCGAAAGCCTCATCAAAACATCCCCTTTCAAGCTAATTCTGGTTGAGGAAAGGGCAACTAGCTCCCCTCAAACACTGATGTGTGACCATCTGCGTTGGTGTTTTTAGCAACACACAAAAGAGTCATTCATTGGCCTCAAGCAAGCAATTCCTTGTAGAACTGAAACACTTGAAAGTGGGAAACAATTTTCGAACTAGGCAAGGGCTTTGTGGGCTTTGTCTTGAAATGGACCCAATATTTTGGTATGTTCTAGCTTCGCACCACTCTTTGGTTGCCTTGGGTTCAACGAATGGTCCAAAAGATGGCCCTTTCCTTGAAACTTCTTCTCCATTCAAACTTGAATTTTTCCCTCATATAGAAAATCCAAGCCTCATGTCTCCCTTGACCTTACAACGTACCCAAAACACATCCAATTAGTCTCGTTGGAAGATTTTCCCTAAGGAATTTCCAATGGTTTCAGCCTAGAGAACACATATTTTATGGTGGGTAAATTTGTGGTGTAGCCAATGTTGGTAGAACCACAGGCTAGGCACTCATTCTGTGGTCTCTAGGTTGTTATTCTCAGCCTTTGAACACCTTTCTTTTTGCTGTTTCCAAGAAAACTACCCATCCGAAGGACTCCTCACCATCTGGAATCCAAATTGAACTCATTGCCCCTTTGTGAGGTATTTTCTCTAGCAAGATGAATCTCCTGCAGGCATTCACCCTTAGTTGAAGCAGCACAATAGGGTTTGGAGCTCTCCAAATTCTCGCCCATCATGAAGAGGAAAAGATGAAGTTCCTGCTGCAGCCATCTTCGATCATCTTCAAAGATGGAGATTGAGAATTGTCTTCATGACAAGACAAGTACCTCCTTTCTCCTTGAAGGAAAATCATTTTTTATGGATCAAGATAATGAGGTCTATAAGGGAGCTAGAGATGAGCAGAGAGAAAGTTCAGTTAAGGGCAAAAAGCTTTCTGTGTATGAAACTAAGGGGAAGAAGGGATGTCTGCTTGACGAGAATTAGTGAAAATTTTTGGGTAAAATTTAGGTTTTCTGTGAGTAGGAGAGAGGGAGAAGGGAATGAGGGGAGGAGATGAAAGATTTTGGATGAGGTTTAGGGTTTTCTGCAACACGGCGAAAGGGCAAAAGAAAACGAGGAAAGGAGACAAGGTTGTGTGGAAAACCTGGACGAAGTTTAGTTTAGAGTTCAAGGAGAGAGCAGCAACGATCACAAGCTTGGTGAAGGGAGGCAGACAAAGGTGAGGATGAGAACTATCACAAGAGTTAATCCATCACTATCTTTTGGAGTGTTTTGGAATGGATTACTTGGAGGTTTTGGAGAGAATTGAGCTTGTCCAGATTCAATTGAGGAGTTGTTATCTATTTTGTTTAAAGGTTTTTGAAGGAGTAAAGATGATTCAGCTTTGTGGAGGTGCAGGTTTTTTGCTGTCTCGTGGAGCATTTGGTTGAAGAGGAATGCCCATATTTTCTCAAGGAAATCTTGTCCTATGATCTAGGATAGGAATCTTTTGGCTTTGTTGTGGGCTTTAAAGAGTTAGCTTTTCTAATTTTCAGCGTAATTGGTGGCAGCACTGTTTTGATGTTTTTTATGTTTTTACCTTCTGCTTTTATCATCTTAAAAGGAAGATTTCCTATGCTCCTTAGTGTATTTTCCCTTATCTTCAATATAATTTTTTCTTGTTCTATCATAATATCAAATACAAGCATGAAAAGAAACAGTGAAGAAGGATCCCCTATTTAACATCCCCTAGATGATTTAATCCATGATTTTGCTTCCTGTTAGATTAACACTTTACCTTAGAACTTAAGCTGTTAGGTTGTGGGGCAACAATGTATATCAAGTCTTAACACTCCCCACACGTGCAGCCAAAATTGCACATGGAGAGATGAACAAACAATAAAGAACACCCATTACAGAGCATAAGATAATTCTTAACAATTTATCAATAAACACGGGAAATAAGACTAGAACCCAAGACCTCCTGGCAACCATAGCTCTAATACTATGTCAGATTACCACTTTACCTAAAAGCTTAAGCTGTTAGGTTGTGGACCAACAATGTATATCAAGCCTTAACACTTCCCAGTCGCAATCACAAAAGAAAGAAAATCTCTAATCCATTTCTTCACTTCGCCCAAAATGTTTCACCTCTAGAACTAGAATTTCATCAAGAAAAATCCAACAAACTCAATCATATTTCCACTCAATAGCTAATTAGAAAACAATTTCCTCCTGACTTCTAGCATACTAAATAACCTCATTAGCCACCAACATTACATTCAAAATCTAACACCATCCACCTGAATCAAAGTGCTCAAATATGAGAAAATTGTATCCACCAACTCTCCACTCAAGAAAGAACCTTAGTCAAATTTTATTGACACTAATCACCAAGCTAATGGGAACATCAAATTTTATTGACACTAATCACCAAGCTAATGGGAACAAAATCCATAATCTTAAAGTGTTCATCTTTCTTAGGAACAAGGGTCTATGAAAGTGGACTAACACACAATTTTCTAAAGAATTCAGGAAATTCCTTATAAAGAAATCAGATTTTAAAATATCCTGGTAACACTAAGAAAAGCCCTAGTGAAATCATCAGGCCTAGGGCCTTATCTTTCTCCATCTTAAACACAGCCCTCAACTCTAACCGTAACCATAAAGCTCTATCTTCAGGAATTGAGCATCAATCTCCTCAACCATGATGCTTTCTCCTTAACCTCCCTCAGAAAAGAACCCCACAGAACTTTGCAATCAACTCTGGATTTTTAATAACCATTAACCACGCCCATGTTATCCAGCTTTTTAATATAACTAATCCATTTCCTGCCACTAGCCACTCATCGAAGAATCTAGTACAACTACTCCCCTCAACCCTAATCTTTTGTCTCCAGCCAAGTGCCCTTCCTCATAACTTCAAACTCATTTGGCAAGTGATTCTTCTCCTAGCAAAGTCCTCCAAGAGAGAGCCCTCCTCAACCAACCAATCTTAAGTACCCACCTCCGATAAAATATCCCTCTTAGGTATCAACTTCCTGTAAAGTGTAAAATATCCCTCTTCCAAACCCACAGATCCCCAAAGATTTTAGCATTCAACACTTTTAGCTTTTCTTTCACATATTTTAATTTATGGAGCACCTTTTTTTTATCCAGAATTTGCGCACACAAAATATTTACCGAGCAGCGCGCATGTGTGTGTTCACACAGCTGCACATGCACACAAATACACAAAGCACATGGTTTTGCATACATATCCTCCAAAAAATAATATCTTTCTTTTCTCCAAAAATTTGAACAGCAAAAAACATTCTTATACACACATAAATTATTAATACATATAGAAAGCCATATCACTCAAAAGTTCAACAAAAAGCAAACTATTGGCAGTGAAAGAAGCAGCTCCCAAACAACACTGCAATAAATAAAAAGAAATTTCCAAACATCACTGCAACAGTCACTTCAGAAGAAACCATGTTATGAACTCTTTTTCTAATTCTTTTCCAAGGCAAACATTGTTTATTCTCATCTACCGACATTTTTGCTAGGTAACTTCAGGACTTTATTATATGATCACTTTTCTCTAACCATTTGAAAGATTAAAAAAATAAAAAACAAAAACAAACATTCAGAAATGCTATTGTTCTATTAATGCTGTACTTATATTTCTCCTATTTTATTTTTTAAAAAAAATTCCAAGGCAGTTACTGACACTTTGCTAGGTAAACTCTTGCTACCATAAATTTATACTTTTAAGTTATAATATCTATAACTCTACAAAGGGAAAAATGAAAATAGTCACAATAATATGTTGTGGTTCAACATTGGTTATATGAATTCTGGTTTAGCATGATAGCTCACTGACTTGAAGTATTAAAGAAGCATATAACAAGCTTACACTAGTAAGATCTATTTGAGGATCTTCCATAGACTTGTAAAGCGTGCCTTTGAACTCGTGCATTACTTTTTCAACCTCCTCAAGAACACGTTTCAATATTCCCACCTGGAAGTGACGTTTTACAATTAGTTCATTTGCTTAAGAAAGCAAGAACCAACAGCTGTACTTAATGAAACTACAGAACTTCAAATCTAGAAATTTGTTCCACAATCTAGCATTTAAAATGTAATCACTACATACTGCAAATTACTTAGAAGTATACTCAAAATGCAATCATTAAATACTGGAAATAAATTTTAAAAAATACTAAAACCTAATTATTTTATTGAACACTAATCTACCCCACAAATAAAGGTAGCTACCTATACAACAGATCTAGGTATAGTAATAGAATAAAATAAAAAGAAGAAGTCGTCATAAGAAGAAGAAGAAGAAGAAGAAGGAAAAATCAAAAGAAACAATGTGAAATTAAATGAATGATGGTCTAAGATGAGACGTCCATATGTACAGATGAATAGTTGAACAACACATAGGACAAAGCAAGGTCTTAAATTTCGATTTTGACTCAAATTTCGAAGCTCTAAAAGAACGGAAATTTCGATTTCAATGTCAATTTCGATTTTGATTTGAACAAAAAAAACAGAAATTAGTAGTAAAGCATGCAGTTCTTTGTGAAACTTTAGAAATGGTCAACAAACATAATAATATAAGTTTTAGGACTAATATATTACAAATTAAATAGATCTATGTTTTGTACAAGGTGGAAAAGCTGTAAAATAGTAGTATGTGTATCAAACATATTTGTAAGATAATGTACATTAAACATATTCAGTTAATACAAATGAAATCCATAAATTATTTAAATATTATTTATTATACAAATAATGATAATTTAGACATGAATGGTTAAATAAAATGTTACTATAAGTTTATTTTTTCATATAATTTCAAAAGCACTTGTAATAATCTTTTGTTTCGATAAAATAAATTAAGAGAGAAATTTCACTTCACTCCTAAATCTCTCATTTGAATTCCTACGAAATTTCATTGTATAGTTAAAATTTCGACAAGTTTCGCTAAAATTTCGAGATTTTGATGAATTTCGGATGATTCGTTGAGATTTCGACAGAAATTATGCAAGATGGAAATCGACTGTCATTTCGATTTCGAGGGTGACAGAAATCAGAAATTTCAACGGAAATTTCAACAATTTCATGGAAATTAAAGACCATGGGACAAAGAAAGAAATATTCAATGCAAAAAACCCAATTTGAGCAAAGATTAGTGAATAAGGTACCCATTCATTAATTTAAACACTCAACATGCCAGTGGAAAAAAACCGAGCATAACACTGATAAATACTGGCAAAACCTTTATGGGTGAAAAAAGCCAAATATGAGCCACCTATTTCAGAGAAAATCAGAATTCCATTCCAATACATTTTTTAACTTAATAATTTTGGTGAAAGACATGAGGCGTGCCATGTGGCATGGACACTTGCATAAGGGAGCCATGTCAATGTTAGACATAGGTCAATCCTCCTACACCTCCTAGTATATCTTGAACACACCCAAGACAATGATAGCATATTGTAACTAGACTTCTATTTTAGTTTATTCATAAAATAAGTTATAATGAGTGCCTCTATGAAACAATAATAAACTTAGCACATTTAAATACATAAAGTCATATATTGCGAATTTCTTCAGGTACAGCAATCAACTATAGGGGATTCCATTGGAGTCAATTGCACCCTTGGGTCAAAAAATTTCAACGTTTACATAACATAACAAATAGCATTACTTTGTTATTTTTAAGTTGTTTATATATATATATATCTTGAAATTCATGTTATACAACTTTTTTTTTTGAGAAAAATATGAAACACATCATCTCATAAAGTTTTATGGATAAAATTTAAAGCTAACAAGCAAATTATTTAATTATTCAAAATCTAAAATCTTTATGAAGGACAGAAAATGTGATTCGCCTCCCTCACCCTAGAAATTTATTACTATAATTTAAATTTAATATTGGCACCTCGCTGCATCTCAAAAATTTTGTTTGACACTAATTGGAAATAATGCACTATACAAATGGTATAAACCTAATATTTATGTGTGTCCTGCAATGTTGCGCTTGGCGTTTTTGGAATTCATTGTACCCATGCCTATGTCATGTATAACTCATTCCCTGGTGTCTGCACCTATGCTTAACACAATATGGAGGCAATGGGAACCACTAAAATCACCCAAAAACAAAAAAGCTTACATAAACAGAACATAAATCCCTTTGACAATACCATGGCTAAAAACAAATAACTTCAAATTGTGGTAGAGCAAGTTCTTGATACCAAACCTCCTCCCCACCGAAATAAATAAATAAATATAATTAATTAATTAAAACATCCCTCAAGTATGATTGTGTGTAACTGTCAATTTGTTAATCAATACATCATTCAATGCTTAAAAGTAAGGCTGGAAATGATGTAATCCAACCAAACATTAAACGGCAAAAGTAAACTGCTGCTCACATGAGAAGGCAAGGCAATTGATTTTGCTTTTCTGTACTCCCTAACAGCCAAATCGTACTCGCCCTTGCTAATGCTCCCACGAATTGTGCTAGGCAAGTTAAATAGTGTTCGGAACCTCTGAAGCATTCCTTGGACAGACCGGATCTTCTCAGCTTGAGCCTACAAGGCATGATTGAAGAGATAAACCAACATGACCAATGCATTTCCAATAGGCATGAACTTTATAACTTATCAGAAATTAGGATCTTACCAACCTGTCTCTCAAATAAAGGCTCAAAAGCACGATTTGCCAAGGAACTAACTTCTTGAATACAGTTGAACAAGTGAGAAGTTCCTGAACCTTCAGGGTCCTCTTCAATTCGTCTCAACTTCGATTCAATATCTGCACAAAACATCAATATCAATATTATCCATCATAATTAAAAATACGGGCTTAAATCTACAAATAGATGAGATAAATGTTCTAGAGACTACTACCATTGACTTAGAAGAAACCAAATGGTGGGGGAGGGCGAGGGGGAGGGGGGTAGGGGAATGGAGGTGAAGCACAAGAAAGGTAAAAAGGTGTCAGCTCCAGTTATGATACTGTGGGCAACTGGGGTGAGCAGAATTGTTATTAAGGGGATCAGATATTAACCATGTGATAAGAAGAGGTGTCTTTGAGGAAGCCTACTCATGATGAATATACTAGAGATCTCTTAGCTAAGATGCAACTGAAATTGACAGCTTGCAGTAGGCAGGAAGCTTAATTAGGCAGTGGCTGGAGAATAACTCTAGGAAGAGTAACTGGCACAGGGAGATAGTTTAAAGAGTTCAATTTAATTATTACAGAAGAGATTTACATGATGGGGTTTGTAATTTCTTAATTTTTTTTTATATTTTTATTTTTTTTAGGACTTCTTGCCCCCTCATGTACTTCTTTCCTCTCTAGCGATTTTCTTTCTATGGGGAAAAAAAAAATCACCACAGAAAGATGTCTAGCAAGATTTTAACAAAAAAGAAGCCACGTATCAATTATCAACCAGAGAAAAGCTAGCAAGCTTGTAAAAATAAAATACACTGCAAAAGCACATTAAATGTGATGGTTGCATACCATCAATTGTAGTTTTGCAAGAGACAAAGCAATCAAAGTTTTCTTTCACCAATTGTTTTTTCTGCTGTGTTCGCCCTTTAAGATCAGTTTTCAAAGCAAGAGCACCAGCCTCCAGGTCTGCTGCAGTTGTATCTTGGTGTATTCGGGACAGAAATAGCTTCGCATCAAATTTCTCCGAGAAATATATCAATTTCTCTATGAAAAAGCACATAAAGATTGTTGTTAGCCATGAAGAACAGCAAAACATATATTTTCTTCAAAAGTCTACAACCTTTATCAACCAAATCAAATTTAAACACTTCAAAAGAGAACCTTGAGGATTCTAAGAATGCCTGTATGAATTCAACATACGAACCAACAGGAAAATTTACAAGCAGAAATATTCTGGAAAATCTGAAGTACCATGAAAAATCAAAAAGGCAACTGCATGGCAGCATCAACGATCACATTAATTTCTTCTCAGTGATAATACATTTTACCTCACTAGAAACAACATATTGAAAGCTCTTTCACTTTGTATTTAAAAATTGCACGCTCACAAATTCAATGCTGAAGGATCCCACAACTGGCAACCACCTAATAGTTTCTGAAAATTATAGTTCACAACCCTCTAGCATCTTTTTCTTTTTTTTTTATTTATACAGCCTCTTAACAATTGCTCTCACATATTTACCTAGGGAAAAAAAAAAAGTGGAATAGTCCTCGGTCTCGTCTGATTAATTCTGTCAGCTAAACATCAAATAAGGACATTTAACAAGCAAATAAAAAAATGGGAAAAACATTCTACATATTTCAAGGCCAATTCTTAATTATATCCATCATTAACTGTTTTTGAGAGCTGCTAACTTAAAAAAAAAAATTAAAATTAAAATTTTTTTTTAAAAAAATAGAGCCACTTAAGCATTTCTAAGTTTTTTTCATTAACTCAGTCAGAAAAAATAGCAATATTATAAGGACTAGCAACAAATGTCAACAAAGAAAACATTCCTTCAATGTGGACCCCAAAAAAAAAAAATGAGGAAATTCATGACATCCACTAAATAAATTCAATAAAATAAGGAAAAGGGATACCGCGAAGATTGCTATCTTGAACATCTCTATCAAGCTTAGATGGAGAGCTTTCAGATGTATCAGTGATCAACCTTAATGATTTGTTGTCTATTATCCTGTTTCCACAAAACAGTGTAAAGGATAATGAGAGATGATCAATTTAGAAAGAATGAACAATGAACATTGACTTCACACTTCTATAATATTAATACATAATTATTACTTCAAGCAAAATATTAAGTGTCAAATCTAAATATCAGCACATAATTCTTCCACAAGTAAGAAGTGCCAAATCTAAAGCTTTCTTGTCATGAAAACAAGAATAAATAAGCAGCAATTTCAGCAACAAAAAGATAGTTATGTCTCTTATCAAGACATCAAAGGGGTTAACTCACAAAATCCATCTATAAATATAAGAATCAGTTAGTAACTGAAATAGCATGGTAAACAATGACAGTATCAAATAAACAAGTTTGTTTGATCACTGTAACAAAATATCCATGAGCAAGATATTTTATACAGTCAATACAAACAAAGAGAAAATTACCCCAATCCTAGTGGATCGACGCACTCCATACCCCGAGGGAAGGACTGTAAATTGTTAAGGCCCTTTCTACCAGGCAAAGATGTCTTACGCTCAAACTTTTGAGCCACAGGCACTGCCTTTGTCTCCCGCATCTCACGAACCCTACGACCAAGCTATCAGAAAAGCAAAACTACAATAAATGAGTATTTCATCCATAAACACTTACTTCTGAAAATAGAACAAGCTGAACATAAATAATAATAATAAAAATAGAGCAATAATGATAAAAAAAATATACAGAATAAAAATAACACCAAACGGAGAAAATAGAACACGGGAAGTAAATATTTGCAGCAAAGTTGCTTTGCTAGCCAGCTCCCAAAACATGATTCAGCAGCTGCTTTATTGAAGGCTAGCCTAGACAAGATTTCGCACTATGAAATCATTTCTAACAGATGGTCGACCTAACTCCTAAATGGACACAAATCAAACTAAACAAAGAACCATGAATTGCATAACAGATGAGAAACACCTGTGAGTTTTCTTGTTCCACTTGGTTCATTTTCTGCTGAATCAAGGGACATTAAACCAAAAAAACAGAAAAGGAGACAATGCAATACAATGTGGAGGATTTGTATTTTAATTATTTCGCTGAATACAGAAGGAAACAAAGCCAAGATATTTGAAACATGTATTGTCATTTCCCGTAGTCTCAAGCTTTTGGTTGGGGCCAGTTTGTAATACAAACTGCATAGTGTAAGTTTATTCAACATATTGTTTTCTGCTTTGGTTGGCAGCTAAAGGGCAAATTACTAACTTGTGATAGATATAATATGGAGGACCTAGATGAAACTTGTGTGTTGTGTGGGGTTGAAAGAGAAACTGCAGATCACTTATTCTTCAAGTGTAGATTTTCTAGCACTGTCTAGGAGTTCCTAAAGGGATGGCTTGGCCAGTTCAGGTTGATGTATACCATCAAGGCTAGCATCAAGTGGCTGATTAAAGAGGTAAAGGGCACAGGTATGCAGGCTGTGGCTAAGCGGGCATGTTTTGCATTTAGTGTCTACTAGATATGGCACTTTTGGAACAAAAAGAGGTTTGAAGGAATTGTTAATCAACCTCAAGCTATTATAAAAGTGATCCAAACGCACACTTTTAGAATAATTTTTGACAAATTCCCCTTTCTTTGTACTTGAGGTGTAGTTATTTGGGTTACTTGGCCCCTGGTAATGCCCAGGTTTGATGTATTTAGTCTTTGAGGTGTACACACTTTTTTCTGGTTGTGTGTGAGCTTTGGGATCCTTCTCCTGGAATGCCCAGAGTATCTGAACATATCCATTTGGTCTAATATAATTATAATTTTCAGATCAAAAACAAAAAAGAGGAAAGCATCCAAGTTACTACCGGGAAAAATTTAAAGTTCGAATTGGGCAATATAATTCCAAACTAAATGCTTCTTCGAGGTCATTTTTGAGCTTGATAAACTAACCTGAACTGTTATTCTATGTTCTCAGCTCTAACTGAAAATTTCAACAGACAGTTACCAAATTTAAAGTTCCCAATTATATTCTGCCAACAAAAGCCCTGAAGACTGAACACACTAACTTAAAAGTAAACATTTTGAACATAAAGCTGCACGCAGATTTCACAAGTAAAAAAGAAAATACAAATAAACATCCACCTTAAGATATACAAAAAACCAAGCACACCCTTTCCAATTATGTACCATTTTGCTATTCAAACTTAGGAGCAATTAATCAGATTCGGTAAGTCCCTAATCCTCGGATCAATCCAGCAATTAATCTCAAAATCTGAGCAACAAAAAAAATCCGCAAAATAGAAAATCAACAAAAAGTTAAACCAGCCCGCAGACGTACCTCAGCTTCATCAACCCGCTTCCAACAATTCGGCTCGTCCCCATCCCACCCCTTATCCCCGATACTGTCCTCCCTCCCTGCCCTCCCGGGTCTACTCTTCCCCGCATACCCTCGGTCCTTGGACGAGTCGTCGTCGTCCCCAGAAGAAATGCTGAGCATCTCCACTTCCGAATCATCGTCCTCATCCACAACACGCCGCGCTTTCTGCATGGAGCTAGGGTTCTTCTGCGCTGCACTGCCCCTCTGATGCTCTTTAGCGAAGCGAGACTGCGACGGAGGCGGCGGAGGCGGCTGGACGTAGTTGACCACCGGCTTCGACGGCCGCGAAGACTGGGGCTTGTGGTAGTTCAGATCGCGCTGCGCTTGCTCTCTCAACGCGATCTGGAGGAGCTCGTCCTCGTCCATGTCGTCGCTGTCGCTCGACATTTCTCAATTGAATATGTTCAAATTTCTTGTTGATTACACTTTTCTTTTTGGTTGGGTAATTGGGAGTTCAGATCTGGCGAGTGATGATTACAATTAATGATGATTTTGAATAGAATGGAATGTTGCAGTGAGGAGACGGGAACAGAAACAGGGCAGGGGGTGAAGCTCGAACGTGAAGAGCTTTAGGAGAGGGAGGCTACGGTGTGATCGCTTATACCTTTCGCTCATATTGAATTGTCTTCGCGATAGGAACCTTCTGTGTTGGAGATTATACCACCTGTCCTACTCCTCCAAACCAAATGTCGGTGTAAGTAATTATGTGAATTTCATATCTATCTCTGCATTATATAAAATTGTGAATGGTATAATTATTTTTGGGACAAATTACGGATGGGAAAACAAGTCTCACGCATGACTTGGATCATGATTTCATAATGTTTAATGGGTACAATTTAAATGGGTTATATTAATTTCATCCCGACAGGATGAATAAACATGAATTCAAACTCCTTCTAATATAATATATGTTATAAATAATTTATAGTCCATAATAAATATATAATGAATTTAATCGTTTTTCCTTTTAATAATTTAACAAATGTGAATTAGATTTATTTTTTTAAAAAAAATAATATGTAATTTTTACACTCTACAAATTTTCTCTTTAATATTCCAACAAATATGAACTAAAATTTAAAAATACAACACGTATTATTAATTTTTTTTTCATTTTTTCAATAAATGTGAGTTAGAATTTTATTTTATATATATATATATATATATCTATTTGGCTATTTATTATTTTTCCTAAAAAATATAAGTTAAAATTAAAAAAAAATAAAACAGTACCTATTTATTATTTGTCTAGGGCAAGGAGAATGGGGAATAAGAAAGAGAAGTGTGGAAGACTTAAAGCCTCCATTTGAGACTTAAAGTCTCATTTCAATATTTCAACTTTAAAAGTTAATAGAGTTTTGGAAACAAATTTCTTGAAAGCATACAAGTTATAAGGACAGGTGGCTGATGCGTTATCATCAGGCGACTGACATAATTATGCTAATAAAATTGAGCAAATGAACCAGTACAGGCGACTAACATTTTTGTACTATTAAAAACTGAACAAACAAAATTGAGACAGGCGATTGACCTCATTCTGTGTTTGAAAAATGTTCCGAACCTAAGAGGCATAGGCGACTAACCTCAAGTCACAGTCAACTAACTATCGTATTTTAAATTTTAAAACAGCGAGGGAGAGTTTCCAAAATTGATTGCTTGGCCCCCAAACTTCGAGAAAACTTGTGAAACACTGCAAGTAACTTGGGAATACGAAAACTTACTTTTTATATCTATAAATACATGTTAATCCCAAGAATTAAACAATAACAATCAGCATTCAAGCAAATTATTCTATTCTTCAAAACTATCTTGCTAATACTTTTGCTGAAGTACCTGATGTGTTCTTGCTGATAAAAGCTCACGGTTCTTTGATCTTTCACTGAGATTTTTCATCTAAGATAGAACCACGGTAATATTTACTTAAGCTTTAATCTTTATATTGTTATATTGTTGAAGTATATTGTTCTTTAAATCGCACAAATATGCTCTAACAGAGAGTTTTTTTGTACGACACAAAGTTTGTTTCTTTGTTATTATTTTTGACGATGCAGGGGTATTGGACCGTTGCCTAGCAAGAAGGGGTATTCTTGTTAGAGAGGGGTCTCCACCTAAGAATGAGAGAGGTTGTAACTTTGCCCATTAAATAAAATTGGAAAGAAAAATCCTCACAGCGGTTGCTTAGGGCAACGACGTACGCTACTAGTCAAACCTTGTAAAAAATCTGGTTCTCAGTTCTTCTCCCTAGTTTCTTTAATTTTCTGCAAGAATATACTCTGCGTGTATGATCTTTAACTCTTGTTGGATTTTGGGAATTGCTGGACTTTTGATTTTAATCCATATTTGAAATCAGTATACTATAATATTGGTTGTTGGTTGATTTGATATATTCAATTAAAATTATGATTTTGAATATCAACTGCTAAAAGGTATTTTAAGTTGCAAGTTTAAAATCAAATCTCTAAAATTATATTTCATTAAATCTGAATTTTAATTCAAAAGATTATGAGATTTGTTTCTAACAATTCTAAATTGATACTCAGAATTTATCAGTTGGGCTTTAACATCAATGAATTGAATTTGGATTGAATATTGACTAAACTTGGTTGATTAATCAATATTACATTATTCAAGTAATTGTTGAAGGTTGATTAATTACTTAAAGTAAATTTTGCTGAAGTTAAAACTCAATTAAGGATTTTGTAATACAAAGAAGCAAAGAAATTTTAAAATTCCTCAGCAAATAAAACAGAAGATAATTTAGAGAACCAATTGCGAGAGACTTGTTTAAGGCCACAAAGGGATTTCTGAAGATGACAAACACGAGTCTCCCCCAATTTGTAATAACCCGGTGGAGGGATCATATAAACCTCTTCATCGAGGTCACCATGGACAGAAGCGTTATTGACGTCCAATTGAAGGAGATGCTAATTTCGAGCTGCAGCCACTGCAAGAACACACCTAACAGTAACTAGTTTAGCAACATGAGCAAAAGTGTCATGATAATCCAAACCTTCTACCTTAGTGTAGCCCTTGGCCACCAAGCAAGCTTTGTGTCGCTCTATGGATCCATCGACCCAAATTTTTGTTTTCAACACTCATTTACAGCCAATTGGTTTTTTTTTCCAGGTGGAAGGTGTTGAAGAACTCATGTATGATTGGCTTCTAAGTCTTGGATTTTAGAAGCCATGACATCACGCCAATATAGGTGTAGCACAACTTGAGAATATGAGGCGAGTTCGGGATGTTGGGACATAATAGAAAGAAAAACCAAATGCTTATAAGAAAAACGATGATAAGATAAAAAGGAGCAGAGACAATGAACTGTACCTGAGGAAGATCATGAAACGTGTGAACCCATGGAAGACTTTGGTAAAACATGGCAGATATAATCATCCAAGTAAGAGGGATGTGTGATAGCTCATTTGGGCCGTGAAGAGATGGGTGGAGGGGGTGGTGGGGAAAGGGGTGAGGGTGAGGGTATAGGTGTGGATGGTTGGGTAGGTAAAAGGTAGGAAGGGTGTATATCAGGAATAGGAAGGGGAAAGACTGGAGAGGATGTAGAAGTTGGAGGTATGAGATGATAAGGAAAAACATTTTCTTCAAAACTGACATCATGGGAGATGAAAATTTTTTTGTTGTCAAGATCGTATACACGATAAGCCTAATGATGAGTAGGATAACCTAAGAAAACACATCAAAGAGCACAATGAGAGAATTTATCACGATGTGGTGAGCGGTTTGGGCATAGCACAAGCACCCAAACACTCGCAAGTGTTTATACGATGGTGGTTTATGAAAAAGAAGTTCATAAGGGGACTTATGATTACGGTTGGGTGAAGGAGTGTAGTTAATTAAATAAGTGGCTGTGAAAATGCATTCACCCCAAAAGGAGATGAGAAGATTAACTTGAAAATATAAACACTGAGCCACATTAAGAACATGACAATGTTTACGCTTGGCAACACCATTCTGTTGAGATGTATCCACACATGTGCGCTTATGAAAAATGTCTTGATCATGGAAAAAAGTTTGAAGTCGAGTGAATAGAAATTATCTTCCATTATCAGTGCGCACGTGTTTAATGGTGCAATTGAATTGATTTTTAACCATGGTGCAAAAAATTTTAAGGCAAAAGAAAGTATCAGATTTCATGCGCATAACATAGACCCATGTACACGTGAGTAGTCATCCACGATTGTTAAAAAATAATGTGCACCAGAAAGTGAAGCTGTAGGATAACCACCCCATATGTCATAATAAATCCGATTAAAACAAAATGTGCTCTTATTTGTATTCAAAGAAAAAGGTAAACGAGTGTGCTTTGCTCTAGCACAAACATCATAAGGCAAATGAGGAGAAGAAATATATAAGGTTTTCGGAATGCATGAGATAGAAGGGTGACCAAGATGTTGATGCCAAAGAGTAGTGTTAGAAATGCGTTGAGAGTGTAAAATTGAGGCGGAGGGAGGTTTATAATGGTAAAGTACTTCACACGTTCCAATTAACCTCCTCGTTGATAGGTCTTGAAAAAAAAAAAGGTAGGAAAAAATATAGCAACACAATTGAGATCAGTGGTAAGTTTGCTGATGGACAATAAATTAAATTTAAATGAAGGCACATAAAGAACATTAGAAAGAGAGAAATTAGGAGAAAAATGCATAGTGTCGGTATGAGTTACAGGAACAATGTCACCATTTGAAAGCTTAATGGGGCATAACTGATTAAGAAGTTTAATATTATCAAGAGAAGACAAATTGGAAGTCATATGATCGGACACACCTGAATCAACAATCCATTTAGTAATAGAAAAAGAAGTAGAGTGAAAAGAGCCAAGGTTACTAGAAAAATTGGCAGAATTGTTGTTCAAGGGCGATAAAAGATCCAAGAGTTGACGGTATTGTTTGCTGATGATTCTAGGGATAGCAATCTCAGAAGAAGTTGAAGAAACTGTAACAGTATTTGCAGCCATTGAAGAACCAAATGTGATGTTAGTCATATTACAAATTAGTTGAGGCGAAGCAAACCATCGAATCGGGTTAGATCTGATCTCTTTTCTAGGTGGAGATGCGGAGAAACAGAGAGGCTGTGAGCTTGAGGATCTGCTGCCGAAAAACTATCCGAGAAAAAGAATGATGCCGGAGTTGGAGCAACAAGCAAAGATGTCATCGGAGAAGGCAACCCAAGGCTTGAGGGATACCCGGAGATAATCAACCAAAAAATTGCCGCAGGATCTGAGATGGCTAGATCATTAGAAAAACAGAGCTAAAATGGATCGTCGGAAAAACTATGAACAGATCTAGCTGAGACGACGAACTGGAACTGAGAGAGACTGCACCAAAGATAGGGAAGAACTACCAGATAACTGAGGTACGATGGAGACGATGCCAAAGCTGCTGTGGGTACCAAAACTGAGAGCTGCAACTGAGCTGGGAGGAGAGATGTGACGCCGGTGACTTAATGGTGCAGTGAGATGAGGTCGGAGAAGGTGGAAGATGTCGAGCGAAGGGGTTTAGCCGGAGAAGACAACCGGACTGAGACAACTCCGAGAGATGTCGAAAAAAAATAGGGAGTCAAAAGATAGAGAGCAGAGAGAGTAGGGAGCGACACTGGAATGGAATGAGCTAGAGAAACTGGAAAATATGACCAAAAAATATAGACTGAAAAATAGCAAGCGCCGGAGATGAGAAATTGGTGAGCTAAGAGAGACAATCGGAGAAGATGAACTGATGAGCCAGATATATGAGGGCCATGACTAAGAGACAACGAGTGTTGCAAACTGAGAGAGATGGGAATCCATCAGAGGGATGAATGATGGTTGGCGACTGAGATACTGAGAGCCAAGAGAGATGCCGAAAAATAGAGATGTAGTCGAGGACTACGTGCATATGAGAGCTACGACGATAACACGCCGAAGAAGACAAGATACCATTGAAAAAAAAAAACAGATAGAGATGGGAGACAAGATCCCAAATTACTCCTAAATATCTGCTCTATAATAGTTACACAATAATTGAAAAATGGAAAGTGTAGATATTTCTCTAATACTCGTAGATGTCTATCACTCACACACTAGGTCTCACTAACCCTCCCACTCTCACGCTCCCTCTGACCACCATCCTTGTTGCCTCTCTCTCGTAGATAGTTCTTCAGTAGTTCCTTCGTCCAACAACCACCTCACGCAAGCTCCAATGAGGTCTCAAAGCTGATAAACTAAACTAGGTACACGCAACCAATCCACCGTAGCAGTTTCAGTATTTTCTCCCTCATCGAATTCGCAAGTTTACAACAGACCACCACAAAGCCGCTGGCGATCATAGGTCGTAGATATGAAGATTCCGGCTGGTAAGAATTCTACTGCTTCTGGAAAATGCAATGGTCGTGTCACTGGCCATCGCCGTCACATTTTACACGAAAATCCATAACCAGGAGCGATTCTATTGCAGATTTTCGAAGCTATAGACATTGTTGAGGGAGAGGTAGGTATCTAGTTTTGTTCATGTGTAGATTTTGGTAGGGTTTATTTGAATTAGTATCTGTGTGATCGGATGTGGTGATCATCGTGACTAATGGTGGAGATTGCGTGAATGGTTTTTGTTCACTTTTGAAAAGCTTTCGTAGTTGAAGCGGGGAGTAGATAAGATGTGCGGGAATTTGTACTCCTGTGTTTTGTTAATCTGGCATGTGCAACATTGATTGCTTGTTTCAGTTCATTATTTTTTTGATTTGTCAATTTGAATCTGTGACCTTCAGCAAGTGTTCGGTTTAAGCTCTGAAAATGGAGTAGAACTGACGGCGTGCTTTAGTTGAGTGTAATTAGGCAGCAGTCAAGGCAGAAGTGCATAGAGTGATGGGTTCGAAATAAAGCTTGAAGAAGAGAGAATGCCCTGGCCATTGTGGAGAAAATCCAAGTACATGCGAGCCAAACAACTCTCCCCTCACACAGTACCAAAACACACACACCTACACATGCTATCACACACACATTTGTGCCCACTGTTAACACAACACTCACACGCACCTGCACACACACTAACTCACACACACTCCACACACACTGTTTGCACACACCATTTGCACACAAATTTACACACTCACACTGTAATGACCCTAAGAATAATGGTATTTAAATAATAAAGAGAGAGGAAAATGGAAATAAAAAAAAATGGCAGCAACAGACATGGCATTTTGGGCATGTCGATGAGGGTGTGCTTCGTCGACAAGAAGATACCGAAAGGATATATATCGCAGCTCTGAATTTCGTCAAAGAGGAGTAACATTCATCGACGCGTTGCCTTTTTGACCTCATCGATGAGATGACGTGGCTCGTCGACGAAGACCAGTGTATAAATAGCCCTAAATGCGATTTTTAGGTCATTTCTCGCACAAAAACCCTCCCTTCTCTCTCCTCTTCGGTTTTCATCCCTTCTCTCTAAATTTATGGGCTAAATTTACGTCGATTCGATTATCTAAAGCCACCACGACACTCTTAGGGAAGTTCTCTGCATATCTGCTAGAGTGGATCGTCGGTAGGCTTAGTTTGAAATTCATCCCAGAGTCGAGGTAAAGCTTTTTATTCAAAATTTGGTCTTCCCATGGTTATAGGAAATGTTATTCACAGAAAAATATTGAAATTTAGTTTTAGGAGATATCATTTTCAGGCTGTTAAGTGGGGAACCCTGCGAGTACAGGACCAGTGAATTTTAAGGGGGTTTCCTTTCAGAAAATAGGTAAGGGAATAAACTAAAGCAGTCATTTTTCATGCAAATTATTATTATTTATCAGCAAATTAATTTTTAGGAAGCATGTATTATATATATATATATATATATATATATATGAGTAGATCAGTAAAAATGCATATTTGGGAAAATATTGCTGATATACAGGAAATATGATTTCAGAGTGAAATGTATAGTTTTATTCAGTATTGTGTGGCATGAATATTATTTTATGTGGAAAGTATTATGTTATGACAATTTTACGAATAAAACATGTTTTAGAAATTATGGAATAATGCAATACATTACAATTTCAAAATACATGATAAATGAATTATTTATTTAGAATGATATGTATGAAATGTTCGCGCAAGGCCGTGATTGATAGCCGGCGCAAGACTGTGTATTATGTATGATTTTGGCGCAAGGCCGTATTTATGAAATATTCGGCGCAAGGCCACAGATATAAAAGAAATCGACACAAGGTCGTATGTACATATGTATTTATGTTATTATAAAAAATGCTATCAATCTATTTACGTTAAACAATATATTATCATGTATTATATGTTATCATAACCCAGATATTAGTTTAGTTCAGTTACAGGAGCACGGTACCGTAATTATACATATCAGATTATTATGTTCAGACTTGTGCTAACCGCCCCTGTAAGTAGAGGGAGTGGGAGATGGATAGTCGATGTGGCTTTTAGTGTAGAGTTGTAGACGTCCACCTGATAATCTGGACCAGGGTGTGGCAGACCCATCGTACTTACAGACATTTTTGACTCAACAGTGGTCGGCCAGCCATTGTTGGCTCTATTTTGGGTAAATTTCAGTATTATCAGTTATATAAGACATTTCATGATCAGTATGAATTATTGCAAATTATAAAAGTATATGATTATTCAGTATGTTATGATGAATGTTTTCTAGCATATGAAATGTACTATATATGTGTTATAACACTAAATATTCATGTTGTCACACAACTGTATTTAGTTTATTTTCCCTTACTGAGAGGTGTCTCACCCCTAACATTAATTAATTTTTAGGAAACCTAGAAAGACCAATGAATCGAGGCTGCCACTGAGATAGTGTGATATTACCCTGATAGGAGGGTAAGTTTTGATCTAGGGACTAGAAATTTATGTTGTGGGTTTCTAGATATGTAAATATTTTGTGTTTTTGGAGATTGCATATAAACAAAGTATTTTGGGAATGTTATTGACTCTGGTATTATGTATTTTATGGTTTGGAGAATGTGATTTTTATTTACTACTGCTTAGGTTTCCGTTGTGAATGTCAAGTGTGTCCCTGTTACCCATGGGTTCAAGTTGACTTTATTACTAAATATGTTTTATTATATGACAAGATAAGCAGGTCGTTACACACACACACGGCAACACGCACATTTACACACACTTTAAAAACACACACACACACCCATGCATGCACTTTAAACACACACACACACACTTATGTATGCATTGTTACACACACTCATGCACACATCTTTAACACCTACTATTACACACACTAAATCACACACCTTAACACACACTAACTCATACACCTCATTCACACACTGTTACACACTCCTTTAACACCTACTGTTAAAGGCACTAAAGTAGATGATGCTGCAAAAGCTCATTCTGATAGCTGCTTGAAGAATTCAGGGAGTGCTAAAGGAACTATGAATGGCAATTCAGATACTAGGGCCAAGGAGGCAAATGATGGATGCACCACGGGCTCTAAAGGATCCAGTAATATGCCTGTTGGGAAAGATTCACATTCCATCCAAAATTAGAATTGGAAGCTGAATCTCACTTGTATTCCAAAAACCTTTGTTGCTAATGAGATATTTGACCGAAAAGCGGTTAATGTGGTTGATGGACTGAAATTGTATGAAGGGTTATTTGATGCCTTAGAAGTTTCAAAACTTGTCTCATTAGTAGATGAGTTGAGAGTTGCCAGGAAAAGAGGACAGTTTTAAGTCGTCTCACCACTGCAGCAGTGGAGTTGTTGGCGCCTGCGCAATCAATTTGATGAAGTCAATCGAACAATGATTTCTTATCCGATCAAGGCAAAATTTTACCAAGTCGTTTTTGAACCTTTCGTCTTAATTTTAACCATTCAGATTATGATTTTAGACTTTATAGCTTCATTTTAATTTCTTGGACAGCCGTCTCACCACTGCAGCAGTGGAGTCATTGACGCCTGTGCAATCAATTTGATGAAGCCAATCGAAGAGCAATTTCTTGTCAGATGATGCTAAAATTTCACTAGGTCATTTCTGACCCCTTTTTCTTAAATTTCACAATTCATATCATGATTTTGAGCTTTACAACTTTATTTTAATTTATTGGATAGTCGTCTCGACGTTGCAGCAGCAGGTTTACCGGCGCCTGCGCAGTCCTCTTGATGTAGATGATCGGACGACCATTACTCGTCTGATCACACTGAAATTTTTGAAAATACTTCATGACACATTCATCTCAATTATGACCGATTGGATTGTTATTTAGAGCTTTGAAGAGGTGGTTATCATTTTATTTCATTGCTCCCTTTTTGTTCTTATTTTCATGTTGAGCTGTTTGAAATGCCTATTAATATCCTTTGTATAATATCATTTGCATCTATATATTTGAAAGGCAAACACGGTTTGTTGCTCTGTGAATCAGTTGACCCATTGAACCAGTTTCGAATCGGTATCTTGTATTTTCTTATTATTTTATTTATTTGAAAATTTTGGAAAATATGAAAAAATCAGAAAAATTAGGGAAAAATTAGAAAAAATATTTTTGAGGTCAAGAAATTAATTAAATAATAAAATTAATTAATTAATAAAAAATAACAATAAAAAATAAAAAAATAAAATAAAAAACAATTAATTAAATAATAATTATTAAATAAATAATATAATTAATTAATAATATATTAATATAATATAATTATATATATGTGTGTGTGTGTGTGTGTGTGTGTGTGTGTGTGCACGTGCGTGCGTGCATGTGTGTGTGTAGGGGTGAGCATAATTTAGGGAAAATCGAATTAACCAATTTAACTGGCCGAAATTTGTCGGTTCGGTTCGAGTAAAAAAACCAGTTTGGTCGGTTCGGTTGGGCTTCACCAAAATTCGGTGAATCAGATTTCGATTCGGTTAACAGTAAATATTAATTCGGTTAACTAATTTATTATTTAATTAAAATTTAAATATAAGTTATGATATGTTAATTTGTTAGGGATGACGCTCAGCTTAGGGGGGGAAAAGGGCGGAGTGGACTTAGTGGAGGGCTAGGGTTTCATTTGTTCACACTTCAGTGACTTCACTGTTCCTCTACGCCACAACTCTCCATCGGACCATCTCTATAACTCCATTCTCCACTTCTCACTTCTAAGTTCTCACTCTTAGACCTCAGTTCTTCGCGGATGGCGAATCCCCTCTTCGGCTCTCCTGGTTTCGCGAATCCCTTTTCGGCTCTTCCCTTGCGTGGGCGTGGCAACGACTCTTCACTCAGTGACTCAGCCACTTTGGTACCTTCGACGACCTTCTCCTCTTCCCTCATTTCAGTCTAGATAAAGCCATAAAGAATCTAAATTCCTTTTACTGCAGAGGTGCTCTGTTTTGGTCATGGAAGAACCTACTCTAAGTCTAGTGTCCACACCATAGTTGCTTGATATTTTTGGTGAACCACAAATTTCACAAAACATATATGGGAAAAAGATGGGGGCAGACTGGAGAGGGGAGAGTAGACAACCAAAAGAAGGTGTTTAATTAAGCTAGATTTGGTAATAAAAAATTTGTAATTGTATTATGTTTTTTAGCAATTAATTACAAATAATTTCGGTTAACCGAATTACTCGAAAAAGGTAATTCGGTTGGGTTCGATTTGGTTCGGTTCATTAGTTTGCTTGGTTCGGTTAACAACATCTATTAACTAAAATTTTCAGTTAATTCGGTTAATTACTTGAATTTGGCTGAACCGACCGTTTGCTCACCCCCTACGTGTGTGTGTGTGTGTGTGTTCCTAAAGCTTTCTAAGCTTCAGGAAACATTTCAACCCTCCCAAAGCAATTTCACAATTTCTCTCTCTGTTCTCTCTCTCTCTCTGTTCTCTCTCTCTCTCTCTCTCACACACACACACACACAATTTCTATGCCATTTCTCGGCCAAATTGAAAAAAGAACATCATTCTCGGGTCCCAATTCTGATCTTCAAAGATTTGACTCGGGAGATTTCGATTTCTGCACACTATAAACACCATTCCAAGGTTAGGGTAGGTGGATTTGATTATGTCAGGTTTTATTTTAAAATATTCTCGATTAAATTTGAGTACGTGCATTTATTTATATCTATGTTCTTTATGTTTGGGTTGGATTAAATCACGTGGATTTGATCATATCGGGGTTTTATTTAAATTTACCGAATATATATTTATTAGTATTTCTCAGGTAATTTATGAACTTATAATTATTATACGAATTGTGTGGTATGAGTTTATTTTATTTTATTGCATAATTGAGAAAATTTGGGAGTTTTACGATGTACTCCCTGGCAAACTTAGCGCCCTAACTGATTTATTGTGAATAATGATGAAATTTATTGACAAATTTTATATTGGGAAAAGTGATGAGTTTATTTTATTATGAATTTTATGTTGGGAAATTGATCAGGTTATAATATTGTTTAATTGCATAAATTTTAATTAATTGTTAAGAACCTTGATTGCCCGAATGAAACTACAACTGAATATTAGTGCAATCACACTGTTGTTGAAGTGTTGGCGGTAAATAGTGGATTTGGCATGGGTACGAGTATGAGATGTGATAGGCAAATCGTACTTACAAACATGGTACTTTGATTTAGTCTGTTCGGCTAGCCAAGCTAAGTCCAATCTTCGGACCGCACAACCTAGTCATGGGAGTTACACATGACATGTATAGGCCAAAAGGGAGTCTTTTATACATATTTATATATTTATGTGACTGTGGACATTTAATAGGCTTAAATGATGTTTAGGGAAAAGTACGTATATTCATTTTTATATATGACCTACAGGTTATGATGTAGGACGGGAATGGTCGACCTATGTCCTATGATTCAACCCTCACACAAACACATATACTTAAACACTTTAAATTAAGAATTTAATTATCCGAACATAAACACAATAAATCATGTTTTATTTCACATGTTCAAGGATCTTGAAAAGGTGTATGACTTGTATAGTAATTAAGTCTCAATTGGTTCTTTCACAAATGAATCAAGTTATATGCTAAAAAGTTTCTATTTCAAAGATTCAAGAATATAAGTTCTATGTTAGCAAACTAATATTCATACAATTAACATTAACTATCAAGTACCAATATTACAATCTATGGATCAAATGAGTTATTCAAAGATGCGATTTTAATCTACTAGCAAGGGTTCACAAGATATAGCAAATGATTCAAACACAAGTACTGAAGTTACCAAGAGATTGATTTGGATGACTTGACATTGTTCCACACGTAGTTAGGTCACATCGTAAGTCCTTCGTAAAAGCTTTGAATCACAAGATGAACGCAGCAATGAAGTGTAGATGATGATCGTCGTGTGGGTGTATGAAGGTGCTAGCCGTGTGGTGTTGATGGGGGCTGTGAGAGTATTAGATGGAGGAGGGGTTGATGGAGTCATTGGATAGTTTAGTGGTCTCTCACCACTTGATCTCTGGAGAGAACGTCGTAGTCTCACACTACTCACTCACAAGGAGAGGGACAAGCTTTACAAGCTTAAGTAAAGAAATATTTTTTCTATATTCAACTTCAACTTCATATCACGTTCATACAATAAGAAGGCCATTTATAGGCATAGCCTTGGAGACAAAACATTAAACACTTAATAACTCTCAACAACTTTCAACAACAACTCTCAACAACTTTCAACAACTATTAACTCAACACAATCAATACTTACTAAAAAATAAGGAACTCCAACTTATAAGCACACAAGTCAAGCTTAATTGTCTTGCATTATTACAATTCAAATTTGAAATTTAAACATATTCCAAAAGGAAGGCCAAATTCGTGTGGGGCCCATTGGAGCCATGTGGGGCCCAGAAGCCATGTAGGGCCCATACGGGTTTTGAGTTGAACTTTGCTTCAATACTTCACTTGGGTCTTCAAGCATGGTCTTTAAGCACCTAATAATCTTGAAATAACATATCCACGAAAAATATAAATTAACACAATAACAAAGTCTTCACATAAAAAAAAAAGTTTTCTATCAAAGAAGTAGAAGATCTTCAATTGATCCCATGTGTTCTTGCAAAACCGATATAAACAATAGTGGACATCTGGAGGTCGTCCACGTGTCACCATGTCTGAAAAGGACTGGACATTAGGAGACCGTCTATGTGTCATCATATCAGTAAAAGGGATACATAAGGCATGTTGATCCCCATCAGGTTAATAATGCAATTTTTATTAAAGAGAAATTATTAAATTTTTTTTTACACTGAAACTTATTTTAGCCACACGCTGATAATAATCTAATCTTTACTTACTGGAAGGTGTCTTATCCCAATTTTTATCGAACATTTCAGATACCTTGAGGAGCATAACCAAAAATCAGAGTAGCATAGCGAAAGCTTGGGTGGGGTTAGAAAGCGCAATTTAGATTAAATAGTAAATTTGTTATTTTTGTATATTTTAGAATTTCTAGGGATGTATTAAATTTGATATTGGAAATATTGTGATAATGAGGTTATTTAGTACTCTGGTATAATTAATTTGAGGTCTTCCGCAGTATAAAATTAATTGCAGGTTTGGGTTACTACAGTTAGTATCAAAACAAATTTTTGGGTCATCACAGTTGGAATCAGAGCACCAAGATATAAATTCTATAGACTTTAAGAATGATTTTTACCAGAGTATATGCATTATTTAGGATAAGGGTAGGAATGGATAGGTTAGGATATTTTAAACATATTCTAGTGTTATGCGCTAACAATATATTTTATTTAGGGTTATAGTGTATTACCTCCTAATCTCTTGTTCTACTTTAAAGCACAAGTACTCTTAGTCCTCTACTTATTAGTAGACTCTCGTTAGGGAAATTCTTCGCTCCTAGATATTTAGCGAATTTCGAGGAAAAAAATTTTATAAGGAGGGGAGAATGTAACAACCCCAAAAATAATATGCATGTAAGTGTAAAAAAAATAAAAAATAAAAAAATAAAAAATAAAAAAATAAAAAATAAAAAAATAAAAAATAATAATTATTAAATAAATATATAATGTAATATAATAATATAATATTATATATATATATATATATATATATATATATGTTCCTAAAGCTTCAGAAAGCTTTAGGAAACATTTCAACCCACCCTAAGCAATTTCACGCTCTCTCTCTCTCTCTCTCTCTCTCTCTCTCTCTCTCTCTCTCTCTCTCTCTCTCTCTCTTTTTTAATTTCTCTGCCATTTCTCGGCCAAATTAAAAAGCGAACATCATTCCCGGATCTCAATTATAATCTTCAAAGATTTGACCAGGGAGATTTTGACTTTTGAACGCCGTAGGCACTTTTTTAGGGTTAGGGTAAGTGTTAGCTTTGATGTATTCACAAGAGGGGGGTGAATTGGAATTTTTAAAACTTATTCCTAGGTTAAATCAGATGTCAGCGGAATATCACAACTTAGGGTCTTTCTATGCAATCCCAAATGCATCGATAAATATAATATATTGAAATTTAAATCATGCGCATCATTCACACTACAAAATACATTTACAATAAATATAAAGTGCGGAAATATAAACAGACACACGATATGTTATCGGGGTTCGGCCAACTATGCCTACGTCCCTGCCTCTAGCTCGCAAGTCTGAGGATTCCACTAATGCTCACTTAACAAGTGGAGCGGTACCTAATACAACCAGGTCAATTAACACAGGGCTGACCTCAACCTTTACAAATTCTCCTTGCAGGGCGGAGAAGACCCTAGGTCAAATTCACAGGGCTGACCCCAACCTAATCCTTTCGGGCTAGATCAAACCCCCTCAGGCCACACCTGGAAATACAACAGTATTTTTCACAATATGACTGGTACAGTGATTATGCTTCTCAAGTAAAGAAGATATGTACCCCAATACGCACAGTATACTCAATCAATCACATACACATCGACAATGTAGGTCATGTAAGCTCAGTGATGTGTATTTTTTTTTGTGCAAGCTACACTCAACAAGATATGATCATTAATATGCTCAAGAGTTTTCTAATCAAGCTATTTCTTTGAAATAGTATATATCAAGTCTCAATAATAATCAGGGTTTCAAAGATGCTGCAAATATTCAAAACAATTCAAAATATTTTCTTCAATGTAATATGCTCAATAGTAGTTTGAAAAATATTATAACTTGTAGAAAATGTTTTTGCACAACAAAATCAAGTTATAGGAATCTTTGCAATGACAATGCAAAGATCCTTAAGCTAATGAGTTTTTCCCAACACTAAATTTATAAAATAAAAATTTGTGGGAAAACTCTTACTTGACTCCCCAAAAATAATATCAAACAATCAAGCAAAACAATGGGAGTATGAGCAATACTTAATATACACTAGCACAACTAATATGCTCTCACAATGCTAAAATGTATCAAGGCAATAAATATTTGAGAGTATTTTGGGCAAAATGAGATTTTGAGATTGAGAGGATTTTTGCTAAATATTTTGGCTAATCTCACACAAATCCTCACAAATGAACCCATATTTATAGACAAGGTAAAAAATATAACCGTTTGGGTATTATTAGAAAAGATTCAAAATGTTTAAACATAATTAACCCAACTTAACCCGATTTACTGTAGTTAAAATAATTTTAACCTATCGAGGTTCGGGTGGCTGAACCGTGGTTCGGTCGCCTGAATAGACACAACTTTAAAAGTTATTTAAATAAGTTTGGTCGCTCGTGTCATGCTTCGACAACCCGAAACAAAGTCAGTAGGCTTTGTTCGTGACTTCGGGTGCTTGATCTTAGGTTCGGTCGCCCGAACTCATTTTGAACTGTATAGTTCGGTCACCTGGGTTGGTGAAAAGCACTCTGGCATGGGTTTGGGTACCCGAGGAAGATACGTTCAAAAAGGTTCGGTCGCTCGAAACCAAGTCAATCCGCTAACTTCCCTGCGGTTCGGGCGCCCAAGGAGTTTTGAACTATTGGGGTTCGGTCGCCCGACCTCTCTCATTTGATACCTATTAGGTTTATTTTCACTTCAATTGATTTCCCAAATATTATAAGTGATATTGGGGACTTTTTTTTGTGCAAGTGCTGTGACCTACGGTCTTTTCTAAGGTCTTACTAAGTACGCCAAAAACCTGGTGTCGGTCAATCGTGCCCTAAGGTCATTCAGCCCCTATGGTCATTCTAGGATCATTTTGAGCTTACAAAACCTATATGCATGACATGCAGAGATTATTACAGACCGATATACCTAGTTACTATTACAGACCTAAATTACACAAAATATAAATTACAATAAGTCTTTAGGGTCTTTAGTCTTCAACTCTTCATGTGCCATCAAGTGGTTTGTTAATATAAACATGCACACAAACTAGATAGACATTAATACCAGAGTATTTGTCATAATCAAAACAGGGAATGACCCATAGGGTCAACAGTAAGTGGACTTGATTATGTCTGGTCTTATTTTAAAATAATTCCGATAAAATTTGTGTACGTGAATTTATTTATATCCATGTTATTTAAATATATGCCTGGGTTAGATTAAATTGCGTGGATTTGATCATATCGGGTTTTTATTTAAATTTACCAAATATATATTTATCATAATTTCTTAGGTAATTTATGAAATTATAATTATTATACGAATTGTGTGGCATGAGTTTATTTTATTTTATTGCATAATTAAACGAATTTGGGAGTTTTGCGATGTTATGCTTATTACTTGATTTATTGTGAATAACGATGATATTTATGTACAAATTTTATATTAGGAAAAGTGATGAGTTTATTTTATTATGAATTTTATGTTGGGAATTGATCAGGTTATAATATTGTTTAATTGCATAAACCTGCACATAAACTAGATAGACATTAATACCAGAGTATTTGTCATAATCAAAACAAGGAATGACCCATAGGGTCAACAATAAGTGGACTTGATTATGTCTGGTCTTATTTTAAAATAATTCTGATAAAATTTGTGTACGTGAATTTATTTATATCCATGTTATTTAAATATATGCCTGGGTTAGATTAAATTGCGTGGATTTGATCATATCAAGTTTTTATTTAAATTTACCAAATATATATTTATCAGAATTTCTCAAATAATTTATGAAATTATAATTATTATACGAATTTTGTGGCATGGGTTTATTTTATTTTATTGCATAATTGAGTGAATTTGGGAGTTTTGCGATGTTATGCTTATTACTTGATTTATTGTGAATAATGATGATATTTATGTACAAATTTTATATTAGGAAAAGTGATGAGTTTATTTTATTATGAATTTTATGTTGGGAAATTGATCAAGTTATAATACTGTTTATTTGCATAAATTTTAATTATGTGTTAAAAACCCTGATGGCCTGAATGTAACTATAGATAAATATTAGTGCAGCCACATTGTTGTGGAAGTGTTGGTGGTGAATAGTGGATTTGGCCTGGGTATGAGTATGAGATGTGATAGGAAAATCATACTTATAGACATAATAACTTGATTTAGTCTGGTCGGCCAGCCATACTAAGTCCAGTCTTTGGACTGCATAATTCGATCATGGGGGTTAAACATGACATGCATAGGCCAAAATGGAGTCTTTTATACATATTTATATATTTATGTGACTATGGACATTTAATAGGCTTAAACGATGTTAGGGGAAAAGTACGTATATTCCATTATATATGTGACCTACAGGTTAATAATGCAATTTTTAAAGAGAAATTATTAAATTATTTTTACACTGAAGCTCATATTAACCACACACTGATAATAATATAATCCTTACTTACTGAGAGGTGTCTTATCCCAATTTTTATCAAACATTTTAGATACCTTGAGGAGCATAGTCGAAAATCAGAGTAGCATAGCGGATGCGTGGGTGGGGTTAGAAAGCGCAGTTTAGATTAAATAGTAAATTTGTTATTTTTGTATATTTTAGAATTTCTAGGGATGTGTTAAATTTGATATTGGAAATATTGTGATAATGAGGTTATTTAGTACTCTGGTATAATGAATTTGAGGCCTTCTGTAGTATAAAATTAATTGCAGGTTCGGGTTACTATAGTTGGTGTCAAGGCAAATTTTTAGGTCATCACAAACTGTCCCCACCTACATGCACTCCCACAAGGCTAATCGCATTGAGGTTCCCCTATTCCCTTTATTTTAAAGGAGATCAAGACAACTCATTTACACCCCTTTTCTTATGAGGAAAGGCAACCAAAATACAATCCTTGTTTTTTAGAGACCAAGGAAATAATACAAGAGAGCTTACAATAGAAAATTTCCTCACAGGGAAGGATATACAATTTAATGCTCACATAAGAAACTCTTTAAAAACAATCAAAATTATGGCTCAAAAGTTTTCTAAATGTATCTCTTAAAGACGAGCAATTAGAGCATAAAGCTAGATTGAGAGAGAATTGAAAGTAAGAACATTTAGATATTCAGTATGGATATCGTCTCTAACATTGTCTATGCTTTAGATGGCATATTGTTAGCCCTAACAGCTACACTATCTTGGTTTTTATGTTTTAATGATATTAACCTATTTGTTGTTCCTAATATTTTCCTTCTTTGTAGATCTTATCTTGTAATGGTACAAAGTGTCGAATACACGGAGGTACCAAATGAGAAGCAAAGATCGGACCGATTAGACGTCAAATAGGAAAGATCAAAAGAACACGTACTTGGACGGACCCAAGCATGACCAAAGGAAGCTTAATGTAGTCTTATATGTTTTTGGGGAGTGTTTGAGATAATCAATGTTGTAACTCTTGCGGGTGTGTTTCTGGAATGATTTTTGAGCAAGAGTTGAGCAGATGCATGCATACTAGGACACATAAGTTTATAGAATTGCACTAAAATCACAGACTCAACTTTCCTGGTTTTCAAAGTTAAACTTAAGAGTGGGTCAAATGAATCCTAAACTCAAATACATTTTCAAAGGGACAAAATTTTCAAACATCTCAGTTTTATAAACATTTTCATGCTTGTTCCCATTTGTGTCAAAATGAGCTTTTGTCCTAAAGTGTTAAGAAAGTCAAGAATATTTTATAAAAGACATGTTAAGCATATAAGGTATCAAAACAATTTTTCAAATGTGTTTTTATTATCAAGATATCTTATATTCAAGGGAAAACTCATTTGGATAAGTATTAAACTTTATTAGACTTAATATATTTCATATACTTTTGTCTAAGAATGTTTTAAGTCATCAAAAGGCTTTTTGACAAGGAAAAATCGAGCAATCGTCGTTTAATGTAGTGTGGTCTCGAGTTCTAAACACCTTTCGGTATTTGGGGCATAACTTTCACTAGAAGAATCCAAATAGGACGATCTTGATGTATATGAAAAGTTAAGAAAAAATCCCATAACTTTTTTGTTGATGACTTTTTCTGATTTAGGGTTACATTTAACCAAAACAGGGGAATGATCGACCACTACAGGGGAATGGTCAACTAGCAATTCCAGTAGCCATTTTTCTTCATAGACCAGGTGAATGGTCGACTGGTGCAAAGCAATGGTTGACCATTGGGGGAATGGTCGACCATAGAAAGTGAATGGTCGTCTAGAGACCTCGAGCTCAGTGTCCCAACGAGCAGAAAACGACCATTTCTGTTTGGGGATTGCTCCCAACGGCTAGTTGGGTCTTTGGGCTATTTATACAAATTCCTAAACTTGTTTAGCATGGTTTTTGATTGTTTTTTATCATATTTGTGAAAAATATCCTTGAATCCAAAAACCAAACACTTTGCACTTTGCATCTTAGTCAATCATTCAAAAGTGCTCATTCTCTTTTGCTCATTGATCTTGAGTGAATCATTCCTTGAGAGATAATAGTGAGGATTTGATTGTATTTCATATTAGCTCATTTGAGGAGTATTTCGTTGTATATTATCTTCTTGGTTTTAAGGTTCTTTGTGAACCGCGTGGTGAAGGCTCTTTGTGAGCGTGTAGGGATTTGTTCTCGAGTGTAGGGATTTGTTCCCGAAGTTGTAAGGCTTGCTCCACCAGGGAAGGAGAATTTATAGTGGATTGTGGAATCCTCTGCTTAGTGCTAAGGCGTGGACGTAGGCTTGGTGGCAAACCACGTTAAAACTCGGTGTTAAGTTTTTCTCTCCTTACACTCTTTATTATTTGTCTTGTGCATAATTTATTTTGTATATTGTGATACAATTGCTTGCCATCTTGCCAAGACTATTGTTTTGTAGAGAGAAAATTTTAATACGCGAAAAGAGTCATTCATTCCCCCTATGACTTTACACTGTATATCCTCTGTAGGCCACACGTATATACTCCTGTGCTATGATGTTTAACAAGTGGTATCAGAGGGGGTCGTTTGCATTATTTCGGAGTAATTTCTAGAGCGCAAAGATCCATTGACATTTTCGGCATCCACCACCCTAGGACAATCCATCTATCAACCACCCAAATTTGATGGGGACTACCCGACATGGAAAAATCATATGGCGACGTTCATTCAATCGTGCGACCTGAATTTGTGGTGGGTGACTCACTTAAAAAATGAGCAACTTGGAAGCTATCCCAAGTATGGGAGTTTTATCATGTAATATTCAGTCAAAAGGCTAGATCGTCTCCTCAGAGAATGCAATTTAATCTCAAATTTTACGTTTTTCCAATCGAAATTAAACAGTTACTGAACTCAGCTTAGATTCGGGCATTTCATGATTGTTTCAGATTTACTTTTGACAAATTAAATGAACACGCAAATTAAACCCTAATCCTAGCATGCATTGAATTAAATAGCAAGAACGGAAACCCTATGTCTAATCAGACAGACATTGAAACATGCGTTAAACTTCGGAATAGAAAAGACGATAACTTTAACACATAATTGAAACACGCAATAATGAAACTCACACAAACACAAATGCAAATGATAAAAACCGAATCTTTAACAAAATTAAAAACTTAAACCAAAATCAAAATTAAAAGGCAACCTAGAACTCGAACAAAAATTAAACCTTTAATGACCTAAACTAAACTGAACACGATAAAAATACGAACCTTAATAAGATGGACCCTAAACTAAATCGAGCTTCAATCAAAAATTAAATTTTAAAAAAAATAATAAATTTAATTTCTAAAAATAAAAACAATTTTTTTTCTTTTTTTTTTTTAGAAAAAAATCAGACCTTACTTAACTAATAAAATAAATTGAAGCATTAATTAAATCTATCGTGAAATTAATTGAGAGAAAGTAAACAATATTCAAATTCTAAAATAAATTTCAATACAAATCTAACAATACTCGACTAAGTAATAATAAAAAAAAGGAACAAATGAGAGAGAGAGAGAAAGAGATAAAACAGAAATTGTGGGTAAAGGTGCTGCGGTGGCCGTGGAGATGGTTGGTGTTCGGGTGTGCTTGGTAGCTTCTGTAGAACGGAGGATTCTCGGGTTTGTGGAGCAGCACGGTGGTGGTTGTCTGGTGTTGGAGGTCTCTTCACGATGGCAAGGTGGCTAGAATAGTGGCCGGAGCAGAGGGCTGTGGAACAGCAGCGGCTTTTGGTGAGGCTTGAATAGCAGGACATCCGGCTGTGGCTGGTGTAGAGAGAACCCTCGGGGTGGCTTCTCATGTGCTGCTGGTGGTCTGGAGTGGAGCTTCTAGTGTGGAGGTCTTCGGTTGACCGTAGCAAGGTGCTGAGCTGCAACAGCTTTTGGGTGGTGTAGAAGGAGAGCTCACAGGAGAGAGATACTGAGGGAGAGAGAGAGGGAGAGAGCAGGAGGAAGGGGAAGCCAAGAAAGAGAAGGGGAAAAGCAGAAAAGGGGCTGAGAGAGTTTGAGAGAAAGAGAGGGAGAGAACAAGAGAGGGAGGACGAGAAGAGAGAGTTAGGGAGAGAGAGAGAGTATGGGAAAAGGAGAGGGTTGTGGGGGTGCGCCAAGGTTGCTGAAGGAAAAGGGGAAGGATAAATAGGGAGGGGGAAGGAGACTTACGACTTGCGAACATGATTACCCGACCCGGCTGCATGGTCGGGTCACATCAACTCTATTTTTTTTTCTTCTTCTTTTTATTTGATCCCCATTTTGACTCTTCTGGAGTTCATTTATCTCGAAACTCAAAAACAGAAAAGTTGTAGGTAATGTTTTCATCTTTCTTCAAGATTTTGAATTGTCTCGATCGGAGCACAGACAAAAAGTTATATGCGAATTACGAACTGATGCTAGTTTTAGCTCAAGATAATTTTTCTGCGATAAAAAAAATTCCAAAAATTCATAAATTGCTCAATAAAACCAAGATATTATAAATAGGACACTTTGTTAAAATATTGAGAGTAATTAGGCATTTAATTAAAAATATAAGCCTAATGCTCGGATTAAAACGCCTAATTACGCAGTTTAAGAGCGTAATCACACCCCCCCAACTAACGTTTTTCTAGTCTCTAGCAAATAACGTGAATGAATTTCAGGGCGGTGTCCACAAACACTAATTCTAGCGAACATGAAATTGATGCCTATGCAACGAAATCATATCGTTTCACATACAGGAATATAACTGAATTTCACACAAGCTTGTTCATATTTAATACATGCAACTCCAAAGCACGTCACAGTTTCATCATTATATAGCATTTAAGAACAGTATACCCTCATGAAGTTAACCAGCGGTACAATTCAGAGTTAATACGGTCATATAAGTTTGAGTATAAATAGATGAAATCTCGAGGTGTGTGTGATGTGTGTGACTCATTACATCACCTACAGAACGGTTGTTTTGACTCGGCCTAATTGGTATGTCCTCAAGAACAGTAAAAAATAATGGGTTCACTCGCCATATGTGAGGAGGAGTGTCGTGATCAAACATCCCATATATTGAAAGGAATAAACGCTAAGTATATGGAGTGGACTAGTCTGAGAAGAATCTAACCTATCTATGAGGTGTCGGGTCCTTCACTTTAGCATATTCTCACCTACTCGCCATGTCCAATCGAGACCACCCTAGATCAACTTATTCACAAACTTGACATGAATACATTTGAGGTATTAAACGGTTGAAGAATCTTCATACGTGGAGAATATGTGTCGCGCCCTTGACTTTTTTGCGATATTTCTGTGGAGCAGGCATTAGCATTTTATTTCATGTGCATTTCTATTTCTTATTCTTTCTTCTGCTCATTCTTTAATTTCTATATTTTCTTGGTCAATTAGGACAATTATTACACTTCTTTTGTTATCTTCAACCATCAATGGGAATTAAGCTCGAATAATGGTTCATGAACTAAGTCTATTTCTAGGGGTGACTCAGCCTTCACATCTTGAGTAGGCTACAAGACCTAGGTTTCTATCTCCCAACTAGATGTCACCTCTAAGCTAGCAAGTAAAAAACAGAGACTGGTGTACAAAGAATAAATAGCTCAAGGATATCTCACATGGTGTCACAGTCGCCACGTGTGTTCTCTTAGTGCTCATAGGGAACCCTAAGTGCAATGAATCAAGAAATGTGTCTATTCAGCCTCATGAGATGCCGTATAAATACAAGAGATTATATAGCCAGATTAACACTAGTGTACTACCAATCAATTCTTCATGGAGTTACAAAGTCATATAAGGAGAAATTACACATAAATGACTCAAGTGTGTAATTCTTAGGTTATATGCAAGTATGTGAAGGGTATAAGTCAGTATTAATCATGACATAATCGTTTATCCTCACTACTCTTCCTTTCTGTCTTTCTTTGAATTTTTTTTTTTATTTTTTTGTTTTTATTTTTTTTTCCAAATTAATATATGAAACTCAGCAAGTATACGTGTACAATGTCACATGCAAATGCTCACCCCCCTAACTAAAATGAAACATTGTCCTCAATATAAAAGCATAGGGGAAATAGAAAAACTGTGCACGAGAAAAATAGGGCATACCTAGGTGGAGAAGTAATGGAAAAGGAAAACTGAACTATAAGAAAATGTACCTAAAAATTAACTAAAAATAAAATAAGGTAAAAAAAAAGGAAAAGAAGGGAAAGAAAAACATCGCAGTTGTCTGATGGAGGCTCTGGAGGAATTTCGTCTAATGGGTGCAGGTCTATAAATTGAACTAGTGGGTCTCCAAATTTGAGCCGCCACAATGAATCAGTCTTTATACCTGCACGAAAATCAGCCTAAAATGAATTAATACTCGTCAAAATACCAGACAATACGTGAGCAGATCGACTTTCTTGTTTTAACAAGAAAGGGTCTTTATTCAGCATATTTTCTAGGAAATTTACTTCTTTACGAACTGGTGTTTGAGAAAAAATTGTTGGAACAGTTACCTTTAGTTCTTCAGAAGCATTCGCATTAAAATTTTTACCTGGTTCTTTGGAAATTAAACATTCACCATTCTGCACACCCGATAAAACCCTCTTTATCGGGTGTACCAATCATCTTACCACCGCGGGGATTTGCTTCAGCATTGGGCTCCTTTACATTTAATCTAGTCGGGAGTGATGGTTCCATGGTGACCAAGCTCTGAGGGTAAGGTACCACAGGTTGGTATTCCTTATTAGTATCAGCCTCCTCATTAACTGTCTACTCCACTTCTAGGCCCGATTCCTCTGATTTTTCTTTGACTTCATCTGTTTTAGTCGTAACTTTTGGAGCCGAGACAACTGGTTGTCTGTCAATGAGCATTTCAGGTTGAGAAACTTCTTCCCCGCTTCTCAAAGTCATGGCGGCCTCCACTATCTCAAGAGAAACATTATGTATTTGTTGTTGCTACTGGTATTCTTGAGGACTAGGCTAAGGTTCCACGGGAAATTCCTCTTTTTCTAAGATATCCAACTGACTGCTCATCGTATTAATGGTGTCCCGAAATTCATCTAAGTCCTGAGTATACTGAGTATACTGATTGATTTGAATTTGCATGAACTGCTGGAGTATATTTGCCATCTGCGTCATGCTGTCATTAGGAAATCCTAACGGCGCACAACTCTGAGGGGTCTATTGTGGTTGATACTAAGGCGACAGAGTGTCTGGGTAATATGTTAGCTCATATGCATCTCCACCACTGATTGTGCTGATAGGGTGTACTGTCATGGGTGCCTGATTATATCGTGTATTCCACTGTGGGACACTTTCAGTTAGGTAATCAAAGAATGATAGTACTTGATTCGGATCCTCGCTGAAGGGTTCTCCATTGCACACAGTCTGGACAAAGTGCTTGCAATCAGGGGTAAGAGCAGTATAAAAACAATTAACTAACCTCCATGATTCAAACACGTGATGTGGACAAGTAGTTAGTAGATCCTTGAATCTCTCCCAACAAGCCTAAAAAGTCTCGTCACCCTTTTGCATAAACTGAATAATCTGTTCTTGCAAAAATTGAGTTCTCTGTGAGGAACAAAACATATGTAGAAATTCACGCTCCATATTAGCCCAATTTGTGATAGAGTGAGGTCTCAAGGAATTAAACCACATTTGCACCCTATCCGTCAAAGAGGTAAGAAATAAACGCAGTCTAGTAAATTCATCAGTTCTAGCACAAGAGAAAAAAATATTGCAATTTAACTCGAACTCTGACAGATGCCGATAAGGGCACCCAGATTCCGTCCCGTAGAACTAAGGTAGCAATGACGTCCTTCCGCACTGCACCATAAAATCAAGTTCTTTAGTAGGTAAAACAGTGGAAGATGGTGCAATGGTGTATTGAAGCTGCAAAAAGTCCATAAGCGTGCGTGGTGCAGGTGTAGCCATATTTATTTGTTTATTTTTTTAAAACTCAAATTTTTTATTTTTTTTAATTTTCTTCTTTGTTTTATTTTTCATGAGACTAATTAAAATAACCGGAAAAACACTAATTTGAGACTAAGACTGACATTCCCTGGCAACGGCGCCAAACACTCGACTCACTCGAAAAATGAGCAGTTCGGAAGCTATCCCAGGTATAGGAGTTCTGTTGTGTAATATTCAACCCAAAGGCTAGATCATCTCCTAAGGGAATGCAGTTTAATCTCAAATTTTATGTTTTTCCAATCAAAATTATACAATTATTGAACTCAGTTCAAATTCGGGGTTTTCAGGATTGTTTCAAATTTATTTTTGACAAATTAAATGAACACGCAAATTAAACCCTAATCCTGGCATGCACTGAATTAAATAGTAAGAACGGAAACCCTACGTCTAATCAGATAGACATTGAAACATGCGTTAAATTTTGGAATAGAAAAAACGGTAAGTTTAACACATAATTGAAACACGTAATAATGAAACTCACACAAACACAAACGCAAACGATAAAATTAGAATCTTTAATAAAATTTAAAACTTAAACCAAAATCAAAATTAAAAGGCAACGAAGAACTCGAACAAAAATTAAACCTTTAACGACCTAAACTAAATTGAACAAGATAAAAATACGAACTTTAATAAGATGGACCCTAAACTAAATCGAGCTTCAATTAAAAATTAATTTTTTTTTAAAAATACAACTAATTTAATTTCTAAAAACAAAAACAATTTGTTTTCTTTTTGGATTTTATTCTATTTTTTTAAGAACAAAACCAGACCTCACTTAACTAATCAAATAAATCAAAGCATTAATTAAATCTATCGCGAAATTAATTGAGAGAAAGTAAACAATATTCAAAGTCTAAAATAAATTTCAATACAAATCTAACAATACTCGACTAAGTAATAATAATAAAAAGGAACAGATGAGAGAGAGAGAGAGAGAGAGAGAGAGAGAGAGAGAGAGAGAGAGAGAGAGAGAGAGAGAGAGATAAAACAAAAACTGTGGGTGAAGGTGTTGTGGTGGCCATGGAGATGGTTGGTGTTCGGGTGTGCTTGGCAGCTTCTGCAGAAGAGAGGATTCTCGGGTCTGTGGAGCAGCACAGTGGTGGCTGTTTGGTGTTGGAGGTCTCCTGACGACGGCAAGGTGGTAGGAACGATGGCCGAAGCAGAGGGCTATCGAACAACATGACTTCTAGTGAGGCTAGAATAGCAGGACATCTGGTCGTGGCTGGTGCAGAGAGAACCCTTGGAGTGGCTTCTCAGGTGCTGGTGGTGGTCTGGAGTGGAGCTTTTGGTGTGGAGGTCTTCAGCTGGCCGTAGTAGGGTGCTAAGTTGCAGTAGCTTCCGGGTGGTGCAGAAGGAGAGCTCACGGGAGAGAGAGACCGAGGGAGAGAGAGAGAGAGGAAAGGAGATGGAGAGAGTAGAAGGAAGGGGAAGCCGAGAAAGAGAAGGGGAGAAGTAGAAAAGGGGCTGAAAGAGTTTGAGAGAAGGAGAGGGAAAGAACAAGAGAGGGAGGCCGAGAAGAGAGAGTTAGGGGGAAAGAGAGTAGGGGAAAAGGAGAGGGCCGTGGGGGTGCACTAGGGTTGCTGATAGAAAAGGGGAAGGATAAATAGGGATGGGGAAGGAGACCTGTGACCTACGAACAGGATTACCCAACCCGACTGTATGGCCGGGTCATATCAACTATATATTTTTTTCTTTCTTCTTCTTTTTATTTAATCCCCATTTTGACTCTTCTGGAGTCTGTTTCTATCAAAGCTAAAAACATAAAAGTTGTATGCAATATTTTTATCATTCTCCAAGATTTTGAGTTGTCTCAATCGGAGCTCGGACGGAAAAGTTATCCGTGAATTACGAATTGATGTCGGTTTTAGCTCCCGATAATTTTTCTGCGATAAAAAATGCCAAAAATTCATAAATTGCTCAATAAAATCCAGAGATTATAAATAAGACACTTTGTTAAAATATTGAGAGTAATTAAGTATTTAATTAAAAATATAAGCCCTAATGCTCGGATTAAAATGCCTAATTACGCAGTTTAAGTGCGTAATCAGTGGGTCATTGCAAAAGGGGACTTCACCTTCAAAAATGGAGAAGGGGAACTAATAGAAATAGAGGAGCTCTCAACAAATGAAAAGAGGTTTGTTGAATTAAATTTTAAAGCAAAATATTTTATTTTTTGCACTTTAAATAGTACGGAAAATAGTCGTATTTGCGGATGTAGAATCGCGAAAGAAATGTGGAATTTGATTCAAAGCACCCATAAGGATCCTAAGAAAGAAATAGACCTCACCTTAGATACATCTAGTACTATTCACCAAGTCACCTTAGGCAAAGCACATTCTTGCTTCTTAGCAAAAACACAAGAAGAAATTAGTTTTGATGATGATGAGGATGATGCTCCCTCATATGATCAATTAGTGGATAGTTGTACTAAATTAATGGATGAATTGGTTTTAGTAAAGAAAAAGAGCAAAACTTTTTAGAAAGAGCTTGCCATAGTCAAACAAAGGGAATCCTCATTAAAAGAAGAAAATGAGGAGCTTATTTCAAATTCTCAAAAAGAGCATATAAAAACAAAAAACTTGGAGGAAAAATTGTTAAAATGTAAAGATAAGGAACCTTGTCTTTGTTCCTCCTTAAAAGATGAAAATGCTTCCCTTAAAAGGGAAAATGAGAAGCTTTTAAAAATTGCTCAAAAAGACCATGAGATTTCTCAAGAAGAGGTTGGAAAATTGAAAAATCAAATTGCAACTATTTCAAATGAAAATACTATATTGAAAAAGCAAAATGAAAATCATGGCATGGTGATAAGAGGAAAAGAAAACTTAAATAATGTTTTGGAAATCAAGAAAAATAATCCTTTGAAAAGAAATTTAAAACCCTATTGTAAATCACATACTTATGCCTCAACAAGCAAAAATAGTGCAAATAAGTCAAAACCCTCACATACAAATAAAATTTGTCTATATTGTGAGAGAAAGGGTCACATATGGTATTTTTGCCCTTTTAGAGGAAACAGAGGCAAAGAGAGGAAGATGAAATGGGTTGTCAAGAAAAGAAACCCATTTAGACCCAAAGAAGAGTGGGTACCCAAAGTTACCTAGTCCGATTAAACACCGCTTCTTTAGAACCTAGGATTAGGAATTAGAATTTAAGTTGACCTAAGTTAAAAGTTAAAAGGGATATGGTGACTAAGTTTGTGCTTAAAATCTAAAAATCCTAGCTTATGCATTTTAAACTGTTTAAATTACTTTGCTGGGAACTTTTGATATCCATGCCAATATTGATCTTCAAATTTGAAAACCAATATAATGCTTTAACTGCATATATCCTCATTTGTTTGGTTTATTTCATTTTTAAATATTGGCTATTGCTTATGGGATGAAATAGCATGCACAGCTTGTTATTTAGAAATAAATTTTTTGTGATAAATGACAAAACCTTGTTCTTCTCATGTGAATTACTAAGGTTTTAAATATAAAATTTCTAAAGCTTGCATGTTAGATAAGTCCATCTCTTATGAAGAAGAGTTATTTTCTTAGTCACATAACTTGTTTTGATGATATATGATTGCTTGGATATATAGTTAGAATACCTAGACCATAGCATTCATGAAATTAATTTTTAGTAAAAATCATCATAACAAGAAGCGGTATTCAAATGAAGTACTAACATGCAATATCTTTATAAATTATATTTTGAATACCTTCCCTTTAGTGGCAATTTAGGAGAATATGTCTCCTAGAGCATTATTAAGTTAAGTCTAGTATTCCCCTAATGCTCTTTGCCAAGTAGTAAGGACATACCTGTTTTGCTTAAAGTACAAGCATGAATTTTTTTTTTTTTTTTTGTGCTTATTTTTGAAAATGTCCATTTTTGATTAATTGTAAGATAACTCTATAGCTATTCTTAAATCTAGAGAGCAATGCCAAAGTAATTCACGTAGAGGTCATCTTGGACTTAGGACTAATTACCTCTACTTGGGATAAAGTAGCATGCACACCCTCACAAGCTCTGTAGTTAGGCTTGTCCTATAGGATTCGTAAGGAATGAAACAATATTTGCTATTGTGAAACATTAGACATTATTCCTCCAAAATGCAAGGCAAAGGAACTGAAAAAGCCTATTTTTGGGAAAAAGGTAGAAACTTTTAATTTCTGATATGAAAAACTTACGTGTTAAATAAAGGTTTAGGAGCATGCAATGGTGGGTAGATCCATCTCTTATGGACAAGAGATATTCCTTAGTTATTAATCTATTTTTTTAATGATATATGCTTAAAATTTTGAAACATAGTAAGTACATCTAGAGTATAAGCATAGTTTATCCCTCCATAAGAAGTTGAGTCTTAGGAAAATTAATTATAACAACATGGGCACTACAGACCATCCAATCCTAAACTCATCTTTGAATATAAGTCATCACTGAGAAATCAAACTAGTAAAAAGTTTCTAGAAATAATCTTTAGTGCTTACCAAAAGATATCCCATCATGATCATTTAGAAATATATACCTAGGGATTCTTAGTTATATTGACTCGAAGATAGAGTATTCCCTTTATGGTTGATTTAAGGGAAACTTCTTAACCTTTATTAATGCAAGAGCATTCCCTTCCTCGACAAAATGCTACCATAGAAAAATACTCTAGGACCAAATGACATACTTACCATGCTTAAATCATAAGCATGAAGTCTTCATAGGAAAAATGTCAATTTTGATTACTTGGAACAATTTACTGAATTGGCAAAATAGCTCTCGAGCTATACTCAAATTTGATTAGCATCCCCTACCAAGGAATGTATGACTCATTTTTTGGATGCAAATAAAGCCAAAGTAATTCAAGAAGAGGTTATCTTGACATTGTAATTATCTACCTATTATCTTAGATTTACTTTGTTGAGATATTTGCTCAACAAAAGTTGCGCTCAACAAAATTCTTAGGAAAATTCAATATCATATATTAGAACTGCTAAATTGCCACATAATTCAATGTCCCTTACCTTTAAAAGGAAAATTTGTCCTCTACAGTGGCAATAATGGAAGCTTCTGATTGACAAGTGATGAACTGAATAGATCTTATCGTTAACTCACTTGAATTAGGTCAAGCATCGCTTTGAGAATATGAACTACATATATATCCAAGTCAATAGGATGAAAAGAATTTTTTTGAATAAACTGGGAATTCATCTTATCATTATCTCAAAGCAATAATGGATTCTCAAAATGAACATTCATTCTTATTTAAGAAACCCACACCCAAACATGAGCATCAATGTGTTTGTGATATGCAATTTGGTTTCAATCATTCACAAATTTTTTGGTTGACTGAAAAAGAAGAAAGTTTCTTCTAATACTTTTATTCATCCATTGTTGAATTATCCCTTAATATAAGAGTATACTACCATACTTAAGTATCAACTCTCAATCTTTAACAAATGGTAATAAACCTGAGAGATCATCATTCGTGAGTGAGTAAGTAAGCCAATCTAGGCACTTCAACTATTATAATTTAGCACCAATAAATTGGTCTTTATATATTTAGCACATACTCACCTCACCACCATGGAAACTAGTCTTAATAGGCTCTTACAGTATTTTAAAGATAAATGATTAGCACCTCTCTTTTTGATGATGATTAATGGGGGATAAGATTTATGGTGTTATATATGTGAGGGAAAACATGATGTATGCGTGGGGGAAAATATGCATATAATGTTATGAAAGTTTGGTTTATTTAATTGTCTATCTTAAATAAATTTTCTATTTTATGGAATGCATGTTTAAAGCTCAAATGAACATGAATTGTTTTTATGCCTCATATGCATATGGTAAGGGGGAGCAAATTATAAATATAATTTAACAATATACATAAATTAAGGGGGAGCTTTAAAACGTACACCATATAGAGCACCAATGGTTTGCCATCATCAAAAGGGGGGAGAGTGTTAGCCTTAGTGGCTACATGATCTCATTTGTCTTGTTTTGATGACAACAAATCATTAGTGGTTCTAAGAAAGGTTATTTTTGAACAATAAGCTTTAGTAAGAACAAACACAAATGCAAAGATTAAGTAGATTCTTAATAGGTTAGACATCATCAAAAAGGGGGAGAATGTTAGTCCTGATAGCTACACTATCTTGGTTTATATGTTTTGATGATATTAACCTATTTGTTGTTCCTAGTATTTTCCTTCTTTGCAGATCTTATCTAGTACATGTACAAAGTGTCGAATACATGGAGGTGACAAATGAGAAGCAAAGATCAGACCGATTAGACATCAAATAGGAAAGATCAAAAGAACACGTACTCGGAAGGACCCAAGCATAACCAAAGGAAGCTTAATGTAGTCTTATATGTTTTTGGGGAGTGTTTGAGGTAGTCAATGCTGTAACTCTTGCGGGTGTGTTTCTTGCCTGATTTCCGAGTAAGAGTTGAGCAAATGCATGCATACTAGGACACATGAGTTTGTAGGATTAGACTAAAATCACAAACTCAACTTTCATGATTTTCAAAATTAAACTTACGAGTGGGTCAAATGAATCCTAAACTCAAATAAGTTTTCAAAGGGAAAAAGTTTTCAAACATCTCGGTTTTATAAACATTTTCATACTTGGTCCCATTTGTGTTAAAATGAGCTTTTGTCCTAAAGTGTTAAGAAATTCAAGAATATTTTATAAAGGACATATTAAGCATATAAGATATCAAAACAAATTTTCAAATGTGTTTTTATTATCAAGATATCTTATATTCAAGGAAAAACTCATTTGGACAAGCATTAAAATTTATTAGACTTAATATATTTCATATACTTTTGTCTAATAATGTTTTAAGTCATTAAAAGGCTTTTTGACAAGGAAAAATTGAGCAATCGTCGTTTAACGTTGTGTGGTCTCGAGTCCTAAATACCTTTCGGTATTTGGGGCATAACTTTTTCTAGAAGAATTCACATAGGACAATCTTGATATCTATGGAAAGTTAAGAAAAAATCCCACAACTTTGTGTTGATGACTTCTTTTGATTTAGGGTTACAGTTGACCAAAACAGGGGAATGGTCGACCACTACAAGGGAATGGTCGACCAGCAATTCCAATAGCCATTTTTCCTCACAGACCAAGTGAATGCACTTTGCACTTTGCATCTTAGTCAATCATTCAAAATTGCTCATTCTCTCTTGCTCATTGATCTTGTGTGAATTATTCCTTGAGAGATAACAGTAAGGATTTGATTATATTTCATACTAGCTCATTTGGGAAGCATTTCGTTGTATGTCATCTTCTTGGTTGTAAGGTTCTTTGTGAACTGATTTTTTGGAAGGTTCTTTGTGAACTGCGTGGTGAAAGCTCTTTGTGAGCGTGTAGGGATTTGTTCTCGAATTTTTAAGGCCTGCTCCACCGGGGAAGGAGAGTTTATAGTGGATTGTGGAATCCTTGGCTTGGTGTTAAGGCGCGAACGTAGGCTTGGTTCCAAACCACGTTAAAACCCGGCGTTAAGTTTTTCTCTCCCTACACTCTTTATTATTTGTCTTGTGCATGATTTATTTTGTACATTGTGATATAATGGCTTGCCATCTTGCTAAGACTATTGTTTTGTAGAGAGAAATTTTTAATATGCAAAAAGAGTCATTCACCCCCCCCTCTGACTCTACATTGTACATCCGCTACGGAGCACATGTATATACTCCCGAGCTACGACGTTTAACACACACACACACACACACACACACACTCACACACACACACACACACACACACACACACATATATATATATATATATATATATATATATAAAAGAGAAAACCTAGTTGTCTTCTGTTAGTTGGAGCCTTTTTTTTAGTTAGACCAGTCGATGATTTATTGGACCTGGTCAACCGGTTACTAGTTGTTTAAGAGAAAGAAATGATCGATTTAGGCAAAGCTTACTAGACTGGTCAACCACGTTCATGCACTGGTTGACTACCTCTAGCTTCTACCTAGATCGGTCGACCACTTCTAGCTCAAAGGTCAGGTTTAGTCTTCCTTTGATTCCAATTTTCAAGTTTAAGTCCAATTATGTTATGCCTTACATTCTTTTTTAGTTTTACAAGTTAAAGAACATTACATTTGAGAGTAACAATGCAAATAAATAAGAATTTAGCTCTTCAAATCTTCTCTCAATTCTTAAACTTCAATGGCTTAACCCCTATAGAAAATAACTTAAGCACAAAGTCATTAGTACATAATAGTTTGTTGTCATCAAAAATCAGTTTAACGGAGCCTTATGGTTAATATGGGAGGAATTTGAAGGATTAAGAGAAGGGAAAAGAAGTGATGCATGGGAATTTTTTTTAAAAAGGAAGAAATCCTCATGGTAGATGGAAATTTTTTGTAGTTTGTGTTATTTTAAGGGCAAATCTTTCATAAATGACCTCTAAATCACTTTTTATCCAAATAAACATTAGGAATTTGCTAGTTTGATTAGAGGGCATTAAAAAGACATTCATAGGTTAGCCTTATAATCTAGGTCCCTTAATTTTAGACCATTAAAAGCACATTTTTAATTCAAAATTTATTAAGGGCAAACCCTTTAGGTTATACAAAACTTACTTACTCAAAACAAAAAAAAAAAAAAAAAAAAAGCATCAAAAGCATACCAACTTGTTTTATAGTAAATTAGAAGACTATGCTATTAACCAAAGTTATTCCAGAAAGGATTGCAATATTAAGAGATACTAAAAACTTATCTAACACAAAGGGCGATAAACATCCAACGTAACTGTCAATGGTCATTTTGACCAAATGACCAAAATGGAGATTGACATGTTTTTTTGCATTTTTCTAGCTTTTACTTGCTTTTTTTGACATTTTTTTTACTTCATTTTTGTTATTGTTAAATGCACCAAGTGATCCGAAACTTTCCTAAATGTAAGGTAGAGTCCAATATCGATTTTGGTCTTGTGCATGCAAATTGAGACAAACTTTAATCATTCTAAGATTTTTTACCCTCTTTCTACCAATTCTGACTGCGTCAACTGATTAGGGACATTCTAGAAGGGTAAGAAGAGGTTTGACAGTGATTTTAACTTTGGACACAAAAATTGAGGCAAAACCCACTCATTTTGGGGTTTTCTACTTTTTTTTAGTCCTTATACTTCAAGTTTAGTACAATAAAGGACTTATTCATTTTATTCATTTTAACTTTCCCATTTTTCTTAGACTTGTCGAGAGTCCTCTTTTTTCGATTTCAATGAACTTGATAGGAAAATTCAATAAGCAAGCAGGGGTTCTTGTTTTCTTCATTTGCATATGTTAGGGAATCAAAATGATGGGATCTTTTCCTCTCTCTCTCTCTCTCTCTCTCTCTCTCTTTTATAATAAAAAATGCCATTGTTTATGTTGCTAGACATAATTTTGTGTTAGTTTTTGCTAATTTTGTATGTTTATTTAAGAAGAATATTAAACTTAGAGATGCTTTGCTTAATGGATTTTTGACTGTACTTATTATGTAATCGACTGCTTCAAGTCTATGGAGAAAAGCAAGCCTAAGATTTCCTAACAAATAGGTATGGATTGTTGCATTGTGGCAGCATCGTTGACAAAGGAACCCCTTAGATTTAAGTGTTACTCATTTGAATTTTGTAAAACTTTAGCTATCATGCTTACAATTTGTGAGACAGTTGGGGATGCTTTTATCTTATAGTAGATGCTTTTATCTTATGCTTTTCTTCATTCCCATGTAAAATGTCTACTTCGATATATGATATTGTTTTTTTTCCTCAAAGGTTATCATGTTTTTAATTGCTGGTTGTTAGGAATAAAGATTGGAAAACATTCTAATACTTGTGTTTCTACTTGTAAGTAAGATTCATGCCTTTTTTTTGTTTGTGTCACAAGCGTAAGTATTTGAATGCTTACATGACTTTTTCTATTTTTAAGATAAAATTAATATTTTTCCACAAAGAATTGAGCTAACTACTGATGCTAGATGTGACATGTGCCACAACAAATTACTCACCAAATAACCTTTATTTTATGTTTTAAAACTACAAATAGCAAGTTGCATTATGTTTCTTTACTAGTTTGAATCAACCATCATTAGGAGTCACTAGGGGCATTATATTTTGTTGTTTATGGTGTGGCTTTTATACTTCGTAGGGGCTTATGAACAAAGGGAGAAAAACATATGTTGGTGCAGCAGCAACTACTTGTCGACGAGGGCCCTGTGCCTGTCGATGAGTAGATACCGAGAGCTAGAAAATCTTTGGGTAGAAGACTCGTCAACGAGAGAATAGACTAGTCGACGAGTGGGCTTCTTGGACTCGTCGATGAATCCCTTGTTCTCGTCGACGAGTGCATTTGGGCTGCGAGAAGTTATTTGAATTTTGAATTTGAACGTTGTGACAGTTGGGGATTCAAAGGGAAACCTTTGAGGGCTTGTTATATATGCTCTTTTGGGCATATTTTGACATGTAAGAGAGTCAGAGAGAGGTAAGAGAAGGAGAGAAGATCATTGAGTGTGTATCTTTGATTTTCATAGTGAAATCTCTTACCAATTGCTTCTGTGGATATAGGATTTTCCGAACCACTTAATTCTAGGTATCGTTGCTCTTATCTTTACTTTCTTTATGTTGCTATGGTTGTGGAATAATTCTGTATTTCACCATTGAGATTGTTGCATATGGTATTGTTTGATCCTTTACAACGTTTATTTCGCTGTGCATTATTGGAAGAGGCATTATTTTCACAACAAATTGGTATCAGAGCGTGTGTTGTATGACCCCTAAATTAAAGGATCTAGTGGTGCAATAAGGTTTGGTGAAAGGTTTATACAGAATTCAACCGGATAACATGGATGCAACGACTTGGAATGAATTGGGAGCAATCATTTGTTTTTATTTGGCTAAGGACGTGTTGCATCATGTCATGGATAAGAATTCTTTGGCATTAGTTTGGCTAAAACGAGAATGACGATATATGTCAAAGAGTTCGTCAAAATGAGAAAGTGTAGTGGAGGAAGACTCAGAATGTAGTGATAAAGATATGCTACGTGTTTCATCAGGTTCGGGGTGCCTCATGGGTGATTCTTGGATCTTAGATATCAGATGCTTTTATCCTAGAAAAATTAGTTTGACATCTACAAGTCAATTTATACCAATTGTATTTTGATGGAAAAATGATATTTCATGCAAAATGTTTGTTATTGGAAATGTCAAAAATAAAAATGTATAATGGTGTCGTAAGAACCGTATGTGATGTAAAGCATGAATTGGGTCTAAGGAAGAATGACATTTCATTGGGAACTTTAGACTGTAATGGATATTGTTACTAGTCTAAATGTGGAGAAATGAAAGTGTGTGAAGGTAACTTGATAGTGATGAAAAAGGGAAAAAGTAGCGGTAAATATTTATGCACTAGAGGGTGTTACGGTTGTAGGTGGGGTTGCAACTATTGAATCTGAGTCAGGTATCCTCTGGCATATGTGGTTAAAGTATATGGGTGACTACATTTATTTAGATATTTGGAACAAATGATGAAAGCATTAGAGGATAGAAATATGTATTGTGTGGATTTATCTCGAAGGGTCTTGGTGTACTTTATGCAATAGCTGAGGCGGAGAACCAGACCGAGAAAGAGATTCTCAAGTCTAACATTGAGTGGGATACCCCATGGATGAAAGGATTAAAAGATTAGATGTTACTACCCATATCAACAAGGTGCACTTTTCTTTTCGGGAGCCTTCCCATAAGAACTTATTAGTTAAGCGTGCTTGGTTTGGAGCAATCTTGGGATGAGTGACCACCTGAGAAGTTTTCTCAGGAAGTGTGTGAGTAAGGACAAAAACATACTAAAAAGGACATGTGTTGGTTTGTGGGGCCAGTCATTAGTCCGATAAGGTCAGCCCCCTGTTGTCTGGTCCAGGTGGAGGAGGAGAGACGCAGTGCTCCCTGGAAGACCCAGGTTGGGGCGTTACAAATGGTGTCAGTTGGAAATGTGATGAGATTCACATCGCCTAGGTTTGGAAATGTGGGTTCGCAACGAGGATGTTGCGTTCTATAAGTGGGGGAGAATGTGATACCCTATGGATGAAAGACTTAAAAGATTAGATGTTACTACCCATATCAACAAGGTGCACCTTTCTTTTCGGGAGCCTTCTCATAAGAACTTCATAGTTAAGCATGCTTGGCTTGGAGCAATCTTGGGATGGGTGACCTCCTGGGAAGTTTTCTTAGGAAGTGTGTGAGTGAGGACAAGAACACACTGAAAAGGACATGTGTTGGTTTGTGGGACCAGTCATTAGTTCGATAAGGTCCGCCCCCTGTTGTCTGGTCCAGGTGGAGGAGGAGAGACGTAGTGCTCCCTGGCAGACCTTGGTTGGGGCGTTACATTGAGGTTGAGTACATTGGTTTCATTCAAGAAGTTTGTGAGCAGTGCAGACTATATGCAAGGTTTGCAAGGTACTTCTTGGTGAAGTTAGTGAGTATGACGCATTTCTTGTGTGATCGATTGCCAAAAGTATCGCTACATGGGAAAGTTGCAAGTGAATTGTGGGTTGGTTTTGCAGTAGACTACTCGGTTTTGAGTGGATGTCCATTGGTGCACTATTCTAGTATTGGAGGATCTAGTGTAACGACCTACTTAATTTACCACATATCAACCATATTAATTATCATTAATTTGAAACATAATAAAGTCTACCCGAACCCATGGGTAACGGGGACACACCTGTCATACACAGCGGAAACCTAAGCAGCTAGTAATTATAAATTTCATTCACTAAACCATAAAGTACATTATACCAGAGTTACCTACATTCCACCATAATACTGTATGTGTACAATCCCCAAAACATCAAAATATACATCTAGGATCTTACAACAAAAACCTACTTAACCTAGCTAAAAAACTCACCCACCTAGCGGGGTAGTATAGACTGTCTCAACGGTAGGCTTGGTCCGCCTGTCTTCCTAGGTTCCCTAAAATGGTTAAGCTACGGTGAGACACCTCTCAGTAAGGGAAATAAACTAAATACAGCTGTGGGTTAACATGAATATTTGCATGCTATAATAAATATACAGTACATGTCACATGCTTGAAAACACTGATAATATCATAATGAGTAAGCATATAATTTCATAATTTTTCTAAATCATACTGTATCTAACTGTTCATAAAATCATTTGATATAACTAGTAATTTTGAAATTTATCCAGGATGAATAGCTAACTGATGTCATGTATTACCCCCTATGACGGGTTGTGCAGCCCGAAGACGGGACCTGACAATGGCTGGCCGATCACTGCCAAGTCAAAAATGTCTATAAATACGATGGGCCCGCCACACCCTATCCCAGACTGTCCGGTGGACACCTATAACTCTACACTAAAAGTCACATCGACTATCCATCTCCCACCCCCTCTACTAGTAGGGGCAGTCAGTACAAATCTGAATTGAACTGAACTGTATAGCAATAGTACCATTCTCCTGATAACTGATCCGAACTATCATCCGGGTTCTGATAACCTATAATACATGATAATATATTGTTTGAACATAAATAGATTGATAGCATTTTCTGATTTTTGTAAAAACATAAATAATTATGGCCTTGCGCTGGAAACATGTATAATCCACGGCTTTGTGCCAACTATCAATCCTGGCTTTGTGCTGAACATTTCATACATACTGCTCTAAATAAATGTACTGTTTATCATATATATTCTGAAATCATAGTTTACTGTATTAACATGTTATTCTTGAAAATTGTTGAAACATGCATTTTCTGTAAAATTAACTTAACATAATATAATATGCATAAAATAATATTCATACCACACAATATTGAATAAAATCATGAATTCTGTTCTGAAATCATATTTTCTGACATTTCATACTAAAAGTACATATTCCTGTGTAACAGTAGTATTTTTCCAAATATACATTTCTACAAATATGCTTATATATAATACATACTTTTTGAACATAAATCTACTAGTAAATAATAATAATAATTTTCGTGAAAAGTTACTGTTTTAGTTTACTCCCTTATATGACTACTGAAAAGCCCTTACAGTGACTAGTCCTACACCTATAAGGTTCCCCGTTCAATACCCTGAAAGCAATATTTCCCTAAATAAAACTTCAATATTTCTTCAAGTACTACGTTTCCTACAACTTTGGGAAAGCCAAATACTAAATAAAAAAACTTACCTTGAATTTAGGATGGAGTTCAAGTTAGCCCCACTAATGATCCACTCCAGCAGATTTGAAGAGAACTTTCCCAGGAGTGTCATGGTGGCCTCAGATTGTCGAACCGGCAAGAATCCAGCCTAGAATCTTAGAGAGAACGGGGAAGGGACGAATAAGAGAGAGAGAGAGGGAGAGTTTTGGCATAATTTTTATAGGAAAAATCCATTTAAGGCTATTTATACACCTGCACTCGTTGACGAGCCACATCACTTCATCGACGAGGCCACGAAGAAAGTTCGTCGACGAATGGCTATTACTCGTCGACAAAATTCAGAGTTGAAAATAGCCTCTCAGTAATTTCTCGTCGACGATCCCCTCAAGCATGTTCGTCGACGAATGTGTTGTGTTCGTCGACGAGACCCTTGTTGAAATTCCAATGACAATTTCCTTTTTTTATCCTTTTATTATTTAATAAATATAATTCATTTGGGTCTTTACATCTAGGCTTGGTGTTATGTTCGGACAATACATCTTTCTGGGTTATAAGAAAGGTGGGTGCAAGTTGGGTGATCCTGTGGCAAATTAAGGGGTGATCGAGGACATGACTTTTGTTGTTAAAGTCATGGGGCAGCGTACTCAGGTAAAGAAAGAGAAACAAATGCCAGAAAACTGTGGCTGTAGCAATCATGTTATTCAGGTGGAGTTAGGAACTTAAGGCAGAAATGTAGGGAGTTCCATCTTAGGTCAATAGTATCACCGTATGAATGGGCATGTGATGCAGGTGGAGCAACAAACTCCAGGCAGAGATGACATAGTTCATATTGTAGGGAGTTTTTTGCGCGGGAGACCAGCATTTTCATGGTGGGCTCATGTGTACTATCAGACCACTAATAAGGTGTGTGAGTTGGTGAGCCTTCTAGTTTGGAAGAGGTTGATAGGATGTCATGGAATGATGTATCTGTTGTGTGTGAATAACATGTCATTGGTCGGAAATGCTTTGACTAAGGCTGATTAGTTGAAAACTCTGTTGAAAGGTTTTGACATGAATGTGTTGGGTACGGCCAAGATAGCTCTTGGTTTGCTGATTCAAATGGACAAAGTTGTAATGACCTACTTAATTTACTGTATGATTAATCACAATCAATAAAGTGAACCCGAACCCGTGGGTAACAGGGTACACTTGACATACACAGCAGAAACCTAAGCAGGAGTAAATATAAATTACATCCATCAAATCATAAAATACACAATACTAGAGTCGACTGCAATCTACAGTAATACTGTATTCATATACAATCCCCAAAATATCCAAAAATATTTCTACGCTCCCACATCAAAATCTCCTGATCTTATTTCAACACTCACCCTCCTAGCGGGGTAGCACTACTAACTCAACGGCGGCCCCGTTCCTTCTGTCTTTCTGGGTTTCCTGAAAATTTATTTAAGTTAGGGGTGTGACACCCCTCAATAAGGAAAAATAAACTAAATACAACCGTGTAACAACATGAATATTTAATGCTAACATAGATATACAGTACATTTTGCACACTAGAAAACATTAATCATTTAATAACTACATAAACATATACTTTCATATTTCTAATAAATCGTACTGTTCATGAACTGTCTGGTATAGCTAATAATACTACAAATTTACCAAGATGCATAACTAGCTGATGTTATGTATTACCCCCCACAATGGATTATGCAACCCGAAGGTGGGACCTGACAATGGCTGGCCGACCACTGTCGAGTCAAAAATGTTTGTAATTACTATGGGCCCACCACACCTTGGTCCGGATTGCCAAGTTTACGTCTACAACTCTACACTGAAATCCACATCGACTATCCATCTCCCACCCCCTCTACTTGCAGGGACGGTCAGCACAAGTCTGAAACATAAAAATTTGATTTGTATAGTTACGGTACCGTACTTCTGTAACTGAACTGAACTATCATCCGGGTTCTGATAATATATAATACATGATAATATACAGTTTAACATAAATAAATTAATAGCATTTTCTGTAATAGCATAAATACATACGACCTTGCACCAATTACTTTCACATTTGCGGCCTTGCGCCAAAATCATGCATAATACACGACCTTGCGCCGGCTATCAATTACGGCCTTGCGCCAAACATTTCATAAATAATAATCTGAATAAACATGTTATTTATCATTGATACCAATGAAACCAATTGAAAATTGGTATTAGAGCCTAGTTATAGCAACTCTTAACTAGAAGCTACAAAAAGTTCTAAATGGCTCAATTAGGGGTAGCTCCCTTTGGAGAGGGACAATCTTCAACTAGGCCTCCTATCTTTTGTGGTTTGAACTATACTTTCTGTAAAAAGAGAATGCAAATCTATCTCCAAACGACGAATTGGAAAGTATGGGAAGTTGTTATAGATGGAGATCAAATTCCCACTAAGATAGCAGATGGAAAAAAAATCCCAAAAGAGAAGAAAGATATGACCGATCAAGATTATAAAATGCTCCAAACAAATTCAAGTGCTATAAATGCTTTATATTGTGCCTTGGATTCTAATGAATTTAATCGTGTAATGACTTGTAAATCAGCTAAGGAAATATGGGATAAGTTAGAAGTTACTTATGAAGGAACAACGGATGTTAGGGATAATAGGGTTGATATGCTCACAAGCGAGTATGAAGCCTTTAAGATGAAACTGGATGAATCAATTACAAATATATTTATTAGGTTCACTCACATAATCAATTCCCTAAATGCACTTGGAAAAACCTACACTACTTATGAAATGATAAGGAAAATTCTTAGAGGGTTCCCAACCGTATGGGAACCAAAAGCCACTGCCATAACCGAAGGAAGAAATTTGAAAAACACTTCCTTAGATGAATTTATAGGTTCTCTCCTTACATATGAAATGACAATGAATGGAAAAACCAAAGCCCAAGAATCAATAGCCTTTAAAACATTAAAAGAAAACTCAAGTAGTGAAATGGATGAAGATGAAGAAGCCTTCATATCTAAAAAGCTAGCAAGGATACTAAGAAGGAGAAAAAAATTCAAAAGAAGAAATCAAGACTCTGAATCAGAAGAAAAAGATTTCAGCAAAAAGGAATCAAAGAATAAAACTCCTAAATGCTACAATTGCAATAAAGCTGGACATTTAAAACCGGAATGTCCACTATTAAAGAAAGAGTCTAAAAAGAAAAACAAGAAAGCCATGAAAGTCACTACTTGGGATAATACAAGTAGTTCGGAGAATGAAATAAGTGACCAAGAGGTTGTCTATACATGCTTTATGGCATGGGATAACGAAGAAAGCTCCTCAACTAAATCTTCAAATAATTCTTGTAGTGATGAATCAAGTGATGAGGGTATGCCATCTTATGATGAACTTCAAAATGATCTATTCAAAGTACATAAGATGCTGATGAAAGCAAATAAACAAAACACCTCATTGAAGAATAAGAATGAAAGTTTAATAAAAGAGTTAGAATTCATAAAGAATGCTGAAAGAGATAAAGACTCAAAACTCAAGAAATTAGAACATAAGTATGAATCAACAATGAAAAAAATAGAATCCAAAAATCTTGCTGAAAAAGAAAACAATTTGAAAATTGAGAAACTAGAAAGCAAGAATGACCAAATGATAGAAGACCTTTGATCCTTATCCTCTATCGTATATGAGAAAAATATGTATATTTCTGAATTAGAGGATAGAATCAGAAAATTTTCTCTAGAATTGAGAAATCATTAAAGAAAGTTGATAACAAGAAGGAGATAGAGTTAAATAATCTCAAGAGTCAAATTAAAGATAAAGATAAGATCATTTATAACTTCACTAAAGGAAAAGAAAATCTTGATAAGATGATAGGCTCACAAAGAATGTCTCTAAACAAAGAAGACATTGGTTTTAATGGAATTGAAAATAAAAAGAAAAAGAATATTTACATGGGTTATTTCTCAAAAGTCTCCAAAGATAATGCAAGCACATCTTCTAATACTTACACAAATACCATATGCTATCAATGTAAGAAAAAGGGGCATATAAAGTTTAAATGTCCGTTTAAGAGAGAGGGTGTGAAAATTAAACAAGTATGGAGAATTAAGGAATCATCCCTTGTTAAACCAACCAGACCCAAGAAAGTATGGGTACCAAGATGAAAGGCTAGTTCATAAGTGAAAAACTCCATGGATTAAGTCATTCCCTTTAAAAATTGAGAAAGTAACTTAATTCATGATCAATAAACAAACTAGTTTAAATAGAAAAACTTAAAGATGAGTTTAAGATAAGTTTGAGAATGAATGCCTATATGATATGCTACATGATATGCTTGACTTATATTTAAAATTTATGACTCATTATGTTGAAAATTTAAGCATGAGATTATTAAGTATAAGCATGAATTTTGACAGAAGATTAATTCTTGATCATGCATGCTATTGATGAATTACATGGATAGACTTTCTGCTTTTTATATCGGTATCAATGAGCTGTGTATAACGTGATAATGACTTTGGTATCTATAAAGTCTTTGGTATCCATGAATATTTTTGGTATCACATTTTAAAAATTTCAATTGGTATCACATTTTTAAAAAGCTCACTTGGTATCACAATCTAAAAGTTAAATTTGCTTTTGAGCATGACAAGTATAATTGTGAGCATGGTATGACATTAATGATATTGACATGATATTGATATTTGATACATGATGTGGATCAATGTTTTGAAACATGGGATGATGAAAGTAAAATTGATAACAAAACTGAATGTGTTAAATTCAGGGGGAGTGTTATGTCATATTGCTTATATTATGATTGTTTTCCTATTAATCAATTCAGAGAATTTTAAATCGGTATCATAAAATTAAAAATTGAAATCTTGAATATTGTCTAAAGGAAAAAGTTGTTAAGTAAGATATGTTTGTTATAACACACTACACATGCTATATTGAAAAATAATAAATTGAGTGTGTACATATGTTTGATATGCATGTTTAATGATATGCTCAACATGTGATTTTACTTGAACTTAATCATTTTTTTTCCTTTTTGATCGATGTCAAAAGGGGAGAAGTTTTAAAGCAAAAATTGAGCATAGTATTGCAAATTGCAAAAACTGAGCATGAACATAATATATATCAAAAGGAGAAGTATTTGATAGTGATGAGCAATATTGTAAAAGAGGTTTTGAAATTGATATTGATCTTGCAAATATTGTTAAGATGATGCTTATTGAAAGGGGTAGTCTTTTTAAGACTCACTCCAATTTTTGCATCTTGTTTGTCATCATAAAAAAGAGGGAGATTGTTGGCCTTACAAGGCTTAACATCTTATTTTGATGCTAACAAACAAGTAGAACTTAACATGTTTTGTTTAAGTGATGTATTTTCAGGATTCAATGATGAATGCAAGGTTAAAGAATTCATGAAAGCTTGGACTTCAAAGAAGGATGATTATATCAAAGCTTGAGGTATGGAATAAAACTTGAAGATCATGAGAACATTGATATTAAAGAAAAGACTTCAAGAAGGAAAGCTCAAAGAAAGATGAAGCAAGCATAAAGACCTCAAGGAATTCAAGAATTGAAAATTTGAAAGACTTTATAGGAAATTTCATGTAAGTACTTCAAATAATTTTAATATCGATACATGAAGCTCTTAGGTTAATGTCTTGGACCTAGATACCTTTGAACATACTTGGAAAATATTTTTATAAGGTCAAAAACTGTTTCAAAAAGGTTAGAATCATTTTTGGAATGAAAAGCACCAAAAAGAAGATTTTCAAAATGCTGTTAATTTTTCTACATTTGCATTGAGGTGTATTTTTATCTATTAAAAAATATTTATTTTAAAAAGTTTTCAACATAAAAGTTGTAGGATTTTCTCTTAGATTTCATTTGAGACTAAGATCATCAAATTTGGAGTTATATAGAAAAATGTATTACCGCAAAACAGAAGGGTGCTCGAAGCTGACAGCAGCATGTGTGCATGCCAGGCGATTGCTTGAACATGCCAGGCGCCTGGGTGGCTATGCCAGTCGACTGCCAGGCTACTGCCTCTTCTATTTCTTTAAAAATAACATGGCAGGTGACTGGAGGATTGGGGCAGGCGACTGCCATGCAGCTGTTTTGATTTTTCTTATAACGGTCAAATTTTTAAATGGGGCTATTTGTGGCGCAAAATTTATGGAAACTTGGGGGATATTTCAACACACTTGTGGACCAAGTTACTTACCTTTTAAAGTCTATAAATAAGCCTCAAAGATTATTGAATCATATGCCAAAAATTCAAATTTAGTAAAAATTCAAAATCTCTCTTAAGTTGCTCTCAAATTCTTAAGGCTCTCTCTCTTGCTCTCAACTTGCACGAAGCTTAATGAGTTCTTGTTGATTTTACTCACCAAGTTTGTGCTACAATTCTAAAATCTTTCATCCATTGAAAGAATTAAGTTGGTGAAACACTTCCTTGAGCTTCAAGTTATATTCCATATTGTGATTTACTTTGAAGTATATTATTGTGCTGAATGTTGTACTAACCTACTCTGCTGTGAGAGTGTTTTCCTGTACACAAACTCTTCTCTATCTTGGTTCTTGTTTATAAATGATTCAGGGTTGTAGAATCGTTGGACCAAACGAGGGAATATCGTTTGGAGAGGCGGGCTCTTGCCTAATGAAGGAGTGTTTGAGTGTGGGGTATCACTTGTAAAGGTTTTGTTCCACCCGTCAATGGAATAGGTTTAGTGATTCTTTTGGTGGTTTGCCAAAGGCGAGGACGTAGGCTGGGTATAAGCTAAATCTTGTAAAAATCTCTGTCTCACTGTCTCTTTCCCTTACTCTTTATTTTCAAGCATATTTAAATTGCGTGGATGGTTTAATTGATAATCATATATACTATGTAATATAGAAATCAAGTAAACTTGAAGTCTAATTTTGATTTGGGTTGCGGAAATCGAAAGGGAGTACGTTGGTTATACCATATCTTGCGGAAACCATACGGACGTTACTTGGTTAACAGCCCAAGGATAAATTAACTGAGAGTTTATTTGAGTTCTGAATATTGAGAAGAGTGTGAATGTGTTGTTCAAAAACATATTGAAGAAGCAAATCTATATCAGCAAAGTATAAATTATAATTCAACAACAGGGCTTACAATTTCATATCTAGGGCCGACAACAAAAGATATATTGTGATTGAATGGTACTAAGCTTGAGATTGATTGGATAGTGTTTGAAATCCAAAAGTGCTAAAACTTGAATTTTACATCAATCTCATTGTGCTGAAGTGAATTTATATTTGGCAATCAAATTGAGTGTATTGGTTTGGAAATTGTGATTAATTGTTTGATTGTTTCTACTTTCAAAGTGTGGTTGAAGATTGAATGTTTGATTGTGTTTAATTGATTGGTTGGTTAATTGTGTTATTGATTGGATAAAAGAACTAAGTTCTTGATTGATTAAAGAATTAAATAAACAAGTCAAAAGTTGGTTAAAGGAAATAAAAGAAGTTAAAGGTAACTTAAAAGGAATTAAAAGAAAATTTTAGAATCCAATTCACTCTCCTCTTGGAAAGCTATTCCTAATTTCGATCATGTATTGCAAAATCGTAACATACTGCATTATTTCATATTTTCTGAAAACATACTTTATCTGTAAAATTGCCTTAACATAATATTTTTCATATAAAATAATATTCATGCCACACAATGCTGAATAAGACCATATATTCTATACTGAAATTATATTTTTTAGCATTTCATACTAATATATACATTTTTATATAATAGCGGTATTTTCCTAAATAAACATTTTCTCAGTGATATTCAAATGTAATACATGCTTTTTGAACATAAATCTACTAGTAATTTAATAGTATTTTCATGGAAAAAATGACTGCTTTAGTTTATTCCCTTACCTGATTTCTGCAAAGAAACCCCCTAAAATACACTCGTCCTACACTCGCAGGGTTCCTCGTTCAACACCCTGAAACTAACATTTCTCAGAACTAAACTTCAGTATTTCTTCGTGTACAACACTTCCTATAACTATGGAAAGATCAAATTTTGAATAAAAAGTCATACCTTAAATCAGGGATGAATTCCAAAGTAGCTCTATCGATGATCCACTCCGGTAGGTTTGCAGAGAACTTTCCTAGGAGCGTCGCGGTAGCTTCAGATCGTCGAATCGGTGAGAAACTGACCCTAGATCTTAGAGAGAAGGGAGGAGGGATGACTTAAGGAGAGAGAGAGAGAGAGAGAGAGAGAGAGAGAGAGGATTTTTTGCACATTTTTGGCTAAAAAATGAGAGTTAGGCCTATTTATACACTGGCCTTTGTCGACGAGCTACGTCACTTCATTGATGAGGTCAAGAAGGAAATTCGTCGACGAATACTATTCCTCATCGACGAAATTCAAAGCTGAAATAAATAGATTCTTGGTATCTTCTCGTCGACGAAGTCTGCTGCCGCCCCCTTTTTCTATTTCCATTTTTCTCTCTCTTATTATTTAAATATCATTATTCTTTGGGTCATTACAAAAGTTATAGGGAGATTGGTGTCACTCCAGATAACTTTGTGGACGGAACTGCAGGGAGGAAGACTTCGTTTGCCGTCTTAGGGGGCTTCTGTTGAGAAACAATATGGAATGTCTATCGCTCGGTACCTAAAGGATGGGTTGTGATGTCTGGGATATGTCAAAGGTCCTCCATGATTGTGTAAGGTAATAGTGTGAACCGTTAGTTGTTAGTTTTGTTGAAGACTATACAGGGGTTTTTGGTGATGTAAGACTTGCAGTAGCCTTTGTGTTTCCTATTGTGGGAAGGTCTTATTAGAAGCCTAGGGCGAAGTCTTCGGGTGTTACATCTACAATTGTATCAGGGTTGATGGTAGAAGCTAAAGCTGCCATCAACAAGTTCAAGTGACGTTGTTTGGACTTGGTGCATGTCTCCAAGTGCTAGAAGGGAGATGGTCCCAATTGAGTGTTTTAAATTCAAGGTGGAGCAGTCAGATATGTTTTTCAGGTTCTCCTAGGAGGCACATAATTGCCAAGGTGGAGATTGTTGTTTATGGTGTGACTCTTATATTTCATGGGGACTTATGAACAAAGGGAGAAAAACATATGTTGGTGCAACAATAATGACTCGTCGACAAGTACCCTGTGCTTGTCGATGAATACATATCAAGAGCCAGAAAATATCAAAGCAGAAGACTCATCGACAAGAGAATAGACTGGTCGATGAGTGGGCGTCTTGGACTCATCGATGAATACCCTGTTCTCATCGACGAGTGCGCCTGGGCTGCGAGAAGTTATTTGAATTTTGAATTTGAACGTTGTGATAGTTGGGGATTCGGAGGGAAACCTCCAAGGGCTTGTTATATATGCTCTTCTGGGCATATTTTGACATGTAAGAGAGTAAGAGAGAGGTGAGAGAAGGACAGAAGATCATTGAGCGTGTATATTTGATTTTCATAGTGAAATCTCTTACCGATTGCTCCCGTGGATGTAGGCTTTGCTGAACGACGTAATTCCTGGTGTCGTTGCTCTTATCTTTACTTTCTTTATGTTGCTATGATTGTGGAATAATTTTTTATTTCACCATTGAGATTGTTGCATATGGTATTGTTTGATCCTTCTCACAACATATTTGCATGTCATTGAGCATGTTTCCCCTTTCATGCCATCTTCCCGACCAACATTTACTAGAATTATCAACAACCAATAGACTAATTTATTCTCAGGATTGCATTATGTTCTTTTGAACTGCTTGATATGCATTTGGTATGACATGCTCCTTATATTGCCTAGGACCATATTGGTTGCTATTGTCAACTCGATTAGGGTAATTTTAAAATTAATCTACATAAGAATCTTCATTATGTATGCTGAGAAGGCGAAATGTTTTTAAAAAAATTGTTTTCTGTTCCTTAAGTTTAGTATATCTATAGAAGAATGTTTGATTTCCTTTCCATAAACTTAAGTTATTATCAAGTTGATTTAATGGCATACTCTTTGTCACATGCAGGTAAAGAACTTAAGATTTTTGGTAGTGGTTTTTGGGTTGTTTGCAGTCATAATGTTTATGAGCATGAGACTGTACAAACCTCGTTTACAATAAATATTTGCACGTATTTGAGTGTGGCCTCCCTCATATAAATTGTTGACCTTATAGGTCATACCCTGTTTTGATTATAACAAATACTCTGGCATTTAATGTTTGTCAAGTTTGTGTGCAGGTTCATATTAGAAAGATCATATGATGGCATGATGTGACTTGAAGAATAAAGACCCAAAATTGTCCTTTATTGTAATTTATATTATGTTTAATTTGGGTCTATAATAGTAAGATAGGAATGGTCTGTAATAATTGATGTGCATCATGCATGTAAAGACTTATAAGCTCTAGACCATAGAGTGACCTTAGGGATCATCAACTGATGCCAAGTTTTTGGGACTAACTCAAAAAGGCCTTAGAAAAGACCCTAGGTCCTTGCACTGGAACTTAAGAATGTCCTCAAAATCACATATACTATTAGGGGAATTTATTGAATTGAAACAGGATTTAAAGGGCTAATAGAGTGAGGTTTCTGGCAACCAGACCTTGGTATTCAAAACACCTCGGTCAATCAAACTGTTGAATGAGTCAGCGTGTTGTCTTGACTTTGGGCGACCGAACCAAAAAGGACTTCACTGTCCTCGGTCAACCGAATATGTACCCTGTCTTTTTCCAACAACTTGGGCGCCCAAACTTCTCATTCAAATTACCCTCGGGTGACAGAACGTGCAAGTTCAGCAGACCAAACTTGAGGACAGGCGATCGAACCTTGAACATTTTTAAAAATCACCTTGTTTAGCCACCTGAACTTGTCCATGGGCACCCAAACTTCAAAAACGCCTTTTTACTTATGTGTCTGTTCAGTCGACCAAAACTCTTTAGTTGGCCTAATTTTTAACAAGGATAAATGGGGTTAAATAGGGTTATTTTTCTTAAACTCTTTTAAAATAAATTTAATAATACCCCTGGTGTAACAACCCGAAGAATAATGGTATTTAAATAATAAAGAGAGAGGGAAATGGAAATAGAAACAGAAGGAGGCAGCAGGCTTGAATATAATAACTCGGAAAATTTTTACATAGGGTCTCATTGACAAACACAGGGAGTTCGTTGACGAGTGCATAAGTAGGCCTCATCGACGAAGCCATGCCTCGTCGACGCTACTGAGAGGGGGTTTTGGGCAGTCTGAATTTCGTCGATGAGGAGGTAGGGTTCGCTGACGAAATTACTTAAGGACTCGTCGACGAGATGACGTGTCTCGTCAACAAATCCAGCTCTATAAATAGTGAAAGCCCGGATTTTTGATGGAAATTCAGTGCAGGAAACCCTCTCTTTCTCTCTCTACACCGCTTCTTCCTTCTCTCTTCGATTCTGGCTCTGTTCCATGCCAGATCGACAATCTGAAGCCACCAGGACGCTCCTGATGAAGTTCTCTGCAAGTCTTCCGGAGCTGATCGTGGGAGAAGATGGTTTGGAATTCATCCCAAATCTAGGGTAAGACATTTTATTCAGATTATGCCTTCCTCGTAGTTATAAGAAATGTTGTAAGTAAGAAAATACTGATGTTTTGTTCTGGGGGATGTTGTTTTTAGGGTGTTGAGTGGAGAACCCTGCGGGTGTAGGGTTAGAGTTCAATGAGAGGTTTTTCAGATTTAAGGTAAGGAAAATATGCTATGCTAGAAGTTTTAAGAATGTTAACATTGATACATATATACTAGTTTATTATACATTTTTTACAGAATAAGAGTTTTAATGTTTGTGTGGCCTGAGTAGATAATTACCTAATGTAGAATTTATACAGTGTTTTAGCATATCATGTTATATAGTATATATATACAAATATTCATAGATATTTAACAGACAAATTTATACAGATTTTATTCAGTTCAATATATTATAGTATTTACAGAATGTCATGTTTTCCTAAATGCCATAACATACAGTTTATACTGACAGATTATACAGACAGTTTATAAAGATAAATTATATAGTTATAGCATCAAGATGCTACGGTTACTCAGATATTACAGTATTTACAGTATAGAATCATAGCGTTATGGCTATTTTGGAAACATGATGAAAATAGCAAAGATGTATATATAAATGTACTTATATAGTATCAGATCCCTGTGGAAATATTACAGACAAATACAACTTATAGAGCACGATACAGTTGCTAATACAGATAGAGTTCAACCACGTATCTTAGATAGTGTGTGGGTACCGTCAACCGTGCTCGGAGAGTATGCAGCTCCCCAATTCGCTGGGTTGAAGGGGCTGGTTTGAATAGGTAGCAGCCAGTCCCGAGCTTAGGAGTGAGCACAGTTTGGTCGGGCTGAAGTAGTATAGAGTATAGTGACTTACCTGGAGGGCCGACCACGATAAGTTCCGCCTACGGGCTGCACAACCCTGTCATGAGGGGTTAAATCATGACATACTATAATGACCCGGAAAATACTGATATTTAAATATTAAATAGAGAGAAAAATGGAAACATGAATAGAAGGAGGCTATATCCGCGTTTGTTGACGACATCGCATTTTTTAGATAATAATAATAATAATAATTTCAAAGAAATTTCCAGAATTCGTCGACGAATATAGGGATTCGTCGACGAGTGCTTGAAGGAATTCGTCGATGAGAAAATACCGAGAGAGGTTCTGGGGCAGCCTGAATTTCGTCGACGAATACAGGGATTCGTTGACGAATTTACTAAGGATTTGTCGATGAAGTGACGTGTCTCGTCGACAAATATGACCCTATAAATAGTGGAAAACCAAGATTTTTATCATTTTCAGTGCCTTTCTCTCTCTCTCTCTCTCTCTCTCTCTCTGCATCCCTCTCTCACTTCTCTCTTCGTTTCTAGGACTGTTTCTCACCGGATCGAAGATCTGAGTCTACCACGACGCTCCTGGCAAAGTTCTTTGCAAGTCTGCCGGAGCTGATCATTGGAAAAGTTGGGTTGGATTTCGTACCAATCTCAGGGTAAGACATTTTATTCAGTATTTGCCTTTCCCTCAGTTATAAGAAATGTTGTAGGTAAGAAAATACTGATATTTTGTTCTGGGGGATTGTGTTTTTAGGAAGTTGAGATAGGAACCCCGCGGGTATAGAGCCAGAATTTTATAGGGGCTTTTCAAAGTTAAGGTAAAGGAAATATGCTATGCTAGGGTTTTAAGAATATTAACAGAGTCTTCATAGATATGTATATACACCAATTATTATGCAGTTTCTATAAAATGAATGTTTTAATGTTGTGTGGCCTGAGTCGATATTCATCTAATGTAGATTTATATAGATTTGATTCAGTTCATTATATCATTGTTATCACAGAATGTCATGTCTTCCTGAATACCATAACACACACTTTATAAAGACAGATTATAGAGTTATAGCAACGAGATGCTACAGTTACTCAGATTTTATAGTTCAGAATTATAGAGTATGGTTATTTTGGGAACATAATGAAAACAACAAAGGTATATATATAGATGTACTCATATAATATCAGATCCCTGTGGAGTTATTACAGATAGATATAGTTTACAGAGCACGGTATCGTTGCTATATACAGATAGAGTGCAACCACATATCTCAGATAGTGTGTGGGTACCGTTTAACTGTGCTCGAAGAGGATGCAGCTCCCCAGTACACTAGGTTGAGGGGGCCGGTTAGATGAGATAGCAGCCAGTCCCACGCTTAGGAGTGGATGCAGTTTGGCTGGGCTGAGGTAGTGTAGAGTATGATGAATTACCTGGAGGGCCGACCAGGTTAAGTCCTACCTACGGGCCGCACAACTCTGTCATGAGGGGTCAAATCATGACATACAGAGTCTCAGGGAAAAGAACACAGTTACATATTTATATACGTATACAAATTTATAGTTTTCATTGTATATAGTATGTTATAGTAGTATGAATAATAGAAAACTCAGATGATACAGATGTTTTAAGTTTTTATACATGTGTTTTATAGATTTTCCAAATCATGCAGTTATTAATATTATTTTTATAATTTTATGACTCGGTCGCCACACACTAGTAATAACATATTTCCACTTACTGAGCGTCGACTCACCCCATTACATTACCATTTTTCAGGTGAGACAGCTGGGCGAGCAGATCAGGCTCACGGATAGAGAGTATATTGATTACCTTGGTTCAAAGGGTATGTTTTGCGTTGGATTTATGTTTTGTGTAGTGGGCACTGGGAAGAGAGATGTATTATAAAGCTATGGTTGAAAATACTGAGTTCTGGTATTGTATATACATGTATGTGTGGTTATGTGATTTATGTTTTTTTCTGCTGCATAGGGATGCCCATTACATGCAGGTGTTGGAGTAGTTCATATTATAAAAAAAAAATGGTGCAAAATTTTGAGGATGTTACATTTTGGTATCAGAGCTTAGGTTGCTAGGTTCTGTAGACTCTAGAGTGCAGTGGAAATTAATACCAGAATACAGGAAGAAGATTTGAGGTTTTATCGAGCTCTCGCGTTTCTGCCCATGTATCATCCCTGATGAAGTAAAGAAGGCCAGAATGTTCGAGAGGAATCTGAGGCGAGATATCTATAGGCAGGTGGTGGTACTGAGGATCTAGGATTTTACAGAGTTGGTTGACAGGGCCATTATAGCAGAGGAACGTTTACTGAAAGAAATTGAGACATAGAGTCAGAAGAAGAGGACCGCACCCTCGAGCTTTCAGGCGGGTCCCAGTTGAGACCCTTAGAGAGGAGGTAGATGTGGTGGAGGTCAGAGACAGATAGTAGAGTAGGGTGGATTCCAGGGTAGTCAGCCTCTTGCCACTTGTGCCAAATGTGGACGGAGAGACCTGGGTGAATGTCGTTTAGGGGAGAATGTTTGCTACCGATGCAGGAGACCAGGTCATATGGCTCGATCTTGTTAGATGACACCAGGTTATATACCGGGTCCTATGCCTTTTTGGGGAGGATACCAAGCACCCTGCGGAGGTCAGCAGAGAAATACCACGCCGGCAAGGGTTTACGCATTGACACCTGGAGATGCTGAGACGGCTGGGAACATGGTCACAGGTACCCTTACTTCTTTACCATATGCAATTGTTGTTTTGTTTGATACAGGTGCCACCCATTCCTTTATATCGGCGGGGTATGTCAGAATAACTGGGGTAGAGACTCAGCTACTAGATGTAGAACTATCTGTGGGTACACCGATGGGATCTGTGGTTAGATGTAGGAGGGTACTTCGAAATTTTCCAGTAGGTATTCAGGAGAGAGTGCTGTTAGCCGATCTTGTGGTCTTAGATATGCAGGGGTTTGACATGATACTGGGCATGGATTGGTTAGCAAATTATCATGCAAGTATTGATTGTCATCTGAAGGAAGTAATTTTTAGACCCCCGGGTGAGTCAGAATTTAGATTTACGAGTTCACACGTGCGTGCCTCACCATAGCTGGTGTCAGCTATTCAGGTGAGGAGACTGTTGCAGGATGGTTTTCAAGGGTATGTTGCATACATAAAAGAATTTCCAAAAGAAGAATTGAGACAAGCTGACATACCAGTAGTGAGGGAATTCCCAGATGTATTTTCAGAAGAATTTCCTGGTTTGCCACCAGATCATGAGATTGAGTTCACTATAGACTTGTTGCCGGGATTTGCACCAATATCGAAAGCACCATATCGTATGGCCCTGGTAGCATTAAAAGAATTGAAAGAATAGTTACAAGAATTGCTGGATAAAGGTTTTATCAGGCCCAGTGTGTCGCTTTGGGGTGCGCCAGTGCTGTTTGTGAAGAAGAAAGATGGGACCATGAGATTATGCATTGATTATAGGGAGATAAATAAATTGAAAGTCAAGAATAAATATCCTCTCTCTAGGATCGATGATTTATTTGATCAGCTCCAGGGGACCCAGGTTTACTCTAAGATTGATCTGTGGTCAGGTTACCACCAAGTGAAAGTTAAAGCAGAGGACATTTCGAAAACCGCATTTCGTACCAAGTATGGGCATTACAAGTTTTTAATGATGCCATTTGGGTTGACTAATGCATTAGCGGTTTTCATGGATTTGATGAATTGGGTGTTCCACCAGTATTTGGACCAGTTCATGGTTGTGTTTATTGATGATATATTGGTCTACTCGAGGAGTTTTGAGGACAACGAGCATCATTTGAGACTGGTGTTGCAGGTATTAAGGGAAACGAAATTATATGCAAAATTCAAGAAATGTGAGTTCTGGTTAAGGCAGATTACTTTTCTTGGCTACGTGATCTCAAAAGCAGGTGTATGAGTCGATCCGAGTAAATCGAGGCAGTGGTGAGTTGGGAAAGGCCGGGAAAAGTTCAAGAAGTCAGGAGTTTTCTGGGATTAGCAGGTTATTATCGGCGTTTTGTGGATGGTTTCTCCAGGCTATCAACTCCATTAACACGACTTACGAGAAAAAATGTAAAATTTGAATGGACTGATGACTATGAGCAGAGTTCTCAAGAGTTAAAGTAGCAGTTAGTTTCAGCTCCAGTATTGGCCATTCCATCAGGGGAGGACGATTTTGTAATATATAGTGATGCCTCTTTGAAAGGGCTTGGATGCGTGTTGATGCAGCATGGCAGGGTGATTGCTTATGCATCTAGGCAGCTTAAAGAATATGAGAAGAATTATCCTGTCCATGATTTAGAGCTTGCTGCGGTGGTGTATGCTCTCGAAATCTAGAGGCATTATTTATATAGTGGGAAGTGTGAGATTTTCACAGATCATAAAAGTTTGAAATATTTCTTTACTCAGAAAGAGTTGAATATGAGGCAAAGAAGGTGGCTAGAGCTTATTAAAGATTATGAATGCTCGATTAGCTACTACCCAGGAAAAGCAAATGTAGTGGCAGGTGATTTAAGCAGGAAATCAGGGGGGGGGGCGTACTAGCAGCTATGGAGATTCAGCACTCAATTCTGGTGGATTTGGAGAGGCTCAGTATAGAATTGGTAGAGGAGAGTCCTCAGGCAGTTATTGCCAGTCTAGTGGTTCAGCCTACACTTTACGAGAGGATTAAAGCAGCTCAGGGTGATGATGCAGAGTTGGTAGCGGTGATGACTAGAGTACGTGATGGTCAGGGTGAGGAGTTCAACATATCAGATGACGGAGCTCTGCGATTCCATACTAGGCTATGTGTTCCTGTAGATACTGAGATCAGGAGAACTATACTGGAGGAGGCTCACAGATCCCTATACACGGTCCATCTCGACAGTACTAAAATGTACAGGGACCTATGAGAGTATTTTTGGTGGAGTGGAATGAAGAGGGAGATAGCCGAGTTTGTTCAGTAATGCTTGACGTGTCAGTAGGTTAAAGCTGAGCACCAGAGGCCAGCAAGGCAGTTGCAGCCGTTGTTTATTCTAGAGTGGAAGTGGGACCACGTTTTGATGGACTTTGTTATGGGGTTACCATCAGTGCGACATGGACTGAAGGTGATTCGGGTGGTTGTTGATCGTTTGAAGAAGACCACTCATTTCATCCCTATTAAAATCGGTTATTCCATGGACAGATTGATAGAGATATATGTTCAGGAGATAGTTTGTGTTCATGGAGTACTAGTATCCATAGTCTCGGACTAAGATCCTCGGTTTACTTCACGATTCTGGAAAAGTTTTTAGGAGGCTATGGGTACGCAGTTAGCTTTTAGCACTGCTTTTCATCCCCAAACAGATGGTCAGACTAAGAAAACGATTTAGACATTAGAAGATATGCTTCGTGCTTGTGTGCTTAATTTTGGAGGCAATTGGATTCAGTTTATGCTATTAGTTAAGTTTGCTTACAATAATAGCTATTAGTCTAGTATCGGCATGGCTCCATACGAGGCATTATATGGTAGGAGATGTCGTTCTCCTCTTTTCTAGGATGAAGTAGGTGAAAGGCGAGTTTTGGGTCCCGAGATAATACAGCAAGCGTCCGACAAAGTCCGATTAATTAGAGAAAGAATTAATACAGCGCAAAGTCGGTAGAAAAGCTATGCAAACACTCACCGCCGAGAGTTGGAATTTGATGTGGGAGATAGAGTATTTCGAAGATAGCTCCTCTGAAAGGAGTTATAAGGTTTGGGAAGAAGGACAAGTTGAGCCCTAGGTATATTGGCCCTTTTGAGATACTTGAGAAAGTAGGGTCGGTTGCCTACAGGCTAGCTTTGCCGCTAGATTTGGCTCGTATTCATGACGTGTTTCATGTTGCCATGTTATGGAAATACGTCCCAGACCCATCCCACATCATTAGCTATGCAGAGATAGAGCTTAAGGACTCATTGGTATATGAAGAAGTACCAGTACGGATTTTGGATAGGAAGGTTAAGACTTTATGCACTAAATAAATACAGTTAGTTAAAGTTTTTTGGAGGAATCACGCCATAAAGGAAGCTTCTTGGGAACTCGAGGAGCAGATCAAACAGAGATACCCGCAGTTGTTCCAAGAGGTATAAAGGTAATCAGGTAAAGTATAGTATTTAGATAGTGTTTCTTTTGCAGGTACATGTATTGATTTTAGTTAGTAGATGTTTTGGTTTTATATATGTGTAATTTTCCCAGGACGTAATTGTAACCACGGTATTCCTCCGCCACAAGTGAGGGCAGATAATAAAATAAGTAGACCCTTTTTCCTCTACAGAATGATGAAGTGTATAGATGGGGATACAACTAGTAAATTTCAAGGACGAAAGTTTTATAAGGAGGGGATAATGTAACGACCTGGAAAATATTGATACTTAAATATTAAAGAAAGAGAAAAATGGAAACATGAACAGAAGGAGGCCGTAGACTTCATTGACGAATGCATTGACGAATGCTATGCATTCGTCGATGACATCGCATTTTAGAGATAATAATAATAATAATAATAATAATTTCAAAGAAATTTCCAGAATTCGTCGACGAGTGCTTGAAGGAGTTTGTCGACAATGCAGGGGTTCATCGACGAGAAAATACCGAGAGAAGTTCTGAGGCAGCCTGAATTTGGTCGACGAATACAGGGATTCGTCGACGAATTTACTAAGGATTCGTCAACGAAGTGATGTGTCTCGTCGATGAATCTGACCCTATAAATAGTGGAAAACTGGGATTTTTATCATTTTTAGCGCCTCTCTCTCTCTCTCTCTCTGTCTCTCTCTCTCATTTCTCTCTTTGTTTCCGGGCCTGTTTCTTACCGGATCGAAGATCTGAGGCTACCACAATGCTCTTGGTGAAGTTCTTTGCAAGTCTGCCGGAGCTGATCATTGGAAAAGTTGGGTTGGATTTCGTCCCAATCTCAGGGTAAGACATTTTATTCAGTATTTGCCTTTCCCTCAGTTATAAGAAATGTTGTAGGTAAGAAAATACTGATATTTTGTTCTGAGGGATTGTGTTTTTAGGAAGTTGAGATAGGAACCCCGCGGGTATAGAGCCAGAATTTTATAGGGGCTTTTCAAAGTTAAGGTAAGGGAAATATGCTATGCTAGGGTTTTAAGAATATTAATAGAGTTTTCATAGATACATATATATATATATATATATATATATATATATATATATATATATATACCAATTATTATGCAGTTTCTATAAAATGAATGTTTTAATGTTGTGTGGCCTGAGTAGATATTCATCTGGTGTAGATTTATATAGATTTGATTCAGTTCAGTATATCATTGTTATCACAGAATGTCATGTCTTCCCGAATACCATAACACACACTTTATAATGACAGATAATACAGTTATAGCATCGAGATGCTACAGTTACTCAGATTTTACAGTTCAGAATTATAACGTATGGTTATTTTGGGAACATAATGAAAACAACAAAGGTATATATATATATATATATATATATATATATATATATATATATAGATGTACTTATATAATATCAGATCCCTGTGGAGTTATTACAGACAAATACAGTTTACAGAGCACGGTACCGTTGCTATATACAAATAGAGTGCAACCACATATCTCAAATAGTGTGTGGGTACCGCCTAACCGTGCTCGGAGAGGATGCAGCTCCCCAGTACACTAGGTTGAGGGGGCCGGTTAGATGAGGTAGTAGCTAGTCTCGCGCTTAGGAGTGGATGCAGTTTGGCTGGGCTGAGGTAGTGTAGAGTATGATGAATTACTTGGAGGGCCGACCAGGTTAAGTCCCGCCTATGGGCCGGACAACCCTGTCATGAGGGGTCAAATCATGACATACAGTGTCTCAGGGAAAAGAACACAGTTACATATCTATATACGTATGCAGATTTATAGTTTTCATTGTATATAGTATGTTATAGTAGTATGAATAATAGAAAGCTCAGATGATACAAATGTTTTAAGTTTTTATACATGTGTTTTATAGATTTTCAAAATCATGCAGTTATTAATATTATTATTATAATTTTATGACTTGGTCTCCACACACTAGTAATAGCATATTTCCACTTATTGAGCGTCGACTCACCCCATTACATTACCATTTTTCAGGTGAGACAGCTGGGCGAGCAGATCAGGCTCGTGGATAGAGAGTATATCGATTACCCTGGTTGAAAGGGTAAGTTTTGCGTAGGGTTTATGTTTGGTGTAGTGGGCACTAGGAAGAGAGATGTATTATAAAACTATGGTTGAAAATACTGAATTCTGGTATTGTACATACATGTATGTGTGGTTATGTGATTTATGTTTTTTTTTGCCGCATAGGGATGCCCATTACATGCAGGTGTTGGAGTAATTCATATTATAAAAAAAAAAATGGTGAAAATTTTGAGGATGTTACACACATAAAGTCCCAGGGAAAGAACATAGTTATGTGTATGTGTACAGTTATACAATTTTATAGTTTTTGTCGTATGTAGTATGATATAGCAATATGACTGATAGAAAGCTTAGATGATACAAATGTTTTAAGCTTCTATACCTGTGTTTTATAGATTTTCCAGATCATGCAGTTTTCAATACTATTATTATAGTTTTACGACTCGGTCGCCACACACTGGTAATAACATATTTCCACTTACTGAACGTCGACTCACCCCATTACTTTAACATATTTCAGGTGAGCCAGCTAGGCGAGTAGATCGGACTCGCGGATAGAGAGTCTTCTTGATTACCCTGGTTGTAGGGAGAGTTTGTGATAAAGTTTTTGTATTTTTGGGGTAGTTGACACTGTAGAGAGAGAGAGAGATGTATTATGTAGCTATGGTTTGAAAATTTTGAATTCTGATATTGTACATACATGTTTATGTGGTTATATGATTTATGTTTTCCGCTGCTTAGGGGTGCCCATTACATACAGATATTGGAGTAATTTATTATTACAAAAAAAATGATATAAATTTTGAGGTCGTTACACCTGGTGTCCCCAACGGTCATAATTTGTGCCATGTCTATATATATGGCCCCATTTGCTCAGATTAGTGAGTGATTAGCATTTTCATTAAGTGAAAATTCTTTAAAATTTCCAAATCTTATTTTTCCAAAAACAAAGCCTATACATTCACCCTTTGTTATTCCTTTGCTAAATCTAGCTTGGTGAGAGTGCCTTGAGTGATTTTACATTGTCATATACTAGCTTAAACTCTCATTGATTTATTGCTCGATTGATTTTGTATTGAGAGTTTTTAGCAAAAATTTTCCCCCCCGGTTTATTTAATAACTTCATTGTGTGGGGAAAACTTTGAGGCTTGTGAGTCTTGACATTCATATTGCAAGACTCCAAGGCTTGTGTTTTTGATTGTGCTAAAATTATTTTCACAAGCTTATTTTTCAAATATCTCTTGTGCTAGAATCTCAAGAAGATAATTTTAGAAATATTTTTATTATTATTGTGTGAAAACTTTGAAACCCTAAATTGTGATTGAGATATACATCTATATATTATTTCAAAGATAGGCTTGATAATACACTCCTATACTTGATTGAATATTGACCTAAGATTGAGTGTTAGCACACATATTGCACTGAGCTTGTAGTTCTTACATTATTGGTGTGCATTGATTAATACTGGTACAAATATGCTTGGTTGAGAAGCATATATTTTGTACACATCTTGTATTGTAATTTGGTTGTATTCTAGGCGTGGGCCTGAAGAGGGAGACTTGCCCTGTGAAAAGTCCCGGATTGACTTTGACCCAGTTAGGAAAGTTAGATGCACCATCCTGGTAAGGTGTTGTAATTATTGTCGCTCTACTCGTTAAGTGAGCCATAGTGGAATCCTTGTGCTTATGAGCCAAGGCAAGGACGTAGGCACTATTGGCCGAACCCCGATAACATATTTTGCGTAACAACCCGTAATATTTTAAATAATTTTAGCTAATAAAGAAGATAGAAAGGGAAGAAAGAATAAATTCGAAAAGGGTGGTAGCAAACATTCGTCGACGAATAGACTGGTCTCATTGACGAATGTTCTTCTTTGCTCGTCAACGAATTGACGTGTCTCATCGACGAGGAATTACTGAGAGGGGTTCTTTGCATGATTGAAACTCGTCGACTAATTGGCAGTCTCGTCGACGAATTGTGTACTAGGACTTGTCGATGAATTGACGTGTCTCGTCGACGAATCCCTGCATTTAAATAGTGGATTTCTTTCATTCCAACGCGAAATTTTTGCATGTTCACCTTCTCTCTTTGATTTTGGGCTGAATTTAGCTCGGTTCGACGATCAGAAGCTACCATGAGACTCCTGGGAAGATTCTCTACAATATAGGCAGAGTAGATCTTTGATTTGAGTAGTTTGGGAAACATCCCAAAACCAAGGTAAGTGAATTATTTTGGAATTTCTTTAACAAATATTGTCATTTGGAGCCTAGGAAGTGTTGTAAGGGTGTTTTGCTAAGATTTGAGGAATTTGGAATTTCTGAATTACAGGGTCTCGTTTTATTGATTTTAGGTCGAATTTCGAGGAGCAGGTAAGGGGAAATATTTTATAATGGCTTTTTAACAATTGTAAAACGACTAGTTTTGAGTATAAATTTATATATTTATAAACATGTATAATTTTATAAACCTTGATGGTATTGAAATGCTGTTTTAGATAAATAAATTATATTGGGAAAAATCGTGTTGTTGAAACCATTTTTGATAAATTAAATGATTGTGGACAATGTGGAATGAAGAATTATTGAGAATGCGAATATTGTTTGATTGTGAATTTTGGTTGGTTGAATACACTGATGTGGTGTTTGATTGTGGTCAAATTATGGATATGTTGATTGATTGTTGTTGATTTGGGTTGTGGTTCATGTAAATTAAGATATAGCATTGGCAGTGGTATGAGGATGTCATTATATCACACCTGGTATAACCGTCATATAACGTTGGCAGTGGTATGAGGAGGTCGTTATATGGACGTTTATATAGGGGGGTAAACATTGGTAGTGGCATGAGGAGGTTGTTTACCTATATACTATGAATGGAGTGGTTGTGTTGTAACCTGTGTGATTTGGTAAGTCCTGTGTGGACATTTATGTTGTGATTTGGTTAGTCCTATGTGGACCAGTCATGTGTTGACATTTATGCTACGATTTGTTAGGGTCCTGTGTGGATGATTATATGATATGTGGATGTAAACCCTATGTGGGTAAAATAGGAAACTGTATGAATATTCTTTGTGGAATGATTGTGATATGGGTATAAGTGTGACTTTAATTAATTAAGTATATAGGGTAAAATAGATTACTCCATCCGAGAGCTTGCTGAGGAAGGCGAGTACTCTAGTAATTAATTGTGGGTACCAGAGTAGAGGGAAGCCACTTGTATGGGCGGGTGATCTTCCCTATTCTCGGTGACTTTACCTAAATACATAACCCAAGGGCTTACTGAGAAAGGTGAGTGCCCTGATGTTAGCACTAGAGTAGAGGGAAACTACTTGTATGGGCAGATAGATTTCTCTATTCTTGGGAATTACCAATAAAATATTGATGATGGTGGAATGTGGTTGGTTGGCAAAGCCGTTAACTTTGTGTGATTATGGGCACGATATTTTGGATTACTTGTGGATTGTGGATGCATTTTGGATAGATATTTTAATTGTATATTAAACACTTCAGCCACACATTGTTATAAACTATTTCTTCCTTACTGAGAGGTGTCTCACCCTGTCGCATGTTAAATTTTTCAGGTTATCCGGGTGATCGAGCATAGATGGCTCTAGGGCAGGGTAGTTTTGTGAGTGAGACTTAAACGGTTATGCTATAGTTTTTATGCTTTATTAAATTTCTGTCAGATTTTGTATTATGGAGAACGTGGATGTGTGAAATGAGTTTGATGATATATAATTATAGAACTCTGGTATATTATGTTCGAAATTGCTTTATTGTTATCCATTGCGTTAATGGTATTAGAGACGCGTGTCGGTCTCTTAACACTTCGGGCACCACATGGCAGGTCCGTGGCGTTATAGTTGGTATCACAACATAACGGTCTTGAGTACTTTAGGAGGATTAATACCGGAGTATAGGTTTGAATTGAATGAGGGTAGGAATGGGTAGAATAGGGTATGTTAGCTTTGGTGCAATCCCAAGAGTGGGGGTGAATTGGGTATTTAAAATTTATCGCCTAGGTTAAACTAGATAAACAGCATTACTTAAGCTAGGGTTTGTCTATGCAAATGTAAACCTAATCATTCACAATATAACATACACGTGTAGTAAGTAAATTGCGGAAATGTAAAGAACACGCACGATCTGTTATCGGGGTTTGGCCAACTGTGCCTACATCCCCGCCTTGGCCACACTAGCATAAGGATTACCACTATAATGCTCACTTAAACGGGTGGAGCGGCACCTAATACAACCAGGTCAACTCAAGGGGTTGACCTCGACCGAAACGCCTTAACAAGATGGCCACCTAGCTTTCCTAACCGGGTCTAAGCCAATCCGGGACTATTCAATAGGGCTAGTCTTCCTGTTCAGTCCCATGCCTAGAAATACAACAGATATATATAAAATTTGTACACGAAAATATGCTTCTAGAAAAGCAGATGTGTGCACCAATACAACTCAATCAATATTGCAAGCACGAATGATATGTAGATATGCTCAATGCTCTAATGTGTGCTAAACACTCAGTCACGTATAAGCTTTCAGTTCAGATCTAGAGTGTATACCCAAGCAGTATTTGAAACACACTATGTGAATAATACAATATCAGATCAGGGTTTCAAAATGTGCTAAGCAAGTTCAAACAAACAAACTTAATACAATATTTTAATATTCAAAGCACATTAGAGTTGTTTGAAGTACTAGCTCTTGAAAAAGATTTTTGCACACAAAATTTAGGTTTAGGTATCTTGCAACAATAATGCAAGAACCACAACCCTCAGAATTTTTCCACACTAAATTTATCAAATGAAATTGGTGGAAAAACCTTGATGTTAAACTCTCACAGAAAATCAATCAAACAATAATATAACTGAGAGTTTTAGCTACAAAGATCAAGCACAATAGCCTTAGAAAATACTCACAATGCTTGTAGAAATCAAGAGTGAGGAGTATGTGAGTGTTTGGAAGTATTATTTGGCTAATGAAAGATTTTGGGTGTTGAGAGAATTTTTGTCTAATCAAGTTTGCTAATCCCCACTAATTATGACAAATGAACAAGTATTTATAGGCAAGAAGGATTTTTTTTTGACCGTTGGGGACACAATGGGTATTATAGGAAAAATTTAATGACATTTAAAGCATTTTAACTCTGTTTAAAAAAAGTTTAACTGCGGTAAAAATCAGGTCAACCCGAGAGGTCCGGTCGACCAGAAAGGTTTCGATCGACCATATCTCATATGGTTCGGTCGACCAGGGTATTTTTGAACTGAATGGTCAGTCGAGCAGGGTAAGGCGAATTTTTCATTTCGCGCGATTTGGTTGACCAGGGGAAACTAAACTGAGGGCTTGGTCGACCGAAAGTGGGCGATTTCCCATTTCTCTGAGGTTTGGTCGACCGGGTCATTTTGAACTGGCTGGTTCGGTCGACCAAATCGCTGGGAATTTTCCCAAGGACCCTCGGTCGACTAGGTAGTTGGTGTACAAACCTGGCTTGGTCGACCAGATGGTCAAAATGTTGACCAGAGAGGGTTTCGATCAATCAGGGGGTTTTTAACTGTGTTGGTTTGGTCGACCAGGACCTTGGTCAACAATTGACCCAGGTCAAGTTCGGTCGACCAGGCCAAAATGAACTGTTCTGGCCGGTCGATTGAAAGTGCACCAAGTGTGCATTTTAGTCCCGTTTCGAAGCATACAAACCCTATTCAAGGGCCTAATACATGCAAGTGCAAAGGTGAGTGTCCTAAGGTCACTTGGGGTCCAATTTTGAAGACACCGAAAAAGTCCAATGTCGGTTGACCGAGTTCCCTAAGGTCTTTCTATGGTCTGTGTAAGTACTTAAAGTCCAACTATGGTCGATTTGAGCATACCTACCTATCATGCATGATGCAAATTATTATAAGCCATATGGGTGTACATTCTATAATAAAATTATATCCCAAAATGAAGAAACTGAATAATGAATGCAAATGCAGCACAAGATTCTTCATTCATCGGCACGAACACCGCACGCTATCATAATAAGTCTTTTAGTCCTGAAGCGCGCACAAGGTGAACCTGCATGCAATTCTTAGTACAACCATTAGTACCAAGAGTATTTGTCATAATCAAAACAGGGTGTGAACAATCAGGTCAACAGGGTATTGAAAGGAGTTTAAGGTTGTTTCATAATTCAGAGGAAGAAATCTCTTGATGGACTTCTGTGATTTTCTGAATTAGTCAATGGTTTTAGAAAACCACGGTAAATCCATAGACAGTGATGTTTTCGAGTTGTGAAACCGAGATTTAGAATTTAAATATTGGAAGTTCAGGTGATTGTGGATAAATGGATGTTGGATGTTTAATTGAGGATATGGATATTAATTTGGTTTTCCGTTATGATGTGTATGTCAGATATATAAAGATGTGGAGATTCTAAAATTGCCTTTGTTATACATTTGTCGCGACGTCCCGAAGCGCGGGTGCCCCGGGGTGGAAAAATTAAAATGTTTTTTAAATTTTCAAGAAAAACAAGGAATATCGGAGTCACCACTAACCTTTTAGTGTAGTTAGAACACATAATTACTACCCCGTTAAGGGTAGAAGGGTCTACGTTACCAGAGTTAGGGTCGGGAGTTCGGTTACACAAGGGGAAGGTACGAGCACCCCCTACGCGCCCGTTTTTATGAACGGTACCTAATTAATTTGGAATTATCCCTAATTTAATTTAAAAAGTCTTTAAAATTACTCCCTATTAGTGGATTTACAAATATACATCCAAAATAAATAAATAAATAAATCATACAAAAATATACGTACTATATATATTCCCTCAGAACTAAAGGTACGTAAAGCCCAAAAGCTCGTACCCTCATCATAGGGATAAAAATCAAGAAAATATTTAAGCAAATACACTCCCAAATTTTGAAATTGTATAGAAATTTTTTTACAAGAAAGTCCTAGTATGGGAGGTTTAGATATATATTAATAGGAGAATAAGTTAAGATATTAAACTATCACAATGGCTATAATAATAATAATAATAATAATAATAATAATAATAATAATAATAATAATAATAATAAGAATAACACATATCTACTAAAATATTACAAATGTCGAAATAGGTAATAAAATATCGTATATATATTATTAAGATACTAAAGATACTATGAAAAGAACATAATACCATAAATATCAGGATACTAACAAATATACACTAAATAATAAATATACTCATAATGATAATATGTAACCTAGAACGAAATACTAAAAATGGCATAGTATTAAAATATAACCATATTCTTAATATAAACACTAAATGTGAAGAATAATAACCCTGCATGTGTACCTAAACAAACGATAACGCCCTTTAGAAAATAAGTACTATGATAATAAGAATATTAGACACATAATGGACACAAAGAAACGAAAACCCTAGAAACGAGTATCAAACATTATGAACAACATACACCTTATAACATGAACGTTAATATTTTAATGAATACAACCACAACCCTAATATTAGGTATGCAACTTGAATATTATATACTCAAATGAATATAACATTTAAATACCAAAACTCATATTATAACTTTAAAACTATCAATATGATTAATGCGACAAGATTTCAAACTTTAGCTATTAAAATGAATTTCCACAATAAAGATTCTACAACCATGTCTAATGTTTAAGAATAAATGAATGAATAAACAAACATTAACAAGTATCATAAAATTAACTTATTTAATATATATACAATAAAATCACGACCATAAGATTCAATCTTTGAATATTGAAATAAGCCCCTAACAAGAATCCTACAAAACAAGAACAAACGAATTAATATTTACGTTAATAAAAAAAAAAAAAAAAACAGAACAAGAGGGTGATAGCAAAATAGAAAAAAGAATAATCTTTACGGTGAAACCAAAATAAACAGGGGCTCGTGCACGTGTGTGTGCTGTGGCTGGCATGCAGAGGATCACCTGGGGATACCACCGGAACTGGGTTGTGGTTGCTGGTGGAACTGGTGGAAGGAGGATTGCAGTTGTTGCTGGGCTCTCGGGTAGCCTGCAGGATCTGGTGGTTGGCTGTTGTGGGAGTGGTTGTGGGTTGCGGTGCTCGGGTGGTGGCTCTCGGTGTTGGTCTGTTGGAGTTGCTAGAGGCTGGCTGCTGTTGTTGAGGCTTTGGTGGAGCTGCGGTGGCCGGAGGCAGAGGGCTGCTGGTGTTTTGGTGTTCACGGCTACTGTTGCTACAAGTAGGGGGCTGGTGGAGGGAGGCTGTGTGCTGCTGTTGCTGCAAGAGAACAGAGGGAGGGATAGAGGAAAAGGGAGAGAAGACAGCGGCTCGGGGAAGAGAAACAAAGAGCGAGAGAGCTACTGCGCGGAGAGGATGAGAAAGTTTGGTTTTTTTTTTTTTTCTTTGTGTTTGTGCGCCCCCCTGTTGTGCGAGTGTCTCAAGCCCTTATATAAAAAAAATTCCAAAAACCCTAAAGATCCTTCCTTTTTTTTTTTTTTTTAATAATAATAATAATAATAATAATAATAATAATAGTAAAACAATAATAATAATAATAATAATAATAATAATAATAATAATAATAATAATAATAATACTACTACTACTACTACTACTACTACTACTAATAATAATAATAATAATAATAATAAACGTAACCTAATAATAATAATATCCTAAAATAATAATAGTAATAAGAATAATAGTAATAATATTGAACTAATAATAAACTAATGATAATAATAATTGTAAGGATACTAATAAAAACAATAGTAATAATACTAAAGCTAATAATAATAATAATAATAATACCTAATGATACTACAAGTAATAATACTAATAATAATAGCAAAATGGCGCTTTGTTTTATTTGACTTGGGCAAAAATAGGGTGTCTACAGTTGTCTCTTTTTGTAGACTTTGTTGCTACAAATTAAAAGTAGAAACTCTCCTACGTTATTTGTAACAACAAGCCTGCAAAGATAAAAGAAACCTATTTTAACCAGGTTAAATAACTGGCTAAAGCTTTCAGATCAACCAGATGTAGTTTGCTTTTGTCCACTAGGGATGAGAAAATTTAAATTGGACAAAATAGGAATGTGACACAATTCTCTAGGAAGATAGAATCTCTGAAAAATGGTTACTCCATTGGGGATGATTACTCAAGTGTAAGGTCTTTAGATCCTTTGAATGTTTGACTACTCAGGTGTAAGATCCTGAGAGTCTGTTGGTTGCTCGAGTGTAGGATCTCGAGGACTCCTTAGATGTAGGATTCTGAGAGTCTGTTGATTGCTCAAGTGTAGGATCTCGAGCATTTCTCAAATGTAGGATTCTGAGAGTCTGCTGATTGCTCGAGTGTGGGATCTCGTAGGATTCCGAGAGTCTGTTGATTGTTCGAGTGTAGGATCTCGAGGACTCCTCAGATGTAGGATTCCAAGAGTCTGCTGACTGCTCGAGTGTAGGATCTCGAGGACTTCTCAAATGTAGGATTCCGAGAGTTTGTTGATTGCTCGAGTGTAGGATCTCGAGGACTTTTCAGATGTAGGATTCTGAGAGTTTGTTGATTGCTCGAGTTTGTTGATTGCTCGAGTGTAGGATCTCGAGGACTTCTCAGATGTAGGATTCCGAGAGTTTGTTGATTGCTCGAGTGTAGGATCTAGAGGACTTCTCAGATGTAGGATTCTGAGAGTTTGTTGATTGCTCGAGTATAGGATCTCGAGGACTTCTCAGATGTAGGATTCTGAGAGTCTATTAATTGCTCGAGTGTAGGATCTCGAGGACTTCTCAGATGTAGGATTCTGAGAGTCTGCTACTTGCTCGAGTGTAAGATCTCGAGGACTTATCAGATGTAGGATTCTGAGAGTCTGCTAATTGCTCGAGTGTAGGATCTCAAGGACTTCTCAGATGTAGGATTCTGAGAGTTTGCTAATTGCTCGAATGTAGGATCTCGAGGACTTCTCAGATGTAGGATTCTAAGAGTCTGATGACTATTCGATGGGAATTTTGGACCAATGGTTAATGATGGCTCGGTGTAGAATCCCAGTTAACAAGGCTTTTAAGGAGGACTTGTGCTGGGTGTAGGATCCTAATGACTTAGGAAGTGACTACTCAGGTGTAAAATATTGAGATTCTAATGACTACTCGAGTGTAGGATCTCAAGAGCCTGATGAATTGTCTAATTGAAGATGAATGCTTGGGTATAAGATCCCGAGAGCCAAATGAATTGTTGAATTGATGATGAATGCTCAGGCTTAGGATCCCGAGATTCAGATGAATTTTTGACGAGGAATGTTTGGGTATAGGATCCTGAGAGCCAGAGGAATTGTCGAATTGATGATGAATGCTTGGGTATAGGATTCCAAGAGCCTGGTGAATTTTCGAATCGACGATGAATGCTCGGGTATAGGATCCCGAGAGCCAAATGAATTGTTGAATTGATGATGAATGCTTGGGCATAGGATCCCGAGAGCTAGATGAGTTGTCAAATTGATGATGAATGCTCGAGTATATGATCCCAAGAGCCAGATGAATTGTCGATTTGATGATGAATGCTCGGGTATAGGATCCTGGGAGTTAGATGAATTTTTGATTTGATGATGAATGCTCGGGTATAGGATCTCGAGAGTCAGATGAATTTTTGAATTGACGATAAATGCTTGGGTATAAGATCCCGAGAGCCAGATGAATTGTCAATTTGATGATGAATGCTCGAGTATAGGATCCCGAGAGCTAGGTGAACTTTCGAATCGACAATGAATGCTTGGGTATAGGATCTCAAGAGCCATACGACCTAATTTGGTCCTAAAGTCTAGTGCCCTAGCTTCCAAATGGATGCTAAAATTTGGACTAGGGTTGATTGCCCCAGTTTCAGAGCGGAAGACTTGACTAAGACTTGGGCGAGTTGCCCCAGTCGCAGGGTTGATGGATTAATTTGTACCTGGGCTAGTTGCCCCAACCCCCCCCCCCCCTTTTTTTAGACGAAACATGGATTGCTTAGACAAGGATGACAAGACAGGTGTGAACGAATGATGCTATGTAGGGATGCATGCATACAAGCTGTTTGATATGATACCGGAACATGGGGATATGTAGGTATGTTGCATGATATGATATGTATGCATTTATTTATTTATTTATTATTTATTTATTTTTTTAATTTTTTTTGAAGTGTATGAAATACATAATGATGCATGAAATGTATGTTAATACGTGAAATGTATGGTAATGCATGAAATGTGGGGTGACGCATGAAATACATGCAATGCATGATATGTAGGGTAATGCACGAAATGCATGACAATGCATGAAATGTAGATAATGCATGAAATGCATGACAATGCATAAAATTTAGGTAATGCATGACAATACATGAATCTTTTCTCCCAGCGCGCTTGTGATCAACAACCTCGTCTTGGCTATGTTTTCGAATTTCTGCATGAAACTTGTCACATTTGTAACTTATATTGGCTCAATTTTCTTGATTCATCCAGCCATGGAGGTGGTTGGCTTGGCTCAAATAAAAATCACAAAATCTACCCCAATTGAATGGATCTATAGCTGATCCTGTCCCTGTTTTCATATTCCAATCTGATAAGAAGGTGCTTGAATGGGTCCCATTGAAACTTGACTCGAAATTTGCCCCAGTTGAATGCATTTGCCATTGATCTTGACCCTATTGTTAGATTCTCCTTGAATAAGTAGATCTCTAAAACCTGACATGCCTTTTGCCTCAATTAGACCGCTCTTTCTTCACAAGGATCTTCTTTGGATTGCATCCTTAAAGTTTTAAATATTTTTAAAATTTAAATAAATAAGCATGCAATCTGATAACTTAATCTCAATAGGAATATGGATGGAATGCACAAACTTGCTTGTCTTTGCTTGATTTTCTGTGCTTGTTAAATAGGAGACAATTTTTACCTGTACTTTGACACTAATGCAACTTTGCCAGCTTAGAGAATCATATAAATGGTCAAACCCTTCTTCTTCTTTTTTTTTTTCTTTTTTTTTTTTTAGCCTCATAACCATAACTCCTCCACTGTATCACCACTTAGAGATTCTTTCTTACTTATTTCAAGCTTATTTCAAACTCTCTGTCTTGAATTTTGACTAGTGTTTTATTAAGTAGTCTGATTAATATTCGAATCTTAGGGTGGAATTTAAGACACGGAACGAAATGTAGGCTTAGGATTTAGGTTTCACCAAGAATAAGGAAACTAAGGCTCAAAAATCCCATCCCATAATATAAATTTCTACCTCATTTTGTGGTGCCGTATTTGCAAAGTATTGATCGAACTTGTTATTTGAACAAGCTGCCTACATACCTTTTCAGGATCAGGTCATTACGTAGTTCAGACTCAACATTGAGTCTTACAAATCATTTGAGACAACAACGTATAACAATATGGTTAGGACTTTCATTTGGATCGTAATGTAGGCCAAGGGTGTGGGTTAAAGAAGAAAAGAGTTAAATAAGGCTCAAAATCAACGATTTCATCAATGCTAATTTGGTCAAAGTTCACATATATAGTATGTCCCTTATTTTTCTTTCTTCTTCCTTTTCTTCTTTCTTTTTTTCTTTCATTTTTTCATCTTCTTCTTCTTCTTTCACCACAACTTTGGATTTTCCTTTTATGAAGGAATCTTAACTTCATTTTCATTTGAATTCCATTTGGGACTGATCTTTTTTCAAACTGCCCCAGTGTGGGCTGTGATCCTTTGACGGGTTAATCAAGAAAATAAATTTTCAGGCTCAAAAATGGCTTGCAAGGGATTTCTTCTTTGACTTTATTTTGGGTAACAGAAAAATGGCCTTTCGTCCTTTTAGTAATGATTATTGTCTCAAATAACTTGTCAAACTCTAGGGAACCGAAACCCAAGTTAAATTTCTGGTGAACTGACTTTTAAGAACAAATTGGTTTAACATTTAGGCTCAAATTGGTTAACAAATGGTCAATCAATATTTGGTTATTTTTAGGGACACTGGTCGACCAAGGATGGTCACCTCTCATTTGATCAGAATATAATCATCATATCTTTAAGACACCAATCATGACTTAGATAATAAAGATAGGAGACTTTTTCATCGATTTCATCAAACAAATATAGGGCACAACTTGAGAAGTCATTCCTGTATATTTCTCCTACGACTCTTCTTCATTTCGCAATCCACATCCCACAAAGCTCCTTGACAACATCTTGAAGTGGCATTCTTTACTTCATCTTGGAGGCTTTTCCTTTATTTTTATTTTTATTTTTTGCCTCATTGAGTAGACTCCTAAAACCAGTTAGTAGCTCCAAGTCCTTTGTACTGATAAAATTATTTCCTATGTCACTTGCACAAAATACAAGCAAAAATGGACAAAATTTGGCACAAGGTATTGGTTCAAGGAGGATGAAATGAGATGAGACCGAAAGACATTCTTATTTCATTCAATTTCAAAATGATTTAAATGAAAAGCATGGATGCATTCCTCTTGTTATCACCCTTAGGTGATCAAGCATATCATTTCTGTATCATGTGAGTCCACTTCTAAAGTTGAATACCAATCAATCTTCCAACCCAATGACATTTATTACATTCCTATGAGTCCCCATGATCCTAACCTTTCTCTGTAGAGAGATCATCTTGCTCAACTCAATATTGAAATCTCGGATCTTTAACTTTGCCACCTTGGCCCATGATTTTGCAGACAATTGGAATATGATTATTGACCCATTGGATATGACTATGCATGCATGGTTATGAAATTGAACATGGAATGATTATGTTATGCAATGGGTGTTTATGCATGGGTGTACCTAGTACACAAATACATACCAATAGGGATATGAACATGTATGCAACCTATCGTGCATGACTATGCATGAAATGAAGTGCATGAATGCGATGTAAGCTAAATGACTACTTTTCCAGAATTCTAGAAAAATTCCACTAATGAAAGATTTCAAGATTAAAACGACCAATGATGGGCCACCATTTCAATTCAATTCTTCCCTTAATCATTTCTTTCCTTGATGATGGTTCAAGTACCTTAGATCCTATGAAGGGTCAAATTATGATCTAAGTTTGGGTTTGACCCAGGCTAGTCAATCCATTGGATTTTTTCAATGTAGGCTTATGGACTTTAATGTGCACTTGGACCTTGAGTATTTTAAAATATGGGTTTCAAGCTATTTTATGATGGGATTAGACCCTAGTTGAAAAGGAATTGAGCTTGGATTGCTTAGAAAATGTTGGCTTGGATTTGTAGGTAATAGGGCCGAGGCCTACTTTTGAAATCTGGGTTTGACCCTTTTTGAAAATCAGGCCTAGGCCAAGTTTTTGCTTAGGAAAAGGTCGGGCCTATGCTTTTTTTTTTTTAAAGAATTGGGCCCGAGTTATTTGAAAAGGGTTGGGCCGATCCATATTTAAAAATGCTTGGGCCGAGTGCTTCATTATTGAAAGGATGGGCCATGGTCTCATTAGTGGACTTTTTCAAAATACTGACTAAGTAGTATGTATGTCTAAAATGGATGCAAAATGGATGATATAATATGAAGTATCTCACAACATATATACAACATACTATACGTGGAGAAGGATGTGACCCCTGTCCCGACCCAGGGTAGGTACGCATATACAGGGTTCTTCATGACTCTATCCTAGTTAAGGAAAACTATATACAAGTATGTGTGGGTAAGCTCTAATCCCTATAAACAACAGGTTCCCAGCCTGAACCCTATCTTCACCCAATGGGCTTGGACAAAGTTTAAACTGAGCAGAGTGGTTCACGCGCCCCCAAGGACCTTGTCCCATGACGACTAATGGTACTGTGCTCCTTTCTAATCCTAAAGGGTGAAGCTTGGGTAGAGGGCTAGTGAAAGTGTGTGAATCTAGATTTAACCTAATCTTGCTACCCCACATGCATGTACGTGCTATTTCTAACACCCATGGAAACAAATTAAAGCAAGGATATTTTCAAACATGGAAACTAAATGTTTACATTAAAGCTAGAATATTTACAAATTTAGTAACAAACATTTACATTGAGTCAAGTATATTCACGTATATGGGAACTAAATACATTAATTAAGGATATCTATATATATGTTAACTAAATATTCACAATAATCAAGGACATCTACCTATATAGAAATTGAATATTCACATTAATTAAGGGTATCTACCTATATAGAAATAAAATATTTACATTAATTAAGGATATCTACCTATATGGAAACCAAATATTTACATTAATTAAGGACATCTACCTATATGAGAACTAAATATTCACATTAATAAAGGGTATATACATACATGGGAACATCAATTCACATTAACTAAGGGTATCTACCTACATAGAAACCAAATATTCACATTAATTAAGGGTATCTACCTATATGGAAGCCAAATATTTACATTAATTAAGGATATCTACCTGTATAGAAACTAAGTATTCACATTGATTAAGGTATCTACCTATATGGAAACCAAATATTTTCATTAATTAAGGGTTTCTACCTATATGGAAACCAAATATCTACATTAAATAAGGATGTCTATCTATATGGAAGCCAAATATTTACATTAATTAAGGGTATCTACCTATATGGAAACCGATTACTCTCATTAATCCGTGATATCTACATATATGAGAATATTACTTAGGGATATTTACGACTATTAACTCCAAGATATCTACAACTATGGAAACCTATGTCTTAATCTAACATGTTATAATTTTAACAAACTACTTTATTCAACTATGGGAGAATTTTATTTACAAAACAAAGTGGAGTAATTAAAAGACCTAATAAATTTAAATAGGGATAATTCCTAAGTAATTATTGGCTCGACTCTCAAATGTCCCCAGCGGAGTTGCCAAGCTGTCGCGACGTCCTGGAGCGCGGGTGTCCCAGGGTGGCGAAATTAAAATGTGTTTTAAATTTTCAAGAAAAACAAGGAATATTGGAGTCACCACTAACCTTTTAGTGTGGTTAGAACACATAATTACTACCCCGTTAAGGGTAGAATGGGTCTACGTTACCAGAACTGGGGTCGCGAGTTCGGTTATGTAAGGGGAAGGTACGAGCACCCCCTACGTGCTCATTTTTATGAATGGTACCTAATTAATTTGGAATTATCCCTAATTTAATTTAAAAAGTCTTTAAAATTACTCCCTATTAGTGGATTTACAAATATACATCCAAAATAAATAAATAAATAAATCATACAAAAATATACGTACTATATATATTCCCTCAGAACTAAAGGTACGTAAAGCCCAAAAGCTCATACCCTCGCATTAAAATCATATGGATAAAAATCAAGAAAATATTTAAGAAAATACACTCCCAAATTTTGAAATTGTATAGAAATTTTTTTACAAGAAAGTACTAGTATGGGAGGTTTAGATATATATTAACTGGAGAATAAGTTAAGATATTAAACTATCACAATGCCTATAATAATAACTTTAATAATAATAACATATATCTACTAAAATATTACAAATGTCGAAATAGGTAATAAAATACCATATATATATGATTAAGATACTAAAGATACTATGAAAAGACGTAATACCATAAATATCAGGATACTAACAAATATGCACTAAATAATAAATATACTCATAATGATAATATGTAACCTAGAACGAAATACTAAAAATGACATAGTATTAAGATATAACCATATTCTTAATATAAACACTAAATATGAAGAATAATAACCCTACACGTGTACCTAAACAAACGATAATGCCCTTTAGAAAATAAGTACTATGATAATAAGAATATTAGACACATATTGGACACAAAGAAATGAAAACCCTAGAAATGAGTATCAAACATTATGAACAACGTACACCTTATAACATGAACGTTAATATTTTAATGAATACAACTACAACCCTAATATTAGGTATGCAACTTGAATATTATATACTCAAATGAATACAACATTTAAATACCAAAACTCATATTATAACTTTAAAACTCCTATATCAATATGATTAATGCGACAAGATTTCAAACTTTAGCTATTAAAATGAATTTCCACAATAAAGATTCTACAACCATGTCTAATGTTTAAAAATAAATGAATGAATAAACAAACATTAACAAGTATCATAAAATTAACTTATTTAATATATATACAATAAAATCATGACCACAAGATTCAATCTTTGAACATTGAAATAAGCCCCTGACAAGAATCCTACAAAACAGAGAATAAACGAATTAATATTTACATTAATAAAAAAAAAAAAAAAAAAAACAAAACAGAACAAGAGGGTGATAGCAAAATAGAAAAAAGAATAATCTTTACGGTGAAACCAAAATAAACAGGGGCTCGTGCACGTGTGTGTGCTGTGGCTGGCATGCAGAGGATCACCTGGGGATACCACCGGAATTGGGTCGTGGTTGCTGACGAAACTGGTGGAAGGAGGATTACAGCTGTTGCTGGGCTCTCGGGTAGCCTGCAGGATATGGTGGTTGGCTGCTGTGGGAGTGGTCGTGGACTACGGTGCTCAGGTGGTGGCTCTCGGTGTTGGTCTGCTGGAGTTGCTAGAGGTTGGCTGCTGCTGTTGAGGCTTCGGTGGAGCTGCGGTGGCCGGAGGCAGAGGGCTGCTGGTGTTCTGGTGTTCACGGCTACTGCAGCTGTAGGTCAAGGGGCTGGTGGAGGGAGGCTATGTGCTGCTGTTGCTGCAAGGGAACAGAGGGAGGGACAGAGGAAAAGGGAGAGAAGAGAGCGGCTCGGGGAAGAGAAACAGAGAGCGAGAGAGCCACTGCGCGGAGAGGATGAGAAAGTTTGGTTTTTTTTTTTTGTCTTTGTGGCTGTGCGCCCCCCTCTTGTGCGAGTGTCTCAAGCCCTTATATAAAAAAAATTCCAAAAACCCTAAAGATCCTTCCTTTTTTGTTTTTTTTTTTGTTTTTATAATAATAATAATAATAGTAAAATAACAATAATAATAATAGTAAAACAATAATAATAATAATAGTAATACTAATAATAATAATAATACTAATAAAAATAATAATAATAATAATATCAATAATAATAATATAGTGAAACAATAATAATAATAATAATAATAATAATAATAATAATAATAATAATAATAATAATAGAAATACTAAGAATAATAATAATAATAATAATAATAATAATAATAATAAACATAACCTAATAATAATATTATCCTAAAATAATAATAGTAATAAGAATAATATTAATAATATTAAACTAATAATAAACTAATGATAATAATAATGGTAAAGATACTAATAAAAATAATAGTAATAATACTAAAGCTAATAATAATAATAATAAAAATAATAAAAAATAAAAAATAAAAATAATAGTAAAAAATAATAATAATAATAGAAATACCCTAATGATACTACAAGTAATAATACTAATAATAATAGCAAAATGGCGCTTTGTTTTATTTGGCTCGGGCAAAAATAGGGTGTCTACAATATTTATATTCAGGGATGGATCTTAGAGGCAAGAGCGTGTATGAAGGAGGAGGAAGCGAAATGGGAGCTTCCAGTGGGGATGAGGTTGACACCTCTCGGCTGTTACGAGGAATAGCTCGTCAGGTTTGGGAAGAAATGAGACGGGATTTTGGGGGAACAAGCTATCCACCAGTGCGCCAGGGTTGTACCATTGACCAGTTCACTCGTCTGAAACCCTCGTCTTTTGAGGGTGGCACCGATCCGATTAAGGCTGAGATGTGGATACAAGAAATGGAGAAAATCCTGGCTATGTTGAATTGTACTGAGGAGTAGAAGGTCCTCTTCGCCACCTTCAAACTGGCCAGAGAAGCTGAACGGTGGTGGCATGTGATGAAACTATAAGAGGAACAGCAAGCGGTACCTAAAGCTATGACCTCGGGTCGCTTCAAGCAGGTTTTCTACGACCGATATTTTCCCGCCACCACCAGAAATGCAAAGGCGGAAGAATTTTTCAGCTTGACTCAAGGGCGCCTCACAGTTCAGCAGTACGCTGCTAAATTTCTGGAGTTATCTCGTTTTGCACCTTCTGTGGTTCTTGATGAATATCAGAAGGCGAGGTGGTTTGAGAGGGGCTTGAATCAGAGGATCCACGAGCATATGGCGTGTTTGCAGATTCAAGACTTCACAGAGTTGGTGAAGATAGTTACGATGGCAGAGTCGAGTCTGCAGAAGGGTACGGAAGCATCAGAGTGAAGGAAGAGGCTTGCGTCCCCATGATCCCAGACAAATGTCTGACAAGGGCCGTGGAGGGGAGACAAATATGCAGCAGGCCAAGGGTCAGAAAGAGGTGATCGGGGTCGACAGGGCAACTCGTCACGCCTCCATTGTCTTAGGTGCAATCAACGACATTGGGGAGAATGCCGGGGTAGGAGTGTTATATGCTACAGGTGTGGTAAACAGGGACATATAGCCCGGGAATGTCGAGAACCACAGAGTAATGCACTAGCCCCGAACCAAAATCAGAATCAAAGGAACTATTCGGTGCCTTTGCGGTGGCGGAGGCCCGATGCGTGTCTATATGTTGGGTACACCTAAAGAGGGCAACACTAAGGGCCTAGGTAATATGCTTATGTGTAATATGTTTACATTAGTATGTGTGTTAATGTTGTTTGACTTTGCATGATTTGATATTGCACATGTTAGAGTTGCTTGGAATTTGTGAATATGGTTAATTAGCTTAATGGTGTGTAAATGGGTGACTAACGAATTTCGGGGATGAAATTATTTTAAGAGGGGGAGAATGTAACAACCCAAAAATTTTTTAAATAATTTAAGATAATAAAGAAGATAGAAAGGGAAGAAAGAACAAATTCGAAAAGGGTGGCAGCAAACATTCGTCGACGAATAGACTGGTCTCATCGACGAATGTTCTTCTTAGCTCGTCGATGAGTCTACGTGTCTTATCGCGAGGAATTACCGAGAGGGGTTCTTTGCATGACTGAAACTCGTCGATGAATTGGCTGTCTCGTTGACGAACTGTGTACTAGGACTCGTCGATGAATCAACGTGTCTTGTTGACGAAACCCTGCGTATAAATAGTGGATTTCTTTCATTCCAGCGTGAAATTTTTGCATATTCTCCTTCTCTCTCTAAAACCTTCGTCCATTCCACCTTCTCTCTTCGATTTCGGGCCGGATTTAGCTCGATTTGACGATCAAAAGCTACCACGAGACTCTTGGGAAGATTCTCTACAATATAGGCGGAGTAGATCTTTGATTTGAGTAGTTTGAGAAACATCCCAAAACCAAAGTAAGTGAATTATTTTGGAATTTCTTTAGCAAATATTGTCATTTGGAGCCTAGGAAGTGTTGTAAGGGTGTTTTGCTAAGATTTGAGGAATTTGGAATTTCTAAATTACAGGGTCTCGTTTTGTTGATTTTGGGTCGAATTTCGAGCAGCAGGTAAGGGGAAATATTTTATAATGGCTTTTTAACTATTTTAAAACGACTAGTTTCGAGTATAAATATATATATATATATATACACAAGTATAATTTTCTAAACCTTGATGGTATTGAAATGTTGTTTTAGATAAATAAATTATATTGGGAAAGATCGTGTGGTTGAAACCATTTTTGATAAATTAAATGATTGTGGACATTGTGGAATGAAGAATTATTGAGAATGCGAATATTGTTTGATTGTGAATTCTGGCTGGTGGAATATGCTGATGTGGTGTTTGATTGTGGTAGAATTATGGATATGTTGATTGATTGGTTGTTGTTGATTTGGGTTGTGGTTCATGTAAATTACGATATAGCATTGACAGTGGTATGAGGAGGTCATTATATCGTACCTAGTATAACCGTAATATAATGTTGGCAGTGGTATGAGGAGGTCGTTATATGGATGTTTATATTTGGGGGGGGGGGTAAACATTGGCAGTGGTATGAGGAGGTTGTTTACCTATTTACTATGAACGGAGTGGTTATGTTGTAACCTGTGTGATTTAGTTAGTCCTATGTGGACCAGTCTTATGTGGATATTTATGTTGTGATTTGGTTAGTCCTGTGTGGACATTTATGCCGTGATTTGGTTAGTCCTATGTGGACCAGTCCTGTGTGGACATTTATGCTGTGTGGTTTGTATAGTCCTCTATGGACTAGTCCTGTGTGGACATTTATGCTGTGATTTTTTAGGGTCCTGTGTGGATGATTATATGATATGTGGATGTAAACCCTATGTGGGTAAAATAGGAAATTGTATGAATATTCTTTGTTGAATGATTGTGATATGGGTGTAAGTGTGACTTTAATTAATTAAGTATTTAGGGTAAAGTAGATTACTCCACTAGAGGGCTTGCTGAGGAAGGCGAGTACTCTGGTAATTAATTGTGGGTACCAGAGTAGAGGGAAGCCACTTGTATGGGCGGATGACCTTCCCTATTCTCGGTGACTTTACCTAAATACATAACCTGAGGGCTTACTGAGAAAGGTGAGTGTCTTGGTGTTAGCACTAGAGCAGAGGATAACTACTTTTATGGGCAGGTAGATTTCTCTATTCTTGGGAATTACCAATAAAATATTGATGATTATGGAATGTGGTTGGTTGGCAAAGCCGTTAACTTTGTGTGATTATGGGCACGATATTTTGGATTACTTGTGGATCGTGGATGCATTTTGGATAGATATTTTAATTGTATATTAAAAACTTTAGCCACACACTGTTATAAACTATTTCTTCCTTGCTGAGAGCTGTCTCACCCCATCATATGTTAAATTTTGTAGGTTATCCGGGTGATCAAGCTTAGATAGCTCCAGGGCAGGGTAGTTTTGTGAGTGAGACTTAAACGGTTATGTTATAGTTTTTATGCTTTATTAAATTTCTGTCAGATTTTGTATTATAGAGAACGTGGATGTGTGAAATGAGTTTGATGATGTATAATTGTAGAACTCTGGTATATTATGTTTCAGGTTGCTTTATTATTATTCACTGCGTTAATGGTATCAGAGACGTGTGTCGGTCTCTTAACACTCCAGGCCCCACGTGGCAGGTCCAGAGCGTTACATTTTGTGTTGGCTCTCTGTTTAATTTCTGCACTTTCAATTCTGCACATGTATGTTGTACTTGAACTGCTCTGAATGTTTTAATTGCTTTAAATATTTGCATACATACTTGCTTGGGAAATGGAGTCTATTTTAGAAAGATCCTAGGTTGTGTAATACTGTTGCTGGATTAGTTAAACCCAGTAGAGGAATTTTTAAATCTCCAATTCACCCTCCTCTTGGGATTGCACCAAAGTCAACATAAATGTTTGATTCAACTATGTTTTTTTTTTTTGCATTACACAACTTATCCTAATATCGCGTCCTCAACTAAATTTACATTTGCATGCTAGAATCTGGTGATCCGAAACTAGAGTGTTGGATACATGTCATTTTACCTTTCCTTATCATCCTTCTTGATAAGATCTTCATTTTTTGCATATAGAATTCTAAAGTATGACATTTCATTTATGTCAATATCCCACAAACCCATGAATATGTACATCTATTTCCTTTTTAATATTTCCATATAATTTATCATATCAACAAGAGAACAATAATGTGATAATGAGATATGTAGATCAAGTTTTCACCTAATTTGGCCATAAAAAGTGATGTAAAATATACTAGAATTAGTCTTCATTGGTACTTTTGTTTGGTCACATTTTAGATGTTGACTCTATGAGTATGATCCAATTTTGATTATGACAAAACCAATGTTTCTCACCCATGCACTGAGCTTCTTGAACAGGTTTATCCTTGCATGCACTGATGGTAGGAACTCAAGCAAGCCATACAGACTATGAAGATCAAGCTTCATATATGGCATTTGAAGAAGCGAAAGAATGATGACCTATTTGATATTGCATTTGCATTCATTTTTTAATTGGTTTGTAATATAATATGGTCTGTAATAACTGCATCATATGCATAATAGTATTATATGCTCAAGACCGTAGAATGACCTTAGGGTTCAGGTTGACTGAGACCAAATTTTTGGGACTAAGTAAAAAGTCCTTAGATAGCAGGGGTGAGCATAATTCGGTGAAAATCGAATTAACCGACCATAATTGGTCGGTTCGGTTCGGGTAAAAAACTTGGTTCGATCGGTTCGGTTGGGATTTTATAAAAATTCGGTTAATCGGTTTCGGTTCGGTTAACCGATTAACTGAATTATTAATTAATTAAATTTTAAGTATAAATTATGAATATAATTGTTTTTTATTATGAACATGGATATACCTTGTGGAAATTAATGTTGTCGTCGAAGGGGATGACGACACCGACAATAAATTTTTTCAGCGAAAATTTGTTCATCTTTTTTTATTTTCAACGTTTCAATAATAACAAAAACATCACCTTTTTTTTTTTATTTCCACTTGATTTGCGAAGACCTAGAGTAAATAAATAAATAAAAATTATTGCACCTCAAAATAAATAAGCCTATGTGATAGAGTAAATGCATTGACACAATTATTAAAATAAATTAGTTATGAAATTTTAATTTAATGTATAATTGAATAAATTTGGTTAAAATTGGTTAACCAAATTACCCGAATTGGTAATTTGGTTGAGTTCGGTTTGGTGTGATTCAGTAGTTCGGTCGGTTCGGTTAACAACATTATTTAATCGAATTTTTCATCAATTTGGTTAATTACCCGAATTTAGCCAAACCGACCGTTTGCTCGCCCCTATTAGATAGACCCTAAGTCCTATTACGAACACTTAGGAAAGTCCCCATTATCACATATGCTATTAGGGGAAACTTTTGAATTAAAACAGGACTTAAGGTATGAAAATAGTGAGGCTTCGGGCAACTGAACCAGGCAAGTTAAATTGCCTCGGTCGATTGAACCATGGACCAGTCAAAAAGTTTACGAGGATTCAGGCGATCGAACTCAAATAACTTGAGTGTCCACGGTCGACCGGACTTGTACCATGTACTCTTCCATCGTCCCCAGGCGCCCGAACTTATAGTTCATTTTACCCTCGGGCGGCTGAACTTGGAAGTTCGGTAAGTTAAACTCTAGTTCAGACGATCGAACCTCCAACAGAATGGAAAATCACTTTAGTCAGCAAACCGAACCCTCATAAAGGTGAGAAACTGAACTTCAAAACTCACTTTTCCTATTGTGTCTATTTGGGCGACCGAACCTATGGTTTGGTTGACCGAAACTCTCGGGTTGGCCAAATTTTTACCACAGTTAATTAGGGTAAAATAGGGTTAATTTCTTAAACTCATTTGAAACATTTTTAATAATTTCCCGTGTGTCCTTAACGGTTATAATTTTGGCCTTCTCTATATATATGGGTTTATTTGCAAAAATTAAGGTTGATTAGCAATATCAATTAGCCAAAAATCCTCTTTATTTTTAAGATCATATTTTTCATACTACTAAGCCCATACACTCTCTACTTCTTATTCCTTTGAGAAATCCAACTTTCTAAGAGTGTTATTGAGTGATTCTTGTTGCTAAAACTCTCCTTGGTTTGGATTGATTGTTTATTTTATTGAGAGTTCTTAGCTAAGATTTTTCCCTCGATTTAATTAATAAATCTTTGGTTGGGAAAAATCTTAAATCTAAGTGGGTCTTTGCATTATCATTGCAAGACTCATTAAGGCTAATATTTTTGGCGTGCAAAAATATTTTTTCACAAGCTTATATTTTTCAAATATCTCTTGAGCCATTATTTTGTGAAAAATCTTGTTTGAGATATTTTGAATATACCAGTTGAAATACTTTGAAACTTGTGCTGATTGATTTACTTTGATTATTTTGTTTTAATACACTCTAGATCTTGACTATATATTTACATTAGATTGAGTGTTTAGCACACATTATTAAGAACCGACCATATTTACTATCCTCTGTGCTTGCATTATTATCTGGATTATATTGTCGTACATATCTGCTTGTTGAGAAGCATATTTTTGTGTACGCAAAAATTACATTTGTTGTATTCCAAGAGTGGGCCTGAAGAGGGAGATTAACCCCGTTGAATAGTCCTGGATTTGCTTAGACCTGGTTAGGAAAGTTAGGTGCACAATTCTGGTAAGGTGTGGTTGTAGGTTGAGGTTAGCCCTGTGCTAATTGATCTGGTTGTATTTAGGTGCCGCTCGACCCGTGAAGTGAGCTTGTTGTGGAATCCTTGTACTTGTAAGTCAAGGCGGGGATGTAGGAAGTATTGGCCAAACCCCGATATTAGATTCGGTGTCACATTTACATTTCTTGCATTATATTCTTCTTTGTGCTTGATTTAATTTCATTGTTGAATATACTGCATATCTGATTGACATAATATTGCATCTAGTTGAGAAATACTGAAATTGTGGTGCATGTACTGAAAATTGTTTAATATATCGTATCTGTAATTTCATATATACTTAGACTGCCTCTAAGTTGCGTAATATTGTTGTTAGACTAGTTGACCTAGGAAGAAATTTTTAAATCTCCAATTCACCCCCCTCTTGGGATTGCACCAAAGTCAACATTAGGTCTCAAATGGGATAGGCACCATTCTTAGAGTTGTGTAGATCACATGTACACCTATTTTAATAGTATTTCAAAAGAAGTCTCAAAAGAAACCTTGATAGAGACTTATGCATGAATGTCTATTGTATTTATTTGGTATTTAAAACCACATATCAATGTTATATTTCTAGATTTTGTTTTTATTTTCTATGTGAATTGCTTCCATTTTGTCTTCAGTTGAGATCTTTCAAAAGAAAATATAAATTTATAGAAGCTGATTATTTGTTGATAGTTATATTTTACCTTCCAAAAGAAAGGCTCTTTTGAATATATGAAAAGTGGAAGCAAATGAAAAGAGAAGAATAAAAATCGTTACAGGCGGTTGATCGATCTTCCCACTAACTAGTCATTGCCACCACCTTGACTCACTCGAAAAATGAGCAACTCGGAAGTTATCCCAAGTATAAGAGTTCTGTCGTGTAATATTCAGTCCAAAGGCCAGGTCGTCTCCTCAAGGAATGCGATTTAATCTAAAATTTTACGTTTTTCCAATCGAAATTAAAAGGTTACTAAACTCAGTTCAGATTCAGGGTGTTCAAGATTGTTTGAGATTCCTTTTGACAGATTAAACGAATACACAAATTAAACCCTAATCCTAGCATGCACTGAATTAAATAACAAGAACGGAAAACCTACGTCTAATCGGGCAGACATCGAAACACGCGTTAAACTTCAGAATAAAAACTAAAAACGGTAACTTTAACACCTAATTAAAATACACAATAATGAAACTCACACAAACACAAACGCGAACGATAAAAACCGAATCTTTAACAAAATCAAGAACTTGAATCAAGACTAAACTTAAACGAAAACACGAACAAAAATGTAACGCTTAAACAACTCAAATGATAACTGAATAAAATAAAAATGAAAACTTTAATAAAGCTAACCCTAAACTAATCGAGCTTCAACAAAAATTAAATTTTAAAAAGGACAACTAATTTAATTTCTAAAAACAAAAACAAATTTTTTTCTTTTTTTCCTTTTTTTAGAACCAAACCGAACTTAACTTAATTAATTAAATAGCTCAAAAATAATAACATCCCCTAAACAATATTCAAAATCCAAAATTTCAAATAACCTTAAAAAAAAAAATATATGACACTATTCAACTAACACAATATTCAAAATCCATTTTGCCTCTTTTTCATACTTTTATTTTTATTTTATGGGATTTAGCCTTATTTCAAATTCTTACACTTACCTAAGTGTAATTTGTTGAGTCTTATGCTGAATTTGTAAAGGTTTATGTGATTCTCTCCAAAAAAAAAAAAAAAAAAATCAAGTTTTCATAAAATCAAACATGATCATTCATATTTTTTTCAAAGCATTCAAAGATTTTCTCGAAGTTTTCTACAAAACCTTGAAGTCATATACTTATGATGCAACTTTTAGGCATTCTCCAAGTTTCTATCAAGGATTTCAAGTTATGTTTGTGGTTCTCTTCCCAAAATCCACAACGATTTCATGTTTTTACAAAGTAAAAAATCATTTTCAACATGATCGCACCATAAAAAATGGTTTTCAAATTTATAAAACTTGTTTTCAATCTCTGTTTTATAGAGAGTTCATTAAAGAATCGGCTTTCTAATCTAAAATTGAGTGATTTTTCAATGAGGGTTTCAATATATTCTAAGAATTTCAATTGTTTTCAACAATGATTTTACAAAAGGTTACTCCAATGGTTTATTTTCAAAGTTATTTTGAAAAAAAAAATTCTAACTACAGACAACTTGATTCATTTTTTGAGGATATGTAAGCAATCTACTTTGCAGATTATGTCATAAAAAAAAAAAACCTCAGATTCCCCTTGCATCATTTCATAGTTTGCAGCCATGTGTATGTTTATGTGTGTTCCTTGTATTGTTAGTGCTCCTTTGATTTGGCATAAAGTTGTAGGACTTTTATGAGGCCTAGATCTCTGCATAAGTCATATGAAACCCTTCTTAAAAGGGTTAGAGATTAAATATTTTCAAAATGGGATGTACACACACATACAAAAAAGGTAAGCCCGACAACCATTGATGAGAATGATTGTTTTAGGGTACTAACTTTTTGAATTCTTAAGAAAAGGAACGGAAAGTTTTACCTTCCCTATGAAAAATTATGCTCTTGAACCTAATTTTTTTTTAAAAGGTTTTCCTTTATTTTCCTTTTCCAAAATTAAAATAAAATGACATCTTGTTGGCCTTACATGATTTTTCAATCTTGTTTTGATGCTAACAAATAAAGGATAATCTAATATGAGTTGGTTGAGTGGTGATGTTTCAGGATTGAGTATAAGACAAAGTTCAAAAGGAAATGAATATAAAGTTCAAAGAATCACAAAGTCTTATTCACATGAAGAAAAGACTCAAAAAAAGAGTTCAAAGAAACTTCAAAATGAGCATAATATGAGCACTTAAAGCTGACTTAGAGTTCAAGTCAAAAGGATCTTAAAGTGAAATGCCATGGAAGACTTGAAGAAAAGAGTTTTAAAATTTAGGATCATGACGTAAGTACTTTCTTTTTGAATATCATATGAAATAATTTTGAAGCTTTTTTAGGGTTAAAATTGACTTAGAGACCTTATTTCAAAACTCAGAAAATGTTTTATAACAAATCAAAGTTAGAGAGAAAAAAGGAATTTTGAAAACAAAACTAAAATTTTTGAAAGTGGTATGTCTAGATAACTGAGGAGAATCCTTAGACGTCTGAAGAATTTCTTCAGAAGTCTAAAGATTTAATTCAGAAGACTGTAGATTTTATTTTTGAAACACAGAACAGGTAAAACACCTTCAGATGTCTGACCCTATAACCAGTTCAATTTTTCAAAGCATTAAGGAACTTCAGAAGACTGAACCCGAAAGTTCAGTCTTCTGAACACTGTTAATCTTCAGAAATTTTTAAATGTTTTAATTTCAAATAAAGGTTGCTTGTGCCCCAACTTTTCTAAAAACTCGGAAGACACTCCAAGTAAACTTGGGCATCATGAAAACACTTTTCTAAGCTTATAAATACATGGTTTTTCAAATCAAATTTACACCAAGAAAGAAAGAATTGAAAAATCTGTTGAAAGCAACTTGCTCTTGAAAAGCTCTCTTTGCTCACTCATTGCAATACTCTTTTGCTGAGAAACTGAAGTACTGATCATCTCAAATCTAGTTCCTACTGCTGATATCCATCTAGAGAAGGAATTGGTGAATTCTATACTTGAACTTCATCTTATTTCATCTTGATATTTAAATTATGAATTACATAGTACAGAATTTGTACTAATTTTCTCTTTAAGAGAGTGTTCTTGTATGCAACAATTATCTTGTATTTTTGCAATGTTCTTGATCGATTCCAGGTTGTTGGATCGTTGCCCAAGCATGGGGTATCTCTTGGAGAGGTGATTTCTCTAGCCTATTGAAGGAGTGTGTAAGGTTTTGTTCCGCCCAAAAAGGAACACGTATAGTGGAATCCTTAGGTGGTTTACCTAAGGCGAGGACGTAGGCTGTGGATAAGCCGAACCTCATAAAAACCTTGGTCTCCTTCTCTTGCCCTTACTCTCTTTATTTTTCAACATACCTATAAACTGCGTGGATAATTTAAATTCTTGATCATAAATACTATATAGTTTGGAAATTAAATAAACTGAAGTTTAATTTGTTTTTGGGATTGCGAAAATAGAAAGGGAGTATGTTGGTTGATCGATAAATTTCAGAAATCGTAAGGGAGTACGTTGATTGATTCAACACCCAAGATATATTAATTGAAAGTTTATTTAAAATCTAAGCTTTTGGAAAGAGTGTTGATTGTGTAGAAAATTGAGAAATCAATTTCATTTTTACAGGACTTTAATCAAATTCATATACACAGGGCTACATACAAAAGCTGAGAATTATCAAAGTGCTGAATATTGAATTTTGTGGATTAAACACTTTGGTTGTTGATTGGTTGAATGTTTAAGTTTTAATTTACTTGTCTTGTGCAATGACCAGATTTTTCATGCCATTTTTTTACTCACTTAAACATATATAGCAAATCTCCCTGTATTATCTACTAAAAACATCTCAGGCCCCAAGGGAGCACTAGGAAAATTCTGTTCACATTACATTTCTAGGCAGTGGTAAACATAAAACTGTAGATTGTATTTACAATACCAAAAATCTAAAAATTCCCAAAATATACATCGTAAATACCCAATGTCATCAATCAAAAACCCTATGATCTACCCCAAACAACCAACACCATGGAAACACTCACCCTTCCAAAAAGGGCAGTGCAATAACTTCTCTACCCGTGAGCCTAATCTACTCGCCTAACTGGATCACTTGAAAAATGTTAAGTCACTGGGATGAGACAACGCTCAGTAAGAAGAAATATGCTATTACTAGTATGTGGCAACTGAGTTACACATGTGATATACTGATATAATATTGAAACGGTAAAACTAATAGTCTAGTAAATCGTACAAATTACATTTATTATAATTTAAAATAAAATTATATATCTAAGTTTTCTAGTTACACATAATTCTAATATTATAATAAAGCTGCTGCTGCACTGTAAATCTGTATATATATATAGAAAAAATTGTGATAATACCCTGGGAATTGAATGTCATGATTTAACCCCTCATGACAGGGTTGTGCGGCCCATAGGCAGGACTTAACATTGGTTGGCCTACCAGGTAAGTCAATGTGAATCTCTACCAATCAACAATCTGGCACACTGCAGTTTCTCCGGGCACAATACTACTCTAACTTGTCAAACCGGCCACCTCAACCCAACTTTCTGGGGAGACTGCAATCTCTCCTGGCATGGTAGACATAATCCACACACTATCTAAGATATGTGGTTGCACTCTAATATGAAATAGCAACAGTACCGTGCTATGCTATTTGAATCTGACTGAATAGTTCCACAAGGTCTAATACTATTTATACTGATATATATAATTATCTTACTGTTTTTACCATGATATTGAAATAACCATAACATTTCAAAACTGATCTGCATAATCTGTATATCTGGCTGAATAACTGAATAACTGAGTGTTATGGTTCTGTAGTCATGGTATTCTGAAAAATACTATAAATTATACTTTCTGGAAACTACATATTGATATCTTCTGCTAGTATACTGTAAAACATGATATTTGTAAAATTGTATTAATACTTTACTAAACTTTTATGAACTCAGGCCACACAATTAAGCAATTAGATTCTCTTACTCTAAAATATGTAACTCCTACTGTAATAATAATAATGTTGGCCTTACAAGGCTTAAAACCTTGTCATCTTGTTTTGATACTAACAAACAAGTGAAATTTAATGTATTTGTGTGAGTAATGATATTTCAGGGCTCATATATGAGAAAGCAAAGGTCAAAGTGCTTAAGAGGATCAAATGAAGCTTAAAAGAGTCTAAACATAGATTTAAAGATGATATATTAAATCTTGAAGAATATGAAGACATGAATGAGTTGTTGAAAGCCAAGGAATACTAAAAGATCCAAATAAAGGTAAAGTGATATAGCTCAAAGTTTGAAAGCTTGAAGAAAAGATGGAAGCTTGAAGAAACAAAACATGAAGACTTAAGAATGAGAAAAGTTTTAGAAGTTTTCATGTAAGTACTTTAAATGTTTAAAATATCGTTTGCAATATTTTGAAGCTCTTAGGTTAACTTATTGAACCTAAATATCTTTTAAAATATCTGTAAAATAATTTTATAAAGTCAAAAATTATTTTAAAAGGGTTAGAATCATTTTTGGAATAAAAAGCACCAAAAAGGGTTTTTCTGTTTGCTGTTAGTTTTTATATAGCCATATTCAAGTGTATTTTTAACTATCAAAACCTCATTATTTTAAAAAGTGTTCAACATGAAAGTTTTAGGATTTTCTCTTAGCTTTTATTTGACACAAGAACACCTAATTTGGAGTTATACAGAAAAAGTTATGACTAAAACACTAAAGCAAGGTCACTGCTGTGAGTCAACTGAACACTGTTCACGGGAGGGACTTCAGATGACTGAACAGATGACTTCGGTCAACTGAAGAATAAGTTCAGCTGATTGAAGTATTTCCAGAACAGGCAGAAAGTTGCAGCAATGAGGTTAGTCGACTAAACTTGTGACTTCAGTCAACTGAACTTGCGACATCAGTCAACTGAATCCTACTTCAGATGACTGACCCTGTATCCAGCTCTATTTTAAAGGGGTTTAAGGAACTTCAGTTGACTGACTACGACACTTCAGTCAACTGAACTCTGTTCAACGGGAAAATTTTTCAAATTCTAATATTTTAAAATATAGCCGTTTGAGCTCCAAACTTTCTATAATTTTGGGAAACTCTCAAAGGAAACTTTTGCAACATGGAAACAAGTTTGAAAGCCTATAAATACATGGTTTTGCAAATCAAAACACATCCAAGAATTGAAAAATCGGCTTGTAAAGCTGAAAGCACTCTTGTTCTTCCAAAAGCTCTCTTGCTCACTCATTGGAAATCTATTTTGCTGAGAAATTCTGAAGTGCTAATTATTCCTCCTTTGAATTCCTACTTCTAATCCTCTTCTAAGAAGGATATTGGTGAATTTTACACTTGAGTTTCATTGTATTTCATATTGGTATTTTACATTCAAAGTATATAGTGCTGGAATTGTACTAACTTGCTCTTTGAGAGAGTATACTTGTATGCAAATCTTATCTTGTGTTTTTTATATTTCTTTGACGTTCCAAGGGTCGTTTGGATCGTTGGCTAAGCAAGGGGACATTGCTTAGAGAGGCGGACTTTAGCCTATGTAAGGAGTGACCGAAAGAGGGAATATCGTTTGGAGAAGGCGGGCTCTAGCCTTAACCAAGGAGTGTTGTAATCAGTATTGTTCCACCCGTCAATGGAACTGAACTAGTGAATCCTTTGGTGGTTTGCCAAAGGCGAGGACGTAGGCTGGGTATAAGCCGAACCTCGTAGAAATCTCCGTCTCATTCTCTCCTTCCCTTACTCTTTATTTTCAGTATATTTAAATTGCGTGGATGGTTTTAAATTTGAAAATCATATAAACAACATATATTTGGAAATCAAACAAACTTAAGGTTTAATTTTGGTTTGGATTGTGGAAACCAAAAGGGAGTACGTTGGTTACACCATATCTTGCGGAAACCTTATGGGAGTACGTTACTTGGTTAACATCCCAAAGATAAATTTACCAAGAGTTTATTTGAGTTCTAAATATTTGGAAAGAGTGATTCAATTCATCTATACAGGGTTTTACATCAGCAAACATAAATTTTCATTCATTAAAGGGTTTGGTTCAAATTTGGCAAATATAAACAAACAACCATCTTGAGTTGTTATATTACCAAAATGCTGAATACTTTATATCTTGGTTTGGTTGTTTGTTGTTTGACTTGTACTTGGAAAGTAAATTGATTGTTTGGTTTGAAGATTGTGTTTAACTGATTGGTTGTTTAATTAATTTGTTGTGTGATTGGTGAAATTAAACAAATAACTTAAAGAATTGGTTAAGTGTTTAAAGAAGTTAAGGATTCTTAAAAGAAGTTAAAAGAAAGTTTTAAAACCCAATTCACCCCCCATCTTGGAAAGCTATTCCTAATTTCAAATAATAATAATAATAATAATAATAATAATAATAATAATAATAATAATAATAATAATATTCTGATATACTTTCTAAAATCCCTAGCATAGCATATTTTTCTTACCTATCTGATTGTGAGGCTGGCCTCCACTCAATGCTCCACTCTCACACCCTCGGTATATGAACCTCAAAAACTTGCATTTATATACACATATTCTCCAGTAAATCAATACACCCCTAATTCCTGAAATTGCCTATTAATAAATCTCTTAACCATAATTTACTTGGGTTCTTGAACAAATACTTGCTGTGGTCCTCAACTCATGACTATAGGGGCCCAAAATACCCTATTCCGGAAAATATGCCACCCAAAATTTATTCCACAAAACGCCACTATATTCTCATAATATACAAAATCTGACCTCAAATAATACTGGTAATACTGAAAATACCTAAAAATCTACTTACCCTAATTTTATGATGGTTTCCAAATTGCTCAAATTGAATTTCTGCTCCAATTAGATTGTAGAGAATCTCCCCAAGATCACCATGGTAGCTTCTGATCATCGAACTGAGGAGAATCGTAGCCATAAATCTAGAGAGAAGTGAGAGGGTGTGTTTTCTAGAGAGAGAAAATGAGGGAGAGAAAAAGTTTTCGCCGAAAAAACCCATTTTTGCATATTTATAGGTGGCTAGCCACGTGGCCTCGTTGACGAGCCACGTCGCCTCATCGATGAGTCTATGAAGGCAGTTCATTGACGAAGATGATGCCCTCGTCGACGAATTTCAGGCCTTGAAAAACAGCTTCTTAGTAAATTTTCATTGACGAGACACGCGTCCACATCGACGAGCCTAAGACGAGACCCTGCTATATCCCCCTCTAAAATTCTTTTCCCTTCTATTTTCTTTATTATTTAATTCCAATAATTATCTAGGTTATTACATTCTCCATTCTTTATAAAATTTTGTCCTTGAAATTTACTATTTGTACCATACACCACTCTCTGAAGAAAATTGACTACTTATTTTATTAATTACCCTCATTTATGGCGAAGGAATATCGTGGTTACATTCAAGGTCTTAGAAGATTACAAATATACTCATAAAAGAAAATTCCCCCAAAACCAAAACATTACCTACCCTATAAACTAAAATACAACCATATATATATATATATATATATCACTCTACACTAAACAAACGTTATCTTTATCTAAACAATACTGACTAATACTATAATTCATTAAATAAATGTGGGTACTTCTGTCTAATTTCTTCCTCAAGTTCCCATAAAACTTCTTCTATAGCATGGTTTCTCCACAAAACTTTCACGAGCCGAATTTCCTTGGTGTGCAATTCCTGTGTCTTTCGGTCTAAGATTTGTACTGCTGCTTCCTCATAGGATAGTGAATCTCTAAGCTCTATTTTTTCATAATTGATTATGTAGGACGGGTCTGAGACATATTTCCTTAGCATGGCTACATGGAATACGTCGTGTATTCTAGACAAAGTTGGTGGCAAAGCTAGCCTATAGGCAACTGATCCCACTCTCTTTAGTATCTCAAAAGGGCCAATATACCTAGGGCTCAGCTTGCCCTTCTTCCCAAATCTCATAACCCATCTCAGAGGAGCCACCTTCAAGAATACCTAATCCCCCACATCAAATTCTAATTCCCGACGACGAGTGTCTGTGTAGCTCTTCTACCGACTATGAGCTGTACCAATTCTTTCTTTAATTAGTCAGACTTTATCATACGCCCGTTGTACCATCTTCGGACCCAAAACTCGCCTCTCACCTGCTTCATCCCAGAAAAGAGGAGAATGAAACCTCCTACCAAAACTCGCCTCTAGCCTGCTAGCTATTATTGCAAGCAAACTCAACCAACGACATAAACTGGGTCTAGCTACCCCCAAAATCTAGCACGCATGCATGAAGCATATCCTCTAATATCTGGATCGTCCTCTCAGTCTGACCATCCATCTGAGGGTGAAAAGCAGTGATGAATGCTAACTGTGTTCCCATATCCTCCTAAAAGCTTTTCCAAAATCGTGAAGTAAATCGGGGATCTCGATCTGAGACTATGGATACTGGTACACCATGGATGCGAACTATTTCTTGAACATATATTTCTGCCAATCTATTTATGGAATAGCCGACTTTAATAGGGATGAAGTGAGTGGTCTTTGTCAGATGATCAACGATCACCCAAATAGCATTCAACCCTTGTCGCACTGGTGGTAGCCCAGTAAAAAAATCCATAGAGATGTGATCCCATTTCCACTCTGGAATGAAGAGTGGCTGCAACAGCCCCGCGGGTCTCTGGTGCTCAGCCTTTATCTATTGGCACATCAAACACTACTTTACAAATTCAGCAATATCCTTCTTCATGCTGCTTTACCAAAAGGATTCCCGTAGATCCCGATACATTTTAGTACTTCTTGGATGTACGGTGTATAGAGATTTGTGAGCCTCCCCCAATATAGTTCTTCTCATCTTGGCATTTGCAGGAACACATAATCTGGTACGAAACTACAAGTCTCCGTCATCTAATATGCTGAAATCCTCCTCTTGTCTATCTTGCACTTTCTTTATCAACTCTACTAACTCTAGATTAAAATTCTGGCCAGCTTTAGTTCTTTCTTGTAATGTATACTGAATCACCAGGTTAGCAATGAATGTCTGGTGATCATCCTCTATCTGTTTCATGCCTAATCTTTCCAAATCCATCAGAATAGGGTGTTGAATCTCCACTGCTGATAATATTGCTCCCAATAACTTTCGGCTCAATGCATCAGTCGTCGCCACGTTTGCTTTACCAGGATGGTAGCCAATAGTGCAGTCATAATCTTTAATAAGTTCTAGCCATCTTCTTTGCCTCATATTTAGCTCTTTCTAAGTGAAGAAATATTTTAAACTTTTGTGGTCCGTAAAAATTTCACATTTCCCTCCATACAGATAATGTCTCCAAATATTGAGAGCGTACACCACTGCATCTAACTCCAAATCATGCACATGATAGTTTTTATCATATTCTTTAAGCTGCCTAGAAACATATGCGATAACTTTGACGTGTTGCATCAATACACACCCAAGTCCCTTAAGGGACATTTCACTGTATATTATGAACTCGTCCTTTTTTGATGGAATAACTAACACTGGGGCGGTGACCAATCATAGCTTTAATTCCTGAAAGCTCTGTTCACAGTCATCGGTCCATTCAAACCTCACATTTTACCTCGTGAGTCGAGTCAGCGGACCCGATAATCTGGAGCAACCGTCAACAAAGCATCGGTCATAGCCTGTCAAACCTAGAAAACTTCTAACCTCTTGGACATTCCCTGGTCTCACCCCACTCACCAGTGCCTCTATCCTACTCGGGTAAACTAATATGCCAGCCCTAGAGATCACATGGCCAAGAAAAGAAACTTGCCTCAGCCAGAATTCACATTTCTTTAATTTTGCGTACAACTTTCTTTCTCTCAATGTCTGCAACACCAGCCTCAAATGACGTTCGTGCTCCTCAAAACTCCTCTAGTAGACCAGTGTATCGTCAATGAATACAACAACAAACTGGTCAAAGTACTGATGGAACACCCGATTCATTAAATCCATAAATATTGCTGGTGCGTTAGTCAACCCAAATGGCATCACCAGAAAATCCTAATGCCCATATCTAGTTCGGAGAGCCATCTTCGAAATTTCCTCTGCCTTAACTTTCACCTGATGGTAATCCAACCGAAGGTCACTTTTAGAATAGACCTGGGTCCCCTGGAGCTGATCAAACAAATCGTCGATCCTAGGAAGAGAATATTTATTCTTGACTATCAGTTTATTTATTTCCCTATAATCTATGCATATCCTCATGGTACCATCTTTCTTCTTCACGATTAGAACTGGTGCTCCCTAAGGCGACACACTGGGCCTGATCAATCCTTTATCCAACAATTCTTGCAATTGATCTTTCAGTTCCCTTAACTCGGCTAGAGCCATTTGGTAAGGTGTTTTAGATACCAGTGTTGACCTCGGTAGAAGATCCACGGTAAATTCAACTTCACAGTCTGGTGGTAAACTAGGTAATTCTTCTAGAAAAACGTCTGAAATTTTTCTCTGATCACAGAAATATCGGCTTGTTTCAGTTCTTCTTTTGGAAATTCTTTTATGTAGGCAACAAATCCCTAGCAGCCATCTTGAATTAGTTTCCTCACCTGAATAGTTGACACAAGCTGTGGCGGAGAGCGCACACGTGAACAAAGAAATCTGTATTCTTGCTCACCGAGAGATCTGAAAATCACTTCTTTCAAATGAAAATCAATGCTAACATGATTAATTTCCAACCAATCCATACCCAAAATTACATCAAACCCCTGTATATCTAATATCACAAGATCAGCTAGTAGTACTTTTCCCTAAATGGCCATTGGAAAATCCTTAAGTACCCTCCTATACCTCACCATTGATCTAGTTGGTGTAGCTACAACCAGCTTGACATCTAACAACCGTGCCTCATACCAAGTCAATTTAGCATACCTCGACAAAATAAAAGAATGGGTGGCACGTGTGTCAAATAAAACAACAGCTTCATACGAAAAAGCTGTAAAAGTACCTGTAACTACGTCTCACCTGTCTCGGCATCACCTGGCGTTAACGCATAGACCCTCGCCGGTGCAGTGTTCTTCTGCTGGCCTCCACGAGGAGCTTGATGACCACCTTGAAATGGTCTGGGAGCTAGTGTTTGGGCCAGCAATCCTTGACACCACCAAGACTTGTGCCCGGGTCTCCCACAATGATAGCAGATGTCCTCTCCCATCCTACATTCACTTGGATGCCTTTATCCACATCTAGGAAAAATAGGAATGGTCCATCCACCTTGAGGGCCACTGCGCCCCATCATCCGTCCCTAACAACCTCCATATCGATCTCCCTTCGATGGCCCCCAGCTAGAACCCGCCTGAAAATCCTAAGGCGTGGGCCTCTTACTCTGGCTCTGAGCTATGACACCCCTTTGCATGCCACTTTCGATAACGTCAGCTCTGTCCACCACCTTCGTGAACATTTGAGCCCGAAAACCAATGACTTGCTCAAACAAATTGTGCCTCAAACCTTCCTCAAATTTCCTTGCTTTCTTCTCCTTGTCTGGTTCCAAGTGTGGGGCAAATCAAGACAACTCAATAAACCATGTTGCATATTATGATACTATCATCTTCCCCTGAGCTAAATGTAGGAATTCTGCTGCCTTTGCACTCTGAATGATAGCAGGGAAATATCGCTCAAAGAACAGTGCCTTGAATCGACTCCACGTCACTGGCACAAAATTAGGCCTTTGTTCCTTAATCAATCACGCTGATCTACCCCAGCGTTTTTCCTCTCCTGTCAGTTTAAATGTCGCAAATGACACCTTATGTTCATCTGTGCAAGAAAGCATTGCCAATATCTTTTCAACGTCCTAAACCTAATTTTCAGCTACAATCGGGTCAGCTTCTTTAGCAAAAGATGGAGGCTTTATCTGTGTAAAATGCTCGATCGTGCAGTCACACTCCCCCGTGTTCCTAGCCATCTCAGCCATCACCTACTAGGTGACGCTGCACAACACCGCATCTGTATTTCCACCTCCTATACTGGAGGGTCCTGCTTTATCACCTCCAGCATTCGTACCACTGCTCCCTGGATCCATTTTGAAAATACAAAGAACACTATCTAAGGATCCTATCTCCCGTATAGATCTTGTAGACACCCTATTTTTGCCCTAACCAAATAGAACAAAGGAGTCCCTTCTCATTATTATTATTATTACCTTATTTTTATTATTATTATTATTTATTATTATTGATTTATACTAGGAAGGTACTTTTATTATCACGTTTATTATCGGGGACTTTTTACTTTACTTAATATATTACTTTTTGGGATTTTATGGTTTATTATTTTGTTTTATGTTATTAGTATTATGATTATTGTTAGTATGTATTATTTATTATTGATTACGTTCCGTATATGACGATAGTATGATTATTATTTTAGATGTATTATTATTATTATTTTACTGATAATTATCTTTATTATTTTTATTTGTACCGATAATTATTTATTTTTTTATTATTTTACTATTAAAGTAGTATTTATAGAGGAGGCTTAATGGATTATTATTATCTTATGGATACATTAGTATTATTATGATAATATATTATTATTATTTAGTTCCTCTTCCAATTGTTACGCATAAGACTAAAAGAATAAAAAATAAAGAAAAGAGAGAGAAAAAGAAAATCAAAAAAAAAAAAAAAGGAAAGTCTACACTAGGGTTTTGGGGAGAGGCCTTTAAAAAGGCTTATTGAGACAACTCATAATACAGAACTAGGTGGGGGCACCCCCCCAATGCACAGCCACAGAGCACAGCCAGAGAGGCCAAGGGAGCAAAACCAAAAAAAAAAACTGAGCCTCGTTCTTCTCCTTCCTTCTGCAGATGCTTTCTTCCCCTGCCTACTCATATCTCTCCCGCTGCTTTTTTTTTTATTTCTCTCCATCTATTTCCCGTATTGCCTCTCCATCTTCTCCCGGCCGGCTAGCTGCGATGGCTGCAACGTAGTTTACCGCTTTGTCACTACGGGACGATCAAGAAAGAACGCCATCACAGTCCAAACGCCGAGGAGACTCCACAGCCACGGTGGCTCCCTTTTGCGGCCTCTGCCAGTAGCCACCGCAGTCACCACTGGCATCAGGCTCCGTCAACCTCGGCCGAGACCAGTGTCGATTCTCTGTCCGTCACTCCTAGCAACGCAGACCATCAACGAGTAACTGAGCATTGCGCAATTACATACATACAGCAGGCCAAGAACGCCCGTTCCTCATTGTCACCGCTCCGTCAAAGCTCCCACCGCCATCGTCTCCCACTCCACACTTTCACCCCTAAGCCCCCCTACCACCACCTTACCACCCCCCCCCCCCCCTCCTCCTCCTCCCCAACATCACAAAAGAAACCCCCACCGACGGCTCGCGCACCTCTCCCCCTCCTCACGGCCTCTCTTGCAATACCAGTAACCCCTAGCTTCCTCTGCACATCAACACAGTTCGGCCATCTACTTTCCATCAAGGCCGTTTAATTGGTGGATCTTCTAAGTTCCCTGCAACCACAGCACACACACACGCGCACGTATAGGTTGGCTTTTTTCCTCAGTTCACTGCGCATATCAAATACATATATACTAACTTATCCTTTTTTTTTTTTCTTTCTTTCTCATCATACATATATACTAACTTTAATCCTTTTTTTTTTTTACAAGGATTTTTTTTGTTGTTTTTCATCTTGTAATAATATTTATTCAGGGTTTATATATATAATAATATTTGATGTTCATTTGTTTGTTTATTAATTAATGAATTTATTTTTTTGTCTTTTCTTGACTCGTTTAATATTTAACGCATTAAGATTTCATTGTATAGGTGTTTATATAATATATTATTGTCGTAGTATGTAGTTATATTCGCATATAGTCTTTTGTTATATTATGTTAAATTTTTTTAAATATTATGTTCACATCTCCCTTAATTGGGTCCGTGATGCTGTGTAATTTTTTTTTTTTTTTGTGATAAAATATTTTTAAATACTAATCAGTTTTCATTCTCATTATTGTAGGATTTTGTTTTTCACTACTTTACTGTGACGTTAAGAGTGCTAAATGTAATAAGTTTTGATTTCGATATTATCGAATGTCCATATACATGTTATTCGTTTTAAGATGCAACGTTTTTTTTTTCTTTTTTTAGGTCTATTTAGCATGTGATTAATATTCCGAGTTATGAATTGTGTTTATCTAAATAGGTCGTTTCATTTGCCTGTGGGTATTTAGTATTTTTGGTTGTTTTTGCATTTATTTTTCTGACATATAGGGTTGTGTATTAATTTTGGTTGCCAGATTGCATAGGTTACGTATTATTTTAGAATTAACTTGTTTCCATAAATTCAATTATTTTCTTGCCCGTTTTATTAGTTTACATATTTTAAATCGATTTGTTTTCTTTTAATTGTTAGCATATGTATGTTCTTGTGCTATCTTTGACAGCGTGTTAAATAGATCCATATCTAATTATTTTAATATGTCTATTAATTAGTTAATAATATTTAGGTATTGTTCCTGGTTCTATTATTATTATTCACGATTATTGTCATTTATTATTATTATTATTATTATTATTATTATTTTATTATTTTTCTTATTATTTTCCTCTTTCTCTCCCTTTATCCTCTCTTCTCCTATCTTATCCTCTTGCCTAGCCCTATTTGTTAGTATTTTCTTTATTCGACCTTATACGTACTATGGTATATATTTTGATAAAATATTTTCTTAATTTTTAATCCCTATGATTTTATTGCGGGGGTATGAGCCTTCGGGCATCACATACCCTAAGCTCTGAGGGAATATATATGTATATATTATCTTTATTTATTTATTATTTTATTTATTTATTTTTTTTACATGTATTTATAAATTCATAAAAAAGGAGTAATTTAAAGAATTATTAGATTAACTTAGGGATAATTTCAAATTAATTAGGTACCGTTCATAAGAACGGGCGCGTAGGGGGTGCTCGTACCTTCCCCTCGCGTAACCGAACTCCCGACCCCAACTTTGGTAATGTAGACCGATTCTACCCCTAACGAGGTAGTAATCATGTGTTCTAACCGCACTAAAGGTTAGTGGCGACTCCGACACTTTCATATTTTTCCTGAAAATATCAAAATTGATTTTCAATTTCGCCGCTCGGGGCACACGCGCTCCCGGGACGTCGCGACAGATCTAATTTATTTCATTTAACTAAAACCTCAAATTTACTATTAACTATTCCCCCCTGTTCCTAACTCAAATCTAATCCTACAACCTAGACACATGACTCGTCAATAGCTTACTATGACTTTCCTGAAATCGTCACCCCAGGAAAGACACAGAAACCACCATGAAAATCCTGTATTTAGACAATAGAACAAAACCTCAAATCGTTTTCCTTTATTTTGGTATTATTTCCGCTGCACTCTAGGGTCTGCATAACCTAGCAACCTAGGCTCTGATATCAAACTGTAACGACCTGATTTTTCATGCCATTTTTTTCCCACTTAAATATATATAGCAAATTTCCCTGTATTATCTGCTAAAAACATCTCAGGCTCCAAGGGAGCACTGAGAAAACTTTGTTCACATTACATTTCTAGGCAGCTGTAAACATAAAACTGTAAACTGTATTTACAATACCAGAAATCTAAAAATTACCAAAATATACATCAAAAAATACATAGTGACATCAATCAAAAACCCTGAGATCTACCCCAAACAACCAACACCCTGGAAACACTCACCCTTCCAAAAAGGGCAGCGCAAGAACTTCTCTACCAGCGAGCTTGATTTGCTCACCTAGTTGGATCACCTGAAAAATGTTAAGTCACTGGGATGAGATAAATTTTAATAAGAAGAAATATGCCATTACTAGTATATGACAACTGAGTTACATATGTGATATACTGATATAATATTGAAACTGTAAAACTGATAGTCTAGTAAATCGTACAGATTACATTTATTATAATTTAAAATACAATTGTATATCTAAGTTTTCTAGTTAACATAATTCTAATATTACAATAAAAATGTTGCTGCACGGTAAATCTGTATATATATAGAAACAACTATGATAATACCCTAGGAACTGAATCTCATGATTTAACCCCTCATGACAAGGTTGTGCGGCCTGTAGGCGGGACTTAACTTTGGTTGGCCTACCAGGTAAGTCAATGTGAATCTCTACCAATCAACAATCTGGCCCACTCCAGTCTCTCCGGGCATAATACTACTCTACCTCATCAAACCAGCCACCTCAACCCAACTTTCTGGGGAGACTGCAATCTCTCCTGGCACGGTCAACGGAATCCACACACTATCTGAGATATGTGGTTGCACTCTAATATGAAATAGTAACGGTACCGTGCTCTACTGTCTGAATCTGATTGAATATTTCCACAAGGTTTGATATTATTTAGTATTAATATATATAATTATCTTACTATTTAAACCATGATATTGAAATAACCATAACATTTCAAAATTGATCTGCATAATCTGTATATCTGAATAAATAACTGAATAACTGAGTGTTATGGTTCTGTTGTCATGGCATTATGAAAAATACTATAAATTACACTTTTTGGAAGCTGCGTATTGATATCTTCTGCTAGTATACTGTAAAACATGATATTTGTAGAGCTGTATTAATACTTTACTAAATTGTTATGAACTCATGCCACACAATTAAGCAAATAGATTCTCATGCTCTAAAATCTGTAACTCCTACTGTAATAATAATAATAATATTATGAAAAAATTGAATAATAAGCTGATATATATATATATATATATATATATATATATATATAGACACACACACACACACATAATCTTATAATATACTTTCTAAAATCCTTAGCATAGCGTATTTCCTTTACCTATCTGACTGTGAGGCTGGCCTCCACTCAACATTCCACTCTCACACCCTCGGTGTACCAACCTCAAAAACTTGCATTTATATACACATATTCTCCAGTAAATCATTGCACCCTAAAATTGCCTATTCATAAATCTCTTAAACCATAATTTATTTGGGTTCTCAAACAGATACTTGTTGGGGTCCTTAACCCATGACTATAGGGGCCCAAAACACCCTAATCCTGAAAATATGACACCCCAAATTTATTCCACGAAACACCAGTATATTCTCATAGTATACAAAATTTGGCCTCAAATAATACTACTAATACTGAAAATACCTAAAAATCTACTTATCGTAATTTTAGGATGATTTCCAAATTGCTCAAATTGAATTTTCGCTCCAGTTAGGTTGTAGAGAATCTCCCCAAGATCACTGTGGTAGCTTTTGATCGTCAAACTGAGGAGAATCAGAGCTAGAAATCTAGAGAGAAGTGAGAGGGTGCGTTTTTTAGAGAGAGAAAATAAGGAAGAGAAAATTTTTTCGCTGAAAAACCCATTTTTGCATATTTATAGGTGGCTGGCCATGTGGCCTCGTCAATGAGCCACGTTGCCTCATTGACGAGTCCATGAAGGCGGTTCGTCGATGAATTGCAGGCCCTAAAAATCAACCTCTTAGTAAATTCTTGTTGACGAGAAACTCGTCCACATCGATGAGCCCAAGTAGATGATTCGTCGACGAATGCTCAGTGTTCGTCGATGAGGCCCTGCTATATCCCCCTTTAAAATTCTCTTCCCTTCTCTTTTGTTTATTATTTAATTCCAACAATTATCTGGGTTATTACATGTTGGGTGTTTGAATAATAAACTAAGTTTTTCTGAGTATTAGCTAAATTAATAAGAGGTTAAAGAATTCATAAAACTAATTAAAAGAAATTTTAATAATCCAATTCACCCCCCCTCTTAGGACTATACCTCAACTTTCACATCTCTATTTTCAAAGATAAAAAGGACAAGTTAAAGGTACCAATAGTTTCGTACTCTATACTTGTTTGAATATGATATGAATATTTCTTTTAATAATATATATATATATATATATATATATATATATATATGAAACATTGCAATTATAAACAACTCGCATTTCTCACGTTCGTAACCTATTTTATTAACTTGGATAAAAACAAGTTCACTAACAAATTTCCAATAATTAGGAAGGCAAGTATGGAAAACTGTCTTTTATAGACTTTTAGTTATGAGCAGTGCATAGACAATACTTGTTAAAATGACATACTATTAAAATTACATAACAAATTAATGACATGAAATTTCTACAACATTTCCTTTGCAATTAATTTTGCTATCAACTCTAACATGTAAATTTGGCTCCCCCCAAAGTTGTACGACACAATAGGAAAAAGGAAATTTAATTTTTTTCTAACAAATATGAAGACTATCAATTTAATAGGTTGCAAAACAATCAAACCAAAAATAAAATCAGAATTACAAGTAGGGCTGTTTAATTTAAATAATAGTGAAAGAGGAGATGGTGATTATATCATCGTATAAAGCAAAGGAATTGACACAACAATTTACCAGTAGCTCACTTGGTCCACACATCTCTTGCTAACTTCAGCAAATGATGATTGAAATTTTTCAATGCGATATGTGTAGGTTTCGATCAAATTACCAAAACTCAATGACAACAAATTAGAATCTCGAGATACTTAGATGTAAAAATCCACCCATGCACGTAAATATATTATTAACTTGTATTCATTGTGCAAAAAAGAATTTGGTTTAGCTTGTTGGAAATAAGTTAAACTTTATTTCGTTTAAGCGCAACAAAGCCTTATAGACTTAACAAAAAATTTAAGAATACTTAGAAATTAAAATATTGAGAGATCGCAGCAAAGGATTTATAAGTTAAAGCACAAAAACTTTGTTGTCCTAAAATGAAATTTGTTGCCACTTAGGAACAGTATTCAGTTTCCAATTTTAAGGATTCGATAGTTTGTAACTTCTGATAAGCTGCACACTAAACTAATTGCCTATTAGCTATAACAAAAAAATTTAAATAAAACAAATAATCAATTTTCTCAATCAATCAATTAATCACATCTTTTCTTTTTTGGTTAATTGATCTATCTATCTCTCTTTTATAGCTAATAACATCTTTATATGGCTATTGTTAGAGTAACAACTTATAGATTAAAAGCAAAGGCATAAATATATTATTAAATCAAATAAAGCTAAAAAAATAAATTAACGGTTATAATAATTAAAAAAAAAGCATAACAATAATCTTCATTGTTGAGATATGGACAATGAAGATGCACGATGCACAATGGAATAAACAAAAATAAATAAATAACACACAACCAGAACAAGAACAACACAAAGATTTATGTGATTCGACAAAGCCTACATCCACAAAAGTGATGACACACAAATTTCATTATGAAAATCACAATGTATACAATACACTTCTCAAAAATGATCACTCTCTTCAATATATACCCAGAATAACATATATAGAAGTTCCTCGGAGGTTTCCCTCTGTTTACCCAACCACCCAACGTTCAAAATTTAAAATTCAAAAAAACTGCTTGCAGCCCAGGCGCCTTTTGTTGATGAGTACAGGGCTTCGTCGATGATCCACAGAATCGAAGAGAACAGACTTTTGTCGATGAGTCTAGAACTCTAAAATTTTCCTCCTCTCGGTAATTTTTCATCGACGATCACAGAAGCTTCGTCGATGACTCGTTGCTTTCCACTCATCGACGAGCACATGTCATTCGTCGACGAGCTCTGCTGTGTTGCCCCTTCATGTTTTTCCCTCTTCCTTCTTTACTTAAAAAACAAAGTATAAGAGTCACAAACAACAATCTCCACCTTGGGGATTATACGACCCTTAGGAGAATCCTGAAAAACATGAACCGCTCCATCTTGAACTTGAAAACACTTGGTTGGGTATATCTCCCCTCTATCACTTGGAGACATGGAGTAAGTCCAAACAATGCTGGAACTTCTTTGAAGTAACTAATTTAGTCAGAATATGTGCTGCATTTTTAGATGTGTGAACTTTCTTCAACACAAGTTCACCCGAAGCAATCGATTCCCGAACCCTATGGAACCTCACATCAATGTGCTTGGTTCTAGTATGGTATACCCAATTCTTCACCAAGTAAATGACACTTTGACTATCACAATGCTGCACCACTCCATCTTGCTGTAATCTCAACTCTCTCCGGTAAGCCATAAGGCTTCCTTTGCAGCTTCGGCAACTACCATATATTCTGCCTTAGTCGTGGACAATGATACCAGATACTGTGCCATGGATCTCCAACATACTCGTATTCCTACAAAAGTATATACATATCCCATTGTAAACCATCTGTCATCCATATCTCCAACATAATCTGCATCTACAAACTCCATAACTAAAGGACAACCTTGTTGCTTGTTGAACATGATGCCATAATCCGATGTGCCCTACAAGTATCTAAGTATCCATTTTACAACTTCCCAATGCTGCCTTCCTGGATTAGAGAGAAACTTTCTCACCACACTTATTGCATGAGCCAAATCTGGTCTCGTACACACTATGACATACATTAAACTCCCCACATCACTAGCATAGGGGACCTTTGACATGTCCCGAATTTTCTCATCTAAACTTGGGCAATCTGCAGTAGACAACGTAAAATGATTCGCTAAAGTTGTACTCACCAATATTGCATCAGTTATGCTAAACCTCTCCAACACCTTATACACATAACCACCTAGAGATAGCCATAGTCTCCCTGCAGTCCTGTCTCAATGAATCTCCATCTCAAGTATTTTCTTGGCTGAACCACAATCCATCATGTCAAATTCCTTATATAATAGGTTCTTTAACTAATTCACCTCAATTAAATCTCTTGCAGCTATCAACATATCATCAACATATAATAACAAGAAAATAAGTGAGCCATCATCAAGTTTATTCACATATACACAGCAGTCATACTCACATCGTTTGTAGCCAATTTTGATCATTTAGGAATCAAACTGTTTATACCATTGCCTTGGAGACTGTTTTAGCCCATAAAGAGATTTCTTCACCTACAAAAAAAATTTTCTTTCCCGATTCAATGAATCCTTCTGGCTGAACCATGTAAATTTGTTCCTCTAAGTCACTGCAAAGAAACGTCGTATTCACATCCATTTGTTCCAAGTAAAGATCATAATAAGCTACTAATCCCAACACAATTTTGATAGAAGTATGTTGGACAACTGTAGAAAAGATCTTATCATAATCTATCCCCTTCTTCTGTGAGTATCCTTTTGCCACTAACCGTGCCTTGAACTTCTCACATTCTTTTATGATATTGCCTCCTTCTTCCTATAAACCCATTTGCGACCTATCGGTCTTTTTCCCATCTGGAAGCTCCACCAACCCCCAAGTTTGATTTTTACGTAGTGACTCCATTTCCTCAATCCTTGCTCCCATCTATCTATCTTTCTCCTAGCCGTGCACTGCCTCTTGAAATTTAGTTGGATCGTTGCAACCAGTAAAAAAAGCATAAGACACTAACTCTTCAAACTCATACCTTGGCAGAGGTCGAATAGTGTGTCTGGATCTTCTTAACAGAATATCGTCAACTTGCTGGCTTTCTAAGCTAGAGCTCTATGCAACCACGGTACCATGATCATTTTCGTTGCCCTGAGCTTCCAACTCCACATGCACGATATGTTCATCATTGCCCCAACTTTCTGGCTTGAGTACGCTTCACCATAGCCTTCTCATCAAAGACTACATCCTTACTGATCAACACCTCGTTTGCCACTGGGTCCCATAGCTTGCACTCCTTTACACCTATTGGATACCCCAAAAGGATGCAACAACGAAACTTTGGGTCAAGATTAGACCTCTCCTCACTAGATATGTGGACATAGGCTGGACACCCAAATACTTTCAATTCGGAATAGTCTATTGCATTTCGTGTCCATACCTCTTTCGCCAATTTACCCTCTAGTGATGCTCTTGGTGATCTGTTTACCAGAAAATAAGTCATACTAACTGCCTCGGCCCAGAAGTTTTTCGGTAGCCCTACATTCAATTTGAGACACCAAGCTCTATCAGCAAGAGTTCGGTTCATCCGTTCTAGTACACCATTTTGTTGAGGTGTCTGCACAAAACTCCATAAACCAAGAATCAGTATACTTGGTCCCATTATTTGACCTTAAATATTTGATTCTCCTCCCCATTTGGTTCTCCACTTCAGCCTTCCAAATCTTAAACTCGGCAAACATATCTGATTTGTGACGCATGAAGTAAACCCAGACCTTTTGTGAGTAATCATCAATGAAACTCATATAATACATATGTTCACCCTTTGATGCAACTCTAACTGGGCCCCAAACATCTGAATGTACATAGTCAAGAATACCCTTTGTCTTGTGAATAGCTGGTCTAAACTTTGCCCTATTTTGTTTTCCAAGAACACATATCCTGCAAAATTCCAATTGACATGATTTCAAACCCTTCAATAGTTTCCACTTGTGTAGTTCCTTCATGTCGTGTTCCTATATATGCCCAAGGTGTATATGCCACAAGACAGTCTCATCTGATTTAGCATCCATAATTGCAACTCCACCTACAACGGTAGTTCCCTACAATGTGTAAATATTCTCATCCAGTTTCTGCCATTTAATTATAGTCAGATTACCTTTCCATACCGTCAAGACTCCACCTTTGGACTTATAATTGAAGCCATTACAATCCAAAGTGTCAATAGATATTAAACTCTTTCTCAACTCAGGTATATGTTTTACATTACACAATGTTCTTACAACACCATCAAACATCTTTATCTTTACATTTCCTATGCCAACGATCTTGCAAGAAGCATCATTACCCATAAGAACTGATCCATAATTCACTAACTTGTAAGTGCTAAGCCACTCCTTGTTTGGAGTCATGTGATAAGAACATGCCAAGTCAAGTATCCAAGAGTCCGTTAGATTATTCGACCCCGTTGAAACTGATAGAACATCACTGTCCATTGAATCTTCTTCTTGAACAACATTCACAGATTTTGAAATCTCCTCATGCTTTTTAGCATTTACTTTCTTCCAATCCGGACACTCCGGCTTCACATGCCCCTTTTTACCACATTTATAACACCGAATTTCCTTCTTCTTCTTGTATTGATTTCGGGATGATTTCTGACTAGACCCATTCTTAAACTTTCCTTTGCCTCACTTATTATTACCCTTTACCACAAGTCCTTCTCTTCATCACATATGTGACGTCCCAATTTTCATACCATTTTTTTAAAGATAAAATCATCAATAATATTTAAATCATACACGTCAAACATCTCATCGGCCACGTCAACAACTCTGATACCACTCACACGACCCGACCCGCATTGGGTACCAGGTAAACAAACATTTTATTTATATTAACCTAACAGTGGAAGATATAATATACATACCATCCAGAATACAATTACCCAGAGTACTAAATCATCCATATCTACGTATATGTTTAACACATTCCCCAAAAACAAAACATCCTAGGGAAACACACAAATCCTTGGTTCAAAGCACTCACCCTGTATATCAGGGTACCAGTTCCCCACTATCTCGGAGCTCTATCATCTACTCTGTCACAGCTTCCTGAAATATTTAGATATTTGGGTAAGACACATCTCAGTAAGACAAAATAAATTATTTACAGTGTGTGGCAATATGAGTTCCATTATAACATATTTTACTTTTCAAATCATCAATTTATTTGAGAAAATACATTAACATATGCTCATAATCATATAGATATAAAACACAAGCTTTCTTAAACTTTTAATTTCATTTCCAAATTCATTCACACACAACCCATGTTTACCAGCGAAGTTTCTGAGAATAGGGAAGCTTACCTGCCCATACAAGCAGCTTCTCTCTACTCTGATATCGTTTGTATTCTTACCTAAATAACTAGGGTTCAGCTACAACTGATACTTATTAGGGAACTCACCTTACTCAGTAAGCTCTCAAGCGGTGTGTTTTACTTTGCTTTAATTATTTATTTTATTAACTCACGCTATTTCATTTCTTAATTTCTTCCTCGTTTCCATTTTCATTTCAATTCCATTTTCATCTAACTCATGAGTGTCCTTGGTAACCAATATACCCATGTATGTAACTTATGGCTGCCCTAAGGATATTTCCTACACCATGCTTCACCCCATGGTCGAGGTTTCACTCCATATTCTACGCCATGCATCCCCTTATGGTTGAGGTTGTGCGGCCCAAAGGCTGAATCTAACCACGGTTGGCCGACTCGGTTAGATCAAAATATCATATCATATATCCCGTATCTGTAGTACGATTGACCAGCCTATAGCCCTGATCCAAACTCAAGGGGCACAACAACTCTACTAAACAGCTCAGTCGACTATCACACCACACGCTCCATGAGTCTGTGTGGTTGCACTAATACCACTAGCAACGGTACCGTGCTCAATATCATAACCCATTATTAGGGTTTCCATTACCATCCGTCTGGGTTATCATTACCACATACCCGCAATCATTATGCGGTATTGGTATTTCATCAATCATATTTCAATGATCTCATTGCAGCTTTCGCACTTTGCAATGTTCAGATTTCAATTTCCACATTTCAATATTTATATTACAGAATTTACATTGCAATATTCCCATTTTTAATATTCACATTTCAAAATTCATTTAATAATAATACATATATATATATATATATATATATCATTTCACATTATTCAACATTTCCCAATAAAACAATTTTATACTACATATTTCATCATTTTTCATAAAATACTCTTCAATATATATATATATATCCTCGTTTAAATGTTTCTCAATAAAACATATCTTTATTTCATTCACATATTAGCATATATCATAATTCACGTGTTTCAATATTTCTCAAAATACCCATATCAGTAGTTCACACATTCTCATTTTCATAAAAATCATTTCTATTCACATATAAATTCCACATTTCATCATTTTCCATTAACATATCAATAATTGCCATTTCATTATTTTCTCAGAAATCATCCATCACTATATTTCACATTTTCAATATACGTCATATGCCACACAACTTTTGTCTAATACTCACAATATACTAATTTTTCACGCAATTCATCATATTCCATTTTCACAAAATAATTCATTCAGTATTTTAAAAAATAACTGCTATAATTTATTTCCCTTACCTGATTTCTTGATCTACGCCTGCAGGGATCTCGAAATCATACCTGCAACGCTCACCCGAACCCTGAATTTAACAACCCTAGTTCAATCCCGAAATACCCAATATTTTAATATTTCAAAATCTACAATAATTAAATAAAAATTAATCTCTAAATAATCCCCTTATCCTAATTTTGGGGTTATGCCTACGACGACCCCACAAGAAATTCGCTCCGCTAAACTTGTAAAGAATCATCCTTAGATTCTCGTGATCGTGTTTGATTGTCAATTCAGCTTAAGATTTAAGAAAAGTGGAGGTAAGAGTGAAAATTTACCTTATCCCAGGAGATATGCTTACGTCACTCATACGACAAATTCGCTCCGATAGAAATGTCGGTGGCGGAGAATGGAGCTTAGTGGTATTTTTCGATTTTTGATCGGCCAAATATTTGCCGAGAAATTGAGAAGAGTGGGAGAGAAGACGAGAAGAGAGATGCTGAGAGAGGGAGGCTTCTGGGACGTGCACAGTGTGCAACTACAAAGGTGAGATTTCAAATTGAATCCTCAGGTAACTTCATGGGAATTCCTTTACATATATATATATATATATATATATATATATATATATTATGATACTTTTATTTATTTAATTAATCAATTAACTAATTAACTAATTAATTAATTAATTTCTTTTAACTTAATTTAATTTAATTTAACATAATTTAAATTTTAATTAATTAATTTATTTATTTATTTTACATTCCCAAGCATATAATTTTTTGGGTTGTTGCATTCTTCCCTTCTTATAAAAATTTCGTCATCGAAATTTATTGAATACAACTCCAAGTAAAATCCATTGTTAACCTAACAAGTTTTGAGTTAATCCTTTAAACAATTCTATTAAAATTGGTAACTAATATAAATCGATGGATTATACATTTTGTCCTAATACACCTTGCTTTAGCACCAACACTCAACAAGTTCAATTTTCAACTCTAGTCTTCCAAAGATCTAACATCAACATAACCTTAGAAGAATCAATAGATAATTATCCTTTGAGTATGACATGATCCAAAGATTTTGTATTAGTTGTCCATAACCCACATCTCTTGTTTAGCATATAACTGATGCTTTCATAATGTTTGTAAAATTAATCACATATATTGTTCATGCTCTTCTTGAGTCTTTGAATACCCCAAAAATCATCCATAAAATTATAATGAATTGATCCAAGGATGGTTGAAGATCTTGATTCATTATATCTATGAAAATGTAAGGTGCATTTTGTAACCCCAATTAATAACACCAGAAGCTTATAGCGATCTTCCTGTGTACCCAATTCTGTCTTTGGGATGTGTAATTCCCAAATCTTAATTAGTGGTAATTTAATTAAAAATCATTCTTAAAAAATTTTGGGATTCTACCAATTAATCAAATAATCCACCAATCCTTGGAAGTTGATACCAATTCTTAATGTAACGTGATTCAACTTCCAATGATTAATGAATAACCTCAAGATCCCATTATATTTCTTAGTAAATAACACATGTGCAATGTATAATAATATACTAGGTCAAACAAAATTCTTGTTGAGAAAATCTTCTAGTTGCACCCTAACTGCCTTAGTTTAGTTAATGTTATTCCATATGAAGTAGTTGACATAGGCTTCGTTCCTAGCATCAAACCAATATTAAATTCAATCTCCTCTTGGAGATAGCCCCGATAAATCATTTGGGAAAAATATCTAAAAATTCATCACCTAAGGGTAAAGAAGTTTGGGATTCGTTAACTCGTATATTTCTTTCATTGCTACTAAAAATCCCAGACATCTGCCCAAATTCTATCCTTTCACAAGCTCTCAAGATGTCAAATATGAGAGCTTGTTAGTTGGAAAGAAAACCTTCACTCCATTTGGATCTCTGAGTACTATTTTCTTTTAAAAACAAACAACTAGGTGTATGATCAATAGATAACCACCAATGGTTAGCCTCATCTTTAAATAGAGAACTTGCAATAGTGCCTCACACTCATCAAGAACCATACCTGTTGGGACATGTCAGATTAGGATGTGTAATCATTTACCCGTTAGATCAATTCTATAAAAGGCACTTCAAAACTCTCACCATAACTTTGTAATTTGTTTGAGTAAAAATTATATGAACTTACAAACATTCCCTAGAATTCTAATCACCCAATTTCTTTTCAATGCCAAACTAATGCACAGGCTTACACTTTTAAATCAAGGTAAGGTATCATTTTCCTACCAAATTGGTTCCTAGATTTTTTTTTTCGTTGCTTTAAACAATTTTTTAGGACTCAACTTCTAACCTATAGCAGCACACATTGAATATCAAAACATAGTCGGAAAATATCCTCAATGAAAAACATGGACTGCAATTATGGCAAGTCTAAGTCCTGCTATATTGACTCAAGCCAACCTTGATCTTGCTCCAGTGGCTGGACAAATATGCAATAAACACGTGTCTTGGTTTTCTGACGTAAAATTCAATACAGATTAAGTTGTTTAGTCAACTATAATTAGTGATTGGACATTGTCTGGTGGCATAAATCTTGTGAGAAATGGATCAGGAAGGAAAATGTGACATTTATTTGTACTAGAGAGTTGCTTACGATAGAATAAGATTTTGAAGATGGCTTCAAAAGCCACAATCAATTGCAGACAACAATAGAAGATTCCACATTAGGTTGTATACAAATCAAATCTCAATCGAGTCGATGCCTAAGTAGTTAAATTGGTGTCACATTGCCAAGTAAGATTCGCACAGGTTAGAGCAAAAAGATAAATTTCCAAGTCCTAGCATGTATGGTTTTCCTTCTAGATAGCAGATTGCTAATGGTCTGAGTATCATTATGAATTTCTTTTTCCTAGGTAAGTTGCTAAAGATGATTCTATTAGGTGTTATTTGATCCATAAGACCCTTCAGAAGACTTGGCAATGTGATGTCCATGACATCTTGTTCTCATGTTTGTTTTCAGCTTATGGTGACAACATCACTTTCCAGGGAATAAAGAATTTCCATAGAACATAGGAGTCCAATTGTTGCCCACATAGTATCTTACATTCTTATGGGCATCTTAATTTTAGGATTAAACTGTCCCCACTATTTTGGCCGAATTATGGAAATATGAAAATATGTAGCCGATAAACATTCTCAATGACCCATCTTTGTCCTCCCCAAACAATACTGGTGCTCCCTAGGGTGACACATTGGGTCCGATAAACCCCTTATCCAACAATTCCTGCAACTGTTCCTTTAACTGTTTTAGTTATGCGGGTGCCATTTTATACGACGCTTTAGAATTTGGGGTTGTCCCTGTAATTGGATCAATAGCAAATTCTACCTCACGTTCAAGAGGTAGTCTCGGCAAATCCTCAGGGAATACATCAGGAAAATCCCTCACTACTGGGATATCCTCTAATCTTAATTCCCCTTCTGATACTTCCTTCACACAATCCAAATATCCCTAGCAACCCTCTAATAACAATCTCCTCGCCTGAATGGCAGATAACAATTGTGGTGTGGTGCACATATGACCCCACAAATCTATACTCCCGTCCTTCTAGAGGTCTGAATACAATCTTTCTTTGATAATAGTCTATTCTGGCATAGTTAGCAGCTAGCCAGTCCATCCCCCAGAATTACCTCGAACCTATACAGATTTGAAATTACAAAATTAGTTGGTAAAGACCTCCCCTGAATACAAACTAGACAGTTCTTGAGTACCTTCCTAAACAACACTACTGCCCCAGTCGACGAAGACATTGACAAACTGATACCTAACAGATGAATTTCTATCCCACAAAATTTAACAAATTCACAGGCGATAAAAGAATGAGTCACCTCTAAATCAAACAAGGTAGCAACTTTATATGACAGAATTGAAACATTACCTGTCACAACATCTCCTGCCGCCTTAACATCTCTCAACGTCAACGCATAGACTTGCGCTAGGGTGGTATTCCTTTACTATCCACCTCAAGGTTCCTAGCGACCCCCTTGGTATGATCTAGGAATAGGTGCAAAAACTGGTGGTGCTCGACAATCTCTCGCCATGTGGCCAGGTTGGCGACATCGATAACATTCCATCTCTCTAACCCAGCACTCTCCCAGGTGTCTCTTGTAGCATAACAAAGAGGGGGCATCGACCTACCCTGTACCACTCGGTCTCCCATTCCCTGGCTCTGGCCTATATTGCCACCATGTCTACTCCAAGTCCTCTGAATGGTACTTGCCTGAAATTCAGGAGGCATAAATCTCTTCCTCTGGTTCATGTTCATAAACTCCTCCGCTTGGGCATCTCTGGTAGAAGAGTGAATGTATTGATTATAGAAAATTTCCTTAAAACAGTTCCATATCAGGATTGTTGGTTCTGGCCTTTGTTCTTCAAGTAGTTTGACCAACATCCACCAACGCTTGGCCTCCCCAGTCATTTTCAAAACTGCATACAAAACTTTCTGCTCATCTGCACAACATAGACTTACTAATATATCTTCCATCTCTTGGATCCATTCCTTCGCAATGATTTGATTGGATCTCCCCGTAAAAGTCGAGGGATTCATGTAGATAAATTGCTCGACAGTGCAGCCCGGGGCAGCTGGTGGGTAGTTCTGTCTGCCCATAGTTCCACACAATCCCTGCCATGACCTGCTAGCCTGCACTACACAACACCTATTCGAGGTCACTGCCACCTATGCCGGAAGTCCCCTCGTTACCACTACTTTTAGTATTTACGTTGTTATTCTCGGGGTTTAACCTGAAAAAGGAAAAACTAGTCTCAAAACTCAATTACTATCACGCAACCAATACACTTATCAAACTATAACTCATGAAACATTCTTCTATAACCATTCATCATAACATCCTCAATTCCAATTCAGTCCTACCACTCAGAAACAAGAACTGGCGATAGTACCATGGTTTTCCTAAAATCGTCACCCCAGGAAAAACACAGAAACAATCATGGAACTCTTGCCTCTAGGCCGCAAGAGAGAACCCTAAATTCCCAATCTCATCCTCTAACATTAACTGATTCATATCTCACACCACCCATCTTTTATTCTCCTCACAATCCATTCCTATGTTCTCGTATTGTATTCCGCTGTTTACTAAAGTCTGTAGAAATTGGCAACCTAGGCTTTGATACCAAACTGTGACATCTTGATTTTCATACCCTTTTTTTATAAATAAAATCATCAGTAATAATTAAATTATAAACATCAAACATCACATCGGCCACGTCAACAACTCTGATACCACTCACATGACCCGACCCACATTGGGTACCGGGTAAACAGACATTTTATTTATATTAACCTAACAGCGAAAGACATAATATACATACCATACAAAATAAAATTACCCAGAATACTAAATCATCCATATCTACATATATGTTTAACACATTCCCCAAAAGCAAAACATCCTAGGGAAACACACACATCCCTGGTTCAAAGCACTCACCCTGTATATCAAGGTACCGACTCCCCACTATCTCGGAACTCTATCATCTGCTCTGTCACAACTTCCTGAAATATTTAGATATTTGGGTGAGACACATCTCAGTAAGACAAAATAAATTATTTACAGTGTGTGGCAATATGAGTTCTGTTATAACATATTTTACTTTTCAAATCATCAATTCATTTGAGAAAATACATTGACATATATGCTCATAATCATATAGATATAAAATACAAGCTTTCATAAACTTTTAATTTCATTTCCAAATTCATTCACACACAACCCATGTTTACCAGCAAAGTTTCTGAGAATAGGGAAGCTTACCCGCCCATACAAGCAGCTTCCTTCTGCTCTGATATCGTTTGTATTCTTACCTGAATAACTCGGGTTCGGCTACAACTGATACTTATTAGGGCACTCACCTAACTCAGTAACCTCTCAGGCTATGTGTTTTACTTCACTTTAATTATTTATTTTATTAATTCACGGTATTTTATTTCTTAATTTCTTCCTCGTTTCCATTTTCATTTCAATTCCATTTTCGTTTCATTTCCATTTTCATCTAACTCATGAGTGTCCTTGGTAGCCAATATAACCGTGTTTGTAACTTATGGCTGTTGTGAGGATATTTGCTACGCCATGTTTCACCCCATGGTCGAGGTCTCACTCCATATTCTACGCTATGCTTCCCCCCATGGTCGAGGTTGTGCGGCCTGAAAGCTGGATCTAACCACGGTGGGCCGACCCAGTTAGATCAAAATATCATATCATATATCTCGTATCTATAGTACCACTGGCCAGCCTATAGCCTTGATTCGGACTCAGGGGGCACAACAATTCTACTAAACAACTCAGTTGACTGTCATGCCACACGCTCCACGAGTCTGTGTGGTTGCACTAACACCACTAGCAACGGTACCGTGCTCAATATCACAACTCATCATTAGGGTTTCTATAACCATCCGTCAGAATTATCATTACCACATACTCGCAATCATTATGCGGTATTGGTATTTCATCAATTATATTTCAATGATCCCATTGCAGCTTTCGCACTTTGCAATGTTCATATTTCAATTTCCACATTTCAATATTTATATTGCAGAATTTACATTACAATATTCCCATTTTTAATATTCACATTTCAAAATTCATTTCATAATAATACATATATATATATATATATATATATATATATATATATCTCATTTCATATTATTCAACATTTTCCAGTAAAACATTTCTATACTGCATATTTCATCATTTCTATACTGCATATTTCTTTATTGAATAGTATTTTTTTAAAAATGATGAAATATGATATATATCTCATTTCACATTATTAAACATTTCCCAGTAAAACATTTCTATACTACATATTTCATCATTTTCAGAAAATACTCTTCAATATATATCCTCGTTTTAATATTTCTCAATAAAGCATATCTTCATTTCATTCACATACTAGCATATATCATAATTCACGTGTTTCAATATTTCTCAAAATACCCATATTAGTAGTTCACACATTCTCATTTTCATAGAAATCATTTCTATTCACATATAAATTCCAAATTTCATCATTTTCCATTAACATATCAATAATTGTCATTTCATTATTTTCTCAAAAATCATCCATCACTATATTTCACATTTTCAATATACGTCATATGCCACACAACTTTTGTCTAATACTCACAATATACTAATTTTTCACGTAACTCATCATATTCCATTTTCACAAAATAATTCATTTAGTATTTTCCAAAATAATTGTTATAATTTATTCCCCTTACCTGATTTCCGAAACTACGCCTACAGGGATCCCAAAATCATACCCACGACACTCACTTGAACCCTGAATTCAATAACCCTAGTTCAATCCCAAAATACCCAATATTTTAACATTTCCAAATCTACAATAATTAATTAAAAACTAATCTCTAAATAACCCCCTTATCCTAATTTTGGGGCTATGCCTACGACAACCCTATAAGAAATCTGCTCCGCTTTGTAGAGAATCATCCCTAGATTCTTGTGGTGGTGTTCGATCGTCAATTCGGCTTAAGATTTAAGAAAAATGGAGGTAAGAGTGAAAATTTACCTTACCCTAGGAGATATGTCTACATCGTTCCTACGACAAATCCACTCCAGTAGAAATGTCGGTGACGGAAAATAGAGCCCAGTGGTATTTTTCGATTTTCGATTGGCCGAATATTTGCCGATAAATTGAGGAGAGTGGGAGAGAAGATGAGAAGAGAGACGTTGAGAGAGGGAGGCTTCTGGGGCGTGTGCAGTGTGCAATTGCAAAGGTGAGATTCCAAATTAAATCCTTAGGATTCCTTTGTATATGTATATATCTATATGTTTATAATATTAAATTAGTTTATGTATATATATCATGATACTTTTATTTATTTAATTAATCAATTAACTAATTAATTAATTAATTTCTTTTAACTTAATTTAATTTAATTTAACTTAATTTAATTATAATTTTTAATTAATTAATTAATTAATTTTACATTCTCAAGCATATCATTTTCCGGTGTGTTACAACATATCTTCAACCTTTGATGAAAATTTAACAAGACACTCTCTTCCAGATCAAGAGTTTCTTTTCCCCACATAAGAGTGGTCATAAGATTTTCATAAGTATGAGTCAAGGGCAAAGAATTTAACAGTATCAAAGCCTTATAATCCTCATCAAACTTCACATCAACCCTCATCAAATCACTTATGATTTGGTTAAAAACATTGATGTGTTGATCTAGACTTGATCATTCAACCATCTTAAGTCAATATAAACGCCGCTTAAGAAAAAGTTTGTTATTGAGAGATTTAGACATGTACTGACTTTCTAACTTTTGTCAGATAGCCACCGGAGAATCCTTCTCCCTCACCCAATAGAGAACTTCGTCGGTTAAACACAAGCGTATTGTAGACGCTGCCTTTGCTTTCAAATCTACCCATGTTGCCTCATCCATTACTTCCAATTGAATATCAAGCAAAGCCTTAGCCATTCTTTGTTGCACAAGAATGTCCTTCACTCTCCTCTGCCATAAATCGAAGTTTCCGGCTCCATCAAATTTGACGACGTCAAATCTTGCAGAAGATGATCCCGATGCCATAACAACAATCGCTCTGATACAAATTTGTTGAGATATGGATCGAATAATGAAGATACACGATGCACAGCAGAATAAACAACAACAAATAAATAACACACAACAAGAACAAGAACAACACAAAGATTTACGTGGTTCGGCAAAGTCTACATCCACGGAAGTAATTACACACAAATTTCACTATGGAAATCACAATGTACACAATACACTTCTAAAAAATGATCACTCTCTTCAATATATGCCCAGAATAACATATATAGAAGTTCATCAAAGGTTTCCCTCCGTTTACCCAATCACCTAACGTTCAAAATTCAAAATTCAGAAAAACTACTCGCAGTACAGGGCTTCGTCGATGATCCCCAAAAGACGATTCGTCAACGAGAATAGGCTTTCGTCCATGAGTCCAGAACTTTGAAATTTTCCTGCTCTCGGTACTTTCTCATTGACAATCACAAAACCTTCATTGATGACTCATTACTGTCCACTCATCGACGAATATAAGTCATTCATCGATGAGCTCTGTTGTGCCGCCCCTTCATGTTTTTCCCTTTTCCTTTTTTGCTTAAAAAACAAAGTATAAGAGTAACAAAAAACATTCATATTTATTATAAAATACGTAATTAGTTTTGTAATTATAAAATCTAAGCAATTTTATTTTAAAATAAATTATATTTTTAAATCACCCAAAATTTTGAATCATTATTTGTAATAGGACCAACCTAATCATCCTGCTTGATACCATGATAGGAGCCTTTGGCCTTAGCATGGGCATTACATAACGAAGACAATATAGAGAAAATAAGAGGAATAATCCACCGTTTGATTTGCAAAATAAAGTAGAAGTAAAAAAGAAATTGAAGGATGAATGGCATCAAAACATAAATGGAATTATTTTTAGAATGTAATTATTTTGCTTGGTTAGAAACATGAAATAATTGTAGGATTCAGTTTCAATTTCTTCCCAACATTTAGTATACTACACCTGATATATATATATATATATATATATATATATATATATATATATATATATTTAATTTTGTAATTATTATTTATTTTTATTTTAAATATTGATTACTATTAATGTTATTGTAATTTTTTATTGTTGTTATTTTTTTTATTTTATAATAATTATTATCCTTAAAATAATAATTTTTATTTTTTGCTTTTTTGGTTTTTGTTTTTTTTGTTGTTGTTATAGTTATTATTATTTTTATGATAAAAAATATTATTGTTATTGTAGTTATTTTTAGCTATTTTTACAGTAATTATCATCTTTAAAATAATAATTAATATAAATTTTCCTTTATTATTATTATTATTATTATTATTATTATTTTTATTATTATTGTCATTATAATTTTTATAATAATAATATTATTTTTATTGTAATTATTGTTAGTTATTATTTTTATAATAATAATGCTTAGTATTATTATTTTTGGTTGTTTTTGTTAGATTATTATTATTTGTTATTATTTTTATAATAGAGATTATTATTAGTGTAATTATTATTTTTGTTTTTATTACTTTTATAATAACTATTGTGCTTAAAATAATAGTAATTTAATTATTATTGTTATTGTTCGTGTTGTTTTCATTATTTTATAATAAGAAATATTATTTTTATTGTAATTATTATTAGTTGTTATTATTATTTTTATTATAATTATTACCTTCAAAATAATTTTTATTATTAATATTATTCTTGTTGTTATTATCATTTTTATATATTGTTATTGCAATTATTTATAGTTATTATTATTTTTGTTGTAATAGTAATAATAATTATTGTCTAACTAGGTTTGCACGAGTGGTAAGGACAAAGTTAGACTTTTGTGATCCAAGGTTCCAAGTTTGATTCTCTAATTGTGATTTACTTAGTGAATTAATAGATACGTGTCAACGGGCAAGCAACAATATTTTCATCCTTGATTTGATGCTGCTTGTATAGGTTCAAAGAGCTCACTCAAGTTAGAGTTGTGGATCATAAAAAAAAAATAATAATAATAATAATAGTTATTATTACTACTATTTTTTGTTGTTTTATAATATCTTTTATTATAAAATGAGTTTGATTTCATGGAATCTAAATGAATTTTAGCCCATTTAAACTAGAATAATGATAAAATTTGATTCCATTCCACCTTTAATTCCGTAAACCAAACAGGGAAAAGTGAAACTGGCCCGGCTTTTGTTTGGCTTCATGCCCTTCATCAAAGGATTTTCAGGGGAGATTGTCATGCCATGCGATGGAGGTGTCTCTAGAGGCAGCCATAGCCGTAAGACTATGGGGCTTGTTTGCCTACCCAATTAACAACATGACCATCAAAAGTTTTCACTGGCTAAAGCGTTTTCATGTAGTGGGTAAAGGTTCAATCCAAGTAGTGGGGCTATCTTCTGTCTGTCATAGCCTACTATGCGTCAAAAAGGAAATCTAGGGCGACTGTTAATTTTAATTGGCAAGTTGCAGACTTCATGCTTACAACCCCAACCCCTCCCCCCCGGGCCCCACTTCCAAGCTTACATTTATTTATTTATTTTCTAGACCATGTGTTTGGATTCCTAGTTCCTCATCAAGCAAAAGCTAAAGAGAGGAATTCCAACCCTCACTCCCTCCCTTCGTCTCTCCTTCTGCAGGAAAACATGTTTAATGTTCTAATATGGTTGGTTTCTTTAACTTCGTTTTTAATCACTAAGCTGCTCTTGTCCTTCTTCCCCAAAGCTTAGAATATGTTCTCTCTCTCTCTCTCTCTCCCTTACATGGGTTGCTTCCCATTTTCAGGCCTGGCAGGAAAACTGTCTCTATGTCAAGAGCTTTGCTTGCTACAGGGAGCCTCATGAGAGATCTGTCTACCCAGGCAGGAAGGTGTGTTTAATGCTCCCTCCTCTGTCCCTCCCCACAATTTTCAGATTTTATCATTATTCTTTCATCTCCCCCTTCAAAAAGAAATAAAATTTTTTTTCAAAAAAAAACCCAACTGATGTCACAGAGTAGGTGCTAGGCTGCATCACTTGCTACATAATTTTGGCATTTGTTACTCTGCTTAGCTTGCTGCTAAATATTAATTGTGTGGGCAGATCTAAATTTTTGTTTTTTTTTTCTGCTGGGCTAGTATATTTTCTGATAATTCTCTTAGGTGTTGTTTGGATGTCTGGAATCCTTCTTAGGAATTGGAACTGGAATGGAAAATACAGTGATAATGGCGCAAATCATGGACATCTAACAATAAAATAATTAGAATCTATTTTTGTGCCGACAAATTAAGCAGACTGGAAGGCAAGGTAGCTCTTATAACGGGTGCAGCGACTGGTATAGGAAAAGCTACTGCTGCAAAATTCGTCAACAATGGTGCCAAGGTGGTGATTGCTGATATCGACCACAGGCTTGGCCAAGTCACTACAAAGGAACTTGGGCCACATGCCACCTTCATTCCATGTGATGTCACTAAAGAATCCGATGTCTCTAATGCAGTTGACTTCACTGTCTCCAGACATGGTTGGCTTGACATCATGTACAACAATGCTGGGATAGCCTGCAACACTCCCCCAAGCATTGTTGACCTCGACCTTGCAGCATTTGATCGAGTCATGGAAATTAATGTGCGAGGAGTCGTTGCAGGAATAAAACATGCATCCCGTGTGATGATTCCACGTCAAAGTGGTTCCATTCTATGCACGGCGAGCATTACAGGTCTAATGGGTGGGCTAGCACAGCACACATATTCCATTTCCAAGTCTGCTGTTGCAGGAATTGTGAAGTCTGTTGCGGCTGAGCTGTGCAAGTACGGTATTAGGGTCAATTGCATATCACCTTTCGCAATCCCCACGGCATTTGTGATGCAAGAAATGAGACAGATTTATTCTGGGATTGATGATAGGAAGCTTGTGGAGATAGTACACAAAGCTGGTGTACTGCAGGGAGCAAACTGTGAAGTTAGTGATGTAGCCAATGCTGCACTCTATCTTGTGTCTGGGGATGCCAAGTATATTAATGGGCATAATCTGGTGGTGGATGGAGGTTTTACATCACTGAAGAATTTGGAGTTCCCCGCCCACGTGCGGTAAAAGTGTGAAATATAATCTGCAGGGGTCTTGCAGATTATGAAGCTGGAATTCAAAACACCACTCATATCTTAGCGCATCAGAGACCCTTGATGGTCCAAAAACCAAAATCCAAGGGCACTTGTGCATCTGATGGTCAGTGGTGAGGGGATAACCTGACATTCTTTTATCCTGAGCTGTAATCTGTTTCACCAAATTATGGAGATAGAATTGAATCCTTACCATCAGTGTAATAAGTAGCATTCAAAGATGAGTATAATTTTTCTACCAAAGGCTGTTTTATATGAATTGTTTGAATTCACAATCATTTAGTTAGGCATGGCATGTTTCATATCTATTATGGCTTATCACCAACTCAATGGGTATTCGAGCACATGATTTGAGATGATTTTTGTAGCGAACAGGGGTTTATTTGTTTTTAAAATTTACACACATGTAATCCTCTGTCAGGAATAAAAATTTGAGACCATTACAGAAGAAAGGTGGGGTGCAAGAAATATCTTATTTTCTTTGCAGTTGACCTCATGGACAAGCAATCAAGCCCACTTGTTTCTCCAAGATGGAGCTGCAAGACTTGTGATTTATAGGTTTATCATGAAGAAAAACACAGTAATATAATGTCACTGGACTTAACACTCAACTCATGAAGGTGCATTAGGAAGAATATACAACATCAACTCACTTACTAATTTGACACCAAGTGCACAAACTTCATAAAAAGCAAAGATCCATTGGTGCCGAAAAGCCAAAATGAAATTTTGTTTTGTTTATCAAACCATTGGAGCAAGATGCGGTTGCTTCTTTCTTTGTACTTCATTGTTATTTGATTTAGTTTAACATTATGTTGTATTAATCAACGCTTGTTCAATATTAATAGTTTGGTTTAATATTAATAGGTTTGTTTTTTTTGTTACATGTTAAAGCATGACATCCAACTAAAAAAGTTTCTCTTTTTGATTCATTAGGAGACTCACCAGATCAACGCAATACAGCAGTAAATGTGACTGCTCTGAGCCAAATGGCAATGATGATACTCTTGGAAATCCATTTACAGCCATAATAAAATCATGGAAAATAAAATTCCTATTCCGTGGACAAGTTGATAGGAACAATACTATCACATAATTGTGATTGCGACTATTTTTTTACAAAAACAATAAAAATAAAAATACAGATAGCGATTGGCTAATATGTAGATACTCCCAAACCTTCAATCCCAGCAAGTGATCAATCCTGCTCTATCCGTTGGGCAATCAAATCCACAGCTGCATTTGCTGATGAGAATGCTCCATGAAAACTATCTTGATAGGAGATGGATTCCAATTCCCTGGCCATCTTTAACAAAATGACACCCAGGTCGGTCTGTTTCTCCACCAAAGATTTGTGGTATGAGCAGGCAGCAACCTTGCTGATTTCTACATTTGTTGCCTCCGGGCAGTACTCATCATCCAACCATTTATGCAGAGTTACTCGTAACCACTCTGATTCCTGCAATAATTTGGAAAGTTAAGCATACTGCTAGGAAAAAATGTTCCACACAAAATAGAATTCCACCATACATATAAGGGGGAGGGAAGGGTGGAGGCACAAACTAGAAAATAGTGCAATGGTACTACTTAAATCTTGGTCATTTGAAGTAGACAGTAAATAATGTAGCATAAAATATTAATTCTGTAATAGTTAAACAGCCTTTCACATTTTTCCAACTTAAAACGATGTTCAATGGAAGAGAAGGTAGTGGAAGGTGAGTAGAAAAGATTCAAAATTTCCAATTTGCAACTGAATCATCTAGTTTCAATTGGAACATGACGATAACCCTAGAAGCCCATGGAATGCAAAATTCTATCACAATTATAAAATTATTTGCGAATCATGGCATGTGCTTGATGCACTGCAGCCTCTTCTTACTTTGCAGGGTTGCTACCCATCTCTAGAGTACCCTCTTTTCTTGTTTTATTGGAGCCTGGGTGCCACTGTGAGTGGTGGGCAACTTATTGCTTGTGAGGTATGGGGTTTTGGCAGCAGGAAGGGAGAAGTGCCATGGCATTATGCAGTTTTTGCCATTTTGTGGGCCTGGATCAAAAGTAATGCGAGAACCTTCAATGATCACATAACCTCCTCACGTCTGTTGGGGGGATAGAGCAGTGTTCTCCCTCTCTGGGTCCATTCTTTCAGGTTTTTTAGGTGTTTGCCACTGCCTGACCTTATTAGAGATTGGCAGGCAGTGCTTTTGTAACTTTTCTGGTTGTTTTCATTTTGCTCTTGGGAGAACATCTTATGTTCTCCCCTGATTGTATTCTCTGCTTCATTGTTAATATATTTCCTTTTTTTTTTCATTATTAATTTAATTCCTTTTTTTTTTAAGCGAGTTTTATGAAACACCAGCTATTCTGGCTTAAATAATGGCACTCAGACATTTTCAAGCATGGGGCTCAATTCACACTTCAATTCAAAACTTGAAGTTAGTTGAAACATATGATAGGGTTAAATTTGATCTTTAATGACAGTATTCATGGTTCTTGGAAATGCTCTATATTGGCCTTACAAGGCTTAAAATCTTGTTTTGATGATAACAAATCAGAGGAACTTAACATATTTGGTTAAGTAATGATATTTCAGGACTCAAGTATGTGAATACAAGGTCTAGTGCACATAAGGATTATTGAAAGCTTATACTCCAAAGAAAGAAGATCTCATAAAACTTATACTATTAAAGCATGGATTCAAAGATGATTTGATGAAACTTAAAGTGAATTGAAGTTGGAAGTCAAGATAGACTCAAGAGATAGAAAAACATGAAGACTTAAGTGCTTAGAATGTCAAAGTCTTAAAAAGTCTTTATGTAAGTACTTCAAGCGATTTCAATATGAATGCATAAAGCTCTTACGTGAAATACTTGGACCTAGATGCCTTTTAAAATACATGAAAAATATTTTTATAAGGTCAAAAGTTATTTCAAAAAGGTTAAAATTATTTTTGGAATGAAAAACACCAAAACAGGATTTTCCAAATTCTGTTATTTTTTCTATATTTGCATTGATGTGCATTTTTCTCTATCAAACACTCCTTATCTTAAAAAGTGTTCAACATGAAAGTTGTGAGATTTTCTCTTAACTTTTTGTTGATACTAAGAACGTCTAATTTGGAGTTGCATAGAAAAAGTTACGACCAAAATACTGAAGGGTGGTCAAAACTGTCAGGCGGCTGACCCTTGTTTGTTCAGGCGATTGACAAGCAGACAGAACCTGGTCAGGCAACTAACACTATATTGTGTTGCAAAAATACGTTGAATTAAAGGCTTAGGCGACTTACCCAACCCCTCAGGCGAATGACCTTCAATTTTTCAAATTTAAAACAGCGAGGGAATGTTTCCAAAATAGATTTCTTGGGTTCCAAACTCTTTCAATACTTGGGAAACACTCCAAACAACTTGGGCAACACGAAAATATATTTTTTAACTCTATAAATACATGCTGATTTCAAGAATTAAAATACCCAACAAGAAAATCAATCTCAATTCTCATATTTTCAAAGCTCTCTCATTGAATACTCTTGCTCATACTCTTGCTGAGATTTTACTGATTTCAAGGCCACAGTTCTTGCGTTCTTATCTGAGTTTTACAATCTAAGAAAGAACCCCAGTGATATCTTCTTGAGCTTCATATTTCTATATTGTGATTTTGATTGGAGTATATAGATTTCAATTGTACTAATCTACTCTTTTGAGAGTGTTATTGTACACCAATTTGTTTCTTGTTTCTTTTGTAGTTTTTGACAGTTCAAGGTTGGTTGAATCGTTGTATCGAGCGTGAGGTATCGCTTGGAGAGGGGGCTCCACCCTAAATGAAGGAGGGATTGTAACAGTTTGCTTCGCCCATAAAGAAGTGTTATAGTGAAATCCTTAGGTGGTCTTACCTAAGGCGAGGACGTAGGCGGATATAACCGAACCTCGTAAAAGCTCGGTCTCACTCTCTATCCTTACTTTTGAAATTTTTGCATATACATATATAAATTGCGTGGTTGTGTATCTAAGTGCAAGAAGCTGAAATATTGATATTGAGAAAACTTTTAATTTAAGGAAGTACGTTGATTAATCTTTTGCGGAAACCTTAAAGGGAGTACGTTGATTAATCGTTTGCAGAAACCTTGGTTAAAAAAAAGTGTGTAAAATCCATAAATACAGAGTTTTTATCAAACTCTACACTGAGTTATACAAACACTGAATCAAGGAAGTACTGCTGAAACTTATATATTGGTTAAATAACTTGATTAGTTGATTGATTGACATTGTTGAAAGTCTCTCATTAAGAATTATTGGCTTGTGGTGATATTAAGTGTGGATTGTGGTTGGTTTAATTACGCATTAAAAATCAAATTATTCTTGTGTGTTTGCTAAGTTTACAAAAGGTTGTGAATTTGTAAAAAGATTTAAAAGAAACTTCTAAAAACCCAATTCATCCCCCTCTTGGGACTACACCTTAGTTTTCACTCTACTATCAAGAAGTTCCCCTACAAAAAATTTCCCCCTTTTGTTTTGTAGCTATAAGTAGAATAGTGGATGAGATAGAATGAAGAGATTTACAGGTTGCAGAAAAACCTTTTCTAGCTTCCCAATTAACTAAATCAGCCAACACGCTGATCATGCTTATCTGTTATAGACTGAAACATAAAAAAGAAATTGGTGCTAGAAAATAATATCTGAAAACAAGGGAGCCATATAATCCGCTGCAATGGATGCTTCTTACATGTTATGAGCACGGATAACACTCGTAAATTCAGGTTTAGCCTTTTAAAAGATATTCACCATTGATTCTGTTTCTGACTCATTATAGAGACCTACTACAAGTAATTTATTCTAATATTGCACAAGTGGATTGAAGATCCTGAAGTGATATTTTTGGAAACTTTAAGAGCAACACTGGAGAGCTCAAACACATAACAAGGAATAAATAGAAAACCCTCAAACCAGTTGACAATGGATATTCGTGTTGAACATCTATGGTCTACAGAAGGACACAGTGGGTATTAGGAATTTGGTTCAAAGCAAGCCCCAAATAGACTGCAGAAGAGTCTATGCAATAAGCAGGTAATGAAAGCTCCTTACAAGCAATGCAATAAGGGTTTAGCCTAAAATTCTGGCCACAAATAAATTTCTGAGTGTAGAACGAATGCATGACCTATATTACTTGGGGACATCTAAATATAAGATATATCCAGAGTCGAACACTAATAGTTTATGAATGATTAGAGTTTGAAATGACACTCAAAATTCCTTTTTCATAATGAAGGCATCATTAATTGAAATTAACCAGAACTTGTCAATAATGTTTCTACTTAAATAAACTTACAAGAGAACAACACACATTAAGTTGAGAAGTTGTTTTTTGCCAAACAAGTCATGAAATTAATATTGATTAGCCAACCTAAATTTATAGAATATTGTGCTCTAACCACAATATGTAAATAAGTAGGAGCATCCAAGAAATCTAATTTGTTAAGTTCACATAATCCAAATGATAGGCAACTAGCAATCTTCTCACCAACATATTACATATTCCATAGATGGTTGCAATCACCTTCATGCATAAAAAATTCACCACCATGATTCATTATGCATTTACTAGACCAACACCATCCCACACTCACATGCTCACAAGCATAGTTACCGAGACCATGTTACTTTTGGGATTGTTGTACAGACATGGGAACAAGATGCATCACCTAGCTTGCTACATGGTATGTGAACAACAACAACATCAACAAACCAAACCTTAAGTCCCACTAGGTGGGGTAAGCTACATGAATCCTTTTCCATCAACTTATGCTATAATGAATAATTTCTTTCGACAAATTCAGGGCTATTAAATCCTTACTATCTCATTCCAAGTTACTTTAGGTCTGCCCTTATCCCCTTCTATTGCCTCTCACAGTAACTAAATCACTCTTACTCACTGGCACATTATGTGACCTACATTACAAGTGCCAAAACCATCTAAGTTGTCCCTACCTTATCTTATCTTTTATAGGAGTTGCAATTAACTTACTACGAATATGTTTATTTCTTAATTTATCTTTTAACGTTATACCACTCCTCCATCTTAGCATTCTCATCTCGGAAACTTTTACTTTTTTGATATGTTGTTTCTTAGTTGCCCAACATTCTGATCCATATAACATAGTTGGTCTTATAGCCGTTCTATAAAATTTCCCTTTTAATTTTAAGGGTATTCCACAATCACAAAGCACACTCGAAGCACTTTTCTATTTTACCCAACCTGCTTTAACTTTATAAATTTACATCTTCAATTTTTCCTTCAACTTGCATAATAAATCCAAGGTATCAAAATTTACTAGTGTTATTGATTTCTTCATCATCAAGGTATTCCACGATCACAAAGCACATTCGAAGCACTTCTCTATTTTACCCAACCAACTTTAACTCCATAAATTTACATCTTCAATTTTTCCTTCAACTTACATAATAAATCCAAAGTATCAAATTTTGCTAGTGCTATTGATTTCTTCATCATCAAGTTAACTTTGTCTCTTCCTTTTACTAGGATTGAAATTACATTTCATATATTTTGTCTTATTTCTACTTATCTTAAAGCCTTTAGATTCTAAAGCTTCTCTCTGTAATTCTAATTTAGATTTTACTCCACCCCTAGTTTCATCAATCAAGACAATATTATCTGCGAACAACATACACCATGCAACCTCATTTTGGATACTTCTAGTCAGTTCATCTATCACAGTAGTAAAAATATATGGGCTCAAAGTAGATATGCACACCTATTATGATTGGAAATTCTGTAGTCACTCCACCTATAGTCCTAAAACTAGTGATTACTCCATCATACATATCCTTAATGACATTCATATACATATTACATACACCTTTTTTCTTTTCTTTTTTTCCCTAAAACCCACCATAAAACTTCCCTAGGTACCCTATCATATGCTTTTTCTAAGTCAATAAAAACCACATGTAAATCCCTTTTCTTTTTCTTAAACTTTTTCATTAATCTTCTTAAGAGATATAAAACTTCTGTAGTAGATCTCCCAAGCATAAAACCAAATTGATTTTCTGAGACCTTCGTTTCTAGCCTTAATCTTTATTCAACAATCATTTCCCATAATTTCATTGTATAACCCATAAGTTTAATTTCACGATAGTTATAACAATTTTGAATATCTCCTTTATTTTTGTATATAGGTATTAAAGTGTTTTTCCTCCATTTGTTTGACATTTTATCAATTTTTATAATTTTGTTAAATAACTTAGTTAACCATATAATTCTGTTATCACCTAGGCATTTCCAAACTTCAATTGAGATGTTATTCAATCCTATAGCTTTTCCATTTGTAATCTTTTTTAGTGCAAATTTAACTTCAAAACTCTAATTCCGCGAATTTTTAACCTTTTCCTCATTTGTCAATTCTAAGTGTAAGCCTTCCACTTGGTTTTCATTAAATAGCTTACAAAAGTAACTTCGACGTCTTTCTTTTTGTCTTCTTCTTTAACCAAGACAATATCATCATCACTTTTCATACATTTTACATTAACTAAGTTCTTACTCTTTCTCTAAGTCTAGCAAGTTTAAATATGTCTCTTTCCCCTTCTTTTGTGTCTAATCTAGCATACAAATTATTAAATAATCTATATTTAACTTCACTAACAGTCTTTTTTGCATCTTTTCTCATCTCTTTATTTTTTTTTCAAAGTTTTTCACGTTTAAACATTTTTGTCATGTTTTATATCAAATTATTTTTATCTTTACAGTTTTTTGGACATCTTGATCTCACCACCAACTTCTTTACTATTCGAGAATCTTCCTCTTGATTCACCCAAAATCTCTTTTTCTATCTTTTTAATTGAGCTAGCTATCCTACTCCAAGAGCGTTTGTGTTTACATCATCCTATATAGTCCAATCACCATTTTTGACCATTTATCTTTAAATTTTATTACATTTACTCCTTTAGGATTCCACCACTTAGTTCTCTTCCACTAATTTATTTTATCATTTCTATTACATTTTTTAATATATATATATATATATATATATATCTAACACTAAAACTCTATATTGTGTGGTTAAGTTTTCACTTGAGATAACTTTACAATACCTACACGATAAATGATCTACCCTCCTAGTTAAAAAAAAAAAAAAATCTATTTGAATGGTCCACTATTTCAGACTGTGGCACGCTTTAGAGATTTATTCGGATTACTTATTGAGCATTGTTGTCAAAATTAGGATAAAAAATTTTTTTAGTCAAATTTATCTTGATTAAGAGTTAATTAATAGAGATAAAATAAGATTATATGAAAAAGATCTAATAGCATATTTGATTTTAATATTTTGGCATGTTAAAAAATATTAAATGATGGGGATTATGAAAAAATATATAAAAAAAATGAGGTTTTACTTATTTAATATTTTGGTGCATAACAAAAATATATATTAAAAAAAGGTTTACTTATTTAATATTTTGGCACATAATAAAAATATTAAAATGATTGCGTCGAAGACAAATATAAAACATTTAATTTTTTCTATTATAAGAAATCTATACTGGGGAGGGGGGGGGGGGGAGAATGGAGATTGGAGTAGCAGTCACAAAGATCTCAAAAGAAAGAGAGGTTACATAGCCACATAGATTGATTAGTCTGCTTCTTCCTTGCCTTCTATTGAAATGGAGAGATCCATGATGATGATATGTTTTTGAATTAGTTGTCTTAATTCTTTTGATTTTTTTCCTTTCATTTATAGTTTTAGGACTTCTTGCTCTTTAGTTTGTATTCCTCTATCACTCTTAAGAAATTTATTTTATATATGTGTGTGACTGTGTGTCCCTCACTAACCACCAAGTGATGGATTAAATTGTCTTAAACTCAATTTAGCCAAAATTGAAAAATGAAGGGCATTTACATTTGGCATAGAAGAAATTTACATAATTAACAAAGTTGACAGTGGGTTGGGATAAGAAAGTTGAGAATTGTCCAACATAGAACAAACATTTTGTATGTTTAAATTTATAAATGCTGATATAGATCATTACATGTATATTAATAGTGAAACTATTTTATATATGTTTCTTGTCAAGTTTTTGTCCTATTAGATTACCACTTTACCTAAAAGCTTAAACTATTAGGTTGTGGGCCAACAATGTATATCAGGCTTTAACATTACCCAGCATGTGCAGCCTGACAACAAGTGAAGAGATAAATATACGATAAATAGCACCTATGATAGGGAACACAATAATTTTTTTTAAAAAGTACTACATAGTAAATGCAGGCAACAAAACTAGAACTTAGGGCCTCCTACTAACCAACTCTTATACCATGTTAGATTACCACTTTACCTAAAAGCTTAAGCCATTATTTTGTGTGCCAACAATGTAAATCAAGCTTTAACATGTCCCATAGGGAATGTTTTGGAAATTTTAAAGGGCTTTATAAGGCAACACATGGACAATAAATTAAAAGTAGAATTTGAGGGGAAAGGTCTACTTGGACACAAGGCACATGCACGTGTATATTTAATATCTCACAGCCCAAATTTATTTTTTGCAATTTTTGGATGGATATACTAAAACTAAAATAACATGATTACTATAGCATAGAACAAATAGAAAATAAATGCATTAAATTAAACACACACCTTATTTTGAAAAAGTGGTACATAGTAACTATTCCAAATCCACAAATAAGGTATCTTAATGATAATTTAATTATTGTTTTCTATTTTTGCATAGTGAAGGAGCATATTAAAAAACACGTTTGTTTATGTTGCCAATTTCTTGCTTTTGTTGTTGGTTTTCAATTGTTTGTGAAAAAATTAAAAACCAGATTTTATGGTTTTCAATTGTTTTGGCAACTTTTTGCCAAAAATTTTTATATCCAGAAATAGTTTTTTTTAGATTAAATCATTCATTTTATACACACTTTTTAATTAAAATTAAATGATCGTATGAATTTTAATATAGTTAAAATAAAAATATACATAATTTTTAAAAAAATTAAAATAATAAAAACTAATTACAAAATATTTTTACTATTTTTCAATTGTCATGTATAATAAGGTTGTTATTGTAAAGTAAAATTTGAAAATATAAAAATTAAGTAAAATAATTATAATAATTTTTATTTCTATTATAGTATTTTTAATTTTATATTTTTCAATTATTATTCTAATTATATTTTTATAATATTACTTGATTTAAAGATTAAAATGAACATTTTTTAATTAGTTTTTAATTTGATTTAGCTTTACAAGTATTAACCAAACAGATAGTTGATCGCTAATTTCTAGTTTTTGTTTTTGGTTTTTGGTTTTCGTTTCTAGTTTGCCTTTTTGTAATTTTTGATAGTGACACCAAACAGCCCCTTACATAATTTATGTTTTCCTCTCTTTCTTTCTTCCTTTCCCAATCATATGCCTTCTTTCTTGTATATATTCTGAAAAAAGATCCTTAGATTCATTGTCTGCATATTTCAAGTGGCTTTTGTTGCATAGTCTAGGTGATTTGCAATAAATACCACGGAAAACTTATTCAAGTGGGCACAAATGAGAGGGCAGCATGGTGCACAAAAAGCATAAATATTAGTATTTATACAATGCAAACATTGTGTTAGGAATATTAACACTACTACAATTTAAAAAATGAAGGCATAAATTTCTAGATAACAAAAAAATAATTCACATAGGTCGTGCTATTTTATTCCCTCTGCTTTGGTGTCCATATTTTATTCCCTAAAGTATCCTTGTATAAATATGGATTCAATGGTAAAACTAGGGATAATGTAGGAAAGTAAGTATCTCATAAGTCAGAACTAAACCTCATCCCCTTATAACACATAAATATCTCATATTTACCAATGTCTCTTGACTTAGTGTCTTCTTTTTAAAGTCTTAAAATATTCCTATAAATTTCTAATTTTGACTAAAAAAAAAATTCACCAGTACTTGATCATATTTGCCCAACAATTCATACTTGCAATAATTCATACTGAGCTAGAGAGTAAATTGTAGAGATATAGAAAAAAAATTAACTATTATAGAAAAAAAATAATAGTGTAAAGATTAAATTAAGGCATATTATCACATAAGTATTTTTGTGTCAGCCAGTTTGCGTGCTAACTTCAAGTGTCACCATGTGGCCCCTTTTTTGTAAAGAGCACACAAGGGATTGAGACAATAAAAGATGATATCAAGCATTGCATTGAAAGTTCATCTTATGCTTAGCTTGCTGATCCGATTTGGATCCCGCACAATTTCAGATGGTGCTTGATAAATATGGTCAATCTGGAAATATATTTTTTACAAATATTAAAAATTTTAATATAAAAGCAATATTTTAACTGCATTGATAGGGGTCTACTTGTTAGCAAATGGGGTACATATTTGATAAGAATGTTGTGAATAAGTTAACACAAACTTTCAACCCACAATCAAATTATTTTTCATAATACCACATAGGCCTGAGAAGGGGTCACTGGACTTGGAAGACTCTAGTGTTACTGTGTAGGTGGAGCATTACTGTCCAGTGACCCCTTCCTTTGTTAGGCTTATGTGGTGTCATGAAAAATAATTTGTTTGTTGGATTGAAAGTTTGTGTTAACTTATTCATAACATTCTTATCAAATATGTACGCCATCTGCTAATAAGTAGGCCCCTATGTCACTGTGTTAGTGGAGCAATACTATATATACATAGCATATTTATCCACAGCATCACGGACAACATATTACAGTGTTATCCAACTATCTTCTGCGTAGAAAATTGCATCAATCCCATGGTATATATCCAATTCACAGCTAGCTATCCCTTCATAATCTAATAATTCTCACAACAGCGCAGGGCATGAACCTGCGTCCATAGACAATTTTTTTCGTATTCTGTTAAGTGTTAACCATAACAATGCTTTTAAAAAGTCATTGACAACACATAATGAAGTCTGAGAAATTCAACCACCAAAAAACAGTGTCAAACTTAAAGCTGGACTCTGGTTGAAATTTAACAAGAAAAAATAAACACACCAATGTTTTAAGCAACATCTAGCTGTTTCATATTCTTTTAATAGGCTAGAATTGTTTAAGGTAGAATTCAACAAGTCAGATGAAATATTTAGAAATTGGGCCAAAAACACCTTAAAAATTAATTTAATCATCTAAATTTAAAGTTCTCAAATCTACACTACCAAAACAGCTGAATTGCGCAGTACTTTCAAGGAAAAATACCTCCAAAGCTTTGGAAGGATCCGACCACTGTTCTGGAACTCGAAGGTCCTCAACTCGTGCTTTCGCCTCATCTTCTTCACCGCTTTGCCGATTTGAGGACTGCGAACACCGAACCGGAGGAAAACGGAAGAGCCCTTGAAGAAACCATCTGGGTCGAGAAGAAACCTTAAAATTAATGGCAGGAGTCCCAATTACAGTGGCACCAGGCATCTTCGAACCCTCACGAAGGTTACAATTCGGGATGGTTAAAGCTGCTCCAGAGAGAACCTGAGAACACCCCATGGCTGGATATCTTTAATTATCCGGAGAAAACATCTACTCCTTCGTGATGCCGAACACTCTTATTATGAAGGAGATGTCTTCTAGGAACGCCCCCATCAGAATTCCTCCCGAAGATGGAGCCTAACCTTCTTAGCCACTCTCCGACAAGGGATCGGCAGAAACAAGTCTTATCATTTAACTAGGCGTGGTGTCACGGACCCCAATTTCAACTCAATTAACACGCGGCTCTCTCTCTCTCTCTCAAGTCCGTCAAAAACTACAGGTTCAAGCCAATTATCATGACACTCGAGAGATTTTCGAAAGTCATTCATAGTCACGAAATATTCGTTTCAATAATAATGAATTCATGAAAATAAACGATCTTCATACTTAATGACACGGAAAACTAGTTATTATATTCAATTAATAAGACAACCACACAAACCATCATTTGAGTAATTCAACATCCGGTATAAAAGTCTCTGGTGAGGAGGATAAGTAAAGACATCTCTCCTTCCCATTTAATCGAGGTCCCACTATCAAGCCCTAACATTCTCTCCACTCACTCTATCAACGACCTCGTTGATGTATTTGTAAGAAGACTTCTCATTTTTGTTGTTGATGACCATCGTCATTGATTACATGTCTACCAAGGTATACTCTACATATTTAGTCTCTACTTTATATGACTCATCCATGGTATAAGAGAAATACAACCACTGACTTCTAAAGAACTGAAAAGTGATATAACTCATCCATTGTGCAAAGGTAACTATGACAACTGGCTGGTAAAGAACAAAAGGATAGGGCTTGTTGATTGTGTGAGATAACTATGACAACTGACAGTTAAGGATCTAAAAAAGGATACGACTCATCGACTATGTGAAGTAACTATGATAATTGACAAGTAAATAACCGAAAAGGTATACAACTTATCCACTCCTGTTGGTTGTCTTTTAGGTATTGAAATCTACCAAATCTCACCTCATATCATTGTTCAAATCATCAGAGGCTTCCAAGTCTCTATATTAACTTGGTCAGAGCATGAAGTGTTCACTGATTACGCTCTTAAATTGCATAATTAGACATTTTAATTCGTACATTATGACTTATATTTTTAATTAAATGCCTAATTACTCTCAATATTTTAACAAGGTGTCCTATTTATAATATTTGGGATTTATGGAGTAATTTATGAATTTTTGACATTTTTTTATCACAGAAAAATTATCGGGAGCTAAAACCGGCATCAGTTTATAATTCGTGCATAACTTTTCCATTCGAGTTCCGATTGAGACGATTCAAAATTCTAAAGAAAGATGAGAAGATTATCTATGACTTTTGTGTTTTGAGTTTTGAGAGATATGAGCTCCAGAAGGATCAAAATTGGCTTCGTTCGCAAAGAAAAAAATGAGAAAAACAAAAACAAAAAGAAAAAAAATAATAAAATTTTAAACTAATATGACCCGGCCATGCAGCTGGGTCGGGTATTCTCGCGGGTCGTAGGGCACTCTCTCCCCCTCCTCTTATATTTCCTTCTTCTCTCTGCCACCCCATGCACTTCCTTCCCTTCCCTCTCTCGCTCTCTCCCTAACTCTCCCTTCCTCCTTGCTGTAGCTAGTCCTCCGTCCCTCTCCAACTACTGCCATAGTCGGGCCGCCAGCTGCCATCTCTGCTGCAATTCCCAGCAGCTGTGCTAGGCAGCCCTACTGCTCTTCCTGCCTCCCAATTGCTCCCAGCTGTCCTAGCCGAGAAGAACTGCTGGAGCTGCTCCAACTTGCAGCCACCTTACTGCTCCTGCAAGCTGCTGCCGTGAGCCACCCCGAGAAAGCCAGCCACCAGCTCTGCTCCAGAACACCCGTGAGAACCTGCTGCTGCTCAAGCCACGGCAAGCTACACCACTCGAGACCAGCCACCCGAGGACTCGCTCAAGGCTCCTGCTACTCCAGTTTCTTTCTTTCTCTCTCTCTCTCTCTCTCTCCCTCTCCTCTTTTCCTTTTTTTTTTTTTTTTTATCTTAGTTAAATATTGTTAATTTTTTTTTATTGAGGTTTATTTGAAAAGTTTAAATTTTGAATATTGTTTAAGGGGTTTTATTATTATTGAAGTTTATTTATTTATTTATTTTCTCTCAATTAAATTTAGCAGTAGATTTAATTAATGCTTCGAGTTATTTAATTAATTAAGTAAAGTCCGGTTTGGTTCTAAAAATAACAGAGAATAAATTACAAAAAGAAAAAAAAGTGTTTTTGTTTTTAGAATTTGAATTAGTTGTTCTCTTTAAGATTTAAGTTTTTTTGAAACTCGATTTAATTTAGCATTAGTCTTATTAAAGTTCTTGTTTTTATCGTGTCTAGTTATTGTTTAAGTCATTAAAGATTTAAATTTTGTTCGAATTCTTGTTTGCCTTAAATTTTGATTTGGTTCAAGTTTTTAATTTTGTTAAAGATTCGGTTTTTATCGTTCACGTTTGTGTTTAATTAAGCTTTATTATTGCATGTTTTAATTACGTGTTAAAGTAACCATCTTTAGTTTCTATTCTGAAGTTTAACGCGTGTTTCAATGTATGCCTGATTAGACGTAGGATTTCCGTTCTTGTTATTTAATTCAGTGCATGCTAGGATTAGGGTTTAATTTGCATGTTCGTTTAATTTGTCAAAAGAAATCTCAAACAATTTAGAGAACCCGAATCTGAACTAAGTTCAGTAACTTTTTATTTTCGATTTGAAATACACAAAATTTAATATTAAACCGCATTCCCTGAGGAGATGATCTGGCCTTTGGGCTGAATTTTACACGACAAGAACTCCTATACTTGGGAAAGCTTCCAAACTGCTCATTTTTTGAGTGAGTCATTCACCCTGCCTACCCTTTTTGAGCTTTGGCGTGTCACCCTGCCTACTTTCCTAGGTACCTGGCGTGAACTTTTATCCTTTCCCTACCATACTAACCGAAGAATGTCTTGTTCACCTTGCCAAACCTTTAGCGCATGGCATGACACCTTACCTACTTTTTTGGGTGCTTGGTGTGAACCATTACCCTTTCTTTGCCATGTTGACTTACCAGAGTGTGCAGCGTTCACCCGGCCAACCCCTTTGAGCACTTGGCATGACACCTTGTCTACTTTCTTAGGTGCTTGGTGGGAACCATTACCATTTCTTTGTAGTCCTACTGGAAGTCCTCTTCTCACTAACCCGTCAAATTGTCATGGATTCTTTTCCAATATGTGCACGCACAAATATAAGCAATGATCTTCATAAGTCCCGTAAGGAGGCTTCAAGCTCTATTGGCACTACCCCATAAGATTATGGAAGGCATCACGCCCACGATGTGTTCTAGCCTATTCAAGGCTTTCGATAGCTCAATATTCTCTGATAGACCTCAAGCTCTATTGGTCTGTTTCCCATAGGGAGGCCTCAAGCTCTATTGGCACTACCCTTTGGGATTCTGGTTGGCATCATGCCCTCGATATGTTTCAGCCTACTCAAGGCTTCTAATAACTCAATATTCTCTGGAGAACTCAAGCTCTATTGGTCTGCTTCTTGTAGGAAGGCCTCAAGCTCTATTGGCACTACCCTTTGGGATGATGAATGGCATCACGCCGGCAATGTGATTTAGCCTATTCAAGGTGACAACTCAATACTTTGCGGTAGACCTCAAGCTCTATTGGTCTGCTTCCCATAGGGAGGCCTCAAGCTCTATTGGCACTACCCCTTGGGATGATGGATGTCATCATGCCCTCGATGTGTTTCCAACTGCTCAATCCTCCATTCGAATACCGCAAGCTCTATTTTCCTTTCTCCTTCATGAGATGGGAGATGGCATCATGTTCTCAATGTATTTCAACCTTTTCTCGAGGCTTTCAACTACTCCATACCAGGGATTTTTATACATGGAGTGACTTACTCAAGTTCCACCATTCTGTTTTCAAAATCAATTTTCTATTTGGTGGCCTTAAACTATGTTGGCATGCCCTTCTCTTGAGTCATCCTTTGCCTTATATGCTTCTGCATTGTTCAGTTTTACAAAATTTTGAATTCTCATTTTACAACTCACAATGTTCACGCACACAGGGCTCACGCACATCGTGCTTTGATACCAACTGTCACAAACCCCCAATTTCAAGTCAATTGAAGGGTCACGCGGCACTCATTGAGGCTCTCCTTTGACAGAGTCAGCCAACAACTACACGTTCAAGCCGGTTATCATGAACACTTGAGAGGTTTTCAAAAGCCATTCATAGTCATGAAATATCAGTTCCAACAAGAATAAATTCATGAAGATAAGAAACCTTCATACTTAATGACACATGCAACTAGTTGTTATAATCAATCAACAAGACAACCGCACAAGCCATCATCCGAGTAATTCAACATTCAGTATAAAAATACTTGACGAGGACAAGTGAAGAAATCTCTCCTACCTGGTAGGCTTGCTAAGGCTTGGGTTCTTAACTACCAAAAATAATATTTATAGAACCTAACTAATCCCAAAATCTATAGAAAGTGGGAAAAGTTGGGTATCAATCCACAGGGACTCAAGTGTAGTTCAACTGTTTCCAATATAGTTTATTATAGCCTCGTGTAAATTAAAAGAGAGTGTAAAGGTGAGGTTTTTCTAACGTCCTAATGAAAGTGTTGACCTTATTGGTCATGCACAGTTTTGATTATGACAAATATTCATTGTATCTAATGAGTGTTTGAGTTTTCGTCCAGGAACTAAGAATGTTAAGATAAAGATGTGCACAAAGCAAGTAAAGCCCGAAGACCAAAGTTTATTTCATGTTGTAATATATTTAATAGGTCTGTAATAGTAAGTGGACATTTGGTTTGTAATAAGCTCACACACACATCACATGTATGATTTACTACGCAAGCTCAAATAAACCATGATTAAGAAAATGACCATAGAAAGACTTTAGGCTTTTTCCTTCAGTTGACCGACACCGGACTCTTTTGGTGTCTTCAAATTGGACCCCAAGTGACCCTAGGACACACACATTTACACATTTTTCTATTAGGCACTTGAATAGGGCTTATATGTTTTGAAACGGGACCGAAATGCACACATGGTGCACTTTCAGTCGACCAGAAAAGTTAGTTCAAAAGGCCTTAGTCGACCGAAACCTCCTAGGTCAAAAGTTTGACCACTTGGTCGATCGAACCAAAACAGTTCAAAAAGCCCCGGTCGAAGAAACCCTTTTGGTAAACTTTTTGACCACCTAGTCGACCGAACCAGGTAGTTCAAAAGGCCTTGGTCGATCGAAACCTCCTTGGGTCAAAAGTTTGACCATCTGGTCGACCGACCACTTTTGTACTACAACTACCTGGTCGACCGGAGGGTCCTCGGGAGAATTCCCAGCGGTCTGGTCGACCGAACCATGTAATTCAAAATGCCCTGGTCGACCGAAACTCAGAAAATTAGGAAATCGCCCTCTACTGGTCGACTGTGCCCTTAGTTCAATATTTCCCTAGTCGACCGAACCATTTGAAACTTGGTCGATCGAAACATTTCTGGTTGACCGGACCTCTCGGGTTGCCTTGATTTTTTTTTTACCACAGTTAATATTTTTAAACAGGATTAAAATGCTCTAAACATCATTAAACTTCCCTAATAATACCCAATAGGTCCCCAACGGTCATATTTTCTCCCATGTCTATATATATGAGTTCATTTGAGAAAATTAGGGGAAAATTAGCCACTTTGATTAGGGAAGAATTCTCTGAAAAATAAAAACCCTATTCTACTCATTTTTGGGCCTCATTCACTCATGCTTATCGTTTAATAGTGCGTACATTACTTGTAAGTGGATTGAGTGTGTGTTTGGGAAGGTTTGCTCTCTTGGTTGTATTTGTTTGACATGATTTTAGTGAGAGCCAAACCTAAGGATTCTTAGGGGACTTTGTTGATAAGTCTATCCTAAGAAGACCTTGTTAGATTTTCTAAGCTTGCACCTTCATTGCAATATTCTGAGAAGATCATATAGTATTTTGTTTGCAAAATCTTTTCAAAATCATCTTCAAATATCTAGTGTGCTTTATATTGATAAATACATTTGAAAAAAATATTTGTTTGTGTGATAGTGGTCTTTGTAGCAATATCCATTCACTCATATATTATTTGCTGAATGCAAAGATTATACATCTTTTGCAAACCAAGCATATACATCATTTAATACTTACATGCTTGAGTTATCTTGCTGTTGAAATACTGGAGACTTGACATCTTTGTGTGAACTTATTTGTTGAATATCGTGTGATACAAAGATTTCTTGTTTGCCACTCTCACGTACACATTACACATATAGAAAATACTTTTGAGAGTTGAACCATTTAGACCACATTGAGCTTACATATTGAATCATATTTGTGGTGTATGTTATTGCGCGCATTTGGGTACATATCTGCTTTACACAAAAGCACAATCATTATACCATCTGATTATATACACATTTGTTGTATATTCCAGGCACTGGCTTGAAGAGGGAGACTAGCCCTGGAATAGTCCCAGATTGGCTTAGACTTGGTTAGGAAAGCTAGGTGCGTCGTCCTGTTAAGGCGTGTAGGTTGAGGTCAGCCCCGCTAATTGACTTGGTTAAGGTTGAGGCCAGCCCCACTAATTGACCTGGTTAAGGTTGAGGTCAGCCCTGTGTTAATTTGACCTGGTTGTAAACGGTGTTGCTCCATCCTTAAGTGAACTATTAGTGGAATCCTCTAACTTACGAGCTAGAGGCGGGGACGTAGGCACAGTTGACCAAACCCCGATAACATATCGTGTGTTTGTTTATATTTTTGCAGTTTATACTTACTGCGCATGTATGTTATGGGTGAATGATGTGTATGACTTAATTTCCACATTATACTTATCTACGCATTTGGAAATTATTTAGACTGACCCTAGGTTGTGTATTTACTGTTGTTGGATAAATTAACCTAGGTGAAAAAGTTTTAAATTCCAATTCACCCTCCCTCTTGGGAATACACCAATTTTAACAGAAAGCATGTAAAATCTATATTATCTTTACTCTTACAAAGCAATGCTCAATTGATAAATCAGACTTAGGATGTCGTGTGCGTAAACTCCATTCGGTTAGCTATCCATATTAGGCTAAACGATGAGAGGAACCATTTGAAGGCATAGGGTAGCAAGGGTGCACCAATCGTCCGAAGCACGATTGGGAGCTAGAGTATACCCTATCTCAGCGACCACGCAAAACCTCTTTAGTATCTGTAGCCTACTATGTATATCTGACTGAATCGGTCGTAGTGCTATCCTATCTCTAAGACTTCTTCACAATCAAAGCGGTAAAGGAAAGTAGTAAAGGAAAGTAGTAAAAGAAAGCAACTAAATCAAAACATGTAAAGATGAAAGTAGTAAAGATGGTTTTGTATTCTAAAAAAATCGTCTGTCACTAACAATCATTCGTACAATAGGGAACCAGAATAGGAATGCAAATTGAAAGCAGTAAATCTAATCTAGTTTGGGTCTTAATGGCATTTTAGGTATGTCACTAACCCAAAATTAGCCAAAGAGGAATCCAGAGAACATGTTCGTAGCTATTTTTTATACCCATTAGGGTTTACAAGGTTTGAATTTCGAAATAAGAAAGTTCTGTCAAAATCTCACGTAGAAGATCATCGCTGTCGACCAAGTAGCACCCATGCTTTCCCTTGGTCACACTTGGTCGAGACTCGCGGGAAATAAGGGATTTGAATCTTCGGCATCTTCGACTTCATCGCACCATAGGATCTTGCTGGTCGAGTTGATGGTTGAGACTTGCAGTATCTCGAACTTCAAGAAATCTTATAAACTCGATATAGTTGCCCTTCAAGTTCTTTTGGTTGACCACTTCGTCGATACACTCGGTGTTTCTAGGCTCGATAATCTTCAGTATCTTGACTTGGTCGCCCTTAAGGGTCACATGGTCAGACATTTGGTCGAACCTTGCAGCAATTCTTCTTTAATTTGAACCTTAGGGTTTTCAGCTAGTGACTTGGTGGCCCCTTGTGTTGCTAGTCGCACCACATGTCGGACAAAGTCTTCTCTCCTTTGATGTGTGTTGAGGCTTCAAGAGCTTGGCTGAACATTGGATTTGAGCTTTAAGTATCCCAAGTACTCCCTTGGCTTCTTGTAACACCTAACTCCTTGGTTTTAAACTGTATTTCTTGAAATACGAACAAACCTTGCATAAGTTCGAACTATGTTAACAAAGGGTTACATACAAAATAACTGAGGATAAACAAAGGTAATTGAGGGCCTAAAGTAATACATTTTAAAGACTCATCACAACCCCCAACTTATGCTTTGCTAGTCCTCGAGCAAAACAAAAACTAAGAAAATCCTATCTACCTCCTCTTTCGCAGGAAACACGATTTCATTTAGCATATGCAACAAGACTTTAAACCCCTAAGTTGATCGTAGTGGTCGAGTTGTAGTCTCGTGAGGGTTTCTAGGGTGGTACCCACAAACACCAAAATCAATAAACATAAAGTGAGATAACATGCAACACAGTTATGCCATTTTACATACAAGTATATAACCTAATTACACCCAGGCTCTTTCATCCATAACTTTATTATACAAACAACTCCGAAGGAAATCATATGAGTTTCAACATGGTTTAGCCATTCATAAAAACACACTCATAGAGAATCAGTCCAGAAATTACAATTCAGAATTAATATTATCATGTAAATTCAAGTATGGATAGGCCACAACATAAGGCATGTGTAAAGTGCATGATCTGTCACACTCAAAATACCCTTGGACACCTACATAATGGTTGTCTTGACTTAACCTCACTGGTATACCCTTAAAAATCAATCAAGAAAATGAGTTCACTCTTATATATGAGGAAGAATGTCATGATAAAAAAATCCCACATATTTTGAAGAACTAACGCTAAACATGGAGTGAACGAGTCTCATACGAATGGAATCCAGCCTATTAATGAGGTGTTGGGTCCTTCACTCTAGCATCTTCTCACCTACTCATCACATCCAACCAAGACCACCCTAGGTTGACCTATTCATGGACCAGACATGAACACAACTGATACATTGGACAACTAAAGAATCTTCAATCGTGTAAAGTCATATGTGTTGTGTCCCTAGCTTGACCTTTTTATATTTGGAGCAAGTAGTCTGCATATTTTTCATTTCTTTTTCTCTTATGCTAATTCTTTTACGCACTTTTCTTTTCATGGTCAGCTAGGACAATTTTCACAACTTTTTATGTCTTCATACCACCAATGGAAAATTAAGCTAAAAAAGGAGTCCATGAAATAAGTCTATCTCTAGGGGTGGCTTAATTTTCACATCTTGAGTAAGCTACAAGACCTAGGTTTCTATCTCCCCACTAAACATCACCTCTAGGCTAGCAAGTGCAAGAACCGAGACTAGCAGGAAAAGAAAAATCTTAAAAAATAAAGGTTCATGGAGTTTCGTAAACTCAGAGTTTGACCTCAACAACTCAAGAAATAAACTACAGGCTCAACAATACCTCTAAAGTTCTCATAGTCGCCACGGTTGTTCTCTCAGTGCTCTAAAGGAACCCTAAGTGTTACAAACCACGTGCAAGTGCATTTTGAGCCTCATAAAGTACCATGTGAATATATGAGTTTACATAACCATATTAATACAAACGAATCACTAGTCAACCCACATAGAGTGACTTATTAGTACATAAACTATGTTTAGTGAAACTATGAACAAAAACTCACTACTTCGTTAGTGAGCATAACAAGGTCATATGATTGATACGCATATGTATGGCATAGGAGGATGAGAAAAACTCCTCATCTAAATCAATTAATGATTCTTGCAATGATTCATCTCAAAAATCAAATGATGAAAATATACCATCATATGAAGAACTTCAAAATGAATTGTTTAAAGTGCATAAGATTTTAGTTAATGTGACTAAAAGATATACATCATTGAAAAATAAGAATGAAGGTGTAATGAAAGAGTTGGAATCTCTAAGACTTGCTAAAAGAGAAAATGATTTAAAAATCAATAAACTAAAAAGCAAGAATGAGAAAGTGATAAAAGAACTAGAAGATCTAAAGTCCAAAACTTCTATGGATAAAGAAAAAGACTTATATATTTCTAAACTAGAAAATAGAATCAGCAAAATATCTCAAAATCAAGAAAAGGGTAAAAATATAAAAAATTCAGAAATCTATGATCTTAGGAGAAAAATTGAGGACAAAAACAAAATCATCTACAATTTCACTAAAGGAAAAGAAAATTTTGATAGACTGATTAGTACACAAAGAATGTCTTTAAATAAAGAGGGCATAGGGTTTAATGGAGTTGAAAATACAAAGAAAAAGAACTTCTATATGAGGCACTTTACAAAAACCTCCAAATATTATGCTAGCACCTCCTCTAATGCTAAACACACACTACATGTTTTCTGTGTAAGAAGAAGGGACATATAAAGTTTGAATACCCATTACAGAGGAAAAATGTAAAAATAAGATAAGTTTGGAAAGTAAAGGAAACATCTCTTGCTAAACCATCTGGACCCAAGAAAGTATGGGTACCAAGATGAAAGACTATTTCATAAACCATATATTTTTGGTATATGTATTCTCTTATTAGCAGTTATGAAACCTAAAATTATACTGAAATGAAATGGATTAGTAATGACTCAAAAGCCTATAGAATTTAAGTTAGCCAATCCTAAAAGAAATAAAGTGATATTTATACTAGATCTATACTTATAGCTTTAGTATTTATACGTTTCTTGATATCTTACTCTTTTTGATTGATGTCAAAAGGGGGAGAAATTTTGAGCAAAAATTGAGCATGATACTGCATACTTAAGTTCATATATTGGTATTTGATCTTAAATGATGTGATCTTGATTTTGAATGATGTGATTTTGATATATGAGCATGATGTTGAAATTAACATTGAACTTGATCTTGATATTGCAAATATTGTTAAGTTGATGCTTATTGTAAGGGGTAGTCTTTTTAAGACTTACTCAATTTTTTTACTCCTTGTTTGTCATCATAAAAAAAGGGGGAGATTGTTGGCCTTATAAGGCTTTAAATCTTATTTTGACGATAACAAATCAAAGGAACTTAACATATTTGGTTAAGTGATGATGTGACAGGGCTCAAGAAAGAGAATACAAGGCCAAGTGCTCACAAAGATCAATAAAAGTTTATACTCCAAAGAAAGATGATCAAATGAAACTTAAAGAGTCAAAGCATGGATTCAAAAATTATTTAATAAATCTTGAAGATCATGAGAGCATGGATCTTAAAGAGGACTTGCTAAAAGCTTAAAGTATGTTGAAGCTTGAAGACAAGATGGAGCTAAAGAAAGACAAGCATGAAGACTTAAGTGCCTAGAATGTCAAAAGTCTTAAGAAGTCTTTATGTAAGTACTTCGTATTTAAATATCTTGTGAAATATGTTGAAAGCTCTTCTAGGGATAATTCATTTACTTAGAGACCGTATTTAAAATCCCAGAAAATGTTTTATAAGTTAACAAAGCAAAAAAGCAAAAAGGATTTTTGATTACGCGTCAAAACTGCGTAATTGGGCATCTTAACCCGGGCTTTACGGTTTATATATTTAATTAAATATCTAAAATTGTCCAATATTTTAATAAAGTGCCAAAATTATCATTCTTGAACTTTATTGCACTATATATGAAGTTTTGGTAATTTTTTGTTGCAGGAAAATTCTCGGGAACCAAAACCGACACCTGTTCGTATTTTGTGTATAACTTTTCCGTCCGAGCTCCGATTGAGACGATTCAAATTTTTAAAGAAAGAGGAAAGGATTATCTACAACTTTTGTGTTTTTAGTTTTGTGAGATAAGAGCTCCAGAAGAGTCAGATTTGTGATGAACAGAGAATGAAAAAAATGAAAAAATATAACAATCCGGGTCGGGTCTCCTATCCGGATCCGGGTCTAGGGCTTTCCCCCCTATCCTTAAATATCCTTCTCTTCCTCCCCCTGCACAGGCAGCCCCCGTGGCTCCCCATTCTCCTCTCCTTCTTCTTCTTTTTCTTCTTCTTCTTCTTCTTCTTCTTCTTTAGTTTGTTTTATTTGTTCTTTTCAATTCTGCTTTGCTCCCTGTCTCTTCTCTCTTATTCTTCCCTGCCCTCCTACTTCTCTTCTCTCCCTTTTCCTCTGTCTTTCCCTTGTCCCTTTGCTACTGTACCTCCAGCAACACTAACCCCAGCTTCTCCTCTTCCTTGCTACACAGCCAAGGCAGCCATAGCAGTTCCCCGCGAAGCACACCAACAGCAGCTCTTTGCTGCAACAGCCCTTGTCCCCCTCGGCCAGCAACAGCAGCTCTCTGCTGCAACAGCGCTAGCCCCCTCTCTGGCCACTGCCCTCTGCAACTCCCTCAGGTCCAGCATCTGAGCAGGGCGCCACAGCAGTCCACGACCAGCAACCACCATGAGCAGCAGCTAGAGCATCCGAAGCCATCTCCCCCTGCTGCCACCATTCCAACACAGCCCGAGCACTCCACAAGCCTCTGTTCCTTTTCTTCTCTCTCTCTCTCTCTCTCTTTTATTTTTTCTCTTTTAATACTGATATAGGATAGTATTGTTTTTCTTTTATTTACTAAAGGTATTTAAAAAGCTTGGATTTTGAATATTTTATCTTTGCAATAGTTGATTGTTTAATTATTTTTGTTTTTTATATTTTATTTTATGGGTAGATTTAGTTGGAAGTTTATATTTAATTATGCTTGGTTTCATATTTAAATTAGTTATTTTTTTTCTTCCCGAGATTTAATTTTTTTTCAAAGTTCGGTTTAGTTAGGACCGGTTTTATCAAAGTTCATATTTTTACTTTCTGCCATCGTTTTTTTATGTGTTGCATTTTGATTTGAGTTATTGGATTGTGTTAAAGTTCCGTTTTTTTAGTGCGTGTGTGTGTGTTTGGTTGAGTTTCCATTGAGTATTTTTAATTCCATATTTAAAGTTTCCATTTTTTTTAATGTGTTTAGGTATTTCCTTAAGTATACTAGAATTTCCATAGTTGGTTTTTTAATTTAGTGAATGTTAGTTTAGAGTTTTAAATTACGTGTCGTTTAATTCATCAAAAGTGAAATTGAACCATCTTGAAAATCCGAATCTGAACTGAGTTCAGTGCAATTTAATTTTGATTGGGAGAACGTTAAATCTAAAATTAAAACGCATTCCCTGAGGAGACGATCTAGCCCTTGGGCTTAATATTACACGACAGAACTCCTAAACTTGGGATAGCTTCCGAGCTGCTCATTTTTCGAGTGAGTCAATTTTTGAAAACTAAAATGAAAAATATGAATTTGGTCTGCCCAGACGACCGAGGTGCACCCTTAGAAGACTGAAGATGTATCTCAGAAGACTGAAGTTTTACTTCAGTCTATTAAAGAATTTCTTTAGAAGACTGAAGAATTAGTTCGGTCTATTGAAGATTTTTCTAAAGGAATACAAAAGAGGTAGTACACCCTCAGTTCAGTCGTCTGATCTGGGACTTCATAAGATTGAACCCTCAGTTCAATCATCTGACCCTGTGCCAAGTTCAAATTTTTCATTGTGTTAAGGAACATTAGAAGATTGAACCCGATACTTCAGTCATCTGAACACTATTAATGGTTAGAAATTTTAAATGTTTTAAATTTCAAATAAAGGTTTCTTGTGCCCCAAGTTTTCTAAAAACTTGAAAGACACTCCAAGTAATCTTAGGCAACATGAAATTACTTTTCTAAGCCTATAAATACATGGTTTTGCAAATCAAATCATAACCAAGAATTGAAAAATCTGTTTAAAAGCTGAAAGCACACTTGATCTTTTAAAGCTCTTTCTTGCTTACTCATTGTAAAATCCGATTAGCTGAGAATACTGAAGTGTTGATCCATCCTACTCTGATTTCTACTATTGATCCACATCTAGAGAAGGATATTGGTGAAATTTTACTAGGGCTTCAATCTTATTTCAATTTGATATTTAAATATTGAAGTATCTAGTGTTTGAAATTGTACTAATCTCCTCTATGTGAGAGTGCTATTGTACGTAGAGATTGTCTCTTGTTTTCTTGTAGTGATTGACGACTCTAGGTTGTTGGATCGTTGGACCGAGCGTGGGGTATTGCTCTGAGAGGCATTGCTCTAGCCTATTGAAGGAGTGATCGAGCGTGGGGTATCTCTTGGAGAGGAGATGCTCTAGCCTACTGAAGGAGTGTTTGAGCATGGGGTATCACTTGTAATGGTTTGTTTCATTCGGAAAGGAACAATATAGTGGAATCCTTAGGTGGTATTGGCCTAAGGTGCGGACATAGGCTAGGGATAAGCCAAACCTTGTAAAAAACGTGGTGTCACTCTCCTTCCTTACTCTCTTTACTTTTCAGCATATATTAATTGTGTGGTTGAATTTAATTTTTGATCATATACACTGTGTGGATTGGATATTAAATAAACTAAAGATTTAATTTGATTTTGGGATTTGCGGAAACTAAAAGTAAGTACGTTGGTTGATCAATACAAATTGCGAAAAATCGTAAGGGAGTACGTTGATTGGTTGACACCCAAGACTAATTTACTGAAAGTTTATTTAAAAGTCCAAATTCTTGGAAGGAGTGTTGGATTTCATATTGAGCATCATATTGAGAAATTAAATCCATCAACACAGGGCTTACATATATACACAGGGCTACAAACAACGCTGAATACTATATCTTGGTTTGGTATGTTGTGATTGATTATTTTAAGTTGTTGATTGGTTGAATGTTTTTTTAAGTATTGGGTTGTGGATTGCTTAAGTAACTAAGCTTTTGCTATGTGTTTGTTAAACTAACAAGTGGTTAAGAATTCTCAAAAAGAATTAAAAGAAAATTTTAAATAACCCAATTCACCCCTCCTCTGGGGACTACACCTCAACTTTCACGAACCTCTTGGTATTTTGGAAGCTCAGAAGACTTTTAGGGCTTCGACCAAGTCGCACCTATGCATACTGGTCATGCCCTAATCGCACCTCATCAATCCTAAAACTTATTCTATAGACCCTAAAACCTATCTACACTGCACTATACAACCTAAGGACTCAAAAAGAAAAAGAAAAATACTCGAGTTCTCTTGGAAGCGCTAAGTTTACCATCTTTAGTCAGACGTAATAAAGGCTCATGTCAAACTCACCCTGGTTCGAAAATAGGGGTTTCTTCCGCCATTTCTTCATTGAACCACCTCTCGCCTACCCATATTCGTCCCTCTAAACTGGAGGCCGAATAATGAGTGGCAAGAATCTACTCATATGGGTCCTCCAGGCCAGATATAGAGGGGCTTTTGGGATGAAGTATATCCTCTAGAGGGTCCCTCCGCAAAATTTAGGGAGCCACTTCCTCAACACATTCATCAATCATGTCAACATCCACAGCTTGGATGTCATCGGGTTGATGTTGAGAAGCGTGGAATACATTCAACCTGAGCTGCATGTTGCCAAATGACACATCCATAATCTCAGTCCTACATTGAATGCAAGCATTAGTCATAGCTAAGAATGGTCAAACTAATAGGACAAGTATCGGATCCTTGGTTGAGTTAGAAGATTCTATATCCAAGATAATGAAGTCAACAGGATAATAGTGAAAGCTAAGGAGTTGTCCCAAGAGGGGGGTGAATTGGGTTATTAAAATTCCTTTTAATTTTTTTAAGAACTCTTTGAACTCTTATTAATTCAGCTAATACCAAGCAATGCTTAGTTAATGTTGGCCCTACAAGTATTAACATCCTGTTTTGATGCTAACAAACAAGTGAAACTTAACATATTTGGTTAAGTGATGGCATTTCAAGACTCAACTATGAGAAAGCAAAGTCAAGTGTTCAGAAGGATTCATGAAAGCTTATATTTCAAAGAAGGATGATCATATGAAGCTTAAGACATGGATTTTAAGAGGATCTTTTAAAGATTGAAGAATATGAGAGCATGGATATTAAAGAGCTTAAAGAATATCAAAGAAAAGCAACACGAGAGAGCTCAAAGGAAAACAAGCATGAAGACTCAAGCACTTAGAATGTTTAAAGTCATAAGAAGTGTTTATGTAAGTACTTCATATTTTAAATATCTTATGAAAATATGTTTGAAACTCTTCTAGGGTTAATTATTGACTTAGAGACCTTATTTCAAAACTTGGAAAAAGTTTTATAACAAATCAAAGCAAGAAAGCAAAAAGGAATTTTGAAAACAAAGCTAAAATATCTAAAAGTGGTCTACCCAGACGACTGAAGAATTTCTTTAGACATTTGAAAATTTAATTCAGAAGACTGAAGATTTTATTTTTAAAACATAGAATAGGCAGAACACTTTCAGACGTCTGAATGCTTAGTTTAGTCGTCTGAACAGGAACTTCAGAAGTCTAAACCTACACTTCAAACATCTAACCCTTTGTCCAATTCAAATTTTTCAAAGCATTAAGGAACCTCAGAAGAATGAACTCGATACCTTAGACGTCTGAACACTGTTAATGGTAAAATTTTTTAAATGTTTTTAATTTCAAATTAAGGTTGCTTGAGCCCCAAAATTAATAAAAACTTGGGAAATAATCCAAGTAAACTTGGGCATCATGAAAAAACTTTTTCTAAGCCTATAAATATATGGTTTTTCAAATCAAATCAACATCAAGAAAAAAAGAATTGAAAAATCTGTTTGTTAGCTAAAAACTCTTGCTGTTTTCTCTTGCTCATTCATTAAAAAATCCGATTTGCTGAATTTTTGAGTTGCTGATCCATCCTACTCTCAGTTCCTACTACTGATATTCATCTAGAGAAGGAATTGGTGAATTCTATGCTTGAGCTTCATTTCTATTTCATATTAATATTTGAATATTGAAGTGCATAGTGATTGAAATTGTACTAATCTGCTTCGTGTCAAAGTATTATTTTACGCGACTCTTGCTTCTTGTTTCTTTGATGATTCCAGGTTGTTGGATAGTTGCGAAGTGTGGGGTATCACTTGGAGAGATTGTTGACCCTATGGGTCATTCCCAGTTTTGATAATGACAAATACTCTTTGTATTTGATAGCTTTCAAGTTTGTGTGCAAGTTTATATTAGCAAATCAATTGATGGCACACGAAGTAAAGCCTGAAGACCCTCAAGATTATTTCTTGTTGTAATTTATATTATTTGGGTCTGTAATAATTTATATCAGTCTGTAATAATTAATGCATGGCATGCATGTAGGAACTAAAGCTCAAAGACCGTAGAGACCTTAGGGATGGTCGACCGATCCCAAGTTTTTTGGCGTACTTAAAAAGGCCTTAAAAAAGACCCTAGGTCCTAACACTTGCACGTAAGAAAGTCTTCATATCACTTACATAATTAGGAGAATTAAATAAGGCATAATTGGATTTAATCAAAAAACTTGAGAGGGTTTGGGCAACCGAACCCAAGCCGTGTAAAATGGCTCGAACGACCGAACAAGTCAATATGTTGACTTTGTGTTCAGGCAGCTGAACCTGATTTGAGCGTATCTCCCTCACGCACCCGAACCTATGTCAGAACACTTTTCAACTACTCGGGATCCTGAATGATCATGTTCAAAAAGGGCTCGCGCGATCGAATTGCTTGGTTCAGTTAACCGAATGTAGCCTCGGGCACCAAAACCTCGGGCATTTGGCTATTGACTTTGGTTCAGTCAACCGATCCTTAATTCGGGCACCCGAACCATTAAAAATTGGATTTTTGACTAAGTGTTTTTGGTCACCCGAACCTCAAGCTGGGCACCCGAACCTCGCGGATTAAAATATTTTTACTGATTTTTTAAAACGGGTAAAATGGGTTAATTTTCCTAAATCGTTTTAAAACAATTTTAAGAATCTCCATTTAGTCCCCAATGGTCAAAAATCCTTCTTTGCCTATAAATACCTGTTCATTTGTAATAATTAGCAAGGATTAGAAAATTAATTAAGGCCAAAATTCTTTCGAAATCAAAAATCCCTTTTTAGCCTATACTACTCCCAAACACTCTAGAACTTCATTTTTCCTTGATCTTTCGAGTGTTGTGAGTATATTTAGAGTGCTTGTGCTTAATCTTCATTTGCTCATACTCTCATCTGTTGTGCTTATTGTTTGATTTTATTATTGAGAGTAAAGCTTAAAGTTCTTCCACTGATTTTATTTGATAAATCTTGTGTGGGAAGACTTAGAAGGTTGTGGTTCTTGCATTGTCATTGCAAGACACCTAAGCCTATGTTTTGTGTGCAAAATCATTTTTCAAAGCTTGCATTCAAACACTCTTTGTGCTTAGTATATTGAGAATATCTTGTTGAGTTTGTTTGAATCGTCTTGCTAAGCATATTTGAAACCTTGATCTCATTTTGTGATATTCATACACTTTGTTTCAAATTTTGCGTTGATATACACTCTTGATCTAGATTGATTATCTGTACTTATTTGAGTGATTAGCACACATTAGAGCACCGAGTTTATAGTTCATACATACTTGAGGTGCATGGATTAGACTGTACTTAGTGGTACATAATCTGCTTAGTGTTAGAAGCATTTCCGTGTATACAATATTTTAGACACATTTGTTGTATTCCAAGCACTGGCCTGAAGAGGGAGACTAGCCCTGTTGAATAGTCCCGGATTGGCTTAGACTCGGTTAGGAAAGCTAGGTGCGCCATCCTGGTAAAACATGTTGGTTGAGGTCAGCTCCGTGAATTGACTTGGTTGTAATTGGTGCCGCTCCACCTGTTAAGTGAGCTTTAGTGAATCCTCGGGCTTGCAAGTTAGAGGCGAGGACATAGGCACAGTTGGCCAAACCCTGATAACATATCATATGTCTATTTATATTTCCGCACTTTATATTTATCGCACGTGTATGTTACAGTGTGAATGATGCGCATGATTTAAATTTTTGCATATTATATTTATCGGTGCATTTGGGATTGCACAGAAAGATCCTAAGTTGTGATATTCTACTAACATCTGATTTAACGTATGAATAAGTTTTAAAAATTCCAATTCACCCTCCTCTTGGAAATACACTAAAGCTAACAGAGGTGTAGCTCTAACCTATTGAAGGAGTGACCGAGTGTGAGGTATCACTTGAAGAGGCGGTGTTCTAACCTATTAAAGGAGTGTGTAACGGTTTTGTTCCGCTCGGAAAGGAACTGATATAGTGGAATCCTTAGGTGGTTTGCCTAAGGCGAGGACTTTGGCTAGGGATAAGCCGAACCTCGTAAAAAACCCGGTGTCACTCTCTTTCCCTTACTTTTTTAAATTCCAGCAAACATATAAACTGCGTGGATGATTTAATTTCTTAATCATATATACTACGTAATTTGGATTTTAAATAAGCTAAAATTTAATTTGGTTTTGGGATTGCTGAAATTGAAAGGAAGTATGTTGGTTGATCAATACTTTGCGGAAACCTTAAAGGGAGTACGTTGATTGGTTAACACCCAAAGACAAATTAGCTAAGAGTTTATTTAAATTCTGAGTTGTTGGGAATTTGAGTTGTGGTTTGCATTGAAGAAACAAATTTCATTACTATAGGGCTTAAATCAAATTTATGTACAAAGAACTATTAACAAAAGCTAAGAATTGCTATAAAGCTTTCTTAATTGAATATTTGATCGATTGAATATATTGTAGTTGAATGGTTTAAAGTTTGGTTGATCAATTGGTTACTTTGTTGGTGAATGGTTGTGAATTGAATATTGTTTTTAAGAATTGAATAAAGACTTAAGTATTTGTTGTATTTTGGATAAATCATCAAGAAGTCAATAATTCATTAAAAGAATTAAAAGAGGTTAAGAATTCATAAAAGGTTTAAAATAAAATTTTAATAACCCAATTCACCCCCTCTTGGGACTACACCTTAGTTTTCAGTTAATTATTCAAACCACAAACCAATACTTAACACAACACAAACAAAATTGGTTTATAATCACAAGTTCAGCGGAAAATTAATTAAGTTATAAACCTTTATAAATAAGTGTAAGTATGGTAACTTGAATACTTTGTAGATTTTCAGATATTCTTCCAACAATTTGATTCAACCAAAATGATCAAAACAAGATACACAAGTTAGATTGATTCCAACAATGCTTTCAAGATTCAACACTTTAATAACTCAAAGTAATCAATCACAAAATACAATATGCAACACTTTGGCAATTTTCATCTTTGTTTGTAGCCCTATGTGTATGATTGATTTAAGCCCTGTATTGATGGATTTAATTTCTCAATATGATGCTCAATATGTAATCCAACACTCTTTCCAAAAACTTGGACCTTAAATAAACTTTCAATTAATAAGTCTTGGATGTTGAACCAATCAATGCACTCCCTTACGGTTTCCGCAATTTTTATTGATCAACTAACATACTTCCTTTCGGTTTCTGCAAATTCCCAAAAACAAATTAAACTTTAGTTTATTTAATATCTAATCCACGTAGTGTATATGATCAGAAATTAAAACACAACCACATAGTTAGTATTTGCTGAAAATTAAAGAGAATAGGGAAAGAGAATGACACCATGTTTTTTACGAGGTTCGGCTTATCCCCAACCTACGTCCTCGCCTTTGGCCAATACCTCCAAAGGATTCCACTATACCATTCATTTACGAGTGAAACAAACATTTTACAAGCGATACCCCACGCTTAAACACTCCTTAAGTAGGCTAGAGCAGTGCCTCTCCAAGTGATACCCCACACTCAGTCACTCCTTCAATAGGCTAGAGCAACGCCTCTCCAAGTGATACCCCACACTCGGTCGACAATCCAACAACCTGGAATCGTCCAAGAAACAAGAAACAATAGCTGCGTATAATAATACTCTCACAAAGAGAAGATTAGTACAAATTCAATCACTATGTACTTCAATATTAAATATCAAAATGAAAAACAATGAAGCTCAAGTAAGAGTTCACCATGTTCTTTTCTAGATGAGAATTAGCAACTCAGAACTTAGTAGTAGGATGTTCAACACTTCAGAAATTCAGCACTTCGATTGAGCAAAGATTTGAGCAAGAGAGAGCAGCAAGATAGCTTTAAGCTTACAAATAGATTTTTCAATTTTTTTGTTCTTGTATTCTTTTTTGGTGTATTTTTGATTTGTAAAACCATGTATTTATAGGCTTAGAAAAGTAATTTCATGATGCCCAAGATTACTTGGAGTGTCTTCCAAGTGTTTAGAAAATTAGGGGAACAAGAAACCAATATTTGAAATTTAAAACATTCAAAATTTCTAGCCGTTAACAGTGTTCATACGACTAAACTATCGGGTTCAGTCTTCTAATGTTCATTAATACACTGAAAAATATGAACTAGACACAGAGTTAGACGACTGAACTGAGGGTTCAGACTTCTGAAATCCCAACTCAAACGATTGAACTGAGAGTTCAGTCTTCTAAGGGTGTTCTGCCTGTTCCGTGTTTCAACAAATAAATCTTCAATAGACTGAACTAATTTTTCAGTCTTCTAAAGAAATTCTTCAGACGTATGAAGAAAACCTCAGCCGTCTGAGGTACATCTTCAGACTTCTGAGGGTACATTTTAGTCGTTTGGGTAGACCAACTTCAGAATTTTCATTTTTGGTTTCAAAAATCCTTTTTGCTCTTTTTCTTTTATTTCTTATAAAACTTTTTCTGGGGTTTAAAATAAGATCTCTAAGTCCATAATTTACCCTAGAAGAGCTTTCATCATATTTCCATAAGATATTTAAATATGAAGTACTTACATAAAGACTTCTTATGACTTTTGACATTCTAAGCTCTTAAGTCTTCCTGTTTTTCCTTTAGGCTCTCTTGCTTTGTCTTTCTTTGGCTTCATCTTGTCTTCAAGCTTCAGTATTCTTTAAGCTTTTTAGCAGTCCTCTTTAACATCCATGTTCTCATAATCTTCAAACTTTATTAGATATGTTTTGTTCCAAATATCCAAAGCACAATATGATCTTTGTATATGAATATGTATATATACAATATGTGTTCCAAAGATAAAAAACCTAATAAAATATTTTTCAAAAAATATCCCTCAATAATATATATATTTATGAGCTCTTAGGATATTTAATCAAGTGGTTTTGTAATATCAAAAATATCAAGTCTTTAAATGAATAAACACTTGAATAAAAAATATTCAACCATTGGAAAAACTTTTCTCAAGTAGTGATCTTTTCAAAACAATCTATATATATAAGTACACTCAAGATCAACCTCTCAAATAATATTCAATGATAAATTTTTGAGATGAAAAAACTCTTTGAGAATAAGTAGTAACAAATAGATCAATTTACCAAACCTCAATACCAAGTTGAATGCACAACAATCACTAGAATGCCTTTTGAAAATCAATGTACTTTGAAATCCCAAGAAAGAGTTCAACAGTGTGTTCAATGCTTTCCCAAGTTGTACTAAACGTTCAAGACACTCAATCTCAAGCCAAAGGTTGAGGCACTAGGGTTTAGAGGTTGATTATATAGGTAATCTCGGCCTTAGGATAAGTCCTGACCGTTGGATCAATTTGATCAAGTGTATAACTCGTGTGTTCACTCGCTAAAGATCAAATTTTTAAACTTCTTGTAGGTTCAAACGACTGAAGATTCGGGTTCATACATTTGATGTTCCTTAAAGCTCTGAAAATTTTAGTCTGGACACAAGGTCAAACGACTGAACTAAGGTTTCAGTCTTTTGAAGTCCTAGTTCAGACCACTGAACTTAAGGTTCAGACGTCTGAAGGTGTTTTTCCTGTTCTGTATTTCAAAATTAATTCTTCAGACTTCTGAACTAATTCTTTAATCGTCTGAGGAAATTCTTCAAACATCTGAAATAAAACTTCAGTCGTCTGAAGTTGCAACTTCAGACGTCTGAGGGTAATCCTCAGTTGTCTAGGCAGTCCAACTTCAGTTTTTTTATTTTGTTTTCAAAAACCATTTGAGCTCTTTTGCTTTAATCTCTTATAAAACATTTCTAGGGTTTAAAAAATAAGGTCTCTAAATCCATATTTAACCCTAGAAGGTTTTCATAAGAAGCATGTGTATATATTTTGAGCTTCTAACTATATCATATAAAATATGTACATACATCAATTCTAAATACCCATTTCCATGACGATCTTGAACATGATGCTTGCATAAAATGTTTGTATCTTCATTCTTCTACTCTTCTTAGTTCCATAGCTTGTGCTAGGGTATATATATATATATGTTTTAATCCTCGTGGCTTCCATGACTTCTTCACCTTCCGTGCATGCTAAATATTGTTCCTGCTCACAATCTCAATGCACAAATCAAATACCAAGTGATTTGTCATTATCAAAATAGGATTGGACTCATAGAGTCAACAATCTCCCCCTTTTTAATGATGACAAATACACAAAAAAAAATTAAAATGGGTTACGCCTAACAAGGCTCCCCCTCAAATAATGTACATCAAATATTCAGCAATATGAAATATGCTCAAACACAATTGAAAATAGGCAATAGTTTTGCACGTATAACTCATGTACTAATTTACTTTTGCCAACTATTTTTGCTATAACTTTATATTCTTCTCCCCCCTCTGACATCAACGAAAGGGTAATATAACAAAAATGTTCAGACATAATTAAATCTCACTTTTAAAATATATATATATTTATATATATATGCAACCTTCATATTTCAAAAATTGTACTGTGAAATATGTCTCCCTATGTTAATTCAATTTACTTCTCTCCCTTGCTAATGCAAAAAGTTGTGGTGTTGAATTAAATTGCCATGTGAACATACACAATGTGTCAAATTTCATAGACATGGATAAGCAAAAATAGTCACTAAAGTTCAAAGGCTATGTGAGGATTAACATGTGTCAGTTAACATGCACTTATCATAATATGAGTTTAATACCAAATGTGAACAAATGTGATACCAAATGGGAACAAATGAGTTGAATTTGAAACTTTTAACCAATTGTGAATATTAAGTGATGTTGATCCCCCTGAATTATGTCATCTAATGTAATTGTAGGCAACTTCTCGACTATGCATCGGGCCTAATTCACGTCTAATTTGGATAAACCTATCCTCCGAAAGTGGTTTCGTGAATATGTCTAGCCATTGTTCATCTGTACATACGAACTTAAGTGTCACATCTCTTTTTTGCACATGATCACGAAGAAAATAATGTCTAATTTCTAAATGTTTCGTTCGTGAATGTAATATAGGATTCTTTGATATGTTTATTGCACTTGTACTGTCGCATCTTATAGGAATTGTGTCATAATTTAATCCAAAATCCGTCAGTTGTTGCTTCATGTATAGCTTTTGAGTACAACAACTTCCTGCCGCTATGTATTCTGCCTCTACTGTGGAAAGAGCAACTGAATTCTGCTTTTTGGAAAATCAAGAGATTAAAGAATGTCCTAAGAAATGACATGTGTCACTCGTGCTCTTTCTATCCACTTTGCTACTAGCAAAATCAGCATCTGAATAACTGATAATATCAAAGGATGTATACTTAGGATACCATAACCCCAGTTCAATAGTTCCTATAAGGTATCTAAGTATTCGTTTGACAGCTAACAAATGTGACTCTTTTGGTGCAACCTGAAATCTTGCGCACAAACATACGTTGAACATTATGTTAAGTCTGCTGGCAGTTAGATATAGTAAGCTACCAATCATTCCACGATAGAGCTTGACATCTACTAGTATACCTTGTTCATATTTGTCTAATTTCAAGGAAGAGCTCATAGGTGTCCCTAGTATTTTTCCATCTTCCATATTAAACTTTTTGAGCAGATCCCTAATGAACTTCGATTGATTTATAAAAATTCCAAGTTTCGCTTGTTTGATTTGAAGTCCTAGGAAGAAATTTAGTTCACCCATCATGCTCATCTCAAATTCATTTTTCATAGTACTTGCAAACTCATTGCACAAGTCTTTATTTGTTGCTCCAAATATGATATCATCTATGTATACTTGAACTAGGAGCATGTCATCTTTCTTAGACTTTATGAAACGTGTTGTGTCTATCCTCCTTTTGATAAGTCCATTCTTCAGTAGAAAACCGCTTAGCCTTTTAAACCAAACTCTAGGAGCTTGCTTTAAACGTACAAGGCTTTAGTTAGTCTATAAACATGTTTTGGATACTTAGGGTTTTCAAAACCTGGGGGTTGTTCTATATATCTCTTCACTTATGTAGCCATTAAAAATGCACTTTTGACATCCATTTGATACAACTTGAAATCCTTAAAAGCAGCATAAGCTAAAATCATTCGAATGACTTCCATTCTAACTACAGGTGCAAAGGTTTCTTCAAAATCTATTCCTTCTTCCTGGTTATATCCTTCAGCTACTAGTCTTGCCTTATTTCTAACAACTATCCCATGTTCATCTTTTTTGTTCTTATATATCCATTTTGTTCCAATAATTGTATTATCCTCAAGTCTAGGAACTAATGTCCATACTTTATTTCTCTCAAACTGGTTTAACTCTTCTTACATGGACATCACCCAAGATTCATTCTCAATTGCTTCACTCACATTCCTAGGTTCTTCTTGAGACAGAATGGCAAAATGACTAATCATATTCCTAAGTGAGGATCGTGTGGCTACTCCACATAATGGTTCACCTATTACTTGATCAATGGGATGAATCTTTATGTACTTCCATCCTCTAGGTAATTCATTAACCTCATTTTCAATTTGATTAGTTTCAGCAGATGGTTCCTTAATTTCATTTCTCTTTTTCTAAATCATTTTCAATAGAACGTTTTTCAAATTCCTTATTTATCTCAATTTCATCTTCATCAATCCTTTTAGAGAAGGGATTTGACTCATCGAATACTGCATGAATGGATTCTATAATGGTTAATGTTCGTTTATTATACACTCTGTAGGCTTTACTATCTAAGGCATACCCTAGAAAGATACCTTCATCTAATTTTACATCAAACTTTCCTAAACGTTCATTGTCTCTAAGCACAAAGCATTTACAGCCAAAGATATGAAAATATGATATGTTTGGTCTATGGCCATTCCATAATTCGTAAGGAGTCTTATTTAAAGATGGTCTAATTAAAACCCTATTTAGAACATAGCAAGCGGTATTTATTGCTTTAGCTCAGAAGTATTTAAGTAATTTATGTTCGTTAAGCATAGTTCTGGTCATTTTTTGTATGGACCTATTCTTTCTTTCAACTACACCATTCTATTGTGGTGTTCTAGGAGCCAAAAAATTATGAGCTAATCCTAATGAATTGCAGTAGTCTTCCATGCCTTGATTTTTAAATTCTCTACCCCTATCACTTTGGATTTTAGTGACAGTATAACCCCTTTCATTTTGAATTTTCTTACACAGTTTAATGAATTGTTCACATGCTTCATCTTTGTGACCTAAAAAAAGTACCCATTTATATCTTGAATAACCATCAACTATGACGAATGCGTATGATTTTCCTCCTAAACTTTGAGTTAGGTTTGGACCAAATAAATCTAAGTGTATCATTTGAAGTGGCCTAGTAGTAGAGATTATTTTCTTCTTTTTAAAGCTGGTTCTTTCTTGTTTTCCTAGTTGGCATGCATCACAGATTTTATCTTTCACGAATTTAGCCTTAGGCAATCCATTAACTAATTCTCCCTTAACAAGTTTAGATATTAAGTTCAGGTTTGCATGTCCTATTCTCCTATGCCAAATCCAACTAATCTCATCTATAGCAGAAAAATAAGTAACATGTTGAGAAGTAAGATTGTCAAGGCTAGTGGTGTAGACATTTTCATGATGATCAGCAGTAAACAATATTTTGTTTTCAAATTTGTTCCCTACAGTGCATTTGTAAAGTTGGTCGAGGGTGATCTTCAGGCATGTATTGCCAGCTTAGTGGTGCAGCCTACTCTGTAGGAAAGGATTAAAACTGCTCAGAAGGAGGATCCAGAATTAGCAGAGGTAATGGTCAAAGTATAGAGTGGTCAGGGAGAGGAATTTTGTATTATAGATGACGAAACTTTGCGGTTCCGTTCTAGATTATGCATTCCTGCTGATGTTGATATCAGAAAGACCATTTTAGAAGAGGCTCACAGATTTTTATACACAATTCATCCCGACAATACGAAAATGTTTAGGGATCTGCGAGAGTCTTATTGGTGGAGTGGTATGAAGAAGGAGATTGTTGAGTATGTAGCATAGTGTTTAACGTGCCAGCGGGTAAAAGTTGAGCACTAGAGGCCAGAAGGCCAATTGCAGCCACTTTTTATCCCAGAGTGGAAATGGGATCATATATCTATGGATTTTGTTTTAGGGCTTCCGTCAGCATTGCATAGCTAGAATGCAATCTGGGTGATTGTAGATCGTTTGATTAAGACCGCCCATTTCCTTCCTATCAAGATCAGCTACTCCTTTAATCAACTGGCAGAGATTTATATTTAGGAGATAGTCCATTCTCACGGTGTGCCAGTGTCTATAGTGTCAGATCGAGACCCGCGTTTCACGTTATGATTTTGAAGGAGCTTGTAGGAGGCTTTAGGGTCTCAGTTATCTTTTAACATAACGTTCCATCCCTAATCAAAAGGGCATACTATGAGGACGATTCAGATATTAGAAGATATGCTTTGAGCATGCGTACTGGATTTTGGGGGTAGTTGGACTCAGTTTATGCCGCTGGTGGAGTTTGTGTACAATAACAGTTATCAGGCCAGCATTGGCATGACACTGTTTGAGGTACTCTACGGTAGAAGGTGTCATTCACCTCTATACTAAGATGAAATGGGGGAACGGTGAGTTGTGGGACCAGAGTTAGTGCAGAAAGCGTATGATAAGGTTCGACTCATCAGAGATAGAATCAGTGCAGCTTAGAGCCAACAAAAGAGTTACGCCAATAACTGCCGCAGGACATTGGAGTTTGATATTTGCGATCATGTGTTTTTGAAAATAGCTCCATTGAAAGGGGTTATAAGATTTGGAAAGAAAGATAAACTTAACCTTAGGTTCTTTGGTCCATTTGAGATTCTAAATAAAATGGGTCCGGTAATCTACAGGTTAGCTTTACCACCTATGTTGTTCAGGATACACGACATATTACATGTTTTCATGTTGAGGAAATACGTCTCAGACCCTTCTCGCGTAATCAGTTATGATGACTTAAAGCTCAGTGATTCACTAGTTTATGAGGAAGTACTAGTACAAATTTTGGATAGGAAAGAAAAGGAATTACGTAATAAGAAGATTTCTCTAATAAAAGTCCTGTGGAGAAATCACGCAATAGAAGAAGTTTCTTGGGAGCTCGAGGAGCAAATAAGGCAGAGATACCCGCAATTATTCCATGGGGTTCAGTTATAACCAGGTAAAGTGTAAGTAATTATGTAATGTTTTGTCTGTAGGTTAGTCAGTGTATGTATTAGTTTAGTTAGTAAGAAGTATATTAGTTTTGGAGGAATTTTATTTTTGTATATGTAATCTCTGAGAACTCTGAATGTAACCATGGTATTCCTCCGCCACAAGTGAGGGTAAGTAATAAAATAAGTAAACCATTTATCTTTGGGGGATGGTGAATCATATGGATAGTAAATTTCGAGGACGAAATTTTTATAAGGAGGGGAGAATGTAGAGACCCGAATAATTATAGTTATTTAATAATAGGATGAGGAGAGAAAAGGAAATTGAATTTGGAATTCAATAGGGGTCTTGTCGACGAACACAGCATATTCGTCGATGAACACGCTTGATGGGATTGTTGATGGGGACACGTGTCTCATCGACAAGAATGTAATACCCCAACCTTGAAGGGTCTAGGATATTTACTTTTTACCATTGATTTATAGCGGAAGTAAATAAACTCAATTATTATTAAACCAGAGTGCTAATTATCCATATTACAATCATTTATTTCAAAAGAAGAAAATGACACAAGCATAAATATCTGGCATCATACTAATATTTCTAATCAATTTTTATTTTTCTATCCCCACTCGTATGCTTGCGAAGCCTGATTTCCGACATACCCTTCAGAGTTATCTGAAATAAAAATATGATTGGAGTGAGACAACGCTCAGTAAGTAAATAAGATTATTATTAGCATGTGGCAAAAATGAGCTTTTAAAAATTTCGTAAAATAATATTTAATACTATAACTTCAAAATTTCTTCTAAAATAAATGTAAATCAAAAAATTTCTGCATAAAACTTTTACCATCAACTATAACAGTAAAATTTAAAAACCATATACTGTGACCGTTAAATTAAACTTTTAACTTTAAAACTATAAAAATATTTAACTATATACATACATATACTTTTCCTTATACATTTCCTTTAAATCGTCATTTAGGCCCAAGAATGACCCTTTTCATATAAACTTATACTTTTCCTTCAACTCTTTAATAACTCTGTACACGTAATTAAATATGTATAAAAATATATTGTAAAAACCACCCTTAGGCCTGTTTGCCTTAAGTCATGTTTACCCCCATGACTGGGTTGTGCGGTCCGAAGACTGGACTTAGCTGGCTGGCCGACCAAAATAAATCAACGTATGTGAACATTAAGTGAGATTTTCCTTATTAAACCTTGGTTCGGAACCAGGTGTGCACTCAAGAGAAATCCACTAATATAAATAATCACTCTGTAAACAGTGTGGGTGCACTCTGATCCGTTTAAACTTTAAGTTGCGGTACCGAACATCTGTAACTTTGAACTTGCTTTGCCATAAGGTGTTTTAAAATCATCTTATTATAATTTATGCAATTTAAAATAATCTCGTGAAAATCTCCTCTTTACTTATATTTTCAAGAATAATGTAACGTAAAAATAAACTCTTGCCACACAATTTTTGTGTTAAAAATATATACAATTTTTTTTTAATAGAAAGAAATGCTGAAAATTTACCCGAGGGGATTAGAACATTTCTTAACCCAAAAATAAATGTAAGTATATTAAAGATAGAAATGGTATAATTAAATATACGTAAAAATAAACTCATGAAAATTTTATGGAACTAAGTAACATAATTGAAATTTACTTACAAAATAAACTCAGGTATGAATTTAAAATAAAAAAAGAAACTAACATAATCAAATTTACTTATAAATAAACTTGGGTATGAATTTTAATAAAAGTATAACATAATCAAATTTACATACCTCTTCTTTTATCTTATGCTACGAACACAGTAACTATTTCTAAGAAATGAGATCAGAAAGAGTGGGTGAGTGAGAACTTACTCAAAAATTCTCTCTCTATCACAAATTCTTTCACTCACTAATCATTCTCTTCCTTTGAAAATTTTTGTGAAAAATGAAGGTTGAGAGCTTCCTATTTATAGGAAAATTTTGGGGAAGAAGTGAGATTTGTAAAAGTGTGGGGAAATGGGTGAAATTATAATTTTTTTTTAAATTAAAGAATGGGCAAGGGATGGGTAAGGTATGGGTTGAGTATGGGATGGGGATGGAGGCCATATGGGAGTGTTTGCCACCATTCCCATTAAATAATTTTTTAATTAATTACTTAATTAATTAATTAATTAATTATTTTATTATTATTTTTAAATCATTATTATCATTATTATTACTTTTAAGTTATGTTTTAGTATTTATTTTATTTTTTTTAAAAGCATTAAATTTGAATTTTGAAAACTTATGTGGGCCCCACATAACTTCGAGATCCAAGTGGGTCGTACGTAACTCCAATAGTTCTTATATGGTTTTATGAGCCCTACATAACTCTGGGACTCATGTGAATCCCACACGACTTCGGGACTCATGGGGCCCCCACATAGTCTTGTGGGCCCCACATATGATACCTATATTATTATTATCTTACTATGTATTTCTATAAATTATGTCTGTCAAAACACTATTTTGTGTATAAGTACTTATTTACGTGTACAAGTAGTATCTATCCTGTTTATCCTATGAAATTCCATTTTGACCAGGCCGACCTCCAGGGAGCGACTGAGCCGCAATGGTCTCTGAGCACTCGCTAAGACAAGGTATTTCTTAGGCATCAAACATGGAATCAAGGATCCTACAGAAAAACACTTCTGTATTGATATTAACTTAATGACCATTTTTATTATTTTATTATTATTGTTCTTTAAACGTATATATATTTTTGGGTCATCACATTCTCCCCTTCTTATAAAAATTTTATCCTCGAAATTTGCTAATTTAAAATGAGTACTGTATAATTGGTTGCGCTATTTGAAAGAGTAAATTGATTAACGATTTGACTTTGTCTTAGAATAGATTAAGGATCAATTTGGCGAAGTATTTTATTTTGAGAATTGAAGTGTGAATTGTCTGAAATGGAAAAGAAATTAAGAAGATGTGGAAACGGATAATTTTATATATAAAAATTTAAAATATATGAATAAAAATGAAATGAAATATGGCATTTAGAGCCTTAGATCAACGTCAACATCTATCGAAGTGCTAGCGGTGTCACTGCTAACCGCCTCGGTTTTTTCTTGGAAGAGTTGACCTCTTGTAATGTTACTGGCTTGGGTCGGAAAAAGGGAAAGAATGCCCGTTTGTTCGGCAAGGGAGGAAGAGTTGCCCTCTTCCCTTTGTGGCATTTGGTGGGGATGATCATAACGAGTCATTGGTGGCCTGTATATGAGTCTCAATGCACATTGAATCTCTTTGCAATGGTGGAGTAGGCCAGCATTATCTAAAACCTTTAGTGTGGTGACTGCGATATTGTCATTGTAAGGGGTATGGCTCATTGGTGTGATATTAGTTGTAAGTTTCATAGAAGGAATATTGTCGATAGGGATGAGGGTACAAGTGGTTGGAAAAATGGTAAAGGCACTGCTCGGGGTGGTAGTGGCAGAGGAGGTAGGATGGAGAATTGATGGGATAGTAGTTGAGATAGTGGCTTCTCCAACTGATCCCCACCTATGCCTACGGTTCTCAAACCAAAAGCGTATATTTCTCGGCTCGATTAGACCATACCGTCGGAGTTGTGCTGCAAGCAAGATAGTCCGCTCCACAGAAGGGAGTTCCCCTTGACTGCTGTGGAAGGCCTCCTCTAAAATCTCTAACTATGCCTTACTAGGTTTCCATCTTTGGATCGACGATCTAGTACTGCTCTCAGCAACTTGGGGAGTTGGGTGATTTGGCAACATTTTCGAGTAATGAGACAACTAAGAGACAAGTTGGGAAGAGCTAATCACTGCAAACCAAAATGTGATTGTTCAAGATGATAGAAAGTCGTGATGCTTAGAGTTCGAGAAGAATAGACCCTTTTTTTATAATGGAATGGCCGCGTGTTGTGGAAATCGAGAGAGAGCGATGTGTGCTGCGAGAATTGAGGGAGAGCGACGTGTATCTCGAGAATTGAGAGAGAGCGACGTGTGTCATGGATATCGAGCACTCGTTTTGCACAAATCAAGGGAGAGCAACATGTGCCACGAGAATCGAGAAAGAGGGACGCATGTCATGGATATCGAGCACGCGTTTTACATAAATCGAGGGAGGACGATGTGTGTCGCGAAAATCAAGAGAAAGCGACACGTGTCACGGATATTGAGCGACACGTTTTGCAAAAATAGAGGGAGAACGATGTGTGTCGCAAAAATCGAGAGAGAGCGACACGTGCCTCGAGTGACGCATTTTTTCAAAAAATCGAGGAAGAGCAATATGTGTTACAGAAATCAAGCGAGCGACACGTATTGCAAAATTTGCGGACTCAAGGTTCTTTTTATGTTTCTATATCTTTATTAATGCTTTAACTATAATTAATTTCATCCTTAGGTCACTACTTGGGTGGATGGTCTAGTGGTAAGGAACCAGTCGTGCATCCATGTGATCGCAGGTTTGAGTCCCCACTATGCCCAAGTGGTCTCATGCCCTGGTCTTACTTCGGGGGTAAGTGAGCTATAGCCGATGATTTCCACCCATGAGGCTTTTTTTTTAACTGCAAGAGTACCCCTTTTATATATATATATATATATATATATATATATATATATATATATATTCCATTATTATTATTATTATTATTATTATTATTATTAGATCAAATATATATGTTGGACATGTTTGGTCGATTGATGATTTGACATTGGTTAGTTATTTGAAGGAAATTAGTTAATTTTTATATTGCTTTCATTAATGGAATTTTTACTAAATAAAGTTTTTTTTTAATATAGAAAAATTTAAGTTGTATTAACTTTTATAAATTTATACAAAATTAAAGATTTCGTCAAAATTTGTACTCCTAAATCAAACTTGGATACTTGATGGAAATTGAATATGCAATGGGAAAAAAACAAAAAAATAGATATACATATTTAACTTGCACATGCTAAGGGATTATATTTTTTTTTGAATTTAAATATAATAAGTAATATTTAAATTATATTTAATTCCTTATAAACTAATATAAAATTAAAATTAAAGATTTTGTCAAAATATATATTCCTAAATTAAACTTGAATGTTTTGTTGATAACTGAATATGTAATGTAAAAATGCATATTCATATCCAACTTATACTGTAAGAACCCGGGTTCGGGGCGTGACATATACATGCAAAGATTTTGGGTAAATTCAAATTTCATAATAGACCGTTTGTTTATATCTATTTGTATGTGTAGCACTTCTAAACTCAGTAGGATATAATGTGTTATTTCTTATATATTTAGTGAAAATAATAACAGTGAAAATAAATAAATCTCAGATATTATTATATTATTATATTTATATATATAAAAATTTTAAATTATTAATGTATCTGACAATTAATTATGAATCATCAATATGGGTAAGTGTTTCGACAAACTTATATAACATATTTAAATTCATTAACGTGTCTTCAATAATACTACCATTTTTCTTAGAGAATTTATGATTATTACTTGTCCTTCGGAGTCTTCAGTTTAATCTCATTTCCATCAATGCTACTATCTTTAGGATACATTCTTAAATAATGTTCAAATGTTATTTTAAAATCATAAATTTATTATTAACGTATAATAATATAACAAACTAAAATAAATATTCTAAACTACCCAATCCTACTCAAATCATGTTTATGCTCTGGTAAAATTTATATATTAGAGTATGCAGAACCTATATCCTATGCTCTGGTAAAATTATTTCTTAAAGTTTACAGAACCTATAACCTATTGCTCTGATACCAAATGTAATACCCAACCCCGAAGGGTCAGGGATATTTACTTTTTACCATTGATTTACAGCGGAAGTAAATAAACTCAATTATTATTAAATCAGAGCGCTAATTATCCATATTACAATCATTTATTTCAAAAGAAGAAATATTATATAAGCATAAATATTTGGCATCATACTAATATTTCTAATCAATCTTTATTTTTCTATCCTCACCCGCATGCTTACTAAGCCTAATTTCCGACATGCCCTTTAGAGTTATCTGAAATAAAAATATGATTGGAGTGAGACGATGCTCAGTAAGTAAATAAGATTATTATTAACGTGTGGCAAAAATAAGCTTTTAAAAATTTTGTAAAATAATATTTAATATTATAACTTCAAAATTTTTTCTAAAATAAATGTAAATCAAAAAATTTCTGCATAAAACTTTTACCATCAACTATAACAGTAAAATTTAAAAACCATATACTGTGACCGTTAAATTAAACTTTTAACTTTAAAACTATAAAAATATTTAACTATATACATACATATACTTTTCCTTATACGTTTCCTTTAAATCATTATTTAGGCACAATAATGGTCCTTTTCATATAAACTTATACTTTTCCTTCAACTCTTTAATAACTCTGTACACGTAATTAAATATGTATAAACGTATATTGTAAAAACCACCCTTAGGCCTGTTTGTCGTAAGTCATGTTTACCCCCATGATTGGGTTGTGCGGTCCAAAGACTGGACTTAGCTGGCTGGCCGACCAAACTAAATCAACAAATGTAAACATTAAGTGATACTTTCCTAGTCCGGAACCAGATGTGCACTCAGGAGAAATCCACTAACATAAATAACCACTCTGTAAATAGTGTGGGTGCACTCTGATCCGTTTAAACTTTAAGCTATGGTATCGAGCATCTGTAACTTTAAACTTGTTTTGCCATAAGGGATTTTAAAACTATCTTATTATAATTTATGCAATTTAAAATAATCTCGTGAAAATCTCCTCTTTATTCATATTTTCGTGAATAATGCAACGTAAAAATAAACTCATGCCACACAATTTTTGTGTTAAAAATATATATAATTTTTTTTAATAGAAAGAAATGCTGAAAATTTACCTGAGGGGATTAGAACATTTCTTAATCCAAAAATAAATGCAAGTATATTAAAGATAGAAATGGTATAATTAAATATACGTAAAAATAAACTCATGAAAATTTTGTGGAACTAAGTAACATAATTGAAATTTACTTACAAAATAAACTCGGATATGAATTTAAAATAAAAAAAGAAACTAACATAATCAAATTTACTTACAAATAAACTTGGGTATGAATTTTAATAAAAGTCTAATATAATCAAATTTACTTACCTCTTTTGTTATCTTATGCTACGAATACAGTAACTATCTCTAAGAAATGAGATCAAAAAGAGTGGGTGAGTGAGAGCTTACTCAAAAATTCTCTCACCACCAGAAATTCTTTCACTCATTAATCCTTCTCTTCCTTTGAAAATTTTTGTGAAAAAATGAAGGTTGAGAGCTTCCTATTTATAGGAAAATTTTGGGAAAGAAGTGGAATTTGTAAAAGTGTGGGGAGAGGGGTGAAATTATAATTTTTTTAAAATTAAAGAATGGGTAAGGGATGGGCAAGGGATGAGTTGAGTATGGGATGAGGATGGAGGTCATGTGGGAGTGCTTGCCACCATTCCCATTAAATATTTTTTTAATTAATTAATTAATTAATTAGTTAATTAATTATTTTATATTTTTTTAAATCATTATTATTACTTTTAAGTTATGTTTTAGTATTTATTTTTTTAAAAAAAAAAGAATTAAATTTGAATTTTGAAAACTTATGTGGGCCCCACATAACTTCAAGACCCAAGTGGGTCCTACGTAACTCCAATAGTCCTTATACGGTTTTATGAGCCCTACATAACTCTGGGACTCATGTGAATCCCACATGACTTCGGGACTCATGAGGGCCCCACATAGTCTTGTGGGCCCCACATATGATACCTATATTATTATTATCTTACTATGTATTTCCATAAATTATGCCTATCAAAACACTATTTTATGTATATGTACTTATTTACGTGTACAAACAGTGTCTATCCTGCTTATCCTATGAAATTCCATTTTGACCAGGCCGAACTTCAGGGAGCGACTGAGCCGCAATGGTCTTTGAGCACTCGCTAAGATAAGGTCTTTCTTAAACATCAAACATGGAATCAAGGATCCTACAGAAAAACACTTCTGTATTGATATTAACTTAATAACCATTTTTATTATTTTATTATTATTGTGCTTTAATCGTATATATATTTTTGGGTCGTCAAAGAGAAGATACCGAGAGGCTATTTTCAGCTCTGAATTTCGTCGACGAGGAATAAGCATTCGTCAACAAACTCCCTTCGTGGCCTCGTCGGTGAGGTGACGTGGCTCATCAATGAGGGCACTAGCCCTAATTTCAAATTTCAACATAGGACTCTCAAACAAAACGGGTTCTCTCTCTCTCTCTTCCTTCTCTCTAAAATTTTGGGTTGGTCTCTTGCTGGTTCGACGATCCGAGGCTGCCACGACACTCCTAGAAAGTTTCTCTTCAAGTCTTCTGGAGTGGATCGTTGGTGGGGCTAACTTGAACTCCATCCCAAATTTAGGGTAAGGATTTTTATTTAGTATTTAACTTTCCTACAGTTGTAGAAAATGTAGTACTCGAAGGAATACTAAAGTTTTGTTCAAGAAGATGTTGTTTTCAGGATCTTGAACAGGGAACCCTGTGGTATAGGACTAGTCATTGTAGGGGCTTTTCAGTAGTTAGGTAAAGGAGTAAACTAAAACAATAATTTTCCATGAAAATCATTATTATTCAACAACAGATTAATTTTTAGAAGGCATGTATTATATATGAGCATATTTGTGAAAATGTATATTTAGGAAAATAGTGCTGTTACACAAAAATATATATTTTAGTATGAAATGTCAGGAAATGTGATTTCAGAAAAGAATTCATGATTTTATTCAGTTTGTGTGTCATGAATATTATTTTACGTATATTGTATTATGTTAAGTCAATTTTACAGAAAAAGCATGTTTTAGTAATTTTCAGGAATAACATGATAATACAGTAAACTACGATTTCAGAATATATGATAAGCAGTACATTTATTAAGATCAGTATGTATGATATGTTCGGCGCAAGGTCGTAATTGATAGCCGGCGCAAGGCCACAATTTTGCATGTTATTCAGTGCAAGGCCGCAGTTATGTATGTTATTTGGCGCAAGGTCGTAATTATTTATGTTATGACAGAATTCTAAAAATGCTATCAATATATTTATGTTAAAATAGTATATTATCATGTACTATATGTTATTAAAACCCGGATGATAGTTCAAATCAGTTATCAGGAGCACGGTACCGTAGCTATACAATTCAATTCAGTTCAGACTTATGCTAACTGCCCCTACCAGTAGAGGGGGTGGAAGATGGATAGTCGATGCGGTTTTCAGTGTAGAGTTGTAGACATCCACCTGGCAGTCTAGACCAAGGTGTGGCGGGCTCATCGTACTTACAGACATTTTTGACTCAGCAATGGTCGGCCGACCATTGTTAGGTCCTGCCTTCGGGTTGCACAACCCGTCATAAGGGGTAATACATGACATCGGCTAGCTATTCATGTAACGACTTGCTATTTATATCATTATATATATATAACATATCACCAAACTGTCTGAAATACTACTGAAACATCTCAGGCCCAAAAAGCACTGAGGGAACTTTATACATCATACATTCCTAAGCAACAGTATACAAGAAACTGAAAACATCTATATACAATACCAGAAAACTATAAATCCCAAAATACATATATATCACAAAAATGCCCAATAACGTCATCAAAACCTAAAATCTACCCCAAATCACTGGCACCAAAGAACACCAACCCTTTCCAATAAGGGTAGCGTAAGCAGTCCTCTACTCACGAGCTTGATTAGATCGCCTAACTGGATCTCCTAAAAAATAGTAGCTCACTGGGATGAGACAATACTCAGTAAGAGGAAATATGCTATTACTAGTAGCGACTGAGTTACACATTTAATATACAAATTTAATACTGATACTGTAAAATAATTATGCTGGTATACTATACAAAATTCTCGTAATATAATTTAAAGTACAACTGTGTATCTGAGTTTACTATTCATACATACTTCTAATATCATAATATATCTACTACTGTGTGATATATCTATACATAGGAACTTATGAGATAATACCCTGGGATCTGTATGTCATTATTTAACCCCTTATGCGACCCGTAGGCTGGACTTACTCTGGTTGGCCTATCAAGCAAGTCAATCTATATCTCTATCATCCGTAAATCTAGCCCACTGCAATCTCTCCGGGCAATCTCCAAATCTATCTCGTCTAACTGGCCACCCCAACTTAGCTTGCTGGGGAGACTGCAATCTCTCATGACGCGGTTAGACGGAATCCACATACTATCTGAGTTGTGTGATTGCACTTTATCTGTAATAGCAACGATACCGTGCTTTGCTGTCTATATCCGTCTGAAATTTCCTCAGGGATCTAATACTGTGCAATACTATATATATACTAATCTTGTTTTTTTAACATGATTTCAAAATAATTATAACACTATAAATCTGTACAGAAATATCTGACTGAAATATCAGTAATATTTTCCTGAAATATTTGTAATAACTGTCTAAAATATCTGTATTATCTGTCTGAAATATCTGTATTATCTTTCTGAAATATATGTATTATTTGTCTGAAATATCTATAATATATGTCTGAGTGTTATGGTTTAGAAATCATGATATTCTGAAAAATGCTATAAATCTTACTTTCTGCTAATATACTTGTATAACTGGATATCTATAAAATTTCATAATCAACATATTAAACTATAATAAACTTAGGCCACACAACTGTGTAATTAAAATCTTGTGCTTCATATCTGTAATTTTATTGAAATAATAATACTCATGATATTTTGGAAAAATAAATTGATCAACATGCTTGTAAATATACATACATAATCTTCTATTATACATTCTAAAAACTCTCTAGCATAGCATATTTCCCTGACCTAATTTTTTAAAAGCCCCTACTGTATTCTGGCCTTACACCTGTATAGTTTCCCACTTAACACCTTGAAAAAAACATCTCTCAGAACAAAATATCAATATTTCTTTGTATATTACATTTCTTATAACCGTGGGAAAGACAAATACTAAATAAAATGTCTTACCTTGAGATTAGGATGAATTTCAAACCAGCCCAACGAAGGATTCGCTCCAGTAGACTTGAAGAGAAATTTCCCAAGAGCATCGTGGTGGCCTCAGATCGTCGAACCAACGAGAATCTGGCTCGAAAAATTAAAAAGAAGGGTGAGGGGATGAACTGAGGAGAGAGAGAGAGAGTGATTTGTGCAAGAATTTTAGCTGAAAAATCAAGTTTAGGCTATGTATACACTGGCCTTCGTTGACGAGCCACGTCACTTTGTCGACGAGGTCAAGAAGGACGTTCGTCAACGAATGCCTACTCCTCGTCGATGAAATTCAGAACTCGGAACATAACCTCTCAGTATCTTCTCGTTGACGAGACACGTCCCCATCAACGAGACCCTCATATGTGCTCGTCGACGAATCCCCTATGTTTATCGACAAGACCCTGTTTAATTTTCCAACTTTAATTCCTTTTATCTCCTTCTTCTATTTTTAAATTATGAAAATTATTCGGGTCTCTACATTCTCCCCTCCTTATAAAATTTTGTCCTCGAAATTTACTATTTATACCATACATTATTTTCTGAAGAAAAATGGTCTACTTATTTTATTACTTACCCTCACTTGTGGTGGAGAAATATTGTGGTTACATTCTATGTTCTGGGAGATTACACATATAAAACTAAAGGACTACTTAATAACTAAATTATTTCATGTACCTGCAGAAGAAACATTACCTAATTACTTACACTTTACCTGATTATAACTAAACCTCTTGGAACAATTGCGGGTATTTCTATCTTATTTGTTCCTCAAGCTCCTAAGAAGCTTCCTCTATATCATGATTTCTCCACAAAATTTTCACCAGCTAAATTTCTTTGGTGCACAACGATTGTGTCTTTCAGTCTAGGATCTGTACTGGTGCTTCCTCATAGACTAATGAATCTTTAAGCTCTATTTCTACATAACTAATTATGTGGGACGAGGGAACGTATTTCCTCAATATGGAGATATGAAATACGTCGTGTATCCTGGACAAGGCTGGTGGCAAAGCTAGCTTGTAGGAAACTGACCCTACTTTCTCTAGTATCTCAAAAGGACCAATATACCTAGGGCTCAGTTTTCCCTTCTTTCCAAATCTCATAATCCCTCTCAAAGGAGCTACCTTCAAGAATACCTGATTCCCCACGTCAAATTCTAACTCCCAGCGACGAGTGTCTGTGTAGCTTTTCTGTCGACTCTGAGCTGTATTGATTCTTTCTTTAATTAGTCGAACCTTATCATACGCCTGCTGTACTATCTCTGGACCCAAAACTTGCCTCTCGTCGACCTCATCCTAGAAAAGAGGTGAATGACACCTTCTACCATACAATGCCTCTTAAGGTGCTATGTCGATGCTAGCCTAATAGCTGTTATTATAAGCAAACTCAACTAGCGGCATAAATTGGGTCCAACTACCCCCAAAATCTAACACGCACGCCCAAAGCATATCTTCTAATGTCTAGATTGTCCTCTCAGTCTGCCAATCTGTCTGAGGATGGAAAGCAGTGCTGAATGCTAATTGTGTACCCATAGCCTCCTGAAAGCTTTTTCAAAATTGTGAAGTAAACCAAGGATCTCGGTTCGAGACTATGGATACCGGTACACCATGGACATGAACTTTTTCCTGAGCATATATTTCTGCCAATCTGTCCATGGAATAGCCAACTTTAATGGGGATGAAATGAGCAGTCTTCATCAGACGATCAACGATCACCCAAATAGCATTCAATCCCTATTGTACTGGCGGTAACCTAGCAATAAAATCCATAGAGACGTGATCCAACTTCCACTCTGGAATAAAGAGTGGCTGCAACTGCTCTGCTGGTCTCTTGTGCTCAGCCTTAAGCTGCCGGCACGTTAAACACTATTGTACAAATTCGACAATTTCGCTTTTCAGCCCACTCCACTAGAAATACTCTCATAGATCCCTATACATTTTAGTACTGCCAGGGTGGACTGTGTATAGTGATCTATGAGCCTCTTCTAAAATTATTTTTCTAATATCATCATCTGCAGGCACACATAATCTGGTGTGAAACCTCAGAGTTCCGTCATCAGAGATACTAAACTCTTCTCCCTAACCATCCCGTACTCTATTTATTACCTTTGCTAATTCTGCGTCATCACCCTGAGTGGCCTTAATCTTCTCATATAACATAGGCTACACAACCAAGCTGGCAATAAATGCCTAAGGATTATCCTCTACTAATTCTATACGAAGTCTCTCCAAATCCATCAGGATTGGGTGCTGAATCTCCATAGCTGCCAGTACTGGTCCCATTGATTTCCTGCTCAGATTATTTGCCACCATATTTGCTTTCCTTGGGTGGTAACTAATAGTGCAGTCATAGTCTTTGATAAGTTCTAGCCACCTTCTTTGCCTCATATTCTATTCTTTCTAGGTAAATAAATATTTTAAGCTTTTATGATCTGTGAAGATTTCGCACTTCCCACCATATAGATAATGCCTCAAGATCTTGAGAGCATACACCACTACAGCTAGCTCCAAATCATGCACATGATAGTTCTTTTCATATTCTTTAAGCTATCTGGAAGCATACGAGATAACCCTACCATGCTGCATCAATTCCAAGACCCTTTAGAGATGCATCACTGTATATCACAAACCCGTCCTCACCTGATAAGATAGCCAACACTTGGGCAGTCACCAACCTCTTTTTCAATGCCTGAAAGCTATGCTCACAGTCATAATTCCATTCAAACCTTACATTTTTCCTCTTGAGTAGCGTCAGTGGACTCGATAAACTGGAGAAATTGTTAACCAAGCGTCGGTAATAGTCTGCTAAATCCAGAAAACTTCTAACTTCTTGGACATTTCCTGGCCTTACCCAATTCACTACTGCCTCTATCTTACTTGGGTCAAATGATACGCCTGCCTCGGAGATCACATGGCCAAGAAAAGAAACCTACCTCATCCAAAATTCACATTTCTTGAATTTCGTATATAGCTTTCTCTCTCTTAGTGTTTGCAATACCAGACTCAAATGATGCTCGTGCTCCTCAAAACTTCTCTAGTAGATCAGTATATCATCAATGAATACAACCACAAACTGGTCCAAGTACTAATGGAATACTCGGTTCATTAAATCCATAAATACTGCTGGTGCATTAGTCAACCCAAATGGAATTACTAAGAACTCATAATGCCCACATCTCGTTCAAAATGCCGTCTTTGAAACATCTTCTGCCCTAAATTTCACCTGATGATAACTTGACTAAGAGTCAATTTTAGAATAGACCTGGGTCCCTTGGAGATGATCAAAAAAATCGTCGATCCTAGGAAGAGGATATTTATTATTAACTGTCAGTTTATTTATCTCTCCGTAATCTATACACATCCTCATGATCCCATCCTTCTTCTTTACGAATAAAACTGGTGCTGTAACGACCTCAAAAATTAGATCATTTTTTTTATAAAAAAAATAGATACATATGAACTACTTTGATACCCAGCTATGTAATCTTAGGCCTCAAAGGGCATTGGGGTATTATTGAATACTATAAACATAGAAAACATAAATCATACAACCATATACATACATACAATACCAGAATTCAGTATTTCCAGACCATAGTTATATTTTACATCTTTCTCCAGTACCACCTACCCCAAAATACAATACTCTATACAAACTTACCCTATATATAGGGCAAACAAGTAATCACTCTATCTGCGTGTCTGATCTGCTCACCTAACTGGCTCACCTGAAAAATGTTAAAGTAATAGGGTGAGACGATGCTTAGTAAGCGGAAATATGCTATTACTAGCGTGTGGCGACTAAGTGGCATACTATTTTAATAACGTCTGAAATTGTATAAATGGTAGATCCATACAAGGTACATTATGTATTTAAGCATAGCTTAAAATATAACTATGTCATCTAATTTTCTACTTTTCATACTGGTAATAATATATTATAATTATCAAATGCTGTAAAACTGTACACATATATATAACTGTGTTTTTTCCCTCGAACTCTGTATGTCATGATTTGACCCCTCATGATAGGGTTGTGCGGCCCGTAAGTGGGACTTAACGCTAGTCGGCCCGCCAGGTAAGTCACTATACTCTACACTACCTCAGCCCATCCAAACTGCATCCACTCCTAGGCGCGGAACTAGACTGCTACCTCGTCAAACCGGCCCCCTCCACCCAGCGAACTGGGAAGATGCATACACTTTGAGCACGATTTGACAGTACCCACACACTATTTGCGATATGTGATTGCACTCTATCTGTATTAGCAATGGTACCATGCTCTGTAATTTGTATCTGTCTATAATATTTTCACAGGGATCTGATACCATATATATAATACTATAATCTTTCTACTGTTTTCATCATGTTTCCAAAATAACCATAACACCATAATTATGTACTGTAAATACTGTAATATCTGAATATCATAACTATAGCATATTGATGCTATAATTGTATATCTGACTGTATAATCTGTATGTATAATCTATCTGTATAATCTGAGTATTATGGTATTAGGAAATACGACATTTTATAAATATTGTAATATAATGAACTAAATAAAATCTGTTTGTATATGTCTGATAATATCTGTGAATATCTGTCTATATCTGTATATACTGCATGATATGAAGGAAAAACTGTATAAATTTTGTATAAGATAAATATCTACTCAGGCCACACATACATTAAAACTCTTATTCTGTGAAAACTGAATAATAAACTGGTATATACATATACGTATAAAATCTCTTATAACATTGTTAAAACTCCTATCATAGCATATTTCCCTTACCTAATTTCTAAAAAGTCCCCTTTCTATATTTGGTCTCACACCCGCAGGGTTCTCCACTCAACACCCTGAAAACCACATTTCCCAGAACAAAATATCATTATTTCTTCGTATACTATATTTCTTATAACTGTGGGAAAGACAAATAATGAATAAAATGTCTTACCCTGAAATTAGGGAATTCGAATCACTCCCACCAACAATCCGCTCCGGCAGACATGCAGAGAACTTTCTCTGGAGCATCGTGGTGGCCTCAGATTGTCAATCCGGCGAGAAACAGAGCCAAGATCGAAGAAAGAAGGGGATAGGGACGTTTTAGAGAGAGAGTGTGTGTTTCCTGTGCCAAATTCTGCATAAAATCTGGGTTTTCAACTATTTATAGATCCGGATTCATCGACGAGACACGTCATCTTGTTAACGAGTCCCTAAAGAAGTTCGTCGCCGAGCTTGAACCCTTTGTCGATGAATTTCAGACTGCTAAAAACCCCCTCTTGGTATCTTCTCGTTGATGAGACGTGTCCTCGTCGACGAGGCCCTTGTATGTTCTCGTCGACGAATTCCTTGTGTTCGTCAACGAGATCTTGTTTAATTCTCTAGGTTATTACAGGTGCTCCTCAGGGCAACACACTGGGTCTGATGAATCCTTTATCTAGCAATTCCTGCAGTTGATCTTTTAGTTCCTTTAACTCGACTAGAGCCATTCGATAAGCTGCTTTAGATATTGGTACTGATCTCGGTAGAAGATCCATAGTAAATTCAACTTCACGGTCTGGTGGCAAACCAGGTAATTCTTCTGGAAATACGTCTGAAAATTCTTTGACCACAAGAATATCGGCTTGTTTTAGTTCTTCTTTTTGAAATTATTTTATATAGGCAATAAATCCCTGGCAGCCTTTTTGAATCAATTTATTCACTTGAATAGCTGACGCAAGCTGTGGTGAAGAACATACACATGAACCAAGAAATTTGTATTCTTGCTCACCCGGAGGTCTGAAAATCACTTCTTTCAAATGACAATCAATACTAGCATAATTAATTGCCAACCAATCCATACCCAGAATTATATTAAAGCCCTGCATATCTAATATCACCAGATCAACTGGCAATAATTTTCCCTGAATGGTGACTAGAAAGTCCTTGAGTATTCTCCTACATCTCACCACTGATCCAGTCAGCGTAGCTACAACCAACCTAACATCCAACAATTGTGTCTCATACCCCATTAACTTAGCATACACCATTGATATAAAAGAATAGGTAGCACTTGTATAAAATAAAACAACTTTATATGAAAAAGCAATAAGGGTACCTGTAACTAGGTCTCCAGCTGCCTCGGCATCACCCAGTATCAATGAATAGACTCTCTCCTATGTAGCGTTCCTCTGTTGGCCTCCACGAGGCACCTGATAACCACCCCAAAACGGTCTAGAAGCTGGTGTCTAGGCTGGCAATCCCTAACACGACCAAGACATGTGCCCAGGTCTCCCACATCGGTAGCAGATGTCCTCTCCCATTCTACATTCACCTGGATGTCTTTGACCACATCTAGGACAGGTAGAAATAGCCCATCCACCCTGAGAACCACTACGCCCCATCATCCATCCCTGACTACCTCCATATCGATCTCCTCTCCATGGCCCTTGGCTGGAACTCGCCTGAAGATCCTGAGGTGCGGGCCTCTTCCTCTGACTCTGAGCTACGACACCTCTCTTCAAACCACTCTCGATAACAACAGCTCTATCTACCACCTCTACGAACGTCTGAGCCCAAAAATCGATAACTTGCTTGAATAAGTTCTGCCTCAGGTCTTTCTCAAACTTCCTTGCTTTCTTCTCCTCTTCTGGTGCTAAATGTGGGGCAAAACGGGACAACTCAATAAATTGGGCAGCATACTGTGACATAGTCATCTGCCCCTGAGCTAAATGCAAAAATTCTGCTGCCTTCATACTTTGAACGATAGCAGGGAAATATCGCTCGAAGAACAGCTCTTTAAACCGACTCCACATCACTAGCACTGGATCAGGCCTTTGTTCCTCAATCAATCGCGCTAACCTCCACCAATGTTTCGCCTCTCCTATCAGTTTAAATGTTGCAAATAACAACTTATACTCATCTGTACATGCAAGCACTGCCAAAATCTCCTCAACATCCTGAACCCAGTTCTCAGCTACACTTGGGTTAGGTCCTCCAGCAAAAGATGGAAGCTTCATCCGCATAAACTGCTCAATCATGCAGCCACGCTCTCCCCAGCCCCTAGCCATCTCAGCCATCACCTACTGGGTGACACTGTGCAATATTACATATGTATCTCCACCTCCCATATTGGAGGGTCCTGGTCTATCATCTTCAGCATTCGTACCATTACTCCCAAGATCCATCCTGAAATTACAAAGAACATTATTTCAGGATCCTATTTCCCATACAGATCTAATTTATTTCATTCAAATAAAACCTTAGATTCTCTATTAACTATCACCCCTGTTCCTGACCCAAAATCCAATACTGCAACCTAAACACACGACTCGTCAATAGTTTACTATGGCTTTCCTGAAATCGTCACCCCATGAAAAACACAGAAACCACCACAAAAATCCTGTATCCAGACCACATAACAAAACCTCAAATCCTTCTCCTATATTCTGGTATTATCTCCGCTGCATTCTAAAGTCTACAGAACCTAGCAACCTAGGCTCTGATACAAAACTGTAATGACTTGCTATTTATATCATATATATATATATATATATATATATATATATATATATATATATCACAAAATGCCTAGTAACATCATCAAAACTTGGAATCTACCCCAAACCGCTAGCACCAAAGAACAACTACCCTTTCCAATAAGGGTAGCGTAAGCAGTCCTCTACCTGCGAGCCTGATCCATTCGCCTAGCTGGATCTCCCGAAAAATAGTAAGTTATTGGGATGAGACAACGCTCAGTAAGAGGAAATATGCTATTACTAGTGTGTGGCGGCTGAGTGACACATTTAATATACAAATGTAATATTGATACTATAAAATAATTATGCTGGTATACTGTACAAAATTCTCGTAATATAATTTAAAGTACAACTTTGTATCTGAGTTTACTATTCATACATACTTCTAATATTATAATATATTTGCTGCTGTGTGATATATCTGTACCTAGGAACTTATGAGATAATACCCTAAAATATGTATGTCATGATTCAACCCCTCATGACAAGGTTGAGCGGCTCGTAGGCTAGACTTACTCTGGTTGGCCTATCAGGCAAGTCAATCTATATCTCTATCATCCGCCAATCTGGCCCACTGCAATCTCTTCGAGCAATCTCCAAATCTATCTCATCTAACCCGCCACCTCAACTCAGCTTGCTGGGGAGACTGCAATCTCTTCTGGCACGGTTAGAAGGAATCCACATACTATCTAAGTTATTACACTCAATCTGTAATAGCAACGGTATTGTGCTCTGCTATTTGTATTTGCCTGAAATTTCCTTAGGGATCTGATACCGTGTAATACTATATATATATATATATATATATATGCTTATCTTACTGTTTTAACATGATTTCAAAATGACCATAACACTATAAATCTGTACTGAAATATCTGACTGAAATATCAGCAATATCTGTCTGAAATATCTATAATAACTATCTGAAACATCTGTAATAACTGTCTAAAATATTTGTATTATCTGTCTGAAATATATGTATTATCTGTCTGAAATATCTGTATTATCTGTCTGAAATATCTATAATATCTGTCTGAGTGCTATGGTTTAGAAATCATGTTATTCTAAAAAATGCTATAAATCTTACTTTCTGCTAATATACTTGTATAACTGGATATCTGTAAAATCTCATGCTTCATATTTGTAATTTTACTGAAATAATAATACTCATGATATTCTGGAAAAATAAACTGATCAACATGCTTGTAAATATACATACATAATCTTCTGTTATACATTCTAAAAACTCCCTAGCATAGCATATTTCCCTTACCTAATTTTTGAAAAGCCCCTATTGTATTATGGCCTTACTCCTACAGGGTTCCCCACTCAATACCCTGAAAACAAGATCTCCCAGAACACAATATCAATATTTCTTCGTATACTACATTTCTTATAAATGTGGGAAAGGAAAATACTAAATAAAATGCCTTACCTTGAGATTGAGATGAATTTCAAACTAGACCCACCAACAATCCGCTCCGGCAGACTTGAAGAGAACTTTCCCAGGAGCGTCATGGTGGCCTCGGATCGTCGAATTGGTGAGAATCTAGCCCGAAAACTTAAAGAGAAGAGGGAGGGGACAAACTGAGGAGAGAGAGAGAGAGAGAGAGAGAGAGAGAGAGAGAGAGTGTGTGATTTGTGCTAAAATATTAGCTGAAAAATCAATTTTAGGCTATGTATACACTGGCCTTCGTTGATGAGCCACGTCACTTCGTCGACGAGGTCAAGAAGGACGTTCATCGACAAATGCCTACTCCTCGTCAACGTAATTTAGAACTTGGAACATAGCCTATCGGTATCTTCTCGTCGAAGAGACACGTCATCATCAAAGAGACCCTCATATGTGCTCGTCGACGAATCCCCTGTGTTCGTCGACGAGACCCTGTTTAATTTTCCAGTTTTTAATTCCTTCTCTCCTTCTTCTATTTTTAAATTATGAAAATTGTTCGGGTCTCTACAATTCATCCTGGGCAAATTTCAGAATTACTAGTTATATCAGATGATTTTATGAATAGTGAAATACAATATGTTTTAGTAAAACTATGAAATTGTATGTTTATTCAGTTATGATGTTATCAGTGTTTTCAAGCATGTGACATGTACTGTATATTTATTATAGCACGCAAGTATTCATATTGTAATACAAATGTATTTAGTTTATTTCCTTTACTGATAGGTGTCTCACCCCAGCTTTAACCATTTCAGGGAACCCAGAAAGACAGGTGGACCGAGCCCCGTGCCGTTGAGGTGGCCGTGCTACCCTGCTAGGAGAGTGAGTCTTTTGAACTAGGGTCAAAAGAGTTTTGATGTAGGATCCTAGTTTTATCTTTTGATGTTTTGAGGATTGTATATTTATACAGTATATGGTGGAATGTAGGTAACTCTGGTATATTTTGTTTTATGGTTGGGTGGATGAAATTTATGTTTACTGCTGCTTAGGTTTCCGCTGTGTATGACAGTTGTGTCCCCATTACCCACAGATTCGAGTTGACTTTGTTATGTTTTAAGTTAATGATTATTTAATATGATTGATTTTGTAGAAAATTAGGAAGGTCGTTATAGAAAGGGTTTCATGCAAAATTTTCACGCTAAAAACCCGAGGTTGGTATATTTAACACGGATTCATTGACGAGACATGTCACCTCATTGATGAGTCCATGAAGGGAGTTCATCGACGAACACTTACCCCTCGTCGATGAATTTTAGGCCCTAGTATCAACCCTCTCAGTAAAGTCTCGTTGATGAGACATGCGTCCATGTTGACAAGCCCAAGGGGCCTATTTGTCGACGAGCACACTGCACTCGTCGACGAGACTCTACTAAATCCCCTTTTTGAAAAAAAAAATCATTTTCTCTCATTTATTTTATTTACTTAATTTCTATAATTCTTCAAGTCTCTAGATACACTTTGAAGTTAGCTCTTGACTCAATTGAATGAATGATGCAAGAGACCTATTAGTGAAACTCTCCTATTCGGTTTCATGAAAGTACGAGTCATGTGATCCCTGTAAAGTGAGATTATTCATATGGATCACAAAGTCACAAACTCAAATGATGTGAACTACAGATTACTTGATTTCTATTTTTAGGATATATAGGCAATCTACTTAGTAGATTCAGCCACAACAAAATAAAAACTTCAAATCCCTCTTCTATTTCTTCATTGTTTGCATGTGTTTGTAATTTTGTATGTTCCATTTTGACGAGGAAAGTAGTAAGATTTTCAATGGTTAATTCCTCTGCATAAGTCATATGAAAGCCTTTTCAAAGGGATAAGGAAAGGATATTTTCTGCAAGTGAACAAATCAAAGGAATTGGAGAATTGTAGAGGGCGGTCGACTGGCTTCTGCAAGTGGTTGAGTGCTTATTTTCAAAAACATATTTCATTTTTTTTTTCCTAAATTATTTTTTTCAAAAATTATTTCAAAATGGTATGTACACACACACACACACACACAAAAGGTAAACACAACAAACATAAAATGGAATGGGTATTTTAGGGTGCTAACACTTTGAATTCTCTCAAAAAAATAATTTAAAGTGTTGCCTTCCCTATTCAACATTATACTCCTAAGTCTAATCTCTTTAAAACATTTTTCTCTATTTTTCCTTTTCAAAAAATAAAATTACATCGCAACTCCATTTTTCTTAAGTAAAAGGGACAAGTTAGATGTACTAATGGCTTGGTAGTCTCAACTTGTTTTGTTTTGTTTTTTTGTTTTTAACTAAATGAGCCACTTTTGACTGAGGAATACCGTGGTTACATGACAAGTATTGGGAGATTACAGATTAAAAAAAAACATTAAAGGCCTCCCACAAATAACACCAATAACCAATCAAAATAGGACTACAAATTTAAACAAAGCTAAACAAATCTAAACAAGCCTAGCAAAAATAAAAATAATAAAATAAACTAAAATCAAAAAATATAAACCAACCAAACAAAAATCGAGATGATGAACTAATGACGAAGGGAAGTGAGACCCAACCTATCCATCCAAAGGATGCCTTTCAGAGAACGTGGTAAAAGATGTTGTTCTTTGTAAATGACATTGTTTCCCATTTCTCCTTCTCTAATGAGAAAATCAGTCGCACTATTGCCTTCCCTATATTGATGGATCACCATGAAGTTCACTCCTTCTAACTCCGCCACAAGATCCTCCCAAAAATCCCAAAGATACCACAAGGTACATCTACTTTTCTAAAACCAATCAACAACAATTCTCGAGTCACTTTCAATAATGACATTAAAATAATGAAGTCTTTTGCATAAACGAATTCCTTCTAGGATTGCTTTCAATAATAAAGTCTTGTTTGATTTCAAAACGATCACGAAATGTTGGCAACCTAAATGGGTTAATAAAAATCAATATCGTCAACTACTAAATGAAGAAAAATGACATGAAATTCAAAGTTTTCTACTCCCAAATTTAAGAGCATGAAGCTTGCACGTAGTTCAAAAGAAGAAGAGAACAAAAAGAATCTTTATTTTTCTACCTTTTTATGTGAATCATAATGGATTCTATTTTTTGGGTTCACTAAGTAAAAAAGCTTGAGATAATTGAATTTTATTATCATTCTTATATACTTGTTTGATTGTTTAATATTTCATGGATGTTTGTTCAAGGATTTGATAGTTTATTGTGGCTTGTATAGCCAATGTATGTTTGGTTTGAATGTTCATGTGTTGAGCATGAACTTGTAAGATCTATTTGTTGTAATAAAATAACCAAGAAGTTGCTTGGGGAGTGGATGCAGTTCTAAAGGACCACACCACTATAAAGTTGGTGTGCTTGTGCGACTTGTTTATAATGTTGTATATTATTTCTAATTGAATAGTTAGAGATCATTTTTTCTTATATCACCCAATTTTTATGTCCCCTTGGGTGGCAAACTAGGCCAACACCAAGTAAAAAGGATGATAAGTAATGGTGAACAAAAAATACTCCAAACTATTTATTACTCATATTGGAGAGAAATTGGTAATCGCTATTAATGTGCGTCCAGTCTCATATCGTCTCTGTGAGTAGTTTTAAAGCCAATATAAGATCCTCTTAGCTCTCTCACCTTGGCACCTAGGTTTTGAAGATGAATTCTCTAACATGGTATCAGAACTGGACCTTGGGCTGCTTAACTCCTTCGTGGGCTGGACTTCTCCTCGCCTCATTTCCCCCCATGAACTCTCGTTGCCTCATTTCCCCCATGGGCTCAAGGGGGAGTATTAATGTGCGTCCAGTCCCACATCGTCTTTGTGAGCAGTTTCAAAACCAATATAAGATCCTCTTAACTATCTCTCCTTGACACATAGGTTTTGAGGATGAATTCTCTAACAATCTCAAAGCTCAATCCAAATTGGGTGCAATTACAAAACTTATTGCATGTGCTAGGAATGCAAAACAAATATTGTTACTATTGTGACTTACTTCTAAAATAATAAATGGTATTCAAGCTAAATAACAATGAAATATGCAAGAGCAATTTACCTTGGGTGCCCTAATTATAGAGGGCAATGACTGGAACTTATTTATGCAATGTCAGTATAAAATATATTACATAGATAAGACAATAAATAAAAAAACATAGTTGTGGCATGCACAACTTGGGCATGTCAATTTTGACAAGTTGAAGATAACGATGAAGAAGATAGGTGCTTAAAGATCTTCCTAAGTTAGATATTCGAGAAGATGTTGTGTATATTAGGTACAAGTACAAGAATATGCACATAAGTTGTTGTCTAAGGAGTCAATATTTTAAGCTTTGATGTCTTTAGAAAACTATTTTAATCAAATGTATTTGGAAGAGTAAAACAACTGCTCATTAGTAGTTTTGGTACATAATAATCGTTGTTGTCTTCTTCAAGTACAATTAGATTGGTTTATAAAATAAAAGGTTAAAATATTTGAAAATTTTAAAGAATTTAGGGAGAAGGTGGAAAAAATATATTGGTCGGGTAAAAAAAAATTCTATATGCATAGATAATAAGAGAATACACATAAAATGAATTCTTAGACTATTTGCAAGATTGAAGCATACACTGATAATTGATTTCTCCAAACACATCACAATAGAACTATAATACATATACTTTATTTATGAAATTTTCGGCTAAGTGTTTGAACACAACATTGCATGTGATCAATAGGCTACCTCGAGTAAGATTAGGATTTGCCTCACCTTTCGAGAAGTTGTGGAGCATCAAACCCATAGTGAGCCACTTTTAAGTGTTTAGTTGTCTATGTGTATTAGTGCCTAATAATCAACCCAACATGTTTGACAAGAAAATGATTTGTTGTACATTTATGGGCTATGATAAAAATAAAGGGAGATAAATGTTGTGATCCCAAAATTGGTCCATTCTATTCTTCTAGGAATGTGGTGTTTGATGAGGAGATGTCATGGTTTTTAGCACAGACAATATTGTTTCCAAATACAAAGGAAATAATGATAAGTCAGAAGAAAATATGCGAGAGAAGATTGATATATATTAACAATTTCCATCCAATGCATGCAAGAGAAAATACAAAAGAAGAATTATATTGACAATGTCCAACCAACCCAAAAAACAAAATGAGGCCAATAGAAACTAGTACTAAGTCATCACAAAAAATGGCTAAAAATCTAATGCAAATAGGAGTGCACCACAAGGCTAGTGAGGGAAAAATTAAATAAAGATAAAAGAAAAAGAAGCTCCTCGACCTTAACTTCATTAGTTGATTAGATAATAAAAGTCAGGGCAAAAGTGTAACGACCTGCTTAATTTCTACATATATATTTTTTTCCTTAAATAATAAAATACAATATCAACATATTAAATCCGATAGGTCATAATCAACTTGAACCCATGGGTACCAGGGACATACCAGAAACACAATAAGGAAGCCTAAGCAACAAGAAACCTAAAATCATATAATATCACAAACATAACATCATTTGTCTCAATACCAGAGTTACTACATCCATTATATTTATGTATACATAATACAAAACCCAAAAGAAACCTAGGATCACTCTTCACAAAGTCCATCTGACCCTACCAAAACACTTACCCTTCAGAAAGGGCAAACCAACCGTAGCTACCTCAGCGGAGCTTTATCCGCTCTCCTATTAAGGGCTCCTGAAATGATCATATAATTTGGGGTAAGACACCTCTCAGTAAGGAAAATAAACTAATACTAGTATGTGGCAACATAAGTATTTATGTGTTATACATATAATCATATATATAAACATATCCTGTAAAACTGTATGTATCATATCTGGAAAAAACATGTATACTCATTTCAAAGCAGAACATAATGGATTTCTAAAAGCATAATTTATCTCATATCATAACAATAATACGAAAACAACCCTGGTAGGTTAGCTAGCTGTTGTCATGTATTATCCCCACATGACTGGGTTGTGTGGCCCGAAAGCGGTACCTGACAATGTTGGCCGACCACTGCCAAGTCAAAAGTACAGTTTGTAAGTCTGATGGGTCTGCCAGAGCTGGTTCATACATCAAAGGCACTCACACTTCTTAAAACCACATCGACTATCCGTCCTCACACTACTCCATACAGCAGCGTTAACACAATATCATGATGATCATGAATACATAGCAGCGGTACCGTGAAAATGCTAACCTAAACCAAGCCAACCAGGTTTTGATAACATATAGCATATAATCAAACTGTGATACATGGATATTTCATACTATTAATTGCCAAGTCAATATCATCACATCATTTTGCACATTTATATACATTATGAAAATCATCGGCCCGTACGCCGGAATTTCATATTTTACCATAGCTCGGCTCGCATGCTGGCAAATCATATTCATAGCTCGGCCCGTATGCCGGCAAAACATATCCATAGCATGGCCCATAAGCCGAAAATCATATCCATAGCACGGCCCATATGCCGGCAAATTGTATCCATAGCATGACCCATACGCTAGAAAATCATATAAAATTCTTGGCCCATACGCCAGTTTTTCATTATAAAAATCCATATCTTTATCATATTCCCAGAAAACAGTATTTCATTATAAATTCTACTCATGCCACACGAAATAGGTTTCATACATATTTAAACATATCATCTTTTACAGCAGCATTTCCCAAACATAAAACATATATAAATATATTTATTTTCCTGAAATTAGATGCTATAATAATATACATACATTTTCATAAAATAACTAACTTAGTTTATCCCCTTACTTGATTCCTGAAAAGCTCCTAAGAAAATAGTCCTACACCCGCAGGGTTCCCCGTTTAACACCCCGAAAATGATATTTCCCAGATCTAAACTTCAGTATTTCTACGCGTACTACGCTTTCTACAATTGTTGAAAAGTCAAAAATTGAATAGAAAGTCTTACCTTGGATTTGGGATGAATTTTGAACTAGCCCCACCAACGATCCACTCCAGTAGATTTGTAGAGAACTTTTCCAAGAGTGTCGTGGCAGCTTCAGATCGTCGATCTGGCAAAGAACAAACCCAGAAAACTAGAGAGAAGGTGTAGGAACCGAAAAGAGAGAGAGAGAGAGAGAGAGAGAGAGAGAGAGAGAGAGAGAGGTTGTGCGTGAAATTTCAGCAAAAAATGAAGATTTGGCCTGTTTATACAATAGCCTTCGTTGACGAGTCACGTCATCTTGTCGACGAGGTCATGAAGACAATTCGTCGATAAATTAATTTCTTGTCAACAAAATTCAGAATCGTCCAAACTTACTCTCGGTATCTTCTCGTCGACGAATTACACCCTCGTCGATGAAGGCTGCTGCCGCCTTCTTATACTAATTCCATTTCCCTCTCTCTTTAATATTTAAAAACCATAATTTCTCTGGGTCACTACAAAAAGACATTAACCTCCCCAAAGATTTGATAAAAAGACACTAACCTCCCCTGAGGTTTTAAAAATCCCAATGACCACCCCTGAAGTTCACCAAAAAGACACAAACCTCTCCTTGTATTTTGAAAAAATACATGTCTTTTGAGGGGAGGTTTGTGTCTATTTCAAAAATCTCTAGGGAGGTATATCTCATTTGTGCAACCTTAGTGGAGGTCAATGGAATTTTTTAAACCTTAAGGGAGGTCCCTGTCTTTTTGTTAAACCTCTGGGGAGGTGAGTGTCTTCTGCCCTTAAAGCCAAGTCCAAATATACAAATGCAACTTGATTATATAGGAATAAAAAACATATGAAGAGGCATCGGAAAACATGCAAATAGAGAAAGACTAAGAAAGAAGCAATATGGCTTAATGAAATATAGGACTTGGTGCCAAGGCCTAATAAAGATGTGAAACCCATATATTACAAATAGGTTTACAGATTAAATAATTGGCCCAACGGATTAATAGAATGATATAAGGTTTGATTTGTAGTTTATAAATTCTCAACATAAATATATATATATATATATATATATATATGCTAAACTATGATGAGAAGTTTATAATATAGAAAAATCATTATTGTATGTGTGTCCTACTAGCTTGAACTTGTAGCTATCAAGTTTTTGATGTTTTGGTAAATGAATGTGAAGAATGCATTCTTTCATAAAGAGTTGGCATGCATACACACACACACACACACACACACACAAATATATATATATATATATATATATATATATACATACATACGTACATACATACATACATACGTATGCACGCACATACAATCACCAAGAACTTGGTATGGTATAATAGCGAAAATTCTTATACAAAGTGGCTACAATTGCATCACTAACAGATTCAAGTTGATTTTGATCAACATATTCAAGTTAATTCATGCCCAATAAGGAAGGTTAACAATAGTGCTTGTCTATATTTTTGATGGGTACATCACCATAGATGATGAAAAGGAGATAGGTCAATTATTCTTGTTTTACAAGAGCTGGTAAAATAAAACAGAAAACAAAAACAGATTCCCACTCTTTTGGAGGGAAAAATAGTTACAAGCTTATTCTATAGCTACTTATGGTTACAAGAGTTATATCACAGCCTCATCTCCTCAAGCCAAGTGTTAGCAAAAACTTCATCACTCATGTTCTGTTCTTGGATTATATTTTTCCCTTCACTGCACTGATATCTCTAGCATTAATTTTTAACTTGTCAAATTTAACACCCCCCCTCAAGAGTCTCTTGCTGCTGGATCATCCACGATATACTCTGGATATTCAATTTGATGAGTAAAAATATTAATCAATCCCAACTTCTTAACAATTCCAACATAGTTGTCTACACCAAGTGTTTTAGTAAAAATATCTGCTAATTGATTCTTGGATGCAACATAAAAGGTTTTGATTGTACCATCTAAAACTCTGTTTCTAACAATGTGACAATCTGCTTCTATATGCTTTGATCACTCATGAAACACTAGATTTGCAGCAATGTGCAATGCTTCCTGGTTATCACTGTAAAGCAAAACTGATTTCTCATGCTTCACTTGCAAATCTTTTAATAAAAATAAAATCCAAGTTACTTCACAAGTGGTGCTTGCCATGGATCTATATTCAGCTTCAGCTGAAGATCTTGACACCATTGATTATTTCTTTGATCTCCACGATATCAAGGCCTTTCTAAGAAAAATACAATATCCAGTAAGTGATCTTCTTGTGTCTGGACATCCTGCCCAATCAGCATCACAATATGCTTTTAATTGTAAATCTGAATCACTAGGAAAAAAAAATCCCTTGTCCAGGTGTTCCTTTAATATATTGCAAGACTCTTGTTGCAGCCTGCATATGAGGAACTCTTGGCTTGGCTAAAAATTGACTTAGCCTGTTCACGGCATATGTGATATCAGGTCTGCTGAGTGTCAAATACATCAATTTACCTATGAGCCTTCTATACTTGCTTAAATCTGATAGAAGTTCACCACTGTCCTTTGATAGCTTCAATTGTTGTTCCATTGGAGATTTGGCAGGCTTACAACCCATCATATATGTTTCCTTTAAAATTTATAAAGCAAACTTTCTTTGGTTTAAGCTTACTCCCTTCTTGCTTCTAGCAATTTCAAGTTCTAAGAAGAACTTAAGTGAGCCAAGATCCTTAATTCCAAATTTAGCATCCAAAACAGATTTCAAAGTTGCTACACAAGTGGGATCATTTCTTGTGATGATCATGTCATCCACATAGACCAATAAAGTTGTAAACAAAGAACCTTTAGCATAAATAAAAAGAGAATTATCAATAGTAGATTGCACAAAACCAAGTTGTTGAATAGTGTTTGATAGTTTTGTATACCATTGCCTTGAAGCTTGTCTCAAACCATAAAGAAATTTAAGTAGCTTGCAAACAACAAAAGGAGCTGAATGTGAGGAAGAAGAAGCAACTGAAGTCCCCCCTTACCGTGAAAACCATAAGGCAATGACATGTACACTTCTTCATCTAAATCCCCATGTAAAAATGCACTATCAATGTCTAATTTGTGAATAGGCCAACATTTAGCAGCTGCCAAAGCAAGAAGGACTTGAACAGTGACTATCTTAGCAAAAGGAGAGAATGTTTCAAGAAAATCAATTCCTTCCCTTTGTGTGTACCCCTTAGCCACAAGTCTTGCCTTATATCTATCCACTGTTCCATCAGCATTCAACTTAATCTTATACACCCACTTACACCCAATAGGAGTTTTACCAGGAGGTAAAGTGGTCAACTCCCAAGTATGATTATGTTGAAGAGCTTGAATTTCTTTGTCCATTGCAGCTCTCCAAAGAGGATCTTTAACAGCTTGAAAGAAGGATTGTGGCTCTTGAGGTGATGTGTTGACTGCCAATAAATATGACTGATAACAAGGCTCCAAGTGTGAATAAATGAGCCTATCAACCACATCATAAGGTGCACCAGAAGGATGAGAAATAGCATGAGTAGTAGCACAAGCATAATCCTGTAAGTAAACTGGTTTAGTGGATTGTCGAGATGATCTTCTGAGAGGTGCTGATGGTAACTCATGAGCTGATGGAGAAGTAGGTTCAGATGTGACTGAAGTAGGAACTGTAGGAATAGTAGGATCAGAAACTGTAAGAGATGAATCTGAGTGGAGAGGAGAAACCTGAAGTGGAATAGGATTATGAACAAAATATGAACAAGCAATAAACTCATCTTGTATATTAAGAGGAGTGACAAAAAAACCATTGCCTGAGCTGGAAGATGCAAGACCATCAACTTCAGGAATTGAAGTAAATGGGTCTGAAATTGGGGCTTTACCATCAATGAAAGGAAATATGTGTTCATGAAAAACCACATCTTTAGATATGAAAACTGCATTTGTACATAAGTCTAAAACCTTGTAACCTTTTATGCCAAAAGGATAACCTAGAAAGACACACCTCCTTGCTCTTGCTGCAAATTTGGATCTATTATGTGCAAGAGTAGATGCATAACAAAGACAGCCAAAAATTCTTAAATGATCATAGGAAGGAAGACTGCCATAAAGAATCTCATAAGGGGTTTTGTGGGAAAGAGGTGTACTAGGAATTCTATTAATCAAATATACAGCAGTTAACACACAATGTCCCCAAAGATGTAAAGGTAAATGAGAATGAACCATGAGTGACCTTGCTACATTTAAAATATGTTGATGTTTCCTCTCTACAATTGCATTTTGCTGAGGGGTTTCAACAAAGCTTAAATGATGCAAATTTCCCTTTTTAGCAAAAAAATCACTCATGATAAATTCAGTTCCATGATCAGTTCTAATGATTTTTACTTTCCTAGAAAATTGAGTTTCAACCATAGTACAAAATTGTTCTAATATGGATTGAGTTTGTGATTTGTGTTTCAACAAATAAACCCATGTACATCTGGAGCAATCATCCACTATAGTGAGAAAATATCTGCAAGAATCAATGGTAGATACAGAAAATGGACCCCACAAATCACAATGGATCAAATCAAAACAATTCTTGGAAATATGTAAACTTTCATTAAATGGTAATCTTTTCTATTTGGAAAAAGGACAAACATCACAAAAGAAAACTTCATTTGAATCACCAATATGTACATTATTTGACTTAAGTAAATTCAACTTAGCATTTGATGGATGCCCCAACCTCAAATTCTATATATGTGGCTGAATTTTATTAGCAGAAGAAACAACTGAAACAGAAGAAGAGACGGACTTGCTATCTTCCAGCAGGTATAGACCATTGCTGTAAGAACCCGAAATTTTTGCACAAGGCTCGTCGACGAATACAGGGGATTCTTCAACAAACACATAAAGGACTTCGTCGACGAAGCCACGTCTTGTCGAATAGAAAATATCAAGAGAGATTTTGGGGCAGCCTGAAATTCGTCAATGAGGGAGCAAGGTTCGTCAACGAAATTACTGGAAGATTCGTCGACGAGATGACGTGTCTTGTCGATGAATGCCGCAGTATAAATAGTGTTTAACTCAGATTTTTGATGAAAAACAACGCAAGAAACCTCTCCTCTCTCTCTCTACGTCCCTTTCTTACTTCTCTCTTCTTTTTTGGGCTTGTTCCTCGTCAAATCGAAGATCTGAGGCTACCACGACACTCCTGGCGAAGTTCTTTGTAAGTCTACCAGAGCTAATTGTTGGAAAAGTTGGGTTGAATTTCGTCTCAATCTCAGGGTAAGACATTTTATTCATTATTTGTCTTTCCCTCAGTTATAAGAAATGTTGTAGGTAAGAAAATACTGATATTTTGTTCTAAAAAATTTTGTTTTCAAGATGTTGAGTTGGGAACCCTACGGGTATAGAGCCAGAATTTAATAGAGGCTTTTCAAAGTTAAGGTAAGGGAAATATGCTACGCTAGAAGTTTTAAGAATGATAACAGAAATTTCATAGACATATATATATATATATATATATACACACCAGTTTATTATACAATTTTTATAGAGTATGAGTTTAAATGTTTGTGTGGCCTGAGTAGATTTTCATGTGATGAAGAATTTATATAGCTTTTATAATATGTCATACTATATTGAATGCACAGATATAGACAATATATACAGATTAAATAGTTTTTCCCAGTATATGAGGTTATACAGAATATACAGACATAGATATATATATTCAGAGAGATTATACAGAGAAATATACATGCATATACAACTCTTATACGAATAGTTTCATAAAACATATATATATATATACATATACATGTATACAGTCCCAGATCAGTATATATTTTACAACTTTATACAGAACAGTATATACAGTGTTATAGCATATCATGTTTCCTATTACCATAACATACAAAGTATACAGACAGAGTATATAGACAGAGTATACAGACAGATATACAAAGGTAGCATCAAGATACTACAGATATAGTATACATAGATTACAGTATTTACAGTACAGAAAGATAACGTTATGATAATTTTGGAAACATGATGAAAACAGTAAAAGAGTATATATGTAAATATGTATATAGTATCACCCTAAGGAAAGATTACAGACAAATACAGATAGAGAATACAGAGCACGGTACCGTTTCCATATACAGATAGAGTGCAACCACATATCTCAGATAGTGTGTGGGTACCGTCAGCCGTGCTCGGAAAGTATGCAGCTCCCTAGTTCATTGGGCGGAGGGGGCCAGTTTGACGAGTTAGTAGCCGGTCTCAAGCCTAGGAGTGGATGCAGTTTGGCTGGACTGAGGTAGTGTAGAGTATATTGACTTATCTGGAGGGCCAACCAGATTAAGTCCCGCCTACGGGCCGCACAACCCTGTCATGAGGGTTCAAATCATGACATACAAAGTCTCAAGGATAAAGCACAGTTATGTATATGTATATAGTTTTACAGTATATGATGAGTATAGTATGATATTAGCAATATGAAAAGTAGAAAACATAGATGATACAGTTATATTTTAAATTGTGAAAAGAAAGATATGTTTTACATATTATTTATTGCATTACAGTTCAGTTGCTATTTCAAAAAGTGTTCTTAACTTAGTTGTCACACACTAGTAATAGCATATTTCCCCTTACTGAGCGTCAACTCACCCCATTACTTTAACATTTTTCATGTGAGCCAGTTAGGCAAGCAGATCAGGCTCGCAGATGAGAGTATTTTGATTACCCTGGTTATAGAGTAAGTTTTTGATAGAGTTGTGTATATTTTTGAGTAGATGATGCTGGAGGGGTATTTTTGTATGGCTATGGTCTGTATATACTGGATTATGGTATTGTATAGTATATATGTGAATGGTTGTATGATTTGTCTTTCCACTGCTTAGGTATGGATGTAGATACACAGATATATATATATATATATAAATGGTAAGAATTTTGAGGATGTCACAATTGCTCTCTTTACCCAGACCAAGTGTGCTCCAATGAGCAAGGTCCTGGATGAAACACAAGTTACCAAAGAAAATAAGGCAACACTGAATAGATTTAGCAAGTTGACTAACTGATATGAGAATAAAACTAAACAATGGAACACAAAGAACATTATATAAGATGAGGTTTTCATTAATTTTGACAGTCCCAATATGTGTGACTAAGGCTACCTCGCCATTTGGCAAATTCACATGAGAATTCAATGTAGCAATTATGGTGCTGAAATAAGATATAGAATGTACCATGTGGTCAGTAGCACCTGTGTCTAGAACCCACTTAGCAGATTCAAAACAGGTTTTATTAACTAGTTTGGCTAAAAAAAGTGAATAAGTTAAATTTGGACTGAAAGGAAGATTAGAAACAATTCCAAACATGGTTTCAAGGTAATTATTAGGGGTTTTAGGATAAGATGTAGTGGCTGACACATTAGTAGTAGCAGTAACACCAGCAGATGAACACATATCAGTAGCTCCAGAAACCAAACTAGTCAATCCATTACCAGTACTCACATTAGCTACAAGATGATTTTTACTAGAGTTACATCCAGCATTGAGGAATGTCAATAATTTCTCACACTGAGCTTTAGAAATAGGACATTGAATCGAAACATTCTCAGGTGTTGTTCCAGAATTGCAAATAACCAGATTAGCACTTGGTCTTCCTTTGGGTTTATATCCTGGTGGATAACCATGTAATTTGTAACATTTATCAATCGTATGTCCAAGCATATTGCAGTGAATGCATAAAAGTCTCTCCCTTTTATTATTTCCTTTGTTCCAAGTAGAATTACCAGAGTTACTTCCCTTCGAATTTCCATACATTGCCACTGAATCAGGCTTTGTAGTGTAAAATCCTCCATGTACTACATTCCTGTGAGACTCTTCTTGAAGAACCAAGGCATAAATCTTGCTAATCGAAGGAAAAGGCTCCTGTATCAGAATTTGAGTCCTTATATTCTCAAAATTCTCATTCAAACCCATAAAAAATCTCATAGCATAAGTCTTGTCGTAAGAAACATTTAAAGCTTTGATGGCTCCACATGTACACTTTGGTAATGGCTCCAAATTTAGCAATTGATCCCATAGTTTCTTGAATCTTGTATAATACTCAATAATCTGTCATCTAGTTTTGAGAAATGGCAGAAATCTCCTTCTGAAGATTGTAGATCTTGGGACCACTACCCTGTGAAAAAAGTTTTTACAATTCAAGCCACATCTCTCTGGCAGTTTGACAGTACATCATGCTACTTGAGACATCAACATGCATGGAATTGATCATCCATGAAATCACCATTGTGTTGCAGCTTAACCAATCTTCATAAAGAGGAGATTCTAGACTTGGCTCAGCGTTTTTGCCATTAATGAAACCTAACTTCCTTTTTGTAGTGAGAGCTAATATCATAGCCCTTGACCAAGAGTAATAATTCTTCATTCCAAGCAGTGGTTGTGTAACCAAGATATTACCTGGATTTTCATTTGAATTGAGAAAATATAGATTTGGAGAACTGGTCTCAGTGGTCGGTAGAGTAATATGATTTTTTTGATCATTTGATTCGGAGGATGCCATGGATGATGCTCCAAAACTTGATTGAAAATTCAAGCAGAAAATGAAAAGAAATTAGCTAGGAAATCATTGATTTTGTGCTAGCCCAAACTCTGAACCGTAGCTCTGATACCATGTAAAAAACTGAATGCTCTCTCTGATTTTATTGAATCAAGAATTGAGCAAAATACTGCAATGACACCTGATTGAATACATACCAACTATTTATATACAAGAGCTGGCAAAATAAAATAGAAAACAAAAATAGATTCCCACTCTTTTGGAGGGAAAAATAGTTACAAGCTTATTCTACAGCTACTTATGGTTACAAGAGTTATATAACAACCTCATCTCCTCAAGCCACATGTTAGCAAAAACTTCATCACTCGTGTTTTGTTCTTGGATTATATTTTTGCCCTTCACTGCACTGATATCTCCAGCATTAATTTTTAACTTGTCAAATTTAACAGGTACATTTGCAACACTAGGTCCAAACCTAGTGTTTCATGCAAGAATCTAATATGTGGAGGTGTGCTATTAATATGTTTAAGAGAAATTACTTTGAGACAATGTGGAGGTGAAACAAATTAGGACTAAAAAGCAAGCATATAGATTTCAAACTTTAGAAAGCAACTTGTTATGAGTCCTCGAGCTGTTGAAGGGGGAATGTTGATAGACAACTAACTCCCTCTCTCTAGATTTTTTCTCACTAGAATTCTCTATGCTCTTCCCATTTTATTTTATTTTATTTTATTTTTAAAGAAAGGCGGCACCTCCATTTATTTATTTATTGATAACCCCTTACTTTGGCGGAGGAATACCGTGGTTACATGACAATCAATGGGAGATAACAAAAGACAACACGTTAAAAATCTCCCAAAAAACAACACCAACATCTAGTAGAAAACCGGGATACAAGACCAAACAAAACAAAACAAACCTCACGCAACAAAACAAAACAAAAGATAAACAACATAAAGCATAAGCTAAAACCAAAAGGAAATCAGCTAAATATACCTCATATAAGTCGTACCCATCTTCTCCAATTTATATAAGTCATTACTAACTCTAGGGAGTTGACTACTATTTGTAAACAAACTATTCCTCCCCATAGCACCTTGTCGAGTCAAGACATCTGCCACTTTATTCCCTTCTCTATACCAATGATTTATCAAAAAATTTATGTTCTTCCCATTTATACATTCTTTACATTAAGACATCCACAAAGAAATAATATTGCCACATTGTGGAAGAAACGAAAAACTGGAAGCCTATTGCTTTGTTCACCTGCAATGGTTATAAATAGAAACAAAGGTCCTCCTCTAATGTGTAATATATACTAAGTGCTTATGATTGAGGGCATGAAATGTGAGTGATATCTATGTTTGAAGTGAAATAAAATTATGTGTGTAGGGTGTAGCAGGTATGAGCATTGGTGTTGGGTACCAAATTAAAGTGTGGGTAAAGGCTATATATACAAGTTTCTACTACATTAATACTTTTTTTTTTTCCTTCTATTAGGTCTACCACTTGCAATTTTCAACATCTTTTGCTCACCATGCCCCTACTAGGATACTTTGTTAGGGTTTTACCCAACTTTCCATGTTGCTTTCTGTTTGTAAGTCAAGGAGGCATGGCCTTTTGCCCTTGAGAGGTTTCATATTCCATCTTGCACTGGTGTGCCTAGTACTTGAAGTCCATGTGGATTGATTGGTAAAGGTCATACGAATGATGAAATAGTGGCAAATAAGGGAAAATTCTATGCCATTTACATATTCAGGTCAATTGCCCTTTGGTTGGGATAGGCTCCAACAATAACCTTTTCAAACAAACTTATCAAAACAAATTATCACTTTCAATAGTACCACAAAAAGAAAAAAAAAAGATAAAAAAAGAGAGACAAATCTTCCTCCAAGATAACATGCAACTCTATCAACATGCATAGACACAACAGACATACGATACAACTTCATTAACATACGTGCATAGACATTGAATATCAATTATCATTCTCTATTTCTCTCTCTTACACGCATATGTTTGTATGACACTTCATGCAGCTAGTTGGCAAAATTGATATGCTTAACATAGAGAGAAATCACAGGGCTACAGCTTCATTATGCTTGGAGTCTGTTTGTGAGTTTCTTCTTTTGGATAGATTAGTATCTTGCGCACCATGGCCCGAAATTCCCTGTGGATGATGACACAGTGAGACTAAATTAGTGATGTTCGATATTTAGATCCATGATAGATTAAATGCTGAAGAAGGTCTCGGGAAAAAAAGAAAGAAAAAAAAACATGCACACACACACAAACATACTTCTGTTGAAATCATATTGTACTTAACTGCCAAGGGTAGCTTCCAATCAGCATCATGTCCCCTTCATTATCCCTGTAGGTTACATGCCAACCACACCCCCCGTCGATCAATCCACCATTGAATTCAAACATCTTGTCAAGCTCACAAATGAGTTCATCGTACCCATTGAAGTGTGTGAGGTCAACTGACCTTCCAAGTGCTGTTCCATGCTTGAGCACCTGGAAGGGGAATAGTATACATCACAACTTTTTCAGCTAGAGCATTAGTAAGCAATCAACCATACTAGATTGATTGTATGCAAGGAATCCGTTTCAAAGAATTATGACTTCTAAATTCTAATTGCTGCGCATCTTCAAACAACCCTTAAATTCTAAAGAAAACGAATTATGAAAAGAGTTATAATTAAACCATATAACTTCAATGAGGCACCATTGTCTCAACCTCAAAAACAAGTATGTGCCTCTTTTAGGAATTTGAGGAATGTTAATTTTTTTTCCCTGTAATATAAATGATAAATCTTCTTTGAAGTTGATTTCACATGAAACATAAATAAAATTCATCAATTTACCTTTGTGCAACTACGATTAGCGATGCAACAACAGTCCTCGCATTGCTTCTCTGGCAGGATGCTTGTGCCCTTTGATGGTTCTGAAACCTGTCTAGCTTCAGACATTATACTTGACTGAGACGTTAGGGGAATTGAACTAACATTATGCAGCTCACTATTGGCTTCAAATTGTGGTGAAGGGAGCTCAACCTGACTGTCATATATATTCACTCCAAAAAGTTTGTATTTGTCACAGCCAGGTTGAGCTCTATCTCCATCCTTCTCTCCAGAAGCCCTCCATTCCAGATACTCAGAATTAAAATTTGCAGCCAATGCACTTCTGCATACTCCAACAATATCATCCATTCCATAGGAGGTAAATATTGGGGACCAGGGACCAGCGAGTCCCATTCTGTCTGGATTTTTGCTGGAACACTGATAAAGGGGAGCATGAATTGGGAATGGCAGCTGATCATTCCCCACTCCCATCTGCATGTGACTCCAATTGGAACTTGGTGTAGGAGCTTCATGCGGTTTTAGTGGTGCTTCCAATGTACCCAACTCATGAGTGTCTGAGGCCGCGATTTCGTGACCATGTAAGACCCCTGAGTTATCCTGAGATCTATACCGCACTGAACTCTTCAATAATCCTGGTAATGAGAACAAAGGATTTTTGATCGGTTAGAGCATAATAGAAAATGATAGTGCATCATTCAAAATAGACAAAGAAATTATCAAGGAAATGAATCTCAGTACTAACCATCTCTGGCCATGGGAGAAAACCTTGAAGCTGATGGTTTAAGTGGACGGGGCTTTTTTGGTTGCGGTAGAATGGAAGTATGATTCTTGTTCTTGTTGGTAAATTCAATAGGCTCAACCTCCCAGGGGGAAATCCTTTCTGGGCGTACAGGTGCATCTGATTTGTCGTCCCACTGCACCTGAAAGGAGACAAAAAATAGTTTGAATGGAATGGATGAGTAAACAGAAAATATACCATGGAGTACACTTGAAGGGTCAGAAGACATTTTATGGCTTAAAGTTTGTTACCTTAAGACATCTCCACTCTGAACCAGGCCACCTAATGTGATCAATATCTTCAATACCAACAACAGTTCCAACATATCTGTTTAATACAATGACTAAGATTAGTATGAATAATAAGAGATAAGAAATGCAACAATAAATTCTTTTCCCAGAAAATATTATATCAATCCTAGCATTGCATATTAAACCCTTTAATCATTCCTCAAGTCCACCAGATAGTTTGGCTCAGACAAGTCACTTGGTTCTATGATTGGTGCAGACAAGAACGACAAATATATAACCACCAAAAAAGTTTTAGCCGCAGCATAGCTTGGCTCAGACAAGTCACTTGGTTCTATGATTGGTGCATACAAGAACGACAAATATATAACCACCAAAAAAGTTTTAGCCACAGCACCTCTGTTCTTTACTTTCTTCACCTTCAAATGCCATCCTGAATCTTGTCCCGACTGAAAAGTAATTTTCCGCAGCCTTTATGAATTTAGAACAAGGAATTATGAATTCAGATGGACATGTCCTGCAGAAGATGAACTTTAGTTCTTAGCATAGAGTATGACATGGATATGAAACATTGAACAATTAAACACTTGAAGTTAATTGTTGTTAAAACCATATTAGCTTTCTTTCATTTGATGATGCCTAAACATTAAGCATCAACATCTTACCAAGGACGGTAATACACAGTAAACATGGATCTAGCAGAGATGGCATAAACAGCACTGGCAAGTATGCCATGCTGCATGCTTTGACCAGATAGGAGAGCTGTGGGTGCACTGTTGTATAGTTCTGTTACATGACGAATCCCAACACGGAGTTCTTCATTTTCCCCTCTGCAATATAAAGAATCGTAACCATTAAGGGAGCAACTGATTATGCAACGCACTGAAGAGAGCCAATGTTACATGAATTCTATCTTCTAAAACTCTATATGGTCAATCCAGCACTCCTATCTGATGGAGAGAGAGAGAGAGAGAGAGAGAGAGAGAGAGAGAGAGAGAGAGAGAGAGAGAGAGAGAGAGAGAGAGAACCTAATGAAAATACAAGCATCCCCAGCGACAAGCTTCTTTGAAGTTACAAATGTGCTCCATCCACTAGTGAGCAGGTGTCGCTTTGGTTGACCTACATTTATTATGGATTACTTAGATGAGGGTATTTAAGCCTAAAAGAACCCAAAATAATGGGTTAAGAAAGCAAAAGCATGTGAAAATTTGATAATGGAACTAGAAAATAGTTGATAGAAGGTAGAACAAATAGAAGTTGAATGGCACACATTAGCTAGGTCTGCCTGTCCTGATATTCAATTTGGAATACCCATTGTGTTTAAAGATCAGAATTAGTCCTCTTTCTTTTGTTTCATTGGAACACAGAATGAGTCTACGTCTGTTTAATGTCCTTCATCCCATAATGGCAGTTTAGGATTTTCAAACCAGGAAAAAAAAGACATCATTTATCATGGTGATTATGGGGATATATGTATCACACCAACAATTGGGACAGCAGACTGAACCGATCTCTATGACACATCCAAACATCCATTATTTCTTTCAGAGAGATGCAAAGGAAGTACCAATAATGATGTTTAAACTATTTAAAAGCCTTTAAGTTTTAGAATGTCCAAGGAAAGTTGAAGATACCGCGATATATATGGCGAAAGCGCCATTCAAACCCATGTAAATCTGTTGCCACCAATTCCTGCACTGGGGGTTGTTGGGACATGTCCTGCAACAGGAAGCCATGCAATAAAATAAAGTGGCTGCTTCTCAAGATTTAATGATAAAAACCCATAGAATTACTATTTCTGGTTCATGCTTCAAAACATAATCTTCAGAAATAAATATACACCATACCAGAGGGGGAAGGCATTCATCTGCTTGTCTTTTTGGAACAGAAAATCCACCGTGCGAGCTTGTATCAGATGGAGTGAGTATTTTGGTGAAGAAGCTTGAACGAATCGGCTGAGGCTGAGGTCTTGGAGTTTCATTCTCCTCATCTGACTCTTCTAGCTGCAGGAAACCAAAGCATTCGCTTCAGTATTGAATGACTGCCTTAAGTTACCAGAGCAATTGGACATTTGGACCTCATGTAAATGCCAGAGGATACAGGAACTAACCTTGTCCACAGGAAGCAGCATAATTTGTGCATAGACCTCATCTGAGTATGTCTCAGCCTACAAATACATAATCAACAACTTCCCAATCTTCGTATGCTATCATGACAATAAATCAACAAAGCACGTGGGCAAACAGAGATACTGTACCTCGAGGAGCACATTGACCACTTTGCAGAGGATCTTAGGAGATAAATTGTAAATTGGCATCTCCGTCATAGAATCTTGGTTTGCGTATGCTTCCAACTATAGCAGATAATCGACCACAATCCAATGGCATGAACCACAGAAAGAGTGCATTAATTTCACTTGGGATGGGAAAAAACAAGAGAAACAAAAACCAATGGCATGGAGATAAGATTAAGAGGGGAGAATAGAACCTGCTCCATGTGACCTTGAGGGAAGTAGAAAACCTTCTCCCCTATACGCGGAACACTGACAAGAGGGCCTGCGCATGCATGCCATAGCGCAGTATACAGTTGATCTTCTTCCTTCTCAGCTGAAATCATAACATGTATAAATGGTCGAGAACCAACTAGTACATTTTTCCTCAACAGCAGTACTACCCATTTCCATGTGCTATATATATGATCACTCTCGAACTAAAACCCACACCTTCCCTGTCAAACTGCTTGCAATGGAAAATCTGAATCGAGCAACTCGGTTAAAGAATTTTAATTGAATGACCAATTCAAAAGTTCGTGAGATGGACAATGACCTCGACACATCCCAGAAGTCACCATACTTTCCAGCATGAACCTCTCGTCCAGAAAATATGTACGTATAAGCATGAAGATGACAGGAATAAGAAGACTAAACGGAACATCAATCACTGTATCTCTATATGCACGTGAGTATTTCTCTCCCATTATATATATATATATATATATATATATATATATATATATAATTTTCTAAAAATTATTTCATATAATAAGGAAAGCTAGCTTCATGAGAGAGAACTCTCAGCTAGCATGGAAATAGGAGGTTGGAGATGGACATTGTTGATCTGATTGCAAACTCTAGGCATTGAATAAAGCTATATAAATAAATATGGAAGGACAGAGAGAAAAGAAATGCTTACAAGGAGCTGTAGTTGCATTGGCATTTCTGCTCCCGTTCAGCATCCAACAGAAGGCCTGCCACCAAACAAATCAAATTTCTCATTTGAATGACCTCTGCTCATGTATAACTGATCAGTACTCTTGCCATGCAATTTTTAATCTAAACTCAAAGAACAGCACACACATTCTCTCTCTCTCTCTCTCTCTCTCTCTCTCTCTCTCTCTCTCTCTCTCACCTTCATTTTCAGAGATCAAATATGGAAGCTAGCTGCAGGAGCAGTCAGAAGTACTATATATGGAAATTTAGCAAAGATGGCGGCGGCGTATATATTTATATGGAATGGTTAAGACACTTAGTATACGCAGCTGGGGGTACTGTTAATCAACGTCAGGTCCTAAAAGCCAATGATCACACTTAATTGAAAATTTTCTAGTAATGATATTACCCAAATAAACAAATCCCACGGAATTTGACAATCCCCCAACACCTTCCCCTTATTGGATTCAAGTTCCCAAACACAGCCTTTTAACTTTCACCTCTCTCTCTCTCTCTCTCTCTCTCTCTCTCTCTCTCTCTCTCTCTCTCCCCTACCCACTTTCTCACCAAAGCTCAAAACAATATAGAACAGTAGATGGGAAAGGAGAGAAAGCTTCAGAGAACACAGGTGAAGAACAAACACCCCTCAATGCGGTATTTATACACCTCTCCCTCTCTCCCCACCCCCAACTCCCTTCACGCCACACCTCCCACCTTCACTAACACAAAAGAACTCTCTCTCCCTCTTCTTTGTTTGTTTCTCTATCTCTTCCTGCTTTTCTATCTTTAACGCCTGTTTATGCGTTGTGTTTGTGCGTACTGTACACCTGCAACGCTGCTCCTGCTCGACCAGTCGCTGCCTCTTCTATACCGTCCACTCTACTCTCTCTTCCTCTCCCTCTCCCTCTCGGCGATGTTTGCTACTTTGCGCCGATGAAATCGATGCACCCATGAAGCGCTCTTTTATGAGCGATTCATCGCCGATGTTAATATTAAGTATTAATTCTCTTTTATTATGCCCGTCACCGCTTTTCTTAATTTTTCAATTAATGCTGTCTAACCCAAAAAAAGGGAAGGAAAAAAAAAAAAGAATTTCTTTCAATGTTCACTGGGAAAAGTTAGAGTCACCGTCTACCGTGGATACTTTGGGTGACAGCCTTGTTGCTCGCCGTTGATCATGCTTGATCACAGACTTGATGGTGATGAAGGGCGGCTCGGTGACTGTGAGGACTGCCTGAATTTAATGATCTATTAAGAATGTACTGGGGCGGACTATATTTCCTTATTAATTAGGAATTTTGACTTTTAAGCCAATGAGAAACTGACTCGTGTTAATGAATTCAGTTCACTGGAACACTACCTTTTTTTTTATTTTTTTAAAGTTTAATTAATGCTAATAGAGTAGGCCGGTCCTTTGAGAACATTAATGCTTCTTGGGTTTGTAGGGTAGGGGCCCTAACGAGGGGCAATCAAGACGCTCTTGTACATGCAGCTACGTGTAGGTAAAGAAGAGGGCATTGGTGGGTTTTGTTGCAGCAAGTCCGAGAGAGGAAGGAGTACAGGCATTCAGCATCGTACCTAGGGTTTGGGTTCAGCATCGTACCTAGGGTTTGGGTCCTTCATAGGAAAGGGTTTGCTTATCAACAGTCAATGGGAGCAAGATCCTTGTAGGGCTTCCCTTGGTCATGGTTGCATTTTTGCCTTTTAACTTCGAACAAAGTCTAGAATTAAGCTGGGTAATTGTAATTTTTAATTGATTGATTGATTAGGTTCAAGAGATGATGAGAAATGAATAAACAAATCATCATTAACTTCATATTTAATATACAAATATGTTGATTATTTGTGTAAAATAAATAAATAGATTTTTTTTTATGTTATCTTCAACAGTTAAATTGCACTAAAAACATGTGTTATATATATTTTTCAGTAAAAATAATAGTTTTATCATAAAAATTGTATGCATACTGGTTACACTAATTTGATTTTCATATATTAGTTCAATAAGTTTGACCATATATTTATCTATTTTTTTCAATCAAATCAAATTTTCTATGTTAAATTAATTTGATAGTTAATCTAATTCATTGTCCAATCTAATTTTTCAAGTTAGTGGGTCTGCTTAAAAGTTAAAATTACAAAATATTGCCCATGTAAATGAAGAGTGAATTTACTTTGCATCTCATTCTATTAAGAGCAAATTCTCCGATCTTTCTTTATGTTTTTATGTTTTTTTGTTTTTTTGTTTTTTTTTTTTTTTGTTTTTTTGGGTCTCATGCATTCGTAGTTGACAAATTGTCGTTAATGTGTTGTATATTAAGAAAGAAAAAAGTGAATAAATGAACTTAACCAACTTTTGAACAAAATAGAGGTCATGAAAACAATAATAATGACTTAAAATAAGTGTGTAATAGATGTTAAAATTAATAATACTAAAAATCTCATAATGTCGGTGGCCCTTCCACTTGTGAAATTAGTATTCAATTCTAACTTTCAATACTTCTTGTAGTGTAATCCACTAGTTTATATAAATGGAGGTTGGTCCTCTTGATGGACCAAATAATTTCTCCCACCTTTTCCCAACTCTCTTTAAAAATAGATACAAGTTAAACTTAAGAAGCTATAATTTTATGGCCTTTTAAACTTATATTAAATGTTTTTTGGTAGCGTGTGAGATCTATTTATAATCCAAGCAATTAATAGAGGTCAATGGATATATTAGAGCACAAAATTTCCATATTTAAAAACAACAACGACAACAATCCTTAAGTCCTACTACGTGGGGTTGGTTACATGAATTATTTTTTACTAATTCACTCTATCGAAAATATTATCCTCTACTAAACTAAAAGTTATTAAATCCTTTTTTCATTACCTCATTTTAAGTTATTTTAGACTTACCCTTACCCTTTTTATGTCAAAAATAATAACCAACTCACTGCTCACAGGTGCACTACTAGGTCTATATTTTAAATGGCCAAGTCATCTAAGTCGGCTCTCCCTTATCTTTTCTTCACCATTTACTATGTCTACTTCATTGTATATATGCTTATTTCTAAATTTATCATTTAAGGTTATACCACTTATCCACCTTAACATTTGTATTTCAAAAAAAAATTTGGTACATGATATATGTTTATTTCCAACATTGTTAGATTACCACTTTACCTAAAAGTTTAAACTGTTAGGTTGTGGGCCAACAATGTATATCAAGCTTTAACACGTGGAGAGATAAACACATGATAAATAACACTCATAATAAGGAATGCAATATTTTTTTTTTTAAATTACGGCCAACAAGATTGGAACTCAGCACCTCCTGGTAACCAGCTCTAATACCATGTTAGATTATCACTTCACCTAAAAGTTTAAGCTGTTAGGTTGTGGACCAACAATGTATATCAAGTTTTAACAAACATTCTAAATCATAAAGCATAGTTGGCCTTATAATCGTCTTATAGAACTTTTTTTAAAAATTTTAAAGGTATTCTATGGTCACACAATACATTTGATGCACTCCCCTATTTCATCCAACCTACTTTAACTCTACGTTTTACATCCTCTTCCATTTCCCCTTTCATTTGCATAATAGATCCAAGATAGTGAAGAATACAAGTATTATTAATTTCTTAATTATCAATTTTAATCTTCTCTCCACTACAAATCCTTACATATTACTGAAATTGTATATATCATATATTATGTTTTGTTTCTACTTATTCTAAAACTTTTAAACTCTAAAAGCAGTTTTCCATAGTTATAACTTAAATTCCACTCCACTCCTGCCATCATCAATCAAGACTATCATCTGAAAATAACATACACCAGGGGATATCATTTTGGGTATTCTTAATAAGTTCATCAATCACTAAAGTAAAAAGATACGAACTCAAAGTAGAACATTAACTTACACCAACTGTGATTGGAAAATCTCTAAATTCTCCTCCTAAAGTCCTAATGCGAATCACTCTATCATGCATATCCTTATTTACCTCAGTATATCTACTGTATACCATTTTCTTTTCTAAGACCCACCAAAGAACTTCCCTATGTACTCATAGGTTTTCTTTAGGTAAAAAAAAAACCATATGCAAGTCTCTTTCTTTTCCCTAAATTTTTCTATTAATCTTCTTAAAAAATAAATTGCTTTTATTGTAGATCTTTCAAGCATATAATCAAATTGATTCTCTCAAAAGCCTTGTTTCTAGTCTTACTATTGTTCATTGTATGACTCACAATCTTAATTCCACAATAGTTAATACAGTTTTGAATATTGCCTTTGTTTGTATAATAGTATTAATGTGTTTTTCCTCCAATATTCTTCTGGCATTTTCTTGATTTTTAAAATAGTGTTGAATAGATTAGTTAACCATATACTTTTTATCTCCTAAACATTTTTAAACTTTAGTTGGTATGTTATTTGGTCCTATAGATTTTTCACTTTTCATCTTTTTAAAGTCATCTTAACTTTAATGACTCTAATTTTACGAATATATATATCTTATTTTAGTCTTTTACTCATTTTGTCACTTTCAAGTTTAAGCTTTCATTTTGATTTTTGTTAAACAACTTATCAAAATATTTTTGCCACCTCTCTTTTAATTATGTCTTCTTCTTTAATTAAGACATTAATATTCTCATCCTTTATGCATTTTACATTATCTAAATCTTTACATTTTTTTTTTAGTTCTAGCAAGTATATAAATGCCTTTTTCTCCTTCTTTTGCATTTAGTCTAGTATATAGAGTATTATAAGCTCTATGTTTAGTTCACTAATGACCTTTTTTTTTTTTGTTGCAATTTTTTCTTACCTCTTTATACTTTTCAAAGTTTTCTATATTTCTACAACTTTGCCTTGTTTTTTATACTCTTTTTAAATAGCCTTTTGGACTTATTGAACCCATCACTAACTTTCTTTACTATGTGAATATCTTTCTCTGTACTCACTTAAAGTCTCTTTTAGTGTCTTTACAAGACATTTTAAAAACCCTCAAATAATTTGTATAAAAACCTTCATTGTCAATTTAATGACAACAATCATTTTTATCATCGTATATTAACTTTTTAAATTGCTAAAAGCACAACTATATATTTGTTTTTGAATTACTTTTAAAGATGGAATATGTGGTTTAGCTCATATACAATGACTTATTGAGTACAAATACATTAAAATTATTTTTAATATATTTAAAACTAATGAAATTTTAGCTTAATAATTTTAATGTATTTTTAATAGATTTGTTTATATCTTCCAATTGTAAACAATCACATCACTCTTTTAAAAAATATTTGTACTGAATAATTTATTCCCAGTTTGATTTCTTCTTCTTGTTTTCTTTAAATATTCCCATAAAAATTAATAAAAAAAAACCAAATGCAAATAATTTGAGAAACAATAAAAATGTATGCTGTCATTAAACCAATGACAGATTTGATATGAACTATTTTGGCTCTTTAAAACATATTAATTACATTGTCTATTGCATCTATTTAACACTAATAATTGCAATGCATTACATGAATATATTATAAAATACAAAAACATATTTAATAAAAATTATATAGTCATAATTAGTGTTTCTTTTCTTTCCAAGAGATTCTAAAGGTTAGAGTTTTATACTTTTATGATACAGATCTTAGGTTCTAACTTTGAGAGATCCTTAGGAATGGGTGGTGGGAGAAATTATTCATCATCTTACCTATTTAAGTAAGCCAATGAGTCCTACTACATGAAATCTATAGTTTTATCAATAGGAAAATATGTATTTTGAGAGATGGCAATGAGATGCTTGGACGAGTAATTATATTGATAAATAAAAAATCTAGGTTTATTGGCTTATATAACTTTGGTTCTAATTGTTTAGGTAAGCATTGTCCCAATAGATCCTCAACTCTAGACTATCTTTATGATGATATATTAATAAAGGGCTAGAACTATTCAAGTTGGCCTCGTTGGAGTGTTCTTATTATGAAAAGAACCTTTCCCTTCTTTTTTTTTGTTATTATGATAGAAATTTACTTTTTGTTTACAACTTAGTAAAAAATTATATCATTGGTGTTTACGAATATACATTGAAAACTTTGTGAAATTCACCAGCATTTGTTCCAAAAGCATATTAAAAGCATATCCTTTTCATCTTCCCAATCTTATAAAATTGAGTTTCCCAAATTACAAATATTAGGTCATATGCCAATAGACAAATGGACTCACACACATACATTCTATTTCTGATCCTTCTCCTTTCCTAACAGATAACCATTTGTTTCCATCATTTTAAACATTAAATATTAATTTCCTTCAATTCAATTCCTCCACCTCAAATCCCCTAAAAAATAATGGTTTGTTAGGTGCCTTATATCGAGACATCGATGAATAAGATGAGCACATGAACAATGAGGCTAAAGATAATATTCTAATATAGGTTTGATAGTTAAAGTTGGTCACCGAGATGTGGTTTTTTCGACACTAGAAATTGGTCAAGCTTAAGCAATTTCCTCATATTAATCACAATTGAACAGAAGAACACAATAAAAACTTGTGGTGTGAAGGACCAAGAGTGTGAAGAAGGAACTAGAGAAGTTGTGCTTGTAATTGGTTACGTGATGATTAAATTGGGACTAGCTTCTTGTGTTTTTGTGTAAGGCAGCTGTCCCATGATGACTATCACATAAAATGAATGGAAAAGGTGAGTAAGGATCTTGTTGAGAAATCATGTTCTTGAAACTTGAGTTCCCTTTGCTTTTTCCTTTTTTTTTTGTAGAAATTCATTTTTCTAGCAAAAAGTGGTAGATGTTTTCATGCATTACTAACCTCCATTAAGCCAAAGAAGAACAAGCTTTTTCTGGGAAAAAGTGGTAGCAGCTTTTGTGAGCCAACAGAAGCGAGCTTGACCTTGTTGCTCATAATAATAACATACATGCTTGGAAGCTGTGAGAACAACATCAAAGAAAGACTTGTGGAGGGCAGTCCCTCCATGTAAGATTTGGAACGCTCCAATCACAACATACCACTTTAGCATTTGGACCATATAAGTAAGGAGGCATTTGGTAAAATTAAGTGTTAAGTGTTAAACACCAAATTTAAACATGATTTTGTGAGCCAATTCTACGTTGAACTTGAACCAGTCATTAAATTTAAAGTTTGAATTATCTTTAACTATTTGGTATTGAATATATAAACATGTGTTGTTTTTCAATTTTAACCATCATAATGATTTGGAACACAGATATTTGATAAAATCAATAAGCAATTGCATAAGCTAAAGTTTTTAGCTTAACATAACTAATATTCTCTTGCCATACATTTAAACAATAATTATAAATAAAAATATAATTTATTGTTGTACCAAAATAAAATTTATTACTCTAATTTTAATCACTTGAGTATTGATTTTATTTTTGTCATTGTCATTTTTTATAAGGGACAAAATTAGAAAAGAGACCTCTGAATTTGAATCAGACATGCTTCAATATCTCATTCTATTAGATGAATTTTAAGAAAAAAATTGAAGTTGCCACCAAATACTTTGATGTTTAACGGGTTCAATTCTTCAATGAATTAGTTCAGAGATAACTTCTATTCAAAGGTCATTCAAATCAAACAAATGGCCCCTAAATGGTATCGGTTGGTGTTAATTCTAATGATGTGGATCTTGCATCACTTTAGTGGGTCCAAACAATAATGTAATATCTTGTGATTGAAGAGACATGGGGGACCCCTCTTTACAAGTCTTTCCCTTAACATCAATTGTCATGACTGATTCTTATCCTCTCAAACCTGCAAAACAAGTTTCCCAAATTACAAATACTAGACTAAAAATTGACACACAGACTTACAGACAATCCATTTATTATGCTTCTTCTCCCTTCCTAAGTAATTTCCATTTGCCTTCATCTTTTTAACATTAATTTAATTCCTTTAATTCAATTCCTCCACCTTAACTTGCAAACCCCCCCCCCCCCCAACCAAAAAAGAAAAGTTCATCAATCTCCTAATGCTAAGGCGCTAATAAATATTTAGTTGAGCACAAAAATGGTGAGGATGACAAGAGTGGAGATTTGGGAGTTAAATTTTATCATCGATGTTGCTTTGCCAACACATATTCGCTGGAAATATGCCAAGCTCAAGTTCTGTCATTTATCTTCATCACTATGTGAATGTTATGATGCCATAGAGAATTGTAAGTTAAAGGAACACGAATTTGAAGAGGGAAGTACAGAACTTGTTTTTGGAATTGGTTCTATAATCGATGGTTAGGATTGGACTATCTCATTGTGTCTTAGCGTAAGATGGTTGTCTTAACATGACTATGACATAAAAGTTATGAAGAAGGGGAAAGATTCTTCTTTTCTAACCAATATTCATTTCTTTCCATCTTGTTTGGCTTTAGTTCAATTTCCTATAATTCAATTCCTTCATTTCAAACCCCCATCTCCCAATAGAAAGGTTTATCAGCTGCCTTATGCTTTAAGACACTGATAAAGATTAAGTTGCACACACATATGGTGAGGATGAAGACAATGGAGATTTGATAGTTTAAGTTTGTCGTTGTTGTGGCTTTTTGACACACAATTCATTTGAAATATGCCAAACTCAAGTTGTGTCTTTAATATATATGTATTGTTGCATGAGTATGAGAATGCCATAGAGAATTGTGAAGTGAAGGAATAAGAGTTTGAAGAGGGAAGCAGAATAGTTGTGCTTGGAATTCGCTTATGTGATTAATGGTTAGATTGGGACTACATAAGATGACTTTCCTAGACCACCGTGACCATCACATAAAAATGATGGGAATGTTATCTAGGAAGCAATCATGTTAAAAAAATTGAGTTTTAAATCTTGAGTTTTGCATGGAAATTTAATTTTCTAGGGAAAAGTGTTACCAAACCTTTTGCAACACTGACCTCCATTGAGCCAAAGAAGAAAAGGCTTCTCTAAGAAAAAGGTGACAACTACTATGAGATTGTACAATAAAGATCATCCTTGTTGCTCAATATTAATAGTAATTGATATACCTAGAAAATTTTAATGAGTTCATTAGTGGTTGCTCTAAATATTTGGACCATAAATTGACACACACATGGATTCACACACACACACACACACACACAATATTTATAATTCTTTTTCTCCCTTCCTAACCACCAACCATTTCCTTCAAAAACTCCCCCTAATAAATAATGGTTTAGTAGATGCCTTATGTTGAGAGACCAACAAAGATTGAGCCAAGCACTCAAGTAGTGAGGCTAAAGAGAAAGCAGATTTGGTAGTTGAAGTTTGCCATTGACGTGGCTTTGCCAACACACATGTTGTCTAGAATAGATGCCAAGTTCAATTCGTATCCTTTATCTTTGTCACTACATAAGTGTGGAAGTGCTATAGATAATTTTGAAGTTAAGGAATAGGAGTTTGCAAAGAGAAGCAAAGAAATTGCTTTTGGAATAGGTTCCATGATCAATGGTTAGATTTGGACTATCCCATTTGGTCTTAGCATAAGATGACTATTCAACCATGTCTACAGCATAAAAGTTGTGGTGAAGATAGGGAAGGGATTTTGTTGAGAAATAAAGTTCTTAAAACTTTAGGATCCTTCTGTTTTGTCTAGAAATATATTTTTTGAGGTTAAAAATGGTAACATCTTTTGTGTAGCATTGACCTCCATTGAACGAAAGAATAAGAGGTTTTTTTCTTTTTGGAAAAATTGGTAGTATCTTTTGATAACCAATAGAAGACATCTCAGCCTTGTTGCTTATTAAAGGTAAAGTATATACTTGGAAAATTGTGAGAAATTCATCAATGGTTGTCCTAGAAGTGTCTTGATATTTTTCTTCCCAAGCTTACAAATGTAAGTTTCCCAAATTATAAATATTGCCCCATAAATTGACATAGACATGGACTCACACACTCCATTTATGATGTTTCTTCTCCCTTCCCAACTAAGAGCCATTTGTTCCTATGTTTTATAACATTAGCTTTTTTAATTTCTTTCAATTGGTTCCTACCATATGTAAGATGACTATCCTTCTCTGACCATGGCATCAAAGCAATGGCAAAGATGACGAGGGATCTTGTTGAGAAATTAAGTTTCTAAAACTTGATTTCCCTTTTTTTGTGTAGAAATTTATTTTTCTATGGAAAAGTGGTACCAAATTTTTTTTCAAAACTGACCTTCATTGAACCACAAAAAAGAACCTTTTCTAGGAAAAACTGGTAGCGACTTGTATGAGTCAGTAGAAGAGAAATTTATCTTGTTGCTCAATCATGGTAACATAAATTCTTAGAATGAGAACGTCATCTCTGTGGTCATCCTAGAACTATCTTCCCAATTTTAAAAATTTAAGTTTCCCAATTACAAATATTGGTCATAAGTCAGCGCATACATGGATTCACAGACAAACAATTTATGATGCTTCTTCCCATTTCAAACCAACAACCTTCTATTCCCATCTTTGTTAATGACATTAATTTAATTTTCTTTAATTCAATTCCTTTGCCATAAATCCCTCTAAAAAATGAATGGTTTATTAGCCACATTATGTTAAGGTGTCGATGAAGATTGAGTTAGGAAGATAAATGGCTAGGCTAAAGAGAATGGAGATTTTCCATTTGAGATTTGACACACCAATTTGACTATGCCAACATATATTAGCTGGAAATGTACCAAGCTTTAGTTGTATCTTCCATCTTCGCCACTATGTGAGTGTGAGAAAGCCATACAGAATTGTGAAGTGAAGGAACAAGATTTCAAAGAGGAAAGCAAAGAGACAATGTCTGTAGTTGGTTATATAATCTATAGTTAGGCTAGTACCATTGGTTCTTAGCATAAGGTATAGTTATCTTACCACAATAGCCAAGATGGAGAGTGATCCTATTAAAACTTGAGTTCCTTGAGCTTCCTAGATCAACTCACTAGTTAGTAAAGTTCATTTGTGCGTACGTGAGAAAAACCCAGTAATGAATAGATATATAAATTATCAGGTGAAGAAAAGTCATGGTAGCTTTTGTGTAATATTGACCTCCATATATATATGTTCCTCGAAAATATCGGTATCAACTTTTGTGAGCTAGTAGAAGAACGTTTGGCCTAACTGCTCATTAATAATTGTTAGAGAATTCATCCTCAAAACCTAAGCGTCAAGGAGAGAGAGTTAAGAGAATCTTATACTGACTTTTGAACTACTCACAGAGACGTTGTGAGACTGGACGCACAGTAATACTCCCCCTTGAGCTCATGGGGGAAATGAGACAAGAAAAGCCCATAGCGGGAAATGAGGCGAGGAGAAGTCCAACCCACGGAGGAGCAAAACAGTCTAAGGCCCAATTCTGATACCATGTTAGAGAATTTATCCTCAAAACTTAGGTGTCAAGGAGAGAGAGTTAAGAAAATCTTATATTGGCGTTGGAACTGCTCACAGAAACGATGTGAGACTAAATGCATACTTATAATAATGCTAGATATGCCAAGAAAACATAAGCACTTCACCGGTAGTTTTCCTAGAGACATTTTGATTTTTTATCTTCCTAACCTTATGAAATTAAGTTTCCTAACTTGCAAATATTAGATCCAAGCCGGTATGCATATGGGCTCACACAGAACCCATTAATGATGCTTTTTTCCCCTTTATATTCAATAATTATTTGTTTCCATCTTTTTAATAATAATTTGATTTCTTCCAATTCAATTCCTCCAACTCAAACGTGTCTACCCAAAAATAAATTAATTAATTAAAATAAATAAATAAAGGGTTTACCAGTCGCCTCATGCTGAGTTGATGAAGATTGAGCCTAGCTAAGATATTAACAATGAGGATGAAGAGAATGAAGCTTCAGAAGTTGAATTTTGCCACCGATATGACTCTACCGACTAATATTGGCTAGAAACATACCAACTTTGAGTTGTATCCTGCATCTTCATCGCCGAGCAAATGCAAGAACGCCATAGAGAATCATCAAGTGATAGAACAAGAGTTTCGGGAGGGAAGCAAAGATATTATGCTTGGAACTTGTTCTGTGATGGTTAGGTTGAGTCTATCTCATGGATCTTAGAGTAATGTGGTTGCCCCACCACGACCATGATACGACAAGAAATATGGTACCAATCCTATTAAGAAATAGAGTTTTTAAAAGTTGAATTCCCTCTTTATTTTCCGTAAATATTTATTTTACCATTTGAGCAAAAGTTCAAGTGTCAAGAACCTAAAATATTGCCTTGTTATAGAAAATTTTCAATGCTAAATTCTCCATTTTGAAAATATTTTCACAGGTGCTTTTTTTGGAAAAAATATTTAATTATAAATATTATTGTGTGAAGAAATTCTACTAAGCTGTATGAGTGTGCAGACTATGGAGGGACATGACCTCCACTTAGTACCCTACAAAACCAAGTGACATTAACGCGGACCGACTAATCTACTAAGAAAAAATTTTAAAACAAAAAAAAAAAAAAAAAAACAAACAAAATGATTACTATAGAGGCTTATGGAGCACCTTATGTGTCAAATTTTCATTGGCTTAAATGTCAAGTTTTCTTTAAAGTTAAGAGAGAAAATAGACTAACTCATTTCATTCTTAATTAATCGGGGACACACCTTACATGCAATCGAACCAAAAAACTATTGTATGTGTTCTAACGCAAAAAGAAGAAAAAAAGAATTGTATATCTTTTTCGTGATTAGATGGAAACAATTATAATAAGTTTTAAATTTGAAAGACGATAATAGATTTATTTAAATTTTTAAAATTAATTTATTAAAATATAATTTACTCATTGATTTTTTTTTAAGGGAAAATTGTATATTTTGAGGGAAATTAAAGGAATTTTATGAAAAGACACTTAAAATAGGAGGAAGAACATCATAAAAGTCATAAATATTTTTTAAATAAAATAAATTAAAAATATTTTTTAAAAACAATAATTTTGTAAAAAATAATTTAAAAATTATTTTATTAATAGTCGAGATACATTACTAAATTCAGCCAAGTCCCACGAGATCAATCAAGGGTAAAGAAAAAGGTTGTCACTCCAAATATCAATACATGTGACTTTAACTTCTCTTGATTCATCGAAATTCTCTTTTATCTTTTTTTCTATTTTAGTTAAGCAGCATCATTAATTGAAAAATTAAAAAAAGTAATAGGTATGATAGAAGAGAGTCAATGTTAGGATCGGCGATTACTTGCTAACTAAAAATAAAAAAATAAAATAAAATAAAAGAAGGAGACTGTAACACGCGCACGATTACATTGGTACAAAATAGTAAATCCCCAAATAACTTTGTATAATATACTCCAAATGGCACCATATAAGTAGCAACCAGAAGAAAAAGAAGAAGAAGAAAAAAAAAAAAAAAAAAAAAAAAGGTAATTAATTGGATGTAATATTTCTTATAGTAATTTTTTTTTATTACATAAGAACTTTAATCACTATCAAGCCCTTCGGATCGTCTGGTACGATACCAAACTTACGGATCAACGTCCTCCTGAAATTAATTAAATATACCCAATTAAATGTCTTTCAGATTTCCTCTCAGTCCTGTATTTTTTTAATTAACAATTCTCAATTATTTTGATGGATTTCCTCTCTCTCTCTCTCTCTCTCTCTCTCTCTGTTGCGATGGCGAGCTCACGAGGAGGATGATGACGATCATGTGAAGGCTAACGGCTGAGCTATGGGATCAGGACATGCAGGGGGGACCCCACATAAAAAATTAATTTTAAAATGATGAAAATATAGGCGTCCGAATGGCGGGCCCTGACGCCAGATCACCACTCCTGAGCCCCGCCACGTGTCCGAGCCCACTTGACATGTCAGTTCACCGCTTAAACGGGTTCAGACCCGTTACGTTCTCCTCCTTTGGTCTTATTCACTCTGCCAAGTTTGCAGACCCACGGGAAACTTGCTGTCCCCCTTCTTCTCTTTCCCCTTCGCTTTTGCTTTTGCTTTTATGTGCGTTACATTTGTCTCACGTTGTTATTGTGAAAAAAACCGAAGAAGGATACTTTTAAATGTAGTTTTCTCTTTTGTTTTATTATTATTTTAATTGATAAAACATTTTTATAGTATACTTTTTACTTTTTTAATTTTAAATAAAAATTAAATTTTAAGAAACATAAAATATTTTTTCTAGATTCAGACATGTTTGTAGGTGCAAATATTTTTTCTTTGTTAAAGTGAACTTTTTCATGAACAACAGTTAGTGTTATAAATTGGTGTATTGATTTGTGTGCGACATTTTTTAGTATTCATTAATTGTACTTATTAGAATTATTTTTTTTGTTAAAATAAGTTGTCGCATAATTTTGAAGAGCGAGATTGAATAGAGATTGTGGGTGATATTACTAATCATTTTCTATGATAATAGAATTACACTATTATAAGGAGGTCTTTCAATGAGAACTTAAAAAAGGGGCAAGTAAACCTTAATCCTTCCTATGCTATAATTTTGTATTTATAAAACGAATTCATTAAATCTCCCAAAACTTGAATCTAGGAGTTTCTCTAATTATGGAGTCCATATCTTTGTATGATCAAGAAAATCTCCAGTAGAAGTCATAAGGTTGCTATCGCGACGTTCCGAGGCGGAGCCCTCAGGACCACAAGAGAATAAAATATGTGATTTTTGAAAAGTTTGAATTTGAAGTCACTACTAACATATTTTCCCTTGGTGCGGTTAGAACACCTAATTACTACTCATTTAATTGATCTATAGACTAAACCTAGGCTAAGGAACCAATAGTCTCGGTTTGCATATACCAGAATTGGGATCAAGAGTTTGGTTATGAGAGAGGAAGGTATTCGCACCCCCTACGCACCCATTCTACAAAAAATACCTAATTAATTAAGTATTATCTTCAAATTGAATTTAATAACCTTTAATTTACTCCTTTTAAAAAATTAAACAAAACAAATAAATGGATAAATGTACATAATTAACTAGAAATTGAAAAATTCGGATGTGACTTATGAATGTCTAATAAGATCTCAAAAAGAGGGGATCTTGTTAGAAAAACTCCCCTCAAAGTCGATACAGGTGAGGTCTAAAAATACCCCAATGCCCTTTTTAAAATCATAAGAGCACACCCCCCCCCCCCCCTCTCAAAAATTGAGAAAATCATCAAAATATTTACAAAAATGTTCCCACTTTTTATAGAAAATTTTATGGAATTTTTAAACATTTTTCCCAAAATTTCCTAGGATTTTTAAAGCATTTTCCGTTACTTTTCTGACTAAAAACAACCCCAAAATATTTTTAAATTTTTTTCTAACCTTCAAAATATTTTTCTTATTTTTCTTCAATTTTTTTTTTTTTTTTGCAATTTTCCTATTTTTCTTAATTTTAAAAAATTAAATAAACAAATAAAAAATAAATATGAAAAATGGAGAACTAGTTTGACTGGTCTGAACCAAGTCAATCAGTTCGAAGGGGGGGGGGGTTTAAAGCAAGGCCACAGGTCAAGTCAAGATGAGGACATATGGCCATATATACATATACATACATATATATATATATATATATATATATTGCAATTTTCCTATTTTTCTTAATTTTAAAAAATTAAATAAACAAATAAAAAATAAATATGAAAAATAGAGAACCAGTTTGACTGGTTTGAACCAAGTCAATCAGTTCGGAGGGGGGGGGGGTTTAAAGCAAGGCCACGGGTCAAGTCAAGATGAGGACATGTGGCCATATATACATATACATACATATATATATATATATATATATATATATATATATATATATATATATATATATATATATACGAAAAATAGAGAACCAGTTTGACTGATCTGAACTGAATCAATCAGTTCAGAGGGGGGTTTTGAAGCAAGCCCACATGTCAGGTCAAGATGAGAACATGTGGGATGATGTTAGCATGACGTCATCTAAGACACGTGTCAACTCCCGGGGGCTTTCCCCTTTTTGTTAATTTATTTATTTTTTAAAATTTTCGAAAGCATGACGTCACCCCAGACAGCCGCGTGTCACCCTCTAGATGGACCTGACTAATGACCCATGGACGCTGACATGGCACGATCTAGATCTTCTAGAGAAAACACAAATCGTACGGTCCGGAGATGGCCATGTCGCCCTTAATTTACACGGATCAGGACGTGCCACATGTCACCCTGTGGTGGTGACATGTAGCCCATTATCCCCACATATAAAAGCAAAAATTTTTTTTCTCTCTCTCATTTCTCCTGCATATTTTCTCTCTCTTTTCTCTTTTCTCTCTCTCTCTCTCTCTCTCTCTCTCTCTCTCTCTCTCTCTCTCTCTCTCTCTCTCTCTCTCTCTTTTCTCTGGTTCCCTACATGTTCTCTCATTTCTTCTAATCTTCCGAACATCTCTTTACTCTTTTATTTTCCTTCTCTCTTCTTTTTCTTCTTTTAGTTCCTCGGATCTTTCGTTTTCTCTTCTCTCAATCTCTTTTCTCCCTCTCCTTGTTTCTCGAATATGCTCTTCTTATTCTCCTCTGCATTCACTTTCCCTCTGGTCCTTCTAAGCCCCCCTTCCTATGGCTCTCTCCCTGAGATCCGTGAAGGATCAGACCCTTGGGTTTATGGTTCTTCATTCCTCCTCCCTAGATCCATCATATTGGTATCCTTTCACCCCTTTCCCCCTTTTTGTTTTTGCAGGTTAGGAGTGTTCGGCATGCAGTAGTGTTTGGAATCCTTCGAACATGATCCTCAAAAGATGAGTTTTCCTGTTCCTTTCTTATTTATGTTCTGAGTTTTGAGTTTTGAGTTTGGATCTGTGATTTGTGTTTGGGGTTGGGTTCCAATCTATGTACTTAGTTGGCTAAGGTTTAGGGTGAGTCAACTCGTTGGGCCGAGCTGACCCACTGGCTTGGGTTTTTTTTACTAACTCGGGATAAGCCCCATGGACTCAGGTGGGCTTAGGGTTTTGGGCTTCAGGGTTTAAAACTTGGGTTGTGGGTTGTTTTAAAACATGAATCGGGTTTATTTTTAAACAGGTGGGCTGGTTTTGTTTTAAAAGGCTTGAGCGTCTGGTTTTTGACTTGGGTTGGGTCTTTATTTTAAAACTTGGGCCAAATTTATTTTTAAAATAGATGGGCCAATTTTGTTTTTAAAAGGCTAGGGCTTCTAGGTTCTCTGTAATAACCCAAGAAATTAATCAGGGCCTCGTCGACGAACACAGGGGATTCGTCGACGAGGGTACATGAGGATCTCGTCGACAAGGTCACATCACATCAACAAGAAGATACCAAGAGGGGGGTTTGTGCCAGTCTGAAATTCGTTAACAAGGGGTGCAAGTTCGTCAATGAAATTCTTCAAGGAATCATCGACAAGATGACGTGTCTCGTCGACGAATCCAGGGCTATAAATAGTCCTAAACTCGTATTTTAACATAGAATTATTTAGCAAAATCCTCTCTCTCTCTCTCTCTCTCTCTCTCTCTCTCTCTCTCTCTCTCTCTCTCTCTCCTCTATGGTTTATCCCTCTTCTCTCTTTGATCTCGGCCCCGTTTTTCGCCAGATCGACAATCTAAGGCCACCACGACGCTCCTAGGAAAGTTCTCCCCAAGTTTTCCAGAGCGGATCATTGGTGGGGTTAAGTTGAATTTCATCCCAATCTCAAGGTAAAATATTGTATTCAGTATTTGCTTTGTCCATAGTTATAAGAAACGTAGCATATGAAGAAATAATGATATTTTGTTCTACGAAATGTTGTTTTTAGGGTGTTGAGTGGAGAACCCTGCGAGTGTAGGACCAGTCATAGTAGGAGATTTTTACAGAAATCAAGGGAAATATGCTATGCTAGTTAAAATAGAGATTTTTACCAGTATAATATAGTTTATGTTCACGGGTTTTCAGAGTAGGAATTTCTAAAGTTTATAAATTATGTTTAAGATGTTTTAATTATCGTGTGGCATGAGAATATGGATATAGTACAGAATCATATTTTGCAGTATGTATACAAAAACATGTTTTACAATATTTTTCAGGATCATGTTTTACAAATATACAAACATGGAAATGTCTTTACAGTTTTTCATAGTACCACGATTAAACAGTTATAGAGTACCATGATATACAGATTTACAGTTTATTTCAAAAATACAATTGATATAGATACAGTTTATTACAGCGTCATGGTTAATACAGTTAATACAGAATCATAGTAAAACTGATAGATTGTATATAGAAATGTATTATATAGTATCAGACCCTGATGAACCATTACAGATCAGGTTACAGAGCACGGTACCGTAGCTATTTTCAGTTTAGAGTACAACCACATAACTCAGATAGTATGTGGATTTATAGCAATCGATTGTGCCTATGAAGTGGACAGGCTCCCCATCAGTTAGGGTTAAGAAGGTCGATCGGACTTTCGTAGAATAATGATTTATCCTAGTAGGCCAACCAGTGATAAGTCCCGCCCACGGGTTGCACAACCTTGTCATGAGGGGTTAAATCATGTCATACAGGTATCCATCCAGGGAAGTTTTCTCAGTTATTATATGTATATATAGATTTACAGAAATAGTGGATGTATCTACGTATATTAGAAGTATTATGAATAGAAAATTTATAAAGACAGATATGTTAAACAACATAGATAGAAGCTATATTGTATGTATTTATACTTGTATTCTCAGATTCAGTTATTCTTGATATATTTAAATAAGATATTCACAGAAATGTAACTCATTTGTCACACACTAGCCATAGCATATTTCGTCTTACTGAGTGTTGTCTCATCCCAGTAATTTAATATTTTTCAAGTGATCCAGCTAGGCGACTAAATTAGGTTCGCAGATAGGGGGCGCTACAGTACTGCCCTATCTAAGGGTGAGTATTTTGGGAAGTTATTTTGTATAGCCCTAGTTGCAGTTGAGAGTATTTTTAGGGTATGGTTGTGTATGTACAGTTTGGGAAATGTTCTGACACTCTAGTATTGTAAATATATATATATATATATATATATATATATATATATATATATATATATAGTTATGTTTTCATGCATACAGCTTCCCGCTGCTTAGGTTGTTAGTTGTAGCACCAGTTGCATAGGTCCTATCTGGACCTAGATGAGGGTTTGACTTATATTAAGAAGTATCAAAGTAGTGGAAAATTTCAGTATATATATACATATATTAAAAAAAAAAAATTAGCAGGTCGTTACAGTTTGGTATCAAAGCCTAGGTTGTTAGGTTCTATAAACTTTAGAGTATAGCAGAAGCAATACCAGAGTATAGGAAAGGATTGAGGTTTTGTTCTGTAGTATGGGTACAGGATTTCCGTGGTGGCTTCTGTGTCTTTCCTAGGGTGATGATTTCAGGAAAGCCATAGTAAACTATTTTCGAGTCGTGTGTCTGGGTTACATGATTTGATTTTGAAATTTAGTACGAAGGGAGACAGTCAGTTATGAATATGGGATTACAGATGAATGAAATAGTATAGGTTTGCACGGGAGATAAGGTCTTTAAAGTGTGTTCCTTATTTTTCAAGATAGACCTAGGAAGCAGTGGCACAAATGCTGGGGAAGACAGGCCAGGACCTTCTAGTATGGGAAGTGGAGATACTAATGCAGTACTGCACAGCGTCACCCAGCAAGTGATGGCTGAGATGGCCAGGAGCTCAAGGGAGCGTAGTTGTACATTCGAGTAGTTTATGCGAATGAAGCCCCCATCTTTTGCAGAAGGAGATGACTCGATTATAGTAGAAAATTGGGTTCAGGATATTGAGGAGACGTTGGTTGTGCTTCTATGTACGGATGAACAGAAGGTGGTATTTGCAGCATTTAAACTGATAGGAGTGGAAAAATGCTGGTGGAGATCAGCGCGACTGATTAAGGAGCAAATGCCGGTTCCAGTGCCGGTGACGTGGGACTGATTCAAAGAGCTGTTCTTTCGAGTGATATTTTCCTGCTATCGTTCGGAGCACGAAGGCAACAGAGTTTATGCACCTAATATAAGGACAGATGACAGTATCTCAGTACGCGGATCACTTTATTGAGTTGTTGCGATTTGCCCCACATTTAGCACCAGATGAAGAGAAAAAGGCAAGAAAGTTTGAAGAGCGTCTGAGGCATAACTTGTTTGAGCAGGTGATTGATTGAGGAAGTTGTAGATAGAGTTGCGATTATTGAGAGTGACATATAGAGAGGTATTGCAACTCAGAGTTAGAGAAAAAGACCCGCACCTCAAGGTTTTCAAGCAAGCTCCAATCGGGGCCCATGAGAGGAGGCTGAGATAGGGGAGATCAGAGGCAGATGATGGGACCTCGTGAGAATTAGGGTATGTAAACTTACCCGGTATGTCAGACATGCGAGAGATGACATTTAGGGGAGTGTCAGATAGGGAAAGATGTATGCTATCATTGTAGGAGACCTGGCCACATGGCACGAGCATGCCCAGGATTGCCGATTTAGGTACCAACTCCCAAACCCTATCGGGTAGGTTATTAGGCAGCTCGTGGAGGCCAGCAAAGGAATGTTGCCCCAGCGAAGGTTTAAGCTTTGACGTCGGGCGATGCTGATACTACCGCGGATGTGGTGACATGTATTTTTACTGTTCTATCATATCCAGTTATTGTTTTATTTGATTTAGGTGCTACTCATTCCTTTTTCTCTGCAACCTATGTCAAATTATCTAGAAGTGAGACTCATTCATTAGATATAGAGTTGTCTATAGCTACACCGTCAAAGTCGGTGATAAGGTGTCAAAGGATACTCAGAGGCTATCCAATAGAAATTCAGGGGAGAGTGCTACCAGTTGACCTGATCGTGTTAGATATGTGTGGGTTCAATGTTATACTGGGTATGGATTGGATGACAGTTAATCACGCCAGTATTGATTGTCATCAAAAAGAAGTAATTTTTAGACCCCTTGGTGAGTAGGAATTCAGATTTTTCGGTTCATGTGTACATGCTCCATCGCAACTAGTAACAGCCATGCAGAAGCGGATTGCTCCTGGACGGAAGTCAAGGGTTTGTGGCTTTTGTAAAGGAAGCGTCAGGAAATGAATCGAAGCTTAACAGTACACCAATAGTAAGAGAATTCTAGATGTTTTTTCGGAGGAGCTACCGGGTTGCCTCCCGAACGTGAGGTAGATTTTGCTATAGATTTACCTCCAGGGACTGCGCCGATCTCTAAGATACCTTACTGTATGGCTCCAACTGAATTAGGAGAATTAAAGGATCAGTTGCAAGACTTGCTGGATAAGGGATTTATACAACCCAATGTGTCGCCATGGGGAGCTCCAGTCTTGTTCATAAAGAAGAAAGACGGTTCTATGAGGATGTGTATTGATTACATGGAGATAAACAAGGTTACTATTAAGAACATATATCCTCTACCTCGTATAGACGATCTATTTGATCAGTTCCAGGGTACACGAGTGTATTCCGAGATTGACCTCAGATCAAGTTATCAACAAGTAAGGGAAAAAGCAGAGGATGTTTTGAAGACAACCTTCAGGAGTAGGTATAGGCACTATGAATTCCTCGTTATCCTATTTGGTCTGACGAATGCCCCAGCTGTGTTCATGGACTTAATGAATAGAGTCTTTCACCAATATCTAAATCAGTTTGTAGTGGTTTTTATTGATGATATGCTGGTTTACTCAAGGAATTTTGAAGATCATAAGGTGCATTTGAGACAGGTACTGCAGACGCTCAAGGAGAAAAAGCTCTATGCCAAGTTTAGCAAGTGTGAGTTCTGGCTTGAGAAGGTTGCGTTTTTGGGCCATGTGATCTTAGTAGATGGTATTTCAGTGGATTCCAGTAAGATTGATGTGGTCGTAAATTGAGCCAGGCTGAAGAACGTTCAGGAAGTCAAAAGTTTCTTGGGACTGGCAAGTTATTATCATCAATTTGTTGAGGGGTTTTCAACCTTATCAGGACCTCTAATGCGTTTGACCAAGAAAAATGTCAAATTTGTGTGGAATGAAGAATGCAAGCAAAGTTTTTAGGAATTAAAGCAGCGGCTCGTCACTGCACCAGTATTGACGATTCCATCAAGAGGTGATGGTTATGTAATTTACAGTGATGCGTCTTTGAAAGGGTTTGGTTGTGTACTGATGCAGCATGGTAGGGTGATAGTGTATGCTTCCAAGCGGTTGAAAAAATATGAAAAAAACTACTCTACTCCCGATCTGGAATTGGCTACAGTGGTGCACGCACTGAAGATTTGGAGGCATTACTTATACGGTGAGAGATGTGAAATATTTTCTAATCATAAGAGTCTGAATTACTTCTTTACACAAAAAGAGTTGAATATGCGGCGAAGGAGATGGCAAGAACTCATCAAGGATTATGATTGGACCATCAGTTACCACCCAGGTAAAGCAAATGGGGTGGCTGATGCACTGAGCCGTAAATCAAAGAGTACAACATAGTTATCAGTAGTAATTCAGCATCCAATTCAAATGGACTTGGAAAGGCTTGGTGTGGAGTTAGTGGAAGATGATCCTCAGGCATTTATTTCCAGCATGGTTGTACTGCCTACACTATATAAAAGGATTAAAGCTACTCAAGGGAATGATCCATAATTAGCGGAAGTAATAGCCAGAATATAGGATGGTCAGGGAGAGGAATTTAGCATTTCTGACGATGGGGTTTTGAGATTTCGCACCAGATTGTGCATACCTGTGGATGATAGCATCAGGAGAACAATTTTAGAGGAGACTCACAAGTCTCTATATACAGTTCATCCCGACAATAAGAAAATATATAGGGATCTGCAAAAGTATTTTTGGTGGAGCGCATGAAGAAAGAGATTGTAGAATTTGTGCAGCAGTGTTTGACATGTCAACAGGTCAATGCTGAGCATCAGAGGCTGAAAGGACAGTTGCAGCCACTCTACATCCCTGAGTGGAAGTGGGACCACATATCCATGGATTTTGTTACTAGGCTACCACTAGCGCCACATGGTCAGAATATCATTTGGGTAATTATTGATAGGTTGACGAAAACAACTCATTTTCTACCCATTAAAGTTGGCTCCCTATGAACAAATTAGTAGAGATTTATATACAGGAGATTGTTCGACCCCATGGAGTGCCAATATCTATAGTCTCAGTATGATCCACGCTTTATATCACAGTTTTGGAAGAGTTTGCAGGAGGCTTTGGGGTCTCAGTTAGCATTCAGCACCGCTTTCCATTCTCATACAGAGAGAACAATTCAGATACTTGAGGATATGCTGCAAGCATGTGTGTTGGATTTTGGGGGTAGCTGGACCCAGTATTTTCCACTGTTGGAATTTGCCTACAACAACAGCTATCAGGCTAGCATAGGCATGGCACCTTATAAAGTGCTTTATGGTAGAAGGTGTCGTTCTCCTTTATACTGGAGTCAGCTTGGTGAGAGGTGAGTTTTGGGGCCAGAAATAGTACAGCAGGCATACGATAAAGTCTGACTTATTTGAGATAGAATCAGTGCAGCACAGAGTCGAAAGAAAAGTTACGCAGATACTCGCCGCTGGGAATTAAAATTTGAAGTGGGTGACCATGTATTTTTGAAAATAACACCACTGAAAGGAATCATGATGTTTGAAAAGAAGGGTAAGTTGAGCCCTAGGTTTATTGGCTCATTTGAGATACTCGAGAAGATTGGATCAGTTGCCTATTGACTAGTTTTACCACCATCTCTATTCAGAATTCATGACGTATTTCATGTTTCTATGTTAAGGAAATACGTCTCAGATCCTTCCCATATTATCAATTACGTAGAATTAGAACTCAGTGATGTTCTAGCATATAAGGAAGCTCCAGTGCAAATCTTAAATAGAAAAGAACAAGAATTGTGCAGTAAGAAGATATCAATAGTAAAAGTCTTGTGGAGGGATCACGCGATAGAACAAGCTTCTTGGGAGCTTAAAGAGGAAATTAGACAGAAATATCCCCACCTGTTCAGTGGGTTACAGTAGTGATGTATTGACCCAGGAGAAATTATGGTATTTTAAATAATAATAGAGAAGGAGAAAATAAAAATTTGAAAGGAAAAGAAAGAGGCGGCAAGGAAGCGTTCGTCGACGAAGTTACAATTGGGCTCATCGACGAGGGTATGTTTCGTTGATGAGAAAATACCAAGAGAGGTTTTGGGAGATTCTAAATTTCGTCAACGAGGGGAGAGTTCGTCGACGAGTTGTCTTCATGACCTCGTCAACGAGGTGACATGGCTCATTGACGAAGGCCAGTGTATAAATAGTGTTAAACGTGATTTTTCAACTTAATCTTGCTGCAAAAACTCTCTCGCTTACTTCCTTGGGTTCCCTACCCTTCTCTCTAAGATCTCAAGCCGATTTTCTACCTGTTCGACGATCTAAAGCCACGACGATACTCTTGGAAAAGTTCTCTATAAGTCTGCCGGAGCGGATCGTTGGTGGGGCTAGTTCAAAACCCATCCCAAATTCAGGGTAAGGCTTTCTACTCAATATATGACTTCCTGACAGTTGTAGAAAGCGTAGTACGCGTATAAATATTGAACTTTAGTTCTGGGAAATATCATTTTCGGGTTGTTGATCGGGAAATCTTGTGGGTGTAGGATTGTTTTCTTAGGGAGTTTTTTAGGAATCAGGTAAGAGGATAAATTAAGTTAGTTATTTTATGAAAATGTATGTATGTTATTACAACATCTGATTTTAGGAAAATAAATATATATTTATATATATTTTTTATATTTGAGAAATATTGCTGAAAATGATGGTGTGATAAATATACGAAAAACCTATTTTGTGTGGCATGAGTGGAAATTATAATGAAATACTATTTTCTAGAAATATGATAAAGATATGGATTTTTATAATGAAAAATCGGCATACGGGCCAAAATTTTTATATGATTTGTCGGCGTATGGGCCGAGCTATGGATATGTTTTGCCGGCGTATGGGCCGTGCTATGGATACGTTTGTCGACTTATGGGCCGAGCTATGTATATGATTTTTCGGCTTACGGGCCGAGTTATGGATATTATTTGCCGGCATACGAGCTGAGCTATGATAAAATATGAAATACCGACATACAGGCTGATGATTTTCATGATATACGTATATATGCAAAATGATATGATTGATTTGATTATTAATGGAATGAAATATCCATGTATCACAGTTTTAGTATATGCTATATGTTATTAGAACCTGGTTGGATTGGTCTAGGCTAGCACTTGCACAGTACCACTACTATGTGTTTATGATTCATCATGATATTTGTGTTAACGCTGCTGTACGGAGTGGCGTGAGATTGGATGATCGATGTGGTTTTAAGAAGTGTGAGCGCGCCCCTGGTGTACAGACTAGGTCTGGCAGACCCATCGGACTTACAGACTGTACTTTTGACTTGGTAGTGATCGGTCAACCATTGTCAGGTCTCGCCTTCAGGCCATACAACCCAATCGTGTGGCGATAATACATGACAATAGCCAGCCAACCTACCAGGATTATTTTCGTATTATATTTATATGAGATGAATTATGCTTATGAAAATTATATATGTTCTGCCATAATATGAGAATATATGTTACCCATATATGATATAGACAGTTATACTAATATGTTTATGTATGGTTTTATATAGAATACGGAGATACTCATGTTGCCACACACTAGTATTAGTTTATTTCCCTTACTAAGAGGTGTCTCGCCCCAAAATTTTACAGGATCCCTTGATAGGAGAGCGGGTAAAGCTCCACTGATTTAGTATTGTTATTCTGCCCTCTCTGAAGGATAAGTTTTGGTGGGGATGGTTGGATTTTGTGGGAAATGTCCCTAGGTCTTTCTTTTTGGGATGTATATACTTAAATACAGTGGATGTAGTAACTCTGGTATTGTGATGGATGGTTTTGTATTTATAATATTATGGTTGTATGTTTCCTGCTGCTTAGGTTTCCGTTATGTGTATCTGTTTTATCCCTAGTACCCACGGGTTCGGGTGGATTATGATCTACTGGATTTATTATATGGGTTTTATTATATTATGGAAAAAAAAACTATGAAAATTAAGTAGGTCGTTACAAGTGATGTGTAAGTTAAAGTAATAATAATTTTATTTCGTTTAATACAGTGTAATTATAATGTAGAGTATAGGATAAGTAGTATTTTGATATTTGGGGAATTTTTTTTTTATAGTTGTAATTTCCCAGAACTACCTATGTAACCATGATATTCCTCTGTCATAAGTGAGGGCAAGTAATAAAATAAGTAGATGATTTATCTTAAAGGATGATGAATCATATGGATAGCGAATTTCGATATTCCTCTGTCATAAGTGAGGGCAAGTAATAAAATAAGTAGATGATTTATCTTAAAGGATGATGAATCATATGGATAGCGAATTTCGATGATGAAATTTTGCAAGGAGGGGAGAATGTAATAACCCAAGAAATTAATCAGGGCCTCGTCGATGAACACAGGGAATTCGTCGACGAGGGTATATGAGGATCTCGTCGACAAGGTCATGTCTCATCGACGAGAAGATACCGAGAGGGGGGTTTGTGCCAATCTGAAATTCTCCAACGAGAGGTGTAGGGACTCGTCGACGAGATGACGTGTCTCGTCAACGAATCCAGGGCTATAAATAGTCCTAAACTTGGATTTTTACGCAGAATTATTCAGAAAAATCCTCACTCTCTCTCTCCTCTATGATTTATCTCTCTTCTCTCTTCGATCCCAACCCCATTTTTCGCCAGATCGACGATCTGAGACCAACATGACACTCTTGGGAAAGTTCTCTCCAAGGGTATCGGAGTTGATCGTTGGTGGGGCTGAGTTGAATTTCATCCCAATCTCAGGGTAAGACATTTTATTCAGTATTTGCCTTTTCCACAGTTATGAGAAGCGTAACATACGAAGAAATAATGATATTTTGTTCTATGAAATGTTGTTTTCAGTGTGTTGAGTGGGGAACCCTACGGGTGTAGGACCAGTCACGGTAGGGGATTTTTACAAAAATCAAGTAAGGGAAATATGCTATGCTAGTTAAAATAGAGATTTTTACTAGTATAATATAGTATATGTTCACGGGTTTCATAGTAGAAATTTATAAAGTTTATAAATTTATGTTTAAGATCTTTTAATTATTGTGTGGCATGAGAATATGGATATAGTACAGAATCATGTTTTGCAATATGTATACCAAAATATGTTTTACAATATTTTCAGGATCATGTTTTACAGATATATAAATAGGGAAATGTCTTTACAGTTTTTTATAGTGCCATAATTAAACAGTTTTACAGTACCATGACATACAGATTTACAATTTATTTCAGAAATACAATTGATACAGATACAGTTTATTACAGCATCATGGTTAAAACAGTTAATACAAAATCATGATAAAATAGATAGATTGTATATAGAAATGTATTATATAGTATTAGACCCTGATGAACCATTACAGATCAACTTACATAGCACGGTACTGTAGCTATTTTCAGTTTAGAGTGCAACCACATAACTCAGATAGTATGTGGATTTATAGCAGTCAATCATGCCTATGAAGTGGACAGGCTCCCCGTCAGTTAGGGTTAAGGAGGCAGATCGGACTTTCGCAGAATAGTGATTTATCCTAGTAGGCTAGCTAGTGATAAGTCCCGCCCACGAGCCGCACAACCCTGTCATAAGGGGTTAAATCATAACATACTGTTATCCATCCAGGGAAGTTTTCTCAGTTATTATATGTATATACAGATTTACAAAAACAGTGGATGTATCTACGTATATTAGAAGTATTATGAATAGAAAATTTATAAAAACAAATATGTTAGGCAACGTAGATAGAAGCTATATTGTATGTATTTATACCTGTATTCTCAGATTTAGTTATTCTTGATATATTTAAATAAGATATTTATAGAAATGTAACTCATTTGTCACACACTACCAATAGCATATTTCGTCTTACTGAGCGTTGCCTCATCTCAGTAATTTAATATTTTTCAGGTGATCCAATTAGGCGAGCAGATCTGGTTCACAAATAAAGAGGGCTACAATACTGCCCTATCTGAGGATGAGTATTTTGGGAAGTCATTTTGTATAGCCCTAGTTGCAGTTGAGAGTATTTTTGGGGTATGGTTGTGTATATACAGTTTGGGAAATGTTCTGACACTTTGGTATTGTAAATATATATATGGTTATGTTTTCATGCATACAGCTTCCCGCTGCTTAGGTTGTTAGTTGTAGCACAAGTTACATAGGTCCTATCTGGATCGAGATGAGGGTTTGACTTATATTAAGAAGTATTAGAGTAGTGGAAAATTTCAGTATGTATATACATATATTAAAAAAAAAAAATTAGCAGGTCATTACATTCTGGACTTAGGATGGTATTTATTTTAAAACATGGGTCAATTTTATTTTTAAAACAGGTGGGCCGATTTTTGTTATTAAAAGGCTGGGGCTTCTGTGTTCTAAACTTGGGCTGGGTCTATATTTTAAAACATGGGCCGGTTTTATTTTTAAAACAGGTGGGCTAATTTTGTTTTTAAAAGGCTTGGGCTTCTGGGTTCTAAACTTAGGTTGTGGGGATTGGCTTTCAATGCTTAAGCTAAGGAATTGATCTTCAATGTCTGGGCTTGGGGTTTGGTTACAATGTTTGGGCTTGGGGTTTGGCCTTTAGGTCTTCGGGCTGCAGGCTTGGCTTCAGTGTTTGGGCTCAAGGGCTGGTTATAGTATTTGAGCCACAGGGTTTTCAGATCCCGCAGGGTTTATGGGTTGGTTACAATGTTTGGGCTTGGGGGTTGGCCTTTTGGTGTTTGGGCTGCAGGCTTGTCTTCGATGTTTGGGCTAGGGGGTTGATTATAGTGTTTGAGCCACAGGTTTTTCGGGTCTCATAGGGGAGTCCTACATGCATGCATGGGAAGGGGCATCCTTCTTTTGACCAAAAACCTATAATGCATGATAGATTAAGTAAGGATAAGCCAAGTGCATACTTAAGGTCTTATACTCCTTCGGGTCTTCTTATCCATGCGTTCTTTTCTATCTAGGTGGCCTTTTGGGTTGCAGGAAACATAGGATTGTGCCTTCGGGCGCAAGAAGAACTAGGTTGTGCCTTCGGGTATAGGGGAACACTAGGTTGTGCCTTCATGTCACGTCCCAAACCCGCCAGGTGGGGCTCGAGGTGTGATGAGACCATTCACATATCTTTGATACCATTCACGCAAAACATTCTCCAATAAAATACCAGAGTATTATATACAACCCAAAAAGAAGTATAACAAATTTTCCATATTACATCACCAATATTTAAAACATAAATTGTACATATAATTGTTCTTACCACCACTAAAAATTAACAAAAACTAAACCTTGCCCCTAGAGCTTTCTAAGCTTGATCACCGAAGGACCTAAAAATAATAATAATACGCTGGGGTGAGACACCTCTCAGAAAAGAAGAATAAAACTATAATAGTGTGTGGCGGATGAGTTTCAATATATATAAAATATAGTCATTTCATAATCCACCACAATAGAGAATACACATGCATATCCACACACACATACATAAATATTTACTGACGGAAGTTCCCGAGGATAGGGAAGATTACACACCCATACATGTACCGTCCCTCAACCTTGTACCCTTTAATTGGGGTGTGGCTACAACTGATACTGATCAGGGCACTCATCTTACTCAGTAAGCCCTCGGACGGAAAGTGATGAGGATCAATATGGCATACCCTTTTCTTTTGCTGATTTGGTGACACATGGACAACCTCCCAATGTCCACTCCTTTGCTAACATGGTGACACGTGGATGACCTCCAGATGTCCAATATTGTTTATATCTGTTTTGAAGGAACACAAGATATTAATTTAAGATTTTACTTGAATACCATCTAAATATTTGGATGGAAGACTTGAAGACTTTGTTATTATTATGTTGACTTTACAAATTTTCTTAGATATGTTATTATAAGACTATTAGGTACTTGAAGACCATATTTGAAAACCCAAGTGAAATATTGAAGCAAAGTCCAACTCAAAACCCATATGGGCCCCACATGGCTTCTGAACCCCACATGGCTCCAATGGGTCCCACACGGTTTTGGCCTTCTTTTTGTAATATGTTTAAATTTCAAATTTGAATTGTAATAATGCAAAACAACTAAGCTTGACTTGTGTGCTCATGAGTTGGAGTTCCTTATTTTTTAATAAATATTATTTGTGTTAGGTTAATAGTTGTTGAGAGTTGTTGTTGAAAGTTATTGAGAGTTGTTCAGTGTTTAATGCTTTCTCTCAGGCTATGCCTATAAATAGCATTCTTATTGTAAGAACAAGATACGAAGTTGAAGTTGAATATAGAAGAAACATTTCTTTGCTCGAGCTTGTAAAGCTTGTCTCTCCTTGTGAGTGAGTAGTGTGAGGCTACGGCATTCTCTCCGGAGATCAAGTGGTGAGAGACCACTAAACTATCTAACGACTCAATCAACCCCTCCTCCAACTAATACTTTCACGGCCCCCATCAACACCACACAACCAGCACCTTCATACATCCACACGACGATCATCATCTACACTTCATTGATGTGTTCATCTTGTGATTCAAAGCTTGTACGTAGGACCTACGGTGTGACCTAACTACGTGTGGAACAACTTCAAGTCATCCAAATCAATCCCTTGGTAACTTCAGTACTTGTGTTTGAATCCTTTGCTATATCTTGTGAACCCTTGCTAGTATATTAAAATCACATCACTGAATAATCCATTTGATCCATAGATTGCAATATTGGTACTTGCTACTTAAAATCAATTGTATGAATATTAGTTTGCTAACATAGAACTTTTATTATTGAATCTCTAAAATAACAACTTTCCAGCATATAATTTGATTCCTTTTTGAAAGAACCAATTGAGACTTAGTTGCTGGACAAGTCATACACCTTTTCAAAATCCTTGAACATGTGAAATAAAGCATGATTTATTGTCTTTATGTTCGGATAATTAATGTGATGCCCCAATTTCCATAATTTTTTTATTAATTATTTATCCACACCAACCAGCCATGTCATAAATTCTGATACCATGCATATAACCCAACCCACATTGGGTACCGGGTATACCAGGTCATAACATAAATAAATCACCTAGAAGAGGAAGTCATCATATATAAACGCGCCATAGTAAATACACATACCAGAGTATATTTCATCTAAATCCATACACATATCCAAAGTACATTCCCAAACATAAAAACAATAAAAAGTTATCCAACCCAATCTAACACACTCACCTTGTATATCAGGGTCCCTTCTCCACTCTATCTTGGAGCTCTATCACCAGATCGATGTTGGTCCCCTGAAAAGTTTAATACTTGGGTGTAAAGACCCCGACCCGCCACGTGGGCCTGAAGTGCTACTTTAGTGACGTTAGTGTACTTGATACCTTATTCATCAAATATAAAACACACATACGCAGCCAAAATAAAATATAAAATCCTCAAATTACATTACTAGAGTTCTAACTATCTTTACACACAAATATATCCATTTTTACATAATTTACATCCCATAAAACTAAAAAAAAATAAAATCTCTATCTACACACTACCTACATAAAATTCACACCACTAGCTCGGCTCCTCTAGCCTGCTAGAACCGATCTATAGGATTCCCTGAAAAGACAGTTTGTAAAGTAGGGGTGAGGCATAGCTTAGTAAGGGAAAGACTAAATTAATGTTAGTGTGTGGCCAACATGCATTTAGTGTATAGAAAATAACTAGTTTACTAAGCTGATAAACACATTTATGAAAACATTCTTATTTTACACTCACACACACATTTAGCCAAGGATAAGGAAGATTACCCGCCCATATAAGTAGCTCCCCTCTGCTCTACTACCATTACTGCTACCAGGGCACTCACCTTTCTCAGTAAGCCCTCGAAGTTATCTTATTAATTAACCATATTCACATAAATTAATAGATATGCATATAAGACACTCCCTGTGCCAAACACGCCATTTACATCCCCATGGCACGGGTTGTGCAGCCCGAAGGCTAGACTAATGTCCTGGGGATCCACCCAGACAGTAGTCATCTATACTCTCCACTAACATACTCCGCGGGTACACGCAGCTTCAATTGCTGGTTCGATTGCCCTCACCCATGGGTGCATTCTCCTCATATAGGCAAATTGGATAAGGCCACCCTACACCTCTCAGCACAGGTGTGGACGCACACGGCCACATAACAAATCTCTAGCAATGGTACCGTGCTCACACTACGCTGGTCCTCAGGGTTCCTAAAGCATATCATGCAATTTAAATAATAGAAAATATCATTTAAAATATCATTTCACATATATTTCTTGTTATTCCAAAAACCCGGCCCCTGGCCAAAAATACAGTTCGACATATAGCCATCAAATAAAACACTGCTCTCGGCCGTCAAATAATAATCTTGGCCCTTGGCCAATCAAATAATACCCGGCCACTGGCTTTTAGTTCAAATCCCTGCATTTCATAAACAGTTCCAGTATTTTCACAAGTATTTCCAGTATTTTCCACAACAACTCCAGTATTTCAAAATCCCAAATCCAGATATACAATAATCCATACAAATTAAATCATCTGCCACACAATTTTTCATATTCTAACATATCTATATAAATAAACAAGCTTTCCACCGTTCATTTTATTCAAAAATATCATACCGTATATCCTAAGTTTTTAAAACACATTTCGAATGGTTGGTTTTCAAAATAGCATTTAAATTCCCAAATGAATAAATAAATAAATAAATTGATAAATATATTAATTTAATCGGTTCAAATTAAACAAAATTCCTGACTTAACTTAATCCCCTTACCTGATTCCTGAAAAAGCCCACTAATACCCCGGCCTACGCCCCGAGCGTTAAAAAATCCCTGAGCCCTAAAATTCAAAATTCACTATATTATTCGTCATAATTCCTATAGTAACTTTTCCTAAAATTTTCCTAGGTTCTGAATACCCTAAATAGCCTAATAAAAGACTAAATTATTAAACTTACCCCTGATTTAGGATTTGTACCCCGGAGCTCCAATTCGAAAACTCGCTCCAGCTAGATTATAAAGAATCTCCCTACGAGTCTCTTGACAATTTTCGTTCGTTAATGGGGCTTATAGTTTAAAGAAATTGAGGTAAATTTGAGACTTGACCTTACCCTAGGAGATATGCCTGCGCCCTACGACAAATCCGCTCCAATAGAAATGCCGGTGGCGGCGAGCAAAATCCAATGGTATTTTTGGATTTCTGATCGGCCGAATAACAGAGACAAATGGAGGAGAGTGGGAGAGAGAGAGAACGAGGAGTTCTCTGCTCCGTTTCTTACGCCTAAAGGATCCTTAGGATCTGTTATATAAATATATATATATATTTATATCATTATAATATTATATTATTTAATGAATAATAATTAATTAATCCTTGTCTACAAAAGAATCGGTAGCCACCCATGTAGTGGCTCCGTCCCAAGTTTATTAACTACCCTCACTTATGACGGAGGAATACCGTGGTTACAATACTGGCTTTGAGAAATTACAATAATCATAACAAAGTTTCCCAAAGACTAAACATAATTAAAACTATACACAACTAACCACATAACCAACTCTAATCCCTCCATATACAACCACACCCTTACCTGTCTAGCACTAGCCCTCGCTGAACAGTTGCAGGTACTTCTAGCTTATTTTCGTTTTTAACTCCCAAGAAGCCTCCTCAACTGCATGATTTCGCCACAACACCTTCACTAATGGTATATCCTTAGTACGTAGTTCCTGTATTTTCCGATCTAGAATCTGAACTGGTACCTCCTCGTATACCAGAGTATCCTCGATCTCCAATGACTCATAACTGATCACATGTGAGGGGTCTGGAACGTACCTCCTCAACATGGACACATGGAACACGTCGTGTATCCAAGACAACGCTGGGGGTAGTGCTATCCTATACGCCGCCGAACCAATCCTCTCCAAAATCTCGAACGGCCCAATGTATCTAAGGATCAGCTGGCTCTTCTTTCCATACCTCATCACCCCCCTCATCGGAGAAATCCTCAAGAGTATCATATCACCTACTTCAAATTCTAGTTCCCTTCGACGAGTATCCACATAATTTTTTTGCCAACTTTGGGCTACCTTGATCCTTTCCCTGATAAGCTCGACCTTTTGTTAGAATTGGTGTTTTCCCAAGAGGGGGGGTGAATTGGAATTTAAAAATTTTTCTCCTAGGTTAATTTATCCTACAACAGTATATACACAACCTAGGGTCTGTCTATTCAATTTCCAAATGCGTAGATAAATATAATTTGAAATTTAAGTCATACGCATCATTCACCCATAACATACATGTGCGGTAAATATAAAGTGCGGAAATATAAATGAACACATGATATGTTATCGGGGTTCGGCCAACCGTGCCTACGTCCGCGCCTTAAGCTCGCAAGCAGGAGGATTCCACTAATAGCTCACTTAAGGGTGGAGCGGCACCGTTTACAACCAGGTCAAATTAACACAGGGCTAACCTCAACCTTAACCAGGTCAATTAGCGGGGTTGACCTCAACCTACACGCCTTAACAGGACGACGCACCTAACTTTCCTAACTGGGTCTAAGCCAATCCGGGACTATTCCAGGGCTAGTCTCCCTCTTCAGGCCCATGCCTGGAAATACAACCAAAGTGTATTACAATGAAATGGTACAGTGATTGTGCTTTCAAGTAAAGCAGATAAGTACCCAAATTCGCGCAATAATATACACCACAAATATGATTCAATATGTAAGCTCAATGTGGTCTAGATGATTCAACTCTCAAAGGTATTTTCTATCGGTGTAAAGCGTACGTGAAAGTGTCAAACAAACAATCTTTGTATCACAAGATATTCAAAAAATAGTTTCACACAAAGATGTCAAGTCTTATGTATTTCAATCATTAAGATATCTCAAGCATGTATGTATTAAACGATGTATATGCTTGGTTTGCAAAAGACGTGTAATCTTTGTATTCAGCAAATAATATATGAGTGAAAGAATATTGCAACAAAGATCACAATCACACAAGCAAATATCTCTTCAAAGTATTTTGCAATATAAAAGTATAATAGATATTTGGAAGTGTTTGAAAAGTTTTTGCAAACAAAAACAAATATATTCTTCTCAAGATCTTGCAATGAAGGTGCAAGCTTAGAAGATCTAACAAGGTTTTCTTAGGAAATGCTTATTAGCAAAAGCCTCATAAGAATCCTTAGGTTTGGCTCTCAAGAAAATCATGTCAAACAAGTAGCATAAGGAGAGTAAACCTATTAAACAAAACACTCAATCAACTTACAAAATATGTAGGCAATGATAGAAAGCAAGTATGAGTGGTTTTGAGTAATCAAATGAGTATTATAGGGTTTTGGTTTTTCAAAGAATTTTCCCTAATCAAAGTGGCTAATTTTTTCTTTAATCTTTGCAAATGAACCCATATATATAGCTATGGAAGGAAATATGACCGTTGGGGACCTATAGGGTATTATTAAAAAAGTTTAATGACGTTTAAGGCCTTTTAACTCTGTTTAGAAAAATATTAACCACGGTAAAAATTGGACCAACCCGAGAGGTCCGGTCGACTAGAAATGGTTCGGTCGACCAGGACTCAAGTGGCTTGGTCGACCAGGGGCATTTTGAACTGAGTGGTCGGTCGACCGAGCAAGGGCGATTTTCCAAAACTCCAAGGTTCGGTCGACCGGCCCCTTTTTGAACTGCATGGCTCGGTCGACCAAACCGTTGGGAATCCTCCCAAGACCCCTCGGTCGACCAAGTAGTTGGAGTACAAATCTGGTCAATCGACCGGAAGGTCAAACTATTGACTCCCAGGTGGTTCGGTCGACCGAGGTCAAATAACCTATAAGGGCTCGATCGACCAGGCCTGGGTCAAATAGTTGACCCGGACCGGTTTCGGTCGATCGGGCCAAATTGAACTGAATTGGCCGATCGACCAAAAGTGCACCAAGTGTGCATTTCGGTCCCGTATCGACCCAAACAATTCCTATTCAAGTGCCTAACAAATATATGTGAATATGTGTGTGTCCTAAGGTCACTTGGGGTCCAATTTGAAAGCACCGAAAAAATCCGCTGTCACCCTAAGGTCATGGTTCGGTTTGAGCTTACGTAGTAAATCATACATGTGATGTGCGTGAGCTTATTACAAACCGAATGCCCTAATTACTATTACAGACCAATATAAATATATTACAAAGAATATGATTTGGTCTTCAAGCTTTTCTTGCTTTGTGCACATCTTGATCTTATCATTCTTGATTCCTGCACGAAACCTCAAACGTTCATTAGATACAATGAGTATTTGTCATAATCAAAACCGGGCGTGACCAATAAGGTCAACACCTTTGTAGAGGCTTACTGAACAAGTTCTGGTCCCAAAATCTGTTGTTCGCCTACTTCCTCCCAGTACAACAGAGATCTGCATCGGCGACCATACAAAGCCTCATATGGTGTCATTCCAATGCTGGCCTGGTGACTGTTATTGTATGTAAACTCAACCAACGGCAGATATCAGATCCAACTGCCCCTAAAATTTAACACACATGCCCGTAGCATATTTTCAAGAATTTGAATGGTTCGTTCGAACTGTCCATTCGTCTAAGGGTGAAATGCAGTACTGAAAGTGAGTTGAGAACCCAACGCTCCCAATAAACTCTTCCGAAAATAGGAAGTGAATCATGGATCCCGATTTGAAATAATGGATACGGGCACACCATGTATTCTGACTATCTCCTGAACATAGAGTTCTGCCAGCTTATCTATGGAATAACTGGTTCTAACCGGAATGAAATGAGTAGTCTTCGTCAACTGTCAACTACTACCCATATGGCATTATGTCCATGCAACGCTAAAGGCAATCTCGATACAAAGTTCATCAAGATATGCTCCCACTTCCACATAAGGATGTCTAGTGGTTGAACTAGTCCCACTGGGCTCTAGTGTTCTGCCTTTACCTGCTGACATGTCAAGCACTGACCCACAAATTTAGCAATTTCCCTCTTCATGTTACTCCACCAGAATGATTCTCGCAAGTCTCTATACATCTTCGTACTACCTGGGTGAACATTATAGAGAGAGTGGTGAGCTTCCCCCAGAATCATCCTTTTTACCTCTGCGTCATCTAGCACACACAATCGAGTGTAAAATCTGAGAACTCCATCCTCAACAACAATAAAGTATATGTGTTGCTCATTCTATATCTTCTCTATAATCACCATCAACTCTGCATCTTTCAATTGAGCTGTTCTCATTCTCTTCCGTAAACTCGGTTGAACCATTAGACTAGAAATGAACGCCTGATGATTCCCTTCTACCAATTCTACACCCAACCTCTCCAAGTCCATCACGATTTGGTGCGAAGCCATAACTGTTGAGGCTAACGCACCCCCAGATTTTCGGCTCAATGCATCGGCTACCACGTTCGCCTTTCCTGGGTGATAGCTAATGGTGCAGTTGTAATCCTTTATCAACTCGAGTCATCTGCGCTACCTCATATTCAACTCCTTCTGGGTGAAGAAATACTTGAGACCCTTATGGTCAGTAAAGATCTCACACCTTACACCATAAAGGTAGTATCGCCATATCTTCAATGCAAATACAACTTCTACCAGCTCCAAGTCATGCGCAGGATAGTTCTTTTCGTACTTTTTCAATTGACAAGATGCATATGCAATGACTTTCCTCTGCTGCATTAGAACACAACCAAGTCCCTTCTGCGATGTGTCACTATAAATTACAAATCCATCCTCACCTGATGGAAGGGTCAACACAAGGGTAATGACTAGACGCTGCTTTAATTCTTGGAAACTCTGCTCACATTCGTCGGTCCAGTCAAACTTCACATTCTTCCTCGTGAGTCATGTCAAAGACCCTGATAATCTGGAGAACCCTTCAACAAATTGGTGGTAGTATCCGACAAGACCTAAAAAACTTCTGAATTCCTGCATGTTCTTTGGCCTTACCCAATCAACCACAACCTCTACTTTTCTTGGATCCACTGAAATCCCTTCCTTGGATACCACAAGACCCAGAAATGCAACCTGCTCTAGCCATAATTCACCTTTCTTAAATTTAACAAGTAACTTTTTTTCCCTGAGCACCTGAAGTACTAGTCTTAGATGAGCTTCATGCTCCTCAAGGCTCCTCGAATAGACCAAAATATCATCTATAAACATAATAACAAACTAGTCTAAGTACTCGTGGAATACCATGTTCATCATATCCATAAATACCGTTGGAGCATTTGTCAACCTGAATGGCATAACCAAGAACTCATAATGGTCGTACCGAGTCCAAAAAGCAGTCTTCAATACATCATCTGATCTAACCTTTACCTGGTGATATCCAAATCACAAATCGATTTTAGAGAAAATCTGCGTACCCTGAAGCTGATCGAACAGGTCATCAATTCGGGGTAATAGATACTTGTTCTTCACCGTTACTTTATTAATCTCCTGATAGTCGATGCACATCCTCATCAACCCGTCTTTCTTCTTTACAAACAATACCGGTGCACCCAGGGCGATACACTCGGTCTGATAAACCCCATGTCTAGAAGCTCTTGTAGTTACTCCTTTAACTCCTTTAATTTAGCTGGAGTCATTCTGTATGGGGCTTTGGAGATTGGTATTGTCCTTGGGATCAGATCAATTGCAAATTCCACCTCACGATTAGGAGGCAACCCCGGTAAATCCTCTGGAAAAACATCAGAGAACTCCCTTATTACTGGGATATCTTCCAACTTGAGTTCCTCCTTTGGCGCTTCCTTCACCATTGCAAGGTAACCCTGGCATCCCACCAAAAGTAACCTCTTTGTCTAGATAGCCGAAAGGATCCATGGTGCCAAACTCACACACAACCCAACAAATACAAACTCCAGCTCCCTAGGAGGTCTAAATACCACCTCCTTCCTACGACATTCAATGCTCGCGTAGCTGGATGCTAGCCAGTTCATGCCTAGAATAATGTCAAAACCATGCATATCAAGGTCTATCAAACTAGCAGACAACACTCTCCCCTGAATCTCTACCGACTAATCCTTGATCACCTTACTACATATTAACACTGACCCTGTCGATGTGCCCACTACTAACTCAGTTTCTAACAGTTGAACCTTTAACCCACAAAATTTAACAAATCCCCAAGACAGAAACAAGTGGGTTGCACCTAAACCAAATAATACAATGACACCATCTGACAGTATGTAAATAGGATATAACCCGATTTAGTAATTTCACGTTTAACATAATTAATGCAAATATGGAATAATATAATTGATATAATATACGAATTCTAATTTAATAATTCATATTCCAATTCCATCACCAAACCATTAAGGTAAAAATCTCCATCCTAACATTAACTTCAGCCACATACCCACTCATCCTAACATTCTAACCTAAATTTTCTGAGTTCAAGTCCCTCAACCTAGAAACGAAACCATCGATGGATTTACCATAATCTTCTAAAACTCACGACTGATTTAGAAAATCACAAAAGTCTGTCAATAAGTCTCTACCTCCAAGCTTCCAGACTAAAACTCATCTTAACCTACCCACTCCTATCCCTATCTTATCTTAACCTATACTCTGGTAATTATCAAACCTCAAAATCTGCAGAACCTAACAAACTTAGGCTCGGATACCACCTGTAATGACCCCGACTCGCCACGTGGGCCCAGAGTGCTACTTTAGTGACGTCAGTGTACTTGATACCTTATTCATCAAATATAAAACACACATACGCAGCCAAAATAAAATATAAAATCCTCAAATTACATTACCAGAGGTCTAACTATCTTTATACACAAATATATCCATTTTCACATAATTTACATCCCATAAAACTAAACAAGAATAAAATTTCTATCTACACACTACCTACATAAAATTCACACCACTAGCCCGGCTCCTCTAGTCTGCTAGACCCGATCTATAGGATTTCCTGAAAAGACAGTTTGTAAAGTAGGGGTAAGGCATAGCTCAGTAAGGGAAATACTAAGTTAATGTTAGTGTGTGACCAACATGCATTTAGTATATAGAAAATAACCAGTTTACTAAACTGATAAACACATTTATGAAAACATTCTTATTTTACACTCACACACACAATTAGCCGAGGATAGGAAAGATTACCCGCCCATACAAGTAGCTTCCCTCTGCTTTACTACCATTACTGCTACCAGGGCACTCACATTTCTCAGTAAGCCCTCGAAGTTATCTTATTAATTAACCATATTCACATAAATTAACAAATATGCATATAAGACACTCCCTATGACAAACATGTCATTTACATCCCCATGGCACGGGTTGTGCGACCCGAAGGCTGGACTAATGTCCTAGGGGATCCACCCAGACAGTAGTCATCTACACTCTCCACTAACATACTCTGCAGGTACACGCAGCTTTAACTACTAGTTCGATTGCCCTCACCCATGGGTGCATTCTCCTCACGTAGGCAAATCGGACAAGGCCACCCTACACCTCTCAACACAGGTGTGGACGCACATGGCCACATAACAAATCTCTAGCAATGGTACTGTGCTCACACTACACTGGTCCCTAGGGTTCCTAAAGCATATCATGCAATTTAAATAATAGAAAATATCATTTAAAACATCATTTCACATATATTTCTTGTTATTCCAAAAACTCGGCCCCCGGCCAAAAATACAATTCGGCATATAGTCATCAAATTAAACTCTGCCCTCAGCCGTCAAATAATAAGCTTGGCCCTTGGCCAATCAAACAATACCCGGCCACTGGCCGTTAGTTCAAACCCCTGCATTTCATAAACAGTTCTACTATTTTCACAAGCATTTCCAGTATATTCCACAACAACTCCAGTATTTCAAAATCCCAAATCCAGATATACAATAATCCATACAAATTAAATCATCTACCACACAATTTTCCACATTCTAACATATCTATAAAAATTAACAATCTTTCCACTGTTCATTTTATTCAAAAATACCATATCGTATATCCTACATTTGTAAAACCCATTTCGAACGGTTAGTTTTCAAAATAGCATTTAAATTCCCAAATAAATAAATAAATATATTAATTTAATTGGTTCAAATTAAACAAAATTCTTAACTTAACTTAATCCCCTTGCCTGATTCCTAAAAAAGCTTGCTAATACCCCGGCCTACGCCCCATGCGTTAAAAAATCCCTAAGCCCTGAAATTCAAAATTCACTATATTATTCGTCATAATTCTTAGAGTAATTTTTCCTAAAATTTTCCTAGGTTTTAAATACCCTAAATAGCCTAATAAAAGCCTTAATTATTAAACTTACCCCCAAATTTAGGATTGGTACCCCGGAACTCCAATTCGAAAACTCGCTCCGGCTAGATTTCCCCACGAGTCTACGAGCAATTTTCGTTCGTTAATGAGGCTTATAGCTTAAGAGAAATTGAGGTAAGTTTGAGATTTGACCTTACCCTGGGAGATATGCCTATGATGTCCCAACGACAAATCCGCTCCAACAAAAATGTCGGTCGCGATGAGCAAAGTCCAACGGTATTTTCAGATTTCTGATCGGCCGAATAACGAAAACGAGATGGAGGAGAGTGGGAGAGAGAGAACGAAGAGAACAGAGGAGTCTTCTGCTCCTTTTCTTACGCCTGAAGGATCCTCAGGATCTTTCAGGATCTATTATATATATATATATATATATATTTATTTATATCATTATAATATTATATTATTATTATTATATTATATTATTTAATTAATAATAATTGATTAATTAATTAATTAATTAAATTATTATTTTTTTAAAAAATTTAATTTTAATTTAATTTAATTTTTTAATAATAATAAATTTTTTTATTTTTTTTCATTTTTTTTAAGGATTACTACAATGGTGAGACATGTTGATTTAGGTGTAATCCCAAGGGGGGTGAATTGGGTATTTTAAAAAAATCTTTTAAACTTATTTAACAATCAATCCCTATTTCTATGTTTAACTAATTAATGGCTGAAATTTGATGTTGATTTGAATTACTAAATCAATGAGTTCCTTTTTACCCAATTAAGTGCATGTAAAGTTATTCAACAAACACAAGCAAACTGGAAATTGAAATACGATGCGAAAAAAAATAAAATAAAGGAAGAGAGAATGCAACCACGATTTTATGAGGTTCAGTCAACCCAACCTACGTCCTCGCCTTGAGAAACCCACTCAAGGATTCCACTATAATCTCTGCTCCTTAAATTGGGATGGAGCTTCTCTTATAATCCACTGCTTACAATAGGTACAGCTCCCTCCTAATCCGCTACTTACAAGAGGTACAACTTCCTCTTAATTCGCTGCTTCCAAGAGGTATAGCTTCCTCCTCACACCCGGTTGACAACCGGAACCGTGTTTATAATTTAGTCTCAAATCTGCAAACACTCAATGTTGCTTCTAACAAAATCTGGGGTATACAATTCAAAATCCTAGTACATTGACATATGATGTAACTTGAAGCTTAGAATGTATAAAAACGATACAATCGTTTATGTATGATATGCTTCAACACACAAATACTCTTTTTATGAAATCTCCCAAAAAAAGATATATTTAAGCACTTTGGAGAATTTTAGGGTTCTAGTTCACTTGGTAAAAATGCACAAATATATCTTTTGTGAACTTATCAAAAATATTTGAAGATTTTATCAATTACAATCAAAAAGGTACCTTTCAAATATTCAATCTCAACACAATCTTTGTTATATGCAAGCATGTATATATATAGATAATGATGTTCAACACTCACAAACTGAATATATTGTTGTTCAGAAAAATATCCCTCAAAAAATGTATATTTATAAAAACCAAGGATATTTAATCAAGCGTTAATATATCTAAAATATAGATCCTTTAACAACCACACACTAGAATCAAATCTTTTTAACCAATAAAAAAAAAAACTTAATCAAGTAGTGAGATTATCCAAATAATCTATGTGAAAATATACTCACTATCAATCACCCGGCTTATTTCAACAATAGATTTGGAATGAGAAGTTCTTTGAAAAATAGATTTACTCTTGAATCAAACACTATTCAACCAATAGCTAAAACGTTTTTCAAGTAATGATCTTGTAAAAAAAATATTTATATGTATATGCACATTCAAGATCAATTTCTCTAATGATATTCAATAACAAGTAATGAGATGAGAAGTTCTTGAAAGTAATAACTTGAATGATCAAACCTCAATACTAGAATGAAAAACTAGATGAGTAAACAAGTTCCCTTCGAGATTCTGAGTTGATTTGCCCAAGCTCGATGATTAGAAGTTGAAGTATAGGCAATCGTATAGCAATGAGAGCAAGTTTCTCAATATTCTTTCAATAATATGTATTCTTTTCTTCTTGTGTGTCTTAGCTTGGTTCTAGGGTTTAGATATTTAGTATTTATAGTGTCTTACCCTTATGATTAATCTCAATAGTTGGATCAAAGAAAAAGCTCGTGAATTCTATTAATAAAAATCTGATTTTTAAACTTTCCCGCGACTTCAGGCTACTAATGTTGAAGTTTAGGCTCCTAAAGTGACTTCAGGCGACTGAAGTTTCAGTTCAAGCAACCGAAGTACCTCAACCTTCTTGCAGTGTTTTCCCATTAATTCTTCAGGCTACCGAACTTAATCTTCAGGCTCTTGAAGAAATTCTTCAGGCTACTGAGGGTGAGTTCAGGCTACTGAAGTCCCTTTTTTCTCAATATTCCTTTTTTTTTTTTTAATTTAAAAATCTATTTTACTTTCTTTCTTGGCTCTTTTATAAAGGTACTTTCGAAGGTATTAAGAATATTTCTAAGTCCATGAAAGTCCCCTAATGATATACATGAAATGCATGAATCCTAAAATCATTCTAAGTTATGTTGAGCCTCAAATTAAATCATATGAAAATGTAAGTACATGAGTTCTAAATACCCATTCCAAAGATGTTCTTGAACTTTGCTGCTTGCATCTTGATTCGCGTACTCTTTGAGTTCCATGGATTTTGCTAAGATTTGTTAGCTTTACTTTGTGACTTCCATGACTCATTATTCTTCCGTGCATGCTTAATATAGGTCATGTTCATAAACTCAATGCACAGATTAAATACCAAGTGATTTGTCATTATCAAAACCAAATTGAACTCATAGAGTCAACAATCTCCCCCTTTTTGATGATGACAAATACACGAGCAAAAAATATATAATGGGTTACGCCTAACAAAGCTCCCCCTCAATTAATGCATCAAATATTCAATGAAAGACAATATGCTCATGTTCATACACAAAGTTCCTGAATCTAAATGAAGTATGAAATATGCTCATAATGAATATGCTCATGATGTTTAAACCATGACATCAACAACAGTTTCTCCCCCTTTGTATATCTCACCCTTTGCATAACTTCACTGACAATTTTTGCTACCGATTTTTCTTTGCTTCTAATTTTTGTGTGTTATTATTTTTGCTCCCGATTTTTCTCCCCCTTTTGACATTAACAAAAAGGTGTACAGTGATAAGACATGAATGGACATACCTTTATGTTCTTCTACCCTATAATGGATGAATACCTACCGGGTATGATCAGGATATGGTAAAGATTTCTTATGGAGGATGTTGCTTAATCACATATCAAACTTAGGGATTTTTACGTTTTAAGCACAACGGGAATATTCATTAAGAATGTCTTTGTAAACTAGTTTATTCCCTTAGAGAATGCCCCCGATTTGATTATAACAGGATTTCTTTTAATAAGCACTTGATATATATACGGAATTTATGATTATTAGTGCTTGTGGCTAGAATGATGACAAATTTTACCCTTTGAACCTCCAAGAATGAGTTTAGGATTAGTTGATTTTTAATATATGATTTATTCTTAAGGCTCAATCTTATGCATTAGACATGATCTGCTTAACTTAGGATTTTAATATTTAAGCATGTGTTAAGCACTAAGAATTATTCATTAAACAGCAATGCTTTAATCCATTTGGAAGTGAATTTATTCTTCAATGTTATGATTTATGTTAATCATTGCTAAGATATAAAGTTTCCAATATTTTAGCTATTAATCTCTCAACCTTCACTTTTGAGTACACCAAGATTTGCATGCTATTCAATATGTTTACATTTAACCCAATCATTATGATATAAAGGCATTAGGTAATTAGATTGGATATCTTGCTTAAAGAATCATATTGACTTAACTTTCTCGTAGGATTCTTAGTATAATAATAGTGCAGTGGATACACATACTAAGATTTACATGTTAAGCATATACTATTCCCAAGCCTATTAGTCATCACGACCCTCTTTTGTTTTTTTAGACTGATTTCACTAAATTCTCAATCCTAAAATCTAAAGAGGAGTTTTTAGGGTTTGTTCGGTACTTATTTTTGTTTGACTTGCCAAACTTGTTTGAGCTTCACACCTTTCCTTTTAAATGGACAATCAAATTTAATGTGTCCTTTATTTTTACATAATATGCAGGTGGTGTGAGCATACGGACCGTAGAAGGTACTAGCATAGAATTTTGACGCTTTAACAAAATACCCCATGTATAGGTTCTTTCTTGTCCTATTTTCAATTGCATTGTAACATATACCTTCTTTTTCTAAGGTCATCTTTTGGGAACCTAAGAGTTTGTCAAAATTTTCTTTTCCTTTAGTAAATGTGTGGATGATTTTAGCTTGATCCTCTATCTTTTTTTCTAGGTCTTGAATTTTTGGATTCTTTAAGCCTTTGCAAACAACTTGTAATTTTACCAATTCATCGGTCACTTTGTTTGCTTTGCATTCAAGTTCAAATATTTTAAGATCTTTTGCATTATCACTCGAAATCTTAGATCTTAACTCTTTCAGCTCTTTTGCCATCATATCATTCTTGTTTTCTAATTTCAAGATTTTCAAGTCCTTTTCTTTTTCAACACAACTTATTGATTCTAAATCCTTTAGTAATGCCTCATTCTTGGTTACTAATCTTTTAATTTTTAAATCATTTTTAGTCTTTTCTTTTTCCAAAGAAGTATGAGACTCTCAAAAATCCTCTAACTATTTTGCTAAGTTTTTATTTTCACTTTCCAACATTATTTTCTTTTTGGTCATCTTTGTTAACATTTTATAAGCTTTAACAATTTCCTTTTGTAATTCCTCATAAGATGGCATGTTATCATTATCAGATTCATCATAATATTCACTTCCAGAACTATCACAAGATGTATCACAGTCAGTGCATGAATCATTTTGAGAATTTGAATGAGAAGTAGAGTAAGTAGAGTGTACCTCTTCATCAACCAATGCAACTAGGCCATAGTTTTCTACTACCTTATCACTTGAGTATGGATCTTCCCAAGTAGAGGACTTCTTTCCTCTGGTCTCTCCAAATCTCCTATCGAGTTCTTCCCATATCTCCTTAGCACTTTGACATGACTTGATTTCATGAAAAACATTAGTATCTAAACCAAGCAATAGAATGTTCATAGCACCGAAATTTATTTGCATTAGTTTCATGTCATTCTCATTCAACTCATATTCAGATTTAGGGATTTCAACATTGTCAATAATTTTCATAGGAACTAGGTTTCCTTGATCAATTACTCTCCAAGTTCTTCAATCCATGGATTTTACAAAAATAGTTATTCTCATTTTCCACTCGGTGAAATTTTCACCATAAAACATTGGAGGTCTTGCAGAGATTTGTTCCACACCAAATGGGGATACACCACAATAAACCATCAGGATCTTTTTACAAATTAACAATTACGTCTATGTACACCCTCTTTGATACCAATTGTTGATTTAGGTGTAATCCTAAGAGAGGGGGTGAATTGGGTATTTTAAAAAAATCTTTGAAACTTATTTACCAATCAATCCCTATTTCTATGTTTAACTAATTAATTGCTGAAATTTGATGTTGATTTGAATTACTAAATCAATGAATTCCTTTTTACCCAATTAAGTACATGTAAAGTTATTCAACAAACCAAGCAAGCTGGAAATTGAAATACGATACAGAAAATAAAAAGGATAAGGGAAGAGAGAATGCAACCATGATTTTACGAGGTTTAGTAAACCCGGCCTATGTCCTCGCCTTGAGCAACCCACTCAAGGATTCCACTATAATTCCTGCTCCTTAAATTGGGACAGAACTTCCCTTAAAATCCACTGCTTACAAGAGGTACAGTTCCCTCCTAATCCGCTTCTTACAAGAGGTACAACTTCCTCCTAATCCGCTTCTTTCAAGAGGTACAGCTTCCTCCTCACACCCGGTTCACAACTGGAACCGTGTTTACAATTTAGTCTCAAATTTGCAAACACGCAATGTTGCTTCTAACAAAAGCTGGGGAGTACAATTCAAAATTCTAGTACATTGACATATGATGTAACTTGAAGCTTAGAATGTATAGAAACGATACAATCGTTTATGTATGATATGCTTCAACACACAAATACTCTTTTTATGAAATCTCCCAAAAAAAGATATATTTAAGCACTTTGGAGAATTTTAGGGTTCTAGTTCACTTGGTAAAAATGCACAAATATATCTTTTGTGAACTTATCAAAAATCTTTGAAGATTATATCAATTACAATCAAAAAGGTACCTTTCAAATATTCAATCTCAATACAATCTTTGTTATATGCAAGCATGTATATATATAGACAATGATGTTCAACACTCACAAACTGAATATATTGTTGTTCAGAAAAAATATCCCTCAAAAAATGTATATTTATAAAAACCAAGGATATTTAATCAAGCGTTAATATATCTAAAATATAGATCCTTTAACAACCACACACTAGAATCAAATTTTTTAACCAATAAAAAAAAAACTTAATCAAGTAGTGAGATTATCCAAATAATCTATGTGAAAATATACTCACTATCAATCACTCGGCTTATTTCAACAATAGATTTGGAATGAGAAGTTCTTTGAAAAATAGATTTACTCTTGAATCAAACACTATTCAACCAATAGCTAAAACCTTTCTCAAGTAATGATCTTGTAAAAAAAATATTTATATGTATATGCACATTCAAGATCAATTTCTCTAATGATATTCAATAACAAGTAATGAGATGAGAAGTTCTTGAAAATAATAACCTGAATGATCAAACCTCAATACTCAAATGAAAAACTAGATGAGTAAACAAGTTCCCTTCGAGATTCTGAGTTGATTTGCCCAAGCTCGATGATTAGAAGTTGAAGTATAGGCAATCGTATAGCAATGAGAGCAAGTTTCTCAATATTCTTTCAATAATATGTATTCTTTTCTTCTTGTGTGTCTTAGCTTGGTTCTAGGGTTTAGATATTTAGTATTTATAGTGTCTTACCCTTATGATTGATCTCAACCGTTTGATCAAAGAAAAAGCTCATGAGTTCTATTAATAAAAATCTGATTTTTAAACTTTCCCGCTATTTCAGGCTACTAATGTTGAAGTTTAGGCTCCTAAAGTGACTTCAGGTGACTGAAGTTCCAGTTCAGGCAACCGAAGTACCTCGACCTTCTTGCAGTGTTTTCCCATTAATTCTTTAGGCTACCAAACTTATTCTTCAGGCTCTCGAAGAAATTCTTCAGGCTATTGAGGGTGAGTTCAGGCTACTGAAGTCCCCTTTTTCTCAATATTCCTTTTTTCTTTTTTAAATTTAAAAGTCTATTTTACTTTCTTTCTTGGCTCTTTTATAAAGATACTTTCCAAGATTTTAAGAATATTTCTAAGTCCATGAAAGTCCCCTAATGATATACATGAAATGCGTGAATCCTAAAATCATTCTAAGTTATGTTGAGCCTCAAATTAAATCACATGAAAATGTAAGTACATGAGTTCTAAATGCCCATTCCCATGATGTTCTTGAACTTTGCCGCTCGCATCTTGATTCTCGTACTCTTTGAGTTCCATGGATCTTGCTAAGATTTGTTAGCTTTACTTTGTGACTTCCATGACTCGTTATCCTTCCGTGCATGCTTAATATAGGTCCTGTCCACAAACTCAATGCACAGATTAAATACCAAGTGATTTGTCATTATCAAAATTGGATTTGACTCAAAGAGTCAACAAGACACATATCAGTAAAACGGAATAAATTATTAACAGTGTGTGGTAATATGAGTGTAGTTGTAATAATAAATAAAAGCTCTTTCAAACTATTCATCATCTGAGAAAATAATGGTATATACATTTAATCACATAGATATTCAACATAACTTTTATAAGCTTTATCCATATTTTCAAATTCATTCATTTCCCATTTCCTTATTCTTTATATTTTTCCCCCTTTTTCCCTTTATTTTTCATGTTTCTTTTAACAGACCCACGAGTATCCTCGGTACTTTGTACCATGACATGTCTGTAACTCATGGCCACTTTCCTTTCACTATCCAGCCCATGGGTATCCTCAGTACCTTGTACCATGCCATGTCTGTAACCCATGGCTGCCTTGAGGATTTTTCTCCACCCTATGCTTCCCCCCATGGTTAGGGTTGTGCGACCCGAAGGCTGGATCTAATAGCAGTTGACCGACTCAATTAGAACAAATAATACCATAAACGTTTCTATAGTAAAAAATGGCCTGCCTCATACCTTGGTCTGGAATCCAGGGGGCAATATACAACCCTACTCTAGCCCATTCGCACTACCACGCCACACGCTCCGTGAGTTTGTGTGGTTGCACTTTTCATCTGCTAGCATCGGTACCGCGCTTGATATCATAACCCATCGTTGGGGTTTACATATCCATCCATCAAGGTTTTTCCTTTTCACCATTTCACTTTCTCATATTATCATTTTCCACTTCCATATATATACATACATTGCAGTTGTTACATTGCAATGTTTACATTTCCAACATTCACATTCATTATTCACAAATCAGTATTCATATGTCAATTTCCACATTTCAGTATTCCCAACATTTCACATCCTGTTTCGTCTTATAACAATATATACATACATACGAAAATATATTCCATTTCACATGTTTCATCAATTCTAGTAGACATATATCAATATTCCATATTTTCTTCATTTCATAAAATCATTCTCATATTTCACATATCTCTATATATACATATACTAACATATCATGCTTTCCTCGTTTCCATAAAATCCTTTTGACATCCATTTATCCCCTTTCCATTATTTTTCATAAAATCATGTTCACATTTCCAATTCCGACCATTTTCCCAGGATATTAATTATCATAACAATTTTCCCAATTTTTCCACGTTTCAAGTCACATGTCACAATATTCATTTCACCATTTTTCCAAAATCATATGCCACAGAGTATCTCATTTATCAATAATAATAATAATAATAATAATAATAATAATAATAATAATAATAATAATAATAATAATAATCGTAATTGTTGGAAGTCCCAACCCGGAGTATATAGTCTAGAGGGGGGGTGAATAGACACTTTTCGCGGAATACGTATTTTTCTACAAAATAAAAACTCTTGGCAAGATACAAGAAATTATATCGCAATATAAATATAAATCATGCACAAGATATAAAATAAAGAGTGTCAGGGAGAGAAAGAACAACACCTGTATTTTTACGTGGTTCGGCACCAAGCCTACGTCCACGCCTTAGCACCAAGCCAAGGATTCTACAATCCACTATAATCGCTCCTTCCACAGCAGAGCAAGCCTTACAAACTTGGGAACAAATCCCTACCGCTCACAAAGAGCCTTTACCGATTCGGTTCACAAAGAACCTTACAACTTGGTTCACAAAGAACCTTTCACAAGAAGATGGAAGATTACAAAGAATGCTCCTTATAATGAGCAAATATGATTTACAACTCAAACCTCACACTATTCTCTCAAGAATTGAATCAAACACAATAAGTGAGCAAGAGAGAATGAGCACATGTAATGAAGAACTAATATGCAATGTGTTAGGTTTTGTATAAAATGATGTTTTTTACTAACAATGATCAAAGACCTTCAAAACCTTGTTAATACAAGTCTAATAGCTTGTATTTATAGCCTAATAACCTTAGGAGCCGTTGGGGGGAAGCAAAAATATTTTATTTGACAAACTAGCCGTTTTCCACCCGTTGAAGCGCTTCAGCCCAGAATTCGTCGATGAAATCTAAATTTCATCGATGAAGTCCCTGAATCAGAAAAAGTCACCAAAATGAAAGTTGTGGAATTTTGTCTTAGCTTTCCAAGGACACCAAGATCGTCCCATTTGGACTTTTCTATAAAAAATTATGCTTAAAATACCATAAGGTATTCAGGACTCAAGACTGCACTACGACAGTGATGATTACTTTGTTTTTCCTTGTCAAAAAGTGTTTTAATGACTCAAATCATTCTTGGACAAAATTATATGAAATATATTAAGTCTAATGAAGATTTAAACTTGTCCAAATGAGTTTCCTTTTGAATATAAGATATTTTAATTAATAAAACATGTTTGAAAACCCATTTTGATATCTTATATGCTTAGTATGTCCTTTTGTAAATATACTCGACTTTCTTTGAACTTTTAGGACATTAAACTTGTTTTAACACAATCGGGACTAAGTATTAAAATGTTCTTAAAACTAGGATGTTAAAAACTTGTCACTTTGAATACATATTTGAGTTTTAGGATTCATTTGACAAACTCTTGTTTTAACTTAGAAAACTATGAAAGGTGAGTTTGTGTTTATGTCTTTAGTGCAATCCTATAAACTCATGTGTCCTAGTATGCATGTGCTTTGCTCAACTCTTACTCAGAAATCATGCAAGAAACACACTTGAAAGAGTTACAAAACATACTAACTCACACAACTCTTATTACAAATAATTCTACAATTAAGCTTTCTTTGGTTGTGCTTGGGTCATTTCGAGTACGTGTCCATTTGATCTTTCCTTCTTGACGTCTACTCGGTCCGATCTTTGCCTTCGATCCAATAATTCATGTACGAGTACCTGTACTAAACATGATCTGCAAAGATAGGAACAACATATAGGTTAATATCATCAAAACACATTAAACAATGATGGTGTAGCCACTAAGGCTAACATTCTCTCCCTTTTTGATGATGTCTAACCTATTACTAATATACTTAATCTTTACATTTATATTTATACTAATCATGGCTTGATATGCAAAGATAAGCTTACCTAGAACCACTAATGGGTTGTTATCATCAAAACAATGCAGTTAAACTCACATAGCCTCTAAAGCTAACATTCTCCCCCTTTTTGATGATGGCAAACCATTGGTGTTCTCCTATAGGGTGAAATTTAAAGCTCCCCCTTAATTTATGCATATTCTAGAATGGTACTAAAATATGCTCCACCTTACTTTATGCATATAAGGTGTAAAAATATTTAACTATATTTTTCATATCTATTAGATCTTTAAACATGCATACCATAAAATAGAAAGTTCATGTAAGATAAAACAAGTAAGCAATTAGAACTTTCATATTATCTTTGAATTACCACATGCATACCCCACATGCATTTTACTTGCATTTCACTTCTCCTCCACACATAACACCACACAACATTCTCTTAACAAAGAGATAAAGAGGACACCAAAATATATTCTCCCCCTTTGATCATCATCAAAAAGAGAGAGGTACAATTTATTTTACCTAAAAATGATTTCTTCCCCTTAGTCTAAGATTCCATGGTGGTGAGGTGAGTGTGTGCTAAACACATATACCAAAATTTTGGGTGCTAAACCATAATATTAGAAAAACCTAGATTGGCTTCCTTCCAAACTCATGAATGATGATTCAGAAGTTAAACCATTTGTTATAGATCAATCATTGAATGATCATTCAAGAATGGACATTTTCAAAATAAGCACAAAATATTCATGCTTATAATTTAAGCATAGTAAACGTGTCCAGATAACTTGGTAAAGAGCATGTGTATAATTTAGAGCATTCTAGGAAAATTCAAAGGATTATTGAAAATTTTGCATGTTTTTCAATATAACATACAATGTTTAGGATTCAACATGTACCACTACCTATTCAATTATTCAGCATGCATTATAAAAAATTCATAAAGTTCAACCCACATGCAATGGATTTCAAGCCATGATCATTTAACATGCAAAGACTTTTAATTACCAATGAATCTTCATGCAAATGATCTTTTTATCATGCATCATTTATAAATATTCATTAATGACAATGTACATGAACCAATCTAAGTGACCACTTAAGGTTAAAACACTAAGTTCAACTTGGTCACCATACTAATACTGCATAAGACTTTCAAAAGTATTTAGAATTTAAAAAATAAGTCTTATGAAGTCATAATTTTAGTTGACTAACTAGCATGTATATCTAAAATAGATCAATGAATTCAACATGCCAAACCCTAGTCAATTACCAGCATGCAATGCACAAATTTGCATCGACCAAGTATATTATGTTCAAATCAAGCATGCAGTTCAATATATTCAATCAATATAAACTATTCATCAAATAATATAACATTTAGATAATAATAATAATAATAATAGTAATAATAATAATAGTAATAATAATAATACTAATTGTAATAATAATAATAATAATAATAATAATAATAATAATAATAATAAAAATAATAATAATAGTAATAATAATAATAGTAATAATAATAATAATAATAATAATAATAATAATAGTAATAATAATACTAATAATAATAATAGTAATAATAATAATAATAATAATAATAATAATAATAATAGTAATACTAATAGTAATAATAATAATAGTAATAATAATAACACTAATAGTAATAATAATAATAATAATAATACTAATAGTAGTAGTAGTAATAATAATAATAATAATAATAATAATAATAATAATAATTCAGGAGTTTTGCCTAAAACAACCCACCTATACTCTGAATTTTGGGTATTTGGACCTTAGTTATGTTAGGTTTACACTTGACCTTGCCTTGTGTCACTAAACACCATTCTAAAGGGGCCCTAGTGCTCTACGAATCCTTTTCCAACCCCTAGGTTGTCTACTCAAGTTGGGAATCCTTACCGAGGTCGTAGGATTCATGCTAAGAGAGAGCCACTTATGACGCCTAGAGAAAGACCTTTCCTACCTCCACAAAGGCGAGTGAGTCACCAAGATGACATTGCTAGGATACCCCCACATCATGAGCCCTATGTAACGACCTGTCTATTTTACTATAAATTTTTTTTTCATAATAACATTTAATATAATATTCCTGATATCCTGTTGAACTGATAAAGCATAATCAACCTGGACCCACGGGTACCAGGGATATACCTAAAAAATAACTCTGATACCTAAGCAGCGGAAAAGATAAAATCATATACATATCCAGTCATCCAACCAACACAATACCAGAGTTCTACCAAACCTTAACATATACACATCCCAAAAAGACCAAAAAGTGCTCTCGAGTCTATACCCAAAAATCCATTAGAACCTAGCATAATGACTTACCCTTCTAACGCTGTAGAGCTATATCCGCTCTTCTATCTGGGGCTCCTAAAATATTTATATAGTTGAGGTGAGACACCTCTCAATAAGGGAAATAAACTAATATCAGTGTGTGGAAACATGAGTACTTTTGTGTTATACATATAACAGTATATAAATCATATTTGGCAAAACTGCCTGTATCATAACTGGATAAAACATAATTTATCATAACATGGTATATCATATTGAGTTTCTATACATGAAATCATCTTATATAACTGTACATGAAATAAAATGCAGGATGGATAGCTGACTGGTGTCATGTCTTACCCCCACATGACTAGGTTATGCGACCTGAAGGCGACACCTAGCAATGGCTGGCGGACCACACTAGATCAACATAAGTCTGTAAGTACGATGGGTTTGCCCCTCCTGGTCCGAATTCCAAAGGGACGCCTGCACTACCATAAAATCACATCGACTGTCGATCTCCCACAGTCCCTTATGACATGTGGTAGCACTGACATATACATGATCATGAACATATAACTACGGTACCGTGCTTCGTGAAAACCAAACCCAAGCCATCCGGATTTTGATAACACATAGTAAATTTCAAATACTGATACATGGCTATTTCATAATAATATCTATCATGATAATATTTTCATAAATTTTGCATAGCATTTCATATGAAAATCACAACCCTTACGTCGGCATAATATATCATGTAAAAATCACAGCCCTTACGCTGGCATATCATATAAAAATCCCGGCCCTTACGCCAGCATATCATGTAAAAATTATGGCCCTTAAGCCGGCATATCATATCATGTAAAATCATTGCCCTTACACCGACATATATTTTAACATACATAGTTTGAAATCCCTGTACCGTTTCAATATCATACCTTAAACATAGTTCCTGTACTATTTTTAATATCTTCCTGAAAACATTAATAACATGCTGACTCTGAAAACATAATAATCTGATATTACATAAAATCATAGAATTTCATACTCATGCCACACAAAATGAATATTTTTCTATTTGTAAAATCTGTACAAAATCATATTCCCTGCGGAACTGTACTAAAATTATTTTCCTATTAATGGCAGTATTTCCAACTCAGTTCTATAACATACATAATTTCCTCAAAAATAAAAGCTAAATATTAATAAATGATTTGTTTGATTTAGGTGTAATCCCAAGAGTGGGGTGAATTGGGTATTTTAAATTCTTTCAAACCTATTTATCAATTACTCCTTATTTCTATATTTAACTAATTAATGGCAGGGATTTGAACTAATTTAAATTACTATATCAAAGAATTTATTTTTACCCAATTAAGTGTGTGTGAAGTTATTCAACATACACAAGCAAGCTAGATATTGAAATGCCAAAAAAAAAAAAAAAGATAAAGGAAGAGAGAACGCAAACGCGATTTTACAAGGTTCAGCCAACCCGGCCTACATCCTCGCCTTGAGCAACCCACTCAAGGATTCCACTATAATCCTTGCTCCTTAAATTGGGACGGAGCTTCCCTTTCATTCGCTGCTTACAAGAGGTACAACTTCCTCCTAATTCGCTGCTTACAAGAGAAACAACCCTATCCTCAAACTCGGTTCACAGCACGAACCGTGATTACAAAATAATAGTAAATCTGTAAAACACTCAATGTTGCTTCTAACAAAACTAGTGAGTACAATTGAAATTCCTAATACATAATCATATGATGAAACTTGAAGCTCAGAATGAATGTAACAATATAATCATTATATGCAAGAATATGATTCACTAACTTCCCCTTTTATCAAATCTCCCAAAAATATTTATATAAATCAATGCTTTGGAAAACTTAGGTTAAATCTTTGAATACACAAAAAGCTTTGAAGATTGCAGAGATTTGAAACACACTTTGTCAAAAATATATTTCTCTCAAGTGTATATAGATAACGTTTAGATTTTTCAATCAACTAGATTTTGGAATATTAAAAATATCAAGTCTTCGAATGAAAACTCACTTGAATCAAAAATATCTAATCAATAACAAAATCTTTTCTCAAGTGGTAATCTTATCAAAATGATTTACTATATGCACACTCAAGATCAACCTCTTAACACATATTCAAAAGTAGATTTTGCAATGACAAGCTCTTTGAAAACTAGATATTAATTAGCAAATCAGTTTAGATGAAGAAACTCTTTGAGAATAACTCTTAACAAGTAGTGTGATTTATGAAACCTCAATATCAAAAAGAAGTCAAAGACATGAAAATATGATATGTTTGGTCTATGGTCATTCCATAATTTGTACGAAGTCTTATTAAGAGATGGTCTAATCAAAACTCTATTTAGAACATAGCAGGCGGAATTCACTACCTCAGCCTGGAAATATTTAGGTAATTTGTATTCATTAAGCATAGTTCTGATTATTTCTTGTATATTCTTCCTTTCAACTACACCATTTTGTTGTGGTGTTTTAGAAGCTAAAAAATTATGAGCAATTCCTAATGAATTACAGTTGTCTTCCATGCCTTGATTTTTAAATTCTCTACTCTTATCGCTTCGAATTTTAGTGATAGTATATCCTTTTTCATTTTGGATTTTCTTGCACAGGTTTATGAATTGTTCACATGCTTCATCTTTGTGACCTAAGAATAATACCCATGTATATATTGAAAAAGCATCAACTATGACAAATGCGTATGATTTTCCTCCTAAACTCTGAATTGGGTTTGGACCAAATAAATCTAAATGTAGCATTTGAAGTGGCCTAGTAGTGGATATTTCTTTCTTCTTCTTAAAGCTCGTTCTTGCTTGTTTTCCTAGTTGACAAGCCTTACAAATTTTATCCTTGACGATTTTTGTCTTAAACAATCATTTAACTAAGTCTCCCTTAACTAGTTTAGATATTAAGTCCATGTTTGCGTGTCCTAGTCTCCTATGTCAAATCCAACTAATTTCATTCATAGCAGAGAAGCATGTCGCACTCTGTGAGGTTAAGTTATCAAAACTAGTAGTATATACATTTTCATGACGCTTAGCAGTGAACAATATCTTATTATCAGTTTTGTGTTCAACAATGCACTTGTCATGTTCAAACGACACTTTGTAACCTTTATCACAAAGTTGGCTTATACTCAATAAGTTGTGTTTTAAACCATCAACCAGTAAAACATCATCTATAATTAGTGATGAATCATTACCAATTTTACCTACACCTATGATCCTTCCCTTAGCATTATCTCCAAAAGTGACAAATCCTTCATCATTGAGTGTGAGGGATGTGAACTTCACTTTATCCCCGGTCATGTGACGTGAACACCCGCTATCCATATACCATCTATCTTTTGAGGATAATGATCTTAAGCATATCTACAAGACACAATCAGACAACTAGCTTTGTACCCAGATTTTCTTAGGTCCATGGGGGCTAGTGCTAGATTCTCCTTTGACCTTCCATACTTTCCTAATTTTGACATCTTTATTTTTGAAAGGACGGTAAAATTTTATGTGACCCAACCTTTTACATTTAAAACATGTAATATTTCTATGATAATCTTTAGTAGGAACATATGATTTTGACTCTCTTACAAAATATCACATGTAAAGATGTCTCTTCTTTAGATTTTCCTTTCCATTAAAACCAAGTCCTTCCTTTTCTAGGGAATTTCTTTGAGCTCCTAGGAGTTTTTCAAAATTATTTTGTCCTTCAATAAATTTACAAATAATTTCAGCGTTGTCTTTCAAATTCTTTTCTAGCTCCTCAATTTTCAATTCTTTGTCTTTCATGAGAGATGCATGAGATTCATTTTGGCGTTCAACTAAATTTGAAAGTTCTTTGACTTTACTTTTCAAATCAGAAATTTTCTTTGTTTTCTTCTCAAGCATTTTAATAGTGTACAAATATTCTTGTTTTGGTTCATCATAAGAGAGCATGTCGTTCTCATTTTCAGAATCACTAGAATAATAAGAAGATAATGAGAATGATGATTGTACCTCAAGGTCATCATGTGCCATTAAACACAGATTGGCAATCTCGTCATCGATGGATTCAGATTCTGAATAGCTTGTGTTGTGCATATCCCCACCGAATTCCAGCACCTTCTTCTTTTTCTTGGAGGCTTTCACTAGTTTGGGACACTCGGGCTTCATGTGTCCAACCTCTCTACAGTTGTAGCATGTTGGTGGATCTTCCTTCTTTTTCTTCATGCTTGACTCTCCTCTTTCTGATTTTGAGTTTTGAAATTTTCTGTTGAATTTCTTATTCTTCTTCAAGAACTTTCCAAACTTCTTTGCTAGTAAGGCCATGTTGTCATCTGATTTTGAATCACTTTCCTCATTGGTGCAGTGAGATGATGCCTTAAGCGCTGTGGCTTTCTTTGCTTTGCTTTGCTCATTCTTCCTCTCATTTATTACAAGCTCATAGGTGATGAGTGATCCAATGAGGTTGTCAACCGACATCTCCTCAAGATTTCTCCTTTCTGCTATTGTTGTAGCTTTCACTTCCCAAACTGGAGGTAGTCCCCTGAGTATTTTCCTGATCAACTCATAAGTAGGGTAAGTTTTTCCAAGTGCATTTAAAGAATTTGTGATATGTGTGAATCTAGTGTACATGGATTGAATAGATTCATCAACAGTCATTTCTAAATGCTTCATATTCACTGGTGAGCATGTCTATCCTACTATCTTTGACTTCCTTAGTGCCTTCATATGTAACTTCTAATTTTTCTCAAATTTATTTAGCAGAGTTACATGTCATTACAATATTAAATTCATTTACATCTAATGCAAAGAAAAGAAAGTTCATTGCAGTAGCATTTATTTACACTAATTTCCAGTCCTCTTCAGTATATTCATCTTCAGATTTAGGTACATTTACCTTATCAATAGCTTTCATGGGAACATGGTTTCCCTTAGTAACTATTTTTCATACCTTCCAATCTATATTAAACAAGTACATGCTCATCCTACATTTCCAATAGGTGCAATTTACACCACAGAAAATTGGTGGTCTAGTGGATGAGTGTCCCTCATCGAATGGAGTTATACCAATGTGTGTCATGTGATCTTTTTACAAATGAACTATTAAGTCTATGTAAACCCACTCTGATACCAAATGTTGATTTAGGTGTAATCTCAAGAGGGGGGGTGAATTGGGTATTTTAAATTCTTTCAAACTTATTTACCAATTAATCCCTATTTCTATATTTAACTAATTAATGGCTTGGATTTGAAGCTGATTTAAATTACTATATCAAAGAATTCCTTTTTGCCCAATTAAGTGTGTGTGAAGTTATTCAACATACACAAGCAAGCTACATATTGAAATGCAATGCGGAAAATAAAAAGATAAGGGAAGAGAGAATGCGAATCCAATTTTACGAGGTTCGGCCAACCCGGTCTACATCCTCGCCTTGAGCGACCCACTCAATGATTCCACTATATTCTCTACTCCTTAAATTGGGACGGAGCTTCCTTTACATCCGCTGCTTACAAGAGGTACAACTTCCTTCTAATCCGCTGCTTACAAGAGATACAACTCTCTCCTTAAACCCAATTCACAGCCCAAACCGTGATTACAAAATAATAGTAAATCTGCAAAACACTTTATGTTGCTTCTAACAAAGCTAGTGAGTACAACTGAAATTCCTAATACATAATCATATGATGAAACTTGAAGCTCAGAATGAATGTAATGACATAATCATTATATGCAAGAATATGATTCACTAACTTCCCCTTTTATCAAATCTCCCAAAAATGTTTATATAAATCAATGCTTTGGAGAACTTAGGTTAAATCTTTGAATACATAAAAAGCTTTGAAGATTGCAGAGATTTGAAACACACTTTGTCAAAACAATATTTGTCTCAAGTGTATATAGATAACCTTTAGATTTTTCAATCAAGTAGATTTTGGAATATTAAAAATATCAAGTCTTTGAATGAAAACTTACTTAAATCAAAAATATCTAATCAATAACAAAAGCTTTTCTCAAGTGGTAATCTTATCAAAATGATTTACTATATGCACACTCAAGATCAACCTTTTAACAAAAATTCAAAAGTAGATTTTGCAATGACAAGCTCTTTGAAAACTAGATATTAATCAGCAAATCAATTTAGATGAAAAAACTCTATGAGAATAACTCTTAACAAGAAGTGTGATTTACCAAACCTTAGTATCAGAAAGAAATCAAGATATGTATATGAAATCCCTTTGTTTTTCTGAGTTGATTTGCCCAAGCTTGATGAGTATGAGCTGGAGTGCAAAGTAATCGTATAGCTATATGCTCAAGTTTCTCAATTCTCTTTCAAAAAGATGTTCTCTTCTCTTCTCGTTTATCTTTTCTTATGTAGTAGGGTTTATATGTTCAATATATAGGTATCTTACCCTTAGAATAGATCTTAACCGTTGGATTAAAAAATATCGCGCGAGTTCTCTTATTAAAAATTAGATTTTTAAGTTTTTCCGCAAGTTCAGACGACTAAGGTCAAAGGCCCAGACGACTGAAGTTTCTCAAAGCTTCAAAATATTAACCTGGACACAGGGTTAGATGACTAAAGTTTGGGGTTCAGATGACTAAAGTCTGAGTTCAGACTTCTGAGGTGCTTCTGTTAGGTTTTGTGTTTCACCATTAATTCTTCAGGCGATTGAACTTAATCTTCAGTCTTCTAAAGAAATTCTTCAGATGACTGAGGTTGACTTTGGTTTTCTGAAGTTGCAACTTCAAGGGAATGACCATTGACTTCGGTCTACTAAAGTTCCCATTTCCCGAATTTTTTCTTTATATTTTGAAAAACTGCTTTGCTCTCTTTCTTGGCCCTTCTATAAAATATTTTCCAGGGTTTTAACAATATCTCTAAGTCCATGAATGTCCCCTAATGATATTCATGAAATGCATGAGTCCTAATTTCATTCTATATTATGATTTGAACCTTATATTAAATCATATGAAAATATAAATACATGAGTTCTAAGTACTCATTCCTATAACGGTCTTGAGCTTGTCACTTGCATCTTCATTCTTGTACTCTTTAAGTTCCATGGATCTTGCCCAGATATGTATGTTTTATTCTTTATGGATTCCATGACCTTTTATCCTTTCGTGCATGCCTAATATAGTTCATGTTCACAATCTCAATGCACAGATCAAATACCAAGTGATTTGTCATTATCAAAACAAGATTGGACTCATAGAGTCAACAGATTTCATGGAAATACTAACTTAGTTTATCCCCTTACATGACTTACTGAGCCCACAATTTAGTCCAAAATTACACCCGCAATGTTCCCAGCACAATACCCTAACATTGATGTTTTCCCCCAATAAAACTTCAGTATAAACCCATCTAACACCTTTCCTCGGTCCAAAAATATCAAATACCCTAATAAATATTAAAATAACTAACTTACCTAAATTTTGGGATGGTTCCCAAGTTAGCCTAACCAAAAAATCACTCATGCAAATTTGTAAAGAATCTTCCCAAGAGTAACGTGGTGGCTTCAGATCGTCGAACCTGGGAAGAATAAGGCCAAATTTCTAAAGAGAAGGTGTGTGAGTCGAAGTTGAGAGAGAGAGAGAGAGAGAGAAGGTTTTGCATGAAATTTCCTCACATAAATCAAATTTAAGCCTATTTATACACCAGCCTTCGCCGACGAGACACGTCACTTCATCGATGAGGCCAAGAAGAGAGTTTGTCGACGAACACTTACACATCGTCGACGAAATTCAAGCCCTAAAAATAGCCCTCTCGGTAATTTCTCACCGACGAGACATGTGTCCACGTCGACGATCCCAAGAAGCCTATTCATCGATGAGACCCTGCTGTGACCCCCTTAAAAATTCCCATTTCTCTCCTTTTCTTTATCATTAAATTACTATAATTCTTAAAGTCCCTACATTCTCCCCGCCTTATAAAAATTTTGTCCTCCAAAGTTACTATATGTATTAACACCATCCTTTAAAGAAAATGGGCTACTTATTTGATTACTTACCCTCACATACCGTGGTTACAAACAGGGTCCTAGGAGATTACAATATATACATAAAAGAAAAATTCTCCTAAAACCAAAATATTACATATTCTATAACCTACAATACTACTCACACACGTGTCATCTTGCTTTTCATAAAATTAAACCATATTACATTTACTTTACTCGTATACCTAATGCTGATCTCCAATGAATAAGTGCAGGTATTTCTGTCATATTTCTTCTTCCAACTCCCAAGAGGCTTCTTCCACCACGTGATTTCTCCACAAAACTTTTACTAGAGGAATCTTCTTATTGCAAAATTTATGTTCCTTCCTGTCTAGAATCTGTATTGGAATTTCCTTCTAAGCCAAAGTACCATTGAGTTCTAACTCGGCATAACTGATGACATAGAAGGGTCCTAAGACATATTTCCTTAACATGGAAATATGAAATACGTCGTGAATTCTAAATAAAGTTGGTGGTAAAGTCAGCCGATAGATAATTGACCCTACTCTTTGAAGAATCTCGAAAGGGCCAATAAACCTAGAGCTCAATTTACCTTTCCTTCCAAACCTCATAACTCCCTTCAACGACGCTATCTTCAAAAAAAAATGGTCCCCAACTTCAAATTCCAATTTCCAGCGGCGGGTATCGGCGTAGCTTTTTTGTCGACTTTGAGCTGCACAGATTCTTTCTTTAATGAACCGGACTTTGTCATAGGTTTGCTACACTATTTCTGATCCCAACACTCGCCTCTAACCCATATCATCCCAGTATAGAGGAGAATGACATCTCCTACCATAGAGCACCTCATAAGGTGCCATGCCAATGCTGGCTTGATAGATGTTATTGTAGGCAAATTCTACCAGCAGCATATACTGGGTCCAACTACCCCCAAAATCCAGCACGCACACCCGCTGCATATCTTCTAATATCTGAATCACTCTCTCAGTCTAACCATCCATCTGAAGATGAAACGTCGTACTGAAAGCTAACTGAGACCTCAAAGCCTCCTAAAAGCTCCTCCAAAACCATGACGTGAAACGTGGGTCTCAGTCTGATACTATAGACACTGGCACTCCATGTCATCGTACTACCTCCTGAATATATAATTCCGTCAGTCTCTCCATGGAGTAGTTTACTCTAATAGGAATGAAGTGAGCGGTCTTCGTAAATCTATCAACAATCACCCAAATAGCATTTTATCCTTGTCGCATCGGCGGTAAAATCATCAAAAAAATCCATACAAACATGATCCCACTTCCACTCTAGGATGTAAAACGGCTGAAATTGGCCCGCTGGCCTCTGGTGCTCAACCTTTACCTGCTGGCACATCAGACACTACTGCACAAACTCGGTAATTTCCCTCTTCATGCCACTCCACCAGTAAGACTCTTGTAGATCCCTATATATTTTAGTACTACCTGTGTGAACCATGTACAAAGACTTGTGAGCCCCTTCTAAGATCATCCTCCTGATGCCCAAATCTGTAGGCACGCACAACTTGGTACGGAACCTCAAAGCCTCGTCATCAAAGATACCAAATTCCTCTCCCTGTCCGTCCTGCACCTTAGCTATCTCTGCTAACTCTGCGCCATCTCTCCGAGCGGTCTTAATCCTTTCCTGTAGAGTAGGCTACACCACTAGGTTGGTAATAAATGCCTAAGAACCACTCTCTGCCAACTCTACACTGAGTCTCTCCAGATCCATCTAGATCAGATGCTGAACCTCCATAGCTGCCAGTGCTGGTCCCACTGATTTCCTACTCAAAGCATCAGCTACCACATTTGCTTTCCCTGAGTGGTAACTAATAGTGCAGTCATAATTTTTAATAAGTTCCAACCACCTCTTTTGTCTCATGTTCAACTCATTTTGAGTGAAAACGTACTTCAAAATTTTGTGATCAGAGAATATTTCGCATCTCTCACTATACAAGTAATGCCTCCAAATCTTTAACACGTGTAACACTGCAGCCATTTCCAGATCGTGGGTAGGGTAATTCTTTTCATATTCTTTCAATTGCCTCGAAGCATACGCTACTACCCTGCCTTACAGCATCAATACACAGTAGAGCCCTTTCAAAGATGCGTCACTGTAAATTACATAACCATCACCCCCTGACGGATTAATCAACACTAGTGCAGTGACAAGTTTCTGCTTCAATTCTTGGAAGCTCTGCTCGCAATCCTCATCTCATTCAAACCTAACATTCTTTATGATCAGATGCATAAAAGGTCCTAATAAAGCTGAAAACCCCTCTACAAACCGACAATAATCACCCACCAATCCCAAGAAGGTTTTACGAGGTTCAGCTCATACCCAGCCTACATCCTCGCTTTTGGCAAACCACCAAAGGATTCACTAGTTTAGTTCCGTTGACGGGTGGAGCAATACCGATTACAATCACTCCTTCCTTTAGGCTAGAGCCTGCCTCTCCAAACGATATTCTTTCGTTTGGTCCAACGATTCTACAACCTTGAATCATCTATAAACAAGAACCAAGATAGAGAAAAGTTTGTGTACAAGAAAACTCTCTCACGGCAGAGTAGGTTAGTACAACATTCAACACAAATATACTTCAAAGTAATTCAAATATAAAAGAATTTGAAGCTCAATACTGAATTTAGATCACCGAATATCTTCCAAGTATTGAAAGATTCAGACTTTGAAAGCTTTATTTTGGAGTTTGAATTAGCAGCAACTCAGTATTTGAAGTTGGATGAACACAAGAGAGTTTGAGAGCTTTTTAGAGAACTTTGATTGCTGGAAATTTCTTAGTATATAAAATCTTTGAAGTTTGGGGCTATTTATAGATGTTTTAAAAGTAATTCCTTACCCCCAAAGTTTCCTTGAAGTAATCCCCAAATTTTTCAAAATAGCAGTGCCCAAAAAATTCATTTAAAAATTCTTCCTGTTGGAAATTTTTAAACCAATGTTCGAGTGGCAGTCGCCTGCCACGACCTAACAGTCGCCTGTAATAGAAGAAACTTAAATACAGAACACTAGCAGTCACTTGCCAGAACCCAGCCAGTTGCCTAGCATAACCACCTAGGCGCCTGGCTATGTTTAGGCAGTCACCTAGCTCCCTACTACCTCTTTAAAAATTCTTCATTTAATTTGGGCAGTCGCCTGTCACATGAAGACAGTCGCCCGGCCCTTCTGTTTTACTAAAAATATGTTCCTTTTAAAACCCTTCTTTTCTTTGATTAGAAAAACATACTTTAGGGTTTTTCTAAAAATATATTTCTAAGTTTCTTTTGATTTTATAAGAGCTTGATTTTATAAGAGCTTCAATTCAGTTTATACTTGAAATTAACTTGAAGTACTTACATACAAACATCCTTAAAACTTTATTCCTTTGATCTTCAAGTAAGTCCTTGTTCTTCTATCATCTTTGAGTTTCTAATCTTTTCTTTGAGCTTTCATCAAGTTATCTTTAATCCTTATGCTCTTCAAGATCTTTTTTGATCCATAAACTTTATCATCCTTTTGAGCTTTGTCACTACCTTTAAGTGTTGCCTTTCTCCTAAAAAACTTTCACTTAAACCATATTAAACACATCATGATTTGTTATCATCAAAATAAGAATTGTAAGCCTTGTTAGGCCAACAATCTTCCCATTTTTTATGATGACAAATCGAGAGCAAAAATAATAAGAGATAATACTCATGGCTCCCCCTTTCAACAAGCATGATATATTTATAATCATGTAAGTAATGAATTCATGTTACTTGCAAAATGATCATACCCATATATATATATCCATCCATACAAGATAATCTATACATATTCATAGTTTTACAATACCATAGCATATTTCATTTTTGCACTTCCTTCTCTCAAACATCTCCCCCTTTGGACATCAATAAAAAAAGAGAAGAGAGTGATATAAAAAAATATAGTGAAGAGTTGTAACACATAGTACTTGTAGATCTTACAAACATAAAGAACATACTATCCGGTGAAGCACTAATATAGAGACAAAAAGTGTTAAATAGCACATAGATGAAACACATCAATCGCAGGCTTCCATAGACCCACTTTCATCATCTTCTTCTTCTTCTTGTTCACCAAATTTTTCAGCAGATTCATCATCACTCGATGGAGCAGAGCTGATATCCATCTAAGATTTTCCTTTAGAAGAGCTAACCAAATGTTTCTCAATCTTGTCAACATGCTGAACAAGGTTGGAACAATGAGTTTCCACAATAGAAATCTTCTCCCTTAGTGTACCAAGTCCAGATTGCATTCCATCACTGAAGGTCATATAGTGATTATAAAATGGAATGAACCAACAAGGAGTTTCTGGGTTAAGCTGTACGAAAGGGGCTGGCATGGAAGGCTGAGGAGGTGGTGTAGATGAGATGTGACAATGTCCCTTGTGAAACCACACTCGCTTAAGAATAGTATCAGAAAAGATATTGTAATGGGTTTTTCTAGTGAAGTTAAATGATGGTGTAAGAACATTAAAATGAGCAAATACCATATTTAACATCCTAGCATATGGTAGAATGACACGAGGAGCATCAACTTTCATAATAATCTATTTGATAAGTAAACTTGGAAGATCCAGTTTTTTTCCTTTAAGAATACACCACATAACAAAACAATCTAAGAAGGAAATATGATCATGAGAACCGGAACGTGGTAGGATATTATATGTAATAAGTTTGTGCAGGATTAAAGCTTGGAGATTGAGCTGTTTGTAAAGAGGTGGATGCCCAAAGGAGATAGGTGTATTTGTTATGAATAGGGGTAAAAGTTCCTCTGGAGTAAATCCTTGGGACATTATCCATTGTTTATCAACAATGTGGAGACTCAAAGAATTTTTCCCAAAGATATGGGAGTAAGATGAATATTTTGCCCTAGAAGATTTGTTTTGATCCCATTTTCAAATCTTTCCATATTTGCATAGAAAATTCAAACCACGTTTGGATAGTATCCTTTTTCTTGATATGTAATAAACCGATCCCACCCAGTATCCTTAAAAAGTTCCATAATTTCAGGAAAATATGAATTGAAGGATGTAACATCAAGAACTTTACCTAGAATGGGTTCGGCTGAAGCGATTTGATTTCTATAGAGTTGCTTAGCATGTGGAGTTACTAACCATTTCTTTACTTCATCATTGTTGATCTTTGTCGAAGAGGAAAAACCCTTGTTACCAATCGATTTTATCTGTGGCATGTTTTTATTGAAGAGGAAGGCTGATAAACCCTAGGTTGTATTCACGATTTGATGTGGAGGGCAAGTTTGATGCTCGGTTTCAGGATGATTTGGAAAAAGAGTCTATGTGGAAAAAAGGAGGAAAGAAGATTTTCGGAGAGAGAGAGAGAGAGAGAGAGAGAGAGAGAGAGAAGAAAGAGCAGGCGCCTGATGGAAGTTAAAAAGTCGTAAAACAGGGTTTTAAACCCTACCCGCCGCGAGGCAGTCGCCTGCTAGGATAAGGCAGGCGCCTATCAATAATAAACTTGAAAGTCAATAGCCTGGCAGTCGCCTAGCACCTTGGTGGCAGTCGCCTGCCAAGAAGAAAAGTTTTTAGTTTGCTTCTCGAATATGCATCATTCCCAATTCTCTTCTAATGAATATGAATCACTCTTCAGAGAGTGGTTTTGTGAATATATCTGCTAATTGGTCATTTGTATTTACAAATTCTAGCATTATGTCTTTGTTTTGCGCATGATCTCTCAAGAAGTGATGTCTTATGTCAATATGTTTCATTCTTGAGTAAGATACTAGATTTTTTGAAATATTTATGGCACTTATGTTGTCACATTTTATTGGAATTGTTTGATATTGAATTTTGAAATCATTTAGTTGTTGTTTCACATACAATGTTTGGGCACAGCAACTCCCTGCTGCCATGTATTCTGCTTCTACTGTGGATAATGCTACAGAGTTTTGTTTCTTTGAGGACCAGGAGACTAAAGAGTGTCCTAGAAAATGACACATTCCACTTATGCTTTTTCTATCTATCTTGCATCCAGCAAAGTCTGCATTGGAATAGCTTATCATTTCAAATTCAGTTCCCTTTGGATACCATAAACCTAGTTCAAGTGTGCCTAGTAGATATCTAAGGATTCTTTTAACTGCTGATTGGTGTGATTCCTTAGGAGCTGATTGGAACCTAGCATACATACATATGCTAAACATCATATTCGGTCTACTTGCTGTTAAGTAAAGTAAGCTTCCTATCATGCCTCGATAATGCTTAGTATCTACTTGTTTCCCTTTTTCATCATTGTCAAGACTAGTTGAAGTGCTCATGGGAGTTCCTATGGGTTTACTTTCTTTCATATTAAACTTCTTTAACATGTCTTCAATATATTTAGTTTGATTTATGAAAGTTCCATTTTTTGCTTATTTGATTTGTAACCCTAGAAAGTAATTTAACTCTCCCATCATGCTCATCTCAAACTCTTTTTGCATAGACTTAGCAAATTCATTACAAAAATCCTCATGAGTTGCTCCAAAAATAATATCATCAACATAAATTTGTACTATAAGCATGTCTTTGTTTTTGGTTTTTATAAATAAAGTGCTATCAATCTTTCCTTTTGAAAAATTGTTTTGAATTAGGAACTTGCTTAGCCTTTCATACCAAGCTCTAGGAGCTTGCTTCAATCCATATAAAGCTTTTGTTAACTTAAATACATGATCTGGATTTTTTGAATTTTCAAAACCTAGAGGTTGTTTTACATGTACTTCTTCATTTATATATCCATTTAAGAAAGCACTTTTTACATCCATTTGGTATAATTTGAAGTCCTTGTAGGCTGCATAAGTTAGGAGCATCCTAATTGCTTCCATTCTTGCTACAGGGGCAAAGGTTTCATCGTAATCAATACCTTTTTCTTTATTATAACCTTGTGCTACTAGCCTAACTTTATTTCTTATAACTATCCCATGTTCATCCTTTTTATTTCTAAACACCCATTTAGTTCCTATGATTGATTTGTCTTTGTGTTTAGGTATAAGTTCCCACACTTGGCTTCTTTCAAATTGATTTAGTTCCTCTTGCATACCTATAATCCAAGAGTCATCTTTTAAGGTTTCTTCAATATTCTTGGGTTCATCTTGAGATAAAAAGGCATAATGGTTGCAAATATTTTTCAATGAGGCTCGAGTGGCTATACCGTTTGAAGTTTCTCCAAGTATTTGTTCTTTTTGATGACTTTTAGCATAGCTCCATTCTTTAGGTAGTTCTAGATTTTCTACAATGTTTTCATTTGAAGTCTCATTATTATTTTCTTCTTTTATTTCAAGATCTTCTTCTTTTTGTGGAATATCTTCTTTTTCATCATTCTTAATTTTATTTTCATAATTGTTTGATTCATCAAATGTTATGTGTATAGTTTCAATGATAGTAAGAGTTATTCTATTATAAACCCTATAGGCTTTGCTATTTGTAGAGTAGCCTAAAAAGATACCTTCATCAGATTTTACATCAAACTTTCCTAAATCATCTTTAGTGTTAAGGATAAATCATTTGCATCCAAATACATGAAAGTAAGAGATATTAGGTTTTCTTCCTTTCCATAGTTCATACGCTGTTTTGTCTATACTTGATCTTATAGATACCCTATTTACAATATAACATGTTGTATTTACAGCTTCATCCCAAAAGTATTTAGGTAGGTTATTTTCGTTTATCATTGTTCTTGCCATTTCTTGTAGGGTTCTATTTTTTCTTTCTACAACTTCATTTTGTTGTGGAGTTCTAGATGCTGAGAAATTATTGTTTATTCCATATTCATTACAGAATTTTTCAACCTTCTTGTTTCTAAACTCCCTACCTTGATCACTTCTAAAACTTGTTACATTATAGCCCTTTTATTTTGTAATTTCTTACATAAGGTGATTAGCATGTCACAAGTTTCATCTTTATTTGTTAGGAATAATACCCAAGTGAATCTTGAATAATCATCCACTATTACAAAAGCATATTGTTTTCCTCCTAGGCTTAAGGTTCTAATTGGACCGAATAAGTCTAGGTGTAATAGTTCTAGAGGTCTTTTAGTAGATATATACTTTTTATTTTTAAAGCTTGTTTTAACTTGCTTTCCCTTTTGGCATGCGTCACACATCTTGTCTTTTATGAATTTGGTATTTGGTAATCCTTTTACAAGATTTTTCTTTGATAATTTGGATAATAAGTCCATGCTAGCATGTCCTAACTTCCTATGTCATAGTCAACTTATTTCATTCATGGCTGTCAAACAAGTTACGTTTTAATTCCTTAGATTCTCAAGGTTTATACAATAAACATTATTTATCCTAAGAGCTATAAACAAGATTTTATTTTCTTTAGGATTCTAAATAACACATTTTTCTTTCTTAAAGGTTATTTCAAACCCTTTGTCACTCAATTGGCTAATGCTTAAAAGATTGTGTTTTAAACCTTCTACTAATAATACATTATCAATAGTAATAGAAGGTTCTTTACCTATTCTCCCGATGTCATTGATCTTACCTTTGGAATTATCGCCGAAGGTGACATATCCTCCATCTTTTTGTTTTAAAGAGGAAAACTTGGTCTTATCACCGATCATGTGTCTTGAACACCCGCTGTCCAAGTACCACTTGTCCGTTGATGATGTTATCCTAAAACATACCTACAATGGAGGATTCGTTGTGTTAGTCTTTGGAACCCAAATCCTTTTAACTTTCTTTGTTTTGTTGTTAGTCCCATTATTAACTTTCCATTCTCCTTGTACTTTAACATACTTCCTTTTTAGTGGGCAATCAAACATTACGTGACCTTTAGTCTTGCACATATAGCAAGTAGTGTGTTCATGTTTATTGTTTGAGGAAGTGCTAGCATAATGCTTGGCTTCCTTGATAAAGTATCCCATGTATAATTTCTTATTCTTTTTATTTGTTTTACCATTGTAACATATTCCTTCTTTATTCCCATGTAGCCTTTGTTGTCCAATAATTTTTTCAAAATTATCTTTACCTTTTGTAAAATTATATATAATTTTTCCTTTATCCTCTACTAATTTCTTTAGTTCATTTATTTCTAGATCCTTTCTATTCAAGTTTTCTTTATGAGTTTTGCTTAATTCTTGAGTTACTTTACTTACTTCCTCCTCTAACTTCTCAATACAAGAATCTTTTTTCTTTTTCAATGGTTTTGAATGATTCAAGTTGTTTCAATAGTTCTTTATTTTGATCCTTCAAGGTTATATTTCTTTTGGAAATTTTTATGAATCTTTTATGTAAGGAAAATAATTCAGCTTGTAATTCCTTGTATGAGGGCATACAATCACATGAGTCATCACAAGATTCATTGCAAGATTCTATTGAAGAGTAATAGGAATTTACCTCTTCATCATTCGCCATGAAGCATACGTTTGTCATCTCTTGTCCACTTGATTCGTTTTCCGTTTCCCTAGAGCTTGAGTCATCCCAAGTAGCCTTCATAGCTTCCTTCTTTTTCTTCTTGTCTTTCTTGAGCAATGGGCAGTCCGGTTTGATATGCCCTAGTTTCTTACAGTGATAGCATATAGGAGGTTCACTTTTACTTTTATTTTATTTTCTACTTGATTCTCCTTTTTCAGTTTTCCTTTTGTTTAACTCTCTAGAAAATCTTTTATTCCTTCTATAAAACTTTTTTGGTCTCTTAGTGATGAATGCTAATTCATCTTGATCTAAGTCACTTGTTTCACTTTCTTCTTCACTTAAGTTGTGGCTTGATGCTTTTAGTGCAATAGATTTCTTATGCTTTGGTTCAGGATTTCTTTATTTTAGAGTCATTTCATAAGTAAGGAGTGAACCTATGGGTTCATCTAAGGAGGTGGTCTTAAGGTTTCTTCCTTCGATAATTGCTGTAGCCTTAGGTTCCCATATGGACGGAAGGCCTCTCAAAATTTTCCTAATCATTTCGTAGGTGGTATAAGTTTTTCCTAAGGCACTTAAGGAATTGATTATGTGGGTGAATCTTGTGTACATACTTGATATGGTTTCATCTTGATTCATCTTAAATGCTTCATATTTGCTTGTTAACATGTCTATCCTGTTGTCCCTAACATCAATAGTTCCTTCATATATAACTTCTAATTTGTCTCATATTTCTTTAACCATTTTACAAGTCATGACCCTATTAAATTCGTTAGCGTCTAAAGCACAATACAAAGTATTTATAGCACTTGAGTTTATTTGAAGCATTTTATAATCTGAATCGATCATATCCTTTTTCTCTTTTGGAATTTGTTTTCCATCTACTATCTTGGTGGGAATAAGGTCTCCATCCATAACTACTTCCCATGCTTTCCAATTCATGTGTTGGAGGTATATTTGCATTCTCTTTTTCCAAAAGGTGTAGTTGTGTCCACAAAAGATTGGTGGACGAGTTGAGGATTGGCCCTCTCCAAAAGGAGCTACTCCTATGTTTGCCATTTAGATCTTTTTATAGCTTCTTGTTAGGAGTTTGCTATAACTAGGCTCTGATACCAATTGAAATTAGGATAGCTTCCCAAAAGGGGGGGTGAATTGGATTTTTAAAATTATTTCAAGTTTAATTTTTTGTTGTATATCAATAATTACAACAAGTAAATACAAAAACAATTCAACCACAACCAATCAACAAGATAATCAAAATTTTGTTTTTTGTTTCAATAGCCCTGTAATAAATTGTAAAGCATGCTGAATTTATGTAAGCCTTGTGTTATTCCAAACTCACACTTCTTCTTTGTGTTTAGTTTTTAAACAAACTTTCAGATTAATAAGTTTAGGATGATCAACCAACGTAATCCCTTTCGGTTTCCGCAATTAATGTTGATCAAGCCAAAACGTATTATCCTCTAGTCTATTTAACAACCATACACTCAGAATTTAACAATTTAAAGCATACACGCAGGTTGTAAGTATTGCTGAAAAATAAAGAGTAAGGAAGAAGAGAGAGACACAAGGTTTTACAAGGTTCGGCTTATACCCAGCCTACGTCCTCGCCTTTGGCAAACCACCAAAAGATTCACTAGTTCAGTTCCGTTGACGGGTGGAACAATACCAATTACAATCACTCCTTCCTTTAGGCTAGAGCCTGCCTCTCCAAACGATATTCCCTCGTTTGGTCCAACGATTCTACAACCTTGAATCGTCTATAAACAAGAACCAAGATAGAGAAAAGTTTGTGTACAAGAAAACACTCTCACAGCAGAGTAGGTTAGTACAACATTCAGCACAAGTATACTTCAAAGTAATTCAAATATAAAAGAATTTGAAGCTCAATATTGAATTTAGATCACCAAATATCTTCCAAGTATTGAAAGATTTAGACTTTGAAAGCTTTATTTCGGAGTTTGAATCAGCAGCAACTCAATATTTGAAGTTGGATGAACACAAGAGAGTTTGAGAGCTTTTTAGAGAACTTTGATTGCTAGAAATTTCTTGGTGTATAAAATCTTTGAAGTTTGGGGCTATTTGTAAATGTTTTAAAAGTAATTCCTTACCCCAGAGTTTCCTTGAAGTAATCCCCAAGTTTTTCAAAATAACAGTGCCCAAAAAATTCACTTAAAAAATCTTCCTGTTGGAAATTTTTAAACCAACGTTCGAGTGGCAGTCGCCTGCCACGGCCTGGCAGTTGCCTGTCATAGAAGAAATTAAAACACATAACACTGGCAGTCCCCTGCCAGAACCCAGGTAGTCGCCTGGCATGACCACCCAGGCGCCTGGCTATGTTCAGGCAATCGCTTGGCACCCTACTGCCTCTTTGAAAATTCTTCATTTAATTTGGGCAGTTGCTTGCCACATGAAGACAGTCGCTTGGCCCTTCTGTTTTACTAAAAATCTTTTCTTTTTAAAACCCTTCTTTTCTTTGATTTGAAAAACATACTTTAGGGTTTTTCTAAAAATATATTTCTAAGTTTTTTTGATTTTATGAGAGCTTCAATTCAATTTATACTTGAAATTAACTTGAAGTACTACATACAAATATCCTTAAAACTTTATTCCTTTGATTTTCAAGTAAGTCCTTGTTCTTCTATCATCTTTGAGTTTCTGATCTTTTCTTTGAGCTTTCATCAAGTTATCTTTAATCCTTATGCTCTTCAAGATCTTTTTTGATCCATAAACTTTATCATCCTTTTGAGCTTCGTCACTACCTTTAAGTTTTGCCTTTTTCCTGAAAAACTTTCACTTAAACCATATTAAACACATCATGATTTGTTATCATCAAAATAAGAATTGTAAGCCTTGTTTAGGTCAACAATAGCATATTTCAATTAATTAACCCAAATAGAAAGTACATTAAGAGTAGCATTCAGCATATTTATAATCTTAATGTCATATACTCCCCCAAATGGATGATTATGCAAGGATGAAGATTTTCATTTGGCTTTCACTCATCCTTTCAAAAAATATTTCAATGTAAATTTTATCATAATCATCTTTTGTTTGGAAAAAAAAAAAACATGGATTTCCACAAGGTATAGCATAATGAGGCCTGATACCAAGTGTTACACTTACGTGGTAGTGAGGCTACCAATTCATACCAATTGATAAGAATGCTAATTTTTGTAAAGGCACGCGGTTTTGAAATGAGTATGATATCAAATAAAGATTTTGTCGAAACACACATATTGATATCACCTAGTTAATGTATGTTCCAAAAGATATACAAATGAAGGCATAATACATTTTTATTTCTTAGGGCCTAATGATGTTAAAGTTAGGTAACTCCCCCTAAAAATATGCATCTTCTTTACGAATCAACTTGAGTAAAATTCAAATATTATTTTAGAAACACAACTTCAAGTTTTAAGAGGTTTAGCATTTAGAAAATGAGATAGTGTTGTGTGCAATAATCAAAGAAAAATCCGGCAGCATTTTATTTGAAAATATGATCAATCCATAAGAGTCTGCCAATGTCTAAGTACTTCAAATATATACGCGCAACCAACTCCAAGGAATTTAAAATTTTAAGGCAAGTGAGTCAAGCGTAAATATTAAGACTTTAAGATCAAATTGCATTTGCACACAAGGTAATAAAAAAAAATCGTTTCAATCATTTTGGGCAAATGTCTACAGAAAATTCGGCAACATGCCGGCTATAAACAGGACATTTCCCAAAATTAACCTGCACAAAAATGGTTCTTAAACAAGCAGTATCTTAAGAGTAAGGTATGCGAGAACCTATAATCTACCAGCAAGCAATTCTCATCAACTGCATCCGCCATGCAGGAGGCATTCTAAACTAAGCATGCATTTCAACAATATATTCATCCAAGTGCAAAACACATGCAAGTATGGTCAGATATATATATATATATATATATATATATATATATATATAATCATAAGAAAAAGCATAATCACCATATCATAGTATCTGCATGTGTGTGTGGTGAGTGTGATTGTCAAAAGAAACAAATATAAGAGTTGTTTTAAAGTTACAGACCAAATAAGAGTGTATCTAAATAAAACACAAAAGTGGATCAAATAAAGAACTAGAGTATGACGAATGAATCCTCACAAAGCACTCCTAGGTCTCCCTGTCGTCATGATCATCATCCTCCTCCTCACCGCTCAACTCCATCTGGTCATCATCCCCAATGTCCTCGTCATTCATCTCTCTCAACCACTCACCGAGGATATGGAAGTTAGGCTGCACCTCGGACTGGAACTCAGTGAACTCGCTGTAAAGGGAGTCAAGTCTAGCCTGTAATGAAGATGCATGCTCAGTTATGAAGACTCGGAACTCCTAAAATGAGGCAGAGAGATCGATGATGGTTTCCATGATCTCAATGCTAGATTGTACATGGGGTAGCTTTTGCGGGATCTCCTGAGCATCTGGGCCTCTCTTATGTGCAGTGGGCAACCATATGTTGCCAGTGAGCTCATATCCCATCAACTTTAGTGTGGTGGAGTTAAAGATGTCGGAGGGCCTTACTTTGTTGATAGTGGCAAGTGGAGACCTATTAAGCCTTTCCCTAACGAATATCCTAGACAAAATGCCACCATAGGGTAAAATGACCCGCTTTCCTATGGTTTTAATGAACATCCACCATAGGATCAGTCTGGGGAGAGGCACCATATCACAAAATAATCCAAATAGGATACATGGTGCCTCGATCCTAACTTAGGCAAGATGTTATACAAAATTAGGTGATGTACCACTTTTGCCTCTAGGGTCAAGGATCTGTAGCTGGGAGTATGGGTCAAATCGGCTACTGGATTCGTCATAACTAAATTGATGAACGTACTCACTGTGAAGTCCTGCTCGCCTATCTAAGTGGAGGAAGAATCAGGGCAGATGAAGTCACCATGCTGGATCTCAAATGTCTTTGCCAGGTAAGCATCGTCAAAATGAAGATCAATCTTAAGTACTCTAGAGTAGTAGCCCTAGCCATCTTGTGCAAGATTGGCATAGAATAGCTGGATGAGCAACAAGTACTTCCCTCTAGGCTGGAAAGCGATGAATTCATACCACCCTTGATACCAAAACATGTCTAGAACATTGTTGAAGTGGGTTTGCATGAATTCAATATCTAGGATTTTCCCTAGGATGGGATCTTTGAGACGAAAGACCCTCTCATATTTGATACGCCGATCGGGTGTGGGAAACCACTGTTCTAGTGTAATACCCGCGGTGGCACGTCTCTGATCTCTAGCCATGAAAAGAAAAAAATCTCAAGGAAAACTGGGCTAGAATGTGGGAAAGACTGAGAAGGCTCTCAAGGTTGTGGGAAGAAATGAACTAATTTTCGCGAAAAACCATATATATCAGCGTGATTCAGGTGTTTAAGCATAAGTTCGGTCGCCCGAATAGCATTAAATATAAGCACCCACTAAGTCTTTTAGGTAGCCCGAACACCGATTCGGTCGGCTGAAGTTTAGGTGCCATTTTGTGTTATCGAGAGTCGGCCGCCTAAATTGAATTTGAACTATTTGAATTGGTCCCCCGAAAATCCCATTCGGTTACCCGAAGATAAGTTCAGTGACCCGAAGCTAGTTCGGTAGCCTGAGATGGTTTGAAGATGAAAGTTCAGTCGCCTGAAGTGTGGTCAATGGCTTGGTCAGACTTCAAGTTCGGTCGGCCAAAGTGCAAATGCACTATTTGGTTCGATCACCCGAGCTTGGTCAGCTTGTTTTGATTTGACCAGTTTTTCAAAGCTAGAGACCATATGGTTTATCTATAAGACTTAGGGCATTGATAGGGTTTCAAGATGAGTTCAAGATTGTCAGTCATTTCCTAAAAACTTAGACTTGTGCAATGGACAAAGTATGCTTAACTTAAGAAATTCATAATTAAGTTTGAGTTAGGTAATTTGAAATTTAAATACAAGGCAGACAAGCCAAGTCCATTTGGGAGTGGATTTTTATATAAACAGCCAATGATTTTATATTTTAAGCAATGAATATATTCATTAAGTCGAGATTGGTTATGTACTTGAACTCACAAATTGGCTTGATTCTTCAAAATACTTAGTATGTAAGATTTTGAAAAGTGGATATACTAAGATTTTACATTTTCAGCCCTAAGCCACTTCCTAACCCCTTAGAGAATGCTACCCCCTATAGCTAATCATAACTCCTGAGGAAAAATTGTGTGATCATGTAATTATAGTTTAAGCAAATTCTTCCTAATTTCAAGGGGTTTTCTTTCTTAACAACCCATATCATTTTTCTTCTTTTTATTTTCTATGGGTTAGGAGCTGGTGATTCCTTAATTTTCCATACTTGTTTGGGTTTCACACCTTTTCTTTTAAATAGACAATCAAATTTTGTGTGCCCCTTCTTTTTACATAAGGAGCATGTGGTGTGAATGTATGGACTAGAGGAGGTACTAGCATAGTGTTTTGACTCTTTTACAAAGTACCCCATGTATAGGTTCTTTCTTTTCTTACTTTCAATTCCATTATAACCTATACCTTCCTTATCTAAGGTCATTTTTGTACACCTAGCAGTTTATCAAAGTTTTCCTTACCTCTAGTGAACGTGTAGATGATCTTAGATTGGTCTTCTATTTCCTTCTCTAGATCTTGAATTTTTTAGTTCTCCAAATTTTTGCAAACATTTTGAAGTTTCAAAAGTTCTTTAGACATATGGCTTGCTTTACTTTCAAGATTTGCAATCAAGTGGTTTTTTTATCATCATTAGAAACATTAGATTTCAAAACAGTCAACACCTTTTCTAATGATTCATTCTTGCTCTCTAGTCTTTTAATTTTCAAATTGTTTTCTCTTTTAGCAAGAACCTTTGAGTCACATTCTTTAATGCATGCATCATACTTGTTATTCAGAACAGAGTATTTCTTATTTGATTTTACAACTTATGAGTCTTAATGTATTCAACTTGCTGTTCCTCATGAAATGGCATGCTTTCACTATCACTACTATCATATGATTTATAATCAGATACGACATTCAATTCAGCACATGAATCATGTTTGTATTTCTCTACTAAAGTAGAAGGAATAGAGATAACCTCATCATTTGTTAAAGCAACAAAACACTGGTTACCTCCTTTAAGACCGGTGGAGCCTGAATCGCACAAAGAGATGACATCCTTTTGCGTGGATGCACCATATCTACTTTCAAGTTCATCCCAGATCTGCTTAGTATTACTACACACCATAACCTCACATAAAACATTAGAATCTAAAGTATGCAGTAAGGTATTCATGGCATCAAAATTTACCTGTACTAAGTCCCTATCATGATCATTCAGTTCGCACTCAGATTTAGAAACATCAGTACACCCAATAGATTTCAAACGCACACAATCACCCTGATCAATGACTTTCCAAATTTTCCAATTTAAGGCTTTCACATACACAGTCATTCTGAATTTCCATACAACATAATTATCACCACAGAATACAGGTGGGTGTGTGACCAATCTTCCCTCACATGAAGGGGATGCACTAACACGAGCCATCATGATCTTTTACTAAGTGACATTTAGGTCTAAGTTACGAGACTCTGATACCAATGGTTAGATTTGGTGCAACCCCAAGAGAGGGGTGAATTGGGAATTTAAAATTTGTCGCCTAGGTCTACTAGTTTTATCAACAATTTAACACAACCTAGGGTTGATCTATGCAATTTAGAAATTAAGCATACACGTGCGGAAAAGTAAATAATGCACGCAATATGTTATCGGGGTTCGGCCAAATTGCCTACATCCCCGCCTTGGCTACACTAGCATAAGGATTCCACTAAAGCTCATTTAACGGGTGGGGCAGCACCGGTTACAACCAGGTCAATTCACGGGACTGAGCTCAACTAACATGCCTTAACAGGATGGTGCACTTAACTTTCCTAACCAGGTCTAAGCCAATATGGGACTATTCCACAGGGCTAGTCTCCCTCTTCAGTTCCGCGCTTGGAATACAACCAATGTGTATAAAATTTTTGTACATGGAAATACGCCTCTAGACAAGCAGATGTGTGCACCAATATAGCTCAATCAATAATGCAAGCACTAATGATATGTAAATATGCTCAGTGCTCTAATGTGTGCTAAACACTCAATCACGTATAGATTTCCAGTTCAAATCTAGAGTGTATATTCAAGCAATATTTGAAACACACTATGTGAACAACACAAATCAGATTAGGGTTTCAAAATATGCTAAGCAAGTTCAAATAAACAAACTCAATTAATGTATTCTAATATTCAAGGCACAATGGAGTTGTTTGAAATACTAGCTTTTTGAAAAGGATTTTGCACTCAAAATCTAGGTTTAGGTAACTTGCAACAACAATGCAAGAACCACAACCCTCAAAGTCTTTTCACACTAGATTTATCAAATGAAATTAGTGGAAGAAATTTAATGCTAAACTCTATCAGAAAATTGATCAAACAATAATGTAAATGAGAATTCTAACTATTGTGATTAAGCACACTGGCTTTAGAAGATACTCACAATACTTGGAGAAATCAAGAATGAAGAGTATGTGAGTGTTTGGAAGTAGTATTTGGCCAATATAGGGTTTTGAAAGTTGAGAGAATTTTGCCCTAATCAAATTTGTTAATCCTTGCTACTTAAGACAAATGAATGGGTATATATAGGCAAGGAGGAATTTTTTGACCGTTGGGGACATAGTGGGTATAATTAAATTTGTTTAAAGGACCATTAAGAATATTAACCCTTTTTACCCCATTTAAAAATTTGGTAAAAAACCCACGAGGTTCGGGTGCCCGGCCAGAGGTTCGAGTGTCCGAAAAGACAGTTAAAAATTCATCTTTTAGAGGTTTAGGTGCATGAAGGGTGAGTTAGTCGGCTGAAGCAAAGTCAGTAGCAATTTGTTTAATACTTCGGGTGCTCGGCTCATAGTTCGGTTAACCGAACTAGGCAATTCGGTCGCCTGACCCCCCTTTTGAACGTAAACGGTCGGTCGCTCGAGTAGTTGAAAGTGCTTTGACAAGCTTTTGGGTGCCCGAGGAAGATATGTTCAAAATAGGTTCGGGTGTCCGAAGACCAAGTCAACATGTTGACTTGTTCGGTCGCCCGAGCCACTTTACACGGCATAGGTTCGGTCGCCTGAACCCTCTCATCTTTTCCCATTAAGTTCATTTTAGCCTTATTTTGATTCCCCTTATTATGATAAGTGATGTAGGGGACTTGTGTTCTTAGTGTAGGTACCTAAGGTCCAACTCTGGTCCTTTTGAGCATACCTACCTACCATGCATGATGCAAATTATTACGAGCCATATAAGTGCACAGTTTATAATAAAATACATCCTAGAATGAAGAAATAAATTAATGAATACAAAATACAACACATAGACCTTCATTCTTTGGCACGAACACCGCACGCCATCATGATATGTCTTTTAGTCCTAAAGCGCGCACAAGGTGAACCTGCATGCAATTCTCAGTACAACCATTTGTACCAAGAGTATTTGTCATAATCAAAACTGGGTGTGACCTATAAGGTCAATAGGAGGGCAATCTCACACCAAGTGTCCCTACCTACCACAGTGATAGCAAACGGCTCTCCCCACTTGTCACTCTCCTAAGTGCTTCTTTCCACAAGTATGACAGACAAGAAAATTCTGCACCACCTGAAATTCACGACCCCCTGTCTCCTGCCTCTATCCTCTGCCATAGTTTACTCTCCTCCACTGAACCTGCCAAGATCTCTGTTGGAAGCCTAAAGGCATAGATCTCTTCTTATGTCCCTGCTCCTCTGCATCCATTCGCTCACTAGCCTCAGCCAATGCTGCTCTGTCGACCAAATTAGCAAAGTCATGTATCTTCAACACTACTACTTGCTTGTATATTCCACGCCTTAATCCTCTTTCAAACTGTCTCGCCTTCTTTACTTCATCAGGAACAACATATGAGGCGAAACGAGATAGCTCTACAAACCTTGCCGCATACTGCTGGACCGACTGCTGTCCCTACTTCAAATTTAGGAACTCTTCCACTTTAACTTCCCAGACAGTGGTTGTGAAATATCTGTTAAATAATAATTCTTTAAATCGGTCCCATGTCATAAATATTGGCGTCGTCTTCTACTGCTCTAGAAGTTTCACAGCAGTCCACCACCTCTCAACCTCCCCTATCAGTTTATAGGTGGCGAAGAGGATCCTCTGCTCCTCTGTATACTATAATACTGCCAACGCCTTTTTAATCTCCTACATCCAATTTTTAGCGACTACAAGATTAGTACCTTCTGAAAATGTTGGAGGATTCATCTTGGTGAATTTCTATATTGTGCACCCATAGCCTATAGATGGGCCTCCCTGCTCTCTGGAGCTCCTAGCGATCTCAACCATAACCTGCTGAGCCACACTGCGTAATACCGTATCAGAATCAGCCCCGCCTGCACTTGAGAGCCCTACACCTTCACTACTGTTCGCATAGGCACTACCTCTGTAACAACCTGTTTAATTACCACATTTCTATTTTTCCATAATATAATAAAACCAACATGACAAGCTCAACAGATCATAATCAACCTGAACCCATGGGTACAAGGATACATCAGAAGTATTGTACGGAAGCCTAAGTAGCAAGAAACATAAAATCATAAAATATCATATACCCATCATTACTCATTAATACCATAGTTACCACAACCATTGTATTTATATATACATAGTACACTACCCAAAAGAAACTTAGGGTCACTTTTCACAAAATTCATTACCCCCACCCAAAACACTTACCCTTCAGAAAGGGCAAACCAATTGTCACTACCTCAGTGGAGCTTTATCTGCTCTCCTATCAGGGGCTCCTAAAATAATCATGTAATTAGGGGTGAGACACCTTTTAGTAAGGGAAATAAACTAATACAAGTGTATGACAACATGAGTAATTCTGTGTTATACATAGAATCATATACGTAAACATATTCAGTAACCGTATTAATCATTTATGGGAAAAACATATTTAATCATAGCATCGCAAAACATACTCAACTTCTACAAGCATAATTCATCTCATATCATAATAATAATATGAGAACAACCTTGGTAGGTTAGCTGGTTGTTGTCATTTATTACCCCCACATGACTGGATTGTGTGGCCCGAAGGCGGGACCTGACAATGGTTGGCCGACCACTACCAAGTCAAAAGTATAGTCTGTAAGTCTGATGGGTCTGCTAGACCTGGTCCATACACCAGGGGCGCTCACACTTCTTAAAACCACATCGACTATCCGTCCTCATGCTACTCCATACAGTATCGTTAACACAATATTGTGATGATCACGAACACATAGCAGCGGTACCGTGCAAGTGCTAGCCTAAACCAAGCCAACCAGGTTTTGATAATATATAGCATATAATCAAACTGTGATACATGGATATTTCATACTATTAATTGCCAAATCAATATCATCACATCATTTTGCAGATTTATATACATCATAAAATCATCAACTCGTACGCCGGCATTTCATATTTTACCATAGCTCGGCCCATGCGCCGGCAAATCATATCCATAGCTCGGCCCGTACCCCGACAAATATATCCATAGCTCGGCCCATATGCCAGCAAACATATCCATAGCTCGGCCCGTACGCTGGCAAATCACATCCATATCTTTATCATATTCCCAAAAAACAGTATTTCATTATAAATTCTACTCATGCCACACGAAATAGGTTTCATACATATTGAAACATATCATCTTTTACAACAATATTTCCAAAATAGAAAGCATATATAAATATATTTATTTTCCTGAAATCAGATGCTATAATAACGTACATATATTTTCATAAAATAACTAATCTAGTTTATCCCCTTACCTAAGTCCTGAAAAGCCCATAAAATAAACAGTCATGCACCCGCAAAGTTTCCCATTCAACACCCTGAAAATGACATTCCCCAGAACTAAACTTCAGTATTTCTACGCTTACTACACTTTCTACAACTGTCAAGAAGTCAAATATTGCGTGTAACGACCCGAAGAATAATGGTATTTAAATAATAAAGAGGGAGAGAAATGGAAACAGGAATAGAAGGAGGCAGCCGACTTCGTCGACAAACGCTTCGCATTCATCGACAACGTTGCATTTTGAATGTGATAATCACAAAAAAATTTTCAAGTCTCATCGATGAACACAGGGGTTTCATTGACAAGGGTTCTTCAGGATCTCGTCGGCGAGGTCCCATCTCATCGACGAGAAGATACCGAGAGAGGATTTTTGAAAATTATGAAATTCATCGATGAGGGTGCATGTTCATTGATGAACTTTCTACAGGACTCGTCTACGAGGTGACGTGGCTCGTCGACGAATCCCACAGTATAAATAGCCGAAATCCAGGTTAAATGGATAATTTTCAATGAAATTCTCTTATTTTCTCTCTCCTACGGCCTCTCCCTTCTCTCTCTTAGATTTCAGCCCCGTTAGTTAACGGATAGACGATCTGAGGCCACCACGACGCTCCTGGGAAAGTTCTCTCCAAGTCTACTGGAGCGGATCATCGGAGGGACGAAGTTGGATTTCATCTCAGATTCAGGGTAAGGCCTTTTGTTGAAATTTGGCTTTCCAAAAGTCGTAGGAAATGCAATAAAGGTAGAAATAATGATGTTTTGTTCTGGGATATTTGATTTTTAGAGTGTTGAGTGGAGAACCCTATGGGTGTAGGACCCGTAATAGTAGGGGATTTTTAGCAGAAAATAGGTAAGGGAAATATGCTATGCTAGGCAGTTTTAAAATGATTTCAGTATAAATGTATATTTTTACCAGATTAATATTCACAGCAGAACTTTATACAGTTTATCAATTATGAATAATATGTTTTAAATTACTATGTGGCTTGAGAATATGGATATAGTACACAAACATGCTTTACTGTATTTTTCAGAGACATGTTTTATAGAATATACAGACAGTGAATATGTTTTATAGAAATTACAGAATACCATGATTATACAGTTTACAGTACCATGACATACAGTTTTACAGTTCATTTTATAAATACAGTTGATACAGATACAATTTATCATAGCATCATGGTTAATACAGTTATTACAGAATCATGGTAAAACAGATAGTTATATACAGAAATTTATTATAAAGTATCAGACCCTATTGGACCATTACAGTTTACAGAGCATGGTACCGTAGCTACAAACAGTATAGAGTGCAACCACCTATTTAAATAATATGTGGTATATAAGTCGATCGTATAGATCCCACAAGTGGACAGGCTCCCCATCAGCTATGGGTTGAGGAGGGCTGATCAGATTGATGGAGTATAGTGGTTTATCCTAGTCGGCCAACCAGGATAGATCCCGCCTACGAGCCGCACAACCCTGTCATGAGGGGTTAAATCATGACATACAGTTATCCACAGGGAAGTTTTCAATTTTTATTATATATATATAGATTTACAGAGACTGAAAATATACTTATAGATATTAGAAGTATTTTGAGTAGAAACCTAATGTACAGATATGTTAAGCAACAGGGGAAAGGGGATGGTTTATATTACTGGTATTGTATTTACATATTCAATGATACATGATTATATAGTAATAAATTTTCATAGTATTGTAACTCATTTGTCACACACTAGCAATATCTTATTGTGTCTTACTGAGCGTTGGCTCATCCCATTACTTTAATATTTTTCAGGTGATCCAGCTAGACAAGTAGATCAGGCTCGTAGATAGAGAGATTTCTTGATAGCCTTGGTTTTAGGGTGAGTTTGCGATTGAGTTTTGTATTTTTTGGATAGGTGATATTGGAGGGAGTTGTTTTATATGACTATGATCTGAATGTATTGAACTCTGGTATTGTATAGTATGTATGGATGTATGGTTTATGTTTCCGCTGCGTAGGTATGAATATTGTATACAGGCCTGAGTTTCATAGCAGAGGGTATCAGAACAGTTAATATATATATATATATAATATGAAGAAATGAAAAAAAATGATATTAATTTTGAGGTCGTTACAGTTGGTATCAGAGCCTAGGTTGCTAGGTTCTGTAGACTTTAGAGTGTAGCGGAAGCAGTACTAGAGTATAGGGAAGGATTTGAGGTTTTTTTTGTGGTCTGGGTACAGGATTACCGTGGAGGTTTCTGTATTTTTCATGTGGTGATGATTTTAGGAAAACCATAGTAAACTATTTTCGGGTTGTGTGTCTAAATGATAGAATTGGATATTGAGTTAAGGTCAGGAAAGGTAGTTAATTTTGAATTGGTATAGGATAGGTCTGTGTAGAAGATAAGGTTCTTAAGTGTGTTTCTTATTTTCAGGATGGACCAGGGAAGTAGTGGTACGAATGTTGGGGGAGACAGGCCAGGACCTTCCAGCATGGGTGGAGATACCAACGTAGTACTGCGTAGCGTCACCCAGCAGGTGATGGCTGAGATGGCCAGAAGCTCTGGGGAGCATGGCTGCTCGATTGAGCAGTTTACGCGGATGAAGCCCCCATCCTTTGCTAAAGGAGATGACCCGATTGTAGTTGAGAATTGGGTCCAGGACATCGAAGAGACGTTGGCAGTGCTTCCTTGTTTGGATGAGCAGAAGGTAGTATTTGCAACATATAAGCTGAAAAGGGAGGCAAAGCGCTGGTGGAGATCAGCGTGAATGATAGAGGAGCAGAGGCCGATTCCAGTGCCAGTGACGTGGGATCGATTCAAAGAATTCTTCTTCTAGTGGTATTTCCCTGCTATCGTTTGGAACACCAAGGTAGCAGAGTTTATACACTTGGTATAGGGGCAGATGTCAGTATCCCAGTATGCGGCTCGGTCTATCGAGTTGTCACGTTTTGCTCCACATCTAGCACTTGATGAAGAGAAAAAGGCAAGAAAGTTTAAAGAAAAACTGATGCAAAACTTATTTGAGCAGGTGATTGGCTTCAGAACTCAGACATTTACGGAGGTTGTAGACAGAACTATGATCATTGAGAGAGGTATACAGAGGGGTATAGCGGCTCAGAGTCAGAGGAAAAGGCCTGCGCCTCAGGGCTTTCAGGCTGGCTCCAGTAACGGTCCATGGAGAGGAGGTCGCAATAGGGGAGATCAAAGGTAGATGGCGGGACCTCGGGGGAATCAGGGTGCACCGATCATCTCGGTATGTCAAACATGCAGGAGACGTCATTTGAGGGAGTGCCGGGTAGGGAGAGATGTATGCTATCGATGTGGGAGACCCGACCATATGGCACGTGCATGTAGGGGTGAGCATAATTCGGGGAAAAAACCAAATTAACCGAATTAACCGACCGAAATTGGTCGGTTCGGTTCGGTTAAAAAAATCAATTCGATCGATTCGGTTATACATTCCAATATTTCGGGGAATCAAGTTTAGGTTCGGTGAATAGAAAACATTAATTTAGTTAACCGATTAATCGAATTAATAATTAATTAAATTTTAAATTTAAATTAGTAAATGAAATTCCTGTTATCTTCTATATTTCCATTCCCTCTCACTCTCCATCTCACTCTCAGTGCTCTCAAAAACTCAGAAGTCAAAAGGCCCTCCCTCATTGCCTATCTCTCGCTCACCCGAGCTCAATCCACCACAGTTCGCACCACCATCTTCACACGATGCTATCGCCTACGACCATCGCCATCGTCGTTACTGACCATCGTCATCAGCACACAAGCTCCCTCTCATTCTCATTTTAATTCTCTCACAGTCTCGCGCACAGAGCAATTCACCGAGAGCCACCCCGGCTCGACGGCTCCTCCTCACTGGCATCAAGCTTGCCCGAGCCCAATCGTCTCCCTAACCAACCACCTTTCCTCCACATCAATCTCCACTTCTCAGTTCTCCGATTCTCTCTCTTCGCGAATTGCCTCTTCCTGGCTTCGCGACTTTGCCTGAGCCCCTCTTCCAGTCTTCCCAGTTCGTGACCCGTCCCGATCCCGAATCCCTCTTTGATTGGCTCTTCCCTCGCGTGGGCATGGCGATGGATCTACACTCAATGACTCAGGACTTCAAGGCTTCAACCTTCCCCCACCTTCCCTTGTTTCAGACGGATACACATACACATACACCAGTCCAGTACACCTTTCCCCCTTCCTAGTTCCCTTGTTTCATGGTTAAAATCGGTTAACCGAATTACCCAAAAAATAAATTCGGTTAGGTTCGGTTCGGTGAGGCCAAATGGTTCGGTCGGTTCGGTTTAGAGTATTCTTTAACCAAAATTTTCTATTAATTCGGTTAATTAACCGAATTTGGCCAAACTGACCGTTTGCTCACCCCCTACGTGCATGCCCAGGACTGCCAGACCAAGTCCCAGCTCCCAGGCTTTATCGGGGAGGATATCAGGTGCCTCGTGGAGGATAGCAAAGGAATGTGGCCCCGACGAGGGTTTACGCATTGACGCAGGGTGATGCTGAGGCTACTGCGGATGTGGTGACAGGTACTTTTACTTTTTTATCACATTCCATTATTATTTTATTTGATTCAGGTACTACTCATTCATTTGTCTCTGCATCGTACATTAAATTATCTGGAAGTGAGACTCAGTTATTAGATAGAGAATTGTCAGTAGTTACACTATTAGGGTCAGTGTTGAGGTGTAAAAGGGTACTTGGAGGCTATCCAATAGAAATTGAGGGGAGAATGCTACCAACAGACTTGATTGTGTTTAAGATGTGTGGGTTTGATGTAATACTGGGTATAGATTGGTTGGCAACTAATCACGCCAGTATTGATTGTTCTTAGAAGGAAGTAATGTTCAGACCCCCTGGTGAGCAAGAATTCGGGTTTGTTGGCTCTCGTGTACGTGCTCCATCGCAGCTAGTATCAGTAATGCAGGCGAGTAGATTGCTCCTAGATGGATGTCAGGGGTTTGTGGCTTTTGTAAAGGAAGTGTCAGAGAATGAAGTGAAGTTTGACAGTACCCCAGTCGTATGAGAATTTCTAGATGTTTTTTCAGAGGAGCTACCAGGGTTGCCTCCCGAACACGAGGTGGATTTTTCCATAGATTTACCTCCAGGGACGGCACCGATTTCTAAGGTTCCTTATCGTATAGCTCCAGCTGAGTTGGGAAAATTGAAGAATCAATTGCAAGACTTGCTGAATAAGGGATTTATATGACCCAGTGTATCGCCATGGGGAGCTCCAGTGTTGTTTGTAGAGAAAAAAGGCGGGTCTCTGAGGATGTGTATTGATTATAGAGAAATCAACATGGTTATTATTAAGAATAAATATCCTCTACCCTATATTGACGATTTGTTTGATTAGCTCCAAAGTACACGGGTGTATTCCAAGATCAACCTCAAATCAGGTTATCATCAGGTGAGGGTAAAAGCAGAGGATATTGCAAAGATAGCTTTTAGGACCAGGTATGGGCACTACGAATTCCCCGTTATGTCATTTGGTTTGATGACTGCCCCAGCTGTGTTTATAAATTTGATGAATAGAGTCTTTCACCAGTATCTAGACCAGTTTATGGTGGTTTTTATTAATGATATACTAGTCTACTCAAGGAGTTTTAAGGATCATGAGATGCATTTGAGACAGGTACTGCAGACTCGCAGGGAAGAGAAGCTCTATGCCAAGTTTAGCAAGTGTGAGTTCTAGCTTGAGAAGGTCACACTTTTAGGCCACGTGGTCTCAGGAGACGGTATATCAGTGGATCCCAGCAAGATCGATGCGGTAGTGAATTGGGCCAGGCCGAAGAATGTGCAGGAAGTCAGAAGTTTCTTAGGACTAGTAGGTTATTACCATCGATTTGTAGAGGGATTTTCGGCTTTGTTAGGACCACTCACGTGGTTTACCAAGAAAAATGTCAGATTTGTATGGGATGAACAATGCAAGAAAAGTTTCCAAGAACTAAATCAATGGCTCGTCACTGCACTAGTACTAACGATTCCATCAGGAGGTGATGGGTATGTGATTTATAGTGACGCGTCTTTGAAAGGGCTTGGTTGTGTACTGATGCAGCATGGTAGGGTGGTGGCGTATGCGTCCAGGCAGTTGAAAAAGTATGAAAAGAACTACCCTACTTACGATTTGGAATTGGCTATGGTTGTACATGCACTGAAGATCTGGAGACATTACTCATATGGTGAGAGATGTGAAATATTTTCGGATCACAAGAGCCTAAAGTACTTCTTTACACAGAAAGAGTTGAATATGTGCTAGAGGCAATGGTTAAAACTCATCAAGGATTATGACTGTACCATCATTTATCACCCAGGTAAAGCAAATATTGTGGCTAATGCTTTAAGTCATAAATCAGGAAATACAGCACAGTTAGCCGCAGTAGTTCAGCATCCAATTCTGATGGACTTGGAAAGATTCGACGTGGAATTAGTGGAGGTTAATCCTCAAGAATTTATTGTCAGTCTGGTTGTACAGCCTACACTTTATGAGAGAATTAAAGCTGCTCAAAGGGATGATCCGGAATTGGTAGAAGTGATAGCCAGAATACAAGATGGTTAGGGGGAAAAATTCAGCATTTCTGACGATGGGGCTCTGAGATTTCGCACTAGATTGTGTGTGCCTGTAGATGATAGTATCAGGAGGACGATTCTAGAAGATGTACACAAATCTCTATACATTGTCCATCCTAGGAGTACGAAAATGTATAGGGATCTACGTGAGTATTTCTGGTGGAGTGGCATGAAGAGGGAAATAGTAGAGTTTGTGCAGCATTGTTTGATGTTCTAGCAGGTTAAGGCTAAGCACCAAAGGTCGGCTGGTCAATTGTAGCCACTTTTCATTCCTGAGTGGAAGTGGGATCACGTATCCATGGATTTTATTACTGGGCTACCACAGGCGCCGCATGGTCAAAATGTCGTCTGGGTAATTGTTGATAGGTTGACGAAGACAGTGCACTTTCTACCCATTAAGGTTAGCTACCCTATGAACAAGTTAACAGAGATTTACATACAGGAGATTGTTTGACCCCATGGAGTTCTAGTATCCATAGTTTCGGACCATGATCCATGTTTCACATCGCGGTTCTAGAGGAGTTTGTAGGAGGCACTAGGGACTCAGCTAGCATTCAGCACCGCTTTTCATCCTCAAACTAATGATCAAACAGAGAGAACTATTCAGGTACTCGAGGATATGTTGCGAGCGTGTGTTTTGGATTATGGGGGTAGATGGGCTCAGTATATGCCATTAGTGGAATTTGCCTACAACAACAGCTATCAGGCTAGCATTGGCATGGCTCCTTATGAGGCACTTTATGGTAGGAAGTGTCATTCCCCTTTGTACTAGAGTGAGCTGGATGAGAGGCGAGTTTTGAGATCAGAGATAGTTCAGTAGGCGTACAATAAAGTCTGACTCATTCAAGATCGAATCAGTACAGCACAAAGTCGGCAAAAAAGCTACGTAGATACTCGCCATCAGGAACTGGAATTTGGAGTAGGTGATCATGTATTTCTGGAAATAGCACCGTTGAAGAGAATCATGAGGATTGGGAAGAAGGGTAAGTTGAGCCCTAGGTTCATTGGCCCATTTGAGATACTCGAGAAGATTGGGTCAGTTGCCTATCGGATGGCTTTACTGTCATCTCTATTCAGAATTCACAACATGTTTCACGTTTCTATATTAAGGAAATACGTCCCAGATTCTTCCCATATCATCAGCTATGCGGAATTGGAACTCAATAGTGATCTAACATGTGAGGAAGCTCCAGTACAGACCCTAGATAGTAAAGAACAGGAATTGCGCAATAAAAAGATACCACTAGTAAAAGTCTTGTGGAGGAATCACGTGATAGAAGAAGCCTCGTGGGATCTCGAAGATGAGATCAGACGGAAATATCCCCACTTGTTTAGTGAATATAATAGTAATATATAATTAAAGTAATAGTAATTTTATTTTGTTTAACATAGTGGAATTGTAATGTAGTGTATAAGATAGGTAGTATTTTGGTTTTGGGGGAATTTTCTTTTATACTAGTAATCTCCCAGAACTACCCATGTAACCATGGTATTCGTCCGCCATAAGTGAGGGCAGGTAATAAAATAAGTAACCATTTTGCCTTTAAGGGATGATGAGTTATATGAATAGTAAATTTCGATGACAAAATTTTATAAAGAGGGGAGAATGTAACGACCCAAAGAATAATGGTATTTAAATAATAAAGAGGGAGAGAAATGGAATCAGAAATAGAAGGAGGCAACTAACTTCGTTGATGAACTCTTCGCGTTCGTTGATGACATTGCATTTTGAATGTGATAATCCCAAGAAATTTTCCAAGCCTCGTTGACGAACACACGGGTTTCTTCGACGAGGGTTCTTCAGGATCTCGTCGACGAGGTCCCGCCTCGTCGATGGGAAGATACCATGAGAGGATTTTTGGGAAGTCTGAAATTCATCGACGAGGGTGCAGGTTCATCGATGAACTTTCTACAGGACTCGTCGACAAGGTGACGTGGCTCGTCGACGAATCCCACAGTATAAGTAGCCTAAATCTGGGTTAAATGCATAATTTTCAACAAAATTCTCTCATTTTCTCTCATCTACGGCCTCCCCTTTCTCTCTCTTCAATTTCAGCCCTATTAGTTGCTAGATTGACGATCTGAGACCACCACGACGCTCCTAGGAAAGTTCTCTCCAAGTCTGCTGGAGCGAGTCGTCGGAAGGACGAAGTTGGATTTCATCCCAGATTTAGGGTAAGACCTTTTGTTAAAATTTGGCTTTCCAGTAGTTGTAGGAAATGCAGTAAACGTAAAAATAATGATGTTTCATTCTGGGATATTTGATTTTCAGGGTGTTGAGTGGAGAACCCTGCGGGTGTAGGACTTGTCATAGTAGGCGATTTTTAGTAGAAAATGGGTAAAGGAAATATGCTATGCTAGGCAGTTTTAAAATGATTTTCAGTATGAAATGTATATTTTTACCAGATTAATATTCACATACAATTTATCAATTACGAATAATATGTTTTAAACTACTATGTAGCTTGAGAATATGGATATAGTACACAAACATGCTTTACAGTGCTTTTCAAAGATATGTTTTACAGAATATATAGACAGTGGATATGTTTTATAGCAGTTACTGAATACCATGATTATATAGTTTACAGTACCATGACATACAGTTTTACAGTTCATTTTAGAAATACAGTTGCTACAAATACAGTTTATCATAGCGTCATGGTTAAGACAGCTATTACAGAATCATGGTAAAACAGATAGTTATATATAGAAATGTATTATATAGTATCAGACCCTGTTAGACCATTACAGTTTACAGAGCACGGTGCCGTAGCTACATACAGTATAGAATGCAACCACCTATTCAAATAATACTTGGTATATAAGTCGATCATATAGAGCCCACGAGTGGACAGGCTCCCCATCAGATATGGGTTGAGGAGGGCTGATCAGACTGATGGAGTATAGTGGTTTATCCTAGTCGATCAACCAGGATAGATCCCGCCTACAGGCTGCACAACCCTATCATGAGGGGTTAAATCATGACATACAGTTATCCACAAGGAAGTTTTCAATTATTATTATGTATATACAGATTTACAGAGACAGAAAATATACTTATATATATTAGAAGTATTTTGAGTAGAAACCTAAAGTACAAATATGTTAAGCAATAGGGAAAAGGTGATGGTTTATATTACTGGTATTGTATTTATAGATTTAGTGATACATGATTATATAGTAATAGATTTTCATAGTATTGTAACTCATTTGCCACACATTAGCAACAACATATTGCATTTTACTGAGCGTTGGCTCATCCCATTACTTTAATATTTTTCAGGTGACCCAGCTAGATGAGCAGATCAGGGTCGCAGATAAAGAGATTTCTTGATAGCCCTAGTTTTAAGGTGAGTTTGTGACTGAGTTTTGTATTTTTGAGATAGGTGATATTGGAGGGAGTTGTTTTATATTACTATGGTCTGAATGTATTGAACTCTGGTATTGTATAGTATGTATGGATGTATGGTTTATGTTTTCACTGCGTAGGTATAAATATTGTATACAAGCCTGAGTTTCATAGCAGAGGGTATCAAAATAGTTAATATATATATACAATACGAAGAAATGAAAAAAAAAATGATATAAATTTTGAGGTCGTTACACTGCGTAGAAAGCCTTACCCTGAATTTGGGATGAATTACCAACTCAACCCACCGACGATCCACTCTAGCAGATATGCAGAGAACTTCCCCAGGAGTGTCGTATTGGCTTCGGATCATCGATCCAGTGAAGAACGGACTCAGAAATTAAAAGAGAAGTAAGGGGAACTGAAGGAAGAGAGAGAAAAGATTTTTGCGGCCAAAATCCACCAAAAAATGGCATTTATGACTACTTATACATTGGCCTTCGTCGATGAACTATCTCCTCGTCGAAAAAATTTAGAATCCCCCAAACCTCCTCTAGTTATTTTCTCGTCGACGAAGAGCATCCTCGTCGATGAGCCTAATATGGCGCGTCGTCGACAAATGCGAAGCGTTCGTCGATGAAGACCTGTTGTGCCCCTTTTTTATTTCCTTTTCTCCCTCTTTTATTATTATTTAATTACCATTATTCTTCAGGTCATTATATTCTCCTCTCCTTATAAAATTTCGTCCTCGAAATTTGCTATTCATGTAATCCATCATCCCTTAAAAGCAAAATGGTCTACTTATTTTATTACTTATCCTCACTTATGGAGGAGGAATACCGTGGTTACATTCTAAGTTATGGGAGATTACATAAAAAAAATAAAATTCTCCCAAAAATAAAATACCACTTACTAATAAAACTATTACATGTACCTGCAAAAGAAATATTACCTAACTACCTAAGCTTCTTGAAATAACTGCTGGTACTTCTGTTTTATCTACTCCTCGGATTCCCAAGAAGCCACTTCCACTGTATGATTCTTCCTCAAAACTTTTACCAGAGGATTCTTCTTGTTACGTAATTCCTGCACTTTCCTATCCATAATCTGTACTAGTACCTCCTCATATACCAATGAATCACTTAGCTCTAATTTACCATGACTGATAATAGTGAAGGGTCTGGGACGTACTTTCTCAACATGGAAACGTGGAATACGTCGTGCATCCTGGATAATACATGTGTCAAAGCTAACCTGTAGGCAACCGGCCCCACTTTATCTAGAATCTCAAATGGACTGATAAACCTAGGGCTAAGTTTACCCTTCTTTCCAAATCGCATAACCCCTTTCAATGGAGCTATCTTCAAAAATACATGATTACCCACATCAAATTCCAGATTTCTTCGGTGATTATCAACATAACTCTTTAGTCTGCTCTGAGCTGCACTGATTCTATCTCTGATAAGTCGAACTTTATCACACGCTTGTTGTACCAGCTCTGCCCCCACAACATGCCGCTCACCCATCTCATCCTAGAATAAAGGACAACGACATCTCTTACCATACAGTGCTTCAAACGGTGTCATGTCAATGCTGGTCTAATAAATGTTATTATTCACAAATTCTACCAGTGGCATGTACTAAGTCCAACTACCCCCAAAATCTAATACACACGCTCGAAGCATATCTTCCAATATCTGTATCGTCCTCTCATTCTGTCCATCCGACTGAGGATGGAATGTCATGCTAAAAGACAACTGAGACCCTAGTGCTTCCTACAAACTCTTCCAAAAGCGTGACGTGAAACGATGGTCTCGATCTGACACAATAGATACTGGCACCCCAGGAGACCGAACTATTTCCTAAACATAAATCTCTGCCAAACGATTGAGAGAGTAGCTAATCTTGATAGGCAAAAAGTGGACAGTCTTAGTCAAACGGTCAACAATCACCAAAATGACATTCTGACCGTGCAACGCCGTCTGCAGTCCTGACACAAAATCCATAGATATATGATACCACTTCAATTCTAGGATAAATAATGGTTGTAACTGCCCTTCCGGCCTCTAGTGCTCAGCTTTTACCTACTGGCACGTCAAACACTGGGCTACATATTCAACAATCTCTTTCTTCATAAAACTCCACCAGTACAACTCTCACAGATCCTCATATATTTTTGTACTACCCGGATGAACTATATACAAAATCTGTGAACCTCCTCTAAAATAGCCTTCTTGATCTCAGTATCAACAGGAACTCATAATCTGAAACGGAACCCAGAGCTCCGTCATTTGACAAACAGAATTCCTCCCCCTAACCATTCTGCACTTTATCCATCACCTCTGCTAATTCTGGATCTTCCTTCTAGGCAGCTTTAATCCTCTCTTGCAGAGTAGGCTTCACCACTAAACTAGCAATACAAGCCTGAGAACCACTCTCGACCAACTCTATACCGAATCTCTCTAGATCTATCTTGAGCGGATGCTAAATCTCCATAGCTACCAACGCTGGTCCCACAGATTTCTAGGTCAAAGCATCAGCTACCACATCTGCCTTCCTTGGGTGGCAACTAATAGTGCAGTCAAATTCTTTAATGAGTTCTAACCACCTTCTATGCCTCGTGTTCAGTTCTTTCTACATGAAAAAGTACTTTAAACTCTTGTGGTCTAAGAAGATTTCACACCGCTCGCCATACAGGTAATGCCTCCAAATCTTCAATGCGTGTACTACTGTAGCCAATTCAAGATCATGGGTAGGGTAGTTCTTTTTATATTCTTTCAACTGCCTGGAAGCATACGCCACCACCCTATCATGTTGCATCAATACACAGTCAAGTCCTTTCAAGGACGCATCACTGTAAATGACATAACCCTCACTCCCTAACGGGATGACCAATATTGGTGTTGTGACTAACCTCTGCTTCAATTCCTGGAACTCTGCTCATAGCTGTCATCCCACTCAAATCTGACATCCTTCCTAGTCAGTCGTGTCAGAGGTCTTGATAGTGCTGAGAATCCCTCAACAAAACGATGGTAATACCCAACTAGCCCCAAGAAACTCCTTATCTCCTAGACATTCCTCGGTCTAGCCCAATTCACAACCACCTCAATCTTACTAAGATCCACAGAAATTCCATCTCCAGAAATAACGTGCCCTAAAAACATGACCTTCTTAAGCCAAAAGTCACATTTACTGAACTTAGCATACAACTTCTTTTCCTGAATCGTCTACAAAACCTGCCTCAAGAGCGCCTCATGCTCCTCATAGCTCCTTGAATAGACCAGTACATCATCAATAAACACAATAAAAAACTGATTTAAATATGGATGAAAAATCCTATTCATTAAATCCATAAATATAACAGGAGCATTCATCATACCAAATGGCATAACAAGGAACTCGTAATGCCTATACCTGGTCCTGAAGGCCGTCTTCGAGACGTCTTCTGCTTTCACTTTCACTTGATGATAGTTGGATCTAAGGTCAATCTTCGAATACACCCATGTACCCTGGAGCTGGTCAAACAAATCATCTATACGGGGTAGAGAATATTTGTTTTTGATTGTCACTTTATTAATCTCTCTATAATCTATACACATCCTTATAGACCCTTCTTTCTTCTTTACAAATAGAACTGGAGCTCTCCATGGAGACACACTGGGCCGTATGAAGCCTTTATCAAGTAGATTTTGCAACTGATCCTTCAATTCTGCCAACTCCGCTAGTGCCATTCGGTAAGGTACTTTAGAAATTGGCACTGTACCTGGAAGTAGATTGATAGGAAAATCTACCTTGTGATCAAGTGGCAAACCTGGTAACTCCTCTAGAAAAACATCTGTAAACTCTTTTACTACTGGCGTGCTAGCAAGTTTCAATTGATTCTCTAACATCTCCTTTACAACTACCACAAACCCCTGACAACCACTCAACAGTAGTCTCCTGGCCTGAATAGCTAAAACTAGCTGAGGCGGGGATTGCACTCGCGATCCTACAAACTTGAATTCCGCTCTTCCCGGAGGTATAAATATCACTTCTCGTGAATGGCACTCTATGCTGGCAAAATATGCTGCTAGTCAATCCATGCCGAAGATTACATCGAACACATGCATATCCAGCATTATTAAATCGGCAAACAAGATTTTCCCCTAAATATCAACTCAACAACCCCGGAGCACTCTACTACACCTCACTACTAACCTAGTCGGTGTAGATACCAACAACTCAATATCTAACAATTGTGTTACTGCCTCACAAAGTCTAATGCACTCCGAAGACACAAATGAGTGTGTAGTTCCTGAATCAAATAATACAATAACTTTAAAAGAAAGCATACTAACCATACCTGTCACCACGTCGCCAGATGTCTCAGCATCACCCGGCATTAGAAAGAACACTCTAACTAGAGCCGTATTCCTCTGCTGGCCCCCTCATGGTTCCTAATAACCTCCCCTCTATAGTCTAGGAGCAAGAGCTACATCTGGTGGTGTAGGGCAATCTCGCACCATATGACCCTGCTTACCGCAGAAGAAAGCATACTAACCATACCTGTCACCACGTCGCCGGATGTCTCAGCATCACCCGGCGTTAGAGAGAACACTCTAGCTGGAGCTGTATTCCTCTGTTGGACCCCTTGTGGTTCCTAATAACCTCCCCTGTATGGTCTAAGAGCAAGAGCTACATCTGGTGGTGTAGGGCAATTTCGCACCATATGACCCTGCTTACCACAGCGGTAGCAGACAACTCCACCTGCTCGACACTCTCCCTAATGTCTCCTCCCAAAAGTCTAGCAGACTAGAGGACCCTGCACTACCTGTACCTCACGACCTCCAGTCTCCTGCCTCCGTCCTCTACCATGGTTTCCTCTCCTCCATTGATTCTATCTAGGACCTTGCTAGTAGCCCGTAGATGCAGATTTTTTCTTCTGTCCCTACTCCTCTGCATCCAGACGCTCACCAACCTCTACCAGGGCCGCTCTGTCGACTAACTCAACAAAATCTTGGATCCGCAGTGTTGGCCTTACAAGGCTTAAAATCTTCTTATCTTATTTTGATGCTAAGAAATAAGTGGAATTTAACATATTTGTATGAGCAATGTTATTTCATGGCTCACATATGAGAAAGTAAGGTTAAAGTACTCACAAGGATCAAATGAAACTTAAATGAGTCAAAGCATGGAATTAAAGATGATATATTAAACTTTGAAGAATATGAGGTCATGCATGATTTGTTGAAAGCCAAGGAATGTTTAAAGTCAAAAAAGCCAAAGAAAAGCAAAGTGAGAGAGCTCAAAGAATATTAAAGCTTGAAGACCAAGAAAGGGCCAAAGCAAGCGTGAAGACTTGAGCGTTTAGAATGTTAATGTCTTAGAAGTCTCATGTAAGTGCTTTAATATTTAAAATATCATTTGAAATATTATGAAGCTCTTAGGTTAACTTCTTGGACCTAGATACCTTTTAAAATACTTGAAAAATATTGTTATATGGTCAAAAATTATTTTAGAAGGGTTAGAATCATTTTTGGAATGAAAAGCACCAAAAAGAGTTTTTCCAAATGCTATCAGTTTTTATACATCCTCATTGAGGTGAATTTTTCTCTATCAAAAATTCCTTAGTTTAAACTATGTTCAACAAGAAAGTTGTAGATTTTTCTCTTAGATTTATTTTGACACCAAGAACACCTAATTTTGAGTTATACAGAAAAAGTTATGGCCAAAAAACTAAAGTAGGGTCATAGCTGTCAACCATCTAAACACTGTTCATGGGAGGGACTTCAGCTGTCTGAACAGCACACAGAACGACCTCATACGTATGAAGAATAAGCTCACACGCCTGAAGATTTTTTGGGACAGAACTGAAACAGGAAATAGCTATTCAGACGTCTAAACCCAGCACTTTAGACATCTGAACTCGACACTTCAAACATCTGAGCCCTCTCTTCAGACATCTTAACACTATTCAACGGACAAATTTTTTAAAATCTAATATTTTAAATTATAGCCGTTTAAGCTCCAAATTTTCTAACAACTTGGGAAATTCTCTAAGGAAACTTTAGCAACAAGGAAACTTGTTTGAAAGCCTATAAATACATGGCTTTGCAAATCAAAACACACCATGAATTGAAAAATATGTTTTGAGAAGCTGAAAGCAATCTTATTCTTCCAAAGTTCTCTTGCTCACTCATTGCAAATCTCTTTTGCTGAGATATTCTGAAGTGCTAATCCTTCCTTCTCTGAATTCCTACTACTAAACCTCATCTAATAAGGATATTGGTGAATTCTACACTTGAACTTCATTTTATTTCATATTGATATTTTACATTCAAGTATATAATGTTGAAATTGTACTAACTTGCTCTTTGAGAGAGTATACTTGTACACAGATCTTATCTTGTGTTTCTTGTAGTTCTTTGACATTCCAAGGATTGTTTGGATGGTTGGCTAAGCAAGGGGATATTGCTTAGTGAGACGAGCTCTAGCCTAATTAAGGAGTGACCAAACGAGGGGACTTCGTTTGGAGAGGCGGGCTCTAGCCTAGTGAAGGAGTGTTTGAGTGTGGGGTATCGCTTGTAATTAGGTTTTGTTCCACCCGTCAACGGAATAGGTTTAGTGAATCCTTTGGTGGTTTGCCAAAGGCGAGGACGTAGGCTGGGTATAAGCCAAACCTCGTAAAAATCCCCGTCTCACTCTCTCTTTCTTTATTCTTTATTTTCAGTGCATATTTAAATTGCGTGGATGGTTTAAATTTGATTATAAACTATGTATATTTGGAAATCAAACAAACTGAAGGTTTAATTTTGATTTGGATTTCAGAAACCGAAAGGGAGTACGTTGGTTACACCATATCTTGCGAAAACCATACGGGAGTACGTTACTTGGTTAACATCCCAAAGATAAATTTACCAAGAGTTTATTTGAGTATTAAATATTTGGAAAGAGTGATTGGATTCATTTATACAGGGCTTTATATCAGCAAGCATAAATTCTCATTCACTACAGGGTTTGGTTCAAATTTGGCTAATATCAACAAACAACCATTTTGAGTTTTTTATATTAAATAAGTACTGAATACTTTATATCTTGGTTTGGTTGTTTGTTGTTTGACTTGTACTTGAAAAATAAATTGATTGTTTGGCTTGAAGATATTGTTTAATTGATTGGTTGTTTAATTATGTTATTGATTGGATAAAAGAACTAAGTTCTTGATTGATTAAAGAATTAAACAAACAAGTCAAGAATTGGTTAAAAGAAATAAAGGAAGTTTAAGGTATCTTAAAAGGAATTAAAAGAAATTTTTAGAATCCAATTCACCCCCCCCCCCCTCTTGGGAAGATATTCTTTATTTTCAGTGCATATTTAAATTGTGTGGATGGTTTAAATTGGAAAATCATATAAACTACGTATATTTGGAAATCAAACAAACTTAAGGTTTAATTTTGATTTGGGTTGCAGAAACCGAAAGGGAGTACGTTGGTTACACCATATCTTACAGAAACCATACGGGAGTACTTTACTTGGTTAACATCCCAAAGATAAATTTATCAAGAGTTTATTTGAGTTCTAAATATTTGGAAAGATTGATTGGATTCATTTATACAGGGCTTTACATCAACAAGTATAAATTCTCATTCACTATAGGGTTTGGTTCATATTTGGCTAATATCAACAAACAACCATTTTGAGTTTTTTATATTAAATAAGTACTAAATACTTTATATCTTGGTTTGGTTGTTTGTTATTTAACTTGTACTTGGAAAATAAATTGATTGTTTGGCTTGAAGATATTGTTTAATTGATTGGTTGTTTAATTGTGTTATTGATTGGATAAAAGAACTAAATTCTTAATTGATTAAAGAATTAAACAATTTAATCAAGAATTGGTTAAAAGAAATAAAGGAAGTTTAAGGTATCTTAAAAGGAATTAAAATAAATTTTTAGAATCCAATTCAACCCCCCCCCCCCTTCTTAGGAAGCTATTCCTAATTTCACACAGCACTACCACCTGTTTGAATATGCTTCGCCTCAAACCTCTCTCAAACTGTCTCGCCTTTTTTACCTCATCAGGTACAATATACGGAGCAAAGCAAGAGAACTCAATAAAATGTGTCGCATACTGCTGGACTAATAACTATCCCTGCTTTAGACTCAGGAACTCGTCCACTTTAACCTCCCGAACAGTAGGTAGAAAATATCTATTGAAGAACAATTCCTTAAACCGATCCTAAGTCATGGCTATCGGCATAGTCTTCTACTGCTCCAGAAGTCTCACAGTAGTCCACCACCGCTCAGCCTCTCTTGTCAGTCTATAGGTGGCGAAGAGGACCCTCTATTCCTCTGTACACTGTAGCACAGCTAAGACTTTCTCGATCTTCTGCATCCAGTTCTCGGCGGCTATAGGATCAACTCCTCCTAAAAATGCCAGAGGATTCATTTTCGTAAACTTCTCTATAGTGCACCCATGGCCTACAGATGGACCACCTTTGTAATAACCCCAAAAAGGGATATAGAAGATTAGGGAGTGATTCCAAAAAAATAAATAATTAATTAAAAATTAATTAACTAATTAATTAATTAATCAAATTTTAAAAAAAAAAGAAAAAAATAATAATTAAATTTATTTTTATTTTAATTAATAAAATATATTATTATTAATATTAATGAAATGTATTATTATTATTATTATTATATCCTGAAGCTAGAAGCTTCAAGATTTCTTTCTTCTTCTTCTTCTTCTTTTCTTTTTGCTGTTTTTCTACACGACAGACTCTCTCTCTCTCACTCTTCATTCTCTCTCCCTCTCTCCTCAATTTCATGATGGATTTTCGCCCAATCGAAAATCCAAAGATACCGCTGGACTCCATTCTCCGCTGTCGTCATTTCTAACAGAGTGTATCGGTGGTAGGAGTAGCGTAGGCATGTCCCTTAGGGTAAGTCAATTTTCCTTTTTTCTTTAATTTCTTACAAATTATAAGCTCAATTAACAAATGAACACCACCACGAGAATTTAGGGATGATTCTCTACAAGTTTAGCGGGACGGAATTCTCGTGAGAGTGTCGGGCCAAAACCCCAAATTTGGGGTACGGGGGTTATTAAGGGGCTTATTTTTAATTAATTAGAATTAATTTAGAAATGCTAAAATATTGAGCATCTGAGGCTGAAATAGGATTTCTGAAATTTAGGGACCGGGTGAGCGCCGCGGGTGTAATTTTGAGACCCGCAGGCAAAATTCAAAAAATTAAGTGGGGGTGTTAAATAATAGTTTAAATATTAATTTGAAGTGTATGGAGCCTAGAGAAGGCTAGATGAGTATTATTTTTGAGAATAGATTAATTAATCTCGGGAAAATGTAAATTGCAAGAGTTGAATTTCGGGCGCCAAGGGCGTAGGATTTGGGATTCTAGCGAGACTCTCAATAAGTCAGGTAAGGGGAATCAATTATAACAGTATTTTTATGAAAATTATGGGTTGAGAAATATGTGAAAATGGCGTACGTTATTTTACCTGAAATTTATTATGATATAAATATCATATGAAATTTATGTGACCTATGATTTATATTGAGAAATGTTTAAAACTGAGTTAGATGATTTACCTTGTGAAATATGTGATACTGAAATGTGTTTTAATATGAGAATTGAAATGTGGGAAAATGAGGAAAGTGAAATGTGTAAGAAATGTATTCTCTAAGAAAATGAAGAAAGGTGAAATATGGAAATGTGTTTTGAGAAATATTGAGTAATTGTGAAATAAGATATGTATATGATAGTATTAGATGAGATGAATTATGAACTGAAAAAATATCATTTAAATGATAAAATGTGTTGAGAATACTGATATTGAAATGTGAATATGTGAAATGAAAATATTGCAATGTTAATTCTGCAATATGAAAATGAGAAATGTGGAAATACGTAAAATATGAATGATAAAATGTCAATACCGCCTAATGATTGCGGGTATGTGATGGTAAACCTTGTTGGATGGTTATGATATTGAGTATGGTACTGTTGCTAGTGGTGTTAGTGCAACCACACGGACTCTTGGAGCGTGTGGCGTGAAAGTCGACTGTGCCATTTTGTAGGGTTGTTGGGCCCCCTGAGTCCAAATCAAGTTTATAGGTCGGCCAGTCATACTATAAACGCAATATGTGATATAATATTTGATATAACCGGGTCGACCAACTGCTCTTAGATCCAGTCTTCGGGCCGCACAACCTTGACCATGGGGGGAAGTATGGCGTGGATAGAAAGATCCTCAGGGTGGCCATGAGTTACAGACACGATGTTGGTATTTGATACCGAGGATACTCACGAGCCGAAAAGTAAAATGGAAACCAAAAGTAAAAAAATGATAACATTGGCTAAAATGAGAAATGAAAGAAAAAATGGAAATTGAGAAATAAAGAATGTTAAATATGAGAAATGAACTATGTGAGTTAATGACATATATAATTGAGGCGAAGTGAAACTCTCCGCCTGAGGGCTTACTAAGTAAGGTGAGTGCCCTGATAGGTATCAGATGTGGCCATACCCGGCTGCATAACATGTTAGGGTAAAGGGAAGCTACCTGTATGGGCGGGTAATCTTCCCTATTCTCAAGAACTTTGCGGCAAAAATGTGTTGTAAATTATTGAATTTGAGAAATGATTTTAAAGCTTATAAAAGCTTGTGTTGTATATCTATATGATTATGAGAATGTGCATATCAGTGTATTTTCTCAAATGAAATGATGATTTGAAAAGTAAAGTGTATTATAATTGAACTCATATGGCCACGCACTGTAAATAATTTATTCCTTCTTACTGAGATGTGTCTCACCCAATTTATCTAAATTTTTTTAGGGAACAGAGACCGACCGGGTGATAAATCTCAGTGATAGTAGGGAACTGGAACCCTGATATACAGGGTGAGTTTGGACTAGGGTTGTATTGTTTTTGGGTATGAGATAGTATTGTGTATATGTGTATATTGATACTCTAGGTATTGTATTCTGACTCATATGTATATACTATCTTCCGCTGTTAGGTTTTATAAATGGAATAACTTTTTACCTGTACACAATGCGGGTCGGGTCATATGAATGATAATAGGGTTGTTGACGTGGCCGATTTGTGGATGTTGTGGATGACGATTGATTATTTATTTATTGATTTTAAGAAAAAAAAAATTGGAACAAAAATCGGGGCTTCACAACCCTGCTCCCTAGAGCTCCTTACGATCTCAACCATAACCTGTTGAGCCACACTACGTAATACTGCGTCAGAGTCTGTCCCGCCTGCACCTGAGGGCCCTGCCCCATCATTGCCTCTCGCATGGGCACTACCTCCTCCTAGATCCATCCTGAAAAAAAAAAAACAAACGCAACTCAATAATCCTATCCTTATAATTTACCTGCTAAACTTAGCCTCCTGTCTCAACACTCTCAGCTTATTTCTAACCCTAGTCCTACATTCTAGGAACATAACCCGACAATAGTTTACTATGGTTTTCCTGAAATCGTCACCTTAGAAAAAACACGGAAACCAACATGGAAGTCCTGCCTCTAGACTGTAGAACAAAACCTCAAATCTTTTTCCTATACTCTGGTATTGTTTCTGCTACACTCTAAAGTTTACAGAACCTAGCAACTTAGGCTCTGATACCAAACTGCAACGACATGCTTAATTACCACATTTCTTTTTTTTTTTTCCATAATATAATAGAACCAACATGACAAGCTCAGCAGATCATAATCAACCTGAACCCGTGGGTACATGGATACATCAAAAGTATCGTATGGAAGCCTAAGCAGCAGGAAACATAAAATCATAAAATATCATATACCCATCATTACTCATTACAATACCATAGTTACCATATCCATTGTATTTATATATACATAGTACACTACCCAAAAGAAACCTAGGATCACTTTTCACAAAATTCATTACCCCCACCCAAAACACTTACCCTTTAGAAAGGGCAAACCAGCTGTAACTATAACGTCCCTCAATTTCTTAACATAAAATGTCACATCATGGATATAATAGTCAACCCGAACCCATGGGTACAGGGACACCTGTCATACACAGCGAAAAACCTAGAAGCAGTAAACATGAAAATTCCAAACATCCATCCATAAAACATATTACTAAAAACATAATACCAGAGTTTACTACATCTTTCAGTACTGTACATATATACAATCCTCAAAATATCAAAAGGACACTAGGACCATATAACAAAAATCTACTAATCCTAGTACAAAGCTTACCCTTCTAGTAGGGAAGCTCCACTCACTCAACTGCGGCCTTGACCCGCCGGTTTTTTTAGGTTTCCTGAAAAATATATAAATGTTGGGGGTGAGACACTTCTCGGTAAGGGAAAATAAACTAAATACAGCTGTGTGGAACATGAACATTTAAGGTGCTTATACATATAGCATACATTTCATAACTCTAGAAATAATCATAATATCATACTGGATAATCATGTATTTTCATATTCGTTAATAAATCATAACATACATAAACATCTGTTATAACTTGTAATACTGAAAATCAACCCAGGATGAATAGCTAGCTAATGTCATGTATTACCCCCCATGACGGGTTGTGCAGCTCGAAGGCGGGACCCGACAATAGCTGGCCGACCACTGCCGAATCAAATATGTCTGTAAGTACGATGGGACCGCCACACCCTGGTCCGGACTGCCAAGTGGACGTCCACACTCTACTGAAAGCCACATCGACTATCCATCTCCCATCCCCTTGTGGAATGGTTAGCACTAATACGGCCTCGTTCCAAATCTGATCTACCCATAGCTACGGTACCGAGCTCCTGGTCTAAACTAAACTAACATCCTGGTTATAATAACATATAGTACATAATCATATATAACATCATCACGACCTCGTGCCGAAAACATAGATACGGCCTCGTGCCAAAGACATAGATACGGCCTCGCGCCGAAATCATACATATGGTCTCGTGCCAAGATCATAGTAAATACGGCCTCGTGCCGATAACATAATAAATACGACCTCGCGCCAATAATATAAATGTGGCCTCGCGCCAAAATATAAATACGGCCTCGTGCCGACAATATAATAAATACAGCCTCGTGCCGCAATCGTTTCAGGTAGTTACATTCTGAAAATACATCGTTCATCAAATAATCGTCAAAACTATCACCATATACTCATCGTTTCATAATATCAGAAAATATGCTTCGCTCGTAAAATCGTTCACATCATGATTCACTTCACATAAAAGTAATGTTCATGCCACACATATGCCGTTTAAAGTCATGCTTCATGTTCTAAAATCGTCATTTCTAGCATCTCGTACATACATATACTTTTTAATCATAATAGCAGTATTTTCCAAACATACGTTTCATATATGATAAATAAATATAACATATGCTTTTCTGAAAATAAATGTACTTATAAATTTTAATAGCTTGCATGGAAAATATCTGGTTTAGTTTATTCCCTTACCTGGCTACTGAGAAAGCCCCTCAAATTCCTAGCCTGACCCCCGTAGGATTTCCTATTCAATACCCTGAAACTCGAAATTCCCAGTATTAAACATCTGTATTTTCATGCGTACATCAATTTTTATAACTACCTCAAAGTCTAATTTGACTTAAAAATCCTTACCTCAACCCAGGGATGATTTCCAACTTCATTTTCCCAACGATCCGCTCCGGCAAACTCGTAGTGAACTTCGCCAGGAACGTCGTGGTAGCCTCAAATCTTCGATCCGGGGACTCATGGGGCCTAAATCGAAGAGAGAGAGTGAGAGGGCCGAAGGGGAGAGAGAGAAGCGTGAAAAGTGATTAAAAATCGGGTTTTTACATATTTATACAAGGGATTTCGTCGATGAGCCCGACCTTCATCGACGAGTCCTTCACAAATTTCGTCAACGAAATCCACTCCTCGTCGACGAAATTCAGTCAGCTCAAAAATCCCTCTCGACATTTCTTCGTCAACGAAGCCCTATGTTCGTCAACGAAATCCTTTAAGCCTTCGTCGACGAAACCCTATGTTCATCAAAGAGTTCAGGCAATCTCTTTAAAATTATTTTATTCCCCAAATGCATTGTCGTCGATGAAGTCTACGGCCTCCTTCTATTTTTATCTCTGTTTCCCTTTCTCTTTATTACTCAAATTTCCAATTTAAATTCGGGTCGTTACAGTAACTACCTCAGTAGAGCTTTATCCGCTCTCCTATCAGGGGCTCCTGAAATAATCCTGTAATTAGGGGTGAAACACCTCTTAGTAAGGGAAATAAACTAATACTAGTATGTGACAACATGAGTAATTTTGTGTTATACATGGAATCATATAGGTAAACATTTTCAGTAACTATATTAATCATTTCTGGGAAAAACATATTTAATCATAGCATAGGAGAACATACTGGATTTCTACAAGCATAATTCATCTCATATCATAATAATAATACGAAAACAACCCTGGTAGGTTAGCTGGTTGTTGTCATATATTACCCCCACATTACTGGGTTATTTTGCCTGAAGGCAGGACTTGACAATGGTTGGCCGACCACTACCAAGTCAAAAGTACAATATGTAAGTCCGATGGGTCTGCCAGACCTGGTCCATACACTAGGGGCGCTCACACTTCTTAAAACCACATCAACTATCCGTCCTCATGCTACTCCATACAGCAGCATTAGCACAATATTGTGATGATCACAAACACAGAGCAGCGATACCGTGCAAATGCTAGCCTAAACCAAGCCAATTAGGTTCTGATAATATATAGCATATAATCAAACTGTGATATATGGATATTTCATACTATTAATTGTCAAATCAATATCATCATATCATTTTGCATATTTATATACATCATAAAATCATCGGCCCATGCGCCGGCAAATCATATCTATAGCTCAGCCCGTACGCCGGCAAACATATCCATAGCTCAGCTCGTACGTCAAAAAATATATCCATAGCTCGGCCCATACGCCGGCAAATCATATATATAGTTCGGCCCGTACGCTGGCAAATCATATCCATAGCTTGGCTTGTACACCTACAAATCATATCCATATCTTTATCATATTCCCAGAAAACAGTATTTCATTATAAATTATACTTACGCCACACAAAATAGGTTTCATGCATATTGAAACATATCATCTTTTACAGCAGTGTTTCCCAAACATAAAGCATATATAAATATTTTTATTTTCCTAAAATCAGATGATGTAATAACGTACTCATATTTTCATAAAATAACTAGTTTAGTTTATCCCCTTACCTGAGTCCTGAAAAGCCCCTAAAATAAACAGTCTTGCACCCATAGGGTTTCCCATTCAACACCCTTAAAAGGACATTCCCCAAAACTAAACTTTAGTATTTCTATGCATGCTATGCTTTCTACAACTGTCAAGAAGTCAAATACTGCGTAGAAAGTCTTACCCTGAATTTGGGATTAATTTCCAACTCGACCCACCGATGATCTACTCCAGCAGATATGTAAAGAACTTCCCCAGGAGTGTCGTGGTGGCTTCGGATCGTCGATCCATTGAAGAATGGACTCATAAATTAAGAGAAAAGTATGGGGAACCGAAGGAAGAGAGAGAAAAGATTTATGCGGCCAAAAGCCACCAAAATATGGCATTTAGGACTACTTATACACTGACCTTCGTCAACGAGCCACGTCACCCCGTCGACGAGGTCATGAAGATAACTCGTCGACAAACTATCTCCTCATCAACAAAATTTAGAATCCCCCAAAAATGCCTCTCAGTATTTTCTCGTCGACAAAGAGCACCCTCGTCAAGGAGCCCAATATGGCGCATCGTTGACGAACGCTTGCTGTGCCCCCTTTTTATTTCCTTTTCTCCCTCTTTTATTGTTATTTAATTACCATTATTCTTCGGGTCATTACAACCTCCTCCATGGTCCATCCTGAAAAGTCAATAAACATGGCTTAGGGACCTTATTCTTATAATTTACGCATCTAACTAAAATCCCCTATCTTGACATCCTTATCATATTTCAAGATCCAGTCCTACACTATAGAAACACTCCCAGCAATAGTTTATTATAACCTTCCTGAAATCATCACCCCAGGAAAGACACAGAAACCACCACGGAAGTCCTGCCTCTAGACTGCAGAACAAAACCTCAAATCCTTTTACTATACTTTGGTATTGTTTCTGCTGTACTCTAGAGTCTACAAAACCTAGCAACCTAGGCTCTAATACCAAACTATAACGACCTACCTATTTTATTATAACTTTTTTTTTCATAATAACATTTAATATGATATTCATGATATCCTATTCAACTGATAAAGCATAATCAACCTGGACCCATAGGTACTAAGGATATACCTGAAAAATAACTTTGATACCTAAGCAGCGAAAAAGATAAAATCATATACATATCTAGTCTTCCAACCAACACATACCAGAGTTCTACCAAACCTTAACATATACACATCCCAAAAAGACCAAAAAGGGCTCTAGGATCTATACCCAAAAATCCATCAGACCCTAGCGTAACAACTTACCCTTCTAACAAGGCAGAACCATCAACCTCTAACACTGCGGAGCTCTATCTGGTCTTCTATTTGGGGCTCCTGAAATGTTTATATAACTGGGGTGAGACACCTCTCAGTAAGGGAAATAAACTAATATGAGTGTGTGGCAACATAAGTTGTTAACCTTATAGGTCACACCCGATTTTGATAATGACAAATACTTAGGTATTTGATGGTTTTCAAGTGTATGTGCGGGTTTATATGAGCATTTCAAGGAATGGCACTTGAAGCAAGATATGAAGACCCTGAAGATTCTATTTTATATTGTAAATTCAATTAATGTAATATGGGTCTATAATAGTAACTAGGTTATAGATTGTGATAATCACCTGCATGTCATGCATACTGGATACATGACAAGCTCAATAAGACCCTAGTATGACTTTAGGTCCCAACACTCATGCACATATATCATACTGAATTTAGGAGTGTTAAATATAAACTGAATTGAACATTTTAGGGAAATTTGAGAGACCTCGGGCGACCGAACCCCAAGAGTTCAAAATTCCTCAAGCGCTCGAACTGTTGACAAGTCAACAGCTGACCTAGCTCTCGGGCGACCGAACCATTTTTGAACCTATCTCCCTTGGGCGCCCGAACCCTCTAATAGGGTTGCCTCACCAACTCAGGTTGCCAAAGAGTTTAGTTCAAAAACTAGTCCGGGCAACCGAACCTCTGTGTTCGGGCTATAAATCCACTGACCGGGCACCCAAACCTACGAACAAATGCTACTGACCTTTGTTCGGGCTACCGTATCAGGACTCGGGCCTACCGAACTATTTTAAAGTATTTTTGAAAATGAGTCTGTTCGGGCGACCAAACCTTGATTCAGCTACTCGAACCTTCTCGGGTTAAATTTATTTTACCCAAGGTAAACATAGGTTAATTTGGGTTAATATTTCCTAAAGCATTTTAGAACTTTTCTAATAATACCCTGAAGGTCCCAAATGGTTATATTTTTACCCTAGCCTATAAATATGAGTTCATTTGTGTGGATTAGCAATAATTAGCAAAAATCATTACTGCAAAATCCTCTTTTTTCAAAAACTCATATTGCCCAAATACTCTCAAATATTTATTCCCTCTATACATCCTGATATTGTGAGAGCTTGTAGAGTGTGCTTGTGATTGTTAGATAGTTCTTAAACTCCCACCATTCTTGTTGATTGTGTGATTTATTTTTGGGGAGTTTAGTCAAGTTTATCCCACTGATTTCATGTTGGAATTGGTGTGATCCCAAGAGGGGTGGTGAATTGGGTTTTAAATCATTTTTCGCTAATTTAAACAATTACGCCGATTCACCACATATCATATCCCATTCAAAGGAGTTTTTTTTTTTAAAGAGTCACGTCTTACTTTTTTGACAATAATTGCTTTGGAGTTCTTTTGCATTGGAAAAGTGTGTGCAGATGTGTTTGCTAACGCGCCACAGAAATTAGAAATTCCAATATTTTTTTTGCCACGTCACCAAGGGCCCACCTTCCACGTCTCTAATGGAACCCACATATCGGGACAAACCAATTCCTAGCTATTTTGGCCATTTCGAACGCATTGGTGCGGTCAATTTTGCCAAGCCTCTAAGTTAATGTTTTATAATAGATGACAATTTATCCAAGTTCAGCATGGAAAAATTTGACGGTCGGAACAATTTCTATTTATGGCAGAGTACAGTCAAGGATATCTTGATTCAACGTGACTTGATCAAGACGCTAATCGGTAAGAAGCCAGAAAATATCAATGATAATGATTGGGCAGAGATGGAAATGAAAGTGGTTAGTACTATTCGTTTATGCTTGTCAAATGAAGTTAAATATTCTGTTTTAGATGAATCATCACCTGTTGAGCTATGAAATAAATTAGAACAAAGATATATGTCAAAATCTCTAACAAACAAGCTATTTTTGAAAAAGAAACTCTATCAGCTAAAAATGGAAGAAGGGGTAAATATAATTGACCACATAAATGATTACAACAAGATCATGACCCAGTTAATGAGTCTTGGTATAAAAGTTGCAGAAGAAGAAAAAGTACTTCTTCTCCTGGCATCTCTACCAGGTTCTTATGATAGTCTTATCACAGCATTGCTTGTTGGTAAGGAAACCTTGAATTTGGAAGAAGTGATGACTTCACTACAGGATATTGACACCCTCAGAAAGCCAACTGTAAACCTCCACGGGCATGCCTTGGTTACACAAGATGAGAAACAAACAAGGGGTAGAAATCAAAATAGAAATCAAAATAGTGGAAGATCGAGAAGTTGACGGTCCAAATCAAGAGCTCCAGGAAATTCCAACAACACTCAGAATAAAAAGAAGATCGAGTGTTGGAATTATGGCAAGATTGGCCACTACAAAAATCAATGTCGATCCCAGACGAAGGAACCAGAAAATAAGACCGAAGCAAATGTCGCCTCTTCTTCAGGAGAAAGAGATGCACTGTCATGCTCTTTGGAAGGGAAGGGAGAGTCTTGGGTATTAAACTCTGGAACCTCATATCACACAATAGGCAACAAAGAAATGCTTAATAGGTATGTACCTGAAAATCTTGGCAATGTTTATCTTGGTGATGACAAACCTTGTGAAATTGCAGGAAAAGGAGAAGCAAAAATAAATTTGACAGGTACAACTTGGAGTTTGACTGATGTCAGATATATCCCTGATCTCAAGAAAAATTTAATATTTGTTGGACAGCTTACAAGTGAAGGTTACACTACAACCTTTTGATGCAATAGTTGGAAATTTTCCAAAGGCGCAATGACATGCTTGCGCAGTAAGAAAACTGGTACTATTTATATGACCTCAGATGCTTGCATGTCAATTTCAGTTGGTGTAGGGAATGAAGATTCAAACCTATGGCACCAGAGACTCAATCACATAAGTGAGAAAGGTTTTAAAATCATGAACTTAAATGGAAAGATACCAGGTCTCCAGTCAGCTAATATTGACCAATGTGAGAGCTGCATCCTCAGCAAACAAAAAAGAGCCAGCTTTCAAACATTCGGCAGAACTCCAAAGAAATAAAAATTAGAGATGGAGTTAGCTTTACCATGATCCCAAGAGGGGGGGTGAATTGGTATTTTTAAAATTTAACCCCTAGGTATTCCTCCTAATAGCAGTATGTTCACAACCCTATGGTCAATCTAGTGCGAGTAATATAAATATACCAGAAATTAAATGAAACAATTTAATTAACAGCATATCCACCAGAAGAACAATAAAGTAAGAGTGACACACAAAAATGTTATCAGGGTTCGGCCAATTGCCTACATCCCCGCCTTGGCTAACAAGCAAAAGGATTACCACTATCACTTGCTCACTTAATCGGGTGGAGCGGCACCTATACAAACCAGGTCAATTAGCACGGGGCTGACCTCAACCTTTATACCAATCCTTACCAGGCTGGATTACCTCACCCTCAAGCCACGCCTAGAATCACTCAGATTTACAATCAAATGGTACAATGAAATAGTGCTTTCACGTAAAGCATATTTGTACCCAAATAATACGCTCAATCACATACGCATCAAAAGCAAGGATATAGTGTAAGCTCAGTGATGCAAGGTTTGTTCTATCAATACTCAACACAGTATAGTCAATATGAAGCTCAAGAGTATTTAACACAATACAATCAGTATGATGCTTAAGAATAATCAACACAAGCAATGACTTGGAATCTAAACAAAATATTTCAACAACACATCAATATTCCAAGTATACTATGCAGATAATCAAATTAGTTTTTGAATGATTTTCTTCATTGAAATGAGCACAAAGCTAGTTCGAAAAGGTTGCTTGCTTGTTTAAAAAATCTTTGCATACCACAAGCAAAGCCATTAGATACTTGCAATGAAGTGCAAATATCCTAAGCTTACTAGGTTATCCCAACACTATATTTATAGTATGAAAATCTGTGGGCTAAGCCTAAGCTATGCTCCCAACAAAATAAATCTCAAGCACACACAACAATGGGAGTATTAGCTCTGAGCAACAATCAAATAAACATGAATGAAACTCTCACGATCTTGGATTTGATCAAGAAGATGCAAGTTTGAGAGTATTAGGGCAAAAATTGGATTTTCAAGAGAGAGAGAATTTTTGCTAATCACTTTTTGCTAATAATTTTTAATTGAGCAAATGGACTCATATTTATAGCCAAGTAAAAAATAATTACCGTTCAGGACATAATGGGTATTATTAAAAAGTATCAAAAGATTAAAATTCAATTAGCGCGAAATAACCATATTTTACTGTGGTTATTTTATTTTAACCGGCTGGAGTTCGAGTGGCTGAACCGAGGTTCAGTCACTCGAACAGACACGGTAATAAAAGTGTTTTAAGCTAATTCGGTCACTCATATTTTGGCTCGGGAGCCCAAACAAAAGTCAGAAACATTTGTTCATAGGTTCGGGTGCCCGATCTTGAGTTCGGTTAACCGAACTCTTGTGTTCGAACGCCCGGGGCTGGTTTTGAACTACAATCCTCAGTTGCCCAAGTTGATGAATAGTCCCTTTCAAAGTGTTCGGGCGCTCGAAGAAGATACATGTATTTATGGTTCGGTCGCCCAAGGGCTGGTCAACAATTTGACTTTGTCTAAGTTCGGGTGCCCAAGGAGTTTTATACTCCATAGGTTCGGTCGCCCGACCCTTCATAGCTTGCTTAGATATTGTCAATTTTAGCACAATTATTTCACAATCATATTTTATGCAATGTGTGTGTGAGTGTTGGAGCCTAGGGTCTTACTATGGTCAAGTTGAGCTCACACTATATCTTGTGTGCATGATGTGCAGGTGATAGCCATACAAACCATATCCTAGATTACTATTACATACCTTATTACATAAATGACTAATATATTACAATGTAAATTACAAAGCTTCACGGTCTTCTTGTTTCTTCAAGTGCCATCAAGGAAGTTTGATTTGAACTTGCACAAACAGTTAACAAACATCAAATATCAATATTTGTCATTATCAAAACAAGGTGCGACCTATAAGGTCAACAGATGGTGCACACCGATGTTTGGGGACTGAGCCCAGTTTCGTTTATAGGCAGGAAATCCTATTTTGTCACCTTTATTAATGACCATTCCAGGAAGGTATGGGTTTATTTCTTAATACATAAATATGCAGTGTATGATGTTTTCAGGAAATGGAAGGCCATGGTGGAAAATGAAATAGGCTTGAAAATCAAAAAGCTGAGATCAGACAATGGTGGTGAATATGAAGATAGAGAATTCAAAAAGTTTTGCTATAAGCATGGGATCAGACTTGAAAGAACCATGCCAGGTACACCCCAACACAATGGCGTAGCAGAACGAATGAACAGAACTTTGACTGAGAAAGCCAGAAGTATGTGATTACAAGCAGGTTTACCAAAGCAGTTTTGGGCAAAATCTATCAACACAACTGCTTATCTAATCAATCGAAGTCCATCAGTGCCATTGTAGTTCCAGTTACCGGAGGAGGTATGTTGCAAAAAGGAGGTAAAACTTTCACATTTAAAAGTTTTCAGTTGTGTTGCTTATGTACGTATAAGTGATCAGGCTAGGAGCAAGCTTGATCCAAAATCTCAAAAATGCACATTTCTTGGATATGGTGAAGATGAGTTTGGTTACCACATCTGGGATGATCAAAACAAGAAAATAATCAGAAGTCGAGATGTAGTTTTCAATGAAAAGGTTATGTATAAAGACGCAACATCATTAAGTAATCCCGGACTATATAACCTTGATATTGTAGAGTTGGATGATTTCACTAACAGCAACATGGCACAACAGTCTATTGATAATTCCTAGACAGAGGAATCTATCACAGAGGAGTACTCTGAAGCACCACAGACTCCAACTTCGACTCCTACTCTGACTCTGAGGAGGTCTTCCCGACCGCATGTACCAAATAGGAGATAGTTGGATTATTTATTACTAACTAATGCAGGTGAACCAGAGTGCTATGATGAAGCATGTCAGGTGGATGAGGCTAGCAAGTGGGAACTTGCCATGAAAGATGAGATGAAATCACTCACCGACAATAGGACTTGGGAGCTAGCTAGGTTGCCTAAGGGAAAAGAAGCTTTTCAAAACAAATGGGTGTGCCGCATAAAAGAAGAGCATGATGGTTCGAGAAGATACAAAGCAAGACTCGTGGTCAAAGGTTTCCAACAAATAGAAGGTATTGACTACGCAGAAATCTTCTCACCAGTTGTGAAACACACAACCATTCGGACAGTTTTAAGCATTGTTGCAGCAAAGTAGTTAGATGTAAAAATTGCTTCCCTCCATGGTGATCTACAGGAGGAGCTATACATGCACCAACCTGAAGGTTTTGCAGAGAAAGGCAAAGAAAAACTTGTTTGCAAGTTGAATAAGAGTCTGTGTGGTTTAAAACAGGCTCCAAGGCAGTGGTATAAGAAATTTGACGGCTTCATGCAAAAGAATGACTACCGCAAATGCAACGCTAATCATTGTTGTTATTTCAAGAGGTATAAATCAAGTTACATAATTATTTTGCTTTATGTTGATGATATGCTAATTGTAGGATCAGACATGGATGAGATCAGAAAATTGAAAAGGCAATTGTCCACTAAACTTGAAATGAAAGTCTTGGGTCTGGCAAAGTAGATGCTTGGGATGAGAATCACTAAAGATGAGAAGAAGGGAACCTTGTAGTTGTCTCAGGTCGAATACATCAAGCGGTTTCTTAGAAGGTTTAACATAAGTGATGCTAAGGCAATTAGCACACCATTAGCTAGTCATTTCAAGTTATTAAAACTCGGTCTCTAGAGTTAGAGGAAAAGAAGAAAGAAATGGACAAAATGTCATATGCTTCAGCTCTAGGAAGCTTAATGTACGCCATGGTTTGCACGAGACCAGATCTCAGTCATACAATGGGAACCGTCAGCAAATTCATGTCAAATCCAGGAAAAATCCACTAGGAAGCGGTAAAATGGATATTTCGATATCTCTGAGGTACAATTAAAAAATGTTTATGCTTTGGAAAAAGTGATTTGACATTACAAGGATACGTAGATCTAGACTTTGTTGGCGAGATAGATCACGGAAGAAGCACTACTAGATATGTTTTCACAGTAGGTGCTACTGCCATTAGTTGGGTATCACAGATTCAAAAAATTGTTGCTTTATCCACTACAGAGGCAGAGTATGTGGCCATGACAAAAGCGAGCAAGAGACGGTCTAGTTACAGGATTTGTTGATAGAGTTGGGTTTCGAGTAGATGAAGAGTGTTTTGTATAGTGATAGTAAGAGTGCTATACACTTGGCGAAGAATTCAGCATTCCACTCAAATACCAAGCACATTGGACTCCGCTATCACTTCATCAGATCTCTTCTCGATGAAGGGATATTAGCCGTTTTGAAGATCCTTGGCAGTCAAAACCCAGCAGATATGTTGACAAAGACAGTGACTAGAGAGAAATTGGAGTTATGCTCAGATTCAGTGGGTCTTCTAGATCTATTGAAACCATCCAGAAGATGATCCCTGCATGTGCACCTCAGCAAGGGGGTGTGGGCACTCTCTCAAGGGAGTGCAGTTGCCTTGAGTCTAGGGTGAGGTCACAATGTTGCAGCATCAGATTAGCAGACACTTGGTTGCCCCCATATGTTTGGAGGGGGTGATTTTTTGACCCACCCATGTGGGTGCATTTATTGTTGCTTGGGAAGTTGCAGCTCGCAGAGCATGCAGTTTGTCTTTATTGCTGCTCCATCTCAATGTTCCTCTCTGATATATTTATATGTACAATGCTTTGTAAAGTATGTGTGTGTGCAAAAGAAAATATACAATAGAGAAAGAATAGAGATTGTTGTGTGATGTGTGCGTGAGGCAGAGTGGTTTAAGCTAGAGTTGAGTGAGAGTGTGTTCTCCTCCTCCACTGTATTTTTTCTTTATTGATCATATAGTGTGACTCCCTCTCTCCCATGGATGTAGGTCGAGTTTGGCCGAATTACGTAATTTCCTTGTGTTCTGTGTGTTTCGTGCGGTTGTGTATGTTGCTGGATTCACCCCCTTACCCCTTAACACTCTTTTGTTGAATTATTGATTACTATAAACAGATTTATTATTAGCTTCATTTATGGGTTTTATTCTACTATGGCAAAGAGATCCTTGTGGGATGATATTTACCAGGTTGGTAGCAATACCCAGAGACCATGGATTCTCTTAGGGGATATTAATAGTGTAATGTCAGCAAATGAGAAGATGAATGGCTTGCCCGTAACCAATTATGAAACTAAGGACATGTGAGAATGCTTCTTTGATATAGGGTTGTCAAACCTAAGATCCACAAGAAGTTTTTTGACCTGGACAAATGGAAATATCTGGTGTAAACTAGATAGAATTATGGTAAATTAGTTCTAGCATTTGGCAGGCCTGAGAGCACATGCTGAGTTTCAGTTCCTGGGGATCTTATCTCATCATTCTATGGGTATTGTAACTCTATGTGAGGAGGAGCAAAAAATCAGGAAGCCTTTCAAATATTTCAACATGTGGACTCTACATCACAGTTTCCAAAAGGTGATAAGGGAGGGTTGGAATTTAAATATTCAGGGCACCAGATGGTTCTTTTTTGCAAAAAAAAAAAAAATTCAAACTCTAAAGAGACCTCTCAGATCCCTGAATACAGCACACTTCTCCCATATTTCCTTTAGAGCTGAAAAGGCAAATGATGAAGTGCTTGAGTTGCAATAGAGGCTTTATGATTCTCCTACTGATTTAGATTTGCAAAGGGAATTGAGTGCTAAGAAAGTTGTGGCTATCAGACTTGCTGATGCTAACAGGATGTTTACATCTCAAATTGCTAAATTCAAATACTTGAAAGAATGTGACTGGAATACCTCATTTTTTCATGGGCTCATGAGAAGACATATAAGTAGGAATCATATTTCTGCTATTTCAAAAAGCAATGTTGAATAAACCACTTCTCAGTCGCAGGTGGTTGAGGAATTTCTGGGATTTTTCCATCAACTTCTGGGTATGGAGGTGAGTACTGCTGGGGTTGACAGAATTGTTGTTGGTAATGGACCTTTGTTGACTGATCCTCGAAAAGAAAGCATGATTGCTCCCATATCCGATGAAGAAATTAAAAGGGGCTTGTTCAGTATTGGGGGATAGCAAATCACTAGGCCATGATGGTTTTTTTTTTTTGCATGCTTTTTCAAAAAGGCTTGGAATACAGTGGGAAGTGATTTTTCCGGAGCTGTTAAGGAGTTCTTTGATGCTGGGAAGCTACTTAAATAGATTAATCACACTGTGATAGCCTTGATTCCCAAGTCTGATCATGCTACATCAGTTGGATATTATAGGCCCATCTCCTGCTGCAATGTGTTGTATAAGGTGATTGCCAAAATTATAGCTGAAAGAATTAAGCCAGGTTTGGAAGGGATCATCAACATTGCCCAGTCTGCTTTCTTACAGCAGAGGAGTATGGTGGAGAATATCTATCTGGTTCAAGAGCTGGTGAGGAAGTATGCAAGGAAAAGGGTATCTCCAAGGTGCATGCTTAAGATTGACCTTAAGAAGGCATATGATTCACCCTCATGGAAATTCTTAAAAGAGATGCTGTTGTACTTAAACTTCTCGCATATCATGATTAGATGGATTATGGAATGTGTTTCAACTACAGCTTTCTCTTTATCCTTGAATGAGAGTTTTCATGGCTTTTTTTAAGGGAAAGAAAGGCTTGAGACAGGGTGATCCTTTACCCCCCTTCCTTTTTGTGATATGTTTGGAATATCTATCAAGGCTATTGAAGGATATGGTGCAAAAGTCAGACTTTAACTTCCACCCAAAATGTGATAAGTTGGAAATTACACACTTGGCTTTTGCAGATGATTTAATTCTCTTCTCTAGAGCGGACTGCCAGTTTGTTAAACTGCTAATGGAATGTCTTGGAAAGTTTTCAGAATGCTCTGGTCTGTCTGCTAACTGCCTCAAGTCTAATCTGTACAATGCAGGCATCAAAGAATATGGTTTGGAGGAAATCAAACAGATGACTAGGTTTAATGAAGGGGCACTTCCTTTTCGATACCTTGGCACTCCACTTGCTGTTTCTAGACTCAATGCGGCTCAATATCATCCATTGGTAAATAGAATTGCAAACATGTTTAAGAATTGGCCTAGCCATACATTATCTTATGCAGGAAAGCTGGAATTGATCAACTCTGTTATACTGGGTATAGAGTGCTTTTGGCTTGCCATTTTCCCCATTCCATATAATATCCTTTAACAAGTGGTTAAACTTTATAGGGCTTTTCTATGGGCTGGAAGGAAGAACCATCAATGGCATGGAAGGAGGTTTGTCTCCCAAAAGCTGAAGGTGGGTTGGGGGTCTTTGATCTTAAATCATGGAACAAGACTCTACTTACCAAAGCCTTGTGGAATGTATAGGCCAAAAAAGATTCGTTGTGGTCTAGGTGGGTTAATCATTTCTATTTGAAAGGCTCAAATATTTAAGGGAAGAACTCGAAACAAGATGACTCCCCCCCCTTTTCAAAAAATTGATTGATATCAAGAACCAGCTACTTCTAAAATGTGGGACTCAAGTTGATATGGCAGAAAGAATGTTGGAGGGGTGGAATTTAGATCACAGCAGTACCTCACAATGTTATGACTTCTGGAGACTAAAGGGTACCAAGGTCCCCTGGGTTGAAGAAGTTTGGAAAAATGGGAGCACCCCTAAACACTCTTTTACATTATGGTTGGGGATTAAAGGGAAGCTATTCACAAGTGACAAAATATGTTGGGGAAGTGATGATCATATTTGTGTATCTTGTAGAGTGAAAACTGAAACTATTGATCATATTTTCTTTAAGTGCAGGTTCTCTTCACATGTATGATATGGTATTAGGATCTGGTTAAGAATTCAAAGGACCATGTCCACACTGAAAGCTGCAGTGAAGTGGCTACATAAAGGGGTGAAAGGTAATGGGGAAAAGGGTTGGTCTAGCTACTACAGTTTTTTTCCTATGGCACTTCAGGAACAAGAAGAGGTTAAAGAATAAGGATATTAGCCTGGAGGGAATGATTGAAGTAAACCAAAGACACATTTATAGAGTCGTATTTGACAAGTTTGACTTACACACGAATGACATGTAGTGCACTTGATAGGGATTGTTTTTTCCCCCTTTGGTTCTAATGTTATATTGATGATTATTGTATGAAATGGCCTTGTGCCCCCGGGTATGCCCAAGTTTGGATGTAATTCAAATTGCTTGTATTTTGGATGGGGAATTTTGGTTCCTCGTACAGTGTATGTTTGGTATCTCTATACATATTCCATTTGCCAATACAATTTACCCTTTACTGATCAAATAATAATAATAATAATAATAATAATAATAATAATAATAATAAATAATTGCTTAAATACCCGCACTTGATTACGAAGACCTAGTGGAATTAATATACAAAGGGATGGCTAGGGAAAAGGAGTTAATTGAAATCAGGGATATAGTAAGAGAAATATAAAAGGGCCTAGCTAAATTTAGAAAGAAAAAATGCTATTATTGGGTTAAAATAAAAAAATAAATAAAATGTTTTCCAAAGTGACCCTTAAATTCTTGAAATAAAAATGTTATAAAAATTGACCTCGTATTGCAAAGTGGTTACAAAGGACCCTGTAGGTTTATTTCACTTTTCCATGAGATGAGGAAACAAATAAAGAAATCCTATTTAAAAGAGACCCAATTAAAATTGGGGTGTCTACAGTTGCATTTCCGTTATAATATGCTCAAATACAAGTGACCTTACTTTTTTAATTTACAAAAGACTTATGTTTATAAGCTTCCTAACCACAAGCAGGTGTGGGGTCTACACATGGATACGAGAGTCCAAGTCAAGTCTATGTGTGGTTAAAAATAGAATGTTAAATTTGCTTTTTAAATGTCACACTTTTATTTGATCATTGTTTTGTGCATATTCTATTGTGTATGATACATTTATATAAGATTGTGGGTAACCAAAAGTGAGATATTTGGTGGTAAGCTTGGCACTACTTGTGGATAGAAATTTTTATTGTCATCACAAAATAATTATTAATTTAATGCTCCGACATTGCACATAAACTCACTTTTGTATATTTTGACAAATATATGTGCCTTTCATAAGAAATAAAACTTCTCAAGATAAAAAAAAATTCTAAAAGCATTTTTATTGCATATTTTTTCTTTTTTAATTTTAAAGTAAAAGTTAACCTTTTAATATAAAAAATTTCTAAAACATAAAATTAATAAGATCAAATTCAAATTTGTTTGTGAGTAAAAACTAAATAATCTTTTAAGTTAACTTTTTCATATACCATTGTTCAATTTCATATTGTAATTCCTGAAAAACAAAAGAAAATACTTTCAAAAATATTTTAATTATATTTGCTACTTGCTTTATCATTTTAGCGAATAAAACATTTTCATTGCATACCTTTTTCTCTTTAATTTTAAATAAAAGTTAAATTTTCAAGATAGAACATATCAAAAGCATAAAATAATAATATCGGCACAAATACATATACAACAGATTGGTTTGCCAGTGCCAACTTTATCATCAAGTTAACTTTTTCGTATACAACAATTGTGTTAGCCTTGTTGGCTACAATATCATATTTAATGTGTTTTGATGATATTAACCTATTTGTGTGTTACTAGTTTTTTTCCTATCTTTGCAGTTATGGTTAGTAGAAGTACAAGTGGCAAATGCTTGAAGTACTGAGTGAGAGGCAAAGATCGGACCGAGTAGGCGTCAATAAGGAAAGATCAAATGTACACATACCCAGAAGGACCCAAGCACAAACGAATGTTTTAAAATTGTTGAATTATTTGTAATAAGGGTTGTGTGAGTGGCAGGTTCATTGTTGAATTATATGTAATAAGGTTGTGTGAGTGGCAAGTTCAGTTTGTAACTCTTGCGTTTCGTTTCTGCATAATTTCTGAGCAAGAGTTGAGCAAATACATGCATACTAGGACACATGAGTATATATGATTGCACTAAAGTCACTAACTCAATATTCATAGTTTTTTAAGTTAAAATAAGAGTTTGTCATTTGAATCCTAAAACTCAAATATGTTTTCAAAGGGACAAGTTTTTAACATCCTAGTTTTAAGAACATTTTTATACTTAATCCTGATTGTGTTAAAACTAGTTTTATGTCCTAAAAGTTCAAAAAAAGTCAAGTATATTTATAAAAGGACATACTAAGCATATAAGATATCAAAATGGGTTTTCAAACGTGCTTTATTAATCAAGATATCTTATATTCAAAAGGAAACTCATTTGGACAAGTTTTAATCTTCATTAGACTTAATATATTTCATATAACTTTGTCCAAGAATGTTTTGAGTCATTAAAACACTTTTTGACAAGGAAAAACAAAACAATCGTCACTATAGTAATACAGCCTTGAGTCCTAAATACCTTTCGGTATTTTGGGTATAACTTTTTCTAAAAAAAGTCTAATAAAGACGATCTTGGTGTCCCTAGAAAGTTAAGACAAAAATGCCCCAACTTTCATGTTAATGACTTTTTCTAATTCAGGGCACTCGTCAATGATCACAGGGGATTCGTTGACGCGTTGTAGTGTGTGATTAACAGATGAGAGCAAGGGCTCGTCAACGAGTCCAATAGGCAGAATGATACTAATGGGTGGAAAACAGCTAGTTTACCAAATAAAATATCTTTTCTTCCCCCCCAACAGCTAGTTAATAGCTCCTTTGGCTCTTGGGCTATAATACAAGCTATTAGACTTGTATTAACATGGATTTGAAGGCTTTTGATCATTCTTAGTGAAAAACATCTTTTTATACCAATGCCTAAGCACCTAGCACTTTGCATTGTTGTTCTTCATTCACAAGTGCTCATTCTCTCTTGCTCTTTAATTGTGTTTGATTCATTACTTGAGAGATAGTGTGAGGTTTGCTTTGTATTTAATATTAGCTCATTTGAGGAGCATCATATTGTATTTCCATCATCTTCTTGTAAAGGTTCTTTGTGAACCGCTTGGTAAAGGTTCTTTCTGAACCGTAGAGGCTCTTTGTGAACGAATAGGGATTTGTTCCCGAGTGAAGGCTCTTTGTGAGCGTGGTAGGGATTTGTTCTCGAGTTGTAAGGCTTCTCCGCTAGTGAAGGATTTCCTTAGTGGATTGTTGAATCCTTGGTTTGGTTCCAAGGCGTGGACGTAGGCTTGGTGCTAAACCATGTAAAAATACCAGTGTTAGTTTTCTCTACCCTTCTCTTTATTTTATTTGTTGTGTGCATGATTTACATTTACTTATACTATAATATAATTTCTTGTATCTTGCCAAGAGTTTTTATTTTTTAGAGAAATACGCATTCCGTGAAAAGAGTCTATTCACCCCCCTCTAGACTATATACTCATGGGGCTGGGACGACTAAAAAGTGGTATCAAAGCGAGGTGCTTGTATTTTCGGAGTAAAATCCAAATCTTAAAAGATCAAATGGAGTATTCGGTGAGCACCTCTTCATATGGATGATCCATTTATCAACCACCAATGTTCAATGGTTCAAACTACCACGTGTGGAAAAATCAAATGTCCGCGTTCATTCAAGCATACGACTTGGATTTGTGGGAGATCATCTTCAAAGGAGACTTCTCAATCACAAAAAAATAAATAAATAAATAAATAAATAATAAAAATAAAAATGAGGATATTCCAAAGGCTTTATTGGAACAATCACCAAGTGAAAAAAGGTTAGTTGAACTAAATTTTAAAGCAAAGCATATTATTCTTTGTGGTTTAAATGATGATGTATATAGTCTTATTTGCGAATGTCAAACCGCAAAAGAAATGTGGGATGTACTTGAAAACATCTATGGAAACTCATCTCAAAATGAACAAACAAAAATATGCATGCTAGTTAGAGAATTTGGTGAAGAAATTTCTTCCATGCTCACTTGGTTCACACACCTCATAAACAACTTGAAAGCATTTAGTAGAATTTATTCATTTGAAGATTATATTCAAAAAATTCTCCAATCTTTACCTAAGTCATCTATGACAATTGAAGAAGTAAGAAATCTAGAAAAACCTTAGATAGAAAATGGTCTTGTCTTAGAATCATCTTGTGCTAATCAACAAGAAATAATTGAAGATAATGATATTGCATTCTTCACAAGAGAACTTAAGAAAAAGAAAAAGAAGAGTAATGCATTGAATGTTGCGATTGTACTAACTCTAGGCATGACATAACAAATTGCCCCCTAAATTAAAATGAAGAAAATTTTCTAAATGGGGATCATAATGCCATAAATGGTGCTTGTAACGCCCCAAACCCTTAAACCTGGTCCGGTGCATTATACTTGATTAAATTCTGATAATCCATAATTAAATCATACATACATAGCAGAAAACATAACTATGATCCTCAATCATAAAATAAATACCAGAGTTTACTAATTCTATCTGTATTCCATAATAACCATTCATCACCTGTATTCCCATATATCCACATATCTCCAAAAATATTCAGTATACACAAACACCAGTATGTTCCACAATCATCCATGCCTCAGAAAACTTTTAAAATATAAAACATAAAACGTAACTTATTTACATCCCAAAATATCATCAAAAATATTTATATCCTTTTCTTTATCTAGAACCCCAAAAATGCTATCGACCTCGAGCTTCTCTAAGCTCGTTTACGTGGTGGTCCTGAAAAGATAGATTCGTAATCAGGTGAGACACATCTCAATAAGGGAAAGAAACAATATATATTAAAACAGCGTGTGGTCAACATGAGATTATATCAACATTTTAATATCATTTACAAATCATTAACATAGTTTCTGAAACCATTTCCTGATCTTATTCATACACATGCAGAATATTTACCCATGAGACTACCCAAAGATAAGGGTAATTATCCACCCATACAAGTAGCACCCCTCTACTATGACACATTAGGCAACCCAAAGGTCACAACTGAAGCATACTAGGGCACTCACCTTACTCAGTAAGCCTTTAAGTAATAAATTAATTTCGTACTCACACAATTCATACAAAATTTAGCAGCGAAGGCCCCCAACAATAAGAAAAATCTACTTGCTCATACAAGTAGTTTCCCTCTACCCTAGTGCGTTATGCAGCCTACTGCTACATCTGATACTAATAGTGCACTCGCCTTTCTCAGTAAGCCTTCAGGCGAAGAGTTTGCCCCGCCCTAGCGTAACATGTTCTACTAACATAAATACCTGATAATACCATAATATATTATTTTGTTTGTCGTTATTCAATCATCCATAACTGTTCATGTTCATAACTTTAGCATTCCATAACATTTCACTTTATATAACCTTTCACTTTTACATCGTTCACATTTCATATTTCACATCCATTTTATTCACATTTCCATTTCATTCATTCCTACTATAACTGTAATAACCTCGGAAAAAAAAAATTTTAAAATAAAATTAATTAATTAAAATTATTAATCAATTGATTAGTTAAACATTATTAAATTAATGTATTAAATAAACAAATAAAATGAATAGTAAAAAATTAAATTAAAATTATTCATTGTTAATTAATTAATTAATTATTAAATTGAATTAATTAAATTAAGTTATATGATGGTTAAATATAAATGCATGAATGTATAAGGAAAAATGATATATATATATATATAGGTAAATAATATAATATCATTATAATATGTAATAAAGTAAAAAAAAAAAAAGGGAAATGAAAGCACCAAGAAGCTTCCGCTTCCTAATTTCAATTAAACTGAACAACAAACCTTCAGCGCCTCTCCAGTACTCTCTCCTTCTCTCTCAGTCTCCGTCTCTCTCTCTCTCTCTCTCTCTCTCTCTCTCTCTCTCTCTCTCTCTCTCAATTTCTTAACGGATTTGCGGCTAATCGGGAAACAGAAGGTGTCGTTGGATTCCTAACTCCGTCATCGACATTTATATTGGAGTGGATTTGTCGTGGGAGCGGCGTAGGCACCATTCTTGGGGTAAGGCAACATTTCCCTAATTTCTCACTTTCTCTTTAAAGTTTCCGTTAAATCAACGATTAGGTACCACCACGGGGTCCTAGTCATGATCGTCGTCATTTAGCATGAGTAAATTTTCAATTGGGATTTTCTAAACCCCACTCAAGAGTGAGGTTTAGGGAATTAGGTAAATTGGTTATATTTGAGAGTATAACTATTTATTTGAAATTTATGGTCCTAGGAAATGTTAAAATAATATTTTATTAAGGGTTGATTTAATGGAATTAGGACTTTTGATTCAGCGTCCAGGTGAGCGCCACAGGTATTTTTCGGGATCCTTGTTGGCGTATTTTAAGAAACCAAGTAAGAGAAAAAATATATATTAAATAAGAATTTTTATGAATTCAATGGAAAATGAGTTGTGTTATATATACGTGTTAATGTTTCGGTATGAGTTTAAAATGCCAACAATTTAAATTATGTTTTTCCGAGCTTGGGGCTGTTTATTAGGTACGTATATGCAAAAATGAACTGATGAAAGTGGAAAATATTTTCAAGATAATTATGTAAGAAATGAAAGGTATTTTTGGTATATAAACGTTAAATGTTGGTTGGCTTAGTTTACAGGCAATGTATGAATTTTATTGCTAAATTGTGTGGCATAAGTAAATGTAAGTTCTGTGCAAATATATGTTAAATGTATGAGATGCAGGCTAAGTAAGTAAAGCATTAAGCATGAAATATGATATGAACCATGCTGCTTGTGTATGTTAATGCAACCATGTAAATGTATGACAGCTGAAAGCCGTGTTAGCATATTCTAACGCATTTTTATGTGGACTAATTGATGATAGCTAAAAGGAGCTGTGTTAGCAGATTTTAGCACATTTCTATGTGGATTAACTGATGACGGCTAAAGAGCTTCTGTAGTACGAATGAATGAAATGAAAATGGAATGAAAAGGCAATGAAATGACAATGAAATGAAATGTTAACGATGTAAATGGGAAAGAGTCACTTAAAGTGAAATGAAATGAAATGTTAAGCTATAAACATGAACATATGTGAATGGTTGAATAATGACAGAAAGAATAATGTATTATAATATTAGAAGTATTTATGCTAATAGAATATGTTACAATTGGGGCGGGGCATACTCTTCACCCGAGGGCTTGCTGAGAAAGGCAAGTGCGCTAGTAGTATCAGATGTAGTAGTAGGATGCATAACGCACTAGAGCAGAGGGAACCTACTTGTATGGGCGGGTAGATTTCCCTATCCTTGGGGCCTTCGCTGGTAAACCTTTATATGAACTGTGTGAGTACGAGATCAATCTAACACTAGAGGGCTTACTGAGTAAGGTAAGTACCCTGATATGCTTCAGTAGTGACATTTGGGTTGTCAAATGTATTAGAGCAAAGGGGTGCTACTTGTATGGGCGGGTAATCACCCCTATAGTTGGGTAATCTTGTGAGTTAAATCTTTTGCATGTGATTGATTAGGTTCAAAGAATGATTTCATAAATTATGTTAACGATTTTCAAATGTTAAATATTATGTTGTTATATAAACTCATGTTAGCCACACGCTGTTTTAATATATTATTTCTTTCCTTATTGAGATATGTCTCACCCGAATATAAATTTATTCTTTTTAAGATTTCTTTGAGATCGAGCTTAGAGAGCTCGAAGTTTTATTGCATTTTTGGGAAATAGAAAGATAAAAGAGTATATTTTTATGTTAATTTTGAGATGTACAAATTTATGTTTTATGTTCTATATTTTAAGTTTTCTAGAGATATGGATGGTTGAGAATACTGATATTTGGGGATTATGTTTTGGAGACATGTATATATGTGATTACAGGTGGTGAATAGTTAATTTGGATTATGGATAGGAATAGTAAACTTTGGTATTATATTTGTGGAGATTATATTTATGTTTTCAGTTACATACATGATATTAGTATGTGGATTATCAGGTAAATGAATGAATTAGTAGCACTCCAAGCCCACGTAGGGGGTCGGGGCGTTACAAATGGTATCAGAGTAATTTCCAGCCGGAAGTGTGATTAATTTCGCATCGCCTGGATATGGAAATATTAGAGTATTAGGTTAGGAATGATTTATATCAGAGTATAGGATTTGTTGGCCTAATAAGGCTTATAATTCTTATTTTGATGATAACAAATCAATGATATGTTTAATATGTTTCAAGTAAAATTTTTTCAGGAAAGTGACAAAGCCCAAGTGCATAAAAAAGCCTATGGATTACAAAGAATTCTTGAAGAAATATGTTAAAGTCCAAGGAGAATGGAAAACAAATAATGGAACCAATAGTAAAACAATGAAATTCAAAAGAATTTGGGTTCCAAAAACTAACACATAGTGTCCCTCATTATAGGTTTGCCTTAGGACAACAACGGCAACAGACAAATGGTACTTGGATAGCAGATGCTCAAGACATATGACCGGTGACAAGACCAAGTTCACCACCTTAAAACGAAAAGATGGGGGATACATCACCTTTGGCGACAATGCCAAAGGTAAAATTATCGATATAGGTAAAATTGGTAAAGAACCTTCACTCACTATAGATAATGTGCTATTAGTTGAAGGACTAAAACATAATCTTTTAAGTATCAATCAATTGAGTGATAAAGGGTTCAAAGTAATGTTCATGAAAGAAAAATGTGTCATCTAGAATCCCAAAACTAAAGAAACCTTGTTTATGGCTCATAGAATAATTAATGTTTACTGTATAAATCTTGAGAAAATAACAAATCAAAACATAACTTGTTTAACAACCATGAATGAAGCAAGTTGGTTATGGCATAGGAAATTAGGACATGCTACCATGGACCTACTATCTAAATTATCTAAGAAAAATCTTGTAAAAGGATTACCAAATATTAAGTATGTAAAAGACAAGATATGTGATGCTTGTCAAAAGGGAAAACAAGTAAAAACAAGCTTTAAAAAGAAAAAATTCATATCCACCAAAAGACCCCTAGAACTCCTACACTTAGACTTATTTGGTCCAACTAGAACCTTAAGCTTAGGTGGAAAACAATATGCTTTTGTAATAGTAGATGATTTTTCAAGATTACTTGGGTAATATTTTTAGCAAACAAAGATGAAGCTTGCAATCAATTAATAACCTTATGCAAGAAACTACGAAATGAGAAAGGTTATAATGTAACAAGCTTTAGAAGTGACCGAGGAAGAGAGTTTAAAAATAAGGAAGTTGATAAATTTTGTAATGAACATGGAATAACTCACAATTTTTCAGCACCTAAAACTCCATAGCAAAATGGAGTTGTTGAAAGGAAAAATAGGACTTTGCAAGAAATAGCAAGAATAATGCTCAATGAAAATAGTTTACCTAAATATTTTTGGGCAGAAGCTGTAAATACAGCATGTTATATTGTAAATAGGGTATCAATAAGATCAAAAATAGATAAAACACCATATGAACTTTGGAAAGATAGAAAACCAAATATATCCTACTTTCATGTATTCGGTTGCAAATGTTTTATATTAAATACTAAAGATGACCTAGGAAAATTTGATGCAAAGTCGGATGAAGGTATTTTCTTAGGTTATTCTACAAATAGTAAAGCTTATAGGATTTATAATAAAATAACTTCTACAATTATGGAATCAATTCATATAACTTTTGATGAATCAAATCATTATAACATTAAAGATATGAATGATGAAAAAGAAGTCACTTCACAAAAGGAAGATGTTCTTGAAATAAAAGAAGAAAAGAACAATGATGCATTAAATGAAAACCTTTCATAGAAACTGAAACTTCCTAAAGAGTGGAAATATGACAAAAATCACCCAAAAGAACAAATTCTTGGTGAAACATCCAAAGGAATAACTACTAGAGTCTCACTAAAAAATATTTGCAATCATTATGCTTTCTTATCCCAACATGAACCAAAAAATATTGAAGATGTTTTAAATGATGACTCTTGGATTATAGCTATGCAAGAGGAATTAAATCAATTCGAAAGAAGTCAAGTATGGGAACTAATACCAAAACCCAAAGATAAATCAATTATAGGAACTAAATGGGTGTTTAGAAATAAGAAGGATGAAAATGGAGTTGTTGTGAGAAATAAAGTTAGGTTAGTGGCACAAGGATATAATCAAGAAGAAGGAATTGATTATGATGAAACTTTTGCACCTGTGGCAAGGATGGAAGTCATTAGGATGCTTTTAGCCTATGCGGTCCATAAGGATTTTAAGTTATATCAAATGGATGTGAAGAGTGCATTTTTGAATGGATATATAAAAGAAGTATATGTCAAACAATCTCCAGGGTTTGAAAATTCTAAAAATCCAAACCATGTATTCAAATTGACAAAAGCTTTTTATGGTTTGAAACAAGTTCCAAGAGTTTGGTAAGAAAGATTAAGTAAATTCTTACTTAAAAATGAATTTACAAGAGGAAAAGTTGATAGTACCTTATTCATTAAAACTAAAAATAAAGATTTTTTATTAGTTCAAATATATGTGGATGAAATTATATTTGGAGCTACAAATAAAGATCTATGTAAAGAATTTGCCACATGTATGCAAAAAGAATTTGAGATGAGTATGATGGGAGAATTAAATTACTTTCTTGGATTACAAATCAAACAAGCAAAAAATGGAAACTTTATAAATCAAACTAAATACATTTAAGACATGTTAAAAAAGTTTGATATGGAAGAAAGTAAACCTATAGGAACTCCTATGAGTACTTCAACTAGTCTTGACAAAGATGAAAAAGGGAAACGAAGTTGATACTAAGCATTATCGAGGAATGATAGGAAGCCTACTTTATTTAACAGCAAGTAGGTCAGATATTATGTTTAGTGTATGTATGTGTGCAAGATTTCAGTCAGCCCCAAAGGAATCACATCAAATAGCAGTCCAAAGAATTCTTAGGTATCTCCTAGGTACTCTTGAACTAGGCTTATGGTATCCAAAGGAATCTGGATTTGAAATGATTAGTTATTCAGACACTGACTTTGCTGGATGTAAAATAGATAGAAAAAGCACAAGTGGAATGTGTCATTTTCTAGGACATTCTCTAGTTTCATGGTCTTCAAAAAAACAAAATTCTGTAGCATTATCCACAGTAGAAGTAGAATACATTGCTGCAGGAAGTTGTTGTGCTCAAACATTATATATGAAACAACAGTTAAAATATTTTCAAATACAATATCAAACTATCCCTACCAAATGTGATAACACAAGTGCTATTAATATTTCAAGAAATCCAATATCTCACTCAAGAACAAAACACATCGATATAAGACATCATTTCTTGAGAGATCATGTACAAAATGAAGATATAGTACTAGAATTTGTAAATACACGTGATCAATTAGCAGATATTTTTACAAAACCTTTGTCAGAAGAAAGATTCATATTTATAAGAAGAGAATTGGGCATGCTTCACAGTCATGAAGTAATCTAGAAATTGTTATGGTTGGCAGGCGACTGCCACCAAGGTACTAGGCGACTGCCTGGCTACTGTCTTTCAAAATTCCACAAAGATAGGCACCTGCCACATTGAAGCAGGTGATTGCCTCTCGGCGAGTAGGGTTTAAAACCCTATTTTAAGTCATTTTAAAACCCACCAGGCACCTGACCATTCATTTTTTCTTCTCTGAAACCCTTCGTCTCCATCACTTTCCATACACAAATCTTGCTTAAAGCATCTTGCAACCTAGTATCAAATCCTTCCTCCACACAAACAACGAGCTTAACTTAGAGTTTCTTTGATTTTCTTCTTCATCCAAACATGCCTAGATCAAAATCTGTTGGTGTTAAAGGATCTTCCTCTTCCACAAGAATAAATAACGATGAGGTGGAGAAATGGTTGGTCACTCCACACGCCAAGCACCTTTACCGAAATCAAATTGCTTCAGCTGAACCGATATTAGGTAAGGTACTCGATGTAACATTCTTCAATTCTGATTTTCCCGAAATCGTGGAACTTTTCAAGAACACTGGATGGGATAAATTTATCTCCTACCAAGCTAAAGGCTATTGTCCCAATGTTGTACGTATTTTTTATGCAAACATTGAGCGATGTGATAATGGAATCAAAACAAATTTGATTAAGAAAGACATCCATCTAAGTCCCATATCTTTGGGAAAGATTCTTCGAATTAAGCCAGGGGATTTTGAGATTCATATTATTGAGAAGCAATGGATTAAGGCTCAAGGTTTTACACCACAAAAGTTTTTGCCATTGGTTATGACTGACACTCTAGTAAACTTTGGTCAGTAAACTTTGGTCATCCTCCACTTTATAAGCAGCTTATTTTGAAAGCCCTCATTTTGCACAAGCTTATTACAAACAACATTTTACCAAGATCTGGTTCTCACGATCACATTTCGTTTCTGGATTGTTTTGTAATGTGGTGCATCCTCAAAGGGAAGAAGATGGATCTTCCAAGTTTGATCATTCAGTGGATTATCATGAAAGTTGATGCTCCCTGTGTTGTCCTACCATATGGAATGTTGAATATGGTTTTCGCTCATTTTAATGTTTTAACTCCATCATTCAACTTTACTAGCAAGACGTACTATGATATCTTTTCTAACACCGTTCTAAAACAGATAAGCTATAAAAATTCTCCTCAAGGGTGGTTCCATAAAGGACATAGGAATGTCTCATCCGCATCACCACCTTCTTCATCATATATCCACACACCTTTAGTTCAGGTTAATCCAGATACTCCATCATGGTTTGTTCCATTTTTAACCATTACATGGCATTTAGTGATGGTATGAAATCTGGCCTCAGTACTTTGCAAGAGAAGGTTAAATCCATAGAAACTCATTGTTCACAAATTGATAAGCAAGTTGAAAAGATTGAGCAACAGTTGGCCAGTTCCTCTAAAGGAAAATCTCCTATGAGTATCAGTCTTGTTACATCCAGTGAGGATGAATCTGGAGAACAAGAAGAAGGAGAAGATGAAAGTGAACAAGAAGAAGGAGAAGATGATAGTGAACAAGAGGAAGGAAATCATAAATCTGAAGAACAAGAAGAAGAAGATGATGAAAGTGGAAATATGGAAGCCTCTGACTAATGTGCCTTTACCTATCACTTTTATGTGTTTTCGGTAATTCGAGTTTTATCGGCAAGGCTATCTTTGGTTTTCTAAAACTAGTACTTTGACTTGCAGCATTTCTTTGTTTTTGTCTCTCTTTTTCCTTTTTGATTGATGTCCAAAGGGGGAGAAAATGTTTAAGAGAAGTGAGTGCAAAAATATGATATATAATGGTTTGTAAAACCTTTTAAATACCTTTTAAATGGATGGATGAATCTTTTAGGTGTATGTATGGTTTATTCATGGATTATCTTTTGGACTTACATACATGAATTGTTTCATGCTTATTGATAGGGGGAGCCATGAATATTAAAATCTTATTATTTTTGCTCTCGATTTGTCATCATCAAAAATGGGGAGATTGTTGGCCTAATAAGGCTTACAATTCTTATTTTGATGATAACAAATCAATGATATGTTTAATATGTTTCAAGTAAAATTTTTTCAGGAAAGTGACAAAGCCCAAGTGCATAAAGAAGCCTATGGATTACAAAGAATTCTTGAAGAACAAAAGTATGGTTTATGGATTACAAAGAATCCTTGAAGAACACAAAGAAAAGCTTATGGATTACAAAGAGCATGAGGAATAAAATTATACTGGTGAAAAGCTCAAATAAAAGATTGAAACAACAAAGATGATGAAAGAACAAGATTGAAGATTAAAGGATTATATTTTAGGATGTTCTTAATGTAAGTACTTCAAAAGTTAAACTCAAATATAAAGTGGTTTGAAGCTCATAGAAAATCAAAAATATTTTTTTTAAACATATATACTCTAAAAAGTATTTTTTTTTTTTTTATAAATATAAAGGGCTTAAGAAGGGAAGATTTTTTAAACCATGTTTTTAAACATATTTATTTCAAAATATTCGGAAATGAATTTTAGGAATCTTTGGGAGTAATGGATGGCTTCTAAAAACATCTATAAATAGTCAAAAGCTTCAAAGGTTTAAAATAATGATCATAGAGGCAATATTGAAAGGTTTTTGAAATGAAGCAACTCTCAAAAGTTTCAGATCCAGAAATCTTCAAAAGTTTCAGATCCAGAAATCTTCAAAGTTTCAGATCAAGCAACCTTCAAGGTTTTTAGATCAAGCTACTTTTTAAAGGTTTTTAGATCAAGTAATTTTCAAATATTCAAATTTCTCAAAGGATCTAAAATTTTCTTGTGCTTAAACTTTATGATCTGATATTGATTTATATTTTTGAAGCAAAGCTTTAAAAAATCAGAATCTTTCATTTTCTTTGAAAAATCCTTTGGTAATTCATACTAAGCGTTGAGCTTCAAATTTCTTATATTTGAATTACTTTGGAGTATAAGTGAGCTGATCATTGTACTAATCTACTCTATTGTGAAAGTTCTCTTTTGTACACAAATTTCTTTATCATCATTCTTAAACGATTTAGAGTTGTTGAATCGTTGGACCAAACAAGGGGTTATTGTTTGGAGAGGTGGGCTCTAGCCTGACAGAAGGAGTGATTGTAAATTGGTATTGTAAATTGGTATTGTTCCACCAGGTAACAGAACTGATATAGTGGAATCCTTTGGTGTTTTGTCAAAGGCGAGGACGTAGGCTGTGTTGAAGCCGAACTTCGTAAAAATCTTGTGTCTTTCTCTCTGCTTTACTTTATATTATTTACTTACTATTGTGGTATGATTTAAATGTGCAGGTTGCAGATTCTTAAGTGAGAAAGAAACAAAGGTACTTGATATTTAGAAAGTATGTTTTGATTAATCATTTGCGGAAACCCAAAAAGGGAGTACGTTGGTTAAGCTGCGGAAATCTTGATCAAGTAAAGTGCATACTAAGAGTTTACAGAAAAAATCAATTAAAGCTCTAATATTTTTGGTTGAGTGATTGAATTACGTTGATTTCATTAATTGACTTGTGAATTTAAATTTCAGTATTTTTAAGTGTAGTTATTGTTTATCTATCTTGTTTTCTGGGTAATTAAAATCAATAGCTTAAAAATCATTAAAATTAAAAAAAAATCCAAATCACCCACCCTCTTGGGAAGCTATTCCTCATTTTAGGATTAAGTTGCGAGAGGGATAGGGATTGGTAGATTAAGATACCATTAAGGATTCTAAGTTGTGTTTCGTAAGCTTGGGGGTAGAAATCGCTTGATGGTCTTCGGTGTTTTTGTAAAGAAGTAGCTAACTTTAGAAAATTATGGTAAATTCATTGATGGCGATGTTTTCGAGTAAAGAAATTAGAACTTGGAATTTGAACTTGGAGGTTAGGTTGGTTGATTTGTAGAAGAAAATCTTTGAAGGAGAATAATTTAGGTGATGTGATTAAATGGTTTGTGGTTAAATTGGGTGTTTGATATTTAAATTGCAGGTTATGAAAATATATGGTATGAGGTTGGTTAGTTGATTTCAGAGGTTATGGTATCGGGGGAAACCAGTAGGTACCTCTAGGTAGAGGTGGATCAGCACGAGTGTACTCGTTGATCCTGACTGAGCCAGATAATGCCAAGGGGGTAGGTATAGGTTTATGATTAAGATAATAATGATTTAATTTGGCTATGAATAATTGAGAAATTTATATGATGATTTCATTTCATTGTAGATAATGTAGCAATTCATTGGATAAATATTGGGATATAGTGAGTTAATGAATGTCTGAAATGAGGAAATGATTTATTAGTAAAGAAATTTCAAGGATGAAATTCTTTGAAGGAGGGAAGAATGTAATAACCAGGAAATTTGTTTTAAAAAAATTAAATTAATTAATTAAAATTATTAATCAATTTATTAGTTAAACATTATTAAATTAGTGTATTAAATAAACAAATAAAAGGAATTGTAAAAAAATTAAATTAAATTAAATTAAAATTATTCATTGTTAATTAATTATTATTATTAAATTGAATTAATTAAATTAAGTTATATGATGGTTAAATATAAATGCCTAAATGTATAAGAAAAAGTTATATATATATATATATATATATATATATATATATAGGTAAAAAATATAATATCATTATAATATGTAATAAAGTAAAAAAAAAAAAAAGGGAAATGAAAGCATCAGGAAGCTTCAGCTTCCTGATTTCAATTAAACTGAACAACAGACCTTCAGCGCCTCTCCAGTACTCTCTCCTTCTCTCTTCGTCACTCTCTCCGTCTCCGTCTCTCTCTCTCTCAATTTTTCGACGAATTTGTGGCTGATCTGGAAATAGAAGGTGTCATTGGATTCTTAGCTCCGGCACGACATTTCTATTGGAGTGGATTTGTCATAGGAGCGGCGTAGGCACCATTCCTGTGGTAAGGCAACATTTCCCTAATTTCTCAATTTCTCTTTAAATCTGTCGTTAAATCGGTGAAGAGACACCACCACAGGGTCCTAGTCGTGATCTTCACCATTTTAGTGTGAGTAAATATTCAATTGAGGTTTTCTAGGCCCCACTCAAAGAGTGGGATTTGGGGAATTAGGTAAATTGGTTATATTTGAGGGTATAACTATTTATTTGGAATTTATAGCCCTAGGAAATGTTAAAATAGTATTTTATTTAGGGTTGATTTAATGGAATTAGGATTTTTGATTCAGGGTCTGAGTGAGTATCGCAGGTATTTTTCGGGGTCCCTATTGGCGTAGTTCAAGAAACCAAGTAAGGGAAAAAATATATATTAAACAAGAATTTTTATGAATTTAATGAAAAATGAATTGTGTTATATATATATACGTGTTTATGTTTCGGTATGAGTTTAAAATGTCAACCATTTAAATTATGTTTTTCTGAGCTTAGAACTGTTTATTAGGTACGTATATGGGAAAATGAACTGATGAAAGTGGAAAATATTTTCAAGATAATTATGTAAGAAATGAAAGGTATTTTTGATATATAAACGTTAAATGTTGGTTGGTTTATTTTATGGAAATGTATGAATTTTATTGCTAAATTGTGTGGTATGAGTAAATGTAAGTTCTGTGCAAATATATGTTAAATGTATGATATGCAGGCTAAGTAAGTAAAGCATTAAACATGAAATATGATATGAACCATGCTGCTTGTGTATGTTAATGCAACCATGTAAATGTATGACAGCTGAAAGTCGTGTTAGCATATTCTAGTGCATTTCTATATGGACTAATTGATGACAGCTAAAAGGAGTTATGTTAGTAGATTTTAGCGCATTTTTATGTGGACTAATTGATGACGGCTAAAAAGCAGCTATAGTACGAATGAATGAAATGAAAATGGAATGAAAAGACATTGAAATGACAATGGAATGAAATATGAAATGTGAGCAATGTAAATGGGAAAAAGTCACTTATAAAGTGAAATGAAATGAAATGTTAAAATATGAACATGAACGGATGTTAATGATTGAATAATGATAGAAAGAATAATGTATTATGATATTAGAAGTATTTATGCTAATAGAATATGTTACAACTGGGGTGAGGCATATACTCTTCGCCCGAGGGCTTGCTGAGAAAAGCAAGTGCGCTAGTAGTATTAGATGTAGCAGTAGGTTGCATAACGCACTAGGGCAGAGGGAACCTACTTGTATGGGCGAATAGATTTCCCTATCCTTAAGGCCTTCGCTGGTAAACCTTTGTATGAACTGTGTGAGTACGAGATCAATCTAACACTAGAGGGCTTACTGAGTAAGGTGAGTGCCCTAATATGCTTTAGTAGTGACCTTTGGGTTGCTAAATGTATTAGAGTAGAGGGGTGCAATTTGTATGGGCGGGTAATCACCCCTATCATTGGGTAATCCTGTGGGTTAAATCTTTTGCATGTGGTTGATTAGGTTCAGAGAATGATTTTAGAAATTATGTTAACGATTTTCAAATCTTAAATATTATGTTGTTATATAAACTCATGTTAGTCACACACTGTTTTAATATATTGTTTCTTCCCCTACTAAGATGTGTCTCACCTGAATATGAATTTATCCTTTTCAGGATTTCTTCGAGATCGAGCTTAGAGAGCTCGAAATTTTATAGCATTTTTGGGAAATAGAAAGATAAAAGGGTATATTTTTATGTTAATTTTAAGATGTACAAATTTATGTTTATGTTCTATGTTTTAAGTTTTCTAAGATATGGATGATTGAGAATACTGATATTTGGGGATTATGTTTTGGAGACATGTATATATGTGATTACAAGTGGTGAATAGTTAAGCTACCTTGGTAAATGTTCTAGATACTGTACCACAACCCTACCCATGGTCCCTTAAGTATGGTTCTGACTGATAATAAATTGTTAAAAGTAGATAATAAAAATTGAATATAACTCATAGGATATGCACACACGTCCACGACATTCAACAAGTTTAGTTTGTTAGTGCAAAGCAGTGCAATGAACGACCTTTTTATAAAAAATTTTGCACCTACTGGGTAAGCATATAGCACCTTAAAAGGGGGATGTGCAAATCAATGATGTCAAAACAATAAAGAAAAGAACAATAAACAAGTACACTTATCAGACATATAGAAACTATTAAAGAGTAAATCAACATAAGAAAAAATGGAAATAAGGAAAAGAAATAATGTAAATCACAAATTGCAGGTTTAGTTCAATTATTTGCAAATAGGAATAGAGTACGTTATTTATCACACACACACAAACACACGCACACACACACTGTCACACACTCATAGACACGCGCGCGCTCACACACACTGTCATAGACACACGCGCGCACAGTCACACACTTTCTCTCACACACACACACTCACACACGCATACATGTGCGCACGCGCGCGCGCACACACACACACACACACACGTCCATTTGTAGAAGAAGAACCAGGGAGGAGGGAAGCTCGACAGTGGCGGTGGTGGGAGTGGCTTACACAAGCGGCGGTGACAGCGACAGGAGGAGGAAAGAATGGCAGGGGTGGCCAGAGACGACATGCGCAAAGAGGAGGAGGTGGGACCATAGAGGAGGAAAGGAAAGAGAGGAAGGAAAGAAGTGTTGGAAAATTTAGGGGAAATTTGAGCGGGTTTAGGGATTTGACATTTTATAGTATTAGTTATGGTTCTTATAAACCATCATTAATATTGTGCCTAAATTTTTCATATTTATATTTCTCATATTTTGTGCATTTGGGTGAAGGCATTTGTGTGATTATCTTTTACCAAAAACATAGAGAGAGAGAGAGAGAGAGAGAGGTGGGAGTATTCATGGAACAACAATTCTCCGATCTTAATTAAAAGTTGCATATACGTACTTTGAATGATGACATATGTGTATTAAATTTTGTAAGAATACAAGTGGAAGTGTGCGCATTTACAAAATTGATTCAGCGGGTGTCTTAAACAATTGAATTGAGATAAACCTTTTATATTCTACTCAAATAAAGGTTGTTGCGGCACCTGTAGTAGGATAGAGGACTTATCGCGATGCCCGCAGACCAATTTACAATGTCTCCGTCGCTGACGTTCGTCAAGCAGAGATAAACCTTTTATATTCTACTCAAATCATACCCCCATGAATGACACCCTTTTGGGGATCTTAATTAATCGACATTTAAAGTTTAAAAGGATAATTTCTTAAAGGTGAGATTGTGCAGAGATGATTCCTCTGTACTTAGTAACCTCTTGACCTTTCTCCCTGTCAATAAATGCATTATTAGTGACAGTTTATGAGAACAGTCACTAGCTAATAAAAGACTATTAGTGATGATATTTCTCTTTAAGCATTCTACTTAAGGTCATGCTCTTCTCATTGTATTTTATCTTAAACTCATCCAGATTCTCATTTTCACGTGGTGTCAAGCACACTGGGTAGGTGTGCTACAACATTATTTCTATCCTATTTTGCTTCTTGGACAATATCAGCAACTGTTTTTATCTATCCACTACTACAAAGATAGCCTCCGACTAGTCGACCCTTCCAAATTGTAATCATCTTCACAAGCAACCAATCCATAGATATTTGAACCAAGCGTGCTGTTTCTTTTTCATACATCCCATTCCTTTTTACTGTGATGAACAGCTTCAAAAGATCTCTCTCAAACTCTATTGCATTTAAAAAACCATTCCAATCATCTCAAAACTTCACCACAGCTTCCTTGGTATGTACATGATTATTCCAAAAGGTATGAACTTCAAGAGATTTAGATTTAGAGAATCTTTTCAACCAATATTCACTATCAATGACAGCTCTTCCATATTTTTCGTCCAGTACTATGTTAAGAACAATCTTAGTCCATGGCCAGACATATATGTCATTCTGCTCTAGAGTTTGAGATATGGGCGCTGGTTCAACAAGGCGACGTGTTTGGTCCGACTCATCGGCTAGGTCAATTTTCCTGCCAACAAATGCATTATTAGTGACGATTTATGAGAACCGTCACTAGCTAATATAAGATTATTAGTGATGATCTTTCTCTTTAAGCATTCTACTTAAGAACATGCTCTTCTCGTTGTATTTTTTCTTCAACTCATCCAGATTCTCATTTGTACGTGGTGTTAGGAAGACTGGTTAGGTTAGCCACAACATTATTTCTATCATGTTTTGCTTCCTGGACAATATTAGCAATTGCTCTTATTTGTCCACTGCTATGAAGATATCCTCTAACTGGCCAGTCCTTCCAAATTGTAACCATCTTCACAAGCAACCCACCCATAGATATTTGAATTAAAGGCACTGTTTCTTTTTCGTGCATCCCATTCCTTTTTACTATGATGAACATCTTCAAAGATCTCTCAAACTCTATTGCATTTGAAAAATCATTCCAGTCATTGTAGAGCTTCACTACAACTTCCCTGGTCTGTACATGGTCATGCATTCGAAAAAGGTATGAACTTCAAGAGGTCTAAAGTTAGAGATTTTAATCAACCAATATTCACTATCAGTGACGACTCTTCCATCTTTTTCGTCCACTATGTTAAGAACAATCCCAGTCCATGACCAGATATATATATATCATTCCGCTCTAAAGTTTGAAATATCGGTACTGCTAGTTTAACAGGGCAACATGTTTGGTCCGACTCATCAGTACGGTCAGTTTTCAAGTATTTTCATTGCTAAGGCAAGGTCATTTTTATGTTTGTGTTCGCTCATTATAAACATAACTTTAATGAATGGATTGTTTGTTGCATGAATAGTATGGTAAATATTTTATTTTAAACTTTGTGTAAGTCTGCACAAATTTAATTTTAAATTCCAAAATTTATAGTATCAAATAAATGTAAGAAGCATAAATTAAAAGTAACACAAAAAGAAATAGAGAGAATAAAGGGGTTAAGTATAAAATAGTTTGACCACACAATATCAAAATATCATATCGTCAAAAATATCATATCATTTCCCTAAAACGCGAAATGTATTTCCAAGGTTGTGTGGCTGTGCCATGATGCATTTTCGATTTTTGGGATTTTCTAAAGCTGACAATATAAGTATATATTCTGTGAGATATATGTTGTAGTTGAGTACTTCTCCCTCTTCCTCCCAAATCTCAACCCCACCCCCATGGTAGATTCTCCCAACCATGCTCGCTTCCTCAACCCATGGGTTCTTTATCTCTAGAAGCTTGCTCTTGAGCTCAAATGCCCCATTTGGTCTCTATCTCTTTGAAATTGTGATTGTTTTTGGTTTTAAAAGGTGTCTCTAATGTTGATACGATGCTTTTTGTTGACTTTGCAGCTTAAATTTTTTCATTCGACCAATGTTGCTACCCTGTACATTTTATTGTGTTTTATTTTTTTGTTTTGATTTATTGTCTATTTTTTTCCCTGGGATTTGATCACGCAACACTTGCTTTCCCAGATCGAACGAGTTTGGTTCCGAGTGTCCTCTTTGTAAAGTGCATTCTACCGATCGAGGTGAAGTTGTTGACATTTGTGTTTTACTTCTCTTCCCAAAACAATGTCGGGTTTTTCCTCTTTTACTCTTTCGGTTCTCTCCATTTATTTTCTTAGGAGTTACTTTTTGAATTCCACCGGGATTTTTTCCCCTTTACATTTTTTTTTTTTTTTGTTCTCATTAGCATGACATTGATTCTGTATAAACTCTGAAAACTAAGGTGTAGTCCCAAAAGGAGGGGGTGAATTGGGTTTAAAAAATTTCTTTTAATTCTTTTCAAGAATCTTTAACCTCTTTTTACTTTTTTAATGAATTCTTGACTTCTTGTTGATTTATCCAATACACAACAAATACTTAAAACAATATTTAATCCATAATCATATACCAACAAAGTAACCAATACAACACAAGTAAATAAAACTTAAACAATCAACCAACCATTCAACAATCAAAATGTTCTATCCACAAATACCCAATCAAGATAGCTTTTTAGCAATTATCAGCTTTTCAAGAATTTAAGATATTTTCTTGTTTGCAGCCCTGTAAATATATGTAAGCCTTGTGGTAATGAAATTTGTTTCTTCAATGCAAACTACAACTCAAATTCCCAACAACTCAAAATTTAAATAAACTCTTAGTTAATTTATCTTTGGGTGTTAACCAATCAACGTACTCTCTTTTGAGGTTTTCGCAAAGTATTGATCAACCAACATACTCCCTTTCGATTTCCGCAATCCTAAATCAAAATTAAACTTTGGTTTATTTAATATCCAATCCATGTAGTTTTTATGATTAAGAAATTAAAAACAACCACGTAGTTTATATGTTTTCTGAAAATAAAGAGAGTAAGGGAAAGAGAGTGACATTGGGTTTTTTTGAGGTTCAGATTATCCCCAGCCTACGTCCTTGCCTTTGGAAAACCACCAAAGAATTCACTAAACCAGTTCCTTTCCAGACGGAAACAAAACCATTACACACTCCTTCAATAGGCTAGAGTTGCACCTCTCCAAGCGATACCCCACGCTAAGGCACTCCTTCAATAGGCTAGAGTTGCACCTCTCCAAGCGATACCCCACACTAGGGCACTCCTTCAATAGGCTAGAGTAATCACCTCTCCAAGCAATACCCCACGCTTGGTCAACTATCCAAACACCTTGAATTGTTCAAGAACTACAAGAAAAATGAAGTAAACACTACGTACAAAAACACTCTCAAACAGAGTAGATTAGTACAAATTCAGCACTATGTACTTCAAGAATTTAAATATCAAGATGAAATAGAATTGAAGCTTAAGATTAGAGATCACCAAGGGTTCTTTAGTGATTGAGAAAACTCAGTATTAGAACCATAGGCTTATGAATCAGCAACAATTCAGATGATTTCTCCCAGATGGAGTGTGAGCAAAAAAGAGCTTTGTGAGAGATTGAGAGTTGAATGCTTAAATGTTGTGTGATTGCTTGGTTATTTTATTTCTTGGGTTTAAAAGAGTATTTATAGACTTTTTAGGATGAGTTTCCTTGTTTCCCAAGTTACTTGGAGTGTCCACCAAGTTTTTATAACGTTTATACTTGAAAAACTAATTTTTAGAATTTTCTCGTTGAAGTTTAAAGTTCAAATTCCCGTAGGGTCAGTCGGCTGGATAGGTGACTGGGTAGGCATTTTACACAGGGTCAATCGGTTGGATAGGCGGCTAAGACCTTTCTGTCTCCAGAAATTAATTTCACTAAAATTATCAGTTAGCTGACTAAACACAGTTCAAAAAGAGTCAGTCGGCTGACTGATCGTAGTTCAAAATGGTCAATCAACTGGGCAGTTAATCAACAGTTATATTTGTAAGTCAAATGAGAAAATTCAGTGTCTTCTGGTCAGTTGGCTGACCAGTCAATTTTTCTAAAACTTCTATTTTTTTAAGCTTTGAAACCTTTTATTATTTGAAAAACTTGAATGTGACTTTTTAAAAACATTTTCCAGGGTTTTAAAAAAATTGGTCTCTAAGTCTATGATGCATCCTAACGAGCTTCAACATATTTCAAAAGATATTTAAAATATGAAGCACTTACAAAAAAACTTCTTAGGACATTTGACATTCTAAATGCTTGAGTCTTCATGCTTGTTTTCCTTTGAGTTCTCTTACTTTTTCTTCAAGTTTTGGTATACTTTAAGCTCTTTAACATCCATGCTCTCATATTCTTCAAGATTTAATAAGTCGTCCTTAAATTCATGCTCTAAGCGTCATATGATCATCCTTCTTTGAAGTATAAGCTTGCAATGGATCCTTGACCTTGCATTTTCATAGTTGAGTCCTGAAATGTCATCACTTAACTAAATATGTTAAGTTCCACTTGTTTGTTAGCATCAAAACATGATGTTAAGCCTTGTAAGGCCAACAAACCCTTCAAAAAATTTCTTATGTGTTGTTTGGGTTCATTCCTACAAACTTAGAGGAAGAAGTACTGGGTTATAAAAGACTCTATTGCTTCTTGGATATGGAGGAAAATTCTAAAGGCTAAGAATTATAGCTAATATATAATATAGAAAAATCGTCACTAATAGTCGTGACCTTTCTTCCTGTCAACAAATGCATTATTAGTGACATTTTATGAGAACCGTCACTAGCTAATATAAGATGATTAGTGACGGTCTTTCTCTTCAAGCATTCTACTTAAGGACATGCTCTTTTCGTTGTATTTTATCTTCAACTCATCCAGATTCTCATTTTTGTGGTATCAGGCAGACTGGCTAGGTGTGCCACAACATTATTTCTATCCTATGTTGCATCCTAGACAGTATAAGCAACTATTTTTATCTGTCCACTGCTTTGAAGATAGTCTCCGACTGGCCGACCCTTCCAAATTGTAATCATCTTCACGAGCAACCCACCTATGCATAGATATTTGAACAAAGCGCGCTGTAATTCTTTTTCATGCATCTAATTCCTTTTTATTGTGATGAATAGCTTCAAAAGATCTATCAAACTCTATTGCATTTAAAAAATTAGTCCAATTATTGCAAAATTTCACACAGATACAAGACTAATACAAGATTATTAGTAACAGTTTAGAAAATCGTCGCTAATAATAGACTATTAGTGATGGTTCAGAAAAATTGTCGTTAATAATAGGCTATTAGTAACGGTTCTTATAAATCATTACTAATATTTTTGACCTTTTTCCTAGTCAACAAATGCAATATTAGTGACGGTGCTATAAATCGTTCCTAGTACAAGATTATTAGTGACTATTTATGAAACCGTTACTAATAATAAACTATTAGTGATGGTTTATGAGAATCATCACTAATATTATTGACCTTTTTTCCAGTCAACAAATGCATCATTAGTGATGGTTCTACAAACCGTTACTAATACGATACCATTACTGACAGTTTATGATAATCGTTACTAATAATAGACTATTAGTGATGGTTTCTGAGAACCGTCACTAATATTGTTGATCTTTTTCTCAATCAACAAATGCATCATTAGGGACGATTTTACAAACCATTACTAATACAATACCATTAGTAACTGTTTATGAGAACCATTACTAATAATATACTATTAGTGACGGTTTCTAAGAACTGTCACTAATATTGTTGACCTTTTTTTCAGTCAACAAATGCATTATTAGTAACGGTTCTATAAACCGTTACTAATACAAAATTATTAGTGATGGTTTTTTTATACTGTTACTAATAAAACACTATTAGTGATGGTCCATGAACTGTCACTAAGACCTCAAAAACGTCGCTAATATTTTTTCGAAATAGTTTGAGCGCAAAAAGTTGTTTCCCACGATAGTTTGAGCGGGAAAACTAGTTTTTAGTGACAGTTTGAATTTTATTACTAAAAGTGTCGTATTAGTGGTGGTTGTTAAAACCGTTACTAATAATTATGTTATTAGTGACGGTTTGTACAAACTGTAATTAATAATGCACTTTTAGTGACGAAATTCAAACCGTCACTAATACTTTTGTCATTAAAAATCAATTTTTTTTTTGTAGTGATTCCTAAATGCAGTTTGAGTTGTTATATCGTGGGTCCTAACTTGAGGTGAATTCTAAATTTATATCTCTTCCATATTGAACCCTAAATTATTTAGCCACTTATTTTGAGAGAGAGAGAGAGAGAGAGAGAGAGAGAGAGAGAGAGATTTTCAATAGCATATTGTGAATAAGTTGATCATGGAGTAATTCCAAAACATGAGAATTCATTGTGGGTAGTTGTAAGGTGTGTTTTTTTTTTCCAAAACAAATTTAGTGAAAAGTTGAATTTTTTTTATTAGTGATCCAATCCTAGGTCTAAATTAATAATATAACAGTTCATGATTATGAAAGAATAACTGCAAAAAAATAAATCTTATAAAATAAATAAAAAAATTAAATTGTGTCTTGGATGAGAGCTTTAGCCCTCATTAATTGTAGGTCCTGAATTTGGCACTAATCATATAGTAGCACAAGCATTGACTAACAAAGTGGCGTTCTTTGGATGCTATGCCAAGACCCACATTGTAGAAGCTTCTATCTTATGCACTTATACATCATAGTAGTATAGTGGTAAGAGCTTTTTATTGTACAATGCATGAGGTCATTGGAGGATATTGAGGTGTGAATTCAAAACAGTCCATGTATTTTCAACGTCATGTTCCAAGTACTAGATATGTCACCCTCTTAAAGTTGGATATTTCACATTGGATACACATGGTAGGAGCAATGCCTTCATATCTTTGCACCAAAAAGGTCTTTTAAGGAAAGAAAGAGTCATATAACATGAGGGGATTAATGACAATTATTGTATTATCCCTTAACCCTATAATTATTAACCCTAGAACTATATTTAATGTGTGTATAGCGGCTACGGTGAGGAGTGGACCCACAATGGCTAGCCCCCTTTATTTGATCATCATCTTCTCCTTCCTCTTCCATACACCTCCATTCCAACATCGCCTCCTCCATCAACTTCACCATCTTTATCACCTCTGCTATCTTCATTTATGTGATAAGTCCATATCCATCATCGCCATATCATCTTCACTACCATGATATATCATCTCGAATACCATCATTCATCGATCCCACCATCATCTCATCACTAACATCATCACGACCATTCTCAATGTTATCAAAATTAGCCTCTTATCCCACCATATATATCATTTTTCATCAACATCATGTCATCCTCATCATCACCATCATCTCCACCATCATTCACCTCTTTGTATCATGATCTACCATGTTTTCATCACTATTACCATTATATCATTTCATCATCATCGTTATCTTTTGTACTATAACCCCCATGCATGCACCCATTACCATAATAGCCTTTTTATTAGTTTTTAAGATGGTGGTGCTAGCAGTATTTGTTACTATGGCGAGGGTCATGGTAGTGCAACTATATATGTTGTAAGGATGGGGTTTTGGGAAACCATGGTGCGAGAAATATGATATGTAATACACGCACATACACAAACATACAAATGTGGGTGTAAGTGCATAAAAAAATCTAGAGAACTATAAAATAAAACCATAAGTTCTTCATGAAGCTATATTATTGTTATTGTTATTATTGTTTGGTTTTTTATTCTGCTTTTGTAGTTTTCCATTGTTATTGTTGTTATTATTACTATTGCTACTAATATTACTATTATTATATTTATATTTCAGACTTTGTCATCATTATTAGATTTTATTTTGGTCTCGCATTAGTGCTATGTTTTTTTTTTTATTATTTTAATCCTTTGTTGTTATCATTGTTATTACCAATGTTGTGTTGTTGAAATTGTTATGTTTTACTATTTAAATCTTTTAAAATCCTAAAAGAAAGTTATACCCAAATGTCAATGATAAAAACAAAAAAGTTGGCCTTATTTAGGGGGCTTTGTTTATTTAGTTATCTTTCTTACTTGTTTATCTATCGACATATGTTGTATGTCTTTACTTTTAGTAATAGAAAGAAATTTTAAAATTGTAAATTTAAAAAAAATAAAAAAATATATTTTCTTATATTTTTTGTATTTAACATCCTAAAAAAATCACAAAATAAAAATCATTAAGAACCAATTGAAAATCATAAAATTCTAAAAAAAACATAAAAATTCTCCAAAACCCAAAAAATTTTAAAAAGCTAAAAATGTGTGAAATGCCAAAAAAAAAAAAAAAAAAAATTTCTTGAGGGGTGGTTGATGACAGAACTCAAAATGTGTGATAATGCCCTTTTCAAGACTTTTTTTATGCGAAGAAAGAACTTTATATGCCTAGCTAGCATACCATATGAGTGCAAGTGAATTTTATATTTAATTGGAAGGTAACCCTCATATCTTGATGAGTAAATTGAGGATATTGTTTAACTAGATTTAAGAAAATTGAAATTATCAATATATTGTTTGTGGGATGGATGTGTTGGAAGTACTAATGCCTTCCCTTTACATAATCACATTCCTAAACTCAATTTTAGCTTAGAGACCAACAAATCTATCTTTTAATATCTATCTATCTATATATATGTATGTATGTATGTATGTTTAGCTAGGGGAGCTTTTGGTAAAATTAAACGTTAAGTTCTAAACACTGAATTCAAATATAATTTTGTAAACCAGTTTTAATTTGAACTTGAATTTGTCACTGAATCTAAAATCTTAACTATTTTAATTGTTTGGTGTGCAATATCTAAATATGTGTTGTTTTAAAATTTTAACCTTTTCAATGCTTGAGAGCATAAACATTTGATAAAATTAATAAGCAATTACATAAGTTAAATTATTTAATTTAACAAAAAGTAATATTTTCTTGTCATATATTTAATTAATAATTATAACTAAAAATAATATAATTTGTTGTTGTAAAAAAAATTATATTTCTTATTTTAATTTTAATGACCTGGGTAATGAGTTTTTGTCATTTCTATTTTATGTAAGGGATAAAACTAGAAAAGTAATCTTTGAATCTACATTAGACATGTTTTTATGTCTGATTCTATTATAGGAATTTTAAGAAAGTTCAAAGTTATCACCAAACACTTTTATGTTCAACCTGTCACTTATTTAGTGAACCAATTCACACATCCTCTATTTAGAGGCCACTTAGAGCAAATAAACGCCCCCGTAGTCCTTATTCAAATAGTTCTAATTAGGTAACTCAATCACACTTAGGATAAATAATGTGTTAGCAATGACTCCATCAAACTAGTGCAATGGGTAAATAGACAATTTTTCTCATCACCATGTTAAGGCTAACCTCCACATCCGCATGTATTAACAAGCACTATAATAGAATATAAGACTCCATAAGAGTAAACCTCAATTGTGCCATCATAGCTTGTTTTCCATGACAAAAGTGTATTGATTCATAAAAATACAATCATATATATATATAGTGAATTCATAGGTAATATGAATGTATACATTTGATAAATATTAAGAACATTTATACACTTAAGCACATTAATTTTGATGTCATGTTTGAACTTCAAGCACAATGTTACATTAATATCGTGTCATAACTTTTGGTTTTCACACAACATATAATGAACAACAAGTATTAAAAATATTCACATTGTTAGTATATCTCCCTAAAATACCCCTAAAATACCCTTGTACTCTTGTACCCTTGTATGCCTCCTCGTACCCTATAAAAAGGATGCCCGTATATAGTTGTATTAGTACAAAAGATTTCTACTCCTACTTTCTCTGTACCTGACACATATATTGTGCCTAATTTGTCTTTCAACCTTCTTTCTGTTGGTCAACTTGTTGAATGTGGTTTGATTTTAACCTTTTCTCACAAAGGTTGTGATGTGTAGGATCTGAAGACATGCTAGCTTGTTGTGACAGGGTGTAGCGTTGGTCGCCTTTTCGAGCTCACATTTCTGCATTTGCCTCGTTCGTGTTCTCCTCCGTCTCTTTCTGTTGCAGTGTCTTCCAGTGTTTGGCATTCTCGTCTCGGTCATGCCTCGTTGTCTCGTGTTCAGTCTTTAGCTTCTAGTGGTTACTTATGAGATGTTAAATTTGAAACTTTTGATTGTATGCCTTGTCAACTTGGCAAACAGAAAGCTTTACCTTTTAATGAAAGTACTTCTTTGTATTCTACACCTTTTGATCTGGTTCATTCTGATATTTGGGGACCTGCTTCTGTCCTTACTAAGGGCGGGTCTCGTTATTTTGTCATTTTTATCGATGATTACTCTCGTTATACATGGATTTATCTTTTGCATGATCACACTAGGTTACTTAATGTTTTTCGTGACTTTAAGTAGATGATTACAACTCAGTTTGGTCGTACCATTAAAGTCTTTCGGTCTGATAATGCCCTGGAATATACTTCTACCCCTTTCCTTGAAGAACTTCGAGAGGCCGGCACCTTATCCCATCGATCTTGTCCATCCACCTCCCAACAGAATGGTCGTGTCGAACGTAAGCACCGTCACATTCTTGACACTATTCGCTCTCAACTCCTCTCTGCATCCCTCCCAGAATCCTTTTGGGGAGAAGTTGCTCTTACCACTGTTTACACTATTAATCAGGTTCCCACCCCTACTCTTTCCAATAAATCTCCATATGAGGCTCTCTATGGCAAGGTACCTAATTACTCTCTTCTTAAAGTCTTTGGTTGTGCTTGCTTTGTTTTGCTTCCACCTCATGAATATGCTAAACTTGAACCTCGCTCTCATCTCTGTTGCTTTCTTGGTTATGGCATTGAACACAAGGGTTATCGGTGCTATGACCCCATAGCCAAGTGTCTTCGAGTCTCTCGGCATGTTCAGTTTTGGGAACACAAAATGTTTGCTAGTCTCTCTCCATTTTCTTCCGATTGTCTCTTATACTCCCCCATTTTCACTGATCCTGCCGTCAATTCCTCTCTCGCTTTCTCTTCTAATGCAGGTCATGCCAACTCATCGAGTGATCCCTCTGCGTCAACTGCTCCCAAACCTGGACCGTCTGATGATCCTGCCGTCGCTTCCACTCCGCCTGAGTCCACTAATTTGGATGTTCGTCGTTCTAGTCGGGTAAGGGCACCTCCTACCTATCTTAGTGACTTTCACTGCTTTTCTACTCTTGACTCCCTTCATGAGCCTCACAATTATCGCGAAGCTTGTTCTGTTCCTGTTTGGCAGCAAGCTATGTCTGAAGAACTTGCCGCACTTCACAAAACTCATACTTGGGACCTGGTTGACCTGCCTCCTGGTAAGACTGTAGTTAGGAACAAATGGGTGTATAAACGAAAAACAAAATTTGACGGTTTTGAAGTACGACATAAAGCTCGTTTAGTGGCAAAGGGCTTTACTCAGGAATATGACATTGATTATGAGGAAACATTTGCCCCTGTTGCTCGTATTACCTTCGTTCGCTCTCTTTTGGTTATTGCCTCTGCTCGACAGTGGCCTTTATTTCAGATGGATGTCAAGAATGCCTTCTTACATGATGATTTGACTGAGGAGGTATATATGCAGCCCCCTCCTGGGTATCGTCATTCTCTTGGTTAGGTTTGTCGTCTCCACCGTGCTTTATATAGGCTTAAGCAAGCTCCCGGTGCTTGGTTTGCCAAGTTCAGCTCCACTATTGCCCAGCTTGGGTTTGCCTCTAGCCCTTATGATTTTGCTCTTTTTACCCGTCACACTGCTACTAGCATCACTATTCTCCTACTTTATGTTAACGATATGATCATTACTGGTGCTGATACTTCTGGTATTCATGAGCTCAATCAATTTTTGTGTCGGTAGTTTGAGATAAAAGACCTTAGTTTTCTTCGCTACTTCCTTGGCTTAGAAGTGTCTCCAACCTCTGATGGCTACTCCTTGACCCAAGCTAAATATGCCTATGATCTTCTCACACGTGCTGGCCTCACTGATTGTAAGATAACTGATAGTCTGCTGGAACCCAACATCAAACTTTGTTCTACTGATGGGGAGCTTCTTCCTGATGCCATTCGTTACCGACAACTTGTTGGGCGGCTTGATTTATCTTACTATCACTAGACTAGACATTGCCTATGCGATGCACCTTGTTAGCCAGTTTATGTCGGCTTCTCGTTTCGTTCACTGTGCAGCTGTTCTTCGCATCTTGCGATATGTGAAGGGCACCTTATTTCATGGCCTTTTCTTTTCCTCTCACTCATCCTTGACGTTACAAGTTTATTCAGATGCTGATTGGGCAGGGGACCCTACTGATCGTCGGTCTACCACTGGTTTTCTTTTTTTTACTTGGTGACTCTCTTATCTCTTGGTGGAGTAAAAAGCAGACTGTTGTTGCTTGCTCTAGCACTGAGGCTGAGTATTGGGCTCTCACTAATACTACTTCTGAGTTTCTTTGGCTTCGTTGGCTTCTCCACAATATGGGAGTTCCTCAACCCTTAAGCACTCTGCTTTATTGTGACAATCATCGTTGCTCACAAAGATGTCTTTCATGAACGCACCAAACATATCGAGATCGACTGTCTTTTTGTGCGTCATCATCTTCAGGATGGGACACTTCGCCTTTTGTCAGTTCCTTCTGCTGATCAGTTGGCTGATATCTTCACGAAAGCTCATCCACCTGGTCGTCATCGTGCTTTAGTCTGCAAACTCCAGATGTTATCTTCGATGCCACCTTGAGTCTGAGGGGCGATGTTAGTATATCTCCCTAAAATACTCCTAAAATATCCTTGTACTCTTGTACCCTTGTATGCCTCCTCGTACCCTATAAAAAGGATGCCCGTGTACAGTTGTATTAGTACAAAAGATTTTAATCTTAACACACATATAGTTCCAAACAAAAAAAATCGGCATATGGAGAGTGATGAAAGGGGCTATCGATGATGGGATGAGTCCATTGAAAAATAATCTAAATAATCCTACGATATTGAAGTCCCTTATAAACAACTGATGATATGTCGCTCTAATTATCTTGGCACAAACCTAAAGCTCATTGAGCTATTACATGTCATCAAGGACAGACTGACCAATGACTTATTAGCAAGGTTAGCTTTGGCTAAAGATGCATTGAGTTGGTTAGCTACACTCCGCTCGTACAGACATTTGACATTCTTTTAGAGAAGTTGGTAGAGTTGGGAATGACTATTTTCTAATAAAACTTTAATTTATTAATCATTAATATTAAGATTTTATTTTATTTTAAACTTGAAAAATGTATATTTGTTAGTGAGGATAAAATGTGATGATGACTAGGTTTTCTCTGACTCCATTGCTTTTCTTTGCATTGGGGGAAAGAATATGTCCGATTTATTAAAAAGCTAGAAGGCGCCAAAAAAATTAAGAGGGTGGCTCAACCCAATCCGACGAAGGAAGAGGATAAGGGAACCCGAGACTGGGAGTGCCCTGCCATTCCATCCTTTTTCTTCTTCTGCGGCTTTGCTCGCTGCTTAGATCTTAATGGCGATAGCAGCCGCCACCTGCTGCTTCTCAGTGTTCACCTCCGCCGACACGTCTCGTCGCTGCTCCCTTCCCTCCCAACGCCGACTCGCCGCCTTGCACAGTTCCACTGCTCCCTACCCTTCCAAAATAATCACTAATTGCAGGAAGAGAAGTTCAAAAAAAGGTTCATCATCTTCCACAGAGGTAAATCCCAAGGCCCTCTCTCTCTCTCTCTCTCTCTTAGGGGTTCTGTTGTGGCATGTACTGATGGAATGCTGTAGGCTGCTTGGAAATTGAGGTGCATTAATGTTCCATTTGCAGGTTATTTTGGGTTTATGATATTGGCAACTAGATATATATGGGTGACGTGGTATATATTAAACGAAACGCTTATCAGGAGAATAAAGATGAATGCGTGATTATCAATATTATCAAAGGCAGGATCCTAGATTGAATAGTAGAGATGTTTTTGGGATAAGATCATAAGACCAGATTGTGTTCTACCAACTAGAAAAACAGCAATTAAATCTAATGAAATGTTTAAGCCTTCCATCCTAAGAATTTCAAGCAACGGCCAAAGTCTAAAACAGAATAAAAATTAGAAAATAAAATTTCTTTCGTGGTTTTATTTGATTGCAGACCTAAATTTTATGGATTAAAAATAATTTTGAATGGCAGAAAATGGTTCATATAACTAACGCCTGCATAGTGTGGTTAATGGCTTTTTTATAGTTACTATGGTAGCTATATTGAATCATCATTCATCAAGGACAAATAGTTACTCTCCATGATGCCTAACACTAAGGAATAGTTTGGTCCCTTGTGGCTGATGGAAAGGAGCTTTTAATAAAAGAATTGATGAAAAGGACCTTATTCAAGTGGTTGTGAAAATTGTTTACCCCCTATGAAAAAGAAATTGTTAGAAATAAGAATTTAATCTAGAGTATTTGGTAAAGAACTTGTAAGATGGCTGAAGATTTTAAAATGACTAAAATGGATATGTTCTTTTGGGAAATGTAAATAATGTGCTGGTGATTTTCTAATATTTTTAAAAATTAAGAACACTTGTAAAATAGAATAATTTGGTAGAAAAGCCAGCTTATAGCTTTTAAAAGTTCCAAATCTTTAAGAGAGTAGGTGGGAGGAAGAAAGAAAAATATTTAGTAGAATTATAAGGGGAAAATGGAAAATTATTATATACCAAGCTTTGATCAATGAGGAGATGGAATAAATGAAATCATGGTTTTAAATAGTTTCCACAAACATTATGTAATGTATTTTTGGATTCTTGATACTTTTACACCGCTGAATGAATAAAAAATACAGTCGTAGCGCCTGCTATGGACTGCTATTACGTACGGGTATTATAGAACTGCTGCACACTTGCTACAACAAAAAATTGTTATTTATTTACTTTTAAAATTTTTTAATAAAAAAAAATTCATTTTCCCTTTCATAAATGGCTGAGTGTGAATGCTAAGGTGGATGAGTGGAATAGCATTAAAGGATAAATTAAAGAACAAACATGTTCGCTGCAAATTTGACATAGCACTAGTAGAAGATAATATAAGGAGGGACGACTTACATGATTTGGGCATCTAAAACGTAGGCTTAATAATGCACCAGTGAGGAGGAGTGATCTAGTCAATGTCACTGGTAGTAAAAGGGGTAGATGCAGACCTAAAATAACATGGAATGAGAAAGTGAGGAAGGATTTAATAGCTCTTAAGTTGTATAAGAAAAATGCCCTCAATCGTGTGAATTAGTGGAAAATGATTGATGTATCTAACTGCACCTAGTGTGGCTTAAGGCTTGGTTTTGAAGGTATTGTTGTTGTTGTTGTTTCCTTTTCATAAATTGTTGTCCATAAGCTATTTACTTGGTTCTTCTTGTTAGATATTAAGGGAGTTATAGAGTGGTGGTTTGCTTCTATGTATGGCTGTACTATTTCTTCTCAGCAGAAAAAGATTTTTTTGAAGAGTTGGCTAGCTTGTTTTCATAACCTGCGGTGGGTGGTGGGGGTGGTTTTAATGCTGTTTGTAATATGAGGGAGATGTTGGGGGTCTATTGGGTGAACAGTGGGATGTGAAGATTCGATAATTTTATTCGTGATTGTGGCCTTAAAGATGTTCCTTTAAATAATGGCAGATTTTCTTGGGTGGACTTAGTGGTTAGAGCTTGCCCTCGCATTGATAGATTCCTATTTACATATGTTTGGGAAGAATTGTTTTTGAACATTTTACAGGAGGTGCTGGTTAAACAATAGACCTACCTACGATCATAGCCTTATTCTCCTAGATTCTATTGCCATTCAATGGGGATGCATTCCCTTTAGATTTGAGAATATGTGGTTGGACTGCTGTTATTTTTATTCCTATGGCTTTAGCGATAAGGGTATCAGTACTCCAAAATTCATTGTATATCAGAATGATTAAGTTTTTTAGTGAAATTGTATGCTTTTTCCCAAATTTGGGCATGATTTTCTTTGTCTTTGGGATTCATATTCTTTATTTACTGAGCACTGAATCAGGAATAATATAAGTGATTCATAGAAAAATGAAACTTTGTTTCGTGATGGCTTCCGGTGAAATGTTCTCACCACCGAAGTTGCTTTGCAATTCTGATTCTCCTCTTCACCGTCAAAGTTGCTTCACAATTTTGATTCTAAGGCAATAGAAAAGAAAAGATTATGATCAGCAAAATCTATTTGCAATTTAAGCTGCTTCACAATTATGATTCTGCTCTTTGTTGTTGAAGTTGCTGTGCGATTTTGGTTCTCCTCTTCACTGTTGAAGTTGCTTTGAGATTTTGATTCTCCAGAGTTGCTCTGCAATTTTGATTCTCTGGCAAAAACCTTTCTTCTATTGTCACATTGAACAAGGTATTGTCTATTTTGAAGAATTGGTGAGAGATCAATTGCTCGTTTGGTAAGAAGCTGGTTCTCATTCGTGAATAATGGTGAGGATCCTTGGGTTAAGACATTCAAAGCTCCAAAACACTCCTTCTTGTTTCGGTTGAGAGCTAACACCTTTGGCCAGTTCTTATCCCTGGAAGGATCCCAAATGAAGGTGTGATATGTATGGTTTGCATACCAGAAGGGAGGGAGGTAGGGGATGGATAATGTTTTACAATATAATCAAAGTTTTTAAAGAAAACAAGCAAACGAAAGCATAAACTTTAGTGAGAGGGCGATAATGTACTGTTTGAACTGCGGATCCACAAATGTATGAGCATAGGTTGTACTGATAAGATTTTTAGCTGGAACAAGCAGTCTGTCAGAGATTTGGGGGTAGTAAAAAACTAGAGGGAAGGAAAGGTTTTTGACGAAGATCAGCAAAGAGGAACTCTAGTGAAGGTAATCAAGAAACAAAACAAGGGAATGAATCTATTCCTGGCAGGATTGACCATACCTTGAATAGGGAGAGTGGTGAGAGATTTTGGCACTGGAATTCTAGGATTCATCAACATATTGGGCGTAATTATAGGGGAAGATTCTTTCAGTGTTGGAACTTTGGGATTCAGCAACATAATGGGCATAATTACAGGGGAAGATTCTTTTAGTGCTAAATTTTGGGATTTAGTGACATAATGGGCGTAATTACAGGGGAAGCTTTTTCAGCGCTGGAATTTTGAGTATCAACAAAGTAATGATCGTAATTACGGGGGAAGATTTTTCGGGGCAAGTTTGGTATGGTTAGAAGGGATGCAGGTATTAAATGAACAAATAGGAATAACTATGGCGGGTCTAACTTTAATTGGTCTAGAGTGAATAATTTCAGTGGGCAGTGGGCCTAAACCTGCAAAATCTAGGCCCAATAATGGGGGAGCAACTTACTGGTGAGTGTTGAAATCAGGATAGAAGATTTGGGATCTTTAAGGCCCAAACGGATATTAACACAAACCAAAGCTTCGTTGGGGTGGGAGGTATTTAGACTTTTGTACACTTAAGTGGACAGGAGCACTCCTTTTTTGAATGTTTACTTTTGGGCCCAAAAAAATGAGAAGGAAAGGAACTTTTGTACACTTCAATTGGAGGAATTGCTAAATAACAAAGATGACAAATGGGAACAAGAGGGTACAGGGAGAACTAGAGATGCAACAAAAGAGGTGTTTGATAGTGAGATGGAAGAGGCTTCGAGTGCGTCTAAGAGAACAGTTAAACAGTCAATGTTCTTGAAAAGACTATCGGAAATGTATGAACAACTGAAGACGAAGATGGGAGAGGAGAATTTTCATGAGAAGGGAAAAAGAAAAAGAGATTATGGAATCAGGGAATCAAATGGATGACTGGTTTGATTTTACAGAAGATGGGGAGGAGTCAATATCCTTTTTTGATCTTGAAGCCAAGGATTTGTTATTGATAAATTGAGGAGAGAAGAAGAAGAAAGAGGCAAGGATGAAGGCAAGATCTTGTTGAAGGATGGAGAAGTCAATACAGGCTTAAGTTCAGGGTTTCCTTCATTAGTAGATCTTTGCGTTGGTCTAGGTTCGAGAATTAAAGGTTTAGATGCTGGCAAGAATTCAGAAGGAATCAGCCTATCCACAGCTACTAAAGATTTTCATTCCCTAAAAAAATTCAAACTTTCTACTCCCCTTCTAAATGCCACTCCTTGGAATAAGGATTTGGGCAATAATGATCCAGGAGCAAGCGTGGGGAACATTGCAACTACCACAGGTAACCATTCTAATTTTTTGTTTTCCCATATTAACTCTAATTTACTGAAGTGCCGTAAGGAGTTAGAATTTGAGCGAAACCAAAATATTGTTGATCTATTGGGAAATAAGAGAGAAAACCAAGTTGCCCAATAACTTCTTGATGAATTGGGTTTGTCCTTGACAACTCCCTCTACGCTTTGGTTAGACTTAAGTGTTAATTTTGGTTTGAATGCCCTTTCCATCGGGTTTGCTTTCATTATATATTGAAGAAATTTACGTAGTTGTTGCCTAATTTTCAGCACATGTTCAGAGCCTAAATGTTGCCAGATTTTCAGCATTATTTACAGCCTAATTTTCAGCACATTTTCAGCCCTAAATGCTGCCAGATTTTCAGCATTATTTACATCCTAATTTTCTGCTATATACAATCTAAATATAAACTAAAATATTTCAACTAAATTATTTACAGCCTAATTATCCTAAATTATCTCCATAACATCCCCCCTCAAATTGATGCTGATAGACCAAGAAGCATCAATTTGTAAACCAAGAACTGATGCCGGTGCCGAGAAAGAACTTTAGTGAATATGTCAGCAGTTTGACGTTCGGTGGAAATGTGAGGAAGAGTAATCACTTGTTTGTTAAAGGATTCACGTATGGAATGGCAATCGACGTACGCTCATGGAAGACAGGATTAGCGGCGATCTGAATAGCACTGGTATTATCAGCATGAAGAGGAGTGGAATGAAGCTGAGAAAAACCAAGTTCACCTAATAACCCACAAAGCCAGTGATCTCAGAGCATGTGGAAGACATAGCACAATACTTAGTCTTAGTGGAGGACTTGGAAACTCTGTCTTGCTTCTTACTCTTCCAAGAAATGAGTGCATTGCCTAAGAACATGCACCAACCAGTAACAGAGTGACGAGTATCCGCACATCCCGCCCAATCAGCATCACTATACCCCACCACTGTAAGGAAGATTCCTTAGGAAAGAACAACTCGTGTGTAGAGGTGTCCTTCAGATATCGGATAATGCGGTAGACATCGGCTAAATGAAGATGTTGGGATGCCTGCATAAATTGATTGACTTGCTGCACAACAAAAGAAATATCAGGCCGAGTAATCGTTAAATAATTCAAACTCCCAACAAACTGCCGATACAAGGATGAATCTGATAGAAGCTCGCCTTCCTCTTGACGAAGCTTAAGATTTACCTCGAAGGGAGTAAGAATAGAGTTACCTGATTGGAGACCAGCCAATGAAATCACTTCCTGCGTGTATTTGTGCTGGTGTAACAACATACCAGTCGGAGTAAGTTGCAGCACCTCAAGGCCAAGAAAGTATTGCAGTTAACCAAGATATTTCATGTGAAAAGAGGCCTTGAGATGCTGTTGTAATTGCTTAATTAACTCAGTATCAGAGCCAGTAATCACAATGTCATCAACATATACCACAAGCAATGCCATTCCTCCAGAAGTCTTGTGAAGAAAAAGAGAGGAATCAAACTGACTCCGAGTAAAATGAAAAGCAAGCAGGGTAGAGCGAAATTTATCAAACCATGCACGCGGAGCCTGTTTCAATCCATACAAGGATCGGCGTAGTCGACAAACCTCTGAGGAAGGTGTAGAAAACATGCCGGGAGGTGGAGACATATAGATTTCTTCCTTCAAATCCCCATGTAGAAAAGCATTCTGCCGGAGAAACCACCCCTGCGACGCAGCAAGTGCCAAGATAGTCCGCATAGTAGTCATTTTGGCAACAGGTGCAAAGGCCTCTTCATAATCAATACCATACATTTGCTGGTTCCCAAGAGCCATGAGACGTGCCTTATATTTGTCCAGTGACCCATCAGATCGAAACTTGACTGAGTACACCCGTTTACAACCAATAGGTTTGACACCAGAGGGACAAGTCACAAGATCCCAAGTGTGATTATCTTGAAGAGCTTGGATTTCTTCTTGCATGGCCTGCTGCCCAACATGCTTGGGTTTGCTTGGGTATACGAGTGAGGAACATAAACAGTGTCGAGAGTGGTAGTAAGCAAGGTATGAGGAAAACCATACCTATCTGGTGGATGTGTAACCTAAATGGAGTGTCGAGGAACTGTAGAATCAGATTACGAATTAGTGTCTGGAAGGGGTGTTGAAGAAGGTGGAGAACGTCGATGATACACCACACTTGGTTTAAATCGCTCAATAGAAGAAGACGCATGATCAAAAGCGGGAAGAAGAGTGATAGGAGTATCAGAAATAACCTAAGATTGAAAGAAATATTGATTTTTGAAGAAAATCACATTCCTGGAGATCCAGAATTTGTTTGCATGAGCATCATAACAAACAAATCCTTTCTGAGTAGGACTATATCCCATAAAGGCATACGTGACAGATTGGGTGGCAAGCTTGTGATGCTCAACAGGTGGTAGATGAACAAACCAAACACACCCAAAAGTATGAAAGGATTTATACTCAGGAGATATGCCAAATAATCGAAAATAGGGAGGATCATAATTTAGAGTGGCAATAGGCAAATGATTGATCACATAGACAGCAGTAGATAAAGCTTCTACCTAGACCATAGAGGGTATAGAAGAATCAATCAACAAAGTACGAACGACATCTAAGAGATGACGAATCTTACACTCACCGACTCCATTTTGTTGAGGGGTATAAGGACAAGAAAGCTGGGAAATGATCCCCTTTTGCTGAAGAAAAGTCTGAAAAAATGAGACACCTGAGTTGGAGCGTAAAGTTTTGATACAACAACTGAACTGCCTCTTGACAAACGCAACAAATTTTTGAAAGATAGAAGACAGAAAACACATTAGCTTTAGAGCGGAGAAAATATATCCAAGTGAATCGACTATTATCATCAATAAATGTCACAAAATAATGATACTGACCATGAGAAATAAAAGGACTAATACCCTAAACATCAATATGCACAATCTCAAAGCAATTAGAAGCACGACTACCATGTGCAGGAAAAGGTAAAGTTTTACTTTTACCAAGATGACAAGTAGCACAATCAAAAGATACAGGAGAAGAAGATAAGGAATCTTTATTGCCCAAAAATCCATGTTTCATAAGATGAGTCAAGACAATTGAATTAGGATGACCCAATTTCTTATGCCTGAATTCATTATTATTGGCAGTAGCCATACAAGCGAGAGAAACAACATTAGGAATAGAAAGCTGTAAAGGATATAAATGTCCCACTTTAGGCCCCTTCGCGATCACTGTCCCCAACACCTAATCTTGCACAAGACAACCACCAAGAGAAAAATGAACATCACAGTTATTATCTACCAGTTGTCCAATAGAAATCAAATTGGCAGACAATCCAGGAGAGACAAAAAGATTGCGAAATGAAGAGCCCAAATTACCAACAGCAGTAATTGGAAGAGTACTGCCATCAACAATCTTGAATATTTTGCGTGCCTCTATACTTACGAACACCATGGAGACTCATCATATTATCAGTCATTGATTAAAAGCACTCGAATCAACAATTCAAGAAGTTGAGTTAGGAGCCGTATCTTGTAGGCCTAAGGCTGTAAAAGTAGACAATCATTTGTTGGACCATTGCTGGTGTGAGAACAGACGAATCAGAGCTTATAGTGGGTGGCGCAAAAGAAGAAGAAGAGGATTGAACAAATCCTGAAAAAGCTTGGGATTGGAGATTTTGAGGCCGCACTCAACAGTCTTTGATGATATGGCCTTCTTTCTTGCAGTAGTTACAAACTTTCTTAGGATAGTTGTGAGCAATATGACCAAACTCGTTGCAACTGAAACACTGCAACTTGTTTCTCCCTCTCCTTTGTGCTCCATATGCTGCATTCATAGCCTCAGAAAATACCTTCTCAGAAGTCATACCCATCTGAGTGGATAACTGCTGTTCTTCACGCAATAAATCTCCCAAACAAATATCCAAACAAGGAACCGGATTATGGTTCAATAAACTAGCTCGAACAGGCTCAAATTCAGGTCGAAGTTTCATAAAAAACTGATTGCGTTGACTCTCAACATGAACCGCTTGAAAAGCTGCGAGTGCCATAGGGGGAACCTTAGCATGAACAATAGTAGAATACCAGTCCAAATATTAATAAAACCGGAATAAAATTGTTCAATAGGTAAATTACCTTGACTGTAATTACTAATTTCCAACTCCAATTGAAACTTCCGAGCACTGTGATCTTGGTGGTAAATACGGTGGAGATAATCCCACATAGCCTGAGCCGTAGTAAAACAGCGAAGATTGGTCACAAGGTGAGACTCAATCGTCCCCAACAGCCAAGAGATCACCTTAGCATCTTTGACCTCCCATTGTCCAAATTCCTTTTCATCAGTGGGAACTTGAACAGAACTATCAATATGATTTGATAATTCGTTCCCTTTCAAGAACATTTTAAATTGGAATTCCCATGTAGGGAAATTCTTTCTAGTAAATCAAACAATAGTCTTTTCAATAGACATGATGAAAGGCATTGAAAAAAAAAAAAGCCCAAGCAGTCAACCAAATAAATGGCAAGCCTAACTCAAATCAGGTCCAAATCCAAATAATAAGAGGTCCACATACACAACTAGATTACAAAAGCCCAGCAGAAATGAAAAGACCAGATCAAACACGGAAGCCTATCTCAAAATACCTGCCCTGTGTGAAACACAGCACCTTTGTCGATCACACCAGGAGAAGTCGAAGCTGCTGACCACCACAGAAACTGTTGATAGCCACAAAGATGCCCAGCCACCACGAGAAAAACACCGAGATGAGTAGTCCCCAACCAAGGACAGCGTGCGCAACTAAAAAAAAAAAATTCCGCTGGCCCCCAACAAAACTCAAAACCACCCAAGTGGCCATAGAGAAGGCTGACGCCCACAAAAAGCAAGAAAGAACTTGCTGAAACCGAGAGATATTTAAAAAAAAAAAAAAAAACAGCGATGAGAATCGCACCCAGTGATTAAGGACCAAAATGACGGAATCAGAAGAGGGGCTCTGATACCATGTTAATTTTGGTCTGAATGCCCTTTCTATCGGGTTTGCTTTCATTATATATAGAAGAAATTTACATAGTTGTTGCCTAATTTTCAGCACATTTTCAGTGCCTAAATGCTGCAAGATTCTCAGCATTATTTACAGCCTAATTTTCTGCTATATACAATCTAAATATAAACTAAAATATTTCAATTAAATTATTTATAGCCCAATTATCCTAAATTATCTCCGTAACATTAAGGAGGAGGGGATAAGGGCGAGAGGAAAATCTAATTAGTTGAGTAGAGAATTAGTTGGATTAACAACCTTAGTGAACTATGAGATTGTGGTAGATGCTTGGGGGTTGACAGTGTTACCAAATGAAAATTTTATCCTGGAATGTTAGAGGTCAAGGGAGTTAGAAAAGAGAAGAGTTGTTAGAGACCTAGTGAATAAAGTGAAGCTTGATATCTTGCTTTTACAAGAGTCTAAACTGATGCTAATTCCTTCATTTTTTGGACTATTTAGGATTCAATTTTAAGGATTGGACGTCTCTTCCCTCCTTAGGGGCTTCAAGGGGGTTGATTGTGGCTTTGGATACAAGAGTTATGTCTTGTAAGAATTGTGTTTTAGGTTCCTTTTCTTTGTTTGTACTGCTTGGGGTCAAGGGGGTTGGGGATTGGTGGTTTACTTTTGTTTATGGCCCTATAATACATGCCCAATGGAGTGGTTTTTTGGAAGAGTTGGCTAGCTTGTGTGGGCTTCCTTGTCATTGTTGGGTGGTAGGGGGGGGGGTTTAATGCTATTAGAATTTCTAGTGTTAGGAGGATCGAGGGTGATGGGTAGTATAAGATCTTTTGACTCTTTCATTAGGGATTGTGGATTGAGATATATCCCTTTGAATAATGGTAGTTGCACCAAGATGACTAGTGGGGATAGACAAGCATCGACTCTTATTGATAGATTTCTTTTTAGTGATGCTTAGGAAGATTTATTTCCAAATATTGTGCAAGAGGTGTTAGTTAGAATTGTGTTTTAGGTTCCTTCTCTTTGTCTTTACTACTTTAGTTCAAGGGGGTTGGGGATTGGTGATTTGCTGTTGTTTATGGCCCTACAATGCACTCCCAAAGGCGTGGTTTTTTTGAAGAGCTGGCTAGCTTGTATGGGCTTTCTTGTCCTTGTTGGGTGGTGGTAGGGGGGTTTCAATGTTATTAGAACTTCTAGGGAGAAGTTAGGGGGATCGAGGGTGACGGGTCGTGTAAGATCTTTTGACTCTTTCATTAGGGATATTGGGTTGAGAGATATCCCTTTGAATAATGGTAGTTTCACTTGGATGACTAGTGGGGACATACAATCATTGACTCGTAGTGGTAGATTTCTTTTTAGTGATGCTTGGGAAGATTTATTTTTGAATATCATGCAAGAGGTGTTAGGTAGACCTACCTCTGATCATTGCCCAATACTCTTGGATTTTAATCCTATTCAGTGGGGTCTAACATTATTTAGGTTTGAAAATATGTGGCTTTCTCACCCTTCTTTTTGTGATACTATTGAAACTTGGTGGAAAGAGTGTTTCATTTAGGGGCGGTAGGGTTTTAAGATTATGACGAAGCTGAATTTTGTCAAATGTAAGCTTAAGAGATGGAATAAAGAAGTGTTTGGGGATACTAAGGAAAGAAAAAAACAATATTTTGGAGGAGATAGATAATTTGAATAGGTTGGAGGAGCATGGCCTTTTGGGGGAGGATATAGAAAGAAAAGAGTTTGCCTTAATAATGATCTTGAGGTGCTTGTTGAGAGAAGAGAGAAGTTGGCGGCAAAAGTCGAGGGTTAGTTAGGTTAGAGAGGGGATTGTAATTCTAGGCTTTTCCATAGGGTTGTCAATGTGAGGAGGAAAATTCTTATAAGGAGTTAGAGGTAGAGGTGGGGAGGGTGGTGAGAGATAATAAGCAAATTGGGGATGGGATTACTGATTTTTTAAAATATTTGTGTAATGATCAGTGCATGAATAGGTTAATGTTGGATGGGTTAAATTGGAGTCTAATTGGGATTAAGGAAGCTAAGTTGCTAGAGGGACTTTTTAGTTTGGAGGAAGTTAGAAGACTTATATGGATAAAGATAAAGCACCAGGTCCTAATTCCTAGAGGCTTTACAATGGCTTTCTTTGTGGAGAGTTGGGAAATGGTGGAACATGACATTGAGAAGTTTTTCTAGGAGTTTCATAGGGGAGTGGTGTAAGAGCATTTACTCTACTTGCATTACCTTCATCCGAAAAAGGATAGGTCCAAGATGGTGAAGGATTTTAGGCTTATTAGTTTGCTTACAAGTTTATAAAGTTCGAAGGTTTTTTCGAGAAGGTTGAGAGAGGTGTAGGGAGATACGGTGTCTTTAGCCCAATCTGCTTTCTGAAGGATAGACAAATCTTAAATGCAGTTCAAAAGGGAGTGGTTTTTAAATTAGACTTCGAAAAAGCATATAAAATTGTCAATTGGCGTTTTTTTGGAGAATGTTATTCAGAAAAACGGTTTTGAGAATCTTTGGCACAAGTGGATAAAAGGGTATCTGAGCTCAACATATGTTGGTGATTGTTAATGGGCAGCCCAGGGATTGGTTTGGTGTTTCAAGGGGGTTAAGGCAAGGAGACCCTTTATCCCTTTTCTTGTTTCCTCTTGTTTTTGATGTTTTTAGCAGGATGATTTCTTGCGCCCAGGACTTGGGGGTTATTAATAGTTTGTCTATAGGAGGGGAGGGGGTGGAGGTCTCTTATCTTCAGTTTGTTGATGATACGTTCTTGTTCCTTGAGAATTATGCTGTGAAATTGTGGAAGGTTATTACTTTGCTTAGAATTTTTGAAAAAATCACAGGGCTGAAGATAAATTTGTCTAGGAGTGGAATAGCTTGTATTAATTTGAGTAGCAGGGAGCTTGAGATTTTTAAATCTTCAGCAGTTTGTGAGTCTTCGGCTTGGCCTTTGTCTTATCTTGGTCTTCCTTTAGGGGGCAACCCTTTATTGGATGTTTTTTTGGGACCTATGATTAAGAGAGTGGGTAAAATATTAGAGGGGTGGAAAAGTATTGCGATCCTACAATCCTATTAGGATCCCACGCTCCTATTGAGATCCTACTTGATTATTCTACATACAATCCAGATTAATCAGGCAAGTTTGGATTGTAGGATTATGCGATCGAGACCAGATCTTGATAACCATGTTTATAAGAAAGTTTCTAATATGTCAAACTACACATTTACCCCTAAAACTAGATGAAATTACAAACATACACCTAAAATACACAGATATTACAAACAAGCTCCCAAATACACATAATATTATACAAATTAAACTATTAACTGAACCCAACAATCCCTTGACCCAATTCTTATAAATTTTTTTCCAACAGGGACCTCCCGTGGTCTTACTTCTTGTTTCACATCCTTTCTGTATTTGCGGCCTTGAAATTTTCAACTTGTTCTTAAAATCAGCTGCTGAATTTGGGCAAACTTTCTGTACATGCTTGACTGACGACAACCTTAATTTATAGAAAAGTAGAAACTATTTGCGCATGGACTTTATTGTACCTGGTATGTCCATTATATTAAATTAATTGCTTGTTGAATTTTGAAAACCAATAACTTTTTTTCTTTATTTTGTAATTTTCTATGTGACAATGAGAATGAAAATACCTTTACCTTATATTTGAGAGAGGCCTTGGATTTGGATTTGTGTGGATTTGGATAAAGTGTAATACAAAATTATATTGAATTTTGTCCAAATCCACCCAAATCGAGATCCAAGGCCTGAAATCCATGCTCCCAAACACAGATTTGGAGAGTGATGGAGATGATAACTCATTGCTGGCTGCTTCTTTGTAGATATACAGTTAAGCTTGTGTGCTTGGACTAGCCACTTGCAGACCTTCCTGGCCCTTCTTTTGGCTTGGGGTTTGGCCTGAGGAGAAGGATGGATGAAGATCTTTCTCACCATAGGCATATTACACTTATAAGTTGCAGTGAATTTACTTGGTAAATTATTATTTTTATTTATTTTATTGAAATTGTGACAAAAATTGGTATTTCATGTTCAGCCAGGTGCTACTTCCCGCAAAAAGTTTCCTGGAAAATCCAGAGATGGACAGCCATATTTGAATACTGATGGCAATAGTGCCAGAGGAGCTATTAGAGGACATGAATCAACAGCATTCAAATCAATAGGTGTGCAGAGAAAAGACAAGAAGGGTTTCCTTTACGACTTAAAGGAGCAACAGGTATAACCTGTGGCACTCATTGTGATTGAAATTTTATTATCATGGTTTTAGATCTTGAGAATTCTGTTTATTCTATATATATGGTTTGTTGCCAAAACTCAACTTGTGGCTGAATTCTAAAGCACAATTTGGCTGTGCTTGATTTGTGAGTGCCTAAAGTTTCACAATTTGATTCCACAAATGAAGGGATGAAAATATAGGAAGTTTGTAGTTTTTCAATCTGCACGGTTGATTTTAGCATCTCTCTCTCTCTCTCTCACACACACACACACACACACACACACACACACACACACAAAGTAGTAGAGGGGCCTATCCCTCCATGATGCTGTGCACCTGGTATCCAGTCCTTATCATGTGGCAGTGAGCCCTATTCTTTTCACTTAATTTAATTCATAAAAATTCATTTAACTAAAAAGAGTGGGAGTGTGGGACTCCTCACCACGTGATGAGTGCTTGGGTACACCAAGTGCATGGCCACATGGAGGGGCAGCTTTATTCTATAATCTCTCTCTCTCTCTCTCTCTCTCTCTCTCAGTATCATTAGTGAAAGCTTGTAGTTCATGTGATTGTGTATTTGTGATGTATTTGACATAGTGAAGTAATTCTTTTTCATTTTTAAATTCATTGTATGGTGCATTTTGTTAGGAGTCTTGGGACTATACCCTCAAAATTTCGAGATATTTTTATTTAGGAAATTAACATTTTAGTTTATGTAGGTTTCGAACGCCCTAGCAAACCACGAATTGGTACATTCCAAATGTCATGCATTTTCATTCCGGGACCCTAAATCTAACAGTCCAAACTTTTAATTTAGTATTTTCACATTTTTAATTTTTTGATTAAAATGGAGAGCTATGGCAATATGAATCTATTTTCGGTCATTATTTATCTATTTCACAAAAGAAAATCTCTTCTAGATTTAGAACCACCTCAACTCTCTCTCCAAATAGTACAAGTGCCATACATTTTTATAGTATGTGCTGTACTGAAATCCAGTTCCTGTTCCATCAACTGAAACATTATGCATTCTTGGTAACATTGGACCTGCATCAAAGTGGAATTGGCACATATCAGATTTTCCTGTTAATGTTTGACAGCTTGCAGTTTTAACTCAAATTACCACATCTGTCACTGACTGGCAGGTTGTTTCTCAGTTTCCACTTAAAACTCATCAGGTTCAAAAGTTCAACATAAACTGTCGCCTTCACCTTCTCTATCGTTGATCCATAATCCTTTCTTTTCCTTCACAACCACCACCTGCTTCCAGCACCACCATTACCGACAATATCTTTATTCTTAATCCCAACCTTTGTTCACCACTAGAACCAAAAAATTAAAAAAATCCCTTAAAGCTGAAGGTCAAACTCTTCAGCCTTCTTCCATTGGAAACCATAATACAGAGATAAAAAAATGATTTTTCAAAAAAATGTGAAGCACCTGATTCCTCAAGCCCTAATGAAGCCAATCGTAGAACACTTTGAAACCCTGGCTGAATTTTCGGTTGAAATCGAAGATCAAGAAACAAGAAACAATTGACATCTTTGTTGTCGATTAGCTGTAGCTCTTCACCATCAACCTTTAGTGATGGGCCATGTTGTTGTTGACAAAACATGTGGGGCCAAGCTCCAATTGTGATTCCTTATTTCCTTCTTGCTGCTTTCAATTCTGGAGACTGGTGGTTCTCACAGGGCAGTTTCTACTGACATGAGGTTTGTTGTCATCAGGGAATGAACCCCCTCTTCCTGTCATCACTCATCAGAGCAACTTAAGCATAGCCCTAACACTTTTTGGTTTTGATTGAAGGGGAAGAGGCTTTTAAAATATTTAGACCGACAAGGTCTGACCGAATTGTTCTAGTTAAGCTAGAAAATTGGATCAAACCAAACCGGATTGGATCAAATTGGAATGGCTTGAACTGAGATCTGAGCTGGCCAAACAGGCAAAAAAGATGGTGACAAAGGACCATTTGTTGCACACAAAGTTGCTCAAATGCATGAATGGAAGGAATGGGTGGAAAAGCAAATCCATGAGTTGAAATCTAGGTAGCTTATCTAGTTGTTACATTTTAAAATCTAATAGTCTCTAAATCTGATCAGAGTTTGGTCTTGAGTCCAAGATTTCCACTCTCTTGCCCATTATTGATCAGTACTAAAAATACATGGGAGTTGTTTCCCTGATGATCCTTCTTGCATCCCAAATATTGCTCACGTCCATAACACCACGTACTCCAGTACTAGCTTCTAGCAAGCCGAATTGTGGAATTGGCATCACTTTGCTTGAGTTCATAGGTGAGGGGGATTTGGAGATGTTTGATTGGTTCAATCAAATAAAAAATGACTTTGTCTATTGCAGTGTCTGACCAGAAGAAAAGGGTTGGTATGGTAATTATTTGTATTTAGGGCCTTGCATGTACCGTGTGGAATAATTTCATTCATAAGCACCGACTTCGAAGGCAAACTCCAATAACTAAGTGGAATCTTATGCGGAATAAGATGGAGGAAAAATTTATCCTCATCAATTATGAGTGAGAGATGTACTCTAGGTTGTATGCACTGACTCAACATAATAAAGATGTTGATGCGTGAGTTTCACAAATTAATTTCTTGATGTTCTTTTAATGAAAGATAAATGTCGCATCATACAGTACATTGGGGGGTTTTGTTATGGGTTACACATTGAGCTGCAATCCTGCAACTTTCATTCCATTGGTCAATCCCCTACCTTTGCTAGGATTGTTGAGAAAGAGTAAATATTGAAAGGATATTTGTAAGAAAATGTCAATTCCACTTAACCCATCAGCACCTACCAAGCTGCTTGATTTGCTTGATTCCAAGCATGTTGGAGAGAGCTCTGATTGCAATTGTCTTGTGAAGGCTCGGTTGGCTGTAGTGGAGGCTGTTGAAGATCTGAAAGTTGAGCCTAAGATTGAGGGAGCTCCATCCATGACCAAAATTGTGAATGGACTTGAGTATTCTAGGGGATGAAAATGAGAAGGGTAATGTTAGCTAGCAGTTAGCTAGCACGCTTGTCCTCTTTCACTTAAGGTCAAGTTTCTTTTCTCTTTTTTGTTTCTTTTTTTTTTGGGCCTTTTGGTTTTTTGTTTTTTTTTTTTAATAGTGTTGGAGATTGATGTAGCTGGCATGGAGAAATAATTCTTTTTTTGTTTTTTATTTATGATATTTTACTAGGATCATGTTTTAAAAATTTCAGGATATTTTTATTTAGAAAATTAGTATTTTAGTTTATTTAGGGTTTGTTTGGTATTGTTATTGTTTTTTGTTTTTGCACAATGAATAAACAAATTATAAGAATGTGTTTGTTTACATTGTCAGTTTTTTATTTCTGTCGTTGGTTTTTAGCTGTTTCTTTTTAAAAAACTGAAAACTAGATTTTATAGTTAAGTTGTTTTGGCAACTTGTTGCTAGAATATTTCAATATCTAGTATTAACTTTTAAAAATTAAATAATTAATTTTATACATACTTTTTATTAAAATAAAAATAAAATGATTATATTAATTTAAAATATAATTAAAATAAAAATGTCCATAAAATTACTTGAAAAATTTTAAAAAAATAATGAAAACCATTTTCAAAATATTTTTACTATTTCTAAATTATCATGTACAATAAGATTATTCTTGTAAAATGAATCTTTAAATATAATAATTAAGTCAAATTATTATGATAATTTAACTTTTTATTATAGTATTTTTAATTTATATTATTTTGTACTTTTTTTATTTTAATCGTATTTCGTAAATTGTCATTTGATTCAAGGAAAAGAATGAACATTTGTTTAATCAGGTTTTTAATTTGTTTTAGTGTTATAAATATTAATCAAAGAGGGCTGGTTTTCAGTTTTTAGTTTCTATTTCTAGTTTTCAATTTTCGTTTTTGAATTTTTTTTCATTTCAAAATTTTTGACAATGATACCAAACGGCCCCTTGGCTTTCTAAAATTAGTTTTCTTACGCCCATGTATTAGTTTTCATTTAGAGTTGAATTCCAGTTATTTTGTGTTGGACATTGATCCTGCATCAATATGCTTCTTGTTGCATTAGTTTTGATATGATTAAAGTTTAAGAAAGGGCTGAAATGTTTTATGCATGCTGTATTCATTTGTGCACTTGGTGAATTGATGGCATCCACAATTTCCTTCATTGCTTCTGGATGTGAGAAGGAAATGTTGAAAAAGAATATTAAGGGTTGCCATTATATGCCAGTGTGTTTTTCTTTGAAATGTAACATATGGGTAGTTTGAGCTGATGATTGACTTGGTGGATACATTTCAGAAGAAGCCAATTGGTTTTTGAGGGCAAAATTCAAAGTTCTTATCAAATGTTTTTATTTTTGCATTCATAGGGAATTTTTTATATATGAACTCTCTCTCTTATGCAACCTTTCCCTCTCCTATCCTTCTTCCTTCTTCTTCCTCCTCCAATCTCTTCTCCTGCTCTGTTCATAACCCTCAGTTCTTTTCCCTTGTTCTGTTTCTGATCTAAACTTTCTCTTCTCTATTCTGGTCTGCTTTCTGTTTTGTCCAGCGTCCTCGTTTCTTCCTTCTTCTCTTTTCTGCTTCTCCTCCTCTACTTCTCTTCTTGATTCTCTCTCTCTCTCTCTATATATATATATATATATTATCATGCCCGTCTTGCTGATGATTTTCGACAGCAATTCTGGTTTCTTGATTTCTCTTGATGCTTCATCTGATGTTCTTGTATGGCTTTTTGTTTGGGTATGGCCATTGCTCGCTGTAGTAGGAAAGAAATTTGACATCTTGGACTCTGCCTGCTGCCCTCCGTTCTGTTCCCTCTCTCTCCATCATTTTGGTGTTCTTCAAGGTGGTTTCTTTTATAAGTTTCTTCATCATCTTGCAGAGCTTCTCTCTTTTTTCTTTTTTTCTTTGTCATCTGACTTGTCTAATATGAAATCTTGAGTTACATACACACCCCCACTTCTTGAATTTTATTATTTTGGTAGTGAAGAAATCAAATTCTCAATTTTTTTTGTGGTTATGTATTTTTGTCTCTTTTGAAATGCCAATTCAAAGTTCTTCCAAAGGATTGAGTCAATAACATTTCGATTGAAAATATGCAAGATTGCACATTTTAGCTCAAGATCGTGTCAGAAAAGAACATCCAACTTTGATTGAGCTTATGTGTGTTGGGGCATGAGTGCAGTGAGAGTTTATGTCGGCATCATGTACTGCTCAACTTGATCGCCAATCTTGAATTTAGATTGAAGAATTCTTGCAATCCCTCATTGCTTCAATATTCTTCAATTGATTTTTTGTTAGGATCATCAAATTTCTGGCGCCAAAGGGTAATTATTTTAGTATTTTCATTCGGTTGTCATTGCCTTTTAGTTTTAGCCACTGTTGAGATCTTCTCCTCTCTTCTTCTTATTATTATTTTTTCCCAATAATTGGTTAGTAGAATAGATTTTGTGTTCATGATCTCTAGGCTTAATATATGCATTTTTGTGTTTTGCATTAGCAAATCTTGGAGTATATACAATTTTTCAAAAAGTACTATTGCACCTTTTTTTTAATTTTATTTTAAAATTTTAGTCTAACTTGGATTCACATCCAAAATTGTATGCTTTAGATTTTTAAATGCATTGTGTTGTTTGTGTGGTTTCTACTTGTTATAGGGTGTGATTTAGAAAATTGTCTATGTGAAATAAGTTTGCATTAAATAGAAAAGAAGCTCAAACTTGAACTTTGCCTATGTAACATGAATTATTTTTGTACACACAGCCGGTCCTAAGCCCGGATAGAGGAGCAGGGTTGTATTAAGTAGCTGACAGCCATCACAAAACTTTGTCAGATCTTATTATCATGAATTCTTACCAAATTCACCTAGGTCAGGAGAATAGACCAAGTTAGTGTAGAAGGGAGAGGACTAAGAAGTTAGCACAAGAAACTAGGATTCGATTAACAATTTGGAATATAGGGACACTTACGGGTATAAGTATGGAATAGTTAAAATAATGTTTAGAAGGAAAATTAACTTAATCTGCCTTTAAGAGACGAAATGGGTAAGGAAGAAAGCTAGAGAAATTGAAAAATTAGTATTTAAAATTTGGTATACTCGAAAAGTGAAACATAAAAATGGGGTGGGAATTATTGTAGAAAAAAACCTAAAAGATAATGTAATAGATGTTAAAAGAATAGGGGAGAGGATCTTTAAAATCAGGATAGCTCTAGGCTTGGAGATAGTAAATGTCATTAGTGTGTATGCTCCCCATATAGGCGTAGAATAAAATCTTAAAAAGACAATTTTGTGAAGATATGGATAGTATTTTACAAAGGATACCAACGTTTAAAAAGACATTCGCACGAGCTGATTGAAATGGGTACATTGGAAAGTATAATATAGGCTATTGAGAAGATATGCGAAGGCCATGGATATGGAGATAAAAATGAGGCTGGTGTATGCAATCTTAGATTTTGCCATGTCTTACGATTTGGTTATATTGAATACTTGCTTCATTAAAAAATAAGAACATTTAGTAACTTTCAAGAGTGGGCTTAGTAAAAGCTAAATAGATTTCTTCTTAACTAGGAAGAGGGATGTCCATCTTTTAAGGATTGTGAAGTTATCCTAGGTGAAAGTTTGACTACACAATGTAGAGTCCTTGTATCAGATATACATATTGAAAAATGAAAGAGATAGAGTAACATAAATCAACACAAGAGGACTAGGTGGTGGAACTTAAAGGGACATAATATAGTAAAATTCAAGGGCATAAGACATTGTCCTCCCTTGAGGTTTGGCAAAAAGACAAGGACCTCCCCTAAGGTTTCCAAATTCCCATTGACCTCCCCTGAGGTTTCAAAAATGCAACAGACCTCTCTTGAGATTTGCCAAAAAGACACAAACCTCCCCTCAAAAGACTTGTATTCATACAAAATATAAGGGTAGGTTTGTGTCTTTTTGACGAACCTAAGGGGAGGTCCTTGGAATTCTAGAAACCTCAGGGGAGGTTCTTGGGATTTTTGAAACCTTAGGGGAGGTTTCTGTCTTTGTCAAACCTCAGGGGAGTTTAGCGTCTTTCGCCCAAAATTTAAAGATAAAATGATCAAATTGTGTGATTGGACAGTAGGGGGTAAGGTAGATGCAAATACTGTTTGGAATCAAATGGCTAATTCCATTATAAAGATAGTAAAAGAGATTTTAGGTGAATCCAAAGGTAGATACTCGAGTAGTAAAGAAAGTTTGTGGTGGGATCAAGAAATCCAAAAAGCCGTTAAGACAAAAAGAAATTGGTATACAATATGGAAAAATTATAGAAATATAGGAAATCTTGAAAAATATAAAGAGGCGAGAAAAAATGCAAAAAAGATTAATATTAATGCTAAACATAGAGCTTATGATACTTTATATACTAGAGTAGATACAAAAGAAGGAGGAAAAGACATTTATAAACTTACTAGAGCTAAAGAAAGAAAATGCAAAGATTTAGGTGATGTAAAATGTATAAAGGATGAGAATGATGATGTCTTAACTAGAAAAGAAGAGATAAAAAAGAGGTGACAAAGATACTTTGATAAGTTGTTCAATGAGAATCAAAATGAAAGATTGAACTTGGAAGTGACAAATGAGGAGAAGATTAAAAATATGAGATTTATTCTTAAAATTAGAGTCCTTGAAGTTAAGATGGCGTTTAAAAAGACGAAAAGTGGGAAATAGATAGGACCAAATAAAATACCAATTGAAGTTTGGAAATGTTTAGGGGATAAAGGAAATATTTGGTTAACTATTATATTCAACATTATTATAAAAACCAAGAAAACGCTATAGGAATGGAGTAAAAGTACGTTAATACCTTTATACAAAAACAAAGGCGATATTGAAAATTGTAATAAGTATCGTGGAATTTAGATTATGAGCCATACGATGAAATTATGTGAAAGGGTAATTGAACAAAGAATAGGACTAAAAACGAGGATTTCGGAAAATCGATTTGGTTTTATGTTTGGGAGATCAACAACAAAAGCTATTTATCATTTAGGAAGTTTAATGAAAAAGTAATGAAAAGTTTAGGGAAAAGAAGCGGTACTTGGATATGGTTTTTATTAACCTAGAGAAAGCATATGATAGAGTACCTAGGACAGTTCTTTGGTGGGTCTTATAAAAGAATGAGATATGCGGTCTACCCTTGCCCCTTCTACTGCCCCCTACAGTAACTCACTCACTTTTCCTCACAGGTGCACTATGTGACCTACGTTGTAATTGTCCATACCATCTGAATCGTTCCTCCCTTATCTTATCTTCTATAGGAGTTACACCTAACTTACTGCGAATATGTTCATTCATTTATTTATCTTTCAATGTTATACCACTCATCCATCTAAGCATTCTCATCTTGGCAACTTTTACTTTTTGGATATTATGTTTCTTCATCGCCCAACATTCCGATTCACATAGCATAGTTAGTCTTATAGCTGTCCTATAAAACTTTCCTTTCAATTTTAAGGGTATTCTACGATCACAGAGCACACTTGAAGCACTTCTCTATTTTATCCAACCTGTTTTAACTCTATGCATTACATCATCTTCAATTTCTCCTTCAGCTTGTATAATAGATCCAAGGTATCGAAATCTACAAGTGCTATTTATTTCTTCACCATCAAGTTTAACTTTGTCTCCAATATTCTTCCTATCATTACTAAAATTACATTTCATATATTCTGTCTTATTTCTACTTATCCTAAAGCCTCTAGATTACAAAGCTTCTCTTTATAATTCTAACTCAGCCTCTGCTCCGTCCCTAGTTTCGTCAATTAATACAATATAATCTGCAAACAACGTACACCATGGAACCGACTTTTGAATACTCTTAGTCAATTGGTCCATCACTAAAGTAAAAAGATATGGACTCAAAGGAAATCCTTCATGTACACCTATGGTGATTGGAAATTCTCTAGTTTCTCTATTTATAGTCCTTACACTAGTCATTACTCCATCGTACATATCCTTAATGACATCGGTATACCTGCTGCATACACCGTTTTTTTCTAAAACCCACCATAGAACTTCCCTAGGTATCCGATCATATGCTTTCTCAAGGTCAATAAATATCGTATGCAAGTCCCTCTTCTTTTCCCTAAACTTTTCCATCAGTCTTCTTAAAAGATAAATAACTTATGTGGTAGATCTCCCAGGCATAAAACCAAATTAATTTTTTGAGACATTCGTTTCTAACCTTAATCTTTGTTTAACTACCCTTTCCTATAGTTTCATTGTATGATTCATAAGTTTAATTCCACGATAGTTAATAAAAATTTTGAATATCTCCTTTATTTTTGTATATAGGTATTAAAGTGCTTTTCCTCCATTCATCTGGCATTTTCTTAGTTTTTATAATTGTATTAAATAAATTAGTTAACTATATAATTCTGTTATCACCTAAGCATTTCCAAACTTCAATTGAGATGTTATCTGGTCCTATAACTTTCCCATTTTTCATCTTTTTTAGTGCAAACTTAACTTCGTTAACTCTAATTTTTGCAAAAAATTCTTATATTTTTAGTCTTTTTCTCATTTGACAATTCTAAGTTTAAGCCTTCTATTTGGTTTTCATTAAACAAGTTACTAAAGTAACTTTGCCATCTTTCTTTAATGTCTTCCTCCTTAATCAAGACAATATCATCCTCACTTTTTATACATTTTACATTTCTTAAGTCCTTATTCTTCATTTCTCTAGCTTTAGCAAGTTTAAATATATCTCTTTCCCCTTCTTTTGTACCTAATCGATCATACAAACTATTAAATGATCTATATTCAGGTTCACTAATAGCCTTTTTTGCATCTTTTCTTGCCTCCTTATACTTTTCAAAGTTATCCCTGTTCTACATTTTTGCCACGTTTTATACCAAATTCTTTGTGTTTATGGTTTTCTATACATCTTTTTTCCTCCCACCAACTTTCTTTGCTATTCGAGAATCTTCCCCTTGTTTCATCTAAAATCTCTTTTGCTATCTTTTTAATAGAGCTAGCTAATCTACTCCAAAGAGTATTTGTATCTATCCCATCCTCTATAGTCCAATCATCATCTTTGATCATTTTATCTTTAAATTTTATTATATTTTCTCATTTTAGATTCCACCATCTAGTTTTCTTACATAGGTTTATTTTATCCTTTTTCTTCCATTTTTTAATACATATATCTAACACTAAAACTCTATGTTTTGTGGTTAGGCTTTGACATGGAATAACTTTACAATTCTTGGAGGTGATATTGTCTTGATATATGAAAATAGGAGTGGGGTGGAATCTAAGTTAGAACTTTGGAGAACCGCATTAGAGTCTAAAAGTTTTAGAATAAGTAGGAATAAGATGGAATATATGAAATGTAATTTTAGTAATATAAGGAGTAGTGTGGAGAGAAGATTAAACATGATAATCAGGAACTTAATAGCACTAATAGATTTAGATATCTTGGATCTATTATGCAAGTTGAAGGGGAAATTGAAGAAGATGTGCTACATATAATTAAAATAGATTGGGTAAAAGGGAGGAGTGCGTTAGGCGTGTTATGTGATCGTAGAATACTCTTAAAATTAAAAGAAAAGTTTTATAAGATGGCTATAAGGCCAGCTATGCTTTATGGTTCATAATGTTGGGCCACTAAGAAACATGTACAAAAAGTAAAAAAGCTAAAATGCGAATGTTAATGTGGATGAGGGGTATAACATTAAAAGATAAAATAAGAAACGAGCATATACACAATAATTCAGGTATAGCACTGGTCGAAGACAAGATACGGGAGGGGTGGCTTAGATGCTTTTGGGAATTTGAAGCATGGACCTAGCAGAGCATTTGTGAGGACTGAGTTAGTTATTGTTTCTGGCATGGAAAGGGGTAGGGCTAGGTCTAAAATAACTTGGAATGAGGTAGTGGGGAAGGATTTAATAGCCTTTAATCTAATAGAGGAAAACACTCTCGATTGGGTGAATTGGCAGAAATGGATTCATGTAGCTGACCCCACTAGTAGGACTTAAGGCTTGTTATTATTGTTGTTGTTGTTATAGGGATTTTTTTTAGATTTAATGTTACTTTCCTCATTTTAAGTACTTTTAGTAAAAAGGGTTCCTGAGACCTGGAATCGCAGTTTCTGTAACATTTGCCTACTTGTTTTGCAGGCTTTTAGGAAATCATAAGGGTTCCTTCATTTGTCACGTGTATATTTTGTTTTAGTTATAAATTTTGGGATGTTTGATATCCATTTATTCAGCTTTTATATTCATGAGTTTGTTATTCAATCTAAGCTGCGCTGATTTTTTTCCCAGGTCGAAACAGGGAATTTCCAAGATGCAGCTTTTCTTAATGCTGTTGTAAAGGTATTCTTTTTCCCCTCTTTCAAATCTCTCTTAGAGATTGCATTCTCCATTAAACTCTGTCATGTAGTTTGGACCAGGATGTGCACTTGTCTTTCCATGCATGGTTAGCTGTTCCTCACTTGTATATTTATATTGGGAATGATTCAAGCTGCATGGTTAAGATATTCTTTCATCATGCTTTGTGCACCTTGCTCTGCTGCAGAGCTCATGCAAATTCTGTTTAGGGGTCCTCCCATATCAAAATAACTGAGCAGATGGCCCTTAAAATTTGATTTGTGTTGTTTTTTCTAGTACATTTCTCATGTTGGTTATATTTACTTAAAGTATGGTGATATGTTGTATTATTGAGATATTCAACCTTGGCCAATTTGGGTCTTGGGATCTTCTAAATTGAGTCAATGGTTTACTCCATTTATGAGATCCTCAGATGCTGGTATATGGTGGTCGCATGTATCTTGAAGAAGCAGAATCTACTGGCAATCTGCTTCTTCATGGGCATGTAATTTTCATTCATGTTGATATTTTATGTTAATGCTTGCATTTCAGGATCCTACATGAGATTTGTTGAACTTCTTAGGTTCTACTTATATATGTACTCTTTTGTAGACGATGGCTGTTTTTAATCCTTCTTTTATGTTGATATTTTTCTAGGTTTACTGCACGCATACTGCGCCAGATTATTCCCTTCCTTGGCAAAAACTAAAACAATATACAAGTACTGGAAGGCACGCTATGAATATTTTGAACTTGTTATTTGTTGCCTGAAATATGTGAAAAGTACTATCTCTTCTTTGGGGGCTTTGGTTGTTATTTTAGTTGCTTCATTCAATTATTGTGGTTTCTTATGTCTATTAAGTATTAAGACTTGTGATATTCCACAATAAGAAATATTCAATGAGGATTGAATTTTTGATTTATTTTTGTGCAGTGCTTTTATGATTGGTGATGGAAAACTTTTGACAAATGCACATTGTGTCGAGCATGATACGCAGGTAATCTTTTTTAAAATATAAAGAATATTTTAGATGTATGATACTTTTAACTGTGAATAGTTGTACTGTACTTTTAAATGCCTGTGAATAGTTGCATACATTTTAGCTGCATTAAGGGAACTGATTTGGAACTAGCATTAACATTGAAAAATAAATGTCCGTAAATGTCTGCAATTTGTAGGAGATGACATAGACACGATATAATAGTTGATAAACTCATTTTTCCAAGACATTGTTCCATTTCCCAGGCTAGGATGTGCGCACACACACACACACACACCTCTCTCTGTTGCAGTGTGCAAACAAGATCTTTTTTAATTCCTGCTTTTTGTTGTATTTTCGTTTGTTTTATTTTGGTAATCTTATTAGGATCGTATCTTTAATTGCAGCATGCAAACAAAATCTATTTTAATTCCAACTTTTTATTGTATTTTCGTTTGTTTTATTTAGGTAATCTTATTAGGGTCGTATCTTTAATGTTCTAGGATTTTATTACAGGAAGCAAGATTCAGGTTATTCTTATTCAAGAAACTAGTTTATTTAGGCTTCCTAAATTAGTTTGCGTATTCTCCAAGTGTTGTAGCCCTATAAATGGCTCATTTGTATTAGTTTTTTGAAGATTGGAATTGAGATTGAAGTTGCTGGACCTTAGTCCTGCATCAAGTGGTGTTAGAGCGTACTCTGTTTTGGCACTGCTGTCAGTGTTATTTGACAGGGTTTGTGATTTCAACTCAAATCACCATGGCTGTCGGTTTATGATAGGGTCGTCTGAGTTTTAACTCGAACTTATAGGGTTCACGATTTTGACTTAAATTGCTTTGCATCTGCTGCCATCTACACCACCACTACCATTCAATATCATTATCAACCACCATCATTCCCTCCACCATTCACTATGTTGATCCATCTTTTGCAATACTCCCAGCATATTTTTTATTAAAAAATTGCGGCCTCAGTTGAATCCCTTCAAAGCAATCAAAAGACTTCTCCTTTTTCATTGATTAGCTACTGCTGCTGTGCTTCCGGAATCCCCAAGTCCTCCATGCCGTTGTCATCATCATCACTGCCAAATGAAGGTCTGAATGAGGAATGCTATCTTTAGTTCCTGAGTGCTTCACGTCGTTGCAGTAAGCAAGTTTTTCGTTGAGTTCTTCACATAGAGGAACCATGCCATCACCACCGATGCTGGAGCAGAGTCCCTGCTTTTGTCAAACACTGATGACTCATTGTTGACCACAGCAGCTGAAGATGGAGTGCCTGTAAGAGGGGAGATAAAGCAGCCAAGCAGTGCCTTAATTTTTTACTCTGATTAGTATAATTGGTTTAGTTTGAACTGGCTCCAACCAGACAACTGAACCAGTCAGTGAGGCAAGACCATGCAGACTGGTTTGAATCGCCAAAAAAAAAAAAAGGAGAAGAAAGAAAGTGATGAAGGATCAATTTGATCTGGTAGTGCACGTTGCGACTCAAATGTTTGAGTGGAAAGAACGGCCAAAGAAGCAAATTCAGAAATTGACCACTCAGATACCTTCTCTCAATTCTTATATTGTTACATCCAAGTCAGATTGTCATTAAATTTGAGTGTTCCGAATCCACAGTCTTGCCCTTGATTGATCCAACTCAAAAACAGAAGGGAGTTGTCGAACCGAATAGCAATCCTAATGTTGTTTGTAGAATTATCATAACTGGTAGAAAAAAATTAAATAATTTATATAAGAAAGTAGATGAAAGAAAATCTGGGAGAAAGATAGAGTTTCGGTAATTGTAATTGAGTTGTTGGGGTGAAGTTGAGAGTGACTAGCACTGGGATCATATAGAGGAAGTAGAAGAAGATTTCTTTATTAACATATTAATTAGGTGGTTTGTATTTAAGAGTTAAAAAATAAATAAGAATGGTGTGTGTATGTGTGTGTGTGTGGTGAGAAGGGGGAGTTGAGAAAAAATCTTAACTTTCATGCATTTACCATGAGTTTTTTAGCATTTTTTTTTAAAATTAAAAAAGAATTAATTCATGCTGTTCGTTAATGCAAAAGAGGTTTGTGACTTTGTGTGTGTGTGTGTGGGGTGGGGGTTGGGTAGATGTCCCACCCATTTGCATGTATTGGGGGAGGGAATTCAAATGGTTAAAGAAACATGCATGGGAAAGGAAATTGAAAAGTTTTAATTCAAGGCATGCATCAATCACGTTCACACTTTATTTTTACATTGATTAGTAATGACATACATCAGTCTACTTCTATATTATTAATTAATCATGCATGCATCACTCATCTTGATTAATCATGACATGGCTGATGTCTTGACTATTCTGCTTTGTCAGTATATTTGATTTGTTTTTTTTTTGGTTTTCTTTTGTGGGTTCCATTGTCTCTGCATGTTTGACATGCGGACACCAATTTTTTTTTGTTTTATTTATGATCTATGGGGCCCGCTTGTCAGACACTGTCAGTGTGAGACCGATAATTTTGTCTGCGAATTGGAGATGCAGATGCAAGTTCTCCATAATTTTGTGGGACCACTATTTCAGCATCTTCAAGGTGCGAATAACCCTATTTTTGTATATTGTTTCTGATAAGCCCTATTTCTGTTATTTTTTTTTTCTTTTTCTTTTTTATAACCCTATTTTTGTAAAAAACTCCCCCTTCAAGCGTGGCCAAGATCTGGGTTTGTCCTCTGGATTTTTAAAATTTGTGGTTAAATTTTTTCTAATTGGTGGAGAACGATGCAACATGCAAACAAGATCTATTATAATTTCCTTTTTTTTTTTTTGTATTTTCGTTTGCTTTATTTAGGATAACCTTATTAGGGTCATATCTTATAGATTCTAGGATATTATTATTTAGGAAGCAAGATTCTAGGGCATTATTATTTAGGACACTATACTTTGATCCAGTTCAAAGGGGGTAGCAACAAAAAGGTTCATTTCTAGGAGGATGTGTGGATGGGGAAGTTCTTGTTGGAGCTGAAGGTTCCTCATTTATTTAGACTCTCTTTGCTACATAACACTGCCATCAACTCCTTCATTTCCTTGAGGGAGGTTCCTGTTTTTGGGATTTCTAGTTTTGTAGGAATCTCACTATCCTTGTTTGTTGGACCAACCTATTCCTTCCATAGTCAGGATGAGAGAGTGTGTGAAGATGATTCACTGGGTATGTTTAGTTCTAAATACTTTCTCTGACACGTTTTGAAATGCCCTTCCCCTAACCTTTTCCCTTGGAGCCAGGTTCTTTGGAGGGCTAAGGTGCCCAAGAAGTTTTGAGCTTTGTTTGGATGGTTATACTTGAAAGGATTAACATGCATGATTTACTTCAAAGGAGAAGGCCCTATGAGGCCCTTAATCCTGACATGTGCATCAATGTTGTGAAATCAAGGGCACAAATGCTCTTCTTTTTATGTATCGAAGGGTGACATTCGTAGCTTTGGAACGTGGTCTTTTCATATGTTGTGGGGGAAGAGTAGGTGGCACCAGGAAAAGGGGGAGAACTTAAATTGGTTAACTTAAGGGGTTTTGAAAAAATAGAAATGGTAAAGCTCTTTGGAGTTTGGAGTGTGGCTGTTTTTTTTGGGTAAATGAAGACAAAATCGAGAATCCAAGCACATATTTAGAGAACAAGGATCAAGGAGTCCTCTCTAGAGACCTAGAGATATAGAAAAACTATAATACACCAAAGAAAAATAGAAAAAACAATATGTGTATCAATTCAAAAGTGCTGCTCGCCAATCTCTTACGACACCATTAAGCCCCAAAAAGTCTAAAAGTGTGCACCCAAAAAGAAGTGAGGAAAGTTGCTTTATCCCATCATGGTTGTAGCATTCCTCTCAATCTCCAAGACCCAAGGGATGGTGGACACAGTCACACTCCAAAGAGCTCTTCCATTTCTATTCTTTCCAAAGCCTTTGAAGTTAATCAATAAAAACTCTCCCACCTTTCCCAAAGCCACCCACTCTTCCCTTGCAAATGAAAAAAAAAAAGGGTTTTCCAAAGCTGCTATGCCACCCTAAAAGATATAAAAATGTGCACTCGTTTCGTTGTTTTCACAACACATGATGTGCATGTTAGCATTGAGAGCCTTGTAGTGCCTTCCCCTCTGAAGGGAATCATGTGTGGTAATCCTTTCCAGAATCACAATTTAGACAAAAGCATGAATCTTTCTAGGCACCTTAGTCTTCCAAAGAGTGTGGCTTCAAGGAAAAAGCTTAAGGGTGCTGGATTTTAAAAGGCGAGAGAGAAAGGATTTAGAAATGAATATACTCAAAAAATCACCCTCCTACACTCTCTCATCCTTACTAATGGAAGGGATAGATGGTCAAACAATGAATGAACGATAGTGAGCTCATCAACCTCTCTTCTTTGATATTTCTAAAGAAATGTAAATCCCAAGAGGAAAAACCCCACCTTGGAAGACCTCCCTACCCACACATCCTCCCAAAAACGAACTTTTTTCCTGTTACCTACTTTGAGTCGATAAGAAGAAAGAGCTGACTAGCTACTTGGAACATGATAGGGACACACATGAGAGATAATGCCATTGCCTCTCGTCTCCCACCTATTTTGTTTGATCCCATACTTGCTCTCAATCATCTTATTGCATAGGGAATCAATTTTTGGGAGGGAACCTCCATAGCACTTTCCTATAGGGGAGATGTTTCTGGATACCACATTCCTAATGCTCAGTTCCCCTCTCTGACTTAGGTTTGCTAACCAATTCTCAGCTAACTGGATGGTCTCTCCCACCCTCTTCAAGACTCAACCAAAGGAAATCTTGCATCAACCTCTCTAGTGACTTGCCTACTTTTAAGGGAATTCTAAATAACGAGGGGTAATAAAAAGAGATTCTAGAGAGTAAGGTAGTAATGAGAGTGGCTCAGCCCCAAAAGAGAAATATGCCCTCTTCCAATACTCAATCTCCTAGCCACTTTTTTCTAGCAGTGGATCCTAAAAGGCTTTGAAGTATGCGTTCCCTTCCGGAGGGACACCAAGATAGGATAGAGGCCACTAAAGGGAGTCGCAATCCCCAATCAATTTGAAATTTTGAACTAACCTCTCCCCTATGTTGATGTCGACTATGCCACTATTGGATAGGTTGATCTTTAAGCTTGGAATTTGCTCAAAGATTTTGAGCAAGAACATGACTTTGCATAATTTTGCTAAATTGTCCTCAAGAAGGAGTAGGGTGTCAACCAAAATGGAGGTGCAAGAATTTGAGATCTCTGCTTCCTCCCTCCCTACATGTAGGCATTTGATCACCTCCTTTTGTTGAGTATGGAGAAGCGTCCTACTAAGGCTGTCAACAACTAGGGTGATCAGGATTAGGGAGAGTGGACTCCCTTGTCTAAGATCCCTGGAGGCCTTAAACTACTCTTTGGTTAACCATTGAAAATGATAGATAGATGGGTTGAACTAAGGCAACCCTTGATCTACTTTCTCCACAGGTCCATAAAGCCTTTTTTTTATTACTCAAACACCTTAGCTAAGAAGCCCTAGATGACCTTGTCATTGGCTTTCTCGAATTCCACTTTAAAGAGAAGCCCCCTTTTGTCCCTTCTTGTCACATCCTCTACCACCTCATTAGCCACCAACACAACATCTAGGATTTGTCTATTATGGATAAATGTGGTCTATGCCATGGTGATAGTGTCCCCCAAGGTTAGTCTAAGTCCTTTAGCTACGGCTTTAAACATGATTTTATACATTCTAGTAATTAGGTTGTTTGGACTATAGTCCCAGACTTTTTTGGTCCATTTTGGGAATGAGGGTGTTAATGTGGAATTCATACTAGTATTCACCACACCCTTATGATGGAATTCTTCAAAAATTTTTAAGATATTAACTTCCAACACTCCCTAATTATCTTGAAAGAAAGCCAGGGTCTCTACACATGTCAAAGACCATTTTTCTAATTTCTTCAACCTGAAAAGGCCTTTATCGACACCGAGCAGAACTCTCTTAGATGGGGATCCAATCAAGGCCTTCCACCATCAATCTGTTTGGGGTCTCCTTGTAAAACAAAAATTTATAGAAATTAGTGATCTCAACTCCGATGAGTCTGATCTGAGATTGACCCCTAACCACCTAGCTACGCTTTAAACCCAGCTCCTTGATGTAAAATTCCTCCTCCTATTTGTTACCCTGTGAACATAACGAGAATTATAACCCCCTTTTCACCTAATTCGCTATATACTTCTAAAACTAGCACATGTCTTGTATCAATAAGAAGATTTCTAACTCATTATTGAGTTTGTCCCCCTTGCTCCTATGCTCCTCAAGAAGATCACACTCTTAATTTTGTAGCGATACTATTTTCTGCAATTGTGAGATTCCCAAGAGTCTATTCCAATTATCAACTTAGATTTCCAAATTTCAGTTTCTTCATGAATTTTAAACCCTCTCACCCTTCCACCTGACACTCACTCCTCTAGTCTTTGACTATCTCTTAGAAGGGATGAGTTAATCACATGTTCTCGAAATGGAAGTGGTGGGCCCCACTTCATAGGGTTAGACTCTAAAAGGAGAGGGTAGTGATCCTATGTGGGTCTATGGAAGATTTGCTGAACCCATTTGAGTTGTCAACAATTTGATGACCATTTACAAACCAAACAAGTATAGACAGTCAAACCATTGGTACTTATTTATTTTAGAAAACAGAGTCGTCACTTTTTTTTTTTTTAATTTTGAAAAGGAAAAATAAAAGAAAACCTTTTTGAAAAGAGATTAGGTTCGGGAGTACTTTTGTGGATAGGGACGGTAATACTTTAAATTCTTTTTATTGGAATTTAATGAATTAGCACCCTAGAACACCTATTCTATGAATGGTTATTGTGCTTACCTTGTGTGTATATGTGTGTAGCCTTAACAAATTTCTAAAAGAAATGGTTGGAATTTAAAAAGCATTTGAAAAATCATGTTGCAAAATCAAGCGGTCGACCGCCCCTTTATAACTTTCGATTCTTTTGCTTGTCCTTCTTAGAAAACTTCTGACCCTTAACCCCTTTGAAAAGGCTTTCGTAGGACTCATACAAAGGACTTAACCTCATGAAAATCCTATTACATAATGCCCATTCAAAACAAACACATATACATGCATAAATTAGAAAATAATGAATAAACAAAAGAAAGACCTTTTTGGGTTTTTTTGTTTGGTATGACTGGATCTACAAAGTAGATTGCATACATATCCTCAAAAGAAGAATCAGGCCATCTTTAGTTCCCAAAAAACATTTTTAATTTCAATGTAAAAAACATTCTTTGGGTTGTTTTATTGAAAAAACTCTTGAATTTGAATGAATTGTTTCTTTGGGAGGAAAACCATAAAACTCAACTTGAAAACTCTTGATTTATTTTTTAGAAAGGAGGATTTTAATCCATTCAACAACCACATCATGAATGATTTATTAAAAAGTTAAATTTTCTAAGAGGTGCTTTGGTTTCTTTGGAAGAAAAATTATAAAAGCCTAACTTGAAAAGTGTAGATTTTTGAAGGGAAAATCACAAACTTGCCTTGATATTTTGTTTAAAAAATTCGGAGAACATCCAAATGCTGCATCATGAATGTATTACTTCAAAAATGTTTTGAAAACTTTACAAAGAATATGGAAGATTTTATGAAAACTTCACATAAATTCATTTCTTGATGAAAATATTACTCTTTTTTTGTAGAGAAACCATGAAAACATCTATTATGACAGCATTCAAATTCAATCAAATGTACTCTACTGAGTGTAGAGAGCCAAAAACACTTGAAATTCCTAAGAGAATCAAGAAAAAATGCTAAAAAATAACAATATTAGGATTTGACGGTTGACCAGCTACTTTTTAAAATTGTAAGGGGCTGGTTGACCACCTACATGGGCCAGTTGATCGCTTGCAAACAAACTTCCACGAACATGCCAAAATTTTATCTTCAAACATGCTTTTTTCTATGCAATTAAGATAAAAACATGTCCTAGTACTTTTAACATGTATTTTTGACACGAATTAATGGAAAAATCATGAAACATCGAATATAACATTCAAAGAATCATCTATATGCTTCAACAGATCAAGACTTAAGGAACAAGTGAAAAGAGATTAAGTAGAGAATTAGGCACTAACCTTATTGAAGAATAATCCTCTGTAGATCATGTGGAGGACACCCTTACTTCAATTCACACCCAAAACACCCGAAACAAAGAGATACATGGTTTTCTCTCCTTATCTTCTTTCAATGAAAATCACCTTTTGATCCCTTCAAAAATCCTTATAAACATCACTTTGCCCCACTTTGACATGCCCATTTATCTCCCCGTAGAGGTCCTTTTATAGACCTTGAATGGAGTGGACGGAAATACCTTTTTGAATTTGAATTTAGAAAACCAAATTAAAAAAAAAAAAAAAAAAAACTACCAGTAACTGCCAACCACCAACTGCCAATGTTGTTGCTTGACATGTGGGATGATTGGGGTACATGGCAAACCCAAGTTCCTTGGCTAATCATTTGAGGACAGCTCAAAAATTCGAATTTTGACAGGGCTGGTCGACTGCCTAAAGGAGCCAGTTGATCGCTTATGAGTGGGGCAAATGCTAGAAATGGAGGGAAGGCCAGTTGACTGCCTAGTGAAGCTTTTCCTTTCTCTTTTATTTTTTGTTTGATTTTTGATATCTTCATTTGGGTTATTATTTGTTTGGTCAAAAAATGACTATCGACAAGGTGTGGAAACACATCCTCCTACTCATTTGTGAACATAAATATGTCAATACGGGAGTAAGCCTGCGTATCCTTAGAAGCCCTATAAGTGAATTTACCATTATCAATAAGGATATCTCTAGGCCCACAATACTAGATAAATAAGTCAAACTTCTCATGCTCGTAGTGGTCCTAGGGCTCCCAAGGATCTCTCTAGAGCTGTGAGACACATTTAAGTCAAGTTCCCCTTAGTCTCGTAACAACTCATGAAGAGCAACACAAACCAAAAACATCTACTAACTCCTCAAAGTTGGCCCATGGCTACACAAACCAAAAACATCTACTAACTCCTCAATGAATTGACTCCTCAAAGTCGGTCCGTAGATATAAGTGAACCACCACGCCTTTACACCTCTAGTGTCAAGGAGCATTTCTTAAAGGATGCTACTCTAGTATCCCAAACAATAATTTGATCTCCTGATGAAGGAAGATGCGCCTAGTCTTTATTTCATTTGTCTAGAAGCTTCTGATTATGAAGGAATCAACTTCCCTTTGCTTAGTTTCCCCGGAGGAACAATATATCAAGGATGCCCATAGATAAGGTTTCTTATCCACTCTCACTTTCCTATTGCCCCGACTACTTAGACCTATTATGTTCAAAGAAAGGAGCTTCATTTTGCACAAAGAAGAGCCTTGCATGACTTACCTCCCTTGTCATATTTAATCGGCAAAACCAACCTCCTTAACTCTCGCCGAAGTTTCTTAGTCTTCTTTCTATTTTCTAATCTCTTTCCTAAGCCTTATCTTCTTACCTCTCGAGTTAACCAAAGCTAGGTTCAGCTCCTCTAGGAATTCCTCGGCCTCGAGGTTATCCCTTTTGTCTTCTAATAGGTCTAAGGATGAGGAAGAACCCACCTCCAATGGCTTCCTATAGCATAGAGGTGTAGCCAAGCTATTATGAGATTCTAACGGAATAGGTGGATTACATGTAGCAATGACATGCCTATCTTGCATTTCATCAAGAGCTTTGTGTCCCAGATTGAAGGAGTGATGAATGGGGAATGAGTTGGTATGATAGGAGACTCCAAATTTTTTGAACAAAAATAGAAGGAGATTCTAGTGTTTTGGCTCACAAAAGAAAGAACTTGAACTTGGTACACCCTGGAAAGAAGACTTGTGAGCTTTGTTAGAAGATGGAACCCCAATTATGGGACTCTCTAAATCTTTGCTCCTATCATATTTATAGAAATCATTCTTCTACAGAGGCTGTCAATAGGGAGCCCTTCATTATCCTAAGGAAATAGGGTTGTGATCGTCCATTTCATCCTTCGAAACTTCTCCCTCCAATAGGACAAATTGTTTGCCATTGTTTTGATTATAATCCCCCATTTTGGAGTTTGGTTGTTTTCACCATCCTTTGGACATTATGGATTCAAAGGAACACTAAGATTTTTAAAGTTTGTTCAACTTGCTCCAGGCTATTATGGTATAGAGTGACTTTCTTAGCTTACTTTGGTGTGCACTTTGGATTTTTTTGGGGATTATCGTTGTCTGACCTTAAGACAGAATTGGAAGGCAGCACTTTTGTGATTAATACTTTTATTGTTTTTATATCTTTGATGTACTTATGCTTTTTCTATACTCTAGATCTCTGGGGAGGACTCTTGTCCTCTAAGTCATATACTCTGCTTCTCGATTATTAACAATATTTTTGTCTTTTATAAAAAAAAATTATTATTTTGGAAACTAGTATTTAGTTTATTTAGGCTTCCTAAACTAGTTTGCTTATTCTCCAAGCATAGTAAGCCTATAAAAAAGCCTCATATGTATTGGTTTTGGAAAGATTGAATTGAGCATTAAAGTTGCTGGGCGTCTTTCTTGCATCTCTCTCTCTCTCTCTCTCTCTCTCTCTCTCTCATACACACACACGTGCACACACACAATTCACGTATGTACAACAACAACCATCAAGCCTTAAGTACCACACGGTGAGGTAAATATAGTTCACTTCTATACACATACATTAAGTGTCGCTTGAAATAAAGGAGATTCTGTATTATTAACTAATGTATTAATAGAAACTTAGATACCATTTTATATTTTTTTTGATGATAACACTTTAGGTTCCATAAATATGTACATTTCATGCGTTATGAAAGACGGGTGATTTAAAGGAGACCCTTGGTCCAATATCATATGCTAGGGATAATAATGTTGCTCTTTTTTTTTTTTCCTATTATTTAAGCACATTAAATGCGTTATAAATTGATGAATTCACTAGGAATATCCAAAACGAGATCCCATAGTGTATTTTGCTCGCAGATGATATTGTTCTGGTTGATGAAAATAGGAGCGAAGTAGAATCTAAGTTAGAACTATGGAGAACAACTTAGAGTCTACAGGTTTTAGGATAAGTAAAAATAAGAAAGAATATATGAAATGTAATTTCAACCACGTAAGGAGGAATATTGGAGATAAGATTAAACTTGGTAATCAAGAATTTAATTGCACTAGTAGATTTCGATACCTTGGATCTATTATGCAAGCGGAAGGAGAAATTAAAAAGGATGTAATACCTATAGTTATAGTAGGTTGGTAAAATGAAGGAGTGCTTTGGGCGTATTGTGTGATTATAGAATACCCTTAACATTATAAGGAAAGTTTTATAGGATGACTATAAGACTAGCCTTGCCCTTTGGATCAGAATATTGGGCAACTAAGAAAACATATCCAAAAAGTGAAAGTTGTCGACGCAAATGCTGTGTTGGATGAGTGGTATAACACATTAAAGGATAAATAAAGGATCGACCATATTTGCTGTAAATTAGGCATAGCACCTGTACAAGATAAGCTAAGGGAGGGGCTGCTTAGATGGTTTGAGCATTTGAATTGTAAGCCAAGTAGTGCACTGGTGAGGGGAAGTGAGTTACATATTGTTGCTGGTAGTAAAAAGGGTAGGGGTAGACCTAAAATAATATGGAATGAGATAGTGAAGAAGGATTTAATAGCTCTTAAGCTAGCCGAGGAAAATGCCCTTGATCATGTGAATTGACGGAAAAGGATTCATGTAGCTGACTCCACCTAGTGGGACTTAAGGCATGTTGTTGTTATTGTTGATGAAGCATGTCAAAGGAGTGTATCACATGGATTTGTTGCTAGTTATTGACATATAGGGCTTGTCCTAGACTATGACAAAACTTGCTTTATTAGGGGATTTCATAAGAATTGTTCCGGGTTTTTGAAGTACTAGATGCCCATTTTGATTACCGACTAGAGAGTTTGGTGCATATGTAATTATGTTATCAGTAACGTGGCTTTGATTTTAGTTTTTCTTTTCAATATCATCAAGTTCTGGCTTGGTGGCAGTGTGGAGTTCCTGACCTTTTTGCTATAAGTTCCATCAAGTATATGTACATAATGGTTTGTGATACTATAATTTACCCAATCTACATTTAGTTCTTAGTAATTGTGTAAATATATTCTTGGTTAAAGCAAGTCTATTTCATGATATATGCTGACCATTTAATCATATAAAATCTGTTTCAATGTTATTCCATATTTGCAGGTCAAAGTGAAGAGAAGGGGTGATGATAAGAAATATGTGGCCAAGGTATTTCTTCAGAAAGAATGACATGGTGCCTCATTATTTTTTGATGTCAACATAATTTTTTTTGGTGGTGGCTCAGGAGTGATATATTTGATCTTTTGAGGGGGTTTGGACATCTTATGGGAATACTATTGCTTCATTTTGTTGTCCCAAACATTTTAAGGCACTGGCCATCCTGCCGTATTGAATGACACCACTCGTGATAAGAGAAGTTGAAAAAAAAAATACATTTCATGAAATGCTTCAGAGGGTCTTATACATACAATATCACGGATTCATTTCAAGAGCTGTAAAAAAAGAAAAGAAAAATCTAGACCTGAATCTTATGAAATGATCTCATTTTTCTGCATATACCTTCATGGAAAATGATCACATTAAAATTGTTAGTGAAAGAATGTTTTTTTTTTTTTTTGAATTTTACTTGGATGATTAAACTTTTACAAAGTGGTTGTTTTTTCTTGTCCTTTAGTCTAACATGTTTAATTTGTAATGGATGTTACTTAAACATGGCAGCATAATTTTTCTTGGTGACCCAGGTTTTAGCTAGAGGTGTGGAATGTGACTTAGCTTTGCTTTCAGTGGAAAGTAAGGACTTCTGGGAAGGAGCTGAGCCACTCAAAATTGGGCGCTTGCCACACCTTCAGGTCCACCTTTTTTTTTCTTTCAAAGAGGATTAGAATCAATTTCTGTATTTGATGCATATGGACATTCTTCATGTGTGCATGCATTAGCCTTGACTTCACCTTGTAGTTTATGTAGCCAGACAAGAAATAATTATTGAAGATGCACCTGATTTATTCACCTTGTACTTTATGTAGACACCAGAAGGAATAATTATTGAAGATGCGCTTGATTTATTGTTAGAAGAAATAGGCTATTTTAGTAGTTATGTGATGTAAGTAGGGGATTTTTGTGTTTCAACCGTTTTTATTACTAATTAATCTATAAAAAGGCAGACCTGGAGCTGAACGTAACTCCAATTAACTGCTGCCTCCTCCTTTCTCTTTCTTTCTTCTCTTTTCTTTTCTTCTAACCTCCATCTCTAACTTTACAACATGGTATCAGAGCATTTATCTCGTCAAAATCTGGTTTTCTGAGTTTTTTCCTTGATACTCTGTTTTTCATTTTCTTTCTTATATTCCCCTAATTAGCTCTCAAATCTGATTTTCTGGTTGGTTTGAGAGTTGTTTAAGGTCATTTTTTGCATCTTGGTTTCGCTGTGCAGCATCCCTGGCAGGATGCTATGTGTATTCATGAGTTCATGGTGATTTGCTGATGTGAAGTTACGCTCTGTTTCTGGTGTCTGCTGTTGCTGTGTGAAATTCTGTTTCTGGTCTCTGCTGTTGCTGTGCTGCTGTTTGCTGGTTGGTTGTAGCATGGTGATGCTGTGTGTACATGATTGATTGCTGTAATCTTGTATCAGTTTCTGGTGTTTTTTTATTGGTGTTCAAAGATTTTATTTCCTGCTCTTGCCGGCACTCATTTCTAGTTGCTACCGGCCATCATACCTGTAGCTGCTGTTCTGCCAGGTTGTTATCAAGTTCCTGTGGTGCTTGTTATGGGCTACCCACTTCCTCCTGGTAAAGTAATTCCTCATAGGATGTTGTAACTTCTCTTCCATAGTGAGAGCAGCCCTTTGAAATTCTAAACTACTGCTCTTCGCTTGTGTTTGCTGCCTGATTTTGCATTGTTGCTCTGTTGTGCATTCCAGCACTGCTGTGCATTTATTGTAGCATATTGGGGTTGGTTTTGGTGGCCTCTACAGAGAGAGCTTCGACTGATACTTTTAACATACATATCTCAGCCATCAAAGTTGTTGGATCCTCTAACTACCTGCTATGGTCTCAGGCAGTACGCGTGTATATAATGTGTGAGGGAAGTCCAAATATTTGTTGCATTCCCCTCTATCTCCAGACTTAAGGATTATGAAGATTGGATGAAAGAAAATGACATATTACTTGTGTGGTTGTGGAGTAGCATGGAGCCACGAATTGCTGTGAATGTGATGTTTCATGGAACAACAAAGGTTGTATGGGATGATTTTTGTGAAAGCTTCTCACAAGATAAAAATCAAACTCATGTTTTTGACCTATATGAAAAATTTTTCAAGCATGACCAAGAAGGTAAACCTATGTGGGAGGAACTCAACATTTATCAACCAATTAGTTTTGATATTGAGATGATTAAGAGGCAATGTGCAGTGTTCTTGGCTGCCAAGTTTTTAGCTGGGTTGAGTCCTGAGCTACAACCCATCTGCGATCAGATTCTTGCTGGTGAATCCATTCCATCTATGAATGAAGCATATGCTAGAATCCAAGGGATCATCAAAGATGGCTTTCTATCTTCTTCTCAAGCTACTTCAAGTGATAGTTTAGCCATGGTTAGCACTTAGCAATATGATTAACCGCAGTTCGCGAAGTGTTAGAGGACGAGGACGAGGTTTTGGAAATTCTCGCATTTGCACACATTGTGGCAGGGGCTATCATACTATTGATCGATGTTAGGATCTTCACGGAAAACCTACTTGGGTCAATAAGTCTTGCGGAAGGTCATTCTATGATTGACACTCCTAGTGCACCTAACCATTCCACTAAGGAATTGAGTATATCGTATTACTGTGTCCTGAGAGGAGTATAACAATCTGCTCTGCATGATTTAACAACTTCAAACCCGATCTTCTACATCTAGTGTTACTATGGCCCATTTAGGTTCAACCAGGCTTCTTTCCTTGTCATCATCCTCATCAGGGGATATTGATTCTGGTGCTTCCTCCCATATGATAGGCATTCATAATTTATTTTAGTCCATAAACCTACTACTTTACACTACTATTACTCTTGCTGATGGTTTGCTTACACCAGTCTCTGGCTGTGGGAATATTCTTTCATTTCCTTATATTACTTTATCTTCTATGTTATATGTGCCAAAATTTCCCTTGAACTTGTTATTGGTTATTGACTAATTATGTCTTTGTTCTATAACAACGTTTCCTTCTCATTATTTTATTTAGGATCTCCAAACAAAGAAGATAATTGGTGGAGGGCTTGAGAAGGATGGTCTATGCTATTTCGGTGGTGGTGGTGCTGGTAGATCCAGTTCTTGTCATACGACTTCTCCAATTTCTACCTATGGCATTTCTCTAGATCAATGACACGCTCATTTGGGTCATCCATCACTTCAAAAATTGCAACATGTTTTTCCTATGTTCAAGTCTCCCATTTTGAGTCTTCTTCATGTCAGTTAGGAAAACAAAACATCTTTTCCATCTAGAGTTGAGTCTTGTTGTAAATCATTGTTTTCTATTATTCATTCAGATATTTGGGGTCCATGTAGAGTCAACAATTTGACTGGTCATCAATATTTTGTGAAATGCAAAGAGGTATCTTTCACCTAGTAGGGAAGAATTTGAACCAAGATTTCCAAATGAATGGGATGGGGTTTTAGTATATTTGACATATAAGTTAAAGGGATAATTTGTCCTTTGAAAAAGGTAATATTGAATGAATTGATCGTAAATTATGAGATCGCTATTTTCTTATCCTTCTAGGGAAGATACTAATTGCAAGGAAAATGGAATTTCCAAAATGATTGTCAATGCTTCTAATTTTTTGCGTATGACCTAGATCTATCTATTGAAGACAAGTTTGAATTTCTTAATGTATTTACTTAGTTGTATGAGGAAACATAAACCCAGTTTGACATTAGTATTCAAATTTGTCAATCTAATAATGCACTTGAATTTGTTCAAAATGTGCTTTGGAATTTTTTCTTGGCCAAAGGATTATTCACAAACATCATGTGTACATGCCCTTTAGCAAATGGAGTAGTTGAACATAAAAATAGACATTTACTTGACATAACATGCTCTCTACTCGTCATATGCATGTTCCTAAAATTGTTTGGATCATTACTTTTCTTACAGCTTGTTTTCTGCTTAATAGGATGCCTTCTAGTGTTCTAGGGGCACAAATCCCTTCTTTATCCTGTATCTGAAAACATCCATGTTCTCTATTGTGCCTTGTGTCTTTAGGTGCACATGTTTTGTTCATGCTCCATGCATGGGTTAGGACAAATTCTCTCCTTGTTCTGTTAAATGTCTTTGTTGGCTACTTGAGGATCCAGAAAAGATATAGATGTTATGATCCCCACACTCGCAAAAAATATGTTAGTGCAGGTGTTACCTTTTTTGAGGGGACACCTTATTTCTCTAGTGCTGCGTCCTCATTGAATACATTTTGGGTCCATTAGTGATTTATGTCTCCCCCTCGTGCATTGATTCTCTGATCCTGACCCCTTATTCCACTAGAGGAAATTATTGATGCTCCTCTAGATCCATCAGGTATTGATCCAAAAACAATTGAGGGTTTATGAAGGACGAAAACAGGCACAGACACCACTACCACTGTGCAGCTGCCTCCTTTGCTCTCCATTGTTTTGACCTCTAGTTTTGGAGATCCATCCCAGTGTGATTTGGATTTGTCGATTGCATAATGAAAAGGTACTCGAACATGTACACACAGTCATTAGTTGGTTATCATGTTGCTCATTTTGTTTCAATTTAACACCTTCCTAGTCCTATGTGTTCTTTTGCCTTGCCAATGACATATGTCTCTATCCCTTCTTCATATGCTGAGGCATTTGCTAACCGTGGGTGGATACATGCAATGGATGTAGAAATGGATGCCTTGACCACTTGGGGAACATGGGATTTGGTGGATCTTTCTCCTAATAAGGAGTTGGTTAGATGTTGGGTCTACACTGTCAAAAATCTTCTTGAGGGCTCTATTGAACGGGTTAAGGTTCGATTGGTTGCCAAGGGGTACACTCAAACATGTGGTATTGATTATTTTTTGAGAACCTCTCTCTTGTTGCTAGACTTAATTTTGCTTGTGTCTTGATCTTGTTAATTTTGGATGTGAAGAGCGCCTTCTTGTATGAAAATCTGCAGGAAGAGGTATACATGGAGCTACCTCCTTGGTATGTTGCTTAGGGGGAGGCTGGTAAGGTATTTAAGTTGCACAAGGCCATTTATGGTCTTAATCAATCTCACTGAGCCTGGTTTGAAAAATTTGGTGAGGTGGTCTCTCAATTGGTTTCATTCAGTGCTACTCTAATCGTTCAATCATTATTTGCCAAAATGAGATAGATGTAATGCTTCTAGTAGTTTATGTCGATGACCTCATCATCACTAGCAGTGACAAGTGGGATTGCAAATGTCAAGCAATAGTTCCAAGAAAAATTTCAAATATGGACTTGGTTACTCCATGTTACTTTCTTGGTATTGAGATTGTATGGTGTTAACAAAGGATTGAATCTATCTCTGCAAAAATACACCTTGGACTTGCTAAGTGAGATTTGTATGTTGGAGATAAACCAGTTGATAATCCCATGGATCCTAATGTGAAGCTGTTTAGGGATGTTGGACCAGACTTTGAAGATAAAAGTTGATATAGGTAGTTGGTTGCTAGGTTGACCTACCTGACTGTCACTAGACCTAATATGTCCTTTGCTGTGAGGATGGTGAATCAGTTTATGGAAAATCCCAAACAACCATATTGGGATGCTGTTTGTAGGATTCTCAGGTATGTCATTGGCTCTTCTGGTAGAGGTTTGATATATTAATGTAACAAAAACTGTGACATCATGGGATACTCTGATGCAGATTGACTGGTTCAGTTGATGATTGAAGGTCTACTAATTGACTGGTGTAGCAAGAAACAAGCTACTATAGCTAGATCTAGTGCTGAAGCAGAATATCGAGCTATGGCTGGTATTGTGTGTGAGCTTATGTGGTTGAGGTCTCTTATGTCAAAGTTGGGTTTCTTGGTCAAGAAGCCCACAGATATGTTTTGTGATAATGAAGCTACCATTTTTATTGCTAGCAACCTAGTGTTTCATGAGAGAACAAAGCACATTGAAGTTGAGTTTAATTTTCTGAAGGATGCTGTCTTGAAGAAGGTTGTAATGACTCCATTCATGAAGTCTATGGATCAGTTGGGCGACGTTTTCACGAAGGCTTTATTAAAGCATGCCTTTATCTATTGGTTGTAACAAGTTGGTGATAGGTGATATTTATACACCTCCAGCTTGAGGGGTAGTGTAAGAAGAAATAGGCTATTTTAGTAATTATGTGGTGTAAGTAGGGGCGTTTTTATCTTCAAGATTTTTTATTATTAATATATTAAAGGGCAGACCTGGAGCTGAATGTAACTCCAAGAAACTACTGCTTCCTCCTGTCTCTTTCTTTCTCCTCTTTTCTTCTCCTCTTCTTTTCTCCTTCTAACCTCCATCTATAGCTTTACAGCATTTATAAATTAACAGTTTTTTTAACTGTTCAACTGGTACATTTTAATTGGATTAAGTTGTTCTTCTTGATTGGAGGGGAAATGATTACTTGATTGTTTATCAGTCTAGATGTTCTCTGAGCCCCAGTTATTTTTGTTGATTGTTACATGTTCATATGACATATATGTGCAATTTGGCAGGTAGTACAATATATGCTGAAGAGCTAATAATCTGAACTTGCATTTTATTGCATATGGTTCCTTCTAGTAGTGACAATTATTCTAAGCTAGAACTGTGGGATATGATTCTTTCTGCTTTCTGCTAAAATACTAATGAATTAGCTTTTCGAGTTTATAAATGTAGAATATTGCTAAAAAAGAAGACCTTACATATTTTGAATGTTTTTGGAGGCCTAAATGATGCTGGAAGATTATGATGGTGTGCAGTTTTGCTATTTTTTGGGCAATCTAGTTGGAGTGGCAATGCTGGACCCATTGGCACAAGAGAAGGATGCAGGAAAACAAAATAAAACAATTGGAAAATAAATAGGAAATTAAAAAGAGTGAGTAAAAATGAAGATAAAACTAGTTAGGGTTTAGTGCACAATATTCAAATCTGCTTCTCATGGTTACACATCTAGCCTTTATACAGGCTTTCTCTAATACTAGATTAGAACTGATTTGGGAAATGGGAAATTATAGCAGATCCCTAAGAAACATAATTTGGGTAATAATAGAAAATCAGTGATAAATGTAGCATAATTGCAAATTCCTCAATGCTGAAAATTACATAATTAAATCCAATTTTCCTAAATTATGCATACATATATGGTAAATGTAAAGATCTCCAAATGCCTTAATCTTGCTCATACGTGATCTCTTAACATTTCCCATAGTTTTCCCACATCTTCAGCCTTGAACTCAATGGACTTATCCTCCATGAATAGCTTATTCTCTGCAATTTCTACATCCTCAAATCCCTTTTTGGACATATATGTCAATTTTGGAATGTCCTTTATCCCTTCAGATCTTGTTTCTAATACAACTGGTTGCAGCTCTAGTTTCGACATGGGCTCACTGAGCATTGCTACATATCTTTTCTCTTCTTCAACACTTAAATCTTTTTGGTCAACCACATTGTGAGCTTTAATAATATTGCCTTGATTGCTATACTCAGTAGCTCGGAGTAGATTGTAAATCCATGTAACTAAATGGGGTAATACTTCAGTTAGTTTGGTATTAAAGTCCATGATTTCCTTTGGTGCAATATTGTCTTTCTAGATTAGTCCATCTGCAAGGTCATGGATAGCTCTTGAGACCTTCAGTTTGGGCACATCTCGCTGAGCCGACTTGAGTTTTTCCTTGATCACCATGTTTTGTTTTTGTACTCTCTGTTGTGTTTTTACCCCCTGAACTTATCTGCATCATGGCGTTAAAGCTGGGTTGGCCCAGCTCTAGGTGCAGCTTGAGTTGGGCTAGTCAACAGGTTAGGTGATATAGGTGGATCAGTAAAAGCTAGTTGGGCTTATATGGTTATGGGCTGAGCTTTGTTGTTTTTTGCAGGAAGGGAATAAGATCGAAGGGGAAAAGCGGAAAAAAGAGGATGGGGCCTTACATAGGTGATGGAGAACCACCAATGGAGAATTTTAGATGTTCATATTGTATCTTGGTTTTTATATTTTAGTTTGAGAAAACTCTTGTTATTTTAGAAGTTTGGTTAATTTAGGTTTATTTTGTGTATTTAAGTACTTTGGGGTTATATCGTAAATCCTTGTTTTATTGTGATTTTTATGTAAATATGTGCTAGTAGTAGTAGTGGTATAAGTGCTAGACATGTAAGTTATTGTACAGTTGTTTGAGTCAGATTGCAGTTTCCCTCTCTCTCTCTCCCACAGGTTCTGCTGTTCTTCTTCTTCTCTTGTACAGTTGTTGTTTGAATCAGATTGCAGTTTCCCTCTCTTTCTCTCTCTCCCACAGGTTCTGCTGTTTTTCTTCTTCCTCTTTCTTTAAGTACTTTGAGGTTATTTTGTAATTCCTTGTTTTATTGGGATTTTTATGTAAATATGTGCTAGTAGTTGTAGTGGTATAAGTGTTGGACATATAAGTTATTGTACAGTTGTTTGAATTAGATTGCAGTTTCCCCGTGTCTCTCTCCCACAGGTTCTGCTGTTTTTCTTCTTCTTCTTCTTACTCCTCCCATCTTCTTCATCTTCCTTCCTCTCTTGTACATTTGTTTTAATCAGATTGCAGTTTACTTCTCTGTCTCTCTCTCCCACAGGTTCTGCTGTTCTTCTTCCTCCTCCTCCCCATCTTCTTCTTCTTCTTCTTCCTTCTTCTCTTGTACAGTTGTTGTTTGAATCAGATTGCAGTTTCCTCTGTCTCTATCTCCCACAGGTTCTGCTGTTCTTCTTCTTCTTCCTCCTCTTCCTGTCTCTCTCTCCCATTCTTCTTCCATCTTCTTCTTCTTCCTTCTTCTCTTGTACAGTTGTTGTTTGTATCAGATTGCAGTTTCCTTCTCTGTCTCTTATCTCTCACAGGTTCTGCTGTTCTTTTTCTTCTCCTCCTTCTCCTTCTGAGAAGATATGTGTCCAATATAAAGTAAATAGGAAACTAAAAGGGAGCATAAAAATGAAGATGAAACTCAAGTAGTGCTTAATTCTCAATATTCCAATCTGCCTCTCAAGGTTGCATGTCAAGCCTTTAATTATAATTTATAAGCTTATCCTAATACTAAATGAGAAAAAAATAATTTGGGAAACAATAGAAAATCCTAACTTCTTCTTCTTCTTCTTAGCACGTGCAAGTGGAAGATGTCACGGCCTGGTTGTGGTTCATGATAGAGGGGAAAAGGGGATGATTTGGGATTCAACTAAGAAGATTTGGTGGTTGATCCTATTCTTCGATGATGAAGATGGTGGCGATACAGCAGCAGTTTTTTGGGGTATTGGTTTATGGATGATGGAAGGGCAGGGTTTGTGTTGCTGTTGCTGGTGCTGGTGCTGGGGCAGTGACCATATGAGAAGATATGTGTCCAATAAGAAAGTAAATAGGAAACTAAAAGGGAGAGCAAAAATGAAGATGAAACTCAAGTAGTGCTTAATGCTCAATATTGCAATCTGCCTCTCATGGTTGCATGTCAAGCCTTTAATTATAAACTTCTCCTAATACTAAATGAGAAAAAAATAATTTGGGAAACAATAGCAAATCCTAAAAGAGAAACATAATTTGGGAAATAAGAGCAAATCCCTAAATAAGGAAACAACTTTGGGAAATAATAGCTTAACCCAAATAAAGGAAAATGCCAAAATGCTGAAAATTATTAACTACATCCGACAACAACAAACAGCAGTAAATCATGCCTTAAGTCCCTCTTGGCGGGGTTGGGTACATGAATCCTTTTCAGCTAATTTACATGAACTAAGCAATTTCCTGCAATAATTTAAGGGCGTTTGAATCCTTACTTACTATCTTATTCCAAGTATGTAGGTCTACCCATACTCCTTCTATTGCCACTACAGTAACTATATCATTCCTCACCGGTGCACTATTTGGCCTACATTGTAGATGCCTAAACCATCTGAGACGCCCCTGCCTTATCTCATCTCCTATAGGTGCTGTGCGTAACTTACCATGAATTTGTTATTTCCTTAACTGATCTTTTAACATTATAACACTCATCCACCTTAGCATTCTTATTTCGACAACTTTTTGAATATGTTGTTCTTGGTTGCCGATTTTGGTCTACGTAGCGTAGTGTCACGGCCTGCCTTTTTCACACTGTTGTGAAGGGCCGTGCGGCGCTAGCTAAAGCACTCTTGCTTAACTAGCCAGCCTATCGTTTACCAACATTCATGCACGAAGCACTTTCATTAACATTCAATCAGATAGCAGCGGAAATAATAATCAATTCATGAAAGCCGTGGCAACCAAGCAGTAAGCATTGAAGCAAACGTAATCCATTAACAAATCCTCCATTGACATGTTGTACTTAGCGAGGGAGGCAAGTAGGCTAAGCACGTTGACAATTGCTAGTGAGTTTTACAATGACTGATGAACACTCACCCTCCCCTAAAGAGGTTTTTATGTAATTATCATCTTGGCACTAGGAAACATCAAAGTGACCGAGGAGTCATACTGCCTTATTTGGCTTACAACGACTCTACTAGCAAAAAATAACCCTACACTAGTATTTACATGATGGAAACCCATCCTAAGCACACGAGATAAGCGGTCACAGGCAAGCATAATGCCCTGAACAAGCTTAGCTCGTGACACGTACCTGGGCTTATAGCCATCCTATAAGACTTTTCTTTTATTGATCACACAATAGGTTTGGAGCATTACTCCATTTTACCCACCTTGCATTAACTCTATGTATAACATCCTCTTTGATTTCTCCTTCAACTTGCATAATAGATTGTCGTAATTGAAATCTAGTAGTGTTATTAACTTCTTGACCATCAAGTCTGATCTTTTTCTCCAATATTCCTCCTACCATGAGTGAAATTGCATTTCATATATTTTGTCTTATTTCCACTTATCCTAAGACCTGATTCTAAAACTTCTCGCCTTAATTTCTAACTTAGATTCTATTCCATCCCTAGTTTCATCAATCAAGACAATATCATCTAAAAACAGCCTTTAAATACTTCTAGTAAGTTATTTGTCACTAGTGCCAAAAGGTAAGGGCTCAAAGCAGACCCTTGCTGTGCACCCATTATGATTTGAAATGCCCAAGACTCCTCACCAATAGTTCTTTTGCTAGTCATTACTCTATTGTACATATCCTTAATGACATTAGTATACCTACCATATACTCTTTTTTTTCTCTCTCTATTTTTATAAAACACACCATAGAACTTCCCTAGGTACACCCTGTCATTGGCTTTCTCTAAGTCAAGAGAAACCATATGCAAGTCTCTTCTTTTCCCAACTTTTTGGTTATTCTTCTCGAAACATATATGGGTTCTATAGTTGATCTACCCAGCATAAAGGCAAATTGAATTCTTTAGAACCTCGTTTCTAACCTTAGTCTTTGCTCAATTGCCCTTTCCCACAATTTCTGTATGATTTATACATTTAATTCCACAATTGCTATTAGAATTTTGAATATCTCCGTTATTTTTACATATAGGTATTAAAGTATTTTTCCTCCTCTAGTTTGAATTTTCTTAGTTTTTATAATTGTGTTAAATAAATTAGTTTTAACCATATAATTTTGTTTTCACCTAGGCATTTCCAAACTTCAATTGGGATGTCATCTGATCTTGATTTTTCATTTTTCATCTTTTTTAATGCCTAACTTCATTAACTTTAATTTTGCAAATAAATTTCAAATTTTTAGATTTTCCTCATTTGTCAATCGATCTCTTATTCTAAATTATTCATACGTGTATGGTAAACTCAATGATATCCAAATGGTAATATTTTTTGTTTTTTTGATCTGTAAAGAGAAACTTTTATTAGCTAGACATCAAGGGGATTCCATCCCGTGGTACAAAACATCAACCAGTTTGTAGAGTGTCACAAACATCAAGAATTTCATTATGATCATTCACAATTTGCTCACTATGCCAATTGGAAACAACAACAATCCACTGATTTTTTGTTAATATAAAGTGGAGTAACTGCATCTTTGTAGGCTCTCTTATTTCTTTCTTTCCAAGCACACCAAAAGATGCCGAGAGCAATGAGATTCAAAGTATTCCGCTTCTCCTCGGTGGCTTTGATGCCTTTCCAAGCCCAAATCAACCCTCCAATGGAATTTGCAATAACCCTCTGATATCCAGCCAAGGGCAGAGCCTTGTTCCACAAATTTCTTGTCCTGGAGTAGTGGAGAGGAATTTGATTGACTAATTCTGCATCAATCGTACAAAGAAAACATCTATTTGTAACTGTAAACCCCCTTTTCTGTAGATTGTTTAAGTTTAAAATATTTCCATGTGTAGACTCCCATGCAAAAAGGCACCTTTGAAGGGGCTGCTGCCCTCCAAATATGAATCCAAGGGGAGTTGTTGCAATTTCTTCCCATCAAAGAGAGCTTCTTGCAGAAATATCTAATAGTGAAAAAACACCAAATCTGTCCAAAGCCCATTTTAGTTCGTTGGGGATGTTTTAGTATTGGAAAGTATAGAAATTGCTGTAAAAGTTGGATAGTGCATGAAGTTCCCAATTTGGCACATTCCTAGTAAAAGAAATATTTCAGAAAAAACCCCTAATAAGTGATTTGGAGATGATGACTGATGAGGGCATCTTTGTCACAAGCCAAACTATAGATGGAAGAAAAGGCAGCTCTAAGGTTATTGTTGCCATGTTATACGTCATGCCAGAAGTAAATGTTGAACCCATTCCCCACTTGAAATCTCACATATTGGAAAAAAAATCATCCAATTCTAGCCTGATGAATTTCCAAACTCACACTCCATAGGGTCCCTTACTATTTCGTGTGATCCAACTATTATGCTCAAGCCCATATTTAAAAGCTATGATTTCCCACTAAAAGTGGTCTTTCTCCTTTATGAACCTCCACAAGCACTTCTTGAGGAGAGCTTTATTGAAAGTGTTTTAGGGATTTCTGCCCAAATCTCCCTAACATATAGGTTGTTTATCCACTCCCCATCTAACAAGGTGATATTTAAACTTCTCCATTAAGCTTTCCAAAGAAATCTTCCTTGCATTCCTTCTAGTCACCTAGAAATTGAGGCCGATAGGGGTAGGAGGGACATGAAATAAACTGGAAGATTTGTCAAAGTGCTCCTAACAAGGTTGAGTCTGCTAGCTTTTCTTTTCTAGCCTACCAATCTCCTTTCAAACTTCTTGATAATAGGATCCCAAAGTCCTTTATCTTTAAATTTGGCTCCAAAAGGGAGACCAAGGTAACTAACGAGAAAGGATCCCATCTTACATCCTAGAAGGCTAGAAATCAAGGTCTCTCAACAACCCCCCTCCCCACCCCCTAGAGTTCTCTCCTATAAGAATGAGCTCAGTTTTACCAAGGTTCACTTTCAAGCCTAGGGACAACCTCCAACCCTAACAGAATGCATTGGCGGTTGAGGATATGAAGGAGATCATCTTCATTAAAAAAAATAAAAATGATTGTATCATTTGCGAAAAGGAGATGAGAAACTTTTGTAAGCCTTCCATTTTTGCCCACCTTGAGAGGCATGAGACTTAACACCTCCGTGGCTCCGTCACTAAAATAAATAGAAATGGGGACAAGAGATTATGGATCCCCTTATCTCAATCCTCTTAGGTGCGAAATAAATCAAAAGGGCAGCCATTTATGAGCATTGAGAAGCTTGGAGTTTTGATGCATTGTACTACTTAATTGCACTAGAGCTCTCGAAAGCCCATTTTCCTGAGAAGATAAAGAAGGAAAGCGTAGTTGACATGATCAAATGCTTTTGCCATATTCAATTTGCACAGTGCTCTCCTTTTTCCCTCTTGATAGGCATCCACCACCTTATTAGCAATAGAGGCATCATCCATAATCTATCTTCTAGCCACAAAAGCATGGTGATACTGACGAATGACTTTCAATATTGCTTTTATAATCCTCTTGGCTAGGACTTGGCAATGATAATATAAATGTTCCCCACCAAGCTAATAGGTCGAAATCCTTGATGTTAAAAACCCTAACTTTCTTTAGAACAAAAGAGAGAAAGGTGGTATCGATGTAGTGGATAAATGTTCATGGTCTATGAAACTCATTGAACATGATTATAATGTCATGCTTTAGAAGGCTCCAGCTAGCCTGAAAGAAAGCGAAGAAGAAACCATCTAGACTAGGCGCTTTGTCCTCATTGCAATTTTTAATAGCTTGGAGGATTTCTGCTTGGGTCTCTATAGACATCTCGCAGTGGGGGAACTAAGATTTGAAATTGATTCTATCCGCTGTAGATCTCTAAATCTCAGGTTTAGAGCAAAGATCTTTGTAAAAATCACAATTTTATTTTTCTAATCCTCTTTCTTGGCAAGGTGAATCCCTCAATTTCAATTTTGGAAAAGGTGTAACATATAAGATGAGCATTTGCTGTCCTGTGAAAGAATTTAGTATTCTAGTTCCTCTCCTTGAGCCATAAAGCTCTAGATTTTTTCCTTTAAGATAATTCTTAAGGTTAATAACCTTGTTCATTCCTTCTTGGGCAACACTCTTTTTGCCCTCTTTTCATCGTTAGGTTTTGGATCATCTCTTGCTCATCAAGTTCTTTGATGCCATTGAGGATAACAGTCTTCTTTGCTTGAACATTTCCATAGGTGCATCTATTCCATATCTTTAGATTTTCTTTCAATTCTTTCAATTTTGAGGTAAGCACAAAGCTAGCTTTCCCCATGACATGAAGGGAGGACCACCAAGTTTTAACTAACTCTCCAAACCCGTCATGCTTTAATCATATATTCTTGAAGTGAAAAGGGGTTGGCCTCCATTTAACTCCCTCAAAGTCAAGGAGGACGGGGGAGTGATTTGAGATGGGCCTAGGAAGCAGGCTTTGAACTACGTTAGGAAGGCGATATTCCTAGACTACCAGTATTAGGAACTTGTCGATCCTTGAAAAGGAAAACAACTCTCTAGAGTTAGACCTAGTGAAATTGCTGCAAATGAGAGGGAGATCAGTGAGGGCATTCATGCTCATAAAGTCAAGAAGTTCTCTCATGCAACTAGTCTCATGGCTGCCCTCACTTATTTAATGTGAATAAACTACCATGTTGAAATCACCTCCAATGATCTGAGGAGCTTCCCATCTACTCCTAATCTCGAAATGCTCATTGTAGAAAAGATATTTGGAGGGTCCTTCAGTTGGGCCCGTAGCCCCTATGAAAATCCATTGAAAGTTATCATTCTTGTTCTTGAACAAATAGGAGACTAAGAAGGAAATAATGGAGTGATCCATTAATTTCACAACACTAGGATTCTACAAGATAAGAATACTCTTTGTGCTCCCCTCTACTTCAAGGGATATCCAATCACAAGCATCTTGGCCCCAGAGGTCTTTGATTGGGAGCTGCTCCACTCTCCCCACCTTAGTTTCTTGCAAGCACATGATATTGCCCCTTAAATACTTAAGAAAGGACTTGATTACTCTCTTGGATTTGTCGTTGAGTCCCATCACATTCTAAGAAATGATTTTCCTTAACATGGTTTAACACAAGGGATCCAGCCATTGTATGTCTCAGAAATTTCTGAGCATCCTCCTGTCTTTCTATAATTCACTGAGCATTGCAAGCATTTTAATTCCCTATTGGTATCCAACTATTATTGCCCAATGGTTTCTAAGATTACTTCCTCCTTGATAAGACCCTAGAGTTTTATCATAGAGAAATTTGGGGAATTGAAAGAAAGGAAAATAGTAAGAGAAAAATGGGTTGATCACTTCGAGGGGATCTGCCTCCAAATTAGCCAAATGCTATGAATTATTTTTTTAATATAAAAATAAATTCATTAGATAAAGAAAGAATGTACAATAAGAAGAGAAGACATCTCCTAAACAAAATTAAAAGATAGCAAAATAAAATCAACACACCCTAAGTAGAGACAGCCAATCACGTTGAACATCTAAAATACACTTCCTTTTGAAATTTCCATTGCCCACACACCATAAAGAAGTCTTAAAAAAGAACCTTTTCCCACACCAATCAATGTGGTAACTTCTTCCCTGAAAATATGCACAAGTTACATTCCTTCCACAAGCCCTAGAACACTGCAAATAAAGCACAATTCCATTATGCAATTCCTTCCCTCCTCTCAAACCCACAAAAGATATTGCCAAGGGCTCCTCCACTATTCTAGGACAAACCTAACTTTCTTCAAGTAATTGAATAGCTTGTTCCAAGCCTTCCATGCAAAATTGCAGTGCAGAAATGATGTGAAATAGATTCTAAACAATCATAACAAAGCATACATATATCAAGAGAGAGAGAGCCTTTAAAGGTCTCCTCATCTAGAATAAGTCATTAGTATTTATCCTATTAAGATAACCAACCAAAGAAACGCTTTGATTTTAGGGGGGGATTTTGACCTTCCAAATAACTTTGTAGAGTGGAAAGGAGAAATTGGTACCAACCAAGAATTCACCAAAATATTTGCTAGAATAAACACCCGAAGAATCCAACTACCAAGATCACCTATCATTTTCAGAAGATACCCTACAATTATTCAACATAACCAACAAAGAAGATAACTTTATAGTTTCCCTATCATTCAAGGCTCTTTGAAGTGAAAATCCCAAGAAGTTAAAGGACCGCCAGAGTCTATACTAAAGGAAGAAATGAGATCATTTTTCCCTTAGCTCAAGTGAAATAGTTGAGGAAAAGAGGTGGACAGAACAACATTTTCCATCCAAAGCTCTTTCCAAAAAGGAATATTATAGCCCTTACCCAAAACAAATTTTGTATGGGGAATAAAAAGGGTAAATCTATGAAAGAGCTTTCCATGGACTTTTCGAAGAACGTCTAGAACCTAATTAGTATCCCATCCATTCCCATCAAGTCCAAATTTACTATTGATAAATTTATGCCACAATGAAGAAACCTATAGTGGGAACTACCAAAGCCATTTATCTAGAACAGCTGTGTTCTTAGACACCAAATTTCCAAGACCCAAACCACCGTCCCTCGTAGTCCTACAAAGCACCTCCCAACTCACCAAATGGTACCTAGAACCCCTTACCCCCGGCCGAAGAAAATCTCGCATAATCCTCTCTATCTTACTAGTGACTCCTGTTGGAACTTTAAAATAGAAAGAAAATACAATGATATACTAGAAAACAAGCTTGAATTAGAGCAATTCTCCCTTCCAAAGAAAAAAGGGCTCCCTTCCATCTTAACGCTTGGACACTCTCTCGACCACTGAATCCCAAAATTTAGCTAATCTAGGATTACTCCCCAAAGAAATCCCTAGGTAGAACAATAGCCAACTCAGCACACCTAGCTTCCAAGGGTAATTCCCTAATGCACTTTGCAGGCACGTTATTGTTTCTGGCATGAAAAGGGGTAGCAGTAGGCCTAAAATAACTTGGAATGAGGTAGCGAGTAAGGATTTAATAGCCCTTAATCTAATATAGGAAAACACTCTTGATCGGGTGAATTGGTGGAAAATGATTCATGTAGCCGACCTCACCTAGTGGGACTTAAGGCTTGTTGTTGTACTCTGCAGGCACGTTAATAGCCGCAATAGCACTCTTTCCCATATTAATCTTAAGCCTCAAAGCACTTTCAAAATTTTGAAGAAACTCCAAAATGTTAAGGAAACAAGGTTTACGATCCTCAGGAAAAAATTAGCTTCGAGTATCATCCTCTAACTGAAGTTGTGACACCATGATCTCCTCCGTATGCACTTTTAGACCTTTCACTAGACCTTTATCCACCACACTATCAACCATCCTACTCAAAAAATTAGCCACTGACACAAACAAAAATAAAGAAAGAGGATCCCCTTGTCTAATCCCCTTGTGGCCCTAAACCAAGATTTAGGTTCACCAGTGATTATCACCCGCAAAATTCACATTGGATATACTACCTTTCATCCATCTTTGCCATCTCTCTCCAAACCCCATCCTCACAAAAATCTTATCCATAAAGTTCCAGCTCACTCTATCGTAAGCTTTTTCAAAATATGACTTAAAAACAGGCCCCTTCTTCCTCCTTCTAATATCCTCAACAGTTTCATTGGCAATCAGGGTTACATCCACAATCTGTTTTCCCCCCAAAAATGCACTCTAGGCCTTAGAAATAGTCTTATCAAGCACCACACTTAATCTCTTAGCTAGCTCTTTAGTGATTATTTTATTAACACTCAAAACTAGACTAATTGGTCTATAATTAGAAATCTTGATAGACCTACTTTTCTTACGCACTTAGGTGATAAAAGTAGGATTAATACTCGTACTTTAAACTCCATACCAATTGAATTCATTGAAAACCTTCATCAGGTCATTCTTCACCACCGCCCAAAAATCTTGATAGAAAGCTAAATTAAAACCATCTAGCTCAAGAGCTTTTATCCCTCTCCATCCCAAAAACTGTAGTCCTAACTTCCTCTTCCTCGAAAGGTCTCTCTAAGTAGGCTATCCTATCAACAGGCAAAGGATCCCAATGTAATCCTTCCACCATCAGTCTACTCTCAGCCTCCTTAGCATACAGATTATAATAAAAACCAGTGATATCAGAGGCAATTACAGTAGAATTTAGGATAATAACCCGCCTATCCACCTTCATCTCCCTTATCAAATTCTTCTTCATTTTTCATTGGTTATCCTATACAAAAATTTAAAATTACCGTCGCCATCTCAACCCATTTAAACCTCATCTTCTGCCTCCAACTTCTTATCTCCTTAAAGATTAGCTCTTCCAATTCATTTTTCAGAGAAACGCTTTTAGCCTGTTCCTCCCTTGAAAGGGCCACTCCTTTCTTTCTTTCTAACTCTTCCAAATCTCCTAGAATCATAAAGTTTTTAAACCTGGTATCTCCAAACACCTTCTTATTCCACACTTTCAGTTTTTCTTTGAACCTCTTCAACTACTTCATAAGTCTAAACCTGTCCCAATCCCTTCGCACATCCTCACTCCAAGAATCCCTAACCAAGGTCGAAAAGTAGCCATGATCTAACCACATATTCTCGAACCTAAAAGGGGTGGGGCTCCAAGGCACTTTCCTAGATTCCAATAAGATAGGAAAATGATCAGAAGTGGGTCTAGGTGATACTACTTGAGAAAGATTAGGAAACTCCTAGTTGTTTGAAAACAAGAACCTACCGATTCTACTAGGGTATTGCAGCACAGGGGAAAGGTACCACCGAGGGTTTAGGGTTTTTGATGAAGAGAGAAGGGGAAGGCAGGGGAAGGGAGTTGGGGGGGGGGGGATAAGAAGTACAGGGATCTTCTGGATTAAGGATGTCTCCTGTCGTCGCAAAAGGGAGGAGTCCTTCGTTATGAACCAGGGAGGAGGGGTGGGCAAGGGGGAACGGCAGAGTGGGGCATTGTGAACAGATCTAAATGAGTCATTGTCAGTTTTTTTGTAATAGTTTCTTGAAATGTTTAACCTGGAACAAGTCAAAGAATGCATGCTTTGATTCTTGGGATACAATGTCACACGTAGCTTCTCTATTTTATCCTACTCATTTATCCATGGGATTGTTTCAAGAAGCCTAGTTTTATGGTCATACACAGGAGATAGTTGCAATCAAATAAACAAATAGAGGCATTGTTGCAAGAAGCCTAGTTTTATGGGCATGTGCAGGAGATATTTTCGATCAAATAACTACTGTATTTCTATTAATTGGAATCTATCCTCTTCTTGTTCATTGATTATATGTGCGAACTTATTATGTTGTTCTATATGCTGTTTCCTGATGTGTAGGATGCAGTAACTGTTGTAGGATATCCCCTTGGTGGAGACACCATTTCAGTGACAAAGGGGGTGGTATCACGGATAGAGGTTTGATCTATATCATTATATTTTCAAATTATATCATGGTTAAATATTTGCTCACTTGTCAGTGTTTTATCACTTTTATGATGCCCCTATTCAGTAAATGGTTTGTAGTCTATATTTCCTTCAAACCATTTTGTGATTGCAATTCTTTCTCTTTTAAAAATTAATTCCACCTGCAGTGTAAAACATTCACACCAGTTCACTTCAACACATTATTATCTAATATTCCTGGTCCATACCCCAGTTATGATAGTTTCCATGCTACCAAGTCCTTCACTTCAATTCTAAATTTTCGCAACTTGATTATTTTGAACAGCTGGAAGTAGATCAGCTATACCTCAATATCCCTCATAATTTCGATTTTACTTCTATTCTAGGAGTAGAGACAATTAAATTGTTTGGATGTTGGCTTTAATAGTTTGTATGGGAGAATAAAGTTAATAGCCTTGATGTTGAGAATTGGATTTAAATGTGAGAAACAACTTCCTGCTTGGTTTTATGTGAAGAAAACAACTCTCGGTGCAAGTGATAGTTATACATTGACATTGTTTCTGTGTGCCAAGGTGTTCTAGACAAACATATCAAAGTTTTTTTAAATATTATGATACCAGGTTACATCTTATGCTCATGGATCCTCTGAATTGTTGGGTATTCAGATAGATGCAGCGATCAATCCTGGTCAGTAAATGCTAATACTTGTTTACCTTCCATTTTTTGTATGGTACTTCTTTGATCATCTGTGTGTGTGTGTGTGTGTGTTTCCATCACACTCTACTTTGAAAGTAGCTTATATTTAGCTTTATCCGGATCACTGTTGCTGGTGTTTGTACTGCTTAAATTTCAGGTAATAGCGGTGGTCCTGCATTTAATGATCAAGGAGAGTGTATTGGGGTAGCATTTCAGGTAGACTTTCTGGAAGCTGCCGAAGTTAATGTAGTCTTCCTTTTTAGTTTCTTGCTTAATATAGTTAAAGGTATGTAATGTATGAAGCTAGCATCCTAAAATTTTATGCGCTTGCAGGAGACAACATTCCCTCCCTTCCCCCTCACCCTCCCCTACCCCCCAAAACACCAAATGAACACAAAATAAAAAAGATAAAATCGATGAAGTCCACAAAAAGAAAGTATCCTTTAAAATCGATGAAGTCCACAAAAAGAAAGTATCCTTTTCTTTTCATAAAATATTTTGTTATGTCTACTGATAATTGATGACTTCTCTTCATAAATTGTTTTAAATGTATCATGTTTTTGAGAGAGAGTCCCTTCAGGTTTTCAGCCCTTCCCCCCCAAAAACAAGGAAAAATTGGATGAAGTCCACAAAAAGAAGAAAGTATCATTTCTTTTTTCATGACATAATTCACGACTTCTCTTCATAAATTGTTTTCAGCCTATTATGTTTTTAAGAGATAGTCCCTTTAGGTTTTCAGGTCTGATGACGTCGAGAATATTGGATATGTTATTCCAACAACAGTTGTGTCTCATTTTCTGAATGACTATAATAGGAATGGGAAGTACTCTGGTGAGTTACTCTTCTCGACTTCGTCAGTTCATATTTCAATCATTTAGAGGCCATGCTCTAGGTACATGATGGGCATGGAGTATGAGTTCTGCTTGTTATTTAAATTCAATTATTACCTGAAATGGATTTTGATGAAGAATATGACGCTCACCCACATTGAGTGCTTTAAGGATAGAAAAAGCTAAAATATAAACCTCTTATCACTATGCGTTGTGCTTCATTTCCACACTCTCAATGCTCCTTATTCTCATTCTACTGAATTTTAATAATAACCTATATAATTCGTTATGTTGTTTCTCACATAGATAATATATGATTTCTTTTCAAAAGTTTTGCACCATTTAAATGCTTCAGTTACAAGGTATGTATAACATAAAAGAAAAAACTTACATTTCTGTCTGTTGTTTTCTAGGGCTTGTTCACAGTTTGAGTTGGTAACTGAATCTTGACAAGGTGTCCTTACTCTTGTTGTTTGTTCCCTCATTTTCTTAATTCAGTGTCCATGATCAAGGTTAAGTTGAATGGTAGAATCCTTGATTCTTTTCATATACAACAACAACAACAAAACCAAGCCTTAGTCCCACTAGGTGGGGCCGGCTATGTGAATCTTTTTCCGCCAATTTATGCAATCATGGACCATTTATTTTGTGATTTTTTTCCTATGCAATGGATATATTGTTCCTTACATTTTTTATTGCATGGAATTTTATGTGCATATAGATTTATGTACCTATACTTATTTTATAATAAAATGCTAACTTGTCCATGGCGATTGCATTCTTGTTGGTAATTTGAATGCCAGCATAAACAAACTGGTAATAATGTCGTCACAATCACACTTCGTTTTGCTAGAGTTAAAACATAAATGATCCAGTCTTCATGACAATTTTTTGCATAAAAAATGGTCACTTCTTTCTGTTGGTCAGTGTTACCTTATTTTTTTTTTTCATTAATTAATAATAATTTTTTTTCATTTTTTCATTTCTTTTTCATTTTTTTTTTCATTTTTTTTTTCATATATATTAGCACTTCTTCACACTATATTAAGATTCAAAGTAAAAGAACTTTGATCTTGACAACGAAAATGAAATCACTGCTAATATACACGGATTTGCAGGTTTCCCTTGCCTTGGGGTGTTGTTGCAGAAGTTGGAGAATCCAGCGCTACGTGCCTGCTTAAAAGTGGAGTCTAATGAGGTTCAACTCCTTATCTAGTTTGAAAAAGTTTAGCCAGTTTTATTTATTTATTTATTTAGTCATTTTTGCTGGGATATTATTTGGTGCACATTGCTTTGAACTAACTAATATATACTTATTTTTCTTTTCATTTCTACTGATCTTGGTTTCTGCATTGGTGGAGTGAAGTTCTATACAGTTATTTAGTTGTTTGGGATGATGAGATTTGCTAGTGATGGAGGAAGTGGTCTGGGAAGAAGGCAGTATGATTCATTGTGAGGAAAAGGAATAGTTACATACTTCGTACATTGATGGAACTTAGTTTTTAATCATTTGAGATGGGTTGGACATGTGCCTAAGACCATTAGATGCATTGGTAAGGAATATGGATTTGGTTGAGGTACAAGGTGCTTTCAGCACAAGAAGATGACTATGGACACAGGTCAATGCAGTTTAAAAGAAATAATATTTTCGTTTAGCTTGCATTGTAAGATTCCTACGAATGTCCACAAGCCATATGGCTTTTAGATGGAAAGAATTTGAAAAAAAAAAAAAAGAAAGGGAAGAAGGAATGCTTTCCTCGTGCAAACCTGACACCAATAATGGTTTGATTTTGGGATGGCGCATGGGGCCTTTATTGTCAAGTTATATATGGTTTTTAGATGAAAAGAATTTGAAAAAAAGGAGGGAAAGGAGGGTCTCATAATTGCAACTAAAAAAAATTGACATTTATTGAATTTGTTTTTGGAAAGAATTTGAATTTAAAAGTCCATATTTGGAAAGGGAAGTTTTTTGAAAATTTGAGTTGAGAAAGATACGGTTTTGAAAGCATGATTGGATTTTTTGAAAAGCGAATCTAAGGATTTCATCACGGGTCAATCAAAAAGAAAGAAAAACCCAAGAAGGAAATACCAAGTAAAGACCTGAACTGCACACAAAATGAGCTCCAAAACCTCGAGTGGTCTTTAAGAATTTTTCTTTGTGGTTTTCTGAATTTTTTCTGAGAATTTTGGGGATTTATTGATTTTTTGAGAATTTTGCAGACCGCGCCGCTGCCACCTGCCCTGCGAGAAGGCTACATGATCCTCTGCGCCTCTTGCTCACCCTTCCTCTTTCATACTCATGTATCTCTCTCCCTTCAAGTTCTACTCTCTCGCTCTCTATTTCTTGCCAATTATGGCAATAGTGCCGCTGCTGCTGTAGCTAACCTTCTAGACATTGTAGTTCTGCAAGCCTAAAGTTGTTAATACACAAAAGAACAAGGAGAAGAACAAGAAAAAGAGGAAGCCTAATTAAACCCTAGCATAACCCTAATACAATGACGATAAAACCTAAAAAAAGACATTGGCATGCATGATCGAGAAATGCAATTTATTCATTTAACCTTTTGACCTTTATCTTAGAGATGAGATTTTGCTATTCTTGAACCTTACCATCATCTAAACAACATTCACAAAGCATGCTTGAGTTTGCTAATAATTTACACGTTATCATGGCAAAATCATATTTAATATAAACAATTATGCTCACAATCGTGGAATATGGCAACAATGCATTAAGGAAAAGGCTTGATTGAGCACCAAAAAAAAAATAAAAATAAAGAGGCAAGGCAATGTAGAGAAGAAAGGATGAAGGTGTACCTTCAATGGAGGAGGGAGAAAGGAAATTCAAGTCTAAGCCTTGTTCTCCACCAAAACTCCTCACATACATTTCTTCTCCCTCCCTAAGACCATGCATCCATGTCTCCCACCTAGTCTCCTTATAGACTTTAGGAAGCAGGTTTCACCTTCAATTCTTCCTTTCAAAATTGCCCCTTGGAGGAATACGGAACTTCCCTCCTTGCCCCATTGGGGCACTTGGGCACAACTCTACCCCCAATCTCACAAGGAAAATGCTATCTGAGCTAGTGATAGCCCTTAACTTGAACAATAGAGAGGGCTCAAAAGGTAAAATTAAGGCACAAATTTAACTGGAGCTTGAGATATGCTTTTGAAATTTTAGAAGGAGACAGAAAATTGCCTCCTTATAGACTTAAGGAAGCTAGGGTTTCACCTTCAATTACCCTTTCAAAAATGCCCTGGCTGTTGAGGAACAGGGAACTTCCCTCCTTTCCCTAAGGGGCACGTTTGGGCATAACTCTACCCCCAATCTCACAAGGAAAATGCTATCTGAGCTAGAGATAGCCCTTAACTTGAACAATAGAGAGGGCTGAAAAGGTAAAATTAAGACACAATGTTAAGGCACAAATTTAACTGGAGCTTGAGATATGCTTTTGAAATTTTAGAAGGAGACAGAAAATTGCCTCCTTATAGACTTAAGGAAGCTAGGGTTTCACCTTCAATTACCCTTTCAAAAATGCCCTGGCTGTTGAGGAACAGGGAACTTCCCTCCTTTCCCTAAGGGGCACGTTTGGGCATAACTCTACCCCCAATCTCACAAGGAAAATGCTATCTGAGCTAGAGATAGCCCTTAACTTGAACAATAGAGAGGGCTGAAAAGGTAAAATTAAGACACAATGTTAACCGGAACCTAAGATATGCTTGTGAAAGTCTAGAAGGAGACATAAAATTGCCTTTTTATAGACTTTAGGAAGCTAGGGTTTCACCTTCCATTACCCCTTTCAAAAATGCCCCCTTGAGGAATGAGCAACTTCCCTCCTTGCCCCAAGGGGCATTTGGGTCAAGGAAAATGCTATTTGGGCTAGGGATAACTCTCTACTTAAACAATAGGGAGGGCTCAATATGTAAAATTGAGGCATAAATTTAACCAAAGTCTGAGATATGCTTGTGAAAGTCTAGAAGGAGATAGAAAATTCTCTATTAATTGCCTTCTTTGACCAATTAATTGCCTAATTAACTAAGAATTGCTCGACTTTCAACTAACTGGCCCTACATTATGACAAAAGGTGCCAAGGATATTTTGGTAATGTCACCAATCAAAGATTAAAATTAGTGCAAGGCACCCCCTATTTATCAAAACAAAGGAAGAGACTCCAGAACTAAGTCAAGTCAAAATGGACATCGACAATATCATATTCCCAGTATTGTTGAAAGATGTTGCAAACCAAACCCACCCTTAGAGATGAATAATTTGTTTGTCTGAAAGTTGAGGATGCCTTGATAAATTGCTGCATTCATGATTTCAGGTTGGTCATGAGACGCTGAATGGTATTATTTGGGGCTTAATATTACTTATTTGAGTCCTTGGAAGTTCATATCTCAAATTTATGATTATTTCTTTTTGGAAGTCCAGTTTATGGTGGGTAGTGTGGAAAGAATTCATTTTTGGGAGGACCGTTGGGTTGGGGAGATGCCTTTGGCTATATTAATTTTCCTTGTCTATTTGGGTTATCTAATCTTCGTGATACCTATCTTTGCTTTTCTTCTTTTGCAAGGGGATGGTTTTTCTTGGAATTTCCATTTTGGGAGAAACCTTAACTAGAGCGAGATATTGAGTTGGCTCTTTTAATCAGTTTGCCGGTCTCGTTTCATGTTCAACTTGGGAATGATAAAAGGGTTTGGAGTTTAGATCCTTTTGGGGATTTCTCTTGTAATTTTTTTCCCCTATTGATTTGTGACTCTAATGTGGATCTTTTTGCTTTGTACTCTTTGATGTGGAAAGCTAAATCTCCCTAAAAAATAAAAGCTTTTGTTTGGACGGCGACACTTGAAAGTAGACAAAGTTGTTTGAGTTGGATAATCTGTGGTGAGGCACATTATTGGGTAAGTAAATACAAATCCATGTTCTACTCAATTAAGTGGTGGTTCGGATTAGATAATCCGGGTTGGTGGACGATCACCCTAGGAATAACCTTTTTTTTTAATTTGGTGGATAACTTATTTCATAGCATAATAATTGAAGTTGCATCTGAATTTCTAATTTGGTAAATTATAAACATTCACTAAACAAAAAAACATTATTATTTTTTAAAACTGCAATCATAAATGTAATATTCATCTAAGTTTAAATAGAAAATATAACTATTCTTAACATGTACAACAACAACAACAACAACAAAACCAAGCCTTAGTCCCACTAAGTGGGGTCGGCTATATGAATCCTTTTTCGCCAATTTATGCTATTCTTAACATGTTATTCTCAAAAATTTGAAAAACTCACAATTTAAAATATAATTTTCCATATAAAGTTAAATATAAGAGGCATAAATATTTTGAAAACTCATTCTTAAACAAATTTACCAATGCACATTTCTTAATAAGTTTAGACCATCCTTTGTAATCAATTGTTGTGTTTTTATTCGTAATGTTATAGCGCCTATTATGAACCTAGAAAAACGGATTGGATTGGATAATCTATGATGGATAGGCGGATGGTTGGATAGCCAAATTGTATTCCATATGCGACTCATTTAATGGGTGGATACAAGTTAGTTTTAGCAGATTGGATTCAGTTCAGATTAATGGATTTTTATCCATTTTTCAATTTCTATTTGAAAGGATCAATATTCAATACCACTAATTTGCTTTAGAAGAGAAGGCCTAATATGGCTCTGTCACCTGATGTTTGTGTCCTTTGTTTGAGGAGTGGAAAGACTTACTGACATTTGCTTCTTCGCTGCTCTTTCACTTTGGTTGTTTGGAATAATTATTTGGTATATTTGGTGAAAGCTGGATCTGGCCCTCCAATTTGAAGGCTTTTTGAACAATCGCTTTTAGGGGTTTTGCCAAGGGAAACGATGGGAAAGCCTTGTGATGATGCACTGTTATGGATCTTATTTGGTGTCTGGTTGGATAGAAGCTCTTGAATCTTCAAAGGTGTGGCTATTGCTAACAACTTGCTTTGGAGTAGAGTAGTTTATCTTGTGCAGCTGCAGGTGTTGGTTAATGGCTTTTTTTGTCATGTTTCTTTGGATTTTCTGCAGCGGATTGATTGGCTCTACTTCATTGAGCTGGATTTTGGTTTATGCTGTGCTTTCTTTGTAACTAGTTGCTTTTGATGTAATGGGGGGATTTATTATTCTTGCTGTTCCTTCTTTATTTTCTCTTTTTTATTTTTCTTTTTCAGTTGTGCATTCTTATCCCTTCTAATAAATCTTTTTGTTTGTCAAAAAAATGAGGCAGTGAATGGGGATATTGACACTAGATGTGAATGGTGGGTTTGGTTCACGAGTAGCATCTTTTCATCATGTTAATTCATAGGCTGTGTGAAGCTGGCAATGCATTATTTGTCTAGGATAAGCATTTGGCCACCCTAATTTGGTTCACTGAATTCGTCAGATACATCTGATACAAATTTGCATTTTCAGTTTTCATACTCAAGATGTGAAGGAGGCAAACAATTGTCAATTGACTAGCCTCGGAGAAAAAATTATTTTGGGAGCTGGTCTGGGATAAAATCCTGTATTTAGCATCACTGTGGTGCATTGGGTTTGAGTTTTTTAGAGGAAATAGTTTCCAGGAGATTCAAAGAGATTGGAGGAATGTTCTGGCTTGTTGATTTTCTTCTCTTTCTGTAGTTTTTAGTTGTTTTTTTCTGGTTTGTTCCAGATTTTCTTTGGGAGATGTCTCATTCTCCCTCTTGTAAATTTTTCTCTTATTAGTAAAATTTTCTTTGCTGTCAAAAAATTTATCAATTGACTAATCTAACTTGCATGTTGTATTCCCTATCTGTTTTGTGCAGGGTGTGCTGGTGCGTAGAGTCGAACCCACTTCTGATGTGAATAATGTCCTAAAGGAGGTATGCTGGCCATTTGTAAATTTAAGGGCTTGCATAACATCCTTGAGTTGCATTATGGTCTAAATTTCCACAAAATTATCAAAAAATTTTCATTATAATTTCCACTTTCCACCACTTGAAATTGAAATGGCAACAAATTTCCATTTTATAAAATTTTCTTGGAATTTTTCACAATCACCTGAAATTTATCGAAATCTTAAAATTTCAGCGAAATTTGTCAAAAATTTAACTGTAGAACGAATTTTCATTGAAATTCAACTTTGAGATTCAAAATCCAGATTGAACATTTTCTAGTAAGTTATCTTTTCTTCTTCTTGAATATCTTTCAGACTTTTGAAATTACATGAAAAATTAAACCTAGAAGCATTAGCTACAACATTTTTTTGACCATTTATGTCTGAATTATCTTATTTCTATTGTAAATAATATTTAATTGACTTATGAATCTCATTTATATTCATTATGTTTAAAATCATTTGTTATATTACAGTTATTGCACATTATACACTGCATTCCTGTCTTTAATGTATTTTATTTATGATATTTTTATCCTAAATCGTGCACTATTATGTCTATTAATAGTTTCTAAAGCTTCATAAAAGAATTCCATGTTTACTACATATTTCCATCATTTTTTAACAATTGAAGTTGGGATGGACATTGCTAGTTGAAATTTCCGTAGAAATTTCGTACTTTTGAAGCCTCAAAATTTTGTCAAAATCAAAATTTACGACCTTGGGTTGCATTTCCATGTATGTTAGCTGCAGGAAGTCAGTAGCATAACATAGAGCGTGCTTTTCTAGTTTTGCAGATAGGTCTGATCCATTTTGAGAAAGGTCTTTTTCCCCCGTTGGTGGGCAACTGATTATTATATTTCCACTTACAATCTAATTCTTTTTGGCATAGGCTAATTCGTAGTAAATTGGAATTTAATAGAATGTGTGAAATTCCAAAGTTGGAAATAAATCACTTACTCGAGTCCTTGGAAATTTTTGTCACAGATTTATTGTATTTTCTTCCCCAATGTTTGATATAGAGTTGGTAATGGGGGGAAAATTCGTTTTTGGGAGGATCACTGGATTTGGAAGGCTTCTTGACTCGAATGTGGCCTCATCTCTTTTCAGTTATCTACCCTTATTTTTACATTTGGTGAGGAACCTTACTGAGAGAGATGAACAATCTGGCACAAACGTGCTTGATCCTTTTCATATGCATTTGGAGAAGTTGGAGTTTAGATTCTTCGGGGGCTATTCTTGCAAGTCATTCCCTTAATTTGATTCATGCTTCTAAGTCCTAATTCTAATCCTCTTTTTTATTTTACATTTTTTATTTATTTAGAAAGATAAAGTTCCAATCGAAGATATGGACTTTCACATGGACTGTTAACTCAAGAAATTCAGTAATAATGACTTGCTTTAGACGCAGAGACCTAAGAAGGCCCTATTACCAGATGTTTATTTCCTTTGCCTTATTGAGTGGAGGGACTTGCCCTTCATTTGTTCTCATATTCTCCTTTTGCTTAGACTCTTTTCAATAATTTGTTTGGTAACTTGGCAAGAATTGGTTTGCCTCTTATCTCTGGAGGATTTCTGTGCTATTGCTTTTAGAGGTTATGGGGGTGGGAAGGAGAGGAAAGCTTTCTGGAGATGCACCATTCTTGCTATCATTTGGTGGAGTAGAGTAGTGTTTCTTGCGACTTTGGTGCTCAGTGAATGGTTGGTTTGGTAATGTTGTCTTGAAAACTTGCAGAGCAATTGGATTGCTTTGCTTCTCTAGAGTTTTTTGCATTTATTTTCTTTCTTTTCTTTTCTTTTCTTTTTGTTACTAGAGGATACCTTGGTTCTCCTTGTGATTTATCTTTTCTCTGTTGTCCATGGCCTTTCTATCTTTAATACAATTCTTTATTTATCAGGAAAAAGAAAACAAGATCTTGTAATGCATTCCATATTCTATGCAACTATTGTCCTGCCTCATACATTGTTCTTCTTTTTGAATCACAATGTTTGTGACTTCAGCTCTCCTCTAGAGCTGTTTATGATGCTGAATATTGTGGCATACCAAGAAGTTTTATTAAATTTTTAGATTCCTCTCTTTATTTATTCATTTATTTTTTCAGGGGGACGTGATTGTAAGCTTTGATGGTGTTGATGTAGGGTGTGAAGGAACAGTTCCATTTCGGTCAACCGAACGTATTACATTTTGCTACCTCATAAGTCAAAAGTAAAGGCCTTAATCTTCTTTAGAGGTTAAAATTAGAACAAAAAATAATACATTTATGCTTGGTCCTTCTAGAATTCTTTTTTTTTTTGGGCGGGTGGGGGAGAGGGGGGGTGGGGTGGGTTTCGAGCGGGGTGGGTTGATGCTTCTGCATCACATATGATGCACTCCTGGACTATGCTTGCCCTAACATTTTGCTTTCTTTGATGGGGATTCTTCAAGTTATAAAATACATGTAATATGGAATGAAACATTTTCTGTTATCAGACTAATTATGATCAAAATAATTTAGTACAGAATAAAAGACCTAGTAGGGCTAGTGAGTAGGTTTTAGCTGGCTTGTGCAATCAATTTTATTCTTGTACTATTATTACCCTGCAGGACCCCATTATCCTTTTACCTTTGATAACTCTAATGACATTCTAACAGATTTGCAGGTGATGTAGCAGAGCTTGGAATTATTAGAGGAGGGGCTTTCATGAAGGTTCAGGCAGTCTTAAATCCACGTGTGCATTTGGTATGTAGATAGTGCAGAGTTCATGTCAATTTCATTAATTTTTACGTATCAATACTAAGTTTAGGTCCCTTATGTTCTCTGGGTCAAGGTGCCTTATCACATTGAAGGTGGTCAACCCTCTTATCTTATTATTGCTGGTTTGGTGTTTACCCCTCTCTCAGAACCACTCATAGGGTATGTTAGGTTCTTGAACAATGACAATGTGCAGTTCCATTTTATATGGATTCTATTTGGGCATTACTATTGCTAAATTACTGATAGGACTTCAATTATTTTTATTATTTATATATTTATTTGTATTTTATTTTTTACAGTGAGGAATGTGAAGATGCTATGGGGGTAAGTTGTCATCTTTAAATTAAAAATGCTTTGTGCTTTTCCCCCCCAGAAATAATTTGCTCTCTTCTGTTTAGTTGAAACTCTTGGCAAAAGCACGATATTCTTTGGCAAGGTTCAAGGGGGAACAGATTGTGATTCTATCACAGGTAGCTATGCTCTTTCTACTCTATGGTTTTCATGGAATGATGTGATATATGTTTGTAATCCAGCTTGAATTTCCCTACACATGATCTATTTTATGTCAATGAATGCTTTTTATCTTTCTTTTGAATGTCAGTTCCAACTCTAGGGACAAGACAAGGAGCCTTTTAAGTTTTCATTTTCCTTTCAAAATAGGATTATTCTTGTCAACGGAACAGCAAACAGCAAAGCAAAAGATTTCTTTCCTTACTTCAGCTCACAATTATTCCTTATTTCTCAATTCATTATTTTGTACTATTAGCATATATTTAGTTTACATGTATAGGGCTTGATAGATTATAGTTTACCTGTATAGGGCTAGAATCATGCTAGAACTTATTTACTTTCCATGTATAGCATTCTTGTAAAGTCTATGTATAATACACAGAACTCAAGGCCAAACCATTCGACCATTCACACAATACTTTGACATGGTATCAGAGCCAGTTGACTAATAAGTTTTAATTTTCCCTTCGAATTTTTTTGTCTTCTCGGTTTCAGAGGTGTCTCTCGTTTCTGGGGTTGTTGTGTTTTTTTTTTTTCTTTTCTCTTCTGGAATTTTTTTGTTCTTGTCTTCCTGGGTTGTGCTTGGTGCCAAGGATTCAGCGACTTGTCCTTCATGTGTTGTGCTTGATGCTCAGACTATGTCTTGGCTTCTTGGCTCAGTTGAGCCACATATTGCCCCAACTTGTGACCTTATCACACTCCTTAATCCATGTGGACTTATTTAAAAACAGTATATCATCAAGATAACGGTGCCCGTCATTTTCAGTTAGAGCATGCGATTGCCATGTTTCAACATGAAAGTCGTTCCATCCAAGACTATTACTCGGGGATTCTGAGTTTTTGGAACGAATATTCTGATCTAGTTACTACAGATTTTCCTGTGGTGGCCTCTCTTCTCATTATTCAACGTCTTCACGAGACTAGTCTTCGTGATTAGTTTCTTATGAAACTCCGCCCTGAGTATGAATCTGTTTGCTCGTCTCTGTTGAATCGCTCTCCTGTTCCTTCTGTTGATGTTTGTTTTGGTGAGTTACTTCATGAAGAACAATGACTTAGTACTCAAGTTACTCTAGCACAATCTCATGGTAGTTCAAGGTCTGTGCCTATGGCTTGCGTTGCTCAACGATGAGGACCGCCTGCACATTCTAGCACCTTGTAGTGTTTTTGCTGCAAAAAATTTGGGCATATCGCTGCTAATTGTTCCAAGAAATTATGCTCTTATTGTAAGAAGAAAGGTCACATTATCAAAGACTGTCATATCGTCAGGCCCAGGCATTATATACTTATGTTATTGTATCCCCCACAGTGACTTTTTTGGCCCTTGGCTCTTTTCAGGTGACTCCTCTGTTCCTGCACCTTCTATAGTGAATTAACTGAACATCCGAAATGGTGCAACAAATGCTAATTTCGATATTATCAGCAATGAGGCTCCAAGGTAACAATTCCACTACCCTATGTCATGTTTGGCCCTACGTTGGTTAATTTGCTATTCAGACTGCCAATGGCAGTTCTTTGCCAATAGCTGATGTCAGAGATGCCTCTTCTAAGTTCATTGATGTGTTTCTTACTCCTCAGTTTTCCACGAGTTTTATTTTTGTTGATCAATTAGTTGATAGCAGTTGTGTTGTTAATTTTTCTGGCAATGGTTGTGTTGTGTAGGACTAGGTAACAGGGGAGCTGATCGCGAAGGGACCTAAAGTTGGGCGCTTGTTTCCACTCCTTTTGCCTATTCCAGCACATTCTCCAATTTCTTCTATTAAGTCTTTTGCTTGTAATAATGTTTCAGATCTTAGTATGACATGACATCATCGTTTAGGCCATCCCAATACTCAAATCTTATCTCATGTATTGAACTCTGGTTTACTTGGTAATAAAGAGCATTCTTCTTTGTCTCTTGAGTGTGCCTTTTGCAAACTTGGCAAAAACAAAACCCTTCCCTTCCCTTTGCATGCTAGTGGAGTTGCTCAGTACTTTGATCTTATCCATGGTGATGTTTGGGGACCTTCCCTGGTTAGTTCACATGAAAAATTTAAATACTATGTAACTTTCATTGATGATCATAGAAGATTTACTTGGGTCTACTTTCATCGCTCTAAATCTTAGGTTTTCGTACTTTCACTGAGTTTTTAGCGTATGTTGACAATCAATTTTTTGCTTCTATTAAGACATTACACACATATTTTGGTGGTATGTGTCTACTGAAATTCAGGCATTTTTGGCTTCTAAAGGTATTATTCATCAATGTTTATGTCCCGCTACTCCCCAACAAAATGGAGTAGCCAAATGGAAAAATCGTCATCTCCTAGATGTGGTACGTATTCTCTTGATAGAAACCTCTATTCCATCCTTGTTCTGGGTTGAGGCTCTGAAAATTGCTACTTGATTAATTGTTTACCTCCCTACCTTTGGTTGTGTATGTTTTGTTCATTTACCTCCTCATGAGCGACATAAATTATCTGCTAAATCTTCGATGTGCATTCTTGGGATATAATGTGTGTAGAAAGGGATTTGTTTGCTATGATCCTACATTACATCGTACATGCATTTCAAGGAATATTATTTTCTTTGAAAATCAACATTTCTTTCTTGTGTCCTCTGTTCCTCCTTTTCTGCTGTGATTCTCCCCTCCTTTGAGGAGCAGTTCTCGGATCCATATCAAGTTAGTTCTCGTTTTAAACCACTAGACATTGTGTATACACGACACTCTCACCCAGTCTCTTTCGGTAGCTCATCCGGTATCTGATCCTACCACGCTCCAGATTCAGTCAGTGGTAGCTCCTTAAGAGCCTTTGATACGTTGTTCTTCTCAAGTGTCTGTACACCTGGATAGGTATGGGTTTCCCTCTTCAAGTTCTGGAAATTCTGTTTCATCTTTTATTGCTGCATTGTCCTACTCACACATTGCAAAGCATGATTGTTGGCGACCCCGACTATGCAGGAAGAAATTGCTGCTCTAGAGGCCAATCACACCTGGGACATTGAGCCTTATACTCCCACCATTGTTCCTCTGGGTTGTAAATGGGTTTCCTCAGTTAAGGTCTAATATGATTGAAGTCTGGATCGTTACAAAGCTCGCTTAGTTGCGCTTGGGAATAATTAGGAATATGGTGTCAATTATGAAGAGACCTTTGCTCCTGTGACTAAGATGATTATTGTTCGTACGATTCTGGCTATTGCTGCTTCTAGTGATTGGCCTCTACATCAAATGGATAAGAATGCTTTTCTTCACGACGATCTTAAAGAATGTATTTATATGAAGCCACCCTTGGGCTTGTTTCCCTCTCTGACTTCACATGTGTGTAAGCTTCGTCGCTCTCTTTATGGTCTCAAACAAGCTCCGAGGGTTTGGTTTGATAAATTCCGCACCACTTTATTACAATTTTCATTCAAGCAGAGCAAGTATGACACTTCATTGTTTCTTCGGAAATTAAACATGGGTATTGTTGTTCTTTTGGTTTATGTTGATGATATTGTGATTACTGGTTCCGATTCTGCTTTACTTGCTCAGCTCCAGACTCATCTCTTAGAGTCCTTTCATATGAAAGATCTTGGGTCTCACACATTTTCTTGGTCTTGAGGTGAATCATAGTCCCTCTGGTATTTCACTCAATCAACATAAGTATGCTAGTGACTTGGTAGTCACAATTGGCCTTTAGGAGGGTACTTTTGTTGATACTCCCATGGAATTAAATGTCAAGCTTTGCGAAGAGGAGGGTGACTTACTTGCTGATCCCAATTTATACAGGAAGTCGGTGGGTAGTCTTGTCTATCTCACCATTACTAGACCAAACATTTCTTTTGCTGTACAGCAACTTTGCCAATTTCTTCAGACTCCTTGTCATCTTCATTTGGCTGCTGTCTGTAGGATCAATACACTATGTTCAGGGCACTTCTCCCCGTGGTTTATTCTTCACCGCAGCAATTCTACTCGCCTTGCTGCTTATAGCGATGCTGATTGGGCTGGTTGTCTGGATACACGTCGCTTCATTACAGGTTAGTGTGTGTTCTTAGGTGATGCATTGATCTCTTGGAAAAGTAAGAAGCAAGACAGAGTTTCTTAGTCATCGACGGAATCTGAATACCGGGCGATGTCTTTTGCTTGTTCTGAAATTATTTTGCTTCGAGGTTTACTTGCTGAGCTAGATTTTTCTGAGACCGGTCCTACACCTCTTAATGCCGATAATACAAGTGCTATCCACATCATGGTCAATCTTGTCTATCACGAGCGCATGAAACATATTGAAGTCGATTGTCACTCTATCGGTGAAGCATTTGAAGCTCGTGTTATCACTATTTCACATATTTCCACTGAATTACAAATTGCAGATATCTTCACCAAGACTCTCACTCGTCATCGACATTGCTTCCTAAGTAGGAAATTGATGCTTGGTGATCAACCTGCATCAATTTGAGGGGGGCTGTCAACGGAACAGCAAACAGCAAAGCAAAAGATTTCTTTCCTTACTTCAGCCCACAATCATTTCCTTATTTCTCAATTCATTATTTTGTACAGTTAGCATATAAGTAGTTTACATGTATAGGGCTAGAATCATGCTAGAACTTATTTACTTTCCATGTATAGCATTCTTATAAAGTCTATATATAATATACGGAACTCAAGGCCAAACCATTCGGCCACTCACACAATACTTCGACAATTCTATCTACTGATTGTGTTTCTTAATATTTTCAAACTGTTTGTTTTGTTTATATAAATGCTGCGTTACTGTTAATAGGTCTTAGCAAATGAAGTTAACATCGGCTATGAGGATATGGGCAATCAACAGGCAAGTTAATTTGTTCCCTTGTCCACTTTGATTTACTTTTATTAGGTCATACATATAATCTTTGTACGGCAGGTTTTGAAATTCAATGGGATTCGAATCAAAAACATTCATCACCTAGCGCATCTTATTGATTGTAAGTGCTAGTGGCCCTCACGCCTCCTCCTCTCTCTGTTTGAGTTGTAAATAGTGTAGCAAGCAGCAGTAATGTGCGTTGTAAGCCAGACAAAAACCTTACTAATATCTCTACTATTGGCTTCTGTTCTAAATTAATCTGTTCTCACTTTTGCTGTTATTCAGCATGCAAGGACAAGTACCTCACTTTTGAATTTGAAGACAATTACCTTGCTGCTTTGGAAAGAGAGGCAGCAATGGCAGCCTCATCCCGCATCCTCAAAAACTATGGGATTCCATCAGAAAGGTCTCCTGATCTGTTGGAGCCATATGTGGATTCTCTGGGAGACAATCATGCGCTTGATCAGGACTTTGGGGAGAGCCCGATCTCAAATTTGGAAATTGGATTTGACGGACTCCTCTGGGCGTGATCAGTTTTGGTTGGAAGGCCAACGTGAATTTTCCTGATATCACGATACTTGGGAGGCATTATCACAGCTTCTAAGCCGTTAAAAATTTCATCTCTTCTGCTGTTGACGCCACTGCCCCTTGAGCCATGATTTTTATTTTTTATTTTTGTTTGAAAATGTTGCTAGTACATTGTTCCGCACATCTTCCTTTGTGGGGAAGAGCACGAAGGTATGCAGATGTGCCTGATATCTGCCTTGAAGGCATTGATGTATATTTATTTGCTGTGAAAATGGATATTGACGATTTATTGTAATGATTCATTTGAAAGGAAAAATAAAAGCACCTTAAATTTTGATGCAACTCTGAATTGGCACTAAATTTCAAATTTGTTCCAACATCAGGAGTAATACAGGGTTGCCCATGCTAGTGGCATTTTGAAATTTAGGTAAGATGAAGATTCATCTCCAGTCCTGGACAGGGTGCGGTGTGTCTATATATATTATACATGTGCATATTGAAATTAAAGAAGTTTCTTGATGTCGTCGGCCACGTTTTGAGCTTCAATGGCAGCTCCATAGAACCCTCTCCTGGCCAGTCCGACGCAGTAGAGACCATTTTTACCCTTCCAGTGGTTTGGAGAACTCGGGTTCGCGAATCCCTCATTGTCTAGAAAGCCATCGCCTCCCTGCAGGTTAATGCGAATATATATTATATTATTTGCACAAATACAACCATCCCTAGCTTAAAAAGCATGTTATATTTCTTTGCAAGAACGGAATGCAATTGAACAGGAGTAGAATCGAATTTACAGTTTGACTTCATTTCATTTCTGAGCACAATTCAATCCCTGAACCAGGAGTGTGTTAAATTTTACCTGAAGCCACTTCCATGTCGACCTCTTAAAGCCAGTGGCAAAAACAATTACATCAAAGGGATGTGAGCTGCCGTTCTCAAACACCACCTCATTGCCTCTTACGTTGCTTACTGCTGGCAAAACCTGTGTTTGTATTCCAGTACAAATTTTGAAGAATAAAAATTAAAAAAACGCAAGAAAATGTATCGAGATTGATGAGGAAATATGGCAATCAAATAGATAATGAGCTGCAACAACAATATCTTTTTGGAAAGTTGTGACATCTTTACTACCCCTATTAGGTCTTACTGTATTTAACTTAATTAGCTAAATGCTCGTGTTATTTGACCTATGTTTGTAGTGCATAAGTCATGTCAATCATCATTTATATATATATATATATATATATATATGTTTTTTGGAATACGCACCGGGTATCCACGCGTCCGTTTTACGGTCCACTTGACTAATCCTACGTCCCTTGAAGTTGACTCCACAACTCCAAAGGGAGGGTAAATTCAGGAGTCCAGGGGTGGGAACGAGCCTGAGAGGGTTTGAATACCTGACCTCGTGAAAGGTACTCCCGCAGCCCGCACTACCACCTAAATCACACCCTGAGGGTAACATCTTACATATATTTGAATCTATTGGAACTAGCAATTTTTTTACTATCAAGTTTAGTATTAAAACTCGTATGTTTGATCTTATTTCTTACTCCCTAAATTTTATAGTTTTTTCATAATTATAACTTAAATCTCTATCTGTATTTTCATTAGATAAGACACCGTCATATCCAAAAAAATATATACCATACAACTTCATTTTCGTAATTTCTAATATTTAAGTGAATGCCTAGACGTAAATGAGAGGGAGGATTGAGATTTGGGTAGGTGACTAGTTCTTTTTATAGGCCTACCCCGAATATTTGGGGGGCTGAAAAAAAAGATAAATAATAAAAGAGAAGTTGATGCATTAATTCAAAATTCAAAATTTATATTTATTTGAATTTTGAACATATAAATCTTTTGTTGGCTATTGGAGATGGCGATTTGGGCGTTGAGGAGCTATAAGAGGGAGTTATAATAATAATAATAATAATAATATCTAAACCTATGAAGAAGAAAATTTTTTTCATATATTTTTTCAGATTTTTTATTTTCAGATATATATAGATATATTGGAGCCTGTCAACTCCATGTGCGTGTAATTTCATGGGCTTCCCTCTCCTGTATGTGTAACTTAAGTCGCTAAGAGTTTTCAAGAAAAATCATACCAACCCCACCAACCTTTGTAATTGATACCAATTATTGAATTGTGGTCCATATCCATACGACAGCTACATATGTATCTGCAGTGAAGCCCAAGGAGATTTTGTGGAATAAGCTTCATGAAAGTTCTTGAATCCACTCATGCATCTTCCATGCAGAGCCACAAATTATTTTCTTCTTGCTTTTCTTCTGTGTGCATATATGTAAGTAATATTTAGACTACTATAAAATCACACCTAAGTTTCATAGGTATTATCTTCTTCAATACTATATATATATTTAAAGTGAAAGACATTAATCTTTCTAAAGTTTAACAAAAAAAAAGTTTTAAAAAAATTAATAATTTTTCCTAAAACTTAAAAATTTTCATAATATTTGATTTTTGAGATACTTATATTACTCTTTCTATTTATTTTTTAATTAAATATAAATAAATTTTTTTACCTTTCTATAAAATTCTTGTTGAAGTGTGTGACTTATATTGAGTGAAACACATGTACGGGGAAAGCAGACTGAGGAAAAATAAGGAAGCTCGTCTAAAGAAATTTCGTCGACAATTTGATAGTTTCATCGATGGTTTTAGGCAGAAACCAAATCAGGAAGAAAATCGTCAATGATTTTGCATAATCCTTCGACGGTTATATCGGCGGTTTCAAACAAAAGCTAATTAGGAATAAAACCGTTGATGGTTTGATGCAATTGTCAAAGGTTTTGTTTAGCGCTGTTTTTGAAATTTGAACTGGGAAAATCAATAGGTTGGGGATATGAAGGCAAATCTTCTGAGGATTGATACATGGGTATTTAAGGAATTTTCTAATCCCTCTGTAGGTGTAGGGTTAGTATAAATACAATATTGTAATCCTTGTTTTTATAGATAGTGAATTTCAGCCGCCACTTACTCCCATGGACGTAGGCATTTTGTCGAACCTTGTTAAATTCTTGTATCTTTTATTACTTTCATTATTTCCATGCCTTTCCATATTGCTTATCGTAATTGTTGCATTGCACCGATTGTTTCCACACGCATTTTATTGCACAACAATCGGTGTCAGAGCTATTGGTTACAATGGATGAGATTTGTTTTGCAAAGTTTGACATTGCCAAGTTCGATGGATCGGAAAATTTCGGCCTATGGTAGAGGAGGGTCAAGGATTTGTTAGTGCAGCAGGGTATGGTAAAGGCGTTATTCGGAAGGTAGTTGGAAGGCATGGACGACATCAGTTGAAAGGAACTGGAAACAAAGACTATGGTGACTATCAGACTTTGTTTGACTGATGACGTGATGTATCACGTCATGGATGAGGAATCATCAGCGGTAGTTTGGTTGAAATTGAAAATTCAGTATATGTCCAAGTTCTTGACAAACATGCTTTATCTTAAACAGAAACTGAATGGGTTTAAGATGTCAGAGGGTTCGGATTTGTACTAGCACATCAACGTGTTCAATTAGATCATCAGTGATTTGAAGGGAGTTGATGTGAAGTTCGAAGACGAAGACAAGGCGTTGATGCTACTGAATTCCCTACCCGCGTCTTCTACGTATGAAAACTTGGTTACAATTCTGATGTGGGGAAAGGAAACTCTCGAATTGGAGGAGATCATAAGTGCTCTTTTAGGTTTTCATCAAAGGAAGAAAGCCAACAATGAGAATCTACAAGGTGAAGGGCTTATGGTGAAGGGTAACTAAGAACGTGGGAGAAACAAGTTCCGGAGTGGACCGAGTAACAATAAATCTTGGTCCAATTCTAGGAAAAGGAAGGGCATATAGTGTTTTAAGTGCGAGAAAAAAGCCCACATAAAACAAGATTATTTAGAGAAAAATTAGAAGGGGAATGCATAAAAGAAAGAGGGTTCATCAAAATCTGCGAATGTAGTGAAAGAAGAACATTCAGATAGCAATAAGGGGGATATACTTTCTGTTTCATTTGGTTCAAATCATTTGATGGATTCTTGGATCCTAGATTCACCATGCTCCTACCACATGACACCCAATAAAGATTGGTTTAACACCTACATGTTATTAAATTCAGGTTCTATTCTAATGGGTAATGATGCATCATGTAAAATTGTTGGAATAATAAATATTAGAATTAAAATGTTTGATGGTGTTGTTAGAACGTTGTGTGATATTAGGCATATACAGGATTTAAGGAAGAATCTGATTTCATTTAGCACTTCAGATTGTAATGGGTTTAATTACAAGTCTGTAAGTGGAGTAATGAAAGTGAGTACTGGTTTCTTACCTATGATAAAGGGGTAGAAATTAGCAGGAAATATTTATACACTATTAGGTACCACAGTTGTGGGTGGAGTTGCAGCTACAGAGTGTGAGTCAGATAGTACTATCATGTGGCATATGCAGTTAGGACATATGGGTGAGCATAAGATGATGAAGCTTCATAAGAGAGATCTTTTGAAGGGTATCAAAACATGCAAGCTGAATTTCAACAAATATTGTGTTTTTAGGAAATATAATAGGGTGTAGTTCAAGACAGCCACACACAAGACGGAGGGAATTCTAGAGTATGGTCAAATGGATGTTTAGGGGCCAATAAGGGTAGCATAACGGGGAGTACATATTTATTTTGTCAGTTTTATCGATGATTACTCATGAAAGATTTGGGTGTACTTCAAGCAGCACAAGTCAGAGATGTTTGCCAAGTTCAAGTTGTGGAAAGCTGAAGTGAAAAACCAGAATGGGAGGAAGATCAAATGCCTCAAGTTTGAAAATGGTACCGAATACACAGATTCAAAGTTCATGGAGTTATGCGAGTAGCATAGCATTAAGAGACATTTCATAGTACGCAAGACACCACAACAAAATGGTGTGGCTGAAAGGAAGAATTGAACAATAACTAAAAGTGCTTGGTGTCTCATGTTGAATGTAGGGCTTGCAAAGAACTTTTGGACAGAAACAGTGTGACGTGTTTCTTGATTAACAGGTAACCAAGGGTAGCACTAGATGGGAAAGTAGCAGAGGAGGTGTGGATGGGCAGTGCGGTAGACTTCTCTGGTTTGAGAGTGTTTGGATGTCCAGCCTATGTGCATGTTTCTAATTAGGAGAGATTAAAGCTTGATGCAAAGTCTAGATAGTGTATATTTCTGGGGTATTAGAAAGAGGTGAAAGGTTTCAAGTTATGCGATCCAAAGGCAAACAAGGTGTAATCACTAGATATGTGATTTTTGATAAGAAAATCATGTTGCAGCGTACTCAGGAAGAAAAGAAATAGGTGTCAAAAAACTGCAGCAGCAATGAGCATGTGGCACAGGTGGAGCTAAAGACTCAAGGTAGAGATGACAATGTTTAGAACACAGGGAGTTCTAGCCCAGGAGACCAGAAGCATCACAATATATATAGTTATAGATAGGCCAAGGTGCACTATGAGGCCACCCCTAGGGATGGATTTGATGATTTAGTTTCTTATGCACTCATAACTAGTAGCGGGGATCCTACTACTTTTCAAGAAGTGGTGCACAGCCAAGAGAAAAGTAAATAGATGGGTACTATGGTGGAAGAGATGAAGTCTTTGCATAAGAACCAGACATGAGAGTTGGTGGAGCTTCTAGAGGGGAAGAGAGCGATTGGAAGCAAATGGGTGTATAGGAAGAAAGAAGTAGTATCAGAAAAAGAAGAAAAAATTCAAGGCTCGTCTAGTAGTAAAGGATTACTCATAGAGGAAAGGAGTTGATTATGATGAAATCTTTTCCCTTGTGGTAAGACACACTTCCATCAGGGCAGTGTTGGGATTGGTAACGCATTGTGATATGCATTTGGAGCAAATGAATATAAAGACAACGTTTCTCCATTGTGATTTGGAGGAACTGATTTACGTGTTATAGCCAGATTGAAGTGTTCAGTCAGCTTGGACAGGAACATTTGGTCTGTAAATTGAGGAAATCACTTTATGGGTTGAAACAGTCTCTGAGGTAGTGGTACAAGAGATTTGAATCCTACATGATCTGGATTGGCGGCTACAGGAGATGTGAGTATGATTGTTATGTTAATGTGAAGATCCTTGATGATGGTTCATTCATTTTTTCTGTTGCTTTATGTGGATGAAATATTGATTTTTGCGAAGAGTATGAGTGAGGTCAACAATTTGAAACCCAGTTGAGTAAAGAATTTGACATGAAAGATTTGGGTGCGGCCAAGAAGATTCTTGGGATAAAAATTTGCAAGGACAGAGCTTCCAGGAATTTGTGGTTATCTTAGCATAACTATGTTGAGAGGGTGTTGGAGAGGTTTAGCATGGATAATGCAAAACTAGTGAGTACATCGTTGGAGAATCATTTTAGATTGTCAACCACCCAGTGATTGAATACAAATGATGAAGTTCAAGTCATGTCAAAGGTTCCATATGTTAGTGTAGTGGGGTGCTTGATGTATGCGATGGTTTGTACAATATCAAATTTGGCACAAGCTGTCAGTGTGGTGAGCAAGTTTCTATCAAATTCAGGACGACAACATCGAGATGCATTCAAGTGGATTTTCAGATACTTGAGGGGTACTATAGACTATGACATCATGTTTGGCAAATAACAAGGTGATCCTTCATTTGCGGGATATGTGGATGCAGACTATGTAGGGGACTTGGATGACAGGAGGTCTACCACAGGGTATGTATTCACTCTTGTGGAGGGGCCTATTTGTTGGAGGTCCAGGTTCAATCTCTAGTTGCATTATCTGCTAATGAATCAGATTATATGACAGTGGCTAAGGTTACCAAAGAAGCTTTGTGGTTTATATGTTTGATTAAGGAGCTAGGTTTTCAGCAAGGTGGAGTTTAGTTGCATTGTGATAATCAGAGGGTCATTTATTTGACAAAGAATTAGGTGTATCATGCGAGGAACAAACACATAGATGTGCGGTTTCATAGGATCAGGGAATTAGGTTCTTCTGGTGAACTGTTGTTTGAGAAAATTTACATTTCTAAGAATGCGGTAGACATGTTAACAAAGCTTGTTATCACAGGCAAGTTCAAGCACTACTTGGACTTTATCAACGTTTCCAGATGCTAGATGGGAGGCATCCCAACCTATTGTCCTAAGTGGAGTGACAGATTTATGTTTTCTTATTCTTATAAGGGGTGTATATTCGCCAAGGTAGAGATTGTTGAAGTATATGGCTCATATTGAGTGAAAATATGTATAAAGAAAGCAGGCTAAGGAAAAACAAGGAAGCTGATCTAAAGAAATTTCGTCAACGGTTTGATGGTTACATCGACGGTTTCAAGCATAAGCCAAATCAAAAAGAAAACCATCGACGATTTTACATAGTCCATCGATGGTTACATCGATGGTTTTAGATAGAAGCTAATTAGGAAGAAAGTTGTCGATGATTTGATGAAACTGTTGATGGTTTTGATTGACGCTATTTTTGAAATTTGAACTAGGAAGATCATTATGTTAGGGATACAGAAGCAAATCCTCCGAGAATTGATACAAGAGTATTTAGGTAATTTTCTAATCCCTTTGTACGTGTAGGGTTAACATAAGTATAACGTTGTAATCCTGATTTTTACAGATAGTGAATTTCAGCTGTCGCTTGCTACTATGAACGTCTCACATACTACATTAAAATTCTTGTATCTTTTATTGCTTTTATTCTTTTTATGTGTTTTCGTATTATTCATCGTAGTTGCTGCATTGCATCGTTCATTTCCGCACGCATTTAATTGCACAATCAATCTAAAGAAAATTTGTATGTTTCTGTAAAATGATAAAAGAGAGTTGGTAAAAAAAAATTTAAGAGTGTTGTGGAGTTTTTTATCAAAATATTAAAAAAAAATAAAAAAACACAAATATGAAGGAAATTGGAAAAATTTACACAAATGTAAAAAAAAGTCAACCGTCAATTCTTGTCAGCAAAAATAAATAAATAAATTGAGAACCAACTTTTTAAAAGTCGGTTCTTGACTGCAACAAGCCTCCCCCCTCCCCCCGATTTTGCCCCCTACCTCAAACCCCAACCCCCCCCCCCCCCCTAAAAAATCAAATCCCACCTTAGAGTGGGAATTGTAAATTTTTTTTTAATTTAAATAATAAAAATATATATTATTTTTCAAATTTTAATATTTAAATAAAAATTTATAAATAAAAAAAAATATTTTTAAGTGTCATTTAATACAAAAAATATTTTTTACTTTTTATTTATTTTTCAAATGAACTAAAAAAAGTAAGTTAATTTTTAAATTTCAAAATATTATATAAAAATCAATACAATAACAGAAACTTTTGAAATAGTTTACTTTTGGGAATATTAAGACAAAAAAGGACATCTTACTTCCTAATTACATAAAAAAATTGTTTAATATATAATTTAAAATGAAATAAAATTAAATTAGTGTATGTAATTATATATATATATATTTGTTATAATTTTTTTATTTCATTACACTTTTCTTCTATTCCATTATTTGATTCAAAAATTATTTTTAATTTACACATTAAGTACAATTAATGTGATGGGTCAGCTTCGTCATGACCTCTCGTCATCCTTGGACACCGATTACGATTGTGACATTCTTTGTGATAAAACTCACACCACCGCATTTTCAAAAGTTGTTTTGGATTTAAAAACAAAAAAACAAAAAACAAAAAACTTGCACAAAAATCTAAACATAAAAAACAAAAATTGTTTTGAAAACGTTTTGACCTACACGCATCACGCAAAACTGTCTTCTTAAAATATATATTACTTTTAAGAAATATATTAGGTAAACACTCATTAGCCCGCTCACCCTTTACTCCTACACATTTCATTTATAAAATTGGTGTGATATGTCTTTCTTCTCTTCCTATCTCCCTTTCTGCTTCATGAAACCTAACCCTCTTGATTTTCCCTCATATCTGTGAGTAGTTGGTGGTTGACGTTTTTTTTTTTAAGGGTATATTTGTGTAAATTTTTCTAATTTCCTTCTCGAGTATTGTGTCTTTTTTGGTCAACGAAAATAAAATTTTTTTCCAATCAAATTACGTGTCCCAACTCCCAAGATTATACGAGTCCCACACAGGAGTAACGCCCGGAGGTGAGTTCCAATTCTATGTTTGCTTTAACTTGAAGACGGTCCAGGAAATGTAGCTTTGCCTTTTTAGTCAAACGAGATTAAGGTCTGATGCAGTTGAGTAAATATTACGCATGTGCCAAATATTCCAGTCTAACCTAAATTAATTCTCACAACACAAACTAAAATGATTGATGGGCTCAAAAAAAGGGGAACAGAAAAAAAAAAATCTAGCCAGTTCTTTTCCCGATCCATCTTTTCGAATGCATACCTGAATTTCGCCGGACTTGATCTTCGCATGGGTGCCGACGTCGATAATTGGGTACTTGCCGTATTTTCTTTTCATGGTGAAGGGACCCTCCTCTGGCCTCCCAATTCCGTACTTGCTCAAGTCCCCATACCACAGCTTGCTCAACATCACAATCACCCACTCCGCCTTCTCCATCGACAGATGCTTCAGCAGAAATGGCGTCCAATCCATCATCTCCTTCGACAGAATATGGATCTGACATGCACATATACGAGAAATTATATAAGATTTTGTGCCTCTATTTACTCATGCGTTTGATTTTTAAATATAAAATACGTAATAAACTCTACTCCTTATATATCCGACACTAACAAATGTAAAAATCGACAGATTCTTTGTATACTGATCAACACACTGACAAGTGACAACATGAATCAGAAAATAAATCAAAATAATTTTACACTACATTCTCTAAGAACCTACACAAAATATCTAAGAAACGTCTATATATTATTGGGTGAACCCAGAGCTAATGTGAACCACATAAGTAAACAAGAATCGATAAAAAAAAAAAAAAAAAAAACCAAATGATTTTTGCCACCTCTAACATTTGGAATAGGGTTTACATCTTCTGGACATGTGATAGTTGCTTAATCTACTCCAATTAAACACATAATTAAAGAATTTGGGTTCCAGCAATTAATTATACCGGGCTTCGGACGACAATGGAAGTTCTGGCACCACAATTACACAGACCAAAAGCAATTTCCATGCCAGAATTTCCAGACCCCACAACCAAAACACTCTTCCCTTTGTATTCCTTCCCGGATTTGTACTGCGTAGAGTGAATCCACTCCCCGGTAAAACCACTCAGCCCTTCCACCTCCGGAACAAATGCGTCGCTCGACTCTCCCGTGGCCAGAACGAGGAACCTCCCGCGGAACTCCTCGACGTCGCCGGAGCAAGTGTTCTTGGCCTTCACGCGCCATCTGCCGGAAGCTTCGTCGTAGGCGGCGGACTCGACCAGTGTGTTGCAGAGAGGATTGATGTTAAAATGGGAAACGTAGGAGTCCAGGTAGTGGAGGAATTGGTCTCTGGGGACGTATTTGGGATAGGACGAGGGAAAGGTCATGTGGGGAAGCTGGCAGACTTGCTTCGCCAGGTGGAGGTGGAGGCGGTCGTATGTTTTCTTCTTCCACAGAGAAGCGAAGCAGTCTTCTCTTTCGAGGACGAGGTTGGGGATGGAGAGGAGGTTGAGGCAGGCAGCGGCCGCCAGCCCGGAGGTACCGCCTCCCACTATTATGGCTCTCTGCTCCTCGTCCTCCTCCTCCATGCTCATTTCTTCTTTGCTCAGTGTGCTTGAGAAGATGGATGGACCCATACAAATATGAACCAGCGAGGGAGAGGCTACTACAATTCGAAAGATAAATCCTAAACAAAGTTGAACAAAAAATTCCCTATATATATTAAGAAAAATAAATTTTTTAAAAAGTGCTGCAGTTTTATAGGAAAGTTTTTGTTTAACCTTGTTTAGGATTTATCTTTCCAACTGGAGTAACTAACTTGGAATTAAATTTAATAAAAATTGTTTGATTATTTGGTAAAATTAAAAAAAAAATTAGCAACTATTTAGTGGTGGCAAAACAGGTTAGCGAGGTCATAAACGAGTAAGGGTTAAATGTGTTTGGGTTTGGGTTCGGATTGACCCGTTTGCTAATGGGTGACTAATATATAAATCTAAATTTGCCCGTTTAATAAATGGTTACCCGTTAACCTGTTTAAAAATATAACTTATTTATTTTTAATTTTTTAAAACATTTCATATAAAGTGACATTTGTTTTTTTCAAAAAAACAACACTCATTTGTTTTATTTATTAATATCTTAACAAAAAGGCATAAAATATAGAAAATAACACATATCTTTAATTAATATTTTTTTTAATATAAAAAAAATATATATATATATATATATATATATATATATATATATATATATATATCAAAGTAAACGGATCACTCCGCGGGTACTCAATTAAAACTCACCTAACCCATTTATTAAATGGATCGGATACGAGTTGACCCAATATAAGCTGGTCGCCTTTTACTAAACTCAAACCCTATTTAAACGGGCAGATTACGAATCACCCATCGGGTTCCGATTAGTTTTGCCACCCCTACAACTATCGTATAGAAAAAACATTTTTTATTATTATTTTATGATCAAATTTTGAAAATTGAATGTTATCTCGAAGTAAAATGTATTATCAGTTATTTTAGATTTACTTTCAAGCCAAATTGAGATTGCTAAATGCAATATGAGGCTCCTAATTAATACTATTGACTTTTCTGTTATAAAAAATATAAAAAATAAATAAAAAAATAAATAAATAGAGATGAGACAGAAATTTACGTGGTTCGACTATGTCTATTACATGGGCAGATGAGATCAAAACTTCACTATCACGGAAGAATCACAATATGATATGGAACCGGTCTTGTACAAGATATCTCTATCTTCTCTTTATCTCTCATCTTTTTTTTATATACCCTGCTTACTTCAAACATACAAATGAGTATTCAAGGAGTAGGATACTCTTTTATAGGGTAATATGGATAACATTATATTTATTGGAGTGTAAATCAAAGTGGTGGAAGATGAGGTGACATCCACTTTTCTCATAATCCTATTTTTTATAATATTTTCTAATTATATCATATAAGAAGTCTATTTAACTATCTCTTTTCGTCTTTTCTTATTTTTTAATTCTATTCAAAATAAATAAAGTGGTTTGAATCTTTTAAACTTACATCCAAATTTAAAAGAAAGTGGTTAATATTTTCTTTTGTAAAAACTACATTTAGATAATTTATTTTTAGCTAAATAGCATACTTTGAAAAATAATTTTTGATCAATATTAGATTGAACTATTTTAATCCTAATAAAATTATAATGGTATGGTAAAAAAATGTAGTAAGCTTCCTTCACGACTTAATGCACTTGGGTTAAGTTCTTTAGGTTTATTGTATCAAATTTATCAATAATATTGAATCATGTCCGCAAAATTATCAATAATAATAATAATAATAATTATAATTATAATTATTATTATTACAGATATTATTAATATTATTGTATGAGGAGAAATTAAATTTTTTTTTTTTTAAAAAAGGGCAAGCTAACAACAAAAATAGTACAAAATTATTACTATTTAAAATTTACGCTAAATTGAAAATTTTCTTACATGAGTTTTACATATATATATATATATATATATAAGAATTAAAAATTTTGGCAGATTGTCATCTTTCCTCGGAATCCAACGGTGGTATATTTCTCCACGTGGCGTGGAGGTTGTGTGGTGAATTAACTATTTTATCCCCATAGCTGCCCCAGAGATCATGCCAGGACCTTTGAAGCTAGAAGGCTCCTGCAGGGGTTGAAAAGTAAATTTGCTGGCGCTCCCCATCTCTTTCCTTTTCATTTGGAGTACCATGCTTGGGGGTTCCCGTGGCTATGGTTGGATCAGTTGTCAGTTCTGTTGGCTATGTCCTTTTTTTCAACGTTTTTAAGGATAGTTTATATGATAAACTCAAAACTCTCTCTCGTAATTAAATAATTAATTAATTAAAAATTGAGTCTTTAAAATTACAAATTTTTATTTAAAATAATATTTTAATGATCACATATATATATATATATATATATATATATATAAAGTAAAAATATAAATTCATTATTTTAATGACTTAATTGAGTGTTTAAACTAATTAAGCCTCAATCCACCAACTAAGGTCCAATTTGAGCCTTTGACTAGGATTTGAGAGTTGGATGGGTGATTGTTTAACTAGGTATGGGCTTCTAAGCATCTTGTATGAGGTTTGAATGTATGACCATTTTTTTTTGACGTGGGAAGTCCAGCCCACTGACGAGCCCTTTGAACCCTCTAGTGCGATAGCAAACTTAAGGAACGACAGCCTTCCCCTCCTGGTTCCTCATCCGAGTTAATCAGATGTTGTCACAACTTATACACACTCAAGCCGGACGTTTAGCAAAGCGCCTTGAAATCTTTGTCACCACTGGGACTTGAACCTCCAGTGCTCCATGTGAACCCCCCTGCTTTATCACTGCTTCAATGCCCTGGGTTTTCATGTATGGCTCTTGCCTTTATGTTTGCTTGTTTGTATGCGTAGACGATAATGATTCCAAGATGGAGGTAGAAAGAGTTGACTTTGTATTTGTTTCGATTTTGTTATACGTGGAAAATATTTTTTTACTAAATATTTAATTTAAAATGGTTAAATACCAATCAATGATACATTCCTATTGCTGACTAAATATTCAAAAAAAAATTAGAATTTTTTGTTGTATTTAGACAATTTGTCCAAGATCTATCCAACACGCAAAACTTTCTGCATTTGCTCCCAATTAAAATTTCAACGTGCTACTTACATTGGTTGATTACATCAAATGTACACGCACAACCTCTGTGTGTATGTACACACGCACACATGTAGGAGTGTGTAAAAAAGAAAAAATAAATAAATTTATTCACAGGCATTTACATGAACAATAGACCTAATAAAATGATTTTTTGACATTTTTGATAATACATACCGAATACCAACTAAAAAAATATAAAAAAATATTAATAGATCAGAAAATATTATTGTATTTGGTCGATTTATATTTTCCCAGATCAATTTTAAAAAATATGTTAATCTTTTGCACTCAAGATATTTTAAATGCATTGAAATTGTAAATGATAAACTTCTTTGATATGTCCTAATCTACCTTTGCTTAGACGGCAAATAAAACATGTTCTTAAAAGCTTTGATGGTAGATGTCGAAACCAAAATAAAATAGAAAATGAACAACCACAAAGCAATAAATTAGAAAACTTAATTAATAGACCTTAAAAATATTTTTTATAAGATAATAAATATTAAATCTAAAATATCATTTTGATTTGAATCTTGCAATGATTTGTTCACCCTAATAACCATTAATATCTAACTGATAAGACTAGACTCTTTAAACCATTCCCTTTTCTGCTAAAATTAATTGATATATTGTGTTTGTGTCGAAGTTACAAATTTGTACCCCTGAAGTACGGAGAGTTAGTGAAAAATGATTCTTTCCGAAAATCAAAGAGAATTTCACATCCGCAATCAAGAATTCTATACTATAGGCTAGTTTAATAATAAATAAAGAAACAAAATAGACTCAAAAACATATCAAGTAATATATGCCAATGTTTTCATGGCATAGACAACAAGGTTTTTTTTTTTGTTTTTTTTTTACTTTGGAATTTCAATTTATTAATTAGTATCGATCATTGAACATTTAATTTTGATCTTTCTTAATTTTCAACAATCATTATGCAAAACAATTGAAAAAAAAAAAAATTATAAATAACAAAGATTTTAAGTTAAAATCATTATAATTATTGCTAATATATTTAATAATATTATGAACATTATTATTATTCATAAATTATGCAATATTATATATTATTGTTAAAAAAAATATAACTAATATATAGGGGATAATATTAATGCACAATTGTATAATGGGGACAATATTAACATAAAATAATAATTATACAAAAAATCCCACCCTATTATTTAAGGAAAATGTGAAAGAGACTAACTAGGTGACCAAAGATTATATAAAAAAAAAAGAAAACTTTTAGCGACGGTTTAAAATCGTCACTATTAATAGAAAAGTGTTACTATTAATTATTGGTGACGACTTAGTGACGCTTACGGATTGGTGACTATAACAGCCATTTTAACTCACTATTATTGATGGTTCACCTCTGTCACTAATAATGTATTACTGTTGCTATAACTAATACTATTTTTGGGCTGAAAATTGTCAGTAAAAACCTACTATTAGTGAAAGTGTAGAAACCATCACTATTGTCTAACTTTTAGTAATGGTTTTAGAAACCATCACTATCGTCTAACTTGTAGTGATGATTTAGAAACCATCACTATTGTCTAACTTGTAGTGACGATTCTAGAACCATCACTATTGACCTACATATAGTGACGGTTTTAGAGCCGTCATTGTTGACCTTATAGGTCACACCCATTTTTTATAATAACAAATACTTAGGTATTTGATGGTTGTCAAGTGTTTGTACAAGTTTAAATGAGTATCTCAAGGAATAACACTTGAAGCAACATGAAAACCTTGAAGATTTTAATTTGTATTGCCAATTCAATTATTGTAATATGGGTCTGTAATAGTAACTTAGGAATATGGTCTGTATTAATTACCTGTATATTATGCATATAGGATATATGGTAAGTTTAGTAAGACCATAGTATGACTCTAGGTCCCAACACTCTCACATATATCATACTAAATACAAGAGTGTTAAGAATGTACTTAAATTGAACATCATTATATACGGAAATTGAGAGAGCTCGGGCGATCGAATCACAGGAGTTCAAAACTCCTCAGGCGCCCGAACTGTTGAGAAGTCAACAGTTGACTTATGCTCTCAGGTGACCGAATATATTTGTGCATGTTGTCTATGGGCACTCGAACCCTTCGAAAGGGACATTTCACCAACTTATGTTGAAGATTAAACTTGAGAACAATGGGACGGTGGCAGCAAAATTTGACTGCAGAAGCTTCATCAACCGGCAGCCCACCTCCATTGAAGTTAAGCAAAATTTGGCCACCAACCTTACCAAACTAGCCACCATTGTTGATTATTTGTTTTCTGTAATTTTTATAAATAGGTGAGTGTGTGTGCATTGTATATGTGTGGTGTGTTGAGAGTGTAAAGCCAGTGAGTGAGCGAGAGATTTTGTTTTTGAATTCCTTTGTATTATTTTCCAGATTGAAATATACTTGTTTGGTATTTATCCTCATTGAGTTTCAGTCATATCCAGTGACTGAGTGTACCTCTCCACCCATCAGTGGTATCAGAGCGTCCAGATACGCTGGAATTCTTCAAACAGAGGCGAACAGAGGAGAAATCCGATTTTCTCCTAGTTTTTAAGTTGCTCAAAATTCAAAATTGAGCCTATCATTTTGAAATTCGATTCAAGATGATTCCAAAGGTGAAAACCACATCTCAAATGGAAATCGGAGGACTCTTCATGCGCTCCCATGAAGACAGAGCTTTTCCCACGGCCCGCACGCATCTTCTTCGCCCAATTGGCAACCCGGATCCGCGACTCGCAAGCCGGATCCATGCCCGAGACTTGACCCGCATCCGACCCGCCTCCCAGCAGCGGACACACGGCACGAGCATAGAATGCCACGTGGCATAACGGGATCATTGACGCCGTTAAACGGCCGTTAAGTTAAACCGGTTAGTTTAAAAATTCACCAGAATTTCCTATAGTCGGTTCAGTGATTTTTAGACTAGTTCTTTGCAAACCAAAACCGGTTCTTGAGGTTTTTCAATCTTCTGAATTTATTGGTGGCATTAGATTTACCAAAATCAGCTCCCATCTCTCTGTTTTTATATATTGAATTCAATGGCTAACGGTACTATCCAATCGGTCATTCCAAAATTGACCCGAGAGAATTATAACAATTGGTCGATTCAAATGAGAGCCCTTCTAGGTGCTCAGGATGTCATGGATATCGTTGAAGATGGATACAGAGAAAGCCCATCAAAAGAAGTCGAAGCAGCTATGCCCGATGCTCAAAGAACGACCTTGCGAGCCGATCAAAAGAAAGATTGCAAGGCAAAATCCATAATCTACCAAGGCCTTGATGAGGCCACATTCGAAATCATCGCCTCCGCGAAGACATCCAAAGAAGTCTGGGACTCTCTCCATCGAACACACAAAGATGCAGATAAAGTAAAAAAGATTCGTCTTTAGACATTGCGAGGTGAGTTCGAATCTCTCAAAATGAATTCTACTGAATCCATTGCAGACTACTATACACGAGTAATGGTAGTATCAAATCAAATGAGAAGAAATGGAGAGATTCTCAATGATGAGAGAATTTGTGAAAAAATTTTGCGATCTTTAGATCCAAAATATGATTATATAGCTATGACCCTAGAGGAAACAAAAGACTTGGAAACAATGTCTGTAGAAGAACTTGTGGGCTCACTCCAAGCCCATGAGCAAAAAGTCAATAGAAGAAGTGATGATAAAGCACTGGAGCAAGCTCTTCAAACGAAGTTGTCCCTTCACTACAGATAGATACGACAAAGGGGGGACGTCACAACAAGGAAGAGGACGAGACGACAAAGGGGGGACGTCACAACAAGGAAGAGGACGAGACTGAGGATCTCGTAGAAGAAATTCTGGAAATTTTGATTCTAGAGAAGGCGGTAGAGGCAGAAGAGGTCCCACTAGAGGAGGAGGAAATCAATAGAACTATGTCCCACAAGGCAGAGGACAAGGAAGAAGAGGAGGATACAATAATCGCTCGAATGTAGACAAAAGAAACATTCAATGCTACAATTGTCACAAGTATGGACACTATAGCAATGAATGTTGGGGGCGATAACAAGAAAAGGTTAGCGAGGAGGCCAACCTTGCCGAAACTCATCATGCAGATGGAGAGTCGTTGATGCTGATGGCACACAATTCAACTCCCCAGGACCAAAGCGTTTGGTACCTTGATTTTGGAGCCAGCAACCATATGACTGGTAGAAAGAACTTATTCTTTGAACTTAATGAGAAATTTCAGGGGCAGATCTCTTTCGGCGATAATTCTAAAATCCCAGTCCAAGGGAGAGGAGATGTTTTGATCAAACAGAAGTCTGGAGATCATGCTTACATCTCCAACGTCTACTATGTGCCAGCCATGAAGACTAATATACTTAGTCTCGGACAGCTCGTGGAGAGAGGCTATCGAATTAGCTTCAGTGATAAGAAGATGGTGATAATAGATGCTCGAGGAAAGCTTGTTACTCGAGTTCAAATGGCAAAGAATCGAATGTTTCCGCTCGCCATCCAACATGATACGCCAAGGTGTTTGAGCGCTATCATTAGCGACAAAGACTGGCTATGGCATCTAAGGTATGGGCATCTAAACTTTGAAAGTTTGAAACAATTAGGAAGCAAGAAGATGGTGAAGGGCTTACCCAATATCCATCATCCAAATGTGATATGTGAAAGCTGTATTTTGAGTAAGCAACACAGAAACAGCTTTGGAAAGCAAGCCGACTGGAGATCAACCATGCCACTCCAGCTAATACACACAGATGTGTGTGGTCCACTAAGACCATTTTCGAATGGACAGAATCGATACTTCCTCACCTTCATCGACGACTACAGTAGGAAGACCTAGATCTACTTCTTGAAAAGGAAGTCAGAGGTATTCGATAAGTTCAAAGAGTTCAAAGCTCTTGTGGAGAAACAGAGTGGCTACCGCATCAAGTCACTCCGGTCAGACCAAGGAGGAGAATACAAAGACGAGGCTTTCCTGGAATTCCTTAGACAACAAGGGATTCACAAACAGTTCACACCATCATACACTCCCCAGTTGAATGGTGTAGCCGAAAGGAAGAACCGCACAATCCTTAACATGGCTAGAAGTATGTTAAAGGATAAAAATGTGCCCAAGAGTTTTTGGGCAGAAGCAGTGTTATGTGCAGTCTATCTGCTCAATAGGTGTCTGACGAAGAGTTTTGATACAAAGACACCATATGAAGCCTGGAGTACTCACAAGCCCAGTGTGATTCATTTGAGAGTGTTTGGCTGCATAGCCTACGCCAAGATCCCAGAATCAAAAAGGACAAAGCTGGATGATAAAAAAGAGAAGTGTATCCTTGTAGGATACGGTGACAGCGCCATGGGATATCGACTCTACAATCCCATCAACAAGAAAGTCTTTCATAGCCGGGATGTCATCTTTGAAGAAAATGAATCCTGGAAATGGGACCAAGCTGAATGTTCCAAAGATGCGGAATTGACACTTGAAGGAGAAGAACCTACACAGACAAGAGAAGTGGCTATCGAGCCACAAGTTCCCGAGCTGCAGACACCTCCACAAGTTTCATCATAGAGGAATGGAGCTCTATCACCAATAGAGCATGAAATCTCAGACATGAGACCTAGAGGTGCTCGAAATCTAGCTGATCTGTATGAAAATACAAAACCAATGGAAGAATATGTTGCTCTAAACTACCTGTTGCTAACTAGCGACCCAATTAGCTTTGAGAAAGCTAACGAAGAAAACAAATGGAGAAAAATGATGGATGAGAAGATTCAATCCATCAAGAAGAACAAGACTTGGGAGTTGACAAATCTCCCAAAGAGCCGCAAAACTATTGGTATAAAATGGGTCTACAAGACCAAGAAAAACACTCAAAGAGAAGTCCAGAGATACAAAGCAAAACATGTCATCAAGGGTTACAGGAAGAAAGAAGTGGAATTGATATCTTACAAAATGTATGATCAGATTGCTGACATTTTCACAAAACCACTCAGCCATGATATTTTTGCAAGACTGAAGACAATGCTCGGAATGAAAAAGTTAGGAGAGTCAAGTTTAAGGGGGGATGTTGAAGATTAAACTTGAGAACAGTGGGACGGTGGCAGCAAAATTTGACTGCAGAAGCTTCATCAAACGGCAGCCCACCTCCATTGAAGTTAAGCAAAATTTGGCCACCAACCTTACCAAACTAGCCACCTTGTTGATTATTTGTTTTCTGTAATTTCTATAAATAGGTGAGTGTGTGTGCATTGTATATGTGTGGTGTGTTGAGAGTGTAAAGCCAGTGAGTGAGCGAGAGATTTTGTTTTTGAATTCCTTTGTATTATTTTCCAGATTGAAATATACTTGTTTGGTATTTATCCTCACTGAGTTTCAGTCACATCCGATGACTGAGTGTACCTCTCCACCCATCAACTCAGGCTACCAAAAGATATAGTTCAAATTGTGCCTCGGGCGATTGAACACACGCGGCCGGGCTACCGAACCTATGACCGGGCATCCGAAGTTATGAAGCAATCTTTCTGACTTTGATTCGGGCCATTGAACTTGAACTTGAGCTGTTGAACTAAATTTAAAGATTTTTATTACTATGTCAATTCGGGCGACCGAACCACGGTTTAGCCACCCAAACCTCGGCGCGTTAAAATTAATTTAACTGCAGTAAAAACGGGTTAAGTTGGGGTAATGGTGTTTTAACTATTTGAAACTTTTTTAATAATTCCCAACAAGTCCCAAACGGTTATATTTTTTACCTTGCCTATAGATATAGGCTTATTTGCGAGGATTAGCAAGAATTAGCAATTTGATCAGCTAAAAAATCCTCTCTTTTCAAAATATACTCTTTATCCAAATGCTCTCAAATCTTTACTTCTTTGATACATTCTGAGATTAAGAGAAAATATTTAGAGTACTTGTGATTGCTAAAGTTTGCTACAAACTCCCATTTAATTGATTGATTGTGGTATTATTTTGGGGGAGTTTAGCTTAAGTTTATCCCATAGATTTTGATATTATAAATCTTGTGTTGGGATAAACTAAGTAAGCTTAGGATATTTGCATTGTTATTGCAAGTGTCCAATAGCTTTGATTTTTGTTGTGCAAAGATTTTTCAACAAGCAAAATATTTTCAAATAAGTATTGTACTTATTTCATTGAGAAAAATCTTCTTGAACTAGTTTGATTATTTGATTCATATCTTTGGAATATTGATTTGTTACTAAACTGTACTTTGCTTAAATTCCAAGATATTGCTTGTGTTGATCACTCTTGAGCATCTCATTAATTACACCATATTGAGTGTTGATAGCACAACTATTTGCATCACTGAGCTTACACTATATCCATATCATTGATGTGTATGTAACTGCGCGTATTGGATACATATCTACTTTACATGAAAGCATAATTACTGTACCATTTAATTGAGAGAATACTATTGTATATCCAGGCGTGGCCTAAGGGGGTGATAATCCAGCCCAGTAAGAATTGTGTAAAGGTTGAGGTAAGCCCTGTGCTAATTGACCTGGTTGTTTAGGTGCCACTCCACCCATTTAAGTGAGCATTATAGCAGTAATCCTTGTGCTTGTTAGCCAAGGCGGGGACGTAGACAATTTGCCGAACCTCGATAACATTTCTGCGTGTCACTTCTCTTTACTGCTTTTTGGTGCATGCTTAGTTGATTAAATTGCGTTATTTAATTTCTGCTGTATATTACAATTGATTCATTTTACTTGCACTAGATTGACTTTAGGGTTTGAATATACTATTGTTAGGATACTGACCCAGGGCATCAATTTTAAAAATACCAATTCACCCTCCCTCTTGGGATCACGGTAAAGCTAACAATTGGTATTAGAGCCACGTAACATAGACTAATTGTAACCACCTGCTTATTTTACCTTTTTTTTTTCCCATGATAATAAAAACTGTTATAATAAATCTAGCAGATCATAATCAATCTGAACCTGTGGGTACTAGGGATACATAAAAAATACAACATGGAAGCCTAAGCAGCAGGAAACATAAAATTATATACATACCACAACACCAAATCAGTACAATACTAGAGTTTACTACATATATCATAAAAATACACAACCCAAAAATGTCCAAAAGTGGCATAGGGTTGCTGCCCACAAATCCTTCAGACCCTAGCAATAGGTTTACCCTTTAGATAAGGTAAAACGGCTGAACTCTAATGCTGTGTAGTTTTATCCACTCTCCTACCTGAAGCTCCTGAAATGTTTGTATAATTTTGGGGTGAGACACCTCTCTATAAGGGAAAATAAACTAGTGTCAGTGTGTGGCAACATGAGTATTTTCGTGTTATATATAAGGCCATACATAAACATATTCAGTGAAACCATCTGTATCATATTTGGGAAACATATATATAATCATATCATGATAGAACGTACTGGATTACTATAAGCATATTTCATCTCATATAATAATAATATAAAAATAACCCTGGAAGGTTAGTCGACTGGTGTCATGTCTTACCCTCACATGATTGGGTTGTGTGGCCTGAAGGCTGGACTTGACAATGGCTGACCGATGCCAAGTCAAAACCAAAGTCTGTAAGTACGATGGGTCTGCCATATCTGGTCCGTACACCATGGGTGCCAACACTACCATAAATCACAGCGACTATCCATCCTCACGCTGCCCCATACGACAGCGATAACACTAACATCATGATCATCATGATCATATAGCTACGATACCGTGCTCGTGTAAGCCTAAACCAAGCCAACCAGGTTCTGATAACATACAACATATTTGAAATTGTGATACATTTCTATTTCATAATAATAATAATTGTCAAATCAATATCATCATATCACATTTCATAGCATATTATAAAAATCTTCGGCCCTTATGCTGGCATTTCGTATTTTATTAATCACGGCCTGTACGCCGTATCACATATCAAATAAAATGCTCAGCCCGTACGCCGACATATCATGTGAGAACATCCTTGACCCATACACCGGTATATTATATGAAACTCTCGGTCCGTACACCGGTATATCATAGTAAAACTTTGTAACATTTAATATTTTCCTAGAAAATAGTAATTCATAATAAATTCTACTCATGCCACACAAAATAGGTATTACACATATTTAAAACATATCATCACTTACATTGGTATTTCCCAAACATAATGCTAATATATATTTATTTTTCTGAAATTAAATGCTATAAGATTATACATATATTTTCATAAAAATAACTAACTTAGTTTACCCCTTACCCGACTTTTGAAAAGCCCCCCAAAAGAATATTAGTCTTGCACTCGTAGGGTTCCCAGTTCAACACCCTAGAAACGACATCTCCTAGAAAAAATTTTAGTATTTCTTCAGGTACAACATTTCCTATAACTATAAAAAGACCAAATGTCGAATAAAAAGCCTTACTCCGAATTTGGGATGGATTCCAACTTAGCTCCACCAACGATCCACTCTAGAAGAATTGAAGAGAACTTTCCCAGGAGTGTTGCGGTGGCCTTGGATCGTCGAACCGGTAAAAGGTCGGCCTGAAATCCTAGAGAGAATGAGGGAAAACAGAAAGGAGAGAGAGAGAGAAGGGTAGTTTGCGTGAAAATCCGCTAAAAAATCGAGTTTAGGGCTATTTATAAACTGGCCTTCGTCGACGAACCATGTCACCTTGTCGACGAGGTCACGAAGGAAGTTCATTGACGAACACTTGTTCCTCGTCGACGAGATTCAGAGCTATGAAATAGCCTTTCGGTAACTTCTCATCGACAAAATTCACCCTCGTCGACGAAATTCACCCTACTATTTATCCTTTTAAAATTTCCATTTTCCTCCCTCTTTGATCGTTGCAAACTACAAGTGCACAGTATCGTAGTTTTATAATATAATGATGTAAAGAGTATCATCCTCAGGGATTGATGTCTTAATTTTACCAAGTACCGAATTTATAATAACCTTGATTTTATTTAGAAAAATTAAAAATTTCAGACTGCGAAATTTAAATAAAGCTACTTTAAATACACTATTCAAGAGAATTTAAAATTGGATGCCGCGTATCAAATTACTGATGGTGAAAACTTCTAGGAAACCGATTTCACTTAGTTTCTCACTATGCTTTACTCATCTAGCCAATTCGAATTTGTATTCTCTGTTTGTTAGCAAATCTCCAATTTTTCCAAAAGCCTCTTTCGATAGTCAATCAGAACCTATTCTTGTTTATTATTTAACATACGATTATGAAAATTAATAACGCAAGAACGCAATAAGACCCTCGATGTTTAATGCTACGTAGGTTCACACAAGTCTTTCGATCTCTATATTTACCTACGCTGAATTATCCAAGATCTATCCTATAATCCCCCCTTTCGGTAGCAAATCACAAGACTAATATCATTTAATTAATGGTCAGTTAATTAAAAGCATTAAGTGCATAATAATTCAAACAAACATTAATGAAAACTATTTTAGATTAGTATCTAAGAGCAAGCATAGTTTGAAATTGGCAACATCGTTTTCCTAGAATACAAAAATTTAGTTTATTCCGAAAATTATATTCAACATAACAGATTTCACCATATTTTCTTCTATTTGGAGCATACGGGAAAAATCAACACTCGTAGTACCGTCGTCATTCGCCGAACACCCCTAGCATTGACCGCGCGCCACTTTCTTGTTCCGAAAAGATTTGAAATTTATGTGTGCCGCCAACTCTCCCTTGCTGCTGTGTTTGTTATTCACCGCAGCGCCGCCTTACGATTCCAAAAAGTCTTAAATTTATTGCATGTCGTCAACTCCAAAATAGAAATTTTTTTTTTCAAAAGAAAACTCCTTGGGTGCAGTCTCCTTCTCTCCCTATAGAATACTCTCGAAAAGAAGAGAGACAATTCCCCCGTTTCCAATGTGTGGTGCGGCCTCTCCCAACAGCTGAATAAATTCCCAAGCTCCCTCTTTTTCTCTTCTTGCGCACAGCCTCCCTTGAACCCCAATGCCTACTGCCTCCTTATATCTCCAAGAAAGAAACCCTAAAAGAAAGATGTCTCCTTACTTTTTTTTTTCTCTTCCCAAAATCCTCCCCTTTTCTTTGAATTTTATTTCTTTTCATTTGTGTTATCTCCCCCTCCTATCCATGTGCATCTCACCCAGTGCACCTACTAAGATGACCCTGTTGCATGGCCGGGTCACATCTCACTTTTTTTTTTTTTTTTAATTTTTTTAAAGGTACACGGTCTGCCCTTCAAGCCCGATTTAGACCCTCCTACAGCCCGTAACTTTCAAAACTTAAAATAAAAAAAAATTGTAGACCTCTTTCTCAGCTTTTTCCAAAATTTTGAATCATCTCGATCGGAACTCGGACGAGAAAGTTACGCCCAGATTATGGAGAATTGTCGAAATAGTCCAGAAAACAGCGTATGTAACTTAAAGTCTGATTTCGCCCTTGGTGCAGCTAGTATTTTGCAAAATGTAAAACATAAAAATTGTAGACCGTTTTCTTATCTTTCTATGGCATCTTGAATCATCTGAATCAGAGGTCGGATGAGAGAGTTACACATAGATTACGAAGTGGTATTGAAAACGGGCTCTCTTGGCGTGCATGACTTGGCTTCCGAAAATTATCCTCTAAATGTTCTTGAAAATCTTGGATTCTCATAGACTTAATTTGGACTCCACCTCATATACACGACATATCTTCATGCTCATGACCCACATACATTCTAATTTCAATTTTAATGTTCAAAAAATACTATCTTGCAATAATCAAACAAATTATCGGGTGAGCTCAATGATTAAACTATTAGACAAAATTGGGCATTTTAATTAAAATTATGATCTTGAATGCATGAAATTAAATGCATAATTATGCAACTGTGGCATGTAATCACACCCCCCAACTAATGTTTTGCTAGTCCCTAGCAAGTAACATGAATGCAATTCAGGGTGGTACCCACAAATTTCAATGAATGAACACACATGCAACACAACCATACCACTTCATACACAAGAATATCACCAAATTACACACAAGCTTATTTATACACATTACACGCAACTCTGAAGTAAGTCATTCATGCAAGTTTCATCATTATATAGCCATTAAGCACATTATACTCACATAAGATTAACCAGTAATCATAATTGAGAGTTAATGTAGTCATATAAACTCGAGTATAAATAGACGCAATCTCGAAGTATGTGTAATGTGTATGACTCGTTACACCCAAGAGATCCGTGGTCACCTACAGAACTTGTCGCTTTGACTCGGCCTAACTGGTATACCCTCAAAAACACTAAAAAAGGATGGGTTCACTCATTGTATGTGAGGAGGAGTGTCATGATCAAACATCTCACATACTACAAGGAACAAACGCTAAATGTACGGAGTGGACTTTTCTGAAAAGGATCCAGCATATTTACGAGGTGTCAAGTTCTTCACCCTAGCATCTGTTCACCTACTCACCATGTCCAACCAAGACCACCCTAAATCAACTTATTCATAAGTCAGGCGTGAATACATCTTAGGCATTAGGCGGGTGAAGAGTCTTCATATGTGGAGAACATGTGTCATGTCCCTGACTTTTGTTGTAGTTGTGTGGAGTAGGTATTAATCTTTCACCTCTTCTGGGGTATTTCTATTTCTCTTTTTCTTTCTTTTGTTCATTTTTCAATTTCTTTCTTTTCATGGTCAATTAGGATAATCATAACACTTATTTTATTGTTTTCATACCACCCATGTACATTAAGCTCGAGCAAAAGTCCAAGAAATAAGTCTATTTCTAAGGGTGGCTCAACCTTCACATATTGAGTAGGCTACAAGACCTAGTGTCATGCCCCGAACCCGGAAATGGGACCCAAGGGTGAAAATGTAAACCAATCAGTTCCTGTATCACACAAAACATCCAAGATACAAAACAAGGATGAGGGTCTGACCCCGTGGGGTTCCCAGGCACCCTATACACATCCAAACACAACAGAATATACGCAGCGGAAATACGGTCATTCTATATACATATGGTACCATACTAGAGTCTATACAAGAGCAGAAACAGGTTCTATCATATAACGTACAACTAGGTGCCCAACACATCCCAAAATGGCAACCCATCAAAACATAACCCTAGCACTTACCTATGCGCTAATCGCAGTACACCGGCCACTACGCTCCCTACACCAAGACGCTAGTTCCGGTTACTCGAAGGACCTGTAAAAATGTATGTGCAGTAGGGGTGAGACACCTCTTAGTAAGAAAGAACACAGGTTATATTGGTGTGTGGCATTTGAGTATTATCATGATGCAACATACACGAAGTTAAATGCAGTTCTAGTACTAATTTCACAACAATGCATATATGCACACACACACATGATCAGCAATCCCCGGTGTTGTCACACCCATCGACTTGAAGCCGGCCCGCGACATACGACGTTGGCCTATAGCCAACCCGCGAACACGGTACCATCGGCACATAGCTAGTCCCTGACTCCCATGGCATCGTACCGGCGCTAAATTGGTAGATCCACACCCTTCAGCCTGATCTGCTGGGATAGGCTCATGCCCTCGGATATAGAGCCGTACACTCTACCAATCTATGCCTAGCGATTTCATATGCCCTCGGATATAGAGCCGGACACTCTTAGTACCTAGAACAATTTTGGAACCACGTTCTTACTAGCATTTCAACCAATCACACACACATGCATGCTCATATAACCAAACAAACCACACCCATTTGGTAATCTAAAATCATGGCTTTTCGAACACATACAGTTTAAAACAAGTCAAGGCACGACCATTCCTATAACATAGTATAAATCAACATATACGCTCGATTTTCAACAAAACTAGGGATGCAAACCGTCGCCCCCTTTTTCCCAAAATAGTAATCACGAAAAACCCATAGTTTTCCCTATTAGATCCCCCAAAATGAGTAGCCAAATCATACAGAGGACGATGAATCACAGTTCTACCGAGTCTGATTTCAAAAATAACCGATATAAACACAATTCCCTTTACCTTTCCCCAAAATAGCAAATCCCGAACTCTAAGGCCCTTAAACAGCGAACCGAGTTCCAAAACCTACAATCAACATTACAGAAGATACTCGCAACACTGTTCTCTAATAAACTATCAGATTAGAATTAAAAACCAAACCCTACCTTGATTTAAGCTGAAACTCGAAAATCTCTGAAACGGGATTCCGATCTGTAGAACTTGTAGAAAATCCTTCCACGATCCTCGTGGTAACTTCATATTTATGATTCTCACGAAAAACGACGAAGAAATCTAGAAATATAGAGAGTAGGGAGAGTTCTAGAGAGAGAGAGAGAGAAAAGATATTTGAGTTTTCTTAGCTTGGAAGTAATGAAACTTCTATTTATAGCCCTTTGACCCGGCCACTTCTCGTCGACGAATTGCGTCCTCATCGATGAGGCTCTATAGTCTTCTCATCGATGAGACCAAGACCTCGTTGATGAGTTTGGGATCTCTGGTTTTTCAAAACCTCTCGACTTCTCCTCGTTGACGAGCCTCTGAACTTCGTCGACGAGAGATACAAGGCCTTCGTCGATGAACTCTGGCTTTGTCAACGAAGCCTGTTCAAATTCATATTTTATCCCTCTCTTATTTATTTAAACCTATATATAACAGTTCGAGTTCTTACACCTAGGTTTTTATCTCCTCACTAGATTTCCCCTCTAGGCTAGCAATTCAAAAACCAGGACTAGTGTACAAAGAATATCCAGAAAAAAATAGGGAAAGTTGAGTTTCATGAACTCTAAGTTGGCATAAAAAACTCAAAGAATGATAAATGGCTCAACAGTACCTTACAAGGTGTCAAAGTCTCCATGTGTGCTCTCTTAGTGTTCACAAGGTGCCCTAAGTTCTACAAGTCACGTGAACGTGTATTTTTTTTTAATCTCAAGAGATACCATATAGATTCAAGAGTTTATATAGCCAGATTAACACAATTGAACTATCAATCAACTTTCAATGATTTACAATTCCTAGTTTAGCTATATAAATAGACACTACACATAAATGACCCAAGTGTGTACTCCTAGGTTATATGCAAATATGTGAAGGGCATAAGTAGTGTCACTCATGGCCTAATCATCCATATTCACACATTTTTTTTTTTCTTTCAATGCCATTCAAAGATGAGAAAGATTGAAGAAAAGAAAGAAACTTCCCTGACTTATTGGTGAATCTGTCGAGGAATTAAATTTTCAACTCTATACTTGTGCCAAATAAACCTGCATAAAAAAATTTAAATTATTCAAAAGTGAATAGATAAATAAACAAAGTAATAAATATAAAATAAATAAGAAAAATAAAAACTCTTTGGGTTGCCTCCCATAAGCGCTTGTTTTAACATCTCCAGCCAGACGTTTCAATCTTCATCAACTAGGATCTCCAAGAAGAATAAATGCACAGTTCCTTTTCATTTGTTCTCCATAGCAGTGCTTCAATATCTAACCATTAATTCTGAATATATTCCCTTTCTTGTCCTTTAAGTCTATTGCTCCAAAAGGGAAAACTCTATCAACTGTATAAGGACCTGTCCATCTTAACCTTAACTTACATGAGAAGAGTTTTAATCGTGAGTTGAAGAGTAGAACTTGTTGTCCTGAAGCAAACTCACGCCTAAGAATCTGTTTTTCATGCCACTTCTTCATATGCTCTTTGTAGATTTTTGCATTTTCATACGCATCACCTGAGAATGTATAGCGAAGATGCTCAGAGGATTGTTTCAACTTTGGAGATATAGGTTGCTGCATCTTTTCTTTAGAGATTACATAATCCGTCTTTGCTACCATAGGTTCTAGCCTCCTCACATGCTGTTGTGTTGTAATCTGCTGCAAGGATCGTTCTAGGTGATTAGCTAGCATATCTTTTTGAAAGGCTTTTTCTACACCTTGCTGAACGACATCTACCCAAAAGCAAGTGCTTGGATCCTCTGGGAATCTCATGTCTTGGTAGATGTTGAACATAACCTCTTCCTTGTCCACTCTCAATGTTAACTCGCCCTTTTGAACATCAATTAAAGCCCTTCCAGTGGCCAAGAATGGTCGACCAAGAATCAGTGGAACTTCTTGGTCTTCCTCCATATTTAATACCACAAAATCAGTAGAAAAATAAATTTATCCACCTTTACCAATACGTCTTCTATGATTCCATGCAGATACTTGATGGATCGGTCTGCTAGTTGCAAGGAAATGGTTGTTTGTTTCATCTCTCCAAGTCCCAATTTCCTGCAAATAGAAAGTGATATAATATTAATGCTAGCACCAAGATCACATAAAACTTTATCAAAAAATGAATTTCCAATAGTGCAAGGCAAAGTAAAACTCCCTGGATCTTTTAATTTTTGAGACCATTTCTTTTGAAGAATAGCACTGCACTCCTCGGTAAGTTTCACTATTTCGAACTCCTCCAACCTTCTTTTCTTGGAAATGATGTCCTTCAAGAATTTGACATAATTTGGCATTTGTTCCAAGGCATCTGAAAAAAGGAATATTTATGTGAATTTTCTTAAAAATATCCAAAAACTTAGAAAATTGCTTATCTAATTTTTGTTTTTGAAAACGTTGAGGATAAGGAAGTGGAGTAGAGAGAAATGGAGGATTGTCAGGAAATGAAATTGCTGGTGACGTGTCAGTCTCTCTTGGTGTGTCATCCACCATATCCTCTTCTTCCACTTTATTCTTGCCTTGACCATTATTTTCAGCTGTAGGGGTGGACATGGTTTCCTTTGATGGTGATTTCTCAATTTCTCTTCCACTCCTAAGTGTGATGACATTGCATTGTTCCTTTGGATTCACTTCAGTGTTGCTAGGAAAAGTTCCTCTCTATTGGGAATTTATAGTCATGGCCAGTTGCCAATTTGCTTTTCAAGGTTCTTTATGGTGGCTCCCATATTGTTGCAATGAGTCTCAATGTTGTCTAGTCGTGCATCTATCTTTTTAAACCTTGCTTTTGTCTCCTCAACAAAAGATACCATGGCATCCTTGAGTGACATCTTCTTCTCACTTTGTTGACTATCAAATCTTGCAGGAGGTTGCAACACATTCCTTGTATTTCCATAAGACAAGTTCTTATGATTTCGAAGCCCTGGATGGTAATATTGTGGCAAAGGATCACCACCATAATTATAGTTCCGATTGTCGATGTATTGAACCTGTTCATGACTCACTTCATTGCTCGAATCTATCCTACTTGTGGCTGCCACATATTCTGCACCTTATGGTATCCTTTGGGTTGTCAAAACTGAAATTTGATGGGATAGAGAAGCAACTTGAACAGAAAGTGCAGCAAACGACTCTAATTCATGAATTCCAGAAACTTTCTTAGCCATAGTTCTTTTAGTTGGCCATTGATAGTATTTGAGGCCATTTCTTCCAAAAGAGTAGTAGCACCCTCAGGTCTCTTTGACATCAAAGTTCTCCCAGATGCAGCATCAACTAAAGTCTGCATTTTCCCATTCAACCCATTATAGAACATCTGCATCTGCAACCAATTCGGCAAACCATGTTGTGGGTAGCATCGAATCAAATCCTTATACCTTTCCCATGCTTCATAGAGTGATTCAAAATCATGTTGCTTGAATTGACCAATCTCACTCCTCAGTTGAGTTGTTTTTGCAAGTGGAAAGAATTTAGCTAGAAATTTTTCTGCCATGTCCTGCCAACTCGTGATACTCCCTGGTTGTAGAGATTGTAGCCAACCTCTTGGTTTGTCCCTCAAAGAGAAAGGGAATAATCTTAGTTTAATGGTGTCTTCAGTAACACCATTGATCTTCACAGTATCATAGATCTCCAAAAATATTGCTAGATGGACATTAAGATCATCAAGTGGCGAACCACTAAATTGGGTCTGCTACACCATGCTCATTTACTGCAGGTTTGAGTTCAAAATTATTGGCATTAATGGGCTGGCGTCTGATACCCGAATAGTTGTCATTCACAACTGGTTGTACATAATCCTTCAAGGCGCGTGGATGTGCATTATTTTGTCCATTCTACATGGCTAATACCCTATTTTTCCTCAGTACTCTAAGCATTCTTTCAATCTCTGGATCAAAAGGAATAGTGGCACGTGTTCTAGCACTGCGCATCCAACATAAAAAACACACCAAAAAAACAGAAAAATAAAATAAAATAAAATCAAGTCAAATAAAATAAAAAGAAAAGAAATAAATAAAAATATAAAATTAAAATTCTAAATTAAAACCAAGATGACTTTGTATCGATATTGGCAAAAATAAGAAAACCTCAATCCCCGGCAACGGCACCAAAAACTTGATCGTTGCAAACTGCAAGTGCACAGTATCATAGTTTTATAATATTATGATGTGTAGTGTATCGTCCTCCGGGATTGATGTCTTAATTTTACCAAGTACCTAATTTATAATAACCTTGATTTTATTTATAAAAATTAATAATTTTAGACTGCAAAATTTAAATAAAGCTACTTTAAAAACACTATTCAAGAGAATTTAAAATTGAATGCCGCGTATCAAATTACCGATGGTGAAAACTTCTAAGAAACCGATTTCACCTAGTTTCTCACTATGCTTTACTCATCTAGCCAATTCGAATTCGTATTCTATGTTTATTAGCAAATCTCCAATTTTTCCAAAAGCCTCGTTCGATAGTCAATCAGAACCTATTCTTGTTTATTATTTAACATACGATTATGCAAATTAATAACGCAAGAACACAATAAGACCCTCGATGTTTAATGCTACGTAGGTTCACACAAGTCTTTCGATCTTTATATTTACCTACGCTGAATTATCCAAGATCTATCCTATAATCCCCCCTTTCGGTAGTAAATCACAAGACTAATATCATTTAATTAATGTCCAGTTAATTAAAAGCATTAAGCGCAGAATAACTCAAACAAACATTAATGAAAGATATTTCAGATTAGCATCAAAGAGCAAGTATAGTTCGAAACTGGCTACATCGTTTTCCTAGAATACAAAAATTTAGTTCATTCCGAAAATTAAATTAACATAACAGATTTCACCATATTTTCTTCTATTTGGAGCATACGGGAAAAATCAACACTCGTAGTATTGTTGTTGCTCACTGAACACCCCAAGCATTGACCGCGTGCCACTTTCTTGTTCCGAAAAGATTTGAAATTTCTGCGTGCCGCTAACTCTCCCTTGCTATTGTGTTTGTTATTCACCGCAATGCCGCCTTACGATTCTGAAAAGTCTTAAATTTTCTACGTGTCGTCAGCTCCAAAAGATAATTTTTTTTTTTCAAAAGAAAACTCCTTGGGTGTGGCCTCCTTCTCTCCTTATAGAATACTCTCGAAAAGAAGAGAGACAATTCCCCCGTTTCCAATGTGTGGTGCGGCCTCTCCCAGCAGCTAAATAAACTCCCAAACTCCCTCTTTTTCTCTTCTTGCACAAAACCTCCCTTGAACCCCAGCGCCTGCTGCCTCCTTATATCTCCAAGAAAGAAACCCCAAAAGAAAGATGTCTCTTTACTTTTTTTTTTTTTCTCTTCCCAAAATCCTCCCCTTCTCTTTGACTTTTCTTTATTTTCATTTGTGTTATCTCCCCCTCCTATCCATGAGCATCTCACCCAGTGCACCTACTAAGACTGCCCGGCTGCATGGTTGGGTCACAACTCACTTTTTTTATTTTTTATTTTTTTAAAGGTACACGGTCTGCCCTCCACCTTCAAGCCCGATTTAGACCCTCATATAGCCAGTAACTCTCAAAACTTAAAATGGAAAAATTGTAGACATCTTTCTCATATTTTCCTAGAATTTTGAATTGTCTTGATCGGAGCTCGGACGAGAAAGTTACGCCCAGATTATGGAGAATTGTTGAAATAGTCTAGAAAACAGCGTATGTAATTTTAGGTCTGATTTCGACCTTTATGCAGCCAGTATTTCACAAAATGCAAAACATAAAAATTGTAGATCATTTTAATATCTTTCTATGGCATCTTGAATCATCTGAATCGGAGGTCAGATGAGAGAGTTACACATAGCTTATGAAGTGGTATTGAAAATAGCCTCTCTTTGCGTGCATGACTCAGCTTCCAAAAATTATCCTTTAAATGTTCATGAAAATCCCGGATTCTCACAATCTTGATTTGGAATCCGCCTCATATACACGGCACATTTTCATGCTCATGACCCGCATACGTTCTAATTTCAATTTTAATGTTAAAAAAAAAATTATCCTACAATAATCAAACAAATTATCGGGTGAGCTCAATGATTAAACTATTAGACAAAATTGGGCATTTTAATTAAAATTATGATCTTGAATGCATGAAATTGAGTGCATAATTACGCAACTGTGGCACGTAATCACACTTCTACTATTTAATTACCATAATTTCTTTGGGTTGCTACATTCTTCCCTCCTTATAAAATTTCGTCCTCGAAATTCGCTATTCATATGATTCATCATCCCTTAAAGGCAAAATGATCTACTTATTTTATTACTTACCCTCACTTATGGCAAAGGAATACTGTCGTTACATTCAAAGTCCTGGGAGATTTCACATATATAAAATAAAATTCTCCCAAAAGTAAAATACTACTCACTAACTAAACTATTACATATACCTACAAAAGAAACATTACCTACTATTACACTTCCCTGAATAATTGTGGATATCTCTGCCTTATCTGTTCCTTGAGCTCCCAAGAAGCTTCTTCTATTGCATGATTCCTCCACAAGACTTTCACTAGAGGAATCTTCTTATTACGTAATTCTTGTTCATTCTTATCCAAAATTTGTACTGGCACCTCCTCATAAACTAGTGAATCACTGAGCTCTAATTCACCATAACTGATCACGTGAGAAGGGTTTGAGACGTATTTCCTCAACATGGAAATGTGGAATACGTCGTGAATCCTGGACAACATAGGTGGAAAAGCTAGCCTGTAGGCAATCGGCCCTACTCTCTCTAGAATCTCAAACGGGCCAATAAACCAAGGGCTAAGTTTACCTTTCTTCCCAAATCGCATAACCCCTTTTAATGGAGCTATTTTTTAAAAAATACATGGTTACTGATATCAAATTCCAATTTCTTGTGGCGGTTATCGGTATAACACTTTTGTCGGCTCTAAGCTGCACTGATTTTATCTCTAATAAGCCGAACTTTATCTCGTGCTAGCTAAACAAGCTCTAGTCCCTCAAATCGCCGCTCACCCATTTCATCCCAAAATAAAGGAAAATGACATCTCCTATCGTAAAGCGATTCAATCGGTGTCATGCCAATGTTAGCTTGATAACTATTATTGTACGTAAATTCCACCAGCGGCATAAACTGAGTTCAACTACCCCCAAAATCTAGCACGCATGGTCGAAGCATATCTTCTAATATCTAAATCGCCCTCTCAGTCTGCCCATCTGACTGAGGATAGAGCGCCATGCTAAAAGATAACTAAGACCCTAGAGCCTCCTACAAGCTCCTCCAAAATTATGACGTGAAACGTGAGTCTCTGTCTGACACTATAGACACTGGCACGCCGTGAGAACGGATTATCTCCTGAATATATATCTCTACCAATATGTCTATGGAGTAGTTGATCTTGATGGGAAGGAAATGGGCGGTCTTGGTCAAACAATCCACAATCACCCAAATTGCATTCTGGCCATGCAATGCCGATGGTAGCGCTAAAACAAAATCCATAGATATGTGATCCCATTTCCATTCTGAGATAAAAAGTGGCTACAACTGGTCTGCCGATCTCTAGTGCTAAGCTTTTATCAGCTGACACGTTAGACACTGGGCTACATACTCAGCAATTTCTTTCTTCATACCACTCCACCAATAAGCCTCTTGCAAATCTTTATACATCTTCGTACTGCCGGGATGAACTGTATATAGAGATCCGTGAGCCTATTCTAAGATGGTCTTCCTGACATCAGCATCAGCAGGAACACATAATCTAGAACAGAGCTGCAAAGCCTCATCATCTGCGATGCTAAACTCCTCTCCTTAACCACTTTATACTCTGACCATTACCTTTGCTAATTCTAGATCATCTTTTTGAGCAGCTTTAATCCTTTCCTGCGGAGTAAGCTACACCGCTAAACTAACAATACAAGTTTGAGAACCACTCTTAACCAACTCTATGCCGAGTCGCTCCAAATCCATCATAATTGGATATTGGATCCCCACAGCTGCCAATGCTGGTCCCATAGACTTTCTGCTCAAAGCATCAGCTACCACGTTAGCCTTCCCTGGGTGGTAACTGATAGTGCAGTCAAAATCTTTAATAAACTCTAACCACCTTCTCTACCTCATGTTCAGTTCCTTCTGGGTGAAAAAGTACTTTAAATTCTTGTGGTCGGAGAAGATTTCGTACCATTCTCCGTACAGGTAATGCCTCCAAATTTTCAATGCATGTACTACTGCAGCCAATTCAAGATCATGGGTAGGGTAGTTTTTTTCATATTCTTTCAATTGCTTGGAAGCATACGCTACCACCCTGCCATACTGCATTAGTACACATCTAAGTTTCTTCAAGGACATATCACTGTAGGTAATATAACCCTCACCCCTTGATAGAATGATCAACATTGGTGATATGACAAGTCTTTGCTTCAATTCCTAAAAACTCTGCTCACAACTGTCATCCCACTCAAACCTGACGTTCTTTCTAGTTAGTCATGTCAAAGGTCTCGATAGCACTAAGAATCCCTCAACAAAATGATGGTAATATCCAACTAACCCCAAGAAAATTCTAATCTCCTAGACGTTCTTCGGTCTAACCCAATTCACTATCGCCTCAATTTTACTAGGATCCACAGAAATTCCATCCCTTGATATGACGTGCCCCAAAAACACAACTTTCTCGAGCTAAAACTCACATTTATTGAATTTAGTGTACAACTTCTTTTCCCGAAGTGTCTGTAGAATCTGCCTTAAATGCGTCTCATGCTCTTCATAACTCCTCGAATAGACCCGTACGTCATCAATAAAAATAAGAACAAACTGGTCTAAATATTGGTGAAAAACTTTATTCATCAAATCCATAAATGCAGTAGGAGCATTCGTTAGACCAAATGACATAACAAGGAATTCATAATGCCCATATCTGGTCCTAAAGTCTTCGATACATCCTTTGCTTTCACTTTCACCTGATGGTAGCCTGATCTGAGGTCAATCTTAGAATACACCTGTGTACCTTGGAACTGGTCAAACAAATCATCTATACGGGCTAGAGGATACTTATTCTTAATTGTCACTTTATTAATCTCCCTATAATCTATACACATCCTCATAGACTTGTTTTTCTTCTTTACAAATAGAACTGGAGCTCCCCACGGAGATACACTAGGTCGTATAAAGCCCTCATCAAACAAATCTTGCAACTAATTCTTTAATTCTGCCAACTCTGCTGGCGTTATTCGGTAAAGTACTTTAGAAATTGGCGTTGTACCTGGAAGTAGATCAATAGAAAAATCTACCTCATGATCAGGTGGCAAGCCCGGTAACTCATTTGGAAACACATTTGTAAACTCATTTACTACTAGCGTACTAGCAATTTTTAATTCATTCCCTGAAATTTCCTTCACCAAGGCCACGAATCCCTGACAACCACTTAGCAGTAGTCTCCTCGCCTGAATAACTGAAACTAACTGAGGTGGAGAGTGCACTCGCGAACCTAAAAACCTGAATTCTGCTATTCCTGGAGGTCTGAATATCACTTCTCGTGAATGACAATCTATACTGAAAAAATTAGCTGCTAGCCAATCCATATAAAAAATTACAGTAAACCCATGCATGTCCAGCACTATTAAATCAGCAGACAAAATTTTCCCCTGAATATCCACTGAACAACTCCGGAGCACCCTACTACACTTTACTGTTGACCCGGTCGGTGTAGATACTAATAGTTCAATGTCTAATAACTGTGTTTCTGCCCCATATAGTCTAGTGCACTCCAGAGATACAAACGAGTGTGTGGCTCTTGAATCAAATAATATAATAACTTTAAAGGAAAAAATGCTAACCATACCTATCACCACGTCATCAGTTGTCTCAGCATCACCCGGCATCAAAGCAAAATCTCTAGCTGGAGCCATATTCCTCTGCTGGCCTCCACGTGGCACCTGATAGCCTCCCTGGTACGGTCTAGGGGCAAGAGCAATATCTGGTGGTAAAAGGCAGTCTTGCACTAGATATCCCTGTCTACCACAGCGATAGCACACAGCTCGTCCTGCTCAACACTCTCCCTAGTGCCTCCTCCCATAAGTCTGACCGAAAGGAGGATTCTACACTGTTTGAACCTCATAATCCTCAGTTTCATGCCTCCGCCCTCTGCCATAGTTTCCTCTCCTCCACTGGCCCTGCCTATGACCTTACTGGTAGCTTGAAAATGCAGATCTCTTTTTTTGTCCCTACTCCTCTGCATCCATACGCTCATTGACCTCTGCCAAGGTTACTCTGTCAACTAACTTGGAAAAATCCTGAATCTTTAGTACTACCACCTGCTTGAATATGCCTCTCCTCAATCTTCTTTCAAACTGTCTCTCCTTCTTTATCTCATTAGAAACAATATACGGAGCGAAGCGAGAGAGCTCTATAAACCGCGCCGTATACTGCTGGACTGACAACTGTCCCTGCTTCAGACTCAAGAACTCCTCCACTTTAGCCTCTCTGATAATAGCTGAAAAATATCTGTCAAAGAATAATTCTTTAAACTGGTCCCATCTCATGGCTATTGGCATGATCCTCTGTTGCTCCAAAAGTCTCACAGCAGTCCACCACTTCTTAGCCTCCCCTGTTAGTTTATAGGTGGCGAAGAGGATCGTCTGTTCCTTCGTACACTGTAGCACCGCCAAGACTTTCTCAATCTCTTGTATCAAATTCTCGGAAGTTGCAGGATCAACCCCTCCTGAAAATGCTGAAGGATTTATCTTGGTAAACTTCTCTATAGTGCATCCATGGCCTGCAGATGGACCTCCCTGCTTTTTGGAGCTCTTAGCGATCTCAGCCATAACCTGTTGAGCCACGCTGTGTAGTACTGCATCAGAATCAGTCCTGGATACACTTGAGGGCCCTGCTCCATCATTGCCACTCGCATGGGCACTACCTCCTCTAGGGTCCATCCTAAAAAATAACAAACGTGATTTAGAAACCCTATCCTTATAATTTATGTGCCTAACATAGCTCCCTCTTGACATCCCCATCTCCTTTCTAAATCCAGTTCTACATTCTAGGAGCACAACCCGACAATAGTTTACTATTATTTTCTTGAAATCATCACCCTAGGAAAAACACAGAAACTACCACAAAAGTCTTGCCTCTAGATTGTAGAACAAAACCTTAAATCATTTTCCTATACTCTGGTATTGTTTCCGTTGCACTCTAAAGTTTACAGAACCTATCAAACTAGGCTTTGATACTAAACTGTAATGACCTGCTTATTTTACCTTTTTTTTCAATGATAATAAAAACCGTTATAATAAGTCTAGTAGACCATAATCAACCTGAACCCGTGGGTACCAAGGATACATCAGAAATACAACACAAAGGCCTAAGTTGTAGGAAACATAAAATCATATACATACCACAACACCAAATCAGTACAATACTGGAGTTTACTACATATATCATAAAAATACACATAACCCAAAAATGTCCAAAATGGCATAGGGTTGCCGCCCACAAATCCTTCAAACCCTAGCAATAGGCTTACCCTTCAGAAAGGGTAAAATGACTGAACTCTAATGTTGTGGAGCTTTATCCGCTCTCCTACCTGGGGCTCTGGAAATGTTTGTATAATTTTGGGGCGAGACACCTCTCAATAAGGGAAAATAAATTAAAACCAGTGTATGGCAACATAAGTATTTCCGTGTTATACATAAGACCATACATAAATGTATTCAGTGAAACCATCTGTATCATATCTGGGAAACATATATATAATCATATCGTGATAGAACGTACTAGATTTCCATAAACATATTTCATCTCATATGATAATAATACAAAAACAACCTTGGAAGGTTAGTCAGCTAGTGTCATGTCTTACCCTCACATGACTGGGTTGTGTGGCCTGAAGGAGGGACCTGATAATGACTGGCCGACCACTGTCAAGTCAAAAGCAAAGTCTGTAAGTACGATGGGTCTCCGAGACTTGGTCTGTACACTAGGGGTGCCAACACTACCATAAACCACATCGACTATCCATCCTCACGCTGCCCCGTACGATAGCGATAACACTAACATCATGATGATCATGATCACATAGCCACGGTACCGTGCTCGTGTAAGCCTAAACCAAACAAACCATGTTTTGAAAAAATATAACATATTTCAAATTGTGATGCATTGCTATTTGATAATAATAATAATTGTCAAATCAATATCATCATATCACAGTTCATAGCATATTATAAAAATCTTCAGCCCTTACACCGGCATTTCGTATTTTATTAATCATGGCTCATACGCCGTATCACATATCAAATAAAAGGCTCGGACCGTACACCGGCATATCATATAAAAGGCTCGGCCCGTACGTCGACATATCATGTGAGAACATTCTCGGCTCGTATGCCGGTATATCATATAAAAATCTCAGCCCATATGCTGGTATATCATATAAAAACTTTTGGCCCGTACGTCGGTATATCATAGTAAAACTTTGTATCATTTAATATTTTCTTAGAAAACAGTAATTCATAATAAATTCTACTCATGCCACACAAAATGGGTATTACACATATTTAAAACATATCATCGTTTACAGCGGTATTTCCCAAACATAATGCTAATATATATTTATTTTCCTGAAATTAAATGCTGTAAGATTATACATATATTTTCATAAAAATAACTAGCTTAGTTTATCCCCTTACTTGACTTTTGAAAAGCCCCCCAAAAGTATATCAGTCCTGCACCCGTAGGGTTCCTTGTTCAACACCCTGGAAACAACTTTTCCCAGAATAGAACTTCAGTATTTTTTCATGTACAAAATTTCCTATAACTATGGAAAGACCAAATCTCAAATAAAAAGCCTTACCCTGAATTTGGGATGGATTCCAACTTAGCCCCACCAACGATCCACTCTAGAAGAGTTGAAGAGAACTTTCCCAGGAGTGTCGTGGTGGTCTCAAATTGTCGAACCGACAAAAGATTAGCTCGAAATCCTAGAGAGAAGGAGGGAAAACCAAATAGAGAGAGAGGGAAGGGTATTTTGCATGAAAATCCGCTGAAAAATTGAGTTTAGGGCTATTTATACATTGGCCTTCGTCGAAGAGTCACGTCACCTCGTCAACGAGGTCATGAAGGAAGTTTGTGGATGAACGCTTGTTCCTCGTTGACGAAATTCAAAGCTGTGAAATAGCCTTTCGGTAAGTTCTCGTCGACAAAATTCATCCTTGTCGACGAGCCCAATATGCTTCTTCGTTGATGAACGTGCTACGTTCGTTGACAAGGCATGCTATTCCTCCTTTTTATATTTCCATTTTCCTCCCTCTTTTATTATTAAATACGATAATTTCTCTAGGTCACTACACTAATAGTTATTTCGAAAAAGATCTTATATGACTCATAGCTTTGTGACCCCTTTCCCTGAGGGACCATCTTCCACACGACCTCCGGTTTTCAGTGGTATTAATTACACCTTTTGTAAATAGAGGATGCGCATCTACCTTCAAAATATTGATTGGAAGGTGTGGAGGATCGTCTCTAAGGAAAATTATGTTCCTATGAAAACAGAGGGTACAATTGGAGTTCCTAAAACTGAATAAGAATATTATGATGATGATATGAAAGTTGTTAGCTTGAATGCCACTGCTATGAACATTCTGTATTGTAGTCTTGATGTGAATGAGTTTAATAGAATAATGGCATGCTCTATGACAAAATAAATCTGGGATAAGTTAGTAGTCACATATGAGGGTACTAGGGATGTGAAAGATAGTAGGATAGATATGCTGACTAGTGAATATGAGGCCTTTAGGATGAATGTAGGTAAGTCCATTTCGACCATGTACACTAGATTCACACACATTATAAATTCACTGCATGCATTAGGTATGACCTATCCCACATATGAGATGATTAGGAAGATTCTTAGAGACTTACCTCTTGTTTGGGAAGCTAAGGCTATGACCATTTTTGAGGGTAGAGACCTTAAGGCAATAATATAAAGTACAATAAAGAGAAAGCTTTAGGGTGTTTGTTTTCTTCAAGTCTTCATGTGCTATCAGCTGATTTCGCCAATATGAACCTACACACAAACTTGGAAAACATTAAATACCAAGAGTATTTATCATTATCAAAACTGGGTATGACCCATAGGGTCAACAAATTATACCCTCAAATATAGCCAATTTACTTAATTCCCTAAATCCCACTCTCGCTTTGAAGCGGTTCTTAGGAAACCCAAATTGAAAATTTACTCAAGCCAAAATAACGACGATCACGACTAGAATCTCGTGGTGGTGCCCTATCATCGATTTAGCGGCATATCTAAGGAAAAATTATGAGAATAGGGAAAGGTTGCCTTACCCCAGGAATGGTGCTAACGTCGCTCCCACGACAAACCCGCTCTAGTAGAAATGTCAGTGGCGGAGCTAGGAACCTAAGGGTACCTTTTGTTTCCTGATTAGCCAAATATCCGTCTAATGATGGGAGAGAGAGAAAAAGATGGAGAGAGGTGACGAGGAGACATTTTAGGGGGGGGCTTCTGTTCCGTCTGCAGGCATGAGAGTTGATTTCAATTTAAAATCCCTCATGAAGCTTCTAGCTTCCTTTTTTTTTTTTTAAAACCTTATTATATATTATAATAATATTATATTATATACTTATATATATATATATCATCACATTAATATTTAATTAAATAATATTTAATTAATTAATAATTTTTTTGGATCACTACATTCTCCCCTCCTAGAAAGAATTTCATCCTCGAAATTTGTTACCTAATTATTCATTTCTATAATTTTACGATTTACTATACCTCATATCATTCAGTAAACACATCACCAAATACACTTCTACATCATTTATAATTAAATAAAATCATTGTTATCTTAAACTTGAATTCATACTTGCCTAATTTGGCTTTATCTACCTTATCTAGGACCATCGTATAAACATGTGCTGGTCGACCCCTACCTAGTGGTATCTACTGTTTCCCTTGGTCCTGGTTCTGTGCAGGTACAATAGGTAGCAATTCCGAATAGTTCTTCTTAATATACTGTTTACCTTGCGGAGCAGAATAACCCTGAACTCCTGTCTCCTGCCTCAAGTTAACTGCATGTTTCCTTTTCTTTCTTGATCCTTGACCGCCCTTAGCCTGAAAATTGGATGGTGCAGGCTTCTTCTTCTACTCTGAAGGTTTTGTGCTGCTCTGGATGCTCTTTTCTAGCACTGAAGCCTTATCAACCAAGTTGGAAAAATTCTAGACCTAAAACCCAACCACCAATTCATAGATTCTTTTCCTGAGGCCATTTTCAAACTTCCTGGCCTTCCTTGCCTCATCCGGGATAAAAAATAGAGCAAAACACGACAATTCCACGAATTTAGCTGCATACTCCGCAACTGTCATATTCCTCTGGTTCAATTAGTGAATTCCTCAATCTTTTCCTCTCTGACAGATGAAGGAAAATATCTATAAAAAAATAGCTTCTTGAATCTTTCCCACGTTAGAGCTATCTTTACCAGCCTCTGCTCCTTTAGCAGCTTTGTAGAAAGCCACCATTGTTTTGCTTCTTCGGTCATCTTAAAGGTAGCATAACAGACCTTTTGCTCGGTTGTGCAGTCGAGTATAGTCATAATCTTCTCTATTTTCTGTACCCAATTCTCTATAGCCACCGGATCAGGTCCTCCTGTGAAGGCCAGAGGGTTTATTCTCATAAAATCCTTAATGCTGCAATCTAGACCTATAGATGAACTGTTCCCTTCTCTAGGTTCCTTCTTCATTTCTACCCTGACTTGTTGGGAAATACCCCTCAACATCTTAGAGGTATTAATATCCTTTTCACTGGAAGTGTCTGAATCATCCCTTTCTTCAGCCTCTACGTCCTCATCTCCCGGATCCATCCTGAAAATGGGATAGAAAAGAGATAAGAACCTCATATCATAATTCCAACAATACAATTATATAATTTAAATCCAATATACATTCTCCATATAAGGACCAGTCTCAAAGCTTAGAAACAAAATCATCTAAGGTTTACCGTGGCTTTTTTGAGGCCATTGAGTGTTTCAGAAAAATCACAGGAAATCTTTGACGTATTTCCACCTCTAAACTATAAAAAAAAAAAAAAATCCTATACTTTCCTACACCAAACATACTTCTCAACACCTAACCTAACCTATCCATCTAGCATCCCCATTCTAACTGTTTCCTATACTTTGGTATAAATCATCTCTAACCTAATACTTTAACATTTCCATATCCAGGTGATGTAAAATTAATCACACTTCCAGCTGGAAACCTTCTCTTATACCATCTATAACAACCAGACCTTCTATGTGGGCTCGGAGTGCTACTAATCCATTCATTTACCTGATAATCCACATTCTAATATCATGTACACAACGGAAAATATAAATATAATCTCCACAAATATAATACAAGAGTTTACTATTTCTATCTACAATCCAAAATAACTATTCATCACTTGTATTCTCATATATGCACATATCTCCAAAAACATTCAGTATTCACAAACACCAGTATGTTTCACAACCATTCATATCTCAGAAGACTTAAAACATAAAACATAAAACATAAAACATAACTTACATACAACCCAAAGTATCAGCTAAGTATATACCCTTTCTTTTTTATATCCCAAAAATGCTACAAACACCTCGAGCTCTTTAAGCTCGATCTCGTGGAGGTCTTAAAAAAGATAAGTTCATATTCGGGTGAGACACATCTCAGTAAAGGAAGAAACAATATATTAAAACTGTGTGTGGCAAACATGAGGTTTGTAAATAACATAAGCATACATTTTCATCATTTGCAAATCGTTAGCATAATTTCTGAAATCATTTCTTGTTCCTAATCAAACACATGCAAGACGTTTTACCCATGAAATTGCCCAAGGATAGGGGTGATTACCCGCCCATACAAGTAGCACCCCTCTGCTATGATACTTTAGGTAACCCAAAGGTCATAACTGAAGCATACTAGAGCACTCACCTTACTCAGTAAGCCCCTAGGTAGTGATATAATCTCGTACTCACACAATTCGTACAAAGGTTTACCAACGAAAGCCTCGAGAATAATAAAATCTACACGCAAATACAAATAGTTTTCCTCTGCCCTGACACGTTATGTAGCTGAGTACCACATTTGATAGTTACCAGGGCACTCGCCTTTCTCAGCAAGCCCTCGGGCGAAGATTTTATCCCGCCCAAACGTAACATGTTCTACTAGTATACATAATGATAATACCATAATACATTATTCTGTCTGTTGTTATCCTATAATTCTTAACTGTTCATGTTCTTAGCTTAACTATTTCATAACATTTCACTTGACGTCGCTTATTCCATTTCACATTGTTCGCATTTCATATTTCCTTATCATTCTCATTGCCTTTTAATTACAACAACTCCCTTTTGGCTGTTATTTCTATAGTTCCCTTTTGGTTATCATTAACATGATCTATAACTCCCTTTTAGCTGTCATGACCATAATCCACAACACCCTTTTAGCTGTCATAAATGTGATCCACAACTCTCTTTTGGCTGTCGTAAACATGATTTACATTAACAAACACATGCAGCATATTCCATATAGCGTTTCAGTTTAGTGCATTTCTTGCATAACATGCATCTCATACATATAACATAGTCCCATATAAGGTTCAATTTACTCATGCCACACCATTTAGCAGCAAAATTCATATATATATGTATTCCCCATAAAATAAGTCAACCTGCATTTAACATTCATATACTCAAAATATACCTTTCTTATCTTACATAATTATCTTGAAAATATCTTTCACTTTCATCAGTTCATTTTCGCATATAGGTATCTAATAAACAGCACTAAGTTTGAAAAATATAATTTAAATGGCTGGCATTTTAAATCCATACTGAAACATATACACGTATATATAACACAATTTATTTTCCATTAAATTCATAAAAATTATGGTTTAATATATATTTTTTCCCTTACCTGGTTTCTTAAATTACACCAATAGTAACCCTGAAAAGATGCCTGTGACGCTCACCCGAACCCTGATTCAATAATCTTAGTTCAATTATATCAACCCTAAATAAAATACTATTTTAATATTTCCTAGGCCCTTAAATTCCAAATAAATAATTATACCCTCAAATATAACCAATTTACTTAATTTCCCAAATCCCACTCTCACTTTGGAGTGGTGCCTAGGAAACCTAAATTGAAAATTTACTCTAGCCAAAATGATGACGATCACGACTAGGATATCGTGGTGGTGCCTGATTGTCAATTTAGTAGCATATTTAAAGAGAAATTGAGAAAATGGGGAAATGTTTCCTTATCCCAAGAATGGTGCCTACGCCGCTCCCACGACAAATCCGCTCTAGTAGAAATGTCGGTGGCGAAGCTAGGAACCCAATGGTACCTTCCGTTTCCCGATCGACCAAATATCCATTGAGAAATGAGGGGAGAGAGAGACGGAGATAGAGAGAGGTGATGAGGAGACGTGAGAGTGAGAGATGTTTCAGGGGGGGGGGGGGGGCTTCTATTCTGTCTGCAGACCTGAGAGGTGATTTCAATTTGAAATCTCTCATGAAGCTTCTAGCTTCCTTTTTTTTTTTTACCTTGTTATATATTATAATAATATTATATTTTATACTTATATATATATATATATATATATATATAATATTCACATAACTTAATTTAATCAATTCAATTAAATAATATTTAATTAATTAATTAATTAATTATTTTTTGATCACTACATGTTGCCTATGGGGATGACCATACTAATTAGAATATTGTTGATAAATCATTAGTATGGTTAGTTTAAAGGATTTAAAATGAATGACTTATACTCTTAACATACCTTGTGAAATCAATCTTGATGAGTATAAGTAGTTCATTTCATCTAAACTATAATTCAAATCGATAAGGGGAACATACAAAACTAAAATCCTATTATATCATGTTAACCCATACCTTTAGCTTAGACTTGTTTTGCGATTACTATGGCATGTTCTTAATTGTATTTTTTTTAAATATTTTTAAATGAAAATATATTGCTTTGCCACAAGTTGTTTGTTTGTCATATAATCTTGCTTTTGATTGTTAATTTTTAGAATTCGTATGGCTGCGTTTTTCTGGTCATGAGTTGTTTTGTGCTTAAATATTTTTAAAAAAAATTCTTCTCGCATCTACTTTAAATTAAATTTTTTTGTGATTTTACATGTGACATCTTATTTTCTTACTTATGTGCCTAAATGCTATATCTTTAAAATTATTTTTAATGCCCAAAATTCTATTTGATAAAAAAGGGAGAATTTTTTTTGTGTGCTTAAATGTTAAAAAAGGGGTAAATATTTTTTAAGAGGGAAGTTTCTATTAAGCTAAGTTTTTTTCATGACCAAATCTCTTTAACTTAGTTTAACCCTTTTACTGATGACAAAAGGGGAAGAATTTATATGAGCAAAATGTTTGGCCAAAAGGGATAATTTTTTAAGGACTTGGGGTAATTATATGAGCCGCATGCATGTTTGTATTTGTGCCTTATTTCTAAATCTGAATGCAAATTTTTGAACTATCTTCTTTTGTCAATATGCATGTGCTATATTGTTTATATTTAAGTTATGCATATTCATAGGGGAAGCCTGTTTAGGCTAAATCCCATTTTGCTCTGGTGCGTTTGTCATCATCCAAAAGGGGGAGATTGTTGACTTTTTGAGTTCGATCCCTGGTTTTGATAATGACAAACCGCATGTTACTAATATGTGTGCTTAAGTACTTGAACAGGTTAATTATTCAGATCACACACATGAAGTGAAGTGGAAGTCAGAAAGACCTTAAACGAGCACATACTACTAGCATATTCCATAAAAATGTGCCCTGTTGTCTTAAAATTAATCATCATATGAATAGGGACAATCTTATAAGAAGAAAAGGACTGAAATGCCCAAATTGGCATGTTCGGTCGATCGAACCCTAATACTTAGGGCCCTTCGGTCGATGGAACATCCTTTGGGGTGACCCTTTGGTCGACCGACTAGAAATGTAAAGTAACGCCCTGGTCGACCAAACGGACACGTGGGAAGTCCCAACGTCCTAGTCTACCGAATCATCAAGTTTAAAAGGACTTGGTCGACCAAAGTTCATAAAGTTCGGTCAACCAAACTTAGTCTGGTCGACCGAACCTCGGAGTTTAAGAATCGCCTCAAGTATGGTCGATCGTACTTGTAGTTCAATTTTATCCTGATCAACCGAAGTTGGCACCACAATCGCTCGAACCACAAAAGTGATCGACCGAACCTCTCGAGTTGGTCATTTTTTTACCGAGGTAAACCTGGGTTAATTTTAATTAAACTCACTTAATCTTTTTCCAAAATACCTAACGTGTCCCCAACGACTATAATTCTTCTCATCTCTATAAATACCCCTTCATTTGCAAAATTAAAACAAGATTAGGGTGTTGAGATTAGCCTAAATTCTCTAAAAATCTTTTTGGCCAAAATCATCCATACTTCCATATTTCTTCAAATTCATTGCCAAAATCCACCCCCTATATTCATTGGTTATTTATTTTGAGTGAGATTGTTTTTACATACTCATTATATAAGTTCACACTCTCCCTTACTTATATTTCATAGTGTATTGATTTTTGGAGAGTTGCTTAAGATTTTCCAATAATATCTCATTCATAAATATTTGATTAGGAAAAACCCTTATGTGGCTTAAGATCTTGCATCCTCATTGCAAGATTCATAAACTTGATTTGTGCTTTGATGAAAATATTTTCAGCAAGCTTACAATCCTATTATCTACTATGCTTTGCATTTGATAAATATTTTTTCTATGATATTTGTTTAGGGTCATAGAGACTGTTTGATTGTGCACACTAGAAGCATATTAGCTTGATATCTCACTCTCACATGCTCACATTGATATATATCTACTGTGAATTAACACTTGGTTAACAAAATCTCACTTGACCTTAATATCCTATCATATGTGAGTGCATTATTTGGTTGAGCATATTGGTGCAAATCTTCTTTGTGTAAGAAACACTTTACTTGTACGCAAATCATATTGTGAATCTGTTGTATTCCAGATGTAGGCCTAAAGAGGGAGATTAGCCTTATTGAATAGTCTTGGATTGGTTTAAACCCAGTAAGGAAAGTAAGGTGCACCATCCTGGTAAGGTGCGGTTGTAAGTTAAGGTCAGCTCTGGTAATTGATCTGGTTGTAACCAGTAATACTCGACCCGTTAAGTGAGCATTAGTAGAATCCTTGTGCCGGTGAGCCAAGGCAAGGACGTAGGTAGTATTGGCTGAACTTCAATAACATATTTGGTGTTAATTTTTTTTGCCGCAATTTACTTTCTGCATCTGTATGTTTATGTTTATTGTTTGAATATATGATTGGGTGTACAATTACATAGAAAGACCCAAGGTTTATGTAATACAAATTTTTGGATTAGTTGAACCTAGGACAAAATTTTAAATACCCAATTCACCCCCCTCTTGGGAATACACCAATTCCAGTACTTTCAGTTTTGGCGGCGGCTCTTTCGGCAAAAATCGCAGATCCAGCGGGCCTTTCAATTTTAGCGGTGGCTCTTTCGGCGAAAGTCCCAAAATTTGGTGCCGAATTTTTGAAGCCTATATTCTAATCACAGAGTTTCTTCCTCTGATGAAAACCTAATATGGCACTTGTGATCTCCTCCAATTTGAGAGTTTCTTTTCCCTACATAGAGTTGTAACCAAATTTTTATACATGAGAGAAGCAAGTACGGAATTCAGTAACATCAATGCCTTGTCTTCGATGTCTTCGAACTTCATATCAACTCGCTTCAAATGACCGATGATCTAGTTAAACACGTTGATGTGCTGGTTCAAATATAAACCCTCTAACATCTTAAGACTATACAATTTTTGTTTAAGATAAAGTTTGTTCATCAACGACTTGTACATATACCAACTTTTCGGTATTAGCCAAACTGCCACCGGTGATTCCTTATCCATGAAGTGATACATCATGTCATCAACCAGACAAAGTCTGATAGTTGCCACAACCTTTGCTTCCAGTTCCTTCCAATTAATGTCGTCCATGCCTTTCGGCTACTTTCCGTATAATGCCTTCACCATGTCCTGTTGTACTAACAAATCCTTGACCCTCCTCTATCATAATATGAAATTTCAAGTTCCGTCGAACTTGATCATGTTGAACTTTGCAGAAAAAATCCCATCCATCGTAACTTGGCCTCTAATACCAATTGTTAAGAAAAATGGTGCAACAATTATGATCAAAAATATGAAAAACACAGAGATAACGAAAACAAGAAACACTTGGATGTAACGTGGTTCGACAGTATGCTTACGTCCACGGAAGTGAGCGGCGGCTGAAATTCACTCTCATCGAAAGTAGGGTTACATCGTTGTATTTATACCAACCCTAACCACACAGAGGTATTACAAAATTCCTCAAATACCTCTATACCGTATCGCGGAGGCGTTGCCCCTACACCCCAACCTATTAATCGTCCTAGTTTAAATATCAAAAATGATGCCGAACAAAACCATCGATGTACCTATGGAAAACTGTCAACGATTTTCTTCATATACTAGTTTCCTAGTTTTCTTTAGCCTACTTTCTCTGTACATGTGTTCCATTCGATATGAGTCACATACTACAACACAAAAAAACTAAACTACCATCCTTATTTTCTTTAGCCTACTTTCTCTGTACATGTGCTTCACTCGATATGAGCCACGTACTACAACACTAAAAAACTAAACTACTAACCCTCAGAGTGTGGTTCAGGTGGTAGTGCGGGCTGCGGGAGTGCCTCTCACGAGGTCAGGTTTTCAAACCCTCCCGGGTTCATTTTCGCTCCTGAATTCCTAAAATTTACCTCCCTTTGGAGTTGTGGGGTCGGCTTCAAGGAACGCGAGATTAGTCACGTGGACCGTAAAACGGATACGTGGAAACCCGGTGCGTAATCCAAAAAAAAAAAAAAAAAAAAAGAAAAAACTAAACTACCAACCTTACCCAACTAACTAAATAATTAAACTGTCTCAAATCGTTAGGGTGAGCTTGGGTCAGTTTGAATATTTTGGCCCAATATAACCCAAAACCGATTGAACCAGCAACACCGGGATAAGATGCAGAATACAAGTGGGTACAACTTATGTCTAGGTGTAAACATGGCCTACACTTTCACGGAATGCTGTTGATGTAAAAGCATTCAGGAAGCTTTTTCTTTTTCATGTCTCAATTTCTTCCGACATTGAGTTTTCTTTGAATTTGCAGCTCCTTCTTTTCATTTCTTTCTTTCCAATTTGCCTCAACAAAAGAAGATAGACACTCTAGTTACGTAGGCTACTCTACAACGGAACCTATTTTTTTGCCAAAAAAAAAATAAAAAAAAATATGGAAACCATTTTTTCATCATATTTGATCGAAGAGAGTGAAAAATAAAATAAAATAAGAATATATACCAATTCAATGAATAAAAAATTAATTTTAAACGTTATTAATATTTAATTTTTTTAAATTTATAATCATTTAAAAAGATATTTTCATTTGTAATGCTATTTGATTTAAAGAGAAAATATAATAGAAAATGAATTTCAATTCCTTCTTATTTTCTTTTTCTTTTCCCAAACAAATTCCTTTCCAAAAAGACTTATATATATATAAACATAATTTAGCATTTCTACAGTGAAGAATCACCAAGCTTAAACTACTAAACTTTCACAACCCTAAGCCAAATAGTGCTCCTTAAATATAATCTTGGGTATATATATATATATATAAGAAAAACTACAACATGAAGAACCAATGGTATTTTTATTGTAATAACTGAACCGTGAACACTAAGTGCATAACGAGAATACAAGTAGGGATATTTAAACTACATGATACATGAGACATCTTAAATCTCATGAAATTTGAGATAATATGAATCCCATAGAATCTAAAATATTCACATATTTTATTAGGAGTCCATACAATCTGCTTTATGGACATATCTGCTCCTTAGATATTCTCTGAATCAATAAACTCTGATTTATTGTCATGATCCCCAGATAATTGACTTTGGATCTTTGACTGATTTATCTCAAATATTTGACATTTAAATCTGTAACGGACAAAATCGTCGACAGTTTGATGACACCATCGATAATTTTTTTTAGAGTTTGTTTTTGTTTGAAACCGTCGATGTAACCATCGACGGTATCACTCTCATTGAGTATGCCGAGCTGTGATGCATTGTTAACATATATATGTATGTATGTAACACAGTACTCCTTAATAATTATATAATCATGGGTGTATATATATAATGAAGCTTAGAAGAGTTTGCTGATATCTTGGGCAATGTTGCGGGCATCCATGGCAGCTCCATAAAGGCCTCTCCTTGCCAGTCCAGCACAGTACAGACCATCTTTGCCCTTCCAGTGGTTTGGAAAACTTGGCTTTGGTATCCCATCCTCATTTAAAAGGTAACTGTCTCCCTACCAAACATTCAAACAAAGCAACCACTCAGCTTTTAAAATTAAGATTGCATTAGCACATCACATGCATGCATTCCCTACACACGAAGTGTAGTTAGGGTCTACACACCTAACAAAAATATATGATTAATGTCCCGATTGTTCATATGAATTACATTTCACGTCATATGTGTCTATTAGATATAATTAACTTATGTCTTAAGACTCATTATGTGTCTATTCGAAATGTAACTTATGGGACACTAAGTGCTCTATATTTACTTTTGTTAATTATGGTAACTAATTATTATTACCTTGAGCCACATATTTGTTGATCTTTTAAAGCCAGTTGCAAAAACAATAACCTCAAATGGATGTGACATGCCATTCTTAAACTGCACTTCGTTCCCCTTTATGCTAGTCATTGCTGGCAAGACCTGTTCAAAACCATATTTTTAATAAATATAATAACAAAAATAATAGTAAAGTAATTAAAACATCAAAACATGATTAGAGAAGTTTTACAAATATTTAGAATATAGAATAGTAAATATAAAATTAAGTTAATTTTTCAATAAGAAAACGAAATTATTTTAGTAAATTTCCTCATGTGCAAGTGGACTTGCAAAGGGGCCTAGATCTAATTGATTAAGTCAATGCCCTTAATTCTAAGGGAACCTTATCAAGTCAAGCAAGCAAATGATATATAACTCAAACACTATATCTCTCTCTCTCTCTCTCTCTCTCTCTCTCTCTCTCTTTTAATGATGCGCTATTTTCTTTTTCTTTTTTTTTTTTAAATATTGTCTTCCAATTCTCACCTCATAAAAGAGCATACTATTTTTTTTTCCTATTATTTAAGTAGTATTATACTTATCATCTAAATATTATACTTTCAAAATACCTACTATATATAATTGGATCGTACATGCATATATAGTAATATGTATAAAAGTGTGATATTTATAAAGTAAAAGTACATACATATTGGATGACTAGGTAGTTGACTATTTACTTTGAAACACCTAACTAGTTAAGTTTTAGATAGCTAACAATATGTCATTAATGTAAATTAAGTTTGATCTTACCGGAATCAGTAAGAGACTTGAACTCCCAAATCGTGCCAATCTTACCTTTATATAGCTATCAATACTCAAGCTATCCTATGAGGAATTACTATTTAAAGCGAATCATTCCTAGCTAGCTAGACAATTATATAAGGAAAATTTTATGTTCCTTTCTCTTGTAGTATTCAAACTTCTAAATTAATATATATTTTTTCTTTTCAAACTGCTCACTACATGATTGGGTTTAAAAGTGCATAATCTAATTTATCGATTAACATATATATATTTTTCATTTAACGTTTCGTTTGATTTCATGAATCAAATATGACGTAAATACCTGAATCTCACGAGACTTAATCTTCTTGCACGTGCCTACATCAATAATAGGATATTTTCCATCCTTCACTTTAAGGAAAAATGGACCCTCTTGAGGCCTACTGATCCCATGCCGGCCAAGGTCTCCATAGAAAAGCTTGCTGAGCAGGACAAGCAAAGAGTCCACCATGTAGAAGGGAAGGTACCTTAACAAAGTCAACCCCAAATTCACCATTTCTCTTGACAGAATGTGAACCTGCACACATTTAATTATTCTTCATATACCCAAAAAAAAAAAAAATGCATGCTTGAAACATAAATTCAAAAATTTAGGATCGACAGTAATATATAGAAATTAAGAAAACTAAAATGCTAGCATTTTTTCATTATATGTATTTTAATTTAGAATACATCCGACAAGACATAATCACATCGGATTAAATGTAGACCATGCACCCGACATCCATCCTACACCCAACTTGTTTCGTGTAAGAATGCTCCAGCAATACTTCTTAAAAATAAAAAAAGTTTAAAAATAATTACCGGGCTTCGAACCACGAGGGAGGTCATTGCACCATGGTTTGATAGGTCAAGTGCAATCTCCATGCCAGAATTCCCAGACCCTACAACCAAAACATTCTTTCCATTGTACTCCTTCCCAGATTTATACTGGGTCGAGTGAATCACATCGCCCGTGAAAGCTTTCAAACCATCGACCGCCGGAATAAACGCATCGCTTGTTTCTCCGGTGGCCACAACCAAAAACCTACCGGAATACTCTTCGGTGCTGCCGGAACCGCCATTCTTTACCTTAACATACCATTTTTTGGAGCCGTCATCGTAAGTTGCCGACTCAACGAGCCTTTGGTAAAGGGGACTAATCTTAAAATGAGAGACGTAGTCGTCTAAGTACTGTATGAACATGTCCCTAGGAACGTACTTGGGACAAGAGGAGGGAAATGACATGTGAGGGAGCTCGCAGAATTTCTTAGGCAAGTGAAGATGAAGACGGTCGTAGGATTTTTTCTTCCACAGAGAAGCAAAGCAATCTTCTCTTTCGAGAACCGTGTTGGGGATGGAGAGGAGGTTCAGGCAGGCGGCGACGGCGAGGCCGGACGGCCCGGCTCCAACGATGATTGCACCTTCTTCCTGCATTTTCTTGCTCTTCTATTGATCGGATAAGAATAAGAAGAGTTGAAGAAATCAGAGTATGAACACGAATTAATGAAAGAGATACGGGCAGCCGGTGTGTACATGCATACATATATATATATATATATATATATATATATATATATATATACATGGGGGACAAATTTTTTTGGGAGGTCCACACACGTCACAATGGAGTGATTGGATAGTATTACTTGACGTGCAATAATGGATTGTGCATGTAGGTCAAACTGCGTTTGTCACGAGTATTGTTTTAGATGCTTTTAATTTGTAGTATTTTCACATTTTGAGCAGTTCTATTTAGATTTTTTTTTTTAAATCCAGTATGTATTTCAGTCACAAAGTAATTAGTTAGGTAGCAATCTTGTTATTAGGGATGTGCAATTAATTAATGCATGGGTTGAAAAATCGAAGCTCAAAAGAAATTGTTTGTTTGGACGGCTCCATCTCGGCATCCACAATTACGATACTAATTTAACCAAAATTTATAATCCAATATTTAGCAATTTGACATATATAGTAGTCTACATAATGCATTTTTTAAAGAAGAAATAGTTTATTGACTAACATCTTAATTAGCAGATAATTTATTAGATATTTATTAACATCTTAATATACTATTTTTTAATTAGTTTTTTTAATGTATATATATATACTTTAATCAGTAAATACTTATTTAATGAATTCAAGCACTCGTGTGAAGAATTTTCACATTTTAATTAGTGTATTTAATTTATTTTTTCACTGTGTAGTATGTATTTTGGCAAGGAAGTTGCTAAAGAATAATGCATTGTGTTGGAATTAGTGTGATCCCAAGAGATGGGTGAATTAAGTTTTTTTTTTTTCTTAAAATTTTTTTTTTGGCTAATTTAAACATTTCTCCGATTCATCACAAATCATATCCCATTTTAATTAAAGCGTGCATGTAAAGTGATTAAACCATGAGTCCATACATACACATGAACATATCTCATTTAATTCAAATGTGTGCATGCAAATAATTATAATTGTAAATAAACAGGTATACACATATGGAAATTAAGGTATAGAAAATAAATGAAATAAGGAGAGAGAGATACACGATATTTATTATTGAGGTTCGACCAAACTAGCCTACGTACGTTACTGTCTTAGGCATACCCCCCAAGGATTACACTAAGTACTACTCTAACTGTGCGGAGCGACGCCACTTACAATCCTCTCCTTACTAGGCGAGGAATACCCCCAGTCACATTACACGGCTGACCCCAACCTACACACTTCTCCTTACGGGGTGAGGAATACCCAGTTCAATTACTATGATGAGCTGAGTTGGTTTCCCTTATGGGGCAGAGACTACCCAGTTCAATTACAAGCTAAACTCAACCGGTTTCCCATACGGGGTAGAGACTCCCAAGTTCAATTAACGGGTTGAACCCAACTGGTACATTTAAAATTTTTTTTGTACAAAATACATGCTTCTAAATACAAGCAGAGATGTACAACGATGAAGTTCTAAAACATGCACTCTAGTATGATATGGATTTTTGTGGATAGTAGAGTATGAGTGTTTTTCTCAAAATGATTTTGCAATCTTTGAAAAAGATTTATATAATAAGCACTTCAAAGAATTAAACTCAAACATATATTTCTCTATAATAATTTTCAATAAAACTGAGGAGAACATAGGGTGTTTGCTTTTCAAAAATATTTCTGCAAAGATATGATCTTTGAATATATATATATATATATATGCAACGACAAACTTCAAAGATCAAAGTGCCATAAAAATTTTCTTCAACAAAGATTCGAATAATATATGTTTGGAGAAGTTAGAATTTGTGCTCAGAAAAGGTTTTTGCAATGAACAGTGTTATTTGTGGCTCTTATACTTTTGTTTTGATAAGTAAAGAAGGAAGGAGGAAAAGCATGAAGGGGGCAGCATAGCAGGATTCGTCGACGAGGAGCATATGCTCGTTGACGAGGGAACAGCAGAGGTTCGTCGACGAAGGTTCTTAAGCTCATCGAAGAACTATTATCAAGAGTAGGATACTTTCAGATTTCTGGCATCGTCGACGAGCGCCCTGTATTCGTCAACTAAGGGTCTTCTTGGTCTCGTCGACGAGGCCCTGTGTTCGTCGATTAAAGGTGCCTAGGCTGCAGCAATTTTTTTTTTCTGAATTTTGAATTTTTGAACGTTGGGTGGTTGGGAAAATGGGGGGAAACTTCCATGGAACTTATATATATATATATGTCATCTGGGCATATTTGAGAGAAGGGATGATCATTAGAGAGGTGTATTGTGTACATTTTGAATTCTTTAGTGAAATTTGTGTGTCATTGCTTCTGTGGATGTAGGCTCTGCCAAACCACGTAAATCTTTGTGTTGATCTTGTTCTGGTTGTGTGTGTGTTATTTACATTTACTTGTTGTTGTTTATTCCGCTGCGTATCTTCATTATACGATCCATATCACAACAAATTGGTATCAGAGCGAAGTTGTATCGGGATCATTTTCTGCAAGATTTGACGTTGTCAAATTTGATGGAACCGGAAACTTCAGTTTATGGTAGAGGAGAGTGAAAGATATTCTAGTGCAATAAGGAATGACTAAAGCATTGTTTGTTACTCAATCGGAAGGAATGGATGAGATAACATGGGTAGATTTGAAAGCAAAGGTAGCGTCGACAATACGCTTGTGTTTGGCTGATGAAGTTCTTTATCGAGTGATGGAGGAGGATTCTCCAGTGGCTATTTGGTGAAAGTTAGAAAGTTGGTACATGTCTAAATCCCTCAACAACAAAATTTTTCTTAAGCAACGTTTATATTGACTTAAGATGGTTGAAGGATCTAGTTTAGATCAACACACCAATGCGTTTAATCAAATCATAAGTGATCTTATAAGAGTTGATGTGAAGTTTGATGAGGATGATAAGACTTTGATGCTGTTAAATTCTTTGCCCTCAACTCATACTGAAGTAAGAAGTGTCTTGTTAAATTTTCATCAAAATTCAAAATATGTGATGAAGGAGAATGACTTGTGGCAAAGGGCATTAATGAGCGAGGCAAAGGAAAGTTTAAAATTGGGTTTAATCAGAAACTCATAAATCAATCAAAGAAGAAGAAAGAAATCCAGTGTTATAAATGCGGTAAAAAGGGGCATGTGAAACTGGAGTGTCTGGATTGGAAGAAGGGAAATGCCAATAAGCATGAGGGGATTTCTAAATCTGTAAATGTTGTTTAAGAAGGGGATTCAGCGGATGGTGATGTTCTATCAGTTTCAGCGGAGTTGGATAATCTAACGGACTCTTGGATACTTGACTCGGCATGTTCTTATCACATGACTCCAAACGAGGAGTGGTTCAGCACTTATAGGCTAGTAAAGTCTGGATCAGTTCTTATGGGTAATGATGCTTCTTGCAAGAACGTTGGCATAGGAAATGTAAAGATAAAGATGTTTGATGGTGCTATAAGAACATTATGTAATGTAAGACATATACCTGAGTTGAGAAAGAGTTTGATATCTCTTGGCACTTTGGATTGAAATGGCCTTAATTACAAGTCCAAAGGTGGAGTCTTGACGGTATGGAAAGGTAATCTGATTGTGATGAAAGGGAAGAAACTGGATGGGAATATTTACACATTGCAGGGAACTACCGTTGTAGATGAAGTTGCAGTCGTGGATGCTGAATCAGATGAAACCGTCTTGTGGCATATGCGTCTTGGGCATATGGGAGAACATGACATGAAAGAACTACACAAGAGAAAATTGTTGAAAGGTTTAAAATAATGTCAATTGGAATTTTGCAGATTTTTTGTTCTTGGAAAACAAAATAGGGCAAAATTCAGTTAAGCTTCTTACAAGATGAAATGAATTCTTGATTATGGACATTCAGATGTTTGGGGTCCAGTTAGAGTTGCATCAAAGGGTGGACATGTGCACTATGTGAGTTTCATTGATGATTACTTACGGAAGGTTTGGGTTTACTTCATGCGTCACAAATCTAGTACGTTTGTGTACGTTTGCCAAGTTTAAGATTTGGAAGGCTGAAGTGGAAAGTTTGATAGGGAGGAGAATCAAATATTTAATGTTAGATAATGGGACTGAGTATGCTGATTCTTGGTTTATGGAGTTTTGTGCGGAGCAAGGTATCAAGAGACATTTTACAGTTCGCCGGACACCTTAAAAAAATGGTGTGACAGAACAGATGAACCAAACTCTTGCTGATAGGGCTCGGTGTCTCAGATTAAATGCAGGGCTACCGAAGAACTTCTGAGCTGAGACAGTTGGTATGACTTGTTTTCTGGTTAACTGATCACCAAGGGCATCACTAGCGGGTAAAGTGGTGGAAGAGGTTTGGACAAGAAATGTAGTAGACTACATCGAATTGAAGGTATTCGGGTGTCCAACCTATGTCCACATGTCTAGTGAGGAGAGGTCTAAGCTTGACCCGAAGTCTCATTGTTGCATCTTCTTGGGATATCCAAGGGGTGTAAAGAGGTATAAGCTGTGGGACCCAGTAGAAAACAAGGTGGTGATCAGTAGAGATGCAATCTATTAGTTTTGGTGCAATCCCAATAGGGGGGGTGAATTAGGTATTTAAAATTTATCACCTAGGTCAATTGGTTTAACAGCAGTATTACAAAACTTAGGGTCAGTCTATGTGATCAATAAACAAACATACACGTGCAATAAAAGTAAAGTGCGGAAAAGTAAAGAATTCATGCGATATGTTATCGGGGTTGGCCAATACTGCCTATGTCCCCGCCTTGGCCACACTAGCACAAGGATTCCACCACTGCTCACTTAATGGGTGGAGCGACACCAATTACAACCAGGTCAATTCAAGGGGCTGACCTCAACCAACACGTCTTAACAGGATGGCACACCTAACTTTCCTAACCGGGTCTAAGCCAGTCCGAAATTATTCCACAGGGCTAGTCTCCCTCTTCAGGCTCACGCCTCGAATACAAAAAATGTGTATAAAATTTTTATACACGGAAATATGCTTCTTCATAGGCAAATATGTACACTAGTATAACTCAAACAATATTGCATGCACGTATGATATGTAAATATGCTCAGTGCTCTAATATGTGTGCTAAACACTCAAATAGGTATAGATAATCAATCTAGATCAAGAATGTATATCAAAGCAAGATTTGAAACACAGTATGTGAATATCACAAAATCAGATCAAAGTTTCAAACATGTTAGCTAGTTGATTCAAACAAACTCAACAATATATTCTCAATGTACTAAGCACAAGGAGTGTTTGAATACAAGTTTTGAAAAATAATTTTTGCACACAAAAATAAGGGCTAAGGTAACTTGCAATGACAATGCAAGAACCACAAGCCTCTAAGTTTTCCCACACAAGATCTATTTGTTGAATTAGGTGTAATCCCAAGGGGGGGGGGTGAATTGGGTATTTAAAAATTCTTTGACACTTATTTACCTCTTAAACCCTTCTTATATATTTACCAATGAATTCTTATTACTCAATTACTTATGTGTAAGGCTATCCAACCTATACATGCAATATACACAAATTAAATGCGGTACTGAAAATAAAGAGTAAAGAGAAGAAAGAAGACAAATACAATTTTACGAGGTTTAGCCGACTTGGACTACGTCCTCGCCTTGAGCAATCACTCAAGGATTCACTAAATCCCTGCTCCTTAAATTGGGACGGAGCTTCCCTTACAATTCGCTGCTTACAAGAGGTACAACTCCCTCCTACTCCGCTGCTTACAAGAGATACAACTCTCTCCTCACACACCGGTTCACACACCGAATCGTGTATACAATAGAATCTGAAAATTTATACTCAAAACAATGCTTCTAACAAAATCTTGTAAGTACAATTTAATTTCCTAATAGATTAGCATATGATATAACTTGAAGCTCATGAATGTATGAAAACGATACAATCGTTTTATGTATGATATGCTTCAACACACAAATCCCTATTTTACCATAACTCCCAAGTAAAGATATATTTAAAATGTTTTGGAGTCAACTAGGGTTCTTGGTTCACTTTGCAAAAATGCACAAGTATGTTTGATTTGAACTTACTAACAAAAACTTTGTCTTGAATATAAACTCAATTAAAATCATAAAGTTTTATTTCAAGTATTTAATCACAAACTGAATATATTATTTTCCAGAATATATCCTTCAATGAAATGTATAGTTATAAGTTTCAAGGATATTTAATCAATCGTTAATATATCTAAAATATAGATCCTTTAGCAAACGCATGCTTGAATCAAACCTTTCAATCAATCACACAACATAAATCAAATAATGATCTTGTTTAAAATAGCTATGTATATGTATAGGTACTTTCAAGATCACCCTTTTAATCAAACTAGGTTTTTCAATAATGAGCTCTTTGAAGAATATATGTATATTTATATACTCTTGAATCAAAATTCAATCAACCAAGTTAAATGACCTTTCTCAAGTAATGATCTCTTCAAAAATTAATTTTTATACGAATAAGCACACTCAAGATCAAAACTTTTCCAATGCTAGTCAAGAACAAGCAATGAGATGAGATGAAAAGTTCGTAGGACTAATAACTTGAAAAATCAAACCTCAATATTAGATTGAAGTACAGTAGGGTAAACAAGTTTCCTTTGAGAATCTAAGTTGATTTGCCCAAGCTTGAAGATTAGAGATTGAAGTGTAAGCAATCGTATAGCACTAGGAGTAGATTTTCAACGTTCTTGCAACAAGGTGTGTTCTTCTCTTTCTTGTGTGTCTAACTTATGTTCTAGGGTTTAGATATTCAGAATATATAGTATATTACCCTTAGGATTGATCTTAGCTGTTGGATCAATAAAATAGCTCGCGAGTCTTTTTAATAAAAATATGAATTTTAAGTTTCCCGTAGGTTCAGGCAACCGAAGTAGGGGTCAGGCTCTTGAAGTGGCAACTTCAGGCGCCTGAGGTTCTAGGGTCAAGCGACCAAAGTACTTCTGCCAGGTTCTGTTTTCCCCATTTAATTCTTCAGGCTACCAAAGAAATTCTTCAGGCGCCTGAGGTTGAATTAAGGCTACCGAAGTCCCTTTTTTCTCACTTATTCATTTCTAGTTTAAAATTTTGCTTTGATTCTTTGCTTGGGTCTTTTATACAACAAGTTTTCCATGATTTTTAAAAAACTTTTCTAACCCAATGTAAGTTCTCTAATGACGTACATGAAATGCATGAATCCTAAAATCATTATAAGTTATGTTGAGTCTTAAATTAAATAATACGAAAATGTAAGTACATGAGTTCTAAATACTCATTTCCAAGATATTCTTGAACTTTGCCGCTTGCATCTTGATTCTCGTACTCTTTCAGTTCCATGGTGCTTTCTAAAATGTATCAGCTTTACTTTATGGCTTCCATGACTCGTTATCTTTCCGTGCATGCTTAATATAGGTCCTGTTCACAAACTCAATGCACAGATCAAATAACAAGTGATATGTCATTATCAAAACAGGATTGGACTCGTAGAGTCAACAATCTCCCCCTTTTTGATGAATGCAAATGCACGAGAAAAAATATATAATGGGTTACACCTAACAAGGCTCCCCCTCAATTTATGCATCAAATAATCAGTAAATGACAATATGCTCATATTCATATACACAATGTTTAGCCTGAATCCAAATGAGATATGAAATCCCCTTTTGTATATCTCACTCTTTGCATGACTTCAATAACAATTTCTGCTTTCGTTTTTCTTTTCAAAATTTGTGTGTGTTTATTATTTTTGCTCTCCTGATTTTTCTCCCACTTTTGACATCAACAAAAAGGTGTAAACAAATAAAGCATGAGTAGACGTACCCTTATGTTTTTCTCCCCTTAGAAATCTTAAGGTTTTAAATGTATCCAATTGTTGATTAATGCAATACCAAGTGATTATATCGGAAGTGTCGTTGCTCCCCCTGAATGGTATAGGCTAAAATAACATTTTGAAATTTTGAGAGAATTTAGCCTTAATAATTTTGCTAATCCCTTGCTAATTATGACAAATGAACAGGTATTTATAAGTAAGGAGGATTTTTTGACCGTTGGGGACATGTAGGGTATTCTTAAAATATTTTTAAAATTGTTTAGGAAAATTAACCTTGTTTAATTAAATTTAACCCCAATAAAAAATAATTTGACTCCCGAGATTTGGGTGCCTGGTCTGAGGTTTGGGTGCATGAATAGACTCAGTCAGAAATTCAAATTTTAGAGGTTCGGGTGTCCGAATTGAGGACTAGTTGGCTAAACCAAAGTCAGTAGCCAAATGTCTGAGGTTTAGGTGCCCGAGGCTATATTTGGTTAACCGAACCAAGCAATTCAGTCGCCCAAGCCCTTTTTGAACGTGATAGTTGAAAAGGAACTTAACACAGGTTCGGGTGTCCGAGGGAGATACGCTCAAAAGTGGTTCGGATTCCCGAACACAAAGTCAACATGTTGACTTGTTTGGTCCCCTGACTCGTTTTACATGGCTTGGGTTCAGTCACTCGAACCCTCTCATCATTTCAATTTAAAGTTTATTTTAGCCTTGATTTTATTCCCCTGTTACGAAAAGTGATGTTGGGGACTTTGTGCACTAAGTGTAGGTACCTAAGGTCCAACTAGGGTCAATATGAGCATACCTACCTACCATGCATGATACAAATTATTACAAGCCGTAGAGTGTACAATCCATGACAATATTACATCCATAATGAAGAAATGAAATAATAAATACAAATACAATACAAAATTCTTCATTCTTTGGCACGAACACTGCACGCCATCATGGTATGTCTTTCAGTACGAACACATGTGCACAGCGAACCTGCATGCAAGCCTTAGTACAATCATCTATACCCAGAGTATTTTTCATGATCAAAATTGGGCGTGACCTATTAGGTCAACATAATCTTTGATGAAAAGGTTATGGTGAAGTGCACTCAAGAGTTTGATGAACAAAAACAGGAGTAGAAAGCTGGGGCAGTGATGAACATGTTGTGCAGGTGGAGTTGGAAGCTCAAGGCAACGAAAATGATCATGGTCTCATGGTTGCAGGGTGCTCTAGCTTAGGAAACCAGCAAGTCGACGATATTCCTATACAGATATCTGAACGCACTATCAAGCCTCCATCAAGGTATGATTTTGATGAGTTAGTATCTTATGATTTCCTTACTTATTGCAACGATCCAACTTCTTTTCAAGAGGCAGTGTACGATCACGAGAAAGATAGGTGGATGGGAGCAATGATTGAGGAGATGGAATCATTACATAAGAACCTAACTTGGTATTTAGTGAAGCTTCCAAATGGAAAGAGATCGATAGGTTGCAAATGGGTGTATAGGAAGAAGGAGGCAATTTCAGAAAAAGAAGGAGAGAAATTCAAGGCACGATTAGTGGCAAAAGGATACTCACAAAAGAAGGGAATAGATTATAATGAGATTTTTTCTCCAGTGATCCGACATAATTCTATCAGAGTTGTGTTGGGGTTTGTAGCTTATTATGATTTTCATTTGGAACAAATGGATGTGAAAACGGTGTTTCTTTACGGTAACTTGGAGGAACAAATCTACATGGTACAGCCGAAGGGATTCATTGAACTAGGAAAAGAAAATTTTGTTTGCAAGTTGAAAAAAACTCTTTATGGGGTGAAACAGTCTCCAAGGCAATGGTATAAACTGTGTGATTCATACATGATGAAGATTGGCTACAAACGGTGTGAGTATGATTGCTGCGTTTATGTGAATAAACTTGAAGATGGTTATCTTGTTTTCTTGTTATTGTACGTCGATGACATGTTGATAGCTACAAGAGATTTAACTGAGGTGAATCAGTTAAAGGATCTGCTGCATAAGAAATTTGACATGAAGAATCTTGGTTCAGCCAAAAAAATACTTGGGATGGAGATTTATCGAGACAGAACTGCAGGGAGATTATGGTTATCTCAGTGCGATTATGTGCAGAAGGTGTTGGAGAGGTTTAGCATGGCTGATGCAAGACCGGTGTGTGCACCTCTAGCGAATCATTTCAAGTTGTCTATTGCAGCTTGCCTAAGTTTGGATGAGGAAATTCGAGACATGTCAAAGGTCCCCTATGCTAGTGCTACGGGGAGTTTAATATATGCCATGGTATGTATGAGGAGCGTGGTGAGCAAGTTCCTCTCTAATCCAAGAAGGCAGCATTGAGAAGCTGTCAAATGGATACTTAGATACTTGCGGGGTACATCGGGATATGACATCATGTTCGGCAAGCAACAGGGTTGTCCTTCAGTTATGGGGTTTGTTGGTGCAGATTATGCTGGTGATATGGATGACAGAAGGTCTACAACAGGATATGTGTTTACCCTTGTAAGAGGACTGGTATAATGGAGATCCATGGTACAATCTTTGGTTGCATTGTTCACGATTGAGGCGGAGTATATGGCATTTGCCGAAGCTACAAAGGAAGCCTTATGGCTTACTGGTTTAGTCAAAGAGCTGGGGTTATAGTAAGATGGTGTGGTGCTGCATTGTGATAGTCAGAGTGCCATTTACTTGGTGAAGAATCAGACATACCATGCTAGGACCAAGTACATCGACGTGAGGTTCCACAGGGTTTGGGAGTTAATTGCTTCGGGTGAATTTGTGTTGGAGAAAGTTCACACATCAGATAATGCAGTAGATATTCAGACCAAATCAGTTACTTCAGAGAAGTTCAAGCATTGCTTGGACTTACTCTATGTCTCCAGGTGATAGAAGGGAGATATACCCAACCAAACGTTTTTAAAGTTCAAAGTGAAGCAATTCATGTGTTTAAGATTCTCTTAAGAGGCGTATAATCGCCAAGGTGGAGATTGTTATTTGTGACTCTTATGCTTTTTTTTTTTATAAGCAAAGAAGGAAGGAGGAAAAGCATGAAGGGGGCAGCATAGCAGGATTCGTCGACGAGGAGCCTATGCTCGTTGACGAGGGAACAACAAAGGTTCGTCGATGAAGGTTATGAAGCTCGTTAATGAACAATTACCGAGAGTAGGAAACTTTCAGATTTCTGGTATCGTCGACGAGAGCCCTATATTCGTCGACTAAGGGTCTTCTTGGTCTCGTCGACAAGGCCCCGTGTTCGTCGATTAGAGGCACCTGGGCTGTGGCAGTTTTTTATTTGAATTTTGAATTTTTGAATGTTGGGTGGTTGGGAAAACGGGGGAAAACCTCCATGGAACTTCTATATATGTCATCTGGGCATATTTTGAGAGATGGGATGATCATTAGAGAAGTGTGTTGCGTACATTTTGATTTCCTTAGTGAAATTTGTGTGTCATTGCTTCCGTAGATGTAGGTTTTACTGAACTGCGTAAATCTTTGTATTGATCTTGTTCTGGTTGTTTTTGTGTGTTATTTACATTTACTTGTTGTTTATTCTGCTGCATGTCTTCATTATATGATCCATATCACAACAAACACAATTAAAAACAAATGGTCGAACAAAATACTCTCTTAAAAAATATTTCAAAGAAAGTAACAAAGAGAGTTGGAGAGTGAATAATTTAACCCCAAAATGATTTATAAAATAAAAGTGTATATTGGGGAACTTCGATTAAGTAAAAATTTGAGAGAAAAAATTTGCTAATCAAAGTTGCTAATCAAAGTTATGAAGGGGTTATTTATAAATTTTCTAAAATTTTGATCGTTGAGGGACACATAGGGAATTTTAGAATTTGTTTAATTAAAAATTAATTATGTTTAAGCCCTTAACGAATTTGGAACCTGAGAGGTTTGGTTGGCTGACCTTCAGCATCAGTTGACCAAACACACACAACCATTTTGAATTTTGAAGCAGGTTCGATTAGCTTTGGGATCGACCGGTCGGTTGAGCAAGGCAATTTTCCAAACGTTCGTAGGTTCGGCTGCCTGGTCTTAAGGTTGGTTTGCCAGTTCTTGAGGGTTGGTTGCCCGAGGCATTTTTGAGCTTAGAGGATGGTCGACTGGGGTAAGTAGAAAGGTCAAACTTCATTGGTCGGTCGACCGTGGAAGCAATGTTCTAATTAAGGTTGGTCGGCCGAGGCTTTAGTCAATTGTTTGACTTCTGGCCTATAGAGCAGTTGGTCAACCGTGGTGATTTAAACGTCAATGGGTCGGTCGACTTGGGCTATTTAATTAACTAATAAATCCAACATCGGTCGACTGAACGTTGACTGAAGTCTTTGTCAAATTCAGTTTAGCCCTAATTTTTAACCCTAACTAATTAGCTATTAAGAAAAAAGTTTTTCTGTGAAAAGTGTTGGTCCCTAGGGTCTGTCTATGACCTTTAATTCCCTACAGTAAGTATATGGTGCTGTTTGAGCATTCAAATCATATTATGCAGATGCATGCATTATTACAGACCATATGATAAAAATTAAACGCAATTACAAAGGAAAATATTTGTTTTTCATCATCATCTTCTTCTTTTGTTCCTCTTTTCTTCACACTACTCATTGATTAGTCTTTAAACTATTCCCAAGACCAAGGAACCAGTAGTTTATTCTTTCACCAAAAATGGGATTGGAAGTTCATTTATGTAAGGGGAAGTTATTAACACCCCTTACTACCCCCTACACATATGTTCTACGAATGGTACCTAATTAATTATGAATTATCCCTAATTGAATCAAACAGTGCTTAATTAACTCCAAATAAATAAAAAAATATTAAAATTTATAAATAAAATGTAAAATAGTGTGCGATTTAGGAATGTCTAATAAGACTCTAAAGCAGTGTCGGCTTCACCATAAGGCCATTGAACACTTTGCCTAGGGCCCCAAAATCTTTGGGGCCTCCAATTTTTTTTTTAATATTAACATTGTTGACCTTATAGGTCACGCCCGATTTTGATAATGACAAATACTCATGTATTTAATGAATATCTAGTTCATGTGCAGGTCTATATTAGTAGATATATTGATGGCACGTGAAAGCTTAAAGTTGGAAGACCCATTTCATATTGTACTATATTTCATGTTGTAATATAATTCATATGCAAAGGGTTTGTGACTCGTTCTGAGTTTTGCTTCCAAGTGCAGAAGTGTCAAGTTGTATCAAGGATGAGTCCAGGATCGTATTCCACAGGGACCACTGAGTATCAAAGTATTTGTGAAAGTTTAGCGAAATCCTGTTGCTGTAAAATATGGATTGAAAATATTTTTGATCTTTTATGCTTTTGAAAACAGTAAACAAAGTGGGAGATACTTGAGTAAACTATCAAAATGAGAATGAAATTTTATAAATTTTCCAAAAATGTAAACCTACTAACGCAATCAAATTAAACAGATTAATTGAAACAATTTACCAAATACTCGGATTACGGGTCAATGTCTGCTTGCTTCCACCGTTTACTAATTTCCTAGGCCTTACTCCTCTTCTTGTTAATCCAATCAAGGCATTAATAAGATGAAATTTTTGTCACTAAAGATCGAGTAAATTGGCCACATCCAAACGGAAGAAAATATAAACTCTCATTAAGCATCAACCGAATGTCGTGTAAATTAGTTGATGAAAATCCTAGATTAAATCAAGGTTTTGATGTGCCCAACGTCAACAACAAACAAGAAATAAGAGCCAGCGATTTATCAACGATGCCGTAAATTTTCGGTTTCAACCAAATAAAAGTTTAACAATAATATTTTAGGGAAACTAACAAACCATGGAAAACAAACGACTTTGACCCACAATCCGAGTTACTGAACTTAGCCACTCATGCTTACAATACACACTTTTCGAGTTAAATTAATTCCATGGTGGCTCATTGCATCAATAAAATGAAAGATAACAATTTAAAACAAACCTAACACTTGAATAATAACGAAATACAAGAAAAATATGAACTTTAATCAAACCGATCCTAACTAGAGAATAAAAAAAAAGTAAATTTAAATTGTTCAAAACCAATACTAACATTAGTTAATAGCAACATAAATAAATAAAAATTAAACTTTAATAAAAAAAATTAAAATCACTTTAACACTTATTCAAATTCTACCGGTGAATAACTTCAGTAAATAAACAAAAAAAAAAGACATATTATTCAATGCAATTAAAAGAAAAGAAAAGAAAAGAAGAGAGAAAAAAAAAAAGAAACAGGGGCTGCTGTTGGAGTGACCGCAGAGAGGCTGGACTCGCGGGCTGAGCTGGCCGAGAGCAGGGGATGCTGGAGTGTCTTACTCTGGTGGTTGTAGCAGGATGGAGTGGAGTTGGCTGGCCGAGAGGGCTTTGCTGGGTGCTGGAAAATTGCAGCAAATAGCAGAGGACCTGCTGCAACCGCTGGAATGGAACAGGGACTCAGGTAGAGTCGCTGAGTGCTGCTGCTGCTTGCTGGTGTTGGCGTGACAGCAGGTCTCTTGGTTGGAGTCTGTTGGTGTTCGGTTGGCTAGTAGGGGCTGCAGGTAGGAGTTGCAGCGGGGAATCCGTGGGAGGCTTGGGAAGAGAAGAGAGGGATATATAGAGAGTTAAGGAAAACAAGAGGGGCAGAGAGCTACGGGAGAGACAGAGAAAGAAGGTGAGGGAGACGAGAAGGAGACAAGAGGAGAGGGAACCGAGAGGGAGAGTTGAAGGAGAGACAGCAAGGAGCAAAGAATTAAAAAAACAAAGAAAAACAAACTAAAATAAGAAGAAGAAGGAGAAGGAGAAGAAGAAGAACAGAGGAGCCGTCCAGCCACCTTGGAAGCAGCGCTGGGGGAGTTTAAAAAGAAAAGAAAAAGAAGCCCTACCCAGATTTGCCAACCCGACCCGGCTATGCATGGCCGGGTCACATCAACTATCCATTTTTTTTAATTTTTTTTTCATTTTATTTGTTCTTTGTTCGTTGCAAATTCTGCTCTTCTAGGGCCCGTATCTCACAAAACTCAAAACACAAAAGTTATAGATGATCTTTCTTCTTTCTCAAAAAATTTGAATCGTCTCAATCGGAGCTCGGACGGAAAAGTTATACATGAAATACAAACAGGTGTCGGTTTTGGTTCCCAGGAATTTTCCTGCGATAAAAAAATTACCAAAAATTCATAAATTGTGCAATGAAACTCAAGAATACTAAATTCGACACTTTATTAAAATATTAGACATAATTGGATATTTTAATTAAAAATATAAGCCGTAAAGCCCGGGTTAAGATGACCAATTACGCAGTTTTGACCCGTAATCAGTTTGTAATAGTAAATAGGGGTTGGTTTGTAACAAGGTCACACACATCACATGCATGATATAATACGTAAGCTCAAACAAATCATAAACTAAAAGTGACCTTATAATGACCTTAGGGTGGTCGACCGACACCAGAATTTTTTGGTGTCTTTAATTGGACATAAATGACCCTAGAACACACACCATTGCACCTATGTATGTTAGGCACTTAATTAGGGTTTGTGTGATTCAAAACAGGACCAAAATGTACACATTGTGCACTTTTGGTCGACTGACCTTGGCAGTTCATTCTACTTCAGTCGACCGAAACAGGCCTAGGTTAACAGTTGACCAAGGTCCCGGTCGATTAAACCAGTGTAGTCTAAATCCTCGGTCAACCGAAACCCCCTGACGTTAACGAATTGACCATCTGGTCGATCGAGCTAAAAATGAATACCATCTACCTAGTCGACGGAGGGTCCTCGGGATAAATCTTAATTGTCTAGTCGACCGAACCATTCAGTTCAAAATGGCCTGGTCGACTGAACCTCGGTAAAATGGAAAATCGGCCTTTGAACAGGCACTTTCAGTTGACTGAGTCTTCAGTTCAAAAGTGTCTTGGTCGACCGAACAATATAAACTCTGGTCTACCGAAATGGATCTGGTCGACCAGACCTCTCGGGTTGCCCTGATTTTTACTGCGGTTAAACATTTTTAAATAGGGTTAATTAAGGTTAAAATAATCTTAAACAATATTAATAATACCCTACATGTCCTAACGACTATAATTCTTCCAATGTCTATATATAGCCCACCATTTGTTAGGATTAGCAAGTGATTAGCAGATTTGATTAGGGTGAAATTCTTTGAAAATCCCAAAACCCATAATACTTATCTTTGAGCCTCCAACACTTATTCTTACCAGATCTTACTTCTCAAATACTTTTGTAAGTGTGATTTAAGTGTGGTTGTTCTATTGGTTTGCTCTCCTTGTTTGGTGGTTGTTTGATATAATTTTCTTGAGAGCTAAACCTAAGTATTCTTAGGGGACTTTGTTAATAAGTGACTCACCCGAAAAATGAGCAGCTCGAAAGCTATCCCAAGTATAGGAGTTACGTCGTGTAATATTAAGCCCAAAGGCTAGATCGTCTCCTCAGGGAATGCATTTTAATCTCAGATTTTACGTTCTCCCAATCAAAATTGAAAATGCACTGAACTTGGTTCAGATTCGGATTTTCAAAATTGTTTGATTTTACTATTAACAAATTAAATAGCATGCAAATTAAAGTCCTAAAACTAACATGTATTGAACTAAAGAATAAAAACGAGAAACCCTAACCTACTCAAGGAAACATCAAAGCACGCATTAATTAAGGATGGTAACCTAGAACATGGAATTAAAAACACACAATAGAAGCTAAACCAAACACACACACGCGCAATAAAAACCGAACCTTTAACACGAATTAAAAACTCGAACTAAAATAAACTATTAATGATTTAACCGATAACAGAATACGATAAATAAAAACATAAACTCTAATAAAAACCGAACCTAAATTAAACCAAACTTCAATCAAAAATCAAATTTTACGAAAGAAAGGCACTAAATTACTTTCTAAAATAAAGACAATTTTTTTTTCTTTTTGTATTTTATTCAAGAAATCAAACTTAACATACTCAAACATGAAAAAACAAAACCAACAAAAAAATAACTTTAATGGAAACATAATACTCAATAAAACAAAGAATTTAAATTCCCTAAACAATAACAATTTGACTTAAACTTTACTTGGAATAAAAAAAAAAAAACAACTAAACATTGAAGGAGAATGGAAGAAGTAAGAACAACCAAACAAATAATAAACTAAAATAAAATAGAGGGAGAGAGAGGAAAAACAGAGCATGGCTGCCATGGAGTGCTTCGGGTCTGTTGTGGAGGAGCTGGCTGAGGCTTCGGGTGTGTGGAGGTTGCAGCAACAAATCATGGAGCTGGGGCTGTTGCTGTTGTGTGTTGGATGCTCGCGGGTTGCTGGTTTTGGACGAGAAGGCTGCTGGTATGTTGCTGGTTTTGGACGAGAAGGCTGCTGCTGTGTGGTGTTGCTGCTATGCTGAAAGGCTTCTCGGTGGCTGTGGGTTCTCGGGTTGGCAGTGATGAAGGCTGCTGCTGTGTTCGTATGAAATTCCTGCAGCAGTTGGTGGTGCTGGCCTCGGATGATGGTGGACTAGCAGGGGACAGCAGGGAAGGCTCTCGGGTTTGGCTAAAGCAAAGGGAGTTTTAGCAGGAAAACAGAGGAGGAAGAAGATGGGAAAGGAGAAGAAGAAGAAGGAAAAAGAAGAAGAGAAATAATGGAAGATAGAAAGGCTAAAAGAAAATACCAAAAGAGAAGACAAAAACAGCAAAGAAAAGTAAGGAGAAGAGAAGAAGAAGAAGAAGAAGGAGAAGAAGAAGAAGAAGAAAAACAGAGGCAGCGTGACAGGAGAGGCTGTGCTGAAGGAGAGGTTTAAAAAGAGAAAAGAAGAAGCCCTACCCAATTAGCCAACCCGACCCGGCTATGCATGGTCGGGTCACATCAACTATCCAATTTTTTTAATTTTTTTAATTTTATTTGTTCTCTGTTTGTTGTAAATTTTGCTCTTCTAGAGTCCATATCTCACAAAACTCAAAACACTAAAGTTGTAGATGATCCTTTCCTCTTTCTCCAAAAATTTGAATCGTCTCGATCGGAGCTCGTACGGGAAAGTTATGTACAAAATACGAACAGGTGTCGGTTTTGATTCCCGGGAATTTTCCTGCGACAAAAAATTACCAAAACTTTATAAATAGTGCAATAAAGTTCAAGAATGATAATTTTGGTACTTTATTAAAATATTGGAAAAATTTTTACATTTAATTAAAAATATAAACCGTAAAGCTCGGGTTAAACGTCCAATTACGCAGTTTCGGCGCGTAATCAATAAGTCTCACCTAAGAAGACTTGTATTAAACTTTTGAGTATTGCATATCCATTGCAAAAACTTGAGAAGTTTGTATTTGTTTGTCGATTGCAAAATCTCTTCAAAACATTTTCAAATATCTTGTGGTATTTATTTTGATATAACTTTGAGAAGATATTTGTTTATGTGATAGTGATCTTTGTTGCAATATTCATTCACTCATATATTATTTGCTGAATACAAAGATTACACATCTTTTTCAAACCAAGCAATATACATTATTTGATATTTACATGCTTGAGACATCCTGCTGATTGAAATATTTGAGACTTGACATCTTTGTGTGAACTTATTAGCTGAATATCTTGTGATACAAAGATTGCTTGATTGATACTCTTACGCACTCATTACACTGATAGTATATATATATATATACATATATCTGAGAGTTGAGATATTGGACCATATTGAGCTTACATATTAAATCATATTATGGTGTATGTAATTGCGCGTATTTGGGTACACATCTGCTTTGCTTGAAAGCATAATCACTATACCGTTTCATTTATTGAGCAAAACTGTTGTATTCCAGGCATGGGCTTGAAGAGGGAGACTAGCCCTGGAATAGTCCCTGATTGGCTTAGACCCGATTAGGAAAGTTAGGTGTGTCATCCTTTTAAGGCGTGTAGGTTGAAGTCAGCCTCGCTAATTGACCTGGTTAAGGTTGAGGTCAGCCCTGTGCTAATTGACCTGGTTGTAATCGGTGCCGCTCCACCCTTAAGTGAGCTATTAGTGGAATCCTCAGGCTTGCGAGCTAGAGGCGGGGATGTAGACACAGTTGGCCGAACCCCGATTACATATTGTGTGTTTGTTTATATTGTCGCACTTTATATTTACTGCACGTGTATGTTATTATGTGAATGATGCGCTTGATTTAAATTTATGCATATTATATTTATCGGCGCATTTGGAATTGCATAGAAAGACCCTAGGTTGTATATTCAACTAACATCTAGTTCAACCTAGGAGAAAAGTTTAAAATTCTAATTCACCCCCCCCTCTTGGGAATACACCAATTCTAACAAACATTATTTATGATGTTATCTTTTCCCATATATTGATTTTCCCACTATCTCAAAAGTTTGGGTCCCTAATTTTTTTTAAAAAAATTAACATTATTTATGATGTCATCTCTTCCCATATATTGATTTTCCCACTATCTCAAAAGTTTGGGCCCCAAAAATTTTTTTTAATATTAATATTATTTATGATGTCATCTCTTCTCATACATTGATTTTCCCACTAGCTCAAAAGTAAATGAAATTGTATTTTGAAAAGTAAAGTAAATGTAATTTAATTCTTTCTTTTTCAAGTCTCAATGTACTCTTGAATATAAAATTTTGATTAGTGATTTTGCATCTAAAAAGGTAGAAAAATTAGTTTTAAATAAAAATAAAAATTAAACAAAATATTAAGGTCCGTTAATTAAAATCATTCACCTAGGACCCCATATTATAAAGAGTTGGCCCTGCTCCAAAGGAGGGGATTTTATTAGATAAAACCCCCTCATAACTAATATGAGTGAGGTCTGAATACCTTTTTACACTTTTTCTAATCATCATGATACACACACACACTTCAAATAAAATATATACAGATATTTAATACATAAGATGCTTAAAAATTCACCAAATAAAAAAAAGAAAAAAAAACTTTACACTCCTAAATATTTCAAAAAATTTCATGAATTTTCTTGAATTTGTTTTAGCATTTTTTTTTTTTTTTTGTAGTTTTCCTGAACTTTTAAAGAACTTTCCACCATTTTATTTGTTTTTTCTATTTCTCATTTTCATTTTTTTATACGAGTAAAAATTGACTCAAATAAAATTTAATTATTTTTTCTAATTTTTAAATAAATTTTCTTGATTTTATGATTTTTTTTACCATTTTTTTTTTAAATTTTTTTAAAATTTTTGAAAGAATTAAACATTAATTTTTAAAATTGAACATAAAACGACGGTTCAAGATATGTCAGATCGGTTTAACTAGGTTGAATCGAGTCAATGAGGTAACCCAAGTCAATCTAGGTTGACCTGATCTAGGAATGGGTTACCACATGTCAGTTGAAGGTGACGACACGTGGCACAAAATTTTATTTTTCATTATTTATTTATTTTTCAATTTATTGAAGCATGATCAAATTATGGTGACGTCACTCACCATGTGGCAAAACATGATGGGCACTGTATGCTTGACTTGGATCACTGATATGGGAGCGATCTGACCGTCAAGAGAAAATATAGATCGGGCGATCCAAATCGCACCACGTTGCTTCCCAGACGCACCTATTGCGCTACATGTCACCGTCTGTATAGTGACACGTGTCCAACTAACATTTTTAAAAAAAATAATTTATATATATATATAATTTTTCTTTTTCTTTTTCTTCTATCTTTTCTTTTCTTTCCTTTTCCCCTTCTGAATTCTCTCTCTCTCTCTCTCTCTCTCTCTCTCTCTCTCTCTCTCTCTCTCTCTCTCTCTCTCTCTCTCTCTCTTAATCTATTTCTCACTCTTTGAACCCCTCTCCCTTTCTCCCCTTAGTCTCAATCTTTCTCCCACTTGATTTCTTTTTCCTCTTTCTCATTCTTTGAACCATTCTCTCTCTCATCTCTCGATTTCTTTTTCTTTCTTTTTATCCTCACTCTGTTTTTCCCTTCTTGTAGATCTTAGTCAAAATAGGCAAGGAGTTCAGATCCAAGCTCGGATCATCAATAGGTAAAAAACAAATCCCCTTTTCTTCTTAATTTTTATTTTCTTTTCGTTTTTATATTTTTTTTTATTTCAATTTCTTTCATTTTATGCAGAGACAAACAACACTACAATAAATAAGGTAATTAGTGACAATTTAAAACCATCACTAATAATAAAAAAACCATCACTAATAGTATTAGTCATGGTTTTATCAGTATTAGTGATGATTTTAAATTAGTCACTATATCCGCCTTGACAAATACTTATTGGTGACAAATTATACAAACTGTTACTAATAGTGGAGTATTAGTGGCCAAAAAAAACCATCACTAATAGCCTACGACCGTCACTATAAAATCAACATATTCGTGGCTCAAATTCGTCACTAAAGCCCATGCTTATAAAACCATCATGGTTATAAAACCGTTACTAATATTTGGCCTTCAGTGATGAATTTGAGCCCAGAATATGTTGATTCTATAGTAACGCTTTTAGTCTTTTAGTGATGGTTTAGAAACTGTCACTAATACTTCATCTTTCTATTATTAGTAACGGTTTTTCAAACCGTCACCAATATTTTGAAATAATTATTTTTTTTTGAAAATTCCTCTAAAAATCTGTAATTACATTTTAGCATACATAAAATTACACCAAAATTGCTAAAACATTCATAAATTGTTCAAAATTCAAATACAAATTATTCAAAATTCAAATACATATATACATTTATAAATTGAAATTAAAAAATAAAAAAAATTCTGTTTAGATAACAAAAAATATGAAATTAAGATAGCTTCCCAAGAGGGGGGGTGAATTGGGATTTAAAAATTTTATTTTCAATTTAATACTTCTGAGTTATAACAATAAATACACTTCAAACATAATCACAAAATTTATTCAGATTAATCACAACCAAAACAAAATAACCAACCACTTGATTCTTATAAGAATAGCCCTGTATCAATATATAAAGCTTGCTGAATATGTATAAGCCCTGTGTCAAAATCCACAAACATACTTCTTCCCAATGTTCAGCTTTTAAATAAACTTTCAGTTTAATAAGTTAAGGATGATCAACCAACGTAGTCCCTTTCAATTTCCGCAATCAATGCTGATCAAATCAAAACAAATTATCTTCCGATCTATTTAACAACCAAACACTCAGAATTCAGAGATCTATAAAGCATCCACGCAGTTTGTAAATTTTTCTGAAAAATAAAGAGTAGGGAAGAAAGAGAGAAACACAAGGTTTTACGAAGTTCGGCTTCAACATAGCCTACGTCCTCGCCTTTGGCAAACCACCAAAGGATTCACTATCGTAGTTCCTTTACTAGGCGGAACAGCACCGATTTACAGCACTCCTTTGTTAATGCTAGAGCTCGCCTTCTCCAAAAAATATTCCCTTGTTTCGTCTAATGATTCAACACTTGAACCGTCTATCAATCAGCTACAAAGATTTGAAATAAGACGTACAAGAATTGCTTGTGGGAGTTATGAGCAATAAAGAGCTTTGATTTTCAGAATGCTTGAGAGAGAGTTTGATTGCTGAAATTGAATTCTTGGTATTGAATTAAAGTAACTTGAGGGTATTTATAGATGTAGAAAGGTATTTAACTTGTTTACAAAGTTTACTTGGAGTAGGGTTCAAGTTTTATATTAGTTTGAGCCTCAAGTCATTGAATATTTAAAAATATGTTCGTTGAGTATTTCGAAATTTACTGCGTGACAGACGACTGTGAGAACCCTGGCAGTCGGCTGTCAGTGTTTTCTATGTTAAAAATGTATAACCAGTAAGGTGGCAGTCGCCTATCACCAAACAGTCTGGCGCCAGGCACTAAACAACCTAATTTTCTTAAAACATTCAGAAGAGTGATAGACGACTAGCAAAACACACACAGCCGTCGCATTATACCTTGACAGTAGACAGTCGTCTGTCAAGCTACTGTCTTCTTATTAAAGATCTTTTAACATGGAAGTTGACAGTCCATGTGCAGTCAGTCACCTAGAAAACACTTATTTCTTATTTCAAGACATTTTTCATTTCTCTTTTCTTTGTTTTTTAGACTTGGAATCTCAATTTGTTTTTCTTTAAAAGATCAGTTCCAAGACTTAAAACTAAGGTCTCTAAGTCTTGTTTTCCTAATGAGTTTCAAAATGAAAAATCATATTTGAACCATTCTTGAAGTATTTACAAAGCTTGTCCTAAAAACTGAGGTGACTCCTCTTTGCATTGAGTTCACTTTGTCGCAAAACTTCTTTGAGCTTTCATTATGGATCACTTTCTTTTATGTAAGGCCTTCTATGTTCCTTGATCCTTGTGAGCTTTCAAGATATGTCATTTGAAGTCTAAGTTGAAAAATCTTTCGAAATTGTCCCCTTTATCATCTGAAATCATCTTTGCCTTCAATAACTGAAATAGCATCACTTGGAAGCAAATTAGATAGCCTTACTTTGTTATCATCAAAATCAAGAGTTGTAAACTTAGTTAGGCCAACAATCTCCCCCTTTTTGATGATGACAAATATGGAGCAAAGATACAGAAAATACTCCCTTTTCAATAAGCATAATTTCATAAAGTATTATTACATTAAAGCTCAATTTCAGATTTAACATAGAAGTATAGAAATACATATAAACATAGTTCATCAAACTAGAAACATAATACTTTGCGCACACATATACTCCCCTTTTTGACATCAACAAAAAGGCATAATACAACCATAAGCAGAGCATATGTAATATTCAAAACAACAAAAAGTTCAAACATCATAAAAAAAACTTCAGTTAAGCATCAGAAGCTGTATCACTATCTTCTTCTTCTTCTTCTTCTTATTTGGCCTGAGAACCTTCATCCAATGATTTTTGTGAGCCATTATCATTTTCATCACTCTCTTTATCGAAATTAGAATTATTTGGTGCTGAACTAGTGAGACGTTGCTCAATTTTGTCAAGGCGTTTATCTAGTAAAGAGTACTTATCATCAATATTTGAGATCTTGTCTTGAAGAGAAGCAAAACCAGCCCTCATGTCAGTACTGAAACTGGAGTAGTGCTGATAGAAGGGAATAAATCGTGTAGGCATATCAGCTTCTTCTGGAACTGGATAAGGTTCTTCTGGTGCTGGTCGTGTAGGCCTATTTACCCTAAACATCCATCCCTCAATGTACTTCTTGTAACCCATTCTTTTTAGAGTAGTAGAGGAGAATATATTATAATGGGTTCGCTTCACTATTTTGGAGGATGGAGTGACAACTTGGAAGTGAGCAAATACCAAATAAAGTACGCCACCATATGGAAGTCCAATTCTAGTAGATTCTAGCTTCATGACCATCCATTTAAGTATGAGGCTTGTTAAATCCAATTTCTTTCCTTTTAGTATGCACCACATGATGAAGCAATCAAAGAAGGAAATATGATCAAAGGATCCTGCTCTAGGAAGTATATTATAAGCCACAATTTTGTGAAGAATTTGAGCTTGCAGATTGAGTTGCTTATATTGTGGAGGATTTCCAAAATAGACAGGTTGATCATTCATCACAAGAGGCAGAAATTCTTATGGAGTAAAACCTTGCTCCATTGTCCATTTTTTTTCAATGGGATTGCACTCAAAATCACCATGCTTTATACGAAGTATTTTTCTTAGTAAATGTGGAGTAAGGGTAATCTTTTGGCCTAATACTTCGGATAGAAAAACCAACATCTTTATTTACCAAGTTAGAGTAAAAAAGTTTGATTTGATCAGGGTAATATCCTTTAATTTGGTGTAGAATAAACTTGTCCCATCCTATGTTTTTTAATAGCTTAAGAATCTCAGGAAAATTCTCTTCAAAGAAAGCAACATCTAGAACCTTACCAAATATTGGATCGATAGTGTAGATGTGATTTTGGTACAAAGCTTTTGTGTGAGCTGAGACTAACCATTTTTTAATTTCGTCATTGCTAAATGGCCTTGAAGAATAAGATGCTTTGTCCTTTTTCGCGACTGATTTGGTTTTTGGCATGTTGATGAAGCCAAAATTTGAAGAAACCCTAGGTGAGAAGAATTCAGGGTTTGATTGGAGTGAAGTGGGAAGGGGATTGGAGAAGAGAATCTTAGTGAAAAATTATAGAGAAAGTATTTTTGTGAGGGTTATACGAATGGATAGATGTTTGGGACTTTAAAATGAGTGTTTCTCTCATGTAAGGTTGTTGAACCGTTGCGAGACAGTCGTCTGTCTTCAATGTGACAGTCGGCTGTCGAGTGATTTTCCAACTTGACAGTAGCCTGGTAGGCACCTGCCTAGTATCATGCAGTTGTTTGCCCTGTAGGAAAATTCTTTTCTCTCTTAGTTGACTTCTTGTATAATTTAACATTCCAATTCCCGTCGGATAAATACAAATTAATCTTCTGTTAGTGGTTTTGTAAATATATGAGCTAATTGATCGCGTGTGTTAAAAAATTCAAGAACTATTTCTTTCTTATCTACATTATCTCTTAAGAAGTGATGATGTATATCAATATGTTTTGTTGTTGAGTGTGATACTGGATTTTTTGAAATATTTATAGCACTTGTGTTGTCACACTTTATAGGAATTGTTTGATATTGTATTTTGAAATCCCTTAATTGTTGTTTCATATATAACGTTTGGGCACAACAGCTCCCAGCTACTATGTATTCTGCTTTATCTGTAGATAATGCTATGAAATTTTGTTTCTTTGAAAACCATTAAACTAGTGAGTGTCCTAGAAAGTGACAAGTCCCACTAGTGCTCTTTTTATCTATTTTACACCCTGTATAATCCGCATCTGAATAACTTATCATTTCGAAATCAATTCCCTTTAGATACCAAAAACCTAGATTGAGTGTGCCTAGAAAATATCTAAGTATTCGTTTAAATGCGATTTGATGTGATTCCTTAGGAGCTGATTAAAACCTAGCACATATACATACACTAAACATGATATCCGATCTACTTGCTGTTAAATATAGTAGACTTCCTATCATTCCTCGGTTATGTTTGGTGTCTACTTGTTTTCCTTTTTCATCTTTGTCAAGACTTGTTGAAGTGCTCATAGGAGTTCCTATGGGTTTGCTTTCTTCCATATCGAACTTTTTCAACATATCTTTAATATATTTAGTTTGATTTATGAATGTTCCATTTTTAGCTTGTTTATTTTGTAACCCTAGGAAGTAATTTAACTCTCCCATCATGCTCATTTCAAACTCTCTTTGCATAGTTGTAGCAAATTCGTTACACAAATCTTCATGAGTTTTTTCAAATATGATATCATCAACATAAATTTGTACTATAAACATATTGTTATTTTTGGTTTTTATGAATAGAGTGCTATCTATCTTTCCTCTTGAAAAATTATTTTTGAGTAAAAACTTGCTTAGCCTTTCATACCAAGCTCTAGGAGCTTGTTTCAACCCATATAAGGCTTTTGTTAACTTGAGTACATGATTTGGATTTTCAGAGTCTTCGAATCCTGGAGGTTGTTTAACATAAACTTCTTCATTTATATATCCATTTAAGAATACACTTTTTACATCCATTTGGTATAGTTTAAAGTCTTTATAAGTTGAATAGGTAAGAAGCATCCTTATAGCATCCATTCTTGCTACAGGAGCAAAGGTTTCTTCGTAATCGATACCTTCTCCTTGATTATAGCTTTGTGCTACTAGCCTAGCTTTATTTCTTACAACTACCCCATTTTCATCATTTTCATTTCTAAACACCCATTTGGTTCCTATGATTGATTGTTCTTTGGGTTTAGGTACAAGTTGCCAAACTTGACTCCTTTCAAACTGATTGAGTTCTTCTTGTATAGCTATTATCCAATAATCTCCTTTTAAGGTTTTTTTCAATTTTTTTGAGTTCATCTTGAGATAAAAAAGCATAATGGTTACAAATATTTTTTATTGATGCTCTAGTGGTTACTCCTTTTGATGGTTCTCCAAGGATTTGTTCTTTTGGGTGATTTTTAGCATATTTCCATTCTTTCAGTAGTTCTTGATTTTCTATGATGCTTTCATTTGTGGTTTCATCATTGTTTTCTTCTTTTGTTTCAAGATCTTCTTCTTTTTGTAAGATATCTTCTTTTTCATCATTCTTAACTTCTTTGTCATAATTATTTGATTCATCAAAAGTTATGTGAATGGATTCAACAATAATAAGATTCCTTTTATTATAAACCCTATAGGCTTTACTATTTGTGGAATAACCTAAGAAGATACCTTCATCAGATTTTGCATCGAACTTTCCTAAATCATCTTTAGTATTAAGAATAAAACATTTGCACCCAAATACATGACAGTAGGAAATGTTCGGTTTTCTACCTTTCCATAGTTCATATGGTGTTTTATCTAAGCTTCACCTAATGGATACCCTATTTATAATATAACAAGCTGTATTTACAGCTTCTGCCCAAAAGTATTTAGGTAGATTATTTTCGTTTATCATGGTTCTTGCCATTTCTTGGAGAGTTCTATTTTTTATTTCTACAACTCCATTTTGTCGTGGAGTCCTTGGTGCTGAAAAATTATGGTTTATTCCATGTTCATTACAAAATTTATCAACATCTTTGTTTTTAAATTCCCTACCTTGATCACTTCAAAAATTAGTTACATTATAACCTTTTTTCATTTTGTAATTTCTTGCATAAGGTGATTAGCAAGTTACAAGCTTCATCTTTGTTTGCTAAGAATATTACCCAAGTAAATCTTGAATAGTCATTTACAATTACAAAAGCATATTGTTTGCCTCCTAGGCTTAGGGTTCTAGTGGGACCAAATAGGTCTAGCTGCAAGAGTTCTAAAGGTCTTTTAATTGGCATGCATCACACATCTTGTCATTTATGAATTTTTTATTTGGTAACCCTTTTACAAGATTTTTCTTTGATAGTTTAGATAATAGGTCCATGCTAGCATGTCGTAGTTTCGTATGCCAAAGCCAACTTATTTCATTCATTGTAGCCAAACAAGTTACATTTTGATTTACTAAGCTCTCAAGGTTTATACAATATACATTATTTATCCTATGAGCAATAAATAAGGTTTTATTGTTCTTAGGGTTTTGAAGAACACATTTTTCTTTCTTAAAAGTTATTTCAAAACCTTTGTCACTTAATTGGCTAGTGCTTAAAAGATTGTGTTTTAATCCTTCTACCAATAGCACATTATCAATAGTAAGAGAAGGTTCTTTACCTATTTTTTTGATGCCAATAATTTTACCTTTGACATTGTCGCCGATGGTCACGTATCCCTCATCCTTTTATTTTAATGCGGTGAACTTGGTTCTATCACTGGTCATGTGCCTTAAACACCCGCTGTCCAAGTACCACTTATCTGTTGATGGTGTTGTCCTAAAGCACACCTACAATGATGGATTCATAGTGTTAGTATTTGGAACCCAAATTCTCTTAACTTTCTTTGAATTATTTTTAGTTCCATTATTTACTTTCCATTCTCCTTGAACTTTATCATATTTTCTTTTTAGTGGATAATTGAACATTACATGACCTTTATTCTTGCACATGTAGCAAGTCGTGTGTTCATGTTTGTTGTTAGAAGAAGTACTAGCATAGTGCTTTGCTTCTTTGACAAAATATCCCATGTATAGCTTCTTACACCTTTATTTGTTTTACCATTATAACCTATTCCTTCTCTATTTCCATATAATCTTTGTTGTCCAATCATTTTTTCAAAATTTTCTTTTCCTTTGGTAAAGTTATAAATTGTTTTCTCTTTATCCTCTATTGATTTCTTAAGTTCAATTATCTCTAACTTTTTTTTATCAATTTTTTAATTTTGCCTATCTCTTGAGTAGTTTCTTTTATTTCTTCTTCTAACTTTTCAATACAAGAATCTTTCTCCTTTTCAATGGTTTTAGATGTTTCAAGTTGCTTCATTAATTCTTTATTTTGTTCTTTTAAAGCTATGTTTCTCTTGGAGACTTTTATGAGTCTTTTATGTAAAGAAAACAACTCAGTTTGTAATTCCTTATAGGAGGGCATGCTATTGCAAGACTCATTACAAGACTCATTGTTAGATTCTATTAAGGAGTAGTAGGAATTTATCTCTTCGTCATTCGCCATGAAGCATATATTCGTCATCTCTTGTCCACTTGACTCGTTCTCTATCTCTCTGGAGCTTGAATCATCCCATGTGACCTTCATAGCTTCCTTCTTTTTCTTTTTGTCTTTCTTGACTAACGGGAAGTCCGGTTTGATGTGCCCTGGTTTCTTGCAATGATAGCATATAAGAGGGTCATTTTTACTTTTATTTTCTTTTTTACTTGTCTCTCCTTTTTCAGATTTCTTTTTATTAAACTTTCTAGGGAATCTTTTGTTTCTTCTATAGAATTTGCCTAATCTTTTAGTGATGAATGCTAATTCATCTTGGTCTAAGTCGCTTGATTCGTTTTCGTCTTCATTTGAGCTGTTACTGAAATCTTTTAATGCGATGGACTTTTTATGCTTAGGTTCAGGATTTCTTTCTTTTAAAGTCATTTCATAGGTAAGTAGTGAACCTATGAGTTCATCTAGTGAGGTGGTCTTAAGGTTTCTACCTTCCGTGATAGCAGTAGCCTTTGGTTCCCATATGGAGGGAAGACCTCTTAGAATTTTTCTAATCATTTCGTAGGTAGTGTAAGTCTTTCTTAAGGCACTTAAGGAATTGATTATGTGGGTAAATTTGGTATACATACTAGAGATTGTTTCATCTGAATTCATTTTGAATGCCTCATACTCACTTGTTAACATATCTATCCTGTTGCCCCTAACATCTATTATTCCTTCATATGTTACTTCTAATTTGTCCTATATTTCTTTAGCCGTTTTGCAGGCCATGACCCTATTGAACTCATTAGCATTTAAAGCACAATATAAGACATTTATAACACTTGAATTTATTTGGAGCATCTTATAGTCTATATCGGTCACATCTTTTTTCTCTTTGCGAATTTGTTTTCCATCTACTATCTTAGTAGGGATTAAGTCTCCATCCATAACTACTTTCCAAGCTTTCCAATCCATGTGTTGGAGATAGATTTGCATTCTCTTTTTCCAAAATGTATAGTTACGTCCACAGAAGATTGGTGGATGAGTTAAGGATTGGCCCTCCCTAAAGGGAGCTACTCCTATGTAGGATATTTTCTCAAGGGGGGGGGGGGTGAATTGGGATTTAAAAATTTTATTTTCAATTTAATACTTCTGAGTTATAACAATAAAAACACTTCAAACACAATCACAAATTTTATTCAGATTAATCACAACCAAAAAAAAATAACCAACCACTTGATTCTTGTAACAATAGCCCTCTATCAATATGTAAAGCTTGTTGAATATGTATAATCCCTGCGTCAAAATCCAAAAATACACTTCTTCCCAATGTTCAGCTTTTAAATAAACTTTAAGTTTAATAAGTTAAGGATGATCAACCAACGTAGTTCCTTTCGATTTCCGCAATCGATGGTGATCAAACCAAAACAAATTATCTTCCGATCTATTTAACAACCAAACACTCAGAATTCAGAGATTTATAAAGCATCCACGCAGTTTGTAAATTTTTCGGAAAAATAAAGAGTAGGGAAGAAAGAGAGAAACGCAAGGTTTTACGAGGTTCAGCTTCAACACAACCTACGTCCTCGCCCTTGGCAAACCACCAAAGGATTCACTATCGTAGTTCCTTTATAGGGCAAAACAACACTGATTTACAGCACTCCTTTGTTAAGGCTAGAGCCCGCCTTCTCCAAATAATATTCCCTTATTTGGTCCAAAGATTCAACATTCGAACCGTCTATCAATCTTCTACAAAGATTTGAAATAAGATGAACAAGAATTGCTCATCAAAGAGCAGATTAGTACAGATAAAAAAACTATATACTTCAATAAAATTCATAATACGAAATTCAAATTGAAGCTCTAGAAATTTTTCACCGTATGATTCTTTCAATGGACGAAAGAATTGGCAATTATGGCTCAATATCAGTGTGAAAACTAGCAAGACTTTGGTAAACTTCGTGGGAGTTGTGAGTAACAAAGAGCTTTGATTTTCAGAATGCTTGAGAGAGAGTTTGATTGCTGAAATTGAATTCTTGGTATTGAATCAAAGTAACTTGAGGGTATTTATAGATGTAGTAAGGTATTTAACTCTCTCAGCAAGTTTACTTGGAGTAGGGTCCAAGTTTTATATTAGTTTGAGCCTCAAGTAATTGAAATTTTAAAAATATGTCCGTTGAGTATTTTAAAATTTGTCGCGTGATAGACAACTGTGAGAACCCTGGTAGTCGGCTGTCAGTGTTTTCTATGTTAAAAATGTATAACCAGTAAGGTGGCAGTCAGCTATCACCAAACAGTAAGGCACCTGGCACTGAACAACCTAATTTTCTTAAAACATTCAGAAGAGTGACAGATGACTGGCAAAATACACACAGTTGTCTCATTCTACCCTGACAGTCATCTATCAAGCACTAGACAGTCGTCTGTTAAGCTACTGTCTTCTTATTAAAGATATTTTAACATGGTAGTTGACTGCCCATGTGCAGTCAATTGCCTGGAAAACACTTATTTATCATTTCAAGACATTTTTTATTTCTCTTTTCTTTGTTTATTTAGACTTGGAATCTCAATCTGTTTTTATTTAAAATATTAGTTCCAAGACTTAAAACTAAGGTCTCTAAGTCTTGTTTGCCTAATGAGCTTCAAAATGAAAATTCATATTTGAACAATTCTTGAAGTACTTACAAAGCTTGTCCTAAACACTGAGGTGATTCCTTTTTGCATTGTGTTCACTTTGTCACAAAACTTATTTGAGCTTTCATTATGGATCACTTTCTTTTATGTAAGGCCTTCCATGTTCCATATGATCCTTGTGAGCTTTCAAGATATGTCATTTGAAGTCTAAGTTGAAAAAGCTTTCGGAATTGTTTCTTTTTTCATCTGAAATCATCTTTGCCTTCAATAACTGAAATAGCATCACTTGGACGCAAATTAAATAGTCTTACTTTGTTATCATCAAAATCAAGAGTTGTAAACCTAGCTAGGCCAATAGAATACAGGAAAAGTCAAAATTAAAGTTGCGCGCATCTGACCCGACTATAGTTGTTGGAATTGGTGTATTCCATGCATGGCTTGAGGGGGCATTAATCCAGCCCAAAAGGATTGGTGGTAAAGGTTGAGATCAGCCTAGTGTTAATTTGACCTGATTGTATTAGGTGTCGCTCCACTTGTTAAGTGAGGCATAGTGGAATCGTTGGGCTTGTGAGCAAAGGCGGGGACGTAAGCAGTATTGGCCGAACCCCAATAACATATTTTTTGTCAGCTCTCTGTTTAATTTCTGCACTTTCAATTCCGCATATGTATGCTAGTACTTGAATGGCTATAAATGTTTTAATTGATTTAAATATTTGCATACATACTTGCTTAGGGAATTGAGCCTATTTTTATAAAGACCCTAAGTTGTGTAATACTTTTGTTGGTTTAGTTGAACCTAGGGGAGAAATTTTTTAAATCTCCAATTCACCCTCCTTTTGGGATTTTATCAGCTCCAACAATTGGTATTAGAGCCTCGTTGCACTAGACTTAAACATTCTTTTGCAAAAGATCACAATGACTCGTATTGGTGTATCCTCATTTGGAGAGGGACAGTTACCTACTAGCCCTCCATTGTTTTGTGGTGTCGATTGCACCACTTAGACAATTAGAATGAGCGTATTTATAAAATTAAGGATTGGATGGCCTGGCGGGTGATTGTTAATGGAATTCGTATACCCTTGGATGAAAATGACATTAGGTTAATGCATGCATATATGCCATGGACATGTTATATCTTGCATTAGATTATAATATTTTTGTTGATATTGTGGCATGTAGGAGTGCACAGGAAATCCGGGATAAACTAGAAAAGAAATATGGAGAGTCCCAGGAGAAGGAGATCGCCACTTCAGAAGCCCCAAGCTTAAATGATCAGGTAGTGGTGAATCATGAGCAAGTAGTTTTAGCAGATAACGAGGTATATGATATTCTCTCTAATCTTATTGATGATTCCTATAATAAAAAATTCTATACATCATGTGTTGAATCATTTGATGCCTCTTGTGGAAACATTGTTAAATCATGTTGTAGTATTGTTGATAATCCATACACTGATTCTTTAGATAATTTGTGTGTTGAATCTTCTGATGAATTGTTTGCATATGATATTGGAAGCAAGATATCTTATGAAAAACCTCAAAATAAAATTATTAATGCTTATAAGATTACAGCTAGGATGTTTAAGCAGAAGGTGTTTTGAAAAATGAGAATAAGAGACTGGTAAAACAATTAAAAGATTTAAAGGATTATCATGCCAGCTTATAAAAGAAAAAGATTGAGAAGATATTGAACATTATCTGCTTAGAGAAAGAAATTGGTGATTATTCTTGAGTCATACTCAAAGTTAAATATGAAAAGAATAATCATGTTAAACCGTTATGAGGCAAAAGAAATAATTCTTTCAAAAAGGGTTCATCCTTCACATCCCATAAGCTTTTTAATGCCTTGTCCAATGAAAATAGTATGAGTAAGCCTGATTCTTCACATATACATAAAACTTGCTTATTCATTAGAATGATATGACACACTAAATTTACCTACCTATGTAGAAATGCCAGAGGCTTAGATAGGAAAATGAAGTGGGTAATCATAAAGGCAAACCTCTTAGGACCAAAGGAAGATCAGATTCAAATTGAAATTACCTAGTTATCAAATGCTTCCTTAGTGCATAGGATTAGGTATAGAAGGTAGTGATGACTGCAGGTTTGGGAAGTGGTTGTTGCTTAATATGAAAATTCTTAGTAGATGCATTCACTATACGCAATATTGAATACTAAGATCATTTGAGAATCAAGCCAATGTTGAAATTCAAGTCATATATCCAATCTGAAAAATCATAATGATTGTGTAAAATATGAAGATTTTTGCCAAAGTATGCAAAATTTACTAAGTTACATCTCAGAAACATGGCAAAGAAAATCCACTTCCAAATGGATAAGACATATCTGCCTAATATATAATTACTAATGCTTAATTCACACTTGAATGTAAACCTTTAAGTTATGCATACATTATCCATTGCACAAGACTGAGTTTTAGGAAATTAAACATGCTAAATATCATCTAATCCTAAACTCATCTTGAAAGCCTTAAATCAGTGATCAAAATTTTAGTCATCACTTTAAGCTTAAGCACTGCTGATCACATCTTTTTATTCTTCTGGTGCTTATTAAAAGACATCTTTCTCTTAATCAAAATTAAAAATTGGTTCATCTTCTCCATCATTGGAAAGATTTACCACACCACAATCATATCAGATAAAGATCCATCCTCTGATTGGTTTGTATCCTTACTCCAAAAATTGGGATCATATTCGAAGGATACATTTCAATCTCCAAAGAGCATTATTAAAAAATATTCATATTTTCCTATATGCTCAGTGACCAAGCTTGGACATGATTACTATCAAGAAAATATTTTGGAAGATGTCCAACGTCTGCTAAATACTCTTCTGAACTTAATGATAATTTAATTTTTAAGAGTATTTATTCCATCTCGCTTCAATAGCTCTCAAAATTTTAAATCAAATCCTTAGAGCTTCATATCCCAATGATGAAGTTGAATGGCTAATGTGGTTGCACTAGGTTTCAAATCTAGATGATGGAATGAAAATTCAAAGAGACCTATGCACATGCAATTAAATTCAAAGCCATCCAACCTTGCGCCTCTCACATATATTGAGATTTATAAGAAAAGAGACAGAAACAGGCTTATCACACTTAAACGAATATACACTGTGACTTTTTGGTCCTTTAAAGCCTAAAGCACTCATCGCCAATATTAAATAATTGAAAATCTTAAAACACTTGGCTCAAAACTTTGAAAATTCAAAAAGGCATAAAATAAATTAGTACATAATTGAGGGGGAGCATTTATCGTTCATATCTATATAAATCAAAATGCTCTCATATTCTTAAATCATTTATGCCTTTATGCCTATATGTGTATAGTATTGCAGCACTATCCATGATTCAATAAATGGTTAAAATTTATTTGATGGATAGTTTGTCTTTTCCTAGTGTGAACTACTATTGAGTTATATTGAATATCTTGAGTTGATTACCACTAGTTTGCATGCTTGTAATTGAATGCCTCTTACATGGCGGATGCAGTGGATGTAAATTGCATGTTGGTGGTAGATTATAGGTTATTGCATGCTTTGTATGATCTATTTTGTTGAAAACAACCGCCTGTCAGGTATAGGTTTATGGGAAAATGTCTGATTTACAGACGACATGCTGCCGAAATTTTGATAGGAATTTTTCCAAAGTAAAACCTCATACATAAATGATTATGTTAGAATAAATGTTAAAATATTTTTGGAAGGATGAGTGCAAACTAAAAACATTAAGCTTCATCGTGGCATAATCATCGAACACTTAGAGGAGCTCAGCTCTGTCCCTAGGAAAGGAGCCTAATGGACTCGTATGCATCATGCTATGCTTTTTTGAATATTGAGGCTCTTCTAAGTATCCTGAACATCGTATCTAGCTCCTAAAGATTTATAAAAAGGTATGGATTGTTCTTAGTGTTGACCTCATAGGTCACACCCGGTTTTGATAATGACAAATACTCAAGTATTTGATGACTATCTAGTTTATGTGCAAGTTTATATTCACAGACACTTTGATGACACATGAAGTAGAGCTTGAAGACCCTAAAGATCATTTTATGTTATAATTCATTATTATTCAATTTGGGTTTGTAATAGTAATTAGGAAAAAAAGTATGTAATAAATCTCTGCATATCATGCATATAGGCTAACTATAAGCTCATAGACCTTAGAGAGACCTTAGGTCCCTACACAAGTGCACAAAATAGTCCTCATAATCACTTATAATATCAGGGGGACAAATTGAAGTGTAAATGGACTTAACAAGAAAAAATGAGAGAGGTTGGGCGACTGAACTCTTTGTGTTCAAAACATATCGGGTGTGCGAACTGTGGACAAGTCAACATGTTGACTTGGATTCAGGCGGTCGAACATATTTGACCGCACCGTCCACGGGTGACCAAACCTGTTGAGGTGACCGTTCTCATCAACTTAGCCAACCGAACCTCACGTTCATTTTACCCTTGGGCGACCGAACGCTTGAGTTCGGTCAACCGAAGTATAGACCGGGTGACCAAAATTCAGACAAAATTATTTTCGCCTTGGGTTAGCCAACCGAACCCAGACTCGGGCACCCGAACGTTCAAAAGTTGATTTTTTAACTGAGTCTATTCGGACGACTGAACCAAAGTTTAGCCACCTGGTAAGGATTGATTACATTTGGTCCATCCCAGTAAGGATTGGTTATAAAGGTTGAGGTCAGCCTTGTGCTAATTGACCTGGTTGTTTTGGTGTCGTTCCACCCTTTAAGTGAGCTTATAGTGGTAATCCTTGTGCTTGTTAGTCAAGGCAGGGACGTAGGCAGTTTGCTGAACCTCGATAACATTTATGGGTGTCATCTCTATTTACTACTTTGTTGTGCATGCTTAGCTAAATTATTTAGGCAGTTTAATTTCCACTGTATATTTATATTGATTTACTTATTTGCACTAGATTGACCCTAGGCTTGTGTAACACTGCTGTTAAGGGATTGACCTAGGGTATAAAATTTGAAAATACCAATTCACCCCCCTCTTGGGATTACGGTAAAGATAACAATTGGTATCAGAGCCACGTAGCATAGACTTAATAGTTAATTTGCAAAAGATCTAGGATGGCTCATAGCACCGTGACTCCTTTCCTTGAGAGACCCTCTTCCACACGACCTCCAATTTTTAGTGGTGTTAATTACACTTTTTGGAAACAGAGGAGGCGCATCTACCTTCAAAATATAGATTGGAAGGTGTGGAGGATTGTCTCTAAGGGAAATTATGTTCCAATGAAAACAAAGGGTGAGGCTAGAGTTCCTAAAACCAAGGAAGAATATAATGATGATGATATGAAAGTTGTTAGTTTAAATGCCACTGCTATGAATAATTTGTATAGTGGTCTTGATGTAAATGAGTTTACTAGAGTAATGACATGTGCTACTACAAAAGAAATCTGGGATAAATTAGAAGTCACATATGAAGGCACTAGGGATGTAAAAGATAGTAGGATAGATATGCTGACTAGTGAATGTGAGGCTTTTAGGATGAATGTAGGTGAGTCCATTCAAAGTATGTACACTAGATTCACACTCATTATAAACTCACTGCATGCATTAGGTAAGACCTATCCTACATATGAGATGATTAGGAAAATCCTTAGAGGGTTGCCTCCTATTTGGGAAGCTAAGGCTACGACCATTTCTGAGGGTAGAGACCTTAAGGCAATGACATTAGACAAATTGATAGGTTCATTGATCACCTATGAACTAGCTATAAATGAGAGACTTAACGAACATAATAGGGTGAAGAAGATGTCTATATTGAAAACTTCCATTAATCATCTAGTGAATGCAGCGAACCTGATTCTGAGGATGATATGGCCATGCTAACTAGAAAATTTCGCAAATTCTTTAGGAAGAATAGAAAGCCATACAAAAGATATAGGGAGTTTGCATCTGATAAGGGAGAGTTTAGTAAAAGAAAGGAAAAGTCAAATGCTCCTATGTGCTATAATTGCAACAAGGTTGGGCATATCAAATCGGATTGTCCACTACTGAAAAAGGATGTTAGGAAAAAGAAGAAAGCCATGCAAGAAGACACTTCATGGGATAAACTAAGTAGCAGTGACTCAGACTCAAACCGTAGCAACTCAGAGGTTGCCAATCTATGCTTGATGGCACATGATGATGAGGTATCATCTTTTTGCTCTTCATCTTCATATTATTCATCTGATGATTGTCAATCTGATAGCATGCCTACTTTTAGAGAATTGAAATTTAAATATATTCGTGTGTCTAAATTGTTGAATAAAATGACCAAGGAAAATGATGTTTTGAAAAAGAAATGCAGAAATTGGTCAAAATTATTTGAAATGGTAAAAAATTCTCATGCTTCGATTCTTTAAAAAAAGGATTTGAAAATTAATGAGCTTGAAAGAAAATTGGAGGATAGCTCCAAAATTGTTTTTAAATTCATTGATGGCCAACACAATTTTGAAAAACTATTTGAAGCCCAAAGAAATTGTCTCAATAAAGAGGGTCTTGGTTTTAATGGCTTTGAGAATGTTCGATGACCTAATCTTTACTTGGGGCATTTCACACGTGAATCAAAATCTCAAATTCCACCAAAAGATCCTTAGTGTAGAATGAAATGTTTTAAATGCAAGCAAATCGTTCACATTCAATTTGGTTACCCACTTAGGAATAGAGACATGTAAAAATTAGAAAGATGTGGGTAGTTAAAGGTGATCAGTCACTAACCCCCATGGACCCAATAGAATTTGGGGACTAGCGCCAGTTACTTAGTTTATCTTGCAGGTGTGTTTGAGATCGCCCTCCTCCAAGGACAGGTGATACCTGGATAGCAGGTGGTCACGGCACATAACCTGAGACAAGGCAAAATTCGCTTCAATCACTCCCAATGATGGAGGGTATGTGACATTTGGTGACAATGCAAAGGGACGCATTATCGGCCTAGGTAAGGTCGGTAATGATCCTTCCCTAGTTATTGATAATGTTCTATTAGTTGATGGATTGAAGCATAATGTGTTGAGCATTAGTCAATTGTGTGATAAAGGATATAAAGTTTCATTTTAAAATGATAAATGCATAGTTGAAAGAAAATCAGATTATAAAATTCTTTTCACTGCAGATTGCCATGAAAATGTATATACTACTACTTTTGATAATTTAGCTTCACAACAAGTAACTTTTTTTTTCTGCAATTAATGAAACTAGTTGATTATGGCATAGGCACTTAGGACACGCTAGCGTGGACTTGTTGTCAAAACTAGTAAGAAAAGATTTAGCGGCTTTCCTAAAACACCATTTGTGAAAGATAAAATATGTGATGCATGTCAAATAGGTAAGCAAACAAAATCTAACTTTAAGAAAAAGAAATTTATATCTACCACTAGACCACTTGAAATGCTTCACTTGGATTTGTTTGGTCCTAATTTTGTGCAAAGTCTTGGTGGAAAATTAAATGCTTTTGTCATTGTTGATGACTATTCTAGGTTCATATGAGTGCCATTTCTCTCACATAAAAATGAATAATGTGAATAGTCTACTAAGCTTTGCAGGAGAATTCAAAATGAAAAAGGCTATAAGATAACTCATATAAGAAGTGATAGAGGACTGAATTTAAAAATGAAGGCATAGAAGATTATTGTGACATAGAGGGTATATCGCACAACTTTTCTACACCTAGGACCCCTCAACAAAATGGCGTGGTAGAAAGAAAGAATAGGTCTTTACAAGAAATGGGCAGGACCATGTTGAATGAGCATAAACTACATAAATATTTTTGGGTTGAGGCCATAAATACTACATGTTATGTCATGAATAGGGTGTTGATTAGACCATCACTAAATAAGACCCCTTATGAATTGTGGAACAACCATAGGCCTAATATTTCCTATTTCATGTTTTTGGTGGTAAATGCTTTGTGCATAGGGATAATGAGCATCTAGGAAAATTTGATTCTAAATCTGATGAAGGCATTTTCCTAGGTTATTCTATTAATAGTAAAGCATATAAAGTTTTCAATAAAAGAACCTTAACTATCATTGAATCTATTCATGTTGTATTTGATGAATCAAATCCATTTTATAAGAAAAATGATGAAGATGACATTGACATTAGAAAATGCTTAGACAAGTTATCTATTGAAAACAATGCAAGTGAGAATTCAGAAATTAATGATAAATCATCTGAAGATAATAACATTGGGAATAAAATTTAGGAGTTGCCTAGAGATTGGAAATTCATTAGGAACCATCCTATAGATCAAATCATAGGTGAACCTTCCCATGGTGTAGCCACAAGATCTTTCTTGAAAAACTTAGTGAGTCATTCTTCTTTCTTGTCCCAAGAAGAACCTAAAAATATTAAAGAGGGAATTGATTTTGATGAAACCTATGCTCCTGTTACTAGGATGGAAGTCATTCGTATGCTACTTGCTTATGCCACTTTTAAAAACTTTAAATTATTCCAAATGGAAGTTAAAAGAACTTTTCTTAATGGATATATTAATAAAGAAGTGTATATAGAACAACCACCCGGTTTTGAAAATCATAAATATCCAGATCATGTATACCGGTTGTCTGAAGCCTTGTATGGATTGAAGCAAGCTCCTAGAGTTTGGTATGAGAGGTTTAGTGGTTTTCTACTAGAAAATGAGTTTACCCGTGGTAAAATTGACACTACACTCTTCATCAAATCCAAAAATGATGATATGCTTATCGTTCAAATTTATAATGATGATATCATTTTTGGAGCCACTAATGATGAGTTGTGTAATGAGTTTGCCAAATGCATGTAAAGTGAAATTGAAATGAGCATGGTGGGTGAACTTAATTTCTTTTTAGGGCTGCAAATTAAACAAGCTAAATATGGAACTTTCATATGCCAATCTAAATATGTCAGTGACTTGCTAAAGAAATTTAATATGGAAGATTGTAAAATTCTTAGTATTCTTATGAGTTCTTCCATCAAACTTGATAAAGATGAGCAAGGAATCCCTGTTGATGTGAAATTGTATCATTACATGATTGGGAGTCTTCTATATCTTACATCTAGTAGACTTGATATTATGTTTAGTGTGTGCATGTGTGCTAGGGTTCAGGCCGCTCCTAAGGAATCTCATCTATTAGCTATAAAACGAATCCTTAGGCATCTAGTTGGAACCACACAGTTAGGATTATGGTATCCTAAGCATTCGACCTTTGAGATTGTTAGCTATACTGATGTTGAATTTTTCGGCAGTAAGGTTGATAGGAAGAGTACAAATGGCACTTGTCATTATTTAGGACAATCTCTCGTTTCTCGGTTCTCCAAGAAACAAAATTCAGTTGCCTTATCCATAGTCGAAGCAAAATATATTGCGGCTGGAATTTGTTGTGCTCAAACTCTTTATATGAAACAACAATTTATGAATTTTAGGCTGCACTATAATACAATACTAATTAAATGTGATAATACTAGTGCAATCAATATTTCAAAGAACCCTATCTCACATTCACGAACTAAACACATTGAGATTAGACATCATTTCCTTCATGATCATGTGCAGAAAGGTGATGTGGCACTTGAGTTTGTGTGCACAAATGAACAATGGGCTGACGTTTTCACTAAACCACTTCCAGAAGATAGGTTCATACAAATTAGACGTGAACTAGGTCTTATGCATAGTAGAGATGCTTCCTAGACATTTGATAGAGTATATCAACTTAGGGGGAGTTTTCTAACAAATCCTAAGTCTAACAATTGATATAACTATTGGTATCTTTCATCGGTTTAGACTTTATGAATTTATTTGTGCTTTGCAATGCATAATTCTCATATCTACTGCATGAAGATGATTGTGTTTATGTTTTACATCTTGATTATATTGGAACTGTTTGGGTTAAATAGTTGTGGATAAACTGTTAACATTAAAACTCAAAATAGGTCATTTTTATACAGGTATTTTTTTTAAAAATGTCCTACTTTCAAACGACATGCTGCCAAAATTTTTAAAAAATTTCTCAAACTTATTTTGTGTATTAATGCATAATACCCAATGCCTTTGGCTATTTATATTTTTTAGCTCTTTTTGCTGTCGCCAAAAGGGGGAGATAAAGATGAGAGGCAAAAATTGGGTAGCAGCATTACTTAGTACTTGACAAGTCATTTGCATTGAAATTTTTTTTTACATTATGCATATTGTTAGGGAGAACCTTTCAAGGCTATACCCACTTTTTATATGGTGTATTTGTCATCATAAAAAATGGGGAGAATGTTGACCTCATAGGTCACACTCGGTTTTGATAATGACAAATACTCAAGTATTTGATGACTATCTAGTTTATGTGCAGGCTTATAATCATAGACACTTTGATGGCACATGAAATAGAGCATGAAGACCCTAAATATCATTTTATACTGTAATTCATTATTATACAATTTAGGTCTATAATAGTAATTAGGGAAAAATTTCTATAATAAATCTCTGCATATCATGCATATAGGCTAACTGTAAGCTCACAGACCTTAGGTTCCTACACAAGTGTACAAACTAGTCCCCATAATCACTTATAATATTAGGGGAACAAATTGAAGTGTAAATGGAATTAACAATAAAAAGTGAGAGAGGTCGGGTGATTGAACCCTTTATGCTCAAAACACATCGGGCACGCGAATCGTGGAAAAGTCAATATGTTGACTTGGATTCGGGCGGTCGAATATATTTGACCGCACCGTCCATGGGCGACCGAACCGCTGAGGTGACTGTTCTCACCAACTCATCCAATCGAACCTCACGTTCATTTTACCCTCAGGCGACCGAACACTTGAGTTCGGTCAACTGAAGTATAGACCGGGCAACCAAAATATGGATATAATGATTTTTGCCTTGGGTTAGCCAACCAAACCCAGACTCGGGCGTCTAAACGTTCAAAAGATGATTTTTTAATTGAGCCTATTCGGGAAACCGAACCAAGGCTCAGCCACCCGAAAACTCTCAGGTTGCTTACTTTTTTACCGAGGTTAAAAGGCTTGAATAGGGCTAAAATTTCTAAATTGGTTTTAAACAATTCTAATAATACCCTACATGTCCTAAATGTTCATAATTTTCCCAACTTCTATATATAGGGCTTCATTTGCGTGGATTAGCAAGAAATTAAGAAAATCATTAGTGCAAAATCCTCTGAAACCCAAAATCCTATTTTGCCTATAATACTTCCAAACACTCTCACACCTTCATTCCCTTGATCAATCTTAACTTTTTGAGAGTTCTTGCTTGTGTTATTGCTTAGTATAAATTACTTAATACTCCCATTATTCTTGTTTGTTTGATTTATTTATTTTGGGGAGTTAAGCAAGGTTTATCCCACAGATTTTATTTAATAAATCTTGTTGTTTGGAAAAACCTAGTAGCTTGAGGATCTTTACATTGTCTTTGCAAGATTCCTATAGCTATCATTTTTTATGTGCAAAGGTTTTTACAAGCTATAATTTTTCAAACAACTATTGTGCCTATTTTACTAAGGAAAATATTTTTTGAGTTGATTGAAATATTTGATTAGCATCTTTGAAACCCAAATTTTGCATTGATATTTGATATATCTTGTTTCAAAGCAATAGCTTGTTTATACACTCTTGAGCATATGTGTGATTATATCTTGTTGAGTGTTGCTTGCACAAAAATCACATCACAGAGGTTACATTACCTATATTGTTGATGTGTGGTTGATTGATTACATTTGGTACATATATGCTTGATTGAGAACTATAATCATTGTACCCTGTTTGTATTGTGAGAATACTGTTGTATTCAAGGCGTGGCCTAAGGGGGCTGCAATCCAGTCCGGTGAGGATTGATTGTAAAGGTTGAGGTCAGCCCTGTGCTAATTGACCTGGTTGTTTAGGTACCGTGATTACGCACTTAAATTGTGTAATTAGGTATTTTAATTCATGCATTGGGGCTTATATTTTTAATTAAATACCTAATTATGCTCAATATGTTAACATGGTGACCTAATTATAATATTCGGGTTTTATTGAGAAATTTATGAATTTTTGGCAATTTTTTTATCACAAGAAAATTTTCGGGAGCTAAAACCGGTACAAGTTTGTAATTTGTGAATAATTTTCACATTTGAGCTTCGATCGAGACAATTTGAAGTTCTAAAGAAAGATGAGAAAATTATCTACAATTTTTGTTTTTTGAGCTTTGAGAGAAATGGGCTCTAGGAGGGTTAAAATCTCCCTTGTTCGCCAAGAAATACAAAAAGAAAAAAAAAGAAAAAAAAATTAAAATTTTATTTGATGTGACCCGGCCATGCAGCTGGGTCGGGTCCTTTGGTTCGGGTGTTTCTTGGGCTCGCTGGGTAGGTATCAACCCCACTCCCTCTTATAAATCTCTTTCTTTTCTTCCTTCACTGAACCAACTCCCTCCTTGCCTTCTCTTCTCACTCTCATATTCCCCCTTCTCTTTCTCCCTTTCCCTCTAACTCTCTCAGCCCCCGCAGACCCCATCTCCTCTCTCATTCTCCCTTCTCTCCCTTTTCTCTCTCAATCTACACCCCTCTCTATTGCCCTTTCCATTCTCCTCCTTCCTCTTCCTGGTCTCCTTCCTTTCCTTTCTCTTCTTTATTTCTCTCTCTATTGCTGCATCCCAGCCACTGCTTTGCTGCCATGAGCCTTCCTGCTATACTAGCCACAACCGCGACAACCAGCTAGCGACACCCGAAAGCCATTGCCAGCTTCTTCAGCCATTGGTGCTGTGTCGTGAAGCTTCCCACACCTGTGAGAACCTGTTGCTGCTGCTGAATGCTCCAGAACACCCGTGAGAACCTGCTGCCGCTCAACCCACGGCCAGCCACCAGCCACCCAAGCCTTTCCTGCATCAACATCCTTCACGGCCACTCGAAGAATCCCTTAAGGCTCCTACTGCTCCAGCTCTCTCTCTCTCTCTCTCTCTCTCTCTCTCTCTCTCTCTCTCTCTCTCTCTCTCTCTATTTTTCTTTTTCTTTTTTATTCTTTCTTTTAATCTGTCAATTAAATATTGCTATTTTTTTCATAGGATTTCATTTAAAGTTTTAATTTTTATTTATTGTTGGATCTTATTATTAAAGCTTATATATTTTCCTTCTTTTTCCTATTTAATATTGTCATTATAATTAGTCTTTGCTTGGGTTATTTTTTTTTTAAAGCTCGAGTTTATTTCTTTAAAAAAAGGAAAAAAAGAAAAGAAAAAAGAATCTTCTTTGTACTTTATATAGTTGTCCTCTCTAACATTTAAATTTTGTGAGTTTTATTTAAGTTTAATTTTGAATGTTTATCGTGTTTCCGTTTAGTGTTGAAATTTAGGATAGCAGCCCAAGAGGGAGGGGGGTGAATGGGATTTTAAAATTTTCTTTTAATTCCTTTTAGGAATTCTTAACCTCTTTTATTGTTTAACCAATTCTTTAACTTGTTTGTTTAGTTTGTTAATCACACAACAACTTAATCATTTTGTATAATCAACAACACAATTAATAAAACAACCAAGTAACCAATACACTCAATTTTTCAATCAACCACACTATCCAAACCAATCAAACACATTCAATGAAGATATACATTGAAATTCTCAGCTTTTACAACTTGTGTGCAGCCCTGTTGTAAATGCAATCACTTTTGATAATAATTTAGCTTTCTCAATCCACACAATATTCACACTCTTTCCAAACTTTAGAACTCAAATAAACTCTTGATAAATTTATCTTTGGGTGTTTAACCAAATAACGTACTCCTGTAAGGTTTTCGTAAAGAATGGTTTAACCAACGTACTCAATTTCGATTTCCGCAATCCAAAATCAAAATTAAACTTTGAGTTTGTTTGATTTCCAAGTTTATGTAGTATATATGATTTCAAATTTAAACCATCCACGCAATTGAAATATGTACTAAAAATAAAAAGTAAGAGAAAGAGAGAGTGAGACCGAGATTTTTACGAGGTTCGGCTTCAACACAGCCTACATCCTCGTCTTTGGAAAAACTACCAAAGGATTCACTAAACCTGTTCCATTAATGGGTGGAACAAACCTTTACACACTCCTTTGTTAAGGCTATAGCCTGCCTTCTCCAAGCGATATCCCCTCACTTGGTCACTCCTTAACTAGGTTAGAACCTGCCTCTTTAAGCAATACCCGCTTGCTTAGCCAACAATCCAAACACCTCGAACCGTCCAAGAACTACACAAAAATATGAAGAAAATATTGCATACAAAGCACTCTCAAAACAGAGTAGATTAGTACAATTTCAGCTCTATGTACTTCAATAATTTAAATACCACTAAGAAATAGAATTGAAGCTTAAGAGTAAAATTCACCAAGGTTTCCTTTATGCTTTGAAAAATTCAGTATGAGAACCTTTGGTAGATATTTCAGCAGCAATTCAGAACTTTGAAAGAGGTTGAGAGATATGATGCAAGTATGCTTGTGTGATTTCTTGTTGTATAATTCTTGGGTTCAAAAAGGTATTTAAAGGTATTCTAGGATTAGTTTCCTTGTTCCCCAAGTCACTTTGAGTGTTTCCAAAGTTTTTACAGGGTTCATATTTTGAAAAACCAAATTTTGAAATTTGCCTGTTGGAGTTTTAAAACAAAAACCCGTGGAGTTACTCGGCTGGACGGGCGACTGACACCATTCCGTCTCCCAAGAATTTATTTCAAGAAATTGTCAGTCGGCTGGCAAGACACAGTTCATTTTGAGTCAGTCAGCTGACTGTCGGTCGGCTGAGTAATTTTGCCTTGGTTTAGTCAGTCGACTGGACAGACAAAAGACTGGTTTTTCGTTTTGATTTTCCATTTCAGCTTTACACTTATGATTTGATTTTTCATAAAATATTTTAGGGATTTAAAAATGAGTTTCTTAAGTTTATATTTTTCCCTTAAAGAGCTTCAACAATATTCCAAAGGATATTTAAATATTAAAGCACTTACATAAAGACTTCTAAGCTTTTTGCCATTCTTGAACATTTCAAGTCTTCATGCTTTTGTTCTTCAAGCTTTGAGATACTCTAAGATACTGAGATTTTCATTGAGTTTCTCTTTATCTTCAAGCTTTAGTATTTTGATACTTGATTTATTTGAGAAGCTTTCTCTTGATGTGGCTTTGATTTATAGCTTCTTTCACTTGTGTTGAGATATGTATTCCTGAAACAAAATCACTCAACAACACATGTTAAACCATCTACATTTGTTATCATCAAAACAAGATTGAAAAACCTAGTTAGGCCAACAAGTGTTATTGTTAAAGTTTTAATTTTTGTCTAGTTCTTAATTGCGTAAAATATTTGGTATTTGAGTTGTGTTCGATTGAATTTCTTAATTGCATGTTTAAGTTTGTGCATTAAACTTATCATCTTTAGTTATTATTCCAGAGTTAAATGCATGTTTCAATTCTTGCCTAATTAAACAGAGGTTTTCTGTTTCTCGTTATTTAATTCAGTGCATGATAGGATTAGGGTTTAATTTGCATGTTCGTTTAATTTGTCAAAAGAAATCTCAGACAATCCTGAAAACCCTTAATCTGAACTGAGTTCTGTAACTTTTTATTTTCGATTGGAAATACATACAATTTGAGATTAAGTCACATTCCCCGAGGCAGAGACGATGGCCTTTGGGCTGAATATTACACGACAGAGCTCCTATACTTAGGATAGCTTCCGAGCTGCTCATTTTTCGAGTGAGTCAAGTTTTTGGCGCCATTATCGAGGAATGTCGGTCTTAGTCTCAAATTAGTGTTTTTCTCATTTTTTTTAATTTGTCTTATAAAAAAGAAAAAAAAAAAAAGACGAATTGAGCTTTGAAATAAATATGGCTGCACCTACACCACGCCGCTTATGGATTTTTTTCGGCTTGCACACACCACTGCACCATCTTACACTATTTTACCCGATGATGAACTTGATTTCATGATGCAGCATGGGAGGACGTCGTTGCTACCTCAGTTCTACTGAATAGAATCTGAGTGCCCTTATCGGCACCTGATGGAGTTCGAGCTTACTTGCAATATTTTTTTCTCTGATGCTCGAATTGATAAATCTACTAGATTGCGTTTATTTTCTTGCCTTTTTGAAGGATAGAGTGCAGATGTGGTTTAATTTTTTGAGACCTCACTCTATCTCCAATTGGGATGATATGGAGTGTGAATTTCTATATAGGTTTTTTCCTTCACAGAGAACTCAATTTTTGCAGGAATAGATCATTCAGTTCATGCAGAAGGGTGACAAGACTTTTTAGACTTGCTCAGAGAGATTCAAGGATCTTCTAAGTACTTGTCCACATCACGGGTTTGAATCATGAAGGTTAGTTAATTGTTTCTCTATAGCTCTTACTCCATATTGCAAGCACTTTGTCCAGACCATGTGCAATGGAGAACTCTTTAGCAAGGAACCAGATCAGACACTATCATTCTTTGATTACCTAGCTGAAAGTGTCCAACAATGGAATACACGATACAATCAGGCACCCATGACAGTGCAACCTATCAGCCCAACCAGTGGTGGAGATAAATATGAGCCAACATATTACCCAGACACTCTTGCGCCTCAGTATCAGCCATAACAGATCCCTCAGAGCTGTGCGTCCTCAGGATTTCAATTGACTGCGGTACTTGCTCCACCAGAGATGACTCCTGAGGATTCCTTCTAGAAATTCATGCAAATTCAAATCAATCAGTATAATTTGGACATAAATGAATAGTGGGACACCGTTAATACGATAAGCACGCAGTTGGATATCTTAGAAAAAGAGAAATTTCTAGTGGAACTTCAACCTAGTCCTCAAGAATACCAGCAGCAACATCAACAAATACATAATGTTTCTCTTGAGACAGTGGAGGCCGCCATTACTTCGAGAAGCGGGAAAGAAGTTTTCCAGCCTGAGATGCTCATCTCCAGACAACCATTGTCCCAACACCTGAAGTTACGGCTGAAACAAATGAAGTCAAAGAAAAACAGAGGAAGCGGGCATAGAAGTGAAGCAGTTAGTTAATAAGGAGGCTAATATTAATAAGGAGTACCAACCTATGGTACCTTATCCTCAGAGCTTGGTAGTCGTGGAACCGTCACTCCCGAATGGAGTAAATGTCAAGGAGCGCAATGCTGAAGCAAATCCCCACAGTGGTAAGATTACTAGTACACCCGATAAAGAGGGTGATCAGAATGGTGAATGTTTAACTTTCAAGGAATCAAGTAAAATTTTTAATGCTAATGCTTCCGAAGAACTAAAGGTAACTGTTCCAACAACTTTTCCTCAAACACTAGTTCGTGAAAAAGTAAATTTCTTGTAAAATATGCTGAGTAAAGACCCTTTCTTATTAAAACATGAAAGTCAATTTGCACATGTATTGTCTGGTCTTTTGAAGAGTATTAATTCATTTGAGGCCAAATTTCGTGTAGGTATGAATACATATTCATTGTGATGTCTCAAATTTGGAGACCCGCTAGTTCAATTTATAGACCAGCACCCACCAAACGAAATTCCTGCAGAGCCTCCGTTAGATAATTGTGATGTTTTGCTTTCCCTTCTTTTCATTTTGTTTTACCTTATTTTATTTTTAGTTAATTTTCAAGTACATTTTCTTGTAGTTCAGTTTGTATTTTTCATTACTTCTCCACCTAGGTACGCCCTACTTCTCCCGTGCATAGTTTTTTTAATTAATTTATTTATTTCCCCTATGTTTTCACATTGAAGACAATGTCCCACTTTAGTTTGGGGGGGGGGGGGGTGAGCATTTGCATGTAACACTGTGCCTTGCTGGGTTTTATATATTAATTTGAAAAAAAATAAAAAAATAAAAAAATAAAAAGAAAGAAAGAAAGAAAGAATATTAAGGAAATACACGACTATGCCATGATTAACACTAACTTATACTCTTCACATACTTGCATATAACCTAAGAATTACACACTTGAGTCATTTTTGTGTATTTTTCTCTTTATATGACTTTGTAACTCCATTAAGAATTGATTGGTAGTACAATCGTGTTAATCTGACTATATAAACTCTAGTATTTACACGACATATCATGAGGCTAACTAAACACATTCACGTGATTCATTGTACTTATGGTTCCTTGTGAGCACTGAGAGAACACCCCTGGCGACTATGACACCTTGTGAGATATCCTAGAGCTATTTATCATCCTTTTGAGCATTAACATCAAATCAGAGCTCACAAAACTCAGTTCTCTTTTCTTCTGGACTATTCTTGAACACTAGTCTCTGTGTTTGACTTGCTAGCCTAGTGGTGGCACCTAGTGGGGAGATAGAAACCTAGGTCTTGTATCCCACTCAAGATGTGAAAGATGAACAACCCCTAGAAATAGACTTAGTTCATGGACCACTGTTCGAGCTTAATTCCAATTGGTGATATGAAGACAACAAAAGAAGTATAATGATTGCCCTAATTGACTAAGAAAAGGCGTAAATTGAAGAATGAGCAGAAGAAAGAATAAGAAATAGAAAATGCACATGAAATGAAAGGTTAATACTTGCTCCACATAAATACCAAAAAAAGGCAGGGACATGACACATGTTCTCCACGGTCGAAGATTCTTCAACCATTTAATGCCTCAGATGTATTCACATCAATTTTGTGAATAAGTTGATCCAGGGTGGTCTCAATTGGATATGACGAGTAGGTGAGAAGATGCTAGGGTGAAGGATCCGACACCTCACAAATAGGCTAGATCCTTTTCAGACTAGTTGACTCCATATACTTAGCGTTTGTTCATTGCAATATGTGGGATGTTTGATTGTGACACTCCTCCTCACATATGACGAGTGAACCTATTCTTTTTGAGTGTTTTTGAGGGTATACCAGTTAGGCCGAGTCAAAACGACCGTTCTGTAGGTGTCCACTGGTATCCTAGGTGTAATGAGTCACATATATCACACACTCCTCAAGATTTCACATGTTTATACTCGAACTTATATGATCGCATTAACTTTGAATTGTACCACTGGTTAACTTCATGTGAGTACATTGTTCTTAAATGCTATATAATGATGAAACTTGCATGAGTGACATGCTTCGGAGTTCTGTGCATTGAATATGAACGAGCTTGTGTGAAATTCAGTTATATTCTTGTTTGTGAAACAGTATGATTGTGTTGCATGGGCATTAATTTCATGTTTGCTGGAGTTGGTAATTGCAGATACTGCCCTGAAATTCATTCACGTTATTTTCTAGAGACTAGCAAAACGTTAGTTAGGGGGATGTGATTACTCGCTTAAACTGTATAATTAGGCATTTTAATTTGTGCATTGGGGCTTATATTTTTAATTAAATACCTAATTATGATCAATATGTTAACACAGTGTCCTAATTATAATATTTGGGTATTATTGAGAAAATAACGAATTCTTGGCATTTTTTTATTGCAGGAAAATTTTTGAGAGTTAAAACCGGTACTAGTTCATAATTTATGTATAATTTCCCATTTGAGCTTCGATCGAGACGATTCAAAATCTTAGAGAACGATGAGAAGATTATCTACATTTTTTCTGTTTTGAGCTTTGAGAGAAATGGCCTCTAGGTGGGTCAAAATCAACCTTTTTCACCAAGAAATACAAAAAAAAAAAAAAAAGATAAAAATAAAAAATAAAAATTTATTTGATGTGACCCGGTGATGCAGTTGGGTCTGGTCCTTTGGTCCAGGTGTTTCTTGGGCTCACTGGGTAGGTCTTAGCCCCCCTCCCTCTTATATATCTCTTTTTTTTTCTTCCTTTGTAGAACCAGCTCCCTCTTTCCCTTCGCTTCTCACTCTCTCATTCCCCCTTTTCTTTCTCCTTTTCCCTCTGACTCTCTCAGCCCCCATAGACCCCTTCTCCTCTCTCATTCTCCCTTCTCTACCTCTTCTCTTTCAGCCCGCACCCCTTTATTTCTCCCTTTACCTTCTCCTCCTTCCTCTTCCTGCTCTCCTTCCTTTCCTTTCTCTTATTTCTTTCTCTCTTTGTTGTTGCATCCCAACTGTTGCTCTGCTGCCATGAGCCCTCCTGCTGCACCAGCCACACCCGATACAACTAGCCAGCCACACCCGAGAGCTGCTTCCAACTTCTTCAGCCTCTGCTGCTATGTCGTGAAGCTTTGTAGACCCGTGAGAACCTGTTGCTGCAGTTGAATGCTCCAGAACACCCGTGAGAACCTGCTACCACTCAACCCACGACTTGCCACTAGCCACCCAAGCCTCTGCTACATCAACCTCTTTCACGGCCACTTGAGGACTCCCTTAAGGCTCTTGCTACTCTAGCTCTCTCTCTCTCTCTCTCTCTCTCTCTCTCTCTCTCTCTCTCTCTCTCTCTCTCTCTCTCTCTCTCTCTCTTATTCTTTCTTTTAATCTGTCAATTGAATATTGTTATTTTTTTTCATAGGATTTCATTTAAAGTTTTAATTTTTATTTATTGTTGGATCTTATTATTAAAGCTCATATATTTTCCTTCTTTTTCCTATTTAATATTGTCATTGGAATTAGTCTTTTCTTGGATTATTTCTATCGTTAAAGCTCGGGTTGATTTTTTTAAAAAAGGGGGAAAAAAAGAAAAAAAATCTTCTTTGTGCTTTAAATATTTGTCCTCTCTAACATTTAAATTTTTTGAGTTTTATTTAATTTAAGTTTAATTAATTAAAGTTTGAATATTTATTGTGTTTTTGTTTAGTGTTATTGTTAAAGTTTTAATTTTTGTTTAGTTCTTGATTGCGTAAAATATTTGGTATTTGAATTGTGTTCGATTGAATTTATTAATTGCATGTTTAAGTTTGTGCATTAAAGTTATTGTCTTTAGTTATTATTCTGGAGTTAAATGCATGTTTCAATTCTTCCCTAAACCCTGACTTTGAACTGAGTTCAACAACTTTTTATTTTCGATTGGAAATACGTAGGATTTGAGATTAGGTCGCATTCGCTGAGGAGACGATCTGAAATTTGAGTTGAATATTACAGACAAAACTCCTATACTTGGGATAGCTTTCAAGCTACTCATTTTTCGAGTGAGTCAAGTTTTTTGTACCGTTGCCGGGGAATGTCGGTTTTAGTCTCAAATTAGTGTTTTTCTCATTATTTTTAATTAGTCTCGTGAAAAAGAAAAAGAAAAAAAAAGAATAAATGAGCTTTGAAATAAATATGACTGCACCTGCACCACGCACACTTATGGATTTTTTGCAGTTTGCACACACCACTGCATCATCTTACACTGTTTTACCTAATAACGAACTTGATTTTATGATGCAGCGCAGGAGGAAGTTGTTGCTACCTCAGTTCCATGAGACGGAATCTGAGTGCCCTTATCGGCACCTGACAAAGTTTGAGCTAACTTGCAATATTTTTTTTCTTTTGTGCTTGAATTGATGAATCTACTAGACTGCATTTATTTCTTGCCTATTTGAAGGATAGGGTGCAGATGTGGTTTAATTCTTTGAGACCTCCCTCTATCTCTAATTGGGCTTATATGGAGCGTGAATTTCTATATAGGTTTTGTCCCTCACAAAGAACTCAATTTTTGCAGGAACAGATCATTCAGTTTATGCAAATGGATGACAAGATTTTTTAGGCTTACTGGGAGAGATTCAAGAATCTGCTAAGTACTTGTCCACATCACGGGTTTGAATCATGGAGGTTAGTTAATTGCTTTTATACAACTCTTAATTTTGATTGCTAGCACTTTGTCCAGACCATGTGCAATGGAGAACTCTTGAGCAAGGAACCAGATCAAGCACTATCATTCTTTGATTACCTAGCAAAAAGTGTCCAACAATGGAATATACGATACAATCAGACACCCATGATAGTGCAACCTATTAGCCCAATCAATGGTGGTGATAAATATGAGCCAACATATTACCCAGTCACTCTTCCGCCTTAGTATTAGCCACAACAGATCCCTCAGAGCTATGCACCATCAAGATTTCAATATAATGCAGCACCTGCTTCACCAGGGATGTCTCCTGAGGATGTCTTCTAGAAATTCATGCAAATTCATATCAATCAGTATGCTCAGGACATAAATGAATTGTGGGATACTGTTAATGTGGTAAGCACGCTGTTGGATATCTTAGAAAAAAGGAATTTTCAGTGGAACCTCAGCCTAGTCCTCAAGAATACCAGCATAAACATCAACAAATGCATAATGTTTCTCTTGAGATAGCGGAGGCCATCATTACTTTGAGAAGTGGGAAAGATGTTTCCCAACATGAGATGCTCATCGCCAGACAACCAGTTGTCCCGACACCTGAAGTTACGGCTGAAACAGATGAAGTCAAAGAAAAGCCAGAGGAAGCGGGTCAAGAAGTGAAGCAGTCAGTTAATGAGGAGGCTAATATTAATAAGGAGTACCAACCTGTGGTAGCTTATCCTCAGAGCTTGGCAGTCGTGGAACTGTCACTCCCAACTGGAATAAATGTCAAAGAGCCCAATGCTGAAACACCTGATAAAGATGGTGAGCAAAATGGTGAATGTTTAACTTTCAAGGAATCAGGTAAAACTTTTAATGCTAATGCTCTTGAAGAACTAAAAGTAACGATTCCAACAACTTTTCCTTAAACACCAATTCGTAAAAAAGTAAATTTCTCGAAAAATATGCTGAATAAAGACCCTTTCTTATTAAAACAAGAAAGTCAATATGCACATGTCTTGTCTGGTCTTTTGAAGAGTATTAATTCATTTGAGGCTGACTTTCGTGTAGGTATGAAGACTGATTCATTGTGGCAGCTCAAATTTGGAGACCTGCTAGTTCAATTTATAAACCTGCACCTACTAGACGAAATTCCTCCAGAGCCTCCGCTAAACAGCTGTGATGTTTTTCTTTCCCTTCTTTTCATTTTGTTTTATATTATTTTATTTTTAGTTAATTTTCAGGTACATTTACTTGTAGTTTAGTTTTTATTTTCCATTACTTTTCCACCCAGGTATGCCCTACTTCTCCTGTGCACAGTTTTTATTTTATTTTATTTCCCCAATGCTTTCATATTGAGGACAATGTCGCACTTTAGTTAGGGGGGGGGGGGAGGGGCTGAGCATTTGCATGTGACACTGTGCACGTATACTTGCTGGGTTTTATATATTAATTTGAAAAAAAAATAAAAAAATAAAAAATAAAAAGAAAGGAAGGAAGAAAGAAAGAATATTGAGGAATTACACGACTATGCCATGATTAACACTGACTTGTACCCTTCACATACTTGCATATAACCTAAGAATTACACACTTGGGTCATTTATGTGTAGTTTCTCTTTATATGACTTTGTAACTTCATGAAGAATTGATTGGTAGTACACTTGTGTTAATCTGACTATATACACTCTTGTATTTACACAGCATCTCATGAGGCTGACTGGACACATTCACGTGATTCATTACACTTAGGGTTCCTTGTGAGCACTGAGAGAACACCCGTGGTGACTATGATACCTTGTGAGATATTCTTGGGCTATTTATCGTCCTTTTGAGTGTTAACATCAAATCAGAGTTCACGAAACTCAGTTCTCTTTTCTTTTGGACTATTTTTTGAACACTACTCTCTGTGTTTGACTTGCTAGCCTAGAGGTGACACCTAGTGGGGAGATAGAAACCTAGGTCTTATAGCCCCACTCAAGATGTGAAGGATGAACCATCCCTAGAAATAGACTTAGTTCATGGACCACTATTCGAGCTTAATTCTCATTGGTGGTATGAAGACAACAAAAGAACTGTAATGATTGTCCTAATTGACCAAGAAAATATGGAAATTGAAGAATAAGCATAAGAAAGAATAAGAAATAGAAATGTACATGAAATGAAAGGTTAATACCGACTCCACATAAAATACCACAAAAAGGCAGGGACACGACACATGTTCTTCACGTATAAAGATTCTTCAACCATTTAATGCCTCAGATGTATTCACGCCAAGTTTGTGAATAAGTTGATCTAGGGTGGTCTCAGTTGGATATGACGAGTAGGTGAGAAGATGCTACGGTGAAGGATCCGACACCTCACAAATAGGCTAGATCCTTTTCAGACTAGTCGACTCCATATACTTGGCGTTTGTTCATTGCAATATGTGGGATGTTTGATCATGACACTCCTCCTAACATATGATGAGTGAACCCATTCTTTTTGAGTTTTCTTTAGGGTATACTAGTTAGGCCGAGTCAAAACGATCATTCTGTAGGTATCCACTGGTATCCTAGGTGTAATGAGTCACACATATCACACACTGCTCGAGATTTTACCTGTTTATACTCAAACTTATATGACCGCATTAACTCTGAATTGTACCGCTGGTTAACTTCATGTGAGTATATTGTTCTTAAATGCTATATAATGATGAAACTTGCATAAGTGACGTGCTTCAGAGTTGTGTGCATTGAATATGAACGAGCTTATGTGAAATTCAGTTATATTCCTGTATATGAAATAGTATGATTGTGTTGCATGAGCATTAATTTCATATTTACTGGAGTTGGTAATTGTTGATACAGCCCTGAAATTCATTCACGTTATTTGCTGGAGACTAGAAAAACGTTAGTTGGGGGGTGTGATTACACGCTTAAACTGCGTAATTTGGCGTTTTAATTTGTGTATTGGGGCTTATATTTTTAATTAAATACCTCATTACACTCATTATGTTAACACGGCGTACTAATTATAATATTTTGATTTTATTGAGTAATTTATGAATTTTTGGTAATTTTTTTATCGCAAGAAAATTTTCAGGAGCTAAAACCGGTACTAGTTCATAATTTGTGCATAATTTTCCCATCTGAGCTCCGATTGAGATGATTCGAATTCCTAGAGAAATACGAGAAGATTATTTACAATTTTTGTGTTTTAAGCTTCAAGTAAAATGGGCTCTAGGTGAGTCAAAATCACCCTTGTTCCCCAAGAAATACAAAAAAAAAAAAAAAATTTAAAAAATTATTTGATGTGACCCAGCTATGTAGCCGGGTCGCGTCCTTTGGTTCAAGTGTTTCTTGGGCTCGCTAGGTAGGTCTCAGCCCCCCTCCCTCTTATAAATCTCTTTTTTTTTCTTCCTTCATAGAATTAGCTCCCTCCTTTCCTTCTCTTCTCACTCTCTCATTCTCCCTTCTCTCCCTCTTCTTTCTTAGCCCTGCCCCTATCTTTCCACCTTTCCCTTCTCCTCCTTCCTCTTCCTGCTCTCCTTCCTTTCCTTTCTCTTCTTTCTTTCTCTCTCTGTTGCTACATCCCAGCCGCTGCTCTGCTACCATGAGCCCTCCTACTACACCAGCCACACCTAAGACAACCAGCTAGCCACACCCTGAGAGCTACATCTAGCTTCTTCAGCCCCTGCTGTTGTGCCGTGAAGCTTCCCAAACCTGTGAGAACCTGTTGCTACTGCTGAATGCTCTAGAACACTCGTGAGAACCTACTTCCGCTCAACCCATGGCCAGCCACTAGCCACTCGAGGACTCTTTTAAGGCTCTTGTTGCTCTAGCTCTCTCTCTCTCTCTCTCTCTCTCTCTCTCTCTCTCTCCCTTTTATTCTTTCTTTTAATCTGTCAATTAAGTATTGTTATTTTTTTTCATAGGATTTCATTTAAAGTTTTAATTTTTATTTATAGTTGGATCTTATTATTAAAGCTTATATATTTTCCTTCTTTTTCCTATTTAATATTGTCATTAGAATTAGTATTTTCTTGGTTTATTTCTTTTGTTAAAGCCCGGGTTGATTTATTAAAAAAAGGGGAAAAAAAAAAAGAAAAAAGGATCTCCTTTGTGCTTTAAATAGTTGTCCTCTCTAACATTTAAATTTTGTGAGCTTTATTTAATTTAAATTTAATTAATTAAAGTTTGAATGTTTATCGTGTTTCCGTTTAGTGTTATTGTTAAAGTTTTAATTTTTGTTTAGTTCTTGATTGCGTAAAATATTTGGTATTTGAGTTGTGTTCGATTGATTTTCTTAATTGCATGTTTAAGTTTGTGCTTTAAAGTTATTGTCTTTAGTTATTATTCCGAAGTTAAATTTAGGATTTATATGGTTACTTTTTTTGATTATATTAAGGATGTGTTTAAATGTTAAACCAAAATAATGTTGCTTGCTTGCATGATCTTTTAATTTTTTTTGGGGGCAAGCATCACCCTTAGTACTTCATTGATAATATCAAAAAGGGAATTTAATTTTAATACTTTATGGCAAGATCTAATTTCAAAACGAAAACTCTTCATCTCTTGCCTTATTACTGTTATATACATATATGTTTTTAAAATTGTAAAACTGGTTCGGTAACTTCATATAAAAATACATGCGAACTAGTTAAACTGTGTTTGTATTCAAACCAACTATTTGCTATCATATGCCATGTGCTTTAAATTCAAATCTTTCACAGGTCTTATGATATGTTTCAATTACAATGGTTTGTGCATATTTATGGTTTAATTCAGTTTTCATGCCATTTAAATCATTTATATGACCAGTTATACTGTTTGTATGCTTAATTGCCAAATTTTTCAAAAACAGTTATGTTTGTTTTCATGCCCTTTTTGTTGTTGCCAAAAGGGGGAGAAGTAGGCAAAACTGGGTAATCATTACATGTTTGAGCTTTAAAAATCTCTTTATGCATATTCTTAAGGGGAGTCTTTCTTGACTGTACCCACTTTTGCATAAAGTATTTGTCATCATCAAAAAGGGGGAGATTGTTGACATTATATGTCATATCCCATTTTGATTATGTGAAATACCTTGGTATTTAATGTTTGTCTTGAGCTTTTGTGTAGGATTAATTGGTAAAATTATATGGAGGCGTATGGTGACTTGAAGGGCAATGGAGATCCAAAGTGATTATTATTGTAATTTATTTTATTTTATTCATTTTGGGTCTGTAAAAATTATTCAAAGGTATGTAATAATTAATTCATCACATGCATGGTAGGGATTATAAGCTCAAGACCATAGATTGACCTTAGTTCAGTCAACTAACGATGATTTTTTGGGCTTAATTTAAAAGCCTAGGCCATAGACTAACCTTAGGTCCCTAAGCACCTTATAACAAGTCCCCTAAAACTTAAGAGTTATACCTATGTCAACAGGGGTGACCTTTAATAAAAAATCAGGACTTAAAATGAACATTGAAAGCACCTCAGTCAACCGAAGTAGCCTAGTTATAATGTGTTGGTCGACCGAAGCACTGTTGACTAAGGAACTTAAGCCTTGGTCGACCGAACATATACAATATAAAAATTCGGTCGACTGAACCATACGGAAGTCAACAATTTGACTTCATACGGTCGACCGAACTGAATCGCAGGTGATTCCCAACGCTTTGGTTGACTGAACCTTTAGTTAAAATTTGGTCTAGTCGACGGAACTTCAAAATTTGGTCAACTGAACGTGCCCTAGTTGACTGAACCTTGGAGGGTCCAAAATTGCCTAAATATGGTTGACCAAAACCTCAGTTCAAAAATGCCACGGTTGATCGAACTTAGTGTTTTGGTCAACCGAACCTCAAATATGGTCGATTGAAACTCTCGGATTGCTCGATTTTTACCAAGGTTAAAATAGGATTATTTTTATTAAATTCGTTTAAAACAGTTTTAATAATCCCCGTGGTATCCCTAACGATTATAATTTTTTCCCTGTCTATAAATATAGGTTCATTTTCTCAATTAAGGGGTGATTTATTATTTTTGATTAAGTGAAAATTCTCTGAAATTTCCAAAACTCACTCTTCCAAAAACAAAGCCTATATACTCACCATTTATTATTCCCTTGCAAAATCTAGCTTGGTGAGAGTACCTTGAGTGATTTTACATTGTCTATACTAGCTTAAACTCTTATTGATTTATTGCTTGATTGATTTTGTATTGAGAGTTTTAGCCAAAGTTTTTCCCCCCGATTTATTTAATAACTTCACTGTGTGGGGAAAACTTTGAAGCTTGTGACTCTTGGCATTTGTATTACAAGACTTCGAGGCTTGTATTTTGATTGTGATAAAATTATTTTTGACAAGCTTATACTTTAAATATCTCTTGAGCTAATATTTTGAGATAATCATTTTTTGAAATATTTTGAATACTCTCATCGGAACTCTTTGAAACCCTAATTGTGATTGATTAATATTGATACATAGTTTCAAAGATAGATTGATTATACACTCTTGAACTTGACTACATATTAACATTAGATTGAGTATCATCACACATGTAATGCCCTGACCCGCCACGTGGGCCATGAGTGCTACTTTAGTGACGTCTGTGTACCTGATGCCTTATTCCTTATAGATGAAACACATATACATAGTGGAAATAAAATAAAAAATCCTCAAATTATATTACTAGATTTCTAACTCTCTTTATACACAAATATCTTCATTTTCACATAATTACATCCCATAAAACTATAAAAAAAATAAATTTCTATCCATACATACCACCTACATAAATTTAAACCCCTAGCTCGGCTCCTCTAGCTTGCTAGACCTGATCCCTAGGATTTCCTAAAAAAATAGTTTGTAAAGTAGAGGTAAGGCACAACTCAATGAGGGAGAGACTAGGTTAATGTCAATGTGTGGCCAACATGCATTTAGTGTATATAAAATAACTAGTTCACTAAGTAGATAAACACATTTATGAAATCATTCTTATTTTACACTCACACACACACAATTAGCCTAGGATAGGGAAGATTACCCGCCCATTCAAGTAGCTTCCCTCTGCTCTAATACCATTACTGCTACTAGGGCACTCACCTTTCTCAGCAAGCCCTCGAACTTATCTTAATAATTACTCGTATTCACATAAATTAACAAATATGCATATAAGACACTCCCTGTGACAAACACACCATTTACTTCACCCATGGCACAGGTTGTGCGGCTTGAAGGATTGACTAATGTCTTGGGGGATCCACCCAGACAATAGTCGTCTGTATTCTCTGCTAACATACTCTGCGGGTATATGCAGCTCCAACTACTCGTTTGATTGCCCTTACCTAGGGGGTACATTCACCTCACGTAGGCAAATCAGGCAAGGCCACCCTACACCTCTCACCACAGGTGTAGCCGCACACGACCACATAACAAATCACTAGCAACGGTACCGAGCTCACAATACACTGGTCCCCAGGATTCCTAAAGCATATTATGTAATTTAGATAATAAAAATCACCATTTAAAACATCAATTCACATATATTTCTTGTTATTCAAAAAACTCGGCCTTCGGCCACAAATACAATTCGGCATATAACCGTTAATTAAAACTCAGCCCTCGACCGTCAAACAATAATCATGACCCTTAGCCAATCAAACAATACCCGACCACTAACCATTATTTCAAACTCCTGCATTTCATAAACAATTCCAGTATTTTCATAAGCATTTCCAGTATTTCTCAAACAATCCAGTATTTTATAATTTCCAACCCATTCAGATCATCTACCACATAATTTCACATTTAAATGCACTTATATATATATATATATATATTCAACTATCCACCATTCATTTTATACAAAATTACATATTATATATCCTAATTTTGTAAAATGAATCAATCTAAACGGGGTTTTAAAAAATAACCTCTGAATTCTCAAATCAAGTTATATATATATATAAACATAACAATTAAATTGATTCAAATTCCATAAAATTTCTAACTTAACTTAATCCCCTTACCTGATTTCCTAAACTACGCCAGCAGGGACCCTAAAACGATGCCTACGACACTCATCTGAACCTTGATTCAATAATCCTAATTTAATCAAATCAACCCTAAATAAAATATTATTCTAACATTTCCTAGGCTTATAAATTTCAAATAAAAATTAAACCCCTGAAAACAACCAATTTCCTTAATTTCCTAAATCCCACTCTCACTTTGGAGTGGTACCTAAGACCCCCAAATTGAAAATTTGTTCTGACCAAAATGACGATGACAAGACTAGGTTTGTGGTGGTGCCCGATCGTAAATTTAGCTGAAGATTCAAGGAGAAAATCAAGAAAGAGAGGGAGTATACTTTTTCCTAGGAGTGGTGCCTACGTCGCTCCCACGATAAATTCGCTCCAATAGGAATGTCGGTGGCGGAGATAGGAACCCAGCGGTATCTTCAGTTTTTCGATTGGCCGAATATTGGCCGAGAAAAAGAGGAGAGAGAGAAGGGGGAAATGGAGGAGACAAGGAAAGAAAAGGGGGGGGGGGTCTCTGTATCCACCTGAGATCCTTTAGGTTATACATATATATATATATATATATTATATAATATATATTATTATAATATTATATTATTATTAAAAATTAATTAGATTTAATTTTTAATTTTAATTAATTAATTTATTTATTTATTTTTATTTTTATTTTTTTTAGGATCACTACATCCTCCTATAATAATTAATAGATAATTATCTTTTGGTAATGACATGCCTAAAAAATTTTGTATTAATTGTCGAGAACCCACATTTCCTCTTTAGCATATAACTGACACTCTCATAATGTTTGTAAAATTAATCACAAATGTTGTTCATGCTCTTCTTGAGTCTTTGAATACCCCAAAAATTATCCCTAAAATTATAATAATTTAATCCAAGTATGGTTGAATAACATGATTCATTATATCTATGAAAATGCAAGGTGCATTGGTAACCCCAGAAACTTATAGCGACCTTTTTATGTACTCAGTTCTGTCTTTGAGATGTGAAATTCCTAATTCTTAATTGGTGAAAATTAGATTGCAAATCAATCTTAAAAAATTTTGGGATTTTACCAATTAATCAAATAATTCATTAATCCTTGGAAATCGATACCAATTCTTAATGTAATGTGATTCAACTTCCAGTGATTAATGCATAACCTCAAGGTCCCACTTAGTGAATAACACAGGTGCAACCTATAATGATATACTAGGCCGAAAAGATTCCTTGTCGAGGAAATCTTCTAGTTGCTCCCTAGGTTGACTTAGTTTAGTTAACGTCATTCTTTATGAAAACGTTGACATAAGCTCTGTTCCTAGCACCAACTCAATATTAAATTCAATCTCCTCTTGGAGTTAGCCACAATAAATCATCTAGGAAGAATATCTAAAAAATTCATCACCTATGGGTAAAGAAGTTTGGGGATTCGTTAACTCGTATATTTCTTTCATTACTGTTACAACCCCAGGAATATGCCCAAATTCTATCATTTCACAAGCACTCAAGATGTCAAATATGAGAGCTTATGGGTTGGAAGGAAACCACCACTCCATTTGGATTTCCAAGTGCTACTTTCTTTTGAAAACAATCAACTAGGTGGATGATAAATAGGTAACTGTCAATGGTTAGCCTCATCTTTAACTAGAGAACTTAAAATGATAACTCATACTCATCAAGGATCATACCTACTGGGACATCTTAGACCAGGATGTGTAATCATTTGCCTGTCAGATCAAATGTATAAAAGGTACTTCAAAACTCTCATCATAGCTTTGTAATTTGTTTGAGTAAAAATTGTATGAGCTTTTAAACATTCCCTGGAATTCTATCATCCAATTCCTTTTCAATGCCATACTAATGCACATGCTCACACTTTAAAATCAGAGTGAAGTATTATTTTCCTACCAAATTGGTTTCTAAATTTATTATATATTTTTTTCTCGCTCCAAATAGTTTTTAAGACTCAACTTCTAACCTATGTTGGATGTTGAATATCAAAATATAGTTAGAAAAAAAACATCCTCAATGAAAAACATGGATTGCAATTATGGCAAGTCTAAGTTCTAGTATACTAACTTCAAGTCAACCATTATCTTGCTTCAGTAATTGGATAAATATGCAATAAACATGTATCTTGGCTTTTCAGTATAAAATACAATAAAGATGGAGTTGTTTTGTCAATTATGTTCAGTGATTGAACATTGTCTGGTGGCATAAATCTTGTGTGAAATGGACCAAAAAGGAAAGGGTGATATTCATTTGTGCCAAAGAGTTGCTAATGGTAGAACGAAGAATTTCATTACAGAGTTGGAGTTAGATTCTAAAGATGGCTTCAAAAGTTACAATCAATTGCATACAACAACTAAAGATTTCACATTAGTCTGTATACAAATCAAATCCCAACCGAGCCGATGCCCAAGTGGTTAAATTAGTGTCCTATAGCCAAGTAGGATTCGCACATGATAGAGAAAAAAGATAAAGCTTAAGGTCCTAGCAGATATGGTTTTCCCTTTGGATAGCAGTTTGCTAATGGTCCGAGTATCATTATGATTTTTCTTCTAAGTAAGTTACTAAAGATGATTCTGTTAGGTGTTATTTGGTTTACAGAATCTTTCGGAATATTTGGCAATGTGATGCTCATGACATCTTATTTTCATGTTTGTTTCTAGATTATGGTTAGCCCAATTAGGGTATGAGTCAATGGGTTAAGGGATTTGAACTTAAATCAAGTTAACCTGGGTCCCCCCGTTCGGATTTGGGGTACTCAGATTTGGATTATTGAACCTAGATCTAAATATGGCTATTCAGGGGTTTGGGCTAAAATTTTAGGTCTAGGTTTAACACCCAGGTCTAGTATTGAGGATTGCTACAAATTTTTTATTCAAAGATGTAAAGATTCAATGTGGACTTTTGATCTTTAAAACTAGGGGTGACAAAATGGGTTTAGAGGTCGAGTTCGGCACGGGTCGTAAATGGGTTGGGGTTAAACGATTTTGGGTTCGGGTTGACCCATTTATAAATGGGTCAGAACCATGTAAACCCTAACCCGCCCATTTAATAAACGGGTGGGTCACAAGTTTTTTGTTTAAAAAATATAATTTATTTATTTTTTAAAAATTTAAATATTTTACGTAAAATGAAATATAAATTCTGTTGGTTATGTTTTGTTATGCAATATTTATGATTTGGTTGGGAGATGGTTTGATGTTTTAAATACAAGGAAATTAATGAGGGAGAGAGGATTGAAGAAGACTGGTGGCTACAGTTTGATTGAGTTGGGGAATCATGTCCATTCTTTTTATTCTAAAGAGGGAAGCCACTCCCAGTGAACTGAGATTTACAACATTTTGGAAATAATAAGGTCATAAATGCCTGAGCACTCGAGCAAAGGTGATCTCTTCCGTCATAACTGAGAACCCAAAAGAATAAAAAATTCGTAACTTACCTCCACCTCTATGGTAGATCTGTGTCTCTGGGAGTCTGGGACCCGAAGGCCGAAACAAACACCGAACAGCTACAACGGATTGTGAGGGAGCTTGATCTGTGGCCATGAGGGACCTCTGCTTGTGTCTATCTGAGCATGTATACCTTTGCATCTTTAGAAGGAGTCGAATGACCACTATCCTTCAGCGTCTGAGCGTGTGAGGGTGAGGGAGTTGGTGTTGTGTTGTTGTTGGCGACTTGGCATGTAGCACGCTCAGCGAGGGCACACAAGCATGAAAGTGGGGATTTTGGAGTGGAGCCCTAGTTTGTGGAGGAGTGGAAATGTGGATAGGATAGCTGGGGAGGCAGTTGTAGGAATTAGGTTTTCCTCGTATTTAGGGTTATAACATGAGTGGTTTAATGGATTTATATAGGACAGCTAGGAGCCAAATAAATGGGTCACTCGTGAGTAACCCAACCCAAACCCAAGTTTACCCATTTATAAATGGATCAGTTCCATGTTGACCCATTTATAAATGAGTTGGCTTGTATAAAACCCAAAATCGTTTTAAATGGATGGGTCACAGGTCACCCGTCGTGTTTCGACTCATTTTGCCACCCCTACTTAAAACCACTGGTTCCTTTAAATTTTGAGTTCACTAGATATGAAAATAATTAAATACCCAAACTCATAACAAACAAAATTGAAAAGAAAAGGGGCACTAACCTTTTACGCTTCAAAAAACCCTTCAAACCGAAATATGCTCCTTCTCTTTACTTGAACTCTCTTAAATTTCTAGTGCCAAGCTTTTTCCAATTTCCACAATTTGAGCCCTTCGTTCTTTGGCTCTTCTCCATTATTTACTAAAAAAAAAAAAGGGTTTTTAGTGATGAAATTATTAGTGACGGAGCTAAAATCATCACTAATAATGAGCCATTAGTGACGAAAATCAAATTCATCACTAATAGTCTAAGTATTAGTGACAATTTTTAAAACTATCACTAATAATGCTCTTTTAGTGATGAAATTGAAATTTCACCAATACTTTCATCACTAAAAGCCCTTTTCCCACTCAAACTATTGCGGGAAAATTATTAGTGATGATTTTTTGTGTAACGGCCTGCTAAAATTCTATATATTTATATATTAAGTTAAACTGTGCTAATAGCTCCTGATGGAATAAAAACATCAGCCTAAGCAGCGTGAAGCTGAAGTCAAGTATCCACAACCATATACATATACAATAGAATACCAGAGTGCTAAATGCTCCCAAAATATACATACATAACTGAACTAGGGCTACACAAAAAAAAAATACCCTCTTTCCCAAAAACACTCACCCTACTAGTAGGGTAACACTGTAGCCCCTCTACCTGCGAGCTTGATCTGCTCACCTAACTGGATCACCTGAAAATTGTAAACTTATTAGGATGAGGTGACACTTAGTAAGAAGAAACATGCTATTACTAGGGTGTAGCAAGTAAGTCATATACTTGGAAAATCTGATCTAAAAAAAATAATACCATATATAACAAAACTGAGAAAACCTGTATACTTGTTATCATATAAAGCATGCTTACGTAGCTTAACATAAACTGATTATGCAGAATGTTCTATTCCTAATACTTATAAAACTTATGAGTATAATTGTCGTCTATAAATTTGATCATAACATATATAAATAATAACTGTGAAAATTTCCTTGGATGGATAACTAAAGTCATGAATTAACCCCTTATGATAGGGTTGTGTGGCTCGAAGGCAGGACCTAACCTGACTAGCCGATTAGGGTAAGTCAAATGAACTCCGACAGTCAGATTGGCCCCCTCAACCCATATTTGATGGGGAGTCTGTCCACAACATAGGCACGATTGACTTCTGAATACCACCAATTATCTGAATAGGGGTTGCACTCTGAACTGAATATAGCTACGGTACCATGCTTTTCCGTTGAATATGGTCCATCAGGGTCTGATACTATATACGTAATTGATATTTTTTGTAAAAATACTGTTTTTACCATGATCCTGTAACATCTGAAATAATCATAACATCATATAAATTGCTGAGTAAACTGTAATAACTGAGTTTATGATATATCTATTTAACTGAATAACTGGAATATCTGATTTACTATATGAACTGAATGTTATGGTTTTGAAAAAGGTATATTACAATATTCTGAAAATACTGCAAAATACAAGTTTCTGTGCGTATGCTGAAAATCACAGTATTCTGAAAATTATGGAAACCTTGTACTGAGCTAATACTAACTCATGCCACACAATTAAATATCAACATTATCAGGCTCTAAAACTGCATAAATAATCTGTATAATAAACATATAATTTATACTGAATCATAATAGGTTTGCCTAACATAACATATTTCCCTTCCCTGATTCCTGCTAAAATCCCCTACTGTGACAGGTCCTACACCTGCTGGGCCCCCCACTCAACACCCTGAAAATCAAATATCCTAGAACAAAACATAACTATTTCCTTGCGTACTACATTTTCTACAACTTCTGGAAAGCCAAACTTTGACAAAAAGACCTTACCCTGAATTTGGGATGAAATTCAACTTCGTCCCACTGATGATCTGCTCCAATAGACTTAGGAAGAACTTCCTCAGGAGTGTTGTGGTGGCCTTAGAATGTCGATTTGGCAAACAATGGGGCCGAAATCGAAGAAAAAGGGAAGAGGAACCGTAAGGGAGATAAGAGAGAGGATTCCAGTAAATTTTATGCGTAAAAACTGAGTTTCACACTATTTATACTGTGGCCTTCGTCAACGAGCCACGTCACCTCGTCAATGAAATTCAGAGTCTCCTAGATATATTCTCAATATCTACTCGTTGATGAAGGACACCCTTATCGACGAGCCCAAAGTGCAACATTGTCGACGAACGCTTCGAAGTCTGCTGCCTCCTTCTGTTTTTGTTTCCATTTCCCTCCCTTTTTATTATTTAAGTATCACTATTCTTCGGGTCATTACATTATCCCTTCCTTATAAAATTTCGTCATCGAAATTTACTATTTATATAACTCATCATCCTTTAAAGGCAAAATGGTCTACTTATTTTATTACCTGCCCTCACTTATGGCTGAGGAATACCGTGGTTACATGGGTAGTTCTGGGAGATTACAACTATAAAGTAAAGTTCCCCCAAAAAAAAAATACTACCTATCCTACACTTTACATTACAATTACAATGTACAAAACAAAATTACCGCTACTTTAATTTACACATCACTACTATAACCCACTAAACAGGTGGGGTTATTTCTGTCTAATCTCATCTTCAAGCTCCCAAGAAGCTTCTTCTATCGTGTGGTTCCTCCACAGAACTTTTACTAGTGGTATCTTCTTACTGCGCAATTCCTGTTCTATTCTATCTAAGATCTGTATTGGAGCTTCCTCATATGCTAGAACATCACTGAGCTCCAATTTTGCGTAGCTGATAATATGGGAAGGATCTAGGACATATTTTCTTAACATAGAAACGTGAAACACATCGTGAATCTTGAATAAAGATAGTGGTAAATCTAGCCGATAAGCCACTAACCCAATCCTCTCGAGTATCTCAAATGGGCCAATGAACCTAGGACTCAACTTACCATTCTTCCCAAACCTCATGATCCCCTTAAATGGTGTTATTTTCATAAATACATGATCACCCACTTCAAATTCTAGTTCCCGGCGGCGAGTATCTGTATAGCTTTTTTGCCGAATCTGTGTTGCATTGATTCTATCTCCAATGAGTCGAACTTTATCGTACACCTGCTGTACTATTTCTGGCCCCAAAACTCACCTTTTGCCTAGCTTACTCCAGTATAAAAGGGAATGACACCTCCTACCATAGAGTGCTTCATAAGGAGCCATGCCAATGCTAGCCTGGTAGCTATTGTTATAGGCAAATTCCACCAATGGCATATATTGAGTCCAGCTACCCCCAAAATCTAATACACTCGCTCGCAACATATCCTCAAGTAACTGAATCGTTCTCTCTACTTAACCATCTGTCTGAGGATGGAAAGAGATGTTGAATGTTAGCTGAGTCCCCAATGCCTCATGGAAGCTCCTCCAGAATTGCAATGTAAAACATGGATCAAGGTCCGAGACTATGGATATCGGTACTCCATGGGGTCAAACAATCTCCTGCATGTAAATTTCTACTAACCTGTTTATAGGGTAGCTAACTCTAATGGGAAGAAAATGAGTTGTCTTTGTTAGCCTATCAATAATTACCCAGATGGCATTCTGACCATGCGGCACCAACGGTAACCCAGTAACAAAATCCATGGATACATGGTCCCACTTCCACTCCGAAATGAAAAGTGGCTGCAATTGACCAGCCGACCTCTGGTGCTTAGCCTTAACCTGCTGACACATCAAGCACTGTTGCAAAAATTCTGCTTTTTCCCTCTTCATGCCACTCCACCAGAAATTCCCCTGCAGATCCCTAAACATTTTCGTACTACCAGGATGAACAGTGTATAGAGATCTGTGTGCCTCTTCTAAAATTGTCTTCCTGATGCTGCCATCCACAGACACACACAATGGCAATAAGTGCCTGAGGATCATCCTCCACTAATTCCACACCGAGTATTTCCAAGTCCATCTGAATTGGGTGTTGAGCTACTACTGTAAGTTGTGCTGTATCTTCTAATTTATGGCTCAAAGCATCAGCCACCACATTTGCTTTACTTGGGTGGTAACTGATGGTACAGTCATAATCCTTGATGAGTTCTAACCACCTCCTTTGCTGCATATTCAATTCTTTCTGTGTAAAGAAATACTTTAGGCTTTTATTATCAAAAAATATTTCACATCTCTCACCATATAAGTAATGTCTCCAGATCTTCAGTGCGTGTACAACCGCAGCCAATTCTAGATCGTGAGTAGGGTAGTTCTTTTCATATTCTTTCAACTGCCTGGAAGCGTATGCTACCACTTTACCATACTGCATTAGTACACAACCGAGCCCTCCCAAAGACGCATCACTGTAAATCACATACCCATCACCTCCTGATGGAATTGTCAGTACTAGTGCAGTGACAAGCCGCTGCTTTAATTCGTGAAAACTATGCTCGCATTCTTCATCCCACACAAACTTGGCATTTTTCCTGGTCAAACGTGTGAGATGCTTTGACAAAGCTGAAAAACCCTCAAAAAAACGATGGTAATAACCTGCCAGTCCCAAGAAAATTCTGACTTCTTGCACATTTTTCGGCTTAGCCCAATTCACCACCGCATCAATCTTGCTGGGATTCACTGAAATACCATCTCCTGAAATCACATGACCCAAAAATACAACTTACTCAAGCCAAAACTCACACTTGCTAAACTTGGCGTAACGTTTTTCCTCCCTAAGTGTCTGCAGTACTAGCCCCAAATGCACCCCATAATCCTCAAAATTCTTCGAGTACACCAATATATCGTCAATAAAAACCACTACAAATTGATTTAAATACTGATGAAAAATCTATTCATCAAGTCCATGAACACAACTGGGGAATTCGTCAGACCAAAAGGCACAACGAGAAATTCATAGTGCCCGTACCTGGTTCTGAAGGCTGTCTTCATGACGTCCTCTACTTTTACTTTCATTTGATGAAACCTTGATTTGAGGTCGATCTTGTAATACACCCGTGTACCCTGGAGTTGATAAAAAAAATCGTCTATATGGGGTAGAGGATATTTATTCTTAATAGTAACCTTATTGATTTTTATGTAATTAATACACATCCTCAAAGACCCGTCTTTCTTCTTTACAAACAACAGTGGAGCTCCTCATGGCGATGCATTGGGTCGTATAAATCCCATATTCAGCAAGTCTTGCAACTAATTCTTCAAATCTCCTAATTTAGCTGGAGCCATATGATAAGAAACTAGAAATTGGTGCCGTCCCTGGAGGTAAATCTATGGAAAAATCCACCTCATGTTCGGGAGGCAACCCTGGTAGCTCCTTTGGGAAAACATATGGATATTCTCGTACCACTAGTGTACTTTCAAGATTCAATTCATTTCCCGACACTTCCTTTACAAAAGCCACAAACCCCTGACTTCCATCCAGGAGCAACCTGCACGCCTGCATGGCTGACACCAACTGCGTCAGAGCACGTACACGTGAACCAACGAATCTGAATTCCTGCTCGCTAAAGGGTTAAAAAATCACTGCTTTCTAGTGACAATCAATACTGGCGTGATTTACTGCCAACCAATTCATGCCCAGTATTAAATCAAAGCCACACATATCTAACACAATCAGGTCAGCAGGTAGCACTCTCCCTTGAATTTCTATTGGAAAGCCTCTAAGTACTTTTTGACGCCTTATCACTGATCCTGATGGTGTAGCTACTGAAAATTCTATATCTAATGACTGGGTCTCACTTCTCGATAATTTAACATAGGATGCAGAGACAAAGGAATGAGTAGCACCTGAATCAAATAAATCAATAATGGAATGTGAAAAAACAGTAAAAGTACCTATCACCACATCTGCAGCAACCTCAACATCACATGGCGTCAAAGCGTAAACCCTCGTCGGGGCCATATTCCTCTGCTGGCCTCCACGAGGTGCTTGATATCCTCCCCGATAGAGCCTGGGAGCTAGGAATTGCTTTGGTGGACCTGGGTATGCATATGCCATGTGGCTGGGTCTCCCATAATGGTAGCATACATCTCTCCCTGCCCGGCACTCTTCGAAGTGAGGTCTTCTGCATGTCTGACACACCGGGAAGGTCTGTGCACCCTGATTCTCATGAGGTTCTATCGTCTATCTTTGATCTCCCCTATCACGGCCTCCTCTCCATGGGCCCCTGCTGGAGCCAGCCTGAAACCCTGAGGCGCAGGACTCTTCCTCTGACTATGAGCTGCTATACCTCTCTGTATACCACTCTCAATAATGGCAACTCTGTCCACAACCTTTGTAAATGTCTGAGCCCTGAAACCAATCACCAGCTCAAACAAGTTTTGCCTCAGTCCCTCTTTAAACTTTCTTACCTTTTTCTCTTCATCTAGTGCTAATTGTGGGGCAAAAAGAGACAACTCGATAAATTGAGCTGTGTACTTGGATACGGTCATCTGCCCCTATACTAGGTGCATAAACTTTGTTGCCTTTGTGCTCTGAATGATAGAGGGGAAATATCGCTCGAAGAACAACTCCTTGAATCAATCCCATGTCACTAGTACTGGAATCAGTCTCTGCTCCTCTATCAGTCGCGTTGATCTCCACCAACGCTTCGCTTCTCCTATCAGTTTAAACACCTAAAACACTACTTTCTGTTCATCTATACATGGAAGCACAACTAGCGTCTCTTCGATGTCCTGGACCCAATTCTCAGCTACAACCGGGTCATCTCCTCCATTAAAGGATGGGGGCTTCATCCGCATAAACTGCTCAATCGTGCAGCTACGCTCCCCTCCTGGCCATCTCAACCATCACCTGTTGGGTGACGCTGTGTAGTATTGCATCTGTATCGCTACCACCCATGCTGGAAGGCCCTGGCCTTTCTCCCCCAGCATTCGTGCCACTGCGTCTTGGGTCCATCCTGAAAAAAAGAACACACTTTAAAAATCTTATCACCTACACAGACCTAATCTATTTTATTCAACTCAAATCCCATATTCATAACTAACTACCTTCCCTAATCTTAATTCAGAATCTAGTTCTGCAACCTAGACACACAATCCGATGATAGTTTACTATAGTTTTCCTGAAAACGTCACCCCAGGAAAAAAACAGAAACCACCACGGTAATCCTATACCTAGACTATAGAACAAACCTCAAATCTTTTCATATACTCTGGTATTGCTTTCATTGCACTCTAAAGTCTGCAGAACCTAACAACCTAGGCTCTGATACTGAATTGTAACAGCCTGCTAAAATTCTATATATTTATATATTAAGTTAAACTGCGCTGATAACTCCTGATGGAATAAAAACATCAACCTAAGCAGCGTGGAGCTAAATTCAAGTATCCATAACCATATGCATGTACAATAGAATACCAGAGTGCTAAATGCCTTCAAAATATACATACATAACTGAACTAGGGCTACACAAAAAAAATACCCTCTTTCCCAAAAACACTCACCCTACTGGCAGGGTAGAACTGTAGCCCCTCTACCTGCGAGCTTGATCTGCTCGCTTAATTGGATCACCTGAAAATTGTAAACTTATTGTGATACGGTGACGCTCAGTAAGAAGAAACATGCTATTAATAGGGTGTAGCAAGTGAGTCATTTACTTGGAAAATCTAATTTAAACAAAATAATACCTTATATAACAAAACTGAGAAAACATGTATACCTATTATCATATAAAACATGCTTATGTAGCTTAAAATAACTAATTATTTAGAATTTTATATTCCTAATACTTATAATACTTATAAGTATAATTGTTGTCTACAAATCTAATCATAATATATAAAAATAATAACTGTGAAAATTTGCCTGGATAGATAATTGAAGTCATGAATTAAACCCTCATGACAGGGTTGTGCGGCCCGAAGGCGGGACCTAACCTGGTTGGCCAATCAGGGTAAGTTAATTGAACTCTGACAGCCAGATTGGCCCCCTCAACCCATATCTGATGGGGAGCTTGTCCACAACATAGGCACGATCGACTTCTAAATGCCATCTATTATCTAAATAGGGGTTGCACTCTGAACTGAATATAGCTACGGTATCGTGCTCTGCTGTTGAATATGGTCCATCAGGGTTTGATATTGTATACGTAACTGATATTTCTAAAAAAAATACTGTTTTTACCATAACATCATATAAATTGTTGAGTAAACTGTAATAATTAAGTTTTTGAGATATCTGCTTAACTGAATAACCAAAATATCTGATTTACTGTATGAACTGAATGTTATGGTTTTGAAATAGGTATATCATAATATTCTGAAAATACTGCAAAATACAAGTTTCTGTACGTATGCTAAAAATCATGGTATTCTAAAAATTATGGAAACCTTGTACTTAGCTAATACTAACTCATGCCACACAATTAAATATCAACATTATCAGGATCTGAAACTGCATAAATAATCTAAATAATAATTTGCTGAAAACATATAATTTATACTGAATCATAATAGGTTTGCCTAGCTTAACGTATTTCTCGTACCTAATTCCTACTAAAATCCCTACTGTGATAGGTCCTACACCCGCTAGGCTGCCCACTAAACACCCTAAAAATCAAATATCCCAAAACAAAATATCACTATTTCATTGTGTACTACATTTCCTACAACTGCGGGAAAGCCAAATTTTGACAAAAAGACCTTATCCTGAATCTGGGATGAGATTCAACTCCGTCCCACTTATGATATGCTCTAGCAGACTTAGGGAGAACTTCCCCAAGAGCATTGTGGTGGCCTCAGATCGTTGATTTGGCAAACAATGGGGCCGAAATCAAAGAAGAAGGGAAGAGGAACCGTTGGGGAGAGAAAAGAGAGGATTCTAGTAAATTTTCTGCGTAAAAACTGAGTTTCACACTATTTATACCGTGACCTTCGTTGACGAGCCACGTCACCTTGTCGACGAGGTCAAGAAGGCATCTCATTGACGAACTTCCCCCCGCGTCAACAAAATTCATAGTCGCCTAGATATATTCTCGGTATCTACTTGTCGACGAAGGACACCCTCATCAACGAGCCCAAAGTGCAATGTCGTCGACGAAGTCTGTTGCCTCCTTCTGTTTCTATTTCTATTTCCCTCCCTCTTTATTATTTAAATATCATTATTCTTCGAGTCATTACATTTTGGGTATTAGTGACGAAAATTTTTGCCATTGATAATTTGCTATTAGTAACAGTTGTTAAAAACCTGTCACTAATAGTCTACTAATAAGCTACTATTAACAACGGTGTTTGAAACCATCACTAAAACCCTTACCCATAACCATTATTTCCATTTCACACAGAAATCCCAAACCTCTCTACACAATCAAACCCTCCCTCCTCTCTGTGCTCCCTGTGTATGATTGAAACCCACCGCTATCGCTTCATCGCTGGACACACCACCTCCGCTGGTCCACCACTGGACACACTATGCCGCTTCATTACTGAAAGCCGCAGCACCGCCTCCACCTACCGCCGCCTACGAAAAAGTGTGCCTCCTTTTTATCCTCCTCCCCTCCCCCTCGTCTTTCTTCTTCTTCTTCTTCGTCTTCTTCTTCTTCTTCTTCTATTACTGTATTTTTGTGTGTGTATGTGTGTGTGTGTGTGTGTTTGGTATTGTCTTTTGATATTGAACTATGTTTTGACAGTTACATTTTCTTTGTACTTTTGTGTATCTTTTTTTAACTTGTTACTTCTCAGTAATATCAGATGAGCATATATATATATATATATATATATATATATATATATATATATATTTATGCAAATTGAGACTTGTCTAATGAATTAAGTATCATATGTCTTGGTATGATCTAAGACATGTTAATTAAATCTCTGTACATGTTAATTACATAGAGTGATCTTAAGAAGCTATATATGGTAAGCCAACTAAGTTACATAAAGTCATTTTAGGAAGCTATACATGGTAAGCTAAATCTCCTTTCCTATTTATGAACAAGGCATAATTTATGGCTTTTTACTAACATCCCACCTCAAATTGATGTAGGTTATCCATAAGCATAATTTTTTGTTCGTAAGAAAATTATATATGATGTTGCCGTGTGAGAGCCTTAGTGAAAATATCTACCACTTGAAGATTGCTAGACTCCATGAGAAAGAGAGATAGTCTGAGCTTCAAAAGCCTCATGGATGAAGTGGCAATCAACCTTGATATGTTTAGCGCATTTATGGAAGATAAGTTACCCTGCTCTTTGACTGCCCTTAGCCCAAATTGGGCTCTAATTTAAAGTAAGGTCCATAATGGTCATTTAATCCTTCAAAATTAGTCACAATAGTATATCCTTAACTCAAATTGGGCTCTAATTTAAAGAAAAGTCTATATAGCGAGTGACAAAATTATTAGTGACGGACCTAAAATTGTCACTAATAATGAGCCGTAGTGATGAAAATAAAATTCGTCAATAATAGTCAACGTATTAGCGACGAAAATGAAATGAAATCGTCACTAATACTTTTGTCACTAAAGGTAGATTTCCCACTAAAACTATTACAGGAAAATATTAGCAACGATTTTTTGGGTATTAATGATGAAGTAACTACTTTTGAATCTGTCACTAAAACCCTTACCCAAAAAACCTCTTAAAAGCCTTCTTTTCTTCACACTGAATCCCCCAAATCCCATTTCACCCTTTGTCCTTCCCTCTCCTAGCTCCCTCGCACTCCTCCCTCCTCCTCCTCCCTTTTCGCTACACTGCCAATGCTCACTACCACCGTTGGTTTGCGCAGATCCCTCTCCCAGCTCCTTCGCAGTTTTCTCTCCTCCCTCCTCCTTGCGCTGCCAAAACCCTTCCCTCTCCTAGTTCCCTTGCAATCCTGCCTCCTCCCTGCATTGCCAGAACCCTTCCCTTTCCCAGCTCCCTCGCACTCCTCCCTCCTCACTATGCTACTGAACCCTTCCCTATCCTAGCTCCCTCACACTCCTCCCTCCTCCCTATAGCGGCGCTACCCACTGCCATTGCCGGAACCCTTCGCGTTTAATCGGTAAGTGATCTACGTGCCTCTTTGTCTACCTCTTTATTTTTGTGAAGTGATTTTTTTATTTATTTAAATATTTTATTTCTATAAGATTCGTTCACTTCATCTTGGATTATGCTCCTTAGTGTGTTGTAATCGTGAAAATTTACATTTCCTAGATTAGAAAGTTTATTTAAATGTGGAAATTTTGTTTTTTAACATGTACCATCTATGTTTATAAGATGAACTATCAATTTGGAAAGGGGGTATTCTGATAATAGTAGAGCTGAAATTTATTTTGAACCAAAATTTATTTTTCCTTAATTCACTAGCATGAAATCTCCCATAGCAATTACTATTTATATTTCATAAATACAATGAAAAAACTCTACATTTTACCTTATATCCTCAAGACATATAACAAGAAACCAACGACTTATGCTTCTTCCTAATTCAATTGCAATTGCATGAACTGCAAGATCATGATCTACTTTTCCATTTTGTTCATACTGCAGCTACATAGGATGTGCATACAACTGCAAGCATTTGTGCATCATTGAGTGCTAAGTTCTATAAAACTATCTCAGTATTACAATACAAGTGTTATATATGTTTACACTTCCAAAGTTGTTAATATAAGGTTTTATATGATAATGTAGTGTGATCATGTCACTGGAAAGCACAGATGGAAGAAATGTTGTGCCAACATCATGGAGATGCTGCAGCTGGCTCCTCCTCTCATTAGTATGCATGTAAATGGTAATGATCTAGTACAAACCAGCGTTAGGGTTCTAGCTTAGAAAGAAAAGTTGAAGACTACTCTAAAGTAATTTATAAATTTACGAGTGGAAAAGAAAATTTTTGAAAAGTTAATGGGTTCTTAAAATATGATCTCAGATAAAGAAGGTATCAGATATAATGGTAAAGAAAATAAGAAAAATAAAAATATTTACATGGGCTATTTTGTAAAAGAATCTAAGTTTTATGCTAGTACTTCTTCGAGTAATGTTTATACTCATACCACTTGTTACTTGTGCAAAAAGAAGGGTCATATCAAATTTAATTGCCCATTTTAATGATCAAATTTGAAACCAAAAATGGTTTGAAAAATTAAGGAAAAATCTAGTGCTAACGCAGAAGGACACAAGAAAATTTGGGTAACAAAAAAAGTCACTTTACTTCCTTTTGTAGGTATGCTTTAGGTCCACCTCCTCTAAAGAGAAATGTTACTTGGATAGTGGATGCTCAATGCACATGACAGGAGACAAGTCCAAGTTCACATCCTTAACACCAAATCAAGAAGGATATGTTACCTTTGGAGACAACGCCAAAAGTAAGATCATTGGTATAGGCAAAGTTGGTAAGGAACCTTCCTTAGTTATTAAAAATGTTTTACTTGTAGAAGGTTCAGAGCATAATCTATTAAGCATTAATCAATTGTGTGATAAAGGTGGCTATAATATTACCATTAGAAAGGATAGTGTATTGTTGAAAATGAAAAACATGAAGTACTTTTTGTTGCAAATTGTTGTGAGAATGTTATTCTATTGATTTTGAAAAATTAGTATCTTAAAACATAAAATGCTTTACGATCTTGAATGAAACTAGTTGTGTTGGCCTAACAAGGCTTATGAATCTTATTTTGATGATAACAAATCAAGGGAATTTAACATGTTTTGATTAAAGTGATGACATTTCAGGAAACATACATTAGAGTTCAAGATCAAGAGTGCATTGATAGCCTACATTCAAAACAAGTGATCAAAAGAAAGCTCAACAAATCAAAGTTTGACAAATCTTATGAAATCTTAAAGAATATTGAAGCTCAAGGTCAAGATGGACTCAACGAAGGATATTCATGAGGACTTCAAACTTAGAGATTTTTTAGTCTTAAGGAAGTCTTGTGTAAGCACTTCAATTTAAAATCAATACAGATGCTTTGAAGTTCTATAGGAATGTTTATGGCCTTAGAGACCCATTTTTAAAACCTCGGGATATAAATTTTTCAAATTTCAAATCAAAGTTTCTAAAATTAAAAACCAAAAGAGTTTTCAAAAACAAAACCTTAAAAATAATGAAATTGCACTCTCAGGTGGCTGACCAAATTTTGTCAGGTGACTAATAGCTTATATGTTTTTAAGAAAGACAAAAAGAACTATGATAGGCGCCTCACATATCTTTCTTATGCGATTGACAGTAGTCAGGCGACTGACAGAACACACTCAGGCGACTGATAGAGCACTAACTTTTGAAATACGTTGATTTTTAACATGACAGGTGATTGACACTTTTTGTCAGGTGGTTGCGGTTCATAATTTTTAAAATAAAGCAACATTGAAAAGCATTCAAAAATCTTTTCTTGGGCTCTAAACTTTGTATACACTTGGGAATTACTCCAAGTAAACTTGAGCAATAAGAAATTACTTTTAGAACTCTATAAATACATGCAAAACTAAAAGATTTTTATAACAACGATTACTTACAATCAAGCATTCAAAGTCTTTAATTCTCAAAGCTCTATTACTCATACATTCTTGCTGAAGTTATACTGAATTCTTGCTAATACAACCACCCGAGTCTTATGCTCTTACTAAGCTTCTTTCAATCCAAAGAAGAACTCGGTGATTAGTTTCTTGAGCTTTAAATTCATTCTTTATTGATATTTAGATTGGAAGTATATTAGTGCTCTAATTTGTACTAATCAACTTTATTATGAAAGTGTCTTTGTACACAAGAATTTGTTCTTGTTTCTTGTTGTTTTTTTACAGTTCAGGTTGTTGAATCGTTGTACCGAGCATGGGGTATCGCTTGGAAAGGAAGGCTCTATCCTATTGAAGGAGTGTTGTAAAGGTTTGCTCCACCCTTAAAGGAGTGGTATAGTAAAATCCTTAGGTGTGTTGCCTAAGGAGAGTACGTAGGTGGGTGTAGCCAAACCTCATAAAAACTCATTGTCATTCTCTTCCCTACTCTTTAAATTTCAGCACTTATAAACTGCGTGGTTGTGTACTTAATTTGCTGGATATTAATTTTCCTTTGGGAATCATGGAAACCATAAGGGAGTACATTGATTGATCAATAAATTGTGAAAACCACAAGGGAGTACGTTGATTGATTAATACCAAAACTCGTTGATATATTGGTTGGCTACATACTTAAATTCAAAATACTTATTTGATACCAATATTTGGACTTTGGAAGCTTGGTTGGATTTGCTATTGTATTTCATATTGCAATATCAAGCTTACTTCATTGATTAGTTTGAGTGTTGGTTGTTACTAATCAATTGTACTTGTGAAGTTGATTGTTGTGATTACAAATTAACTCAAAATGAAAAAAAGGGTTAATACTAAACTAAAAGAACTTTTAAAGAAAAAATTTAAAAAGAAAGTTTTAAAAACTCAATTCACCTCTGGTCTTGGGAGTACACCTTATCTTTCCAATTGGTAACAGAGTGGGGTTATAGCAAATCTTAATTTAGAAGTTATATAAAGATCTCTATGGCACACCTAGGCATATCTCCCTTTGCCAAGGGTCAATCCTCAACTAGACCTCCTATCTTTTATGGGATTAACTAAACCTTTTGGAAACAAAGAATGAGAATCTATCTACAAACTATGGATTGGAAAGCATGGAAAGTTGTCACACATGGTGACCTTGTCCCAACAAAAAATTGTGGATGGTAAAGAAATACCTAAAAAAGAAAAGGAGATGACCAACAATGATCACAAGATGTTGCAAGTAAACTCAAGGGCTATAAATGCATTATATTGTGCCATTGATATAAATGAATTCAATAGGGTCATAGCATGCAAAACAACCAAAGAAATATGGGATAAATTAGAAGTAACCTATAAAGGAACGATTGATATGAGAGACAATAGAATTGACATACTCACTAGCGAATATGAAGCTTTTAGGATGAACCCGGATGAAACTATCACTAGTATGTACACTAGGTTCACTCATATAATAAACTCCCTCAATGTTTTAGGGAAAAACTACTCCCTCAATAACAAACACAAGAAGTCAATAGCCCTTAAAGTTGCAAAAGAAAGTTCTAGTGAAGAAGAAGATGATAATGAACTAGATGATGATGAAATAGTATTGCTCACTAGAAGACTCAAAAAATTCTTCAAGAAAAATAAGAAATTTGCTAGAAAGTTTAGAGGTGCAAAATTCGAAATCGGAGAAATAAGTAAAAAGGAAATAAGAATGAACCTCCTACATGTTACAATTATAAAAAGGTTAGACATATTAAACCTGATTGTCCACAACTCAAGAAAGACAAAAAGAAGAAAAAGAAGGCTATGAAAGCTACTACATGGGACGACACAAGAACAATTGAATCGGAAAACAAATCAAGTGAACAAGAAGTAGCAAACATCTGCTTCATGGCAAAAAATGCTGAGATAAATTACTATTCTAGCTTATCTGAAGAATCAAGTGATGAATCATGTAGTGACTCATGTGAAAGTATGCCATCATATAAAGAAATTCAGGCTGAATTGTTTGCATTGCATAATAGGTTTATCAAAGTAAAAAAAAAGAAACATAGCTTTAAAAGAACAAAAAGAAACACTCAAAAATCAACTGGAAACTTCAAAATCAATTGAAAAAGGAAATGAGTCACACATTGATGAAGTCATGAAGAAGATAAACATGATGTATCAAGAATTGGTAAAATTTAAAGTAAATAGTGCAAGTAAGAAAGATTTTGAAATAAAAGACCTTAAAAGTATAATTGAGGATAAGGATAAAATCATTTACAATTTTACAAAAGGAAAAGAGAACTTTGAAAAGTTAATTGGAACCCAAAGAATGTCATTAGACAAAGAAAGAATTGGATATAATGAAATTAAGAGCAAAAAGAAAAAGAATCTATATATGGGATACTTTGTAAAGGAATCAAAGTATTATGCAAGCACATCTTCCACAAATATTTATGAACAGGCTATGTGCTTCTTGTGTAAGAAAAAGGGACATGTAAAATTTGAATGCACATTTAAAAGAAAAAAATGTTAAAGTCGAGAAAGTATAGAAAGTCAAAGAAAATAAATCTGAAATAAAAAGACCTAAGAAGGTTTAGGCACCTAAAAGTAACACATTGAACCCTTCTTGTATGTTTGCTTTAGGACAACCCCATCAAAAGACAAATGGTACTTGGAAAATGGGTGTTCAAAGCACATAACTGGAGATAAATCCAAATTCACCACACTAATAGAAAAAAATGGTGGATACGTCATGTTCGGCGATAATGCAAAAGGTAAAATCATTGGAATTGGAAAAATAGGTAGAGAACCTTCTTTGACCATTGATGATGTTTTATTGCTAGATGGATTGAAACATAATCTCTTAAGTATAAGCCAATTAAGTGATAAAGGATTTAACATAATTTTCAAACAAGACAAATGCATTGTTGAAAATAGAGAAAAAAATAATGTTCTATTCATCGCTAAAAGAATTGATAACGTGTATTGTATAAATTTTGAAGATCTAAAATCTCAAGATATCACATGCTTAGTAGCCATGAATGAAGCAAGTTGGCTATGGCATAGAAGACTAGGACACGCTAGTATGGACCTTCTATCAAAGCTAGTTAAAAAGAACTTAGTTGGAGGACTACCAAGCACTAAGTTTGTAAATGATAAAATTTGTGATGCTTGTTAATTAGGAAAGCAAACTAAGTCCAGCTTCAAGAATAAGAAACATATTTCCACTAGCAAGTCATTATAGCTTATTCACTTAGTTTTGTTTAGCCCTACTAGAACACAAAGTCTAGGAGGAAAGTAATATGCTTTCGTCATCATTGATAACTACTCCAGGTTTACTTGGGTACTCTTCTTAGCTTCAAAAGATGAAGCCTGCAATATGTTGATAAACTTGTGTAAAAGAATTCAAAATGAAAAAGGATATGGTGTTTAAAATATTAGGAGTGATCAAGGAAGAGAATTCAATAATAAAGATGTTGATAAATTTTTCAATGAACATGGAATAAAATATAATTTTTCAGCACCTAGAACTCCACAAGAAAATGGAGTTGTTGAAAGAAAGAATAAATCCCTTCAAGAAATGGCTAGGACCATGTTAAATGAACACAAATTACCTAAGTACTTTTGGGTTGAAGCGGTTAATATCGCATGTTATGTAATGAATAGAGTTTCCATAAGATCAACCTTAAATAAAATTCCCTATGAACTATGGAAAGGAAGAAGGCCTCACATAGCTTACTTTCATGTATTTGGATGCAAGTGCTTTGTACTAAATGATAAAGATAATTTAGGGAAATTTGATGCAAAATAAGATGAAGGAATCCTTTTAGGGTATGCAATGAATAGTAAAGCATTTAGAATCTATAATAAAAGGACACTCACGATTATAGAATCAATTCATGTAACCTTTGATGAATTAAATCCATTTACACAAGCAATTGATATTGAAGAAGTTACGACTGATGCTATACAAAGACAAGAAGACTTAGAAATGATAGAAGTGAAAGAAGAGAAAAATGAAGAAACTCAACATAATGATTCTACTGAAAATTTTGAATTACCTAAAGAATGGAAATTTTTAAGAAATCATCCAATAGGGTAAATCATATGAGAACCATCACGAGGAGTATCAACTAGATCCTCATTGAAAAACCTATGTAATCATTATGCATTTCTATCCCATGAAGAACCTGAGAACATTGAAGAAGTGTTAAATGATGATTCATGGATAATAGCAATACAAGAAGAATTAAATCAGTTTGAAAGAAATAGAGTATGGAAATTAGTTCCTATACCCGATGACCATTCTATAATTGGAACTAGATGGGTATTTAGGAATAAAAAGGATGAAAATGGTATTGTAGTAAGAAATAAGGCAAGACTCATAGCTCAAGGATATAATCAAGAAGGAATAGACTACGATGAGACCTTTGCTCTCGTAACAAGAATGGAAGCCATAAGAATGTTATTAGCCTATGCATCTCACCAAAAATTTAAACTTTATCAAATGGATGTAAAGAGTGCATTTTTAAATGGATTTATAAATGAAGAAGTCTATGTAACACAACCTCTTGGTTTTGAAGATATAAATAACCCTAATCATGTATTGAAATTAACAAAAGCATGATAAGGGTTAAAAGAAGCTCTTAGAGCTTGGTATGACAAGTTGAGTGGATTCCTACTAGAAAATGGTTTTTCAAGAGGAACGGTTGACAGCACCTTGTTTATAAAACCTAGGAATAAAGATATACTTCTCATACAAATTTATGTTGGTGATATCATATTTGGTGCTACGAGCGTTGATTTATGTAAGGAATTTGCAAAATGTATGCAAAACGAATTTGAAATGAGTATGGTGGGATAGTTAAATTACTTCCAAGGATTACAAATCAAGCAAGTTAAAAATGGTACATTTATAAATCAATCAAAATATATGAGAGATATGCTAAAGAAGTTTGACATGGAAAGTAGCAAGCCTATAGGAACACCAATGAGTACTTCTATAAGCCTTGATAAAGATGAAAAAGGAAAACCAGTTGAACTAAAATACTATCGAGGTATGATAATAGTATGTTTCAATACTTAATAGCTAGTAGACCGGATATAATGTTTACTGTATTCATATGTGCCCAGTTTCAATAAGCTCCTAAGGAATCTCACCAGATAGCAGTAAAAAAAATTGTAAGACATTTAATAGGCTCTATTGACTTAGGTCTATGGTATCCTAAGAACACTGAATTTGAGATGATTAGTTATTCAGATGCAGATTACACGGGATGCAAAATTGATAGAAAAAGCACAAGTGGAATTTGTCATTTTCTAGGATGATCTCTTGTGTCTTGGTTTCCAAGAAACAAAATTCCATAGCATAATCCACTAGTGAAGCTGAGTATGTTGTTGTAGCGGGTAGTTGTTGTGCTCAAACACTCTATATGAAACAACAATTAAAAGACTTTAATTTAGAGTACTCAGTTATACTCATTAAGTGTGATAATACAAGTGCTATAAATATTTCTAAAAATCCAATATCACATTCAAGAACAAAACATATAGATATAAGACACCACTTCTTAAGAGATCATGTTCAAAAAGAGGATATAATTCTTGAATTTGTGAATACAAATGATCAATGGGAAGACATCTTTACAAAACCACTTTCATAGGATCGATTTACCTCTATTTGACGTAAACTAGGATTGTTACATATTAGAGAAGACATTTAAAGAAGAAAATAGGAACTCTGCATGTCAAGAGACTGAGTATGTGATGTGAGTCAGGTGATTGACTCGCTACTACCTAATGAAATTAAGTTCATCAGGACACGAGGTGGGTTGTACACTTATATATGAAAAGCCCTCATTTTTTGAAACCCTCAGCCACCTGACTCTGCTTCTTTACTCATTTAACACTTCCTCTCCTTTAATTTCCAGCCTCTAACTTCTTATAAACCTTCGATTCTCCCTTGTAGCATATACTCCTACTTCATTTTCATTCAAATACCTAGGGTTTTCATTGAATCATCATGCCACAAAAAAATACCACAAGAACAAAGCTTCAACCTCCATGCCTGTTGAAGATGATGAAGTTGAAAAATGGCTGACCTCTTCACATGCCAAGCAACTATATACGAATCACCTTCGCTTCACGGATCCTATATTTGGTAAATTTCTTGATACATCCTTCTTTACAACCGATTTTCCTGAACTATTGCCCATGTTTGAAAGATTAGGATGGAAGAAGTTTCTCACATATCAAGCCACTAGATAATACCCAACTTTGATCAAAATATTTTATGCAAATTTAAGCAAACAAGAATTGGGACTAGCCATTGAGGTCATGGGGCGTTCAATTACTCTCACCACATAATCCTTAGCTAAATTTATCCATATTAAGCATGGTTATTTTGAATGTCGTCATACTAAGAAACCCTGGATAATGGCTCAAGACTTCACTCCAGAAGAGTTTCTGCCATTAGTTATGAAAGAAGAACCTGTTTACTTTGGTAATCCCCCACTTTACAAACAACTAAACCGCCAAGCTCTGGTCCTTCAAAAACTGATCACCTACAATATTTTACCATGAGCTGGATCACATGACCATGTACTTTTCTAGATTGTTTTGTAATGTGGTTTATTCTTAAAGGGAAAAAGTTGGATTTACAAAGCCTCATTTTGAAGTGGTTGATTACAAATGAAGAAGCTCGTCGCATTGTTCTTCCGTATGGTGGGATTCTAAATTTAATATTTGCACACTTTCATCTCAACACACAATCCTCCTCATTTATTAAACAGACTCACTATGACATCTTTTCTGCCACTACCCTTAGGATGATGGGATATGAAAAACATGAACAAGGGTCGTTTCCCAAAGGAGGACGACAATGCTACCAAGCTCTTGAATCGCAACCACATGTTCAGTATCCAGAGCAGTAGTATGCTCCTCAGACAGAAGATAGCCCTTCATGGTTCCTTCCTTTCTATCACCAATTCACCACCTTTAGTAGTGACATGAGGTCTGGAGTTAAATCTCTTCAAGAAAATGTTGCATCTCTATAGATAAACTATTCCTCAGTTGATTAGAGAATTAGATGTATTAAACAACATCTAGCTAGTTCCTCACACACTAGAGATCCTATGGACACCAGCTCTGCACCTCCTAGTGATGATGCACTTGATGAAGAATCAGAAGAAGATGAAGAAGATGAAGAAAATACTGAGGATGATGATGCAGTTGATGATGATGTAGCTAATGATGATTGATATCTCTTTCTGTTGCTTTGTATCTTAGTTATCCATATGTATTTGTGTTAAAATTTCAGTTTTCTGTTTTGTACTTTGATTTGTATCTCCAGATGTCTTTAACACTATGTACACCTCTGGATGAATATGAATATATTTTGTGTGGTACATTTGCCTTTGCTGAGTTACTTTTCTTTTTGATTGATGTCAAAAGGGGGAGAAAGTTTGAGCAAAAATGAGAGCAAAATTGAGCTAAAACGCAGACTATATAAACATATGAGATATGATATGGTATATGATACGAGATATGATATGATTTTGATGATACGATGAAATGAATTATGATGAACTAATACTTGACAAATGCACTAATACTTGATTGATATATCGATCTTGGAAAATGAACTTACATGGTATCTGAAGATTTTTTTTCAAAATATTGTTAAAAGTATGCTTATTGTAAAGTGGAGCCTTATTGAGGTTCATTCTCTTTTGCCCTTTATTTGTCATCATCAAAAAGGGGGAGATTGTTGGCCTAACAAGGCTTACGAATCTTATTTTGATGATAACACATTAGGAGAATTTAACATGTTTTGGTTAAAGTGATGACATTTCAGGAAACATATATTAGAGTTCAAGATCAAGAGTGCATTGATAGCCTACATTAAAAACAAGTGATCAAATGAAAGCTCAATTGATCAAAGTTTGAAAAATCTTATGAAAGTTTAAAGAATATTGAAGCTCAAGGTCAAGAAGGACTCACAGAAGGATATTCATGAAGACTTCACACTTAGAGAGTTTTTAGTCTTAAGGAAGTCTTGTGTAAGTACTTCAATTTAAAATCAATATGGATTCTTTGAAGCTCTTTAGGAATGTTTATCGACTAAGAGACCCATTTTTAAAACCTTGGGAAATACATTTTTCAAATTTCAAATCAAAGTTTCCAAGATTAAAAGCCAAAAGAGTTTTCGGAAACAACACTTTAAAAATAGTGAAATTGCACTCTCAGGCGGCTGACTGAATTCTATGAGGCAACTGACAGCTTATATGTTTTTAAGAAAGGCAAACAGAACTGTGATAGGCGCCTCACAAATCTTTCTCAGGTGACTGGCAGTAGTCAGGCAACTGACAGAACACACTCAGGCGACTGGCAGAGCACTGACTTTTGAAATACGCTGATTTTTAACGTGATAGGCGACTGACACTTTTTGTCAGGTGACTGATGTTCGTAATTTTTAAAATAAAGCAACGATGAAAAGTCTTCAAAAATGTTTTCTTGGGCCCCAATCTTTGTATAAACTTGGGAAATACTCCAAGTAAACTTGGGCAACAAGGAATTACTTTTAGAACTATATAAATACATGGAAAACTAAAGGATTTTTGTAACAACAATTACTTACAATCAAGCATTCAAAGTCTCTAATTCTCAAAGCTCTCCTACTCACACATTCTTGCTGAAGTTATACTGAATTCCTACTGATACAACCACTCGGGTCTTGTGCTCTTACAAAGCTTCTTTCAATCTAAAGAAAAACCCGATGATTAATTTCTTGAGCTTTAAATTCATTCTTTATTTATATTTAAATTTGAAGTATATTAGTGTTCTAACTTGTACTAATCATCTTTATTTTAGGAGTGTCTTTGTACACAAGAATTTGTTCTTGTTTCTTGTTGTTTTTTATAGTTCAGGTTGTTGAATCATTGTACCAAGCGTGAAGTATTGCTTGGAGAGGAAGGTTCTATCCTATTGAAAGAGTGTTGTAAAGGTTTGCTCTGCACGTAAAGGAGTGGTATAGTGAAATCCTTAGGTGTGTTGCCTAAGGCGAGGACGTAGGCAGATATAGCCAAACCGCATAAAAATTCGGTGTCATTCTCTTCCCTACTCCTTTTAAATTTCAGCACTTATAAACTACGTGGTTGTGTACTTAATTTGTTGGATATTAATTTGCCTTTAGGAATTGCAGAAACCATAAGGGAGTACGTTGATTGTTCAATATATTGTGGAAACCACAAGGGAGTACGTTGATTGATTAATAACAAGGCTCGTTAATATATTGGTTGGTTACATACTTAAATTCAAGATACTTAATTGATACCAATATTTGAACTTTGGAAGCTTGGTTGGATTTTCTGTTGTATCTCATATTGCAATATCAAGCTTACTTCATTGATTGGTTTGAGTGTTGGTTGTTACAAATCAATTGTACTAGTGAAGTTTATTGTTGTGATTAAAAATTAACTTAATTTGAAAAAGGGGTTGGTACTTAACTAAAAAAACTTGTGAAACAAGAATTTAAAAATAAAATTTTAAAAACCCAATTCATCCCCCCCCCCCCCTCTTCCTTGGGAGTACACCTTAACTTTTCAAGTTGGCTATGGCATAGGAGATTAGGACATGCTAGCATGGATCTCCTATCTAAATTAGTCAAGGAGGATTTAGTTAAGGGATTACCCAAAACTAAATTCCTTAAAAACAAAATTTGTGATGCTTGCCAACTTGGTAAGCAAGCTAAGACAAGCTTCAAAAAGAAGCAATTTATATCCACTAGTTGGCCATTGGAATTACTGCATCTAGACTTGTTTGGTCCAACAAAAACTCAAAGTCTAGGAGGAAAATTATATGCCCTTTTTATTGTAGATGACTACACTAGATTTCCTTGGGTTTTGTATTCAGCTTCTATGGATGAAGTGTGTAAAATGCTTGCCAATTTATGTAGAAAAATACAAAATGAAAAAGGTTATACTATTTTACACATTCGGAGCGACAGGGGTGGAGAGTTTAAAAATAAGGATGTTGAAAACTTTTGTGATGAAAATGGTATTTCACACAACTTTTCGACACGTCGAACACTTCAACAAAATAGAGTTGTTGAGATAAAGAACCGATTGTTGCAAGAAATGGCTTGGAGTATGCTAAATTAGCATAATCTACCTGTATACTTTTGGGCCAAGGCGGTAAATACTGCACGTTATGTCATGAGTAGAGTTTCAATTAGGTCCAACTTAGATAAAATCCCATATAAGCTTTGGAAAGGAAAGAAACCTAACATTTCATATTTCCATATTTTTGGATGCAAATGTTTCGTTTTGAATGATAAAGGTTCTCTGAAAAAAATTCGATGCTAAATTTGATGAGGAAATTTTTTTTAGGTACGCTCTAAATAGTAAAGCGTTTAGAGTGTATAATAAAAGAACAATGTATGTTGTTGAATCAATCCATGTAGTATTTGATGAAACAAACCCCTTTTCTTCCAAGAATATTGTCGATGATGATTTAAAAATAAGAAAAGGTGTAGAAGATGTTTCAATCCATGATAACAAAGGGGAGAGTAGTGAAATCGAAGAATCATCAAATGGTGATGTTCAAAATCAAGTTGAAGTCAACGAATTGCCAAAGGAATGGAAGTTCGTGAAGAACCATCGTAAGGAGCAAATCATTGGTGAACCTTCACATGGGGTATTGACTCACTAGCTCTTCGCTTAAAAACTTGTGTAATCATTTTGCATTCCTATCACAAGAAGAATCTAAAATTATTTATGATGCAATTAATGATGAATCATGAGTTTTAGCTATGCAAGAAGAGTTGAATTAATTTGAAAGAAATAAAGTTTAGACCTTAGTTCCTAGGACAAATGATCACACTGTCATAGGAACTAAGTGGGTATATAGGAAGAAAAAGGATGAGAATGGTGTTGTTGTCCGCAACAAACTTAGGTTAGTTGCACAAGGTTTCAATCAAGAAGAAGGTATCGATTTCGAGGAAAACTATGCATTGGTAGCTAGAATGGAAGTCATTCGCATGCTACTTGCCTATGCATCCCATAAAAGTTTCAAACTTTATTAAATGGATATTAAGAGTCCATTTCTAAATGGCATCATAAATGAGGAAGTATATGTAGAGCAACCCCCAGGATTTGAAAGTTACCATTTTCCCAACCATGTTTTTAAACTATCTAAGGCTTTATATGGTTTAAAGCAAGCTCCTAGAGCTTGGTATGAACGACTAAGTGGCTTTCTACTAGAAAATAGACTTTCGAGAGGAAAAATTGATAATACACTATATATGAAAACCAAGTTTGATGATATGCTAATAGTTCAAATCTATATTGATGAAATCATATTCGGTGCTACCAATGAAAATTTGTGCAAGGAGTTTGCCAAAAGTATGTAAAAAGAGTTTGAAATGAGTATGATGGGTGATCTCACATTCTTTCTTGGACTTCAAATCAAGCAAGCCAAGAATGAGACATTCGTAAACCAATCAAAGTATGTAAAGGACTTGCTCAAAAGATTTAACATGGAAGATGGCAAGGCGTTGGGAATGCCAATGAGCCCTTCAACGAAGCTTGACAAGGATGAGCGAGGGAAACCGGTAGATATTAAGCTCTATCGAGGAATGATTGAAAGTCTACTCTATTTAATTGCTAGTAGATTGGATATTATTTTTAGCGTTTGTATGTGTGCTTAGTTTCAAGCTTCACCTAAGGAGTCACATCTAATTGTCATTAAAAGAATTTTACGACATCTGATTGGCACTATAAACTTACGCTTGTGGTATCCAAAGTATACATCCTTCGAAATAATCAGTTATTCCGATGCGGATTTTACCGGGTGCAAAATTTATTGCAAGACTACAAGCGGAACTTGTCATTTCTTAGGACAATCTTTTGTCTCTTGGTTTTCCAAGAAGCAGAATTTTGTAGCCTTGTCTACCGATGAGGCCGAATACGTTGCCATGGTTAGTTGTTATGCCCAAGTCTTGTATATGAAACAACAACTCAAAGATTTAAAATTGACTTATGATTGTGTGCGAATCAAATGCAATAACACTAGTGCTTTAAACATTTCTAAGAATCCTATATCACATTGACAAACAAAGTATATAGAAATAAGGCATCACTTTCTTTGTGATTATGTGCAAAAGGAGGATATAAGTCTTGAATTTGAGAGCATTGATGAACAATGTGCCAATATATTCATGAAACCACTTCAAGAGGATCGATTCATTTTAATAATGCGTGAATTGGGCTTATTACGTGTTGACAACTTCAAGATACTCGAGTGACTGAATATTCTATTCTAGTCGATCGAATACATACTGCCTTAAGTGCCTTCGAGTTCTAGGTAACTCAGGCGACCCAAATGTCAAGGTAGGTCGACTAAATCTATATTGACTTTGTTAATTGGGAGTGTCAGGTGACTCGGGTGATCGAACCCTTAACTCAGTCGACCAAATCGCGGGGATTTAAACACTAAACCTCACGTAAAAACCTAATTTTTTGGCCTTTCACTCACCCAACCTCAAATGTTTCATCAGGATCCACTCTTTCCTTCATTCAATCTCCATCATCATGCTAAGGCCTAAGAATGTTTGGAGAAAAACGCAATCTACGAGCCAAGACGACACAAAAAGCATCATTCGCTAGCTCACTACTCCTAAGGCTAAGAATCTTTACCACAACCATCTTCAGACCCGAGATCTGATTATTGGTAAGATTCTTGTCATCCCTTTCATGGAATAGCACTTTCCAAATAGTTGTCATCGTTTTTCACTTCTTGGTTGGGGTAGATTTCTATTTCATTAACCCCAAGGTGTTTACTCAAATCAAGTGCGTCTCTTTTATGCAAATCTAGTTAAGGATGGTGAACACTACACCATTTACATTCTTGATAAGCTGTTTCATTTCACCATCCACACTATAGAAAAAAGTTTTGATATTGATCGGAGGGAATTTCGAATGTCCTAAAGTTGGAAATACTTGGATCATAGACCAGGATTTTACTCCCCAAGAATTCCTCTCATTTGTGTTGGAGGAGGCTGGTAACTCTTTTGGTCATTCTCCATTGTATAAACAACTCACATTAGAATCTAAAATCATTCTTCTCCTCATCACCTAATATTCTTCCTTGAGGTGGGTCTAGAGATCAACTATCCTATGTGGACTATTCTGTAACATGGTGTCTCTATACAAGAAGGCGCCTTGAACTTTCCTCCCTTATTATTAGGAAAATTTTAGCCAAATAGGGTACTAAGAGAGTCATTCTCCCCTTATGGAGGGGTTTTGACTCTTATTTTTGTGTATCTAGGCATTCCTCGCTCCTCTACCCTTTTTGTTGCATGAAAATTCACCGACATATTCACATCCACCACTCTAAAGCAATGGGCTACCGATTGGATGGCCTTAATGGTTGGATTTCTAAGTATTGCCCACCTTAACGCATTAACGTTGATGCACGTGTGGAGGAAGAACAGGAATATGCTCGCATGGCTAATCCCCTCTATGTGGAGCCTAAAATTCTCGAGGGTACCACAGCTGCTCCTCTTGATCTTCTTACTTCTATGACAAATCTTATACAAGAGGCTTTCAGCGAACTTCATCAGGAAATGAATTCCATATTCAATGAGCTTCACGATGGAATTCATTCCAACTTCTGGACCCTCAACCAATGCATTGACAGGCTTGAAACTCAACTGGATGGTGCTTCCTCTTCTAAAGGGCAAGCACCTATGGAAGAAAGCCAAAGTGACGATGACGATAAAGAGACCAGCTCCATTGATGAAGATGTTGATGTATCCAATGCCAACGATGATTATGCTCTTTTTGATGATGTCAAAAGGGGGAGAACTAATAGCAAAGTTCTCATGCATTTTTTTCATGTATTTTTTTTTTCCAGTTCTTTTATGAATTTGAGACAATCAATGTGTATATTATGTATCCTTGAGTGCTTATGGAATCGAGTAAAGTATACATGCTTATGATCATTACTTTTGAGTTTCTATGATATGAATAGTTGTGCTCATAGTGCTTATATGAGTGGTTGTGCTGGTCATGACTTGATGCATGAATGCATGAAATTTTTTTTAATGCATCTAAAATGGCTTAATAACTTATAGCTTAATCAAATAGGAGCTCAAAAGACAATAACTTGAAAAAGTCAAAGTCTTGATCCTAATATGCCCAAATTATTTCACATTGCTTATTTTGATTTTATACATATTGTAAGGGGGAGCCTTGTAAAGGTAACCTTATTTTACTCCTTGTTTGTCATCATCAAAAAGGGGGAGATTATTGGCCTAATAAGGTTTAATCCCATTGTGATAATGATAAACCAAGGCATCTAATTGTGCTATTAAGTATGTTTATAGGAATTAAAGTTTTTAAGCACAATAAAGAGATGCAAATTGGAGGCCATGAATCGTACAAGCTAAATCTATCAGGTTATGTTTATGAAGACTGTAAAGACCAAACATGAAGACTTGAAAAATCTTGTTATGTATATTGCAATTAGGACTTATGTAAGTACACTACATTTGAACATTGTGACGAAACTCATAGGTGACTTAGTTGGACACTAGGTACTCAAAAATTCATAGAAAATCTTTTATACAAGTGCAAAACTTATTTCAAAATGCTAAAATCATTTTTGGAATGAAAAATAAATAAATTTGTAGCTCCAAGATGTTCATCCGCCTGAGGCAAAGAGCTTAATCGACCGAATTGATACTGTTTGAACACTAGTATGACTCCAGGTAGTTTGGATGACCGAACCTCAGAGTTCGGTCGGCCGAGTGGCTACTAATGACTTTTGAAATTTCCATACTCAATTAGTTTGGGCAATCGGACCTCAAAGTTCAGTCGACCGAGTGGCTATTGATTTTTGAAATTTCCAGACCTAGTCAGTTTGGGTGACCGAACGTCAGAGTTTAATCGATCAAGTGGCTATAGACTTTATGAAATTCTAGATCCAGTTGGTTTGGGTAACCGAACAAACAATTTGGGGGACTGAAGCCTGCGCGTTAATTATCACAACGACCATAAAACAGCTAAGATTTTCATTTATTAAGCTATTAAATACGCCTAACGGCTAGAATTCAAATTTTTATATAAATACCTAGCCTCTAACTGTGTTTAGCACGGAGATTAACAGAGATTAACGTAGATTATTGCTGAGATTATTTTGAGATTATTATTCAAAGTGTTTTTTATTCAAAAACCCAGAAAACCCTAGTTACTCCATTAAGCTTCATTCATATTCAATTGGGAGTGTATTAGCGTGTGATTTGTAGGCGTACTCATCTGCTCTAATCAAAAGTGTTCTTTGTACAAACTCTCCCTCGATTTTTCATTGTATTTCGACGATTCTGGAGTGAATCGTTATCAAGTAAAAGGAGGTTTTTTCGTAAGGTTCTGTAAAGCTATCTCCGCCCATTAAAGGAGAGAGACATCTCCATCTACTGAAGGAGAGAGGTTTCTCCACCTACCGAAGAAGTGTGTAGTGGAATTCTCAAGTGGGTTGCTTGAGACAAGGATGTAGGCAAGAATGGCTAAACCTTGTGAAATACGGTTTCATTCTCTTTTCCTTTAACTCTTTAAATTTGAGCATATTTACATTCATATATATATATATATATATATATATATATATATATATATATATATATTGTGAATTTTGTTACTATTTGCTTAGATAGATCACTTGCTTGAAATCGTAGTAAAAATTGTTTAAATATTTGCATAAATATTTTAAATATTCAATTCATCACCCCCCCCCCCCTCCTCTTGAGATTACACCTCAACTCACAGATTCTAGAGAATGTAATACACATGACATTTCATTCTCATGTTTGTTTGAATATAAAATCTAACGTGACAGACATGGAAATGAAAGGCTTTCCATAAAACATAAATATTTTATTATCGACTTCCCCGTAGGTAAGTTTCATTAAAATTCTATTTCCATGGTAATCCTACTTTATGGACCAAACTGCTCTCACAATTTTTGCTTTTCAATAATAATGCTCCTATAGTTTAATATAATCATACTCAATTATATCTAACATATAATTTATTAATAAAATAAAATTAAAAATTTTAAATTAATATTAATGTTAATTATTTTTAATTAAAACAATTATGTTGCTAACTATATATATATGAATTATTTTTTTTAAAATATTAGTTAAAAGTGTAAATATTTATATTAATTAACATTTGTAGTTTATTAAATAAAAGTAATATTATTATTATCTTATAAAAAGTAATATAATAATTACTATTTAGACACTATATTTTTCTTAATTATTTTGTTCCATCAATTATTAAGTGTTAAATGATTTAAATATATAATTATTAAAAATTTTAAGATATAGATTTATTAAGTATGCATTTTTAGTAAATTTTTAAGTTGAAAAATATAATTGTTCTTCATATATTAGTTTTACAGATATCAAGAGTATAATGATCACTAAAATTCTGGTCAGGATTCTCACGTCGTACCAAACATTGATATGAGAAATCTATGTTCATTCTTGGGAGTCTTACAATTAGTGAACCAAATAAAAATGTTTCTCATTAGGCCCAGTCGGGTTGGCTCAAGTGGTAAGTGTGAGTTCTGACTTTGGTGACCCTAAGGTCACGGGTTCGATTTTCCCTTGAGAGTTTATTCCGATGAATTACCAGGGGTGCATCAATTGACAGACGACTTTCACCCCTCTGGATTTGGTGTTGCACCATAGTGTCCAAAGTGGTGTCATGATGATTAGAGTAATCAACTTATCAAAAATAAAAATAAAAATTTATAATTCGTGAACCAAATAAAAATAGTGTCCAAGCATTCCATTCCCAAAAATATCATTTCATGAGAATGTTTTTGACGTGGCAAACCAAAAGATCCCTTACAGTCTAGTTAATGTACTCTTCTAATTGTTTGTTAACATTTTAATTAGAAGTAGGCCAGGTGAGCTACCCAAAGTAATGATAGAATATTTTCTAACATTCATATACACACAAAATTTTATGACAAGTACTTCCTTTGTGTAACTTTAGATTTAGAATTTGAAAATTAATGGTAGTTAAAGTTAAATATATGAATGATTAAGAGAGAGAGAGAGAGAGAGAGAGAGAGAGAGAGAAACTTATTTTATCATATGCCGATCAACCTGTCACCCTTATTTTGGGTAGCAGTGGAATGAGGGAAAAAGAAAAGAGTTGTCTTACTATCTTAGTGTATAAGGGGCAGACATGAAAGGGCTAGGCTGGAGAGAGTTGGACTCAGCTAGCTGATAGAGAGATGTAATTTTCAGGTTCCAAACTTTCAGTATTGTTGTGTTTATCTATTAGGCACAACTGACCTAATAATTATAATTAAGGACACTATACTGGATAGTGTAAAATCTTTAATTACTCTTTCAAAATATTGCTAATTTGGAAAAATAATGGAATATTTTGAAAAACTAAAGGCACATTTGTTATGGAAAATATTTTATATTTTTCAATTTTTAGGTTTTCAATGAATTATAAAAAAAAAATAATTTTTTTTTATTTTTCAAGATTTTTATTAAAATTTTAGAAAAATAAAGAGTTTATTGAAATGTACAAAATAATTTTTCATTTTTTATTTCTAAATTTTAAAATCATTACTAAAAAGCGATTTGTTTTCCAATTTTTAGATAAGGTAATATTTAGAATCATGGATTTTGGGGTTTCGGTTTGGATTTGTAAGATTTTACAAGAAACTATATACATAATCCATATAAATTAAAATTTGAGATCTGAATTTCATGCTTCCATAGGCAAAATACGATTTATAAATTTAGAAAAATAATAAAAAGTTATTTTTTAACTTTTCTATGTAAATTTCAAAATTTGCAAAAGCAAGGTGGAATTTTTGTAATTATTTTAAAAATTGGAAATGAAAAATAGAACTATTCTCGAAAGCTAATAGCACCACAACTTTTTATTGTTGTCCATTTATTTCATAAAAATGTTGTAAAAAAAAATTTTAAATAACATTTTTTGTAATTTTTTAAAAATTAAAATGGATCACAACTACATGGGCCATAAAACAAAATTGAAAACTATTTTTCTTAATTAAATAAACCCTAAGCTTCCCAAAGTTCTAGCATATGAGTATTCTATGAAGGAAACACGAGATGAATTATATAGGGCCCACATTTGGCTGTTGGACCTACCCACACAATGTGTCCTCTTGAAACGCTCTCAAATAATGTTTGGGACCATCAAGTTCTAGGTTCGGATTTGAATTTGCATAGATTTGCAAGTCACTCTTATGATGATCCAAGAATAGCATGCATATTAGGCCTTATCTCTATGTGCATGCTTTCTTGTTCCACCACCGGCTTCATTTTGTTTGTTGACAAACAAAATTTCATCGCTAAAAGTGAATTTTAGTGTCAAACTACAACCTTGTTGCTAAAAACATAGGGATGAAGGCTTAAGGCTTTTTACGATGACTTCCACAACTTCGTCACTGAAGGGTGGGTGGTAAACATCAAAATTGTTCGCGTAGTGAGTGAAAGTATTTAGAGATGAAATTTAATCTTTCTACGATAACAAAATGTTGTTGCCAAAAAACTTTAAGGTTATAACCACAAAAAGAAGTCGTTTTGGTGGTTCGATTAAAAACCTTAATTTTTATTCCCTATGTTTAATCATTACGCACTTCGTTTGTCCTCCCCAATTCACTATTCACCTGTGGCAACCTCCGCTTGCCGTCATGAGTCAAACTTGTTCAGGACATTATGCTTACCTATGACCACTTTTCTTATGTGCATGAGATTATGACTCCGCAAACAGTTTGATGTTTTTTAATGTTAGAGTTAGTTTAGCATAAAAAGCTCTTTAAGAAAGGGTGAGCGTTCATTAATCTGCAAACTCCTTAGTCATTGTAATCATGTTTAGCTTACTTATTTTCCTAAGTAGACACACACGGTTAACGGAGGTGTTGCTTCAATAAATATCATTACTTTGATGTTTACCACTTGTTTGTCATTACTTTCATAAATTGCCTGCTGCTTCCACTTACATTTCATTCAACAACTATGAATATTATGTTGGTAAACTATGGTAAATTTTTGGGTGACTAGTGAATCAATAATTATATAGTTACTGTCACACGAAATTTAGTTTAATGTGGCCCAATTGACTTAGCTGCTAGTGTTAAATTAGAAATTGAGTTTGGTAATAATTAAAGAAAGTGATCTTTGCTTGTACACTGAACAAGCTAGCACTAATTTTAGTTCCTAACACTAATTAATGTTGCCACAAATATGACAAGTGTCTCGACAAAGTCAATAAATTGACGTAACAACTAAAATTAGCGCTGGCTGGCTCAGCCTACAAGCAAAGATCACTTTCTTTAATTATCACCAAACTCAATTGTTGATTAAACGCTAGCAGCTAAGTCAATTGGACCACATTAAACTAAATTAATGATAGGTGATAGAGAGATGTAATTTTCAGGTTCCAAACTTTCAGTTTTGTTGTTTTTTTCTTTGGACAGTGTCCTTATCTATTAGGCACAATTGACCTAATAATTATAATTAAGGACACTATACTGGTAGCGGTAATTGTTTGATATTCAGATTAATTATTTAATATAAGTTAAGGGCACATTTGTTGTACATGCTTCTTGATTTTAGTTAAGCACGAATGGCAGAATAAATATGCACAAAAATTATAGAGAATGGTGTGTTTACGTAGTTATTTATTATTATGAGTAGTTATTAAGCCGAAGATAAATTATACTTAGTAAACTATTTATAAATTGAAAATTTTATTTTCAATAGAAGTTTATATAAAATAATTTTTAGCCACAAATGGATAGTGTAAAAATCTTTAATTTCAAAATATTGCAAAACTGGAAAAATAATTGAATATTTTGAAAAACTAAAGGCACATTTGTCATGGAAAATATTTATATTTTTTTAATTTTTAGTTTTTCAATGAATTATAAAAAAAATATATAATTTTTTATTTTTCAAGATTTTTTTAAAAAAATTTAGAAAATAAAGAGTTTGTTGAAATGTGCAAAATCATTTTTTTATTTTTATTTCTAAATTTCAAAATAATTACTAAAAAGTGACTTGTTTTCCAATTTTTCAGAATTTAGATAAGGTAATATATATAGAACCATGGATTTTGGGCTTCAACTTGGATTTGTATCAATTCAAAGGAATATATATATAATCTACACAAATTAAGATTTAAGATCTGAATTTCATGTTCCGATATGCAAAATAAGAGTTTTAAATTTATAAAAATAATTAGAAGATGTTTTGTAACTTTTCTATGTAAATTTCAAAATATGGGAAAGCAAGGTGGAATTTTGGTCATTATTTTTAAAATTGGAAATTAAAAATAGAACTATTTTTGAAAGCATATAACACCAAAACTTTTTATTGTATCCCATTTATTTCATACAAATGTGGTAAACATAAAAAATTAAATAATATTTTTTTGTAATTTTGGAAAAATTAAAATGGATCAAAGCTACATGGGCCATAAAATGAAATCAAAAGCTATTTTTCACAAACAAACCCTAGACTTCCCAAAGTTCTAGCATAGGAGTATTCTATAAAGGAAACACAAGATGTATTACATGGGGCCCACATTTGGTTGCTAGGTCTACTCACACCCTGTGTCCTCTTGAAATGCTCTCAAATAATGTCTGGGACCATGAATTTCCAAGTTTGGATTTGAATTTGCATAGATTTGCAAGCCACTCTTATGATGATCCAAGATTTGCATGCATATTAGGGCTTATAGTGCATGCTTTCTTGTTCCACCACCGACTTGATTTTTAAATTTTCTCAAGTTTCACAACAAGAAAAATGTTCATTGGCAACAATTTTTTGTTAACAAACAAAATTTCATCGTTAAAAGTGAATTTTAGTGTCAAACTACAACCTTCTTGTTAAAAACCTTGGGTTGAAGGCTTAAGGCTTTTTACGACAACTTCCATAACTTCGTTACTGAAGGGTGGGTGGTAAACATCAAAATTTTTCACGCAGTGAGGGAAACTATTTAGAGATGAAATTTAGTCTTTCTACAATAACAAAATGTTGTTGCCAAAGAACTTTAAGGTTACAACTAGAAAAATAAGTCATTTTTTAGAGACCTGGAAAAATAATTATAAAGAAAAAGGTGAAATTGATTTGGTGCAAGACCAAACGGTCGACGATTTTTTATGTTAAGAGAAAACCATTGACAGTTTTGAATTACCGAGGCTCAGTAAAGGTTGATGGTTTGGTCTGGGGCAGTAACTTATAAATAGGTTTTCAGTTCATTTTTTTTTTGGGAAAATTATAACTCTCTCTCTCTCTCTCTCTCTCTCTCTCTCTCTCTCTCTCTCTCTCTAGGGTGCGAACACACACTCTCTCTTCAATTTCTTCCCAAATTTCATCAAAATTAACGATTAGACACCACTACAGGGTCCTAACTTCGAACCTTAGCATTTTAATCGGAGCAAATTCATTGTTTAGGGATCCTAAGCACCATTCTAGAAACAAAGTAAGGGAAATAGATTATGTTAGTAGTTATGGAAAATTTAACCGACTAAATTGTAGTATGTGATTATAGGAATAATATATACATATATATATATATTTATATTATTGAATATTCAGGCATATGAAAATGGAAATTTTGAATTATTATTATATGTATGTTTTTGGAAAACCAAGTATTTTAAGTTTAAGTAAATCCTAGAGATGACTTGTTGACTTTTTGAGTCTTATCTCATTTTTTATGATGACAAATACAAGGTTTTTAATATTTGTTGAGTTTGTGTGCTAGATCAAATAGTAAAAATCATATGGCGGCACACAATAGCTTGAAGCAAAAGAAGACCCAGAATATTTATTCGTTATAACTTTATATTAAGTTTAATTTAGGTCTGTAATACTAAAGTAGGAATGGTATGTAATAATTGATGCATGGCATGAATGGTAGGAACTATAAGCTCAAGACCATAGGGAACCACAGGACCTTAGGGATCGGTCGACCAATGTAGGATTGTTTCGGTTGGCTCTCAAAGGCCTTAGCTTGACCATAGGACTCACAATATTGCATGAAAAAGTCTCTCATAATCTTAGAATTAATTATCATGCGAATAGGGACAACTTCATAAGAAGAAAAGATCGAAATGCACAAAGTTAGTATGTTCAATCGACCGAACCCCAACACTCTAAGCACTTCGGTCGACAGAACCTCCCCAGGGTCAATTGTTTGACATTTCAATCGACTGACCTCAAAATGAGCGTCAACGCCCTGGTTGACCGAACTGTCACGTGGGGAAATCCCAATGCTCTGATCGATCGAACTTTTAGTAGAAAATTGACCTGGTCGATAGAACACCCAAGTTCGGTTAACTGAACTCAATCTGGTCGACCGAACCTCGGAGGTTCTAAAATCGCCTTAAGCCTGGTTGACCATCTTCCCAGTTCAAATTCATCCTGGTCGACCGAACTGGCAACCTGATCGACCAAACCATAAAAATGGTCAACCGAACCTCTCGAGTTGTTCCATTTTTTTCGAGGTTAAATTAGGTTATTTTTAATTGAACTCGATTAATCTTTTTTCCAAAATACCCAGTGTGTCCCCAACGACTATAACTTTTCCCATCTTTATATATAGGTCCTCATTTGCAAAAATTAAGGGAAGATTAGGGATTTAATCAGAAAATATCTTCTCTAAATTTTTTAGAACCCTTCTTTATACTCCAAGCCAAAATACTCCTTCTTTGGTCATTTGTTTGCAAAACCATTTGAGTGAGAGTATTTTAAATCATCTTACATTCTTTCCAAAGCTGTAACTCTCATTGTGTTTGATTGCTTGTCGATTTTTGATTGAGAGTTGTTAGCCAAAGCTTTTCCCTCCGGTTAAATTAATAAACTCATTGAGTGGGGAAAACTTTTAGCTAGTGAGTCTTTACACTATTATTGCAAAACTCATTAAGCCTGTCTTGTGTTGTGTTTTTGCGAAAATTATTTTAACAAGCTTATATTACAAATATCTCTTACGCTAGATTTTTTGAGAAAATCATTATTGAGATATTTTAATTACACTATTTGGTTATCTTTGAAACCCTACGTAAGATTGAGATATATTGATTTATTATTTCAAAGATTGTTTGAGAATACACATTTGTGCATCATTGACTATTGACATTAGATTGAGTGTAATTACACTTCATTAGCACTAAGCATATAGTTCTTACATTATTGGCGTGCATTGATTATATTGTGTTGTATTGGTACAAATCTGCTTGTTTAGAAGCACTTTATTTGTATGTCGAATTTTAGCTGATTGATTGTATTTTAGGCGTGGGCCTAAAAAGGGAGACTTGCCCTAGTAAAAGTCCCGGATTGGCTTTGACCTGGTTAGGAAAGTTAAGTGCACCATCCTGGTAAGGTGTAGTTGTAGGTTGAGGTCAGCCCCGTTTATTGACCTAGTTGTAAACGGTGCCGCTCTACCCATTAAGTGAGCCGTAGTGGAAACCCTCTTACTTGTGAGCTCGAGGCGGGGACATAGGCAGTATTGACCGAACCCTGATAACATATCTTGTGTCTGCTTTTAAATTCCAGCACTTTAATTTCTTGCACATGTATGCTCATATTTAATTATTTATGAATGTGTGCATAATTTAAATATTGTGAATGATTGGGAAATACTTAGACAAACCCTAGGTTGTGCATTATTGCTGTTGGTTAATTTGACATAGGAAGAAAATTTTTAAATACTCATTTCACCCCCCTCTTGAGAATACACCAATTCCAACAATTGGTATCAGATCCTCGTGGCATCGACTTAAATGTTTTTGTTAAAGATCGAGATGGCTCACATTGGTGCACCCCCATTCGGAGAGGGATAATCACCTTCTAGGCCTCCTATATTTTTTGGTGTCGATTACACCTCCTGGAAAATTAGAATGAGCGTATTTATAAAATCAATGAATTGGATGGCCTGGCAGGTGATTGTTAATGGAATTTTTATGCCCTTGGATGAAAATGATATTAGGTTAATGTTTGTGAATTCATATGTCATGGATATGTCATATCTTGCATTAGATTCTAATATTTTTGTTGAGTTTGTGGCACGTCATAGTGCACAGGAAATCTAGGATGAACTTGAAAAGAAATATGAAGAATCCCAGGAAAAGGAGACCATCACTCGAGAGGTGTCATGCTTAGATGGTTAGGAAGTGGTAAGTGATGGGGAAATGACATTAACAAAAGAAGATGTATATGATTCTAACTCAAACTCAATTGATGATTCTTATATTAAATGTTGTGACATGTCAAATGCTAAATCATCTGTTGAATATCATGATCATTTTGTTGATGATGCATGTGATGATTCTTACGCTGAATGTTGTGTTGTGTCATATGACGAATCATCTAATATTCCCAGTGATAATACTGTTGACATTGCATGCAATGATTCATACAATAACTATGATATATCTTATGATGAATCATGTGCTGAATTGATAAATGAAAGCATGTCTTCATATGAAAAGTTAGATAAAACTTTATTAAAAATGAATAAATTTCTAATGAAGTTAACTAAGCAAAAATCCTTTTTGAAAAAGGAAAATAAAAGCATGGCAAAGCAATTAGGAGAAATAAAAAATTATTATGCCATCTTAGAAAAGAGAAAGATTAAAAAGATCTTAAAAATTATCTGCTTAGAAGAAGAAAATGATGATTATTTTAGAGCTACACTCAAAGTTATAAATGAAAAGAATAATCATAATAAATCTTTAGAGATTAAAAAGAAAAATCTTTTCAAAAAGGATTTAGGATTATCATATGATTCCCACTATCATGCCTCAACAAGTAATCGTAAGAATTGTAAACATGACCTTTCACGTATTTATAAAACCTACTTACATTGTAATAGAAAAGGGCACAATCGATTTACTTTCTCATCCAGAAGTGCCAGAGGCTTAGAAAAAGAAATGATGTGGGTAATCATGAAAGCAAACCCTATAGGGTCTAACGAAGATCTGATTCCAATAGAAATTATTTATATATTTTAATTTTCCCCTAGTTCCTAGGTTTAGGGGTTGTGATAACTGTAGGCTTAGGGAGTGGTTCGGGGTTAAAGTATATAAACCTAGTATCAACATCTACTTCCAATTGGACATGGCGTCTTTGCCAGGTAATTAATTTCAAATGTTTAACTCATGCTTAAAGATAAAACATCTTAAGTTAAGCAACTATTGTCCGTCTCACCAGTCTGTAATTTAAGGGATCCATCTTACACTATATATCATCTAATCCTAAACTCACTAGTTAGTCTTAAAAGGCCAAACCAAAGCTTAGTCATCACATTAAGTCTAAGCACTAATGATAATAAATTCCATATCTATCTTGTGCTAATAATAAGACATCCCTCTTGCAATCAAAATTAGAGGCATCCACTAAGGGATTCATATTGTTAAATCAAATTATTCCCTTTGAGTTTAGTATCCTTTAATCTTGATTCACTTATCCCCTATATAGGAAATCCTTACCAAACCATGATCATATTCAGTAAGGTCCCTTCTACTCACCAGATGTATCCTTGCTCCAAAGATTGTGTCATTTTCGAAGGATACATTCCAATCTCCAAAGAACAGTGTTAAAAAATATTCATATTCTCCTATATGCTCTTTGCCTAAGCCTGAACATGATTACAAGCACGAAAATATTTTGTATTTTGTCCTGCTACTTCTAAAACACTCTTCTGAACTTAATAGAAATTTAACTATTAATAGTATTTGTCCTTAACTTCTTTCTCAAGCTCTTAAATTTTAAATTAAATCAGTTAAAGCTTTGTATCCTTGGAATTGTGTTTAATGGCTAAGATAATTGCTTAGGTTTCAATTTAGATGAAGAATCATATTTGAAAGGAAACCTATGCACGAGTAGTATAAATGGAAAGTTATTTGAACGTGTGCCTCTCACACATATTGAGATTCATAAGAAAAGAGGCAAGGTAGGCTTATGACCCTAAAGAGGTACTGATTGTGACTTTTTGGTCCTCTAGGCCCATTCATCCAAAGCCAAGAATATATCATTAAAAATCTAGATTTCTTGGCTAAAGGATTCGAAAAATAAGAAAAGGCATAAGATGTATAAGTGCATAACTCAGGGGGAGCATCATTTTCATAATTCTTTAAATTAAATGCTCTCATTATCTCATAACATTCATGTCCATATGCCTTAATGAATATCAGCACTGTACTAAACTCAAATCTATCCTCTGTTCTCTTCTATTTGTATTCTTTTATGGATAGATTATATTTTATGGATTGCACGCTTGTATTGAAAGCCTTCTACATGGCGGATGTAGTTGATGTGTATTGCATGCTGGTAGTGGTTTTAGGTTCTCGTGTACCTTGAACTGAATTATAAATTACTTGATGAAACCTATCAAGTATAGGTTTTATGGGAAAATGTCCAATCTATAGACGGCATGGTGCCAAATTTTTGAAAAATTTTCCAAAATAGAACCTCGTACATAAGTGATTATAATAAAATTAATGTTAAAATCCTTTTGAAAGGATGAGTGAAAATTGAATATATTAAACTTCATCCTAGCATAATCATCAAATGTTTAGAAAGGATCATATCCATCCCTATAGGAAGCGCATAAATGACCCATTTGCATCACCTTCGTCTATTGAAATATTAAGGCTCTTCTGAAATCCTTGAACATTATATCCTGCGCTTAAAGCTTTATGTTTTGATATGAAATGTTCTTGGGTTATGAACTCTATAGCATGCCTTAATATACACTTTTCTGATGCATCTATGGTCTATAGGGGCAACTATACTGATAAGGATAAATATATTTGATTAATAATCAGTATGGTTAGTATAAAATATTCAAAATGATGGCTTATACTACTAAGCATAGTGAAGTTAATCTTTATTTAGTATAAACAGTTCACTGTGTCTAAGCTAGAATTCAAATTGATAGGGGGAGCATCCAAAACTAAAATTCTATCATATTATGCTCTCAAACACTTTTTAGCGTAGATCCGTTTTGAATCAAGTGTGGCATGTGCTTCAATGTAATGTTCTTATTGAAAATCATAATTTGAAATGTGTTGGTTTGCCATAGCCATTTGATTTTGCCATATGATCCTTTTGTCTGACATCTTTAGGATCATTGTGGTTGTATTTGTCTGGTTATATTAAGGATGTGCTTAAATGCTTAACCAAATATATGTTGCTTGCTTGAACTTAGAAATTAAAGTTTCTTTTTCAATAAGCACACCCCCCGTGCCTTTTTGCAAAGATCAAAGGGGATATATATATATATATATATATATATATATATATATATATATATATACATATATATTTACTTGCATATACTTTGTGGCAAGAATTTATATCAAAACTAAAACTCTTTATCTCCGACCTTATAATTATTATATACATATATGTTTTTAAAGTGCATAACTGGTTTGGTAACTTCACATGAAAATGCATATGAACTAGTTAGACTGTTTTATATTCAAACCTTTTACCTGTTATCATATGTCGTATGTTTTAAAATTGTTAGCTTTACTATAATCCCAAGAGGGGGTTGAATTGGTATTTTAAAATTTTTGTCCCTAGGTCAATCCACTAAAAGTAATATTACACAAGCCTAAGGTCAATCTAGTGCATATAGAATAAATCAATATAAATAATCAGCGAAAATTGAAATTGCACAACTGATTTAACTAAGCATGCAAAATAAAGCGATAAATGAAGATGACGCCCAAAAATGTTATCGAGATTCGGCAAACTGCCTACGTCCTCCCCTTGGCTCACAAACTTGAGGATTGCACCATAAGCTCATTTAACAGGTGGAGCAGCACCTAAAACAACTAGGTTAATTAGCATAGGGCTGACCTCAACATTTACATACAATCCTTCCCAAACTGGATTATCGCCCCCTCAGGCCACACTTGGGATACAACAGTATTTCACAATACAAACTAGGTACAGTGATTACGCTTCTCGATCAAGCAAACATGTACCAAATGTAATCAATCAACCACACATCAATAGTATAGGAAATTGTAAGTTCAGTGATGTGATTTTGTGCAAGCAAACACTCAGCAATGTATAATCACAAATATGCTCAAGAGTGTTCTAACAAGCTATTTCTTTGAAACAAGATATAACAAATCTTAATAATAGATTAGGGTTTCAAAGATGCTGATCAAATATTCAAACTAACTCAAAATATTTTTCTCAATAAAATAAGCACAAGAGTTGTTTGAAAAATATAGCTTGTAAAATATTTTGCACACCAAAAATATAAGCCTAATTAATCTTACTATCCAAATGCAAAGACCACTAAGTCGTAGGAATTTTTCCCAACCCAAGATTTATTGATAAAATCAAAGGGAAAAATTCTTTGCTTAACCCTCCAATAAAAATCACAAGCACAAAGCAAGTGAGGGTTTCTAGCAATTTAGAGTGATGAATAAAACACTCACAATGTAAGATTTCTCAATGGAATGAAGGTATTTGAGTGTTATTAACTTACTAGGAGAGAATAGGATGAGGAAATTTTTAGAGGATTTCTCGCTAATAAATTTGCTAATTTCTTACTAATCCATGCAAATGAAGCCCTATATATAGAAGTAACCTAAATTGTGACCGTTAGGGACATAGAGGTCTTTATCAAAATTATTTTAAAATCGTTTAATGAAATTAACCTCGTTTAACCATCTTTAACCTGGGTAAAAATAAAACAACCTAAGAGTTTTTTGGTGCCTGATCCAAGGTTCGGTCGCCCTAAAAAAGACAATGAAAAAATTCAGTTTTTGAAGTTCGGACGCTTGAGCATGGGTTCGATTTGCCGAACCAAGGCGATTCCCACATTGTTCGAGATTCAAATTCATGGTCTAGAGTTCGATTTACCGAACTCATGTGTTCGATCACCCGAGGATATTTTGAACATATATGTTCGAGCTACCAAGTTGTTAGGAAACATCAGATCAGCAGTTTGGTCGACCGTGGATGGTATGTGTATTTTAGTTCGATTTTCCGAACTTAGGTCAACATGTTGACCAGTCCATGGTTCGGGCGCCCGAGGTGTTTTGAACACCAAGGGTTTGGTCGCCCGACCTCTCACAATTTTTTCCTATTAAGTTCCATTCATTTCAATTGATTTCCCTGATAATGTAAGTGATTATGGGGACTATTTTGTACATTTCTGTAGGGACGTAAGGGTCTTCTAAGGTCTTTGAGCTTTACAATATCGTACATGAATGACATGTAGAGATTATTATAGACCTTTTTCCTATAACTACTATTACAGACCCGAATAGAATAATAATATAAATTACAACAAAAGAATATCTTCAGGGTCTTTAGACTTTACTTCATGTACCATCAATTCATCTAGTAATATATACCTGCACATAAACTAGATAGTCATCAATTTTCCGAACTTAGGTCAACATGTTGACCAGTCCATGGTTCGGGAGCCCGAGGTGTTTTGAACACCAAGGGTTTGGTCGCCCGACCTCTCACAATTTTTTCCTATTAAGTTCCATTCATTTCAATTGATTTCCCTGATAATGTAAGTGATTATGGGGACTATTTTGTACATTTCTGTAGGGACGTAAGGGTCTTCTAAGGTCTTTGAGCTTTACAATATCGTACATGAATGACATGTAGAGATTATTATAGACCTTTTTCCTATAACTACTATTACAGACCCGAATAGAATAATAATATAAATTACAACAAAAGAATATCTTCAGGGTCTTTAGACTTTACTTCATGTACCATCAATTCATCTAGTAATATATACCTGCACATAAACTAGATAGTCATCAATTACTTAAGTATTTGTCATTATCAAAATCGAGTATGACCTATGAGGTCAACAATCTCCCCCTTTTTTTATGATGAAAAATACACCAAAGGGTATAGCCTTGAAAGGCTCCCCTTGACAATATGCATAAATGTTAAAGATTTATCAATGCATACATGTTTTTAAGTACGACCCAATTTTTGCCTCTTCTCTTCTCCCCCTTTTGGCAATAGCAAAAAGGGCTATGAAACAAATAGTCATAGGCATAGGTATGATGCATTAATATACAAGATAGATTTGATAAATTTGTAGAAATTTCGGCAGCATACCATTTGAAAATACGACATTTTCCCAAAAATACCTGTATAGAAATGACCTTTTGAGTTTTAAAATTTACAGTTTATCCACAACTACTTAACCCAAACAATCTAGTATGATCAAGACATAAAAAATAAATACAATCATCATCATGCAATAGATATGAAGATTATGCATTTTAAAATACAACCAAATTCATAAAGTCTAAAAAAAATGAAAGATTTAAAGTGATACCAATTGGTATATCAATTATTAGACTTAAGATTGTTAGAAAGCTCCCTCTAAGTTTATGAAATCTATTAAATATCTAGGAGGAATCTCTACTATGCATTAGACCTAGCTTACGTCTAATCTATATGAACCTATCTTTTGGAAGTGGTTTAGTGAAAATATCATCCCATTGTTCATTTGTGCACACAAACTCAAGTGTCACATCCCCTATTTGCATATGATCATGAAGAAAATGATGTCTGATTTCAATATGTTTGGTTCATGAATGTGAGATGGGATTTCTAGAAATGTTAATTGCACTAGTATTATCACATTTAATTGGAACAACATCATAGTGCAATCCAAAATCCATAAGTTGCTGTTTCATATACAGAGTTTTAGCACAATAGCTTCCAACTGCAATATATTCTGCTTTGGCTGTGGATAAGGCAATTGAGTTCTATTTCTTGGAGAACCAAGAAACTAGAGATTATCCTAAATAGTGACAAGTGCCGCTAGTACTCTTCCTATCAACCTTACTACCGGCAAAGTCAGCATCAGCATAACTCACAATCTCAAATATAGTAAGCTTAGGATACCATAAGCCTAACTCAACAATTCCAACTTAGTACCTAAGGATTCGTTTGACTGCTAATAGATGAGACTCCTTAGGAGCGGCCTGAAATCTAGCACACATGCATACACTAAACATTATATCAGGTCAACTAGCTGTGAGGTATAGAAGGCTACTTATCATGCCGCGATATAGTTTCACATCAATAGGGATTCCTACATCAACAGGGATTCCTTCCTCATCTTTATCAAGTTTGATGGAAGAACTCATAGGAGTACCAAGAATTTTACCATCTTCCATATTAAATTTCTTTAGCAAGTCCCTGGCATATTTAGATTGGCATATAAAACTTCCATTTTTAGCCTGTTTAATTTGCTGCCCTAAAAAGAAACTAAGTTCATCCGTCATGCTCATTTCAAATTCACTTTGCTTGCATTTGGCAAACTCATTACACAACTCATCATTAGTGGCTCCAAAAATGATATCATCAATAGAAATTTGAACAATAAGCATATCATCATTTTTTGATTTAATGTAAAGTGTAGTGTCAATTTTGCCATGGGTAAACTCATTTTCTAGTAGAAAACCACTAAGCCTCTCATACCAAGCTCTAGGAGCTTGTTTCAATCCATACAAAGCTTTGGACAAATTGTATACATGATTTGGATATTTATCATCTTTAAAACCTTGTGGTTGTTCTATATACACTTCTTCATTAATGTAGCCATTAATAAATGCGCTTTTAACATCCATTTAATATAATTTAAGTTCTTAAAAGCAGCATAAGCAAGTAGCATACGAATGGCTTCCATTCTAGCAATAGGAGCATAGGTTTCATCAAAGTCTATTCCCTCTTCCTGATTATAACCTTGGGCAACTAGTCTAGCCTTATTCCTAGTTACTACCCCATTCTCATCCTTCCTATTTCTATACACCCATTTGGTTCCTATAATTGTATGATCATTAGGCTTAGGAACAAAGGTCCACACTTTGCTTTTTTCAAATTGATTAAATTCTTCTTGAATAGACATCACCCAAGACTCATCCTTTATGACTTCTTTAATATTTTTAGGTTCTTCTTGGGACAAGAAAGCAGAGTAACTCACTAGATTTCTCAAGGAAGATCTTGTGGCTACACCGTGGGAAGGTTCACCTATGATTTGATCTATAGGATGGTTCCAAATAAATTTCCAATCCCGAGGCAACTCTTGACCTTCATTCTCATTTTGATTATCTTCAGATGATTTATCATTTATTTCTAAATTTTCATTCACATTGTTCTCAATAGATAGCTTGTCTAAACATTTTCTAATGTCAATATCATCTTGATCATCTTTCTTAGAAAATGGATTAGATTCATAAAATACAATAAGAATAGATTCAATGACAGTTAAAGTTCTTTTATTGAAAACTCTATATGCTTTACTATTAAAAGAATAACCTAGGAAAATGCCTTCATCAGATTTAGAATCAAATTTCCCTAGATGCTCATTATCCCTATGCAAAAAGCATTTACAACCAAAAACATGAAAATATGAAATATTAGGTCTATGGTTGTTCCAAAATTCATATGGGGTCTTATTAAGTGAAGGTCTAATTAACACCTTATTCATGACATAACCTGCAGTATTTATAGTTTCAGCCCAAAAATATTTAGGTAATTTATGTTCACTCAGCATAGTCCTACTCATTTCCTATAATGATCTATTCTTTCTTTATACCACACTATTTTGTTGAGGAGTCCTAGGTGCAAAAAATTTATGTGATATGCCCTCTAAGTCACAATAACTTTCTATGACATCATTTTTAAATTCAGTGCCTCTATCACTTCTTATGTAAGTTATCTTATAGCCTTTTTCATTTTGAATTCTCCTGCATAGCTAAGTAAACTGTTCACATGATTCATTTTTATGTGAGAGAAATAGCACCCATGTGAACCTAGAATAGTCATCAACAGTAAGAAAAGCATATGATTTTCCACCTAGACTTTGCACAGAGTTAGGACCAAACAAATCCAAGTAAAGCATTTCAAGTGGTCTAATGGTAGATATAATGTCACGCCCCGATCCCGCAGATGGGTTCTAGGTGTGAGTTTAGTAACCTAACATGTCTTTGTATCAATTAAAACATACATGATACTGCACTAAATGAGGGTCCGACTCTGTGGGGTACACATAAACCCTATACACATTCACATACACATACATACACCTCAAATACGCAATAGAAATATTCTTTCTAATCCATACATCGTACTATACCAGAGTCTATACATGACTAGAGTCTATGCTCCAAAATATAGTACATACCCTGGGTGTCTAGAAAAACCAACAATGACAACCCGTTACAAAAAATCTACTTACTCAAGCACTCTACATAGCTAATCGACACCCACGCTCCCGAACACTAGGATGCTAGTTTCGACTACTCGAAGGACCTGAAAAACATTTGTATATTCAAGGTGAGAAACCTCTCAGTAAGGAAGAAAATAGGTTATATCAGTGTGTGGTATACAAGTGTTATTCGACATAAAACATAACGCAATACAGCTCCAATATTTTCACAATCCAGTTCGAGTACATACGATACCAAACATATGGTCAGTGTCGTCACACTCAAGCACCTAATACCCTACAATGACCAAAGTCTCACAACGATATCAAGCTAATGCGGTGTCTACTCACACCCATCGGTGACCAACCAGAACAAACAAGTGATATTTCACACCCTTGGATATGGAGTCGGACACTTTCGACCATGGTATTTAGCCGAGACATGGCGTTTGCCCATAGTAATTAGCCGAGACATGGAAAAATTTCACAAAACCTGGAACAATTTTGGAACTCATGTTCGTATACCCATCAGCGTACGGTAATTAGCCACCCCTTGCCATTTTACAAAACTTGGAACATTTTACATACAACATTTCATTCCACATTTGTTTGAGTATACAACAATCATATCATTTTTAATTCGAGAAATACAATTTAATGCAAGTATAGGTACGGTCATCTCATTACTAAAGCTTTATACAACATACGATTTTTCAACAGAAATAGGGATGATACCCAAAACCCCTAATTTTCTAAAAAACCGTAACCCAAAAATCTTGCATTTTCAGTCGATAGATTTTCCCAAATAAGTAGCCAAAACATACTTACGATCGTAAACTACATGTTTACCGATTCCGATTTCAAAAATAGATATAAACAGAATCCCCTTACCTTTTCCTGAATACCAAAATACGAACTCTACGGCTCCAAAACTACGAACCGAGCTCCCAAAACCTAAACATATAAGAACCTTCACTATAATTCTTATTACTACATATATACCGAAATGAAAATGAAATCGGACCCTCACTTATGGAGGAGGAATACCATTGTTACATACATAGACTATCTCGGGAGCTCACAGTATTACAAAACTCTCCCATAGACTAACCACACATCATTACTACAATAGTAGAATATTACGTACATACATACCAATACCAATCCTGCTACCAAAACTACTACTCAAAACAACTATCGATGTTTTCGGCGTATTTCCGTCTCTAACTCCCAAGAAGCTTCCTCAACCGTATGATTCTGCAATAGTACCTTCACTAACGGTAACTCTTTGGTACGCAGCTTCTGAACTTTACGGTCCATAATATGAACAAGTCTCTCCTCATACACCAAAGCATCCCCAATCTCTAAAGATTCGTAACTAATCCCATGCGACGGATCTGGCACGTGCCTCCTTAACATGGACACGTGAAACACATCATGGATCCTCGAGAGTGCTGGGGGTAGCGCAGTCCTGTAGACCACTGGACCCACTCATTCTCGTACCTCGAATGGTTCGATATACCTTGAGCTCAGCTTGCCTTTCTTACCTAATCTCATCACCCCTTTCATCGGAGTGATTCTTAGAAATATCTTAACCCTAACCTTGAATTCCAACTCATGACGACGAACATCCGCATAACTCTTTTGTCAACTTTGAGCTGATTTAATCCTATCCCTGATCAATCTGACCTTCTCATAAGCCTACTGCACGAGTTTGGGCCCCAATACTTTTCATTCACTGACCTTATCCCAATATAGAGGATACCGGCATCTCTGACCATACAATGCCTCGAATGGTGCCATCCCGATACTATCCCGGAAGCTGTTGTTATAGGCAAACTCCACCAATGATAGAAATTGAATCCAACTATCACCGAACTCTAATACACAAGCCCATAACATATCTTCAAAGATCTGTATCGTTCTCTCTAACTGCCCATCAGTCTGAGGGTGGAACGTTGTACTGAATGTAAGCTTCGTCCCCAATGCTTCCTATAAGCTCTTCAAAAATCAAGAAGTGAACCTCAGGTCTCGATCTGAAACAATGGACATAGGCACCCCATGCATTATAACTATCTCTTGCACGTACAAATCTACTAGCCTACTTAAAGAGTAACCAACCTTCATCAATATAAAGCGGGCAGATTTGGTTAACCTATCCACGATTACCCAGATGGCATTCTGCTCGTGTAGTGCTGGTGGTAACTCGGTGACAAAGTCCATGGAGATGTGTTCCCATTTCCACTCTAAGATACTCAATGGATGCAACGGCCTTGCCGACCTCTGATGTCTAGCCTTTACCTATTGACATGTCAGACATCATTGTTCTACAAATTGAGCAATCTCCCTTTTCATGCCACTCCACTAGAAAGATTCACGCAAATCCCGATACATTTTTGTACGACCCAAATGTATCATATACAATGAAAGATGTGCCTCCTCTAGGATTGTATTCTTTATACATTCATCATTTGGAACGCATAGCCTAGTCCTAAACCTCAGCACACCTCCCTCGGAGATGTTAAAATCTCCAGCCAACCCTTGCTGCACTTTCTCCACGGTCTCAACTAACTCCTTATCACTAGCGTGCATAACTTTAACCCTCTCAAATAATGTCGGTTGGATTACGAAGCTAGCAATGAAAGCCTGATGATTACCATCCACCAACTCCATGCCAAGAGTTTCTAGATCTCGTTTGATATGATGCTGACCTACTACTGCAAATACTGACTCATGCTCTGACTTCTGACTTAACGCATCAGCTACCACGTTAGCTTTCCCTGGGTGATATCTAGTAGTGCAATCATAGTCCTTGATCAATTCCAAGCAGTGAAAAAGTATTTGAGGCTCTTGTGGTCCGTAAAGATCTCACACTGTTCATCGTATAAGTAGTGTCTCCAGATCTTCAATGCATATACTACTACTGCCAACTCTAGATCGTGCATGGGGTAATTCTTCTCATACTCCTTGAGTTTCTGAGAAGCATAAGCAATTACTTTATGTTAGCTTTATCGTGATCCCAAGAGGGGGGTGAATTGGTACTTTTAAAATTAATTCCCTAGGTCAGCAAGCTAACAGCAGTATATTCACAACCCTATGGTCATTCTAGTGCAGGTAAAGTAAATCAATTATAATATGTACTATAAATTAAATAATGCAATTTAATTAACTACGCATGCACCAAAAACAATAAAGAGAAACGACACGCAGAAATGTTATCGAGGTTCAGCAAATTGCCTACGTCCCCGCCTTGGCTAACAAGCGCAAGGATTACCACTATAATGCTCACTTAAATGGGTGGACTAGCACCTAAACAAACTAAGTTAATTAGTACAAGGCTGACCTCAACCTTTACAACCAATCCTTACTGGGTTGGATTACTACCCCCTCAAGCCATGCCTGGAAATACAACAGTAATTTTCACAATCAACTGGTACAGTGATTATGCTTTCACGTAAAGCAAATATGTACCCAATAAGTGCATTCACATGCACATTAATGATATGGATATAGTGTAAGCTCAGTGATGCAAATAATTGTGCTATCAACACTCATTATGGTATAATCAGTGATATGCTCAAGAGTGTTCAAAACAAGCAGTATCTTGGAATCTAAGCAAAGTACAACTTAGTAACAAATCAATATTCCAAAGATATGAATCAGATAATCAAACTAGTTCAAGAAGATTTTCCTCAATGAAAGAGCACAATACTAGTTTGAAAATATTTTGCTTGTTAGAAAAATCTTTGCACAACAAAAATCCAAACTATTGGACACTTGCAATAATAATGCAAATATCCTAAGCTTACTTAGTTTATCCTAGCACCAGATTTATAATATCAAAATCTATGGGATAAACTTAAGCTAAATTCCCCAAAAATAATATCACACTTAATCAATCAAATGGAGTTTCTAGTAAGGTGTAGCAATCACAAGTACTCAAAATTTGCTCTCACAAACTCAGATTATAAAAATGGAGTGAAGATTTGAGAGTATTTGGACAAACAGTATATTTTGAAAAGAGGGGATTTTTTGGCTAATCAATTTGCTAAATCATTGCTAATCCTCACAAATGAGCCTATATTTATAGGCAAGGTAAAAAATATAACCGTTTGGGACTTGTTGGGAATTGTTAAAAATGTTTCAAATAGTTAAAACACCATTAACCCAACTTAACCCATTTTTATCATGGTTAAATTAATTTTAACCCGCCAAGGTTCGGGTGGCTGAACCATGATTCGGTCGCCCAAACCGATAGAGCTTTAAAAGTTATTTAAATACATTCGGTCACCTGTGTCATGCTTCGACAACCTGAATCAAAGTCAGTAGCCTTTGTTCATGACTTTGGGTGCTCGGTCCTTGGTTCGGTCGCTTGAACTCTTGTGTTCGGTCGCCCGGGGCTCATTTTGAACTAAAAGGTTCGGTCGCCCGAGTTGGTGGAATGTCCCTTTCAAAGAGTTCGGGCGCTCATGAACAGTACACACAAATAGGTTCGGTCGCCCAAGAGCCTAAGTCATTTGTTGACTTTTCAACAGTTCGGGCGCCTGAGGAGTTTTGAACTCCTGGAGTTCGGTCGCCTGAGCTCTCACAAAATCCCTAATAATATTCAATTTAAGCATATTTTTAACACTCCTGTATTTTGTATAATATATGTGTGAGTGCTGGGACCTAGAGTCTTACTATGGTCTTACTGAGCTTACCATATATCCTATATGCATGATATGCAAGTAAGAAAATATAGACCATATCTTAGGTTACTATTACAGACCCATATTACAATCATTAAATTGACAATACAAATTAAAGTCTTTAGGGTCTTCTTGTTGCTTCAAGTGTCATTCCTTGGGATGCTCATTTAAGCCTACAAAAACACTTGATAATCATCAAATACCTAAGTATTTATCATTATCAAAACCGGGTGTGACCTATAAGGTCAACACTTTTCCCTGTTGCATCAACACACATCCCAAACCCTTCAGCGATCCGTCATTGAAAATCACAAAACCACCGTCCCTAGATGGGATGGTTAAAATCAGAGCAGTGACCAGTCGATGTTTCAACTCTTGGAAACTCTGCTCGCATTCTTCAGTCCAATCAAATCTCACATCCTTCCTCGTCAACCATGTCATTGGGCCAAATAACTTAGAGAATCCTTCAACAAACCTTCGGTAATATCCAGCTAGTCCTAGGAAACTCTGAACATTCTGCACGCTCTTCAGTTTCACCTAGTCAACCACTGCTTTTATCTTACCAAGATCAACTAAAATACCACCCTTTAACATGACATGGCCTAGAAACATGACCTGATTCAGCCATAACTTGCATTTCTTTAGCTTAGCATACAACGTATTTTCTTGTAGTAGTTGAAGTACCAACCTCAAATGGTTTTCATGCTCTTCCAAACTCCTGGAGTAAACCATAATATCATTAATGAAGACTAATACGAACTGGTCTAGGTATTCATGGAAAATCATGTTCATTAGATCCATAAACACCGCTGGAGCGTTAGTCAACCCAAAAGGCATAACCAGAAACTCGTAGTGACCGTATCTGGTTCGAAAAGTAGTCTTCGCAACATCCTCAATCCTAACTCTCAGTTGATGATACTAAGACCGTAGATCGGTCTTCGAAAAGACCTGCATTCCCTGTAGCTTGTCAAACATATCATCTATACGAGGCAACGGGTATCGGTTCTTCACTGTTACCTTGTTGATCTTACGGTAATCAATGCACATTCGCATCGACCCTTCATTCTTCTTAATGAACAATACTGGAGCTCCCTAGGGGGAAACACTAGGTCTAATAAAGCTCTTATCTAGTAGTTGCTGCAACTGCTCCTTCAACTTTTTAAGTTTCGCTAGAGCCATCCAGTATAGAGCTTTAAAAATCTGCGCCTTACCTAGCAGTAGATCAATAGCAAACTCCACCTCCCGATCAGGAGCTAAACCGGGTAAGTCTTCTGGGAATACATCTGAAAATTCGTTAACCACTCGAATATCTTCCAGTTTCAAATCATCCCATGGTGGTTCCTTCACACAAGCTAGGTACCCCTGACAACCATCCAAGAGTAACCTTCTCACTTGTATAGCCAATAGAATATGTGGCGTCGAACGTACACACAATCCTACAAACTTATACTCATGTTCTCTAGGAGGTCTGAACACTACTACCTTACTACTACAATCAATCACTACATAACTAGAGAATAGCCAATCCATCCCTAGTATGACGTCAAATTCACATATGTCGTACATTACCAGGTTCCTCAGTAGCAGTCTTCCCTGAATAACCACTGGGCAGTTTCTTAACACCTTACTACAGATCGTTACACTCCCAATTAGTGTAGCTACAGACAACCACTCATCCATCACTTGGGTTTCAACCCCACACAGTTTCACAAAACTTGTAGATATAAAAGAGTGGGTTGCTCCTGAATCAAATAAAACAACAGCTCTATTCGAAAGCAATAACATGGTACCTATCACCACGTTCCCAGTGTGTTCCGTATCTACTGGAGTAAGAGAGTACACCCTCGCCGAAGTTGTGTTTGCCTGATAGTTTCCTCGAGGCATCTAATTACTTCCTCGGTTCTGGTTCTGTGCAGGCATATCATTCCTTTGTGTCTGAAAGTTTGGGATATGTGGCCTGGTTTGCCATAGTTATAGCACTTATCCCAGAACGGCTGGCATTCACTGTCATGCCATTTACAGCACTTGGTGCATGGTGCGAAAGATGGATCCCCCTGAGAACCCTGTCATTCGGTATTCTGGCGATAACCCGAACTATAGTTCTTCTTCTTCTTCCCATGTCCCAATCAAGGACTAGTCTGAGAACCAAAAGATACTGGCTATTAGCTTTGGTGTAATCCCAAAAGGGGGGGGGGGGCAATTGGAATTTAAAACTTTTTCCTAGGTTTGACCTAAATAGTAGCAGTACATTCACAACCTAGGGTCTATCTATGCAGTTCCAAATGCGCAGATAAATAACGTGCGGAAGTTAAAATCATGCGCAACATTCACCAACTATAACATACATGTACAGGAGTGTAAATTTTAGAAAGATAACCAGTGCACACAAGATATGTTATCGGAGTTCAGCCAACTGTGCCTACGTCCTCACCTCTAACTCGCAAGCCCGAGGATTCCACTAATGGCTCACTTAACGGGTGGAGCGGCACCTAATACAACTAGGTTAATTAGCACAGGGCTGACCTCAACCTTTACAAACTCTCCTTGAGGGGCGGAGAAGGCCCTAGGTCAAATTCACAGGGCTGATCCAACCCTTTACACAATCCCTACTGGGTTGGATTACCGCCCCCTCAGGCCACGCCTGGAAATGCAACAGTATTCACTCAATCAAATGGTACAGTGATTGTGCTTTCATGTAAAGCAGATATGTACCCCAATACGCACAGTATACTTAATCAACCACACATCAACAATGTAGGTAAATGTAAGTTCAGTGATGTGTATATTTGTGCAAGAAACACTTAACAAGGTATTATCACTAATGTGCTCAAGAGTGTTCTAAACAAGCTATATCTTGGAATCAAAGCAAAGTATTTCAATAGCAGATCATTATTCCAAAGATATGAATTAGATAATCAAACTAGTTCAAAAGAATTTTCCTCAATGAAATATGCACAGTAGTAGTTAGAAAATATTTGCTTGTTTGAAAAATATTTGCACAACAAAAACCAAGCTATTGGACACTTGCAACAAAGATGCATATATCCTAAGCTTACTAGGTTATCCCAACACAAGATTTATAGTATGAAAATCTGTGGGAGAAACTTAAGCTAAACTCCCCAAAAATAATATCTCAATCAAGCAAGTGGGAGTTTTTAGCAAGATTTGGAAATCACAATCACACAAAATGAACTCTCACAATCTCAGATTATATCAAAGGAATGAAAATTTGAGAGTATTTGGCCAAAGAGTGTACTTTCAAAAGAGAGGATTTTTTGGTTAATCTACTTGCTAATCTTTTCTTAATCTTGCAAATGAACTTATATCTATCGCCAAGTGAAAAATTATAACTGTTCGGGACAAAATGGGTATTATTAAAAAAGTCCCAAATCATTAAATTCCAATTAGCCCTATTTAACCTAGTTTTACTATGGTTAATTTAATTTTAACTAGTTGGGGTTCGGGTGGCTGAACCTAGGTTCGGTCCCCCGACAAGATACATATTAAAAAGGTCTTCAATGAAGTTCAGTCACTCGTATCACTCTTTAGCAACCCGAACCAAAGTCAGTAGCAAAGGTACGTAACTTTGGGTGCCCGGTCAATTGTTCGGTGGCCCGAATCCATGTGTTTGGTCGCCTGGGGCTGTTTTTGAACTAAATGGCTCTGTCGCCCGAGTTGGTGGAATGTCCTTTTCAAAAGGTTTGGGCACCTAGAGAAGATATGTACATTTAAGGTTCGGTCACCAAAGGGTTGGTCAACATTTTTACTTTCAAAGTTCAGGCGCCTAAGGAGTTTTGTACTCCAAGGGTTCGGTCGCCCAAGCCCTCTTAACTTGTTTAGTTTATTCAGTTTTGAGCACAATTATAACACACTCATATATTTTATGCTATGTGTGTGAGTATTGGAGCCTAGGGTCTTGCTATGGTCTTTTCGAATGTCGTTTTGAGATAGCCTAAAAATTTGGCATTGGTCGACCGAAGGATGCCCAAAAGTCATTCAGTCCCTATGGTTATTCTACGGTCATTTTAAGCTTACCATATATCCAATATGCATGATGTTCAAGTAAGGTAAACACAGTCCACAACCTAGGTTACTATTACAGACCCATATTACAGACATTAAATTTACAATTACAAATTACAAGTCTTTAGGGTCTTCTTGTTTCTTCAAGCATCCTTCCTTGGGATATTTATTTGAGCCTGCACAAATTTTTGACAATCATCAAATATCAGTATTTGTCATTATCAAAATTGGGTGTGACCAATAAGGTCAACACTGGCCTCTTCTTTTGCTTCTGTACCACCTCATCCCCCTGGAGGTTAGCCTCAACTATGGTGGCTTTATCCACCAGAACAGAAAATGACTCACTCAAAAAATGAGTAGCTCGGAAGTTATCCCAAGTATAGGAGTTCTTTCATGTAATATTCAGCCCAAAGGTTAGATCGTCTCCTCACGGAATGCTATTTAATCTTAAATTTTATGTTTTTCCAATCGAAATTAAAAAGTTATTGAACTTAATTCAGATTTGGGATTTTCAAGATTGTTTGAGATTTCCTTTGACAAATTAAACGAACGCGCAAAATAAAACCCTAATCCTAGCATGCACTGAATTAAATAACAAGAACAAAAAACCTACGTCTAATTAGGGAGAGATCGAAACATGCGTTAAACTTCGAAATAGAAACTAAGGACGGTAACTTTAACACGTAATTAAAACACGCAATAATGGAAACTCAATCAAACACAAATGCAAATGATAAATATCGAACCTTTAACAAAATCAAGAACTTGAATTAAGACCAAACTTAAACGCAAACCCGAACTCAACAAAAAGTTAATGCTTTAGCAACTTAAATGACAATTAAACACAATAAAAATGAAAACTTTATTAAGGCTAACCCTAAACTAATCGCGCTTCAATAAAGATTAAATTTTAAAAAGGACAACTAATTTAATTTCTAAAACAAAAAAAAAAATTTTCTTTTTGTATTTTATTCTTTTTAATTTTTTTTTCAAGAACTAAATCAGACTTTAATAAAAAAAAAAATAACTTAAGCAATATTTAAATCTAATGATAACTTTAATTAAAAGAAAGATAAATAAATAATAAACTTCAATAAAAATAAAATCATTGAAGCAATTATTCGAAATCTAAAATTTGCAAATAAGCCTTAATAAAATTAAACAATATCCAACTAACAATAATAATAATAAAAGAGAAAAGATGAGAGAGAGAGAGAGAAATATAGCTATGTTGCAGCTTCTGCAGGAGGCTTTGCTGGCTGGGAGTCTCAGGTGTTTCTGGTGGTATGGAGGAAGCTGGTAGCTGGGTTGCAAAGATGGCAGCTAGTTGGAGGTCTCGGCTATGGCTGGGGGTCTAGCGGGGGCCCAGGTGTTTGCAGCAGATGAATGGTGGAGCAATGGGATCCTGGTCTCGAGTCTGTGGGGCTGTGCAGCAGTGGCTTCGGGGAGGTTGGCTGGTATGGTGGCCTGAGTAGAGGGCTGAGCTGCAGTAGCTTCCGGCTTCAGGTGAGGTTGCAGCAGCTTCTGGCTGAGTGTTGCAAGAGCAAAGAGAGTAAGAGACGGAGGGAGAGAGAGAGAGAAGCAAGGAAGAGTGAGAAATTAGAGAGAGAGAAGAGGGTTGTGTAGAGAAGAGAGTTAGGGAAGGAGAGAACAAAGAGAGGGAGGCCGAGAAGAGAAAGGAAAACAGAGAAGAAGGGTGCAGAAAAGAAGAGGGAGTTTAGGGAAGGGTAAGAGAGAGTGAGAGAGAGAGCCCTGAAGGCTTGTCTGAAGAAAGGAGAAAGAATATATATTTATAGGAGGGAGGGGGGCCTTCAACCTACCCAACGAGCAGGATTACCCGACTCAGCTGCATGGTCGGGTCATATCAGCTCTATTTTTTAAAAAAAATTTTTTTCTTTCTTCTTCTTTTTATTTGATCCCCATTTTGACTCTCTTGGAGCTCATTTCCTTAGACCCTTCTCGAACCTTTGAGTCTTCTCATACTCGTTCGAGATCAAATACGGTGTGAAATGAGATAACTCGATATATCCTGACAGCATATCTCTGTACCATCAGGGTTGCCTGAGTCAAGCTCGAGAACTCATTAGCCTTCACATCACAAGTGGAAGCCTGTAAGTATCTCTCGAAAAATACCTTCTTGAAGTGGCTCCAAGTTATACTAGATGGACCAGCCCTTTACTTCTCAAGCAGACTCATCACCGTCCACCATCTTTCTGCTTCTCCTACCAGCTGAAAGGTAGAATAGACAACCTTCTACTGATTAGTGTAGTGTAGAACTTCCAGTATCTTCTCAATCTTTTGCACCTAGTTCTTTGCTACTATTGGATCGAGTCCTCCCGTAAACGTCGGAGGGTGCATGCGGGTGAACATATCTATAGTACAACTTTTGACAGTAGGAGAGTGCTTATGCCTCCTAACACTACGCCCGATCTCCCGCATAACCTGCCTTGTCAAACTCCGAGGCACAGAAGGAGACTCGTTACTCACAGTCCCCTCGGAACCACTATCCAAGTTGTTATCCTTGGGCTCCATTCTGAAAGTAAGATAGGAATCGGTTAGAAATCCTATATCATACATAGTTAACACAATCATTGAAAGCTAATCATGTTAACTACAACTCTCATGGGTCTTGGTCTGTCCTACCACACCAACAAGAAACCATCAATGGTCTATTGTGGTTTTACTGAAATCGTCATTCTAGGAAAAACACAGAACACCATCAATGAGTCCCCATCTAGCAACAAGACAACCCTCGACCTACTTTACCCATTTCCTATAGCCAATACTATGGTATGTACACATAACTATGCCTAACCAAGTCCACAAGACCTAACAACCTGGCTAGCTCTAATACCAAGTTGTCATGCCCCGAACCCACAGATGGACCCCAAGTGTGAGTTTAGTAACCTAACCTATCTCTGTATCAATTAAAACATACATGATACTACACTAAATGAGGGTCCGACCCCGTGGGGTGCATGTAAACCCTATACACAATCACATACACATACATACACCTCAAATAAGTAGTAGAAATATTCTTTCTAGTCCATAAATCGTACCATACCAAAGTCTATACATGACTAGAGTCTATGCTCCAAAATTTAGTACATACCCCGGGTGTCTACAAAAACCAACAATGATAACCCGCTTACAAAAATCACTACTTACTCAAGCACTCTACGTAGCTAACCGACACCCACGCTCCCGAACGCTAGGATGCTAGTTTCGGCTACCCGAAGGACCTGAAAAATATTTGTATATTCGAGGTGAGACACCTCTCAGTAAGGAAGAAAACAAGTTATATCAGTGGGTGGTATACAATTGTTATTCGACATAAAACATAATACAATACAATTCCAATATTTTTCCCATTCTAGTTCTAGTACATACGATACCAAACATACAGCTAGAATCATCACACTCAAGCACCTAATACCCTGCAATAACCGAAGCCTCACAACAATATCATGTTAATACGGTGTCCACTTACACCCATCGGTGACCAGCAGGAACAAACAGCCGATATTTCACCCCCTCGGATATAGATTCAGACACTTTTGTCTACGGTATTTAGCCAAGACATGGCGTTTGCCCATGGTAATTAGCTGAGACATGGCAAAATTTCACAAAACCTGGAATAATTTTGGAACTCATGTTCCTATACCCATCAGTGTACGGTAATTAGCCACCCCTAGTTGTTTTACAAAACCTGAAACATTTTACATACAACATTTTGTTCCACACTTATTTGAGTATACAACAATCATATCATTTTCAATTCGAGAAATACAGTTTAATGCAAATACAGGTACAATCATCTCATTACTACAGTTCTATACGATTTTCCAATAGAAATAGAGATGATACATGAAACCCCAATTTTCTAAAAAATTGTAACCTGAAAATCTTGCATTTTCACTCGATAGATTTTCCCAAATAAGTAGCTAAAACATACTTACGATGGTAAACTACATGTTTACCGATTTCGATTTCAAAAATAACTGAAATAAAACAGAATCCTTTTACCTTTTCCCAAATACCAAAATACGAACTCTACGACTCCAAAACTACAAACCGAGTTCCCAAAACCTAAACATTCAAAAACTATACTTCACTATAATTCTTACTACTACATATACACCGAAATGAAAATGAAATCGGACCCTTACCTCGGTTTTGGGTCAAAACTTAAAAATCCTTGAAACGAAGTTCTGATCCACTATGAACGTAGAGATTCTCCTTCTAATCCACGTGGTAACGTCCGATTGTTGATTTTGGCAACTAACGACCTGAAATCCAAGAAAGAAAGAGAGGATTCGAGTTCTAGAGAGAGAGAGGTTTTGAGGTTTATTAGCAATGAAGCAACAAAATATCCTATTTATAGACCCTTGATGCGGTCCAATTTGTTGACAATATGGTGCCTTCGTTGATGAATCATCCACACATTTCATCAATGAAATGGCTCCTTCGGCGATGAACCCTATTCCAATATTTTTTAATACGTTCAATATCTCTTCGTTAATAAGGCTCTGAATTTCAATGACGAAGAGTGTGAGGGCCTTCGTCGATGAGAACAATGGCTTCATCGATGAAGCCTACAAAATTTTTATTTTTAGCCTTTTGTTATTTATTAAATCTGAAATTCTTAGATCGGGTTCTTGCATATAAATTTCTTTTCATTAAAGCTAGATTTTGTTTGCTTACCCATTTGACATGCATCATAGATTTTATCTTTCACAAATGGTGTTTTAGGCAAGCCTTTCACTAAGTCTTTTCTCACTAGTTTTGACAACAAATCCATGCTAGCGTGTCCTAAGCTCCTATGCCATAACAAACTAGCTTCATTTATTGCAGAAAAACAAGTTACTTGGTTTGAAGTTAGATTATCAAAAGTAGTAGTATATACATTTTCATGGCGATCTACAGTGAAACGAATTTTATGATCTGATTTACTTTCAACTATGCATTTATCATTTTCAAATGAAACCTTATAGCCTTTATTACACAATTGACTAATGCTCAGCAAATTATGCTTCAAGCCATCAACTAATAGAACATTATCAATAATTAGGGAAGGATCCTTACTGAACTTACCTACGCCGATGATGCGCCCCTTTGCATTGTTGCAAAACGTCACATACCCTCCATCCTTGGGAGTGATTAAAGCGAACTTTTCCTTGTCGCCAATCATGCATCGTGAGCACTCGCTATCCAGGTACCATATGTCATTGGAGGAGGATGAACTTAAACACACTTCATCATTATGTGCCATCAAGCACGGGTTAACAACCTGGAGTTTGAGTCACTACTACTCAGTTTATCCCATGAAGTGCCCACTTTCATGACTTTCTTCTTTTTCCTAACTTCCTTTTCCAGTAAGGGGCAATCCGGCTTGATATACCCAACCTTGTTGCAGTTTTAGCACTTAGGAGCATTTGATTTCTCCTTTATTTTACTCGACTTTCCCTTCTCAGATGCAGACTCCTTATACCTTTTGTATGGGTTACTATTCTTCCTGAAGAATCTACTGAATTTCCTAGTTAGCATGAATATATCATCTCTAGAATCAGGTTCGCTGCACTCTCTTGATGTATTAGTGGAATTTTTCAATGCAGTCACTGTTCTCAACCTATTATGTTTATCAAGTCTCTAATTTATAGCTAATTCATAAGTGATCAGTGAACCTATCAACTCATCTAATGTGATGGCCTTAAAGTTTCTAAGAACTTCCCTAATCATCTCATATGTGGGATAGGTCTTTCCTAATGCATGCAGTGAATTAATGATGTGTGTGAATCTAGTGTACATGCTCTGAATGGACTCACCAATGTTCATCCTAAATGCTTCATATTCACTGGTCAATATATCAATCCTACTATCTTTTACATCTCTAGTACCCTCATATGTGACCTCTAACTTATCCCACATCTCCTTAGTAGATGAACATGCCATAACTTTATTAAATTCATTTACATCAAGACCACAATACAAATTATTCATAGCAGTGGCATTCAAACTAACAACTTTCATATCATCATCATTATATTCTTCCTTAGTTTTAGGAACTCTAGTTGTACCCTCAGTTTTCATAGGACATTAATTACTCCTAGAAACTACTCTCCACACCTTCCAATTAACGTTCTGAAGATAGATACGCATCCTCTATTTCCAGAAGGTGTAATTGACACCACTGAAAACTAGAGGGCGTGTGGAAGAGGGTCCCTCAGGAAAAGGGGTTACAGTGCTATGAGCCATCTAGATCTTTTGCAAAATAATTATTAAGTCTAAGCTACTAGGCTCTAATACCAATTGTTAGCCTTACTATAAACCCAAGAGGGAGGTGAATTAGTATTTTAAAAATTTGTTCCCTAGATCAATCCACTAATAGCAGTATTACACAAACCTAAGGTCAATCTAGTGCATATAGAATAAATCAATATAAATAATCAGCGGAAATTAAATTGCACAATTGATTTAACTAAGCTTGCACAATAAAGCGAGAAATGAAGACGACACCCAAAAATGTTATCGAGGTTCGACAAACTGCCTACGTCCCTGCTTTGGCTCACAAGCATAAGGATTACACTATAAGCTCACTTAACGGGTGGAGCGGCACCTAAAACAACCAGGTTAATTAGCATAGGACTGACCTCAACCTTTACATACAATCCTTCCCAGGCTGGATTACCGCTCCCTTAGGCCATGCTTGGAATACAGCAGCATTTCACAATACAAATTTGGTACAGTGATTATGCTTCTCAATCAAGAAGATATGTACCAAATGTGATCAATCAACCACACATCAACACTATAGGAAATTGTAAGTTCAGTGATGTGATTTTATGCAAGCAAACACTCAGCGATGTATAATCACAAACATGCTCAAGAGTGTTTTAACAAGCTATTTCTTTGAAACAAGATATAACAAATCTTAATAACAAATTAGGGTTTCAAAATACTGATCGAATATTCAAACTAACTCAAAATACTTCCATCAATGAAATAAGCACAAGAGTTGTTTGAAAAATATAGCTTGTAAAATATTTTGCACATAAAAAAATATAAGCTTAATGAATCTTGCAATCCAAATGCAAAGACCGACTAAGCTATAGGAATTTTTCCCAACCCAAGATTTATTAAAAAAATCAAAGGGAAAAATTCTTTGCTCAACCCTCCAATAAAAATCACAAGCACAAAGCAAGTGAGGGTTTCTAGCAATTTAGAATGATGAATAAAACACTCACAATGTAAGATTTCTCAATGGAATGATGGTATGTGAGTGTTATGAACTTAGTAGGAGAGAATAGGATTAGGAAATTTTTAGAGGATTTCTCACTAATCAATTTGCTAATTTCTTACTAATCATTGCAAATGAAGCCCTATATATCGAAGTAGGCTAAATTGTGACCGTTAGGGACATAAAGGTCTTTATTAAAATTATTTTAAAACCGTTTAATGAAATTAACCTCGTTTAACCATCTTTAACCTCGGTAAAAATAAAACAACCTGAAAGTTTTTGGGTGCTCGATCCAAGGCTCGGTCGCCCGAACAGAGACAATGAAAAATGTCAATTTTCAAAGTTTGGTTGCCTGAGCATGGGTTCGGTTTGCCGAACCAAGGCGATTCCCACACTATCTGAGATTTGGATGCCCGACCTAGAGTTCGGTTTATCGAACTCATGTGTTCGATCGCTCGAGGCTATTTTGAATATACCGAGTTGTTATGAAAGGTTAGATCAGCAGTTCGGTCGACCATGGATGGTATGTGTATTTTAGTTCGATTTTCTGAACTTAGGTCAACATGTTGTCTGGTCCACGGTTTGGGCACCAAAGGTGTTTTGAACACCAAGGGTTCAGTCGCCCGACCTCTCACAATTTTTTCCTATTAAGTCCAATTCATTTTAATTGATTCCACTAATAATGTAAGTGATTATGAGGACTATTTTGTGCATTCCTGTAGGGACCTATGGGTATTCTAAGGTCCTTGAGCTTTACAATATCCTACATGCATGACATGTAGAGATTATTATAGACCTTTTTCCTATAATTACTATTATAGGCCCAAATAGAATAATAATATAAATTACAACAAAAGACTTTCTTCACGGTCTTTAGACTTTACTTCATGTGCCATCAATTGATCTACTAATATATACTTGCACATAAACTTCATAGTCATCAAATACTTGAGTATTTGTCATTATCAAAATCGGATATGACATATGAGGTCAACAAAAATCAAATCTTTTACGGGTTTTATGATATGACTTAAATAGCAATGGTTTGTGGATAATTCTGGTCTAATCATGTTTGTTTTGTTAGTTTAAATTTAAATGACCAATTATATTGTTTGTGTGCTTAATTGCTATATTTTTCAGAAACTAGTTATATTTTACATACCATTTTTACTGATTCCAAAAGGGGGAGAAATACACTTGCAAAAAATTGGTATGCATATTCTTTGGGGGAGCTTTACTTGGCGTTACCCATTTTTGCATTTGTATTTGTGATCATCAAAAAGAGGGATATTTTTTACTTTTTGAGTCATGTCTCATTTATTATAATGACAAATACAAGGTATTTAATGTTTGCCGAGTTTGTGTGCATGACCAAGTTGGAAAAGTCATATGTCAGCACACAGTGGCTTGAAGCAAAAGAAGACCGAGAATATTTATTTGTTGTAACTTTATATTAAGTTTAATTCGGGTCTATAATAGTAAAGTAGGAATGGTCTGTAATAATTAATGCATGTCATAAATGGTAGGAACTATAAGCTCATGACCATAGGGAACCATAGGACATTAATGAACGGTTGACTGATGCCGAATTTTTTTGGTTGGCTCTCAAAGGCCTTAGCTTGACTATAGAACCCACAATATTGCATTAAAAAGTCACCCAATAATCATAGAATTAATTATTATGTGAACAGGAACAACTTCATAAGAAGAATAGGACCGAAATGCACAAAGTTGGCATGTTCGGTCGACCGAACCCTCACACTCCGAGCACTTTGGTCAATCGAACCTCCCTAGGGTCAATTGTTTGACCCTTCGGTCGATTGACCTCAAAATGTGCATCAACGCCCTGGTCGAATGAACTAGCACGTGGCAAAATCCCAATGCCCTAGTCGATCAAACTTTTAGTAGAAAATTGACTTGGTTGATCGAACACCCAAGTTTGGTCAATCGAACTCAATCTGGTCGACTGAACCTCGAAGGTTCTAAAATCGCCTTAAGCCTGGTCGACCATCTTCCTAGTTCAAACTCATCCTGTTCGATCGAATTGGCAACCTGGTCGACCGAACCTCTCAGGTTATTCAATTTTTACCGAGGTTAAACTAGGTTATTTTTAATTAAACTCAATTAATCCTTTTCCCAAAATACCCAGTGTGTCCCCAACGGCTATAAATTTTTCCATCTCTAAATATAGGTCCTCATTTGCAAAAATTAAGAGAAGATTAGGAATTTAATTAGCAAATATTTTCTCTGAATTTTTTAGAACCCTTCTTCATATTCCAAGCCAAAATACTCCTCCTTTGATCATTCTTTTGCAAAAGCCATTTGAGTGAGAGTATTTTAAATCATCTTACATTGCTTTCCAAAGTTGTAACTCTCATTGTGTTTGATTGCTTGTTGATTTTTGATTGAGAGTTGTTAGCCAAAGCTTTTCCCCCTGATTTAATTAATAAACTCATTGAGTAGGGAAATATTTCAGCTAGTGAGTCTTTACACTATTATTGCAAGATTCATTAAGCTTGTCTTGTATTGTGTTCTTGCGAAAACTATTTTGACAAGCTTATATTATAGATATCTCCTGCACTAGATTTTTTAAGAAAATCATTATTGAGATATTTTAACTACACTGTTTGGATATCTTTCAAACCCTACGTAAGATTGAGATATATTGATTTATTGTTTCAAAGATTGTTTGAGAATACATCTTGTGCATGAATGACTATTGACATTAGATTGAGTGTAATTACACTTCACTAGCACTGAGCTTATAGTTTTTACATTGTTGGTGTGCATTTATTATACTGTGTTGTATCGGTACAAATCTGCTTGTTTAGAAGCACTTTATTTGTACGTCAAATTTTAGCTGATTGATTGTATTCCAGGCGTGGCCCTGAAGAGGCAGACTTGCCCTAGGAAAAGTCCCGAATTGGCTTTGACCTGGTTAGGAAAGTTAGGTGCACCATCCAAGTAAGGTGTAGTTGTAGGTTGAGGTCAGCCCCGTTAATTGACCTGGTTGTGAATGGTGATGCTCCACTCGTTAAGTGAGCTATAGTGGAAACCCTCTCACTTGTGAGCTCAAGGCAGGGATATAGGCAGCATTGGCTGAACCCCGATAACATATCTTATGTCTGCTCTTAAATTCCTGCACTTTAATTTCCTTCACATGTATGCTCATATTTAATTGTTTATGAATGTGTGCATGATTTAAATGTTGTAAATGATCGGGAAATACTTAGAGAGACCCTAGGTTGTGCATTATTGCTGCTGGTTAATTTGACCTAGGAAGAAAATTTTTAAATACCCAATTCACCCCCCTTTTGGGAATACACCAATTCCAACATGACTATGTGTTTATTTCTCAACAAAATATATTTTTCCCCAACATATTATTATATTATGAATTATCACTTAAATTTTGTGGCATAAGTAATGAATATGTTACTGCATAAATAAACTTGTTAGATTATTTTATGATAATACAGAACAAGTATGATTTTATAAGGACTTCTGGAAACGTTGTGAATATTATGAAATTATCAGATGAAAGTTCGTCCGGCTTTATGCCAAGTTCAGTATGAGATGATAGTTCAGCTGGCTTTATACCGAGTTTAGAATGAAATGACAATTTAACCGACTTTACGCCGAATTTAGATGGCTTTATGCCGAGTTTTGAAATGATAGTTTTATATATAAATATAACATGTCAGATTTTATATAAACTTATGAAAATGATATCAAGTTATAGTTTTGTTATATATGAATAGTATTATATGGTATAAGAACCTAGATGGACCAATTATGTTTAGAGCACGGTATCGTTGCTAATATGATATAGTTAGTGCCACCACACTATTCAAGAAGTGTTGGTGTATGGATAGTCAATTGAGCCAGATAAGAGTAGTGTACCCCCCCCCCTCGGCACTTTGGACCATGCTGGGTAGCCAATTGTACTTATAGACACGTTATGTTTGGCTTAGCGTGGTAGGCCAACCATTGCTAAGTCCCCCCTATAAGCAGCACAACCCGATCATGTGGGGTTATTACCTGATATTAGATAATTGTCCATTTAGGGGAAAATTCTTTTATGTATATATATAATTGATGATTTACATATACAAAGTAACTTATTACGATATAGTATGCTTATATTGAAAAGTATGTATTTTCCAAACACACACACACACACACACACACACACACACACACACACACACACACACACACACACACACACATATATATATATATATATATAAAGTGCAAACTTATATGATTTATCATTTAAAGTCAATTATTTACAAGATATGTTTATGATACACTAAAACTTATGTTGTCACACACTGATGATAATCTATTTTGTCTTACTGAGAGGAGTCTCACCCCAATAACTTGAACATTTAAGAAAATCCAAGGAACCAAGCCTAGAAAGCTCCAGGGCAGGGCTTAGATATTGTAGTTTAGAGTAAGTATGGTTAGACATGGATATGTCTTGTGTATCTGGGATGTATTATGGATTTTTGGGGATTTATGTATGTAACTACGGTGACATTAGAACTTTAGTATGTGTTTTGGGGTTATATATATATATATATATGCATGCTTCTGCCATTTTGTTTTATATGAGTTTATGGACAAGTGTCCCGGTACCCCACTCTAGGTAGGAGTCGGTATAGTTATGGTACTAGAGAGATACATAGGTAGAATAACACTCCAAGCCCCATCAAGTTCGGGATGCTACAGTTGTGGTATCAAAGCCTAGGTTGTTAGGTTCTGTAGACTTTAGTGGATAACAATACAAGAGTATAGGAATGAATCTTTATGAGGGTAGAAAATGGGTAGATCAGGACCTTAGTGAGTCATTATTGGAGGTTAATATTGGAATTTGGGGTTTTGTCTCGCAACCTAGAAGTAGGAATTCCGTGACAGTTTTTGTGATTTTCCTAAAACAACGGTTTTAGGAAAGTCATGGTAAACTATCATCAGTTTTTGTTTCTGAGCGGTAAGATTGAATCTTAAATTGGGAACATAGACATTAAATTAGCTGGTTGTATGAGGATAAAGTGCACTTTTTGGTTTTTTAGTTAGATGAATGTACCAATGGTATTATGATAAAGGTTTCTAAGATTGTTCTCTGTCCTATTTTCAGGATGGACCCTGTGACTAAAAATGCAAATGCTAGAGGTAGTAACAATGTAAGGGCTTGATTACGTGTCAAAATTGCATAATTAGACATTTAAAATTCACGCATTAAAGATCATAATTTTGATTAAATGTCCGATTACATCTAATATTTTGATCATCGAGTTCATTTGATAATTTAAAGATAATTAGTCTATTTTTTTTTGAAAATCTGCGGACACTCATGTTTTATTATTGTAGGGTGATTTTCAGACATTAAGGAAAGAAAATAAAAAAATGTAAGTCAGTCGTGCACGTGAACCGGGTGCCATGCATGAAGTCGTGTACATCAAGCTAGAAGCTGAGCCATGTAGAAAATTTAGAGAGCCATGCACATGACAATGAGACACTGCATGCACTTGAAACAGATAATTTTCAGACATTAAAGCCAAGCCATGCACGAATATTAAATTGGGATCGTGTGAGAAAAAGAAGACTCAAGGGCCATTGAAACGTATGTGTGCCTTGCATGCGTGAGAAGATACCACATGAATGGGTCGTGCCATGGAATTTTTATGGGTTCCTCATGTGTGTAGGTCATGCGGGTGTTAAAGAAATGAGTTGGTTGTGGGCTTTAAAATAAAAGGAGACAAGAATCGGGTAGTTGGGCTTTGAGAAGCTAGACTTTTAAATTGAATAGGAGTCGTGTGTAAGTTTTGGCGTGCATGAGAATTGCATGCATATGGGCTTTGGAAGATCACGTGCAGGAGGGCTTGCTGTGGGGGTCAGCTAGGTGAGTGATATGGGCCGTGTGTGTGTATGTGTGTGTGTGCATTGTGAAGTAAAGTAAGCAAAAGAGGTGTGGCTGGGTCTTGATGTGACCTGGCCATGCAAGAATTAAATGGGAGGCTCCAATTGCACAAAAGAGGCGTTGGAGCTAGGGTTCCAAAGGGGGGCCGTAGACAAGAAAAATAGAAGCTACAAGAGGGGGGAGGTGTAAAAAAAGGAGAGGAACAAAACGTAGGGTTTTTATTTTTATTTTCTTTTGGGGGGCGCATAGGGAGGAGGTCTCACATAGGAAGCTTCCTTTCAGTTTTCTCTTGGTGGGCTATGTGTGGTATTCTATTGGTTGCACTTCGCAGACTCAACACACGAACTGCAAGGGAGGTGGCTGGCAGTACGTAAAAAAAATAATATCTTTTTGGGAACCGAAAAGCGGAGAACAACAATGGTTCTCAGGGTGTTCGCGGCGCACGATGGCGGTGCTGTGGGTGTTGTTTTGTCTTCTACTCTCCAAATAAATAAAAAAAGTATGGTGAAATCATTTATGTTTGATTTAATTTTTGGTATGAACTAATTTTTGTTTTCTAGGAAAACAATGTAGCCCAGTTTTAAACTATGCTTGCTCTTCGATACTAATCTAAAGTAGTTTTATTTAATGTTTTTTGAGTTATTCTGAATGCTTTTAAATAACTGGTCATTAATTAGACGATGTTGGTTTTGTGATTTGCTACTAAAAAAGGGAATTATAGGATAGATCTTCGATAATTCAGCGTAAGTGAATATAGAGATTGAAAGACTTATATGAACTTACGTAACATAAAAAAATTAAGGGTCTTATTGCGTTCTTGAGTTATTAATTTGCATAATCTTATATTAAATAATAAACAAGAATAAGTTTTGATTGACTATCGAAAGAGGCTTTTGGAAAAATTGGAGATTTACTAACAAACAGAGAAAACGAAGTCGAATTTGCTAGATGAGTAAAGCATAGCAAGAAGTTAGGTGAAATCGGTTTCCTAGAAGTTTTTCCCTTTGATTGATTTGATACGTGGCAACTAGTTTTATTTTCCCTTGAAAAGTTTACTTAAAGTAGCTTTACTTCAATTTCGCATTCTAAAATTATTAATCTTTCTAAATAAAATCAAGATTAGTATAATTTCGATACTTGGTAAAATTAAGACACCAGTCCTAGAGGACGATACTCTTCACATCACAATATTATAAACTACGATATTGTGCACTTGCAATTTTGCACTGATCAAGTTTTTGGCGCCATTGCCGAGGATTGTGTTTTTCTTATTTTTTCCAATATCGATACAAAGTAATCTTAGTTTTAATTTAGAATTATATATATATATATATATATATATTATTTTATTGATTTTCTTTTTGTTTTATTTTATTTTTTTCTTCTTTATTTCATGTGTGTTTTTTATGTTGGATGCGCAGTGCTAGAACCTGTGCCATTATTCCTTTTGATTTGGAGATTGAAAGAATGCTTAGAGCACTAAGGAAAAAGAGAGTACTAGCTATGGATAACGAAGAAAAAAATGTGTGGCCATGTGCCTTAAAGGATTATGTACGGCCAGTTGTGTATGACAACTATTTGGGTATCAGAAGCCAACCCATTAATGCCAACATTTTTTAGCTCAAACCCACATTAATCAGCATGGTGCAGCATACCCAATTCAACGGATCACCACTTGATGATCCCAATATCCATCTGGTGATGTTTCTGGAGATTTGTGACACTGTAAAGATCAATGGTGTTACTAAAGACACCATTAGACTGAGATTGTTCCCTTTGTCTTTGAGGGACAAAGCAAAAGGTTGACTATAGTCTCTACAACCGGGGAGTATCACTAGTTGGTAGGACATAGCAGAAAAACTTCTTGCTAAATTCTTTCCACCTATAAAAACAGCCCAACTCAAGAGTGAGATTGGTTAATTCAAGTAACATGATTTTGAATCACTCAATGAAGCATAAGAAAGGTATAAAGATTTGATTTGATGCTACCCACAACATGGATTGCCAGATTGGTTGTAAATTCAGATGTTTTATAATGGGTTAAATGGGCAAACTATGACTTTAGTTGATGCTGCAACTGGTGGAACTTTGATGTCAAAGACACCTGAGGGTGTTACTGCTCTTTTGGAAGAAATTGCCTCAAATAGCAATCAATGGCCAGCTTAAAGAACTTTGACTAAGAAAGTTGCTGGAATTCATGAATTGGAGTTGTCTGCTACACTTTTAGCTCAATTCGGTTCTCTATCCCATCAGATTTCAGCTTTGACAACACAGAGGATACCACAAGGTGCAGAATATGTGGCAGCTATAAGTAAGACAGATCCAAGCAATGGAGTAAGTCAAGAACATGTTCAATACATCAATAATCAAAACTACAACTATCGAGGTGATCCTTAATTTTCCATAATATTACCATCTAGGGCTTCGGAACCATGAGAATTTGTATTTTGAAAAAACAAGGAATGTGCTACAACCTCCTCCAAGACTTGAAAGTCAACAAAGTGAGAAGAAGATGTCACTTAAGGAAGCCATGGTATCATTTGTTGAGGAGACAAAAGCAAGGTTTAAAAATACTAATTCATGGCTGGACAACATTGAGACTCATTGTAGCAATATGGGAGCCACTATGAAGAATCTTGAAATGCAAATTAGGTAATTGGCCACTGAAACCTAAGGTGTAGTCCCAAGAGGGGGGTGAATTGGGTTATTTAAAATTCCTTAGAGTCTTTTTATGAGTTCTTGACTTTTTACAATCTTTTAAAGACTTCTTTGGTTAGGAAATATACACAAACACTTACTTCTTCTATTCAATCCACAACCACAACATACACAACTAATTGATTAACTGTTCAAACCGAACAAACACAATACAAGTATTCAATGTTTGCTTTGTAATATTCAGCAGCCTTATATATGAATGTGCAAGTCCTATAGTTGGCATTTGAACTGAAGATTAAAATAAGATCCAATCACTCTTTTCAAAATCAGAATTCAAATAAACCTTCGGCGAATAGGTTTTTGGTTGTTAACAATTCTATGTACTCCCTTACTGTTTTCAAAAAATATTGATTAACCAACGTACTCCCTTTCGGTTTCCGCAAGCCCAAGAACAAATTAGGCTTTGGTTTATTTAATTTTCAATATACGTTGTTTTTATAATTAAAAAAATTACAATATCCACACAATTTATATTTTTGCTGGAATTTAAAGAGAGTAAGGGAAAAGAGTGACACCGCTATTTTTACGAGGTTCGGCTTACCCCAACCTACGTCCTCACCTTAGGTCAACCACCTAAGGATTTTACTATACCTTGTTCCGTCCAGGTGGAACAAAAACCTTTACAACAACCAACCTCTTTTTTAGGAAGAGAAACCTCTCCAAGCAACAACCTATGCTTGGTGCAACGATCCAACTATATCTTGAACAGTCAAAGATCTAGTAGAAAGGAATGGATATCTGTATACAAAAACACTCTCAAATACAGAGCAAGTTGTACAAGTTAAATCACTAATCGTACTTCAAAACCAAAACTAAATAGAAAATGTGAAGCTCAAGGTTTAGAAGTCACCAATGGTTCATTCTTATTGATATAAAGATTTTAGTTGCAAATCAGAACCAAAGCTTTTTAATTAACCAGCAATTTCGTAGAGTTTTCCCCCAGCAAGACTGTGAGCAAGTATGAACTTTAGGAGAACTTTAGCATAGAAAGCGTGTATTGCTTGAGCGTATTTTTTCATTGAGTAAGGGAGGTATTTACAGAATTCTTAAAGAAAAGTTTCCTCATTTAACATGGAGCATTCAAGTAACTTCTTAAAAGATATTAAATCATAGAATTAATTTTGAAAAACTTCCCGTATAGTTCAAAATTCAAAAATCTCCACAGAGTCAGTCAGCTGACTCACTCGACTGGGTCATTTTTGTACTAGTCAGTCGACTTGACAGGTGGCTGATAATATTCTATCTCTTTAAAAAATAATTATTAGTCGGCTGACTGAACCACATTCAAAATGGTCAGTCGGCTGGGCATTATCAGTCGGCTGGATGTTTTCAGTTCATTGAGTCAGTCGATTAGACAGTTAACTTTGCTGTAGATTTTCTGTCAGTCGGCTGACTAAACCATGTTCAAAATGGCCAGTCATCTGGGCAATCCTTTTTTTGATTTTGCATTTTTTTCTTTTCAAATTTAATTTTGCTCTTTTGTTTTGGTCTTTCATAAAATATTTTCCTAGGTTTTAAAATAGGTCTCTAAGTTCATGTATTTTAAGGAGTTTCACATATCTAAATAGTAATAACTTGAAGTACTTACAAATATCCTTCTAAGCATAATCTCCTTAATCACTAAGTCTTGCAACCTCTTGAGGTTCAATCTTTACTTCAATACCTGCTTAGTCTTTAAGCTCTTCATTTGTTGTTCATTTCTTAAATATACTGAGAAACTTTCACTTGATTAACTTTGATTTCCACCTTATTTCCATGATTAACCATGAGTGTCTTTTTACTTAGATTTGAAATAAAGTCACTCAACAATTCAAGTTGAAACATCCTTCATTTGTTATCATCAAAAACAATATTGAAAAACCCAATTAGGCCAACAATCTCCCCCCTTTTTATGATGAAAAACGAGGAATAAAGATGAGGGTTCCTATGAAAAGGCTCCCCCTTACTATAAGCATTTTTTAACATGTGACATTAAAAATGTTACTATAAGCATTCTTTAACTTGTGACATAAAAAATGTTCAATATGCTCAAAAGATAACAATATGCTCAAAGTCAACAATATGCTCAAAGTCAAGTAAGGCTCATCATTGTTTAACATGGTCATCATAAATATTTCATATTCTATACACATTATTATATTAATATTCCATATTCTATACACATCATCAAATAAATACACCATACTCCATACACATCATTAATACTTCATTCCACAAACATCATCATATAAATACTCCATTCCATACACATTATCATATAAATATTCCATATTCCATACACATCGTTAATGCTTCATTCCATACACATTATCATATAAATATTTTATATTCCATAGACATCATAAACATCATATTCCATCTTTGCTTTTCATAACCTCTCCCCCTTTTGGTCATCATTCAAAAAACAAGGGGAAAGAAATAATCAAAGCAACCATGCTAAGTGTTTTGTCATACAACATATCAAAGTACACCCAAAAAATTGAGGGCACACAAAGATACAAACCCTAGGTCAGTTGACTGACCACTCAAATGGCTCATGTTTTATAAACGAGCCTAGGGTTTTTCTATTAGTCAGTCGGCTGACCTCAGGGTCAGTTGGCTGACTGCTCTCTAGTCTAGGAAGAATAATTCAATTAGTCGGCTGACTTAAGAGTCAGTTGGCCAACTGGCCTCTATTTTAGGAAAACTACTTCAATCAATCGACTGACTTCACAGTCAATTAACCGACTCTAGATTTTTCTTTAAGCTATATTCTTTCATTTAGTTTCTCTAGTATGTAGTAGACCAAACTCTCTTCTAATGGTTATGAATCTATTTTCTGAGAGAGGTTTAGTGAGGATATGAGCCCATTGATCATTTGTATTGATAAATTCTGGAATGATGTCTTCTTTTTGAACATGATCTCTAAGGAGGTGATGTCTTATGTCAATGTGCTTGGTTCTTGAGTGTGAAAAAGGATTTTTAGATATGTTTATTGCACTTGTATTATCACACTTAATTGATATAGTTGTGTATTTCAAATTGAAATCTCTTAATTGTTATTTCATGTACAATGTTTGTGCACAATAACTCCCGATTGCTACGTATTCAACCTCAGCAGTTGACAAAGCCATGGAGTTTTGTTTCTTAGAGAACCAAGAGACTAAAGATCTTCCTAAGAAGTGGCATGCGCCACTTTTTCTTTTTCTATCTATTTTACACCCTGCATAGTCCGCATCTGAATAACTGATCATTTCAAATCCGATGTCCTTAGAGTATCATAGTCCTAAGTCCATAGTGCCTATTAAGTATCTTAGGATTCTCGTAACAACTATTAGGTGTGATTCCTTAGGTTCTGATTGAAAACATGCACACATACACACACTAAACATTATGTTAGGTCTACTAACTGTTAGATATAGTAGACTTCCAATCATACCTCTATAATACTTTGTGTCTACAGGTTTTCCCTTTTCATCTTTGTCTAGGCTGATGGAGGTACTCATAGGTGTTCCTATGGGTCTACTATTTTCCATACCGAATTTTTGTATCATTTCTCTTATGTATTTGGATTGACTTATAAAAGTCTCATGCTTGACTTGTTTAATTTGCAGTCCAAGATAATAGTTTAACTCCCCTATCATGCTTATTTCAAATTCTTCTTGCATACATTTTGCAAATTCTTTGCATAGATATTCATTAGTAGCACCAAATATTATATCATCTACATAGATTTGAATTAGGAGTATATCATCTTTGTTTGTTTTAAAGAACAAGTTACTATCAATTTTTCCTTGCGAAAACCCTTTCTCAATTAGAAATCCACTAAGTCTTTCATACCAAGCCCTAGAGGCCTGTTTTAATCCATACAAAGCCTTAGTTAGTCTAAATACATGATTAGGATTTTCTATATTTTCAAAATCAGGGGGTTGTTCAACATATACCTCTTCATTAATGTACCCATTTAAGAATGCATTTTTGACACCCATTTGGTATAACTTAAATTCTTTATAGGAAGCATAAGTTAACAACATTCTTATAACTTCCATCCTAGCTACGGGGGCAACGGTTTCATCATAGTCTATCCCTTCTTCTTGGTTATACCCTTTAGCTACAAGTCTAGCTTTGTTTCTAATGACTATACCATTCTCATCCTTTTTATTTCTAAATACCCATTTAGTTCCTATGATCAAATGATTTTTAGGTTTGGGTACTAATTGCCATACTTTGCTTCTTTCAAATTGGTTTAATTCTTCTTGCATAGCAATTATCCAATAGTCATCTTTGAGGGCCTCTTCAACATCTTTTGGTTCATCTTGAGATAGGAATGCATAGTGATTACATAGATTCTTTAAAGAAGATCTAGTAGTTACACGTCTAGATAGTTCACCTATAATTTGATCTTGAGGGTGATCTATTTTATACTTCCATTCTCTTGGAAATTTCGGATTTTCTATAGGTTCATCTTTTGGGTTTTCTTCATTTATTTCCTTTTCTTCCTTGATTTCTATCTAATCCTCCTTTTTGAAAATATCATCTTTTTTCTTTTCATTTTTGACTTCTCTTGAAAAAGGATTTGATTCATCAAAGCTTACGTGAATTGATTCAATTATGGTGAGTGTTCTTTTGTTATAGATCCTATAGGCCTTACTATTTGTAAAGTATCGTAGGAAAATTCCTTCATCCGATTTAGCATCAAATTTTCTTAAGTTATCTTTGTTATTGAGTACAAAACACTTACACCCAAAGACATGAAAGTAAGTTATGTTAGGCCTTCTTCCTTTCCATAATTCATAAGGTGTCTTGTTTAGACTTGATCTAATAGAAACCTTATTAACTACATAGCAAGCTATATTTACAGCTTCGGCCCAAAAATATTTGGGTAAGTTATTTTCATTAAGCATAGTTCTTGCCATTTCTTGAAGATTTCTATTTTTCCTTTCCACAACTCAATTTTGTTGTGGGGTTCTAGGTGCTGAAAAGTTGTGGCTTATGCCATGATCATTGCAAAATTTTTCAACGTCTTCATTCTTAAATTCTCTTCCTTGGTCACTTCTTAGATTTGAGACATTGTACCCTTTCTCATTTTGAAGCTTCTTGCATAGAGTGATTAACAAATTACAAGCTTCCTCTTTGTTAGCTAAAAATAATACCCATGTGTATCTAGAGTAATCATCAACAATTACGAAGGCATATTTTTTTCCTTCTAAGCTTTGAGTTCTAGTAGGACCAAATAGGCCTAAGTGTATGAGTTCTAGGGGTCTACTAGTTGATATATGTTTCTTCTTTTTGAAGCTTGTCTTGATTTATTTTCCTAATTAACAGGAATCACACACTTTATTTTTGATAAACTCGATGTTAGGCAAAACTTTAACTAAATTATTTTTAGAGAGTTTAGATATGCGATCGATGCTGGCATGTCCTAATCTTCTATGCCAAAGCCAACTATTTTCACTCATGGCAGCCAAGCAAGTTATATCTTGAGAGATCAAGCTATAAAGGTTTATGCAATACACATTATTCATTCTATGTGCAGTGAATAGTGTCTTATGATCCTTAGAATTCTGAATTATGCATTTGTCTTTCTTAAGCATTATTTCAAATCCTTTGTCTCTAAGTTGACTAATGCTTAATAGATTATTCTTTAAACCATCAACTAACAAGACATCATCTATAGTGAGTGAAGAGTCTTTACCTATTTTACCAATTCCGATGATCTTGCCTTTTGCATTGTCACTAAAGGTTATATATCCTCCATCCTTTTGAGTAAGAGAAGTGAACTTAGATTTATCTCTCGTCATATGTCTTGAACATCCTCTATCCAAGTACTATTTTTCTTTAGACGGAGTGGACCTAAAACAAACCTACAAAAAAGGATTTATGTTGTTACTTTTGGAACTCAAACTTTCTTAACTTTCTTTAAGTCTTGTCTAGTTTTTTTATTTATCTTCGATTATTTTTTACTTTGATGCACTTTTTCTTGAGTGGACAATTAAACATTACATTTTCTTTATTTTTACACATGTAGCAAGTAGTATGCTTATAAATGTTTGTTGATGAAGTACTTGTATAGTGTTCAGATTGATTTTCAAAATATCCTATAAACAATTTTTTCTTTCTTTTGTTTCGTGTTCCACTGTAACTAATCCCTTCTTTATTGTTAGCCATCCTTTGTTGTCCTACTACTTTTTCGAAGTTATCTTTACCTTTGGTAAAGTTGTAAATAACATTCTCCTTATCTTGAATTTGGTTTCTAGGATCAATTATTTCTAGCACTCTCTTGCTATCTTCATTCACTTGAGACTTAACTAATTTCTGAGACATGTTTTCTACTTTCTTCTCAAGCTCTTCAATATTTAGGTCCTTTTATTTTTCAACAAATTTTGAAGAGTCAAGCTGATTTCTAAGTGTTTCGTTTTGTTGTTTCAAGCTTATGTTCCTTTTTGAGACCTTAATGAACTTATTATGAAGAGAGAATAATTCAGCTTGAAGATCTTTATAAGAAGGCATGCTTTCACATGAATTATTACGTGATTCATCACACGAATCTTTTGAGAAAGACTAGTAAGAGTTTACCTCTTCGTTGTGTGCCATGAAGCATATGTTTGCTTCTTCTTGATCGCTTGACTCACTCTCCGATTCACTCGAACTTGTGTCATCCCAAGTTGCCTTCATTGCAGGCTTCTTTTTCCTCTTTTCCTTCCTGAGTTGTGGGCAGTCCGACTTTATGTGTCTAGCCTTTTTATAGTGATAGCAAGTGGGAGGTTCATTTTTGCTTTTTTGTTCCTTTTTATTACTTTCACCTTTTTCAGTTTTTGATCCGTTGAATTTTCTAGTGAATTTCTTGTTTCTTTTGAAGAATTTTCCAAGTCTTTTAGTTATGAAAGCTAAATCTTCTTCTTCTAATTCACTAGATTCATTATCTTCTTCACTTGAATGTTCTTTCAAGGCTTTTAGAGCTATAGATTTCTTATTTTTATTTTCAGTGCTTCTTTCTTTCAAAATCATTTCATAGGTTAGAAGTGACCCTATGAGTTCATCTAATGAAGTTGTTTTGAGGTTTCTACCTTTTGTTATGGTTGTGGCTTTCGTTTCCCAAATAGGTGGAAGTGCTCTTAGAATTTTGCGAATCATCTCACAGGTGGAATATGTTTTTCCTAATGCACTTAGTGAGTTTATGATATGTGTTAACCTAATGTACATGCTTGTTATAGTTTCATCGCAATTCATCCTAAAAGCTTCGTATTCACTAGTTAACATATTAGTTCTACTATCTCTAACATCTAATGTGCCTTCATATGTTACTTCTAATTTATCCCAAATTTTCTTAACTGTTTTACACGCCATTACTCTATTGAATTCATTTGCACCAAGTGCACAATATAGAGCATTTATTGCACTTGAGTTAATTTGTAGCATTTTGTAATTTGATTCGATTAGTTCTTTTTCTTCTTTAGGTACTTCTTTTCCATCTACTAATTTAGTAGGGATAAGATTTCCATTTATGACAACATTCCATGCCTTCCAGTCCATTGTTTGAAGGTAGATTCTCATTCGTTGCTTCCAAAAGATGTAATTGAGTCCACAAAAAATGGGTGGTCTAGTTAAGGATTGACCCTCACCAAAGGGAGCTACTCCTATTTGTGCCACCTAGATCTCTATATAGCTACTTATTAGGATTTTCTGCTACTAATTGAAACCTAAGGTGTAGTCCCAAGAGGGGGGTGAATTAGGTTATTTAAAATTCCTTAGAGTCTTTTTATGAGTTCTTGAATGTTTAAAATCTTTTAAAGACTTCTTTGATTAGGCAATCCACACAAACACTTACTTATTCTATTCAATCCATAACCACAACATACATAACCAATTGATTAACTGTTCAAACCAAACAAACAAAATACAAGTAATCAATGTTTGCTTTGCAATATTCAGCAGCCCTGTATATGAATGTGCAAGTCTTGTAGTTGACCTTTGAACTGAAGATTAAAATAACATCCAATCACTCTTTCCAAAATCAGAATTTAAATAAACCTTCAGCTAATAGGTTTTGTGTTGTTAACCAATCAACGTACTCCCTTACGGTTTCAAAAAAATATTGATTAACCAACATACTCCCCTTCAGTTTCTGCAAGCCCAAGAAAAAATTAGGCTTTCGTTTATTTAATTTTCAATATACATTGTTTTTTATGATTGAAAGAATTACAACATCGACATAGTTTATATTTTTTGTTGGAATTTAAAGAGAGTAAAGGAAAAGAGTGACACAACTGTTTTTACGAGGTTTAGTTTACCCCAGCCTACGCCCTTGCCTTAGGTCAACCACCTAAGGATTTCACTATACCTTGTTCCTTCTGGGTGGAACAAAAAGATTTACAACAACCAACCTATTTTCCAAGAAGAGAAACCTCTCCAAGCAACAACCTATGTTTGGTGCAACAATCTAACCATACCTTGAACCATCAAAGATCTAGTAGAAAGGAATGGATATCTGCGTACAAAAACACTCTCAAATACAAAGCAAGTTGTACAAGTTAAATCACGAATCGTACTTCAAAGCCAAAACTAAATAGAAAATGTGAAGCTCAAGGTTTAGAAGTCACCAATGGTTCTTTCTTATTGATATAAAGATTTTAGTTTCAAATCAGAACCAAAACTTTTTAATCAACTAGCAATTTCGTAGAGTTTCCCCCAAGCAAGAGTGTGAGCAAGTATGAACTTTAGGAGAACTTTAGCATAGAAAACGTGTATTGCTTGAGCATATTTTTTCATTAAGCAAGTGAGGTATTTATAGACTTCTTAAAGAAAAGTTTTCTCATTTAACATGTAGTATTTGGGTAACTTTTCAAAAGATATTAAATCATAGAATTAATTTTGAAAAACTTCCCGTATAGTTCGAAATTCAAAAATATCCGTAGAGTCAGTCGACTGACTCACTCAGTTGGGTCATTTTTGTACTAGTCAGTTGACTAGACAGGTGGCTAACACCATTCTGTCTCTTCAAAAAATAATTGTTAGTCGGCTGGCTAAACCACATTCAAAATGGTCAGTCGGCTGGGCATTGTTAGTCAGCTAACTGAACCACGTTCAAAATGGTCAGTCAGCTGGGTATTGTCACTCGGCTGACTGAACCACGTTCAAAATGGTCAATCGGTTGGGCATTGTCAGTCAATTTGGTGTTTTCAGTTCATTGAGTCAGTCGGCTGGACAATTAACTTTGCTATATATTTTCTGTCGGTCAGCTAACTAAACCACGTTTAAAATGGTAAGTCGGTTCGGCAGTCGTTTTTCGGATTTTGCCTTTTTGGTTTTCAAATTTAATTTTGCTTTCTTGTTTTGGCCTTTCATAAAACATTTTCCGGGGTTTTAAAATAGGTCTCTAAGTCCATGTATTTTAAGGAGCTTCACATATCTAAATAGTAATGACTTGAAGTACTTACAAATATCCTTCTAAGCATGATCTCCTTAATCACTAAGTATGTTGACCTTATGGGTCATACCTTATTTTGATGATAACAAATACTTAGGTATTTAATGGTTGCTGAGTTTGTGTGTAGGTTTTCATAATGGCATGCGACAACCTGAAGAGAAGTAAAGACCTCGACACATTTATTAATTGTTGTAATGTTATTGGGGTCTATAATAGTAATTAGGATATGGTCTGTAACAATCTCTGCATGTCATGCATATAGGTTTTTGTAAGCTCAAAAATGCCATAGAGTGGCCATAGAAACCGAATGACCTTAGGGAACCCTTCGATCGACCGAAGGTCGACCGACGCTAGCTTTTTTGGTGTACTTGAAAAGACCCTAGGTTCCTACACTTAGTGCACAAAGTTCCCAATATCACTTATAATATCAGGGGAATTAATCAAAGTGAAAATGAACTTAAAAGGCATAAAATGTGTGAAGTCGGGCAACCGAACCCCGGGCGAACAAATCACCTCGGGTGCCCGAACTATTGAGGAGTCAACAGTTTGACTAGACTTCGGGTGACCCAACCTATTTTGACCTTATCGTCCTTGAGCGCCTGAATTGGCTACCGAACCATACAATTCAAAAGGACCCCGGGCGACCAAACATTTGAGGTCGGGCTACCGAGCCCTGGACTGGGCACCTGAAGTTATGAAGAAAACTTTCTGACTTTGATTCGGGCTGCCGAAACATGACATGGGCGACCAAACCTATTTAAATCACTTTTATTCCTGTGTTTGTTCGGACGGCCGAACCTCGGTTCAGCCACGTGAACCTCGGAAGGTTAAAATTTAATTAACCACGGTAAAATTAGGTTAAGTTGGGTTAATGAGCTTTTAACATTTTGAATCTTTTCTAATTATTCCCAACAAGTCCCCAACGGTTATAATTTTACCCCTACCTATAAATACGGGTTCATTTGTGAGGATTAGTAGTAGACTAGAAAAAATCATTAGTTAAAATCCTCTCTATCTCAAATACTCTTTTTGTCCAAATAATCTCAAATTTTCTATTCCCTTGATACATTTTAGTATTGTGAGAGTATATTTGTTATGCTAGTGTATATTAAGTATTGCTAATACTCCCAGTGTGCTTGTGTGATTGATATGTTATTTTTAGGGAGTTTAGCTTAGGTTTATCCCACAAATTTTCATACTATAAATCTTGTGTTAGGATAACCTAATAAGCTTAGTATATTTGCATTATTATTGTAAGTGCCAATAGCTTGGTTTTTGTTGTGCAAATATTTTTCAAACAAGTAAAACATTTTCAAACTTGTATTGTGCATATTTCATTGAGGAAAATCTTATTAAACTAGTTTGATTATCTGATTCATATCTTTGGAATATTAATTTGCTACTGAGTCGTGCATTGCTTAGATTCCAAGATATTGCTTGTTTAAGAACACTCTTGAGCATATTAGCGATCATATCTTATTGAGTGTAGCTTGCACAAAAATACACATCACTGAACTTACATTTACCTACATTGTTGATGTGTATTTGATTGATTAAGTATACTGCACGTATCTGGGTACACATCTGCTTTACATGAAAGCATAATTACTGTACCATTTCATTGTATTTCAAATACTGTTGTATTTCCAGGCATGGGCCTAAAGAGGGAGACTAGCCCTTTGAAATAGTCTCGGACTGGCTTAGACCCGGTTAGGAAAGCTAGGTGCGCCATCGTGGTAAGGCGTGTAGGTTAAGGTCAGCCCCGCTTATTGATTTGGTTAAGGTTAAGGTCAGCCCTATGTTAATTGACTTGATTGTAATTGGTGTCGCTCCACCCGTTAAGTGAGCCATTAGTGGAATCCTCGGGCTTGCGAGCTAGAGGCAGGGACGTAGGCACAATTGGCTGAACCCCGATAACATATCGTGTGTCTATTTATATTTCCGCACTTTATATTTATCGCACGTGTATGTTATAGTGTGAATGATGTGCATGATTTAAATTTTCGCATATTATCTGCACATTTGGAACTGCATAGATAGACCCTAGGTTGTGAATGTACTGTTGATGAACTAGCTAAACTTAGGATTAAATTTTAAATTCCAATTCACCCCCCCCCCTCTTGGGAATACACCAAATCTTTTCACTTGATTGACTTTGATTTCCAGCTTACTTCCATGATTAACCATGAGTGTCCTTTTACTTAGACTTGAAATAAAGCCACTCAACAACACAAATTAAAACATTCTTCATTTTTTATCATCAAAACAAGATTGAAAAACCCAATTAGGCCAACAGCCATGACGATCAATACCCAACCGAGAGGAACTTTTCCTAGCAACACAAAAGTGAATCCTAAGGAACAATGCAAGGCCATCACATTTAGGAATGGACGAGAAATAAAAAAATCACTAGAAAAGGAAACCATGTCCACCCCTACAGCTAAAAATAATGGTCAAGACAAGAGGAAAGTTGAGGAAGACGAGATTGTGGACAACACACCAAGAGAGACTGACACGTCTCCAGCAATTTCATTTCCAGACAATCCTCCTATTCTCTCTACTCCACTTCCTTATCCTTAACGCTTTCAAAAACAAAAATTAGATAAGCAATTTTCTAAGTTTTTGGATACTTTTAAGAAAATTCACATAAATATTCCTTTTGCAGATGCCTTGGAACAAATGCCAAACTATGTCAAATTTCTGAAGGACATCATTTCGAAGAAAATAAAATTGGAGGAGTTCGAAACAGTGAAGCTTACCGAGGAATGCAGTGCTATTCTTTAAAATAAATTACCTCAAAAATTAAAAGATCCAAGGAGTTTTACTTTGCCTTGCACTATTGGAAATTCAATTTTTGATAAAGTTTTATGTGATCTTGGTGCTAGCATTAATCTTATGCCTTTTTTTGTTTGCAGGAAATTGGGACTTGGAGAGATGAAACAAACAACCATTTCTTCGCAACTAGCAGACCGATCCATCAAGTTTCCATGTGGAATCACAAAAGACATATTGGTAAAGGTGGATAAATTTATTTTTCTTTCTGATTTTATGGTGTTAGATATGGAGGAAGTCCCACTAATTCTTAGTCGATCATTCTTGGCCACTAGAAGGGCTTTAATTGATATTCAAAAGGGTGAGCTAACTTTGAGAGTAAATAAGGAAGAGGTCATGTTCAACATCTACTAAGCCATGAGATTCCTAGAAGATTCAAGAACTTACTTTCGGGTAGATGTCACACAACAATGTATAGAAGAAGCCTTCCAAGAAGTTGTACCAGTCGATCATCTAGAACTGTGTATCACCACTTTATCTCATGCTTATGATTTTAATAATTTTGCTGTTTGTGAATCTGATTTCCCTTTTGTTAGTGAAGAATTTCTCCACTATGTATTTGCCTTGGGAGCCTTGCAACATATTACAACTTGTAGCAATAAAGTGGGGAGGATAGAACCTATGGTAGTAAAGACGGATTCTGGAATTTCTAAAGAAAAGATGCAGCAAACTACAACTCCAAGTGTTGAAGCAATTACCTGAGCATCTTCGCTATGCATTCTTAGGGGATAGTGACACCTTTCCAGTGATTGTCGCTGCATCACCCAGATCTGAAGAAGAGGAAAAGCTGTTGCGTGTGTTAAGGGAGCATAGAACAACCTTGGGATGAACTATTTCTGACATAAAAGGTATAAGTCCTTCAATTTTCATGCACAATATTTTAATGGAGGAACTTTACAAACCGTCAATCAAGAACCAAAGAAGATTAAATCCAGCAATGAAGGAAGTTGTGAGAGTTGAAATTTTGAAACTCCTCAATGCTGGAATTATTTATGCTATTTCAGACAACTCATGGGCAAGTCCAATGCAGGTTGTACCAAAGAAAGGTGGAATGATAGTGGTGAAAAATGACAACATTGAGTTTATTCCTACGAGAGCATTCACAAGGTGGCGTGTATGTATGGATTACCGCAAGTTGAATAAAGCAATAAGGAAGGATCACTTTCCACTTCCCTTTATCGATCAAATGTTGGATCGATTGGCTAGATATTCTTATTATTGTTTCTTAGATGGTTATTCAAGGTATAATTAAATTGCCATAGTCCCTGAAGATCAAGAGAAAACTACATTCACATGCCCCTACGAAACTTTTAGGAGGATGTCCTTCGGATTGTGCAATGCCCCGGTGACATTCCAGGGTTGCATGATGGCTATCTTTTCTGATATGGTGGAAGACATAATGGAAATTTTCATAGATGATTTTTCAATTTTTGGTACATCTTTTGATCATTGTTTGCATAATTTGGCTTTTGTTTTGCAGAGATGTGAAGATAAAAATCTAGTCTTGAATTAGGAGAAGTGTCATTTCATGGCTCAAAAAGGGATCGTGCTAGTCCATAGAGTGTCATTTAAAGGAATTGAAGTTGGTCGAGCTAAGATTGCAATCATTGAACAACTACTACCTCCAAAGAATGTGAAGGGAATCAGAAGCTTTTTAGGACACACTGGATTTTACAGATGATTTATAAAGGATTTTTATAAACTCTCAAAACCTTTATGTAATCTTCTTGAAAAAAAATTTTGCATTTGACTTTAATAATGTTTGTTTGCAGACCTTTAACGCAATCAAAGAGAAACTGATTTCAGCACTAGTTATGACGGTACCTTATTGGAGTCAACCTTTTGAAGTCATGTGTGATGCAAGTGACTTCGCAATTGGAGCAGTGCTAGGACAGAGGGCAGACAAGCTATTTAGGGCCATATATTATGCAAGTCGGACATTGAATGAAGCTCAATTAAATTATACAACAACAGAGAAGGAGATGCTTGCTATGGTGTTTTCTTGTGATAAATTTCGGTCTTATTTCATTGGTACAAAGGTGATAGTGTTCACTGATCATGCAGCACTTCACTATTTGTTTGGCAAGAAGGATGCCAAGCCTAGGTTGATTCGTTGAATCCTGCTTTTACAAGAATTTGATTTGGAGGTGTGTGATAAGAAAGGAAGTGAAAATTCAGTGGCTGATCATCTCTCTCGGTTGGAGCAAGAGGAAGTAAGACCAGATTTTGTGATCTAAGAAGTATTCCTTGATGAGCAGTTGTTTGCATGTGAAATCAAGCTTCCTTAGTACACTGATATTGTAAACTACCTAGCTTGCAAAGTATTGTCACTAGATCTCACTTATAATCAACGCAAGAAGTTTCTGCATGATGTGACATATTATCTTTGGGATGAGCCTTTGCTATTCAAAAGATGCCCTGATCAAATCATCTAAAGATGTGTGCTAGAAGAAGAGATGCAAGCCATTCTTCATCATTGCCATTCCTCATCATATGAAGGACACTTTGGAGCAACACGTACAATAGCTAAGGTACTTCAAAGTGGCTTCTTTTGGCCTTATATTTTTCGTGATAATTATACTTTGGTGAAAACTTGTGACCGATGCGAACGTATGGGAAATATCTCAAGACGTCAGGAGCTACCATTGAAAATTATCTTAGAGGTTGAGTTATTTGACATTTGGGGAATAGATTTTATGGGTCCTTTCCCTCCTTCTTTTGGCTATGTTTATATCTTATTAGCAGTTGATTATGTGTCAAAGTGGGTGGAAGCAATTGCTATAACAACAAGTGATGCAAAGGTAGTGCTCAACTTTCTGCATAAGAATATATTCACAAGATTCGGCACTCCACGAGCTATTATTAGTGATGAAGGGACCCACTTTTGCAACAAGTTATTTGACAACCTTCTTTCTAAATATGGTGTGAAGCATAAGATAGCACTTGGTTACCATCCTCAAACGAATGGCCAAGTTGAAATTTCAAATCAAGATATCAAGAACATCCTTGAGAAGACGATTAGCTCCAATAGAAAGGATTGGGGAAAGAAGCTTGATGATGCTTTGTGGGCACACTGCACTGCTTTTAAAACACCTATCGGGATGTCCCCTTACCGATTAGTATTTGGAAAAGCGTGCCATCTCTTAGTTGAGTTGGAGCACAAAGCCTATTGGGCTGTAAAGAAACTTAATTTCGATTTGAAGGCAGCAGGGAAAAAGCAACTTCTTCAATTGAATGAGATGGATGAGTTTCGGAATGATGCATACAAAAATGCAAAAATCTACAAAGAACGGATGAAGAAGTGGCATGATAAACAGATTCTTAGGCGTGAGTTTGCTCCAGGATAGTAGGACAAAGTTCTCCCTTTTGGAGCAATAGACTTGAAGGAAAAGACAAGAAACATATTCAGAGTGAATGGTCATAGATTGAAGTACTATTATGGAGAATAAATGGAGAGGAACCGTGAGTTTGTTCCTCTTGGAGATCCTCATTGATGAAGATTGAAACGTCTGGTTGGAGACGTTAAAACATCTGGCTGGAGACGTTAAAACAAGCGCTTATGAGAGGCAACCCAAAGAGTTTTATTTTGTTTATTTCTTTTATATTTATTACTTTATTTATTTATCCATTCACTTTTGAATAATTTAGATTTTTTATGCAGGTTTATTTGGCATGAGTACAAAGTTGAAAATTCAATTCCTCGGCGAATTCACCAAGAAGCCAGGGAAGTTTCTATCTTTTCTCCAATCTTTCTTATGCCCTTCACATACTTGCATATAATGTAGGAGTACACACTCGGGTTATTTCTGTGTAGTTTCTCTTTATATGGTTAAATTAGGAATTGTTACTCATTAAAGGTTGATTGGTACTTCAATTGTGTTAATTTGGCTATATAAACTCTTGTATCTATATGGTATCTCTTCAGGCTAAATAAATACATGTTCACATGACTTGTAGCACTTAGGGTTCTTTGTGAACACTGAGAGAGCGCCCATGGCGACTTTGACACCTTCTGAGGTACTGTTGAGCCATTTATCATTCTTTTGATCTTTTGACGTCAACTCAGAGTTCATTAAACTCAACTTTCCCTATTTTTTCTAAATATTCTTTATACACTAGTCTTGGTTTTTGACTTGCTAGTTTAGGGGTGACATCTAGTGGGGAGATAGAAACCTAGGTCTTGTAGCCTACACAAAATGTGAAGGCTGAGAGCCACCCCTAGAAATAGACTTATTTCATGGACTCTTGTTCGAGCTTAATGCACATACGTGGTATGAAAACAAAAAAAGAAGTGTTATGATTGTATGAACTAACCATGAAAAGAAAGAAAAAGAGAAATAGAAATACCCCAGAAGAAGTGAAAGAGTAATACCTACTCCACACAGCTACAACAAAAGTCAAGGACATAACACATGTTCTCCACATATGGAGACTCTTCACCTACCTAATGCCTCAGATGTATTCGTGTGTGATTTTTGAATAAGTTGATTTAGGGTGGTCTTGGTTGGATATGGCAAGTAGGTGAGAAGATGTTAGGGTGAAGGACCCGACACCTCGTAAATAGGGTGGATCCTTTTCAGACTAGTCCACTCCGTACATTGAGTGTTTGTTCCTGGTAGTATGTGGGATGTTTGATCATGACACTCCTCCTCACATACGACAAGTGAAACCATCCTTTTTGAGTGTTTTTTAGGGCATACCAGTTAGGCTGAGTCAAAGTGACAGCTCTTTAGGTGTCCATGGATATCTTGGGTGTTACGAGTCATACACATTACACATGCTTCAAGATTTCGCCTATTTATACTCGAATTTATATGGCTACATTAACTCTAAATTGTGATTTCTGGTTAATTTTATATGAGTGCACTGTTCTTAATGGCTACATAATGATGAAACTTTCATGAGTGACTTGCTTCAAAGTTGCGTGAATTGTGTATGAATGAGCTTGTGTGTAATCTGGTGATATTCCTGTATGTGAAATGGTATGGTTGTATTGCATGTGCATTCGTTTAATATTCATTAAATTTTGAATTCCTGGATATCACCCTGAATTGCATTCAAGTCATTTGCTAGAGACTAGCAAAACATTGGTTAGGGGGTGTGATTATGCGTCAAAATTGCATAATTAGGCATTTAAAATTCACGCATTAAAGATTATAATTTTGATTAAATGTTCGATTACGTTTAATATTTTGATCATCGAGTTCATTTGATAATTTAAAGATAATTAGCCTATTTTTGTTGAAAATTTGCGGACACTCATGTTTTATTATTGCAGGGTGATTTTCGAACATTAAAGACAAAAAATAAAAAAATGTAAGTGAGTCGTGCACGTGAATTGGGTGCCATTCATGAAGTCGTGTACATCAAGCTAGAAGCTGATCCATGTAGAAAATTTAGAGAGCCATGGATGTGACAATGAGACACCGCATGCACTTGAAATAGATAATTTTTAGAAATTAAAGTCGAGCCATGCACGAATATTAAATTAGGATCGTGTGAGACAAAGAAGACTCAAGGGCCATGCAAACGTATATGTTCCTTGCATACATGAGAAGATACCACATGAATGGGTCATGCCATGGAATTTTAATAGGTTCCTCGTGTGTGTAGGCCATGCGGGTGTTAAAGAAGTGAGCTGGCTGTGGGCTTTAAAACAAAAGGAGACAAGAATCAGGTACCTAGGCTTTGAGAAGCTGGACTTTTAAATTGAATAGGAGTCGTGTGTGAGTGTTGGCATGCATGATAATTGCATGCATATGGGCTTGGGAAGATCGCGTGTGGGAGGGATTGCCATGCGGGTCAGCTGGGTGAGTGCTATGGGCCGTGTGTGTGTGTGTGTGTGCATTGTGAAGTAAAGTAAGAAAAAGAGGTGTGGCCGGTTCTTGATGTGACCCAGCCATGCAAGAATTAAATAGGAGGCTCCAATTACACAAAGGAGGCACTGAAGGTAGGGTTCCAAAAGGGGGCTGCAGACAAGAAAAATAGAAGCTACAGGAGGAGGGGGGTGGCGTAAAAAAAGGGGAGGAAGAAAAAGCAGGGTTTTTATTTTTTTCTTTTGAGGGGTACACAGGGAGGAGGCCTCACACAGGAAGCTTCCTTCGGTTTTATTTTGGTGGGTTCTGTGTGGTATTCTTTTTGGGGCGTTGCACAGACACAATACATGAACAGAAAGGGAGGTGGCTGGTGGTACATAGAAAAATAATATCTTTTCAGGAACTAGAAAGCGGCGAACAACGGCAGTTCTCGGGGTGTTCATGGAGCACGATAGTGGTGTTGTAGGTGTTGTTTTGTCTTCTACTCTCCAAATAAAAGAAATCATGGTGAAATCATTTATGTTTGATTTAATTTTTGGAATGAACTAATTTTTGTATTCTAGGAAAATGATATAGCCCAGTTTTAAACTATGCTTGCTCTTCGATGCTAATCTGAAGTAGTTTTCTTTAATGTTTGTTTGAGTTATTCTATGCTTAATGCTTTTAATTAATTGGCTATTAATTAGATGATGTTGGTCTTGTGATTTGCTACCGAAAGGGGGAATTATAGGATAGATCTTGGATAATTTAGCGTAAGTGAAATAGAGATTGAAAGACTTGTATGAACTTACGTAGCATAAAAAAATTGAGGGTCTTATTACGATCTTGCGTTATTAATTTGCATACTTCTATGTTAAATAATAAGCAATAATAGGTTCTAATTAACTATCGAAAAAGGATTTTGGAAAAATTGGAGATTTGCTAACAAACAGAGAAAACAAAGTCGAATTAGCTAGATGAGTAAAGCATAGTGAGAAGCTAGGTGAAATCAGTTTCCTAGAAGTTTTTCCCCCTCATTAATTTGCTACGTAGCAACCGGTTTTATTTTCCCTTAAATAGTTTACTTAAAGTAGCTTTTGTTGACTCTACGAGTCGAATTCGGTTTTGAAAATGACAAATCACTTGGTATTTAATATGTGCATTGAGTTTGTGAACATGAACTATATTAAGCATGCACAAAAGGATAACAAGTCATGGAAGCCTTAAAGTAAAGAATACATATCTTGGCAAGATCTGTGTAACTCAAAGAGTACGAGAATCAAGATGCAAGCGGCAAAGTTCAAGAACATATTGGGAATGGGTACTTAGACCTCATGTATTTACATTTTCGTATGATTTAATTTAAGGCTCAACATATACCTTAGAATGACTTTAGGACTCATACATTTCATGAACATCATTAGGGGACATTCATGGACTTAAAAATAATGTCAAAACCCTGGAAAATGTTTTTATAAAAGAGTCAAGAAAGAAAGCAAAACAGATTTTTGAATTGGAAAGTAAATATGCAAAAAATTGGGAACTTCAGATGACTGAACTTTAAGTTCGGTTAACTGAAGAATTTCCTTAGATGTCTGAAGAATAAGCTCAGTCGTCTGAAGATTTTTAGGTGAAAAACAGAAATTGGCAGAAGCACCTCAGATGACTAAACCTTGACCTCGGTCGTTTGACCCTTGACCTCGGTCATCTGACCTTGTGTCCAGGCTATTTTTTTTTAAGGATAAAAATGACTTTAGTCGTCTGGGCCCTTGACCTCAGTCGTCTAAACTTGCGAGAAATATTAAAAATGTTATTTTTTGTTGAGCAAACACGTGAGCTATCTTTTAATCCTACAGTTGAGATCAATTCTATGGGCAAGACATTATATATACTGAATATGTAAACCCTAGTACGTAAGCTAAACACAAGAAGATCAATGTAAAGCGAAGAACACATCTCTTTGAAAAGAAAACTGAGATACTTGAGCTGATTGTTATACGTTTGCCTTCGCTCTAGTTTCTACACATCATCTTTGGGCAAATCACCTCAGAAAATCTAAAGGGATCTCTATTATACATCTTGTGCTTCAACTTGGTTTGAAGTTTGGTTATTACATTTAGTTTTGTTAGAGAATCTCATATCACCATCTGTTTTGATATCCATAGAGAAACTTGATATTGAGTTTTCACATTCATATAAAGATCATTTTTGACAAACTCAATACTTGAGAAAGTTTTGTATTTAGCCATTGATTAAAGTTTCTTTATTCAAGTGTATTCTTAGTTTAAGGCTGATATTTTTGAATACATCTAAACTATTTGAATATACATATATCCTTAGAAGTGCATAATTATCTATATACATATTGAAGGATATTTTCTGCAAATCAAATATTAAGTTTGTTGATCTTTGGCATTATCATCTTAGAGATACATATATATATATATATATATATATATATATTCACATTAAGACAATATAATCAAGATCACATTGAGTTTGAAATATTTAGAGAAATATTGTTTCTTTGACAAAGTGTGTTTGGCATCTTTGTAATCTACAAAGCTATCTTTATATTCGAAGATCTAACCTAAGATCTCCAAAACATTGTTTTTTACAAACATTTTTAGGAGATTTGATAAAAAGGGATTTGTGTGTTAAAGCATATCATACATAAACGATTATATCGTTTCATACATTCTGAGCTTTAGATTTTATCACATGTTAATGTATTAGGAATTTGAATTGTACTCACGAACTTTTGTTTGGAAGCATTTTTAAGTGTTTTGACAGATTCTATTGTATACACGGTTTGGTGTGTGAATCGGTGTTTGAGGAGAGAGTTGTATCTCTTGTAAGCAGCAGAGTAGAAGGGAGTTGTACCTCTTGTAAGTAGCAGATTGTAAGGGAAGATTCATTTCAATTTAAGGAGTAGGGATTTTAGTGACATCCTTGAGTGGTTGCTCAAGGCGAGGACGTAGGCCGAGTTGGCTAAACCTCGTAAAAACTGTGTTTGTCTTCACTCTTCCCTTAACTCTTTACTTGCAGCACTACATTTAAATTGTTCATATTGCATGTGTAGGTTGAATAACATTGTAGATAATCAATTGAGTAATAAGAACTCATTGGTAAATTGAATTTTTTATTTGTTATAAATCCCTAAGATTGGTTTGCTAAATATAAAAGTAGGGATTAAGTGGTAAATAGATTCAAAGAATTTTTTAAAATACCCAATTCACCCACCTTTTGGGATTACACCTAATTCAATAGCTTTATTTCAATTTTGCATTCTAAAATTGTTAATCTTTCTAAATAAAATCAAGAATAGTATAATTTTGGTACTTGGTAAAATTAAGACATCAATCGCTGAGGACGATACTCTTCACATCACTATATTATAAAACTACGATACTATGTACTTGCAGTTTTGCATCGATCAAGTACTGCGTAGTGTAGCTCAATAGGTTATGGCGGAGATTGCATGGAACTCTAGGGGACAGGGTAGTCCACCAACTGATTAGGGCTACACAATAGAACAGTGTACCCCGTATGAATTCCCCCTATTTCTTATGAGGAGCCAATTCATTTGTTGTAGAAAACTGGGTCCAGAAGATTGAGAAAATATTAGTAGTCCTTCTTTGTACTGAGGAACGGAAAATCTTGTACGCCACCTTAAAGATGACTAGGGAGGCTAAGCATTGGTGGAGATCAGTGAGGCTATTAGAAGAACAGAGCCCAGAACCCGCAGCTCCGACTTATTATCACTTTAAAAAAATTTCCTTTGATCAGTACTTCCCGCTACTACCAGGGATGCTAAAGTAGAGGAATTTCTAAACTTGACTCAGGGGTACATGGCAGTTCAATAGTATGTAGATAAATTTGTTGATTTGTCTTGTTTTGCCCCGTATATGGTGCTAGATGAGGCGATGAAGGCGATAAGGTTTGAGAAAGGCCTGAGGCAGGGTATCTACGAGCAGGCAGTGGCTTTCCAAGTTCATAATTTTTTAGAGTTAGTGGATAAAGCCGCAATGATAGAGACAAGTCTTCAGAGAAATGCAGGGGTACAGATTTAGAGGAAGAGGCCCACGCCTCCTTGCTTCCAAGCAGGTAAAAGTCACGATCCATGGAGGAGGAACAGTAATAATGGGGACAGAGGCAGGAGATAGGGAGGCGAGTGTATCCGGGTTATCAGACCTACCCTACTTGTCCTAGATGTAACAAGAGGCACGAAAGGGAATGCTAAATAGGAATGAATGTCTATTATCAGTGTGTCAGACTTGGTTATATAGCACGAGATTGTCATGCCCTGCCGAGTAACGTGGCTACTCCTAGACAATTCTGGGGAAACAACCAGGTACCATGAGGCAACCAGCAGAGGAATACCACTTAGGCGCGTGTTTATACACTTACTTCGAGGGATGCAAAGAATGCAAGAGACGTGGTGACGGGTGCTATTTTTATATTGTCACATAAAGCCATTGTATTGTTTAATTTAGGGGTGACACATTCATTTATAGTTTGAGAGTTTATCAAGTTTTTTGGAGTAGAAGCTTAGCTTTTGAATGCTGATCCACACTGATAGGAACAGTAGTGGTATGTAGGAAGGTTCTTAAAAACTATCCAATGGGTATTCAGGGAAGAATACTACCAGTCAATCTAGTAGTGTTTGCATGCACAGGTTTGATGTGATTTTGGAAATGGACTGGCTAGCCGCCAACTATGCCAATATTGATTGTTACAGGAAAGGCTACTACTGGAGGGATACCAGGGGTACCTAACTTGTTTGAAGGATGCACTTGAGGAAGAATTAAAGTTTGAAGATATCACAATAGTGAGGGAATTCTCTGATGTATTCCCAGAGGATTTACATGGGTTGCCTCCCGATTGTGAGGTGGAGTTTGCCATTTGCTTACTCCCAAGGACAACACCAATTTCTAAGGCTTTTTACAGAATGGTTCCAACTGAATTCAAAGAATTAAAGGAACAATTATAGGAATTACTTGGCAATGGATTTATAAGACCCAGCATGTCACCCTGGGGAGCACCAATGTTTTTTGTGAAAAAAGAAAGACTGGTCAATGAGGATGTGTATCGATTACCGGGAGATAACTAAAAAGACAGTTAAAAAAAGTATCCACTTCCTCGTATAGATAATCTATTTGACCAGGTTCAGAGAATGTAGGTTTATTCTAAGATTGATCTCCAATCAGGGTATCATCAAGTGAGAATCAAGGCAGTGGATGTTCCAAATATGGCTTTCTGAACTAGGTATCACTACTATGAGTTCTTGGTTATGCCTTTTGGACTGCCTAATGCTCATATGACATTTATGGACCTGATGAACAGGGTTTTCAATGAATATAAAGATCATTTTGTGATGGTATTTATTTGATGATATTTTTTCTATTTAAAGGATCTTGAGGAGCACAAAAATCATTTGAGGTCGGTACTTTAGGTGCTACGAGAAAAGAAAATCCATGTTAAGTTTAAGAAATGTGAATTTTGGCTAGAGAAAATTACATTCCTTGGACATGTGATATTCGAGGATGGAGTTTTTGTAGACCCGAGTAAGATAGAAACGGTAGTGGATTGGGTGAGACAAAATAATGTTTAGGAGGTGAGGAGTTTCTTGGGTCTAGTAGAGTACTACTGGAAATTCGTGGAGGGATTTTCTAAACTATCGAGTCCTCTGACATGGTTGATAAGGAAGAATGTAAAGTTTGAGTGGACTGATGATTGTGAGTAGGGTTTTCAAGAATTGAAACAAAGACTTGTCACTACTTTGGTTTTGACTATTCCATCAAGAAATTATGGTTTTGTGATTTATAGTGATGCCTCTTAGAAAGGGCTTGGGTGTGTTTCGATGTAGCAAGGAAAAGTTGTGGCTTATTCTTCTCGACAACTCAAGGAGTATGAGAGGAATTATCAAACGCATGATTTGGAATTGGCAGCGGTGGTGTATGCATTGAAAATTTGGAGGCACTACTTGTATGGTAGTATGTGTGAGATCTTTGTCGCGGCGTCCCGGGAGCGCGTGTGCCCCGGGCGGCGAAATAAAAACCAATTTTAATATTTTCATGGAAAAACATGGATGTCGGAGTCGCCACTAACCTTCAGTGCGGTTAGAACACATGATTACTACCCCGTTAGGGGTAGAATCGGTCTACATTACCAGAGTTGGGGTCGGGAGTTCGGTTACGCGAGGGGAAGGTACGAGCACCCCCTACGCGCCCGTTCTTACGAACGGTACCTAATTAATTTTAAATTATCCCTAAGTTAATCTAATAAGTCTTTAAACTACTCCTTTTATGGATTAATAAACACACATGAAAAATGAATAAATAAATAAATATATACGTATATTCCCTCAGAACTTAAGGTACGTGAAGCCCGAAGGCTCATACCCCCGCAATAAAATCATAGGGAAATAAATCAAGTAAATATTTTATAAAATAATTGCTATAGTGCATATAAGGCCAAATAACGAAAATACTAAAAATAGTGATAATAATATAAATAATGATAGAAATGATAATATTGATAAATAATACTAGTGATAATAATACTAATATTAGGAGTAATAATAATAAATACCATAGTGATAACAACAATAGTAATGATGATAATAATAATAAATAATACAATAATGATAATAATAGTAATAATAACAAAAATATTAATAGTAATAATAACAATATGGTTAATAAATAATAATAATAATAATAATAATAATAATAATAATAATAATAATAATAATAATAACAATAGGGATAATGATAACAATATTAGTAAAATAATAATAATAGTAATAATAATAATAATAATAATAATAATATGCATATTTTTATAATAGAACACTCACCTTAATATGAACACACAATCAATACATATAGAAACAAAATTATCAAAAATAAAAAAACAATCTACTCATCAAATTATGGAAACCAAGTAGCCCTAAAATCAAGAGGTAACTATACAAGGGTAAGCAAACAGATAAATTATGGAAACAGTCTAAAAGCTAACACTAATATGTAAATATTTAACAAGACCACTAAATGGGAAATCGCGGAAATAAATCAAACCAAAAATTGGTGTACAACCCTAAAAATTAATATGCTACATAAACATTGCCTTTTTAATAATACTATACTAATATTACAATGATGATAATAATAACATACAAATTATAATAATATAGATGATAATAACATAAATATTCTTATAATATGATAACAATTTAAGGAATAATGTACAAACAGTATAATACTAATATAATCCATATGATAACCAGGCCAATAATAGACAAACAATAGAATATCAATACTAATAAAATCAACATGATAATCACAATACTAATAACAATGTTCAAATAATATAGTAGTTTTTACAAATAATTAAATACAAACAATGTAATAAAATGTAAATAATGATATTAATACTACTAATAATATAGGAACAGCAATAATAATATAATCAATGTAAAATACATAGGTATATATATGTACATATATATTAACACTAACACTAAAATAAATAAATATATATATATATATATATATATATATATATATGTATGTGTGTGTGTGTGTGTGTGTGTGTGTGAGTGTTGTGTGTGCAGGAATCTCACAGTGGGGGGTACCGGAGGGAGGCCGGGAGAAGGCTAGCAGTGGTGGTTGCTGCCTCGGCTGCTGCTGCTGCTGCCTGGGTAGGTGGTCGTGACGGTGGTCTGGAGTTGTCGAGTTTTGCAGAGGACCTGCTGTAGACTTCTGCTGAACAGAGGGCTGGTGCTGGCAGCAGAGGCAGAGACAGAGACGACGGCGAGCAGTGTTGGCGACGACCACGGCTAGGGACAGGTGGCCACGGCGGCGGCGACGTCTTGTTGGTTCGTCAGGTGAGTGGAGAAGAGGGGTTTCGAGAAGTTGCAGGGAATGGAGCAGAGAGAGAGACAGTTAACGACGCCGTGGAGTGTTGCCAAAAGTGGTGGCCGGAGATGAGGCTGGGCTCGGCTGGTGTGTGTAGAGAGGCTGTGGGGGCTGGAGTTGCTGGCAGCAAGTTGATGGCAATAGCAGGGGAGACTCAGAAGGTGGCTAAAAGCAGAGGCGGCTGGCGGTGCTGGTCGGAGATTGAGAATCTGCGGGGGCCAAAAGAACCAAGGTGGGGTTTTTTTTATTTTCTGCCTCCTCCCGCTGCTGTGCGTGTGCAGCGCCCCCCCCCCTTGTGTGTGCGCCCGGCTCCCCCTTATAATAATTTTTGAAAAGAAACCCTAACAATATTACCTTTTTCATTTTTTGGTATTTTTCTCTTCTTGGAAATAATATATACTACTATAAGGAAATAATAAAAATAATAATAATAATAATAATAAGGTAAAAATAATAATAATAATAAAATGATAATAATAATAGTAATAACAAAGATAACTAAACAAATAAAATAATAGTAAAGGTAAAAATACTAATAATAATAACAATTAAAAATAATGTCAATAATAATGAAAATAATAAATAATAATAAGCAATATAAATAGAAATAAAAATAAAAGTAATAATAATAATACTAATGAAAAATAATAATAATAATAATAATAAATATAATAAACAAAATAACAATAATAATAATAAAAATAGTAATAATAAAGATAAAAATACTAATAATAATAGTAAATAAATAATATTAATAATAATGAGAATAAATAATAATAATAATAATAATAATAATAATAATAACAATAACAAAATAGTAATAATACTAATAAAAATAATATCATAATGATAAAATAATATCTAAAATAATAATGTAAATAATAATAAAAAATACTAAAAATGATAGCAAAATTAATAATAATAATAAATAAAATAAATAAATAAATAAATAAATAAATAAATAATGAGTAAAAACAATACTAATAAAAATAATAATAATAATAATATTTAAAAATAACAAAGGTAATAATAATGAAAATAAAAATGAAAATAATAGTAGTAATATAATAATAATATTGGGCCTGGGTAAAAATGGGGTGTCTACAGCTGCCCCTCTTTGTAGGCTTCGTCGCTTCAAAGTAAAAGTAGGAATTCTCCTACGTTACTTGTAGCAACAAGCCTGCAAAGATAAAAGACACTGATTTTGGACTAGGCCCAATGTAACAAAAGAGACCAAAATGATTTGTGAAAACCGATTTGCATGTATGCTTGAGAGTCCATGAGAATGACTTGCGTCGAGTGCAGGAACCCGAGCTATAGTTCAAGGATGGGGACTTGCACCGGGGGTAGGAACCCGAGCTATAGTTCATGAAGGGTCAATAAGGTGGGACTGTGGATGGTCAATAAGGTGGGACTGCGAATGGTCAATAAGAGTGGGACTGCAAAAGGTCAATAAAGTGGGACTGTGAAGAGTCAATAAGATGGAACCGCGATGGGTCAATAAGAATGGGACTGCAAAGGGTCAATAAAGTGGGACTGTGAAAGGTCAATAAGATGGAACCGCGATGGGTCGATAAGAATGGGACCACGATAGGTCAATAAGGTGGGACCGCGAAGGGTCAATAAGGTGGGACCGCGAAGGGTCAATAAGAGTGGAACCGCAAAGGGTTAATAAGGTGGGACCGCGATGGGTCAATAAGAATGAGACCGTGATAGGTCAATAAGGTGGGACCGCGAAGGGTCAATAAGGTGGGACCGCGATGGGTCAATAAGAATGGGACCGTGATAGGTCAATAAGGTGGGACCGCAATTGGTCAATAAGATGAGACCGTGATAGGTCAATAAGGTGGGACCGCAATGGGTCAATAAGATGGGACCATGATAGGTCAATAAGGTGGGACCGCAATGGGTCAATAAGAATAGGACCGCGAATGGTCAATAAGGTGGGACCGCAATGGGTCAATAAGAATAGGACCGTGATAGGTCAATAAGGTGGGACCGCGAAGGGTCAATAAGATGAGACCGTGATAGGTCAATAAGGTGGGACCGCAATGGGTCAATAAGATGGGACCATGATAGGTCAATAAGGTGGGACCGCAATGGGTCAATAAGAATAGGACCGCGAATGGTCAATAAGGTGGGACCGCAATGGGTCAATAAGAATAGGACCGTGATAGGTCAATAAGGTGGGACCGCGAAGGGTCAATAAGATGGGACCGCGATGGGTCAATAAGATGGGACCGCAATTGGTCAATAAGAATGGGACCGCAATGAGTCAATAAGATGGGACCGCGATGGGTCAATAAGAATGGGACCTTGATAGGTCAATAAGGTGGGACCGCAATGGGTCAATAAGATGGGACCGTGATAGGTCAATAAGGTGGGACCACGAAGGGTCAATAAGGTGGGACCGCGATGGGTCAATAAGAATGGGACCGCCAAGGGTCAATAAAGTGGGACCGCAATGGGTCAGTAAGAATAGGACCGCGAATGGTCAATAAGGTGGGACCGCAATGGGTCAATAAGAATAGGACCGTGATAGGTCAATAAGGTGGGACCGCAATGGGTCAATAAGAAGGGACCGCAATGGGTCAATAAGAATGGATAAGATGATCAAAACAATTTGGATGAAACTACTCACATGAACGAGATAATCAAGAAAGCTTTGAGGTGATCCAATACCTCGGTGTGATCATAAACAACACCATTTTTGGATATGAGGACCAATGCCTTAATTTCAATGTAGATGGCTCAATTAGGACCAAGGAAATGGTTACCCTGTATAGGTGAGGATGAATCGGGTACGAAGTCTTGAGATTTTCTGGAAAGTGTCCTCAAGCATAAGGTTCTAAGTCCTGAAAATTTGCTCCACTGAGGATGATTAATCGAGTGCAAGATCCCGAGACTCTTTGAAGAATAAGGTCATGTGGGTTTTAAGTCCTGAAAAATTCTTCACTAAGGATGATCAATTAGGTGCCAAGTCCTAAGATCTTTTGGACGATCAGTATTTTGGAAAATGGTTACCCTAGTGAGTTTGATCAATCGGGTGCGAGACCACAAAATTCTTCTAGAAAATGTCCTCAAGTGTAGGGTTCAGAATTATTCCACTGGGGATTATCAATTGGGAACAAAATCTCGAGTTTCTTTGGCTGTCTTTAGATTACCTTCTTTGAGACTCAACAATCAATGCATCAATTGCTTCTTGGGGTCAATTGCCACAGTTTCAAAGTATGTCAATCTGTGCATAGGGGTCGGCTGCCCCAGTTTCAAAATGTATCTGAACAAGAATGGTTTATTCAAGGATGTAAAAGGATTATTCAGAAGTTTATTCAACCAGGCAGGTATGAATGAATGGTGCTCTATTGCTATATGTATGCATGTTGCTACCTAAGATGCTAGGAAGCAGTGATATGTTGCTATGTGTGCATAATGATATGTGAATGCAAGGATGTATGCATGTTGCATGAGATGCCCTTTGTATTTTCTTTCTTATGCAATGCATGTAATGTATGATAATGCATGAAATGCATGAAATGCATGGTAATGCATGAGTATCTTCTCCTTCCACCGTGCTTGTAATCGACAACCCAATCTCTGATCTTGGGTGTGCTTTCAAATTCCACATTGTCGTTGATTCTGGTCATGTTTCAAATTCCAAAAGGCGCTCAAAATCTGCCCCAGTATTTACATGTCACCGATCATCACCCTGTTTTTGACTTTTATTCTATCCTAAAAGCTCTTGAATTTGCTCCAATGAAACTCAAAAACTGCCCCATTTCAATCCTCATCCACTGATCTTGGCTATGTTTTTGAATTCCCAACTGACATAGATGTCCCTGAATGTGTCCTTTTGAAACTCGGCATGACACCCACCCTAGTAGATGCATTTATAGCTGATCCTGTCTATCTTACATTTTCTCCACAAGGACGTTCTTTGGATTGCATCCTGAATGTTTTAAAATCTCTTTGAAATTTAAATGAATAAGCATGCAATCAGATAACTCAATCTCAATGGGAATATGGATGGAATGCACAAACTTGCTTGACTTTGCTTGATTTTCTGTGCTTGCTAAATAGGAGACAAATTTTACCAGTACTTTGACATTAATGTAACTTTGCTAGCTTAGAGAATCATATCAATGGGGAAAACCCTTTTTTTTTTTTTTTTTTCCTTTTTTTTAGCCTCATCACAATAACTTCTCCACTGTATCACCACTTAGAGGTTCTTTCTCGCTTATTTCAAGCTTGTCTCAAATTCCCTATCTTGAATTATAACTAGTATCTCATTAAGTAGTCTGATCAATATTCCGATCTCAAGGTGGACTTTAAGACATGGGACGAAATGTAGGCTTGGGATTTAGGTTTCACCAAGAATAAGGAAACTAAGGCTCAAAAATCCCATCCCCTAATAAAGATTTCTGCCCCAGTGGTGCAATATTCGTGAAGTATTGATCGAACTTGTCATTTGAACAAGTTGCCTACGTACCTTTGCAGGATCAGGTCATTACGTAGTTTAGACTCAACATTGAATCTAACAAATCATTTGAGACAACAACGTATACCAATCTGGTTAGGACTTTCATTTGGACTATAATGTAGGCTAGGGGTATGGGTTAAAGAAGAAAAGAGTTAAATAAGGCTCAAAATCATTGATTTCATCAAGGGTAATTTGGTCAAAGATCACATATGTAGCATGTCCCTTATTTTTCTTTCTTCTTCCCTTTCCTCTTCTTTCTCTTTCCCCTTTTTATCTTCTTCTTCTTTTACCGCAACTTTTGATTTTCCTTTTATAAAGGAAATCTTAACTTCATTTTCATTTGAACTTCATTTAGGACTGATCTTTTAAAACTGCCCCAGTGTGGGGTGTGATCCTTTGACGAGTTAATCAAGGAATGAATTTTTCAGGCTCAAAAGGGTTGTCAAGGGATTTCTTCTTTTACTTTCTTTTGGATAGCAGAAAAATGGCCTGCCATCATTTTGGTAATGATCATTGCCTCAAATGACTTGTCAAACACTACAAGACCCAAACCCAGGTTGAATTTTTGATGAACTGACTTTTAAGAAAAGATTGGTTTAACATTCAGGCTCGAAATGGGTTAGCAAATGGTAAATCATCGTTTGGTTCTTTATGGGAAAACTGGTCGATCAAAGATAGCCACCCTTCATTTGATCAGAACATAATCATCATACCTTTAAGACACCAATTATAGATAACAAAGACAAGACACTTTTTCATCGATTTTATCAAGCGAATGTAGAACAAAACTTGATGAGTCCTTTCTGTATATTTCTCCTATGACTCTTCATCATTTTGAAATCCATATCTCAACCAGGCTCTTGAAAATGTCTTGAAGTGGGGGGTCTTCAAAGACTTTTCCTTCATCATCATTTTTTTTTTTTTTTTTTTTTTTTTTTTTGCCCCATTGAATAAACTTCCAAAACTAGCTAATGGCTCCAAGTCCTTTGTACTAAAAAAACTATTACCTATGTCACTTTACACAAAATACAAGCAAAGATAGACAAAATTTGGCATAAAGTGATGATTCAAGGAGGATGAAATGAGATGAGACTGAAAAGCATCCTTATTTCATTCAATTTCAAAATGATTTAAATAAAAAGCATGGACATTCCTCTTGTTATCAGCCTAAGGTGATCAAGCAGCATTTCTGTATCATGTGAGCTCACTTCTAAAGTTGAATACCAATCAATCTTCTAACCCGATGGCGTTTATTACATTCCTACTATGGTCACGCAATGGGTCCTTTCTCTGTAGAGAGATCATCTTGCTCTGCTCAATATTGGAATCCTGGATCTCAATTCTATCACCTTGGACCATGACTTTAAAGATAAATTGGAATGTGATTATTGACCCATTGGAGATGATTATGCATACATGGTTATGAAATTGGGCATGGAATGCATAATTATGTTATGCAATGGGTGTTTATGCATGGGGGTAACTAGTGCACAAATACATACAAATAAGGATATGAACATGCATCAACCTATCATGCATGGTTATGCGTGTAATTATGCGTGAATGCATGAATGTAAGGTAACCTAAATGACTACTTTGCCAGAATTTTGGAAACATCCCGCTAATGAAAGATTTCAAGATTAAGACGACCATTGATGGGCCACAATTTCAATTCAACTCTTCCCTTAACCATTCCTTTCTTTGATGACGGTCCATGTACCTCGTATTCTATGAAAGGTCAAATTATGATCGGAGGTTGGGGTTGACCCAAGCTAGTCAACCCCTTGGATTTCTTCAATGCGGGCTTGTGAACTTTAACATGCACTTGGACCTCGAGTATTTTAAAATATGGGCTTCAATATATTTCATGATGGGATTAGGCCCTAGTTTTAAAAGGACTTGGGCTTGGATTGTTTAGAAAATATTGGCCCGAATTTTTGGGTAATAGGGCCGAAGCCCATTTTTGGAAATCTGAGTTTGACCCTTTTTGAAAATCAAGCCTGGACCGAGTTTTTACTTAGGAAAAGGTTGGGCCTATACTTGTTATTTCTCAAAAAATTGGGCCCGAGTTACTTGAAAAGGGTTGGGCCAACCCATATTTTAAAATGCTTGGGCCAAGTGCTTCATTTTTTGAAAGGATGGGCCATGGTCTCATTATTGGGCTTTTCCAGAATACTGGCTAAGTAGTATGTATGGATGTCAAATGTATGATATAATACAAAGTATCTTATAGCTTATATACAACACACTATACATAGAGAAGGATGTGGCTCCTGTCCCAACCCAGGGTAGGTACACCTATTTTATAGGGTTTCTTCATGGCTCTATCCTAATTAAGGGAAAACTATGGACAATTACGTGTGGGTAGGCTTTAATCCCTATTGACAAAAAGGTCCCCAATTTGAAATTTCATCCTCCCCCATAGGGGTCCGGACAAAACTCGCATTGAGCGGGGTGGTTCGCGGGTCCCATCAAGCTTAAGCTACGAAGGGACAAACGCTATTACACCCCTATCTAATCTTAGCAGGTAAAGCTCGGGTATAGAGCGTGAGAGTGTGTGAATTCAAATTTTAATTTAATCCCACTATCCCCACATTTATTCACTTGCTATAAACAATATAGAAACAAGATATCTACCATTAATATATATATATTCAAAAGATAAGGAAACACAATATATGCAATTAATATGTTTATTCACAAAAAATTTGGAAACAAAAGAATAAGGAAACAAAATATTTACGATTAATATACAAAATATCTATAATTTTTACACTTATTCAAAATATCTTACAATTAATATGCTTTATTCAGAATATTTGGAAACAAAATATTTACAATCAATGTTCACAAAATTAGGAAACAAAATATTTTTAATTAAGTAAGGTTATTTGTAAATTATGGAAGCAAAATATTTACAATTAATCAAGGTTATTTACGAATTACTATATTTACAAAACAAGGAGTAATTAAAAGATTTATTAAATTTGTACTTGGGATAATTTTCAATTAATTAATGGTTCGACTCTCTAGGTCCCCAGCGGAGTCGCCAAGCTGTCGCGGCGTCCCGGGAGCGCGTGTGCCCCGGGCGGCGAAATAAAAACCAATTTTAATATTTTCATGGAAAAACATGGATGTCGGAGTCGCCACTAACCTTCAGTGCGGTTAGAACACATGATTACTACCCCGTTAGGGGTAGAATCGGTCTACATTACCAGAGTTGGGGTCGGGAGTTCGGTTACGCGAGGGGAAGGTACGAGCACCCCCTACGCGCCCGTTCTTACGAACGGTACCTAATTAATTTTAAATTATCCCTAAGTTAATCTAATAAGTCTTTAAACTACTCCTTTTATGGATTAATAAACACACATGAAAAATGAATAAATAAATAAATATATACGTATATTCCCTCAGAACTTAAGGTACGTGAAGCCCGAAGGCTCATACCCCCGCAATAAAATCATAGGGAAATAAATCAAGTAAATATTTTATAAAATAATTGCTATAGTGCATATAAGGCCAAATAACGAAAATACTAAAAATAGTGATAATAATATAAATAATGATAGAAATGATAATATTGATAAATAATACTAGTGATAATAATACTAATATTAGGAGTAATAATAATAAATACCATAGTGATAACAACAATAGTAATGATGATAATAATAATAAATAATACAATAATGATAATAATAGTAATAATAACAAAAATATTAATAGTAATAATAACAATATGGTTAATAAATAATAATAATAATAATAATAATAATAATAATAATAATAATAATAATAACAATAGGGATAATGATAACAATATTAGTAAAATAATAATAATAGTAATAATAATAATAATAATAATAATAATATGCATATTTTTATAATAGAACACTCACCTTAATATGAACACACAATCAATACATATAGAAACAAAATTATCAAAAATAAAAAAACAATCTACTCATCAAATTATGGAAACCAAGTAGCCCTAAAATCAAGAGGTAACTATACAAGGGTAAGCAAACAGATAAATTATGGAAACAGTCTAAAAGCTAACACTAATATGTAAATATTTAACAAGACCACTAAATGGGAAATCGCGGAAATAAATCAAACCAAAAATTGGTGTACAACCCTAAAAATTAATATGCTACATAAACATTGCCTTTTTAATAATACTATACTAATATTACAATGATGATAATAATAACATACAAATTATAATAATATAGATGATAATAACATAAATATTCTTATAATATGATAACAATTTAAGGAATAATGTACAAACAGTATAATACTAATATAATCCATATGATAACCAGGCCAATAATAGACAAACAATAGAATATCAATACTAATAAAATCAACATGATAATCACAATACTAATAACAATGTTCAAATAATATAGTAGTTTTTACAAATAATTAAATACAAACAATGTAATAAAATGTAAATAATGATATTAATACTACTAATAATATAGGAACAGCAATAATAATATAATCAATGTAAAATACATAGGTATATATATGTACATATATATTAACACTAACACTAAAATAAATAAATATATATATATATATATATATATATATATATGTATGTGTGTGTGTGTGTGTGTGTGTGTGTGAGTGTTGTGTGTGCAGGAATCTCACAGTGGGGGGTACCGGAGGGAGGCCGGGAGAAGGCTAGCAGTGGTGGTTGCTGCCTCGGCTGCTGCTGCTGCTGCCTGGGTAGGTGGTCGTGACGGTGGTCTGGAGTTGTCGAGTTTTGCAGAGGACCTGCTGTAGACTTCTGCTGAACAGAGGGCTGGTGCTGGCAGCAGAGGCAGAGACAGAGACGACGGCGAGCAGTGTTGGCGACGACCACGGCTAGGGACAGGTGGCCACGGCGGCGGCGACGTCTTGTTGGTTCGTCAGGTGAGTGGAGAAGAGGGGTTTCGAGAAGTTGCAGGGAATGGAGCAGAGAGAGAGACAGTTAACGACGCCGTGGAGTGTTGCCAAAAGTGGTGGCCGGAGATGAGGCTGGGCTCGGCTGGTGTGTGTAGAGAGGCTGTGGGGGCTGGAGTTGCTGGCAGCAAGTTGATGGCAATAGCAGGGGAGACTCAGAAGGTGGCTAAAAGCAGAGGCGGCTGGCGGTGCTGGTCGGAGATTGAGAATCTGCGGGGGCCAAAAGAACCAAGGTGGGGTTTTTTTTATTTTCTGCCTCCTCCCGCTGCTGTGCGTGTGCAGCGCCCCCCCCCTTGTGTGTGCGCCCGGCTCCCCCTTATAATAATTTTTGAAAAGAAACCCTAACAATATTACCTTTTTCATTTTTTGGTATTTTTCTCTTCTTGGAAATAATATATACTACTATAAGGAAATAATAAAAATAATAATAATAATAATAATAAGGTAAAAATAATAATAATAATAAAATGATAATAATAATAGTAATAACAAAGATAACTAAACAAATAAAATAATAGTAAAGGTAAAAATACTAATAATAATAACAATTAAAAATAATGTCAATAATAATGAAAATAATAAATAATAATAAGCAATATAAATAGAAATAAAAATAAAAGTAATAATAATAATACTAATGAAAAATAATAATAATAATAATAATAAATATAATAAACAAAATAACAATAATAATAATAAAAATAGTAATAATAAAGATAAAAATACTAATAATAATAGTAAATAAATAATATTAATAATAATGAGAATAAATAATAATAATAATAATAATAATAATAATAATAACAATAACAAAATAGTAATAATACTAATAAAAATAATATCATAATGATAAAATAATATCTAAAATAATAATGTAAATAATAATAAAAAATACTAAAAATGATAGCAAAATTAATAATAATAATAAATAAAATAAATAAATAAATAAATAAATAATAATGAGTAAAAACAATACTAATAAAAATAATAATAATAATAATATTTAAAAATAACAAAGGTAATAATAATGAAAATAAAAATGAAAATAATAGTAGTAATATAATAATAATATTGGGCCTGGGTAAAAATGGGGTGTCTACAATCTTTACGGACCACAAAAGACTTAAGTACTTCTTCATGCAGAAGGAACTAAATATGAGACAGAGGAGATGATTGGAATTGATAAAGGATTATGACTATATAATCAGTTACCACCCAAGGAAAGCTAATGTGGTAGCCGATGCGCTGAGTCGGAAGTCAGGGAGTGCATCAGTATCAACAATGGTAACTCAACATCAGATCAGGATGGATCTAGAATGATTTGGTGTAGAATTGGTAGAAGGAAATCATCAAGCACTCATTGCTAGTCTGGTAATTCAACCAACTTTACTAAAGAGGATTAAGATTGTTCAGTTGAAAGATACAGAGTTAGTAAAGATTATGGATAAAGTATGGAGTGGATTAGAGATAGATTTTAATATTTTAGATGATGAAGTTTTGAGGTTCCGTACCAGACTATGTGTACTTGATGATGTTAAGATTAAAAGAACTATTTTAGAAGAGGCTCATCGTTCCCTTTATATAGTACATCTAGGAAGCACTAAGATATATAGGGATCTGGGGGAATCTTTCTGGTGGAATAATATGAAGAAAGAAATTGCTCGATACATAGAGCAGTGTTTGACATGCCAGTAAGTGAAAGCTGAGCATAAGAGACAGGAAGGGCCGTTGCAATCACTTCACATTCTTGAATGGAAATGGAGCATATCCCCATGGATTTTGTCATAGGATTGCCACCAACATTGCATGGGCAAAATGCCATTTGGGTAGTGGTTGACTGTCTGACGAAGACTGCTCATTTTCTTCCAATCAAGGTTAACTACTCCATAAATAGGTTGGCAAAGTTGTATATTCAGGAGATAACTAGGCTTTATGGCGTGCTAGTGTCCATCATATCAGACCAGGACCAATGATTTACGTCCCAATTTTGGAAGAGTTTACAAAGAGCTTTGGGTTCTTAGCTAGCTAACGTTTAGTACAATGTTTCATCCTCAGACTAATGGACAGTCAGAGCGAACAATTCAGATACTGGAAGATATGTTGCGGGCTTGCATATTGGATTTCAGAGGTAGTTGGATTTAGTATTTGGCACTAGTGGAGTTTGCTTACAATAACAACTACCAGGCGAGTATCGAGATGGCACCATATAAAATATTGTGTGGTTAGAGGTTCCGATCTCCTTTGTATTGGGACGAAGTTAGTGAAAGCCAAATTTTGGGGCCAGAGATCATACAGCAGACTTTTAAGAAAATCAGACTTATCCAGGAAAGAATTAAAACAACTCAGAGTTAACAAAAAAGTTATGCAGATACCGTCGACGGAAGCTGGAGTTTGGTGTAGGAGATAATGTATTCTTAAGAATTTCACCAATGAAAGGGGATATGAGATTTGGGAAGAAGGGTAAGTTAAGCCCTAGGTATATTGGGCCTTTCAAGATATTAGAAAGAATTGGTCCAATTGCCTACAAATTAGCGTTACCCCTGGCACTATCGAGGATCCATGATGTGTTTCACGTGTTTATGTTGAAAAAGTACGTCCCAGATCCTTCACACGTGATTAGCTATGAATCTTTAGAAATCAAAGATACTTTATCCTATGATGAAGTGTCAGTTCAAATATTAGACCAAAAGGAGCAGGATATACGTACCAAAAAGATCCTATTAGTGAAAGTACTCCAGCGTAATCATGCAGTTGAAGAAGCTTCATGAGAATTAGAGGAAGAAATACACCAGAGATACCCACACTTATTTAGCTAGGCCCAGTGTGAGGCAGGTAAGTATTTTCGTAGTATGATTATGAGTTGTTTAGGATAAGTTGTTTAGTTTAAATCTATCTGTATATGGTATTTAAGTTTTGAATGATTTTTGGAGTACTTTTATTTAACTATTTGTAATCTCCCAGAACCCATATATGTATAGTATTCCTATGCCATAAGTGAGGATAATTAATAAAATTGGGACGCAGCCGCTATGTGGGTGGCTTCCGGCTCTTCTGCAGTGTGGAGTTACCATCTAATAGAATTCCAAAGTTGGTATGAGTGCTACTTATAAAATTTCAAAGACAAATTTTTTATAAGGAAGGGAGAATGTAGAGACCTGAAAAAAAAATAATAAAGAAAAAGGGAAAATTAGTTTGGTGCAGGACCAAACCATCGACGGTTAAGTAAGTTTAGAGATAACAATCGACGATTTTGAATTATCAAGGCTCAGTAAAGGTAAAGCGCTAAAAATTGGTTTGGTTAAAAACCAAACCATTGACGGTTTAAGGAAAATCGTCGATGATTTTGTCTGAGGCAATAACTTATAAATAGGTTTTCTTTAGGAAAATTATAACTCTTTCACTCTCCCTCTTTAGGTTGCAAACTCTCTCCCTCTCTCTCTCTCTCTCTCTCTCTCTTTCTCTCTCTCTCTCTCTCTCTCTCTCTCCAATTTCTCCCCAAATTTCAGCCAAATTGACAATCAAACACCACTAGAGACTCCCAGCTTCGATCCTTAGCATTTTAACCAGAGCGAATTTGTTGTTTGGGGATCGTAGGCACCACTCTGGAACTACGGTAAGGGGAATAGATTATGTCATTTTTTTTTGGAAAATTTAACCGATTAAATTGTAGTATGTGACTACAAGAATAATATATATATGTTTTCCTGAATATTCAGGAAAATAAAAATGGAAATTTTGAATTATTGTTATGAGTATGCTCTTAAAAACCTGGTATTTTATGTTTAAGTAAATCCTAGAGATGACTATACGTTTATTTCTTAGAAAAATATATTTTCCCAAGCATATTATTATATAATGAATTATCACTCAAATTGTCATGAGTAATGAATATGTTACTGCATAAATAAACCTGTTAGATTATTTTATAATAATACAAAACAAGTACGATTTTATAATAATTTCTAGAATTGTTATGAATATTGTGAAATTATGAGATGAGAGTTCAGCCGGTTTTATGTCGAATTTAGCATGAGATGATAGTTCAGCCGACTTTATGCTGAGTTCAGTATGAAATGATAGTTCACTCATCTTTATGCCAAGTTCAAAGGATTTTATGCTGAGTTTTGAAATGACAATTTTATACAAAAATATGACATGTAAGATTTTACACAGACTTTTGAAAATGAGATTAAGTTATAGATTTGTTATATATGAACAGTATTGTATGGTATAAGAACCCTAATGGACCAATTATGTTCAGAGTACAGTACCATTGCTTATATGATATAGTCAGTGCCACCACACTATTCAGGAAGTGTTGGTGTATGGATAGTCGATTGAGCCAGAGAAGAGTAGTGTACCCCCTGGCATTTCGGACTAGGCTGGGTAGCCAATCGTACTTATAGATGCATTATGTTTGGCTTAGCATGGTAGGCCAGTCATTGCTAAGTCCTACCTACGGGCTGCATAACCTAATCATGTGGGGTTATTACATGATATTAGATAATTGTCCATTCAGGGGAAATGTCCTTTATGCATAAATATAACAGATGATTTACATATACATTGTAACTTATTACAATATAGTATGCTTATGTTGAAATGTGTGTATTTTCCAAACATATATATATATATATATATGTATATATATGAGTAAAAATATACATGATTTATCAGTTAAAGTTAATTATTTACAAGATATGCTTATGATACACTAAAACTCATGTTGCCACACACTGATGATAATCTGTTCGAATCTGTCTTATTGAGAGGTGTCTCACCCTAATAACTTTAAAATTTCAGGAAATCCAAGAAACCAAGCCTAGAGATCTCCAGGGCAGGGCTTAGATATTGTAGTTCAGAGTAAGTATTGGTGAGACATGGATATATTTTGTGTATTTGGATGTATTATGGATTTTTGGGGATTTATGTATGTAACTATGGTGACATTAGAACTTTGGTATGTGTTTTGGGGTTATATATGCATGCATTTACCATGTTGTTTTATATGAGTTTACGGACAGGTGTCCCGGTACCCCACTCTAGGTATGGGTCGGTATAGTTATGGTTCAGAGATATGCGTAGGTAGAATAGCACTTTGGGCCTCACCGGGTTCGGGTTGCTACATTTTTGGTGGTTAGATTAAAAGCCTTATTTTTTATTCACTATTTCACTATTCATTACACACTTCGTATGTTCCCCCCCCCCCCCCCCCCCCCCCCAAAATCACTGTTTGCCTGTGGCAGCCTCCCCTTGCCTTTAGGGGTGGCAAAATGAGTTAACATGCCAAGTTTGGTTAGATCATAAACGGGTAGGTGTTAAATAGGTTAGGCTTTGGGTTGACCCATTTATTAACGGGTGACTAATAGGTAAACCCAAACCCACCCATTTACTAAACAGGTCACTCGTTTAAAATTTTAATTTATTTATTTTAATTTTTTAAAACATAAAATGACATATATATATATATATATATATATATATATATATATATATATATAACGCACTCCATTTTATCGATTAATATCTAACTAAATTTTTTTTAAAAAAATAAATTGTAGAGCTGGGTGGCCTGAGATCTTTCCAGATCCAACTCGACTGACGGTTGGAGTGACTCGTAGAGCATAGCAAACTATATGAATGAACCTCTATTCTTCTTTAAGTTTTTATAGATTCTTTCCTGATCAATCCAAAGCCAAGAAACTCTTCTAGAGTGTTTACAGATTTCAATTTTCTCCTTTGGGAGTTTTATATTTTTCACTAACAGACCTTCCACATAACTTGCGGTTTAGGTTTATTAGCTAGTTGTTGTCCTTTAAGGACATCAACACATGCTGGAATATTTGCTACAGGCATATAAGATTTTAGTATGACCTTGGTATCTGCAAAAGAATCTCGTAACTTATCTGCGTCCCTTGCAAATGTATAATCTTATAAACTTTAAGTTCACTATGATTTGTGCTAGAATCTAAATAAGATAAACTCATAGCATTCCATGTAATTTCATGTTGCGCTTCAGGCACTGGTTTTGGTCCCCCTAATGGAGGGAATACTTCTTCATCAAAATGACAATCTTGAAATTGTGCTTTAAACAAATCAGCTGTTAAAGGTTCAAGATATCTAATAATAGAAGGGGAATCAAAACCAACATAGATACTAAGCTTACATTAAGGACCCAATTTAGTTCTTTGAGGAGGGGCAATAGGAACATATATTGCACAACCAAAAGTTCTTAAATAAGAAATAACAGGTTGTTGCCCAGAAACTAATTGCATGGGTGAAAGTTTATTAGGAGAAATTAGCCTTATACGAACTAAACATGCTACATGAAGAATAGCATGTCCCCAAACAGATAAAGGCAATTTGGTTCTCATAATCATAGGTCTAGCAATGAGTTGAAATCTCTTAATAAAAGATTCAAATAAACCATTTTTTTGTATAAGTATGAGCAACAAGATGTTCAACATCTATCCCAAGTGACATGCAATACTTATCAAAAGTTTGGGATGTAAATTCGCCAGCACTATCCAAACAAATTGATTTAATTGGATAATCAGGAAAATGAGCTCATAATCTAATAAGTTGAGAAAGAAGTCTATCAAATGCAATATAATGAGTAGAAAGTAGAGAAACATGTGACCATCTAGTATATGCATCAATCAAGACCATGAAATATCTAAATGGTCCAAATGGTGGATATATTGGTCCACATATATCACCATGAATTCTTTGTAGGAAACTAAGAATTTCAAGACTTACCTTTGAAATAGATGGTCTGACAATTAATTTCCCTTGAAAGCAAGCAATACACATGAAATCACGTGATAAAAGAATCTTATGGTTCTTTAGTGTATGACCATGTGAATTCTCCATGATTCTTCGTATCATTACATTTCCAAAATGTCCAAGACGATCATGACAAAATATAAATAACTTTGGGTCATTGCACTTCTAGTGCAAGACATTATATGATTAAACTACTTAATTTTTTGTATAATACAATCCAGAAAATAAAGTTGGCAATTTTTATAAAATTTGTTTCTTCCTAGAAACAATAGAAGTTATATAAAAAAATTCTTTACTGCCTTCATTTGTAGTTTCAATGTGATATCCATTGTGTCTTAAATCTTTAAAGCTTAACAAATTTCTTTTAGATTTGCTAGAATATAAACCTTCATCAATTTGTAATAAAGTACCATTGGGTAACTTTATATTAGCTCTTCCAGAGCCTTTAATAAAATTTGTAGAACCATATATTGTATTAATATATGTTGAAGATATATTCAAGTAATGAAAATATTTAATATCTCAAAGAATTGTGTGTGTTGTAGCACTATTAGCTAAACAAACTTCTTCTATAAATATCTTATAATTGATCAAAGCTTTAGCACAATCCACACTACAATACATATTTTAAAAACTCATTATTATAATTGATCATAGCAACAATAAACATGATAATTTATTATTGAAATCCAAATACAATATTGCTTACTTTAGATCTTAAAATAATGTATCATTATTTTTTTCTTGATTTAAAAGGAAATCAGCAACATCATGATAAATAGAGTTGGATGGTCCAACTTTAAGGCCTATTGAAACAAAATTATCAACAAAATTTGTTTCAACTTATTTACTTTTTTCCTTTCTTTTATATAGGCTTGGCATAGATCTACCAAGTGTCTGGGCGTACGACAGGTACGTGACCAATGGTCTTTTCCTCCGCATCTACAGCATTTATTTTCATGATGTCTGAGTCGTTGATCCTCATCATTTTCCCACTTTTTGGGGCCATCCCTTTTCTTGGGGTCATCCCTCTTCTAGGGGATTGCAGTCTTACGTCAATGTCAGTGATTATTTCGAACACGGCCACGACCTTGCCTGCGGCCTCGCCCTCGACCATGAGATGTATCCATATTCACTTCAGAGAATAGGGTCGAACAAGTTCGACGAATTTGATGATTTTTCATCAAAAGCTTGTTATTTTACTCTACAACAAGAAGACATGATATAAGTTTATAAAATTTAGTAAATTTTCTCTCCCTATATTGCTATTGTACGAGCACATTAGTGGGATGGAAAGTTGTAAATTTCCTTTAAAGCATATCTTCATTAGTAATATTTTCAATACATAATTGTAGTTTCGAGCTAATCTTATGTAAAGCTACGTTATATTCACAGAGTGTTTTACAATCTTGCAACCTCAAGTGGAGCCATTTGTGTTGAGCATTTGGTAAAATCACAATCTATTGATGGTCAAATCTATCATTTATATTTTACTATAAGATAAGTGAATCTTTGATAGTGAGGTATTCAGTCTTTTTCACAATCCTGCAGGGTTGCGGTGTTTTCATCTAAAATAGTGTTTCCTTAGTTTATTGCATTTAGATGGATATCAACATCAAGAATTTATGATAAATAATTATTTCCTTGATATCAAGGGGAAAAAATGCAACTTTATTTAGGTTCGACATGTGAATATATTATTAATAATAAGGAAATTTAGAACAAAAAAATATAAAACTAAAATAAAACTGAGATACTAATAGATATAATATTACTTCTGTCGCGGCGTCCCGGGAGCGCGTGTGCCCCGGGTTGCGATATAAAAAATCAATTTTAAATATTTTCAAGAAAAATCATGGAATGTCGGAGTCGCCACTAACCTTTTAGTGTGGTTAGAACACATGATTACTACCCCGTTAGGGGTAGAATGAGTCTACTTTACCAGAGCTGGGATCGGGAGTTCGGTTACGCGAGGGGAAGGTACGAACACCCCCTACGCGCCCGTTCTTACGAACGGTACCTAATTAATTTAGAATTATCCCTAAGTTAATTTAAAAAGTCTTTAAATTACTCCTTTTATGAATTTATAAATACACATGGAAAATAAATAAATAACTAAATAAATATAATATATACATATATATTCCCTCAGAGGTTAAGGTACGTGAAGACCGAAGGCTAATACCCTAGCATTAAAATCATAGGGATAAAAATAATAATAATAAAAAATAAAAAATAAATATTTAATAAAAAATATAATAATGATAGATAATAACAGTAATAATAATAATAATAATAAGAATAATAATAGTACTAATATTAATAGTGGAAGGGATAGTATGTGCGCCGAATATTATGTAAATACAATAGCACAAATATGGAAATAGTTAAACATAATAGATAATATACAATATGGAAACAAATCAAGTGAAATTATGGGAACAATTCAAATTATAATCTATTATGCAAATAAATATATATGGGTACAATATGGAAACATGTGATAATTAGGAAATATACCAAAATCTAACATGGAGATACAATAATAATATGAAAATAAATATGTAATCAAATATACAATAAGAAGGGTAGGTAAAAGTAACATAAAAATGCACATAAACATATGAGGTGATCACAATAATAAGATGTAAACTATACAATTAAGTGATAATATAAATATGCTAATAAATAATTAAGGCAATGACAATAATGCATGTGCATGCAAATTAAATACACAATTAAAATATGCAATCAATAATAACATAAATATATATATATAAGGTCATCATAATAATAATCACATAAATATGCAAAAATATATAATCAAATAAATATGCAACATAATAATAATAATAATATGCAAAATAAATATACAATGATAATATTAACATGACAACAAAAATTATTATATTTAAATATTACAATTGAAATCTTACCTTGGCAATGAAAAAAAAAATCCTACAACAATGAAGACAAACCAATTAGTGTACCACAAAAGAAATTTAAACGACTATCACGACAAGGATATGTAACCTGTAATAACAATGTTAAATCGTGAAACATGTATAGCTAAATATATATATATAAACTACTTAACATAATCAACAATTATTCGTAACAATATAAACAATATAAACCCTAAATATGGACATGTATACATTGAAATTGATAACGACAATAAAAACATAAAAATTCCATATACATACAAATATGATGATAACAAAAGTTTTAACAATAATATACAACAATATTCATGGCAATAATAATACAACAATAGACTATCAATACTAATAAAATCAATATGATAATCAACATAATAACAATACTAATAACAATATCCAAACAATATAATAATTTTTCTAATAATGAAATACAAACAGAATAGTATAAAAATATTACAATAATGTTATTAATAATAAGATACAAGCAATGTAATAATATTACTAATGATAATATGTAAATAATAATATTAATACTACTAATAATATAGGAATAGCAATAAATGTAAAATATATAGGTATATATATGTATATATATATTAACACTAACAATAAAATAAATATATATATATATGTGTGAGTGTTGTGTGTGCTTTAGTGTGTGAGTGAGTGCGTGTGTGTCAGTTTACTGTGTGTGTGTTCTGTGTATTTGCAGAGAACTGTGTATGGTGTGCGTGTGGTTGGAGAGAACTCACAGCGGCGTAGGAGGCATCAATTTTAATATTTTCTGTGACGCCGTGGTTGCCGGATGGCCGCTGGGTGACTCCCAGCCGTGAATTCCTGGAGGGCGGCGATGGTTGCTGCGAGGCTGGGTGTCGGTGGCTGCTGGTGCTTTGGGTGGTCGGCCGAAGTGGTGCAGCTGGTGTTGGGGTGGTCTCGGATTGCTGCTGTTGGTGGTTGCCGAAGGTGCAGTGGGGGACTCGCCGGAGGTCCGCAGAGCAGAGAAGATGGCGGATGATGGTGTTGCAACAGACTCAGCAGGAGGAGTGGCCGGAGTTCGGCTGGGTGGTGACGGTTGTAGCAGGGCCGCTGGGGGTGGCCGGAGTCGCTGCGGGTGGCTGTGTACGCTTGCTGCGGCTAGGCAGCGTGAAGAAGGTGTGGAGGCTTGAGTAGAAGAAGAAGAAGAAGAAGAAGAAGAGGAGGACGACGAAGGAGAAGTAATTATAATAATAATAATAATAATAATAATAATAATAAAGTATAAATAATAATATAGGAAAATAATAATAAATAATATAAATAACAATAATAATAATAATAATAATAATAATAATAATATATCTAAAATAATAATAGTAAAGTAATACTAATAATATTACTGGTAATAAATAATAATAAATAAAAATGATTATAAGAAAGTAATAATAAAATAATGATAATAAAAATACTAATAATAATAATAATAAGAATAAAAAATAATGTTAATAATGATAATAAAAATAGTAATAATAATAATAAAATAATAAAAGGGAACCCCTTGTTCTATTTGGTTAGGGCAAAAATAGGGTGTCTACAACTTCCACTCTTCCGAGGGTACTTGAATATGCTTTTTTAGGAAAATTATTTTTTCCTCAATTTGTACTTTTCAGGAGTATAATTTCAATTACAATATGGAAATGGATAATAATTTACCACCTCTTATGGAGGTTTTGTCTACAACGTCGTCTCGAGGATAAACGTCTCACCTCTTCAGGAGGTCAATTTTAACATCTCTTCGGGAGGTTAAAAATTTACCCTCTCAAAGAGGTAAATATTTACGACCTCTTTTGGAAACTAGATGTAGAGACCCGAAGAAATTATAGTAATTCAATAATAAGGGAAAGGAGAGAGAAAAGTAAATTGAACTTGGAATTCAACAAGAGTCTCATCGATGAACACATCACATTCGTCGACGAACACGCTTGATGGGATCGTCAACGGGGACACGTGTCTCATCGACGAGAATTTACCGAGGGGCTACATGGCAAACATAGGCGTAGCTTCCTTTGGAGAGGGACAATCTTCAACTAGGCCTCCTATCTTTTGTGATTTGAACTACACGTTTTGGAAAAAGAGAATGTAAATCTATCTCCAAACGATGAATTGGAAAGTATGGGAAGTTGTTAAAGATGGAGATCAAATTCCCACTAAGGTAGTAGATGGAAAACAAATCCCAAAAGAGAAGAAAGATATGACTGATCAAGATTATAAAATGACCAAAAAAAAATCAAGTGCTATAAATGCTTTATATTGTGCCCTTGGATGCTAATGAATTTAATAGAGTAATGGCTTGCAAATCAGGTAAGGAGATATGGGATAAGCTAGAAGAAACATATGAAGGAACAACGAATGTTAGGGATAATAGGGTTGATATGCTTACAAGTGATTATGAAGCTTTTAGAATGAACCCGAATGAATCCATATCTAGCATGTATGCCACGTTTACCCACATAATCAATTCCCTAAATGCCTTAGGAAAAACTTACACTACTTATGAGATGATAATAAAAATTCTAAGAGGCCTTCCCGCCATGTGGGAACCAAAGGCTACTGCTATCACAGGAGGTAGAAATCTGAAAAACACATCCTTAGATGAGCTTATAGGTTCTCTTCTCACATACGAAATGACAATAAATGAAAAAAGTGGGAAAACCAAAGCTCAAGAAACAATAGCCTTCAAAGCCTCAAAAGAATACTCTAGTAGTGAAGAGATGGATGAAGATGAAGTAGCTTTCATATCTAAAAAGTTAGCCAAAATCCTTAGAAGGAGAAACAAATTCAAAAGAAGGAAACAAGACTGCGAATCAGAGGAAGAAGAAATTAGTAAAAAGAAATCTAAAGATAAAAGGAAACAAGACTGCGAATCAGAGGAAGAAGAAATTAGTAAAAAGAAATCTAAAGATAAAACTCCTAATTGCTATAATTGTAATAAAAGTGGACATATAAAACCAGAATGTCCATTATTAAGGAAAGAGTCTAAGAAGAAAAACAAATAGGCCACGAAAGCCACTACTTGGAATAACATGAGTAGAAGTAGTTCAGAAAATGAATCAAGTGACCAAGAGGTTGCTTATAGATGCTTTATGGCTTGGGACAATGAGGAAAGTTTCTCATCTAAATCCTCAAATAATTCTTGTTGTGATGAATCCGATGATGAGAGCATGCCATCATATGAAGAACTTCAAAATGATTTATTCAAAGTTCATTGGATGCTGATTAAAGTAACTAAACAAAACACTTCATTGAAAAATATGAATGAAGGTATAATGAAAGAGATAGAAACTCTTAAGGCTGAAGAAAGAGAAAAGGATTCTAGAATCAAGGAAATAGAAAGTAAGAATGAATCTATGAGAAAAGAATTAGAATCCAAAAATCTTGCTGAAAAGGAAAAAGACTAGAAAATCAAAGAATTAGAAAGCAAGAATGAAAGAATGATAGAAGATCTTCGATCCTTATCCTCTACGGTATATGAGAAAGATATGTATATTTCTGAATTAGAGGATAGAATTAGAAAATTATCTCTAAAATTAGAGAAATCATTAAAGAAGGTTGATAACAAGAAATACATAGAGTTAAATGATCTCAAGAATCAAATCAAAGATAAGGATAAAATTATTTACAACTTCACAAAAAGGAAGGAAAACCTTGATAAGATGATTGGTTCACAAAGAATGTCATTGAACAAAGAAGGAATTGGGTTCAATGGAGTTGGAAATCAAAGGAAAAAGAATCTATATATGGGATATTTCTCAAAAGAATCCAAAGACTATGCTACCACATCAAGGAAAGCCTACACAAATACAATATGTTATAAATGTAAGAAAAAGGGGCATATCAAGTTTGAATGTCCATTTAAGAGAAAGGGTGTGAAGACTAAATAGGTGTGGAAAAGAAAAAGAAACATCCCTTGATAAATCAAAAGGAACCAAGAAGATATGGGTACCAAAAATAAAATAGAGAGTAGAAGGATCCATAAAGGTTGGATGATTAAATGAAACAAAAAGGAAACTCTAAAAGCTTATAACCTAAGTGTTGCTAAAAGATAAGAATATATCAATAAAAAAAAAAGTTGAACCAGTATACAATAATGGAAATAAGTTAGAAAGGTTCAAAATAGAGAAATAAGGAAAATTCAGAAGTTGAAGCACTTCGGTTGACTGAGTAGATAACCTCAAGCTCCTACATGTACCTCAGGCGCCTGAGCTCTACACCTTAGGTGACCAAACAGCTACTGCCTGTTGAATTTTCGCCCAGAAAATTCTTTAGGCACCTGTACTTATTCTTAAGGAGCCTGAAGTTGCGGAGCCCTTATATTTTAAACGCGCAAAACCCTATTTGTTCTAATCTCTAGGCTCTTGAACCAAGACCTATCACTCACCCGAAGTTCCAAACACCAAACCCCCTTCAATCCTTGGTGCTAAATCTTTCGATTCCAAGCTTCTAAACTCAATCATACATGTTCTAGGATTTGAAAGAAGGGATTTGCTGCACCTAGAAAACCTCACAATGCCTTGAACTAAGAAAATGACAAATCTTGGCTCATCTTCTGGTAGAGATGATCCTAATATCGATCGATGGCTGGTATCCTCTCATGCACAACATGTTTATCAAATCTGTCTTTAGTCCATAGATCCTATGTTCGATAAGGTCCTTGATGTTCAATTCTTCAACTCATAATTTTTAGATATTCTGCCATTGTTTCAAAACATAGGATGGAAGAACTTCATAGTTTACCAAGCTTAAGGACTTTTCCAAATCTGGTCAAAATATTTTATGCTAATTTAGTTCAAGGAAAGGATAGCTTATCAACTGAAGTCAAAGGTAGGAAAAATATTCTTACTCCTCAATCGTTGGCTCCCATTCTTCAAATCACTCTAGGAGAGTTTGAATGTCCTGCATTTGCCCAATCTTGGATACTCCAACAAGAGTTTACACCAGAGGAGATTTTACCACTAATTATGGAAAATGAACCTATTTACTTTGGACATCTGCCACTTTATAAACAGTTAAATTTGAGAGCCCAAATCCTTCAAAAGATCATCACAAATAACATTTTTCCACAAGCTAGATCATATGATCATCTCTCGTATGTCATTTGTTTTGTGTTGTGCTGTCTATTAAAAGCAAAGAAGCAAGATTTGGCTAGTCTGATTATGAAATGGATGTGGCCAAAGATGGATGCAAAATGAGTCACTCTTCCATATGGAGGAGCTCTTAATATGATCTTTGCAAATCAAAATATCACATCTTCATCAGATTTTTTCATAAAAAGGACCATATATGAACTTTTTACCTCAACCACTCTCAAACAGATGGGATATGAAAAACGAAATCAGGAGTGGTTCTTAAACGGAGGTAGACAACGAAGAGCAACTGCTGCTCCTCCTCCTTCACCTCAAGGTCAGCCAGAAGGTTCAGCCTTTGAAGCTCCCTCATGGTTCACACTGTTCTATAATGAATTCACCTCTTTTAGCCGAGATATGTGCGAGGGTTTTAAAACTCTATAGGATAACTATTCCTCCTTAGATCAGCGTCTTATGCGCATTGAGATGATTCATGGTAGTTCCTCACATGGTGATCCTATGGACACTAGCTCCATACCCCGTAGTGACAATTCCTCAACTGAAAAATCTAAAGAAGAGGAAGCTGGTACTGACAAGGAAAAGGAAGATGATGAAGAAGAACAAGAAGAAGGCTCACAGCAATCCAAAGGAAAAGGAATTGCTAAAGATAGTGACACTAACTCTGATACATAGACTTTTGATGGCGTTTTTGCTACTTTGTATGCTACACATGCTTAAATTTTGAGTGCGCTTTGCTTTTTGTTGATGTAAAGAGGAAGAATGTGTAAGCAAAGACTATGAGTCTTTCTATGTGTTTGTTTCTAGTTCTGCAACCCTTAACCTTTGAAATGCTTTGTTATCAGTTTGATGTATTATAAGTTCTACTGTTAATGATAAATCTGCAAACTTTGAAACTTCTGAACTTATGACTTAAAAGAAATTCTTGAGTATGCCAATTGTCAAGGGGAGTGTTATGATTGATCACTTGGTTCTCTAGATGCATATAGTTCTTTGCTCTGTGTATTAAAATTGTGTACCCTTTTTATATGATGTCAAAGGGGGAGAGATAGTTTAAAGAGAGCAAAAATATTTGAGCTTAATTGAATATTTGAGCTAAATTGAATACTTGAGCTGAATGAAATATTGAATATGAATTGAATATTTAAGCTAAATTGAATACTTGAGCTGAATGAAATATTGTGCTGAATGTTGAAAAATGCAATATGAAAATTGACTATATAAATAAACTGTGCAAATACAAGTTGGGAAATATTACTTGAATCTATGCTTATTGAAAGGGAGAGCGTCCTACAAGTTTTTACAAATTTTTGCTCCTCATTTGTCATCATCAAAAAGAGGAGATTGTTAGCCTAACAAGGCTTTCACCTCTTGTTTTGATGATAACATATGAAGAAAAGGTTAATGACATTATGTGTTCAAGTAATGATGTTTTTTGGAATCTAAAAAAGCCAAACTCAACAAAGCTTCAAAAGATCACCAACAAGCTTAAAGGTGTATGTTGTGCCATGAAGTGGTCAAACCGAGAAGCACAAAGACATCTAAAGAAGAAATGAACCTAAAGATTCAAAAGGATCATGAAGTTTCAAAGAACAAGAAACGTTCATATTATTAGGAAATCTTCATGTAAGTACTTCAAAGTTAAAAATGTCATTGTGAATGAAATGAAGCTCATTAGGGGATAAATATGGACATGGAGACTTTATTTTAAAACTCCAAAAAATGTTTTTCAAAAGTAAGAAAGAAAAGAAACCAAATATCTTTGAAAAAGAAAGAAGGAAAGTGATTTTGTACTGTCCAGGCAACTGAGGTTAAATCTTCAGGAAACCGAAGATTTTTTCTAAAGAAAATCAAACAGGCAGTGTTTCTTCAGGCATTTAACCTTGTGTCTTCAGGCTCCTAAACGTACTTCAAGCTACTAAGGTTGCACTTCAGGCAATTGAAGTATGGCAATGGGCAGATTTTTCAAACTTCTCTTTTTCAAATCTAACTGACTTGTGCCCTAATATTTTTGGAAACTTTGGGGGCGCTCCAAGTAAACTTAAGGGGCACGAATGAAAGTGTTTTTGGAGCCTATATATACATGGTTTATGAGAAACAAATCAACCAAGCATTGAAAATTCGTTCAAGATCTCTTTTACTCAAAGCTTCTTGCTATTTGTTTTAAAGCTCCGAATTCCGGGGAAATTTTTGAGAAATCTCTGAGCTTTTACAACTTCTTTAAAGTATTTGATTTAAGTTCTTGATCCTCATCAGAGAGAGGTAAATCGGTGATATTTATATTGAGCTTCTTACTTCATTCTTTTGATATTTTGAATTTGAAGTATATTAGTTGTGCTCTAATTGTTGTACTAACCAGCTCTTTGAGGAGCAAGTTCTTTGTACACATCTATTTTATTTTTATCTTGTAGATTGTCGATTCCAAGGGTTGTTTGGATCATTGGCTAAGTAAAGGGATATTGCTTAGAGAGGCGGGCTCTAGCCTATGTAAGGAGTGACTGGAAGAGGGGATATCGTTTGGAGAAGGCGGGCTCTAGCCTTAACCAAGGAGTGTTGTAAAGGTATTATTCCACCCATTAAAGGAACAGGTTTAGTAATCCTTTGGTGGTTTTCCAAAGGCGAGGACGTTAGTTGGGTATAAGCCGAACCTCGTTAAAATCTCCATCTCACTCTCACTTTCCCTATTATTTATTTTCAGTACATATTTAAATTGCATGGATGGTTTAAATTTAAAATCATATAAACTACATAAATTTGGAAATCAAGTAAACCTTAAAGTTTGATTTTGATTTGGGTTGCGGAAACCAAAAGGGAGTACGTTGGTTGAACCATTATTTGCGAAAACCATAAGGGAGTACGTTACTTGGCTAAACACCCCAAAGATAAATTAACTTAAGAGTTTATTTGAATTCTAAAGTATGGAAAGAGTAATTATATTTTATATTTAACATCATATTGAAGAAGAAATTTCATATATACAAGGCTTTGTTCAAAACTCACATTCACCATAGGGCTGAAAACATTAAAAGCTGAAAGTTACATATATTATATTGATTGCGATTGGATGGTATAAAGATTTGTTTAATATTCCAAGAGTCTTAAATCTTGAATGATTTCATCAATCCAATAGGGCTGCAGTGAACTTATATTTGGTAAATAAATTATGGTTGTGTTGGTTTGGAAATTGTGATTAATTGTTTGATTGTTTTTACTTTCAAAGTGTAGTTGAAGATTGAATGTGTTAATTGTGTTTAACTGTGTTGTTGATTGATTGTTAAAAAGAAACCAAGTTCTTGTTTGATTGAAAAAATAAATAAACAAGTCAAAGAATTGGTTAAATATTAAAAGAAGTTAAGGACTTTAAAAAAACTTAAGATAAAGTTTTAAAAAGCCAATTCACCCCCTTCTTGCGAAGTTATTCCTAATTTCAATTGGTATCAGAGCGGGGTTATAAAAAATCCTAACAAGTAGTTATAAAAAGATCTATGTGGAAAACATAGGTGTAGCTCCCTTTGGAGAGGGGCAATCTTCAACTAGGCCTCCTATCTTTTCTGGTTTGAACTACACATTTTGGAAAAAGAGAATGCAAATCTATCTCCAAACGATGAATTGGAAAGTATGGGAAGTTGTTAAAGATGGAGATCAAATTCCCACTAAGGTAGTAGATGGAAAAAAATCCCAAAAGAGAAGAAAGATATGACTGATCAAGATTATAAAATGCTCCAAAAAAATTCAAGTGTTATAAATGCTTTATATTGTGCCTTGGATGCTAATGAGTTTAATAGAGTAATGGCTTGCAAATCAGCTAAGGAGATATGGGATAAGTTAGAAATAACATATGAAGGAACAACGGATGTTAGGGATAATAGGGTTGATATGCTTACAAGTGAATATGAAGCTTTTAGAATGAACCCGGATGAATCCATATCTAGCATGTATACCAAGTTTACCCACATAATCAATTCCCTAAATGCCTTAGGAAAAACTTACACTTCTTATGAGATGATAATAAAAATTATAAGAGGCCTTCCCTCCATGTGGGAACCAAAGGCTATTACTATCATAGAAGGTAGAAATCTGAAAAACACATCCTTAGATCAGCTTATAGGTTCTCTACTCTAATATGAAATGGCAATGAATGAAAAAAGTGGGAAAACCAAAGCTCAAGAAACAATAGCCTTCAAAGCCTCAAAAGAAAACTCTAGTAGTGAAGAGATGGATGAAGATGAAGCAGCCTTCATATCTAAAAAGCTAGCAAAAATCCTTAGAATAAGAAACAAATTCAAAAGAAGGAAACAAGACTCCGAATCAGAGGAAGAAGAAATCAGTAAAAAGAAATCTAAAGATAAAACTCCTACTTGCTATAATTGTAATAAAAGTGGACATATATAACCAGAATGTCCATTACTAAGGAAAGAGTCTAAGAAGAAAAACAAAAAGGCCATAAAAGCCACTACTTGGGACAACATGAGTACAAGTAGTTCAAAAAATGAATCAAGTGACCAAGAGGTTGCTTATACATGCTTTATGGCTTCGGATAATGAGGATAGTTTCTCATCTAAATCCTCAAATAATTCTTGTTGTGATGAATCTGATGGTGAGAGCATGCCATCATATGAAGAACTTCAAAATGATTTATTCAAAGTTTATAAGATGCTGATTAAAGTAACTGAAAAAAAAAAACTTCATTGAAAAATATGAATGAAGGTATAATGAAAGAGATAAAAACTCTTAAGGATGAAAAAAGAGAAAAGAATTCTAGAATCAAGAAAATAGAAAGTAAGAATTAATCTATGACAAAAGAATTAGAATCCAAAAATCTTGCTGAAAAAGAAAAAGACTTGAAAATCTAAGAATTAGAAAGCAATAATGAAAGAATGAAAGAAGATCTTCAATCCTGATCCTCTACGGTATATGAGAAAGGTATGTATATTTCTGAATTAGACGATAGAATCATAAAATTATCTCTAGAATTAGAGAAATCATTAAAGAAGGTAGATAACAAGAAAGACATAGAGTTAAATGATCTTAAAAATCAAATCAAAGATAAGGATAAAATTATTTACAAGTTCACAAAAGGGAAGGAAAACCTTGATAAGATGATTGGTTCACAAAGAGTGTCATTGAACAAAGAAGGAATTGGGTTCAATGGAGTTGAAAATCAAAGGAAAAAGAATTTGTATATGGGATATTTCTCAAAAGAATCCAAAGACTATGCTACCACATCTAGCAAAGCCTACACAAATACAATTTTCTATAAATGTAAGAAAAAGGGGGCATATCAAGTTTGAATGTCCATTTAAGAGAAAGGGTGTGAAGACTAAACAAGTGTGGAAAATAAAAGAAACATCCCTTGAAAAATCAAAAGGAACCAAGAAGATTTGGGTACCAAAAATAAAATAGAGAGTAGAAGGATCCATAAAGGTTGGATGATTAAATGAAACAAAAAGGAAACTCTAAAAGCTTATAACCTAAGTGCTGCTAAAAGATAAGAATATATCAATAAAAAAAAAAGAAGAAGAAGAAACTTGAACCATTATACAATATGGGAAATAAGTTAGAAAAGTTCAAAACAAAGAAATAAGGAAAATTCATAAGTTGAGGCACTTCACTTGACCGAGCAGATAACCTTGGGCTCCTAAATGTACCTCGGGCGACCGAACAACTACTACCTGTTGAATTTTCACCCAGAAAATTCTTCAGGTGCCTGTACTTATTCTTCTGGTGCCTGAAGTCATGGAGTCCTCTTATTTTAAATGTGCAAAACCCTATTTCTTCTAAACTCTAGTCTCCTGAACCAAGACCTATCACTCACCTGAAGTTCCAAACACCAAACCCCCTTCAATCTCCAGTGCTAAATCTTTCGATTCCAAGCTTCTAAACTCAATTATACATGTTCTATGGTTTAAAAGAAGGGATCCTCTACACCAAGAAAACCTCACAATGCCTCGAACTAAGCAAATGGAAAATCATGGCTCATCTTTTGGTAGAGATGATCCTAATATCGATCGATGGTCGGTATCCTCTCATGCACATCATGTTTATCGAACCCATCTTCAGTCCATTGATCCTATATTCGGTAAGGTCCTTGATGTTCAATTCTTCAACTCAGAATTTCCGGATATTCTACTGTTGTTTCAAAACATAGGATGGAAGAACTTCACAGTTTACCAAGCTAATGGACTCTTTCCAAATTTGGTCAAAATATTTTATGTTAATTTAGTTCAAGGAGAGGATAGCTTATCAACTGAAGTCAAGGGTAGGAAAATTATTCTCACTCCTCAATCGTTGGTTCCCATTCTTCAAATCACTCCATGAGAGTTTGAATGTCTTGCATTTGCCCAATCTTGGATACTTCGACAAGAGTTTACACTAGAAGAGTTTTTGCCACTAATTATGGAAAATGAACCTATTTACTTTGGACATCTGCCACTCTATAAACAGCTAAATTTAAGTGCCCAAATCTTTCAAAAGATCATCACAAATAATATTTTTTCGCAAGATGGATCATATGATCATCTCTTGTATATCAATTGTTTTGTGTTGTGGTGTCTATTAAAAGGAAAGAAGCTCGATTTGGCTAGTCTGATTATGAAATGGATATGGGCAAAGATGGATGCAAAATGAGTCGCTCTTCCATATGGGGGAGCTCTTAATATGATCTTTGCAAATCAAAACATCACATCTTCATCAAACTTTTTCCTAAAAAGGATCAGATGTGAACTCTTTACCTCAACCACTCTCAAACAGATGGGATATGAAAAACGAAATCAAGAGTGGTTCTTAAAAGGAGGTAGACAAAAAAAAAGCAGTTGCTGCACTTCCTCCTTCACCTCAGGGTCAGCTAGAAGGTTTAGCCTTTGAAGCTCCCTCATGGTTCACACCGTTCTATAATGAATTCACCTCTTTTAGCCGAGATATGCACGAGGGTCTTAAAACTCTACAAGATAACTATTCCTCCTTAAATCAGCGTCTTAGGCGCATTGAGATGATTTAGGGTAGTTCCTCACACGGTGATGCTATGGACACTAGCTCCATACCCCGTAGTGATGATTCCTCAACTGAAAAATCTGAAGAAGAGGAAGCTGGTACTGACAAGGAAAAGGAAGATGATGAAGAAGAACAAGAATAAGGCTCACAGCAATCCAAAGGAAAAGGAATTGCTAAAGATAATGACACTAACTCTGATACATAGACTTTTGATGGCGTTTTTGCTACTTTGTATGCTACACATGCTTAAATTCTGAGTGCACTTTGCTTTTTGTTGATGTAAAGGGGAAGTATGTGTAAGCAAAGACTATAAGTCTTTCTATGTATTTGTTTCTAGCTCTGCAACCCTTAACCTTTGAAATGCTTTGTTATCAGTTTGATGTATTATAAGTTCTACTGTTAATGATAAATCTACAAACTTTGAAACTTCTGAACTTATGACTTCAAAGAAATTCTTGAGTATGCCAATTGTTAGGGGGAGTGTTATGATTGATCACTTGGTTCTCTAGATGCATATAGTTCTTTGCTCTTTGTATTAAAATTGTGTACCCTTTTTGTATGATGTCAAAGGGGGAGAGATAGTTTAGAGAGAGCAAAAATATTTGAGCTAAATTGAATACTTGAGCTGAATGAAATATTGAATATGAATTGAACATTTGAGCTAAATTAATTACTTGAGCTGAATGAAATATTGAGCTGAATGTTGAAAAATGCAATATGAAAATTAACTATATAAATAAACTATGCAAATACATGTTGGGAAATATTACTTGAATCTATGCTTATTGAAAAGGGAAGCATCCTACAAGTTTTTATAAATTTTTGCTCCGCATTTGTCATCATCAAAAAGGGGGAGATTGTTAGCCTAACAAGGCTTTCACCTTTTGTTTTGATTATAACAAATGAAGAAAAGTTTAATGACATTATGTGTTCAAGTAATGATGTTTTCAGGAATCTAAAAAAACCAAACTCAACAAAGCTTCAAAAGATCACCAACAAGCTTAAAGGTGTATGTTGTGTCATGAAGTGATCAAACCTAGGAAGCACAAAGACATCTGAAGAAGAAATGAACCTAAAGCTTCAAGTGGATCATGAAATTTCAAAGAACAAGAAATGTTCATATTGTTAGGAAATCTTCATGTGAGTATTTCAAAGTTAAAAATGTCATTGTGAATGAAATGAAGCTCATTAGGGGATAAATATGGACATAGAGACTTTATTTTAAAACTCCAGAAAATGTTTTTCAAAAGTAAGAAAGCAAAGAAACCAAATATCTTTGAAAAAGAAAGAAGGAAATTGATTTTGTACTATCCAGGCGACTGAGGTTAAATCTTCAGGCAACCGAAGATTTTTTCTGAAGAAAATCAAACAGGTAATGTTTCGTCAGGCGTCTAACCCTGTGTCTTCAGGCTCCTGGACATACTTCATGCTACTGAGGTTGCCCTTCAAGCAATCGAAGTACGACAACGGGAAGATTTTTCAAACTTCTCTTTTTAAATATAACTATCTTGCGCCCTAATATTTTTGGAAACTTTGGGGGTACTCGAAGTAAAATTGGGGAGCATGAATGAAAGTGTTTTTGAAGCCTATATATACATGGTTTATGAGAAACAAATCAACCAAGCATTGAAAATTCCTTCAAGATCTCATTCACTCAAAGCTTCTTACTAATTGTTTTAAAGCTCTGAATTGTTGCGAAATTTTTGAGAAATCTCTTAACTTTTACAGCTTCTCTAAAGTATTTGATTGAAGTTCTTGATCCTCATCAAAGAGAAGTAAATCGGTGATATTTATATTGAGCTTCTTACTTCATTCTTTTGATATTTTGAATTTGAAGTATATTAATTGTGCTGTAATTGTTATACTAACCAGCTCTTTGAGGAGCAAGTTCTTTGTACACATCTATTTGATTTTTATCTTGTAGATTGACGATTCCAAGGGTTGTTTGGATCGTTGGCTAAGCAAGGGGATATTTCTTAGAGGGGAGGGCTCTAGCCTACATAAGGAGTGACTGGACGAGGGGATACCGTTTGGAGATAGCGGGCTCTAACCTTAACCAAGGAGTGTTGTAAAGGTATTGTTCCGCCCGTTAAAGGAACAGGTTTAGTAATACTTTGGTGGTTTGCCAAAGGCAAGGATGTAGGCTAGGTATAAGCTGAACCTCGTAAAAATCTCTGTCTCACCCTCTCTTTCCCTATTCTTTATTTTCAGTACATATTTAAATTACGTGGATGGTTTAAATTTAAAATCATATAAACTACATAAATTTGGAAATCAAGTAAACCTTAAAGTTTGATTTTGATTTGGGTTGCGGAAGCCGAACGGGAGTACATTGGTTCAACCATTGTTTGCGGAAACCATACGGGAGTACGTTACTTGGCTAAACACCCCAAAGATAAATTAACTTAAGAGTTTATTTGAATTCTGAAGTTTGGAAAAAGTTGTTGGATTTTATATTGAACATCGTATTGAAGAAGAAATTTAATATATACAGGGCTTTGTTCAAAACTCACATTCACCATAGGGCTGAAAACATCAAAAGCTGAAAGTTACATGTATTTTATTGATTGTGATTGGATGGTATAAAGATTTGTTTTATATTCCAAGAGTCTTAAATCTTGAATGATTTCATCAATCTAATAGTGCTGCACTGAGCTTATATTTGGTAAATAAATTGTGGTTGTGTTGGTTTGGAAATTGTGATTAATTGTTTGATTGTTCTTACTTTCAAAGTATGGTTGAAGATTGAATGTTTAATTGTGTTTAATTGTGTTGTTGATTGATTGTTCAAAAGAAACCAAGTTCTTGTTTGATTGACAAAATAAATAAACAAGTCAAAAAATTGGTTAAATATTAAAAGAAGTTAAGGACTTTAGAAGAACTAAAGAGAAAGTTTTAAAAAGCCAATTCACCCCCCCTCTTGGGAAGCTATTCCTAATTTCAAGTATATTTGAGAAAATATATATTTGGGAAAATACTACTGTTACACGGGAATATATAGTTTTAGTATGAAATGTCAAGAAATGTGATTTCAAAATAGAATTCTTGATTCTATTTAGTTTGTGTGGCATGAATATTTTTTTACGTATATTATATTATGTTAAGTTAGATATAGAGTAAAAGCATGTTTATAGTTATTTTCAAGAATAACATGATAATAAAGGAAATTATGATTTCAAAATATATGATAAACAGTACATATGCTCAGTTTAGTATTTATGATATGTTCGGCGCAAGGTTGTGATTGATAGTCAGCGCAAGGGTGTAGTTATATGTGTTATCCGGTGTAAGGCCGTGATTATTTATGTTATGAAAGAATTTAGAAAATGCTATCAATCTATTTTTGTTAAAATAGTATATTATCATGTACTATATGTTATCAAAACCCGGATGATAGTTCAGATCATTTATCAGGAGCACAATACCGTTGCTATACAGTTCAGTTTAGTTCAGACTTGTGCTAACTGCCCCTTCCAGTCGAGGGGGTGGGAGATGGATAGTCGATGTGACTTTCAGTGTAGAGTTGTAGATGTCCACCCAGCAGTCCGGACCAGGGTATGGCGGGCCCATCCTACTTACCGACATTTTTGACTCAGCAATGGTCGGCCAACCATTGTCGGGTCTCGCCTTTGGGCTACACAACCTGTCATAGGGGGTAATACATGACATCAGCTAGCTATTCATCCTAGGTAAATTTTAGAATTACTAGTTATATTAGATGATTTTATGAACAGTGAGATATAGTATGATTCAGTATAACTATGAAATGTATGATTATTCAGTTATGATATTATTAGTGTTTTTAAACATGTACATGTGTTGTATATTTATTATAGCATGCAAATATTCATGTTGTCACACAACTGTATTTGGTTTATTTTCTTTACTGAGAGGTGTCTCACCCCAGCTTAAACCATTTCAGGGAACCCAAAAAGATAGGTGGACCAAGCCCTACGCCGTTGAGGTAGTTGTTCCACCCTGCTAGAGGGTGAGTTTTTTTTAACTAGGGTTAGTAGGTTTTTTTTATGTAAGATCCTAGTTTTATCTTTTGTTGTTTTGAGGATTGTATATATATACAATAGTATGGTTGAATGTAAGTAACTCTGGTATATTGTATTTTATGGTTGGTTGGATGAAATTTATAATTACTGCTGCTTAGGTTTCCACTGTGTATGACAGATGTGTCCCCGTTACCCACGGGTTCGGGTTGACTTTGTTATGTTTTAAGTAAATGGTATTTAATATGATTGATTATGTAGTAAATCAAGCAAGTCGTTACAATTTGGTATCACAACCTAAGTTGTTAAGTTATGTAGACTATAGAATGCAGTGATTACGCGTCAAAACTGCGTAATTAGGCACTTTAATCCGGTCTTTATGACTTATATTTTTAATTAAATGTCCAAATTTATCTAATATTTTAATAAAGTGCCAAAATTATCATTCTTGAGTTCTATTGTACAATTTACGAATTTTTGATAATTTTTTATCGCAAGAAAAGTCCTAGGAACCAAAACCGACACCTGTTCGTATTTCATGCATAACTTTGTTGTCAAAGCTCCAATTGAGATGATTCAAATATCTAGAGAAATAGGAAAGGATTATCTACAACTTTTGTGTTTAGAGTTTTGTGAGAAACGGGCTCCAAAAGGGTCACATTTGGCGATGAACAGAGAATAAAAAAAAATGGAAAAAATATATATAAGAGGTTATGTGATGTGACCTGGCCATGAAAGCCGGGTCAGACCCAATTGGGTCGGATCTCCCCATCCGGGTAGGGCGGAAGAGTGCTTCTTTTTAAAACCCAGCGCATGCTTTCTTGGGGGTCTCTCTCTCTCTCTCTCTCTCTCTCTCTCTCTCTCTCTCTTTCGCAGCTTTTTTCCCTTATTTTCTTCTTCTTCTTCTTCCTCTCTTGTTACTTCTCTTGCTCTTTCTTCTCTCTGCTTTTTCCTCTTTCCCCTATTGCTGCTTTGTTTTTCCCATCCTCCGGCTTCCCTCTGTTCCCAGCCGCAGCAACAACCCCCTTTACCAGCTTCAACCTCCACAAGCACACAGCACAGCTCCAGTAGCCATCTTCAAGACAGCAGCAGCCACAGCAGCTCCATCATCCTCTGCAGCAGCCACAGCACTACTGTGGACCTCCACAATACTAGCACACATAGCCAGGCCAGTGCAGCCCAGCTTCCCTTTGCCCAGCTTGCTACCACAGCTGCGAACCAACCCACACACAGCTGCAACTACTGCCATGGCTCCGTGGATTTGTTTCTCTCTCTCTCTCTCTCTCTCTCTCTCTTGTCCTTTCTTTCTTTCTTTTATTTACTTTTCTTTGAATCTTGGAATATTGAAGAAAGTTTAGTTTTTTTTAATGTTATTGGAGTTTTCTTTCTTTTTGTTTAAGTTGAGTAATGTTGGGTATTTCATTATTGTTAAATTAATCTCTTTGTTTATCTAATTGATAGTTATTTTAATTTAACATTCTTAATTAAATTCGGATAATTTTTTGTCGAAATTCAATTTAGTTAGGGTCTATGATTAGAAAAGGTTGTGTTTTTATTGTGTTCCGTTATTGTTTACGTCTTTTAAATTTCCGTTGAGTTCATGTTTGCATTTAAATTGTGAGTCTTGATTTGATCTCTTAATTGTGTTAAAGGTTTGATTTTTAGTAGGTTCGGTTTTTTTTAGTGTGTGTCTGATTTAGTTTCCATTGGGTGTTTTTAATTCCATGTTTTAGGTGACCATCTTTAAACTAATGCGTGTTAAGTTTCCCTGAGTAAATTAGGATTTCCATTAGTGTTCTTTAGTTCAATGCATGTTAGTTTTAGGACCTTAATTTACATGTCATTTAATTCATAAAAAGTGAAATTGAAGGATCTTGAAAATCTGAATCTGAACCAAGTTCAGTGCATTTTTATTTTTTATTGGATAAACATAACATTTGAGATTAAATGCATTCCCTGAGGAGACGATCTAGCCCTTAAGCTTAATATTACACGACGTAACTCCTATACTTGGGATAGCTTTCGAGCTGCTCATTTTTTGGCGCCTTTGCTGGGGAATGCCAGTTTTAATTTCGAATTTTGCGTTTTCCCAATTATTATTGTTATTATTTTTTTTTGATTTTTTTTCTTCAAATAAATAGAAAACCAAAAAAAAACAAACCTGAAAATTGAAAAAATTTAAAAAAAAAAAAAATTTGTTTGTTGTCGTGTTAGTGGATTTCTGCTGGCCATTGTGATGTTTGATGCCTTGGCTTCGGGATAGTTCGAATCGATTGTGTAGACTTTCACCTAACACCAGTAGGGATACACGTGGCACTAAATCTGACTGTTCACCTGTTAGTCCTGAGAGTGATTCTTAATTTGAGTTGTTGTTTGGCCATTATTTTCAAGAAGCTATGGCTGCACATGCACCACGTACACTTGAAGATTTTCTACAGCCTGCACGCACATCTACACCTTCATGCATTATGTTACCACAAGATGCACCGAATTTCACTCTTAAGCATGGCATGTTATCTGTGATTCCCCAGTTTCACGGGATGGACTCTGAGAGTCCGTACCAACACTTGACAGACTTTGAGATGGTTTGCACCACTTTCATTAATAGGGCTAGGACTGATGAATACATTAAACTGCGTTTGTTTCCCTTTTCTCTGAAAGATAGGGCAAAAATCTGGTTTAATTCTTTGCGCCCTAACTCTATTACTAGCTGGGCTGAAATGCAGTGTGAGTTCTTACATAAGTTCTTTCCTCTTCAGAGAACTCAGTACCTGCGGGAGCATATCAGTCAGTTCATGCAAAAAGATGGCGAGACATTCCAGGCATGTTGGGAGAGATTCAAGGACTTGATGAACATATGCCTGCACCATGGTTTAGAATCGTGGAGGTTAGTGAACTATTTTTTTACTACTTTAACCCCTGTGTGCAAACAATATGTCCAGTCTATGTGCAAAGGGATGTTCTTCCGTAAGGAGCCAGACGAGGGCTTATCATTTTTAGACTATCTCGCTAAGAGTGCCCAGCAGCGGAACGCACGACCTGAACAGGTGTCGATAGCTGCCCAACCTATCCGAGCAATTAGTGGCGGGGGCAGATATGACGTCAAAGAGGACACTAGGTTACAGGCCCTTGTAGCTGCGTTATCTAAGAAATTGGAAGTCATGGAATCCGAAAAGTCAAAAGCTGAGATTTGCACGATTTGTGAGACTTCATACCACAGACCTCTGGATTGTCAATTCTTACCTGTGTTGCAAGAGAGCAAATTTGATCAGGTGTCATTGGCAAAGACGCAGAATCAGCCGCTCTCAAACACTTACAACTCGGGGTGGCGGAATCATCCAAACCTTCAATGGAGAAATGACCAGCCTGGTCCATCATCTTCGCGGTATCAGCAAGCACCTCAATCATATGCACCGCCTCCGCAATCGATATATAATCCAGCCGTAGCTCCTCAACTGCAATATCAACCGCAACAGTTTTCCCAGAGCTACGCACCACCAGGATTCCAACCAGCGTTAGCCCACATTCCAGTAAAGAAAGCTTCTGATGATAGTATAGCGCAGGTGGCAACCATGCTCCAGCAATTCATGCAAATGCAAGTTACGACCAATGGAGAATTGAAAGATGTCGTAAGCAAGATGAGTACACAGCTTAATACCCTATAAAAAGGAAAATTCCCTGCACAGCCTCAGCCTAATCCCCAGGTATACAGATAGCCACAACAGTCAGTGCACAATGTTTCAGGGGATGTGTATGAGTCAGCAAAAGCAGTTATTACTTTGCGAAGTGGAAAAGAAGTTTCCTGTCCTGAATTACCTACTGATCAATAGCCAACCGCGCCGACACTTGAGGCGGTAGATGAGACAGATAAAGGAAAGAAAAAATCAAATGAGGCTAGCTCGAGTTCTACAACGCCCGATAATAAGAAAGATGAGCCAGTTAAGGAATACCAGCTGGTGGTCCCATACCCTTAGTGTTTGACGTCTAGACAAAAGAACAAGTATCATACAGAGATTCAAGAGATATTCAAGCAGGTAAAAATCAACATCCCACTCTTAGATGCCATGCAGCAGATCCCTACATATGCAAAATTCTTGAAAGACCTCTGCACTGTAAAAAGGAAACTGAACGTCAAGAAAAAGGCTTTCTTAATTGAGCAGGTCAGTGCATTGATTCTTAGTCAGACTCCACAGAAACTTAGAGATCTTGGGTCCCCTATGATACTAATCATGATCTGTGAATCTTGTATTGGGAGAGCTCTACTTGACCTTGGGAGTAGTGTGAATCTGCTTCCATCTTCGCTATATGACCAGTTGGGTTTAGGTGAATTGAAGAGAACTACTATGATGCTACAGTTGGCAGACAGATTCGTAAAAGCTCCACGAGGCATCATTGAGGATGTATTGATTCAGGTCAACAAATTCTACTACCTAGTGGATTTTGTTGTTCTGGAAATGCAATAGCCTGTGTCCACCATCTATCAGACTCCTGTTATCCTTGGCCGACCATTCCTTGCAACTTCTAACGCTTTAATCAATTGTCGAAGCGGAGTACTCAAGCTTACATTAGGGAACACGACACACGAAATGAACGTGTTTAATAAAACGCCGACTAGGCGTAAGGAATCAGAGGTACACGCAATAGACATGGTGGATGACTTGGATGCATTGGAGTTGTTTTCAGCAGTTGGTCTGGATGGTACACGTGAAAGTGAAGCTCCTGGACAACTTGAGGTAATTGATGAGCTGTCCACAGGGATAGATGAAATACCGATCTGTGATGAGCAATGGAGACCGCTAAAATTGACTATGCTAAACATCACCTATCCAATCACCAACATGTCATACGACCCTCGAGTTGATGATATTGTGAACTACTTTGCTACCAATCGAACATTACTACAAGACAAGCGACAGTTCTTTTCAGAAGTCAAGATTATATTTGAGAAGATGGGTTGTCCTAACCACAAAGCATGGCTCGAGGAATCGGATGATGCGTGCTGGGCTTACCAAGCTGCAATCAAGAGAATTTCAAGAATGACTCCATACAGGTTGATTTACAGTAAGGCATGTGATGTACCTGTTAAAATTCAGCATTATATATTTTGGATCATAAAACAGATTAACTTTTTACTTGATAATGCCATAGGGTTGAGAAAATTGCAGGTGCATGCGCCCACAAACTCTAAAAGGAAAGCCAATGACAAGGACTGCTTAGAGAAGAGGCAAATGAAGGTGCTGCATAAACTCAAGGAAAAACAACCCTTCCCAAGTCAGTAAGAATCCCTCTGCAACTCTAAATACCGTTTGTTTCTGTGGAAGCTGAGACCCGGCTGTGGCTTATATATCGTTGAACATGCTTGTTCCCATAGCACAGTAGAACTAGTGGATCCAATGAATGATAATAATGTCAAAGTCAAGGAACAGCAGCTTAAGCCTCCCAGGATTCCATTCAATCCTAATAAGGCGGTCTTGCTTCTACAAGACCCTAGGGGAGTCTTCTAACCTTTCTATGTTACTACTTTCTTTTTCATTTTTTTTATTTTCTCTTTTTGTTTTATTTTTTTATTTTTGTCTTTCCTTTTTCCTTCATGTTGCATTAGTCGGTAGTAATTTCCCATTAGTTGTTCACTGTGCACAATTTTATTTCCCCTATGCTCTCACATTGAGGACAATGTTCCACATTAGTTGGGGGGAGGGGGGGGAAGCATTCGCATATGACACTGTGCACGTACACATACCAGTTTTATATATATAAATGAAAAAAAACAAAAAACAAAAAAAGAAAACAAAAAAAAAATCAAAAAGATCAACAAAAGAGAGAAAGAAGGAGGAGCACTGAGGAATTACATTGCATTGTATCATGCTTAACATTGCGTATACCTTTCACATACTTGTGTATAACTTAAGAATGACACACTTGAGTCAATCATGCGTAGTTTCTCTTTATATTATTATTATGACTCCATGAAGAATCGATTGGTAGTACATTCGTGTTAATTTGGCTATAAAATTTCCTGTATTTACACGACATCTCACGAGGCTAAATAAACACATTCACGTGATTCATTGCACTTAGGGTTTCCTGTGAGCACTGAGAGAGCACCTGTGGCGACTATGACACCTTGTGAGATATCCTTGAGCTATTTATCGTCCTTTTGAGCGTTAATATCCAATCAGAGTTCATGGAACTCAATTCTCTTTTTCTGGATGATTCCTTGTACACTAGTCTTTGTTTTTGATCTACTAGCCTAGAGGTGATACCTAGTGGGGAGATAGAAACCTAGGTCTTGTAGCCTACTCAAAATGTGAAGGCTGAGCCACCCCTAGAGATAGACTTAATTCATGGACCCCTATTCGAGCTCAATTCCCATTGATGGTATGAAGATTATAAAAAAAGTGTTATGATTGTCCTAATTGATCAAGAAAAGACAAAGTATGAATAATGAGCCAAAAAAAAAAAAAAGAACAAGAAATAAGCATGTGTATGAAATGAAATGTCAATGCTGACCCAATTACATATCACAAAAAGTCAAGGACACGACACATGTTTTCCATGTATAAAGATGTTTCAACCGTTAATGCCTCAGATGTATTCACGATAAGTTTGTGAATAAGTTGATCTAGGGTGGTCTCGGTTGGATGTGGCGAGTAGGTGAGAAGATGGTAGGGTGAAGGACCCGACATCTCATAGATAAGCTAGATCCTTTCTAGACTAGTCCACTCCATATACTTAGCGTTGTTCCTTTTAATATGTGGGATGTTTGATCGCAACACTCTTCCTCACATATGATGAGTGAACCCATTTTCTTTGAGTATTCTTGAGGGTATACCAGTTAGGCCAAGTCAAAGGAACCGTTTTGTAGGTGTCCACTGGTATCCTAGGTGTACTGAGTCACACACATCACACACAGTTCAAGAGTTTACCTGTTTATACTCGAACTTATGTGACTGCATTAACTCTGAATATGCCACTGATTAACTTCATGTGAGCATATTGCTCTTAAATGACATATAAACGATGAAACTTGCATGAATGACGTGCTTTGGAGAATGTGCATTGAATATGAACGAGCCTATGTGACATTCAGTTATGTTCTTGTATGTAAAACGGCATACTTGTGTCGCATGTGCATTGATTTCATGAGCATTGGAGTTTGTAGTTGTAGGCACTACCCTGAAATTCATTCACGTCATTTGCTAGAGACTAGCAAAACGTTAGTTGGCGGGTGTGATTACGCGTCAAAACTGCGTAATTGGGCACTTTAATCCGGTCTTTACGACTTATATTTTTAATTAAATATCCAAATTTATCTAATATTTTGATAAAGTGCCAAAATTATCATTCTTGAGTTCTATTACACAATTTACGAATTTTTGATAACTTTTTATCGCAGGAAAAGTCCTAGGAACCAAAACCGACACCTGTTCGTATTTCATGCGCAACTTTTTTGTCAAAGCTCTGATTGAGACGATTCAAATTTTTGGAGAAATAGGAAAGGATTATCTACAACTTTTGTGTTTCAAGTTTTGCAAGAAACGGGCTCCAGAAGGGTCAAATTTGGCGATGAACAGAAAATAAAAAAAAATGGAAAAAATATATATAAGAGGTCATGTGATGTGACCCGGCCATGAAAGCCGGGTCAGACCCAATTGGGTCGGATCTCCTCATCTGGGTAGGGCTGCACAGTGCTTTTTTTAAAACCCAGAGCATGCTTTCTTGGGGGTCTCTCTCTCTTTCTATCTCTCTCTCTCTCTCTCTCTCTCTCTCTCTCTCACAGCTTCTTTCCTTTGTTTTCTTCTTCTTCTTCTTCTTCTTCTTCTTCTTTTCTTCTTCCTCTCTTGTTACTTCTCTTGCTCTTTCTTCTCTCTACTTTTTCCTCTTTCCCCTGTCGCTACTCTGTTTTTCCCATCCTTTGGCTTCCCTCTGATCCCAGCCGCAGCAACAACCCCCTTTACCAGCTTCAACCTCCACAAGCACATAGCACAGCTCCAGTAGCCATCTTCAAGACAACAGCAGCCGCAACAGCTCCTCCATCCTCTGCAGTAGCCACAGCACTGCTGTGGACCTCCACAATACTAGCACACGTAGCCAGGCCAGTGCAACCCAACTTTCCTTCGCCCAGCTTGCTGCCACAGCCGCGAACCAACCCACACACAGCCGCAGCTGCTGCCACGGCTCCATGGATTTGTTTCTCTCTCTCTCTCTCTATCCTCTCTCTCTCTCTCTCTCTCCTCTCTTCTCTCTCTCTCTCTCTCTCTTTCTCTCTTTTCCCTTTCTTTCTTTCTTTTATTTACTTTTCTTTGAATCTTGGAATATTGAAGAAAGTTTAGTTTTTTTTAATGTTATTGGAGTTTTCTTTCTTTTTGTTTAAGTTGAGTAATGTTGGGTATTTCATTATTGTTAAATTAATCTCTTTGTTTATCTAATTGATAGTTATTTTAATTTTGCATTCTTAATTAAATTTAGATAATTTTTTTTCGAAATTCTATTTAGTTAGGGTATATGATTAGTAAAGGTTGTGTTTTTATTGTGTTCCGTTATTATTTATGTCTTTTAAATTTTCGTTGAGTTCATGTTTGCATTTAAATTGTGAGTCTTTGTTTGATCTCTTAATTGTGTTAAAGGTTCGATTTTTAGTAGGTTCAATTTTTTTTAGTGTGTGTCTGGTTTAGTTTCCATTGGGTGTTTTTAATTCCATGTTTTAGGTGACCATCTTTAAACTAATGCGTGCTAAGTTTCCTTGAGTAAATTAGGATTTCCATTAGTATTCTTTAGTTCAATGCATGTTAGTTTTAGGACCTTAATTTACATGTCATTTAATTCATAAAAAGTGAAATTGAACGATCTTGAAAATCTGAATCTGAATCAAGTTTAGTGCATTTTTATTTTCGATTGGACAAACGTAACATTTGAGATTAAACGTATTCCCTGAGGAGAAGATCTAGCCCTTGGGCTTAATATTACATGACGTAACTCCTATACTTGGGATAGCTTTCGAGCTGCTCATTTTTTCGAGTGAGTCATGCAGCAATAATAATACCAAAGTGTAGGATAAGTGACTTCGAGGTCTGGTTTTGCAGTCTAGATGTAGGACTTTCATGATGATTTGTGTGTCTTTCCTAGAGTAATGATCTCAAGAAAGCCATGATAAACTATTGTCGGGTTGGGTATCTAGGTTGCAGGATTGAACCTTGAATTAAGGTAAGGGGTGATTCATCCGTTTGGGATATAATATGCTAGTTAGATGATATGTTATGGTAATGGGGTCCTAACCAAAGTTTATTATTTTTTTAAGATGGACCCTGGTGGTAGTAGCTCCCATTCTAGTGGTAATGAGGGTGCTGGGCCCTCAGGCGCTGCTGGTAGGGATTCAGACACAGTATTGCACAGTATGGCTCAGTAAGTCATGGCTGAAATTGCTATGAACTCTAAAGAGCGGGGTGGTCCATCTGCAGGTCGCGGTAGTTTGATTGAGAAGTTTATTAAGATTAAATCTCCAGCCTTTTTTGGGAGGAATTGATCCTACAATCGCTAAAAACTGGATGCAGGAGATTGAAAAAGTGTTTGTAGTGCTACAGTGTACTGAGGAGCAGAGGGTGTTGTTCGCTACATATAAACTGACTAGAGAGGCCAAAAGATGGTGGATGGAAGTGAAACTTCTAGAGCAGTAGAGGACAATGCCTATAGAGATGGCATAAGATCAATTTAAGGAGATATTTTTCGATAGATATTTTCCAACCTTATCCAGAGAAACCAAGATAGAGGAGTTCCTAAATCTGAAGCAAGGATTGCAGATAGTGCAACAGTACACGGCAAGGTTCATTGAGTTATCTCGCTTCACCCCGTACATTATTCCAGACAAGACGAAGAAGGTAAGACAGTTTGAAAGAGGTCTAAGGAGAGAATTATATAAGCAATTGTCGATAATGAAATTGTAAGATTTTATTGAGCTGGTAGATAGGGCAACTATGGCAAAATTCGAAGAGCAGTTGGAGGCTGAAGAGCAAAGACAGAGGAAGAGATCCACGCCTTTTGGTTCCCAAAAGGGGTCCAGTCCAGGTTTAAGGAAGAGAGGTGGCTACTATAGGGATCGGAGGCAGGAGTTAGGGAATCGTGGGTTTTAGGGTATGCAATCTTTTCCAGCTTGTCCTACTTGTGGGAAGAGACACCCGGGGGACTGTTGTGCTGGGCGAGGTATTTACTACCAATGTGGGGAGCCAGGGCATATAATGAGGGATTTCCTAGCTCAGATTAGAGCTTCTCTCGTTCCTAGACCCGCTCAGGAAGGCTTTCAGGCACCTAGTGGAGGTCAGCAAAGGAATACGGCTCCAACGAGAGTTTATACCCTAACGCCTGGTGATGCTGAGATAGCCGACGACGTGGTAACAGGTATGGTTAGCATGCTTTCATTTAAAGTTATTGTTTTATTTGATTTAGGAGCCACACATTTGTTCATGTCTATAGGTTGTATTAAATTGTGTGGGGCAAAAACACAGTTATTAGACACCGAATTGTTCGTAACTACATCAACCGGGTCAGTAGTGAGGTGTAGTAGGGTGCTTCAAGGCTGTCCAGTTGATATCCAGAGAAAAGTTTTGTCTGCTGATTTGATAGTGCTGGATATGTATGGGTTTGACGTAATATTCGGCATGGATTGGGTGGCGGCTAACTTTGCCAATATAGACTGTCGTTCAAGAGAAGTGATTTTCAGACCTCCGGGAAGACCAGAATTCAAGTTTATAGGGCCGCGAGTGCTATCCCCACCTTAGTTAGTTTCAGCTATTCATGCGAGGAGACTACTCCTAAGTGGTTGTCAGGGATTCGTGGCCTTTGTGAAGGAAATGTCAGGGAATTAATTGAAGCTCACTAGTATGCCAATAGTAAAGGAGATTACAAATGTTTTTCCAGATGAGCTACCAAGCTTGCCACCTAATCGTGAGGTAGATTTTCCTATTGATCTGATTCCAGGTATAGAGCCGATCTCTAAAGCACTGTACCGAATGGCACCAGCAGAATTGGCAGAATTAAAAAATTAGTTGCAAGATTTACTTGATAAGGGTTTGATACGAGCTAATGTATCTCCGTGGGGAGCCTCAGTATTATTTGTAAAGAAGAAAGATGGGTCCATGATGATGTGTATAGATTATAGGGAAATTAATAAGGTGACAATCAAGAATAAGTATCCTCTACCCCGTATAGATGATTTATTCGATCAGCTCTAGGGTACACGAGTGTATTCTAAGATTAATCTCAGATCAGGCTACCATCAAGTAAAGGTAAGGGCAGAAGATGTATCGAAAACGGCCTTTAGAACCAGGTATGGGCATTATGAGTTTCTTGTTATGCCTTTTGGTTTGACAAATGCTCTTGCAATATTCATGGATTTGATGAATAGAATTTTCCACCAATATTTAGACTAGTTTGTTGTTGTTTTTATTAATGATGTTCTGGTCTATTCGAGGAGTTATGAGGAGCATGAGATGCATTTAAGGTAGGTCTTACAAACGCTCAGGGAAAAGAGGTTGCATGCCAAGTTTAACAAATGTGAATTCTGGCTCGAGAAGGTTGTGTTTTTGGGGCATGTCATCTCAGGGGATGGAATTTCTGTCGATACTAGTAAAATTGATGCGGTAGTGAATTAAGCTAAACCGAAGAACATCCAGGAGATCAGGAGTTTCTTGGGGCTAGCTGGTTATTACCATCGTTTTGTTGAGGGATTCTCAGTATTATTAGGGCCTCTGATGCAACTGACTAGGAAGAATATCATATTTGAATGGGACGACAACTGTGAGCAGAGCTTTTAGGCATTGAAGCAAAGGCTTGTCACGACACTAGTGTTGATCATCCCGTCAGGGGGTGAGGGTTATTTTACTTATAGATATGCTTCCTTAAAGGGACTTGGCTGTGTATTGATGCAGCATGGTAGGGTGTTAGCGTATGCTTCTAGGCAGTTGAAAGAATATGAAAAGAACTACCTTACCCATGATCTTTAATTGGCCGCAATAATACATGCATTAATGATTTGAAGGCATTACCTGTATGGCGAGCAATGCAAAATCTTCTCCGACCATAAGAGTTTAAAGTACTTTTTCACTCAGAAAGAGCTGAATATGAGGCAGAGAAGGTGGTTGGAGTTTATTAAAGATTTTGACTACACTATCAGTTACCACCTAGGAAAAGCAAATGCAATAGCTGATGCGTTGAGCAGGAAGTCTGTGGGACTAGCGCTGGCAGCAATGGAGATTCAGTATCTGATCATGATGGATCTTGAAAGACTCGGCATAGAGTTGGTCAAGAGCAATCCTCAGGCATGTATTGCCAGTTTAGTGGTACAACCTACTCTACAGGAAAGGATTAAAGCTACTTAGAAGGAAGATCCAGAATTAGCAGAGGTAATGGTCAGAGTACAGGGTGGTCAGGGAGAAGAATTTTGTATTACAGATGATAGGGCTTTGCATTTCCGTTCTAGATTATGTGTTCCTGTTGATGCTGATATCAGGAAGACCATCTTAGAGGAGGCTCACAGATCTTTATACACAGTTCATCCCAGCAGCCCGGAAATGTATAGGGATATACGAAAGTCTTATTGGTAGAGTGGTATGAAGAAGGAGATTGCTGAGTATGTAGCACAGTGTTTGACATGCCATTAGGTAAAGGCTGAGCACTAGAGGCCGGTAAGCCAGTTGTAGCCACTTTTTATCCCAAAATGGAAATGGGATCACATATCTATGGATTTTGTTTCAGGGCTGCCGTCAACATTTCATGGCTAGAATGCAATCTGGATGATTGTAGATTGTTTGACTAAGACTACCCATTTTCTTCCCATTAAGATCAGCTACTCCATTAAGAGACTGGTAGAGATTTATATTCAAGAGATAGTCAATTCTCACGGTGTGCCAGTGTTTATAGTGTCAAATCAAGACCCGCGTTTCACGTCACGATTTTGGAGGGGCTTGTAGGAGGCTCTAGGTTCTCAGTTATCTTTCAGCATGACGTTCCATCCTTAGTTAGAAGGGCAGATTGAGAGGATGATTCAGATATCGAAAGATATGCTTTGAGCATGCATGCTAGATTTTAGGGGTAGCAAGACTCAATTTATGCCACTGGTGAAATTTTCGTACAATAACAGTTATAAGGCCAACATTGGCATGGCACCGTTTAAGGCGCTCTATGGTAGAAGGTGTCATTCTCCACTATATTGATATGAGATCGGTGAATGGCGAGTTGTGAGACTAGAGTTAGTACAACAAGCGTATGATAAGGTTTAGCTCATCAGAGATAGAATCAATGCAGCTTAAAATCGACAGAAGAGTTACGCTGATACCCGCCGTAGGAAATAGTAATTTGATATTGATGATCATGTGTTTTTGAAAATAGCTCCATTAAAAGGGGTTATGAGATTTGGAAGGAAAGGTAAACTTAGCCCTAGGTTCATTGGCCCTTTCGAGATTCTAGAGAAAGTGGGGTTGGTTGCCTACAAGCTAGCTTTACCACCTATGTTGTCCAAGATACACAACGTATTTCATGTTTCCATGTTGAGGAAATACGTCCCAAACCCTTCTCACATAATCATTTATGGTGAATTAGAGTTCAGTGATTCACTAGTTTATAAGGAGGTAGCAGTACAGATTCTGGACAGGAAAGAGCAGGAATTATGTAATAAGAAGATTGCTCTAGTAAAAGTCCTGTGGAGAAATCACGCAATAGAAAAAGTTTCTTGGGAACTCGAAGAATAGATAAGGCAGAAATATCCACATTTATTCAGTGGAGTTCAGTTGTAATCATAAAAGTGTCAGTAATTATGAAATGTTTCTTTTGCAGGTAAGTTAGTATAGTAGTAGTTTAGTTAGTAAGTAGTATTTTAGTTCTGGGAGAGTTTTATTTTATGTACTTAAAATCTCTCTCAACTCTCTTTTGCTTGTTTATTTCAAAATCATTTTTGAAGAGATAAGTTTATTTTGGGCGTTTTATTTGCATATACTCTCACTTGTTATTTATTTCCTGAAAATCAGTTTTTAGAGTATTGCTTAGTTTTCTCCTAATTATTTTCATGATAAACATTATTGGGCAAAATTATCTATCACACAAATATTTTTCTTGAGCTTAAACTACAAATTCTCTAAATTTTTTTATCAGTAAAAATCTTTGATTGGAGATTATATATTTTATACACACACATATATTTTATTTATGCAAATATTATTTGATAAGCACCTTTACTATACTGAGCATAATTCATATAATTAGAGAGTCTATTTTGAGCTTAAATATGTACATCTTTGCAGGTACTTTCATAAGCTTATATGTACAAAAATAGTTTTTATTGTATTAGTTGGGTTCAGTCCATTAATTGAATTGGAGAGTCTCAGCTCCATAAGCGAGACCGATTCGGTTCCACCCAAAAATTGAACTGGGGAGTCACTACCCTGTAAAGGAGACAAGTTAGGCTCAGCATTGTAATTAAGTTAGGGTTTACTCTGCCCCATAAGGGAAAGTTGTAACAGCTTCTGCTCCACCCGTTTAAGTGAGTAGGGATAGTGCAATCCTTGAAGGGTATACTTAAGGCGGGCACGTAGGGTGGTTTGGCCGAACCTCAATAACAAATATCATCTCTCTCTCTCTCTCTCTCTCTCTCTCTCTCTCTCTCTCTCTCTCTCTCTCTCTCTCTCTCTCTCTACTTATCTCATTTAATTACTGCACTTTAACTTCTGTATGTGTATGCTTTCATTTATCGTTATAATTATTTGCATGCACACCTATATTTTAATGAGATATGTTCCACGTATATATATATATATATATATATATATATATATGTATGTATGTATGTATGTATTTGTTGTTTTATTAATTCACATACACACGTGAAAATGAGATATAATATATGGTGAATCGACGTAAAAGCTTGAATTAGCCAAAAAGTTATAAAACCCAATTCACCCACCTCCCCTTGGGATCACACCAAAGTCAACACTTTCTCCACAAGCTGTTCGAGACTAAGTATATTAGTCTTCATGGCTGCCACATAGTACACGTTGGAAATAAAAGCATGGTCTCCATCATTTCTCTTGATTAGGACATTTCTCCTTCCTCGAATTGAGACTTTAAAGGATCACCAAATGATATCTCTCCCTGAACTTTCTCATCAAGTTCATTAAATAGGTTATTTATACCAGTCAAGTGATTGCTGGCTCTAGAGTTAAAGTACTAAACATTTTGGTCCTAGTGGGTTGAATTGTGTGTCATCAGCATCAACAATTCTCCTTCGGCTTTCTTCTTTTTTGCATAGTTAGAATTTTCATTTACTTCATGATTTTGGGGATTACTTCTACACTCATTGCTATAATGTCCATACTTGTGGAAGCTGTAGCACTAAATGTTTCTCTTGTCTATGTTCGGACAATTATTGTATCCCCCTCTTCTTCGTTGTCCTCTACCTCGTAGGACATAGTTATGTTGATTGCGTCCTTTTCTAGTGGGAGGTCTTCTTCCTCTACCGCCTTCTCTAGATTCAAAATTTCAAAAATTTCTTCAACAAGATCCTCAGTCTCGTCCTCTTCCTCGCTGTGGCGTCCCTCCTTTGTTGTATCTATCTATAATGAGGGACAACTTCGTTTCGATGGCTTCCTTTAGTGCTTTATCATCACTCCTTCTATTGACTCTTTACTCATGGGCTTGGAGTGAGCCCACAAGTTCTTCTATAGACATGATTTGCATATCTTTTTTTTTTTCTTCCATGGTCACAGCTATATAATGAAATTTTGGATCCAAAGATCGCAAAATTTTCTCACAATTTCTCTCATCTTTGAGTGTCTCTGTGATACCCCATCGAAGAAAGGTTTAAAAAGGATTTGATGTTAATACCCATATTATAACAACCTGGAAAATACTGATATTTAAATATTAAAGAGAGAGGAAAATGGAAATAGGAACAGAAAGAGGCAGTAGACTTCGTCGACGACATCGCATTTTGGGGATAATAATAATAAATTTCAAGGAATTGCCAGGGCTTCGTCGACGAGTACATAAGGAATTTCGTCTACGAATACAGGGCTTCGTCAATGAGTACATAAGAAAATTCATCAACGAATATAGGGCCTTGTCGATGAGAAAATACCGAGAGAGGGTCTAGGGCAGTCTGAATTTCGTCGACGAATACAGGGCTTAGTCGACGAATTTACTGAAGGATTCGTCGACGAAGTGACGTGTCTCGTCAACGAATATGGCCCTATAAGTAGTGGAAAATCGAGATTTTTATCACTTATCCGCCCCCCTCTCTCTCTCTCTACATCTCCCTCTCCCTTCTTTCTTGGATTCCGGCCCCACCAGTCACCGGATCAACGATCCAAAGCTGCCACGACGTCGGGAAAACGAAGTTGGATTTCATCCCAAATTCAGGATAAGGTTTTTTATTCAGTTTTTGACTTCCTGGCAGTTATAGGAAAGAATGTAGGCTAAGAAATACTAATGTTTTGTTCTGGGGTATTGTGTTTTCAGGATGTTGAGTTAGGAACCCTACGGGTATAGAGCCAAAATTTTGTAGGGGCTTTTCAGAGTTAAGGTAAGGGAAATATACTATGTTAGGGGTTTTAATAAAGTTAACAATGATTTCATAAATAAATAAATATATATATAAATATTTATATTTATGCGAGTTTATTATACAGTTTTTATGGAATATGAGTATAAATGATTGTGTGGCCTAAGTGATTTTCATGAGATGAAGGAATTTGTATAGCTTTTATAATGTATCATACTATACTGAATACGCAAATATAGATAGCATGTACAGTTTATATGGTTTTTTCCCAATATATGGAGTTATATAGATTATACAGATATAGATTTATATTTACAGAGAAATTTACATGCATATACAGTCTTTATATGAATAGTTTTATGAAATAGATAAATACATATATACATATACATGCATACGGTTTTACTCAGATCAGTATTTATATTACAGCTTTATACAGAACAGTATATACAGAGTTATAGTATACTATGTTTCCTATTACCATAACGTACAGAGTATATAGACAGAGTATATAGACAGAGTATACAGATTGATATATAGAGGTAGCATCGAGATGCTACAGATATAGTATACAGAGATTACAACATTTACAATACAGAAAGATAAAGTTATGGTAATTTTGGAAACATGATGAAGAAAACAGTAAAAGAATATATATGTATATATGTATATAGTATCAGATCCCTGTGGAAAGATTACAGACAGATACAGTACAGACATAGAATATAGAGCACGGTGCCGTTGCTAGATACAGATAAAGTGCAACCACATATCTCAGATAGTGTGTGGGTACTGTCAGTCGTGCTCGGAGAGTTTACAGCTCCTCGGTTCACTAGGTTAAGGGGGTCGGTTTGACGAGGTAGCAGCCAGTCCCGCACCTAGGAGAGTATGCAGTTTGGCCGGGCTGAGGTAGAGTAGAGTATATTGACTTATCTGGAGGGCCGACCAAATGAAGTCCCGCCTGTGGGCCGCACAACCCTGTCATTAAGGGTCAAATCATAATGTACAGAGTCCCAGGGATAAAGCATAGTTATCGATATGTATACAGTTTACAGTATATGATGAGTATAGTATGATATTATCAGTATGAAAAGTAGAAAATACAGGCGAAATAGTTTATTTTAAATTGAGAAAGATAGACATGCTTGAAAGATGTATTTTACATATTGTTGCATTATAATTCAGTTGCTATTTTTAAAAGTATTCTTAACTTAGCTGCCACACACTAGTAATAGCATATTTCCATTTACTGAACATCGACTCACCCCATTACTCTAACATTTTTTAGGTGAGCCAGTTAAGCGAGCAGATCAGGCTCGCGGATAGAGAGAGTGTTTGATCACCCTGGTTTAGGGTGAGTTTTTGATAGAGTTGGGTATATTTTTGAGTAGATGATGATAGAAGGGCATTTTTGTAAGGCTATGGTTTGTAGACACTGGATTCTAGTGTTGTTTTGTATATATGTAAATGATTGTATGATTTGTGTTTCCGCTGCTTAGGTATGACTGTTGATACATATATATATATATATATATATATATTTTTTAAAAATGGTAAGAATTTTGAGGTCGTCACATTTTGGTATCAGAGCCTAGGTTGCTATGTTCTGTAGACTCTAGAGTGTAGCGGAAAACAATACTAGAATATAGGGAAAGATTTGAGGTTTTATTCTGTGATCTGGATATTCCGTGATTGTTTCTGTGTTTTTCCTAGGGTGACGATTTCAGGAAAACCATAGTAAACTGTCGACGAGTCATGTGTTTGGGTTGTAGGAGTGGATTTTGGGGTTAGGAGTAGAAAGGATAGTTAATAGAGGATTTGGAGTTTTCGTTGAGTAAGTTGGGTCTGTAGGAAGATAGAATTTTGAAGCAGTGTTCTATATGTTTGCAGGATGGACCCGGGAGGCAATAGCACTCACGCCAGTGGGGATGATGGTGTTGGTCCTTCTGGCACAGCAGGTGGAGATTCAGATGCTGTGCTATGTAGTGTGGCTCAGCAAGTCATAGCTGAGATAGTGCGGAGTTCTAGAGAATAAGGAGGTCCATCCTCATCTCAGGGATGTATCATAGAAAAATTTATGAAGATGAATCCGCCAACTTTTTCTAGAGTGACTGATCCTGTAGTTGCAGAGAACTAGGTGCAGGAGGTAGAGAAGATTCTGATAATACTCAATTGCACCGATGAGCAGAGAGTTTTATATGCTACATATAGGCTAAAAGGGGAGGTTGAGAGATGGTGGGCAGGCACCAGATTGTTGGAGGAGCAGAGGGCTATACTAGTGCAGATGACCTGGGCCCGATTCATGGACGTGTTCTTTGATAGATATTATCCTGCTTCAGTTAGAGATGCTCGAGTGCAAGAGTTCCTGAGTTTGTCCTAGGGGTCGTTAACTATTTCACAGTATGCGGCAAGATTTATTGAGCTCTCTCACTTCTGCCCCTATATTGTCCCATATGAAGCAAAGAAGGCTAAGATGTTTGAGAGAAATTTAAGGCATGATATTTATAGGTAGGTGGCGGTAGTGAGGATCTAGGATTTTTAAAAACTGATTGATAGGGCTACTATAGCGGAGGAGAGTCTATTTGGAGAGACAGAGACACAGAGTCAGAAGAAGAGGGCTGCGCCCTCGAGTTATCAGGCAGGTACCAGCCGAGTCCCTTGGAGAGGAGGTAGATCTGGTGGAGGCCAGAGACAGATGGTAGAGCACATGGGATTCCAGAGCAGTAAGCCTCCCGCCACTTGTGCCAGATGTGGACGGAGACACCCGGGTGAATGTTGATTTGGGAGAATGTTTGCTATCGCTGTGGGAGACTCGGTCATATGGCTCAATCATGTCATATGTCGTCGAATTATGCACAGGCTCCTAGATAATTTCGAGGTGGATATCAGGTGCCCCGCGGTGGTCAGCATAGGAACACTGCATCGGTGAGGGTCTATGCATTGACACCAGGAGACGCTGAGATGGTTGGAGACGTTGTCACAGGTACTCTTATTGCTTTACCATATAAAATGATTGTCTTGTTTGATACAGGTGCCACCCACTCTTTCATATCAGTGGGGTATGTGAGAATAGCTGGAATAGAGACACAACCATTAGATATAGTATTGTCAGTGGGCACGCCGATGGGATCTGTGATTAGATGCAGGAGGGTACTTCAAAATTTTCCAGTAAGTATTCAGAAGAGAGTGCTGCTAGCCAATCTTGTGGTCCTAGATATGCAGGGGTTTGATGTGATACTAGGCATGGATTGGTTAGCAACTTATCATGCAAGTATTGATTGTCATCTGAAGGAAGTGGTTTTTAGACACCCAGGCAAGTCAGAATTTAGATTTGCGGGTTCACGTGTACGTGCCTCACCATAGCTAGTGTCGGCTATTCAGGTGAGGAGATTATTACAGGGTGGTTGCTAGGGGTATGTCGCATACACAGAAGAATTGCCAAAAGAAGAATTGGGACAAGTTGACATACCAGTAGTAAGGGAATTCCCAGATGTATTTCCTGAAGAATTGCCTGGTTTGCCACCAGATCATGAGATTGAGTTCACTCTAGACTTGTTGCCGGGATCTGCACCAGTATCTAAAGCACCGTACTGTATGGCACCATTCGAGTTGAAAGAACTGAAAGATCAGCTATAGGATTTACTGGATAAGGGTTTTATCAAGCCCAGTGTGTCGCCTTGGGGTGCGTCAGTTCTGTTTGTGAAAAAGAAAGATGGAACCATGAGATTGTGCATCGATTATAAGAAGATAAATAAATTGACAGTAAAGAATAAATATCCTCTCCCTAGGATCGATGATTTATTTGATCAACTCCAAGGGACCCAGGTTTACTTTTAGATTGATCTGCGGTCAGGTTACCATCAGGTGAAAGTTAAAGTAGAGGACATTTCGATGACCGCATTTCATACCAGGTATGGGCATTACGAGTTCTTAGTGATGCCATTTGGGTTGACTAATACACCAGCGGTTTTCATGGATTTGATGAATCGGGTGTTCCACTAATATTTGGACTAGTTTGTGGTGGTGTTTATTGATGATATACTGGTCTACTCGAGGAGTTGGGTGGAGCACGAGCATCATTTGAGGTTGGTATTGCAGATATTGAGAGAAAGGAAATTATTTGCAAAATTCAAGAAATGTGAGTTTTGGTTAAAGCAGGCACATTTCTTGGCCACGTGATCTCAGAAGCAGGTGTATTAGTTGATCCAAGAAAAATAGAGGCAACGGTGAATTAGGAGAGGTCGGGAAATGTTTAGGAAGTCAGGAGTTTTCTGGGATTAGCAGGTTATTACCGACGTTTTGTGGATGGTTTCTCTCGACTATCAGGTCCATTAACACGACTTACGAGGAAAAATATAAAATTTGAATGGACTGATGACTATGAGCAGAGCTTTCAAGAGTTAAAGCAGCGGTTAGTTTCATCTCCAGTACAGGCTATTCCATCAAGGGAGGATGGTTTCATGATATACAGTGATGCCTCTTTGAAGGGTCTTGGATGCGTGTTGATGCAGCACGGCAGGGTCATTGCTTATGCGTCCAGACAACTCAAAGAATATGAGAAGAATTATCCTATCCATGATTTAGAGGTTGCTGCAGTGGTGTATGCTCATAAAATTTGGAGGCATTATTTATATGGTGGAAAGTGCGAGATTTTCACGGATCATAAGAGCCTGAAATATTTCTTCACACAAAAAGAGTTGAACATGCAGCAAAGAAAGCGGCTAGAACTTATAAAAGATTATGATTGCACGATTAGTTACCATCCAGGGAAAGCGAACGTAGTGGCAGATGCTCTAAGCAGAAAATTATGGGGATCCGTACTAGCAGTTATGGAGATTCAACACTTAATTCTGGTGGATTTGGAGAGATTTAGTATAGAATTGGTGGAGGAGAGTCCTCAGGTAGTTATTTCTAGTCTAGTAGTGCAGCCCACACTTTACGAGAGGATTAAAGCAGCTCAGGGTGATGATGTAGAGTTGGCAGCAGTGATGGCTAGAGTACGTGATGGTCAGGGTGAGGAGTTCAGCATATCAGATGATAGAGCTCTGCGATTCCATACTAGGCTATGTATTCCTGCAGATGCTGAGATCAGGAGGACTATACTAGAGGAGGCTCACAGATCCCTATACACGGTCCATCCCGACAGTACTAAAATGTACAGGGATATGTGAGAGTATTTCTAGTGGAGTGGAATGAAAAGAGAGATAGCTGAGTTTGTTCAGCAATACTTGACGTGTCAGCAGGTTAAAGCTGAGCACTAGAGACCAGCAAGACAGTTGCAGTCGTTGTTTATTCCGGAGAGGAAGTGGGACCATGTTTCTATGGATTTTGTTACTGGGTTACCATCAGTGCGACAGGGATTGAATGCAATTTGGGTAGTTATTGATCGTTTGATGAAGACTGCCCATTTTATCCCTATTAAAATCGGTTATTCCATGGATATACTAGTGGAGATATATGTTCAGGAGATAGTTCGTGTTCATGGAGTACCAATATCCATAGTCTCGGACAGAGATCCTTGGTTTATTTCATGATTCTGGAAAGTTTTCAGGAGGCTATGGGTACGCAGTTAGCTTTTAGCACTACTTTTCATCCCCACACAGATGGTCAGACTGAGAGGACAATTCAGATGCTGGGGGATATGCTTTGTGCTTGTGTTCTTGATTTTGGAGGCAGTTGGATCCAGTTTATGTCGTTAGTTGAATTTTCTTATAATAATAGCTACCGGGCTAGTATCGACATGGCTCCATACGAAGCATTATATGGTAGAAGATGTCATTCTCCTCTCTTCTGGGATGAAGTAGGTGAAAGGCGAGTTTTGGGTCCTAAGATAATACAATAGGCGTCCGAAAAAGTTCAATTAATTAGAGAAAGAATTAATACAGCACAGAGTCGGCAAAAAAGTTATGCAGACCTCATTGCTGAGAGTTGGAATTTGATGTGGGAGATCGAGTATTTTTGAAGATAGCTCATCTGAAAGGAGTTATGCGGTTTGGAAAGAAGGGAAAGCTGAGCCCTAGGTATATTGGCCCTTTTGAGATACTTGAGAGAATTGGGTCAGTTGCCTACAGGCTAGCTTTGCCGCCAGCTTTGGCTTGTATTCATGACGTGTTTCATGTTGCCATGTTAAGGAAATACATCCCAGACCCATCCCACATCATTAGCTATGCAAAGATAGAGCTCAAGGATTCCTTGGCATATGAAGAGGTACCGGTATAGATTTTGGACAGAAAGGTTTAGACTTTACGCACTAAAGAAATACAATTAGTTAAAGTTTTGTGGAAGAATCATGCTATAGAAAAAGATTCTTGGGAGCTTGAGGGACAGATTAGACAGAGATACCCGTAGTTGTTCCAAGAGGTATAGAGGTACTCAGGTAAAGTATAATAGTTAGATAGGTTTCTTTTGCAGGTATATGTATTGATTTTAGTTAGTAGATGGTTTTGGTTTTATATATGTAATTTTCCCAGAATGTAAATGTAACCACTGTATTCCTCCGCTACAAGCGAGGGGAGGAAATAAAATAAGTAGACCCTTTTTCTTCTACAGAATGATGGAGTGTATAGATGGGGATACAGATTGTAAATTTAGAGGACGAAATTTTATAAGGAGGGGAGGATGTAACGACCCGGAAAATACTGATATTTAAATATTAAAGTAACTCACTCAAAAAATGAGCAGCTCGGAAGCTATCCCAAGTATAGGAGTCACGTCGTGTAATATTAAGCCCAAGGGCTAGATCGTCTCCTCAGGGAATGCGTTTTAATCTCAAAATTTAACATTCTTCCAATCAAAATTAAATTGCACTGAACTCGGTTCAGATTTAGATTTTTTCAGAGTTGTTCAATTTTACTTTTGACGAATTAAATGGCACGTAATTTAAAAACCCTAAAACTAACATTCACTAAATTAAAAAAAAAAAACAAGTATGGAAATCCTAATCTACTTAAGGAAATACCTAAACATGCATTATTAAAGATGGCAACTACAAATAAGGAATTAAAACATGCAATGGAAACTCAATCAATTTCAAGCACACACTAAAAATCGGAGCTTTAATAATTCAAGAACTTAAACCAAAATTTAGTACTTTAAACGCTTAAACAATTTTGAAACAATATGAAAACACGAACTTTAACAAGAAGGAACCTAACTAAATCGAGCTTCAACAAAAAGACTAGATTTTTGGAAAAACTTCAAAACAAGAACACTTTTTTTTCTTTTCTTTTCTTTTTTTATATTTTATAATTTTTTCTTTTTCTTTATTATTATTTTTCAAGAAATAAAACGAAATTTAAATTGAAAGAACGATCAAAAGCCACTAATTTAAATATAATAATAACTTGAATTAAAAACAAGATAAGTAAATAAAAAGAGAATTAAACTTCAAAAAAGAATTAAAACCACTTGAACAAATATTCAAATAAACTCTTCTAGAATTTAATCAATAATTAAATAAAAAACAAAACAAAACATTCAGTTGCAATTGGAATTAAACGAAAGAAAAGAAAAGAAGAAAGAAGAGAGAGAGAGAGAGAGAGAGAGAGAGAGAGAGAGAGAGAGAGAGAGAGAGAGAGAGAGCAGAAAAGGAACAGAGGCCTGTGGAGTGCTCGAGCTGTGTTGGAATGGTGGCAGCAGGGGGAGATGGTTTTGGATGCTCTAGCTGCTGCTCATGGAGGTTGCTGGTCGTGAACTGCTGTGGCACTCTGCTCAGATGCTGGAGCTGAGGGAGTTGCAGAGGGCAGTGGCCAGAGAGGGGGCTGGAGCTATTGCAGCAGAGAGCTGCTGTTGCTAGCCGAGGGGGACAAGGGCTGTGGCAGCAGAGAGCTGCTGCTGGTGTGCTTCGCGGGGAACTGCTATGGCTGCCTTGGCTGTGTAGCAGGGAAGAGGAGAGGCTGGGGCTAGTGTTGCTGGAGGTACAGCAGCACAGCGACAAGGGCTGTGGCAGCAGAAAAAGGGAGAGAAGAGAAGGAGGAGGGCAGGGAAGAATAAGAGAGAAGAGACAGGGAGCAAAGCAGAATTGAAAAGAACAAATAAAACAAACTAAAGAAGAAGAAGAAGAAGAAGAAGAAGAAGAAGAAGAAGAAGAAAAAGGAGAAGAGGAGAATGGGGAGCCACGAGGGCTACCTACACAGGAAGAGGAAGAGAAGGGTTAAATAGGATGGGGGGAAAGCCCTAGACCCGGATAGGAGACCCGACCCGGCAACTTGACCCAATTGGAGTTGACCCGAATTGCCATAATTTTTCCATTTTTTTCATTCTCTGTTCATTACAAATCTGACTCTTCTAGAGCCTGTATCTCACAAAACTCAAAACACAAAAGTTGTGGATAATTGTTTCTTCTTTCTCTAGAAATTTGAATCGTCTTGATCAGAGCTCGGATGGAAAATTTATGCATGAAATACGAACAAGTGTTGGTTTTGGTTCTCGGGAATTTTCCTGCGACAAAAAAATACCAAAACTTCATAAATAGTGCAATATAGTTCAAGAATGATGATTTTGGCACTTTATTAAAATATTAAACAAATTTGGACATTTAATTAAAAATATAAACCGTAAAGCCCGGGTTAAGATGCCCAATAACGCAATTTCGGCGTGTAATCATAAAGAGAGAGGAAAATGAAAACAGGAATAGAAAGAGGCAGTAGACTTCGTTGACGACATCGCATTTTGGGGATAATAATAATAAATTTCAAGGAATTTCCAGGGCTTCATCGATGAGTACATAAGAAATTTCATCGACGAATATAGGGCTTCATCGACGAGTACATAAGAAAATTCGTCAACAAATACAGGGCCTCGTCGACGAGAAAATATCGAGAGAGGGTCTGGGACAGTCTGAATTTCGTCGATGAATATAGGGCTTCGTCGACGAATTTACTGAAGGATTCATTAATGAAGTGACATGTCTCGTCGACGAATCTGACCCTATGAATAATGGAAAATCGGGATTTTTATCGCTTATCTGCGCCCCTCTCTCTCTCTCCCTCCTCTCTCTCTCTATATGTCTCCCTCTACCTTCTCTCTTCGATTTTGGCCCCACCAGTCTCCGGATCGATGATCCAAAGCTACCACGATGCTCCTGGCGGAATTCTTTAGAAGTCTGCCGGAGCAGATTGTCGGGAAAATGAAGTTGGATTTCATCCCAAATTCAGGGTAAGGTCTTTTATTCAGTTTTTGACTTCCTAGCAGTTATAGGAAAGAATGTAGGCTAAGAAATACTGATGTTTTGTTCTGGGGGATTGTGTTTTCAGGATGTTGAGTTAGGAACCCTACGGGTATAGAGCCAAGATTTTTGTAGGGGCTTTTCAGAGTTAAGGTAAGGGAAATATGCTATGTTAGGGGTTTTAATAAAGTTAACAGCGATTTCATAAATAAATAAATATATATATATTTATGCGAGTTTATTATACAGTTTTTATTGAATATGAGTATAAATGATTGTGTGGCCTAAGTGATTTTAATGAGATGAAGGAATTTGTATAGCTTTTATAATGTATCATACTATACTAAATATGCAAATATAGATAGCATGTACAGTTTACATGGTTTTTTCCTAATATATGGAGTTATATAGATTATACAGATATAGATTTATATTTACAGAGAAATTTACATGCATATACAGTCTTTATATGAATAGTTTTATGAAATAGATAAATACATATATACATATACATGCATACGGTTTTACTCAGATCAGTATTTATATTACAGCTTTATACAGAACAGTATATACAGAGTTATAGTATACTATGTTTCCTATTACCATAACGTACAGAGTATACAGACAGAGTATACAGATTGATATATAGAGGTAGCATCGAGATGCAACAGATATAATATACAGAGATTACAACATTTACAATACAGAAAGATAGAGTTATGGTAATTTTGGAAACATGATGAAGAAAACAGTAAAAGAATATATATGTATATATGTATATAGTATCAGATCCCTGTGGAAAGATTACAGACAGATACATTACAGACATAGAATATAGAGCACAGTACCGTTACTAGCAGATAGAGTGCAACCACATATCTCAGATAGTGTGTGGGTATCGTCAGCCGTGCTTGGAGAGTTTGCAGCTCCCAGTTCACTAGGTTGAGGAAGCCAATTTGACGAGGTAGCAGTCAGTCTCATGCCTAGGAGAGTATGCCGTTTGGCCGGACTGAGGTAAAGTAGAGTATATTGACTTATCTAATGGGCCAACCAAATGAAGTCCCGCCCGCGGGCCGCACAACCCTTTCATGAGGGGTCAAATCATGACGTACAGAGTCCTAGGGATAAAACACAGTTATGTATATGTATACAGTTTACAATATATGATGAGTATAGTATGATATTATCAGTATGAAAAGTAGAAAATATAAATGATACAGTATATTTTAAATTGAGAAAGATAGACATGCTTGAAAGATGTATTTTACAGATTATTGCATTACAATTCAGTTGCTATTTTTAAAAGTATTCTTAACTTAGTTGCCACACTCTAGTAATAGCATATCTCCACTTATTGAGTGTCGACTCACCCCATTACTCTAACATTTTTCAGGTGAGCCAATTAGGCGAGCATATCAGGCTCGCAGATAGAGAGAATGTTTGATCACCTTGGTTTAGGGTGAGTTTTTTTATAGAGTTGGGTATATTTTTGAGTAGATGATGATAGAAGGGCATTTTTGTAAGGCTATGGTTTGTAGACACTGGATTCTAGTGTTGTTTTGTATATATGTAAATGATTGTATGATTTGTGTTTCCGCTGCTTAGGTATGAATGTTGATACACAGATATATATATATATATATATTTAAAATGGTAAGAATATATATATATATATATATATATATATTTAAAATGGTAAGAATTTTGAGGTCGTCACACATATAAACAAGGTGAACCTTTCTTTTCGGGAATCTTCCCATAAGAACTCCACGGTTAAGCATGCTTGGCTTGGAGTAATCTTGGAATGAGTGACCTTTTAGGAAGTTTTCTCAGTAAGTGTGTGAGTGAAGACAAAACATACTGAAAAGGACATGTGTTGGTCTATGGGGTCAGTCATCAGTCCGATAAAGGCCCACCCCTGTTGTCTGGTTCAAGTGGAGAAGGAGAAACGTAGTGCTTCTTGGTAGACCCAGGTTGGGGTGTTACAAAATGATATCAAAGAAACTACACAACCGGAAGTGTGATGAGATTCACATCGCCTAGGTTTGGAAATATGATTTCGCAATGAAGACGTTGCGTTTTGTATGTGGGGGAGAATGTGATACACCGTGGAAGAAATTCTTGAAAAGGATTTGATGTTATTAACTATATCAATAAGGTGTACATTTCTTTTTGAGAGTCTTCGTATAAGAACTCCACGGTTAAGCGTGCTTAACTTGGAGTAATCTAGGGATGGGTGACCTTTTGGGAAGCTTTCTTTAAAAGTGTGTGAGTGAGGACAAAACACACTAAAGAAGAAACATGTTGGTCTATGGGGTCAGCCATTAGTTTGATATGGTCTTCCCCCTATGGTTTGGTCTAGGTGGAGAAGGAGAGACGCAGTGCTCCCTAGCAAACTCAGGTTGGGGCATTACAAAATGGTATGAGAGTAATTATCCAACCGGAAGTGTGATGAGATTCACATCGCCTTGGTTTGGAAATTTGGGTTTGCAACGAGGAAATGTGGGTTCGCAACAATGGTATGCTCAAAAATTAATTTTGAACAGCTTCAAATTTGAGAGAAAATATGATTTTCTCTCTGTTTGCCTCTGTTTGGCGAATTTCAACGAACCTGGATGCTCTGATACCGCTGATGGGTGGAGGGGATTTACTCAATCACTAGTTGTGATTGAACTCAGTGAGGATAACACACAATTTGCACACAAAACATTGGATTGATTTCAATTTGAAAATAAAATACAAAGAACTTCTTAAAAGTGCAATTTGTCTCACTCATTGTTTATTCACCCTCTCTACACCATATATTACATTACACACACACACACACACACACACACACACACACACACACACATCTATTTATCGCAATTTCTAGAACAGAAGGTGGGAATTTAACTTCAACGGAGGTGGGCTGGTAGGTGGAGTAGCTTGCCTGCAACTTAATAATTTCAGCATAATTGGTTGGGTTAGTGGAGCTACTGCCAACCAAGTTTAATAAGTCAAGTTTAATTTTCAGCAATTCTCTCACGCTGCTTTTGGCAGAATATGGATTTTGAAGTTTATAAACAAGGTGCACCTTCCTTTTCGGGAGCCTTCCCAGAAGAACTCCATGGTTAAGCATGCTTGGTTTGGAGTAATCTTGAGGTGGGTAACCTTTTGGGAAGTTTTCTCAGTAAGTATGTGAGTGAGGACAAAACACACTGAAAAGGACACGTGTTGGTCTGTGGGGCCAGTTAGTCATCTGATAAAGGCCCGCCCTCTATTGTCTGATCCAGGTGGAGAATGAGAGACATAGTGCTCCTTGGCAGACCTAGGTTGGGGTGTTACAAAATGGTATCAGCGAAATTACCCAGCTGGAAGTGTGATGAGATTCACATCGCCTGGGTTCAAAAATGTGGGTTCGCAACGAGGACATTGCATTCTATAAGTGGGGGAGAATGTGATACCTTGTGAAAGAAATTCTTGAAAAGGATTTGATGTTACTACCCATATCAATAAGGTGCACCATTCTTTTCGAGAGTCTTCCCATAAAAACCCTACGGTTAAGTGTGCTTGACTTTAAGTAATCTTGGGATGGGTGACCTTCTGGAAAGTTTTCTTAGGAAGTGTGTGAGGACAAAACACACTGAAAAAGAAACATGTTGGTCTATGGGGCCAGTCATTAGTATGATAAGGTCTCCCCCCGTTGTCTGGTTCAGGTGGAGGAGGAGAGATGCAGTGCTCCCTGATAGACCCAAGTTGGGGCGTTACAAAATGATATGAGAGCAATTACCCGGCTGAAAGTGTGATGACATTCACATCGCCTGAGTTTGGAAATGTGGGTTTGCAATGAGGAAATGTGGGTTTGCAACAATTGTATGCTCAAAAATTAATTTTGAACAACTTCAAATTTGGGAGAAAATTTGAATTTCTCTTTGTTTGCCGAATTTTAATGAACCTGGACACTCCGATACCACTGATGGGTGGAGGAGATTCACTCAATCACTAGTTGTGATTCAACTTGGTGTGGATTACACACAATTTGCAAACAAAACATTGGATTGATTTCAATCTGAAAATAAAATACAGAGAACTTCTAAAAAATACAATTTGTCTCACTCATTGGTTATTCACCCTATCTACACCACATATTACATTACACACACACACACACACACACACATCTACTTATCACAATTGCTAGAACAGTAGGTGGGAATTAACTTCAACGGAGGTGGATTGGTAGGTGGAGTAGCTTGCCTACAGCTTAATAATTTCAACATAATTGGTTGGATTAGTGGAGCTACTGCCGACCAAGTTTAATAAGTCAAGTTTAATTTTCAACAATTCTCTCACGCTGCTTTTGGCCGAATATGGATTTTGAAGTTTAGATTTCAATATGGATAAATTTGAATAAATTTTAATACAATTTTATATATCTTATTCAATATTGGTATTAATTAAGTTAGACATGGAAAAAGTGAACAAAGGACAACTAAACTTCAATTGTCTAGAGGAAAAGAAGAAAAAAAACGACTAGGGATGGTGTTGATCTTTCTTTCAATTAAGGTGTTAATTTCATAAGATTGATTACTTAACCAGATGGGCCTGCACTTGGCAGTGGTCATCTTAATTTCTATTTTGTGTGAAAGTTGGATGAAACACTAATTAGTGCAGCAAAGTAGATTAAATAATGTAAGAGCTCATATATATAACTTAATTAGAAATGATAATAAATTTGGTATATTTGTTTTCATCTAGCTAGCATTTACTCAATAAAAAAAAAAGAATAAAAGTTAGCATTTTTGCTCTTAAAGGAGTATTGTTTGCCACTTATAACATCTGTAGATGCCTTTAAAATTGCATGTGGTTACACATATTTAGTAAAAATAGCTAGCATGAATACTTCTAAAACAAATCTATAGTGTACATCATTTTTCTTTTTGAAATTTGGTAAAATTTTGATGCCCCCTAAGATATTTCCATACATCATGGTACTTGTCCCTCATTTTATGGCACTCCCCCCTCCTAGACTAAAAATAAATTGCATTCATTCTTTCCTTGTATTTCAAATTCATACATTAAAATACATAAAAATGATGATCAAAATAGAATTCTAGTGGATAATAATAATAATAATAATAATAATAATAATGGATATGAGAGAGAGAGAGAGAGAGAGATTTTCTAGAATTTATTATCTTTCTATATATCTTCCAGAATACAAGAGTAGCAGGTATTTATAGGGAGCAGCTGAATACAAATGTACATGAAATGCAAAGTACAAATATAAATGAAATGCAAATGTACATGAAATGAAATACAAATATATAATTCTAAGAGTCCCCGTCAAGACGGAGCATATATATTCAGGACACCCATCTTTCTAAGTGAAGAATGAAATTGATGAGATCCAAGTGCTTTGATGAAAATTTCGCTGAGTTGAGAATGAGAAGCAACATGAAGAGTTTTAATCACATTATAAACAACTTGTATTTATAATGATATTTGATGTAAACAAAATAGACATTAAAAAACAAAATATTTTTCTTATTTTCCTTTCTTTTCCTTTAACAAAACCCTTATCCAAAATAACTTACAACAACATAACATTGTTTTTGCAAACCACTAAGGATTGCCAAATGGTTAAAATACTAAAATTCCCAAAACCCTGGGCCAAACATGCACCCGCTAATAAATATAATCTTGGATTTGCATACAATGCACCAATCCTTTATCGCAGTGTAATAGATTAAAAGAGGTTCTTGATATCTTGAGCAATATTGTGGGCATCCATGGCAGCTCCATACAAGCCTCGCCTTGCCAGTCCAGCGCAATACAAACCTTTTTTTCCCTTCCAATTGTTTGGAAAGCTTGGCTTTGCTATCCCATTCTCATTCAGAAGGTGACTGTCTCCCTACCAAAAATTGGAAAAAAGAAACCCCTCAGCTTTTACATCAAGATTATATAGCACATGCATTCATGCATACCCCTCACATATATTTTTTCATACAAAATGATTTATGTCTCATCTGAGTTGCATTTCACGTATTAACCTGATTAGACATAATCATATGTCTACTCGGAATGCAACTTGCGGGACATTAAGGGTGAGTCTGGCTAACCACTCCTCCTTTTTTTTTTACCTCAACTTCTTTTTTCTTAAAGTAAAAATTAGATTGAACGTGTTCGGTAAAGAGATTTTCCGAATTTTGAAAGATAGCTTTTAATTTTTCTTGGGAGATTTAAAAAGTTACCAATTTCAAGCTTTTGAAAGCTAAAAGTTATTTTTTCTCTAATAATTTATTCAATTCCATTCTTATCCTTAATTTTTTTTTTTTTTTCAAATATTACAAAACTATCGTTACATTGATTATATATTTTTAAAAATACACATCTATTTTAGTCATTTTAAATGTTTTTAGGCCCCTTTACAACTTTTTTACTATTTTATTCATTTTTATTATGCCAACTCATTATTATTACCTTGAGCCACACATTCGTTGATCTTTTAAAGCCAGTAGCAAAAACAATAGCGTCAAATGGATGTGATATGCCATTTCTAAATTGCACTTCATTTCCGCATATGCTTGTCACTGCTGGCAAGACCTGTTTGCATGCTTGTTTAATGAATAACAACAACAACAACAACAACAACAACAATAATAATAATAATAATAATAATAATAATAACAATAATAATAATAATAATAATAATAATAATAATAATAATAAAGCCATTAAAAGCATAAAAACATAATTAAGGGAAATTTTATGAATATGTGGAACATTGAATTACAAAATAAAATTTGGTTAATTTTTTAAAATATATATAAATAGATAGATAGATAGATAGATAAAATTTTTTAGAAGAATTTCCTCACGTGCGAGTCAACTTGCCAGGGGCCGGCTAGACCTAATTTTTCTTTTTTTTTTTGAAAAGGCAATATTATTGATAAAGGAGACACCAAGCATGATGCTTAGAAACTCCAAAAGGACGAATAGAAAAAAGGAAAGGAAAAGAACCTCCCAAAAAAAAAAAAGATTACAAGAAATTCCCAAACTAAAGAAGAACCGCCATAACCCTGCAAGCAGACATGTAGATCTTCCAAGCAAACTGTAAATAATTCTGAATTGTGGATTTATTGAGGTTAGAAAAGCACAAACTAAAGTGAGGAGAAAACCATGGGAAATAGGAAGGAAATTGAAACTAGACAAGAAGACTGCACTGAACTTTTGGCAACAAAATTCAGAGATTGAGAATAGACTAAGGTCACGGATGCAACTGTAGAAAACTTATAAAAGCCAAAAAACCTCACGACATGATAGGGGAGAAACAAACAACCAATGGAGAAATCAAGGCACTAACCTTCAAGATCTGCTAGAATACAGTGAAATTCTTCCTAATCCAAGTTTGAGAGAGAGGGGTGAGACCTGGACCAATGGAAGAGATTGGAAAGATGCCTAGAGTGAATTTCTACGGTAGAAAGGTAGTGTTCGCTAAAAATCATTCTATTGCACTCTTTCCAAATCTACCAGCAAACTACCCCCATAATGGCTGCCATGAGGTTCTTTAGACATAAAATTCCAAATATCATAGAGAGCTGATCTCATAAGGCATGACAATCTGTAATTGCAGGGAACAACATAAGGAGGACCACACTTTTCTGCTAAAATGATAGTCAATGAGAAGATGATTAACATTTTCAATGTCCTTCTAGTAGAGAAAACACATAGTAGCCAAAATCCAACCCATTTTTTGAAGGTTATCTGTAGTTAAAATTCTGTTATTAATTTCCAGCCAACAGAAAACACTGATCTTTGTCGGGATGAAAATGTTCCAAAGTTTTATTGTTGGTTCAAAACGACTTTGGTGGGTGTGCTGGGTAAGAACATTGTAAAAACTGGCCACCGAAAATAATTTGGAGGAGTTAAGATCCCAAGAACATGAGTCTAGAATGTGTCTTCTAATCAGAGTTTTATAGATTATCTTCAAAAGCTCTAGCACAAGATTTGCTTCCTTTCCTCTGCTTAGACGCTTAAACACTAGACTCCAAAAGAGGGTATTATTATGAAACTGCAAGATGTCAGAAATCTTAGCCTTTTGTTGAGATGCCATGGTGAAAAGGTTATGGAGGTTAAAAGGGTGCCTAACGAGGCCCATTTGTCAGTCCAAAATTTTGTTTTAGTCTCATCCCCCACCAAAATCTTCATATGATCCCACATAGTCAAATTGAGTTTAAGAATATTCATTGAAAGACTTCCACCAAATGAACCAGAGGGGGTAGGGGAACACCATATGGGAGTACCAAACCCAAACTTGACACATATCACTTTTTTCCAAAGGCTATTATCTTCAACAGCAAATCTCCAAATCTATTTGCCCAAAAGAGCCTTATTCATGATCTCCAAATGCTTGATTCCAAGCCCTCCCTTATTTTTAGAAAACGTAACTGGCTTCCAACCAACCAAAGAATATTTAAAACTCTCAAATATTCCTCACTAGAGGAAATTTCTTTGGTATCTTTCCATGATTCTAGAAATCCTTTTTTTTTTTTTTGCAAGGGAAGAATTGGCATGTAATAAATGGGCAAATTGGAAAGCACTGAATTGATCAATGTTAGTCAACCTCCCAAAGAGAGAAAATTTGACTTTTATGTTGTCAACTTCCTTTCCATTTTCTCAAGAATCGGATCCCAAACATGATTGTCTGACGCCCTTACTCCCAACCTATTACTCTCTTAAGCCATTAAACCAATCCAAGGAATCAACACCATTCCAAAGTGAGCATGAAGAAGACATTCATGGTGGGAAACTCTTCGGTGGATCTGAGCCAGACCTCTAGAGTCAAAGAGGTGTTCTTACCATTATAGCTAGAGGTTTGGGCTTCACAGGATTCTTACTTTTCCATGTTGAAGTAGTCCCATGGTTGGTCACAAGCTTAGATACGGTGGCTTGAGAAAAAAGTCAAACTAAGGAAGTGATCTAAAAAAGATAAAGGAACAAAACTTACTTATGCCAATACATCACAAAGTATGGCCAACCATTCTTAAGGCTCTCAGAAACTGTTATCAACAGAGAGATCTTTTTTATGGACTTCAAGATTGATGCTCAGATGGAGGAAAGCAAGAGATTGAAGCAAGAAATCAAAAACATCAAATTGGTGAACAAGACAACATAAGGAACAGAAAGCCATAGAGGGATAAGAAATGAAGGCAAACTCAGTAACAAAATAACAAGTGATAAATCATATGTGTAAGCTTTGATGGGCAGCGATCCTTTCACCATAGGAGATCGCAAAATCACCTTTGAAGAATTCGGTATTTTTCTTTAGATGAATACCAAGAACGCCAACAAAAGAGTTGAATTTATCAAGCATTGTATTGTAGGCTGCTTCAAAGATGGCCCAATAGAAATGCAAACCATCAAAATATGGTGCATCAATCATTGGAACATCAAGGGTGGGCTAGAAATCAGAAGAATGGTATTTGATCAATTATTATTTATCTTCAACTACAAAGAATCAACCGAGGCGATCTGGAGATCAGGTACAAGGTTTGTTCATGGGAGAACAATGATCCTCCAAGATGGAATCCAGCCATGTCATGTCATAAATCAAAGGATCTTAGAACTTTCAACTGGATCCATATCCAAGGTCTCCTGCTTCATCTCAGATGTAGCGCCACAGTGGAAGCCATAACAATGCTTTGTGGAGGACGATTGGAAAATCCCTCGCAAGTCGATTGGTTGGGAGAAATAATCAGAATCAAAGTGAAGGTCATGCGTAATATACAGGAAGTTGTGTTCATCGCCATAGCAAAAGCAACATACACAACACCGTTCTCCAAAAGGCTCTTTTGGGGATGTTGGGGAAAAATTGTACAACTCATACAAGTAGCTGTAAACCCAAAAAATGGTTAGGACACTAGACCTTTCTCAAACAAAGCCGACTCTTCACTTGACTTGGTAGCCCCAACAAACCCAGTGGATGAGATTGTGAATCCCAATATCGGTATATCTATAGAACCTATGCAATTTCAGATCCCGTTTCAGGTAAGTCCTCTATCTTGTTGTAATTGTGATTTAGTTGTGGATTTTTATTGTTTTAATATTGTCACAAATAAGAACAAATCTAAAGATTAGGCTATAGAGAGAGCAATATGAATCGCCAATGAAGTCTGTATTAGGAAGGAAGATTGTGGACAGAATTTTAAAGCTCTTTTGATGAATATTGAGAAATGTAAGACATCTCGGGATACAACTTCAGTTCCAGTATGAATCTAAAAATTTTATCATGGAATGCTAGAAGATTCAACAGCAAGGAAAAATGGAGTAAAATTAGGCATATGTTGGATTTTTGGAAACCGAACATCTTTTGTTACCAGGAAACAAAGTTGGATTCTGTCAAAAAAGTAATGATGAAATCCATATGGAAAATCAATGATGTTGATTGGGCAATTATGAGCTCTAGGGGAGCATTGGGAGGAATTCTGGCTGCATGGAAATCTAGTTTATTTAGACAAAAACAAATTGTTCAAGGTAATTTCTCTATCTCGTTGACCTTTCAAAATATCCTTGTGGGAGGAGAGTGGATTTTATCGGTCGTGTACAGTCCACATAGTTACTAGGAAAAGTTATCCTTATGGGCATAATTTTCCTAGATAAAAGATAATTCCCCTCTCCTTTGGCGCATTTGTGGTGATTTCAATGAGATTAAGTTCCCCAATGAGAGAACAAGATGTGTTCATATTTCTAGGTCAATAAGCGATTTCTCGGATTTTATTTCTAAATGGAATTTAGTGGACCTTCCTCTTAATGGGGCAACTTATACTTGGTCTAACAATCACAACATCTCCATGTTCTCTAAGTTAGATAGGTTTCTACTCTGTCCACTCTGATTGGGTTTGTTTCCATATATATGTCAAAAAGCTCTAACTCGTTGTATTTCTAACCACGATCCCATTTTTTGGACTGCAGCAATTTTAGTTGGGGAAAAGTTCCTTTCAAATTCGATAACAGTTGGTTCTTAATTGATGGACCCAACGAAAGAATTGAGAATTGGTGGAACTCAGCTACTTTCCATTCATATTGGCAAAGAAACTAAAGCATGTCAAGGAGCAATTAAAACTTTGGAACATGGATTTCCTTAAAGGAGAGCATTTGAGGAAAGCAAATTTGTTGGAAGTTGTTGATTACTGGAATAGAAAATCTGAAACGTGTTGCCTTGAGGCTCATGAGAAAGCCCGCATGGAGGAAGCAAATAAGAATCTTCTCCATATGTTGGACAGTGAGGAAATCTCGTGGAGAATCAAATTAAGGGAGTTATGGCTTAAAGTAGGAGATAAGAACACTAGATTTTTTTCACGAAATGGCTTCAATGAACAAGAGAAACAATTAGATCTCAAGAATTTCTATCAACAATAAAGTTTGTGAAAAGCCTAGTGAGATCAAAAGTGAAGCCATAAAGTTCTTTTAGGATCTTCTAGAAGAACCCTTCTCTTGGAGGCCCCATTTGGCTGGAAACAATACTCCTATTTTTCCTTCGCATTATAGGATTGAGTTGGAATGACCTTTTTCTAAGGAAGAAATTTGGAAGGTTGTGTCCATGATGAATGGGGACAAAGCACCGAGACCAGACAACTTCATAATTGGTTTTGTTCAAAATTGTTGGAAATTCTTGAAGAATGATTTTGTCTCAACCTTTCATGAATTCCACTTAAATGAGAGGTTTGAGAAAAGCCTGAATCCTACATACCAACCACGAAGTTGTTCATAGAGAGCTGAGTTAGATGTAAATGATTGGTCCTGGTGTTATGATGGTTGCAGGTGATTCTTGTGTTTGTGGAGGTGGTCGGAGGTAATGGTGGTGGTGGTGGTACAAGTCGAAGGAGATGATGATAGTGATGGTGATTGGAGTTGGAGGCTGTGGCGGTGGTCGGAGGTGATGGTGGTGGTGGTGGTATAGGTCGGAGGTGATGGTGATGGTGGTTAGAGGTTGGAGGTTGGGGACTGTGGCGGTGATCAGAGGTTGTGGTTGGTGATGATGGTTGGAAGTTGTATTCCAAGGTGCTGATGGTGGTGGTAATGAAGATGATGGTGATCGAAAGTTATTACTGGCATTAATACTGATGCTTTATAACCTGTAGGTTGAGAATCATGGAGTTGACAAAGAGTTGATGGAGAAGGTGAAGAATTTGGTGAATTTGCACGGGATCATGTCATGTTCTTTAACAAATCTGCTGTGTAGTGGGGTCGTTTCATGCTTAAGGATTGCGGAGGGAAAGAAACAATAGAATTTTCAGGGATTGCCAGCTTGACCTATTTGACTATGCATAGATCACCCCTACTTGTGCGGTTCGTTCCGGTGACAACATTCCCACTTTTATTATCACTTCCTGGCAAAAAGAATTACATGTTATTAACCGAATTGCTATGCTCACATTTCAAAACTCACACTTTAATTCACTTTACATACCACTTTATAATATAAAAATATTATACATATAATATATATCTTCAAAATATTGGATAGTATAATTATGATATTTAAGAGGTAAGTGTATGTGTATATATATATATATATATATATATATATATATATGTATATATATATATTTAATTGATCTATATATATGATTGATTTTCAAACTACTAACTGCATGCATGATGGGTATAAAAGAACAGAATCTAATTTATTATTTGGCTTCTATATATTTTTCATTAACTTTCGTTCCCAAACGTAAAGTGCAAACCTGGATCTCACGAGACTTAATCTTCTCGTAGGTGCCCACGTCGATAACAGGATATTTTCCATCCTTAACTTTCAAAAAAAAGGGACCCTCTTCAGGCCTGCTCATCCCGTACTGTCCAAGGTCTCTGTAGAAAAGCTGGCTAAGTAAGACGAGCAATGCGTCCACCATGTAGAGCGGAAGGTACCTCAACAAAGTCAAACCCAAATTCACCATTTCCCTTGACAGAATGTGAACCTGCATACAAAAAAATGCATACCCACATGCATCCATACGCGACTTGTTTCTTGTTAGAATGCCTTTCGTCGGGAAGGCTAGTACTTCTGAAATATAAAAATTCTAAAAAAAATTACCGGGCTCCGAACCACGAGCGAGGTCTTTGCACCATGGTTTGATAGGTCAAGTGCAATCTCCATGCCAGAATTCCCAGACCCTACAACCAAAACATTCTTCCCATTGTAATCCTTCCCAGATTTATACTGGGTCGAGTGAATCGCATCACCCGTAAAAGATTTCAAACCTTCGACCGCCGGAATAAACACATCGCTTGTTTCCCCGGTGGCCACTACCAGAAACCTACCGAAATACTCTTCGGTGCTGCCGGAACCGCCATTCTTTACCTTAACATACCATTTTTTGGAGCCATTATCGTAAGTTGCCGACTCAACGCGCCTTTGGTAAAGGGGACTAATCTTAAAATGAGAGACATAGTCGTCTAAGTACTGTATGAACATGTCCCTAGGAACGTACTTGGGACAAGAGGAGGGAAATGACATGTGAGGGAGCTCGCAGAATTGCTTGGGCAAGTGAAGATGAAGACGGTCGTAGGATTTTTTCTTCCACAGAGAAGCAAAGCAATCTTCTCTTTCGAGAACCGTGTTGGGGATGGAGAGGAGGTTCAGACAGGCGGCGACGGCGAGACCGGACGGCCCGGCTCCGACGATGATTGCACCTTCTTCTTCCTGCATTTTCTTGCTCTTCAATTGATCGGAGAAGAAGAAGAAGAGTAGAAGAAATCAGGGTATGAACACGAATTAATGAAAGAGATGCGGGCAGCTCGTGTGTACATATATATATATAGTACGTATGACTTGGGGGAGTTTTTTTTTTTTGGGAGGTCCACGCACGTCACAATGGTGTGATTGATACTTGACGTGCAATAATGGATTGTGCATCTAGGTCAAATTGGGTTTGTCGTGAGTTTTGTTTTAGATGCTTTTAATTTGTAGTATTTTCACATTTTGAGCAGTTCAATTTAGATTTTTTTTTTAATCCAGTATGTATTTTAGTCACAAAGAAATTAGCTAGGTAGCAATCTTGTTATTAGGGTTGTGCAATTAATTAATGCATGGGTTGAAAAATCAAGGCTCAAAAGAAATTCTAGAATATTTTTATTAGGTTTACTATTTTGTAATGTAAGTTAGTTATTACTAGGAAAGATAAAATTATTAATTCAACTATTAGTAGTAAGTATCAAAATTATTAATTTAATTATTACTATTTGTTACAAAAATGTTAATTTCATTGTCATTCACAATTAAGAACTAAATTATAAATTTGTAGGTAGTCTTATTAACAATTAAAAAAATAAATCAAATATTTGTAGGTAGTTTTATTAACAACTAAAAAAATGGATCAAAATTTTGTAGGTATTTTTTAAATAATAATTATTTTATTTAGTATAATAATGATGATAAGAGCACCAAGTTAATTTCCTCACCCAGTTGTTTATGTTTTTTATGATAAAACCATACGAGTCCAAAGGTGTGTTTGATACACCAACTTGACCCAAAAGTTTAAACTTATTAGGTTTGGGCAACACCATGTATGTAACCCTCGGCCCTCTAGGTGGCACCGGAGTCCTACTAAACATACATACCCTCTTATTACTTACACATACAACCCACCCAAACAAAAGAAAATGGGCATTCCATACTAATCTGTATAAACATACACAGTGAAAATACAAATTTCATCTAATACATACAAGAATTTCTAGAGTTTTTTACCGAAATATTTATTAAAAAAAAAAACAAAAAATAGATGAAATGGGTAATATTTACGAAAATATACCCAACTGACTTTCCAAAAGTCAGTTTAGGTTTTAAAACAAAAAAGCAGCCGCAACTTTCAGTTGGAAAAATAAATAAATAAAGGGGGTTGGGGGAAAGGTGTCAGGGAGAGAGGGTCAGGAGGGGGGGGGCGGGGGGCTAGGGGGAAGGGAGAGAGAGGGGAGGGGGGGTTTAATTTAGATTGTCAGATAGGAAAAAAGAAAAAAGGGTGAGGGGACTTACATGCATGTGTGGAAGGTGCAGGGAGAGAAGGGGGCGGGGGGGCGGCCGAATTTATTTTTTATTTTTTAAAAAGGGACGAAACCAACTTTTGGAAATTCGATTTGGTGTCGAAATTTAACATACCAATAGGGGGTCATTTGGGTTGTCAGGAAAAAACAAAGGGGGGGGGGGTTGAGGGGACTTCTGCATGCATGTGTGCAACGACAAGGAGAGAGGGGGGTTCGGGCCGAATTTTTTTTTTTTTCAAAAAAAGGACCAAACCAACTTTCCAAAAGTCGATTTGGTGTTCAAATTTAACACACGTACCAATTTAATTTCATTTTTTTAAAAGTGACCAAACCCGACTTTTCAAAAGTCGGTTTGGTGAGTTTTTTCTCTATATATACTCATATCATCTTCCATCTGCTCTCATCTACTATCACTTCTACATTTGCATTATTTGCATTAGTTTATTTGTCAAAAATATTTATTTTATTTGCACACTCCCCACTATATTTAACACTTAGAGATGAAGTTTGGTCCACTTGATTCATTTATATTGACATTGGATCGTACATCCTTCTTATAAGGCATAGGAAGAGGATCATTCTGAAGCCTTTAAAGGGCGTCAATGTGTGCGCACATTAGAAACCATGTGGCATGCCCATCCTAGAAGCATTCCGTGGATTCAACGAGCAAGATTCTATCCACTGTACCAAATTCGGTATATTCGTTTAGACCATCATTTAATTAGTGCATTGTTGGAACGTTGGAGGCTTGAGATACACATTTCATTTTCCTTGCGACGAGGCAACGATAACGTTGCAGGATATCGCAATCATCATAGGATTACCTACTGATGGTGACGTCGTTACGGGCACGATGCAGCAAGACTGGGAGATTACCAAACCGACTGATGAAGCATATGAGGAGGTCGTATTGTAGCACGCTCGAGGGTACATACTACGTCTAATGTGCGGCTTGTTATTCGTGAAAAAGTCACAACACTATGCATCACTGATGTTCCTCCCTCTATTGAGTGACTTGGAGAGGGCATCGACGTATAGCTTGGGTAGCCCTGCACTTGCATGGTTGTACAGAGAGATGTGCCAAGTTGGTCGTGTGCAGATGTAATCAATTGGAGGTGCACTATTTGATTACGCATCAAAACTGCGTAATTGGGTATCTTAACCCGGGTTTTACGGTTTATATTTTTAATTAAATGTCCAAAATTATCCAATATTTCAATAAAGTGCCAAAATCATCATTCTTGAACTCTATTGCACTATTTATGAAGTTTTGGTAATTTTTTGTCGCAGGAAAATTCCCGGGAACCAAAACCGACACCTGTTCGTATTTCATGCATAACTTTTCTATCCAAGTTCCGATCGAAACGATTCAAATTTTTAGAGAAATAGGAAAGGATTATCCCTTGCAGCACTACTGCTACCAGTAGCAGAAGCCACAGTAGTGAGCTCCACACAGCAACTCCGGCGAGCCTCCTTGCAACCCGAGTTCCAGCAACCACTCCAATACAGCTGGGAGTCTGCTGTTCCGAGGCCCACACCAGCAGCAGTTTGCTGCCAAGAACACAGCACTAGCGCTCCTCTGTTCCTCCAATCTGCCAGCCATCCGAGCACAGCAGAGGACAGCAGCCACCATAGCAAATCTAGCAAGCCAAGCACCCGAGAACACCATACCCAAGGCACTCCAGCAGCTTCCATGGCAGCAGCTGTTCCAGCATCCCCTATTTTACTCTCTCTCTCTCTTCTTTTCTCTAGAAAATCTTTTTATTTAATTTCTTTTCTTCTCTCTTATTTTCTTTTAGTTTTTTTTCTTTTGTTTTATTATTATTATTATTGTTATTTGCTTGGAGAGTATTCTTTAAATTATTAAAGTTTCTTTTAGACTTGATTACTTTTGGGATCTTTATTAAAGTAAGAATTTTTATGGGAATGTTTAGTTAGGTCTTCATTTTTGCTACAATGTTTATTTCTTTATCTAATTGTCTTTATCTTAGAAATTAAATTAGTAACCCTTTTAAAGTTTAATTTTTGATTGAAGCTTGATTAGTTTAAGTTTTTATTAAAGTTTGTGTTTTGTTTTGTTTTGTTTTTCTCGTGTTTTGTCTTCGTTTAAATCGTTAATAGTTTAATTTTACTTCAAGGTCTTGGTTCGCGTTAAAGTCTCGATTTTTAGTGCATGTTTGTGTTTGATTAAGTTTCCAATCCCGCGTGGTTCAATTCCTTATTTGTAGTTGCCATCTTTAATAATGCGTGTTTAGGTATTTCCTTGAGTAGCCTAGGGTTTCCTTTATTGTTATTTAATTCCGTGCGTGCTAGTTTTAGAACTTTAATTTGTGTTTTCATTTAAGTCTCCACAATCTTGAAAACCCCCGAATCTGAACTGAGTTCAGTACCTTTTTAATTTCGATTGGAAGAACGTAAAATCTGATATTAAACGCATTCCCTGAGGAGACGATCTAGGCCTTGGCCTTAGTATTACACAACAGAACTCCTATACTTGGGATAGCTTCTGAGCTGCTCATTTTTCGAGTGAGTCAAGTTTTTGGCGCCGTTGCCGGGGAATGTCGTTCTTAGTCTCAATTTTGCGTTTTTCCCGTCATTTTTATTAGTTTTATGAAAAAGAAAAAAAAATAAAACGAAAACAAAAAAAAATTTGAATTTTGAAAAATGGCTGCACCTGCACCGCGCACGAAAAAAGATTTTTTGCAGCTTGAATATGCCACTGCATCCTTTTCCACTATTTTGCCTTATGATGAGCTTAATTTCATGATGCAGCGCGGGAGGACGTCATTGCTACCCGAATTCTATGGGTCGGAATCTGAGTGCCCTTATCAGCATTTAGCAGAGTTTGAGTTAACCTGCAACATGTTTTTCTCTCATGCTAGAACTGACGAATCTACTAGACTGAATTTATTTCTTGCTACTTTGCAAGATAGGGCACTGATCTGGTTTCATTCCTTGAGACCTCACTTTATCACTGATTGGGTTGATATGGAGTGTGAATTCTTGCATGCATTTTGTCCCTCACAGAAAACTCAATTTTTGCAAGAACAGATTCTTAATTTTGTGCAGTAGGATGACGAGACATTTCGGGCTTGCTGGGAGCGATTCAAGGATCTACTAAGCACTTGTCCACATCACGGGTTCGACTCATGGAGGTTAGCTGATTGTTTTTATACTGCTCTTATCCCTGATTCCAAGTGTTTTGTCCAGACTATGTCTAATGGAGAGCTCGTCAGCGAGGATCCAGATCAGGTATTATTATTCTTTGATTACTTAGCTGACAATGTCCCACAGTGCAACACACGATACACTCAGGCACCCATGAATGCACACCCTATCAGCGCAATTAGTGGTGGTGATGCATTTGAACCACCAAACTGCCCAAACAACCCTTCGCCCCAATATCAGCCACAACAGATCCCTCCGAGCTGTACATCGTCAGAACTTTTTGGGGATAGCATAACACATATGGCGAATATGCTCCAATAATTCATGCAAACTCAAGTTGATCATAATAATGAATTGCGGGATACCATTAATGCGATAAGCACACAATTGGATATCTTAGAAAACAAAGAATTGTGATTCTGAACCTCAGCCTAGTCCTCAAGAGTACCAACAACCACAACAACAAATGCACGATGATCTCTTTGAGGTAGCAGAGGCCGCCATCACTTTGAGAAGCGAGAAAGAATTTCCCCAACCTGAGATGCTCATCGTTGAACAACTAGTTGTCCCAGCACTAGATGTCATGGCTGAACCAGAAGAGGTCAAAGAAAAATCAGAGGAAACGGGGCCACAAAAGAAGCATTTAGTTGATGATGAGACTGATACTCATACGGAGTACCAACCTATGGTACCTCATACTCCGAGCTCAGAAACCATGGAACCGTCACTCCCGCCTGAATCAGATGTTAAAGAACCTAATGTGGAGGCAGACTCTTGCAGTGGTATGATGATATGTACACCCGATAAAGAGGGTGACCAGTCTGGTGAGTATATAATTTTCAAGGAATCAGGTAGAACTTTTAATGTTCATGCTTTTGAAGAACTACAAGTAATTGCTCCAATAACTTCCCATCACACGTTAGTTCGTAAAGAAGCACATTTCCTGGACACAATGTGGAATAAAGACCCTTTCTTATCCACACACGAGGGTCGACCTGCACACAAATTGTTTGGTATTTTGACATGCATTAATACATTTGAGGTTGATTTTCGTGCAAGTATGACAACTAATCGATTGTGGCGGCTCAAATTTGGAGAACCGCCGATGCAATTTATAGACCTGCGGCCACCAGACGAAATTCCCCCAGAGCCTCCGCCAAACAATTGTGATGTTTTTCTTTTCCTTATTTTCCTTTTATTTTATCTTATTTTATTTTTAGTTAGTTTTCAGGTCTATTTTCTCGTAGTTCGATCTTTGTTTTCCATTATTTTGCCACTCTGGTACGCCTTACTTTTCTCGTGCACATAATTTTCTATTTCCCCTATGTTTTCACATTGAGGACAATGTTCCACTTTAGTTGGGGGGGATGAGCATTCGCATGTAACACTGTGCACCTACACGTACTGGGTTTTAAAAACAAAAACAAAAAAAACAAAAAAAAAATAAAAAAAAAATCAAAAAGAAAGAGAGAAAGAAAGAGGAGCATGAAGGAATTACATTACACTATGCTATGCTTAACATTGCGTATACCTTTCACATACTCGCGTATAACTTAAGAATTACACACTTGAGTCAATCATGCGTAGTTTCTCTTTATATGATTTTATGACTCCATGAAGAATCGATTGGTAGTACATTCGTGTTAATTTGACTATATAATTTTCTGTATCTACATGCATCTCACGAGGCTAAATAAACACATTCACGTGATTCATTGCACTTAGGGTTTCTTGTGAGCACTGAGAGAGCACCCGTGGCAACTATGACACCTTGTGAGATATCCTTGAGCTATTTATCATCCTTTTGAGCGTTAATATCAAATCAGAGTTCATAGAACTCAATTCTCTTTTTCTAGATGATTCCTTGTACACTAGTCTTTATTTTTGATTTGCTAGTCTAGAGGTGACACCTAGTGGGGAGATAGAAACCTAAGTCTTCTAGCCTACTCAAAATGTGAAGGTTGAGCCACCCCTAGAGATAGACTTAGTTCATGAACTCCTATTCGAGCTCAATTTCCATTGATGGTATAAAGATTACAAAAGAAGTGTTATGATTGTCCTAATTGATCAAGAAAAGACAGAAAATGAAGAATGAGCAAAATAAAGAATAAGCAATACACATGCGCATGAAATGAAAAGTCAATGCCGGTCCAAATACATATCACAAGGACACGACACATATTTTCCATGTATGAAGATTCTTCAACCGATTAATGCCTCAGATGTATTCACGACAAGTTTGTGAATGAGTTTATCTAGGGTGGTCTCAGTTGGATATGGCGAGTAGGTGAGAAGATGCTAGGGTGAAGGACCCGACACCTCATAGATAGGTTAGATCCTTTCCAGACTAGTCCACTCCATATACTTAGCGTTGTTCCTTTTAATATATGGGATGTTTGATCGCGACACTCCTCCTCACATATGATGAGTGAACCCATTTTCTTTGAGTATTCTTGAGGGTATACCAGTTAGGCCGAGTCAAAGCGACCGTTCTGTAGGTGTCCACTAGCGTCCTAGGTGTACTGAGTCACACACATCACACACACCTCGAGAGTTTACTTGTTTATACTCGAACTTATATGATTGCATTAACTCTGAATGTGCCACTAATTAAATTCATGTGAGTATACTGCTCTCAAATTACATATAAACGATGAAACTTGCATGAGTGGCGTGCTTTGGAGTCATGTGCATTGAATATGAACAAACTTGTGTGAAATTCAGTTATGTTCCTGTATGTGAAGTGGTATAATTATGTCGCATGTGCATTGATTTCATGATTACTGGAGTATGTAGTTGTAGATACCACCTTGAGATTCATTCACGTCATTTGCTAGAGACTAGCAAAACGTTAGTTTGGGGGTGTGATTACCTATCAAAACTGCGTAATTGGGCATCTTAACCCGGGGTTTACGGTTTATATTTTTAATTAAATGTCCAAAATTGTCCAATATTTTAATAAAGTGCCAAAATCATCATTCTTGAACTTTATTGCACTATTTATGAAGTTTTGGTAATTTTTTGTCGCAGGAAAATTCTCGGGAACCAAAACCAACACCTGTTCGTATTTCATGCATAACTTTTCTGTCCAAGCTCCGATCGAAATGATTCAAATTTTTAAAGAAATAGGAAAGGATTATCTACAACTTTTGTGTTTTGAGTTTTGTGAGATACGAACTCCAAAAGAGTCAGATTTGTGATGAACAGAGAATGAAAAAAATGAAAAAAAAATATAACAATCCGGGTTGGGTCTCCCATCCGGGTCAATCCTCTCCATCCGGGTCTAGGGTAGCCTCTCCTATTTAATCCTTCTTTGCTCTCCCACACAGTGTGTGCCGTGCACACCATTCTCTCCCCATCTCTCCCTTCTTCCTCTTCTCTTTCTTTTCTCTTTTCCTTCTCTCTTCCTTAGCCCTTCTCTCCCTTTCCTCTCTCCTTCTCTGTTGTTTTGTTTTTCTTTCTTATCTCTCTTTCCTTTTATCCTCTCAGCTTCCTTGCTCTGTCTCCCTCTCCAATCTACACCTCCTCTCGGCCACAGCCCCTTGCAGCACTACTGCTACCAGCAGCAGAAGCCACAGCAGCGAGCTCCACACAGCAACTCCGGCGAGCCTCCTTGCAACCCGAGTTCCAGCAACCACTCCAATACAGCTGGGAGTCTGCTGTTCCGAGGCCCACACCAGCAGCAGTCTGCTGCCAAGAACACAGCACTGGAGCTCCTTTGTTCCTCCAATCTGCCAGCCATCTGAGCACAGCAGAGGACAGCAGCCACCATAGCAAATCTAGCAAGCCAAGCACCCGAGAACACCATACCCGAGGCACTCCAGTAGCTTCCATGGCAGCAGCTGTTCCAGCATCCCCTGTTTTACTCTCTCTCTCTCTCTCTTCTTTTCTCTAATAAATCTTTTTATTTAATTTCTTTTCTTCTCTTTTATTTTCTTTTAGTTTTTTTTCTTTTGTTTTATTATTATTATTATTGTTATTTGCTTGGATAGTATTCTTTAAATTGTTAAAGTTTCTTTTAGACTTGATTACTTTTGGGATCTTTATTAAAGTAAGAATTTTTATAGGAATGTTTAGTTAGGTCTTCATTTTTGCTACAATGTTTATTTCTTTATCTAATTGTCTTTATCTTAGAAATTAAATTAGTAACCCTTTTAAAGTTTAATTTTTGATTGAAGCTTGATTAGTTTAAGTTTTTATTAAAGTTTGTGTTTTGTTTTGTTTTGTTTTTCTCGTGTTTTGTCTTCGTTTAAATCGTTAATAGTTTAATTTTACTTCAAGGTCTTGGTTCACGTCAAAGTCCCGATTTTTAGTGCATGTTTGTGTTTGATTAAGTTTCCATTTCCGCGTGTTTTAATTCCTTATTTGTAGTTGCCATCTTTAATAATGCGTGTTTAGGTATTTCCTTGAGTAGCCTAGGGTTTCCTTTATTGTTATTTAATTCTGTGCGTGCTAGTTTTAGGACTTTAATTTGTGTTTTCATTTAAGTCTCCACAATCTTGAAAACCCCCGAATCTGAACTGAGTTCAGTACCTTTTTAATTTTGATTGGAAGAACGTAAAATCTGAGATTAAACGCATTCCCTGAGGAGATGATCTAGCCCTTGGGCTTAGTATTGCATGACAAAACTCCTATACTTGGGATAGCTTCCAAGCTGCTCATTTTTCAAGTGAGTCACTATTCCTCCTACAGGTTTGGGCATGGGAGTGCATGCTCTTTCTTGCTCCAATTAGAGTTGGCATGCCACATCTGCCTGCTGATGTCGACGATGGCCCGTTCCCACTTGTGGTCAAATGGCAAGCGTCATTTCATGCTGCACACATCCCTCGACATACTCTGCGGTATTATCAATATGACATTGATATGATGCATGAGGACCAGCTAATATCGTATTTATTTCATTTGAATCATTCAATATGGGTTCAGAACATTTACTATTCGTAGTAATTTTCTGACATAAATTCATTGTTAGAAGTTTAGGTGGATGTCGTACACTGCAGATGTCTACACGAATCTACCCCCTATATGCCTCATAGGTGTACAAGTTTGGCTTGTTCACACTCCTGTGATTTGCTTTCAGATCATTAAGTGGCACTTGTCAGATCGTGTAATACGGCAGTTTAGGCTGAGGCAGCAAATCCCTCATCTAGCTCAGACAGGTTACGACCCTGACAACCATCATTCAGATCTACACGACTGTGACCAGCGCGACAGTCATCAAATCAACTTTCGCACTAAGTACGAGCGTACCCTCCAAATGTGGCAACACAGACTGGACAATTCCATCTACATACTTAGGGAGCTTCCACTCCCTAGGCATACACCTCCATTGGGTGAAGACAGATATAATGACTGGTACCGATCCATCACGATTCGCTGCGTGAGTAGAACCGCTAATTTACATATGACATTGGTGAGTGAAAAAATAACTGAATGCATGTAAAAAACAGACTGGTTTTATATCATTAACGTATTTGTACTGTGTCCAACATATTTTGTTTTAGGAGCATATGATGGGGACCATTCACTTATCATACTGTGTCCCGACATGTCCCACTAGACCAATTGCAGAGGCGTGTATGCAGTTTGTGGCTGAGAAAGCTCATTAATCAATTCATAGGTCTCGTCATGCCAACGTGGAGGGTTCCGAATCGGATAATGATGTTACAATTACTGAGCAGGCGTCGCATAGAAGAGGTCATGTTGGACCTCGTCGAAGTCGTGGGGGGCGTGTTCGAGTTGAGGGGGGGGGGGGCCTCCCACCCAACCATCCCAGTGGACAGAAGGTGATTGGAGAGCATCAATACTGTAGTTCACACCGGCACATACATCCATCTGGCACGCAAAGGCTTCTTCTTCCCATATACCATATAGGGGCTATCAGCATCAGTACGGGGCATCCACCAGTACACTATACCAGCCAGAGGCTTTATAGTCCACACAAAGCGACCCACCTCCAATGTATCGGGAACAATAGTAATACCACCAATTTCGAGCTCATTGCTGATCCCATTCGATATTTTCGTTGATGGGGGGTCGGTTGATGCTAGATTAGAGGAACATATCCCTCCAACAGCTGAAGGTAATGATGGTGCTGGAGGGGTAGTTGGACATCGCAGAAGGCAACATCAACCTCCGCAAGAACGATGCCAACAACCACCGAGACAAAGGAGATCGCGACCATGTGGGACTTAGTGACACAAGAGTAGATTAGTATGCATGTATACTTTAATGTTTTTTTTTTTCGAGCAATGAATAATAATAATCATATTTAATAAAAAATTGTATATATATTTTTTGTATGAAATTTTTTGAAATTTATAATTATAAATTGACCATGAAATAATTTAATAATGAAATAGAACGCAAGTACACCTCACTAATTTCAAAAGCTAAAAAGCTTAATGGCAACTCACAAATTTCAAGTACAATACACATTAAGTACATATTTTGAATGTATTATGATGGTCCAGCATTGTCATGACCTCCAGTCCTCCTTGGACATCCATTGCGGTTGTGACCCTCTTCGTGGAAAAACCCGAACTGCATCCTCCGACTGCCCTCTCGTACATCCATTTCGTTATGCAGTCTCGAACTTTTAGGGTGTCCTTTCTGCCTAAGCAAATGTCGATTACCATATAATATTGGCGCTACTAGATCCGTCCAATATTGTTCATGGAGGAAGAAAATGAAGTCCATTGCATATGTCGCATAATGCTCCTACACCATGAAACAAGGGTCAATATAGTGAGTGTACCCCAATCTCCTTGCACCACAGACAACTAACAAGTGAGAACAAGGGTAGTGTAGATTCTGCCACTTCCCACATGTACATTGACGTCCCTTTATGTCAACTGTTTGAATATTTTGACCCTTATTTGGTGGCCGCGGCATAGTTTGAAGGCTAAACAACCCCACTTCAATGTTGAAGTTGATATCCTCATGTCTAGCATACGCCATTTCCCTCCTCTGCATTTGCAACAACATATGTGGTGTGTAACCATTCCCCGACTCCATTGCTTGGTGACATGCCTTTCGCCGGGCACTAAAGTACTGCGCAACGCGATAAAATGTCATCTGGACAATGGCCATTATTGGTAGACTACGAGTTCCTTTCAAGAAGACATTAAACATTCAACAAGATTCGTGGTCATGTTTCCATACCTTCGGCCACCATCGTGACATTGCATCCGCATGTGAGGAGGTATCTCTTCAAAAAAGGACTTTGCAATTAGTCCACCCACTGTTAGGATTCTTTCCATCATACTATTGAATTTCCTAACTTGGTGCTCCCTACCAGCTATTTCAACCATCCGCTTGAGCATCGTATTGTGAACCCTCTGGTCAGTCATCGTTATGACTAACGACAGCAAGAATTTGATTAGGCTCAGAGAATGATTTCAGTGTTTATGATAACGTTTTACAAATATTATTAAAATGATATTTACAAACTCATGTTAGCTACACACTCTTTTAATATATTATTTCTTCCTTTACTGAGATATGTCTCACTCATATATGAATTTATTTTTTTTCAGGATTTACTCGAGATCGAGGTTAGAGAGCTCGAGGTTTTATAGCATTTTTGGAAAATAGAAAGAGAAAAGGGTATATTTTATGTTTTATGTTTTATGTATTGAAGTCTTCAAATAGGTGAATAGTTGTAAATACTAATATTTGGGGATTATGTTTTGGAGACATGTATATATTTGAATATAGGTGGATGATTAATTTATTATGGTTGGTAGATAGATTTAGAAAACTCTGGTATTATATTTTTAGGAGATTATATTTATGTTTTTCGTTGCTTATATGATATTAGAATGTGGATTATCAGGTAAATGAATGGATTAATTGCACTCCGGGCCCACGTAGAGGGTGGGGGCATTAAAGATGGTATCAGAGTAATGTCCAGTTAGAAGTGTGATTAATTTCACATCGCTTGGATGTGAAAATATTAGAGTATTATGTTAGGGATGATTTATACCATAGTATAGGATTGAGTTGCAATAAGGGTATGAGTGGGTAGATTAGGATACTGATAGTAATTTTGAGTCGTGTTTCCTAAGCTTGGGGGCAGAAATCTCTTGATGGTCTTATGTGTTTTTCTAAAGAAGTAGCTAACTTTAGAAATACATGATAAATCCATCGACGGTGATGTTTCTGAGCAGAGAAATTAGAACTTGGAATTTAAACTTGATAGTTAGGTTAGTTGATTTCATAGGTTATGGTATCGGGGGAAACCAGCAGGTACCTCTAGGTAAAGGTGGACCAGCACATACTTATACGATGGTTCTCGACGAGACAGATAAAGTCAAGGGGGTTTAAGATGATAATGATTTTATTTAATTATTAATGATGCAAAAATTTATTTGGGAGATATATTTTCTGAATGGTATGAGGTATAATAAATCATAGAATTATGGAAATGAAATATTAGGTAACGAATTTCGAGGACGAAATTTCTTAAAGGAGGGAAGAATGTAATAACCCGAAAAAAAGAGAGTTATTAAATAAAAGAAATATTATTAATTAATTAAAATTATTAATCAATTAATTCGTTAAACATTATTAACTTGAATTAATTAAGTTAAGTAAAATGGTGATTATATTTATATATATATATATATATATATATATATATATATATAAGTATATGATATAAGTTAAGTTAAAGTAAGTAAAAAAAAAAAAAAGGATAAGGAAGCCTGAGAAGCTTCCTGCGAATTGCAAAGAGAGAGAGAGAGTTCCGGTGCTCTCTCTCAGTCCGTCACTCCTCCGTCTTTGTCTCTCTCTCTCTTCTCAATTTCTCGATGGATGTACGACCGATTGGAAAACGGAGGGTACCATTAGGTTCCTAGCTCCGCCTCCAACATTTCTACTGGAGCAGATTTATCGTGGGAGCGGCATAGGCACCACTCCTGGGGAAAGGTATATTTCCTATAAATCCTTAATTTCTCCTTAAATGTGTTGTTAAATCGACAATTAGGCACCACCACGTGATCCTAGTCGCGATCGTCGTCATTTTGACATGAGTAAATTTCCAATTGGGGTTTTCTAAGCCTCATTCCAAAGCGAGAGTGAGGTTTGGAAAATTTGATAAATTGGTTAAATTTGAGGGTATAACCTTTTATTTGGATACTAAGGGCTTAGGAAATATTAAAAAAGTATTTTATTCAGGGTTGATTTAATGGAACTAGGATTTTTAATTTTAGGGTCTTAGTGAGCGCCGCAGGCATCTTTTCAGGGTCCTTGTTGGCATAATTCAAGAAACCAGGTAAGGGAATAAATGTATATTAAATCATAATTTTTATGAATTTAATGGAAAATGAATTGTGTTATATATATCTCTATATGTTTCGATATGAGTTTAAATCATAAAGAACAAAGTATTATGATACTATAAGTATCTATGCTCGTAAAACATGTTACGATTGGGCGGGGCGTACTCTTCACCTAAGGGCTTGCTGAGAAAGGCGAGAGCGCTAGTAACTTCAGATGTGGTAGCAACTGCATAACATACTAGGGCAGAGGGAACCTACTTGTACGGGCGGGTATATTTCCCTATCCTTAGGGCCTTTGCTAGTAAACTTTTGTTTGGACTGTGTGAGTACAAGATCAATCTAATACTTGAGAGCTTACTGAGTAAGGTGAGTGCCCTGATATGCTTAAGTAGCGACCCTTGGGTTGTCAAATGTATCAGAGCAAAGGGGTGCTACTTGTATGGGTGGGTAATCACCCGTATCCTTAAGTAATCTCGTGGGTAAAATACCTTTCATATGTTTGATTAGGCTCAGAGAATGATTTCAGTATTTATGATAATGTTTTGCAAATGTTATTAAAATGATATTTATAAACTCATATTATCCACACACTATTTTAATTTATTGTTTCTTCCCTTATTGAGATGTGTCTCACCCGAATATGAATTTTTCTTTTCAGGATTTCCTTGAGATCGAGGTTAGAGAGCTCGAGGTTTTATAGCATTTTTTGGAAATAGACAGAGAAAAGGGTATATTTTATGTTTTACGGTTTATGTATTGAAGTCTTCAGATAGGTGAATAATTGTAAATACTGATATTTGGGGATTATGTTTTGGAGACATGTATATATTTGAATACAGATGGATGATTAATTTATTATGGTTGGTAGATAGATTTAGAAAACTCTAGTATTATATTTTTGGGAGATTATATTTATGTTTTCCGATGCATACATGATATTAGAATGTGGATTATCAAGTAAATGAATGGATTAGTAGCACTCCGAGCCCACGTAGAAGGTCAGGGCATTAAAGTGTGCATCAAAGGGGGGGTGAATTGATATTTTTCATGGACAATTAAGATTGCTACAAAATAAAAACTTTGGCAAGAAGCAAGTGAAAAATATCACAATGAAAGGCAAAGCAAATAATCACAACAAACAACAAGACATGGGAAAGAGAAGCACAACACAGCGATTTAACATGGTTCAACTGCAAGCCTATGTCCATGCCTTAGTTCCAAGCCAAGGATTCCTAGATCCACTAAAGAATCTCTTTTTATGCCAGAGAAACCTTTACAACGAGGGTACACAACCCAGCTGCTCACTAAGAGCCTCAACCCGGTGTTCACGAAGAATTACTTAAACGAAAGCTCACCAAGAACTTTCAAGGTATACAAGACACAACAAAGTAAATATTACAAGATGGTGCTCGAACTTGAGCTGATGATACAAATAAAGCCTCACACTACTCTCTTTCCGCAAATGATATGTAGACAAGAATAAGTAACAAGAGAGCTTTGAGCAAGTAGAAGACTAGAATGAATGCTTTACTAATTTTCTCAACAACCAAAATGCTTCAATCAATGTTCTAAAAGAATGCTAAAGGGATATATTTATAGCCAAGGAGACGAACTAGCCATTGGCTAGCCATTGGGCATTTATTGAGGCAAGACAAATCAAAGACTAGTTGTTTTAGCACATTTATTATAGTCTACCTCCGTACAAAACTGTAGGACAGCCATATTTTGGCCTAAACCGTTGACGATTTTTCTGGGCTCTTCCCAAACCATCGATGGTTTTTTGTAGGACATGCCTTTTTCAGAAAACCATCTAAGCACTTGATTTAATCCATTTCCTTTGGGTGCTTAACCATTGTTTAAACAAAATAGGGACCAAGTTTGTGAGTTATTAACATACTAATCTTGTTTAAAACTTCTCCTTATAAAAGTTTGCTAAGGTATAGGATATTTTGTAAAAGCATATTTGAAAACTTATTAAGTTTATTAACGATATCCTAAGACTATCATGCAGATGCAATTGCTCAACTCTTGTTAAGTATTCTTACCAACATCATGGCAGAAGAGTTACAAGAACATCCTACCTCACACACAACCCACTATACATATAAACCATTATAAGGACTTCACTTGGTTGTTCCTTGAGTATTCCTGTATGCTTTTGCTCATTGCTTCATCAAGGTTCATATTGATCCTTATGCTTGTTTTAATATCCACCTGTTTATTTGAATTGAACTTGAGGAAAAATATTAGCTAATCTAAGAACCACTAATGGGTTGTTATCATCAAAATAAGCTGGAATGAAGAACCTTAGCCACTAGGGCTAACAGTAGCTATGGTAAGCTCCCTATTGGATGTCACTCATATATTAACTCCTTTTGTTAAGATTTTTAAGATATATCACTCACATGAGATGAACCAATTTCTTGAATGTTATAGTACACAAAGCTTTGGTGAACAAAACTTCTAGATTATCACTTGATCGGATCTGCTGAGCATCTATGTCACCATTCTTTTGTAGTTCATGTGTATAAAAGAATTTTCGAGAGATACGCTTTGTTCTGTTGTCCTTTATGTATCCTCCTCTTAGTTGAGCTATACATGCAGCATTGTGTTCAAGCCACACGCATTCTCTACTAGCTTCATTGATAAAGTATTTCATAATGATTGGAGGATGTTTCTATAATCGTTTGCTTTATTAATTTCCAAGAAATAGCAGTCTTTCCATAAATAAATACATATCTAGTTTTAGATTTGGCTTTGTGAGGATCAGATAGATATCCAACATCTGCATGTCCTACTAATTAAAACTTGAAATCAAATGAGTAGAATAGACCCAAATCAGATGTTCCTCTCAAATAGCGTAGAATGTGCTTAATTCCATTCCAGTATCATTGAAGCCATATCTTGCTAGTAGATTTATAGTAAATGCAATGTAGGGTCTTGTACAATTGGCCATATACATCAAGACCAGGTAATTCTTCCCCCATCATCATGAGGTCAACATGAATCCTTCTTAGCATCAAGTGATCGCACCATCATTGGAGATCCCAAAGGATGAACTTTGTCCATTTAGAAATTTCTTAATGTCTTTTTGGTATATTTAGATTGATGAACAAGAATTCTGCCATTTACATGTTCAATCTATAAGCCAAGACAATATTTTGTCTTTCCTTAGTCTTAATCTCAAATTCTGCCATTAAATAATTAGCAGCTTTAGTGAGCTCTTCAAGAGTCCCAACTAAATTCAAATCATCAACCTAAACAACAATTATAGCAAATTCAAATTCTGATCTTTTAATAAAAACTCATGGACAAATTGGATCATTTATGACTCCTTTTTCCACAAGGTACTCACTTAATTGATTGTACTATATGCGTCCAAATTGCTTTAATCCATATAAAGAATATTAGAGTTTAATTGAATATAAATTTCTAGGTTTTTCTTCAGGAAATTTAAATCCTTCAGGGTTTTTCATGTAAATTTCACTATCCAATGACCCATATAGGTATGAAGCTACTATGTCCATAAGACGCATGCTCAGTTGTTCAACGACTGCTAGCCCAATTAAGAATCTGAAAGTGATTCCATCCATTATGGGATAATATATCTCCTTGTTGGCCTTACAAGGCTTAAAATCTTGTTATCTTATTTTGATGCTAACAAACAAGTGAAATTTAATGTATTTTTGTAAGTAATGATATTTCAGGGCTCATATATTAGAAATCAAGGTCAAAGTGCTCACAAGGATCAAATGAAGCTTAAAAGAGTCAAAGCATGAATTTAAAGATGATATATGAATCCTTGAAGATTATGAGGACATGAATGAGTTGATGAAAGTCAAGAAATATTAAAGTCAAAAGAGCCAAAGAAAGGCAAAGCAAGAAAGCTCAAAGAATATGGAAGCTTAAAGAAAAGATGAACTCAATCCAAGGACAAAGCATGAAGACTCAAGAACCTAAAATGAAATAAAGTCTTAGAAGTTTTCATGTAAGTACTTTAATGTTTAAAATATATTTTGAAATATTTTGAAACTCTTAGGTTAACTTTTTGGACCTAAATACCTTTTAAAATATCTGGAAAATATTTTTATAAAGTCAAAAATTATTTTAAAAAGGTTAGAATCATTTTTGGAATGAAAAGCACAAAAAAGAGTTCTTCCAAATGCTGTCAGTTTTTATACAGCCGCATTGAGGGGAATTTTTTTCTATCAATATCTCATTATTTTAAAATGTGTTCAACATTAAAGTTGTCATATTTTCTCTTATCTTTATTTTTACACCAAGAACACCTAATTTGGAGTTATACTGAAAAAGTTATGGCCAAAACACTAAAACGGGGTCACTACTGTCAGACATCTAAACACTGTTCACGGGAGAGACTTCAAATGACTGAACAAACGACCTCAGAAGTCTGAAGATTTTCTGGACAGAATATAAAGAAGGCAGTAGCAATTCAGACATCTGAACTCGCGACTTCAGATGTCTGAACACTGTTCAACGGGCTAATTTTTTAAATTCTAATATTTTAAAATATAACCGTTTGAGCTCTAAACTTTCTAAAATTTTGGGAAACACTTAAAGGAAACTTTTACAACATGGAAACAAGTTTGAAAGCCTATCAATACATGGTTTTGCAAATCAAAATACATCCAAGAATTGAAAAATCTGTTTTGAGAAGCTGAAAGTACTCTTGTTCTTCCTAAGTTCTCTTGGTCACTCTATGAAAAATTCTTTTGTTGAGAATTCTGAAGTGCTGATCCTTCTTTCTCCGAGTTCCTATTGCTAATCCTCTTCTAAGAAGGATATTGGTGAATTCTACACTTGAACTTCATTGTATTTCATATTGATATTTTACATTCAAAGTATATAGTGCTGAAATTGTACTAACTTACTCTTTGAAAGAGTATATTTGTACGCAGATCTTATCTTGTGTTTCTTATAGTTCTTTGAAGTTCCAAGGGTTGTTTGGATCATTGGCTAAGCAAGGGGACTTTGCTTAGAGAGGCGGGCTCTAGCCTATGTAAAGAGTGACTGAACGAGGGAATATCGTTTGGAGAAGGCGGGCTCTAGCCTTAACCAAGGAGTGTTGTAATCGGTATTGTTCCACCCATCAATAGAACTAAACTAGTGAATCCTTTGGTGGTTTGCCAAAGGTGAGGACGTAGGCTGGGTATAAGCCACACCTCGTAAAAATCTCCATCTCATTCTCTTTTTCCCTTACTCTTTATTTTCAGTGCATATTTAAATTGCGTGGATGGTTTAAATTTGAAAATTATATAAACTACATATATTTGGAAATCAAACAAACTTAAGGTTTAATTTTGATTTGGGTTGCGGAAATCAAAAGGGAGTACGTTGGTTACACCATATCTTGCGGAAACCATACGGGAGTACGTTACTTGGTTAACATCCCAAAGATAAATTTACCAAAAGTTTAGTTGAGTTCTAAATATTAAGAAGAGTGTAGATATTGTGTTGATTGAATGTTATATTGCACATCATATTGAAGAAGTAAAACCATATATACAGGACTTACAATTTCATATCCAGGGCTAACAACAAAAAGTATATTGTGATTGAATGGTATAAAAGCTTGAGATTGATTGGATAGTGTTTGTATTCCAAGAGTGCTAAATCTTGAATGATTTCATCAATTTAATAATGCTGCAGTGAACTTATATTTGATAAATAAAGTGTGGTTGTGTTGGTGTGGAGATTGTGATTAATTGTTTGAATGTTTTATTAGCTGTGTTGCTGATTAAAGAGATTAAGTTGTTGTGTGATTGGTGAAATTAAATAAACAAGTTAAAGAATTGGTTAAAAGAAATAAAGAAGTTAAAGATTCTTAAAAGAAGTTAAAAGAAAGTTTTAAAAGCCAATTCACCCCCCTCTTGGGAAGTTATTCCTAATTTCACTCCTCATAATCAATTCCGAGTTTATATGAGAAACTTTATGCCACAAGCTTTGCTTTATATCGAGTAATTTCATTATTTTCATTTCGCTTACGCACAAATGCCCATTTGTATCGAACGAGTTGGACATATTATGGTGCCTAGACTACAAGTCCAAAAACTTCTCTTTTTAATAAAGAGTTTAAGTATGTTGTGATAGCCTCTTTTCATTTTGGTCAATCACTTTTATATCGACATTCATTAACATATTAAGGTTCAAGATCCTCATTACTTCTGGTAATGTCAGTAGGCACTGCATATGCAAATATGTTGTTGACAACAAATTTATTTCTATCCCTCATTTCTCATGTGTAATGAATTGAGATCTCATTATTATTTCCAAGTACCTATCCCTTTTCAAGGAATGTCTCTTCAAGAGATTCCTCTTTAGGAGGTTCCATAATAGGAATTTCATTTTAAGGAGAAATGAGTTTGTGAATGTCAAATGGACTATCCACCTTTGTAACCTCTTATGGAATGTTTACATATTTAAATTTTCTCGTTCTGGGAGTTTTATATTTTGCGCCAACATACCTTCCATGTTTAACTTCCGGTTGAGATTTATTAGCCGGTTGTTGTCTTTCAAGGACATCAACATGTGCATATGAAATTTTGGTATGGCTTTGGTATCTACAAAAGAATATGGTAATTGATTTGCATCCCTTGCAAATGTATAATTTTCTGAACTTCAAGTTCACTTTGATTTGTGTGAGAATCTAAGTGAGATAAACTCATTGCATTCCATGTGATTTCATGTTATGTTTCGGGAACTAATTTTGCTCCTAATGGAGGGAATACTGCTTCATCAAAATGACAAACTTGAAACCGAGGTCTTAAATTTCGATTTAGACTCAAATTTCAAAGCTCCAAAAGTACGAAAATTTCAATGAAATTTCAATTTCGATGTCGATTTCAATTTCGATATTTGAAAAAATAATGGAAATTAGTAGTAAAGCATGGAATTCTTTGTGAAACTTCAGGATTGGTTAACAAACATAATAATATAAGTTTTAGGACTAATAAATTACAAATTAAATACATCTATGTTTTGTATGAGGTGGAAAAATGCACATTGAACATATTAAGTTAATAAAAATGAAATTCATAAATCATTTAAATATTACTTATTATACAAATAATGATAATTTCGACATGAATGGTTAAATAAAATGTTACCGTAAGTTTATTATTTCATATAATTTCAAAAACAATTGTAATAATATTTTGTTTTGAAAAAATAAATAAAATTAATTAAGAGAGAAATTTCACTTCACTCCTAAATTTCTCATTTTAATTCTAATGAAATTTCATCATATAGTTAAAATTTCAACAAGTTTCACTAAAATTTCGAGATTTCAATAAATTTCGAATGATTCGTTGATATTGCAACGAAAATCGACTACCATTTTGATTTTGAGGGTGATGGAAATCAAAAATTTCAATGGAAAATTTGACAATTTCATGGAAATTTAAAGACCATGCTTGAAATTGTGCTTTAAACAAATCTCCTGTTAAAAGCACTTTGGTTTTCATAATCATAAATTTAGCAATGAGTTGAAGTCTCTTAATAAAAGATTTAGCTAAACCATTTTGTGTATGGGTATAAGCAAAGGGATGTTCAACATCTATTCCAAGTGACATGCAATAGTTATCAAAAGTTTGGGATGTAAATCACCAGCATTATCCAAATGAACTAATTTAATTGGATAATCAGGAAAATGAGCTCGTAATCTAATCAGTTGAGAAAGAAGTCTAGCGAATGCAATATTAGGAGTAGAAAGTAGAGAAACATGTTATTGATTTTCGTGCAATTCCAAGAGGGGGGTGAGTTGGAGATTTAAAAATTCTTCCTAGGTTAAACTAATCCAATAGTAGTATTACACAACCTATGGGCAATCTAGATATGTATAAAGTTGCAGAGATGATATATCAATCAATCTTCAATACATGCAACACACTTTTAGTATCTCTCAACTAAATACAATGGCCTGTCAACCACATATGCAATATATTCAGTAAGGAAATTAAATTAAGCACAACGTAAAATATAATGCAAGAAAAGTAAAAGTGACACCGAATATGTTATTGGGGTTCGGTCAATACTACCTACATCCCCACCTTAGCTCGCAAGCCTGATGATTCCACTAATGCTCACTTAACGGGTGGAATGACACCATTTACAACCAAGTTAAATTAAAATAGGTCTGATCTCAACCTTTACACACTCTCCTTGCAGGGTGGAGAAGTCCCTAACAATCCTTATGGGCTAGATAAAACCCCCTCAGGCCACACCTGGAATACAATAAATGAATATGAAATTTTGCGTACAATTTAAGCACTTCTACACAAGCGTATATGCACCATAATACAGTCCAAATAAATATGCATTCACAAATGATATGGATTTAATGCTCAGGTGAAATCTTGAAAAGCTTTGTTCAACATAGTGTATTCAACAAGTGAATATCCAAGAATACCTCAAAACCCTAATCTAGTATCAACTAGATAATTTATCAAATACAATCGCAACAGATACCCTAGGGTTTAAGCTTACTGTAGATTTATCAAATGGTGTATGCAAGCTTTCAAGTCTTGCAATATGAATGCCAAAACTAGGATCTTCCCAATCAAATATTTATCTATTAAATACTATGGGAAATATCAAACAAGAAAAACTCCCAAAAATAGTTTTTCATAATGTTTGAGTATGTGAGAGTAGTTGTCAAGAGAATAATGTGAAAATGTGTATACAATGGCCACACACAGCTCCCTTCAATGTTGCAATTAGTGTGCAAGAGAGGGAAACAACTAATACCAACTCTCTATATCAAAAGAATGATTTGCTAGTGAATATCAAAGAGAGTATCAAAAGTATGAGCTTGGAATGTGAAAGATATTGCAAAAGGGGTATGAAAATTTGAGAGAAAATTTTTTAATCAGTTTTTTCTAATCATTTCTAATTGAGTAAAATGAAGTGGTATATATAGATGGGACTCAAAAAGTAATTGTTGGGACACAATGGGGAATATAAAACAAATTTATTCTAAATTTTAACCCCAATTACTCTTAATTACCATAGTTAAAAAATATGCAACCCAAGAGTTTCGATCGACCGAGCTATAGGTTTGGTCGCCCAAACACTTACATACGGAAAAGCTACTTTTGAAGTTTGGGTGGATGAGGTCAAGGCAATTTTCAAAAAGTCCAAGGTTCAGTCGCCTGAGCCTAAGTTCGGTCTACCGAATTTCTCAGTTCGGTCACCTGAGATCAAAATAACCGTGGAGTTTGGGTGCCTGATGACAAAAATTCAAGATTTGAGTTTGGTCGAGCAAGGACACTTAGGTCAAATCAGTTTGGTCATCCGAAGTCGGGTCAACACTATTGACTTTTCCATGTTCGGTTGACTGATACGTTTTCAATGCTCAAGTTCGATCGCCCGAAGCCCTTACACTTTTAAGATTAGGTTCTTTTATGATTTAAAGTTCACCCCTGATTACATAGTTGATAGTGGGGATTATTCTAAGTGTTTGTGCAAGGACCTAGGGTCTCTCTAAGGTCTTTGAGATGAGTCCCAAAAAATTGGTGTCTGTCGACAAGGGTGATCCCTAAGGTCAATCTATGGTCTTTGAGCATTTAGTCCCGTCATGCATGTGATGCAGTTATTACAGATCATATTATATTACAGGCCAAACATGCAAGGATAAACCTATTCAAGAAGTTTAGTACACAGGTGAGGAACATTGGTTTCATCATAATCAAAACGGGATGAAACTCATAAAATCAACACATGTGACCATCTAGTAGATGCATCAATTAAGGCTATGAAATATCTAAATGATCCAGATGGTGGATGTATTGGTCCACACACACACATATATATATATATATATATATATATATATATATATATATATATATATATCACCATGAATTCTTTGTAAGAAACTAGGAAATTCAAGACCTACCTTTGAAATAGATGGTTTGACAATTAATTTCCCTTGAGAGCAATCAGTACACATGAAATCACTTGATAAAAGAATCTTATGGTTCTTTCGTGGAAGACCATGTGAATTCTCAATGATTCTTCACATCATTACATCTCCAGGATGTCCAAGACAATAATGGCAAAGTGTAAATAACTTTGGGTTATTGCACTTCTGGTGCAAGACATTACTTGATTCAACTACTTTAATTTTTGTATAATACAATCTAGAAGATAAAATTGGCAGTTTTTCTAAAATTTGTTTCTTCCTAGAAACAATAGAAGTTATATAAAAGAATTCTTTACTACCTTCATTTGTAGTTTCAATGTGATATCTATTGAATCTTAAATCTTTAAAGCTTAACAGATTTCTTTTAGATCTGCTGGATTATAAAGGTTCATCAATTTGTAATAAAGTACCATTGGGTAACTTGAAATTAGCTCTTTGAAAGCCTTCAATCAAATTTGTAGAACCGGATATTATATTAACATTTGTTGAAGATATATTCAAGTAATGGAAATATTTCCTATCTTGAAGAATTGTGTGTTGTAGCACTATAAGCTAAACAAACTTCTTCTATTGATATCTTAGAATTGATCAAAGCTTTAGCACAATCCACGCTACAATGCATATTTTAAAAATTCATTATTATAATTGATCATAGAAATAATAAGTATGATAATTTATTTATTGAAATCCAAATACAATATTTCTTCTTTTAGATCTTAAAATATTACATCATTATTTTTGTTTTGATTTAAAAGGAAATCAGTAGGATCAAGATAAACAGAGTTGGATGGTCCAACATCAAGGTCTATTGGAATAAAATTATCAGCAAAATTTGTTTCAACTTCTTTACTCTTTTCCTTTTTCTTTTATAAAGGCTTAATTAGCACAGATCTACCAAGTGTTTGGTTATACGATAGGCATGCGACCAATGGCCTTTTCCTTTGCATCTGTAGCATTTATTTTCATGATGCCATGAGTCATTGACCCTAGTCATTACTTTGCTTCTTGGGGTCATCCCTCTTCTAGGGGATTACAGTCTCACGTCGATGCCAGTGATTATTTTAACCACGGCCACAACCATGCCCATAACCTTGCTTGCGGCCTCATCCTCAATCATGAGATGTATTCCTATTCAATTTAGGGAATGGGGTTGAATCAGTTCGACGAGTTTGGTGATTTTTCATCAAAAAGCTCGTTATTTTGCTCAACAACAAGAAAACAAGATATAAGTTCAGAAAATTTAGTAAATTTTCTATTGTTTGTGGCTTTTATACATTGTTTTTATTAAGAAAATAAGGAAGAAGGAAAAACATGAAGGGGCAGCAAAGTAGGAGGTTGTCGGCGAACGCCCTGTCTTCGTCAATGAAAAGACAGCAAGGCCTCGTCAACGAGTGTCCTATATTCATCAACAAGAAGATCTCTAGAGTCCCAAAAGTTTAGAGATCCTGAGATACCGAGAGCTGGTTTAAAGGTTCGTCGATGAGTGGTTAGAATTGTTGATGAATTGTCTTCTTGATCTCGTCGATGAATCCATGTTCTGGTCGACGAGCAATTCTAGGCTACGAGCAGATTTTTGAAATTTGAATTTGGATGTTATGGTGGTTGGGCATTTGGAGGGAAACCTCCGAATAACTTTTATATATTGTATTTTTGAGTGTATGAGAAGTAGAAGATCATTGTAAAACTTGTGTATTGTGGTGTTTCATTTTATAGTGAATATTGAATGTTCTTTGCTTTCATTCTTATGTTATTGGTTGTTGTCTTCTTATTCATATTGGTGGAATGCTGTTAAGACTTGGTTTATTTGTTGCAAGTTTACATCTTCCGCTGTGTGTTTGTCCTATACCCAAATTTTACAACAAATTGGTATCAGAGAGATTGTTGTCATGGCATCGGGATCATCTTCTACAAGATTTGACGTTGTCAAATTTGATGGAACCGAAATTGACTTCTCATTCATATTGGTGAAGTGTTGTTGAGACTTGGTTTATTTGTTGCAAGTTTATATCTTCCACTATTTGTTTGTCTTATACCCAAATTTTACAACAAATTGGTATCAGAGTGATTGCTATCATGGCATTGAGATCATCTTCTACAAGATTTGACGTTGTCAAATTTGATGGAACCAAAAATTTTGGTTTATGGTAGAGGAGAGTGAAGGACATTCTTGTGCAAAAAGGAATGGCTAAGGTGCTAGTTGATAATCAACTGGAAGGAATGGATGAGGCAACATGGGTAGATTTGAAAGCAAAGGCTACGTCTACAATACGCTTGTGTTTGGCTGAGGAAGTTCTCTATCGGGTGATGGAGGAGGATTATCCAAGCGCTATCTGGAAAAAGTTAGAAAGCCGGTACATGTCTAAACCCCTCAAAAACAAAGTTTTTCTTAAGCAACATTTATATTGGCTTACGATGGTTGAAGGATCAAGTCTGGATCAACATATCAACACTTTTAATCAAATCATAAGTGACTTGATGGGGGTTGATGTAAAGTTTGATGAGGATGATAAGGATTTGATGTTGTTAAATTCTCTGCCCTCGACTCATACCTATGAAAATCTTGTGACCACTTTTGCATGGAAAAAAGAGACTCTTGATCTAGAAGAGGTAGCAAGTGCCTTGTTAAATTTTCATCAAAGGTTGAAGATATGTGATGAAAGAGAAGGACTTAAGGTAAAGGGTAGTAATGAGTGAGGCAAAGGAAATTTTATGTAACGACCCGAATAAAAATGGTATTTAAATAATAAAGAAAGGGAAATGGAAGTCGGAAACAGAAGGAAGCAGTTGAAGCATTCATTGACGACATTGAACTTTGGAAGGAATAATGAAAAAGGAAACAGCAAAGCTTCATCGACGAATACAAGGGATTCGTCAATGAAGGCTTTAGAGAATTCATCGACGAATACAGGGGACTTGTCAACGAAGAAATGCAGAGAGGGGGTTTGAGCCGACTGAATTTCATCGACGAAGGACTGAATTTCGTTGACAAAATTAATAAAGAATTCATCGACAAAGGACGGGATCGTCGACGACATCCCCTGTTCTATAAATAAGAGAAAATCCAGATTTTACTTAAGGATTAAGAAATTTATCCTCTCTCTCTCTCCTCTTCGGTTCTCCCTCTTTCTTTCATCTATTTTGGGCGAGATTTAAGCCGGATCGACAATCCGAAGTCACCATGACATTCGTGGGGAAGTTCTCTCCAAATCTGCTGGAGCGGATCATTGGCGAAAGCAAGTTGGAAGCCATCCCAAATCCAGGGTAAGGCTTTTTACTCATTATTTGGAGTTATGACAGTTGTCGGAAGTGTTATACCCTTAAAAATACTGAACTTTAATATTGGGAGTTTTCATTTCCAAGGGTGTTAAATTGGGAACGTAGGAAATCATCCCTAAGTTGAGGTAAGGCTTTTAAGTCGAATTTGACTTAGTGGTAGTTATAAAAAATGTTGTACGTACGAAAATACTGAACTTTAATATTGGAGTTTTCATTTTCAGGGTGTTGAGTTAGGAACCCTGCAGGTGCGGGGTAGTTTTATTTGGGGCTTTCTAGGAATCGGGTAAGGGGATAAACTAAGCTAGTTTCATTTTGAGAAAATGCATCTATATGTATATATAGCATCTGGTTTTAGGAAAAATAAATATATTTATATATATATATGATTTATATTTGCAAAATACTGTGAAAATGATCGTGTGTTGAATATGTGAAAATCCATTTGTGTGGCATGAGTAAAAATGTTGTGAAATACTGTGTTCTGGGAATGTGGATGATATGGATTTTTATGATGGAAAACTGGCGTACGGATTGAGATTTTATATGATTTGCTGGCATACGGGCCGTGCTATGTGAATGTGATTTGCCAGCATACGGGTTGTGTTATGATTTGCTGGTGTACGGGCTATGCTATGTGATGTGATTTTCCAGTGTATGGGCTGTGTTATGATTTTCCGACGTACGGGCCAAGCTATGATAAAATGTGTAATACCGGTGTACAGGCCGATAATTTTCATGATACACATATGTATGCAAAATGATATGATTGATGTGAAAATTAATGATATGAGATATCCATGTATCACAGTTTCAGTATATATTATATGATATCAGAACCTGGTTGGTTTGGTCTAGGCTAACACTTGCACGGTACCGCTACTATGTGTCCATGGTCTTTGTGATCATGATATTTGTGTTAACGCCGCTGTATGGAGTGGTGTGAGATTGGATGGTCAATGTGGTTATTAAAGAAGTGTGCTACGATCGCCCCTGATGTACGGACCAAGTCTGGCAGACCCATCGGACTTACTGACTATATGTTTGACTTGGTAGTGGTCGGCCAACCATTGTCAGGTCCCGCCTTCGGGCCACACAACCCAATCATGTGGGGGTAATACATGAAAACAACCAGCTAACCTACTAGGAATGTTTTTATGTTATTATTATTATGATATGAGATGAGACATGCTTATGAAATGCAGTATGTTCTGTCATGTTTTGATATACATATGTTTTCCCAAATTTGATAAACAGTACTGAATATGTTATATATGATATATGTAGAATACAGAATACTCATGTTGCCACACATTGGTATTAGTTTATTTCCCTTACTGAGAGGTGTCTCACCCCTAAATATTATAAACTTTTCAAGAGCCCCAAATAGGAGAGCGGGAAAAGCCCCGCTGAGCTAGTGTTGTTTATCTGCCCTCTGCGAAGGGTAAGTTTTTGTATGGATAGTTAGATTTTGTGGGAAATGTCTCTAGACATGATTTTTGGGATGTATATATAAAGAAATACAGTGGTATAGTGACTCTGGTATATTGTAATGCATGTTATGGTGAGATGTATATGATTATATGCTTTCTGCTGCTTAGGCTTCTGCTATATATTCCGTTAAATCCCTAGTACCCACAGGTCCAGGTGGATGGTGACCTGCTGAGCTGGGATGTATGGTGTTGATATTATTATTATAAAAAAATGTGGAAAATGAGCAGGTCATGACAGTTTAAGAATGGGTCTAGTAAGAAATCCTGAAATCAATCTAACAAGAAGAAGGAAATCTGGTGTTATAAATGCGGTAAAAAGGGGCATATGAAACCGAACTGTCCAGATTGGAAAAAGGAAAATGCCAAAAAGTATGAGGGGATTTCAAAATCTGCAAATGTTGTTCAAGAAGAAGATTCAGCATATGGGGATGTTCTATCTGTTTCAGTGGGGTCAGATAATCTAAGGACTTTTGGATACTTGACTCGGCATATTCTTATCACATGACTCCGAACGAGGGGTGGTTCAGCACTTACAGGTCAGTGAATTCTGGATCAGTTCTTATGGGTAATGATGCTTCTTGCAAGATCATTGACATAGGAAATGTAAAGATCAATATGTTTGATGATGTTGTAAGAACATTGTGTAATGTAAGACATATACTTAAGTTGAGAACGAGTTTGATATCTCTTGGAACTTTGGATTGTAATGACTTCAATTAGAACTCCAAAGGTGGAGTCTTGACCATATGGAAAGGTAATCTAACTGTAATGGAAGGGAAGAAACTGGATGGGAATATTTACACATTTCAGGGAACTACCGTTGTAGGTGGAGTTGCAGTCGTGGATGCTAAATCAGATGAGACCATCTTATAGCATATGCATCTTGGGCATATAGGGGAACATGACATGAAGGAACTACACAGGAGGAAACTTTTGAAGAGCTTGAAATCATGTTAGCTGGAGTTTTGCCAGATATGTGTTCTTGGAAAAATGAATATGGCAAAGTTTAGACCAGCTATTCACAAGACAAAGGGTATTCTTGACTATGTACATTCATCTGTTTGGGACCCAATTAGAGTTGCATCGAAAGGTGGACATGTGTATTATGTGAGTTTTATTGATGATTACTCACGGAAGGTCTGGGTATACTTCATGCGTCACAAATCAGATACATTTTCCAGGTTTAAGATTTAGAACTCTGAAGTGGAGAACCAGACGAGGAGGAGAATAAAATGTTTGAGGTCGGACAATGGGACCGAGTACGCTGATTCTTGGTTTATGGATTTTTTTGTAGAGTAAGGCATCAAGAGACATTTTACAGTTCACCGGACACCTCAACAAAATGGTGTGGTAGAATGGATGAACCATACTCTTGCTGATTGGGCTTAGTGTCTCAGATTGAATATAGGGCTACCAAAGAACTTCTTGGCTGAGGCAGTTAGTATGACTTGTTTTCTGGTACATCGATCACCAAAGGCGTCACTAGAGGGTAAAGTGGCAGAAGAGGTATGGACAGGAAATGCAATAGACTATTCCGAATTGAAAGTATTCGGGTATCCAGCCTATGTCCACATGTCTAGTGAGGAGAGGTCTAAGCTTGACCTGAAGTCTCGTCATTGCATCTTTTTGGGGTATCTAATGGGTGTAAAGGGGCACAAGCTAGGAGACATAGTGGCAAACAAGATGGTGATCGGTAGGGATGTAGTCTTTGATGAGAAGGTTATAGTGAAGCGTACTCAAGAATGTGATGAACAAAAATAGGAGCCAGAAAGCTGGGGCAGTGATGAACATATCGTGTAGGTGGAGTTGGAAGCTCAGGGTGACGGTAATGATCATGATCTCGTGGTTGTAGGGTGCTCTAGCTTGGAAAGCTAGCAAGTTGACGATATTCCATTAAGAAGATCCAGACGCACTATTCAGCTTTCGCCAAGGTATGGGTTTAAAGAGTTAGTGTCTTATGCTTTTCTTACTAGTTGCAACGATCCAACTACATTTCAAGAGGCAATGCATGGCTAGGAGAAAGAAAATGGATGGGCGCAACAATATTGGAATCATTATGAAAAAAATCAAACTTGGGAGTTGGTAGAGCTTCCATATGGGAAAAGACCAATAGGCTGCAAGTGGGTTTATAGGAAGAAAGAGGCAATATCTGAAAATTAAGGTGAAAAGTTCAAGGCACGGTTGGTGGCAAAAGGATACTCACAAAAGAAGTGGATAGACTATGATAAGATTTTTTCTCTAATGGTGCGACATACTTCTATTAGAGTTGTGTTGGGGTTGGTAGCCCATTATGATCTTCATTTGGAACAAATGGACGTGAAAACGGCATTTCTTCATGGTGACTTAGAGGAATAAATCTACATGGTATAGCTGGAGGGATTCATTGAACTGAGAAAAGAAAATTTTTTTTGTAGGTTTAAGAAATCTCTTTATGGGCTTAAATAGTCTCCAAGGCAATGGTATAAACAATTTGATTCCTATATAATCAAAATTGGCTACAAACGATGTGAGTATGATTGTTGCATATATATGAACAAACTTGATGATGACTAACTTATTTTCTTGTTATTGTATGTCAATGATATGTTGATAGATGCAACATATTTAACTGAGGTGAATCAGTTAAAGGACTTGTTGTATAAGGAATTTGACATGAAAGATCTTGGTTCAGCTAATAAAATACTAGGGATGGAGATTCGCTGAGATAGAACTGCAGGGAGATTATGGCTATCTCAAAGTGGTTATGTGCATAAGGTGTTGGAGAGGTTTAGCATGACTGATGAAAGACTGGTGAGTACACCTCTAGTGAATTATTTTATGCTGGCTATTGCAGATTGCCCAAGCTTGGATGAGAAAATTCGGGACATGTCAAAGGTCCCCTATGCTAGTGCTGTGGGGAGTTTGATGTATGTCATGATGTGTATAAGACCAGATTTGGCTCATACAGTAAGCATGGTGAGCAAGTTTCTCTCTAATCTAGGAAGGTAGCATTGGGAAATTGTAAAATGGATACTCAAATACTTGCGAGGTGCAAGCAACAAGGTTGTTCTTTAGTTATGGGTTTTGTAGATATAGATTATGCTGGTGATATGGATGATAGAAGGTCTACAATAGGATATGTGTTTACCCTTATAGGAGGACCAGTGTGTTGGGGATCTATGGGGCAGTCTCTAGTAGCATTATCCACGACTGAGGCGGAATATATGGCAGTTGCCGAAGCTATGAAGGAAGCCTTATGACTTACTAATTTAGTCAGAGAGTTACGATTACAACAAGATGGAGTGGTTCTGCATTGTGATAGTTAGAGTGTCATTTACTTGGTGAAGAATCAGATTTACCATGCTAGAACCAAACACATTAATGTGAGGTTCCTCAAGGTTTGGGAATCGATTGCTTCAGGTGAGCTCATGTTGGAGAAAGTTCATAAATCTAAAAATGTAGTGGATATTATGACGAAATTAGTTACTTCAGAGAAGTTCAAGCATTGCTTGGACTTACTCTATGTCTCCAAGTGATACAAGGGAGACATACACAACCAAACATTCTCAAGTTCAAGGTGGGGCAGTTGAACATGTTTTATTTTTCGAAATTCACCTAAAGGGCGTATAATCGCCAAGGTGGAGATTGTTGTTTGTGGCTCTTATACTTTGTGTAAATACTCGAAAAATATAAATGATAAGAAAAATAGAAGAAAGGAGGGAAATGGATTGGTGAGGACAAAACTAGCGATGGATTTCTAGAGTACTAAGAAAATCGTCGACGGTTATATAGTTACCACAGTTGGGTAAAAGGGTAAACAGTGAAGCCAGTATGGTTAAAGACAAGACTGGCGATGGTTTTTTGGAAGCCTAAGAAAACCATTGACATTTTTTTCTAGAGATAGAATACTATAAAAGGGTTGCAAGTCATTTTTCTTGTAAAAAATTCAAAACTATCACTCTCCCTCCTATAGCAGTGAAAACCCTCTCTCTCTCTCTCTCTCTCTCTCTCTCTCTCTCTCTCTCTCACACACACACACACACACACACACACTCACCCCATCCTCATTTTCTCACTCTAAATTCGCCCCATCGACGATCAGACTCCGTATTTAAGGCCTAGCAGCGATCATCGTCAATTTGACCAGAGCAAAATTATGTTTTGTGGAACCCAAGCACCACTCCAAAGTTAAGGTATGAATGTTAAATGTTGGTATTTGATTTAATAAATGAAGAGTATCGGTTTAGATATTTTTAAATGATTATAATTGTGGGGTTAAAGTTGATTGAACTTGAAAAAAATGTAAATTTCAAGGTTTTGGTGCGAACACCGCAGGCACGGGTTTAGGGTCCCTGCAGGCGTTTCCTTAGAGAATGAGGTAAGAGTAATAAATAGTTGAATGTTTGATGTTTCATTGTAAATGGAGTATGTGGGTTTTGGAAAATGTGAACGTGATATTATTCTCGGGAATACATGATTCACGATTTTTGAGTTCTGAATGCTGCGGTCGTGAGTAAAGTTTTAGCAGGTCTCTCAATAATTAGGTAATGAGAATAAGCTAAGCCAGATAAATTCAGCAATTTTATCAATTAAAGTATAACATGTGTTTAAAGGATTTTGGCATATGATTTATTGAATATTATAGAATATAAATTTAGAGTATGAAACTTGGATTTTACATATGTTGTTTATTTCTGAAAAATTTAGAAACTTGGGTTACAGGAAAGTTTTACAAATGATATCTATTATTTTTTTATAGTAGGAAAATACAATTTTTCTTGTACAAATTATAGTATAAGAAGTTCACTTAAAATTGTGTGGCATGAGAAATATCAGATATGGTACAAAGATTTAATACAAAGTTTTATAAACCTGTTATCAAATCATGATATTATAGCTTTTACCATACCATGATTATATACAGCTTTTATAGAACCATGATATACAATTATTATAAAGTTATGATTTACAGTTATTATAGAATCATGATATTACCGTTATTACAAAGCTATGGTTTACAAGTATTACAAAACCATGATATACAGTTATTACAGAGTTATGATTTATAGTTATTATACAGAATCATGGTTAGTTCATTTTGTACACAATCATGGTAAAACAGTGATATACAGACATAGTATTATATAGTATCAGAACCCTGATGGACCAGAGCAGATCACAGAGCACGGTATCGTAGCTATACAGTATAAATAGTGCAACTACACATCTCAAATAAAGTGTGGATTATTTAGTCGTTTGTGCCTAGAGGAGAGACGAAGACCCCCTAGCAGCCAGGTCCAGGTTGAGGAGGCCAATCGTACTATGGAGGTTATAGTTTGACTTAGTCTAGTAGGCTAGCCAAACTTAAGTCCCGCCCACGGGCCACACACCCTAAGCATGTGGGATTAATTCATGCATGCACTTATCCGTCTAGGGAAGCTTTTTATAGTTGTATAAATAAATATATATAGTTTTACAGAGAATAGGAACTATCTACTATAGTTAAAAATATGTTCAAATAGAAAGCTTATTTTAAAAGGCATAGGCGTGAGTTATGATATGTTTTACATTGAAATGTCATCACAGTTATAGTTGAATTAATAATTATGTTATTTAAATAAAACTCATTTGCCACACAATGGTTGTAATTTATTTCACCTTACTGAGAGGTTTCTCACCCACGAATTCCAAACATTTCAAGTGATCTAGATAGACGTGCGAAGCAAGCTCTGAGATAAAGGGGATTTTAGTACTGCCCTAGCTACAGGGTAAGTTTTTGAGTTGGGAGTTGTATTTTTGGGTATGCTCTAGGACATTGGGTTTCTTTTGGGAGATGTATATGTATATTTTTGGAAACGCTGAAACTTTGGTATTGTAAATATGGTTAAAGTGTTTCTATGTTTTCCGCTACATAGATGGTATGTATTATAACAGGTATCCTCAGTACCCCTTTGAATCCTAGGTGTTATAGTGATTAGTATTATGGGTACCAGAGTAATAGTATATTATAAAAAAAAATGGTAATAATTTTTGGGTTGTTACAAGTTTGATATTAGAGCCTAGGTTGCTAGGCTCTGTAGACTTTAGTGTACATCATAAAATAATACCAGAGTATAGGAATGGATTTTGATAAGGATAGGTAGAGGATGGACTAAGATTTTGGTAAAGTCAATGTGGGAGATTAGGATGAGAATTTGGGGTTTTGTCTTGCAGTTTGGAGACAAGAACTTCAGGGTGGTTTTTGTGTTTTTCCTAGGGTGACGATTTCAGGAAAGCCATGATAAACTATCGTTAGTTTTGTTTCTGAATGGTAAGATTGAGCCTTAAATTAGTAGATGGGTGGGGTACAAAGATATTTTGTGTTTCTAACTTAGATTAATGTCAGAATTTTATTATGAGTTAGGATTCTCAAATTATTCTCGTGTTAATGCCAGATGGACCTTGGAAATAGAAATGCACACGTCGGTGGTGGTAATGATGCAGGGCCTTCCAGTCTAAGTGGCAGTGACTCTGACCAGGTGTTGCATAGTGTAGCACAACAGGTGATGGCAAAAATAGCGCGGAACAGTAGAGAACAAGGCTGCCCACTAGCTTATCAAAGTTGTACAATCTAGCAGTTTACCGACATGAATCCTCTGGCATTCTCAGGGGGAGCCGACCCAGCAGTTGTTGAAAATTGGATGCAAGAAATTGAGAAAATACTGATGGTGATGCACTGCACTGATGATAAGAGGGTTCTCTATGCCACATATAAGTCGACGGGTAAGGCTGAGAGGTAGTGGACAGCCTTGAAGTTGTTAGAGGAGCAAAGACTCGTACCAGTAGCCATGACTTGGAGCTGGTTCAAGGAGGTGTTCTTCAACCGATATTTTCCTGCCACTGTTAGCGAAGCTAAGGTAGAGGAATTCTTGAATTTGACACATGGGCATCTGACAGTTCTACAATATGCGGCGAAGTTTATTGAGCTACCTCACTTTGCCCCATATATTGTCCAAGATGAGGCTAAGAAGGCAAGGAATTTTGAGAGAGGTCTGAGGCAAATAATCTATGAACAGGTTGCAATTATAAAGGAGCAAGACTTTTTAGAGTTGGTTGATAGAGCCATTATAGTAAAGGCGAGCAGGTACAGGGGTATTGGGCTAAAGAGCCAGAGAACAAGGCCCACACCTCCTGGGTTTCAGGTAGGTATTAGCCGAGACCCATGGAGGGGAGACTGTTATAGCGGAGGTCAGAGGCAAGTGATGGGAAACCATGGATATCAAGGCAAGCAGATGTGTCCTATATGCCCTAGATGTGGCAAGAAGAATATGGGAGAATGTTGTGTGGGAGAGAATATCTGCTATCACTATGGATGGCCCAAACACTTTGCAAGAAACTGTCGAGCACAACCAGCTAATTCACTAGCTCCTAGACTATTTCAGGGAAATAACCAGGCACCCCGGGGAGGCTAGCAGAGGAACACAGCCTCGGCAAGGGTCTATGCAATGACATTGGGAGACATTGAGTCTGCGGGCGATGTGGTGACAGGTACCATTAATATGATTTCAATTAAAGTTGTTGTTTTATTTGACACAGGGGCCACACATTCTTTCATGTCTATAGGGGTACGTCAAATTATGTGGGCTAGAAACTCAACTATTAGACACTGAGTTGTTAGTAGCTACACCGACAGGGTCAGTAGTGAGGTGTAGAAGAATGCTTAAAGGTTATCCAGTCCGTATTCAGAAGAGAGTATTGTTGACTTCATAGGTCATACCCGGTTTTGATAATGACAAATACTCAAGTATTTGATGGCTATCTAGTTTGTGTGCAGGGTTATATTAGCAGATACATTTATGGCACATGAAGTAAAGCCTGAAGACCCTGAAGATTATTTTATGTTGTAATTTATATTATTATTCAATTCGGATCTGTAATAGCAATTATACGAAAAAGGTCTGTAATAATCTCTACATATCATGCATATAGGTTTGTTGTAAGCTCACAGACCTTAGAAAGAACTTAGGTCCCTACAAAAGTGCACAAAATAGTCCTCAAAATCACTTACATTATCTAGGGAAAGAATTGAAATGAATTGGACTAAATAGGAAAATTTGTGAGAGGTCGGGCGATTGAACCCATTGTGTTCAAAACACATTGGGCGCCTGAACCATGGACCGGTCAATGAGTTAACCGGAGTTTGGCAAACCAAACTGAAATGAACACACCATCCACGGGCGACCGAACCGTCGATGTGACCCTTTTCACCAACTCAGCCATGATGTAGGACGGGAAAGGTCGACCTATGTCCTACGATTCAACCCTCACACAAGCACATACACTTAAACACTTTAATTTAAGAATTTAATTATCCGAACATAAACACAATAAATCATGTTTTATTTCACATGTTCAAGGATTTTGAAAAGGTGTATGACTTGTCCAGCAATTAAGTCCCGATTGGTTCTTTCACAAAGGAATCAAGTTATATACTGAAAAGTTGTTATTTCAAAGATTCAAGAATAAAAGTTCTATGTTAGCAAACTAATATTCATACAATTGATTTTAACTAGCAAGTACCAATATTGCAATCTATGGATCAAATGGGCTATTCAAAGATGTGATTTTAATCTACTAGCAAGGGTTCACAAAACATAAAAAAAGATTCAAACACAAGTATTGAAGTTACCAAGATATTGGTTTGGATGACTTGGCGTTGTTCCACACGTAGTTAGGTCATACCGTTGGTCCTTTGTACAAGCTTTGAATCACAAGATGAACACAGCAATGAAGTGTAGATGATGATCGTCGTGTGGGTGTATGAAGACGCTGGCCGTGTGGTGTTGATGGGGGCCGTGAGAATATTAGATGGAGGAGGGGTTGATGGAGTCGTTGGATAGTTTAGTGGTCTCTCACCACTTGATCTCCGGAGAGAACGCCGTAGCCTCACACTACTCACTCACAAGGAGAGGAACAAGCTTTACAAGCTCAAGCAAAGAGATGCTTCTTCAATATTCAACTTCAACTTCATGTCTTGTTCTTACAATAAGAAAGCTATTTATAGGCATAGCCTAGGAGACAAAGCTTTAAACACTCAACAACTCTCAACAATTTTCAATAACAACTCTCAATAACTTTCAACAACAACTCTCAACAACTTTCAACAACTATTAACCTAACACAATTAATACTTACTAAAAAAACAAGCAACTCCAACTCATAAGCACACAAGTCAAGCTTAGTTGTCTTGCATTATTACAATTCAAATTTGAAATTTAAACACATTCCAAAAGGAAGGCCAAAACCGTGTGGGACCCATTGGAGCCATGTGGGGGCCACATGGGTTTTGAGTTGGACTTTGCTTCAATACTTCACTTGGGTCTTCAAGCATGGTCTTCAAGCACCTAGTAATCTTGAAATAACATATACACGAAGAATATAAATTAACACAATAGCAAAGTCTTCACATAAAAAATCTTCCATCAAAGAAGTAGATGATCTTCAATTAATCCCATGTGTTCCTGCAAAATAGATATAAACAATAGTGGACATCTGGAGGTCGTCCACGTGTCACCATGTCAGCAAAGGAGTGGAGATCGGGAGGTCGTCCATGTGTCATCATATCAATAAAAGGGATACATAAGGCATGTTGATCCCCATCAAGCCGACTGAACTTTAAGTTCAAAACAGCCTCGGGCGACCAAACACTTTGAGTTCAGTTAACCGAATGATAGACTAGGCAACCAAAATGCGGATAGAATGAAATCACCTTAGTTTGGTATACCGAGCCCTGATTCGGGCACCCAAACAATCAAAAGTGTCTTTTTTACGTGAGTCTATTCGGGCGACTGAACCGTAGTTCAGCCACCCGAAAACTCTTGGGTTGTTTATTTTTTACCGGGGTTAAAATTAGTTAAACAGGGTTTTTGTTTTTCTAAATGGTTTTTAAAAAATTCTAATCATGACATATGAGTCCTTAACGGTTATAATTTGGTCTACCTCTATAAATAGGGCCTCATTTGTGCAAATTAAAAAGAGATTAAAGAAATAATTAGCAAAAAATTTTCTCAAACTGAAAAAGCTTATCTTGCCTATTCTTACTCAAATCCTCTCACACACCCAGTCCTTTGATCAATCCTAGCATTGTAAGAGCTTTTATTCTACTATTGCTTTGTTATAGTTTGCTTAATACTCTCAATACTTTGATTATTAATTGTTATTGTTTTTGGAGAGTTAAGCAAAGAGTTTACCCACAGTTTTAATTTGATAAATCTAGTGTTGGGAAAAACTTAGTAGCTTTAGGATCTTTGCATTGTTATTGCAAGATTCCTATAGCTATAATTTTTTGTGTGCAAAATATTTTACAAGCTATAATTTTTTTCAAACAACTCTTGTACTTATTTCATTGAGGAAAATATTTTGAGTTGGTTTGAATGTTTGATTAGCATCTTTGAAACCTTAATCTATTATTGAGATTTGTTATACTTTGTTTCAAAGAAATAGATTGTTAGAATACTCTTGAGCATATTTTTTATTATACTTTGCTGAGTGTCTGCTTGCACAAAATCACATCACTGGGCTTACAATTTCCTATACTATTGATGTATGGTTGATTGATTACATTTGATACATATCTGCTTGATTGAGAAGCATAATCACTGTACCTAGTTTTGTATTGTGAAACACTGGTTTATTCCTAGTGTGGCCTGACGGGGTGGTGATCTAACCCAGTAAGGATTGTATGTAAAGGTTGAGGTCAGCCCTGTGCTAATTGACCTGGTTGTTTTTGGTCCCGCTCCACCTGTTAAGTGAGCCTATAGTGTAATCCTTGTTGTTGGCCTTACAAGGCTTAAAATTTTGTTATCTTGTCTTGATGCTAACAAACAAGTGAAATTTAATGTATTTGTGTGAGTAATGATATTTTAGGGCTCATATATGAGAAAGCAAGGTCAAAGTGCCCACAAGGATCAAATGAAGCTTAAATGAGTCAAAGCATGGATTTAAAGATGATCTATTAAACCTTGAAGATTATGAGGACATGAATGAGTTGTTAAAAGTCAAGAAATATTAAAGTCAAAAGAATGAAAGAAAGGCAAAGTGAGAAAGCTCAAATAATATGAAAGCTTGAAGAAATGATGGATTCAATCCAAGGACAAAGCATGAAGACTCAAGAACCTAGAATGAGAAAAGTCTTAGAAGTCTCATGTAAGTGCTTTAATATTTAAAATATCATTTGAAATATTTTGAAACTCTTAGGTTAACTTCTTGGACCTAGATACCTTTTAACATACTTGGAAATACTTGGAAAATATTTTTATAAGGTCAAAAGTTATTTTAAAAAGGTTAGAATCATTTTTGGAATGAAAAGCACCAAAAAGAGTTTTTCCAAATGCTGTCAGTTTTTATACATCTGCATTGAGGTGAATATTTCTCTATTTAAAACTCATTATATTAAAAAGTGTTCAACATGAAAGTTGTAGTAGTTTCTCTTAGCTTTATTTTTACACCAAGAACACTTAATTTGGAGTTATAAAAAAAAGTTATGGCCAAAACACTGAAGCGGGGTACTGCTGTCAGACATCTGAACACTGCTCACGGGAGGGACTTCAGCTGTCTGAACAGCACACAGAACCACTTCAGAGGTCTGAACTCGACACCTCAAACGTTTGAAGATTTTCTGGACAAAATTGAAAAAGGCAGCAGCTATTCATACTTCTAAACCCGGCACTTCAGACATCTGAACCCCACACCTCAGACGTCTGAACCCTCTCTTCAAACATTTGACCCTGTGTCCAATACATTTTTAAAGGGGTTTCAGGAAGTTCAGATGATTGAACTCGAACCTTTAGACATCTGAACACTGTTTAATGGGAAACTTTTTTAAAATCTAATGTTTTAAAAAATAGCCGTTTGAGCTACAAACTTTCTAAAATTTTGGGGAACACTTAAAGGAAACTTTGCAACATGGAAACAAGTTTGAAAGCCTATAAATACATGGTTTTGCAAATCAAAATACATCCAAGAATTGAAAAATCTGTTTGTAAAGCTGAAAGCACTCTTGTTCTTCCAAAGCTCTCTTGTTCACTCATTGCAAAATTTTTTTGCTAAGATATTCTGAAGTGCTGATCCTTCTTCCTTTGAATTCCTACTTGTAATCCTTTTCTAAGAAGGATATTGGTGAATTCTACACTTGAGCTTCATTCTATTTCATATTGATATTTTTACATTGAAGTATATAGTGCTGAAATTGTTCTAACTTTCTTTTTGAGAGAGTATACTTGTACGCAGATCTTATCTTGTGTTTCTTGTAGTTCTTTGACGTTCCAAGGATTGTTTGGATCATTGGCTAAGCAAGGGGACACTGCTTAGAGAGGCGGGCTCTAGCCTAAAGGAGTGACCGAACGAGGGGACATCATTTAGAGAGGCAGGCTCTAGCCTTAACAAAGGAGTGTTGTAAAGGTTTGTTCCACCCGTCAACGGAACAGGTTTAGTGAATCCTTTGGTGGTTTGCCAAAGGCGAGGACGTAGGCTGTGTTGAAGTCGAACCTCGTAAAAATCTTCGTCTCACTCTCTCTTTCCCTATTCTTTATTTTTAGTGCATATTTAAATTACGTGGATGGTTTAAATTTGAAAATCATATAAACTACGTATATTTGGAAATCAAACAAACTTAAGGTTTAATTTTGATTTAGGTTATGGAAACTGAAAGGGAGTACGTTGGTTACACCATATCTTGCGGAAACCATATAGAAGTACATTACTTGGATAACATCACAAAGATAAATTTACTAAGAGTTTATTTGAATTCTAAATATTTGGAAAGAGTGATTGGATTCATTTATATAGGGCTTTACATCAGCAAGCATAAATTCTCATTCACTATAGGGCTTGGTTTAAATTTGGCTAATATCAACAAACAACCATTTTGAGTTTTTATATTAAATAAGTGCTGAATACTTTATATCTTGGTTTGGTTGTTTGTTGTTTAACTTGTACTTGGCAAATAAATTAATTGTTTGGCTTGAAGATATTGTTTAATTGATTGGTTGTTTAATTGTGTTATTGATTGGATAAAAGAACTAAGTTCTTGAGTGATTAAATAATTAAACAAACAAGTCAAGAATTGGTTAAAAGAAATAAAGGAAGTTTAAGGTATCTTAAAAGGAATTAAAAAAAACTTTTAGAACCGAATTCACCCCCCCCCCCTTGAGAAGCTATTTCTAATTTCATTTGTGCTTGTTAGTCAAGGCGGGGACCTAGGCAGTTTGCCAAACCTCGATAACATTTTTGGTGTCGTCTCCATTTACTGCTTTACTGTGCATGCTTAGTTAAATCAATTGTGTAATTTAATTTCCTCTGATTATTTATATTGATTTATTTTCTATGCACTAGATTAATCTTTGGCTTGTGTAATACTGCTGTTAGTGGATTGACCTAGGGAAAAAAATATTTAAAATACCAATTCACCCCCCCCCCCTCTTGGGATTGCAGTAAAGCTAACAATTGGTACTAGAGCCTAGTAGTTTTGTAATGACCCAAATAATAATAATGTAATTTAAATAGAGAGGAGAGGAAATGGAAAAGGTAACAGAAGGAGGCAGTCGACTTCGCCGACGAATGCTTCGCGTTCGTTGACGACATTGCACTTTGGGAGAAATGACTAAGGAATTTATCAGGTCCTCATCGATGAACATAGGGGATTCGTCGACGAGGTTACAAGAGAGCCTCGTCGACAAAGACAAGTTTTATCGATGAGAAGATACCGAGAGAGGGTTTTGAAGAAGTCTGAAATTCGTCAACAAAGGTGCGGGTTCATCGATGAACTTTCTATAGGACTCGTCGACGAATCCGACCCTATAAATATCAAAAACCCAAATTTAACCGCACAATTTAATAAAAATCTCTCTCTCTCTCTCTCTCTCTCTCTCTCTCTCTCTCTCTCTCTCTCTCTCTCTCTCCCTCTCCCTCATCATCTCTCCCTTCGGCTCCGCTCTCTTCTCTCTTCGATTTTGGCTCCGTTGTTCACTGGATCGACGATCCGAGGCCACCATGACGCTCCTGGGAAAGTTCTCTCCAAATTTTTCGGAGCGGGTCGTTGGTGGAAGCTAGTCGAAATTCATCCCTAAGTTGAGGTAAGGTTTTTTATGCCAAATTTGGTCCTACTGCTATTATAAGAAATGATATTCACGTGAAAATACCAAAATTTAGTTCTGCGAGTTATTATTTTCAAGGAATTGAATGGGGAACCCTGCGAGTGCAGGACTAGAAATATTAGGAGGTTTCTTTCAGTGTCAGGTAAGGGAATAAACTAAAACAGTTATTTTCCATGCAAATTATTATCATTTATCAGTGAATTAATTTTCAGTAAAGCACGTATTATATCATTATATTATAGAGGAAATGCACATTTGGGAAAATACTGCTATTATGTTGAAATGTATGTATATGTGCGAGATGCCAAAAATTACGATTTTAGAATATAAAGTATGGTTTTATACAGCAAATGTGTGGCCTGAGTATTACTTTACGTGAGAAGTATTATGTTATGATTATGTTATGGATGAAGTAGGTTTCAGGAATATGAATTATTACACTACAAAATGAAGTTGAAAATACATGATAATTGATTATTATTCAGAATGATATGTACGAGATTTTCTATGCGAGGCCGTGATTGATAGTCGGCGCGAGGCCGTGTTTTACGTATGATTTTGGCGTGAGGCCGTATTTATTAGATGTTCAACGCGAGGCCGTATTTATGAAATGTTCGGCACGAGGTCATATGTATGAAATTATAGAAAATGCTATCAATCCATTTATGTTAAATGCTATATTATCATGTATTATATGTTATCAGAACTCGAATGCTAGCTTAGTTCAGTTCAGGAGCACGGTACCGTAACTTATAGATCATATATCTATGATCAGATTTGTGCTAACCACCCCATGAGGGGGTGGGAGATAGATAGTCGATGTGGCTTTCAGTGTAGAGTGTAGACGTCCACGTGACAGTTCGGACCAGGGTGTGGCAGGCCCATCATACTTATAGATATTTTTGACTCAGCAGTGGTCAACCAGCCATTGTCGGGTCCTGCCTTTGGGTTGCACAACCTATCATGGCAGGTAATGTAATGACCTGCTATTTAAATGGGGGTTTTTTTTTTTATATATATGCTATAACATTTAAAATGCTCTGATACCATACTGGATTTAATCAAATCATCAACCTAAGCAGTAAGAAGCAGAAATCAAATAAACATAACATACGTAATTATATATAATACCAAAGTGCTAAAGTGTTTCCCAATATATACATATATGTCTGTTTTCCAGAATACCCTCAACTGGCTAGGGCTATACAAAAATACTCCCAAAAATACTCACACTACTATCAGGACAATACCGAGACCCCTCTACCTGCGAGCCTGATCTGCCCGCCTACCTGGATCACCTGAAAAATCTTAAAGTATTTGGGGTGAGCCGATGCTCAGTAAGACGAAATATGCTATTACTAGTGTGTGACAAATGAGTTACAATACTGTGAAAATCTATTACTATATAGTCACGTATCACTAAATCTGTAAAATACAATACCATTAATATAATCTTCATATTTTACGTGTTGCTTAACATTTATGTACTTTAGTTTTCTACTCAAAATACTACTAATATATATATATATATATATATATATATAGATATTCTATTTCAGTAAACCTATATAAACATAGTAATAACTGTAAAGTTCCTTGTGGATAACCATGTGTCATGATTTAACCCCTTATGATAGGATTGTGCGGCCCGTAGGCGGGATTTACCCTAGCTAGCCAACCAGGAATAAATCACTATACTCCATAGTCTGATCAGCCCTCCTCAACCCATATTTGATGGGGAACCTGTCCACTCGTGGGCTTTATGCAATCGACCTTTATACCACGTATTATCTGAATAGGTGGTTGCACTTTGTAAACTGTATGGAGTTATGGTACCGTGCTCTATAAACTGTATGGTCCAACAGGGTCTGATACTATATAATACATCTCTATATACAACTATCTGTTTCACCATGATTCTATAATAACTATATAAACCATGACGCCGTAGAAAATTGCATCTATATCAACTGTGTTTCTATAATTAACTGTAAATTTGTATGTCATGGTACTGTAAAACTGTATAATTATGGTATTTCTGTAATTACTGTAAAATATATTCACTGTCTGTATATTTTGTAAAACATAACTCAGGAAAATACTACAAAACATTTTTATGTACTATATCTATATTCTCAAGGCACACGGTAATTCTAAAACATATTAATCATACTTGATAAATTATATAAATCTCTACTGTGAATAATACTCTCGTAGAATATTTATAATTTTATACTGAAATCATACTTAAATAACCTAGCATAGAATATTTCCCTTACATGTTTCCTACTAAAAATATCCTAATATAACGGGTGCAGCACCCGTAGGGTTCTCCACTCACTACCCTAAAAACAATAAATCTCAGAACAAAACATTACTATTTCTACGTCTATTACATTTCTTACAACTGCTGGAAACTCAAATTCTGAAAAAAAGACCTTGCCCTGGATTTGGGATGAATCCCAACTTCGTTCCACTGACAATCTGCTCCGATAGACTTGGAGAGAACTCCGCCAAGAGCGTCGTGGTGGCCTCAGATCGTTAATCTGGCAACTGACGGGGCCGAAATCAAAGAGAGATGAGGGAGAGGCTATAGGAGAGAGAGAGAGAGAGAGAGAGAGAGAGAGAGAGAGAGAGAGAGAGAGAGAGAGAGAGAAGTGAGCGGTGCTCAAATTCTGCGTAAAACTTAGTTTAAGCACTATTTATATTAGGGGATTTGTCAACGAGTCCTTTAATAATTTCGTCGACAAACTTCCTTCTTCGTCGATGAATTTTAGTCTGTCCCAAAAACCCCTCTCGGTATCTTCTCGTTGACGAGGTCCTGAAGAACCCTCGAAGATGAAACCTCTGTGTTCGTCGACGAGGCATGGGAAAATTTCATGGAATTATCACCTCCAAAATGCAATGTCGTCAATGAACACTTCGCGTTCGTCGATGAATTTTGCTGCCTCCTTCTGTTACTGATTTCATTTCCCTCTCTCTTTACTATTTAAATACCATTATTTTTCGGGTCGTTACAGGTAATACATGACATCAGCTAGTTATTCATCCTGGGTACGTTTTTAGTACTATTAGCTATACCAGATAGTTATGATTAGTATTATTTATTAGAAATATGAAAGTATACGTTTTTGCAGTTGAGTGAGTTAAGCTTCCCTGCTAGAAGGGTAAGTTCTGATCTAGGATTAGGAGATTTTTGTTGTAAGATCCTAGGTTCATTTTGGTATTTTTGGGAGATTGTATATAAACACAGATATTTGGAAATGTAGCTAACTTTGGTGTTTGGATTTTATGCTTACGAAAATGTGATTCAAATTTACTACTGCTTAGGTTTTCGCTGTGTTTGACAGATGTCCCCGATACCACGGGTTTGGGTTGACTATTTTTTTTATTGTGTTTCAATTTATATTAGAATAAGCAGGTCGTTACAGCTTGGTATCAGAGCCTAGGATACCAGAGTATAGGATAAGGGAATTTGAGGTATGGTTTTATAGTCTAGATGCAAAACTTCCGTGGTGGTTTGTGTGATTTTCTTGGGGTGACAATTTCAGGAAAGTTATGGTAAACTATCGTCGGGTTGGGTATCTAGGTTGCAGGATTGAGCCTTGAATTAAGATTAGGAGAGATGAATAAATTAGGAGTATATACTATATTAGTTGGATGATATGTATGGTGAAGGGATACTGAGTTAAGTTACTTGTTTTTCAGGATGGACCTGGGTGGCAGTAGTGCCCGTGCTAGTGGGGATGAGAGTGTTAGACCCTCAAACGCTGCAAGTAATGATTCGGATGCTATCTTATGCAGCGTGGCGCAGCAAGTTATGGTAGAAATTGCCAGAAGTTCGAGGGAACAGGGTGGTCCATCGGCAGGCCATGGTAGCATTATCGAGAAATTCATGAAGATGAATCCTCCAGCTTTCTCAGGAGGAATAGATCCAGCAGTCGCTGAAAACTGGGTGTAGGAGATTGAGAAAATATTTACAATGTTGCAGTATTCTGAGGAGCATATGGTGCTATTTGCTACCTACAGACTGACTAGGGAGGCCAAGAGATGGTGGTCGGCAGTGAAACTTTTAAAGGAGTACAGGACTATACTTGTGGAGATGACATGGGAACAGTTTAAGGAGACATTTTTCAACAGGTATTTTTTGGCCTCGTCCAGGGATGCAAAGATTGAGGAGTTCCTGAATCTAAAGCAGGGACAGCAGACCGTATAGTAGTACGTGGTGAGGTTCACCGAATTATCTCGCTTCACCCCATACATTATACCAGATGAAGCGAAGAAGGTACGACAGTTTAAGAGAGGCTTGAGGAGAGATATATATAAGCAAGTATCGATATTGAAGTTGCATGATTTTGGTGAGGTGGTGGATAGAGCCACTATAGCAGAGATTGGAGAGCGGTTATAGGCTGAGGAACAGAGGCAGAAGAAGAGATTTGCACCTTCCAGTTCCTAGCAGGGAGTTGGCCGTGATTCGTGGAAGAGAGGTGGCTATTATAGAGACCGGAGATAGGAGACCGGGAATCACAGTTTTCAAGGTGTGCAGTCATCTCCAGCTTGCCCGTCTTGCAGGAAGAGACATCTAGGGGAGTGTCGTTCTAGGCGAGGTGTTTGCTATAGGTGCAGGGAGCCATGACATATGATGAGGGAGTGTCCGATACATATTGGTGTTGCTCCTGCTCCTAGACCAGCTTGAGGAGGCTACCAGGCGCCGCGTGGAGGCCAACAGCAGAATATGGCTCCAGCTAGGGTTTTTGCTCTGATGCGGGTGATGCTGAGGCAGCCGGCGACGTGGTGACAGGTACGGTTAATATGCTTTCATTTAAAGTTATTATACTTTTTGACTTAGGAGCCATGCACTCGTTTGTGTCTTTGGGATGTGTTAAATTATGTGGGGCTGAAACACAGACATTAGATGTTACGTTATTAGTAGCTACACAAACTGGGTTAACAGTGAGATGTAGTAAGGTGCTTCATGGTTGTCCAGTTGATGTTCAGGGGAGGATTCTATCTGCTAATTTGGTAGTGCTAGACATGCATGGGTTTGATATTATTTTCGGTATGGATTGGCTAACAGCTAATTTTTTCAGTATAGACTGCCATGTGAGAGAAGTAATTTTTAAACCATCTAGAAGACCAGAATTCATATTTACAGGGTCACCAGTGCAATCTCTCAGATGGTTTCAGCTGTTCAGGCGAGGAGATTGCTCTTGAGTGGTTGTCAGGGATTTGTGGGCTTCATGAAGGAAAAAATAAGGAATGAAGTGAAGCTCACCAGTATGGCAATAGTAAAGAAATTTACTCATGTGTTTCTAGATGAATTGTCGGGTTTGCCACCTAATCAAGAGGTAGATTTTCCTATTGATCTACTTCCAGGTACAATGCCAATCTCTAAAGCATCGTACTGAATGACGCCAGTAGATTTGGCAGAACTGAAAGATCAATTATAGGATTTACTCGATAAGGGCTTCATACGACCTAGTGTATCTCCGTGGGGAGCTCTAGTACTGTTCATGAAGAAGAAAGATGGGTCTTTAAGGATATGCATAAATTACAGGGAGATTAATAAAGTGACCATCAAGAACAAGTATCCACTACCCTGTATCGATGATTTGTTTGACCAGCTCAAGGGTACACGGGTATATTCCAAGATCGATCTCAGGTCAAGTTACCATCAAGTAAAGGTGAGAGCAAAGCATGTATCGAAGACGGCTTTCAGGTCCAAATATGGGCATTACAAGTTCCTTGTTATGCCATTTGGTCTGATGAATGCTCCTGTCATATTTATGGATTAAATGAATAGGATTTTTCATCCCTATTTAGACCAGTTCGTTGTTGTTTTTATTAATGATGTACTGGTCTATTCGAGGACCTATGAGGAGCATAAGATACATTTGAGGGAGGTTTTACAAGTGCTTAGAGAAAAGAAGTTATATGCAAAGTTCAGTAAATGTGACTTCTCGCTCGAGAAAGTTGTATTTTTGGGCCATGTTATCTGAGAAGATGGAATTTTTGTAGATCCCAGCAAAATTGAGGTGGCAGTGAATTGGGCTAAACCAAGGAATGTACAGGAGATCAGGATTTTCTTGGGGTTAACCAGTTATTACCATTGTTTCGTTGAGGGATTCTCAGCTTTATCAAGGTCTTTGACATGATTAACTAGGAAGAATTCCATATTTGAATGGGACAACAGTTGTGAGCAGAGTTTTCAGGAATTGAAGCAGAGGCTAGTCATAGTACCAGTATTAATCATCCCGTCTGGAGGTAAGTGTTATACTATCTATAGTGATGCGTCCTTAAAGGAACTTGGCTGTGTGTTGATGCGTCATGGCAGGGTGGTGGCGTATGCGTCCAGATAGTTAAAAGAATACGATAAGAACTACCCTACCCATGATCTTGAATTGGCTATAGTGGTACACGCATTGAAAATTTGGAGGCATTACCTATACGACAGGTAGTGTGAGATTTTCTCCGACCACAAGAACTTAAAGTATTTATTCACCCAGAAGGAATTGAATATGAGACAAAGAAGGTGGTTAGAGTTAATTAAAGATTTTGATTGTACTATCAGTTACCACCTAGGGAAAGCAAACGTGGTAGCTGATGCACTGAGCAGAAAGTCTGAGGAATTAGCGTTGGCAGCTATGGAGATCCAGCGTCCGATCATGATGGATCTAGAGAGGCTCAACATTGAATTGATAGAGTAATACTCCAGTGTGTATCGCCAGCCTAGTGGTACAGCCTACTTTTTAGGAAAGAATTAAAACTACCCAGAAAGAAGACCCAGAATTAGTAGAGGTGATGGACAGAGTGCAAAGTGGTCAGGGGGAGGAATTCAGTATTGCAAACGAAGGAGCTTTGTGGTTCCGTTCTAGATTATGTGCTCCTGCCGATACCGACATTAGGAAGACTATTCTAGAGGAGGCTCACTAATCTTTGTATATGGTTCATCCCGACAGTACAAAAATATACAGGGATCTGCGAGAGTTTTATTGGTGGAGTGGTATGAAAAGAGATATTGCCGAGTATGTAGCCCAGTGCTTGACATGCCAGTAGGAAAAAGCTGAGCACCAAAGACCAGCGAGTCAGTTGCAGCTGTTAGTTATCTCATACTGGAAGTAGGATCATATATCTATGGATTTTGTGTCAAGGCTGCCATTGACATCGCATGGCCAGAATGCCATCTGGGTGATTATTGACCGGTTGACTAAGACCACCCATTTTCTCTCTATCAAGATCAGCTATCTCCTTAGCCATTTGGCAGAGATTTAAGTCCAGGAGATAGTTTGTTCTCATGGAGTGCCAGTATCAATAGTGTCGAATCAAGACCCGCGTTTCATAACACGGTTCTAGAGAAGCCTACAGGAAGCTTTAGGGTCTCATCTATCGTTTAACATGACATTCCATCCTCAGTTAGACGAGCAGACTGAAAGGATGATACAGATACTAGAAGATATGCTCTAAGCATGTGTGCTAGATTTTGGGGGTAGTTGGACTCAGTTCATGTCGCTGATAGAGTTCGCGTATAATAACAGTTTTCAGGCCAGCATTGGAATGACATCGTTTGAGGCACTGTACGATAGGAGATGTCGATCTCCTTTATATTGGGATGAGATGGGTGAGCGGCGAGTTGTGGGGCCAAAGTTGGTACAGCATGCGTACAATAAAGTTCAGCTCATTAGGGGTAGAATCAGTGCAGCTCAAAGCCGACAGAAGAGTTATGCCGACAATCGCCGTTGGAATATGGAATTCCATATGGGTGACCATGTATTTTTTAAGATAGCTCCATTAAAAGGAGTTATGAGGTTTGGTAGGAAGGGTAAACTTAACCCTAGGTTTATTGGTCCGTTTGAGATTTTAGAGAAAGAAGGACCGGTTGCCTACAGGCTAGCTTTGCCACCTACACTATCCAGGATGCACGATGTATTCCACGTATCTATGTTACGGAAATACATCCTAGATCCTTTTCATATTATCAGCTATGGTGAGTTAGAGTTCAGTGATTCGCTAGTCTATAAGGAGGTACCATTACAAATTCTGGACAAAAAGGAACAAGAACTACGTAATAAGAAGAGTCCTCTAGTAAAGGTTCTATGGAGGAATCATGCAGTAGAAGAGGTTTCTTGGGAGCTCGAGGAGCTGATCAGACAGAAATACCCACAGTTATTCCAAGAAGCTTAGATGTAACTAGAAAATGTAAGTAAATATGTAGTATTTCTTTTGCAGATACATGTAATGCTTTACTTAGTAAGTGGTATTTTAGTTTTGGGGGATTTTTATTTTGGTATATGAAATCTCCTAGGATTTGAAATGTAACCACGGTATTCCTCCGCCATAAGTGAGGGCAAGTAATAAAATAAGTAGACCATTTTGCCTTAAGGAATGATGAGCTATATGAATAGTAAATTTCCAGGATGAAATTTTATAAGGAGGGGAGAATGTAATGACCCGAATAATAATAATGTAATTTAAATATAGAGGAGGGGAAATGGAAACGGTAACAGAAGGAGGTAGTCGACTTCATCGATGAATGCTCCACGTTTATTGACGACATTGCACTTGGGAGAAATGACTAAGGAATTTAATAGGTCCTCGTCGACGAACACAGGGGATTCGTCGATGAGGTTACAAGAGGGCCTCGTCGACGAAGACAAGTTTCATCAACGAGAAGATACCGAGAGAGGATTTTGGGGAAGTCTGAACTTCGTTGACGAAGGTGCAGGTTCTTCGACGAACTTTCTACAGGACTCGTCAATGAAGTGACGTGTCTCGCCGACGAATCTGACCCTATAAATATCAAAAATCCAGATTTAAAGGCACAATTTTAAAAAAAAAATATCTCTCTCTCTCCCTCTCCCTTCAACTCCTCTCTTTTCTCTCTTCGATTTTGGCTTCATCGTTCGCTGGATCGACGATCCAAGGCCACCACGACGCTCCTGGAAAAGTTCTCTCCAAATTTGTCGGAGCGGATCATTGGTGGAAGCTAGTCGAAATTCATCCCTGAGTTGAGGTAAGACTTTTTATACCAAATTTGGTCTTACTGCTATTATAAGAAATGATATTCACATGAAAATACCAAAGTTTAGTTTTGCGAGTTATTGTTTTCAAGGAATTGAATGGGGAACCCTGCGAGTGCAGGACTAGAAATATTAGGGGGTTTCTTTCAGTGTTAGGTAAGGGAATAAACTAAAGTTGTTATTTTCCATGCAAATTATTATTATTTATTAGTAAATTAATTTTTCAGTAAAGCATGTATTATATCATCATATTATGGAGGAAATGCACATTTAGGGAAATACTACTATTACGTTGAAATGTATGTATATGTACGAGATGCCAGAAATTATGATTTTAGAATATAAAGTATGGTTTTATACAGCAAATGTGTGGCATGAGTATTACTTTACGTGAGAAGTATTATGATATGATTATGTTATGGATGAGCAGGTTTTCAGGAATATGAATTTTTACAGTACAAAATGATGTTGAAAATACATGATAATTGATTATTATTCAGAATGATATGTATGAGATTTTCAGCATGAGGTCGTGATTGATAGACGGCGCGAGGCCGTGTTTTACGCATGATTTCAGCGTGAGGCCTTATTTATTAGATACTCGGCGCGAGACCGTATTTATGGAATTATAGAAAATGCTATCAATCCATTTATGTTAAACGCTATATTATCATGTATTATATGTTATCAGAACCCGGATGTTACTTTAGTTCCGTTCAAGAGCACGGTACCGTAGCTTATAGATCAAATATCTATGATCAGATTGGTGCTAACCACCCTACGAGGGGGTGGGAGATGAATAGTCGATGTGGCTTTCAGTGTAGAGTGTAGACATCCACTTGGTAGTTCGGACCAGGGTGTGGCGGGCCCATCATACTTACAAACATTTTTTACTCAGCAATGGTCGCCCAGCCATTGTCGGGACCCGCCTTCGGGCTGCATAACTCGTCATGGGAATAATACATGACATCAGCTAGCTATTCATACTAGGTATGTTTTCAGTTATTGCAGTTATTGAATGATGAATGTTTTCTGGTATGATGATTGTACTGTATATTTATATTATCATTATGTATTCATGTTGCCACACAACTGTATTTAGTTTATTTTCCTTTACTGAGAAGTGTCTCACCCCCGAACATTAAATGATTTTCAAGAAACCCAGAGAGAACGGCGAGTCAGGGCCGCCGCTGAGTGAGTTGAGCTTCCCTACTAAAAGGATAAGTTTTGATCTAGGATCAGGAGATTTTTGTTGTAAGATCCTAGGTTCATTTTGGTATTTTTGGGAGATTGTATATAAACACAGATATTTGGAAATGTAGCTAACTCTGGTGTTTGGCTTTTATGGATACAAAAATGTGATTTAAATTTACTATTGCTTAAGTTTCTGCTGTGTTTGATAGATGTCCCCGATACCACGGGTTCGGGTTGACTATTTTATTTGTTGTGTTTCAATTTATATTAAAATAAGAAGGTCGTTACAAGTTTAGACTTAGCAGTTATTTTTCAAAAGATGTAGATGGCTCATAGCACTGTAGCCCCTTTCCCTGAGAGACCCTCTTCCACACACCCTCTGATTTTCAGTGCTGTTAATTACACTTTCTGGAAACAGGGGATGCGCATCTATCTTCAGAACACTGATTGGAAGGTGTGGAGAGTTGTCTCTAAGGGTAATTATATTCCCATGAAAACTGAGGGTACAACTAGAGTTCCTAAAACTGAGGAAGAATATAATGATGATGATATGAAAGCTATAAGTTTCAAAGCCACTATTATGAATATTTTGTATTGTGGTCTTGATGTAAATGAATTTAATAGAGTTATGACATATTCATCTGCTAAGGAGATATGGGATAAGTTAGAGGTCACATATGAGGGTACTAGAGATGTAAAAGATAGTAAGATTGATATGTTAATCAGTGAGTATAAAGCATTTAGGATGAACACTGGTGCATCCATTCAAAGCATGTACACTAGATTCACACACATCATTAATTCACAGCATGCATTAGGTAAGACCTATCCTACATATGAGATGATTAGGAAAGTCCTTAAAGGCTTGCCTCCTATTTGGGAAGCTAAGGTTACGACCATTTCTGAGGGTAGAGACTTTAAGGCCATAACATTGGATGAGTTGATAGGTTCACTTATCACCTATGAATTAGCTATAAATAAAGGACTTGATGAACATAATAGGTTGAGAAAAGTGACTGCATTGAAAACTTCCACTAATACATCTAGTGAGTGAAACGAACTTGATTCTGGAGATGGTCATGCTAACAAGGAAATTTAGTAGATTCTTCGGGAATAATAGTAAACCATACAAAAGGTATAGGGAATCTGCATCTGAGAAGGCAGATTTGAGTAAAAGAAAGGAAAAATAAAATGCTTCTACGTGCTATAACTGCACCAGGGTTGGGCATATCAAGTCGGATTGTCCCTTACTAAAAAAGGTAGTTAGGAAAAAGAAGGAAGCCATGAAAGCGGGCACTTCAGGGATAAACTAAGTAGCAGTGACTCAAACTCAGACCACAGTAACTGAGAGGTTGCTAACCTATACTTGATGGCACATAATGATGAAGTGTGTTTGAGATTATCCTATTCAAAGGATAGGGATAGCAGAAGCTCACGGCATATAACCGGCGATAAAGCAAAGTTTGCATCCATCACTCCCAAGAATGGAGGGTACGTGACATTTGGCGACAATGCAAAGCGGCGCATCATCAGCGTAGGTAAGGTTGGTAAGGATCCTTCCCTGATTATTAATAATGTTCTATTAGTTGATGGCTTGAAGCATAATTTGGTGAGCATTAGTCAATTGTGTGATAAAGGCTATAAGGTTTCATTTGAAAATGATAAATGCATAGTTGAAAGTAAATCAGGTCAAAAATTTCTTTCCACTGCCAATCGCCATGAAAATGTTTATACTACTACTTTTGATAATTTAGCTTCACAACAAGTAACTTTTTTTTCTGCAATAAATAAAGCCAGTTGGTTACACACTAGCATGGATTTTTTGTCAAAACTAGTGAGAAAAGACTTAGTGAAAGGCTTGCCTTAAATACCATTTATGAAAGATAAAATTTGCGATGCATGTCAAATGGGTAAGCAAACAAAATCTAACTTTAAGAAAAAGAAATTTATATCTACCACTAGACCACTTGAAATGCTTCACTTTGATTTATTTGGTCCTAACTCTGTGCAAAGTCTAGGTGGAAAATTATATGCTTTTGTTATTGTTGATGACTATTCTAGGTTCACATGGGTGCTATTCATCTCACACAAAAATAAATCATGTGAACAGTTTACTAAGCTATGTAGGAGAATTCAAAATGAAAAAAGGCTATAAGATAACTCATATAAGAACTAATAGAGGCACTGAATTTAAAAATGATGGCATAGAAAATTATTGTGACCTAGAGGGCATAACACAACTTTTCTGTACCTAGGACCCCTCAACAAAATGGTGTGGTAGAAAGAAACAATAGGTCATTATAGGAAATGGATAGGACTATGCTGAATGAACATAAATTATCTAAATATTTATGGGCTGAGGCAATAAATACTGCATGTTATGTCATGAATAGGGTGTTAATTAGACATTCATTTAATAAAACCCCATACGAATTGTGGAACAATCATAGACCTAATATTTCCTATTTTTATGTTTTTGGTTGTAAATGCTTTGCGCTTAGGGATAATGAGCATCTAGGGAAATTTGATTCTAAATATGATGAAGGCATTTTCCTAGGTTATTCTCTTAATAGTAAAACATATAGAGTTTTCAATAAAAAAAAAACCTTAATTGTCATTGAATCTATTCATGTTGTATTTGATGAATCTAATCCATTTTCTATGAAATATGATGAAGATGGTGTTGACATTAGAAAATGTTTAGACAAGTTATCTATTGAGAACAATGTAAATGAAAATTTGGAAATAAGTGATAAATCATCTAAAGATAATCAAAATGAGTATGAAGTTCAGGAGCTACCTAGGGAATGGAAATTTATTAGGAACCATCCTATAGATCAAATCATAGGTGAACCTTCTTGTGGTGTAGCCACAAGATCTTCCATGAGAAACCTAGTGAGTCATTCTAGTTTCTTGTCCCAAGAAGAACTCAAAAATATTAAAGAAGCCATAGAAGATGAGTCTTGGGTGATGTCTATGCAAGAAGAACTTAATCAATTTGAAAGAAGCAAAGTGTGGACCCTAGTTCTTAGGCCTAATGATCATACAATTATTGGAACTAAATGGGTATATAGAAATAAGAAGAATGAGAATGGGGTAGTAACTAGGAATAAGGTTAGACTAGTTGCCTAGGGTTATAATCAAGAAGAGGGGATAGACTTTGATGAAACCTATGCTCCTATTGCTAGAATAGAAGTCATTCGTATGCTACTTGCTTATGCTGCTTTTAAAAACTTTAAATTATATCAAATGGATGTTAAAAGCGTATTTCTTAATTACTATATTAATGAAGAAGTGTATGTAGAACAACCACCCAGTTTTCAAAATCATAAATATCCAGATCATGTATACCAGTTGTCCAAAACCTTGTATGGATTGAAACAAGCTCCTAGAGTTTGGTATAAGAGGCTTAGTGGTTTCTACTAGAAAATGAGTTTACCCATGGCAAAAATGACACTATACTTTTCATCAAATCCAAAAATGATGATATGCTTATTGTTCAAAGTTATGTTGAAGATATCATTTTTGGAGCCACTAATCATGAACTGTGTAATAAGTTTGCCAAATGCAAGCAAAGTGAATTTGAAATGAGCAAGATGGGTGAACTTAGTTTCTTTTTAGGGTTGCAAATTAAACAAGCTAAAAATGGAACTTTTATCTGCCAATCTAAATATGTTAGGGACTTGCTAAAGAAATTTAATATGGAAGATGGTAAAATTCTTGGTACTCCTATGAGTTCTTCCATCAAGATTGACAAAGATGAGCAAGGAATCCCTATTAATGTGAAATTGTATCGTGGCATGATTGGGAGTCTTCTATATCTTATAGCTAGTAGGCTAGATATTATGTTTAGTGTGTGCATATGTGCTAGGTTTCAGGCCGCTCCTAAGGAATCTCGTCTTTTAGCAGTAAAACAAATCCTTAGGTATCTAGTTTGAACCATAGAGTTAGGATTATGGCATCCTAAGCATACGACCTTTGAGATTGTTAGTTATACTGATGCTGACTTTGCCGGTAGTAAGGTTGATAGTAAGAGTACTAGTGGCACTTGTCACTATTTAGGACAATCTCTGGTTTCTTGGTTCTCCAAGAAACTGAACTCAGTTGCCTTATCCACAACCGAAGAAGAATATATTGTTGCTAGTAGTTGTTGTGCTCAAACACTACATATGAAACAACAACTTATGGATTTTGGGTTGCACTACAATACAGTACTAATTAAATGTGATAATACTAATGCGATCAATATTTCAAAGAAGCCTATCTCACATTCACGAACTAAACATATCAAGATTAGACATGATTTTCTTAGTGATTATGTGCAGAAAGGGGATGTGGTACTTGAGTTTGTTTGCACAAATGAGCAATGGGTAGATAATTTCACTAAACCACTCGTAGAAGATAGGTTCGTACATATTAGACGTGAGTTTGGTCTAATGCATAGTAGGGATGCCTCCTAGATATTTGATAGATTGCATGACCTTAAGGGGAGCTTTCTTACAATCTTAAGTCTAACAATTGATATAATAATTGGTATCGCTTTAAATCTTTCATTTGTTTAGACTTTATGAATTTGGTTGTGTTTTGAAATACATAATCTTCATATCTATTGCATGATTATGATTATATTTATGTTTATGTCTTGATCATACTGGACTATTTGGGTTAAGTAGTTGTAGATAAACTGTTAATTTTTTAAAACTCAAAACGAGTCATTTTTATACAGGTATTTTTGGGAAATGTCCTATTTTCAAATGGCATGCTGCCAAATTTTCAAAAAATTTCCCAAATCTATCTTGTATATTAATGCATCATTCCCAAACCCTATGACTACACGTTTTATATGTTTCAAAACCCATTTTGGTGTTGCCAAAAGAGGGAGAAAAGGCAAAAATTGGGTACTTGAAAAATACTTGCATTGACAAATCTTTAACATTATGCATATTGCTAGGGGGAGTCTTTCAAGGCTATACCCACTTTTTGCATGGTGTATTTGTCATCGTCAAAAAAGGAAAGAATATTGACCTCATAGGTCATACTCGATTTTGATAATGACAAATACTCGAGTATAGGATGGTTATTTAGTTTGTGTGCAGGGTTATATTAGCAGATACACTGATGGCACATAAATTAAAGCCTGAAGACCCTGAAGATTATTTTATGTTGTAACTTATATTATTATTCAATTCAGGTCTATAATAGCAATTACAGGAAAAAGTTCCATAATAATCTCTACATGTCATGCATATAGGTTTGTTGTAAGCTCATAGACCTTAGAAAGACTTAAAGTCCCTACAAAAATGCACAAAATAGTCCCCATAATCACTTGCATTATCTAGGGAAAGAATTTAAATGAATTGTACTAAACAGGAAAATTTGTGAGAGATCGGGCAACCAAACCCGTTGTGTTCAAAACACATCGAGCGTCCGAATTGTGGACCGGTCAACAAGTTCACCTGAGTTCAGCAAACTATACTGAAATGAACACACCGTCCACAAGCGACCGAACCACTAAGATAACCGTTTTCACCAACTCAGCCAACTGAACTTTACGTTCAAAATGTCCCCAGGTGACCAGGTGATAGACTAGGTGACTGAAACGCAGACAAAATGAAATTGCCTTAGTTCAGCATACCGAGCCCTGATTCGAGCATCCCAAACAATCAAAAGTGCCTTTTTTAACTGATTCTGTTCAGGTGACAGAATCGTGGTTTAGCCAATCGAAAAATCTCGGATTGTTTATTTTTTATCGAGGTTAAAATTAGTTAAACAGGGTTATTCTTTCTAAATGGTTTTTAAATAATTCTACTAATGCCCTATGAGTCCTTAACGGTTATAATTTGGGCTACCTCTATATATAAGGCCTCATTTGCGCAAATTAGAAAGACATTAGAGAAATAATTAGCAAAAATTCCACTCAAAGTCAAAAAGCTTATCTTGCCTAGTCTTACTCAAATCCTCTCATACACCCATTCCTTTTATCAATCCTAGCATTGTGAGAGTTTTTATTGTGCTATTGCTTTGTTATAGTTTGCTTAATACTCTCAATACTTTGATTATTGATTGTCATTGTTTTTGGAGAGTTAAGCAAAGAGTTTACCCACAATTTTAATTTGATAAATCTAGTGTGGGGAGAAACTCAGTAGCTTGAGGATTTTTGTATTATTATTGCAAGATTCCTATAGCTATATTTTTGGTGTGCAGAATATTTTACAAGCTATAATTTTCTTTTCAAACTTATTTTATTGAGGAAAATATTTTGAATTGGTTTGAATGTTTGATTAGCATCTTTGAAACCTTAATCTATTATTGAGATTTGCTACACTTTTCAAAGAAAAATCTTGTTAGAACACTCTTGAGCGTATTTGTGATTATACTTTACTGAGTGTTTGCTTGCACAAAATCACATCACTGAGCTTACAATTTCCTACACTACTGATGTAACGACCTGCTTAACTTACCATATAATTAATCACATTTAAACACCCTGATGCCACTAACCAATCATATAATAAAGTCAACCCGAACTCGTGGGTAATGGGGACATACCTGTCATACACAGCGGAAACCTAAGTAGTAATAGATATAAATTTCATTCACAAAACCGTAAGATACATTATACTAGAGTTACCTACATTCCTTCATAATAATGTATAAACACACATATACAATCCCTAAAATCATCAAAAGATATATCTAGGATCTAATATCAAAAGACTCACCTTCCTAGCGAGGTGGTAAACATTGCCTCAGCGGTGGCCTCGGTCCGCCGATCTTTCTGGGTTCCCTGAAATGGTTTAAGATGGGGTGAGACACCTCTCAGTAAAGGAAATAAACTAAATACAGTTGTGTGGCAACATGAATATTTACGTGTTATAATAAATATACAGTACACATTACATGCATGAAAACACTGTTAATATCATAACTGACTAAACATACAATTTCGTAATTCTACTAAATCATACTGTAATTCATTGTTCATAAAATCATCTGATATAACTAAAAATTCTGAAATTTATCTAGGATGAATAGCTAGCTGAGGTCATCTATTAACCCCCATGAAGGGTTGTGTAGCCCGAAGGCGGGGCCGGACAATGGCTAGTCGACCACTGTCGAGTCAAAAATGTCTATAAGTACGATGGGCCCGCCATACCCTGGTCCAGACTATCAGGTGAACATCTACAATTCTACACTGAAAGTCACATCGACTATCCATCTCCCACCCCCTTTACTAGCAAGGGTAGTTAGCACAAGTCTAAACTGAACTGAACTGTATAGCTAAGGTACATTGCTCCTGATAATTGATCTAATCCTGATAATATATAATACATATAATATACTGTTTGAACATAAATGGATTGATAGCATTTTCTGATTTTTGTAATAACATAAATAATAACGATCTTGTGTCGATTACATTCATAGTTACGGCCTTATGCCGAAAATATGCATAACTACAGCCTTGCGCCACCTATCAATCATGACCTTGCACCAAACATAACATACATACTAATCTGAGTAAATGTATTATTTATCATGTATTCTGAAATCATAATGTATTGCATTATCCTGTTATTTTTGGAAATCGCTGAAACATGTTTTATCTTGTAAAATTAACTTAACATAATACAATATGTGTAAAATAATATTCATGCCAAATAATGCTGAATAAAATCATACATTCTGTTCTAAAATCATATTTCCTGACATTTCATACTAAAAATATACATTCCTATATAACAGCAGTATTTTCCCAAATATACATTTTCTCAATAATACTCATATATAATGCATGCTTTTTGAACATAAATCTTCTAATAAATAATAATAATTTTCATGAAAAATTATTGTTTTTGTTTACTCCCTTACCTGACTACTGAAAAGCCCCTACAGTGTTTAGTCCTACACTCACAGGGTTCCCCATTCAACACCCTAAAAACAATATCTCAATGAAAAAAACTTCAATATTTCTTCGAGTACAACATTTCCTTCAACTGTGGAAAAGCCAAATATTGAATAAAAATTTTAACCTTGAATTTGGAATGAAATCCAAGTTAACCCCACCAGCGATCCACTCCAGCAGATTTGAAGAGAATTTCTTTAAAAGTGTTATTGTGGCCTCAGATCGTCGAACTGGCAAGCATTCGGCCCAAAATCTTAGAGAAAAGGGGAAGGGGATGAATAGGAGAGAGAGAGAGAGAGAGAGAGAGAGAGAGAGAGAGAGAGAGAGAGAGGAGGGTTTGCGCGTGAAAATTCTACAGAAAATTTGAGTTTAGGCTATTTATACACCTGCACTCATCGACGACCCACGTCACTTCGTCGACGAAGCCAAGAAGGGAGTTTGTTGACGAATACTCATTCCTCATCGATGAAATTTAGAGCTAAAAATAGCCTCTCAGTTTCTTCTCATCGACGAGACATGTGTCCCCGTCGACGATCCCATAAGCCACTTCGTTGATGAATGCAAAGCTTTGGTCGACGAGGACCTGCTGCAACCCCCCTTTACAATTTTCTTTTTCTACCTCTTTATTATTTAAATACCATAATTCTTCGAGTCTCAACATTCTCCCCTCCTTATAAAAATTTCGTTCTCGAAATTTATCATCCATTTAATTCACCATCCCCTAAAGGCAAATAGTCTACTTATTTTATTACTTATCCTCACTTATGGCAGAGGAATACTGTAGCTACATTCAAAGTTTTGGAAGATTACATACGTAAAACAAAATTTCCCCAAAACTAAAATATTACTTACTAACCAAACTAATACATACACTGACTAACCTGTAAAAGAAACATTACATAATTACTTACACTTTACCTGATTATAACCGAATTTCACTAAACAATTGTGGATATTTCTGCCTCATTTGTTCCTCGAACTCCCAAGAAGCTTCTTCTATTGCGTGATTTCTCCACAGGACTTTCACTAGAGAAATAGTCTTATTACGTAATTCCTGTTCTTTCTTCTCCAGAATCTGTACTAGTACAACCTCATAAACTAGTGAATCACTGAACTCTAATTCACCATAACTGATTATATGAGAAGGGTCTGGGACGTATCTCCTCAATATGGAGACATGGAATACTTTGTGTATCTTGGACAACACAAGTGGTAAAGCTAACATGTAGGCAACCGGCCCCACTTTCTATAGAATCTCGAATGGACCAATGAACCTAGGGCTAAGTTTACCATTCCTCCAAAATCTCATAACCCCTTTTAACGGAGCTATTTTCAAAAACACAAGATCACCAAAATCAAATTCCAATTTTCTACGATGGTTATCGGCGTAACTCTTCTGTCGGCTCTGAGTTGTACTAATTCTATCTCTAATGATTTGAACCTTATCATATGCTTACTACACTAGTTCTGGTCCCACAACTCGCTGCTCACCCATCTTGTCCCAATATAAAGGAGAACGACATCTCCTACCATAAAGTGCCTCAAACGGTGTCATGTCAATGCTAGCTTGATAACTGTTATTGTACGTGAACTCTACTAGCAGCATGAACTATGTCCAACTACCCCCAAAGTCTAGCACGCATATTGGAAGCATATCTTCTAATATTTGAATCGTCCTCTCATTCTGTTCATCTGACTAAGGATGGAACGTCGTGCTGAAAGATAACTAAGACCCTAGCGCCTCCTACAAACTCCTCCAAAAACATGGTGTGAAACATAGGTCTCGATCTGACACTACAGACACTAGAACTCCATGAGAACGGACTATCTCTTGAATATAAATCTTTGCCAATCGGTTAAGGGAGTAACTGATCTTAATAGGAAGGAAATGGGCGGTCTTAGTTAAACGATCTACAATTACTCAAATTGCATTATGACCATGCAATGCTGACAGCAAACCTGAAACAAAATTTATGGATATGTGATCCCATTTCCACTCTAGGATAAAAAGTGGCTGCAACTGACCTGCTGGCCTCTGGTCCTTAGCTTTTACCTGCTAGCATGTCAAACATTGTGCTACATACTCGGCAATCTCCTTCTTCATACCACTCCACAAGTAAGACTCTTGCAGATTCCTATACATTTTCATACTACCAAGATGAACTGTGTATAAAGATCTGTGAGCCTTTCTTAAGATGATTTTTCTGATATCAGTATCAGCAGGAACACATAATCTAGAATGGAACCACAAAGCTCCATCATCTTTAATACAAAATTCCTCTCCCTGACCACTCTGTACTCTGACCATTACCTCTGTTAATTCTGGATCTTCCTTTTGAATAGTTTTAATCCTTTCCTATAGAGTAGGCTGCACTACTAAACTAGCAATACATACCTGAGGACCACCCTTGACCAACTCTATGCCAAGTCTCTTTAGATCCATCATGATCGGATACTGAATTTCCGTAGCCACCAATGCTGGTCCCACAAACTTCCTACTTAGTGCATCAGCTACCACGTTTGCTCTTCCTGAGTGGTATCTGATAGTACAATCAAAATCTTTAATAAGTTCCAACCACCTTTTCTGTCTCATGTTCAATTCCTTCTGAGTGAAAAAGTACTTTAGACTCTTATAGTCGGAGAAGATTTCACATCAGTTGTCATATAGGTAATGCCTCCAAATTTTTAATGCATGTACTACTATGGCCAATTCAAGATCATGGGTATGGTAGTTCTTTTCATATTCTTTCAACTACCTGGAAGCATACACTACCACTCTACCATGCTGCATTAGTACACAACCAAGTCCCTTCAAGGACGCATCACTATAAATAACATATCCCTCACCCCCTGACGGGATGATTAGAACTGGTGTTGTGACAAACCTTTGCTTTAATTCTTGGAAGCTCTACTCATAGCTGTCGTGTAATAACCCCAAAAATTAAACAAAGCCTCATCGACGAACACAGGGAATTCGTCAACGAGAATACATGTGGGCCTTGTCGACAAGGACACGTATCGTCAACGAGAATATACCGAGAGGGAGGTTTTGGCAGTCTGAAACTCGTCGATGAGGGGTTCAGGTTTGTTGACGAACTTCTTCAAGGACTCATCAACGAGATAACATGTCTCGTTGATGAATTCGGATCTACAAATAGTTGAAACCCAGATTTTTGGAAGAATTTTGGGGCATGAAAGTTTCTTCTCTCTCTAAAACATCCCTCTTCCCTTCTTTTTTAGATCCCAGCTTCATTTCTCATTGGATCGATGATCTGAGGCCACAACGACGCTCCTGGGGAAGTTCTCTGCAAGTCTGTCAGAGCGAATCATTGGTGGGGGTGGTTTGAAATCCATCCCAATTTCAAGGTAAGGCATTTTATTAGTATTTTTCTTTCCTACAATTATAAGAAACGTAGTGTATGAAGAAATACTAATGTTTTGTTCTTGGATATGTGGTTTTCAGGGGGTTGAGTGGGAGACCTGCAGGTCTCAGGCTAGAGTACAGTAGGGACTTCTCAGAAATTAGGTAAGGAAAATATGCTATGGTTGGACATTTTTAGAATGTTTATCAGCAGAATATATATGTAAATTTACATGCATGATGATCAGTTTATTTTCTAGAATATCATGAGTATTATTATTTCAATAAAATTACAGATATGAAGCAAGCGATTTAGATTAATCAAATGTGTGGCATGAGTTTTGAAATTTGAATAGCTTCCCAAGAGGGGGGGTGAATTGGATTTTAAAAATTTTATTCCCTTTAGTCTTAGTTCTTTTGAGTTGTGACAACAATCAAAACTTAAATACAATCACAATCAACACAACAAGATCAATCACTCAATTGTTGTAACAATAACCCTGTATATATGTGAAAACTTGCTGAACTTGTAATAAGTCATGTATCACAATTATTCTTCTTCCTAATGTTTAGTTTTTAAATTATTAACTTTTAGATTAATAGGTCAAGGATGATCAACCAATGTAGTCCCTTTCGATTTCCGCAATCAATGATGATCAATCCAAAACGAATTACCAACCCGTCTATTTAACAATCAAACACTAAAAATTGAATTTTAAAGCTACCACACAGATTATATCTTTTGAAAAAAAAAATAAAGAGTAGAGTAGATAAAGAAGAACACATGGTTTTTTATGAGGTTTGGCTTCAACATAGCCTACGTCCTCGTCCTTGGCAAAACCACCAAAGGATTCACTATTACCGTTCCTTTACCAGGCGAAACAAGACCAGTTACAAACACTCTTTGGGTAAGGCTAGGGCCCGCCTTCTCGAAACAATATCTCTTTGTTTGGTCCAATGATTCAGCACTCAAACTGTCAATTAACCTGTTACAAAGATACAAAACAAGACGTACAAGAACTTGCTCCTTAAAGAGCTTATTAGTACAAATTGAAACACTATGTACTTCAGTAAATTCAAAACATAAATTTCAGAATGAAGCTCTTAGAAACTTATCACCATAGCTATCTTTCAATGGATGAAAGAATCAACAACTTGATGCACAAACTCAATGAGAAACTAAGCAAAGCTTTTAGAGAATTTCTTGAGTGATGAGAACAATAGCACATGTTCAGAATTTCAGTAGGCTTTGAGAGAGAATGAGAGCTTAATTGATTTCTTGGTGTATAAAACAATGATCCTTGAGGGTATTTATAGAGGAAGAAAACCTCCTTGCTTGTTCCTCAAGAATACTTAGAGTTGTTTCCAAATATTAAAATTATTTAAGCATCCAATAATTTGAATTTCAAAAATTATATCGATGGAAATTTGAAAAATGCCGCGAGCCAGACGAGTGTGAAGTTCTGGCAGCCATCTATTCATATGTTATAACTATAAAAACATAGGCAGAGAGGTGGCAGTCATCTGTACCTTGATTGGTAGTCGTCTGTCACTAGAATAATGTTGTTATAACACAACTTAGTAGGGTGGCAATCGTCTGTCCATATGGTGACAGTCGTCTATCCATGGACAATTCAAATTTCTTAATATACACAGAGGATGGACAGTCGTCTAGTAGAACACTCACAAACTTCTCACTTAACACTGGCAGTCGTCTGTCAAAACCTTGAAAGTCATCTGTCCGGCTTCTATCTTTAGTTAAGCTATACTAAATTGGCCAATCATCTGTCCTTTAATAGACAGTCGTCTGTCAACTAATATTTTTGCATTTCAACCATATTTTTAAAATATCTCTTCTTTGCTCAATTAATCTTGGAATATGAACTTGTTTGACTTTGAAATATTTGTTCCAAGTTTTATATTAAGGTCTTTAAGTCTCTTTGCCTAAAGAGCTTCAAAATGAAAACTTCATATTTGAATAAACTTAGAAGTACTTACAAAGATTTTGACCTAAGCTGTTTTTTTCTTGGCTTAAGTCCTTTCAATGCTGCTCTTCAATCTCTTAGACTTCATTTTGAGCTTTCATTTATAGATCTTTGGTATTCTCATGAACCTCTCCTTGTTCCTTGATCCTTGTAAGCGTTCATGTCAGGATATATGTATTTTGAACAAATCATCTTTACCTGTAATTATATCACTTGAAAATAAATTAAATAACTTTTACTTTGTTATCATCAAAACCAAGAGTTTGTAAGCCTAACTAGGCCAACAATCTCCCCTTTTTTGATGATGACAAAGAATGAGCAAAGATATAAGAATTAAACTTAATGCTCCCCCATTCAATAAGCATAGGTTTAAAATAATCTCATTAAGACACAATAAGGCATAAATTCAGAAGATAAGTTTCAAGATTAAGGCTATATATTTCCCTTCATAGATCTTGAAATACAAACACATGTTCAAATTTCAGAACAGAAATTACATAAGCACAATAGGAAATACATAATCAAATACATAAATTATACTAAGCACATAGTACACTAAGCACATAGACATTACACTTTGCTCACACACCATACTCCCCCTTTTGTCATCAACAAAAAAGTAAACTACAACCATACCCAAAGTATATGGAGCATACAAAAACAACATCAACAGTTTATGTTTCAGAATCAATGTCACTATCTGCAGCAATGCCTTTGCCTTTGGATTGCTGTGAGTCTTCTGCACCTTCTTCATTTTTAGCTTCTACCGCATCAGTATTTTCATTACCCTTGTTATCTAAATTAGTATCCTTTTAAGTGACATGATGCTCTATTTTAGCAATGTGATTATCTAACAAGGTATATTTGTCATCAATGGTTGGGATTTTATCCTGAAGAGAAGCAAAATTTTCCTGCATTTCAGAACTAAAACTGGTAAAATTTTGATAAAACGGAACAAACCAAGGTGGCATATCAGCTTCTTCAAAAGCTGGATTCCTTTCTTCTTGTACAGGTCTTGCCAGTCTATTGCCCCGAAACATCCATCCCTTGGTATACTTTTTGTAACCCATTTGTTTCAGTGTAGTAGATGAGAAAACATGGTAATGGGTTCACTTCACTATTTTTGAAGATGGAAAGAGGACTTGAAAATGAGTAAAGATCAAGGAAAGAATGCCTCCATACAGAAGCCCAATTTTAGGAGATTCGAGCTTCATAACCATCCATTTCAGTATAATGCTCGATAAGTCTAATTTCTTCCCTTTTAGTAAGCACCACATTATGAAACAATCGAAGAACGATACATGATCAAAGGATCCAGACCTCAAAATTATATTGTACGCAATGATTTTATGTAGGATTTGAGCTTGAAGATTGAGCTGTTTATATGGTGAAGGATGTCCAAAATAAGCAGGTGCATCGTTCATCACAAGAGACAAAAATTCTTGTCGTGAGAAACCGTGTTCCATAGTCCATTGACTTTCAACTGGAAGACACTCAAAATTTCCATGCTTGATGTGAAGAATTTTCCTCAAAGAGTGTGGGGTAAGAGTTATCTTCTGACCATAAATTTCGGTAGCAATTCCAACTTCTTTCTTTACTAAGTTAGAATAAAAAATCTTAATTTGATCTGGGTAATACCCCTTCACTTGGTGAAGAATAAACTTATCACATCCTATAGTTTTGAACATTTCTATAATTTCAGGAAAATTTTCTTCAAAGAAAGTGACATCTAGTACCTTGCAGAACATTGGATCGATTTCTGAAATGTGATTTTGAATAATGCTTTCACATGGGAAGAAACTAGCCATTTCTCTATGTCGTCATCATATACAGGCTTTGAAGAAGATGAGGAAGCTTTATCCTTTTTCCCAACTGTTTTGGTACAAACCATTCTGATGAAGCTAAATTTTAGGAAACCCTAGGTGTGAATGGATAAGGGTTATGATGGATGGTTGTTGGGAGGAGTTTAGGAGAGAAGGAACTTTGAAGAAAAGGAAGAGGAGTTGATTTAGAGACTGGTAGATGAATGGATAGACGTCTACGGGGTTTTAAAAAAGTTTTTTTATGTGAAATAAACATGACCCGCTATGAGACAGTCTTCTGTCTCTAACTTGATAGTCATCTGTCCATTGTCTTTTACACAGACAGTAGCCTGCCAGTCGCCTTCCAGATCTCTGGTAGTCGTCTGCCTTGACCAACTGTTCTTCTTCTCTTTTAGTTAACTTCTCTTATATGAACATGCCTAATTCCCATTAGATAAATACAAATTGATCCTCAGCTAATGGTTTTCTAAATTTATCAGCTAATTGATCATGAGTATTAACAAATTCAAGTATTATTTCTTTCTTGTCTATATTATCTCTTAAGAAATGATGATGTATATCAATATGTTTAGTTCTTGAATGTGATACCGGATTCTTTGAAATATTTATCGCGCTTGTATTATCACACTTTATGGGAATTGTTTGGCATTGAATTTTGAAGTCCCTTAATTGTTGTTTCATTTATAAAGTTAAAGCACAACAGCTCCCAACTGCTATGTATTCTGCTTCAGCTATAGATAATCCTACGAAATTTTGTTTCTTTGAAAACTAAGAAACTAGTGAGTGTCCTAAGAAGTGACAAGTCCCACTAGTGCTTTTTCTATCTATTTTGCATCCCGCTGAATCTGCATCTGAATAACTCATCATTTTGAAATTAGTTCCTTTTGGACACCATAATCCAAAATCTAGTGTGCCTAGCAAATATCTAAGGATTCGTTTCACTACTATTTGATGTGATTCCTTAGGAGCCGATTGGAACCTAGCACACATACACACACTGAACATGATATCTGGTCTACTTGCTGTTAAGTAAAGTAAGCTTCCTATTATGCCTCGGTAATGCTTGATATCTACTTGTTTCCCTTTTTCATCCTTGTCTAGATTAGTTGAGGTGCTCGTGGGAGTTCCTGTAGGTTTACTTTCTTCCATATCAAACTTCTTTAATATGTCATTAATATACTTAGTTTGATTTATGAAAGTTCCATTTTTAGCTTATTTGATTTGTAATCTTAGAAAGTAATTTAACTCTCCCATCATGCTCATTTCAAACTCTCTTTGCATAGTTGTAGCAAATTCATTACACAAGTTTTCATGAGTTGCTCCAAATATAATATCATCAACATAAATTTGTACTATGAACATATCATTATCTTTGTTTTTTTATAAATAAAGTGCTATCTATCTTTCTTCATGAAAAATTATTTTGGAGTAGGAATTTGCTTAGTCTATTGTACCAAGCTCTAGGAGCTTGTTTCAATCCATATAAGGCTTTAGTTAGCTTAAATACATGATTTGGATTTTTAAAGTCTTCAAAACCTAGAGGTTGTTTAACATAAACTTCTTCATTAATATAGCCATTTAGGATTGCACTTTTTACATACATTTGGTATAATTTGAAGTCTTTATAGGTTGCATAGGCAAGAAGCATCCTTATTGCTTCCATCCTTGCTACAGGAGCAAAGGTTTCTTCATAATCAATGTCTTCTTCTTGATTGTAACCTTGTACTACAAGCCTAGCTTTATTTCTTACAACTACCCCAGTTTCATCCTTTTTATTTCTAAACACCCATTTAGTTCCTATGATTGACTTATCTTTGGGTTTAGGTATAAGTTCCCATACTTGACTTCTTTCAAATTTATTTAGTTCCTCCTGCATAGCTATAATCTAAGAATCATCTTTTGAGGCTTCTTCTATATTCTTGGGTTCATCTTGAGACAAGAAAGCATAATGGTTACAAGTGTTTTTTTAATGAGGCTTTAGTGGTTATTCCCTTTGATGGTTCTCCAAGAATTTGGTCTTTTAGGTGACTTTTAGCATATCTCCATTCTTTAGGTAGCTATAGATTTTCAATTGTGTTTTCTTTTGAGGCTTCATTATTATTTTCTTCTTTTATTTCAATATCTTCTTCTTTTTGTGAAATATTTTCTTTTTCATCAATCATAATTTTGTTGACTTGATCATTTGATTCATCAAACGTTATGTGTATTCATTCAATAATTATAAGGATTTTTTTATTGTAAATCCTATAAGCTTTACTATTTGTTGAGTAACCTAAGAAAGTTCCTTCGTCAGATTTTGCATCGAATTTTCCTAGATCATCTTTAGTATTAAGGATAAAGCATTTACATTTGAATACATGAAAGTAAGAAATATTGGGTTTTCTTCTTTTTCATAATTCATATGGTGTTTTGTCTATACTAGATCTTATGGATACTCTATTTATGATGTAACAAGCTGTATTCATAGCTTTTGCCCAAAAATATTTAGGTAAATCATTTTCATTTAACATATTTCTTGCCATTTCTTGTAAGGTTCTATTTTTTCTTTCAACAACTCCATTTTGTTGTGAAGTCCTAGGTGCTGAAAAATTATGGTTTATTCCATATTCATTACATAATTTTTCAACATTTTTTGTTTTTAAACTCCCTACCTTGATCACTTCTAAAGTTTGTTACATTATAGCCCTTTTCATTTTATAATTTCTTACATAATGTGATTAGCATGTCATAGGCTTCATCTTTGTTTGCTAAGAATAATACCCAAGTGAATCTTGAATAATCATCCACTATTAAAAAAGCATATTGTTTACCTCCTAGGCTTAAGGTTCTAGTTGGACCAAATAAGTCTAGGTGTAGCAATTCTAGGGGTTTTTTAGTAGATATGTATTTTTTTTCTTCTTGAAACTTGTTTTAACTTGCTTTCCCTTTTGGCATGCATCACACATCTTGTCTTTTATGAATTTGGTATTAGGTAGTCCTTTGACAAGATTTTTCTTTGATAATTTGGATTATAGGTCCATGCTAGCATGTCCTAGTTTCCTATGCCATAGCCAACTTATTTCATTCATTGCTGCCAAACATGTTACGTTTTGATTTACTAAGTTCTCAAGATTTATACAATAAACATTATTTATCCTATTAGCTATAAACAAGGTTTCATTGTTCTTAGGATTTTGGATAATGCATTTTTCTTTCTTAAAGGTTATTTCAAACCCATTGTCACTTAATTGGCTAATGCTTAAAAGGTTGTGTTTCAATCCTTCTGCTAATAGCACATTGTCAATAATGAGAGAAGGTTCTTTACCTATTTTTGCAATGCCGATAATTTTACCTTTGGCATTGTCGCCGAAGGTGACATATCCTCCATCCTTTTGTCTTAGAGAGGTAAATGTGGTCTTATCATCGATCATGTGCCTTGAACACCCGTTGTTCAAGTACCACTTATATGTTGACGGTGTTGTCCTAAAACATACCTAAAATGGAGGTTTCATTGTGTTAGTCTTTGGAACCCAAATTCTTTTAACTTTCTTTGTTTTGTTGTTAGTTCCATTATTGACTTTCCATTCTCCTTGCACTTTAACAACCTTTCTTTTTAGTGAGCAATCGAATATTACGTGACCTTTAGTCTTGCACATATAGCAAGTGGTGTGTTCATGTTTATTTTTGAAGAGGTGCTAGCATAGTTCTTGGTTTCCTTTATGAAGTATCACATGTATAATTTTTTATTCTTTTTATTAGTTTTACCATTATAACCAATCCCTTCTTTATTTTCATGTAGCATTTGCTGACCAATCATCTTTTCAAAATTTTCTTTACCTTTGGTAAAGTTATATGTAATTTTCTCCTTATCCTCTACTGATTTCTTATGTTGATTTACTTCTAAATCCTTTTTATTTAAATCATCTTCATGAGTTTTGCCTAACTTTTGAGTTACTTTATTTATTTCCTGTTCTAACTTTTTAATACAAGATTCTTTTTATTTTTCAATGGTTTTGAACGATTCAAGTTGCTTCAATAGTTCTTTATTTTGATCTTTCAAAGTTATATTTCTCTTGGAAATTTTTATGAATCTCTTATCCAAAGAAAACAACTTAGCTTGCAATTCCTTATAGGAAGGCATGTTGTCACATGACTCATCACACGGCTCATTGCAAGATTCTGTAGAGGAATAGTAGGATTTTACCTTTTCTTCATTCACCATGAAGCATATATTTGTCATCTCTTGTCCGCTTGATTCGTTTTCTATCTCGCTGGAGCTTGAATCATCCTACACAGCTTTCATAGCTTCCTTCTTTTTCTTCTTGTCTTTCTTGAGCAATGGACAGTCCAGTTTGATATGCCCTAGTTTCTTGTAGTGATAATATATTGGAGGTTCATTCTTACTTTTATTTTTTTTTTCCTACTTGTCTCTCCTTTTTCAGGTTTCTTTTTATTGAACTTTCTAGGAAATCTTTTATTCCTTCTATAGAACTTACCTAGTCTCTTAGTGATGAATGCTAATTCATCTTGATCTAAGTCATTGTTTCACTTTCCTCTTCACTAGAGCTGTGGCTAGATGCTTTTAGTGCAATGGATCTTTTATGCTTTGGTTCAGGATTCCTTTCTTTTAAGGCCATTTCATAGGTAAGAAGTGAACCTATGAGTTCATCTAAAGAGGTGGTCTTAAGGTTTCTAGTTTCAGTGATAGTTGTAGCCTTTGGTTCCCATATTGAGGGAAGGTCTCTTAGAATTTTTTTGATCATTTCGTAGTAGTATAAATTTTCCCTAAGGCACTTAAGGAATTTATTATGTGGGTAAATCTGGCGTACATACTTGATATTGTTTCATCTGAATTCATCTTGAATGCTTCATATTCTCTTGTTAACATATCTATCCTATTGTCCCTAACATCTATGGTTCCTTTATATGTTACTTCTAATTTGTCCCAAATTTCTTTAGCCATCTTGCATGCCATGACCCTATTAAATTCATTAGCATCTAAGGTATAATATAAAGCATTTATAGCGCTTGAATTGATTTGAAGCATTTTATAATATGAATCGGTCATATCCTTTTTCTCTTTTAGAATATGCTTTCCATCTACTATTTTAGTGGGAATTAGGTCTCCATCCATAACTACTTCCCATGCTTTCCAATCCATGTGTTGGAGATAGATTTGCATTCTCTTTTTCCAAAATGTATAATTACGTTCACAAAAAATTGGTGGATGGGTTGAGGATTGGCCTTTACCAAAGGGTGCTACTCCTATATTTTCCATTTGATCTTTTTATAGTTTCTTGTTAGGAATTTCTATAACTAGGCTCTGATACCAATTGAAATTGGAATAGCTTCCCAATAGGAGGGGGGGTGAATTGGGTTTTAAAAATTTTATTCCCTTTAGTCTTAGTTCTTTTGAGTTGTGACAACAATCAAAACTTAAATACAATCACAATCAATACAACAAGATCAATGACTTAATTGTTGTAACAATAACCCTGTATATATGTGAAAATTTGCTGAACATGTAATAAGCCCTGTATCACAATTATTATTCTTCCTAATGTTCAATTTTTAAATAAACTTTCAGATTAATAAGTCAAGGATGATCAACAAACGTAGTCCCTTTCAGTTTCCGCAATCAATGTTGATCAATCCAAACGAATTGCCTTCTGGTCTATTTTACAACAAAACACTCAGAATTGAATTTTAAAGCAACCACACAGAATATATCTTTTGAAAAAGAAAAATAAAGACTGGAGTAGAGAAATAAGAACATAGGTATTTTTACGAGGTTTGGCTTCAACATAGCCTACATCCTCACCCTTGGAAAAACCACCAAAGGATTCACTATTATCGTTCCTTTACCAGGCGGAACAAGACCAGTTATAGACACTCCTTGGGTAAGGCTAGAGCCCACCTTCTCCAAACAATATCCCCTTTCTTGTTCCAACGATTCAGCACTCGAACCGTCAATTAACCTGTTACAAAGATATCAAAAAAGACATACAAGAACTTGCTCCTCAAATAGTTGATTAATACAAATTGAAACACTATGTACTTTAGTAAATTCAGAACATGAATTTCAGAATGAAGCTCTTAGAAAGTTATTATCATAGATATATTTTGATGGATGAAAGAATCAACAACTTAATGCACAAACTCAGTGAGAAACTCAGCAAAGCTTTCAGAGAATTTCGTGAGTGATGAGAGCAATAGCACACTGTCAGAATTTCAGTAGGGTTTGAGAGAGAATGAAAGCTGAATTGATTTCTTGGTGTATAAAACAATGATCCTTGAGGGTATTTATAAAGGTAGAAAACCTCCTTACTTGTTCCTCAAGAACACTTAGAGTTGTTTCCAAATATTAAAATTATTTAAGTTTCCAATAATTTGAATTTCAAAAATTATATCAGTTGGAAATTTGAAAAATGCCGCGAGCTAAAGGAGTATGATGTTTTGGCAGTCGTCTGTCCATATGTTATTACTATAAAAACATAGGCAGAGAGGTGGCAGTCGTCTGTCCATATGGTGATAGTTGTCTGTCCATGAACAATTCAAATTTCTCAATATACACAGAGGGTGGATAGTCGTCTGGTAGAACACTCACATACTTCTCACTTGGCACTGGCAGTCTGCTGTCAGAACCTTGACAGTCATCTATCAGGCTTCTGTCTTTAGTTAAGCTATACAAAATTGGCCAGTCGTCTGTTAATTGATATTTTTGCATTTCAACCATATTTTTAAAATCTCTCTTCTTTGCTCAATTAATCTTGGAATATGAACTTGTTTGGCTTTGAAATATTTGTTCCAAGTTTTATATTAAGGTTTCTAAGTCTCTTTGCCTAAAGAGTTTCAAAATGAAAACTTCATATTTGAATAAACTTAGAAGTACTTACAAAGATTTTGACCTAAGCAGTTTTTTTCTTAGCTTTAAGTCCTTTCAATGTTTCTCTTCAATCTCTTAGACTTCTTTTTGAGCTTTCATTTATAGATCTTTGGTATTCTTATGAACCTCCCCCATGTTCCTTGATCCTTGTAAGCATTCATGTCAAGGTATAGGTATTTTGAACAAATCACCTTTATCTGTAATCATATCACTTGAAAATAAATTAAATAATTTTTACTTTGTTATCATCAAAACCAAGAGTTTGTAAGCCTAACTAGGCCAACAAGTTTATTACAGTATAGTATGTTGATTACACAATTTTATAGTTATCCAGATATACAGTTTATCAGCAGAAAATGAGACTTACAATATTTCTCAGAATAACATGATTTTCAAACCATAACACTCAGACAGAGATTATAGTTATTATAGACAATATTACTGACGGATATTACAAATATTACAGAAAGAGATTACAAAAATTATAGATAGATATTACAGATATTACAGATGGATATTACATATATTTCAGACATATATTACATATAATTCAGACAGATATTATAGATATTTCAATTAGATATCCTAGATATTATAGATCAGATTTATAGTGTTATGGTTGTTTTGAAATCATGTTAAAAGTAGTAAGTGAAATATATATTTATATATGTATACAGTATTACACAATATCATATCCCTATGGAAATTACAGACAGATATATATACAGTAGAGCATGGTACCGTTGCTATTACAGATAGAGTGCAACCACATTACTCAGCTAGTATGTGGATTCCGTCTAATCGTGCTAAGAGAGATTTCAGTCTCCCCAGCAAACTGGGTTGAGGTGGCCGGTTAGACGATGTTAGATATGGAGATTGCCCTAAGAGATTGCAGTGGGCCAGATTGGCGGATGTTAGAGACAGATTGACTTACTTGGTAGGCTAACCAGAGTAAGTCCAGCCTACGGGCCACACAACCCTATCATAAGGGGTTATATCATGATATATAGAATCCCAGGGTACAAAAAAAGTTCCTATGTATAGATATATCACACAACAACAGTTTATATTATAATATTAGCAGTACGTGCAGATAGAAAACTCAGATACACAATTATATTTTAAACTACATTATATACATTATGTACAATTTATCAGCTTACTCATATTATAGTATCAGCATTAGTTCAGTATATTAAATGTGTAACTCAACCGCCACACACTAGTAATAGCATATTTTCTCTTACTGAGCATTATCTCATCCCAGTGACTTATTGTTTTTTAGGAGATCCAGCAACCCGAGCAGCCCAGACTCGCAAGTAGAGATTATTTTGCACTGCCACACTAGAAGGGTAGGTGTTTATAAGATATCAGTGTTTTGAGGTAGTTTTCATATTATGGTGACGTCACTGGGCATTTTGTATTAAAAATATATATTTCAGAATATTGTAGTTTTCTAGTATTGTATATAGCAGTCCCTAGTTTTTGTATATCGTTGCTTAGGTGTGTATGACATACAAAGTTTCCTTAATGCTCTCTTAAGCCTAGGATTATCAGTAGTACTTCAGATAGTATTAGTTATGATATACATAAGGAAAAAATATATATGTTATATAAGTAGTAGGTCGTTACATGTCGTCCCATTTAAACCTAACATTCTTCCTAGTCAGTCGCGTTAGAGGCCCTGATAACGCCGAGAATCTCTCAACAAAATGACGGTAATAACCAGCCAGCCCCAAGAAACTCCTAATCTCCTGAATGTTCCTTAGTCTAGCCCAATTCACTACTATATCAATTTTACTAGGATCCACAGAAATTTCATCCCCAGAGATAACATGCCCCAAAAACATAACCTTTTCGAGCCCAAATTCACATTTTTTGAACTTGGCGTACAACTTCTTTTCCCTAAGTGTTTATAAAGCCTGCCTTAAATGTGTTTTATGCTCCTCATAGTTTCTCGAATAGACCAGTGCATCATCAATAAAAATAATAATAAACTGATCTAAATATTGGTGGAAGATCCTATTCATCAAATCCATGAATATTGCAGGAGCATTCGTCAGACCAAAAGGCATAACAATAAATTCATAATACCCATATCTGGTCCTAAAGGTTGTCTTCGATACATCTTCTACCCTTACCTTTACTTGATGATAACCTGACCTGAGATCAATCTTAGAATATACCCGTGTACCCTGGAGCTAGTCAAATAAATCATCTATACGGGATAGAGGATACTTGTTATTAATTGTCACCTTATTAATTTCCTTATAATCTATACACATCCTTATGGATCCATCTTTCTTCTTCACAATATACTGGAGCTCCCCACAGAGATACACCAGGTCGTATAAAACCCTTATCAAGCAAATCTTGCAACTGATTCTTTAATTCTTCTAACTCTGCTAACGTCATTCAATAAGGTGCTTTAGAGATTGACATTGTACCTGGAAGCAAATCATAGGAAAATCTACCTCACGATCAGGTGGTAAGCCTAGTAGCTCATCTGGAAACACATTTGTAAACTCTTTTGCTACTAGCGTACTAGTGAGTTTCAATTCATTTTCTGTCATTTTCTTTACAAAGGCCACGAACCCCTGGCAACCACTCAGGAGCAGTCTCCTCGCCTGAATAGTTGAAACTAGCTGAGGTAGGGATTGCACTCATGATCCTATAAACCTGAATTATGGTCTTCCTAGAGGTATGAATATCACTTCTCTCGAATGGCGATCTATAATGGCAAAGTTAGATGCTAGCCAATCCATGCTGAATATGACATCAAACCCGTGCATGTCAAGCGCTATAAAATCAACTGATAAAATTCTCCCCTGAATATCAACTGGACAGCCTCAGAGCACCTTACTACACCTCACTGCTGATTTGAGTAAATGTATTATCTATCATGTATTCTGAAATCATAATGTATTGCATTATCCGGTTATTTCTGGAAATCACTAAAACATGCTTTATCTTGTAAAATTAACTTAACGTAATACAATATGCGTAAAATAATATTCATGCCACACAATGCTAAACAAAATCATACATTCTATTCTAAAATCATATTTCCTGACATTTCATACTAAAAATATACATTCCTGTATAACATCAGTATTTTCCCAAATATATTTTTTCTCAATAATACTCATATATAATACATGCTTCGTGAACATAAATCTGCTAATAAATAATAATAATTTTCATAAAAAAATTACTATTTTAGTTTATTCCCTTACCTGACTACTAAAAAGCCCCTACAGTGTCTAGTCCTATACCCGCAGGGTTCCCCGTTCAACACCCTGAAAATAATATCTCCCTGAACAAAACTTCAATATTTCTTCGAGTACCACATTTCCTACAACTGTGGAAAAACCAAATATTGAATAAAAATTCTTACCTTGAATTTGGAATGAAATCCAAGTTAACCCCACCTGCGATCCACCCCAGCAAATTTGAAGAGAACTTCCCTAAGAGTGTCGTGGTGGCATTGGATTGTCAAACCAGCAAGCATCCAACCCAAAATCTTAGGGGGAATGGGAAGGGGACAAACAGGAGAGAGAGAAAGAGAGAGAGAGAGAGAGAGAGAGAGAGAGAGAGAGAGAGGAGGGTTTGTGCGTGAAAATTCTACCGAAAAGTTGAGTTTAGGCTATTTATACACCTGCACTCGTTGACGAGCCACGTCACTTCATTGACGAGACCAATAAGGGAGTTCGTCGACGAACACTCATTCCTCGTTGATGAAATTCAGAGTTGAAAATAGCTTCTCGGTATCTTCTCGTCGATGAGGACTTGCTGTGACCCCCTTTTACAATTTTATTTTTCTCCCTATTTATTATTTAAATACCATAATTTTTCAGGTCTCTACAGCTGATGTGTGGTTGATTGATTACGTTTGATACATATTTGTTTGACTGAGAAGCATAATCACTGTACCCAGTTTAGTGTTGTGAAATACTGTTGTATTTGAGGCGTGGCCTGAGGGGGCGGTAATCCAACCCGACAATGATTATATGTAAAGTTTAAGGTCAGCCCTATTCTAATTAACTTGGTTGTTTTTGGTGCCGCTTCACCCATTAAGTGAGCCTATAGTGTAATCCTTGTGCTTGTTAGCCAAGGCGGTGATGTAGGCAGTTTGCCGAATCTCGATAACATTTTTGGTGTCGTCTCCATTTACTGTTTTATTATGCATGCTTAGTTAAATCAATTGTGCAATTTAATTTTCTCTGATTATTTATATTGATTTATTTTATATGCACTAGATTGACCTTAGGCTTGTGTAATACTGTTGTTAGTGGATTGACCTAGGGAACAAATTTTTAAAAATCCAGTTCACCCCCCTCTTGGGATTACAATAAAGCTAACAAGTATTACCAATTGATCTCGTGGTATTAGATATGCAGGGGTTTGATATGATTTTGGGTATGAACTGGCTAGTAGGTAACTACACTAGTATTGATTGTCATATAAAGAAGTGATATTTAGGCCCCCTAGAGAACAGGAATTCAAATTCGTGGGGTCTTGTGTGCGTACCTCACCACAGTTGGTGTCAGCTATTCAAGTAAAGAGACTACTCCGGGATGATTGCTAAGGGGATATAGTTTGTATAATAGAAATGCTAGAGGGAGAATTGAAACTTGCTGATATTCCTATAGTCAGGAAATTTTCAGATGTTTTTCCAGAAAAGTTACCTGATTTACCACCGGATCGTGAAATTGAGTTTGTTGTTGATTTATTTCTAGGGTTGACACCGATTTTTAAAGCACCCTACATAATGGCTCCAGCTAAATTGAAAGAACTAAAAGACCATTTGCAAAAATTATTAGACAAAGGCTTTAGCAGTCCTAGTGTGTCGCCCTAAGCAGCGCCGATTTTATTTGTAAAGAAGAAAGATGGGACGATGAGGATGTATATCGACTATAGAGAGATAAAAAAAGTGACAATTAAAAACAAGTATCCTCTTCCCTGTATTGATGACTTATTTGATCAGCTTTAGGGAACCCGGGTCCACTTTAAGATTGATCTTTGGTCAGGATATCATGGGGTAAAAATAAAAGTGGAAGATGTTCTGAAGACAGTCTTTCGAACTAGGTATGGCCACTACGAGTTTTTACTTATGCTCTTCGAATTGACTAATGCACCAATAGCATTTATGGATCTAATGAACAAAGTATTCCACCAGTATTTGAACCAGTTTGTTGTTTTTGTTGATGATATTCTAGTATACTCAAAGAGTTTTAAGGAGCACAAAGATCATTTGAGGATGGTACTACAGGTGTTGAGAGAAAAGAAGTTGTATGCTAAGTTTAAGAAATGTGAATTCTGACTGAGGGAAGTTACGTTCCTTGGACATGTGATCTCTAGGGACGGTATTTCAGTACATCCGAGTAAGATAGAAGTGGTGGTGAATTGGATGAGACCAAGAAATGTTCAAGGGATCCAAAGTTTCATGGTTCTAGCGGAATACTACCGACGGTTTGTAGAGGGTTTTTCCAAATTATCAGGCTCTCTGACTTGGCTCACGATGAAAAGTGTGAATTTGAGTGGACCGACGAATGTGAGCAGAGCTTTCAGGAGTTGAAGCAGCGACTTGTCACCGTACCAGTTTTGACCATTCCATTAGGGCATGGAGATTTTGTGATCTACAGTGATGCATCTTTGAGAGGATTTGGGTGTGTATTGATGCAATAAGGAAAAGTTGTGGCATACACTTCTCGGCAACTCATGGAATATGAAAAGAACAACCCGACGCATGATTTAAAGTTTGTTACAATGGTGTACGCCTTAAAGATTTGGAGGCATTATCTGTGTGGTAGGAAATATGAGATCTTTACAAATCATAAGAGCTTGAAATATTTCTTCACACATAAAGAGTTAAATATGAGGCAGATGAAAAGGTTGGAGTTAAGTAAAGATTATGACTATACCATCAGTTACCACCCAAAGAAAGCAAATTCAGTAGTTGATGCCTTGAGTCAGAAATAAGGGAATGCCTCTATGTCAACAGTGGTGACGCAGCATTAGATCGGAATGGATTTGGAAAGGCTTGGGGTAGAGTTGGTAGAGGGAGATCACTAGGCATTTATTGCTAGTCTGGTACTTTAGCCAACTTTGTTGGAAGAAAATTAAGATCGCTTAGATGCAAGATATAGAAATACTGAAGATTAGAGATAAAGTACAGAGTGGCTAAGGAGCTGATTTTACTATTTTAGATGATGGTGCTCTAAGGTTTTGTACCAGAATGTGCATACATGAAGATACTAAAATTAAAAGAACCATCTTGGAGGAGGTGCATCAATCCTTGTATACAGTGCACCTATGAAGCACTAAAATGTACAAAGATCTTCGAAAATCATTTTGGTGGAGTAATATGAAGAAAGAGATAGTTGAGTACGTAGAGCAATGTTTGACATGCCAACGAGTAAAAGATGAGCACCAGAGACAGTCGAGACAATTACAGACATTCTACATTCTTGAGTGGAAAAGGGAACATATTTCTATGGATTTTTTTACAGGATTGCGGTCAACACTTCATGGTCAGGATACTATCTTGGTGGTCATAGACCGATTAACAAAGACTACCCAATTCCTTCCCATCAAAGTTGGCTACTCCATGAGTAGGTTGGTAGAGATATATATACAAGAGATAGTGAGACTACATGGAGTACCTGTGTCCATCATCTTTGACCGAGACCCATGGTTCACATCGCAGTTTTGAAAAAGCTTGCAAAGAGCCATGGGTACACAGCTGACATTTAGTACGACCTTTCATCCTCAGACCGATGGACAGATGGAGAGGACGATTCAAATTCTGGAGGATATTCTACGTGCCTGTGTATTATATTTTGGTGGTAGGTGGATCTAGTACATGCCACTAGTCGAATTTGATTATAATAACAGCTGCTAGGCTAACATTAGGATGACACCATATGAGGCATTATATGGCAGGAGATGCCGATCCCCATTATATTGGGATGAAATTGATGAGAGGCACATTTTGGGGCCAGAATTGGTTCAAAAAAATTTAGAGAAAAGTAAACTCATCAGAGATAGAATTCGAACAGTTCAGAGTTGGCAGAAAAGTTATGCAGACACTCGCCGGCGAGAGTTGAAATTTGGTGCAGGAGATCATGTATTTTTGAAAATTGCACAGATGAAAGGGGTGATGAGGTTCGGGAGAAAGGGTAAGTTGAGCCCTAGGTACATTGGACCATTTGAGATACTTGAAAAAGTGGGTCTGGTTGCCTACAGGTTAGCCTTACCACCAGTTATAACCAGAATTCATAACGTGTTCCATGAATTGATGTTAAGGAAATATGTCTCAGATTCCTCCCATGTGATTAGTTATGAGACACTGGAGCTTGGAGATGCCTTTTCCTATGAAGAAGTGTCTGTACAGATTCTAGATCAAAAGGAACATGAGTTACACACAAAGAGGATTCCACCAGTAAAAGTATTATGGCGCAACCATGCAGTCGAGAAGGTTTCGTAGGAATTAGAGGAACAGATGCACCAACAATATCCACATCCAATCAGTGGAGATTAGAGATGATATATTAAGAGTAAAATATATAATAGTATATGCATTGTTGACTTGTATAGTGTAAGGTAGGATAGCTAGTTGTTAGCCTAACTAGGTTTTTCAATCTTGTTTTGATGATAACAAATGTAGATGGTTTAACATGTGTGTTGTTGAGTGATTCTATTTTAGGTATATATAATCACATCACTCACATTTGACATGGATACAGCTTGGAAATTAAAGACAAGTCAAGTGAAAGTTTCTTCAAAACATCAAGCATCAAAAGACCAAAGCTTAAAGATAAAGAAGAACTCAATGAAAAGTTTGAAGTACCTTAAAGCTTGAAGATGAAAATACCAAAGCATGAAGACTCAAAGTCTTCAAAAATAACAAAAAGTTTAGAAGTTTTTATATAAGTGCTTTAATATTTAAATATCTTTTGAAATATTGTTGGAGCTCTTTAGGGACAAATATGGACTTAATAGACCTATTTCAAAACCCTGGGAATATTTTATAAAAGATTAAACCATGAGAGCAAAACTAGAATTAAAAGACTAAATAGAAAAACCAGTCAATAGTTTGTCCAGCCGATTGACTTAACAAAGGCAAAATCACCCAACCGACTGACAGTCCAACTGACCCAAAATGAATTGTGTCTTGCCAGCCGACTAAGAATTTCTTGAATTAATTTGTGGGAGACAGAATGGTGTCAGCCGCCTATCCAGTCGACTAACCCTGTGTTTTTTGAACTACTCAGTCGCCTGTCCAGCCGACTGACTCCACAGGTCTTATTTTTTAAACTCCAATGGAAAGATTTCAAAAATTAGTTTTTCAAAATATGAACGTTGTAAAAACTTGGGAAACACTAAAAGTCACTTGGGGAAAAAGGAAACTAAGCCTAAAATGCCTATAAATATTTCCTTAATCTCAAGATTTCAGATATACAGCCAATTACACAGCACACTTGTATCAAATCTCTCAACCTCTTTCAAAGCTTGAATTGCTCAAACTCTTACTGAAGAGAGATCATCTGAATTGTTGTTGAAATACCAACCCAAGGTTCTCATATTGAATTTTCTCAAATCACAAAGGAACCCTTGGTGAATTCTACTCTTGAGCTTCAATTCTATTTCTTTGTCGTATTTAAATTATTGAAGTTCCTAGAGCTTCAATTCGGATCATTCGCTAAGCAAAGGGATATTGCTTAGAGAGGCGAGCTCTAGCCTAATTAAGTGTGACTGAATGAGGGGACATCGTTTGGAGAGGCAGGCTCTAGCCTACTGAAGGTGTGTGTAAAGGTTTAGTTCCGCACGGTAAAGGAACTACGATAGTGGAACCCTTTGGGGGTTTGCCAAGGGCGAGGACGTAGGCTGTGTTGAAGCCGAACCTCGTAAAATCTTGTTTTCCTCTCTTTTTCCTTTACTCTTTACTTTCAATACATATACAATTGCGTGGATGGTTTAATTGAAAAACATACAAACTACGTAATTTGGAAGTTAAATAAACTTAAGGTTCAATTTTGATTTGGGATTGCGGAAACCGAAAGGGAGTATGTTGATTAAACCTTACTTTACGGAAACCATACGGGAGTAAGTTACTTGGTTAAACACCCAAAGATAAATTTACTAAAAGTTTATTTGAATTCTAAATATTTGGAAATAGTGATTAGATTTTATATTAAACATCATATTGAAGAAGCAAATTCATTAATACATGGTTTGCTTTAAATTCACTACAGGGCTGCAAACGAAACAAAAACTAAAAGTTAAATTGTTTAAAGTTTGATATTGATTGGAGTGTGTTTATATTCCAAGAGTACTTAATCTTGAATGCTTTCATCAATCTAAATAGTGATGCAGTTATCTTAATCTTGACTTGGTTGTTTTGCTTTCCAATTATGTTTGATTGGTTTGGATAGTGTAGTTGAAGATTGGATGTTTAATTAATTGTGTTGTTGATTGTATAAAAAAAACCAAATTATTGTGTGTTTGATAAATTAAACAAACAAGTCAAAGAATTGTTTAAGCAATAAAAGAAGCTAAGTATTCTTAAAAGGAACTAAAAGAAAGTTTTTAAAATCTCAATTCACCCCCCTCTTGGGAAGCTATCCTAATTTCACTAGTATTTTGGGTTCTAGGTTATAAATGGTTTTGGGAGAATTTTCTTTTTCTTTGAATGATTGTAATCTCATAGAACTCTTCCTTGTAACCACGGTATTCCTCCGCCATAAGTGAGGGTAATTAATAAAATTGCAATGTTTTTTTTAAGGTTGGAAATGTGAAAGATAGCAAATTTCGAGGACAAAATTTTTATAAGGAGGGGAGAATGTAGAGACCCGAAAAACATAAATAATAAGAAAAATAAAATAAAGGAGGAAAATGGGTTGGTGAGGACAAAACCAGCGACGGTTTTCTAGAGTCCTAAGAAAACCGTCGACGGTTATATAGTTATCGTAGTCAGGTAAAAGGGTAACGGTGACACTAGAATGGTTAAAGACCAAACTAGTGATGATTTTCTAGGATCCTAAGAAAACCATCAACAGTTTTTGCAGGAGATAGGATACTATAAAATGGCTGCAAGTCATTTTTCTTGTAAAAGATTCAAATCTCTCACTTTTTCTCCTACAACTGCGAAAACACTCTCTCTCTCTCTCTATCTATCTATCTATCTATCTATCTCTCCTCATTTTCTCAATCTAAATTCGCCCTATCAATGATCAGAATCCGTATTTAAGGCCTAGTGGTAATCCTCGTCAATTTGATTAAAGCACCACTCCAAAGTTGAGGTAAGATGTTAAATGTTGGTATTTGATTTATTAAATGAAGAATATGGGTTTAGATATATTTAAATGATTATAATTGTGGGGTTAAAGTTGATTGAACTAGGAAAAAAATGTAAATTTTAGGGTTTTGGTGCGAACACCATAGGCACAAGTTTAGGGTCCCTATAGACGTTTCCACAAGAAATGAGATAAGAGTAATAAATAGTTGAATGTTTGATGTTTCATTGATTAAATGGAGCATGTGGGTTCAGAAAATTTCAATGTGATATTATTCTTAGGAATACATGGTTTCAGGATTTTTGAGTTCCGTACGCCGTAGGCGTGAGCATAGAGTTTTAGCAGGTCTCTCGATAATCAGGTAAGGGGAATAAGTTAAGCCAAATAAATTCAGGAATTTTATCAATTAAAGTGTAACATGTTTTTATGGGATTTTACCATATGATTTACTGAATATTATAGAATATAAATTTAGAGTATGAAATTTGGATTTTACATCTGTTGTATATTTATGAAAAATTCATATACTTGGGTTATAGGAAATTTTTACAATTGATATGTATTATTTTTACATAGCAGGAAAATACAGTTTTTCTTGTACAGATTATAGTATAAGAAGTTCATTTAAAATTGTGTGGCATGATTAATATCAGATATAGTATAAAGATTTAATACAGAGTTTTATACAATTGTTATCGAGCCATGATATTATAGCTTTTATCGAACCATGATTATATATAGCTTTTACATAACCATGATATATAGTTATTACAGAGTTATGATTTATAGTTATTACAAAACCATAATATACAGTTATTAGAGAGCTATGATTTACAGTTATTACAGAACCATGATATACAATTATTACAGAGTTATGATTTACAGTTATTAAACATAATCATGGTGATTTCAGTTTATACAGAATCATGGTAAAACAGTAATATATAGACATAGTATTATATACTATCAGAACCCTAATGGACCACAGAAGATCATAGAGCACGGTTCATTGTTATATAGTATAAATAATGCAACCACTTATCTCAGATAGAGTGTGGATTATTTAGTCGATTTTTTCTTAGACGAGAGATGAAGACTCCCTGGCAGTCAGGTCCAGGTTGAGGATGCCAATCGTACTACAAATGTTATAGTTTGACTTAGTCTGATAAGCCAGCCAGAGTTAAGTCCCGCTCATGGGCCGCACAACCTGAGCATGCGAGGTTAATTCATGCATATAGTTATCCATCCAGGGAAACTTTCACAGTTATATAAATAAATGTATATAGTTTTACAAAGAACAAGAACTATCTACAACAGTTAAAATTATGTTCAAATAGAAAGCTTATTTTAAAAGGCATAGGCGTGAGTTATGATATGTTTTACATTGAAATGTCATCAGAGTTACAGCTAAATTAATAATTATGTTATTCAAATAAAACTCATTTGCCACACAGTAGTTGTAATTTATTCCGTCTTACTGAGAAGTGTCTCACCCCAGAATTCCAAACATTTCGAGTGATCCAGATAGACGTGCGGAGCGAGTTCCAAGATAGAGGGGATTTTAGTACTGTCCTAGCTACAAGGTAAGTTTTTGAATTGGGAGTTGCATTTTTTTTGTATGCTCTAGGACATTGACTTTCTTTTGGGAGATGTATATGTATATTTTGGGAAATGTTAAAACCCTGGTATTGTAAATAAGGGTAAAGTGTTTTTATGTTTTCCGTTGCATAGATGGTATGTATTATAACAGGTATCCTTGGTACCACTTTGGGTCTGAGGCGTTGTAGTGATTAGTATTATGGCTATCAGAGTAATAGTATATTATAAAAAAAAATGGTAATAATTTATGGGGTCATTACACTTGGTTTTTATTAAGCAAAGAAGGAATAAGGAAAAACATGAAGGGGCAACACAGCAGGAGATCGCCGACGAATGCCCTGTGTTTGTCGACGAAGAGATAGTAAGGCCTCGTCGACGAGTGTCTTATGTTTTTCGATGAGAAAATCCCGAGAGGCCCAAAAGTTCAAAGATCCTAAGATACTGAGAGCAATTTTAAAGGTTCGTCAACGAGTTGTTAGAATCGTCGACGAATTGTCTTCTTGATCTCGTCGACGAATCCCTGTTCTTGTCGGCGAGCAGTTCTGGGCTGTGAGCAGATTTTTGAAATTTGAATTTGAACGTTATGGTGGTTGGGCATTTGGAGGGAAACCTCTAAATAACTTTTATATATTGTATTTCTGAGTGTATTAGAAGTAGAATATCATTATAAAACTTGTGTATTGTGGTGTTTCACATTGTAGTGAATATTGAATGCCATTTACTTTCATTCTTGTGTTGAGACTTGGTTTCTTTGTAAGAGGGCATGCTTTCACATGAATTACTACAAGATTCATCACACGAATCTTTAGAGAGAGAGAGAGTAGTAAGAGTTTACCTCTTCATTATGTGTCATGAAGCACATGTTTACTACTTCTTGATCACTTGACTCACTCTCCGATTCACTCAAACTTGTGTCATCTCAAGTTGCCTTCATTGCAGGCTTCTTTTTCTTCTTTTCCTTCTTGAGTTGTGGGCATTCCAACTTGATGTGCCTGACCTTTTTATAGTGATAGCAAGTGGGAGGATCATTTTTGCTTTTGTGTTCCTTTTTATTACTTTCACCTCTTTCAAACTTTGATCTGTTGAATTTTCTAGCGAATTTCTTGTTTCTTTTCAAGAATTTTCCAAATCTTTTAGTTATGAGAGATAAGTCTTCATCTTCTAATTCACTAGATTCATTATCTTCCTCACTTGAATGTTTTTTCAAGGCTTTTAGAGTTATAGACTTCTTGTCTTTGATTTCAGTGCTTCTTTCTTTCAATATCATTTCATAGGTTAAAAGAGATCTATGAGTTCATCTAAGGAAGTTGTTTTAAGGTTTCTCCCTTCCATTATAGTTGTGGCTTTTGGTTCCCAAATAGGTGGAAGTGCTTTTAGAATTTTTCGGATCATCTCATGGGTGGAATATGTTTTTCCTAAGGCACTTAGTGAGTTTATGATATGTGTGAACCTAGTGTACATGCTTGTTATAGATTCATCAGAATTCATTCTAAAAGCTTCATGTTCACTAGTTAACATATCAATTCTAATTTCCCTAAAATCTATCGTGCCTTCATAGTTTACTTCTAATTTATCCCAAATCTCTTTAGCTATTTTACACACCATTACTCTGTTGAATTCATTTGCATCAAGTGCACAATATAAGGCGTTTATTGCACTTAAGTTAATTTGCAGCATATTGTAATCTAATTCGATTAGTTCTTTATCTCCTTTAGGAACTTATTTTCCATCTACTAGTTTAGTAGGAATCAGATTTCCATTTGTAACAACATTCCATGTCTTCGAGTCCATTGTTTGAAGGTAGATTCTCATTCATTGCTTCCAAAAAGTGTAATTTAGTCCACAAAAAATGGGTGGCTTAGTTGAGGATTGACCCTCACCAAAGGGAGCTACTCCTATTTGTGCCATTTTGATCTTTATATAGCTACTTGTTAGATTTTGCTATAACTGGGCTCTGATACCAATTAAAACCTGTGGTGTAGTCCCAAAAGGGGGGTGAATTGGGTTATTTAAAATTCTTTAGATCCTTTTTAAGAGTTCTTTCCATTTTTAAAGATTTCTTATATTCTTGTTGATTAGGCAATCCACACAAACTCTTACTTCCTCTAATCATTCCACATTCTCAACAAGCACAACTAATTAATTAACTGTTCAAGAAAAACAACCACAACACAAGAAATCAATTCTTAATTTGCAATAATGAGCAACCCTATATATGAATGTGCAAGTCCTATAGTTGGGTTTTGAATTGAATATTAAAATAACATCCAAACACTTTTTCAAGATCAAAATTTAAATAAACCTTCAGCTAATTGGTTTTGGGTTGTTAACTAATCAACGTACTTCCTTATGGTTTCCGCAAAAAATTGATTAACCAACATACTTCCTTTCGGTTTCCACAAGTTCAAGAACAAATTAGGCTTTGGGTTTACTTAATTTCCAATACGCATTATTTTATGAATGAAAGAATTACAACATCCACGCAGGTTATATCTTTGCTAAAATTTAAAATAGAGTAAGGGAAAGAGAGTGACACCATAGATTTTACGAGATTCGGTTTACCCCACCCTACGTCCTCGCCTTAGATCAACCATCTAAGCATTTCACTATACCTTATTCCTTCCAGGTAGAACAAAAATCTTACAAAAATTACCCTCTTTTTCAGAAAGAGAAACCTTTCCAAGAAACAGCCTATGTTTGGTCTAACGATTCAACAACACCTTGAACCATCAATGATCAAGTAGAAAGTTATGGACCTGCGTACAAAATCACTCTCAAAACACAGAGCAAATTGTACAAGTTAAATTACAAATCGTACTTCAAAACCAAAACTAAATGGAAAATGTGAAGCTTTAAGGTTTAGAAGTCACCAATGGTTCTTAAAAGGATTCTAGATACAACTCAGAACCAAACCCTTGTTTTTCAATCCAACAATTTCGTAGAGTTTTCCCCCAGCAAAAAGATGTGAGCAAGAGAAAGCTTTAGGAAATTTTTTTGCATAGAGATCTTGTATTGCTTGCTTGTATATAGCTTGTGTGCTTGTATGCTTGTATATTTTTTCATTGAATAGGGGAGGAATTTATAGACCTTTTTGAAGAAAAGTTTCCTCATTTAATACAAATCATTTAGGTAACTTTTCAAAAAATATTAATTCAGAGAATCAATTTTGAAAAATTTCTCGCCGGTTTGAAATTTGAAATTCCCCATAGACTCAGTCAACTGACCCACTTGACTGGGTCATTTTTGCACTAGTCAGTCGGCTGGACAGGCGGCTGACACCATTCTGACTTTCAAAAAATAATTCTGGTAACTTGTCAGTCGGCTGATTGAACCACGTTAAAAATAGTCAGTCGCCTGGGCACTGTCAGTTGGCTAGGCATTTTCAGTTCATTTGAGTCAGTCAGCTGGACAATTAACTTTATTGAAGTTTTCTTATCAGTCGGCTGACTGAACCACGTTCAAAAATGGTCAGTCGGCTAGGTATTGTCAGTCGGCTTGCTATTTTTAGTTCAACGAGTCAGTCGGCTGGGCAGATCTCTTTTCCAAATTTTTTCATTTTTTGATTTCTTTAAAATCTAATTTACTTGAAAGACTTATATAATTGGAACTATTCAAAAACATTTTCAAGAGTTTTTCAAGTGCTGGTCTCTAGGTCTTTGTATCTTAAGGAGCTTTACATATCTAAATAGTAATGACTTTGAAGTACTTACAAATATCCATCTAACCATGGTCTCCTTAATCACTAAGTCTTGCAGCCTCTTGAGGTTCACTTTTGACTTCAAGATTTGCTTGGCCTTTAAGTTCTTCATTTGTCATTCATTGCTTCAATATTTTGAGGAGCCTTCACTAGATTTATATTGATCTTCAGCTTGCTTCCATGATTAACCATGAGTGTCCTTTTACCTAGACCTGAAATAAAACCACTCAACAACTCATGTTAAAACATCCTTCATTTTGTTATCATCAAAGCAAGATTGAAAAGCCCAATTAGGCCAACATTACCATCTCTTTCGAAAACGAGATACATAGCCTCTTCAGTAAGTCTAAGATTGGTACTCTTTAAATTTTAAAAGACATATTATCGTCTCGAGAACATTATACTCTTGTGGAGTAAAACTTACAAGAAATAAATTAAATAAGATTTAAAGAAATATCTCAAATATTTAGAGTCTCGTGTTGATAACGTGTTGTAAAAGATGCAGAAAAATAAATAGAGACGAGACAGAAATTTTACTTGGTTCGGCTATGCCCTCTCCACGAACGGATGGGATAAAAGGTTTCACTATCTCAAGAGGAATTACAAAATGATTTGAAGTTAGGCTTGTACAAAATATATCTCTTCTTTCTATCTCTCCTCTCATTTCATCATTTCAATTTGTATGCCTACTCCAAGCGTTATGTGTGTATCTTAAAATGAGAAGGAGAAAGGGCCATTTTGTTGGCCTAACAAGGCTTAATCTCGTTTTGATGATAACAAATCAAGGTTACTAAGCATGTTTTTTTAAGTTAAGTTTCAAGAATCAAGTGATTTATGAAGTCAAGTAATTGTACTTGAAGAAATTTGTTGAAGCTTAGACTTAAATTTTGTTGATCAAAGCCTAGATGATTATTAAAAGCCTTACAACATGAAGACTTAGGAACTTAGATGGTTTTAGTTTGATTAAGTCCCATGTAAGTACTTCTATTCTCAATATTGAAGTTAAAGCTTTTATGATTGATTCTGGACTTAGAGACATATTTTAAAACATGGAAAATATTTTCATAAGGTCTAAAATAAGTTTTACAAGTTACCAATTCAAGTTTTGGAATTAAAGTTTGAAAAAACACTAAGTAGTTAGTGGTCAAGCACTGATATGCTACTACCATTGATATTGAAAGAACAAAATGGGATCAGGCGACTGAACCATCAGGGTTAGGTGACTAACCTGCTACTGACTGTTCTTATGCACTATTTTAAATAAGCTCAGGTGACTGACCCTATGGATTGGGCTACTGAATTTGATGCTTTAAACTTATAACAACGCGGATTTTGTTTCTAAATTCGAACATTTGGGTTTCCAAAATTGAAGCAAACTTGGGGAAAACAGTAACTATTGTCTCCACTCTATATAAAGTTAATTTTTTCACAAATTAGGGTAACCAATACTCACATACAATTCATAAATTTGTGTTATAATCTTGAAATATTTGTTGAACAGCTGCTATGAGTTTTTGCTGAAAACCCTACAGGAAAACTCTCGTTTGATTTTTAAATCTTTATTTTACAATCTAAATTTTGTTAATATCTTCATGAGCTTCATCTCTTTATTGATTTATGGAAGTATATTGTGTTCTGACGTGTACAAATTCTGCTCTGTTGATGTTCAACCAAGCTTCTGAAGTCTCAACACACATCAAAAGAGAAGAAGACTATGTTCGACCATGTGGTGCGATAAGCAACATAAGGGGCAACCAGGTCACAAGCTACAAACTCCAAGGTTCAAACTGAAGATGAAATGCTGCAAGGTTCAACCAAGTGATCGACAAAGTGACCCTCAAGGGCAACCAGGTCAAGACATTGAAGCTGACTGAGCTAAAGATACCAAGAGTCTCGACCCACAACTCGACTAGGGGGACTATGAAGGGCAACCAAGTCGTTCGTGAGATTTCTTGAAGATCGAGATCCTGCAAGTCTCAGCCATCAACTCGACATGCAATACCCAATGGTGCGACTAGGCCAAGAGGATCTTACGTTGAATTCCTAATTTCCCACAAACCTCGACCAAGGTGCGACCAAGGGAGAACAGGGGTGTGACCTAGTTGACAGTGACGATCTTCTGCGCGAGATTTGTTGCAAACTTTCTTATTTTGAAATTCAAACCTTGTACGCCCTAATGGGTATAAATAATAGCTTCGAAGATGTTCTTAGGGTTCCTCTTTGGCCTCTTTTAGGTTAGTGACAAACTTAAGATGTCATTGAAAGACAAAGTAGATTAGACTTAGATTAGATTTACTACTTTCCTAGTCTTCCATTGTATTTTCTGGCATTAGTTACAAACATTCTGATTACGGTAGAATGACCTTTTACGTGCTTTCCATTTACTTGCTTTGATTTACATGTTTTGATTTAATTGCTTTCCTTTACTACTTTGATTGTGATGAAGTTTTAGAGATAGGATAGCACTACGACCGATTCAGTCAGATATACGTAGTAGGCTACGGATACTTAAAATGTTTTGCATGGTCATTGAGATAGAGTATACTCTGGTTCCTGATCATGCTCTGGACGATTGGTGCGCCCTTACTACCCTATGCTATTGAATCGTTCCTTTCACCATTTAGCCTAATATAGATAGCTGATCGAACGGAGTTTACGCACACGACATCCTAAGTTTGATTTATAAACTAAGCATTACTTTGTAGGAGTAGAGATAATTTAGATTTACATGCTTTCATTAGGATGTTAGAAAACCCATCAAAATATCTCCTTTAAATTTCTTTTACACGAGGTTATAATAAATTAGATTGGAAACGGTTGATAACTACACTTTTAGTCCCTAAGGATAGATACCCGACTTTCTCACTTTCTACAAAACTTGGGACCAGCTAAGTTTTATAAATATTATTTTTGGTAGTTAAGGATCCAAGTCTTGGCGAGCCAACCAAAAACCCTACATGAAAATTCTGGTTTGATTTTTAAATCTTCATTATACAATCACAATATTGTTAACATCTTTGTGAGCTTCATCTCTTTATTGATTTATTGAAGTATATTTTGTTCTAACGTGTACAAATTTTGCTCTGTTGAGAGTATTTTTATTGTATAAACAAACTTGTATTTTTGGTTTTGCAATTGACGATTCAAGTTGTTGAATCGTTGTCTAGTGAGAGGTAGTTCTCGTTAAAAAGGGGTCCCCACCTCGAACGAATAAAGGGGTGCTTCACCTGTTCAACGAAGCGAGTACAGGAAATCCTCAAAGCGAGTTGCTTGAAGCAAGGACGTAGATTGCTGGCCGAACCTTGTAAAAATCTTGTGTTCGCTCTTCTTCCCTTTCTCTTTAATTCTTGCAAGTTATAATCTACGTGTATGATTTTGATTTCATTGGGAACTTGTGGAATATTGAGATTTGATTGTGGTTTAATCAAAGTTACCATATTGAATGTTGGTTTATGTTATTGGATGTAATATCAAATAAGGTTTGATATCTGAATTTAGTTGTGTTTGGCTAAGATTAAGTTGGTGTGATTGATTATTTAATTGAAGCATAAGTGTCAAGATAATCTAAGTTGTATTACTAAATTTGTGTCTTGAGAATATCATTGATTATTGCTGAAAATCAGATTCTGATATTTAATTAACTGAATTAATTGAAGTATAAATTTGGTTTGAAATTTCAATTTTCATATTTATATCTAGGATTGTCGATTGGTATAGAACGGTCACTGATTAGTTTATTGTGATTGTGTTGTTGTTGTGATTTAAATTAAAAAGGTTAAAATAAATTGAAATTCCGCTAAGAAATTTTTAATTACCCAATTCATCCCCTCTTAGGATTACATGTTTACTTTTATTTTTTATAAAATAGCATATAATTTATGGTAGTAAAAAACGAAGAAACATAATATATGAAAGCAGAAAATAAAATGGTGACAACAATTAATTTTTATGATTTTCATAAAAGACTTAGATTTGTAGCACTTTCACATTTTTTTTATTTAATGGGTGTTTTAGTCTTGAAGTTGCCGGTTAGGGTTCCTTGAAAAATGTAGTATACATAGTATACTTTCTTGTTATTATGAATGTGCACTAACAAATGGGTTGAAAAATAAATAGGTCAAATGAAAAAATAATTAGGTTAGACCAATAATATCTTCAAATTTTGCAAAGGAGATAATCTTCTTAATTGTTTTTTTTATAATATTTGTTAGCATCTTAATTAGTAGTAGCTACGGTAAGCTATCCAAAGTAATGATGAAGTATTTTTTATATCTCATTTGTATAAGAGGTAGATGTGAAACAGCTAGCCTGGGGTGAGTTGACCTATGCTGATGTCGGCGGGACAAAGCAACATCTCATGCCATGGCCCCGCGATGCATGCATGCATGCTATCCGAAAGAGAGATGCAATTTTCACTTTCACACTTTCGGCTTTGCTGTGTTTTTCTTTGGTACAGCGACCTTATCTTTTAGGGCCTGACCTTAATAATAAAGGACATTGGTAACTTTTGACATTAAGATTAATCATTTAATACTAGTCAGGGCACGTGTAACATACGGTACTTCTTGATTTTAATATAAGGCTAAATATGTACAAATATTATTTATAAAAAAAAAAAAATGGCAGGTGCATAAGTAGCTATTTTCATCATCATGGAAGAAGTTATTTCTAAATTAACTCAAAAAAAGTTGTCTGAGAAATGGATTTTACCGTTTGCACATACGTGTGGTGCACCTATTATATCGCATTTAATGTACGCGAATGATGTTGTTATTTTTGTTAATGTTGCAAAAAAATCTATTAGGCAGTTAATGGAGGTGATTAAGGAGTATGAAAACTGGACTGACCAAAGGGTGAACAAAGATAAATCAGTTATTTTTTTCTCAACGAAGTTGGGTGTTTAGAGGAAGAGAGAAATTCTTCAAGAGACTGGTTTTATTGAAGGTAAATTTTCTTTTACGTATTTGAGTGTGTCGATAGTGGATGGTAAATTGAAGGGCTGCCATTTTGACCCCTTAATTCAAAAAATCAGTAAGAGAATTGAGGACTGGAAAAGTGTTGTCTCAAGGAGGTTGTCTTGTTTTGTTGAGACATGTGTTTTTGAGTATGTCTTTGTATCTGTTAGCTATTCTAAACGTCCCAAAACTGGTGATAAAAAAGATTCAAGATATGCTTGCTTCTTTTTTCTGGGGATTTAACGATGGAAAATAAAAAATGAAATGGAGAGTTTGGAAGAAATTGTGTGCTCCTGTGGAGGAGGGGGCATAGGAGTAAGAGATATTTCAAAAGTACAACGATCCTTGTTCATGAAATTTGGTTGGCATTTATTAACACAAAATTCTTTGTGTTAGATTTTTTAGAGCTATATATATGAAAGGAGGACATATTGCTTTTTGCAGACCTCATGGATCGGATTCTTCCTTTTGGAGGAAAGTTCTGCAGGGTATATCTGAACTATTAAGTAAATCTAAGTGGAACGTTACAGAAAGAGATATAAAATTGTGGTATGATAAGTTTCTAGATTCAGGACCTTTGTTTGCAAATTGTCCAGATGGTGCTCATTCACATATCAGATTAAAAGATTTGGTTATCAATAATGTGTGGGATGTGAAAAATTTGTAGAGGATTTTGGGGTATAATAAAGTAGAAGAAATGATGGAAAAGGTGTGAAATCTTAGAAACTCTTCGGACATTCTGTTATGGCTCCCGAAAAAGGATGGTTGCTTTAATACAAAGTTCGCATGGGATGTTATCAGAGTTAGAGCTCCAAAATTTGATTGGACAAAGTGGGTTTAGAATAAATGGTTACTGAAGAAAATTGTTATCTATATGTGGAAAGCCGTTTTTGAGTGCTTAAGCGTTGGTGAAAAGGTGAGAAGGGTGGGGGTTTCACTTGCTTCGGCGTGTAATTGCTCTAAGATGAGGCAGCTAGAAGATATGGAATATGTGTTAAAAAAGGGAGACCTTGCTACTGAGGTTTGGAGGAAGGTTTCAGTAGAGGTAGGTGTACCTTTCCTGAGGCAATAAAGTTGAAAAGAAAGAGGTCAAATGTGGTTTAATAGAGCTTCCAGATTTTCTCAATTTGGATCATTGATGGATTTGATTCCTTATTTACTAGTTTGGAGGCTATGGAGAAGGAGATGTGCGGCTAGAATGGAGGGGAATTCGGAGAGTAGTACAGATGTGTGGTTGTCCATTAAGTATTGGGTGGGGGTTTTGAGCAGGAACATGACAGGAATGGCTCAGTTCAAGGATGCTGATTTTCGGATATTCCAGAATCTGGAAGTGCAAATTGTCAATAAAAGAATTAAAACTATGTGATGTGTGAGATGGGTAAAAATGAGGCAAGGGAGGTTGAAACTTAATTTGGACAAGAGCAGCTTGGGGAACCTAGGGCTGGCGGGTGGTGGTGGCATCCTTAGAGACCGTACAGGTTCTTTTGTTTTTGGTTTTTCAAAATATTTTAGTTATTGTTCAAATAATGAAGCTGAATTGAGAGCTGTGTTGGAGGGAATAAAGATTTGCAAGCATTTGGGTCATACTAGTATTGATATTGAATGTGATTCGAATATTGTAGTAAATTGGATAAGACCCAGTAAGTACTCTTTATGGTATTTGTGGGATTTTTAGGAGCAGCTTATTGGTTTATTGGAGGGAGTAGACTTTTCGATAAATCATTGGTATAGAGAAGGGAACAAAGTGGCAGATACCTTGACTCGACAAGGTGCAATGGGAAGGAATAGTTTGTTTACCATTAGTAGTCAACTCCCTAAAGTTGTCAATAGCTTGTATAAACTAGAGAAGATGGGAACAGTATATATGAGGTATGTTTAGCTGATTTCCTATTAGTTTTGGTTTATACTTTATGTTGTTTATCTTTTGTTTGTTTTGTTGCATGAGGTTTGTTTTGTAGGTTCTTGTTTTGTTTTGTTTGTTTGGACTTGTAACCCTGTTTTGGCTGGTTGTAGGTGTGGTTTTTGAGAGGCCTTTTTAAAGTTTTGTCTTTTGTTTCTCCCTTTAATTGTCTTGTAACCACGGTATTCCTCCTCTAAAAGTGAGGGTTTATCAATAAATAAATAAATGGAGGTATCGCCCTTCTTCAAAAAAAAAAGTGGAAAAAAAAAAAGTAGTTATTTATTAGAACAAAAGATACCAAAGTCTCTAAAATTTGACAAAAAGATACTAATCTCTCCTAAATTTTTAAAATTTAAAGGATCTCTCTTGAAATTTCAAAAATTTCAAGAACCGCCCTTGAAGTATGCCGAAAAGATACCATTGCTACCAAGAATCGAACTGCTTTTACTACATCGTCTTTCAACTATGACCACCAAAGAAGAATCAAACAAGAATGACTTGTAGGACCCGAGGTGTATTTCGGGGGATCACTCCCATTCCCTAAGTTCGGCATCGGAGTGATCCCCTAGAGTACAAACTTCAGGTCCTCCAAGTCATTCTTGTTTAATTCTTCTCATGTGATTGTAGTCGAAGAATAGTGTAGCAAAAGCGGTTCGATTTTTGGCAGCAACAAATACAAATTTTTTCTGATATTTTTTAAAAAGACAAGCATTTTGAGGAAAGATGTGTGTCATTTTAGCAAATTTCAGAAGAGTTCTGTAATATTTTTGAAACCTTAGATAAGGTTAATGATATATATATTTTAAAAACTTCACGAGAAGGTTGTCTTCTGTCAAATCTCAAGAGTAGTCAATGTCTTTTGTCTTATTTACTTTTATGAGTAGTTATGGAGTCAATGGTAAGTCAAACTTATATTTACTAAATTACCTATTAAGTGAAATTTTTATTTTTAATAAAAATTATAAAAGTATAAGGGGATTTTTGTCTTCTTTAAAATTAATAGTACGGATATTTTTAAGTTAAGAATTTTTTTTTTTTTTTTACTTTTCATTTCTAAATCCCAAATAATTATCAAGCCACACACAATTTTCTATTTTTTAAAAAAATTGTAGAAGAATTTGGAAATAATAATAAAAAAGATATTTTTCAACTTTTTGATCATACAAATTTGAAAATTTAAAAAAAAAAATGCAAAATTTTTGTAATTATTTTAAAAATTGAAAGTAGAAAACAAAATTATCTACAAGTGATTTTCCAAAGAACTATAAAAAAATTTAAATTACTTTTTTATTTCTTGAGATTCGTAATAAAAATTTATTTAAGTGTGTAAAATAATTTTTTTTTCAATTTATAGATTAAAAAGAAAACAACTTATTTTTCAATTTTTTTCAAAATTTAGATAAGGTAATATTTAGAGTTAGTGGATTTTGGATTTATATGAATTTAGTAGCATTGATATACATAAATCACACAAGTTAAAGTTTAAGATATGAATTTTATGCTCCCAACCATACACAAAGTAAGAGTTAGAAATCTAAAAGAATAATGAAAAATGACATTTTTTGGAAATTAGAAAAAGTAGGTTATATTTTTGTAATTATTTGAAAATTAAAGAAATAAAAAATAAAATTATTTCCACTAGAAAAAGTGGCAAAATTGTTTATTATTTTTTACTTATACAAATGTAGTAAAATGAAAAATGAACCAACTTTTTTTTGTAATTTTTTGGAAAACTAAAATGGGTGACAACTAAATGAGTTATAAAAATGAGATTGAAAACTATTTTTCACAACTACACAAGTCCTCCACTTCCATAAGTTTCGGCCATGAACTCCATGTGAAGCTATTGGTGTAACGACCCGCAAAATCTAATTAATAAAAATAATAAAAGAAGATAAAAGGGAAGAAAGAAAAATATTTTAAAGAATGTCAGCAAAAAATTGTCGACGAACCAACTGGTCTTGTAGTCGAGCGTGCTGTCTTAGCTCGTCGACGAGGACACATGTCTCGTCGATGAGGAATTACTGAAACAGGTTTTTACATGACTGAAATTCATCGACGAGTTTACCAATTCGTTGTTGAACTGTGTACTAGGATTTGTCGACGAAACCACGTATCTCGTCGAAGAACCTCTACCTATAAATAGCGAATTCTTTCATTTCAGCATGAAATCTTTTGCATGTGTCCTCTCTCACTTACTAGAATTTCGGCCCTACTACCTTCTCTCTTCGATTCCGGGCCGAATTTAGCTTGGCTCGACTATCGGAAGCTACCATGAGACTCGTAAGAAGATTCTCTACAATATAGACAGAGTTGATTTTTGATTTGAGATGTTTGGGAAACATCCCAAAATCAAGGTAAGTGAAATAATTTAAGGTTTTATTATTATTTTGAGGCATTTGGAACCTAAGAAGTATTATATGGGTATTTTTCTAAGATTTGAAGAATTTGAAATTTTTGAAATACAGGGTCTCGTTTTGTTGATTTTAGGCTGAATGCCGAGGAGCATGTAAGGGGAAATACTTTATAATATATTTTTAATAATTTTAAAACGGTTAGATTTGGGTATAAACATTTTATATATATATATATATATATATATTTTTTGGTAAAATTATCTGAACGATGCAAGAAATGAAAATGTTTATTTAATTATATATTATAATGGGAAAAGTCGTGTGGCTTGAAACCATTTTTTCTAAATAAATGGATATGGGTATCATGGAATGATGAATCTTGATGATTGCGATTATTGTTGGGTTGTGAACTTTGTTTGGTTGAAGATACTAGATGATTATGTATATTGTGGTAATTGTGTGGTAGTGATTGATTAGTCAGGTTTGTTATTGATTCGTGTTGTGGTTCATGTAAATTACGATATAACGTTGGCAGCAGTATGAGAAGGTCGTTATATCGTACCTAGTATAACCGTCATATAACGTTGGCAATGGTATGAGGAGGTCGTTATATGGGCTTTTATATTGGGAGATAAACATTGGCCGTAGTATGATGAGGTTATTTCCCTATGAACGGAGTGTTTGTTTTGTACCTTTGTGGTTTGATTAGTCTTGTGTGGACATGTATATGTAATTGTCAGTTCTGTGTGGATGCGAATGATGTGTGTGCTAGACTCATGTGTGGACGAATACATATTGTGTGGTTGTAGACCCTGTGTGGGTATGATTGAAGAATGTATGATTATCTTGTGTGAATTGATTTGGATTTGCATATATGCGTAGAGTTTTGTTAACGAATATTGTTGGTTGCATGTGACTTCAATTGATTAAGTATTTATAGTAAAGTAGATTACTCCCCCCGAGAGTTTGCTGAGAAAGGTGAGTACTCTGATAATTATTTGTGGATACCAGAGTAGAGGGAGGCCACTTGTATGGGCTGGTGACCTTCCCTATTCTCAGAGAGTTTACCAGGATACATAACCCGAGGGCTTACTGAGAAAGATGAGTGCCCTGGTGTTAGCACTAGAGTAGAGGGAATCTACTTATATGGGCGGGTAGATTTCCCTATTCTCAGGAATTAACAGTTAAATAATCAGGTATGTGGACATGTGATTTCGATAATAGACGAATCTACCATGGTGTGATTATGAATGGGTTACTTTGGCTGCTATTGGAATTTGTATGTGTGATATGGATATTTTAATTATATATTAAACACTTTAGCCACATACTATTATAAATTATTTCTTCCTTACTAGGAGGTGTCTCACCTCATCATTGACTTAAACTTTTCAAGTTATCCAGGTGATCAAGCTTAGATAGCTCCAGGGTGAGGTAGTTTTGTGAGTGGTACCCAAACGGTTATGTTTTAGTTTTTATGTTTTATATACTTTATTTAGGTTTATGTAATATGAAGAATTAGGTTGTAATTATTATGGAACTGGATGTGTGAATATAGAAGTCTGGTATATTTTGTTAAGGTTATTTTATTATTTTCGCTACATGAATGGTATCAGAGACGCATGTTGGTCTCATAACACTATGGGCCCCATGTGGCAAGTCTAGGGCATTACAATTGGTATCAGAGCATAACGAACTTGCAGACTTTAGGAGGATTAATACCAGAGTATAGGTTTGAGTTGAATAAGGGTAGGAATGGGTAGATTAGGGTGTTGACGGGAGTTTGAGTTTGTTTAATAATTTGGAGGCAGAAATACCTTGGCGGACTTTTGTGATTTTCTGATTCAGTCAACGGTTTCAGAAAACCACGGTAAATCCATCGACGGTGATGTTTTCGAGTAGAGAAACTGAAATTTGGAATTTGAATTGGAAGGTTAATATAATTGCAGATAATTGGACGTTAGATACTAATGGCGGATATGGATATTGAAATAATTACTTTTTATAAGATTATGTCAAATGTATATTATAATGTGGAGATTCTAAATTACCTTTGTTACATATTTATATTCAAGGATGGATCCTAAAGGCAAAGGCATGGATGAAGGAGGAGGAAGCGAAATGGGAGCTTCCAGCGGGGACAAGATTGACAACTCTCGACTGTTATGAGGAATAGCTTGTCAGGTTAGGGAATAAATGAGATGGTATTTTGGGGGGACAAGCTCTCCACCGGTGCACCAAGGTTGCACCATTGATCAATTTACTCATCGAAAACCTTCATCTTTTGAGGGTGGCACCGATGCGATTAAGGCTGAGATGTGGATGCAAGAAATGGAGAAAATACTAGCAGTGTTGAACTGTACCAAGTAGTAGAAGGTACTTTTCGCCACCTTCAAACTAGCCGGAGAAGCTGAACAGTGGTGGCATGCTATGAAGTTGTTAGAGCAACAGCGAGTGGTACCTATAGCAATGACTTGGGATCGTTTCAAGTAGGTCTTCTATGACCGATATTTTCCCGCCACCACCAGAAATGCAAAGGCGAAGGAATTTTTCAGCTTGACTCAGGGGCACCTCACTGTTCAGCAGTATGCTGCTAGATTTTTGGAGCTATCTCTTTTTGCACCTTCTATGGTTCCAGATGAATATCAGAAGACAAGGGGATTTGAAAGGGGCCTGAATCAGAGGATTCACGAGCATATGGCATGTTTACAGATTCAGGATTTCACGGAGTTGGTGGAGAAAGCTACTATGGCAGAGTCAAGTCTGCAGAGGGGTACAGAGGCATCAGAATGAAAGAAAAGGCCTGCGTCTCCACAATCCCAAACAAATTTCAGACAACGGTTGTGGAGGGGAGACAGAGATGCAGTGGTCCATGGGTCAGAAAGAAGTGATCAGAGACGACAAGGCAATTTGTCAAGCCCCTACTGCCCTAGATGTAATCAACGGCATTGGGGAGAATGCCAGAGTAGGGGTGTCGTATGCTACAGATGCGGCAAACATTGTCACATAGTTCGGGAATGTTGAGAACTGCCAAACAATGCACCAGCTCCAAATCATAACCAAAGGAACAACTGAATGCCTCACGGCGGCAGTGCCCCAACGTGTGTGTATGTTAATATGTATGTTAATTTTATTTAGCTATGCATGATTCGATGCTGCACATGTTTAGATTGGTTGAAATTTGTGAATGTGTGTAACTAACTTTTTGATTATGAAAATAGTGATTAACGAATTTCGAGGACGAAATTCTTTTAAGGAGGGGATAATGTAACGACCCACAAAATCTTATTAATAAAAATAATGAAAGAAGAGAAAATGGAAGAAAGAGAAATATTTTAAAGAATGTCAGTAAAGAATCGTCGACGAACCAACTAGTCTCGTCGACGAGCGTTCTGTTTTGGCTCGTCAATGAGGGCATATGTCTTGTCGACGAGGAATTACCAAAAGAGGTTTTCACATGAACTGAAATTTGTCAATGAGTTTACTGTTTCATCGCCAAACTATGCATTAGGACTTGTCAATGAGTCCACGTGTCTCGTTGACGAACCTCTGCCTATAAATAGCGAAATCTTTCATTTCAGCGCAAAATGTTTTGCATGTATCCTCTCTCTCACTAGAATTTCGGCCCTACTACCTTCTCTCTGCGATTTCGGGTCGGATTTACCTTGATTCGACTATTGCAAGCTACCATGAGACTCCTCAGAAGAATCTTTACAATATAGGCAAAGCAGATTTTCAATTTGAGAAGTTTCGAAAACATCCCAAAACCAGGGTAAGTGAAATAATTTAAGGTTTTATTATTATTTTGAGGTATTTAGAGCCTAGGAAGTATTATATGGGTATTTTTCTGAGATTTGGAGAATTTGAAATTTTTGGAATATAAGGCCTCGTTTTGTTGATTTTAGGCTGAATCCCGAGGAGCAGATAAGGGGAAATACTCTATAATAGATTTTTCATAATTTTAAAACGGTTAGATTTGGGTATAAAAATTATATATATATATATATATATATATATATATATTGCTAAAATTATCTTAACGATGCAGGAAATGAAAATGTTGATTTAATTATATTGTTGAATAAGGTGTAATCCAAAGAGGGGGGTGAATTGGGTATTTTAAAATTCTTTGAACCGATTTACCACTTAATCCCTATTTGTATATTTACCAAATCAATTGTTGAGATTTATAACTAACTTAAATTGATTTTATCAATAAGTTCTTTTTACCCAATTAAATGTGTGTAGAGTTATTCAACATACACATGCAATACGAATAATAAAGTGTAATACGAAAAGTAAAGAGTTATAGGAAGAGAGAAGCCAAACACAATTTTACGAGGTTCAGCCAACTCGGCCTATGTCCTCGCCTTGAGTAACCCACTCAAGGATTCACTATAATTCCTGCTCCTTAAATTGGGACAGAGCTTCCCTTACAATCTGCTGCTTACAAGAGGTACAACTCCCTCCTACTCCATTGCTTACAAAAGGTACAGCTCCCTCCTACTCTACTGCTTACAAGAGGTACAACTTCCTCCTAATCTGCTGCTTACATAAGATACAACTCTCTCCTCACATCCGGTTCACAACCCGAACCGTGATTATAATCAAATCAATCAAATCTGTAAAACACTCAAAATTGCTTTCAATAAAAGCTAGTGAGTACAATTCAAATTCCTAATACATTAACATATGATTAAACTTGAAGCTCAGAATATATGAAACGATACAATCGTTTATGTATGATATGCTTTCGCGCACAAAACCCCTTTTATCAAAAACTTCCAAGTAAATATATATTTGAAACGCGTTGGAGTATATTAAGGGTTCTAGTTCACTTTGTAAAGATGCACAAATTTATCTAATGTGAACTTATCAAAAGCTTTATCTTGAATATTATATTTATCAAAATCAAAAAAATTTCTGTCAAATATTCAATCACAACAAGATCTTTGTAATATGCAAGTATATATATATATATATATACGATATGTATTCCGAAGATCAAAAACTGATGTAATCTATTTCAGAAAATATCCTTCAACAATATATATACTTATGAACTTCAAGGATATAAAATCAAGTGGATTAAAAATATCAAGTCTTTGAATGGAAAAACTCACTTGAACCTAAAGTATTCAATCAATAGCTACAGCTTTTTTCAAGTGATAATCTTATCAAAGTGATTTAATATATGCACTCTCAAGATCAACTTCTTAACCAATATTCAAAAGTAGATCTTACAATGATAAGCTCTATGAAAATATATATATATATATATATATATATATATATATATATATACTATTGAATCAAAAAAAAATATTCAACTTATAGCTAAAAACTTTCTCAAGTAATGATCTTGTCAAAAGCAATCTTTATATGTATATGCACACTCAAGATCAATCTTTCTAACGATATTCAAAAACATTTGATGAGATGAGAAACTCTTGAAAATATTAACTTGAATGACAAAACCTCAATACCAAGTTGCAATCAAGATGTATAAGAGAGATCCCTTTTTGGTTTTCTGAGTTGATTTGCCCAAGGAAAATGAATATATGTTGAAGTGCAGGCAATCGTATAGCTTTACGCTCAGATTTCTCAATTCTCTTTCAAACAAAGTTCTCTTCTCTTTGATGTTCGCTTGTTTTTTTTTTTCTTACGTACTAGGGTTTAGATATTCAGTATATATAGTGTCTTGCCCTTAGAATTGATCTCAACCGTTAGATCGAAGAAATCTCTCGCAAGTCCTTTTAATAAAAATCATATTTTTAAGTTTTCCCGCAAGTTTAGGTGACTGAGGTTGAAGCCCAGACGAATGAAGTCCATTAAAGCTTTGAAAAAATAGCTTGGAATACAGGGTCAGGCGCCTAAAGTGAGGTTCAGGCTCCTGAAGTGGCGAGTTCAGGCGTATGAAATCCAAGTTTAGGCGACCGAAGTGCCTCGGCCTGATTCTGTGTTTCACCATTAAATCTTCAGGCTACCGAACTTAATCTTCAGGCTCTTAAAGAAATTTTTCAAGCGACTTAGATTGAGTTCAAGCTACCAAAGTCCCCTTTTTCTGAATTTTTCTTTTCTAATTTAAAAATATGGTTTGCTTTCCTTCTTGACTTTTTTATAAAAACATTTTCCAAGGTTTTAACAATATTTCAAAGTCCATGAATGTCCTCTAATGATGTTCATGAAATGCATGAATCCTAAAGTCATTATAGGGTATATGTTGAGTCTCAAATTAAATCATACGAAAATGTAAATACATGAGTTCTAAGTACCCATTCCCATGACGTTCTTAAACTTTGCCGCTTATATCTTGATTCTTGTACTCTTTGAGTTCTAAGGATTTTTCCAAAATATGTATGCTTTACTTTATGGCTTCCATGACTCGTTATCCTTCCGTGCATGCTTAATATAGTTCATGTTCACAAACTCAATGCACATATCAAATACCAAGTGATTTGTCATTATCAAAACCGGATTGGACTCGTAGAGTCAATATATATTATAATGGGAAAAATCATGTGGCTTGAAATCATTTTTTCTAATTAAATGGATATGAGTATTATGGAATGATACCCATATTGGTTATCATTCAAGGAGTTAATTATATGGGTAAACATAGTATACATATTGGTTGTGGACTCCTCTAGGTTCATCCTAAAAGCTTCATACTCGCTAGCCAGCATGTCAATTCTACTATCCCTGACATCAATAGTTCTCTCATAGGTTACTTCAAGTTTATCCCAAATTTCCTTTGCAGATTTGCATCCTATTATCCTGTTAAATTCATTAGCAACTAATGCGCAATATAATGCATTCATTGCACTAGAGTTGATTTGCAATAGTTTCATATCAATGTCATTCAAATCAATTTCTTCTTTAGTGATTTCCTTATTATCTACATTCTTAGTAGGAATATAGTCACCTTGAGTTACCACTTTCCAAACTTTCTGATCCATAGTTTGCAAGAATATTTTTATGTGTTGTTTCCAAAAGCAAAAAATAGGAGGTCTAGATGAAGATTGCCCTTCACCGAAAGGGGATACACCAATGTTTGCCATTTAGATCTTTGTGTAATTACTTATTAAGCTTTTCTACAACCTAGGCTCTAATACCAATTGAAATAAATGATGAAATCCCAAGAGAGGTAGTGAATTGGGTATTTAAAAATTATTTAGTGAAATCTGGGTTTATCTTAAACCTTTTAATGTAGACCAATCACAACCTCACACCAAAACACAAACAACTAATCAATGATCGTACTACTCCAATTTGCAATCCTATATATATAAGAAACTAAAAACCGCAATCCAATTTGTACTTTAGCTAGTTCAATATCAAAATCTGAATGTCAACAACAACCAAATATCCTCGAAGATTCAGTAATCTAAATAAGATACGTGAGATGATTATACATTGAACAATATAAACAATCACAATGGCTTTCACTTTAGTTAGCCACAATAAGATTTAGGTTTCAAAACTTGTCTGGATTTTCAGCCAATAATATAAATCATATAACCCTTCAAAGAAACCAATTTGTTAACTTGAGATAAGCATAATCAATACTCAGTGTTTAGCAAATTTCCCAACACAATCAGAACATACACGTAGTTTATAAAGTTCTGAATTTAAAAGTTAGGGAAAGAAGAGCAAATGCCAAATGTTTTCTTTTTACAAGGTTCAGCTTGTAGCTTACATCCTTACCTCAAGCAACGTGCTTTGAGGATTTCCTTTACCACTTCGTTCAACGGGTGAAGTATACCTCTCTCCGTTGACACTTGGAGACCCCTCTCTAACAAGAACACCCTTTTGCTAGGAAACGATTCAAACCCCAAATCATCAAAATTACAAGAATAGCAATACAAGAATTTCATACAAGATAAACACTCTCAGCAAAGCAGAAGTTGTACAAATTTAATGCACAATGTACTTTAGATAATCAATAGAGATTTGAAGCTCACAAAGATATCACAAGAATTCTGATTTTAGGATGTAGATTTTAGAAAATAAAATTAGAATTTCGCTAGGGCTTTCAACAAGAACTCACAGTAGCTTTTCAGAAAGAATTTCAAGAGTATAACACAAATTTTGAATTGTATATGAGTTTTGGTTACCCTAAATTGCAAAAAGATAATCTTTATATTGAGTAGAGAAGATAGTTACCGTTTTCCCCAAGTTTGCTCCAAGTTTGGAAACTCAATCAATTGAATTTAGAAAGAAATCAGCCCTTTAAGAAAGTTTAAAACATACGCTTTAGTCGCCTGAACTAGGAGATCAGTCACCTGACCCTATTATGTTTCTTTATTAAAACTGCAGTAGCATATCAGTCGCCTGACCACTACACTACTTAGTGTTTTACAAATTTTGATTCCAAAACTTATTTTTGTTATCTTTAAAAGGATTTTTAAACCTCATAAAAATATTTTCCATGCTCTAAATCAGGTCTCTAAGTCCAAAATAAATCTTAAGAGCTTCAACTTCAATATTGAAAATAGAAGTACTTACATGAGACTCTCAAATGATAAACACAAAATGATTCCTAAGTCTTCATGTCATATAGGCTTCAACAATTATTGAGCTTTAATCAACTCTTTAATAGGCTTCATGTTCCCTATGACTTGTAGCTTTAAGCTTAAGCTTCATTCAAACTTCTTCAAGTAGGATCACTTGACTTCATAAATCATTTGAGTCACAAAACTTAACTTGAAAACACATTTAATAACCTTGATTTGTTATCATCAAAATGAGATTAAGTCTTGTTAGGCCAACAGTGTCTTTTGCACGCCTTCAGGGATCTTGAAGTGAGGGTGGTTTCTTTCTTTTACAAGACTATCCAATATTTAATGGTTTGGTAATTGAATAAAACAAAAAAATATGAGTCTTGATTAATTAATTTCAAAGGTAATATTAGGCTAATTAGGTACCGTTCAAGCCATTGACTGTTAGTTTCCTAGGACTTAAGTATACTTGGAGACCATTGAACTAGTAGTACATTAAATAGGTATTCTAACCTCACCTAAAATAAATAAATAAAAAAAGAAAAAAAGAAAACAAAAAAAAAGGCTAGTGGCAACTCCGTTTACTTGATTTTGAGTTTGCCATTTAGTCAAGGCGATACAGAGATTTGACCTTCCTTTTTTGGGAGCTAAGCCTCAAGACATTGCAACAAATCTCATCATGTTTTGGTCTATGAAAAATTTTAAATTTTCGGATATTTATATTAAGATCATATATTTGTTTAATATATATTTCAATGAGATATTTGCTTGATGTTCAATTTTATTTTTAAATGGTGATTAAATATTTAAATGTGATATTAAATGAATTTGTGACTTTTAAAAAAGTTATTAACCAAGGTAAATTTACATCCTTCAATAAACTTGAGAAAATTTGGATATCGACCCGATGGGGGAACACGACAACATGCGCACATAGATAGGCCCCAATATGCATTCGAATCTTAGACTAACACCATGTGAGAGTACTTCAAGAAGATACAGGGTGTGAGTCGACCTAACACCACACCCTATGTTTTTCTAGAATACTCCAAAGGTGAAACTTTTGGTACGACTTGTTTAGTTGTGAAAATTAGTTTTCAATTTCATTTTATTGTGGTCCATTTCAGTTTTCCAAAGAACTACAGAAAAAGGTTAGTCATTTTTTTTTTCATTTTTACTATATCTCTATGAAATAAATAAATAATAATAAACAATTTTGACACTATTTTCTCATGGAAATAGTTTTATTTTTTATTTCTAATTTTTCAAATAATCTTAAAAAATGCCACCTCCATTTTCCAATTTTCAAATTTATATAGAAAAGTTAGAAAACATCTTTTCTTTATTTTTCTAGATTTCTAACTCTTACTTTGTGTATAAAAGCATGAAATTCATATCTTTAACTTTAATTTGAGTGGATCATGTATATAATTTCTTCTAAATTCATACAAATTCAAATTTAAACCCCAAAATTCATGACTTTAAATACTACCCTATCTAAATTTTGAAAAATTGGGAAACAAGTTTTTTCATTTTTTTTGTGATAGTTTTGATATTTAGAAATAAATAATGAAAAGCATTTTACACAGTTAAACAAATTTTTAGTACGAATATTGAAAATTTTAAAATAGGTTAAAATATTTATAATTGTTTGGAAAATGAAACATGTTTTTCCATAACTAAAATGGGCCCTTAGTTTTCTAAAAATAAAATTAATTATTTTTCAGTTAGTTTGGCAATATTTTTAAAAGGAAATAAAAAAAATGTGTATTATTCACTTGTAGATAAAAATTATTTTTTATTTTTAATTTTATAAATAATTACAAAAATATGACATTGTTTTTCAATTTTGTAAATATGTAGTCTGAAATTTTAAAAAATATCATTTCATTATTATTTTTTAGATTTCTGATTTCTTCTACAATATTTTAAAAATTAGAAAATAGCGCCCGATTTCATAATTATTTGGGGATTCAAAAAATGAAAAATAAAACTATTTTACGCAACTAAAAAAAAATTATTTTCTACTATATAATAAATGAGTTGATATTTTTACAATCTTTAGAAAAATTAAAAATGAAAAATAAAAATTATTTTTCAAACGGGTGGTTGAGAAAATGCACATACTAAAATGTACTCATCTTGTTTGGTTAAATGATGCAGCTCCAATGAACGAAAAAAAAAATTTTTTTTTTTTTGTTTTCTATCAATATTAAACATTCGAAGCAACAATACTACGAACCCAATACCAAATAAAAACGCTGCAAAATGGAAAGTGTGAACCTGAAAATTACATCTTTCTATTGGCCAGCGTGCGTGCATGCATCACCAGGGCTTTAGAGTTTAGATGGAGTCATGATATGAGATGTTACTTTATCCCGCAGACTTCATCTATAGTCCAACTCAACCCAGGCTACCTTTTTCACATCTGAACGAGAGAGAGAGAGAGAGAGAGAGAGAGAGAGAGAGAGAGAGAGAGAGAGAGAGAGAGAGAGACAGCTTCAAAATAATGGAGGCATTGTGAAGGATTGACCTTCGGGGACACACCTAGGTTTGTCATTTAGATTTTTATGCAACTACTTATTGGGATTTGTTGCAACTAGGCTCTAGTATTAATTGAAAGTTGAGGTGTAATACCAAGAGAGGGGTAAATTTGGTATTTTAAAATTTATTGAGCGGAAGCTTAATTAATTTTAAATGTCATGAGTTGATAAGTGCTCTAACTTCTTTAATAACCACAGAAGTGTCTCAGCAAACAACTATACCAATATAGATATTCTTAAATTCAAAAGAGTCTAAGCTAAGCTTTCAATGTTAAACCAAACTATACAATATTAACAATTCTTACAAAAAATCAATATTAATAATAATATGCTTAGCCACAAGATAATTTGTGCTATGACTTGAGTAAGTAATAAATCAACACAATAACATTCCCAGCAGATTAAATCAATATTGTATTCGTAACTACTTCAAAGTTCAATCAACAACGATATTCACAGTATTCACAAATTAGAGTAAATATGCTTAGAAAGATAAAAAGATAAGGTTGAGAATGATACCCGATTTTTTACAAGGTCCGGCAACCGTACCTACGTCCTTGTCTCAAGCAACCCGCGCTATGAAGATTTTACTATCCCTTCTTTAATAGGCAGAGACACCTCTCTCTTTTAGTAGACGGAGATACCTTTCACAAAACCTCCTTTACATAGGAGGAATTACCTCTCTTCTTTTCTTGGGCGAAGTACCCCACTCATTCACTAGGTCAAGTCTCCTCTCTCCTTTAGTTAGATGGATCGAGTTTCCTCTCAAGCGAAAACACCCTTCCGCTTGTTAAAACGATTCACACTAGAACCGTCAAATTACAGCAATTGTACCAGTAGAGTTTGTACACAAATAAGCTCCCTGAATAGAGTATAAGTACACAATAAAATTTAATACACTCTTAGAATGATCTTGTTATGAAGCTCGAAGAGATTAGGCTAGGTTTTCTGGTTTTGAAAAGCTATAAGCTTGAAGGAACAACTCAGAAAATACTTTCAGTGAAGAACATCGCAAATCAACTTGATATCTTGTATGAAACATGTTTAGGGTTAACTATTTATATGTAGTTTTGAATTATAGTTGTTGTACATGTTTTAGTAACAAAATAGTTGAAAATCGAAAAATATTTTCAACCATTTGCAAAACTTATCACAGTGCTTCGATCAACTGAACCATGTGTTCGGTCGTCCGAACCAATTAAAATTAGGATTTCCAAACTGGCAGTAGTCATTTGGTTGACTAAACTCTGAGTTCAGTCACTTGAACTAACATTGTCTGGAACTTTAACAATGGCAGTAGCCATTCAGTCAACAGAGCATTAGCCTCAGGCGCCCGAACATCCTAAAGTTCAAGTTTTTTTTATATTTTGATTCCAAAAATGATTTTGATCTTTTGAAATAATATTAGGACTTTGTAAAAAAAATTTCCAAGTCTTTAAAAGGTATCTAGGTCCAAGTTATTAACTTATGAGCTTCATAACAAAAACCAATTGAAGAGTACTTACATGAAACCTAGTTTAACAATACACATGATAAACTAGTTAGATCTTCATATCCTTAAGCTTAATTTTCATCTAAACTTTTCTTCAATATTTTTAAAAAAGCAATAAAAAAATTGCACTATTCACATATAGATAAAAATTATTTTTTCATTTTCAATTTTATAAATAATTACAAAAATATGACATTGTTTTTCAATTTTGTAAATTTGTATAGTCTGGAAGTTTAAAAAATATCTTTTCATTATTATTTTTTAGATTCTGATTCCTTCCACAATATTTTAAAAATTAGAAAATGGCACACGGTTTCATAATTATTTGGGGATTTAAAAATGAAAAATAAAAATATTTTACGCAACTTAAAAAAACTTTTATTTTCTACTATTTAATAAATGAGTTGATATTTTTATAATCTTTAGAAAAATTAAAAATGAAAAAAAAAATTTATTTTGCAAAATTTAACGGGTTGTTGAGAAAATGCACATACTAAAATGTGAGTACCTTGTTTGGTTAAATGATGCAGCTCCAATGAACTTTTTTTTTTTGTTTCTATCAATATTAAACATACGAAGCAACAGTACTATGAACCCAATGCCAACGAAAAACGCTGCAAAATGGAAAGTGTGAACCTGAAAATTACATCTCTCTATCGGCCAGCGTGCGTGCATGCATCACCAGGGCTTTTGAGGGAGTTACTTTATCCCGTTGACTTCACATATAGTCTAACGACTTTTTTCCCGTTTTACCCTTTTTTCTTTAAATATATTAAATAATACCTTTTTTAGAAAAATATTTTTCGGAATAATCCTAATGTAATCTCGCTACTTGGAGTAGCGAGATTTGCCACGTGTCATTCCAAAAATATATATATGATTTAATATTTTTTTTAAAATAATAAAATCGGGAAATAAATTATTTTAATATATTTTTTAAAAAAAAATAATAAATCAAGAAATAAATTTTTATACATAATAAATTTAGCATTTATTATTAGTTTTGAGTAATTAGCATTTATAAATCGGGAACGTTTTGGGAAACTTTCTATACCCGTCCTACGATTGGAAAATTTATATATATAATAATTATTTGCAACTAGCTGTCGACCGCAGGCAAGACAATATTTATGACGATCCAAAATAAATTTTATTTTAAGAAAATACTTGCGTCTCTCCCCTTTTTATATTTATTATTTTTTACAGGAAATAATAAAAATTATTTTTACATTTAAAATTTTCTTATTTTAAGAAATAATAATAAAAAGTTATGAAGATTTATTCAAATTTTAAAATACAAAATCATTTATAAAATTATTATATACTATATATATATATATATATATATATTACACTATTTTAAAATTTTCTAAAATATCCATATATTTATCTGTAATTCTTACCTTGTATGCATTGTTTTGGTTCTTTAATTTAAAAAATCCCAAAAATTGATAATTTAATTGAATTAAAATATCCCCTAATTTTATTTTTTTTATATTTTTTATTACTCATAATTTTAATATGTATGGGTCTTTTGGAACATCTCAAGTGACGCCAAACCACGTAATTAATTTCAATAATTAGAATTTAAACTATGGTATCATTTTTATTTTTTTATATTCATTTTTGTACAGTGAAGAAGCAATTAATCACAAAAAAAAATCTGGTATTGAATAAATATTGAAATTACTGCTTGTACCTTTGCAGTGTTAATAATAAGTATTTTTCTTAATTGATATTGATATTGATAAAAAATTTTATATTGAATAAATATTAAAGTAATATTTTTTGTTTTGTCAATATATATATATATATATATATATATTAATTTCATGTACAATTAAAATTGGTAATTTAAATAAAGTTCAAATTTTCAATTTATTATGCAATAAATTCTTTTAATATATTTTTTAAAAAATGATAAATCGGGAAATAAATTATTTTGCGTAATAAATCGGGAAATAAATTCTTTTACGTAATAAATTTATCATTTATTATTATAATAATGATAAATCAATTTATCATTTTTTTTAAAATATATTAAAAGAATTTATTTCCTGATTTATTATGCAGAATAATTTATTTCACAATTTATCATTTTTTAAAAAAATATATTAAATAATATTTTTTTGTAGGAATGACACATGGCAAATCTCGCTACTTGGATTAGCGAGATTATGCCAGGGTTATTCTTGGAAATATTTTCCCAAAAAATGTATTATTTAATATATATATATATATATATATATATTTTTTTTTAAAAAAGATAAAACAGGTAAAAACTCATAGTCTAACTCACCCCAGACTAGCTTTTTCACATCTGCCTCTTATACAAATAAAATTTATTTTTTTTTAAACAAGTAATATCATTAAATAGAGAAAAATGATGCTTGAATTCTTTAAACATGATAAAAGATAAAGGCGAGAATATAATGATCCTTTCAAATTAGTAAAAATATAAGATAACTTTTCCCAATTTATAGATGACAAAAGGATATTCGACCAAAACTAATGGAAAAGATTTGATAAACAACGATCAAATACAATGGAAATTGTAGAGCAATTATAATGACCTGCCTAATTTATCATATATATTTTTTTTCCATAATAACATTTAATATAATAAGTCTGATATCCTGTTCAACTGAATAGCATAATCAACCCGGACCCATGGGTACCAAGGATACACCCAAAATACAACTCTAATACCTAAACAGCAGGAAATGTAATCACATATATATATCATCCAACAAATCACAATACCAGAGTTCTACTAAACCTATTATATATACAATCATCTACCAAAAAGGCCAAATGTACCTTAGGATCATAACCCAAAAATAAACTCAACCCTAGCTCAACTACTCACCCTTTAGACAGGGTAGCCCCACCGGTTTCTACTGTCGTGGAGCTCTATCCACTCCTCTACCTAGATTTCCTGAAATGTTTATATAGTTGGGGTAAAACACCTCTCAGTAAGGGAAATAAACTAATATCAGTGTGTGGCGTTATGAGCATTTTCGTGTGTTGACCTAAACAAGGTTTTTAAATTAGTTTTGGTGATAACAAACAAAAGACAATTTAACTTGGAAAGGTTGAGTTTTTGTGTTTCAAGAAATATGGATCAAGTGTGGGTCATCAAGGAAGATAAACTAACAAATGATCTAAAGAGAAACTAAGGCATTTGTAGATAAAGCTAGCTCAAGCAAATATCCAAAGAACTTCAAGAGCAAAGAATGAGAATGATCTCAAGCATGACATATAAAGTCTTAAGAAACATATTGTAAGTATTTCAAAGCTAAATATCGTTTGAAATATGTTTTGAAGCTTTTCTAAGAGATTATGAGGACCTAAAGACCTATTTAGGATTATTAAAACAAGTTTTGTAAAAATCAGAATAAAAGAGCAAATTATTTTTAATGGAAAATATTTTTAAAACAGTTTTTTGTCTGTTCAAGTGACTAAACTTTTAGTTCAGATGACTGAAGTGGAAACTTCAGATGACTGAACTTCATGTTCAAATGTCTAAAGAATAAGCTCAGACGTCTAAACATTTTCTGGGACAAAACTAAAACAGGCAGTAGCTGTTCAGACGTCTGAACTCGACACTTCAGACATCTGAACCCGACACTTCAGACGTCTGAACCCGACACTTCAGACGTCTGAACCCACTCTCAGTTCATTTTTTAAAGGGTTTCAGGAACTTTAGATAACTAAATTCGACTTTTAAAACATTTGAACACTGTTCAACGGGAAAATTTTTTAAAATCTAATATTTTATAAAATAGCCTTTTTGAGCTCCAAATTTTCTAACAACTTGGGAAACTCTCTAAGTAAACTTTTGTAACAAGGAAACTTGTTTGAAAGCCTATAAATACATGGTTTTTGTAAATCAAATTACACCAAGCATTGAAAACCTCTCATAAGCTCTCTTGCTCTCAAAGTCTCATCTTGATCAATCTCTTGCAAACTGAAAGTGCTGTGATTCTGAGATTCTAACTCATCAATTCTTGAAGTTAGATTGTTGATTTCTCATCTGGAGAAAAGGAATTTGGTGAAATCCTTGTTAAGCTTTAAAAGTGTATTTCTTTCTTGATATTTATCTTTTGAAGTACATAGTTTTAATTTGTACTAATCTGCTCTTTGTGTGAGTATCTCTTGTACACCAGCTTCTTATTATTTTTCTTGTAGATTTTGGACGATTCCAGGATGTTGGATCGTTGACCAAACAAGGGTAAATTGTTTGGAGAAGGCGGGCTCTAGCCTTAGCAAAGGAGTGATTGTAAATAAGTGTTGTTTCGCCCAGTAAAGGAACTGCTATAGTGGAACCCTTCGGTATTTTGCCAAAGGCGAGGACGTAGGCTGTGTTGAAGTCGAACCTCGTAAAAACCTTGTGTCTTTCTTTCTTCTTTACTTCCTATTTTTTGTACAAGCTGTTGTTGTGTGATTTAAAGTGCAGGTTGCAGGTTCTAAAGTTAGAAATAAAGAAAGACTCTTGATATTTAGAAAGTACGTTTTGATTGACCGTTTGTGGAAACCCAAAAGGGAGTACGTTGGTTAATCTGCGGAAATCTTGATCAAGAGAAGTGCGTTCGAAGAAGTTATCTAAAGAAGGTTGTGAACATCTACAGGGAAATTGATAAAAGTACTAAGATTCTTGCTTGAGTGGTTGAATTGTTTTAGTTTAATTGATTGGCTTGTGAATTTAAATTTCAGTATTTTTAAGTGTGATTATTAGTTATTTATTGTGTTTTTCTTGGTGTCATAATCAAAGCTAAAAATAATGTTAAAATTAAAAAGACTCCAATTCACCCCCCCTCTTGGGAAGTTATTCCTAATTTCATCGTGTTATACATATAAACAGTATAAATAACATTTCTGGTAAAATCTGTCTATAACAGAACTGAGTAAAACATGATTTGTCATATCATAATAAAGCATATTAGATTGCTATACATGAAAATCATCTTATATAACTGTACAATACTGAAATAACACTCAAGATGGATAGTTAACTGATATCATGTCTTACTCCCACATGACTAGGTTGTGCAGCCTAAAGGCGGGACCTAGCAATGGCTGGCTAACCATGCTAGATCAATCATAAGTCTGTAAGTACGATGGGTCTGCCCTTCCTGGTCCCGAACTGCAAGGGGGATTACTCCACTCTACATTGAAGCCACATCGATTGCCATCTCCCACACTACTGATCGTGTGGTAGCACTATCATAATTCTGAGCATACAGTTACGGTGTCATGCTCCTGAAGTTGAACTAAACCATACCTTCCGAGTTTTGATAACATATACTATATTTCATATACTGCATATAACTGTTTCGTATTTCATAATAATATTTGACATGATAATATTTCATAAATTTTGTCTTATCATACATGATTATGGCATTTGCGCCAACATGAATCACGACATCTACGTCGGCATATCATAATATACTGAACATCATTTCTCTGTACTGTTTAATATTATAATCATAAAATCATGGTTCCCGTATTGTTTTATAATTGCTCTGAAAACTATCATATCATGCTTGATTTGGAAAAACATAATATTCTGACATACATAATTATATGGAAATTTAAACTCATGCCACATAGAAATGGGTAACCTCCTGAGTATAAAATCTGTCCCCAAAATCATATTTTATGATAAAACAGGTTTAATTCATAACCTTGTTCATAACAGTATTTCCCAAACATAATTATATAATATATGTATTTTCTTGGAATTTAATACTATAAAATAATAAATAATTTCATAGAAAGTTCTGACTTAGTTTATCCCCTTACCTGGCTTACTAGGAAGCCCACAAAACACTCAATCCTACACCTGCAATATTCTCAGCACAACACCTTGAAATTAACATTTTCCTAAACAAAACTTCAGTATTATCTTCCCTAACATATTCTCCTTAGTTCAGAAACACCAAATATCCAATAATACCAAAATTAACTAACTTATCCAAATTTTGGGATGGTTCCCAAGTTAACATAACCAATGATCTACTCCAGCAGATATGAAGAGAATCTTCCCAAGAGTAGCGTGGCGGCTTCAGATAGTCGAACCAGCGAAAACCCAACCCAGAAACTTAGATAGAAGGTAGAGGGGACGGATTCTAGAGAGAGAAAGAGCTACATGCAAATTTTCTGCACTGAAATCCAAATTTAACATATTTATAAACCTGCCTTCGCCTACGAGACACGTCGCTTTGTCGGCGAGGTCAAGAAGGGTGCTCGTTGACGAACTCATAACCTTCGTCGGCGAATTTCAGACCCTGGAGTTACCCCTCTCAGTAATCTTTCGTTAACGGGACACGTGGCAGGCAATGAATGTAGTAGGAACCCATCTTTTTCCTCTCTTTTGAATTTTCCTTTTTTCTCCTTCTATTATTATTTAATTCTATAATTCTTTAGGTCTCTACATTTTTTTTTGAAGATTCTTTCATTTCTCTCTTTTCAAATTTTCCAACATATAGTTGTCGAACTTTTATACATTAAGTTATAAATCTTTGTTTTTCCCCCTCATTCCTCCATTGCATGTAGTACTAGCCAAAATCAAATAAGGGTAGGGTGATAGTCATCTAATTACGTCACCTTGGAAAGGCTAATTAAATAGTTTATTTACAAATGACCAGTTACATTTATTATAGAATAAGGGTCAGCACCAAGTTGTAGGATGACCAACTAACCAGCTACATTCCTTTTTATTTTTTTTATTTGTTGATTATTCCTTTTTATTATTATTTGTACCTTTTTTCCCTTATTAAGATGCCTTATGTTTTGCTGGTGTGTAAATCAGTTAGTTTGTTAGGCTTTTTTGTATATAAGTCAGTTGTTGTATCTGCAGAGGAACTAAGGAAAATTTAGAGAAAGCATTTCTAGAATTCCATGCCTCACGCTCTCTGACCTCTCTCGTCTCTATCCTTTGTTTTCTTATATGGTATCAAAGCCTAAGAGTGCCATTCATGGAAGATCCTCTAGAAAGCTCAGCTGATTCTTCTTCACACCATTTTGTGAACCACTCTGTCCATTCGAACACCTCCCCTACAACGCATTCGACCAAATACCTGAACCTCAACGACCCCAATAACCCATTTCGTTTGGACAATGGAGACAACCCTGCAGTGATTTTAGTCACCAATTTAATTACCTCCGATAACTATGCTACTTGGTCGCGTGCTATGCGGTGTTCCCTTCATGCCAAGAATAAATTGGGTTTTATCCCCGGCACCATCTCTCGACCCACCAAACCAAAGGATCCTCTTCTTGAGCTTTGGGAACGTTGCAACGACATGGTAGTTTCGTGGCTTCAAAATTCCAACAGCCGATCCATCAAGTCCAGCGTGGTGTTTGTTGATGATGCTCGCGACGTTTGGCTGGATCTTCAGGATCGATTTTCTCATCAAAATGGGCCTCGCATTTACTAACTCAAGAAAACCTTAGCTCGCCTCCTTCAAGAGAATGACTCTGTAAGCATCTATTATGGTAAGCTCAAAACCCTTTGGGATGAACTGTCAATCTATGATCCCCTTCCCATCTGCATTTGTGACTCTCTGAAATCCCTCACTAACTGTCACCGACGCAATTGTGTCTTTTAATTTCTGAAGGGATTGAATGACACCTATTCCCCTGTTTGGGATCAGATCATGCTCTTGGACCCTTTACCTCCCATCACAAAAGTCTTCTCACTCATCCAACAGCAGGAACGCCAACACCAAATTCTCCTAGCTCTAAATCCTTCCCCTGATTCCATGGCCTTTGCCATCAAAAGACCTTTCCAATTAACCCCTAAACCATCATCCCCTATCCAAACCAAACTAGAAGAAAGAGCGTACTTACTGCACACATGGCAAAATTACTGGACATTTATAGACACCCCAATTTTAACCGGGCAACTCCCAAGGAAACCTAGTGCAATAAGACTTGGCTTTGAATCCTGAACGAAACCCTTTTTAAAATTAAGACCCTAACTCCCCAATTGAAGTCCTTTTGATTTCAGCTACGTAGTCAAGTCCTTTAAAAATATAAAAAAAAAAAATGGTTTGAAATTGAGTCTTGTAATTTTGTTAATTTGAGTCTTGACTTTCTAAAATAAAGTCTTTCAAGTTTTAAAACAGATTGTTAGATCGAGTCATTTTAATGTTAAACCCAATCTTTATAATCTCACTATAGGTCCTTTAGATTGCAAAATTAATCTCCTCAGTTAAGTCCTTTTAAATTTAGTCCATTTTACCAAGTTGAAACTGAGCTTTCCATTTCATTGATTTAAGTTTAGGAATTTTTAATTAGGGTCTTTTAAAATTTTAAACCCTGAGTTGAGCCTTTTAAAGCCTTTGAATTCACCTTTTTAATTTTCAAAATGGGTCTTTAATTTTAAAATCTAGTATTTTCTTAGAACCTTAAGGTCATTTTTATTTCTCGATTTTCTGTTGGGCAGGACTGTCTAATTCTGACACTTGAAGTTTTAAATCAAAATTAAAGTTTGCATGAGGTCACATTTTATTAAAAGAAGGGCACGTGCCATATTTGAGGTACAAGGGAATGTTACACATGCATGAAATAATACACAAGGAGAATACAACTGAAAAATACAAAGAAAGATACATGGTTACAAACACATGTTGCAGTACAGAACCATGCGGGGTACATCAAAATATAGGAAAATACATAAAAAGGAAGATTCCATCCCTGCCAATCCTTTGTTGCCAACTGGTACGTCTGAGATGTTAAGACCTGGAAAATAATAGTAATTAAATAAAGAGGAAAAAGGATAATTTAAAGAATGTAAAGTAGGGTTCGTCGACGAACTCCCTCATTCGTTCGTGGACGAAGTTTAGTGTTTCAATGAAGAGATACTGAGAGGGGGTGTTTTGGACCCAATGGTTCGTCGACGAGATTTTTACCTTCGTCGACGAACTACCTTTTTCATCTCATCGACGAGTACACGTGGCTTATCGACGAAGCCACGTGTCAAGACACCTATAAATACGCAAAATCGGGAATTCAGGGTTGATTTGAAAAGTTTGGGCACCATCCCAATTTCAGGGTAAGTAGATTATTTTGGTATTTCCAATATTACCAGGTTTATTTGAGGCTAGATTTTGTATTGTATGAAAATATACTGTTGTTTTGTGGAGTAAAATTAGAGTGTTTTGATTTCAGGGTTAAGGTGTTTTTAGGACCCTACAGGCATGGGTTAAGGACCTTGGCTGTTACTTTTTCAGGAACCCAGGTAAATTATAGTTTAAGAAATTACGAGTAGGTAAATTTAAGAAATATGACTACGATGATTTTCTGGGAAATTCAGTGTTTTTACTGGGAAATTTGTATATATGTAATTGCAGGAGTTTGAGATTAGTACGTCGAGGGCGTGAGGGTTGTATTGGAGGTAAGCCTCCCAGTTAGAAAGGTAAGAGAAATATGCTATGTCAACTGATTTAGAAATATTTACCAATAAAATATGATATATGATTATGGGTGTTTTCAGAGTAAGAAAATTATATAGTTTTACAGATTTCAGTATATGTGTTTTATTTAATTAATTGTGTGCCATGAGAAATTTTTAGTACATTACATAATTTATGCAGCTTTCATGTTATCAGAATTTATGTAATTTCACATAATTAAAATATTCAGTTTTCTCAGTACCATGATTATACAATTTATACAGAAAGCACGATATGCAGTATTAGTCAGAATTATGATTTTTACAACTTATACAAAAATATGAAATTCAAGTATATATATATATGAAATTCAGTTGATTGAAATGCATTATCATGTTTTGCTTAAAAACTATTTAGATTCAATTATTTGTCTCAGAAGTGAGATGGTAAAATAATCATTTCAAATTAATAATTTCACTATAGCTAGCTAGGATCCTTTAATCATTCAACCCTATGTCGACACTTCCTGAAAGTGAAAAGTAATTTCAAAGCTGTGGCAGATCCATAAACCACAGTTGAGGAGGCAAACTATATGTATAAAAATAAATTGAGATTGTTTTTAATATGTTTGTAATTGTACATTATGAGTTTTATTGATTATCTACTTCGTTAACATGCAAGAATTAAAAAATATAAAAATTTTATTAATTAGAATCGTGATCATGGCATACACAAGAAATAAATAAATAAATAAATAATCTAGTTTGAGTAAAATTAAATAAAATTATCAATTATAAACTAATAATCTAGTTTGAGTAAAGATCCTATAACTATGCTCACCACTTCTCTTATAACATAAATGTCACCAATTAACAAATTAGCATCAAACTTTTGAACAATTTCTTTTTCATTGTACATAGGTAAATAATTTATAAGACTGTCACTTTCCATCTTATTGCAAGTTTGGTTTTAACAATATTTATATCTAAAAAAGTATGCTTGGTTATAATTTTAGAACTAATGAGACTTTCGGTAGGTTGAATAAAGATGACCGATTTTCTCGTTTTCACAAACTCTCGACATAATTTCAAAATGATTAACACTTTTCAAAATCCGCTAGCAAATATCAACCTAATAATGTTATAATTAATACCTCAGAACTGTTCTTTCTAGTGAAATCATCAAGATAAAATTAACATTTTTTTTTATGAAAACATTTGTCTCTTTCTATTCTTTATGATATTATTTTAAGAATTAATGAATTTTCATGTCCATGTGTGTATCTATTCTTTACACTAATATTAAAATTTTTTAACTTTTAATCCTATTGATTTGACTTTTTATTCTGTTACACAATAAATTTTACATAATACTTAATACTTTTTAATATGTTTATACCATAATCAATTTTTTATGCAAGAAAAAAATTCAAATATAATAATAAAAATAAATGCAGTCGTCAATTTTTAAATAATAAAGTAAGAAATTTAAGAAATATATGTCTTTTACTCATTAAATAAATAAATAAATTTTTTGATATAAAATAAAATAAAACAAAAGTAGTTGAAAAGATGGAATATATATATATGTATATATATAGAGAGAGAGAGAGAGAGAGAGAGAGAGAGAGAGAGAGAGAGAGAGAGAGAGCATAAATTTTGACAATGGGAATACTGGACATGTCAGCCAAGGCAAGGGCGAAATTGGGGAGGGCAACCCAATTGACAGACTTGGAAAAAAGAAATTGTGGGGCATCTGGCCCTATGTCAAGTATGAGATAAGATTTTGTAAAAAAAAATAGGGTCAATAGTTTATTTATCTAGGTATTATTAGATCACCTAATTAATACCGATTAGTTGGTCTCTAAGTCAAACCTAAAGCCAAGAGAAGTAGTAGTCAAATTCTACATCACCATAATGGAGTTTGGAAATTATTTATGAGAGAAAAATATACTAACACCCGAAAAATTATTAGACGTATTGGGTGTATATATCTAATCTAACTTGATTTTTCTATGTGTGTACATATATATAATTAATTAGGTGATTTTTTATACTCATAGCAAAATCAAGTTAGATCAAGTGTATACATGCACCTGGTGTATCTAACAATTTCTCGCTAGCACCCATTATCCATCTATTCAACAAAGGGTATTTGACTAGCCTAAGATTGTCTTCAAATTCAACTGATCAAAAATTTTTTGTTCTTTCATTTTGTTTGACCTAAACAAGATCTAGTAATAAACATGCAAAAAGAAACAAATTGTAACAAACAAAAAGCATGTGCAAAAGATTCAAAGGTCTAATAGAATCACTGAATAAGTTCAATGATTTTGCTAGATCTACTGTGTAGTGACCTGGGGAATTATGGTATTTAAAGAAAGATAAAAGGAAATTGTATTTAAACAGGACCTCATCGATGAACACAGGGAGTTCATCGACGAGTACACATGAGGGGCTTGTCGACGGGGACGTGTCTCGTCGACGAGAAAATATCGAGAGACTATTTACTCATCTTTGAATTTCGTCGATGAGAAGCAAACGTTCGTCAACAAACATCCTTCTTGACCTCGTTGACGAGGTGACGTGCCTCGTCGATGAAGGCCAGTGTATAAATATGCCTAAACTTCATTTTTGGCTGAAAATTCACACGCAGACTTTCCTTTCTCTCTCCTCTTTGGTTCCCTACCATTCTCTCTTAATGTCTAGGTCCGTTCTTCATCGGATTGACGATCCGAAGCCACCACGACACTCCTAGGAAAATTCTCTTCAAATCTGCTGGAGTTGATAATTGGTGAGGTTAGTTTGAATTTCATCCCAAATTCAGGGTAAGGCTTTTATTTAGTATTTGACTTTCGTACAGTTGTGGAAAATGTAATAGTCGAAAAAATACTGAATTTCTGTTCTGGGAAATGTTGATTTTAGGGTGTTGAACAATGAGCCCTGCGAGTGCAGGACTGATATACTTTAGGGACTCTTTAAGAATCAGGTAAGGGGATAAATTAAGCTAATTATTTTATGAAAATATATGTATAATCTTACAACATCTGATTTTAGGAATATATATATATATATATATATGCATTATGTTTGGGAAATACTGCTGCAAATGACGATATGTTTTAAATGTAATGACCTACTTAATTTCCATATATTTTTTTTTTCATAATATAATAAAACCAATATAACACATCCAGCAGATCATAATCAACCTGAACCCATGGGTACCAGGGATACATCAGAGATATAATACGAAAGCCTAAGTAACAGGAAACATAAAATCATAATCACTATAAACATAATACCATCCACCTTAGTACCAGAGCTACTACATCCATTACATTTATATACACATCCCAAAAAAGTGTCCTAGAGCCACTTCTCACCAAATCCAATTGGCCCTAACAAAATACTTACCCTTCAAAAAGGGTAGGTCAGTTGTATCTATCTCAGCGGAACTTTATCCGCTCTCCTATCAGGGGCTCCTGAAATGATCATATAATTAGGGGTGAAACACCTCTTAGTAAGGGAAATAAACTAATACTAGTGTGTGGCAACATGAGCTTTTCTGTGATACACATATAATCATATACATAAACATAACCAGTAAAATTATATGTATCATTTTTGGGAAAAATATGTATAATCATAGCATAGAAGAACATATAGGATTTCTTTAAGCATAATCCATCTCATATAATAATAATAATAATAATAATAATAATAATAATAATAATAATAATAATAATAATAATAATAATAATAAGAAAACAACCCTGGTAGGTTAGCTGGTTGTTGTCATGTATTACTCCCACATGACTGGGTTATGTGGCCCGAAAGCGAGACCGAACAATGGTTGGCCGGCCACTGCTAATTCAATAGTACAGTCTATAAGTTCGACGAGTCTGCCAGACCTAGTCCGTACACCAAGGGCGTCCACACTTCCTAAAACCACATCGACTATCTGTCCTCACGCTACTCTGTACAGCAACGTTAACACAATATCATAATGATCACGAACACATAGCAGCGGCACCATGCAAGTGTTAGTCTAAATCAAACCAACGAGGTTCTGATAGCATATAGCTTATAATCAAACTGTGATACATGGATATTTCATATTATTTGTTAGCTTTGGTGCAATCCCAAGAGGGGGGATGAATTGGGTATTTAAAATTTATCGCCTAGGTTATACCAGATAAGTAGTATTACTTAACCTAGGGTCTGTCCATGCAAATGTAAACCTAATCATTCACAATTTAACATACACGTGCAGTAAGTAAATTGCGAAAATGTAAAGAACACGCACGATATGTTATCGGAGTTTGGCCAACTGTGCCTACGTCCCCGCCTCTAACTCACAAGCCAAAAGATTCCACTAATAGCTCACTTAAGGGTGGAGCGGCACCGTTTACAACCAGGTCAAATTAACACAGGGCTGACCTCAACCTTAACCAAGTCAATTAGCGGGACTGACCTTAACCTACACGCCTTAACGGGACGACGCACCAAGCTTTCCTAATAGGGTCTAAGCCAATCCGAGACTATTCCAGAACTAATCTCCCTCTTCGGGCCCATGCCTGGAAATATAATAGATGTGTATAAAATTTGTACACGAAAATATACTTCTAAAAAAGCATATGTGTGCACCAATACAGTTCAATCAATAATGCAAGCACGAATGATATGTAGATATGTTTAGTGCTCTAATGTGTGCAAAACACTCAGTCACGTGTAAGCTTTCAGTTCAGATCTAGAGTGTATATCCAAGTAATATTTAAAACACACTATTCGAATATCACAAAATCATATTAGGGTTTCAAATATGCTAAGCAAGATAAATCAAACAAACTCAATAGGATATTTCAATGTCTAAAGCACAATGGAGTTGTTTGAAAGATTAGCTTTTTGCAAAAGGATTTTTGCACACAAAATTTAGGTTTAGGTAACTTGCAACTATAATCCAAGAACCACAACCCTCAAAGTCTTCCCACACAAGATCTATCAAATGAAATCTATGGAAGAACTTTAGGCTATACTCTCAAATAAAATTAATCAAACTTTATACCAACAGAGAGTATTAGTTAGAGAGATTACGCGCTATAGCCTTATAGAAATACTCACAATGCTTAGAGAAATCAAGATTGAAGAGTATGTGAGTGTTTACAAGAAGTATTTGGCTAATATATGGTTTTGAGAGTTGAGAGAGTTTTGACCTAATCGAGTTTGCTAATACCTCATTGATTTTCTCAAATGATCTCACATATATAAACATGGGGGGAAATATGACCGTTGGGGACCTATTAAGAATTATTGGAAAATTTTAATGACATTTAAAACAGTTTAACCCTGCTTAAAAAATATTTAATTGCGGTAAAAATCAGGGCAACCCGAGAGGTCCGGTCGACCAGAATAGGTTCGATCGACCAAGTCTCATATGGTTCGGTTGACTAGGGGACTTTTGAACTAAGGGCTCGGTCAACCAAGAAAGGGTGATTTCTTAATTTTTTGAGGTTCGGTCGACTAGGCCAATTTGAACTGGCTAGTTCGGTCGACCAGACCGCTGGGATTTCTCCCGATAACCCTTCCGTCAACCAGGTAGTTGGAGTAAAAAAAGGGTCGGTCGACCAGATGGTCAAACTTTTGACCCAGGAAGGTTTCGATTGACCAGGGCGTTTTGAACTACCTGGTTCGATCGACCAGGTGGTCAAAGTGTTGACCAGAGAGAGTTTCGGTTGACCAGGGCTTTTTTAACTATTCTGGTTTGGTCGACCAGGGCCTTGGTCAATTGTTGACCTAGGCCTGGTTCAGTCGACTAGGGCAAAATGAACTGCCTGGTTCGGTCGATCGAAAGTGCACCAAGTGTGCATTTTTGTTCGATCTTGAAGCATACAAGTCATATTCAAGTGCCTAACAAGTATATGTGAAAATGTGTGTGTCCTAGGGTCATTTGGGGTCCAATTTGGAAGACACCGAAAAAGTCCGATGTCGGTCGACCGAAGGGTGTTCCCTAAGGTCTTTCTCTGGTCCATGTAGGTACCTAAAGTCCAACTAAGGTCGATTTGAGAATACCTACCTATCATGCATGATGCAAATTATTACAAGCCATATGAGTGTACAGTCCATAATAAAATTACATCTCAGAATGAAGAAACTGAATAATAAATGCAAATGCAGCACAAGATTCTTCATTCATCGGCACGAACACCTTACGCCATCATGATAAGTCTTTTAATCCTAAAGCGCGCACAAGGTGAACCAACATGCGATTCTCAGTACAACCATTAGTACCAAGAGTATTTGTCATAATTAAAACTGGGTGTGACCAATCAAGTCAACATTCTCCCCCTTTTTGATGATGACAAATACTTTATGTAAAAGTGAGTACAGCTAAGAAAGGCTCCCTCTGACTTTGTGCATAAAGATAATTAAAGTAATGGGTAATTAAAGATTAAGCATGATTAAGCATTATTTTACCCACTTTTGCCTTTTCTCCCCCTTTTGGTAACAGCAAAAAGGGTTTAAGTAATAAAACTCGAAGGCAAAGGATGTCATTTAGATACAAAAGGGATGTTGGGAGGAATTTTTGGAAAATTCGGCAACATGCCGTTTGAAAATGGACCATTCCCAATCATAACTTTGCACCTAAGTGACCTGTGTTGAGTTTCAATCAATAGCATATAGCACATATTCATCACGCAACTCAACCAGTACAATATTTTCAAAACACAAAATAGAGGTATAACTTTCAGACATTCAAGAAATATAATAGCCATACAATGCAAACAGAATGACAAAAATAACCTCAACAATTAAGCACACAAGCAATACAACTGGTCATTTAAATGTTTTAAATGTCTTGAAAAACAAAATTAGATTGTAGATATGCGCCGACCATTTCAATTGACACATATCGTAAGACCCGTGAAAGATTTGAATTTAAAAAACACACGGCATATGATACCAAATAGGAAGTTTGAGCATAAACACAATCTAACTAGTTCACATGTATATAATAATAATAATGAAGCAAGAGAAAAAGTTTGAGTTTTCAAATTAGTTCTTGCCATAAAGTAAGAAATATACATATATATATATATATATATGTATATATATAAATATATATCCCCCTTATGATGTTTGCAAGATGGTGCTGGGGGTTGCTTGCAGAAAGGAAGCTTTAATTTAAAACAAGCAAGCATAAATTTTCTGGTTTGTCAATTAAGTACATACAAAAGTATAACCAGAAAATCACAACCATGATGATCCTAAAGATTTAATAATTCACATGCAGGATCATATGACAAACACAACCAACATGTGGCAAGAACTATAAATCAATGTAAGATTTTTACCAACAACATTTCAATTTAAGCACATGCCACATTTGATTCGACACTATATATAAGCTAAAAGCTTTGTGAGCATAATATGATAGGCATTTTAATTTTAGATGCTCCCCCTATCAATTTGAATTATTGATTAGATATTATAAATTACTTATACTTTGCAGGTGATTGATTTCATTGAATATGCCAAAGTACAAGTGAGCACACAAACCATTTTTCAGAAACTATACTGGATATTTATTAACAATATGTATCTTTAATCAATATAGCCATCCTTATAGACAACAAGTGCATCGAAATAGATATTAAGGCATTCTATGCAATTCATGACCCAAGAACATTTCATATCAAAGTATGGAACTTTATGTGCAGGATATAATGTTTAGGGTATTCTGAAGAGCCTCAATATTCAAAAATGTGAATTAATGCATGTGAGTTCTATAAGTTCTTTCTATAGGGTAGGTGCTCAACTCTCTAAGTGCCTGATGATTATGTTAGGATGAACCATAATTTTCCATTAGTTTTCACTCATCCTTTCCTAAATATTTTAGCGTTAACTTTATCATAATCATCTTTAATACAAGGTTTTATATGGGAAAGTCCTCACAAAAATTCAGCAGCATGCCGTTTGTATATAGGACATTTTCCCATAAAAACCAGTACCTGATAGTGGGCTATTTTCAATAGATAAACCATGTAAAGCAAGCAACAACCTACTATCCACAACTAGCATGCAAATTATATCATTACATCCGCCATGCAGGAGGCATTCAACACAAGCATGCTATCCAGTAGTTCAATCAACGACTCATAAAAAAATGAACTTTCCAATAGATGATATGAACAATAACTAACAATGGATAGTTATGAGATCAGTGCAGAGTTGTTCTCACAAGAACATACAAACATACAAGCATAAATAAGGATTGAGAGCATTTTAATATATATAGATATGCAAAATGAATGCTCCCCCTTAATTATGCGCTGATTCATTTTATGTCTTTTCTTATTTTTCAGGTTCTTTAGGCCAAGTGTATTTAGATTTTCAATGTTATATGTTTGGCTTTGGATGAATAGGCTTACCAAAAGGTCACAAGATATATATCTTTAAATAAGCTAGGCCAATATTTGCCTCTTTTCTTATGATTTACAATACGTAAGAGGCCTAAGTTCAAATAACTTTTCATTTTAAGGTTCATGCATAGGTTTCTTTGAATTTTTGTTCCATCATATAGATTGAAACCTATATCAATTAAATTAGCCATTTTAACTTAGTTCATGAGGATGAAGCTCTTAAATGATTTTATATAAAGTTTGAGACCTTAGAAGAAAATTGAACACTCTTAAAGATTAAACATTTTATTTAAGTTTAATAGAGTATTCAAAAGTAGGACATTGTACAAGATAAGCCTTTTTAAAGAGTATGTCCTAACTTATTCTGGCAAAGAGCATTGTGGAGGATATGAGTAACTAGGAACTGATGCTCTTTGGTGATTGGAATGTATCCTTTAGATATGATCATAATTTTAGAGCAAGGATACGAACCAATGAGAAGGTGGATCTTTTTCATGGTTGGTAAAGATTCCTTATGGAAGACATAGACCAAAATTAGAGGATTTATAATTTAAGCTCAAAGGGAATTTTTTTATTTAACAGTGAAACTAGAATCCCTTAGTGATTGCCTCTAATTTTAATTATGGAAGGATATCTTTTAATAAGCACCAGAAATATTTGGAGTTGATGATTAATAGTGCTTCAAGCCTAGAGTGATGACTAAACATTTTATTAGGCATTTAAGTTCAATGATGGGTTTAGGATTAAATGATATATAGTGTGAGATGGATTCCCTAAACCACAAGCTAGGCAATGGAAAAAATGTATGCTTAACTTTAGATATTCATATTTACACATGAGTTAAGCAATTTGAAATTTTAATGCAAGGCAAAAATGTCATGTCCATTTGGAAGTGGATTTTCATTCAAGCAGCCAATAATTTCATATTTCAACCAAGGAATGTATGCATTAAGTTTAGATTGGTTATATGCTTGGATTTACATATTGACTTGATTTTTCAAAATACTTAGTATGTAAGATTTTAAATAGTTGGCATATACTAAGATTTTACATTTTCAGTCCCGAACCATTTCCTAAGCCTTTAGAAGACACTACCCCCTATGGCTAATCCTAAACAATAAGGAAGAATTATGTGATCATGTAATTCTTGTTTGAGCAAATTCTTCCTTGAATGTCAAGGGGTTTTCTTTCTTAACAACCCATATCATTTTTTTACCTTTTATTCTCGATGGGTTAGGACTAGGTGGTACTTTGACTCTCCAGACTTGTTTGGGTTTCACACCTTTTCTTTTAAATGGGCAATCAAATTTTGTGTGCCCCTTCTTTTTACATAGAATGCATGTGGTGTGAGTGTATGGACTGGAGGAGCTACTAGCATAGTGTTTCGATTCTTTTACAAAGTACCCCATGTATAGGTTCTTTCTTTTCTTATTTTCAATCTCATTATAACCTATACCTTCTTTGTCTAAGGTCATCTTTTATGAACCTAAGAGTTTGTCAAAATTTTCCTTACCTCTAGTGAATGTATAGATGATCTTAGACTGGTCTTCTATTTTCTTCTCTAGATCTTGAATTTTTGAGTTTTTCAATTCTTTGCAAATATCCTGAAGTTTCATAAATTCTTTAGACATATTGTTTGCTTTATTTTCAAGATCATAGATATGAAGATCCTTTTCATTTTCAATTTTAAGTTAGGATCTTACGTCTTTAAGCTCTTTTTGCAGCATAGCATTCTTGTTTTCCAAACTCATGATTTTCAAATATTTTTCTTTATTAACATGAATTTGTGATTCAACTTCTTTCAATGATGCCTCATTCTTGTTTTTCAAAATATTATAGCGTTCAAGTGTTTTAACAAGAGACTTATGAGTTCTAATATATTCAACTTGCAATTCCTCATAAGTAGGCATGCTTTCACTATCAGTACTATCACATGATTCAGTATCAGATGCATCATTCAATTCATCGCATGAATCATTACCAAATTTATCTACTAGAGCCGAAGGAAGAGAGATAACTTCATTATTTGTTAAGGCAACAAAGCACTGGTTACCTCCTTTAGGATTAGTAGGCCTTGAGTCACACGGCGAGATCACATTGTTTTGCATGGGTGCTCCTTATCTCCTCTTAAGTTCTTCCCATATCTTCTTAGCACTACTACAAGTCATAACCTCATATAAAACGTTAGAATCCAAAGCATGTAGTAAAGTATTCATGGCATCAAAATTTACTTGCACTAAGTTCCTATCATGATCATTTAATTCATACTCAGATTTAGGAACATCAGTACACCCAGTAAATTTCATAGGCACACAATCACCTGATCAATGAATTTTCAAAATTTTCAATTTAAAGCTTTCATATACACAGTCATTCTGAATTTCCATATAGCATAGTTATCACCACAGAATACTGGTGGGTGTGTGACCAATCTTCCCTCATATGAAGGGGATGCGCTAACATGAGCCATCATGATCTTTTAACTAAATAACTTCTAAGTCTAAGTTACGAGGCTCTGATACCAATTGTTAGCTTTGGTGCAATCCCAAGAGGGGGGTGAATTGGGTATTTAAAATTTATTGCCTAGGTTAAACCAGATAAGTAGTATTACTTAACCTAGGGTCTGTCTATGCAAATGTAAACCTAATCATTCACAATATAACATACACGTGCAGTAAGTAAATTGCGAAAATGTAAAGAACACGCACGATATGTTATCAAGGTTCGGCCAACTGTGCCTATGTCCCCACCTCTAACTCGCAATCCAGATGATTCCACTAATAGCTCACTTAAGGGTGGAGTATCACCGTTTACAACCACGTCAAATTAACACAGGGCTGACCTCAACCTTAACTAGGTCAATTAGCGGGGCTAACCTCAACCTACACACCTTAACAGGACGACGCACTTAGTTTTCCTAACCGAGTCTAAGCCAATCTGGGACTATTCCAGGGCTAGTCTACCTCTTCAGGCCCGTGCCTGGAAATACAACAGATGTGTATAAAATTTGTACACAAAAATATGCTTCTAGAAAAGCAGATGTGTGCATCAATACAACTCAATCAATAATGCAAGCACGAATGATATGTAGATATGCTTAGTGCTCTAATGTGTGCAAAACACTCAGTCACGTGTAAGCTTTCAGTTCAGATCTAGAGTGTATATCCAAGAAATATTTAAAACACACTATTCGAATATCACAAAATCAGATCAGGGTTTCAAATATGCTAAGCAAGACAAATCAAACAAACTCAATAGGATATTTCAATGTCTAAAGTACAATGGAGTTGTTTGAAAGATTAGTTTTTTGCAAAAGGATTTTTGCACATAAAATTTAGGTTTAGGTAACTTGCAACTATAATGGAAGAACCACAACCCTCAAAGTTTTCCCACACAAGATTTATCAAATGAAATCTATGGAAGAACTTTAGGCTATACTCTCAAATAAAATCAATCAAACTTTATACCAAGAGAGAGTATTAGCTAGAGAGATTACGCGCTATAGCCTTATAGAAATACTTACAATGCTTAGAAAAATCAAGATTGAAGAGTATGTGAGTGTTTACACGAAGTATTTGGCTAATATATGGTTTTGAGAGTTGAGAGAGTTTTGCCATAATCAAGTTTGCTAATACCTCCTTGATTTTCACAAATGATCTCATATATATAGACATGGGGGGAAATATGACTGATGGGGACCTATTAGGAATTATTGGAAAAGTTTAATGATATTTAAAACGTTTTAACCCTGTTTAAAAAATATTTAACCGCGGTAAAAATCAGGGCAACCCGAGAGGTCCGGTCGACCAGAATAGGTTCGGTCGACCAAGTCTCATATGGTTCAGTCGACTAGGGGACTTTTGAACTAAGGGCTCGGTCGACTAGGAGAGGGCGATTTCTCAATTTTTTGAGGTTCGGTCGACCAGGCCAATTTGAATTGGCTAGTTCGGTCGACCAGACCGCTAGGATTTCTCCCGAGGACCCTCTGGTCGACCAAGTAGTTATAGTACAAAAAGGGTCGGTCGACCAGATGGTCAAACTTTTGACCTAGGGAGGTTTCGGTTGACCAGGGTGTTTTGAACTACCTGGTTCTGTCGACCAAGTGGTTAAAGTGTTCACTAGAGAGGGTTTTGGTCGATCGGGGCTTTTTGAACTATTTTGGTTCAGTCGACCAAGGCCTTGGTCAACTGTTGACCTAGGCCTGGCTCGACCGACCAGGGCAGAATGAACTGTCTGGTTCGGTCGACCGAAAGTGCACCAAGTGTGCATTTTGGTCCCGTCTTGAAGCATACAAGCCATGTTCAAGTGCCTAACAAGTATATGTGAAAATGTGTGTGTCCTAGGGTCACTTGGGGTCCAATTTGGAATACACCGAAAAAGTCCGGTGTCGGTCGACCGAAGGGTGTTCCCTAAGGTCTTTCTCTGGTCCGTGAAGGTACTTAAAGTCCAACTAAGGTTGATTTGAGAATACCTACCTATCATGCATGATGCAAATTATTACAAGCCATATGAGTGTACAATCCATAATAAAATTACATTCCAGAATGAACAAACTAAATAATAAATAAAAATGCAGCACAAGATTCTTCATTCATCGACACAAACACCGCACGCCATCATGATAAGTCTTTTAGTCCTGAAGCACGCACAAGGTGAACCTGCATGCGATTCTCAGTACAACCATTAGTACCAAGAGTATTTGTCATAATCAAAACTGGGTGTGACCAATTAGGTTAACATTATTAACTGTCAAATCAATATCATTGCATCATTTTGTATATTTATAGATCATGAAAATCATCGACCCGTACGCCGACATTTCATATTTTACCATAGCTCGGCCCATACACCAGAAAATCATATCCATAGCTTGGTCCGTAAACCAGCAAATCATATCCATAGTATTATCATGTTCTCAAAAAATAGCAATTTATCATAAATTCTACTCATGCCACACAGAATGGGTTTTACAAATAATCAGAATATCTCATCAATTTTAGCAGTATTTTCCAACATAATACATATTTATATACATACATTTTTCTAAAATCAAATGCTATAAAATTATACTTATATTTTCATAAACATCTAGATTTTTTTATCTCCTTACCTGATTCCTGAAAAGCCCCTAAGAAAAACAGTCCTGCACCCGCAGGGTTTCCCGTTCAATACCCTGAAAATGATATTCCCCAGAACTAAACTTCAGTATTTCTATGCGTACTACACTTCCTACAACTGTCAAGAAGTCAAATATTGAGTAGAAAGCCTTACCCTGGATCTGGAATGGATTTCGAACTAGCCCCACCAACAATCTACTCCGGCAGATATGCAGAGAACTTCCCCAAAAGCGTCGTGATGGCCTTGAATCATCGAATCGGCAAAAGATCAACCTGAAATCCTAAAGAGAAGTAAGCGGAATCGAAAGAAGAGAGAGAGAATGGTTCTTGTACGAAAATGAACTGAAAAATCGTGTTTAGGGCTATTTATACACTGGCCTTCGTCGACGAGCCACATCATCTCGTCGACAAGGTCAAGAAGACAATTCATCGATGAACTCACTCCTCATCGATGAAATTCAGAATCATCCAAACCCACTCTCGGTATCTTCTCGTCAACGAAATTCAGAATCGTCCAAATCCACTCTCGGTATCTTCTCGTCAACGAAGCACACCCTCGTTGACGAGCCCAAACTGTCACGTCATCAACGAATGCGTTTTACTAATTCCATTTTCCCCCCTCTTAATATTTAAATGTTATTATTCTTCAGGTCATTACATTAAATATGTGTAATGCCCATTTTGTGTGGCATGAGTAGTATTTACTATGAAGTACAGTTTTTTAGGAAAATGTTAGATGATACAAAGTTTTACAATGATATACCGGCATACAGGCCGAGAGTTTTTATATGGTATATCGGCGTACGGGCCGAGGATGTTCTCACATGATATGCCGGTGTACGGGCTGAGCCTTTTACATGATATGCCGGCTTATAGGCCGAGTCTTTTATATGATATGCCGGTGTACGGGTTGAGCCTCTTATTTGATATGTGATATGGTGTACGGGCCGTGATTGATAAAATACAAAATGCTGGCATAAGAGCCGATGATTTTCACGTTATGTATGAAATGTGATATGATGATATTGATTTGACAATTATTATTATGGAATAGCAATGTATCACAATTTGAAATATGTTATATGTTATCAGAACCTAATTGACTTGGTTTAGGCTTGCACGAGCACAATACCGTAACTATGTATTCATAATCATCATGATATTGTGTTATCGTTGTCGTATAGGGCAGCGTGAGGATGGATAGTCGATGTGGTTTATTGAAGTGTTGGCGCCCCTTGTGTATGGACCAAGTCTGGTAGACTCATAGTACTTACAGACATATGCTTTGACTTGGTAATGGTCGGTCAGTCATTGTCAGGTTCCACCTTCGGGCCACACAACCCAGTCATGTGGGGGTAAGACATGACACCACCTAGCTAACCTACCAGGGTTGTTTTTGTATTATTCTCATATGAGATGAATTATGTTTATGAAAATACAATATGTTCTATTATGATTATATATATTTTTCCCAGATATGATACAGACAGTTTCATTAAATATGCTTATGTATGTTTTATGTATAACACAGAAATACTCATGTTGACACACACTGGTATTAGTTTATTTCCTTTACTGAGAGGTGTTTTACTTCAACTTATATGAACATTTCAGAAGCCCCAGATAGGAGAGCAGATAAAGCTCTACAGCACTAGAGTTCGTTAGTCCTACCCTATATGAAGGGTAAGTCTTTTGCTAGGGTCAGATGGATTTTTGGGTGATGACCTTAGGACTGGTTTTGATTGTTTTGGGATGTATATGATATTTGTAATAAACTCTGGTATTGTGTTGAATGATAATATGGGATGTATATGATTTTACGTTTTCTGCTGCTTAGGCTTTCGTGTTATGTTTCTGATATATCCCTGGCACCCATGAGTTCAGGTTGATTATGATCTATTAGGTTTATTATATCAGGTTTTATTATCATGGAAAAAAATGGTAAAATAAGCAGATCGTTACATACTGTCCTTCATATTGTAAGTGAGATCCAAATACCCAAAATAATTATGCTTCATCAAAAGGGATGTACCCAAACACACACACACACACACACACAATCGCTCAATAAAGAGAAACATGCAATCAAACATTGAAAAAAAGAAAAAAACAAACGAACACTCGATCATGTAATAAAAAGTCATCAAAGGTAAAAATGCACTTAAAAATTATTAAAAACAATCGAGAAATGTCCCAGAAAATTTCCTTTATTTTTTTCTATTTTATTAATTTTTTGAAATGTTTATAATTTGTAAAGGATTTTTCTCAATTTTTTAATTTATTTTATTTTTAATTTATGATTTTTTGTATTTTCTCAAATTTCAAAACACCTAAAGTTTATTTGCATTTTTCTAGAGTTTTTCTATTTTTTTAATTAAATTTTATCATTTTTATCATTCTTAAAAAAATGTTACTCTGTATAATATTTTTTACTAAAAAATTAATGTATGGAACAACATTTCCTGCATGTACACCATTTTAAGTCAAAACTTCTTCGTAACCTTGAATATTGTGAATTTAAGTGGGATAAGATTAATGGTTTATATTACATAACTATATGTAAGATTTAAAAATTAAATTTTTTTAGTCAAACTTATGCTCGTACAAAAATTGTTGAAAATTTGAGAATTAGACCAAAATCGAACTGTTTCACATTTTGGTTTGGTATTTTGGTTTTAGTACTTAATTTCTTAAAATTCGGTTTTTGGTTTCGGCATTAGAAATAAACTAAACTAAATAACCTGAAAACCAAAAATGCATAAGTATCATTTTTAAAATTTTATATATTAAATATTATATTTCAGTTTTGTGAATATTCATATTTATTAATTAAAAATTATTATAAGAAATATTTATATTATTTTATTAATATTCCCTTAAAGTGATTCACATTTCACCTCCATTTTATGGTTCCAAACGACATTAAGTGATAGTTGTGATTGTTTACATTCCACATTAAGTGCACTTCGTGGTTATTTATTCAATGAGTGCATGAATTAATAGTACTAATAAAGTTTCAAACTCTTCATATTTGTTCCTTGATGGATGGAACTAATGAGGAAGCTCCAAAGTCATAAGCGTTATGTGAAGGGTCCCTAATCTTGCCTATAAAAGGGTCTGTGTATTCCATCAATCTATCCCATCAAATCTAAGGTAAAGATTAGAAGACACTTCATAAAATTATAGTTCTCTTTTTTAGAGATTGAAGTAGCTCTTAGTAGTATATTTACAAGTCAAGCGCAATTGACAAAGGTACAAATTTTTTCGCTGCTCATGTTTTTAACACGTTGTTCTATTTGATATTTTTTCAATTATTACATTCCAAATTTCATACATTAAGTAAATCTTCCGCTTTAAAATTATTAGATTTCAAAATAATGGTTTTAATCCACTGCACTGGAAACATTTCAATGGGGAAGGGGGCTTATATAGGTGAAGGGGATACCCAAGAAGAATGTTGGAATGGGAGTTGGGGAGAAGGCCAAAGAGAATATGCTATTGTTGATGCTGCATGCTTGGAGACTTGGAGTTGGGACTAGGGAGATGTTTATCAACCCTTGGTTTCCTTTAAAACCCAAAGCCTAGGGAGGCCTCCACACTCCTCTGTGCCTTGCTTGTGAGCTTGCTCATTAGTGGGCTAAGCTTGCAATATGCAGTAAGTTATGTTGGGCTCGTATTATATATATGAGTAAAAGTTTTGGCCTTTGTTTTTGTTTGCCATGTGGGTTGTTAGTTAGAAACTGAATTGAGTCGAATAACCACATTAACTGTTTTGAAAAACGTCGATGATATCAGTTCGATATTAGCTTTCAAGTTTATTAAATCAATATTTTTGGTTTGGTTTTCGATTAAAATCAAACCGAAGGAATCGATTACACCCATACTCACTCATGCCTATCAATTAGTATAATTTAACTTTTTAGGTAAAGTGGTAATTTAATATGGTATCAGAGTTAGTTACCAATAGATCTTGAGTTCTAATCTTGTTGTCCGTATTTATTGTGATATTTTTTATATATAAAAAAAAATTAATAGTAGGACTTTGGGATAAGAGTGGGATAAAAAAAAATTTCAGAAACGAAGTCCAACCAAAGGATTGAATAACCATTCTTTCATGTCAATTTTCAATTTTTTAAGTTAGCAGTTCAATTTCATTTTGGACCATTCAGTAATCGTGACCTATCCAACTGGATTGATATATTATAAATATATATTACACAATTACATATTATATATATTTTAATAGTTTAAAGAAAAAATAAATTTTCAATAATAATTTGGAACTTGGGTTAATTACTTTTTAGGTTTTTTAGAAATGGAACATGCATTATGGGTTTTATTTATGCTCAATTCATGGATAAAAATGTTTTTTAAATGTATATAGCATACTAATTCAAAGGTTATAAACTAAAGATTTCTTATTGATGCTCAAATTTTGATGTTTAAATTTAAGAAATTATATGCTAATAAATTTATAGTGATATTAAAAGTTTAAATTTGGTATAATGGTTTGGTTTGATTAACTATTGGTTATCAATCTAAAGGCTCGTTAGTCAAATTTCAATTAATTGTTTCAAAATGGTTCAATTTCAATTCAACCTTTATAGCAAACTAAGAATTAAGTTGACTTAGTGTTTTGAGAGGTATGATTCAATTAACAAAACCATGCCTAACCCTTTTTGAACAAGATTTTGTCAATGGATTGGATAAGCCAAATTCAATAAAACTTAGTAAAACAAACTTGAAGCTCTAGCAATCCCCATCACTTAGCTTTTTTTTTTTTTTGTCTGTAGTCCTTTGGATCAAACACTTGAAAAATATTGTACACTGCTCCTCCACAATGAATAGCACAATTCGTTATCTCTCATTTTATGTTGTGTAAATCAATGCGCAGCGGAAACAAACAATCTCATAATGCAACACTTAACAGTGAAATAGACGGAAAACACAATCACACATATTATAATAAAAGTAATAAAACAATGACATAAAGAATTATGTGGTTCGGTAATGCCCACATCCACGGGAGTAAACGGTAGTGAATTTTACTATCTTGTGTCCAAAGACACTGAGTTACATCATACAACAACCCTCCCAATGGTTTTCCCCCCAAAACACAAATTATGCAACTTCCTAATTCAAAATTTGAAAAAACAACGCTGAGTAATCAACTCAAACTGTCAACAATTTAATTCAAACCATCAACAATTTCAATCATACCGTCGACGGTTTAATGTCGAGACCAAACAATCGATAAAACACTGCATAACAATTGACTGTTTCCTTCTTATCCTAACAAATTGTCAATAGTTTCATGCAAACCATCATATGGTGTTTTCTACCATGTTTTCTACTTTTACATGCATTCCACTCAACATATGAGCCAGATAGTACAACAATCTCCACTTTGGCGAATACACGCCCCTTATGAGAAAATCGAAAATATAACTTGCTGCTCCACCTGGGATAATAGGTTGGGACCGCCTCCCGTCTAGCAACTAGAGACATTAAGCAAGTCCAGATAATGCTTAAAATTATCCATGGTAACCGGTTTTATCAAGATATCTAATGCATTCTCAGAAGTGTGAACTTTCTCAAGCATAAGTTCACCTAAAGAAATCAACTCTCGGATCCTGTGGAACTTCACAATGATATGTTTGGCTCTTACATAATACACTTGATTCTTCACCAAATAGATGACACTATGATTGCCACAACGCAGCTGAACTCCACCTCGTTGTATACCCCACTCCTTGACTAAACCTGTAAGCCACAATACTTCCTTGGCAACTTCGGCGATTGCCATATACTCCAACTCAGTTGTTTATAATGAAACCAGAGATTGTTGACTCGTTCTGAGTTATGCTTCTAAGTGCAGAAGTATCAAGTTACATCAGGGATGAGTCCAGGATCGTATTCCACAGGGACCACTGAGTATCAAAGTATTTACGCAAGTTTAGTGAAATCCTATTGCTAAAAAATGGGGTTTGAAAATCTTTTTAGTCTTTTATGATTTTGAAAACAGTAAATAAAGTGAGAGAAGGTTGAGTAAACTATCAAAATGAAACTAAAATTTTATCAATTTTCCAAAAATGTAAATCTACTAACGCAATCAAATTAAACAAATTAACTGAAACAATTTTTACCAAACACTCGGGTTACGGGTCAATGTCTGCTTGCTTCCATCATTTACTAATTCCCTAGGCCTTACTCCTCTTCTTGTTAATCCAATCAAGGCATTAATAAGATGAAATTTTATTACTAAACTCGACTAAATTTGCCACATCCAAACGGAAGAAAATATAAACTCTCATTAAGCATCAACCGAATGTCGTGTAAATTAGTTGATGAAAATCCTAGATTAAATCAAGGTTTTGATGTGCCTAACGTCAACAATAAAACAAGAAGCAAGAGCTAGCGATTTATCAACGATCCCTTCAATTTTCGGTTTTAACTAAATAAAAGTTTAACAATGATATCATATGATAACTAATAAACCATGGAACGCAAACGACATCGACCCACAACCCAAGTTACCGAACTTAGCCACTCATGCTTGCAATGAAAAAAACAAGTATGGAAATCCTAGTCTACTTAAGGAAATACCCAAACACGCATTAGTAAAGATGGCAACTACAAATAAGGAATTAAAACATGTAATGGAAACACAATCAAACTCACACACACACACTAAAAATCAAACCTTTAATATGGATCAATAATTCAAACCAAGAACTCGAACAAAAATGCAAACACATCAAAAATCTAAACTTTGAATGATACCGAAAAAATAAAAATACGAACTTTAACAAAACTAAAAAATATGAACTTTGACGAAACAGACCCCAACTAAATTAATTAAATAACTTGGAACATTAAACTAATCTACAGAAAAAAATTTAACCGAAAAAGAATAAAAAAAAAACAATTAAGCTTCACTAATAATGAAACACCCCAAATAATGTTCAAAAGCTAAAAATAACAATAAACTCAAATAAAAGGTTAACAAAATTTCAACTGATTAATTAGTAATAATAAAAGAAAGAGAAAAGATAAGAGAGAGAGAGAGAGAGAGAGAGAGAGAGAGAGAGAGAGAGAGCGAGACTGCAGCAGCAGAGGAGCTGCTGCTAGCCTGGCAGAGGGGTTGGAGTCACGGCTGAGAGGCCTGTCGGAGGATGGAGGATAGAGCAGAGAGCAGGAGCTGCTGCAGGTTGCAGCTGATGGCCTTGCTGTTTGCTGGGTTGCTGGGGGTTCGTGGGCTGTGTTGCTAGAAGAATGGAGCAGGAATAGCGGCTGTGTTTGCTGGAGTTGCAGTAGGAACAGCTGCTGTGCTGGAACTCGAGTTGCAAGGAGGCAGCGGCTGTGCGGGAAATAGAGGAAGCTGAGGGACGGAGCAAAAGAGAGAGATGAGAGGCTAAAAGGGAAAAGGGTGCGGAGGCACCCGCCCACACACAGAAGAAGAAGAAGATGATGTTAAATAGGGGAAAAAGGGAACCACAGCTGCCCTAGACCCGTGAGCCATCAAGCTGACCCGGTTATCCAACCCGACCCAATTGGGTCTGACCCGAATTATTATATTTTTTTTATTTTTTTCATTCTCTGTTCATCGTAAATCTGACTCTTCTAGAACCCGAATCTCGCAAAACTCAAAACACAAAAGTTGTAGATAATCCTTTCCTCTTTCTCTAAAAATTTGAATCGTTTTGATCGGAACTCGGACGGAAAAGTTATGCATGAAATGCAAACAGGTGTCGATTTTGGTTCCCGGGAATTTTCCTACGACAAAAAAATTACCAAAACTTCATAAATAGTGTAATAAAGTTCAAGAATGATGATTTTGGCACTTGATTAAAATATTGGATAATTTTGGACATTTAATTAAAAATATAAATCGTAAAGCCCGGGTTAAGATGCCCAATTACGCAGTTTTGACGCGTAATCATACCCCCCAACTAACGTTTTGTTAGTCTCTAGCAAATGATGTGAATGAATCTTAGGGCGGTGCCTACAACTTCAAACTCCAGTGATCATGAAATCAATGCACATGCGACATAATTATACCACTTCACATACAAGAATATAATCAAATTTCACACATGCTCGTTCATATTCGATGCACATTCTCCAAAGCACATTACTCATGCAAGTTTCATCATTTATATGTCATTTAAATGCAGTATACTCACATGAAGTTAGTCAGTGGCACATTCAGAGTTAATGCAGTCATTTAAGTTTGAGTATAAACATGTAGACTCTCGAGGTGTGTGTGTTGTGTGTGACTCAGTACACCTAGGACGCTAGTGGACACTTATAGAACAGTCGCTTTGACTCGGCCTAACCGGTATACCCTCAAAAACACTCAAAAAGAAAGAAATGGGTTCGCGCATTATATGTGAGAAGGAGTGTTGCGATCAAACATCCCACATAATAAAAGGAACAACGGTAAATGTACGGAGTGGACTAGTCTGGAAAGGATCTAGGCTATCTATGAGGTGTCAGGTCCTTCACCCTAGCATCTTCTCACCTACTCGCCACATCCAACCAAGACCACCCTAGATCAACTTATTCACAAACTTGTCGTGAACACATCTGAGGTATTAACTGGTTGAAGAATCTTCGTACGTAGAGAACATGTGTTGTGTCCTTGACTTTTTGTGATATTTCTACGGAGCAGACATTAGCATTTCATTCCACGCACATATTTATTTCTTATCATTTCTTCTGCTCATTCTTTATTTTTCTGCCTTTTCTTGAACAATTAACACAATCATAACACTTCTTTTGTAATCTTCAAACAATCAATGGGATTTGAGCTTGAATAGGGGTCCATGAATTAAGTCTATCTCTAGGGGTGGTTCAGCCTTCACATCTTGAGTAGGCTACAAGACCTAGGTTTCTATCTCCCCACTAGAAGTCACCTTTAGGCTAGCAAATCAAAGACAAAGACTAGTGTACAAGGAATCATCCAGAAAAAAAAAAAAAAAAAATTGAGTTCCATGAACTCTGATTTGATATTAACGCTCAAAAGGACGATACATAGCTCAAGGATATCTCACAAGGTGTCATAGTCACCACGGGTGTTCTCTCAATGCTCACAGGAAACCCTAAGTGCAATGAATCACGTGAGTGTGTATTCAACCTTGTGAGATGTCATGTAAATACAGAAAATTATATAGTCAAATTAACATGAATGTACTACCAATCAATTATTCATGGAGTCATAAAATCATATAAAGAGAAACTACACATAAATGGCTTAAGTGTGTAGTTCTTAGGTTATATGTAGGTATGTGAAGGGTACGAGTTAATGTTAAGCATAGCATAATTCAATGTAATTCCTCACTACTCTTCCTTTCTTTCTTTCCTTCTTTGTGTTCTTTGTGATCTTTTGATGATTTTTTTTTTTTTTTGTGTTTTTTTTTTTTAATATAAAATCCAGTACGTATACGTGCATAGTGTCACATGCAAATGCTCACCCCCCCCCCCAACTAAAATATAACATTGTCCTCAATGTGAAAGCATAGGGGAAATAGAAAAACTGTGCACGGGAAAAGTGGGGCGTACCTGGATGAAGAAATAATGGAAAAGGAAAACTGAACTAAAGGAAATTGTACCTATCAATAAACTAAAAATAAGACAGAATGAAACAAAATGAAATCAAAGGAAAGAAAAACGTCACAGTGTGTCTGGAGGAGGCTCGGGAGGAATTTCGTCTGGTGGGTGTAGATTTATAAATTGAACTAGCGAATCTCCAAATTTGAATCGCCATAATGCATCAGCTTTGTTATCTGCACAGAAGTTATCTATGAATAAATAAATACTTTCCACAATATCAGACAACACATTTTCAAATTGTCTTTCTTGTTTTAACAAGAAAGGATCCTTATCCAGTATAGTTTCCAGGAAATATACTTCTTTAAGAACCGGCCTTTGAGGAAAAGTTTTCGGAACAATTACCTTTGGATCTTCAGAAGCATCAACATTAAAATTTGTACTTGATTCCTTGAAGGTTAAAGTCTCACCATTCTGCTCAACTTCTTCATCTAGTGCACCAGTCACCTTACCATAACTGAGATTTGCTTTGGCATTGCAATCATTGACATTTGCTTCAATATAGGATGACGGTTCCATGATTGCAATCTGTACTTGAGTATCTAGCTGGGCTTGAAATTGGGATTCATCTATCTCCAAAGCATTCAATAATGTGTTCAGCCTAGTCAATTCGGTGCTTATCTCGTTGATGGCTTGAGAAGTTTTAGAATTGATTACATTTTGGCTTGCCATGAACTGTTGCAAGCTAACGGTTAGCTGCTGTATGGAATCTTCCACTTCCCTTCTTTGCATTGGAGGAGGCTGATTTGCAAAGTAAGAGGATCCCGAGTCTTGGCCAGATGCTGCATAAGGAATGTATTGACTTTGTTCCTGGGGAGATGGCTCCACTTGGTCATTCATCCAACTGAAATTTGAATGACTTCTACAACCTGCATTGTAAGTATCAAAATAAGGTTCATAAGAAATCTCAGAAACCATATACACCGAGTTAGACTGATCAAGCAAAACTTCCTTAAGAGCAGGAATAGTTGGACATGCATCAGTCGCATGCCCTGGATCCTCACATATGCTGCATTTTTTAGAAGATGATGGTAAAACATGCATTTCATTTACCTCCTTAAGCTCAATGGAATCTAACCTTTTGGACATCAATGCAAGCCTAGCATTCAAATCATCAACTTCTTCCAATTGATACTTACCACCCCCACTAATACATTTTTGCTTTTCAAATTTATCATACACATTAGAGACATCCCAAGATTGGGCGTTTTCAGCCAAATAATCAAAATAGTCAAAAACTTCTTCAGCTCTTTATTGAAAAACTCACCATTACACATTATTTCCACAAATTGCCTCATCTTTGGTTGCAACCCCTCATAGAAAAAACTGATGACCCTCCAATTCTCATACACATGGTAAGGACATGCATTTAAAAGGCCTTTGAAACGTTCCCAACACTGATAAAATGTTTCCACATCCTTTGAGCAAAAATTCATAATTTGTCTTTTCAAAGCATTAGTTCTTTGCATAGGAAAAAATTTCTTTAAAAATTCAGTTTGCATTTCTTGCCAAGTCCCAATGGATCTTGGCCTTAAGGAATAAAACCAGGTTTTTGCCTTATCTTTTAAAAAAAAGGGAAACAATTTCAGTTTTATTACCTCTTCAGTGCATGTTCTATCCATGAATGTGGCACAAATTTCTTCAAACTCTTTAATATGCAAATATAGATTTTCAGATTCAATGCCATGAAAATGAGGTAATAATGGAATCATCCCAGGTATAAAATTAAAAGCATTTGCATTCAAAAGTAGAACAATGCAGGATGGGGTACTGGTCCTAACAGGTTGCAAATATTCTCTGAGTGTCCCATTAGGGTTCTCCATATCATGAGGCTCATTCTCAGCCATGATGCTATGTGTATCAAATAGTGATTCAAGTGATTCAAGTGAAACAGGTTCACTCGATGATGAGATGGATGAGTTTGTCCTGACTAGTCTAAATGTGTTATCTCTAGCCCAACTAGTCATACAAACGCAGTATAAATGCAATAAAAGCAAACAGGTCAAAAGAGAGGAAGTAGATATCACCCAGGCTGTGAAGATGTTCACAGCTCTAAAACACCTCTCTGAAATCTGAGAAACACTTTGATGACACCAATTAGTCCCCGTCAACAGCGCCAAAAACTTGACTCATTCTGAGTTATGCTTCCAAGTAATGAAACACCCCAAATAATGTTCAAAAGCTAAAAATAACAATAAACTCAAATAAAAGGTTAACAAAATTTCAACTGATTAATTAGTAATAATAAAAGAAAGAGAAAAGATAAGAGAGAGAGAGAGAGAGAGAGAGAGAGAGAGAGAGAGAGAGATAGACTGCAGCAGCAGAGGAGCTACTGCTGGCCTGGCAGAGGGGCTGGAGTCACGGCTGAGAGGCCTATCGGAGGATAGAGGATAGAGCAGAGAGCAGGAGCTGCTGCAGGTTGCAGCTGATGGCCCTGCTGTTTGCTGGGCTGCCGGGGGTTCGTGGGCTGTGTTGCTGGAAGAATGGAGCAGGAACAGCGGCTGTGTTTGCTGGAGTTGCAGTAGGAACAGCTGCTGTGCTGGAACTCGGGTTGCAAGGAGGCAGTGGCTGTGCGGGAAACAGAGGAAGCTGAGGGACGGAGCAAAAGAGAGAGATGAGAGGCTAAAAGGGAAAAGGGTGCGGAGGCACCCGCCCACACACAGAAGAAGAAGAAGAAGATGATGTTAAATAGGGGAAAAATGGAACCACAGCTGCCCTAGACCCGTGAGCCATCAAGCTGACCCGGTTATCCAACCCGACCCAATTGGGTCTGACCCGAATTATTATATTTTTTTCCATTTTTTTCATTCTCTGTTCATCATAAATCTGACTCTTCTAGAGCCCAAATCTCGCAAAACTCAAAACACGAAAGTTGTAGATAATCCTTTCCTCTTTCTCCAGAAATTTGAATCATCTTGATCGAAACTCAGACGGAAAAGTTATGCATGAAATACGAACAGGTGTCGGTTTTGGTTCCCGGGAATTTTCCTGCGACAAAAAAATTACCAAAACTTCATAAATAGTGCAATAAAGTTCAAAAATGATGATTTTGCCACTTTATTAAAATATTGGATAATTTTGGACATTTAATTAAAAATATAAACCGTAAAACCCGGGTTAAGATGCCCAATTACGCAGTTTTGGCGCGTAATCAATTGTACCATAGACCTCCAACAAATAGGCCCTCTTACAAGGGTGAACACATACCCTGTTGTAGACCTCCTGTCATCTAGATCTCTTGCATAACCTGCATCTACATATCCCACAACTGACGGATCACTTTGTTGCCTGTTGAACATGATGTCATAATGAGAAGTACCCCGCAAGTATCTGAAAATCCATTTAACGACATCCCAATATTGGCTACCCAGATTTGAAAGAAACTTACTTACCACACTGATAGCTTGTGCGAGGTCCAATCTTATACATACCATAGTATACACTAAACACCTCACTACACTAACATAGGATACCTTTGACATGTCACGAATATTATCATCATCCGTCCTTGGGCACTGAACGGTAGACAACAATTTAAAATAATTCGCTAATGGTATACTTACTAGTTTAGCATTAGTCATGCTAAACCTCTCCAACACCTTCTCAACGTAACCGTCCTGAGATAACCACAATCTCCCTGCAGTTCTGTCCATGTGAATCTCCATCCTAAGAATCTTCTTGACTACACCCAAAACCTTCATGTCAAATTTTTTTCTCAAAAAAGCTTCCAACTAATTAACCTCAGTCAAAGTCTTTCCATCAATTAACATGTCATTCACATAAAACAATAGAGAGATCACCCACTTGCATCGTATCGCCCTCTTCCCTTCTAGAAGAACCACCAATTCCCACGTCTGATTCTTATGCAATGACTTTGTTTCCTCCACCATAGCACTCTTTTATCAACTTTTCCCTTGACTGTGCTCTGCCTCTTAAAAAATAGTAGAAACCTTGCTATTGGTAATGAATGCATAAGACACCGAATCATCAAATTTATATGTGGGTGGTGGCTTGATAGTGCATCTAGGTCCATTATGATCCTACTGGTCTCCTAAGCTAGAACTTCTTGCATTATGAACAATGATATCTCTGCCCTAAGTCTGTAACTCCACCTACATCACAATCTCATTTTTGCTACATTTTATGTTGTGATGTTGCTGGTGTTCCAAGCTAGAACTCCTTGCATTATGAACAATGTCATCTCTTCCCTAAGTTTCCAACTCCACCTGCGTCACATGCTCATTGTTGTTGCAGTTTTCTAGTACATATTTCTCTTCATCTACCTAAGTACACTGCACCATGGTTTTCTCATCAAAAATCATGTCTCCACTAATCACCACCTTGTTTGTCATTGGATCCCACAGTTTGAACTCACCTTTCTAATACCCCAGAAAAATATACTGTCTAAACTTTGCATCAAGCTTAGATCTCACCTCACTAGAAATGTATACGGCTAGACATTCAAATACTCTTAAACTATAGTAGTCTACCGAATTACCTGTCCACACCTCCCCTACAAATTTCCCATCTAGTGATACCTTTGGCAATCGGTTAATCAAGAAACATGTCATACTCACTTACTTTACCAAGGAGTTCTTTTCAAGCCTTGCATACAACCTAAGACACCGAGCCACACCATTCTGTTGTGGTGTCTTGCGTACTGTGAAGTGTCTCCTTATGTCATGCTGCTCACAAAATTCATTGAACACTAGCATACTTAGTTTTATTGTCTATTCTAAGGATCTTTCTCCCGATCTGATTTTTCACCGCAGCCACAAGTTAAACTTGGCAAACATCTCTAACTCGTATCGCATGAAGTACACAAAAACCTTTCGTGATAAACTCACGAAGTACATATGTCCAACCCGTGATGCTACCTTCATTGGTCCCCAAACATTTGAATAAATGTAGCTAAGAATACCCTTCATCTTGTGTGTGCTTGTTTTACACAAAACAGTATTATCTGACTCGGAATCTACAACTGCAACTCCACCTACAACTGTGGTACCCAACAGTGCATAGATATTTTCCGCTAATTTCTATCCCTTCATCACCATCAAGACACCTTTACACACCTTCATTATCCCACTTTCATACTTGTAACTATACCCGTTACAATCTAAAGTACCCAATGAAATCACATTCTTCCATAAAGCTGGTACATGCCTTACATCACATAATGTTCTCACAACACCATCAAACATTTTAATTTTGATATTTCCTATTCCAACAAATTTGCATGAAGCATTATTTCTCATTAGAACAAAACCAGAATTTACTGACCTACAAGTGCTTAACCAATTTCTATTTGGTGTCATGTGATAAAAACATCCTGAATCTAGGATCCAAGAATCCATGAGGTGATTTGAACCCGATGAAACAAAAAGCATATCATCATCACTGCTTGCTGAGTCTCCTTCTACCACTACACTCACAGATTTTGACGAACCCTCTTGATTTTCTCCATTTCCCTTCTTCCACTACGGACAATCTGATTTTATGTGCCCAACACTTAAAACACCATGTCCTTCTTCTTCCCGGACTGCGAGTCTGAGATTTATTACCACTCGATCCGCTCCACAATTTGCTTCTCCTGCACTCATAGTTACCCTTCACCTTGTGAAATCTGATCGCTGACTTTTTCCTTTGATGAAAACCTAGCAATGTGTTTATAACCTCTTCCAAATTCAGGGTTTCTTTTCCCCGGGTCAGAGTAGTAACTAGATTTTCATTCGTATAAGACAAAGCTAGGGAATTCAATAGCATCAACGCCTTGTCTTCTTCCTCGAACTTCACATCAACCCGCATCAAATCATTTATAATCGGATTGAATACATTGATGTGTTGATTCAAATCCGAACCCTACGCCATCTTAAGCCAATACAACTTCTGCTTAAGATACAACTTGTTCGTTAAAGTCTTGGACATATACCGACTTTTAAGTTTCTGCCAAATAGCTGCAGGATATTCCTCATCCATGATGTGATACAACACATCATCAGTCAAACAAAGTCTGATAGTCGCCACAGGCTTAGCTTCTACTTCCTTCCAACTTGTTTCATCCATGTCTTCCGATTGACCTCCGTATAATGTCTTCACCATACCTTACTACACTAACAGATCTTTAACCCTTCTCTGTCACAGTCCGAAGTTTCCCATTCCATCGAACTTAACAACATTGAACTTTGCAGAAGAAATTTCAGAAGTCATTATAACCTAATGCTCTGATACCAATTGTTGTGTAAATTAATGTACAGCGAAAACAAACAATCTCACAATTCAACACTTAACAGTGAAATATACAGAAAACAAAATCACACAATCACACAGATTATAACCCATACAAGTTTCCGACAATATCTTTTTTTCTTTTTAATGATGTGCACCACATTGTCCTTGCATGCACATGTGATGTGCCAATGTAGTGTCATCCATCTGTAGTTGACTTCACTGTTGGCTCCCCATGGCTGCCTTGTTAGCTTCCATGGCCTCTTTTAAAACAAATGTCTTTATATGTGTGTATGCGCATGGGGTAGGGCACCCATGGTGACTCTGCAACCATGATAAATGTTTTAACCTATATGCAAAACAAGATGCAGCCATACATCAAACAACAATGGAAATTGAAAACTCCAAAAAAAAAAATAAAGAAAGGCATCTAGGACCACATGGTAAAGTCATTTTTGTCAATTTGTTTATTATTATTTTTCCTTTGCATGATTAATGTGTAATTAATTAATTAATTATCAGGTTAGATCCAGTTCATCGTCCTCTCACAGTCAGTAAAGCTTGACATTAACTTCAAAACGACAATCATTTGGGATAAACTATCCATTTGTCTTCCAAAGATGATATTCATTATTCTTTCACCCGGATAGTAAAAAATGATTGAATGGATGAGATTCAATTTTCCTTCCATACCTAACATCGAGATAGATATTCAAACTCCAATCCATCTTTATGTGTTAATAATTTCATAGCCAATCCATCTTTATATGTTTATTATTTCATATACTATGGAAACTGCACTGTGTGAGAGATACTTGAATTTTAAAATGCCAATTTTTTTTTTCAATTTTTCAGCATTTGCATTTGACTGCCAAAAATTTAAAACTAATGTAGTGACTAAACACACCCAACCCTTCACCACCGTCCCAGTTAATACTGTTCTTAATTTGAATTTCGTCTGACACTGCACTGCATATTATCAGTAATAATTTCCTTGTAACTCTCAAATTACAGTTCTATAAAAATAAACAAATAAAAGACCAGGAAACCATTTTGTGCCATTGAAATGGAGTCGGTGGCCCTCTGTCCATTCACTCTACAGGCGCCTGCAGAAGAACAGAGGTAGTGGGTACTGTCAAGGAGGAGAAGACACACACAGCTCATGCTCATGCGGTTCCATACAAATGTAATATAAACCAAATATAAATCTTTGTCCCCTAGCAGAACATGTCAAGCTGTACTCCTCCCACCAGATACCCATAATCTTTTGCCACCTAGCACTCACAGACCCTCCACCAAAATTTCTCACCATACCCCTTCAAGCCCCAATCATGAGCCTTTCCCCCATTCCTTCTTTCCATCATCCTCTCCCCCCAAAGGCCCTAAATCTCAACCTCTCCACCATATTTATTGCAGCTTTTAAGAAGCAAATCAAGATCATTATGATTTCCTTTTCAGCTTCATCATCATCATTTAATATGGCTTCCACTTGGTCACTCTTCTTGGCGCTGGTGCTGATTTTCATGGCATGCTCTCCTTCTCTGGCCTTGCCATTTGGGCTCAAGTTGCAGACTTCAACCATTTCAGCAGCGCCTGCATTGCTGCCAGAAGCTCCTCTGTCGTCTCCCCCAGCTCTTTCCCCAGACATCACTCCCCTGTTTCCTTCCCCTGCTGCTGGTGGTGAGGTGCCTTCTCCAGCTGAGTCCTCACTGCCCACCATCCCTTCCAGCCGCAGCCCTCCAAACCCAGACGGCGCCATTGAAGCTCCCACCCCTGAAATGCCCACTTCGCCAACCGGATCTTTGCCGCTTCCTTCTTCGGCTTCACCACCTTTATCTAGGCCTTTAACTTTGGCTCTACTCCTGGGTTTGCTGCCATTTGGGTTGGTGCTGATATCTGGTATGTGAAGTATTGTTTCTTTGGTGGGCAGTGCCCAACCAAACATTGTTGTATGCTTCATTTTGTCTGGTGTTTTTGGGGTGAAAATGTGTTTCACTTTCAATTATCTTCTTGCTTGTAGATTTTTTCCCCTTCTAATATAAACTATGTTTAGTGTGATGCTAGGCAACCACAATAAAGTTGTGTGTACAGTATAACTAATATTTATTATTTTTTTTACCCTAGATAGTTACAGACACTGGGAATAGATACTCTTGCTTTTATTTGAGGTACTGTCTAGTAAGTCTGCTGTTGTCTAATTGCCTCAGTTTAAAATTTTCTGCAGTACACCCCACTGCAACTAGTTTTCGTTCTTTCTTTTTTTTGGTGGGTAATTTTTGGGTGGATTGGGATTAAATGAGCTGTGCTCACATGCTCGTCCTCCTCGCAGATCAGAATCAAACCACACGACCGTAGAGATTACCATTTATTAATCAGCACCCTGAGCATTCTTGCATAAAGACAGCCAGGACATGGTAGGATGTGGCCATGTTGGTGTAATGCATTGGCAAAGTAAGCAGGGGGGAAAAGGGGGAAACAGAATCAAAGTAAAAAGGAATAAAACTACTTGGAAGAAAAGGAACAGACAACTAATATTACCCACACATGTATTAAAATTGCAAATTCTGAACAAAAGCCTAAAAAAACACAGGAAGAACCCAAAATCTGAACCTAATCCATGGAAGATAAGACAATTGCGCACTAGTACTAGTTACAAGTGAAATTTCTCCCGAGCAGTGCCATTATAGACTTTGTTCTACTTATTATACTCTACTTAACATAATGTAACACTCATCTATTTAAGTCATCTGCTTTAGCAACAGGCCCTTCAGTCTTTGAAAACCCACTGAATAACTTTTCAAGGAATACCCATTTCAATCTATTCAAGTCAACAGCTTTAGCAATATAAGTCCTAAGCTTTCCATTCTCATCTTTTAGCACCTCCACAGCTACACTTAGTTGCCGTATTGCCTCTCTCTTCTCATCATCCTTCTGCATCAATTGACCCTTCAGAATATTGTTCTCTTCTCTGAGTTTCTCCATTTCTTCTCTCAACTTCATTACTTCCCCATTCTCAACATTGGATGAAACGTCCTCTTCTACCTTTTGTGTCTCATCGCCTTGGATCTCATCTTCATGATCATGATCCAGATCCTCAACTTCAGACTGCGCGGGTGACTCAGCATCACAGATTTCTGAGTAGCAATCATAATGTTGATCACTCACACTAATCTTCTCTGATTGGCATTTGGAGAGGAACGATGAGGATCCTCCCAATGTTGTTACAATGCGAGTACCTGGGTCTGACTTGACTTGATCAAATCGCACGGCTAATGAGCGGTGTGCCCGATAAAAATCCTCAACCATGTTAATTAGCTCTGGTCGCTTCTTGTAATACATTTCTGCACGCTGTGCAAAGGAATCGGCATCTTCATCTATCAATTTTAGCATTGACTTCGTCTTATTGTCCAGTTCTGTCATGTTAGGAAAGAGTGGTGATTAACTTCAACATGATATGCATTGAACAATGACAAGTGAAAGCTAAAATAGAGATACTTGAGCTGTAGGGGATTAGAACACCAAAATATGCTAGCATCTATTTCAAACTAAGCACAAACGCTTCCATTATTGTAGAGACTAGAGGGTATCTTCTTGAAGATCACACCATACCCATGGATCACTTAAATATAGATGGTCCAAGCATTAGGCAAAATAATAATAACTAAAGTCGAGAGAAACATATTGCATTTTCTATGAATAATTATATGGATTATGGTTCCTTCCACTAATGTAAAATGGTCTGGTGGCCCTGAATAGTGTGTGTGCAAGTGTGTGTGCATGTGTGTGTGTGTGTGTGTGAGAGAGAGAGAGAGAGAGAGAGAGAGAGAGAGAGTTGTTTTTAAGGAAAAAAGAAAACAATAATTTTCCAAGGACTGTAACTCAGTCTTTCACCATGACCCGTAAGCAGGCACTTGATAATAATTCAAGATCATAGTAGCTTTCCGCCTAGGAATAAAAAATGGAAATTGGGCCAACCTAGACGGCACAAGCCCAGTACAGAGTTCAAGGCTACAAAAGAAATTGGATCAATACTAGAAAGCCTCCTTGGCCCTTCCAAAGACAGACCTTTTAAAAAAGTAGCCACATTTTGCATTTGAAAATGTTTGTCAAATGTTTTTCAACTTTAAATGGGTCCTATACATTATTAGTGTGTAAAGGAGCCTGTTGAAAATAACAAACAAAATTGGACAGTGATTGGTGGACCTCAAGGGTCCTTTTACATTGAAAAAAAAGACGACTCAATCACCATTTCCACTATGGCACTACATACACCATCGCATCAGTTAGTGTTTCATCCCTCAAAAGTCAGATCATAGGGTATGGAGATGAGATGAGATTCCTCAGCATGCATGACTCATGTTTCTCTACCCCATCTGTTTCATTTCCTAAGGTCTATCCTCCTCTCTAGTCCTTGTCTATTAGTCCATCATATTCTTGGACCCCTCCACCTACTGAACCTCAGTTATTCAGTTTGAGTGGCGAACCTTTTCTCCAACCATTCTGACAAAATCACCCAAATTGGAGAGTAACCTCCCCTCAGCCCCCACCCCCTTCACCCGCGCACACACGCACACTTGATTTGTTAATAGATTCAAGATCCATAGATTGCATCAGGGAACATGGAATCAAGGCTCTGGTTTCAGAATTGTGAAAAAAAATGAAAATTAAATACAAAACTGCACTGAGCTTCATCAAATTCAATGAATCATAAATTAAAGATCCAGGTTTTTCACCATAAGCTAATTTAACCAGAAACAGAAAGATGCATTAATGTGTGATCTGCCCCATTATAAATCAAGCTAGGGTCTTAAGACTGACTAAATTTGGCCATTGTAAACAAATCTGGAGTAAAATGGCACTGAAGAAAAAGGAAAATTTCCAAATGTTGAAATAGATAATAAATACAGATCACCAACTACAACGGCCAAGAATCAAAATCAAACATGGAATATTGGCCCTCACAATATCTTTCACTCCATTTATTGGACCCTTTGTCTGGCCAGAATGTCACCGAAATAAATTGACCCCACCAAATCACAGGTGCAGGTTGCGGCCCAGTTAACCAATAGTACGACATAGAATCCTTGATTTTCAATTTGATAATTTCAACTTAATATTGTCCTCTTAACAATTTCAGTGGGTGTAAATCCTTCATAAATTCTATTTTCTTAACAAAAAAAAATTCATCCACCTTGTCTTGAAAAAAGAAAACTGTTAATCAGACTGTTGGAGTCATATAATTAGACCATTCCTTTTCATACCTTTGCAACAATGAGTAATCTATACAACGCAACTCTACTTCATTCTATTTAACATAGTCCAGATTTGACAGGGTACCCAAGTTGGCAAGGTATCCCAATAAACTCAGCTACATATCCCGTGTATCTATATCACATCACAACCAATCCATTTGATGACCTCTTGTATGTAACTATGTATCATATATAACAATTAAAGAGAGATGGCGCCAACATGGTTTGGGTAAGACTTAAATAGGCCTACTTTTTTTCATACATACAAACATATATATATAGAGAAATACATTATATATATATATATATATATGTATGTATGTATATACACATACATATATACATACATAAATACACATATATATAAAATACAAAAAATGAGCGATATAATATTCACACAAGCACACCACGCTGAATTGAACAAACATTGAGAGAAGCAAATAAGGAAGGGGAGGGGTACGAACCTGCAAGAGTAGATTGGAGCCAGGGGGAGCCTCTTGGAGCGCCATGGCTGTCAAACCACCAGCGGAATTGCTCCTTCTCCACCATTTTTCCCTCACCTTTCACATAAATTTCCAACCAGCAATAAAAAAAATTGAACACAAAACTTTAAGGGTATGTTTTGATCACGGATTTTAGGTGAAAAGGAGGAAAAAACTCATTTTCCATTATATTATCTTATTATATTAAAAATGAAAATATATTTTAATATAAATAAAATTATGAAAAAGCCAAATATTAATAATTCATAGAATCAAAATATTAACCAACAAGCAACAACACTCCACTCTCCAAACTACAGAAAAGTGAGACAGGCCCAGTAGCCCAAATTCCAAACAGGAAAATGCCATCATTTCCCAAGAAGGGCAACACCCAGAAAAGGTTTCCCTATTTTCGTCCCAGTCCTTTCAAGCAAGGACCCCCGACCGCCTGCGATTAGCCTCCGGCCGGTTGATAACCATTAATCTCAGACAGAGAGAGAATGTATACCTGAGCGATGTAACTTTGATTTCTCCAGAGGATCGAGAAATGAATCTTCGACGTCTGACTCGTCTGCACCCACAATGAAGCTGAGCCGCTAATCGGAGCGCACAGAGCCTCTCTCTCTCTCTCTCTCTCGCGCTCGCAAATTCAAACCCTCTCTCTCTCTTAAGTCTTTGTGTGTATAGCAATTTGAAACGCAGCACCACCCGGAGCCTCGAGCCTTCCAATTTGTCTTACTCTTCACCTTGACAGCTGAGATCCTATGCTGCTTAATATTGACAAGGACGAGGGATTTTTCAAACATTTGAATTTACCATATTATCCCTCTTAGCCCCTTTATTTTCCTTCCAACCCGCATCTCCTCCAGAATTTTCCTCTATTAATGCAGCTGTCGAGGGTGATACGGTCATTTCAAGACCCTTTTTCTTTATTTGAATTTCCACGTGATTTGTATACCTAATTTTGCGTGCCCTGTCTCCAACAAAAATCATTAAAATACTAACAAATTGTTTTAAAGTTTGAATTTGAATTGCCATAAATTTAAATGAAATATGATATTTACTTTTATTTAAAATTATTACCTCATATTTCAAAATATATTATTTTTTAAATAATATAATTTTAAAAAATTTAAAATCAAATTAATGCATTAAATTTATTTTATAGACCCCAAACTACTTCTTATTTCCTCAATTCACATAGATACTTCTACTTTTTCCTCGTGTCTTAGTTTTAAATGAAACATAAAATATATTGTACAAAACTTTCATTTGGAAGTTTAATAAAAGCGTTGAATGTTTGCAATTTGTGTACATATTTAAAGAAAGTGTTTTAAAATTAAATTTTAAAATTTAATTATAATTTTAATCATTAATTGTGAAACTAAATGTTCATAATCATAAACATTAATTTTTTTTTTTTTTTGAAAAAATAAATTTGTGATAGAACAATGATTTTTTTAATAACATAAAAAGAAAAGGCGCATTCAAAATTGTCTCCTTTTTTTTTGTCAATAGTAGATATTTCATTTTTTGGTTTAGTAAATGAAATAATCACGATAGAAGTATTTTAAATACTTTTAAAAATTAGGTATAAATAATTTTAGAATGGTAAAATTTTAATGTATTATTTTTCAAAAAACAATAAAAATTTACAATTTATTAAAAAAAATATGTGATAAATTATCCGATGCTAGGACTTGTAAATTTAATAATCAAAATAACTTGTCTAGGAAGAATTAGGAAAAGATAAGGGGATTGACAATTACCGTATTTTCCCTTAATTGTGGGTATAGACAATTTATATTTAATATTCAAAATTTATAATTTTAAATATATTTTTTTTGGTAACGACTGGTTTGTTTATTGTGACATTAATTTATTTATTTATTAACATATTTTAGCTGTATTTTAGCTGGTGTTGAGGTGTCTAAAATTTCAAAATTCTCTCGGCTTTTTAACAATAGTTTTTTTAGGTTTTAGTAAATAAAATAACAATTATAAAAAAATTGGGATTTTAATAATTTAGGTTAAAAGAATTTTAAAATGGGAAATTTATTTTTTGATTGCATTATAAAAGAAAATATCTTTTTTATTGCTAATAAAGTTTTTTTTAATCTCAAAAGTGTCAACTCATAAAAGAAAAAATCTTAAAATTGTCCGTTGCAGTTGTACTTTGCAATATGATATTTGTAATAATTAAAACTTTAAAATGATTGTGTTTTGTTAATGTAAAGCCGAACTTTGGAGTCTCATAAATATTTAATAGAACAAATGGACCGTCTAACTTGTAATGAGTTATGCATTAAGGTTTTAAATATTGTAATGATCAAATGTGACAATATATCATTATTCATCTTATATAAATGGTGATAATGATAAATGTTTCAATAACAAGGCCTTTTGAATTTTTTTTTTTTTTAATCAATGGAGGCTCGCTCTAAGGTCAAGACTCAAAAATATAATACGAAAAATTTTAAAGTCTAATCATTAAAATTATTGTCTTAAAAAGCGTATTTATCAATGCACTAAAAATTATAAATTAAATTTAATTGTTGTATTAAATGAATTGTTATTTGACGTGGCATTAATTTATTAACATATTTTAATGGGTGCATAAATTTCTTGCCCATTTAGGCTTATAAAAAAATAAGTCATAGACACTTCTCCTACGCTTTTTTTTTTTTTTTTTTTTTTTTTTTGTAAAATATCAAACTTAATGCACAAACAAAAATATGGAAGTTTAAGGAAAGTCTTTTATAATTTAAATTTTTAATCTTCAGGTTTGAATTAACAGGCTTGCTTTTTAATTTTTAATTTATAATTTTTAAATCTGAAAAATAATTATAATTAAATGATTGATTGTGAAATCAAATGTTCATAATCATGAGGAGCCTTTCAATTTGTTTGGACCCTACCGTAATTAAAAAACGTAAACTGATGTTTTTATGTATAAAAATTGTTTATTTCCTAATTTATATTGCATTAGGAGCCTTTTATTTCAATTATAAATGCTTGATAGAAAAATAATTTTTTTAATAATTTCAAAAAGAAAAAAAAAAAAAAGCCGATTGGAAATTGTTCTTAGTTTTTTTAACAGCAGTAGATTTTTTTTTTGTTATAAAAAATAATAATAACTATATTACTTGTACACTTTAAAAGAGTAGGTAGGTTTAAATAATTTTAGAATGAGAAATATGTTTTCCAATTGTATTAGATAAGACACTTTTTTTTTTTTTATCACTAAAAAAGTTTTTTAAATTCTTAAATCTCTAAAAAAAGCCATCTCATAAAAGAAAAAGGTATTAACATTAATTGTTGCATTTGTACTTTGCAATTAGATCCATTATTTGTAACGGTCAAGATTTTAAAATGGTTGCATTTGTTATGAATGTGAGGCCAAATTTTGGAGCCTCATAAATAGTAGTGGGAAACAAGGCTATAGTGAGAAAATATATACCTTCAAATTAGAGAGAGAGAGAGAGAGAGAGAGAGAGAGAGATGTTTTGCAAATGGCAACTTGCTAAATGCACTCCACAATTGAAGTTGAAATATTTATTATTATTATTATTATTATTATTATTATTATTAAAATGATGGGGTCCGATACCCTTTAAATACTCGAATAATTCACTAAGATAATGGACCCATTATACCATTCTTCACTTAAATATCAAGGTATCATCCCAAAAGGAAAGTCGTGGGACCCAAGACTTAAACTATGGTCTTTTTTTTTTTTTTTTGGGATGCGCCGGGTTTCCTGAGCTTACTACTAGACTAATTTCATGCCTATGTCAGTCGTGCCTCAACCAACACGTAAGAAGTAAATCGCGGATGCACACTACAGGTGGTAAGGTTTGAATCACAAACTTTACATTTGTCTAAGGCCATCTTATGAACCTCCTTTTCACCTGAACTTATGCATGGGGGAACTGTGGTCATTTTTTTACTATTATATTTCATTGTTTTCATCTATTGTCAGTTATGCTTGAGAAATTTGTTGTAGGTCTAATGTTCAAATCCTATACTAGGTGAAAATAGCTTCCATTGCGTAACTCGGTTAGACCCAATAAGTGTTAAATGATACTAATTGAAGGGTTCTCTTTTCTTTTTTCTTTAATTCATTGGTCGCTCACTAGCGTAGGTTACAAAGAAGGAAGAGTACATCTCCCATCAACATCTCTAATAAGAAAGTTTCGAACTTTAGTAATTAAGATTATTATTTAAAAAACATATTTATTAAATAAATTAAAATTTTCATACTCAAAGCCAAAATTTGTGTTAAACTAATAATATTTTGAAATAATATCTTAATTAGTGATCCTAGGGCAATGATTAATAAAATTTTGAATAATTAAAAATTTAACTTTAAAATTTTGAATAATTAAAAATTTAACTTTCTCTTCACTAGAAAATCATCACATTCAACCCCTCTTTGGATTGTGGAATTAGGCATAGAATGGAATCAAATTTCATTAATAAAATCATGTTCTTGCATTTAGTTTGCGAAATTAAGGATGAAATCATATTCTAATGGAATATGATTCCTGCGAATCGGGGAATTATGATTCCAGTCTAGATGAACAAGAATCAATTTTCATTCTATGAAATCATACTCATTTTATAATAAAAATATTCTAAAAACAATAACAAATACCAATAATGCTAATTATTGTTACTATTATAATAAAAATAATAATGACTAATAATAATTGCTATAAAAATTATATTTTTTATTGTTATAAAAATAAATAAAAAACAAAAATATTAATAATAAAGAGGCCAAAATAATTATTATTTTAAGGTTATCTATTATAAAAATAATATAAATTAAAAACAACTAACAATAATTATAATTAAAATAACATTTATTATTGTAAAATAATAATAAAAACAAGGATTAAAAAGCCAAATATTATAATAATTATTATTTTAAGGATAATAATTATTATAAATATATTTAAAATAGTAATAATAACAATAAAAATAATAATTAAACTAATAATAATCACTATTATGAGAACAATAATAACACCAAATAATAATATTTGTTACTATTAAAAATATATAACAATAAGAACAATAATAATAATAGAAAAAAGAAAAATAATTATTATTATATTTTTACACTAATAATAATAAATATTCTGAAAATAAAAATTAATAATAAAAAACAACAAAAAATGATAATAATATTAATTGTTATTAGTATTATTATTATAAAATAGTAACAAATATTAATAATAATGACAACAACAATAATGACAACAAAAAATAATATTTTTTAGTATTAAAATAATAATAGCAACAAGAACAATAATAATAATAAATGCAAAAATAATAATTATTATTTTAAGGACAGTAATTATTCCATAAATAATTAAAAAATAATAGTAATATTGAATAATGCCACAACAATAAAATTTATTATCATGAAAATAATAAAATAATAAAAATAATAATAATAATAATAATAATAATAACAATAAAGAAAAATAATTATTATTATTTTAAGGAAAATAATTATTATAAAAATAATAAAAATGATAATAACAACTAATATTCATTACAATGGCAATAACATTTATTACTATAAAAATAATAACAAATAATAATAATAAAAAGGAAAGTAATTATCATTTTAAAGATAATAATTAGTACAAAAAAATAATAAGAATTAAAAATAATTTAGCACTAATAAAAATTTCATTTAGAAAATAAAACTAATAATAATAATGAATTAAATAATTATGTATTAGGAGCTTTTATAAAAAAATTAAAAAAAAATTAATTTTCATTCCATTATAGAAGCCATTGGAGAATACCAAATGTTGGAAAGAAATCGAATCTAAATTTCTACCATTATTATTTGTTACTAATCAAATGCAGTAATTGTATTCGAAAAATAATTTTATTCTTACCTTAATTTCATTTTGTGCTCTATTCCTTTCATCCTTCAATTTTATTCCACAAACCAAATGGAATGTCAAAGTCTCATTTTGCATTAAACGAAACAATTTTCTTTAACTGTTGTTCTGAGAAAATGATTAACAAATCTTAAGAATGATACAAGAAAATAACTAAATAGATAAATTCACTTGCTTGGTGGTAAAGTAGTGCAACGCATTAGCAACCTAAATAGTTTGTATCTTGAGTTGTAATCAAGTATTTAAGTCTATGTTTCTGACAATGTTAATGTTAAGTTTGTGTTAAGTATGTGACAATGTATAAATATGTCTATCATTTTGAATATACCTTTAGTGGCGAAAACTTTGCTAAAATTCTCCAAACAATCTTTTGGTGGTATTTTAACGTTATTTAGACATGTCATGATATATTGTAATATGTTTTCTCGTGATTTTATACGTAAAAATCATACGTAGTGATTAAAAAACCATGGTTAGTAATTATAAAGAAACAGACACATGCAATGTTAATTCTTTTAAAAATTATGATAAACTATTGACAAAGGAGGAGTTATATTTTAATTTTCTTTTTTCATAAAATTTGTAGAAACCCGAACCCGAAAAAATAAGAAAAATTTCAAAAGTAGAACAGCAGGTTTCATCGACGAGGTCCAGGTTCTCATCAACGAAGGCCCTTAGGTGTTTCGTCGCCGAAATTCAGAATCTTGTCGACGAAGAGATCTAGAACGGCTGAAAATATCAGGTTTGGGGTTCCTCGACGAAACCCTTCTTTCGTGAACGAACGGCCTTCTGTAACTCGTCGACGAAGGCGCTACTTTGTCGACAAATTTGATCGGGTCAAGAGTCTATAAATAGGATTTTTGTTTGCTTCTTCATTAAGAAAGTTAAACCTCTCTCTCTCCCTCTCTCTCTCTCTCTTCCTCTCTCTCTCTCTTCTCTCTCTCTCTCTCTCTCTCTCTCTCTCTCTCTCTCTCTCTCTCTCCTCTCTCTCTCTCTCTCTCTCTTCGATCCTTCGTTGTTCGTCGCCCGTATCGACAATTGGAAGTTACCACGAGGATCAGGGAGTGAATATCTACAATCCTAGAGGAGTAGATTCTTAATTTCGAGAAAAACTTAGAATTCGGTTTTTTTGAGTGTCTCGAGTTGTTTTCAGGAAAAATGTAAGGGGATTAAGTTAAGTCAACTTTTAAATGAATTTGAACCATTTGAAATGTTTATGAAGTAAGTATATTTAGGTTTTTAGTTGAAGTTTCTGAAACCAACTGTTCAAAAGATCTTTTTTTAAACTTAGGATATATATTATGGTATTTTCAGTATAAACGAACGGTGGAAAGCTCGGTTTTATGTTTTAAAATATATATGCTATGTTTTTTTTTTTGGTTGCCTACGGGATATATTCAAAGTGCAGGAAATTATGTGGCAGGTGAATGATATGTATATACTATTTCATAACCGAAATGATGAATGTTTGTGAAATATTGAAACTGTTCATGAAAACGCAGTAAGATTTGTATGATGGTCACGAGGGCCGAGTTTTATATGTATGATGGTTGCAAGGGCCGAGTTTTGTACTATGTCAATTAAATATGAAGTATGATTTTTATTACTTAAATTACACAATATGCTTTAGGAACCCTAAGGACCATTATGTTATGAGCACGGTACCATTGCTAGGAATTATATATGTGGCCATGTGCACCCACACTATACTGCAAGAGTGGTGTGGTGGTTTCAACCAATTAGCCTCAGTAGAGGGTTTATCTTACCTAAAAGTCCGTACTTTCAGGACATGGTAGGGCAATCAGGGCATGTAAGAAATTGTGGATGCTTGCGAGGACGGTGTTAGACGTGGATGTATGTTTGATGTTATCTAGGTTGTTCACCCTAGGTTTAGTCCAACCTTCGGGCAGCACAACCCTGACCACAGGGGTTTATACATGGCGTTAGTCCCAGGAGGTGTCTTTTATGCATATTTGTATATTTATATAAATGATTTTATGAAATGACTGAACTGTTTATGTTAGGAAGATGAAACAAGTATTTCCAACTGTATAAGAATGTATGATTTAAAAACAGCTACTTTCGGTTATATAAAGAATTGATGTTTTTCTGTAAACACTAATGCATGTTGCTCGCACACTAATATTAACTTGATCACCCTTACTGAAAGGTGTCTCACTCCGATATACAAATCATCTTTTCAGGAAATAACAGGTATCATGCTTAGCACCGTCAGGGAGTGGAAGTTATAATAGTCTTTTTGGGAAGATCTGTATGATCTGAGGTGTATGTAAGTTATGTTGTAAGTTAATGGATATGTATTATGGTTGTATTGACCGAACTAGTTGTCCAGTTTTGGGTCGGATAGTAATATGGATGTTTGGGAACTTATATGTATGAAAGGACTTAGAACTCTGGCAATGTATGTTTGGTGAATGTTTTATTGCTTCTACTACATCTATGTTTAATGATTATGGTATCAGGTACACAGACATCACAAAAGTAGCACCTCGAGCCCACGTGGCAGGTCGGGGCGTTACAGGTGGTATCAGAGCCCTAGGTTTACTAGGTTCTGTAGACTTTGTCAGTAATAATTACGAGAGTATAGGTTGAGATGAGTTAAGGATAAAAATGGGTAAGTTAAGTTGGGTCTTAGTCTGGAAGCTTAGGGACGGTGATCTTTCAGCAATCTTCTATGTTTTTCCTGGAGTGACAATTTTAGGAAAATCATGGTAAATCCATCAATGGTTTCATTTCTAGGATGAGGGGCTGGAACTTGAAAATTTAGGTTAGGATCGATAGGTTGGAAAAGAATGTATGTAGTGTCGGCAACATGATTAGGGGCCGATACCTTGGCAGCTTTGTAGCGGTAATGTGCAAGTGATTTCTTTAAATTGCGAATTTGTATGTTTTAACTATTATTCATTCCATACTTGCATCGACCTTGATAAGTGTGGAATATCTAAGTCAGTTTCTATCCTATATTCAGGATGGGACCCAGGAGAAAGGAGGTCGTGTCTGGAGGGGACAATCATGTCGATGCCTCTAGCGAAGATGACATTGAAGCCTCAGCTGTGCTGCGCAGTATAGCACGCTAGGCTAGGAAGGAAATTAGGAGGGATTCTCGAGAATAGGGTCAGCTAGCGGTTGATAGAGGCTGCACGTTCCAGTAGTTTTCTCGGACGAATTTATCGACATTCTCGAGAGGACCTAACCCTATTGTGGCGAAATATTGGATTCAGGAGATGGAGGAACTGTTGGGTGTGCTGGAATGCATAGAGGAGAAAAAAGTGAGGTTTGCCACCTTTAAAGTGGTGGGAGAGGCAAAGAGATGGTGGAGATCAAGTAAACTGGTGGAGGAATAGTGGCCAGGGTATGCATCTATTACCTAGAGCCGTTTCAAGGAAGTCTTCTTCAGCAGATACTTCCCCATGGGCACTAGAGAGGCAAAGGAAGAGAAATTCCTACATCTGATGCATGGGTTTTTGTTAGTGTAGAAGTATGCAGCCATATTTATAGAGTTATCCCGATTAGCTCCATATATGGTCCCAAATGAGCCAAAAAAGGTTCGGATGTTTAAGAGAGGGCTGAAGCAGGCAATACGCCCGCACGTGGCAGCGTTATTGGTCTAGAGCTTTACTGAACTAATGGATAGAGCCATGGAGAAGGAAGCTAGTATTCAAGAAGGAGAGAGAGAGAGAGAGAGAGAGAGAGAGAGAGAGAGAGAGAGAGAGAGAGAGAGAGAGAGAGGCGAACCAGAGGAAGAGGCCCTTGTCTAAGAGTTATCAGTCCAGTTCCAGTCAGAACTCCTGGAAGCGGCCTAGTAGTTCATCGACTAGTGGCAAGTGTCGGGATCTCGAGCCTCGCAGGGGAGTTCCCAGAGTGCCACTTGTCCCACATGTCATAAGAAGCATTGGGGTGAGTGTAGGGCTGGAACGGCTATTTGCTACCGCTGCGGTATAGCAGGGCATTAGGTGCGGGAATGTCCCGTGACAGTGAATTGCACACCTCAACAGCAACAGTATAGGAGAGGGAATCAAGCACCCCAAGGTGGTCACCAGGGGAATACATCCCAGGCACAGGTGTACTCTATGACGCCAAGTGACGCCAAGCACGCAGAAGACGTAGTTACAGTAATTATTTATATGTTTTCCAATAAAGCTAGTGTGCTCTTTGATTTAGGTGCAACTCACTTGTTTGTGTATCTGGGATTTGTTAAAATGTGCAAAGTAAAGACTCAGTTGTTAGGAGTCGAGCTATGTGTAGTAACGTCGATGGGGTCGGTTATTGTATGCAGTAAGGTGGTTAGAAACTATCCAGTGGAAATCCAAGGGAGAAGGTTTCCTGCTAGTCTAATCATCTTCGATATGCATGGATTTGACATTATTCTAGGGATGGATTGGCTAGCATCCAGCTACGCAAGTATAGACTATCACAGGAAGGAGGTGGTATTCAAGCCTCCAGGGGAGTAGGAGTTTAGATTCATAGGGTCGTGTGTGCGCTTTGCACCTTCGATCCTTTCAGTGATATAGGCAAGGAGATTACTTTTGGGGGTTTTTAGGGGTACCTTGCATATGTGAAAGAAGCACCAAAGGAAAGACAAAAGCTGAAGGATATCCTAGTGATAAGGGAGTTCTCGGATGTGTTTCTGGAGGACTTACAAGGGTTACCTTCTAATCGTGAAGTGGAGTTCGCCATTGAATTGACTCCAGGGATGGTGCCAATCTCCAAGGCTCCATACCGAATGGATCCGATTGAACTGAAATAGCTAAAGGAAAAACTGCAGGAACTTCTAGATGATGGTTTCATTAGACCGAGCGTATCACCCTGGGGAGCGCCAGTGTTGTTTTTGAATAAGAAAGATGGGTAGATGAGGATGTGCATTGACTACAGAGAAATTAATAAGGTAACAGTAAAGAATAAATACCCATTACCGCGTATTGATGACATGTTTGACCAGCTGAAGGGTACTCAGGTTTTCTTTAAGATCGATCTATGATTCGGGTATCACCAGTTGAAGGTGAAGTCAGAGGATGTATCGAAGACAGCCTTTCGAACCCGATATAGCCATTATAAATTTTTGGTTATGCCGTTTAGTTTGACGAATATGCCTACAACATTCATCGATCTGATGAATAGGGTGTTCCACGTGTACTTAGATCAGTTCGTGGTAGTGTTCATCGATGACATCCTGATTTATTCAAGAAGTCCTGCTGAACATGAAACTCATTTAAAGCTGGTACTTCAGGTACTCAAAGAGAAGAGATTGTTTGCTAAATTCAAGAAATGCGAGTTTTGGCTGGAACAGGTTGCATTTTTGGGACATGTAGTGTCCAAGGAAGGAATATCAATGGACCCGGGCAAAGTAAAGGTAGTAGTAAACTGGGCGAGACCGAAGAACATATATGAGATCAAAAGTTTCTTGGGTCTAGCAGGGTACTATCACCGATTTATTGAGGGTTTTTCTAAGCTGTCAGGTCCTTTGACACTGCTTACGAAAAAGAACAGTAGGTTTGAATGGACTAGCGAGTATAAGCAGAGCTTCCAATAGTTGAAGCAACGTCTAGTCACAGTCCCAGTGTCGACCATTCCATCAGGGGATGGTGATTACGTGATCTATAGTGATGCATCCAGAAAGAGCTCGAGTGTGTTTTGATGCAACGAGGAAAAGTTATTGCGCATGCTTCTTGTAAACTCAAGGAGTATGAGAAGAATTACCCTACCTATGATTTAGAGCTAGCAGCAGTGGTATTTGCACTAAAGATCAGGAGACACTACCTATACGATGAAAAGTGTGAGATCTTTACTGATCATAAGAGTCTCAAATACTTCTTCACCCAGAAGGAGTTGAATATGAGGCAACACAGGTGGCTGGAATTGATTAAAGACTATGACTATACTATTAGTTACAACCCCGAGAAAGCTAATGTGATAACTGATGCGTTGAGTCAGAAGTCGGTGCCTGCATCCGTATCAACAATTAGAATTCAGCATGAGATCATAATGGACTTGGAAAGGTTGGGGGTAGAGTTAGTAGAAAGAAGTCACTAGGCATTCATTGCTAGCTTGGTAGTACAACCAACCTTATAGGAGAGGACTAGATCAGCTTAGATGAAGATGTAGAGCTGGCAGAGATTGTGGGTGGAATACAGGATGGGTTAAATGTAGATTTCCATGTCTCAGATGACAGGGTGTTAAGATTTCATTCCAAGATCTACGTACCGAATGATGACAAAATTAGAAAAACTATCCTGGAGGAGGCATAACGCTTTTTATATACGGTATATCCAGGAAGCACAAAGATGTACAGGGATCTGCAAGGTTCTTTTTGGTGGTTTAATATGAAAAGAGAGATCACCTATTTCATGGAGCAGTACCTGACATGTAAGCAGGTGAAGGCCGAGCACCAGATGCTAGCAGGACCACTATAGCCACTTGACATTCCAAATTGGAAGTGGGAGCATATCTCGATGGACTTTGTGTCGGGATTGCCTTCAACGGTGCATGGGCAGAACGCTATCTGGGTTATAGTGGATTGGTTGACGAAGACTGTGCACTTCGTTTCAATTAGGGTCAGTTATTCTATGGATAAGCTGGCAGAGCTTTATGTGCAGGAGAGAGTACGGCTTCATAGCATCCCATTTCTATAGTTTCAGATTGAGACGATTCACCTCTCGTTTCTAGAAGTGTTTGCAGGACACCTTAGGATCTCAACTCACATTTAGTACCACATTTCACTAGCAAAGAGGACCATTTAGATTTTGGAGGATACGCTGCGGGCATGTGTACTAGATTTCGGTGGAAGTTGGATCAGATATCTATCGTTAGTCGAGTTCGTGTATAATAATAGTTATCAGACCAGTATTGAGATGGCACCATATGAGACCTTGTATGGTTCCTAGTGTCGATCTCTGTTGTACTGGGATAAGGTAGGCAAACGGTAGGTGTTGGGACTGGAATTAGTTCAAAAAACCTCGACAAAGGTTGAACTTATCAGGGAGAACATAAAGGCAACACAGAGTTGGCAGAAGAGTTATGCAGATACTCACTAACAGGTTCTAGAGTTCAAGATTGGGGATATGGTATTTTTAAGGATTGCTCCAATGAAGGGAGTGATGAGATTCGAAAAGAAAGGTAAGCTGATTCCTCGGTACATTGGGCCATTTGAGATCCTGGAAAGGATTGGTCCAATTGCTTATCGAGTGGCATTACCACCAGCATTATCTAGAGTTCACAACGTCTTCCACGTATCAGTGCTGAGGAAGTACGTGTTAGATCCTTCACACCTGATCAGCTATGAACCCTTAGAGATTGGGGATGTTTTGACTTACAAGGAAGTACCGATTCAGATTCTAGATCAAAAGGTACAGAAGCTGCGTAAGAAGGAAATACCATTAGTAAAGGTACTGTGGCGCAATCATGCGATCGAGGAGGCTTCTTGGGAGTTAGAGACAGAAATACGCCAAAAGTACCCACAGCTTTTCAGTGATGATTAGTGTTAGATAGACTGGTATGGTTGAATAGGTACGTGTTAGTTTTATATGTTGGTCAGGTAAGGTAAGTATGTTTAGTTTGTTAGTTGTTTATGAGTTTATGTATGGATGGTCTCTGAGAGAATTATGTGTGGTATTGTAAATTCCTAAGACACTATATATAACCACGGTATTCCTCCGCCATAAGTGAGGGCAGGTAATAAATTTGGGACGAGGCTGCTATCTGGGTGGCCGCTGGCTCTTCTTAGATTCGGAGCAGTAACAGTTATGATGATGTGATAGAAAATAGTTAGCAAATTTTGAGGACAAAATTTTTATAAGGAGGGGAGATTATAGAGTCCTGAACACGAAAAATAAGGAAAATTAAATAAGAAAGGAAATTTTCAAAAGTAGAACAGCCTTCGTCAATGAGGTCGAGGATCTCATCGACAAAGGCCCTTAGGTGTTTCGTCACCAAAATTCAGAGTCTCGTCGATGAAGAGATCCAGAACAGCTGAAAATATCAGGTTAAGGGTTCGTTGATGAAGCCCTTCTTTTGTCGACAAACAACCTTTTGTAGCTCGTCGATGAAGGCACCACTTCGTCGATGAATTTGACCGAGTCAAAAGTCTATAAATAGGATTTTGTCTACTTCTTCATGAAGAACGCTAAATCTCTCTCTCTCTCTCTAGAACCACCAACCATACTCTCTCTCTCTCTTCAATCCTTCATCATTCATCGCCTGTATCGACGATTAGAAGTTACCACGAGGATCAAAGAGCGAATATTTACAATCCTAGCGGAGTAGATTCTTGAGTTCAGAAAAAAAGTTAGGATTCGATTTTTTGAGCGTCTCGAGTTGTTTTTTTTAGAAAAAAGGTAAGGGGATTAAATTAAGTCAGCTTTTAAATGAAATTGAACTGTTTGAAATGTTTATGAAGTAAGTATATTCAGGTTTTCAGTTGAAGTTTCTAAAACCAATCGTTCAAAAGATCTGTTTTCAAACTTAGGATATATATATATTATGGTATTTTTAGTATAAACGAATGGTGGAAAGTTCGATTTTATGTTTTAAACTATATATGCTATGTTTTTTTTTTGGTTGCCTATGGGCTATATTCAAAGTACAAGAAATTGTGTGGCAGGTGAATGATATGTATATACTATTTCATAACCAAAATGATGAATATTTGTGAAATACTAGAACTATTTATGAAAATGCTGAAAGATTTGTATGATGGTCGTGAGGGCCGAGTCTTATATGTATAATGGCCATGAGGGCCAATTTTTGTACTATGTCAGGTTTTATATGAAATGAATATGAAATATGATTTTTATTACTTAAATTGTACGATATGCTTTAGGAACCCTGAGGACCATTATGTTATGAGCACGGTACCGTTACTAGGAATTATATATGTGGCCATGTGCGCCCACACTGTACTGCGAGAGTGGTGTGGGTGGTTTGAGCCGATTAGTCTCAATAGAGGGTGTACCTTACCTGGAAGCCTAGACTTTCAAGACATGGTTGGGCAATCAGAGCATACAAGAAATTGCGGATGCCTGCGTGGACGGTGTTAGACTCTAATGTATGTTTGACTTTATTTGGGTTGATCATCCCAAGTTTAGTCCAATCTTTGGGTAGCACAACCTTGACCATGGGGGTTTATACATGGTGTTAGTCCTACGAGGTGTCTTTTATGCATATCTTTATATTTACGTAAAAGATGTTATGAAATGACTGAACTCTTTATGTTAGTAAGATGAAACAAGTATTTCTAACTATATAAGTACATATGATGTAAAGACAACCACTTTCGGTTATATGAAGAATGGATGTTTTTCTATAAACACTAATGTATGCTGCCCACACACTGATATTAACTTGATCACCCTTACTAAGAGGTGTCTCACCCCAATATGCAAATCATCTTTTCAGGAAATAATAGGTATCGCACTTAGCAATGTCAAGGAGTGGAAGTTAGAATAGTCTTTTTGGGAAGATCTGTATGATCTCAGGTGTATGTAAGTTATGTTGTAAGTTAATGGATAAGTATTATGGTTGTATGGACCAAACTAGTTGTCCAGTTTTGGGTCGGATTGTAATATGGATGTTTGGGAACTTATATGTATGAAAGGACTTAGAACTCTAGTAATATATGTTTGGTGAATGTTTCATTGCTTCCACTGCATCTATGTTTAATGATTATGGTATCAGGTACACAGATGTCACTAAAGTAGCACTTCGGGCCCACGTGGCAAGTCGGGGCGTTACAAAATTAATAATACAGAGTAAGGTGCATATGATTTTTACATTGCATTTATATTTTACATGTATAAAATACTATATAGATTATGTTTAATATAATTTATTAACATGACTCAATGCTTATTTGTAGAATTATTTAAATCCTATTGATATACCCCAAAAATATTCTTGTTAAAGAGGGAGACTAGAATTTGACCCACTCATTATAACACCTTTCATAAACAAGGAAGAAGACCAAAAGCACTCATTGATGGGAGCAGCTATAAAATCACCCAAGTCAATGTTCTTAAAGGTTAGAGCGATTCACGCTTGTGCAATAATGCACTCATAAATGTCATATCACCACAAGGTTAAGCGCCACCACTATAAAAGGGGTCTCAGAGAAAAGGTAAGGGCATCCCATTCATAACCATTCTTTTACAGTTGCAATAAATATCTGGACAAAATCCCTTACTTAGGCATCGGAGCGATCCCCCAGAGTACACCTCGAGTCCTCCAAGACTTTCATACTCTCTCTTTCTCTCTCTCTCTCAGGTGGTCGTGATGGGAGAACTTCTCCAAAGATCGTTCAATTTTATTCAGCGACAACTGGCGCAGTCTGTGGGAACTCTTGAGAGGTTTTTATTTTTCAATCTTTGAATCATGACCGCATCAAATAATTCGAAGTTAGAGCCTGCCATAGGTGACCAGTCACCCCAGTCCATACACTCCGCACCAGGCAACCATTCCAGCATGACAAGAGGTGAGTTCCTTCCTTTCCAGAAATGGATGGAAGACATGGTGGCCTCCTAGAAAAAGATTAAGGACATGTTCAATATGATCCTACAACAAAAGGATCATAAGTAACTTGTTCCCCACCCCAAGCAAGCATATCCTGAGTCACACGGAAAGGTTGCAGTCCCACAGAGATCAATGAAAAGGTTGACCCTACAAAGAAGGTGGAGGATACAAACAATGTGGGATCAATGAACGATCAAAAGAACTGGAGGAAAGATTCAAAAACATTGATCAGCTAGAGAAGATGATGAAGAAGTCTCGCAACAACCTTTCCTCCAGGTAGTCTTCGCTGAAGTCTTCAAACCCGCCCTTCACTAGAGAGGTAATGAATGTTCCCTTGCCTAGTATTATAAGTTCAAAATGCCTAGTTTTGACAAGTATGAAGGCTCGTCTGATCTTGTACCATCTAGATACATTTAAAGTATTAATGCAATTGCAAGGCGCACCAGATGCTATCATGTGTCTGGCATTTGCAGCCACTCTAAAATGGAACGCCAAAGCGTGGTGTCACACACCAAACCCGATAGGGTCTTAGGTTTGATTTTCCATGAATATTTTATAATTGATGCAATAAATATAAAGTAGCAGAAGTAATTGAAACCTCGAATATTTTATACCAGAGTACTAAACAACTGTATATACAGGGGTATCTCTAATAACAACATTTACATTTTGTGAAATATGACAACATATTTAACTAGTACTGTACAAATATTTATTCTAAACTGCATTCTCTAATCCCGCCTAGATGCTCGCTATGCCTGATTCCCAGTACATCCTGCATAGCTATCTATAAGGTGGAATAATAATTGGGTTAAGATGACACTCAGTAAGTGGAAAAGATTATTATTAGTATGTAGCTAAGATGAGCTTTACAGTATCAACATTTGTTTAAAAATTTATATTTACTACTATAACTGTTAAAAACCGCATTTGAACAACTGTAAAACACACACACACACACACACACACACACACACACACACACACACACACACACACACATATATATATATATATATATATATATATACTTTTCTTTTATGTTTTTCCTGTAAATCATCATTTGGGCATACTAAACGAGGTCTTGTTCACACACACACACACACACACACACACACACATATATATATATATATATATATATACTTTCCTTTTCTATAAATCATCACGTAGACCCTTTAAATGTGACTCTATATAAATATATACATATGCATACTTTCCTTTATGCTTTTCCTTCAATATATATATATATATATATATATATATACTTTCCTTTTCTATAAATCATCACGTAGACCCTTTAAATGTGACTCTATATAAATATATACATATGCATACTTTCCTTTATACTTTTCCTTCAAATCATCATTTAGGTTTACTAAATGTGACCCTATTCATATATATATATGTGCATACTTTCCTTTATGCTTTTCTTTCAAATCATCATTTAGGCCTACTAAATGTGACATTGTTCACATAAATATATAAATATGTATAAAAAAAAACTCCTTTTAACATGTTAATTGTAAGTCATGTTTACCCCCATGACTGAGTTGTGCGGTCCAAAGACTGAACTTAACTAGCTGACCGACCAAGCTAAAACAAACTATAACTTTCTCTATAGGTGAGATTTTTCCTATTAAGTCCTGATTCGGAACCGATGTGCACTCAGGATAAATCTACTGCTTTGTAAAACCACTATATAAACAATGTGGTACACTCTATAAACTGTACTGTTAGCTACGGTACCAAACATCTAAAATTCGTAATCTCTTAGCCATAAGGGTTTTTAAAACATACCATTATAATTTATGTAAAAAGATAAGATCAATAAAATCTCATCATTTCTCAATATAAAACATGCAACAAAATCTCATCATTATTCATTATAAAACATGTAATAAATATAACATCATAAAAATCTCATGCTTGCTCATTTATGTAATAAAATAAGCTCATGTCATACGATCTATGTGTTAATAATTATTTTATTTTTAATAGAATATTATAATACTGTAAATTACCCGAGTGGATTAAAATACTTCTTTTAAAACAATAAACTCAGTTATATTTAATAAAAAATGGATATAATTAAATTCACGTATTTTAATTTAACTCAAGTATATTTAATAAAAAATGATATAATCAAATCCCCATACTTTAATTTAAATCAGGTATATTTAATAAAAACTGATAATATCCAATCCCCATGCTTTAATTTAAATCATGTATATTAAATAAAAACTAATATAATTCAATCCTCGTACTTTAATTTAAATTGGGTATATTTAATAAAAACGGATATAATTCAATTCATGTACTTTAATATAAATCAAGTATATTAAATAAAAGCTTAGATAATTCAATTCTCATACTTTAATTTAAATCAAGTATATTAAATAAAAGCTGATAAAATTCAATCCCCATACTTTAATTTAAATCAGATATATTAAATAAAAACTGATATAATTCAACTCACTTACACTAATCTATTCCTCAAAATGGTTTAAAGATGAACTTCAAAAATGAGTTTGAAAAAAGTGAGAGAGTGAGAACTTCAAGGGTATAAAAATTCTCTTTCCACCACTAAATCTTTCTCTCACTTTTCCTTTAGTTATTCTTTCAAATTTTCTATGAAAAATGAACTGAAAAGTATCCTATTTATAGATAGTTGGAGGGGTAATATTATAATATTGTAGGTGGAGGAAGAGAAATTAAATTTCTCTACCTCCAGAATTAATTAAGGGGATAAGAGAGAGAAAGAGACAGAAGAGACATGCAGGAGAGAGAAAAAAGATGTGCAAAGAAGGAAAATGGGGAGGGTGCTTGTGTGTGTGTGTGTGTGTGCATGCGTGTGTGTGTGTGTCAGATTCAATTGAATCTGTAATTCAATTTCATTGGTTAAGTAGATTGAAGGAATTCAATTTGAAATTGAATTCTCTTCATCTATATATATTGGATTATTACACATGGTATCAGACCATGAAGCCTAACTCTATCAGTTTCTTTTCCGAAATGGAGTAGCAGTTCACAAGTCACTTCATTAGTAGCCGAAAGATAGTCAAAACCTCGGCTCATCTAATGAGCCTAGTCCAAGGAGAAAGAGAAACGCTGAAGAAGTTCATGCACCGTTTCTGAAAATAAAGGTGTAGTCCCAAGAGGATGGGGGTGAATTGGGTTATTAAAATTTCTTTCAAATCTTTTTAATGAATTTTTAAGCCTTTTAATTCTTTCAAAGATTTCAATCCACAACCACACAATTCAAGTAAACAATCAAACAAAACTCAATCAAATAAGATGCAGCACTTTGATAGATCTAGCTTTGTTGTATGTAGCCTTGAGTATATGATTTATATTCAAGCCCTGTAGTGAATGTGAATTTGAACTAAGCCCTGTATATATATGAAATCATTCCTTCAATGCAAACCACAACTCAATTCCCAAACAACTCAGAATTTAAATAAACTCTTTTGTTAATTTGTCTTCGGGTGTTAACCAACGAATGTACTTCCTTTTGAGGTTTCCGTAAAGTTTTGATCAACCAACGTACTCCCTTTCAGTTTCCGCAATTCCAAATCAAAATTAAACTTCAAGTTTATTTTATTTCCAAATTACGTAGTTTGTATAATTAAGAAAATTAAATCATCCACGCAATTTATATGTGCTGAATGAAAAGAGAGTAAGGGAAAGAGAGAGTGAGACCGAGTTTTTATAAGGTGTAGCTTATCCCCAGCCTATGTCCTTGCCTTTAGCAAACCACCAAAGGATTCACTAAACCAGTTCCTTTGCGGGACGGAACAACACCGTTACACACTCCTTCAATAGGCAAGAGCACCACCTCTCCAAGTGATATCCCCTCACTCGGTCACTCCTTTAATAGGCTAGAGCTACACCTCTCTAAGAGATACCCCATGCTTAGCCAACAATTCAAACAATCCTTGGAGTCTTCAATCTACAAGAAAAACAAAAAGAATTTATGTGTACAAGAAACACTCTCTAAAGAGCATGTTAATACAAGTTCAACACTATATACTTCAATGTAAAAATATCAATATGAAATAGAATGAAGCTCAAGTGTAGAATTCACCAAATTCTTTCTTAGATGAAGATTAGCAGTAGAAACTCATAGTAGTAAGGATCAACACTTCAGGATATCTTAGCAGAAGAGTTTTGTAATGAGTGAGCAAGAGAACTTTGTAAAACCAAGAGTGCTTTCAGCTTATCAATCATATTTTTCAACTCTTGGTGTGTTTTGATTTGAAAAACCATGTATTTATAGGCTTTCAAAAATGTTTTCTTGTTGCCCAAGATTACTTGGAGTATCTTCCAAGTTTTAAGAAAATTTGGAGCACAAAAAAACCAATTTAAAATATTTAAAATGTTTAAAAAATTTGACTGTTAACAGTGTTAAGACGTCTGAGGTATCGGGTTCATACGACTAAAGTTCCTTAATGCTTTGAAAATATTGAACTGGACATAGGGTCAGACGTCTGATCTTGGGGTTCAGACTTCTGAAGACTTGGGTTCAGACGACTGAAGTTAGGGTTCAGTCTTCTAATGTGCTTCTGCCTATTTTTGTGTTTCTCCAATAAATCTTCAGATGACTGAACTTAATCTTCAGCCTTCTAAAGTAATTTTTTAGACGACTGAGCTCAAACCTCGATCTTCTGAAGTTGAATCTTCAGACTTTTGAGCAAAAATTTAAGTCTTCTGAGTAGTACACTTTCTGGTTTTTTCATTTTAGTTTCAAAAATCTATTTTACTCTTTCTTTTCTATTTTATAAAACATTTTTTGAGGTTTTAAAATAGGTCTCTAAGTCCATGTATTTCCCCTAAAGAGCTTCAAAATGTTTCAAACGATATTTAAACATTAAAGTACTTACATAAAGACTTCTAAGACTTTTCACATTCTAGGTACTTGAGTCTTCAGGCTTTGTCTTTCTTTGAGTTCTCTTGCTTTGCTTTTCTTTGACTCTTTTGCTTTTCTTTTCTTTGGCCTTCAACAAATCATCCATGTCTTCATTTTCTTCAAGCTTTAAAATATCATCTTTAAATCCATACTTTGACACTTTTAAACTTCATTTGATCCTTGTGAGCACTTTGATCTTGCTTTCACGTATGTGATCCTTGTGAAGTTCCACTTGTTTGTTAGCATCAAAGCAAGATTTTAAGCCTTGTAAGACCAACAATCTCCCTCTTTTTGATGATGACAAACAAGGAACAAAAATTTGAGTAAGCCTTAAAAAGGCTCCCCTTTTCAATAAGCATCATATTGACAAACTTAATAATATCATGATCAATTTCAAAAAAAACTCTTTTACTATTATGCTTATCACATTATTCAAGTTCAAGATCATTCAATATCAAATACTTCTCCCCCTTTCAAAATTTCAAAAATTTCAATATACCAAGCTTAATTTTTGCTCAAAACTACTCCCCCTTTTGACATCAATTAAAAAAGTAGGATATCAAAAATCATATTTTGAACATATGAATATCAAACATGCATATCAAGTATATATATATACACACTCAATTCATTATTTTTTAATATGGCATGTGTAGTGTGCTTCAATAGTCAAATAGTCATGAAACCAATTTAAAAATTTTATTAATTTATGATACCAATTAAAAATAATTCAGATACCAATTGAAAATTTCATATGATACCAATTGACAATTAGGGAGGAATCATAATACAAGCAATAAGTCATATCACTCCCCTTGCATTTAATATATTAAGATTTGATACAAATTATGCTTTTAAGTTTATCATTCCATACTTCAAATATATCATGTATGTGCTCATAAGTACTAATTTCAAATACCAATATCATATCATTTTCATCATAATATGCTCATGGATATAATTATGCTTGTCATGCTCAAATATCAATTGAACTTATGATTTGTGATACCAATTGAACTTTTCAAATTGTGATACTAATTAAAATATTCATGGATACCAAAGCTAATATCACATCATGCATAGCTCGTGGATACTAAGAACACTAATATTATATCCTTCATAGCTCATAAATACCAATATAAAGAGCAGCACAAGACAAACAAATTTATCCACGTGATTTATCATTAGCATACATGGTCAAGAATTAATCTCATATCAAAATTCATGTTTATGCTCAATAATCTCATGCTTAAATTTGCAATATAGTGAACCATATATCATAAGTTAAGTCATGATCATTCACATATCTTTGGTACTTTCAGGATTTTAGCATAGAGGTATATAGCATATCAGCATATCATGTAAACAGGGAGCATATCATTATCATTTGTATTGTACTACAATATTGCTCAAGTGTTTCTCTTTCTCAACTATCTCTCATTATCAAATATTTCTCATTTTTTTTAAAAACTTTTTCTTAATCAAAATATTCATGCAATAAGCTTGATTTTTGCTTTCTTTTGATTTCATATGAATTTCCGAACCTCATATTTCTTTCCAAATCTTAATACTTTCCAAGTTAAGGCTTGTATGAATCATCCTATGATTTTGGCCAACAATGTTTTTTTTGTTTTTATTTGTTTCATACAAGACTTTTTATCTAGGTACCCATATCTTTTTGGGTCCAGTAGGTTTCATAAATGATGTTTCTTTTATTATCCATACTTGTTTAATTCTTACATCCTTTCTCTTTAATGGACATTCAAATTTTATATGACCCTTTTTCTTGTATAGGTAGCATATGGCATTAGTGTACGTATTAGAAGATGTGCTAGCATAATCTTTGGATGCTTTTGAAAAATAGCCTATGTAAAAATTCTTTTTCTTTGCATTTTCAATCCCATTAAATCCAATGCCTTCTTTGTTTAAGGACATCCTTTGTGAGTCAATCATTTTGTCAAAGTTTTCCTTTCCTTTTGTGAAGTTGTAAGTGATCTTTTCTTTATCTCAAATTTGATTTTTGAGATCATTTATCTAAATATCTTTTTTGTCATCAACCTTCTTTTCCTTAGGGATTTGTTTTCCATTTACTAATTTGGTAGGAATTGGATCACCATCCGTGATAACCTCCCAAGCTTTCCAATCCATGGTTTCAAGGTAAATTCTCATACGTTGTTTCCAAAAAAGTATAGTTCAAACCACAAAAGATGGGTGGCCGGGTTGAAGATTGACCCTCTCCGAAGGGAGCTACTCCTATGTGTGCCATATAGATCTTTATATAACAACTTGTTATGATTTGTGTTGACCTTATAGGTCATGCCCGGTTTTGATTATGACAAATACTCATTGTGTCTAATGGGTATTTGAAGTTATGTGTAGTAACTAAAATTGGCAAATCATAATGCACAAAGAGAAAGTGAAGTTGAAGACCTCATTTCTATTTGTATTGTATTTCATATTTATTCAAAGGTCTATAATAGTAATTAGGGTCTTTGGCTTGTAATAATCATACACCCCACATGCATGTTTTAATACGTAAGCTCAAAATGCTCAAAATGAAAATGACCTTAGAATGACCTTACGGTTTCGGTCGATCGACACCGGATTTTTTCGGTGTCTTTATTTGGACATAAATGACCCTAGGACACTCACTATTGCACCTATGAATGTTAGGCACCTAAATAGGGTTTGTGTGATTCAAAACAAGATAGAAATGCACACTTTGTGCACTTTCGGTTGACCGGCCAAGGCAGTTCATTCTGCCCCGATCGACTGAAACCGGTCTGGGTCAATGGTTGACCAATGTCCCAGTCGACCGAACCCTCCTGAGGTCAACAATTTGACCACCTAGCTGACCGAGCCAAAATTGAATACCAACTACTTGGTTGACCAAGGGTCCTTGGGAGAAATCCCAACTGTCTGGTCGATCGAACCTTGGAAAAATGGAAAATCGCCCTTTGGACAGGCACTTTCGGTTGATCGAGTCTCCAGTACAAAAGTGTCCTGGTCGACCGGACTAGGGGTGAGCAAACGGTCGGTTCGGCCAAATTCGGTTAATTAACCGAATTAACCGAAAATTACGGTTAAAGAATAGTGTTAACCGAACCGACCGAACCATTGGGCCTCACCGAACCGAACCCGACCGAATTTATTTTTGGGTAATTCAGTTAACCTAATTTAACCGAGAAATATGAGGGAAGGGGGAATTGGGAAGGTAAATCCGAACAAAGGAAGGGGGAAATCAGGAAGGAGTCGGGGGAGATGATTGAGCTCGGGTGAGCTTGACGCCGATGACGATGAGGAGTCGGGGGTGGTTCTCGGTGACGATGGCTGGCCAGTGGCGACGGCGATGGCATCACGTGAAGATGGTGGTGCCGTGGTGCGGAAGTGAGCTCAGGTGAGCGAGAGAGAGGCAGTGACTCAGTGAGGGCTTCTGACTTCTCACTTCAGAGAGCAGTTACTGTGTTGCACTCTTGGTGATGAACTGATGATGGCCGGCGACGGCGACGGCGATGGACACAGATGAAGGCATCGCGTGAAGATGGTGCCTGGTGGTGCAGAGGAGCTCGGGTGAGCGAGAGAAAGGCGACGACGATGGCTTCTGACTTCAGAGAGCAGCGACTGTGTTGGTGATGATGGCCAGACACAGCGACGGCGATGGCGACGGCGACGGCGACGGCGACGACGACGGCGAAAGGCAGTGAGGGACTTACATGTTCTGACTTCTGTGAGACTGATCGCAGTGAGAGTGTGAGATTGAGAGTATGAGAAGGATTCGGGAATGAGTGAAATCAGATTTTAATTTATTAATTTATATTTAAAATTTAATTAATTCGTAAATCGGTTAATCGGTTAACTGAATTAATATTCTCCATTAACCGAACCAAAACCCGATTAACCGAAATATTGGAAAACATAACCGAACCGACCGAACCGAATTTTTTAACCGAACCGAACCGACCAATTTCGGTCGGTTAATTCGGTTAATTCGGTTTTCCCCGAATTATGCTCACCCCTAGACCGGACCTCTCGGGTTGCCCTAATTTTTTACCGTGGTTAAAATATTTTAAATAGGGTTAAATTAATTAAAATGTCATTAATCTTTTCTAATAATACTGGATAGGCCTCCAATGGTCATAATTCATGGGGTGTCTATATATACCCTTTCATTTGGAAAAATTAGTAACTTGATTAGCATACAAAATCCAAATATTTTATCTCAAGCAAAACTCTCACTACTATTCCTACTCTCTCAAAAACCACTCATACTTACCCTCTTCTATTGCCAAAAGTCTTTGTAAGTTGATTGAGTGATTGTATTGATAGGTTTGCTCTCCTTGTTTGATTGTTTGAATTGATTTTTTTTTAGAGCATTACCTAAGTGTTCTTAGGGGGCTTTTCTCATTGGCCTATCCTAAGAAGACTTTGCTAAGCTTTTGAGTATTGCATTCGCATTGCAATATCCCAAGAAGCTTGTATTTGTTTTTGGCTTACAAAAAAATATTTTCAAACTTACTTAAATATCTTATGGGATTTACATTGAAATATTTGTGAAAAGATATTTGTGGTTGTGATATTAATCTTTGTGGCAATATTTATTCAAAGTGTACATCATTTTCTGAATACAAAGATTGCATATCTTTTGCAAACCAAGCATATACACTATTTGCGTGACTGACATATTCTGCTATTTGGAATATTTGAAACTTGAATGATATCTTTGTTTGAGAACCTAGATTGAGAACATCTTAAAATACAAAGATTGATTGTTGACACTCTCACGTACGCATTACACTGATAGAAAATATATCTGAGAGTTGAAATACTAGACCACACTGAGCTTACATATTAAATCATTGTGGTGTATGTGATTGAACGCATTTGGGTACATATCTACTTTACTTGAAAGCACTTTTATCTGTACCGTTGATTGTAAAGTTTGAGTGATTCCAGGCATGGCCTGAGGGGCGGTAATCCGGCTCGATAAGGATTGTTGTAAAGGTTGAGGTCAGCCTTATGCTAATTGACCTGGTTTGTATAGGTGCCGCTCCACTCGTTTAAGTGAGATACTATAGTGGTAATACTTGTGCTTGTTAGCCAAGGCGGGGACATAGGCAATTGGCCAAACCTCGATAATATTTCTGTGTGTCACTCTTACTTTACTGTTTTTCTGGTACATGTGTTGTTAATTAAATCGCTTCATTTAATTTCTGATATATTTATATTACTTGCACTAGATTGACCATAGGGTTGTGAACATACTTCTGTTAGGAGGAATACCTAGAGATTAAATTTTAAAAATATCAATTCACCCCCGCTCTTGGGATCACAGTAAAGCTAACAATTGGTATCAGAGTCACGTAGCATAGACTAGTTGTTATTTTTCAAAAAATCACATATGGTTCATAGCTCTGTGACCTCTTTCCCTGAGGGACCATCTTCCACACGACCTCCTGTTTTCAGTGGTGTTAATTACACCTTCTAGAAATAGAGGATGCGCATCTACCTTCAGAATACTAATTGGAAGGTGTGGAGGATTGTCTTTAAGGGAAACTATGTTCCTATGAAAACTGAGGGTGCACCTAGGGTTCCTAAGACTGAGGATGAATATGATGATGATGATATGAAAGTTGTTAGTCTTAATGCCACTGCCATGAATATTTTATACTATAGTCTTGACGTAAATGAATTTAACAGGATTATGACATGTTCTATTGCAAAAGAAATATAGGATAAGTTAGAGGTCACATATGAGGGTACTAGAGATGTGAAAGACAGTAGGATAGATATGTTGACCAGTGAGTACGAGGCTTTAGGATGAATGTATATGAGTCCATTCAAAGCATGTACACTAGATTCACACACATCATAAACTCACTGCATGCATTAGGAAAGACCTATCCCACATATGAGATGATTAGGAAGATCCTTAGAGGCTTACCTCTTGTTTGGGAAGCCAAGACTATGGCCATTGCTGAGGGTAGAGACCTTAAGACCATGACCTTAGATGAATTGATAGGTTCCTTGATCACTTATGAATTGTCCATAAATGAAAGACTTAATGAGCATAATAGGACTAAGAAAGTGACTGCACTAAAAGCATCTAATAACACATCTAGTGAGTACAGTGAGTCTAACACTAATGATGAAATGGCCATGCTAACCAGAAAGTTTAGCAAATTTTTTAGGAAGAACAGGAAGCCATTTAAAAAAATATAGAGACTCTACTAATGAGAAGGTAAATTCCAGCAAAAGAAAAGAAAAATCAAATGCTCCTACATGCTATAACTGCAACAAGGTGGGGCACATCAAACCCGACTGCCCACTGTTGAAAAAGGAGGCTAAGAAAAAAAAAGAAAGTCATGAAAGCTGGGACTTCATGGGACCAAATCAGCAGCAGCAACTCAGATTCAGATCATAGTGACATGGAGGTCACTAATCTGTGCTTGATGACACACGAGGATGAGGTATTGTCTTCTAGTTCATCATCTTCTTATTATTCATCTGATGATTGTGATTCTGATAACATGCCTACATTTAGAGAATTACAATTTGAATATATTCGTGTTTCAAAATTGTTAGGCAAAATGACCAAAAAGAATAATGATTTGAAAAAAAAAAGTGAAAATTGGTCAAAAATATTTAATATGGCAAAAACCTCTTATACCTCTATTTTAAAAGAAAATGATGCTACTATTGTTGAGCTTGAGAGGAAATTGGAGGATAACTCCAAAATTATTTTAAAATTCACTAAAGGCAAAGAAAATTTTGAAAAATTACTTGGTTCCTAAAGAAACTCCTTAAGTAAAGAGGGTCTTGGTTTTAATGGTATTGAAAATGTTAGATGGCCTAATCTTTACTTAGGATACTTTACACATGAGTCAAAATCTCATATCCCTCCTAAAGAACCTAAGTGTAGATTAAGATTTTTAAATGTAAACAGATTGGTCACATTCAATTTGATTGTCCACTTAGGAATAAGCATGCTAGAATTAGGAAGATATGGGTAGTTAAGGGAGATCCTACTACTAACCCCCATGAACCCAACAAAATTTGGGGACCAGCATCAGTCACTTAGCTCATTCTGTAGGTATGCCTAAGATCGTCCTCCTCCAAGGACTGGTGGTACTTAGATAGTGGATGCTCACGACACATGACCGGCGACAAGGGAAAATTCACTTCAGTTGTTCCCAAGGATCGAGGCTATGTGACATTTGACAACAATGCCAAAGGACGCATCATCGGGGTAGGTAAGGTTGGTAAGGATTCCTCTCCTACTATTGATAATGTTTTTTTGGTTGATGGACTAAAACATAATCTACTTAGCATAAGTCAGTTGTGTGACATAGGATATAAAGTATCTTTTGAAAATGAAAAATGCATAGTTGAAAATAAAACATATCACAAAGTGCTTTTTATTGCTAATAGACATGAAAATGTCTATACTACCTCTCTTGATAATTTAGCTTCACAACAAGTAACATGTTTTTATGCTATAAATGAAGCTAGTTGGTTGTGGTATAAGCGTTTAGGACATGCTAGCATGGATTTATTGTCTAAACTTGTTAGAAAAGAATTTGTTAAAGGTTTGCCTAAGATGTCTTTTGTAAAGGATAAAATCTGTGATGCATGTCAAATGGGTAAGCAAACAAAATCTAGTTTTAAAAAAAAAAATTTATTTCTACTATTAGACCTTTAAAGATGCTTCACCTAGTTTTGTTTGAACCTAATTCTGTGCAAATTCTTGGTGGTAAATCTTATACCTTTGTAATTGTGGATGATTTTTCTAGATTCACATGGGTGTTGTTTCTTGCACATAAAAATGAATCATGTGAACAGTTCACCAAACTTTGTAGGAGAATTCTGAATGAAAAAAGATATAAAATCACTCCTATAAGAAGTGATTGAGGCACAAAATTCAAAAATGAAAGCATAGAAAAATATTGTGACTTAGAGGGCATATCACATAACTTCTCTACACCTAGGACACCTCAAAAAAATGGTGTAGTAGAAAGAAAGAATAGGTCACTACAAGAAATGGGTAGAACTATGTTGAATGAACATAACTTACCTAAATATTTTTGGGCCGAGGCCATTAATACTGCATGCTATGTTATGAATAGGGTGTTGATTAGACCATCAATTAATAAAACCCCTTATGAATTATGAAACAACCATAAGTCTAATATTTCCTATTTTCATGTATTTGGTTGTAAATGCTTTGTGCTTAGAGATAACGAACATCTAGGAAAGTTTGACTCAAAATCCGATGAATGTATTTTCCTATGATATGCATAAAATAGCAAAGCATATAGGGTTTTCAATAAAAGAACTTTAACTGTTATTGAATCTATTCATGTTGTGTTTGATGAGTCTAATCCATTTTCTAATAAAGATGATGAAGACGATATTGATATTAGAAAATGCTTATAGAAAATGTATATTGAAAACAATGCAAGTGAAAATCAAGAAACAAATGAAAAATCACTTGAAGATAATGAAAATGGAAATCAGGAGTTGCCTAGAGATTGAAAATTCATTAGAAGTCATCCTATAGATCAAATTGTAGGCAAACCATCCCATGGAGTAGCCACATGATCCTCCTTGAGAAATATAGTGAATCACTCCGCTTTCTTATCCCAAGAAGAACCTAAAAATATTAAAGAAACCATAGAAGATAAGTCTTGGGTGATGTCCATGCAAGAAGAACTTAACCAATTTGAAAGAAGCAAGGTGTGGACCTTAGTTCCTAGGCCTAATGAGCACACCATCATTGGAGCTAAATGGGTATATAGAAATAAGAAAGATGAGAATGAGGTAGTAATTAGGAATAAAGCTAGACTAGTTGCCCAAGAGTATAACCAACAGAAAGGGATTGACTTTGATGAAACATATGCTCCTGTTGCTAGGTTAGAAGCCATTTGTATGCTACTTGCCTTTTCCGCTTTTAAAAACTTTAAATTGTTTCAAATGGATGTTAAAAGCGCTTTTTTAAATGGCTACCTTAATGAAGAGGTATATGTAGAACAACCACCCGGTTTTGAAAATTATAAATATCCCGACCATGTTTACCTGTTATCTAAAGCATTGTATGGATTGAAATAAGCTCCTAGAGCTTGGTATGAGAGGCTTAATGGTTTTCTACTAAAAAATGGGTTTACTTGTGGCAAAATTGACACTACACTTTTCATCAAATCCAAAAATGATGATATACTCCTTACTCAAAATTATGTTGATGATATCATTTTTGGGGCAACCAATGATGAGTTGTGTAATGAGTTTGCCAAATGCATGCAAAGTGAATTTGAAATGAGCATGATGGGTGAACTTAGTTTCTTCTTAGGGCTACAAATTAAGCAAGTCAATCATGGAACTTTCATATGCCAATCTAAATATATCAGGGACTTGCTAAAGAAATTTAATATGGAAGATTGCAAAATTCTTGGTACACCTATGAACTTTTCCATTAAGCTTGAAAAAGATGAGCAAGGTATCCCTGTTGACGTAAAATTGTATCGTGGCATGATTGGGAGTCTCCTATATCTCACTGCTAGTAGGCCTGATATTATGTTTAGTGTATATATGTGTGCTAGGTTTCAGTTTGCTCCTAAGGAATCTCACTCAAAAGTTGTTAAACGAATCCTTAGGTATCTAGTTGGGACTATAGAATTAGGATTGTGGTACCCTAAGCATACTACCTTTGAGATTATTAGTTACACTGATGCTGACTTTGTTGGTAGTAAGGTTGATAGAAAAAGCACTAGCGACACTTGTCATTACTTAGGACAATCTCTTGTTTCTTGGTTCTCTAAGAAACAAAACTCAATTGCCTTATCCACAGCCGAAGCAGAATACATTGCAGCTAGAAGTTGTTGTGCCCAAACTCTTTATATAAAACAACAACTTGTGGATTTTGGATTGCACTATGAAATAATACCGATTAAATGTGATAATACTAGTGCAATCAACATCTCTAAAAATCTTATCTCACATTCACGAACTAAACATATTGAGATTAGACATCATTTCCTTTGTGATCATGTGCAAAAGGGAGATGTAGCTCTTGAGTTTGTATGCACTAATAAACAGTGGGCCGATATATTCACTAAACCACTACCTGAGGATAGATTCATACAAATTAGATGTGGGTTAGGTTTAATGCATAGTAGAGAAGCTTCCTAAACTTAGATGTTTTCATAACTTGCATAAATTTAGGGGGAGCTCTCTCATGAGAACTTTCCAAGTCCAAGCAACTGATACTATTTTTGACTTATCTTCTTGCTTTAGACTTTGTGAAAGTTGATTATTGATTGTGTGCACATGTCAAATATTTATCTATTGCATGATCGTATTGAATGAAATGAATATTGGTTATCCTTTGTGATGCACAACTTGTCCACTTCATGATCATATTGAAAATTTATTTACTTGTTGGACCATACTGAACTGTTTGAGTAGTTGTGGATAAACTGTTAGGACATATTTCAACTCAAACAGGTTACACTTATACATGATTATTTTTGGAAATTCCAATTTACAAACGGCATTCTGCTGAAAATAGTAAAATATTTCCAAAATTCATCATGTATAAATGTAATACTTACCCCTTGCCTTGAGTATTAACTCCTATGGCCCTTTTTGCTGTTGCCAAAAGGGGGAGATAGAAAGGGGCAAAAATAATGGGTAAAATGAATCTGTTTAAAAATAAGTTGGATGCATATTGAGAGGGAAGCCTTCATAGGCTTAACCCTATATTTTTGCTTGTCGTATTTGACATCATCAAAAAGGAGGAGAATGTTGACCTTATAGGTCATGCTCGGTTTTGATTATGACAAATACTCATTGTGTCTAATGGGTATTTGAAGTTATGTGTAGGAACTTAAATTGGCAAATCATAATACACAAAGAGAAAGTGAAGTTGAAGACCTAATTTCTATTTGTATTGTATTTCATATTTATTCAAAGGTCTGTAATAGTAATTAGGGTCTTTGACTTGTAATAATCACACACCCCACATGCATGTTTTAATACGTAAGCTCAAAATGCTCAAAATGACCTTAGAATGACCTTAGGGTTTCGGTCAACCGACATCGGATTCTTTCGGTGTCTTTAATTGGATATAAATGACCCTAGGACACTCACTATTGCACCTATGAATGTTAGGCACTTGAATAGGGTTTGTGTGATTCAAAATAGGACCGAAATGAACACTTATGCACTTTCGATCAATCAGCCAAGGCAATTCATTCTGCCCTAATCGACTGAAACCGGTCTGGGTCAACGGTTGACCAATGTCCCGGTCGACCAAACCATTGTAGTTCAAATCCCCTGGTCGACCAAACCCTTCTGAGGTGAACAATTTGACCACCTGGTTGACCGCTCTAAAATTGATACCAACTACCTAGTCAACCGAGGATCCTAGGGAGAAATCCCAACTATCTGGTTGATCGAACCATTCAGTTCTAAATGGCTTGGTCAACCGAACCTCAGAGAAATGGAAAATCACCCTTTGGATAGGCACTTTCGGTTGATTGAGTCTCCAGTACAAAAGTGTCCTGGTCAATCGAACCATATGAACTTCGGTCGACCGAAATGGTTATGATTGACCGGCCCTCTCGGGTTGCCCTGATTTTTTACCGTAGTTAAAATATTTTAAACGGGGTTAAATTAATTAAAATGTCATTAATCTTTTCTAATAATACCGGATAGGTCCCCAACGGTCATAATTCATGGGGTGTCTATATATACCCTTTCATTTGGAAAAATTAGTAACTTGATTAGCATACAAAATCCAAATAGTTTCTCTTAAGAAAAACTCTCACTACTATTCCTACTCTCTCAAAAACCACTCATACTTACCCTCTTCTATTGCTAAAATTCTTTGTAAGTTGATTGAGTGATTGTATTGATAGGTTTGCTCTCCTTGTTTGATTGTTTGAATCAATTTTTTTTAGAGCATTACCTAAGTATTCTTAGTGGGCTTTTCTCATAGGCCTATCCTAAGAAGACTTTGCTAAGCTTCTAAGTATTGCATTCGTATTGCAATATCTTAGGAAGCTTGTATTTGTTTTTGGCTTGCAAAAAAATGTTTTCAAACTTACTCAAATATCTTGTGGGATTTACATTGATATATTTGTGAAAAGATATTTGTGGTTGTGATATTAATCTTTGTGGCAATATTTATTTAAAGTGTACATCATTTGCTGAATACAAAGATTGCATATCTTTTGTAAACCAAGCATATACACTATTTGCGTGACTGACATATTCTGCTATTTGGAATATTTGAAACTTGAATGATATCTTTGTTTAAGCACCTAGATTGAGAACATCCTGAAATACAAAGATTGATTGTTGACACTCTCACGTACGCATTACACTGATAAAAAATATATTTGAGAGTTGAAATACTAAACCACATTAAGCTTACATATTAAATCATTGTGGTGTATGTGATTGAACGCATTTGGGTACATATCTATCTACTTTACTTGAAAGTACTTTTATCTATACCATTGATTTTAAATCTGAGTGATTCCAAGCATGGCCTGAGGGGCGGTAATCCGGCCCGGTAAGGATTGTCGTAAAGGTTGAGGTCAGCCCTATGCTAATTGACCTGGTTTGTATAGGTGCCACTCCACCCATTTAAGTGAGATACTATAGTGGTAATTCTTGTGCTTGTTAGCCAAGGCGGGGACGTAGGCAATTGGCCGAACCTCGATAACATTTCTGTGTGTCACTCTTACTTTACTGTTTTTCTGGTACATGTGTTGTTAATTAAATCATTTTATTTAATTTCTGGTATATATTTATATTACTTGCACTAGATTGACGATAGGGTTGTGAACATACTGCTGTTAGGAAGAATACCTAGAGGTTAAATTTTAAAAATACCAATTCCCCCCCCCCCCTCTTGGGATCACGGTAAAGCTAACAATTTGTTTTAACCCCACTCTAATACCAATTGAAAACAAAGGTGCAGTTCCAAAAGGGGGGGTGAATTGGGCTATTAAAATTTCTTTCAAATCTTTTTAATGAAATTTTAACCCTTTTAATTCTTTCAAATATTTCAATCCACAACCACACAATTCAAGTAAACAATCAAACAAAACTCAATCAAACAAGATGTAGCACTTTGATATATTCATCTTTGTTGTACATAGTCCTAAGTATATGATTTATATTCAAGCCCTGTAGTGAATGTGAATTTGAACCAAGCTCTATATATATGAAATCGTTCCTTAAATGCAAACCACAACTCAATTTCCAAACAACTTAGAATTTAAATAAACTCTTTAGTTAATTTTTCTTTGGGTGTTAACCAACCAATGTACTTCCTTTTGAGGTTTCCGCAAAGTTTTGATCAACCAATGTACTCCCTTTCGGTCTCCGCAATCCCACATCAAAATTAAACTTTAAGTTTATTTAACTTCCAAATTACGTAGTTTGTATAATTAAGAAAATTAAATCATCCACACAATTATATGTGTTGAAAGTAAAGATAGTAAGGGAAAGAGAGAGTGAGACCGAGTTTTTACGAGGTTCGACTTATCCCCAGCCTACGTCCCCGCCTTTGGCAAACCACCAAAGGATTCACTAAACCAATTCCTTTGCGGGACGGAACAACACCATTACACACTCCTTCAATAGGTAAGAGCATTGCCTCTCCAAGTGATATCCCCTCACTCGATCACTCCTTCAATAGGCTAGAGCTGCACCTCTCTAAGTGATACCCCATGCTTAGCCAATGATCCAAACAATCCTTGGAGTCGTCAATCTACATGAAAAACAAAAAGAATTTTTGTGTACAAGAAACACTCTCCAAAGAGCAGGTTAGTACAAGTTCAGCACTATATACTCCAATATAAAAATATCAATATGAAATAGAATGAAGCTCAAGTGTAGAATTTACCAAATTCTTTCTTAAATGAAGATTGACAGTAGAAACTCAGAGTAGTAAGGATCAGCACTTCATAATATCTTAGCAAAAGAGTTTCGCAATAAGTGAGCAAGAGAACTTTGTAAGAATAAGAGTGCTTTCAGCTTATCAATCAGATTTTTCAATTCTTAGTGTGTTTTGATTTGCAAAACCATGTATTTATAGGCTTTCAAAAATGTTTTCGTGTTGCCCAAGATTACTTGGAGTGTCTTCTAAGTTTTAAGAAAATTTGGAGCACAAGAAACCAATTTAAAACATTTAAAATATTTAAAAAATTTGACCGTTAACAATAAGATGTCTGAGGTATCGGGTTCAAACAACTGAAGTTCCTTAATCCTTTGAAAATATTGAACTGACACAGGGTCAAACGTCTGATCTTGGGGTTCAAACTTCTAAAGTCCTGAGTTCAGACGACTGAAGTCAGGGTTCAGTCTTCTGATGTGCTTTTGCCTGTTTCTGTGTTTCTCCAATAAATCTTCAGATGATTGAACTTAATCTTCAGTATTCTGAAGTAATTCTTTAGTCAACTGAGCTCAAATCTCAGTCTTCTGAAGTTGAATGTTCAGACTTCTAAGGAATAATTTCATTCTACTAAGCAGTACACTTTCTGGTTTTTTCCATTTTAGTTTCAAAATTTTGTTTTGCTCTCTTTCTTTGCTCTTTTATAAAATATTTTTCAAGGTTTTAAAAAAAAATCTCTAAGTCCATGTGTTTCCCCTAAAGAGTTTCAAAACATTTCAAACGATATTTAAACATTAACTTACATAAAGACTTCTAAGACTTTTCACATTCTAGGTACTTGAGTTTTCATGTTTTGTCTTTCTTTGAGCTTTCTTGCTTTGCTTTTCTTTGGCCCTTTTGCTTTTCTTTGGCTTTCAACAAATCATCCATGTCCTCATTTTCTTCAAGCTTTAAAATATCATCTTTAAATTCATGTTTTGACTCTTTTAAGCTTCATTTGATCCTTGTGAGCACTTTGATCTCACTTTCACATATGTGATCCTTGTGAGTTCTGAAATATCACCACTTCAACCAAAAATGTTAAGTTCTACTTGTTTGTTAGTATCAAAACAAGATTTTAAGCCTTGTAAGGCCAACAGTTTCGTTACTGCCACCCTAATTCAAAACTTGGATCAAAGGGTAGTAATGGCAACCCTTAACAACAGCTCTGCAGCCAGGGGACTTCTTGAACTCGTTGGGGAAGAAACCCCCAGCCAATATAGGAGAACTAATGGCACGAGCTCATAAATATATCAATCTAGAGGAGGTGATGGACACAAGGAGAAGCCAAACTAACTTGAAAATGAAGGGCTCGAGAGATATGGAGGAAACCACCAGAGCAAAGAAAAATCAAGAGAGTAGCAAGACGCAAAACAGTTCTAGGGAGTTAGGACATGCAACTAAGTTCCAATCCTACGCTCTCCTGAATGTCTCAAGAGCCAACGTCTTGATGCATATAAAAGAAAGAGGGTATGTTTGGTGGCCCGAGCCTATGCACACACCATCGCATAAACGAAACACAACCAAATTCTATCAATTCCACAGAGATCATAGGCATAACATGGAAGAATCCATCCACTTAAAGAATGAAATCAAGGCCCTGATAATGAGAGGATATCTATCAGATTTTCTGAAAAAGGGAGACTATCGAATAGAGGCTCACGAGCATAAGAAGTCGAAGGTAGAGTAGAAAAGAGAACGGATAGTGAGGGAGATCGCTATGATCTTTGGCGGACTAGCCAACGAAGGAGATAGTGGAGGTGCCCAAAAAAGGTACCCAAAATAGGTGCTCTTTACGGAAGGAAAAGAAAAGAATCACAAAAAATAGAAGTAAGAGGATACTATCACCTTCACTAGGGATGATGAAGAAGGTGTGCAGCAGCCCCATGACGACACCTTAGTAGTGTCACTACTTGTTGTCAATTACTGAGTAAGGAAGGTGCTTATGGATAATGGGAGTTCAGCTAATATAATCTTATGGTCGGAACTACAGGAGATGAAGATTTGAAAAGAGCAGCTAGAACCAATCTCCACACCCTTGGTGGGCTTCGTGGGAGACGTAGTCTATCCTATGGGCACGATAACACTACCCTTGGAAAATGAAAACATCTCCACAGCAGATTACCCTCATGACAAAATTCCTGGTGGTCAATTGCCCTTCAGTCTACAACATTATATTGAGTCACCCAACACTCAATATAGCCCATGCTGTGATCTCTACCAATCACTTGAAGGTAAAATTCTCTACCGCACGCAGAGTCGGAGTGGTGAAAGGGGTCAAACGGCGGCTCACAACTATTACATAATGGCTCTAAAGGGGAAGATAGAGGCCCCGAAGACCCTAGCAATTGAAGATCTAGAGGTAAGAGGAAATTAACCGTAGATCAGTATGCTAGATGAGGATCGGATAAGTATTCCAATAAAGGGCAAGCAGCAAAGGTTCATTCAAATTGGGAGTCATTTACTAGAGTCACAAAAAGAAGATCTGATCTGATTGTTAGGCAAATATACGAACATCTTCGCCTAGTCAGCTGATGATATGCTGAGAATCGACCCCCACAGTCATTAAGCATAGATTACAGGTAGATCTGATCCACCAGCCTGTGAAGCAAAAGAAGAAGAGTTTTGCCCTGGAGCGGATCAAGGTAATTGATGAAGAGGTAAGAAAAATTTTAAAAGCTAACTTTATTAGGGAGGTCAATTATCCAGAATGGCTCAGCAATGTGGTTCTAGTGAAAAAGCCAAACGAAAAATGGCGGACCTACATCGATTTCACATGGCATGCCCCAAAGATAGTTTCCCCCTTCCACGAATCGACCAGTTGGTAGATTCCACATTTGAACATGAACTCCTGAGCTTCATGGATGCATACTCAGCTTACAACCAAATTGGTATGCATCCTCAAGATGAGGAGAAGACTTCATTCATCATTAAAAGGGGGCTCTATTGCTACAGAGTGATGCCCTTCGGATTAAAAAAAGCAAGAGCAACCTATCAGAGGCTGGTGAAGAGAATATTTAAATATTTTTTGGGAAACACAATGGAGGCTTATGTCTATGACATGCTAGTAAAAATACTAAAGTAAACGAACACTGCAGGGATTTGAGCGGGGCATTTGAGCTACTATGTAGGTACAAAATGAGACTAAATCCAACTAAATGTGTATTTGGTGTGTCTACAAGAAAATTTATAGGGTTTATGGTAACCCATAGGAGGAATAGAAGGTGACCCCAATAAAATACGAGAATTGATGGAGATAAGGGCTCCTCAAACAAGAAAGGAAGTCCAAGTCTTTAATGGGAGGATTGTCTCGTTAAGCAAGTTTGTCTCCTGTTCGGGAGATAAATGTCTGTCATTCTTTAATGCTTTGTGAAAGGTGGGAGGATTCAAATAGGGAGAAGAGCAAGGTAAGCTTTCGAACAGCTTAAGCAATACCTTAGTTTTCCACCCCTTTTGATGAAAGAAAAAATTGGAGAGGACCGTTACTTGTACTCGGCCTCTACTCAGCATGTGGTAAGTGCAGTCCTGGTTCAAGAGGAAGGCTAACAACACAACCCTATATACTACACAAGTAAAGTGTTATGCAGAGTAGAGTCAACTACACGATAGAAGAGAAGGCAGCCTTCGCTATCATCTGTGCAGCCTGAAGGTTAAGACCCTACTTTCAAGCGCACAAGGTGATTGTGCTAACCAACTTGCCCCTAAGACAAATCCTTCAGCTGTAGGAGACCTCAAGAAGGATGGTAAGGTGGTTAGTTAAGTTGGGAGAATTCGACATCCACTACAAGCCAAGACCTACAATTAAAACCCAGGTCTTGGCTTATTTCATGGTGGAGTAAGTCCTTGAAAATTCGAAGGAGTCAGACGTTTGGGTGTTACACATGGATGGGTCATCGAACGATGAAGGAGGAGGAGCAAACTTGATCCTTACGACCTTAGATGGCTCTAAAGTACTGTATGTGTTACGATTGGATTTCGCAACAACCAATAATGATGTTGAGTGTGAGGCCTTACTAGCAGGATTACAACATCCCTCAGACTAAAAAAGCTTTGGGGTTCAAGTGATTCCCAAGTAGTGGTCGAGCAGGTAAGGAGCGAATTCGAAGCTAAAGATCAAAAGATGAGGAGATAGTTGGCAAGGGTACAAGAATATATCCAGATGTTTTCTCAATTTACCATCAAACACATCTCCTAGGCAGAAAATACAAAAGCTGATGCACTAGCAAAATTAGCCTCAACTTCAAAACCATATTGGGAGAACGATGTCTACCAGGAACGAGTAAAGAAGCCAACTTACAAGGAGCCCAAAAGTAGTGTAGCGGTAATAGAGGAGATGAAAAAGACTAGAGGACTGTATTGATACAGTACCTTCAAGACAGATCCCTACCAGATGACAGGAAGCAGTCCTTGAGGATAAAAAGGAAGGTGGCCAGGTACATGATGATAGGCTAGGAGCTATATAGGCGATCCTTGACATTTTCGTATTTACGATGCTTAGGCTGCAAAGAAGAGGAGTATATACTGAGTGAAATTCACAAAAAGATATGCGAGAACTATTTGGCCAGTAGATCCTAGGCCCACATAGTGTTGCGGCATGGGTACTATTAGTCCACTATGAGAAAGAAGCAATCGCACTAGTAAAATGGTGTGACAAATGTCAAAAGTGTGTTAGCATACCACACTTGCCAGCCAATGCATTATCCCCCCTTAACCAGTCCTTGTCCTTTCGCTCAATGGGGACTTGACATTCTAGGGCCACTACCACAAGCAGTTGGACAGCGAAACTTTTTACTCGTGGCCATCGACTACTTCACAAAATGGGTAGAAGTTAAAGCTCTGTCCCATATAATAGAGCAACATCACCAAGTTCGTGTGGGCTTCAGTGGTGTGCAGATTTGGAGTACTGTCGGCCATAGTAATAGACCACAGGAGACAGTTCGACCACAACTATTTCAAAGCTTTTTTTACTGATCTTGGCACAAAGTTACTCTTTGCATTCGTGGCACACCCGTAAAGCAATGGACAAGTAGAAAACATGAATAGGACAATCATGTGGGCATGCCATACAACTCAGCGAGCAGCCACGAGAGAAATTCCTATTCTTCTTGCCTTTGGAGCAAAGACGGTCATCCCTTCAAAGATAGGAATCCCTTCCTGACAAAGACAACATTTCAACGAAGAAGGGAACAGTGAGGAATTGAGAGCAGAGTTGGATTTGCTGGAGGAGAAGCAAAACCAAGCGCATATCAAAGTTGTGGCTTATCAACATAGGGTAGCCCAATACTCTAACGCTTGGGTTAAAGCTCGAACTTTCATAGTATTAAGAAAAGTGCAACACAACCCTATAGAACTCGGGCTAAGTAAGTTGAAGCCCATTTGGGAGGGGCCATATTTGATAGCAACAAAAATCAAACCAAGGGCATGCACACTAAAAGACTTAGAGGGAAAGGAAATTAAGAACACATGGAACTCTGATTTGCTAAAAAAAAATATATTATTCATAATTTTGTATGCTCCAAGAGCATATTACATAGCAATAAATTTTCAAATTCCATCCCTAGCTTCACTATGTTCTCCACTATCCCCTTCGCCCTCTTCCCTTTTCGAAGGACTCTCATTACCATAACTAAGCGAACAAACCTTAGTCAGGCTAAGTTCGGGATACTTGACTCTGACTTGCTCTTGACACCTCCAAAAGCCTCCTTGGTAGGACTGGGAGTTGTCCACCATGAATTGGTCGAAATTGCAACAATCTGATATCGCAACGCTAGTAGCAGCACTAGTAGCAGCAAGGAGCTCTTCGCTCCGAATCTGAGTAACCTCCTCTTTGAGGGCCTTCTCCTGAAGGGCAACATCATTTAGCTGATTTTGTAAAGCCACGTTTTACTCCCTTGCCTTTATGGAGACCTGGTACATCTCAGCCACCTTATCTTCTATAGTAAGGTTTATGGTTGCTAGTTGAAAATTGCAATAGAACCATAAACATGTAGTAATTAGCTAGAAAAATATATTATAAACATGTCAAAAGGCTACCTGGTAGGCAGTGTGGTGGGCAGATGCAGCAAGGGTTTCAGGAAGCATCATTCTCAATTCATAAGCATCCTCTAAGTACACAGCATGTTGGAGGGCAGCACCAAAGAGCATATAGTCAGGTAAACCTAACCCCTCAAATGTAGCAACGGTGGGTGGTGGGGCTTGGGAAGGGAGCTCATCATCTGTTGTAGGCACATCTTCCATCTGAGAGGACCCGCCTGGTGAGTCTTTTTTCTTCTTCTTACCTACCCTTTGTCTTTTCTTTTGAGAAAGCACGTTCTCAAAATGACTCCCATCCATGCCTTAATTAAAAAAGTAAGGACCAGATAAAATAGGTACATAAAGTACCACAAATATTATAAGAAAGAAAGACAAGCATGACCGAGGTTGCATTGTACAAGGATTCACTCTTTTTGCAACTCGGAGTGGGGAGCGATCCGTTGATGAGCCCTAGCTTAGAGCTCCCCAAGGATAGTTTGCTCCTGGGGAGACAAAGAAGGGGGAATGTGGTGTTGCCAGGCTAAAAAGTAAGGTAGAATTAGACACAGAGCAAGTGGAATAAAAAATAATACAAAGGGAAGGATAGGATAAAATATATCATCATCAAGAGTGGTTGACCGGACATGGGGCCTATGAAAATTTAGCTCCCTAGATGCGAAGAAGAATCTAAATTTCCAATTGTGAATAGACAAATTACTAGGGGTGAACAGTTTGAAATCAGGGAGACAATTGAAGTAGAATACCTCCTTTTCTATTGTCTGTTTTCTCATCTGATAGTAACACTAAAATAAATCAACTGAGGGTTGGTGGCGGCCCCTTTAGATGAGGAGAGTGGCAAAGCACACTAAGGTAAGGTACGAGGTGGGGGCCAATTGGTAGGGAGCTATGTTATAGAATTGCAGTACCACAAAAAAAAAAAAGGAGTGGAAACGTAGTCAAGGGCCAAGATCAATATAGTCAGTGTATAAGCTATAAAGATCTCATTGGGACCAGGTTATTGGGCAGAGTTAGAGCTGGTGGGCAACCTAAGTTGAATATTTTCGGGAATGAAGTACAAGCAACGCAGGTCACACAAATTTTTGTGGGTGAGGCGCGGCCTAGTATTACTTATTCTAACTGGGGGCACAGATTGAGCCTCAGAGGATGCCATAAAAAATGAAGGATAGACTTCAATATATATAATAAAATAAATAAAAAACAAGAGGAAAAACAACTTGTACTCTTCCAAAATAAGGGTCAAAAGACAAACTTTCAACAACCTAGGAAGAACATTCGAATAACATGTGAAGAACGCATTAGGAATACGAAGAAGGTTTGAAGAACATATGAAGAATGTTTGAAGAACATGTGAAGAACATATGAAGAACAAAGCAAAAGTAATGTGCACACAAAGAAAATGCTGAGGAAAACAAACAAAAATAGGGAAACTCCAAAAGGGGAGGATGGAAGGGCGTACCTAACAAAAGCAAGAGAAACTTCCATTGGAGACAAGGAAGGAATGAACAAGCATACGCCTTTTATAAAGCGAAGTTGGCATGAATCTCACCAATCACACATCGCAATAAAGCGGGAATCACTAGGGGGTGCGAACCCCAAAACAAAGCATAAATCTCGAGAAAGTACGTAACCCAAGAAAGATACGTATCTCGAACAGGTGCGTACGGACACGCTTCCCTAATAGGAACACATCCCAAGAAAGGTACGTATCTTGAACATATGCGTATGGACACGCTTCCCAAATAGGTGTGCTTCCTGAATACGCACACATCCCAAGAAAGGTACGTATCTCGAATAGGTGCGTATGGACACACTTCCGAAGTAGGTGCATTTCTCAAACAAGCACACATCCCAAGAAAGGTACGAATCTCGAATCGGTGGGTATCCCGAATAGACATGCATCCCAAATAGGCACATACTCCGAGCAGGCATGCATTCCAAATAGGCACATATTCCAACTACAAGCCCTAAGAAAGATCTTGAATCTTGAAGATATGGCCTAACTGGTGAGCAAAGCTCACAAGGCCTCAAAACAACCCCAACATATGAGCACATCTTATGAGGCGAAAGAAATAGGCCCAATTGGTTAGCAAAGCTCACGGGGCCTCAAGAAAAGCCCAAATAGATGAGCATAACTCATGAGGTGAAAGAGAATCGGCCTAGCTAGTGAGCAAAGCTCACGAGGCCTCAAGGAAAGCCCAAACAGATGAGCACAACTCATGAGGTGAAAGAGAATCGACCTAACTGATGAGCACAGCTCACGAGCCCTTATGATAGCCCATATAAAAGAGCACAAGTCATAAGGTCCAAAGAAATGGCCCAACTTATGAGCAAAGCTCATGAGATCTAAAGACAACCTAAACAGGTGAGCCCAGCTCATGAAGCTACTTAGCCCAAAAAAGCTACTCGAATTGAGCTACTCGACACAAAAATGCCTCAAATAGCTACTCAAATTGAGCTGTTTGGCACATGATTGCCTCAAAGTGCTGCTCGAATTGAAGTTGCTCAGCACAAAAGAGCTGCTTGGATTAAGCTGCATGACACAAGAATGCCTCAAAAGGCAGTTCATGAAGCTGCTCAGCCCAAAATAGCTACTCGGATTGAGCTTCTCGGCACAAAAATGCCTCAAAGGGCAGCTTATAAAGCATTTTGGCCCAAAAGAGCTCCTCGGATTGAGCTTCTCGACATAAGAATGCCTCAAAGGGGCTGCTCAGATTAAGCAACTCAGCACAAAAGAGCTACTCGAATTAAGCTGCTTGGCACAAAAGAGCTGCTCAGATTGAGTTGCTTAGCACAAGATTGCCTCAAAGTGTTGCTCGAATTGAAGCTACTCAGGACAAAAGAGCTACTCAGATTAAGCTGCTCAGCACAAGAATGCATCAAATGTCTGCTTGGATTATGATACTCGATACAAAAGAGCTGCTCGGATTGAGTTGCTTGGCATAGAGGATGCCTAAAAAAAGATGTTCGGATTGAGCTGCTCAGCACAAGAATGCCTCAAAGGGTTGTTCTAAATAGCTGCTTGGTGCAAAAGAGCTGCTCGGATTGAGTTGGTCATCACAAGAATACCTCAAAGTGTTGCTCGGATTGAGCTGCTCGGCATAGAGGATGACTCAAAAAAAAAACTTCCTCGATTGAGCTGTTTGGCCTGAAGAATGCCTCAAAGAGCTGCTCATATTGAGCTGCTCAACCCAAAGAATACCTCAAAGTGTTGTTCGGTTAGAAGCTGCTCGGCACAAAAGATACCTCAAAAAGCCACTCGGATTGAAGCCACCCAGCCTAAGTTGCTCATATTAGTGTTCCTCGAGGAGATGCTCAGCTTATTCCATCCAAATGGCCACTTCAAAACATACCCAAAACCTCAAAAGAAAATGGCTCGGCATTTAGCAAACCGACTCGGATGAACTAGTTAGATCGCATATAAGTCAACAGCGACTCAGACAAAATTAAGGCAACTCGGCCAAATAGAAAACGGATCGTCAGCAGAGCACATGGCTCGGATGAAATTAGGGTCCCGTCCGAATGGAAAATGGCTCGTCAACAGAGCACGCGGCTCAAACAAATGTAAAACGGCTCATCAGCAAAGTATGCGGCTCAAACGAATGGAAAATGGCTTGTTAGCAGAGTACACAGCTTAAATGAGCCTATAGCGCCATGGACAAATCCAAAACAACTCGGACGAATGGGAAACCGCTCGTCAACATAGTACGCGGCTCATATGAATCTGTAGTGCCTCGAACGAGTCCAAAACAACTCGGTTGAATTGAAGGTAACGCGGCCATAACTCTTATGCGGCTCAAATGATACCAAAGCGAAAAATATATATTTTTTAAGCAACACTTAAAGCCTTCGAACTTTGAAAACCAATTTCAAAGATTGAAAACTTAGGGAGGGGGAGGCAACTAATATATCCCAAAAATATCCTCATTAAAGAGGGAGACCGGAATTTGACCCACTCATTTTAACGTCTTTCATAAACACGCGAGAAGACCAAAAGCACTCATTGATGAGTGCAATTACAAAATCACACAAGTCAATGCCCTTAAAGGCTAGAGCAATTCACGTCTACGCAATAATGCGCTCATAAATGACATATCACCACAAGGTCAAACTCGACCACTATAAAAGGGGCTGCAGAGAAGAGGTAAGGGCATCCCATTCATAATCATTCTTTTACTGTTGCAATAAACCTTTCGACAAAATCTCTTACCTAGGCATCAGATCAATCCCCTGGAGTACACCCCAGTTCCTCCAAGCCTTTCAAACTCTCTCTCTTTTTTAGGTGGCCATGATTAAAGAACGCCTCCAAAGATCATTCAATTTTATTCAGCAACACCTATTATAACCAAAATTATAGTCCAATGTTTTTAGTATATTGTAATGGTATGTATCGATTGGAATGGAATGGTTGAAAATAATGTAAACAATTCGTAAACTAATAAAAAATAACGCTAACTTATTCTTACATTTCAAACAAATAGTAATAATATAATTGATAATCTACCACCGGTATAGACACTCACATCTTATATTGAGACTTTTTGAGAGATGAATAGTGAAATTTGAATTAAATATTTGCACATCTTATATGCTTTTTTATTGGACATCATATACAATTTTTAAAAGTCTTCTTATACCAAGCTAATTGCTATGTTCTAGCTATTATGTTATCTAGCCAACTCTATCACCAAATTCATTATAGTCAAAGTTAATCAAATTATTATATATACTTATTCATAATTTATTAAAATGTACTTTTTATATTTAAAAAAGAAAGGTGAGTCAACTTTCTTAGTGGCATGACATGTAAATTTAAGTTTAATTTTTTATTTAATTTAAGTGAGAAAACACGCACTTCATAATTTGGATTAATATATATTTTTTTTTAGTTGTTAAAATTACGAATACTAATGGAGATCCCATGCCATACATGAATTTAAAAAGTTTTACATGTTAAGATTAAAATATAAATGTGTAATATTAAGTATAAAACTAAATAAAATTTTTACAATTGAATACTTAAAAGAGTTATGAAATGTCATTAATAGTATTTGTGTGGATATTATTAAAAACTATTTGAATAATTAACTTATCTATTTACTATTACATAAATTAAATTATTATTAGTTGTCACAATTTATTTTAAAATTTTGATTATTAATAGTGATTTTCAAAAAAATATCACCTCAAATACTACAGGTAATCAAAAAATTGAATTACAAAATTATAAGGAGGTTTTCAATAGTAATCAATGAATTTATAATACAATTTTAAAATATTAATTGCAGAAATTTTTATTTCCTAAAATAATTTGATTATTATTTTTGGTTATAAAAAGTGAATTATAAATTTTCTGAAAAATTTTAGAATCCTAATTGTTTTATTTATGGGATTTAAAATATTAGTCATTTTATTTATTATTTTATAAATTAATCCATTTGTGAACAACGGTTATAAAGTTTATTAACTCAATCATTAATAAATTTCTAATTCATTAATAGCAGTTTAAATTTTAAATTGTAAATTAAAATTAAAAATAATTCATTTTTAATGATTTCTAAAATTATTAATTCAATTACTAATAGAGATTATAAAATTATTAATTTAATAATTGCATTACCAATTTAAGAAATGAATTACAAAATTATAGAGAATTTTTATGTAATAACTTCATCAAAGAAGCACATATGAGGATCGTTAAATTAAACTTAACTTGTGAAAATTATTTGACTACAATATATGAGGTATTTTCACTTAGTGCTAAATTGTAAGATCCAACTCCATGAAAATTATAACCTTATAATATCTCTATATTATTGTCAAATTTATTGAATGCTTGAAATATAAAATAGATTAAACCAATTTGTATTTTTTGAATGTTCATATTGTTTTTGAATTATGCAATTAATGACCATTAGAAGTTAAAAATATATTAATTCAATTACTATTAACATCTACAAAATTATAAACTTATGGGATGATTCTAAAATACAAATTATTTTATTTATAGAGAAATTTTCAAAATATTAATTATTTTATTTATGTATCATAAATTGATTCATTTATTAGCAACAGCTATAAAAATTATTAACTCAATCACTGTTAATTTATTAATTCATCATTAACATCTTTCAAAAGATTAAATTGAAAATTTAAATTAAAAAATTAATTCCTTTTTTATTATTATTAAAATTATAAGTTTAGCTATTTAATAGAGATACAATCATATGCACTTTAAGCACTAGGTATTCCACTTTAAATATAAAATCTCAAGAAATAAAAAATTATAAATTTATTAGGAGGCTTTAAATCAATTAGTAATCATTTTATTTATGGGGGTTCTCAAAATATTAATTACTTGTTATTTCATAAATTAATTCATCTATTAACAACTACTATGGAAATTATCAACTCAATTATCATTCATCAGTTTAATTATTAACAAGAGATAAAAATGAAATTTCAAATTTAAATTACAAAAAATTTTAATTTAATTATTGGTGGTTGCTGAAATTTGTGTTCAATTATTAATAAAAATGTATTTTGAATGCATTTAAACTCATAAATAGTCTTGACATTGGATATAATTTCATAAACATAAAATTCATAGGAAATCAAAAAATAACAAGAATAACACTTAATGAATTTTAATAGCATCAATGAATAAAAAGCAAATCAATAAATTTTCAATTATTATTTGTAATTGTAAAAATATTAATTTATTTTTTATTAGATGTTAAAAAATTAAATTATAAATTCATGCAATATATTAAAATATTAATCATTTTATTTATGAAGGTTTTCAAAATGTTAACTAATTTTATAAATTAAGTATTTTATTAACAATAGTTATGGAAATTATCAGTTCAATTTTTTTCATCAATTCAATTAATAGATATTTTTTTATCTTTTTTTTTAGCAGTTAGAAAACTAAATTATAAATTAATATTATATAACATTAAATTCAATTATTGTTGGTATGAAAATTATTATTTTAATTATTAATATAGTGTGTTTTTATGCATAAATTCATAAGTACTCTTAGTATTGTACATCGTCGCTCCAAAGCGACGCATTGTGTTAGCGCCCAGGTACGGTGTCAAATATGCGAGGGTTCCTACATCATTCAAGACGTGGACAGACATTAGTTCAAAAAATTAGGATTAAATTAGCAACTTGGAATGTAAGGGCACTTACGGGTAAAAGCATAGAAATTGTGGATACAATGATCAGAAGAAGAATTAATATAATTTGCCTTCAAGAACAATGATCAGAAGAAGAATTAATATAATTTTCCTTCAAGAAACTAAGTTAGAGAAATTGATAAATCGGGATTTAAATTTTAGTACACTGAAAAATAAAAACATAAGAATGGAGTAGGAATTATTATAGACAAAAACTTAAAAGATAGTGTTGTTGATGTAAATAGAGTAGGGGATAGAATTATAAAAATCAAGATGGTGTTAGGACAAGAGATAATAAATATCATTAATGCTTATGCTCCTCAAGTCGGCTTAGTAGAAAATCTTAAGAGACAATTTTGGGAAGATATGTATAGTATTATACAAGGCATACTAGGGACTGAGAAAATATTTATAAGAAGAGATATGAATAAACACGTTGGAAGGGGTAACAGAAATTATGAGAAGATAGATAAAGGATATGGATATGGAGACAAAAATGAGCTTGAGGAGATAATCTTATAATGTCATAGGAGTTTAGTATAATGAATAGTTGTTTTAAGAAGAAAGAAGAACATTTAATAGCCTTTAAAAGTGGACAAAATAGAAGTCAAATAGATACTTTTTTTTTTAACTAGGAGAGTAGATCGTTTATCATGCAAGGATTGTAAAGTTATTTCAGGTAAAAGCCTAACCACACAACATAGATTTTTAGTGTTAGATATATATATATATATATACTAAAAAATTGAAGAAAAAGGATAAAATAAACTAGTGTAAGAGGACTAGGTGGTGGAACCTGAAAGGATAAAATATAATAAAATTTAAAGATAAAATGATCAAAGAAGGGGATTGGACTATAGAGGATGGAATAGATACAAATACTCTTTAGAGTAGATTAGCTAGCTCTATTAAAAAGATAACAAAATAGATTTTAGGTGAATCAAGGGGAAGATTCTCGAATAACAAAGAAAGTTGGTGGTGGGATAAAGATGTACAAAAAGTCATAAAGACAAAATAATTTGGTATAAAACATGACAAAAATGTAGAAACAGATATAACTTTGAAAACTATAAGAAGACAAGAAAAGATGCAAAAAAGGTAGTTCGTGAAGCTAAATATAGATCATTTAGTAGTTTGTATAATAGATTATATACAAAAAAAGGGGAAAGAGATATATTTAAACTTGTTAAAGTTAGAGAAAGGAAGAGTAAGGACTTAGGAAATGTAAAATGTATAAAAAGTGACAATGATATTGTCTTGGTCAAGGACGAAGACATTAAAGAAAGATGGCGAAGTTACTTTAGTAAGTTGTTTAATGAAAACCAAATAGAAGGCTTAAACTTAGAATTGTCAAATGAGGAAAATACTAAAAATATGAGATTTATTCGCAAAATTAGAGTTAATGAAGTAAAGTTTGAACTAAAAAAGATGAAAAATAAGAAAGCTATAGGACCAAATATCATCCCAATTGAAGTTTGGAAATGCTTACGTGATAATGGAATTATATGGTTAACTAATTTATTTAAAATAATTATAAAAACTAAGAAAATGTCAGATGAATGGAGGAAAAACACTTTAATACCTATATACAAAAATAAAGGAAATATTCAAAATTGTAATAACTATCGTGGAATTAAACTTATGAGTCATATGATGAAACTATGGAAAAGGGTAGTTGAACAAAGATTAAGGTCAGAAATGAAGGTCTCAGAAAATCAATTTGATTTTATACTTAGGAGTTCTACCACAGAAGCTATATATCTTTTGAGAAGAGTAATGGAAAAGTTTAGGGAAAAGAAAAAGGACTTGCATATGATATTTATTGACCTTGAGAAAGCATATGATAGGATACCTAGGGAAGTTTTACGGTGGGTTTTAGAAAAAAAGGGTGTATGTAGTAGGTATAGTGATGTCATCATTACGGATGTATACGATGGAGTAATGACTAGTGTAAGGACTATAGATGGAGAAAGTAGAGAATTTCTAATCTCCATAGATGTACATCAAGGATCAGTTTTGAGTCCTTATCTTTTTACTTTAGTGATGGACCAATTGACTAAAAGTATTCAAAAGGAGGTTCCATGGTGTATGTTGTTTGCATATGATATTATATTAATTGATGAAACTAGGGACGGAGTAGAGACTGAGTTAGAATTATGAAGAGAAGCTTTGGAATCCAAAGGCTTTAGGATAAATAGAAATAAAAAAGAATATATGAAATGTAATTTTAGTAATGATAGGAGGAATATTGGAGACAAAGTTAAACTTGATGATGAAAAAATAAATAACACTTGTAGATTTCAATACTTTGGATCTATTATGCAAGCTGAAGGAGAAATTGAAGATGATGTGATGCATAGAATTAAAGCAGGTTGGGTAAAATGGAGAAGTGCTTCAAGTGTACACTATGATCATAAAATACCCTTAAAATTGAAAGGGAAGTTTTATAGGATAGCTATAAGACCAGCTATGCTTTATGGATCATAATGTTGGACGACGAAGAAACATAATATCCAAAAAGTAAAAGTTGTCGAGATAAGAATGCTTAGATGGATAAGTGGTATAACATTGAAAGATAAATTAAGAAATGAACATATTCGCAGTCAGTTAGGTGTAGCTCATATAGAGGATAAGGACGACTCAGATGGTATTTATTGTAATAATGGATTGGATATTGGATGCACAACAGAATAAAAATGCAACAAATAGATCAAACTCAACGAAAAAATGATAAAATAACAAGCACAACAACAAGATGTATGTGGTTCAGCAAAGCCTACATCCACGGAAGCAATCAGCACAAAAATTTTACTAAGAAATTTGAGAATACACAAATACACTTCACAAAGATCTCTCTCATATCTCACAATACTCTCAGATAGGGATAAATAGGCATTCCTTCAGAGGTTTCCCTCCAATTACCCCAACCACCCCAACGTTCAAATTCAAAATTTGAATTTCTTCTCGCAGCCCAGGCGCACTCGTTGATGAGAACAGGGGATTTGTCGACGAGTTAAAAAAGTCAACTCGTCGACGAGTCTTTAACTCTGATATTTTCTGGCTCTTGGTATCTATTTGTCGACGAGCACAGGGAACTCGTCGACGAGTCTTCTACTACCAACACAAGAAGACCTTTATCTCATGTTTTCCTTCCTTTGTTTGTGATTCCCACCAAGTATAAGAGTCACACACAAATACAATAGTATGGACACTTGCAACGTAGGTCACATAGTGCACCAATGAGGAAAAGTGAGTTAGTTACTGTAGGGAGCAGTAAAAGGAGTAGAGGTTGACCTAAAATAATTTGGGAGGAAATAATGTGTTAGGATTTAATATCCTTGAATCTGTCAAAAGAAATCGTCCATAATTGCGTAAATTGGCGGAAAAGGATTCATATAACTGACCCCACCTAGTGGGACTTAAGGTTTGGTTTTGTTGTTGTTGTATTAAATTCAATTATTGTTGGTATGAAAATTATTATTTTAATTATTAATATAGTGTGTAAAATGCATAAATTCATAAGTACTCTTAGTAATGTATATCACCCCAAAACATGAAACTCTTAAGGGAATCAAACAATAATAATATCTATTGACATCTAATAGCTCTAGTTGATAAAAATAAATCAATATATTCTGTTAATATTAGCAGTTAATGAATATATTTCATTTTTAATTATGTATGTTGATTGAGATAATGAATATCAACACTATATTAGAGATAAATTGTGATTATTAGTATTTGATTAGATTTTTATCAAATTTCAAATGTTTTATGCAAATTACTAGTGTACTTCAATAGAATTATTATATTATAAAGAGACATAGAAAGTCAAATAATCACAATTGGAAAATAAGTTTTTTCCTTGCATGAATTGTGAAATATTTGAGTTTGAATGGCTTATATTTATGTAATTTCATATAATCATATGAAATGTTTTCCTTGTTATGCTTATGAAATTCTTATATATAGAAAAAAAAAATTAAATTATAAACACATGCACAATAAATTCTATTGTCAAAATATTTGATAATTTGACTCATAACTTAAATTTAATTATAAAATTTTAAAATTCTTAAAATGAATCCCGTGCATAGCATAGGATCTCTACTACTATGTGTGTATATACATTGGTAAAATTTTTCAAACCAACCAAATCGTCAATTTTTGAAACAAAACCAAACCAACTCAAAGCACTTGGTTCAGTTGATTTGGTAATTTGGCCTAAACCAATGCCTCACCCTAATACGAGAGGTCTTCATTCCTTGTGTGATTATATAATCACTAGGATTGTAAAATTTTTGAAATTTAATTTCTTCAATAAGAAAAAATAGAAGATCAGTCCCACAAAAAGAAATGAGTAAAACATTTACTCCGACTACCAGACAAACCCAAATAAAAAGGCTTTAGTTGAATTGGTTGAAGAAAATTGGCGGAATGGGCTTTAGGCATTTTGGGTTTCTCTTTGAGAACTACAAAAGCAACCCAATTATGATTTTGGGACTCTGTGAGGAGAGAAGAAGAAAATTGGTGGAATGGGTCTTGGAGATCTGAGAGGCTTTAAACTGATGCTTTATTAGGTGGGCAAGGTAAGGTCAATTACAGATTTGTGTGGTTTCATGACTAGGCACATTGCCTACATAAAAATAAAATGAAATACAACGAATTTATCAGCCTACGTAATTTTTTCACAAATTTTTCTTGTGATTTTTCATTTCACTTCACTTTCATTTCATTGTTCACACAAGCGATAAAAATTATTGAATTAAGATTTTTGGAGCAATAAAATGGAAGACAAACCATTTCTCATCCCATATCCCTTCTCACCCACACTCACAATTAAAAATTGAGAGCTTTAACATGAAAATCTTAAAATTTAACCATCAAATAAAATTTCAAACCATCTACAATATCAAGTCACCGCAAAGTACTAACTCTAATGCACAAAGAACAAAAATTAAGGATCCATACTCATCTTACAAAAATGATACAAACCAAAAGAATCGGGAGTCAAATGCCATGTCCAATATTATGTCTACATTATATACCTTAAAAAAAGCTGGTCTCTGCACTGTAATTACATTGACAAGATCTAGACTCCGTATATCAGGTCCAAGATCATGTAAATAATATTTACACAAACAAAAAAATGTATGTATGTATGACGATGATTAAATTGAAAATCATCCCAAGTAGGAAACATGATTGTTGTTGTGACACTACCACCTTATTATAACTTTGGTTATTAGAGGTCTATGCAGAAGCGTGAACCACAATTTAACATCTTTCTTGCATCCTATGGGCCTCATCCCCATTAATAAACACTACGTTCTGTAGGGGAGCCAGGAATGTATGGCACAAATCCCCTCCCACCGAACACAGGACGCATGTAGGAATCATCAAACTTTCGCCAGTAATAGTGAACGATGTGAGTTGGAGCAGTCAGGAGCATGCGCAGACTGCTTGGACGTGGAACGCTACTATGGCCCTCCGGGTCAGCTTCTGAATCTTGCCCATTTCCCAGAAGTGGCATTGTGAAGGATTTTGGAGAGGATGGTTCAGAAGACATCATGTGGTCGAAACGTTTTGCAGGCAGCAAAATACGTACAAGAGGTTTAGTCATCAATCCAAGCACCTACAAACACCAAAAATTAATTACAATGGCGAAAAAAACACAGTTGTCAAAATGGGAGTCGAAAATATTGAACATTAGATTTCATTTTTGAAATTTTCCCCAGAGAAAGTTAGCAGCAGTTTGCAGAGGAAGAATAAAAAGACCGTTGCCTTGCTTTGGGTCATGGGGATAATCTGCCCTGTGTGCCTACTGCTTATAGCCTGGAGCTAGTTTTTGTAAGGCTAAGGTACAATCCAGACCTAGGCAATGTAAAACTAGAATTGAAGGCCAGCACTATTCACAAACCAGCCACAAATGTGCAACTCATGAATTAATACCCTCCAACCCAACCCCTCCCCTATGATAGGATAATCCAATATTTTCACTACCACAATTTTACGCAGCATCCTTCTGGTGAATGGTACAGTATTTCCCCTTTGTCCAGGTAGGTCGCAACAAAGGTTAGTTCAATCCTCAAGCGAGGATTTTGGATATCTATCAGGCTAGAGCGCTGCCAACAGGATGTCCTTGATCATGAAATACACAAGCAATAATGATCTTAAAGCCTACCAGCAGCAGGAGTACCATCCAATCACCATTGCTTTGCCCAACCCCATGTGTCCAAAACAAATTGCAAACAGGTTTCCAAAATCAAGTGCTCACAATAAATAATTTAACAAGTAGCTTTATCCCAAAGACATGCAGAATCTTACCACATTGCTAAAAAGAACCACAGTGATGGTGCTGGTGATCATGATCGCATTTCCTCTCAGTTGAGTATGCCCTGAACTTGTAAACTGCATATGACATCAACATTCAGACTCCATTATACACAACCTGTGCACTCATGCATATTTCATGTAATTTAATGGGAAGAATAACATCATCCCCACATACAAAGGGGAAAAAAATGCACTTTGGAGAAGGCATGTTGCAAAAGAACAAACTGAAACAGATAAGATGGGGGATGCATCGACAGAGTTGAAACCATTACTACCTTCCATAAAGTAATAACGATCTACCGCGTTGAATGACAATTATACATGCAGGAAATCCATGAATAAATAAGACCTTTTTAACATTAATAATATTGCCAATGGGCAACACCCTCATCAATATTAGCAATATTATTAAAATCAACAGCCATCCAAATTACACTGACCTCCCCTAAGCTATTGACCAAACAAACACTAAGCATTATTTTCCCCAAATCTTGCACTCGGGGGCAAAACAAAAAAGCAACAGAAAATGGTGAGGTACGGGAATTTTCCCACATGGAGGATAAGGAGGCTCAAGGGCCCTGTGGCCCTATGCGCAAAACCTCACACTTATAATACACTTCAAGTGGATAATACTTTCGAATATGAGCCACAACTCATCAGTTTGGTTTCATGGAAAAATTAGAATCAAACCTTAACTTTGGTCCCACAAAATCAGCACCAGAACCTACTAAAATAATGCTTGGAACAGATAAAAAAATATATCAAAACCATAGCTTCAAGAAATTTTCAATAGTTAACGTAAACCCAATAAATATTCAGTTTTTTATCCATTAATGTACATCCAAATTTTTTAAAAATAATTAATTTATTGTTCTTCTTATCATGAACAATTCAAAAAAGTGAACCTGATCTAGTTTTAAATTGTTCATTAAAACACGAATGCGTGTCCATTGTACCATCCTTGAACCAACAGTGAAGCATCTGAATCCTTCGTCACACATCCTAGATCATTATGTGGATTGTAATGAATTACCTCCAAGTGTGGATTATCATGCAACTATGGTATTTATCTCAGATGATAGAACCCTCAGATCATTATACATAGTATTAAAGACAACACCAGCTTAAAGTGTGGGATCATGGCACATGAGCTGCTGCCAGAAACCATTGGCAATGGAACATATGCTCCATAGGATGCACATGCCTATAAAATAGAATATGCACTCCACATCGTGCTCCCTGTGCGCAATTTTGTATGTGCAGCCCCGCATTGCCTGGCAAAGCGTGAATATCCTAGAGTGCATATATGAAGCTTTCCGAGGAAATCAAGTTCCTGAGTGGGGGAGAATCTATAACATCCCTCAACCAATAGTAAAGCACCTCAATTAGTTGAATAATGATGCACCTCAATCCTTTGTCCCAGATTGGATATGAACTAGATTGTTAAGTGGTTTAATGATGAATTACCTCTAGTAACTGAATTAACACATCCAAAAAATAAATAAATAAATAATGATTTTAGCTCCATAGATATTGGTCTATTCAACTAATTTGGTTCCCAGGGCTTAGAACGCTACACACATACCCAACATCCCTCAACCAATAGTAGAGCACCTCAATTAGTTCTTCTTCTTCCTCTTCTTCTTCTTCTTCTTTCCAACTAATTTGGTTCCCTGGGCTTAGAACGCTACACACACGCACATGATATTGGTCTTTTCAACTAATTTGGTTCCCTGGGCTTCGAACACTACACGCACATGATATTGATCTTTTCAACTAATTTGGTTCCCTAGGCTCCTTCTCCCTTATCTGTTCTTCTTTTCTGTTCTGCCCCTCTACGGCTGCTGCTGCTGCTGCTTCTCTTCTTCTTCTTCTCTTCTTATCTTCTCTTCTTATCTTCTCCTTCTTCTTCTTCTTCTACTTCTTCTAATTCTCTCAATTCAATCAATATATATAAATTGCAATATCTGTCCTACATCAATAACTTCCTTTCTTTCCTTTCCTTTCCTTTCTTTTAAAGACCCAAATTGTTGTGCAAATTAATGCGTGCGGGAACATGATCAATTCATCAATGCAACAACCAACAATGAATAATATGAAAACACACTCACACATATAATAAAGAAAGCAAATAAACACACGACACAAGAATTTACGTGGTTCCACAATATGCCTACATCCACGGAGCAAGTGGTGGCTGATTTTCACTGTGTCAAAACTAGGGTTACAACATTGTTTATATGCTAACCCTACTAGTACAAAGGGATTAGGAAATTCCCTAAATACCCCTATATCAATCCCCGGAGGTTATGCCTCCAATCCCCAGCCTAATGAACTTCCCAATATAAAATTCAAAAACAATGTCAAACAAAACCATTGATGGTTTCAGCAAACCATCGGGCGGTTTCTTACCGAGACTGAAATCGTCAATGGTTTCAAACAAAATGTTGACGGTTTCTTTCCGAGCCTAAACCGTCGATGTAACTGTCGATCAATCCGTCAACTATTTTCTTCCTACAGGCCATGTGTTCCACTCAATATGAGTCACATTTTACAACAATCTCTACCTTGGCGAATATTCACCCCTTAGGAGAAAAACGAAAAACATAACCCGCAACTCCACCTAGGGCAATAGGTTGGGATGCCTCCCATCTAGCAACTGGAGACGTTGATCAAGTCCAAACAATGCTTGAACTTGTCAATGGTAACAGACTTTGGCAACATATCTGCTGCATTCTCAAAAGTGTGAACTTTCTCAAGTAGTAGTTCACCAGAAGCATCCAATTCCCTGATCCTATGAAATCTCACATCTATATGTTTGATCCTCGCATGATACATTTGGTTCTTCGCCAAAATAAATGGCACTCTGACTATCATAATGCAGCTGAACTCCACCTTACTGAATACCCAACTCCTTGACCAATCTTGTAAGACACAACACTTCCTTGGCAGTCTCAGTCATTGCCATGTACTCCGATTTCGTTATAGATAGTGCAACAAGTGACTGAACCATGGACCTCCAATAGATAGGCCCTCCCACAAGGAAGAATACATACCCTATGGTAGACATCCTGTCATCCAAATCCCCTGCATAGCCTGCATCCACATATCCCTACCACTGAAGGATCACCCTGTTGTCTGTTGAACATAATGCCATAGTCTATAGTACCCCTCAAGTATCTAAAAATCTATTTGACTGCATCTCAATGTTGTCGACCCGAATTCGAAAGAAACTTGCTCACCACACTGACAGTTCGTGTCAAATCCGGTCTTGTACAGACCATAGCATACATCAAACACCCCACTGCACTGGCATATCAGACCTTTGACATGTCATAAACGTCATCGTCTGTCTTTGGACACTGAGCGGTAGACAACCTAAAATGATTCGCCAACGATGCACTCACTAGTTTTGCACTATCCATGCTAAGCCTCTCCAACACCCTCTCAACATAGTTATGCTAGGATAACCACAATCTTCTGGAAGCTCTGTCCCTGCGAATCTCCATCCAAAGGATCTTCTTGGCTGCACCCAAATTCTTCATGCCAAACTCTTTGCTCAACAAGGTTTTCAAATTGTTGACCTTAATCATACTCCTCACAGCAATCAACATGTCATCCACATAAAGCAACAAAAAAATGAATGAGCTATCATCAACGCTCTTCACATAAACGTAGCAATCATACTCACATCTCCTCTAGTCAATCCAAATGATGTAGGAGTCAAACCGCATGTATCACTGTTTCAGCCCGTAAAGTGATTTCCTCAATTTACAGACCAAGTGCTCATGTCTAGGCTAACTAAAGTCTTCTAGTTGTACCATGTAAATTAGCTCTTCCAAATCACCATGGAGAAATCAAAGTGCGCCACTAATCCCAACACTGCCTTAATGGAAGTGTGTCTAACCACAAGGGAGAAGATCTCATCATAATCAACCTCTTTCCTCTGTGAGTAACCGTTTGCTACTAATCGAGCCTTGAACTTTTCTCCTTTTTATGATACCGCTTCTTTCTTCTTATACACCCATTTGCAACCTATTACTCTCTTCCCCTCTGGAAACTCCACTAACTCTTATGTTTGGTTCTTATGCAAAGATTTCATCTCCTCCACGATAACACCCATCCATCTACTTTTCTCTTGGTTGTGCACCGCTTCTTGAAAAGTAGTAGGACCCCCGCTACTAGTAATGAGTGCATAAGAAACCAGATCATCAAATCCATACCTGAGGGGTGGCCTAATAGTGCGTATGATCCTGTCTATAGCGATACTGTGATGCTGCTGGTCTCCTGAGCTAGAACTCACTGCATTCTGCACATTGTCATCTCCACCTTGAGTCTCTAACTTTCACCCGCACCACATGCTCATTGTTGCCGTAGTTTTCTAGCACCTGTTTCTCTTCTTCTCCCTGACTACACTGCAACATGGTTTTCTCATCGAAAATCACATCTCTACTGATCACCACCTTGTTTGCCTTCGGATCCCACAGCTTGAAGCCTTTCACCCCTTTCTAATACCCCATAAAGATGCATTGTCTAGACTTTGCATCAAACTTCGATCTCTCCTTACTAGAAACGTGCACATAGACTAGACATCCAAATACTCTTAAATCAGAGTAGTCTACCACACTGTCTGTCCACACCGCCTCTATAACTTTTCCATCTAAAACTGCCCTTAATGATCTGCTAATTAAGAAACACGTCATATTTACTGCCTTTGCCCAGAAGTTCTTTGCAAGCCATGCATTGAACCTGAGACACCAAGCTCTTTCAGCTATAGTTCGGTTCACCCTTTCTACCACACCATTCTATTATGGTGTATTGCATACTGTAAAATGTCTCCTAATGCCATGTTGCTCGCACAACTCCTTGAACCTCGAATCAGTATACTCAGTACCATTGTCAGACCTGAGGGATTTAATCTTTCTCCCGATCTGATTTTCTACTTCAGCTTTCCACAATTTGAACATAACAAACGTCTCTGACTTGTGTCACATGAAGTACATCCAGACCTTTCGTGAGTAAACATCAATAAAGCTCAAGAAGTAAATGCCCTCCCCGTGATGCTACCCTTACCGCCCCCCAAACATCGGAATGAATATAATCAAGAATTCCCTCCATCTTGTGTGTGGCTGCCATGAACTGCACCCTATTCTATTTCCCAAGCATACAATACATGCAGAAATTCAGCTTGCATGTTTGACACCCTTCAAAAGATTTCTCTTTTGAAGCTCCATCATCCCACGCTCACCCATATGCCTTGACCGCATATGCCACAAAACAGTGTTATCCGACTTAGACTCTGCAGCTGCAGCTCCACCTACAACTGTGGTATCTAGCAATGTATAGATATTCCCTGATAATTTGTCCCTTCAACACAGTCAGAACACCCTTACTCACCTTCATTACCCCACTTACACACTTGTAACTAAACTCGTTACAGTCTAAAAGTGCCCAATGAAATCAGATTCTTTCTTAACTCCGATATATGCCTAACATCACACAACGTTTTCACAACACCATCAAGCATTTTGATTCATAGTCCTCATTCCGATAATTTTGCATGAAGCGTCATTTCCCATCAGAACAAAACCAGAATTTTCCAACCTGTAGGTGATGAACCACTCTTTGTTTGGTATCATGTGATAAGAGCATGCCGAATCTAAGATCCAAGAATCCGTGAGATGATTTGAACTAGATGAAACCGAAAGCATATCACTATCACCGCTTTGTAAGTCTCCTTCTTCCACTACATTCACCCAATTTTGAGGAACCCTCTTTATTTTCTACATTCCCCTTCTCCCTCTTCGGATAATCTGGTTTTGTGTCCCTTTTTCCCACACTTGAACACCGTACATCCTTCCTTTTCCTAGAATTAAACCGAGCCTTATTGTTACTTAATCCGCTTCGGAACTTGCTTCTCTCACATTTCTGGTTACCCTTCACCACAAGCCCCACACCTTGTGAATCCTTTTCATACGTAGGAAACGTAGGTAAGGAATTCTACAACATCAACGTCTTATTTTCGTCTTCGAACTACACATCAAACCCACTTCAAATCACTGATGATCTGATTAAATATGTTGATGTGTTGATTCAAATCCAAACCCTCTAACATCGTAAGCTCATATAGTTTTTGCTTAAGATACAACTTGTTTATCAATGACTTGGACATATACCGACTCTCCAGTTTCAGCCAAACTACCGCCAGCAATTCCTCATCCATGACGTGATACATCACATCATCAACCAGACAAAGCCTGATAGTCAACACAACCTTCACTTTCAATTCCTTCCAACTCATGTCGTCCTTGTCTTCCAACTGTCTTTCGTATAATGCTTTCACCATACCCTGCTGCACTAACAAGTCCTTAACCCTCCTCTGCCATAGTCTAAAATTACCCGATCCGTCGAACTTGACAATGTCAAACTTCGCAGAAGAAATCCTAGCCATTGTAACCAAAAGCTCTTATACTAATTTGTTGTGCAAATTAATGCATGCGGAAAAGTGATCGATTCGTCAATGCAACAACCAACGATGAACAATATGAAAAACACACTCACACAAATAATAAGGAAAGCAAATAAACACACGACACAATAATTTACGTTATTCGGCAATGTTCCTACGTCCACGAGAGCAAACGGTGGCTAATTTTCACTGTGTCAAAACCAAGGTTACAACATTATTTATATACTAACCCTACACATACAAAGGAATTAGGAACTAGGAAGTTCCTAAATACCCCTGTATCAATCCTCAGAGGTTATGCCTCCACATCCCCAACCTATTGATCTTCCCAATTCAAAATTAAAAAACAGAGCGCCAAACAAAACCGTCAATGGTTTCTTACTAATCCTGAACCATCGAAGGCTTCAAACAAAACATCGACGGTTTCTTCCCAAGCCTAAAATGCCGATGTAACTGTTGATCAATCCGTCGACTGTTTCTTCCTACAAACATAGTAGTTAAAAGCGCGCCCCTAGGCACAAGGCGTAGTGAAGCGAAGAGGCTTGCGCCTCAAACCAGGTGAGGCGAGGCGACCTGCAAGAGGCGACGCTAGGCGAGACGAGGCGCACTGTGGCGACAGGCGCAGTGAGTCGCGCCTTGTGAATTTTTAGTCATTTAAAGTAGAGAAATAGCCACAGCCAGACCCGTAGCCCTCATTCGACTCGAACAAACATAGCCCCTAGCCCCTCTCGGCCCTTCGAAGCCCTTCGTGAGTTCGTTTTGCAGATTTGAACCAGCAGGAGCCTTCGCGATCCTTCGAACCAGCAACGTGAGCTCGTCTACGAGCCTTCGAACCAACTGGAATCCTTCACTTCTTCGTTTTCGAGCTTCGAACCAGGATCGTGAGTTCGTCTTCGACATTTTGAAGAAGCACAACCCTTCGCGACTTCGTTTCCAACCAGCAGGAGCCCTCGCGAGTTCTTCTTCTTCTTCTTTTTCTTCTTCTTTATATGTAAGCTTATAAATTAAATATTTTCTTTAATTAATCTAAGCTTATAAATTATAACTAATACATAATATTTATTTTTTTTACTGAAATTTACCTACTGTTTTTAAATTTGTAATATTTAGTTTAATTAATGTAAGTTTATAAATTATAACTAATACATAATATTTATTTTTTTTATTGAAATTTGGCTACTTTTTTTCCTCTTCTTCTTTATATGTAATTAGTAATTAAATATTTAGTTTAATTAATGCAAGTTTATAAATTATAACTAATACATAATATTTATTCTTTTTACTGAAATTTAGCCACTATTTTTTAATTTGTAATATATAGTTTAATTAATGTGAGTTTATAAATTATAATTAATACATAATATTTATTTTTTTTATTGAAATTTAGCTACTATTTTTTGATTTGTACTCTTTTCTTTTGATGATGAACTATGTTGAATTGTTTATGCTTTTGGGCTAAATTTTCAATTTTGTAATTGAATTTTTTGGCATTTTAAATTCTAATATTACTAGATATTCATATGTTCATATATCAATTACCCCAAATAGACATTTTACACCATTTTAATAATTGTGCGCCTCACTTTCATGAGGCGCGCGCCTTCGCCTTGCGCCTCGGCTTCAAAGACCCTTTGCGCCTCGACTCGCCTCGCGCCTCTAACTACTATGCCTGCAGACCGGCTTCCTTGTTTTTCCTCAGCATGCTTTTCCTATGCATGTGTTCCATTCAATATGAGTCACATACTACAACACAAACAAATTCAAGGATTCTTGTTTCTTTGGCCCTAAAATCATGAAAAAGCAATAAAGATTTTAAAGGTCGAGAAATTTTGTTTCTTCAATATTATTGGATTTTGAATCTTGAATTTAAATTGAAGAATTCTTGCAATCCCTCATTGCTTAAACATTCTTCAATTGATTTTTCGTTAGAGGCATCAAATTTCTTGTGGCAGAGACAAGAATATAGTAGCTGAAGCCATAGAAAATCAAATCCTGGTTGACCCAAAACTTCATATTCATTTTTCGCGCCAACTATTTGGGCATATTAAATAATTCTTGCAATTCCTTGTTGCTTAAATATTCTTCAAGTGATTCTCGTTACCAGCATCAATTTTCCTGCATTAAAGAGTATTTTTCAAGCAATTGTCTTCACCTTTTTAGTTTCAGCCACCGGTGAGATCTTCTCCTCTTCAGTTATTTCTGTTCTTATTACTATTATTATTTTTTTTTTTTCAATAGTTGGTTAGTTGTGGTGATCTTGTGTCTAGGATTTGTAGGCTTAATATTTGTTTTTTGTGTTTTCATTTGCAAGTTTTGGAATATAACAATTTTTATTTTTTTATTTTTTTTTGTTTAAAAAGTACTATTGCATGGATTTTAGTCTAGCTTGGATGCACACTCAAGGTTATATGCTTTAAAAATACTTTTAATGCATTGTACTATGTGACTAGTTTCTACTAGTTGTAAGGTGTAACTTAGAAAACTATCTCTGTGGAATAAGTTTGTTAAAAAAAAAACACACAAATGTGTACTTCGCATGTGTAACACAAAGTCTTTGTACGCATAACCTATCCCAAGCTCGGATAAAGGAGGGGTTGTGTTAGGTAGCTGACAGCCAAGGTAAAACTTTGTCAAATCCTTTTACCATGAATTCTTACCAAAATCACCTAGATCAAGAGAATAGACCGGGTTAGTATAAAAGGGATAGGGTTAATAAGTTAGTACAAGAAACTAAGACAAGATTATCAACTTGGAATATAGGGACTCTTACGGGAAAAAGTACGGAAATAGTGAAAATAATATTTAGAAGGAAAATTAATTTAGTCTGTCTTCAAGAGACGAAATGGGTAGGAGAGAGCCCCGAAAATTGAAAAATCAAGATTTAAACTTTGGTGCACTAGCAAAAAGAAACATAAAAACGGGGTGAGTATTATTGTAGATAGAAATATAAAAGGATAATGTAGTAGAAGTTAAAAGAATAAGGGATAGGATCATTACAATCAAGTTAGTTTTAGGCCTTGAGATAGTGGACATCATTAGTGTATATGCTCCCCATCTTAGCAGAAAATCTGAAAAGACAATTTTGGAAAAATATGAATAGTGTTTTACAAGGGATTCCGATGTCAGAAAATACATTATAGAAGCATATTTGAATGGTCACATTGAGAAGGATAATATTGGGTATGAGAGGATACATGGAGGCCATATATATATGGAGATAAAAATAAGTTCAATGATACAATCTTAGATTTTGCCATCTCTTACGATTTGGCTATAGTAAATACTGGCTTTATAACAAGAGAAAAACACTTAATAACTTTCAAGAGTAGGTATAATAAAAACCAAATAGATTTCTTTTTAACCAAGAACAAGAACCATCTATCTTTTGAGGATTGTAAAGTTATCCCAGAAGAAATTTTGGCCACACAATATAGAGTCTTAGTATTAGATATACATATTAAAGAATGCAAGAGAAGTAGCATAAATCAACATACGAGGACTAGATGGTGGAACTTGAAGGGAGATAATATAGTAAAATTCAAAGATAAAATGAACAAAGAGTGTGACTGGATAATAGGGGATAAGGTTGATGCAAATAATATTTGGAATAAAATAGTGAATTCTATCGTAAGGATAGCAAAAACGGATTTAGGTGAGTCCAAAGAAAGATACTTGAGTAGTGAAGAAAGTTGGTAATGGGATCAAGAAGTCCAAAAATCGTTAAGACAAAAAGAAATTGGTATAAGATATGGCAAAATTGTAGAAATATAGAAAATCCTTAAAAATATAAAGAAACAAGAAAAAATGCTAAAAAGACTGTCAATGAAGCTAAACATAGAGCTTATGATACTTTATATACTAAGCTAGATACAAAAGGAGAAAAATACATTTATAGACTTGCTAAAGCTAGAGAAATAAAATGCAAAGATTTAGGTTTTGTAAAATGTAGAGGACGAGAATGATAATGTCTTAATTAGACAAGAAGACATAAAAGAAAGGTGGCAAAGATACTTTGATAAGTTGTTCAATGAAAATCAAAATGAAAGATTAAACTTGGAAGTGAAAAATGAAGAGAAGATTCAAAATAGGAGATTTATTCATAAAAGTAGAGTCCTTGAATTTAAGATGGCATCTAAAAAGATGAAAAGTGGGAAATCAGTAGGACTAGATAAAATACCAATTGAAGTTTGGAAATGTTTAGGAGATAAAGGAATTATTTGGTTAACTAATCTATTCAATAATATTATAAAAACCAAGAAAATGCCAGAAGAATGAAGGAAAAGTACATTAGTACCTCTGCATAAAAACAAAGGCGACATTCAAAACTATAATAACTATCGTGGAATTAAGATTAAATTATGGGAAATGGTAATTGAACATGAAATAAGATTAGAAACGAAGAGTTCAGAAAAATCAATTCGGTTATATGCCTAGGAAATCAACAATAGAAGCTATTTATCTTTTAAGAATTTTAATGGAGAAGTTTAAGAAAAAGAAGAAGGGCTTGCATATGGTCTTTATTGATCTAGAGAAAGCTTATGATAGAGTACCTATGGAAGTGCTTTGGTACGTATTAGAAAAAAAGGGAGTTTGCGGTAGATATACGGAGGTCATTAAGGATATGTATGATTGGGTAGTGACTAGCGTCAAGACTGTAGGAGGAGAATCTAGAGAGTTCCCAATCTCAATAGGTGTTCATCAAGGTTCTGCTTTGAGTCTTTTTCTTTTTACTTCAATAATTGATGAAATTACTAGGAATATCCAAGATGAGATTCCATGGTATATGTTGTTTGCAGACGATATCGTGTTGATTTATGATAGTAGGAGCGGAGTGGAATCTAAGCTAGAACTTTAGAGAGCTACATTTGAATCTAAAGGGTTTAGGATAAGTAGGAATAAGACTGAATATATGAAATATAATTTTAGTAATGTCAGGAGTAGCAACAGAGAGAAAATTAAACTGAATAACCAAGAGATTAATAGTGTTGATAGATTTAGATATCTTGGATCTATTATGCAATATGAAGTGAAAATTAAAGATGTAGTACATAGAATTAAGACAGTTTGGGTAAAATATAGGAGTGCGTCAAGCGTGTTGTGTGATCGTAGAATGCCCTTAAAATTAAAAGGAAAGTTTTCTAAGACGGCTATTAGGCCAACTATGCTTTATGATTCAGAATGGTGGGCAACTAAGAAACAACATATACAAAAAATGAAAATTACTGAGATGCATATGCTAAGGTGGATGAGTGGTTTAACATTAAAAGATAAAGTAAGAAATTAACATATACGCAAAAATTTAGGCATAGCACCGGTTGAAAATAAAATAAGGGGGGGGACTACTTAGATGGTTTGGGCATTTAAAATGCAGACCTAGTAGAGCACCTGTGAGGAGGAGTGAGTGAGTTATGGTTTCTAGCATGAAAAGGGGTAGGGGTAGGCCTAAAAATACTTGCAATGAGGTAGTTGTGAAGGAGTTAATAACCCTTAATCTAATAGAGGAAAATTCTTTAGATCGGGTGAATTGGCGGAAAAAGTTTCATGTAACCGACCCCACCTAGTGGGACTTAAAGGCTTGCTGTTGTTGTTGTATTTGAATTTATATATAATTTTTTTTTTTAGATTTTACATACGAGCTTGGAAATGGTTATGCAGGCCTATGATAGATTTGTTCAATCTGGTTTTATAAACAGGTTTGATTCAATCAAGTGTTTTGTTCTGCTTAAAAAATATTTGAACCAAAAACCATACCAAACTACACAGTTCCTAGTTTTGCAGTAACAAACCTATCCAAGCACTTGAAAAAGCCAAACCAAGCCATTCAGTTCGAGTTGGTTTTTCAATCTATCCAATTTTCCAAAAGGAAAAAGGTGATGGTGATGGTATGTCTCGATTTATGAAGCATCAACTAATCAACCCATTTTGCTACCCTTTATTCTATAGCAACCTCCATCCCCTCCCCAACCCCTCCCAGAAGAAGATTGTCACCTAATTTTGGGTGAACTCAGTTTGTGCCGTTTGGTTTTGATTAATACCAAGTGCCAAACTGCAGAATTCAGTTTCCTAAAATGCTGAACTGAAACCGACAGTTCTCTTACTGAAAGGGTTGGCAGATATACGGTTCAGATTGGATAAAAAACCAATAGTAAGCCTACTGTATTTCTTGCCACCCTCCCCCAATGTTAAAACTTTTAAATTTTCAGGACTCTACCACAATTCTAGGAGTCTCATGGGAACCACGCACACAGATGCATGCAGGCCCAGCCAGGAAGATGAAAAAAGACACAGGGGGAAACCTCTATTTACAAGGAGAGAGAGCCTGAACATTTCAAGCATATCCATTGTGGGACTAAGTATGGATGGGGAGCAATGACTTGAGCAGTTGAGTCGCCAACTCTCTTTGTCCCACATCGCAAATTCGTGAGGGCCTCTATAAAACCTCGCCATATCCCTCTTTCACCATACTTCTACTTGGATTAAAATTCTAAAGGAAAGCTTCGAAAATAGAAAATGTAATGATTTAGTACAAAAGGAGAATTATTATTTAGAAATTATTAATAAGTATATTAATACTAGTTCATAACTGCTTACTATATATTACATAACACAACTCATATATTAATTTACTATAAGATATTTTGGTTTTTTGGTTTGGTTTTGGGTTGAAAACTAAAACTGAAAATTAAGATTTTCAATTTTTGAGAACCAGAATCGAAACAAAAACCAAAAAACAAATCTAGACTTATTTCAGGCTGATTTTGGGTCCGTTTCAGTTTTTCAATAAATTTTGTACACCCGTACACCTAATTGAAATAGAAGCGTATTAAATACTAAACACATTTTAGATTACTTTAGATAATTTTATGAAACTTCATTTACGATTTTAAGTATCTAATTGCAAAAGTTGCCAAGATAAGAATGCTAAGGTGGATGACTAGTATAACATATGAGATAAAGTAAGGAATGAACATATTCGCACTAAGTTAGGCATAACTTTTGTAAAAGATAAGGGAAGGACACCTCAAATGGTTTGGGCATGTGCAATGTAAGCCAAATAGTGCACTAATGAGGAGTGATATAGTACGTGAAGGATAGTGAAGGGGTGAGGGTAGACCTAAAATAACTTGGAGTGAAATAATAAGGATTAAACAGCTTTGAAACTGTCAAAGGCAAGTGCCCGTAAAAATTAAAATTGACAGAAAATGATTCATATAACCGACCCCACCTAGTGGAACTTAAGGCTTGGTATGTTTTTGTTGTTGTTGTTGTTTGTAATAACTGCTAAATTAAACTTTTGTCTTTGACTTGATTTATATATATATATATACATGGTTGATTTATTTAATTTTTATCCCAATTTTTAAGGGTTTAATGGATTTTATAAACTATGCATAATAATAAAACAAGCATTTATGACCTGATGTTCATTCTGTCAAAATTTTCCATCTAACACTCTTGAGTTGAGTTTTGATTGTTTTTATCATTAAGGGGAAGTAGTTATAATTTACCTTATTAAAAAAAAAAAAAAAAACTCTTAACGTTTGTACTTTTATAAAAATATGCTATAATCATCTTTAGATAAGCAGGCAAACATATGGAGGATTAGAAGGTAAGAGCTACCCAACTAAAATATAATTGTCCTTGCAAATGAAAATGTGCACAATGGGCAAGGAAATTCTTGCTCAAATTTTTTGAAGCATGAAGTTGTTGCAACCTATTGGGCACACTATGTCCCTATAATCCTATCAATGCCTTTCAGAACTTCAGGCATCCTACGCCATCTGATTAATCCCATTTTATACCTGATTATAAGCAAGTGCCATAGAAACAGCACCCCGCATGAGACCAGCCCACCATATTGTTACCTGTAAGAATTAAATTGTGAGTCACTTGGAGCACCAAATGATTCAGGGGGCTATGGCAATCCAAACAAAAAATATATATGTACCTGCTGCTTGAGGCCAATTTTATCACTCTGGGACTTCTTAGTTAAGTTTGATAAAAAGGATAATGGGAATACAAAAGCTGCCCTTCCAACCAGAACCAGGCCAAGCAAAATTGAACTCACACCAACTGACGTTCCAGGACTGCAAAAAAAGATAAAAAGGCCCAACGTTATGAAAATAATACATACAACTTGCAACAAGCAATTTATATGCAAGAAAGCTTTCTAAAAAAGGACTAAAATTTAAAACCCTGAAGCAAGACAAAATGAAATAGAGGGCATGATGCATAAAAAATCATGCACTAAGCTAACCTTGAAAGATTATTTTCTATTCAACTATTCTTTGGTGCAAATAGACCTACCTATTATTCACAAATCTCCACTTCTCAATGTCCAATGCATCCATACCAACATAAAGGAAGATGAAAATCTCAGCAACAAATGACAATGTTGCGAAAGCATGCCTGCAGAAACCAGTATATGATATCCACAAAAATAGTAAGATGACTACATTTGCCACAAATTTAAGATAAACAAAATTGTGTTCCAAAGTTCAAGAAAATAATTTCAAAAAATATTAATTGCATACTTGGTAGTAATTCTAGAACTTTCAGTCACATTATGCCAAGTGTAGTGTGACATGACAATCCCACAAAAGAATACAGTAAGAATGCCACTTAGATAGAACAACTGAAAGATGAATAAAAATAGCCAAGATCATCACCAAGTCAAGGATAATGTTACATAAGGTCCAAAAAGAGAAGGTGATTCAACAATGAATGGAAATATCTGCAAAGGTACTTAAAAATTGGGAGAACTCTCACTTCAGCCATCATATATGAAAGGTAAGCCATGAGAATCATAAGAGCTACTTCTCGATCAGTAGAATGCCTGAAATTGGTAAAACAAGCTGCTAGAGTCATCCAAAAAGAACAAAGAAAAAAGAAAAGTTGCAGCTACTAGAGTATATATACAAGAATAAAACGGAAAAAAACAATCCTATGATACTCTTTCTTCCCCAGGGAAAAAAATAAAATTATCTCCAAGAGCTGGAAATGGAATGTTCTCAGAAGCAAAACAGTAACATGGTTTCTAGTGAAAAGTCCAGTACAGCAACAAGTCCACAACATGCACTGCAATGGAACTTTTTAGGATTAAACAAGGTATTGTAGTAACCTTTGGCATTTGCATTGATTGTATGAAACTTTACTTTTTCCTTTAAAATAAATTTTCCAATTCTCACAATTTTGATATTGTTAAACAACCACTATGCCCCAACAGTTTAATGTATTAGGGAGTGAATCAATAATATATATATAACTAACAAATGAATTATGTGTTATCAATTTTCCATAATGCACTTGATAACCTGAATAGATCCTGGTTTCTTCGCAATTTTCAAAGCCAACTAATACCAAGTTCCCACATTATTCGCAACAACATACAATTTGCATATTGTGAAGTCTGAATTTTAAACATGGTAGGTCGAGCTAGAAATAACAGGTTTTATAATTACTAGGTGCATGATGCACCATGCCTACCATTGATATTGCTACATCCTATTGATCTGCATCTTCAATTCCCTGAGTTTGATTGATGAGAAGTCATGGGGAAAAGAAAAAAGAACTCTGGAGTATCAAAAAACTGACACTCCGACCGCAGCCTCTTATAAAGGTCTTTCATTGTCTTATGGTCAATCAGATAGGGAATTATTAAAAAACTTCCTTTCATTTTTCCATAGGAAATAATGCAAGAAATTTTGAAGGGGGAGATAAACTAAAATGAAAAATAACAATAAAAAAAATAAACACCGAATTTTCTAATAGAATAAACTTGGGGAAAACATAATCACAAGCAATTGAATACCTGCCAAAGTACAATTTTTTAATTATGTAAGCACTGAGCAATCCAATCTGCAGGTTAAAATGAAAAATGTCAAGAATAATGTAATATCATAAGAAGGACCTGTGTATTTAACATTTATCCAGAGAGAAATGGAATAGAGAACATATATTTTAATATTTACAAACTTCATAATTAAAATTTTCACGTCAAAACACATCAACCTATTACCCACTCCCATCACTACAATTGTGCTCTATATAAGGCCACAAATATTGTGGCTAAGACTGACAATTAAAGTCATGATTTACCATGCATCCATAAATGATCCCAGTCTTACCTATGAAAAGACTAGGTTAGAAATGCTCCTTCAGAAATCGTTAAGGAAAATGATTGAAGTGGTGTCACATGCCCATCATTCCTCCTTCGATCTAGATGATGTTTATATAATGGGAAATGGGTCAATAGCACCAACTATAACATCATTACAGGCATTCAATTGCCCACATCTGACAAAGGCTAACTTGAACCCCAAGCAACTCATTTGAACAAAAAGGACTCCAACAGTCATCCCTAAGGAGGATTGCCACAAATTCGTCACCCATCCTACCAATTCTTGGTGTAGCACCAAAAAGAAAATTACCTGAACTGATGAGCATGAATATGACCATGATTATGCAACACAATTATAAATTTTATTCGTCTAATATTGTTAAACTACATATAATATTTTGATTAAACATGCTAGAAGGACGTTTTAGGGTCACCCAAATCAATATAAACCATGACGACACCTGAGCCCAAGGAAAAGACAGCTCCTGCTTTACAATTTCAGATTGTTTCAGTAATGAGGTTCTACTTTTCTGTCCTACAATTTCTCTTAATGACAGGCAAACACATATTCAAACGGTCCAAATTCAATCCGTCAAGACACCCACATGCATGAGATAGAGAGAACTTACTAACACTCCCAGAAAGGTGCTTGCGACAAATAATGTCAAAAAATTGCCGACAAACTGCAAGGCAATCCTGGAGCTGACATGAGATGTGTCAAATCTCTGGATTGCATTGAAAAGTACCACCGATGTAGCATCATTTACCACACCTTCCCCAAAGACTAGACTGTACAGTAAAGGTGTCTCATCCTGATTAAGCACCTGCCCACATGAAAATCTTTAGTTGCAGGTCCCCATCCCCTCCCCACTCCTTCCTTTTAAAAGAGTCGCAACCAAAACAAAATTTCAATACCTGCAAGGTGCAAACAGAATCGGTTGCTGAAAAAATCGCTCCAATGGCTACATGTCACAAAGTTAGACATCTATAAGTTGGAACTCATAGGATCACATGAAGAAAAATTACTTCAGTGTATTAGACACCAAAATTTGAAATTCCATGATTTAACAAAAAAAGAGGCTTTTAAGCTGCAGGATTATAGCTTAATGCAGAATCAGGAATAACAGCAGCAATTATCTAAAGAGTTTTGTCACTAAAAAATTTCATTCGGAAAAACACCAAACCAGATAAAAAGACCCATATTTCAGATTTGGGCTATCCAACAATTAATAACCCTAACTGTAGAAAACATGTTATTCTATGAGGGCATGAATGTAAATTCAAGTCAACTGGAATTATAACTGCAGTCCTTCGGGTTTTAATGGTGGTTGAGGCAGTGACAGCAGTGGTAGCAGTTGACGCAAGACTAAAAACATTATAACAAATATGAAGATAACAGTGACATTAGTAATACAACAATCAAAATGACGATGATGAAAAGACGAAAAATGATGATCATTTTAATATTAATATTTACAAGCACAATGATGATGACAATATTGGCACAGTTGTTAAGATGATGGTGATAACAATTATGAAGATGTCAACAACAAGAATAACATCAATAACTTAATAACTATAAGAATAATGCACAGAGAATGAGTACCAAGATAATCTGCTATCTCCAGGAAACCAATATCCAGCTTTTTGAACAACTGAATGGCACCTGAAACAAGGATCTGAAAGTTAAAAAAAACAATAATAATTTTGGAAAACTTTCTCAATTAAAACATTGAGTTAACCGCCGCAACTGGTACAAGGAATACCCAATGAATTTGCATTAAACCATTTACTAAACAGTTATAATGAATTTGAACACAGATTTGAGGATTCAAAATGCAATTTATGCACAAAACTACAAATTGTCATTAAACTTTAGGCTTAAAATACATGAATATAGTTAATGATTATTTACTTATTTTGATCATTTAGCATTATTAGTATGTGCTAGTGTTATGTTGATGAAGTGAATTAGTAAAAATATTTTGGTCATAAATAGAGGGAAAGACTTATTGCTGGGATTAGATCTTCCATTTTACCCATTTCTTCAACATGGTATCAAAGTAGATTTTGTGACCTAAACCCAAATTGCCACAGCAACCGTCAAAATTGAAGCCTAAAACCTAAATCCAATGCATGTCTACCATCATAGGAGAATTTCCAGCACCCTCATAGACCAATAAAACAGCCAGCAGCATCCTGAAGCCACAGCAATCACCAGAAAATTACTGGCAGGAACAAAAAAATCCCCTATAGATTTTGCAAAACCAACACCGTAGCCACCCACAGACATTGCCAATCTGCCCCCTGCCTGAAATCCCATCACCAGAACTTCTCCCATGCGCCCTTACGAACCGAAGGCAGGCAGGGCTAACCCACATGCTGGTGCATGAAAGTCGTTTCAGGCATGTTTCTGGCCTGAATCCTCCTGCAGTGTTCGAATCCCTCTATAAACATATTACGTAATTTTTTGGTGATGTTTTCTGTACAAAGATATCACCTACTTTAGTTGCTCACACGACGCTGGAACCTGGGGAAAGATAGTTTGATACTTCCCGAAACTGTTTGCCAATGTTTATTGAGTTCATCCTGAAACAGTGGCGTCCATTGTGTCTGTGATTTATTCATTGTTGCTTGTGGTTTGCTACAGTTGTCAAACATTTTGTTTGTTGGGATAAAGTCCATGAATTTGCATGTTGTCGCCGTGTTCTAATTTTCTGTTGTATCAAGGCTGTGAGCATGTCAGGGTAGAGTCCCCAAATCCCCAAAAGTGTGTTTTCCTCGTCACTCACTTGTTTGGGTGAATAGAGTACTTCAATTGTTTCAAGGACGAGTATTCAAGGTTCCTGCAATATCAGGCACCCCAAGAAACATCTCATCACATTTGCAGCTTTTGCTCAAAAAGGTAATCCTACAATCTATATGTTATTTGGTATCTCTTACACTAGTCCCAAAGTTATTACCTCTGCTACTTATTCACCATATGACAGGTGTTACCAACTTCTTTTTTGCCCTCCAGTATTCTGAAAATCGACCTCAAGTTACAATTCCTAATGGCTCCAGTACTACATTTAAGAGGATAGGAACAGTAAATCTTACTCTTCCATCTCCCTTCAATCTCGTGTCTTTTAGTAAAATTCCGAAGTCACTAAATAGTTCAATAACCTTCTTTACTGATTCTGTTGTTATTCACTACTTTGAGTTGCTCTTTTTCTCCTATTGCCTGTAGTGCCATTGCTAGCCCATATCAAATCCATTGTTGCCTTGGTCATTCGTCATTGGACTAGTTAAAATAGCTAGTTCCTACTTTGAGTTTTGTGACTAATCCTGAGTGTAAGTCTTGTCAATTAGGAAAGCATCGTCATGTTCCCTTGCTTCCTAAGTCAATAAACAGGCAATTAACCCTTTCAAGTTAGTCCATTCCAATGTTTAGGGTCCTGGTTGTGTCACGTCAAAGTTGGACTTTCAGTACTTTGTTATGTTTGTCAAAGACTATTCCCAAATGACTTGGTTGTATTTGCCTTCTGTTCTCAAATAAAGACTTAGTTTGATACGCCATTCAAGATACATCGTAGCAACAAACTAACAATACTAAGGAATACTTCAGTACTCAATTCACTACCTATATGACTAATTCTAGTATGATCCATCAATCATCTTGTGCCCCCATTTCACAACAAATGGACTTGCAAAGCGAAAAAACAAACATACCCTCAAAGTCACTCATTATCAAATGAATGTGATGCCATGTTCACTGCTTGCTGCTCTCCCATCAATAAAATGCCATCCTCTGTCTTTGGTAGTAAATTCCATATTCAGTTATCTTCCCTAAAGCTCCTTTGTTCTCACTTCCTCCTTATATATTCGGCCTTGTGTCCTTCGTCCATCAGTTAAGTCCAGGAAAGGATAAATTGGATTCTCTATCAACTGTATTTTTTTGAGCTATTCTTGTACTCAAAAGTGATATCATGTTATAGTCAATACTTTACATCTATTCATTGTCTCTGCTAATGTCACCTTTTTCAAGTCTACACCTTACGATTCTAATTCCTAGAGTTCTGGAAACCTCGACGAGTCCCTTCCTCTGCCTAACCTTCTAGATCCTAACCTACTATCTTTGTCTAGTCGTCCTACATCTTCATCCGATTTGAGTCCGTCTCGTCACTTCGATCGTCCCAATTTGCATGTATACACACGGCAACTCAAGGGAGAAGAGTCTCCTCCAGCTTGCACTTCTAAGTCTCCAATTCCCTTGTCAAATGATCCTATTTCCCAAGAGATGGATCCTCCCATAGCAATTGAAAAAGGTAACTTGTACCCAACATCCAATCTCTAATTTTTGTTTGTTATGATTTCTTATCACCCTCATATTGTTGTTTTGTTAGGACTCTCTCTTCTGTTGCTCTTCTAAAATCTATTTCTTAAGTTATGTCCCATTATTGGTGAAGGACTGCAATGATTGAAGAGAACCATGCTCAACATGATAATGACACTCAGGAGTTGGTACCTCTTCCTTGTGTATATGGTTGGTTGATGTTGGGTGTAAAGATCAACCTAGATGGTTCCATGGCTTAATTGATGCCCGCCTTGTTGCTAAGGGATATATTCAGGTATATGGCTTGGATTATTCAGGCACATTCTCCCTGTTTTTCAAACTTGATTCATTACGTTTGTTTTCATCTCCTTCACCATCACCTATCGCTAGCCTCTACGATAGTTAGGCGTGAAGCATGCTTTCCTACAAGGTGATCTTTAGGAGGTCTATACAGAGCAACCACTCATGTTTGTTGCTTAGTTGGAGTAAGGGTTGGCTCAAGAAATCATTATGGTTGCATTTGGAACACGAATTTGTATTTGACATCTGCATTTTAAATACATGAATTCCCATCATTTTATAATACATAAATTTACAAATTCATTGCTTGAATAATATTTTAAAGTAATGAATTTGAAATACATGTATTTAAAATTTATATACATACATTTGAATTTGAATTTGAATTCAAATTTTCACAAAAATTGCCTCAAATATTTAAAAATAAAAATGGTAACCCTTTCATCGCACCACTGCCTTAGCAAAAATATTATAGCTAAGTACTATTTTAAAATCCCTGAATTAAAAAAAAATTGTATTAGTTTTAAATTCATAAAAATACATGTTTGGGAATTCAATAGGTGGTATTAGTATCTTCCAAGACATTTGAATATTTGAATACAAACATTTTTGGCAAGCTTTGGCACAAAAATCAGTCAACTATTCGAATAGAGCAATCTCGCCCCACCATCATCTCGGCACTTCCATGTGGGGGGATCTACCTTAAGATTGTCATAATTGTTGATTTGACAACAAGAGCACCTTCATGTGAAATGAGCAATTCAAAATTACCTCCACTGTGGGGACATCATGATCCTCTTGCACATGCTTGGTGTTAGGGTGTGACAATGTAATGGGGAAAATGGGGGAGTGAGATACTGCTATAATTGTATTCTTCAGGGATTTAGAATGAATATATGAATATCTGTGTTATCGCTTGTATGTTGATTCTCTTGTAGATGAATAATACAAGTAGTTCTTTTCATTGTGGTGTTCTGTTGCCTTGGATTATGATTTCTTTGATTGTTATAGTCTTATTCGGTGTATAAGAATATATTGCTCATGTGAAATCCTATTGTTTCTTGTTTTCCTTGAGTATTGAGACTCACCTGGTGCTCGTGCTTGCAGGCTTGAACGTGTGAGAGTTGGCTGACTTGTCGAGGGAGAGCTCTCAACGAGTGCCACACGGCCCTTACTTGAGTCCCATTTTGGGGGTCCGTGACAGTTGGTATCAGAGCACAGTGTGTGCGAGCACCATGCGTGGGATTGGGAGAAATAAGTCAGGAAGAGTGAAGCACATTGAGGCGCTTGAGACAAAACTCGCAACCCTGGAGACAACGTGCGGTGACCTCCAAGGGTTGGTGGCAACATTGATAAAAGAGAAAGGCGGGTCAACAGAGCTTGAGGCCGCCGAAGAAAACCCTAGAGAAAATCTCTATGGGGTATCAAAAGTCGTAGAGAGACTTGAGGAACTTGAAAAATTCATTCCAAGTGTGAAATCCCTGGAGAAACGGCCAAGAGAGCTTGAGGCCTTCCAGAAGAGTATCGAGCAGTTGGAAGCCTTTGAGAGTAGGCTACAACATATTGAGGGCATATTGCCATCTCTTTCGTCCCAACGGGGAGAGCCAATAGAGCTTGAGGCCTCCTTACGGGAGCTAACAGATAATCTTGATTTCCTTACAGAAGATGTTAAAGTGTCCATTACTGCTTTGAAGGGAGATTTGAAGGAGATGGGCAATGTCCAAAGTGCGGTGGTCCAAGTCCAGAGGGATTTACAAGAGATCACTGCGAAAGTGAATGCAGTGGCACAGTTAGCCCGATGGCCAGTTGCACATCCAAATGAGAGTTCTCGATGGAAGGTACCGGAACCTAAAAGTTTTGGGGGTACACGAGATGCAAAGGAGCTAGACAATTTCTTCTTTGATATGGAACACTACTTCACGTGCTCCCGAGTGGATTTAGAAGTGGACCGGGTCAATATGGCAACGGTATACCTGGTTGGGGATGCAAAATTGTGGTGGAGAACTAAATGGAATGATATTCAGCACAATAGATGTGTCATTAACACATGGGAGGGGTTGAAACAGGCGTTGAAGGCCCAATTCTATCCAGAAAATGTGGAGTATATAGCAAAGTGCAAAGTAATGGAATTGCAACAGACGGGCTCGTTAAGGAGTTATGTAAGGGAATATCAAGCCTTGATGTTGGACATTGTAGACATGACTGAATCGGATAAACTGATTCATTTTCTTCGGGGTTTGAAGACATGGCCAAGAAATGAAATACGTCGGCAAGGTGCTGGTGATCTCTCTTCCGCCCTCGCTGCTGCTGAACGGTTGGATGATTTTTCAGATACTTCTGGGAAGCGAAATTTCCCTACATCCGCCAACAATGATTCCCGTCCCAACAAAGTGTATAAGCCCACAAATGGGGGAAGGGATAAGGAGACAAATAGTTCTTGGAAAGATAAAAGAGCGCCCATGAATAGGGAGTGGAGGGGCGGACGAACAGGGGGTGGAGAGCGTCGACCGATCTCTTGTTTTCTTTGCAGTGGACCACATCGAGTGGCGGAGTGCCCCGATCGTAAGGCTTTGAATGCTATGAAGGCCCTTCGAGGGGAAACCGAAACCGCGACAGCAATTCCAGAAGAACAACCGAATATGGTGGGAGCCTTGAGATTTTTGGGGGCATTAGAGCGTCAAGTAATTCACAACAAGTCTCAGGAGAAGGGACTAATGTATGTGGATCTACTTTTGAATGGAAAGAAAATCAGGGCCATGATTGATACAGGGGCCACTCATAATTTCATTGCTGATTCTGAAGCTCAACGGTTAGAATTGCAAGTAGATAAAGATGTGGGCAAGATAAAAGCAGTGAATTCTCCAGCATTAACCACGGTGGGGGTGGTACCTAAAGTGGCATGCCAAATGGGATCATGGTCTGGAACAGTTGATTTCACTGTGGCACCCCTTGACGACTTTGATGTGGTATTGGGGATGGATTTTCTTAAAGTGACACGCTCAATGCCGATCCCAGCTGCGGATTGTCTTGTGATAATGGGAAGTGCACCTTGTGCGGTCCCAGCAGCCTACAACAATTTTGATGAGAGGAAGTTGCTCTCAGCCCTCCAATTCAAAAAGGGAGTAAAAAGGGGAGAATCTTCTTTCGTGGTTCTACCAATAGTCTCAGAAGATGCAGAAGTAGGGAAATATCCACTTGAGATTAAGGAAGTTTTAGAAGAGTTCAAGGAGGTGATCCCGGAACAGCTACCCAGGGTTTTACCACCTCGACGACAGATTGACCACGAAATTGAACTTTTGCCAGGAGTAAAGCCGCCAGCACGTGCCCCTTATCGAATGGAGCCGCCTGAGTTAGCTGAACTTAGAAGGCAACTGAATGATCTTATTGCAGCAGGGTTCATCCGGCCTTCAAAAGCACCTTTTGGGGCCCCAGTGTTATTTCAGAAGAAACAAGATGGTAGTTTGCGCTTGTGTATAGATTATCGGGCTCTTAATAAGGTGACCGTGCGCAACAAGTATCCTATTCCACTGATTGCTGATATTTTTGACCAGTTAAGTACAGCTAGATATTTCACGAAACTGGACTTGAGGTCGGGATATCATCAAGTGCGCATTGTTGAGGGAGATGAACCGAAGACCACTTGTGTCACACGGTATGGAGCATTTGAATTCCTTGTCATGCCTTTTGGGCTAACAAATGCACCCGCTACCTTTTGTTCTCTAATGAATCAGGTTTTTCGGGACTACCTTGATCAGTTTGTGGTTGTTTACCTTGATGACATACTGGTTTTCAGCGCATCCTTAGAAGAACATAAAGATCATCTTCAAAAGGTTTTTCAAAAACTCAAAGAAAATCAGTTATATGTAAAAGGGGAGAAGTGTGCTTTTGCTCAAAAGCGTATTAAATTCTTGGGGCATATCATTGAGGAGGGCCAGATTCGGATGGATTCAGCTAAAGTAAAAACTATCAAGGAGTGGCGAGCACCTACATCCGTTAGAGAACTGCGATCTTTCTTGGGTCTAGCCAACTACTACCGAAAGTTTATAGAGGGGTACTCTAGAAGAGTTGTATTGTTAACGAATTTATTGAGGAAGGGGGTACCATGGGGGGTGGTCAGAAGAGTGCCAATCAGCATTTGTTGAATTAAAGGAAAAGATTGTAGGAGATCCTGTGCTAATCTTTCCTGATGTGACAAAACCGTTTGAAGTGCAAGTAGATGCCTCAGACTTTGCATTAGGGGGAGTTCTCTTGCAGGAAGGGCATCCAGTTGCTTTTGAAAGTAGAAAATTGTCGGGTGCCGAACGGAACTACACAGCACAAGAAAAGGAGCTTCTCGCAGTGGTACACTGTCTTCGGGTGTGGAGGCACTATCTTTTGGGGTCCAAATTTGTGGTAAAAACCGATAATGTAGCAGTTACTCATTTTTTGTCACAACCTGGACTAACGTCAAAACAAGCCCGTTGGCAGGAGAAGCTAGCTGAATTTGATTTTGCTTTTGAATATAAAGTGGGGAAGACGAATGAAGTGGCCGACGCTTTAAGTAGAAAAACTGAATTGGCAGCATTGAAAATCATCAGTCATCTATCAACTAGTAGGGTGGCGCTACCTTTGAAGAATCTTATCAAGGAACATTTAAGTACAGACCAGCAGGCGCAGTCACTAAGCAAACTAATAGACGAAGGGAACACACGACAATTCTGGGTAGAAGATGGACTGATAATGACTAAAGGCAGGAGAGTCTATGTGCCTAAAGCTGGAAACTTGAGGAAAACCTTACTGAAAGAGTGTCATGATATGTTGTGGGCTGGTCATCCGGGATGGCGAAGAACTCATGCTTTGATTACACAGGGGTACTATTGGCCAAATATGCAAGATGATGTGATGAGTTATACTAAAACGTGCTTGATCTGTCAACAAGACAAGGTAGAAAGAAAGAAGACCTCAGGTTTATTGGAGCCATTGCTAGTTCCTGCTAGGCCATGGGAGAGTGTCTCTTTGGATTTTATTTCCTCGTTGCCAAAAGTAGAGGAGTTTGACACAATTTTGGTGGTGATTGACCGGTTCTCAAAGTATGCAACTTTCGTACCAGTCTCGAAGCCGTGTTCAGCAGAGAAGACAGTTCAGTTATTCTTCAAGCATGTGGTGAAATATTGGGGTGTTCCAGAAAGCTTAATTAGTGATAGGGATGTTAGATTCACGGGGGGATTTTGGGGTGAACTCTTTCGCTTGATGGGTTCAAACCTTAATCTTTCCACGAGCTATCACCCACAGACAGATGGTCAAACTGAACGTTTTAATGGGATGCTGGAAGAATACTTGCGGCATTTTGTTCACTCCAATCAGAAGAATTGGGTTACTTTACTAGACACGGCACAATTCTGTTTTAACTCTATGAAATCTTCTGCAACTAATAAAAGCCCTTTTGAGATTGTGACAGGTCAACAACCGACTCTTCCACACACTCTGGATGGTCCATACAAAGGAAATTGCCCAAAAGCCTACCAATTCACGAAAAATTGGTTGCAAAACATCGAAGTCACCCGAGCTCAGTTAGAAAAAGCATCCAAGCGCATGAAGAAATGGGCTGACAAAGGGAGACGACCACAACAATTTGAAGCTGGAGATCTGGTTCTTGTAAAAGTGCCACCGGAGACATTTCGCTTTCTTCGTGGCAAGGATAAAAGGCTGTTACGTCGTTACGAAGGTCCAATCAGAGTAATCGAAAAGGTGGGACATGCATCTTATCGGCTTGAGCAACCCGAGTGGATGAAAAGCCACAGACGTCCAGTTCATCCTGTGTTTCATGTAAGCAATTTAAAGTCATTCCACACAGATGAAGCAGATCCGCACCGACAAAAATTAAGGAGATCAACAATTTCCAGAAGGCATCCTGTCACCAAAGAAGTCCAGGAGATCATTGCAGACAGAGTCGTCAATCTAGAAGGTCGTCAACAACAACAATTTCTGGTTCAGTGGTTAGGACTGGAGGAAGAAGAGAATAGTTGGGAAACAGCAGACAACCTTCAGCATGCCATACAGAAGATTGAAGAGTTCAGAAATTCATAGTCAACGACATCTACATCGACATCAGAAGAGTGAGAAGGCCGTCTACAACATATCGACGAGGACGTCGATAAATTGAGTGGGGGAGGATGTTAGGGTGTGACAATGTAATGGGGAAAATGGGGGAGTGAGATACTGCTATAATTGTATTCTTCAGGGATTTAGAATGAATATATGAATATCTGTGTTATCGCTTGTATGTTGATTCTCTTGTAGATGAATAATACAAGTAGTTCTTTTCATTGTGGTGTTCTGTTGCCTTGGATTATGATTTCTTTGATTGTTATAGTCTTATTCGGTGTATAAGAATATATTGCTCATGTGAAATCCTATTGTTTCTTGTTTTCCTTGAGTATTGAGACTCACCTGGTGCTCGTACTTGCAGGCTTGAACGTGTGAGAGTTGGCTGACTTGTCGAGGGAGAGCTCTCAACGAGTGCCACACGGCCCTTACTTGAGTCCCATTTTGGGGGTCCGTGACACTTGGCTTAATTAAACTTCTTCTTCATCACTAACGAGGGGTTGCAATAGAAGCTAGAGACAAACTTCTACACCTTCACAACCACCAAGGCCAACAATCTCACTCAGCCATTAATCGAGATTTAGATTCCTTTAAAGATCTACACCGGGGATTGCTTTCGGTGGAGATCTTGGCACAAATTCTTGCTGCTAGAATGGTGTGATGCAACAGCAGCTGATGGAGCTTTGCTATCTCCTAATCAAAGGCATGTATCAGGACAAACTTGATGGTGGAGGTGAGGAATGATTTGCTCTATCTTGTATTTGTGGCATAGAGTCGAATGATGACGACACAAGGGATTTCAAGTGTCTTAAGGGAGAGGATGCAATTCGTGTGGGATTTGAGTTTGAAATTCCATAGGTTGAGAAGTAATTTCATATTCATGTAATTGGGAAGTCGAAATACAAAATGAATTTGATGTAAATTAAAATTCATTCTTTAAAAACTAAAGTCAAATAATATTTTTAGGGGAAACATTTGGTATCACTATCAACAATTAGAGAAACGCAAACCACAAAAGAAAACAAAAAACCAGTAACAAAAACTAAAAACTAGAAACTAGTAACCTATTTGGTTAATAACATAAAACTAAAATTAATTGTAAAAAAACTCATTTTCATCTTTAAATCAAATAATATTATAAAATTATGATTAAAATAATAAAATTGCAAAATAATACACATTAAAAAATACTATGTAAAAATAAAAATTATTATACTTATTTTACATAATTGTTATACTTTCAAAATTAATATTATAATAAAAATTTTATTGGGCATGACAATTGAAAAAAATATATATATATTTTGTAATTGACTTTATTCTTATTTTTTGAAATTTATGAATATTCTTATTTCAATTATATTTAAAGTCATATGAACATTTAATTTTTATTTTAATTTAAAAGTGTATAAAATGAATGATTTAATCCAAAAGAGCTATTCTGAATATTAAAATTTTTGACAAGAAGTTGCCAAAACAACTAAAAACCATAAAATCTAGCTTTGAATTTTTCTGCAAACAATTGAAAATCGACAATAGAAATAGAAAATCAGCAACATAAACAAACGCATTTTATAATATATTTCTTAATTATACCAAAAGAAAAATAGAAAATAGAAAACAACAATGATACCAAACAAACCCTTACTTGACCACTTCAAATTCAAATACACACCTCCAAATTTACATTTTGAAACAATCACCCAGAAAATGATTTGATTGATTTAGTGTCGTAGCATTTGAGTTTGGCCTCCGACGGTGTGCAATAAATCACTTAGTATTTTATCATTATACTCCATTCAATAGAATTCTGCTTATTGTGTATGTGGATGACATTATGATTACTATTACTAGGGCCTAAAGCATTTCCTATGGACTAAGTTTCAAACCAAAGATATGGGACCATTGATATTTACTTGAGTATAACAATATTGAGATCTCGGACAGAAACCATCTTGTCATAGAGAAAGTATGTTCTTGCATGTTGATACAACAATGAATCCTAACAATAAGTTAAAGAGTCAGATATGGATGATTTGTTGCCTTACCTAAGACAGTACCAAAGACTTGTTAGAAAGTTGAATTATCTAATAGTCACTCGACCAAATATTACTTTTGCAACATGTGTTGTGAGACAATTTCTTGATTCTCCGAGGACAAGTCATTAGAATGACATAATTCACATCTTGAGATGTCTCAAAAGTGCATGTGGGTGAGGTCTCTTGTATCAAGATGGTCACAATTGGATTCAGGGATACACATGCAAATTAGGCCAGGTCACTTTCCAATAGGAGATCCACAACCGAGTACTATATCCTTTTTAGTAGTAACTTGGTTTCTTGGAAGAGTGAAAAAACAAACTGCTATGGTCAGATCAGGTATCAAGTCAGAGTATAGGGTCATGGCTCAGACTACATGTCAACTTGTCTGGTTGAAGAACATGTTGGAAGAATTAGGTTTTCCACTTTCTTAGTCTATGGAGTCTGTGTGAGATGACCAAGTTGCTACTGATATTGCCTCCAACCAAGTTTTCCATGAACAGACAAAACACATTGAAGTTGACTGCTACTTTGTTTTGGACAAACTTGTGCAGAAGCTCATTACAAACACTCATGTGTAGCCTAATTTGCAGTCTCCTTGTTGATATATCTATATATGTGTGTGTGTGTGTGTGTGTGTGTGTGTGTATGTGTGTGTGTGTCTTGAGGGGAGCGTTAATGGTTATTTTGGTCCTTTGGAATCATTAGTATGTGCTAGCATTATGTTGGTAAGCATGAGTTAGGAAGGGTATTGTGGTCATTGGAATGAACTTGACGTATATTATAAATAGAGGGAGATACCTATCATTGTGTAGATCATCCATTTTACCCAATTCTGCAACAAATACTATGAACGGCATTAAAGCATAAATATGACACACCTTCCTTTGTTATTGACATAGCCTCATAATTGTTTAAAACTCACGCGTTCACTAATTCAACTATTAGTCAGAAACATAGTTGGGTGTTCGATATTTACCTTATACTTTTCATCAAATTCAGAACAATAAGAATATAAATCATAAAAGCATCCTTCCAAACCTTTTAGCAACTACAAGAAAATTTAATATGTATTATCACACCTAATACATTTTTTTTCTTGAAACTAAGGCATTACAATTGGCCCTTATGAGCATATTCCCACAGTAAACAGACACAGAGATAATAATCCTCTGTTTCTAAAGGATGTTAATGCGTTGTGCTCGTAAATATTTCACAATGCTACCACTGCAATCATGGTTATATGTAATAACTCCTTACTCTATTTTGATGAAGCAGTTTTCCTTCATTATAATTTTGAAAAAGGATGAAACCAAAACCAAATTTTCAGAAATTGATATGCACCATTGACAGTCAGCATTAACCAGCACAGTAAGAATATATCTCTTATGCATTCATCTTGGATAATATAAGGTTTCAAAAATTCCAAAGACCTTCCCTGAGGTTTCAAGAATTCCAAGTACCTCCCTTGAGGTTTGCCTAAAAGGCATAAACCTCCCCTTATATATAAGCCTTTTGAAAAGAGGTTTTCGTGTCTTTTTGGCAAAGCTCAGGGGAGATCTGTGGCATTTTTTTAAACCTTAGGGAAGGTCAATGGAATTTTTAAAAACTTCGGGGGAAATCCCTGTCATTTTGTCAAATCTTGAGGTGAGTGTCTTTTGCCCTAAATTAAGATAACACTGCAAATGCATATAATAGACTTACAAGTAAACAAGTTAATTAATCTTTAATGCTGCTAAATGCAAGCATAAAGTAGCCAAATATACCAAATGATATGATGCTGAACGATATCAATGTGCCAACAGCACCATACAACATGATAGTCATAAAGTTCCGAAAAAATTGCTTCTTTTTGACCTGGAACCTGGTAAGAAAACAGGATAAATTGATCAAATTCATTTAGAGAAATATGTGGAATAAGGTGGAACATGTACACAGGGGAAATAAATAATAGTAAAACTGTCACCATCGTAAGGTCATCAGTCATCCTAACAAAGTTTGTAGTGGAAAAGACAACAGTGAACTGTGAGTTGTCACCATAGCACTATGATTTAAAAAAATAACTGTAAATTGTTCAAGTGGGTTTTGTTAAAGCCTAGGAATTGAATACCACTTTCATCAGGGGTATTGAGAATGAGGAGGGCGAGAAAGGAGACACTGCCCACACATTATAGTCTTTGGACACAAAAAAAAGGGGAGGCAGATGATACTTTAGATGTTCTCATTTCTCATGAAATTTGATACCAAATTTTAGAAACTAATTCAAAAACCATTAAACCAACTGAAAGGACGACACAAGATCAATATTTACCCTATAAATTAAGACAAACACTATATGACTTTTATAGGTCCTGCAATCATATATAAACTGTTAGTAAAGAATTGCAAAATTTTCTGCAACACCTATGTTTTACTAAGTGAAAGAATCACACTTACCAGCTCAATGGTTACATCCAAACGTAGAGTTTGGGACCATGAATTTCCGGCCTTGAATTTAGGTTTGCATGGATCTGGACAAAACTCAATATGATTTTGCACTACATTTCATCCAAATCCATGCAAATCCAAATCCAAGACCCAAAATTCAAGCTCCCAAACAAATAGTAAGACTATTTATAATTATTTCAGTCTTGTATCCTTTCAAAAAGATGTATTCCAAGCATGGTTTTAAAAATTGGTGCATAAAAACCGCTATGGATGCTATGAAACCATATCTAAGACCATTAAGGAGCAATATCCCAGAGGTAATCCGATTCACGAAGGCCAATTGGTTGTGAATGCTTAAAATAGGTTTTTGAGTTCTTTCCTTGCTTTTTCCCCTTTTTTCCCTTTAGTGAAGCTTAGGAACTCAATTTTAAGTTGGTTTATTTAATTAGTGATTTTCTTTTTCTTTTTTTTTTTTAAATCGTTATTGGTTTTATTTTCCTTGATATTTAGCATGCATATTTTTATTGACTAATGTTCAAATAAACCCAAACTTTTTCCCTCATTAAATTACATATGTTCATATTCTAAGTTCTTTCAATTTGATTTTTTCAATTTTTTTTACACCTAGTTTGGAGACTAAAATACATCCTATTGTATTATTAAAGACTAAAAGAGTACAAAAGAGGGCATTCTATATTTTATATTTCTTTATATTTATGATTTCTTAGTTTGAGTATCACTTATCATAATGGGAAGTAGCAAATTCATGTTTCTTCTTGCTAAAAAAAAAACTAACGTAACCAAGATGACGTCCAATACTCGTAGTGTATGTTATATTAAATTGCTTAAAATTTACTAAAAATCATTTAAAGCATTATATTATGAGATTCTGGGATCAAAACATATGAATCTATATATGTTTTTAAGTTCGCTAATGCAAAAACTAAATTCACATGGGCAGTGTCCAGTACCCGTTACATAACATCAGCAACTGTTACACTACAACCATTACCATTACACAGATCATTATTTAAAACCATGTTCCCAGGTATGAGATTGTGAATTTCTTTCTCCCAAGAATAAGAAAAAAGCTAGAAATCAGACTAGACTATGCTTTTTATACTAGTATTCACTCAATCATTTTTCATTGCTGATAATATCATTCTCAAGCATCAGGGTAAGTCAGGAAACTCTAGCAACACCTAATTGAGAATTCACCATCTCCATGCCTATGTACTACTATAGATACTTGTATAAGGTTCTTTGTTTGTGGCATATCCATGTCAAACATTGCTACTCCTCAAACATTCCTTCAACATGTACCCACCAATTCATAAAATGTGCACAATTTTAAAATATTTTTTTTAAGCCAATCACTTTTCCAACTTATCTTGGCCATTCCTTGGACACCCCTCAAAAAAAAAAAAATTATGGAATGCCTAACACTTATAATGACACGTGATATGACTATTTTATATTTTTTGTGAAAATAATATAAATATAGAAAACAAAAAAAAAGGATTTAAATATATATATATATATATATATAATAAACTTGTCAGCATTTCTAATGGAATAAATAAAATATGGAGAATTTTGCTTATATTTTTGGGATTTGCCATGTTTTTGTATCCATGTTGCGTCATACCTATGTTTTTATCCATGTCAGGTCATACCTATGCTCCATGTCCATGTAAATGCTTCTCAAATAGGATTTTGTAACAAGTAAAACCATCATAACGACACATGGGCGATACAAAAAGGCCATAAACCAATGTTCAGTACGGGGAAGGCACTAATGCATTCATATTTTTGACAATCTCACAAAAACAAGAGTCAAGTAGGAAAGATGGATGGTTACCTAAAAAATTAGGAAAGATGGATGCATTTTCTTTCCTTGCACTTCGATGATTGGAAGCAAGCTTTCCTTCCAGTTATGGCTAATTTGGAGCTTGACCAAAACATTCTAAGAGCACCTACTAGGCCATAGATTAAATTTTAAATTGCATACCAAATCTGAATTTTTAAACTACTTGATTGCGTCTCCGATTTGAACTGAAGTTATATAACGATTTTTATCTAGGATTATGAAACTTTAAAATTCATGGACATTTCACATTAAGTAAAATAATAATAAGCTCAATTCATGCCAAACTCCACAATCATCACCACGTCCAAGTGGACTACCAAGTCAGCCAGAACTAAAACACAGATCATTTATGACTGCAACAGAGTCGGATAATTTATGACTAAGAGCCTCCTGAGGATTAGACATGTATACAAGAACAATGAACCCCTTTAGAAAGTTAATAACACAAGTACTACCCTAAGTATTGTAGTTTGAACTATATTAACAAACCCTTCAAAAATAATTTTTAGTTAAGGGAAAATCCAACTTACCCAGCATTGAATATAATGGGTGGAAGAATATAGATAAAGAAAAGGTCTTCGCTGAATTCTAAAATGCGTGAGCTCTTTCCTCCAGTCGATAGAAGAATGACAATTCCAGTGCACAGACCCTGCCATCAACCCCAAGATACACTCATGTACCACTTCCCATAATCCAAACAAAATAAGCACAAGAAATACAATATTTAGGTCAGATTCACAGGCTGTTGTTCCAAATATAACTGCAAATACTCACAATAACAAGTGCAGTGACTGACTCATTCATCCATCGGTTCTTCTCCAGAAGATGACCAATTACAATGCAAGCACAAAGTAGTACTACAAACAGGTTCAGAGAATCTATGAAACCTTGATCTGAGGTCGGAGTTGCCCCCATTCTCAGCAAAACAGAACCCAAATTGATGACAATGTAAGCACTTCAGCCCTCAAAACAGTCAAAAAAGTTCACCGCGCCCAAACTCGAAAACTCAACTCACTCCACTGTAATTGTACACGATCTACGACTCTGCACATTACATTTCACACAAAGCCAAGGATACAACCCTGCGTCAGAAAACAGAAATTTAGAAAATTGGAAACCTATCCGTTGTTTAGACGGTGAGGAAACGGACGAAAAACAAAAGCATAAACGGACTTGTGCTTTTGTAATCTGAAACCCAAAAAATTAAGAAAAGAAAATTTTAATATTCAAAATCTTTCATTTTCCTGCATTTTCTCATCAAACAAACAAGCACAGATACAAATGCTAAAAGGGAACATCAAACATGCAACTAGACAATCTGAAGTTTCAGTTGTAGCGGAAAAAACTTACTGCTCCGTTTGGCTGCTTAGAAAACACTGGAAATTAATAGATAAACACAAAAATATATAAAATGAACCTTGGAATTTTCTATTCGTGACACTGCACTCATCCTAGTTCAACACGAATAACATATCAGTAACCACCCAAGGCAAGTCTCTCATTATCTGGAAACAAAAGCAACATAAAACAAGGATCCGAATTTTCAGGTTCTTACTTTTTTTCCTCAGCTTTCTCGCGAGCCAAACGCAGGCAGATACAGAAACGTAGATAGAGAAGGAGGGTGGAAAGCGACGACAGGGGAAAGAGCCAGTGTGTAGTGAGGAAGGCTCTGCTAATGGAATTCGGAAAGCGAAGCAGACAAAGACCGCGCGAGGAAGGGAAGGAACGCTTGGGCTGTGGTCGGGTGTGCCGCGGATACGGCAATCTGAGGAATTGCGTCAGCCATCACCGCAGGATCTAAAGAAAACAACGGTCAAATCATGGGCGAGTACGATAGTTGATAGCGGGAACAGGGTGCTTCGGTGGGACCTGTGTGTTCCTTGTTGTGGACTGTACGCTACAATTGCCACTTGGCAGAGATGGGATTGACTTTGAGAGGTCGGTGGGGACCTTTGGGGTTTTCCTTGCTCGTTAAGATTCTGCACTGCAGCGCTGGGAATATTCTTGTCATTTGTCGCGACTCTTGACTTCAATTAATTTTTTCACCCGCTTTACTTAAACTGCCAAACAAGGATTACAGTTTTCCTATTTAAAAAATTATGAGCAATGAGCTAGTGCTTGTTGAGGATTTGGTATTCTTACTTCCTAATGAATTAATAAAATTGTTGTTGTTGTTGTTTTTGTTTGATTATTATTTTATAATAATGATTACTATTAGTGTAATTATTATTTTTATTATTTCATAATAATTATTATCCTTAAAATAATTTTAATTATTTATTGATTACTATTAGTGTATTATTATTTTTATTATTTCATAATAATTATTATCCTTAAAATAATTTTAATTATTTATTATTTATTATATTTATTCTTGTTGTTATTATTTTAAATATAAATATTATTTTTTATCATAGTTATTATTAGCTGTTATTATTTTTTATAATAATTATCATCTTCAAAATACTTATTATTATAATTTTGACGTTTTTTATTATTTATAATGCTCTTGTTGTTATCATTATTTTAATAGTAATCAATATTATTATTAGTTGTTCTTTTTTTATTGTAATTATTATTCATTGTTATTATTTTTATTATTATAATAATTAGTATTCTTTTTTATTGTTGGTTTTGTTTGATTATTATTTTTTTATTATTTACACAACAATCATTATTATTAGTGTAATTATTATTTTTTAGTGTTGTTATTACTGTTTTTTTTTATTTTCATAATAATTATTAACCTTAAAATAATTATTATTATTTGCTTTGTTTTATTATTATTGCTTTTGTTCTTACTGTTATTTTACAATAACAAATATTATTTTTATTGAAGTCATTATTAGTTATTCTTAGTTGTCTTAACAACAACACAATAACAAAACCAAGTTTTACTATTATTGTGGTCGACTATTGTTCTTAGCTGTCTTAAAATAATAACAATCATTGAGGCAAAAAACACCCACCTCCTCTAAGATTTGTCAAAAAGATAAAAAATTTCCTTCAAAAAACTTGTTTTTTTTGTAAAATATAAGGGGAGACTTGTATCTTTTTGACAACCCTTAAGGAAGGTTTTGGAATTCTGTGAGGTATCTAGAATTTTTTAAACCTTATGGAAGGTCATTGTCTTTTTGTCGAGTCTCAAGTAAGGTTAGTGTCTTTTACCATAATTATTATTTGAATTATTTTATTATTAATATTGTTCTTGTTGTTATTATTATTTTATAATAATAAATATTATTGTATAATAATAAAGATTAGTTGTGATTTTTATTATAATAGTAATAACAAATAGCATTATTAGCATTTGTTGTTATTTTGAAATTTTCTTTCTTATAAAATTAGTTTGGTTCTATGAAATGAAAATCAATTCTAACCTAATTGAACTGGAATAGTGATTCCTCAATCGCAGAAATCATATTCCCGCTGGGATATGATTCCACTCTTAATACTACAAATCAAATGCAAGAATGCAATTCCATTCTTGAGATTCGATTTCATTTAGATTGCAAACCAAGCAAGGGTTAAAGGGTCTATTGAATCGAAAATCAAAAAACCAAAAATTGTACACATCTATGCTTAATCGTTCACAATTATAAAATTAATTAGACTAATTAAACAAATTTAAATAATTAGATTGATTAATTTGATAAATATTGAACTAATTAGACAAATTTAATTAATTAGATTGATTAATTTGATAAATATTGAATAGTGCTCACTCTTAGATGGCACTGAAGCTAAAACATAGAAAAATATTTTACTTTTGACCCTGTTTATTTTTGTTCTACTTGTATCCAGCGTTAAAATGTTGGAAGACCAGTGAAAAATAGAAAGGTGATGGCAGATTATTACTACTTCCATTATAGTCGAAATTCATGAGTGAAAAATGTCAATTCCTTTCTCTATATCTTTAATAGATATCTTTAACAATTACTCCCAACACTTCTTATTTTTAAAAAAATTTTGTAAGATGGATTTTCAACTTGTTTTATAAACCATAATTACGTAACAATAGTAACTTATGAAATATATTACACTATTTTCCATTCATATAAATTTTAAACAATTTAAACAAGGAAAGTTTAAACAATTGGCAAGCAAAATGACATAAGCATCATAAATAGTATAAGCAAATTGAAAGAAGTATTCTTAGATTTAAGGGATGATTAAGAGTCTGTTGGAGAGGACTTGCTATTACGTCTGAATAACTGGCCGAGTCAAGCTTGACAGACAACCCTTGAGCAATCTTTGAGAATAAATAATAATTGAATAATTATATGTAAAGCAATTTTTCTGATGCACAAGATCGAACTAAGTCGCAAGTGCAGAGCATACTTATGAAAACTAATTTATGAAATAAAATTCACAAAAGCTTTTATTAAATATTTATGTTAATTTTACATAAGAGAATGGACTTACAGAAGTTTAGAGGGATGAGAGAAGAGAGAAGTTGAGTGGAGCTCGAAGACTCAGGCTTTCCCTAAGAGAAATTAAACCCTCAACTTGGTGCGAAGAATAAATAAAACTAAACCACAAATTTATAGGCGGACTGGCTTGGACTTGTAACATTTTGGAGTCCGGGAAAGTTAGTGCGGGTGCTCATTGGGCCCCATCGACCACTAAAATTTCTCATATTCCTTATAGGACACGTGAGCCGACGCAACAAAACAAAATACTTTAAAAAATGTGACAACACATGGACGGCTGCATTTGTGTGGGAACCCACCACCTTAAAAAAGTATTGAAAGAAAATACAATCCTGACCCCAAATGGTGGAAAGGTGTAAAACACTCAAACCTTACACACAAATAATTTACAATAGAATAATAAAAGCTAGGCCAAATGGCGAACAGTTGTAAAATTCTTGATAAATTCTCTGAGAAGCCGACAGGATGGCCTATCAATCTTGAATAAAGAGCATCTTGGCCTGTCAATCTTGAATAAAGAGCATCTTCTGCCCTAAGTTTCCTTCGAGGAAATTTCTTCAGGGTCATGAATAAATTTATACCAGGAATCGATATCAGATCCTAGTAGACTAAACTTTGGAGCGATTGGCGAATCGGGATCGGATCCTGAATCATCCGAATTGAGTTGGGCAATAATTTTGAGTAACTTTGACTTTGTCGAAGATTTTGACTTTCTTGATGAAATTATAGACATGACATCATCTTATTCAAGAGCAATCTTCTTTTCTTTTTGAATAATAAGAACTTCTGGACAATGAGATTTTGAAAGCCATGGACGAACTTTGCCTTCAGGCATAATGAATTTATCCCACCAACGGATTTTGAAGATTTTTCGTAAGGTCTTGGAATGACCAAATGAACTATCGGCTGGTGAAACCAGAACATAATCCTAGCAGAATATCTAGGTGATCATAAAAAATGAATAGAAGAAAAGGAGGCTAGCAGTCTCCTCAAGGCGTCCTTTTGAGTAATCTAAAGGAAGCTTAAAATTTTTTCTGAATAAATCAAAATCGTTTTGAATGTCTTTTGGGAAAATTCCTGCTTAAGCACCAAAGTACGAAAACCATGTGAGAAACCATTTTGAAAAATTTTTTATAATTTTTTGATCAAAATTAATGAACCAGGAGTGAGTAAAATTTCTTACGTAGAAAACAAAATACCAAGCCTTTTGATAATCTTGATAATCATAGGTTTGAGGAATATAAACTCCTTTAAATTCTTTTGAAGTTCGAGGATGTTGTCCCCATTCAGAAGGAGAAATTACTTTGATAATCTTTAATTTTGAGAAATTTATTTTTTGAGGTTCTTGAAGATCAAATGTATGATCAATGATAACTGAGTTGGTCTCAATAAGTATTAATTCATAAAATCTTTTATCCTTGATAATGTCAGGAGTGTCAAAATGATATCCTCTGAAGAAACATTTCTTGATAACTTCAAATGGTTGGGATGCTTCCCATTCAAGTTCAACAGGAAATAGATCTTCCTAAATATTCTTGGTAAAGTATCCTTTGGGGGAATTCTTTGAGGGAGAAGGATGAGGGGAGGACACTCTTCCTTCCATGATATCTTTGAAGCTGGGGGCTTGAGGTTTTGAGGGTCTCTCAAGAGGAGAGAATCTATTTGATAAAGGAATTCTTTCTGGGGCTTTTGAAGAAGAGGCTTTGGAATAAAAGTCACTTGCAGTTTGTCTTTTCGCCATAATTTCCCTATAGGAATTCTCTTGTTAAGAAATTTGGAATGGAATTTGATGTTCCTTTGATAAATTCAATTTGAAAGTCAAAAACTGAAAGAATTGTCTGTCATCTTGCAAAAATTTGTTTTGAAATAAGGTTTTTAACATCTTTTTCAATAATATTTTTTGCACTAGCACAATTGATTCGAAGTAAAAACTTTTTGTTAATTAAATCATCTTGAAATTTTTGAATGCATAAAACGATTGAAAACATTTCTTTTTTTATGGTTGAGTAATTAATCTGAGGGCCTGACCAGGCTCCTGAGTGGAATCTCACTATGGTTTCTTTTGAAGCAACCTTTTGTTTAAGAATGCCTTCGAATCCTTCATTAGAGGCATCTGTTTCTACAATCATAAAGGCTTTAGGGTCAGGAAGACTAAGACAAGGTAAAGTTTTGACTAAAGTTTTAACTTTAATAACAATCTGAGTGCATTCTTCATCCTAGATTGGAGGATTTTTCTTAAGTCTTTTAAATAGAGGTTTGATTAAAATTCTAATATTTGGAATAAAATCTGCAACATAATTTAAACATCCTAAAAATCTCTGTAATTTATTTTTATTGGTAATTTCGTTTGGAAATTTATCAGCAAAATCTAAGGATCTTTGGATTGGAGTTATTTTGTTTTGATAAATTTGGTGACTAAGAAATCTAATGTCGGTTTGAAATAATTTGATCTTTGGTTTAGAAACAACTAAACCATTTCTTTTAACAATATTGTAAAAGATATTAAGGTGTTTAAAATGTTGACTTATTGATTCGGAGTATACAAGGACATCGTCGATGTATACAATAGTAAAATTTGTATAATTATTAAAAATTTCATTCATAATATTTTGGAACTCTAAAGGGGCGTTTTTGAGTCCAAAGGGCATTACATTCCATTCGTAGTGTCCGAATGGTACTGTAAATGCAGTTTTGTATTTATCTTCTTTAGCAATCTATATTTGCCAAAATCCTGATTTCATATCAAATTTTGAGTATATTGAAGCAGTATTAAGTCTATTGAGTAAATCTCTCTTGTTAGGTATTGGACACCTAATCCATTGTAAAGTTTTGTTTAAGGGTTTATAATTGATAACAAGTCTTGGGGCACCTCTTTCTATATCAGCTTGATTCTGAACGTAGAAGGATGCACAGCTCCAAGGAGATTTACTTTTTCTAATAAGTTTTTTATTGAGTAATTCTTGAATTTCTTTTTTACAATACTCAAGTAGTTCTTCGTTCATTTGTATTGGTCTTACTTTTGTAGGTATTTTTTCTTCATCAAAATTTTTAACATAAGGTAGTTTGACCGAATGTTTCTTTTTGTCCCAAAAAGCATTTTGAAGGTTTGAACAGACTTCTTTTTCAAGTTTTTCTTTAAATAAATCAATTTGTGTTTTGACTTTTGGATTTTGAATTTGTTCTTCAATTTTCTTATGATAAATTTCGCTTGATAAAGAATTAATATGCTTTTTTTATTTTGTATAAGATTTACTTTACTTATTCCTAAATCCTTAAGTGTATTAATCTCTTTTTCATGAATTTTATCAATAAATTCAAATGTAATATTTTGATTACTGACTGAAGTAAGGATACCGTTCTCATTTACTGTGAAAGGATAAATCATTGTAAAAAATGGTGTGCCAAGAATAATTTCTTGCTGCATGTTTTTAACAAGTACGAAAGTAGATTTGAGGCAGATGTTATCTTTACAAATATGAGCATTGGAAATTTTGTATTGTATTTTGAGCATAGAGTTTGTTGCACTGAATAATTGTACTTTTGTTTTTTCGTAATAACAAGAGGGTATAAGACCTTCTTGTAAACAGTTTAAATCTACTCCTGTGTCTAACAGGGCACAGCCTTTAAGAACAAAATCTTTATTAATAACAATTTTGATTTCAGAATACCATTTATGAATATTTACTTTTGATAAATAATAAAGAAATCCTTGATTGATTTGAAAATCATCTTCATCATTTGAATTGATTTTCTCTTTTCCTTTATTATTGATTTTTTCAACTTTTGAAATTAAACGAAGCATTTCTTGTTTAAATTTTTCGCTTTGTTTTTTTAACCTTTTAATCTCTTCTTTAGTTTGATTTACTTCTCTTTGTAAATCTTGAATAGATAAATTTTCTTTTGGTAAAGTTTCTTTGTCTTTAAATCTATTAAATATTTCTTCAAGATTATAACCTTCATTAATTTTGGGAAGTTTATCTTTTTCTAAGTTTCCTTTTAATTTTTGTAAATACTTGTTTTTGATTTCTGGTTCTTGAATGTGTTCAATCATCTCAAGAATTATTTCATTTCTTTTTGAAATAACATTAACAGATTTTGAACATTTGTTACAGGAACAAAATCTTAATTCTTCTTGACAAGATTCTTCTGAAGACGTGGTTTAATTTGACGAATCAGAGCTTGTATTAATTTCATTAATAAATTCTTTATCAGAGGATGAGTTTGAGTAAGAGGTTTCAGATTCTTCTGATTCACTATGGATGATTAAATTAAGCATTTGTCTTTTTAATTTCTTTCCAATGTTAAGTTCTTTTATTTCTTGCTTAACCCTGCAATCTCTTGCATAATGTCCTTTCTTTCCACATTTGAAACAAGTTTTTTGATTCTTAAACTTTTGAGGTTTTTCTTTTCTCTGAGGTTTTGAGGTTTCTTCAGATCTTTTCTTCTTTTTCTTATAATATTTTTTATCATAATTTTTATAATATTTTTTGGACGGTTTATACTTTGTACAAGTTTTCTTAAGGTACTTTCTTGAAGGTGCTTGAATTTTTTCATACCCATATTGAGCACAAAAATCACCAAGTTCACCTTTGTTTCTTTTGAATTCAATCTTCATTTGAGATTGAATTTTTAGTTCATTGCATAATTTAAGACCTTCATGATTAATTGTACAAATAATTTGACCATAAGTAATTGATTCATAATTTGTACCTAAAGTTTCTTTAACACGATCTCTTACTCTTTGAGCAAAGAGTTTTGGTAATCCACTAATAAATTTTGCTTTCCAGAAACCAGATCTTCCATCTGGCCTGCTCATAACTTTGGCAATAAAAATATTTTTGTACCATTGAAAGTCTGATAATTTTGGACAAGTAAGGTTAAGAAGAATAACACTATTCTTTTCATGTTGACTACTTTGTTCACCAATGAATTGTCTAAAAATTGACCAAATGAGTGCTGCAACAGCATCACTTTCTTGCGTAGGGATTCCATTTTCTTCCATAACTTTCTTTGATTCTTAAATTTGTCTCTTTTCAAAGGCAGTTAGATAATGATCCCACCATTCTCTAAGGGTTCCAGTAAAACCATGAGTAATGAGAGAAACTATTTGTTCTTCACTAGCTTTATTTGAACGAAGTCTATAGGCAGTTGCTATCATAGCCATTTGATGTAAAAAGGAATGAAGTTGATGTTCTGTTAGACCATCAATTCTCCATTCATGAATTTCATTGCCTTGAAAGTTCCTTTGAGGAAGAAGATCATTTGATTCTTCTGATAAAATATTTGGTGGTGTAGGTTTCTTGTAATAAGTTCTTTAACTTTGACTTTCCAATCTTTAATTTTGTTTATGCCAAAGCTTTCTTCCGTAAAGTTTGATTCAAGAGCATTGATTGCTTCTTCTTTGGTTATTGTATTGATTTTAAGATTTGAAGTTTGACTAACTAATTCATCAATTCTTTTGATAAGTAATTCATTTTGTTTGTCAAAGTTAAAATTCTTAAGATTTTGATCAACTATGTTAAATTTAATTGGTTCTTCAAGTCTTTTTTTTGATTTACTTGATTCGCCTTTTTGGTAAGTCTTGTTAATTTTTATTTCAACAACATTTTCAAGTTGTTCTTCAATCCTTGTTGATTGGGTAGCTATTGATCTTAACATTTGATTTGTATAATTATTTTGACTAATTAATTGGTCAACTTTTGTTTTACCTTTTGATTCCTTAAAGGGAGAGGCCAAAATTTCTGTTCCTTTGTAATTAAACCTCATTGAGTTTTCTGGAGGATGAGTTGCTTTGACAAAATAATTATCAGTAGTTTTCCAAATTTTAACGGGATTTTGAATTATGTTAACTATTTGTCTATCTTTGACAAATTTGAAGAAAGGAATGTTTTCTTTTATTTGTTCCATCTTTTTAAACCATTCTATCTTAATTTGTTCTCCATTTATATTTTTTGAAAAATAACCTTCTGTTCTTCTCATTAAGTTCATGATAATAATCTCTTTTAATCATTTCCATATTTGGTTCAAATTCTCTATTGATAACCATAACATTCTTTCTTTGATTCTCTTCATAAAGATTTTCTCTTTGTTCTTTTGTTAAGATTTGCGATTCTGTTGGAGAATTTGATTAAGGGATTTCTTGATAATAGCCTTGAGGTATTTCAGGGCCAAAATCAACTCCTTTTAACTTAAGATTTGTTTGATTTGGTTTGATATAAGTGTAGAAACTTGAAATACTTTTTCTTCCTAAATCGATTGTTTGTTTTGAAGTCTGTCCTAGACTGTGACTTCTTGTGAGTAAAGGTTGAAAATTAATTTTAACATTTCCTTCTTGATCTTGAATAACTTTTGTAGCAACTGTTTTTTGTGTTTTAAGAATAATTTGATGGTCTGTCTCATTTAAGTTTGTAAATTCACAATCTCCCCCCGCCTGAATCTCATTCCATAAAAGTTTCTTGGGATGAGAGGCAAATGATTTTCTATTATAATTGGCTTGTAACATAAGTGTTTCACCTTTTTTTTGTAAAATATAAAGGGAGACTTGTATCTTTTTAACAACCCTTAAGGAAGGTTTTGGAATTCTGTGAGGTATCTGGAATTTTTTAAACCTTATGGAAGGTCATTGTCTTTTTGTCGAGCCTCAAGGGAGGTTAGTGTCTTTTACCATAATTATTATTTGAATTATTTTATTATTAATATTGTTCTTGTTGTTATTATTATTTTATAATAATAAATATTATTGTATAATAATAAAGATTAGTTGTGATTTTATTATAATAGTAACAACAAATAGCATTATTAGCATTTGTTGTTATTTTGAAATTTTTTTTCTTATAAAATTAGTTTGGTTCTATGAAATGAAAATCAATTCTAACCTAATTGAACTGGAATAGTGATTCCCCAATCGCAGAAATCATATTCCCGCTGGGATATGATTCCACTCTTAATACTACAAATCAAATGCAAGAATGCAATTCCATCCTCGAGATTTGATTTCATTTAGATTGCAAACCAAGCAAGGGTTAAAGGGTCTATTGAATCGAAAATCAAAAAACCAAAAATTGTACACATCTATGCTTAATCGCTCACAATTATAAAATTAATTAGACTAATTAAACAAATTTAATTAATTAGATTGATTAATTTGATAAATATTGAATAGTGCTCACTCTTAGATGGCACTGAAGCTAAAACATAGAAAAATATTTTACTTTTGACCTGTTTATTTTTGTTCTACTTGTATCTAGCGTTAAAATGTTGGAAGACCAGTGAAAAATAGAAAGGTGATGGCATATTATTACTACTTCCATTATAGTCGAAATTTATGAGTGAAAAATGTCAATTCCTTTCTCTATATCTTTAATAGATATCTTTAACAATTACTCCCAACACTTCTTATTTTTAAAAAATTTTCGTAAGATGGATTTTCAACTTGTTTTTTAACCATAATTACGTAACCATAGTAACTTATGAAATATCTTACACTATTTTCCATTCATATAACTAGAAAATATTGGTACCAAGCATATAATGCATCAGCATTTCAGTTGATACCCAATAAACTAAAGGATGTTTGGTTCATGGAATGTGAGTTTGAGTAATGTCGTATTCCGATAATTTAAAAATATACCCATGTTTGGTTTGAAATAAAAATGCAAGAATTGAATCGTCTTAGATTACCATTTCATGTCATTTGCCCACATTTTGTTGGAATATCATTACCATACTCAATTTGGTATTATAACTTTTTAGGAATGGGATAATGCCTTAAAAAACTTAAATGACCAAAATGTCCTTAGTTTATCTTGAAAATTTTAAAATTATACCTCAAATATCTTGACCCATCCTCGACAAGCTTGTTCGATCTAATGAGGTGAGATTTCTTCTATCCTCATCTCTTTCTATGCCTTTTCAAAATTTTTTAGGATTTTGATTTTATAGATCTTCATTTTGTAAGGGATTTCAAAGATCGAGCCCTGAAAATTTTGTGCAATTTTCATTTCACCAGATGCAAGAACCATTGAGGTAAGAATTTCTAACTTCCTCATCTCTCTTTACATCTTTCCTGAATTTTCTAAGATTTTGATTTTGTAGATCTTCATTTGGCAAGAAACTTTAGAGATCGAACTTCTCTTGATAGTTTTTGTTTCAGGTAAGTTTCGATCTCTCTCTCTCTCTCTCTCTCTCTAAATATTTATGTGGTTGAGAGACTAAGTTGGTAGTCGATTTGAAATCAATGAATTGCAATTTCTATTGCACATGATTTTTTTTTTTTTTTGCTAAATCTATTTTTCTGTTGGAAAGAATTTGGTTTTATTTTCTAAAAAATTAATAATTCAAATATGTAAGTACATTGAATCAAGAATGAAAGTTTTAAGTACATTGAATCAAGAATGAAAGTTTTACATTAATCCAATGCGTTTGCACAATAATTCCTAATTTTTAAAACTAAAATTCAAATATCCTTTTAAAATTTGTCCACTTAAAATTTGATGAATGATAAAAATTACGAGGACAAATTTTAAGAGGAAATTTAGATTTTAATTTAAAAAATATAAAATTATTATGCAAATGCATTGATCAGTATAAGACTTTCATTCTTGATTCAATGTACTTAGAGATTTGAATTATTATTTTTTTGGAAAATAAAACCAAATTCTTTGCAATAGAAAAATGGAGAGAGAGAGAGAGAGAGAGAGAGAGAGAGAGAGAGAGAGAGAGGGAGGGAGATAAATTGTTAGCTTTACCGTGAACCCAAGAGGGGGGTGAATTGGTATTTAAAAATTTTATCCCTTAGGTAAATCCCCTAACAGTAGTATTACACAACCTTATGATTAATCTAATGCGGATAAATAGAATCAATTTAAATATGTACGTGAAATTAAATTGCACAATGAAATTAACCAAGCATGCACCAGAAAGCGGTAATAAGAGATGACACCCAAAAATGTTATTGATGTTCGGCAAACTGCCTACGTCCCCAACTTGTTAAAAAGCACAAGGATTACCACTATAAGGCTCACTTAAATGGGTGGAGCGACACCTAATACATCAGGTCAATTAATGAGGCTGACCTCAACCAAAACAATCATTCCGGGCTAGATTACTGCCCCCTCAGGCCACGCCTAGAATACAACAATATTTTCACAATATGACAAGGTACAGTGATTATGCTTCTTAGTAAAACAGATATGTACCAACTGTAATCAATCACAAGCACATAAACAATATAGAATATGTAAGCTCAGTGATGTGAATATTTATGCAAATAACACTCAACAAGATATGATCTCCAAAATGTTTAAGAGTGTTCTAATCAAGTTATATCTTTGAAACAAGTTATATCAAATATCAATAACAAATTAGGGTTTCAAAGATGCTAATCAAATAATCAAACTAACTCAAAAGATTTTTCTTCAATACAATGAGCACAAAAGTAGTTTGAAAAATATTATAACTTGTAGGAAATATTTTTGTACAATAAAAACAAACTTCTAGGAATCTTGCAATGACAATGCAAAGATCCTTAAGTTTGCTAGTTTATCCCAACACAAGATTTATAAAATTCAAATTTGTGAGATAAACCTTAGTCAAACTCCCCAAAATCAATATCAAATAATCAATCAATACTATAAGAGTATTAGCAATATCTAGTAATCACAAGCACAATCAATAAGCTCTCACACTACTAAAATTTATCAAGGGAATGAGAATATGAGAGTATTTGAGTAAAGTAGGATTTCAAAAATAGAGAGAATTTTTGGCTAATGATTTTCTTAATTAATTACTAATCCACACAAATGAACCCATATATATCTATATAGACTAAGGTCAAATTATGACTGTTTAGGACATATAGGGTATTATTAGGAAAGTTTTAAATCATATTAGGACATTTAGCCCGTTTTAACCTATTTAACCTCAATATGTAATTAAGTACCCCGAGAAGATTCGGGTGGCTGAACTTCAGGTCGGTCACCCAAATGGACTTAGTTAAAAAAGGATTTTTAAATGCTTCGGGTACCTAAAATTAAACTTGGTTGGCTAAACAAAAGTCAAAAAGCTTTGGCGCGCAGTTCAGGTGCCCGATAATACGTTCAGCTAACCGAACAGAGGTATTCGGTCGCCCGAGGCCTGTTTTGAGCTGAAAAGTTCAGCAGCACGAGTTGGTGAAAAGTCACTTTCTATGGGTTCTATTGTCCGAGGAAGATAGGGTAATTTTAGGTTCAGTCACCCGAAGCCTAGTCAAACCGTTGACATCCCAACGGTTCGGGCGCTCGAGGTGATAAGAACACTTGGGGTTTGGTTGCCCAACCTCTCTCATTTTATGCCTACTATGTTCAATCCATTTCAATTTAATCCCTTGATTGAGCAAGTTATTATAGGGAGTGATTGTGCATTTGGGACCTAAGGTCTCACTAAGGTCTTACTGAGCTTACATTATATCTTATATGTATGACATGCTGGTTATTATTACAGACCTTATATCCTAATTACTGTTACAAACTCATATTACATAAAATGAATTACAACATAAAACTAATCTTCTGGGTCTTCATACTTTGCTTTCATGTGTCATTACTTGATCTGCTAAAATGAACCTGTACATACACTTGAAAGCCATCAAATACCTGAGTATTTGTCATTATCAAAACCGGGTGTGACCTATAAGGTCAGTATTCTCCCTATTTTTGATGATGACAAATACATCGTGCGAAAAATGGGTATAGCCTTAGAAGGCTCCCCCTAACAATATGCATAATGTAAAACTTTATCAATGCAAATAATTTTTCATTTAAGTTCAATTCAACCCAATTTTCAAGTCAACCCAATTTTTACCCTTTCTTATACATCTCCCCCTTTTGGCAACAACAAAAAGAGTCATGAAATTAATAGCCTTAGGCATTGGGTATAGAACATTAGTACACAAGAGAAGTTTGGGAATTTTAAATATTTCGGCAGCATGCCGTTTGAAAATAAGACATTTTTCAAAAATTCCTGTATAAAAATGACCTATTTTGAGTTTTAAGATCTAACAGTTTATCCATAACTACTCAATTCAAGTAGTTCTAGTATGATCAATACATAAAACAAAAATACAATCATCATCATGCAATAGATAAAACATAACCAATTCCATAAAGTCCAAGTCAATGAAAGATACCAGTCAATTGTGATATTAATTATTAGACTTTGAAATTATTAGAAAGCTCTCCCTAAGTTTATGCAAACTATGAAATGTCTAGGAAGCATCTCTACTATGCATGAGACATAGTTCATGTCTAATTTGTATGAACATATCTTCTGTAAGTGGTTTAGTGAAAATGTCAGCCCATTGTTCATTTGTGCATACAAACTCAAGTGCCACATCCCCTTTCTGCACATGATCAAGAAGGAAATGATGTCTAATCTTAATGTGTTTAGTTTGTGAAGGTGAGATGAGATTCTTTGAAATGTTGATTGCACTAGTATTATCACATTTAATTAGTACTGTATCATAGTGCAACTCAAAATCCATAAGTTGTTATTTCATATAAAGAGTTTGAGCACAACAACTTCCAGCTGTAATATATTATGTTTTAGTTGTGGATAAGGCAACTGAGTTTTGTTTCTTGGAGAACCAAGAAATGAGAGATTGTCCTAAATAGTGACAAGTGCCGCTAGTGCTTTTTCTATCAACCTTACTATCGGGAAAGTCAGCATCAGTATAACTCACAATCTAAAAAATAGTATGCTTAGGATACCATAAGCCTAACTTTATGGTTCCAACTAAATACCTAAGGATTCGTTTAACTGCTAATAGATGAGACTCTTTAGGAGCGGCCTGAAACCTAGCACATGTGCACACACAAAACATAATATCAGGTCTACTAGTTGTAAGATATAGAAGACTATCAATCATGCCATGATACAATTTCACTCAACAGGGATTCCTTACTCATCTTTATCAAGTTTGATGGAAGAACTCATAGGAGTACCAAGAATTTTACTATCTTCCATATTAAATTTCTTTAGCAAGTCCCTGACATATTTAAATTGACATATGAAAGTTCCATATTTAGCTTGTTTAATTTGGAGTCCTAAAAAGAAACTAAGTTCACCCATCATGCTCATTTCAAATTCACTTTGCATGCATTTGGGAAACTCATTACACAACTCATCATTAGTGGCTCCAAAAATGATATCATTAACATATCATCATTTTTGGATTTGATGAAAAGTATAGTGTCAATCTTGCCATGTGTAAACCCATTTTCTAGTAGAAACCCACTAAGCATCTTATACCAAACTCTAAGAGCTTGCTTCAATTCATGCAAGGCCTTAGACAACCGATATACATGATCTGGATATTTATGAATTTCAAAATCGGGTGGTTGCTCTACATACACTTCCTCATTAATATAGCCATTTAGAAAAATACTTTTAACATCCATTTGAAACAATTTAAAGTTTTTAAAAGCGACATAAGCAAGTAGCATACGAATGACTTCCATCCTAGCAACAGGAGCACAGGTTTCATCAAAATCAATTCCCTCTTCCTAATTATAACCCTGGGCAACTAGTCAAGTCTTATTCCTAGTTACTACCCCATTCTCCTCTTTCTTATTTCTATACACCCATTTGGTTCCAATAATTGTATGATTATTTGGCCTAGGAACTAGGGTCCACACTTTGCTTCTTTCAAATTGATTAAGTTCTTCTTGCATGGACATCACCTAAGACTCATCCTCTATGACTTCTTTAATATTTTTAGGTTCTTCTTGGGACAAGAAAGCGGAATGACTCACTAGGTTTTTCAAGGGAGATCTTGTGGCTACACCACGGGAAGGTTCACCTATGATTTGATCTAGAGGATACTTTCTAATAAATTTCCAATCTCTACGCAACTCCTGAACTTCATTTTCATTGTCATTATCTTCAGATGATTTATTATTTATTTCTGAATTTTCACTTGCATTATTTTCAACAAATAACTTCTCTAAGCATTTTCTAATGTCAATGTCATCTTCATCATCTTTATTAGAAAATGGATTAGATTCATCAAATACAACATGGATAGATTCAATGGTAATCAATGTTCTTTTATTGAAAACTCTATATGCTTTACTAGTAAGAGCATAGCCTAGGAAAATGTCTTCATCATATTTAGAATCATATTTCCCTAGATGTTCATTATCCTTAAGCACAAAGCATTTACAACCAAAAACATGAAAATTGGAAATATTAGGTGTTTACTTTATAAGGCTTAACATCTTATTTTGATGCTAACAAACAAAGAAAAACTGAACATATTTGTTGAGTAATGATATTTCAGGGTTTAAGAAAGAGAATGTACTAAAAGCTTATATTTCAAAGGATGGTTATATGAAGCTCAAATGACATGAATTCAAAGACTAAAGCTTGAAGACAATGAGAGCATGGATATTAAAGAGAACTCGATGAAAAGCTCAAAGTATCTTAAAGCTTGAAAACGAGAAGAAGACCAAAGCATGAAGACTTAAGTGTTTAAGAATGACAAATAGTTTAGAAGTCTTTATGTAACTACTTTAATATTTAAATATCTTTTGAAATATTGTTGAAGCTCTTTAGGGGAAATACATGGACTTAGAGACCTATTTTAAAACCTCGGAAAATGTTTTATGAAAGACCAAAACAAGAGAGCAAAATTAAATTTGAAAACCAAAAATGAAAAATCAAAAAAAGGACTGGTCAGCAGACTGACCAGGAATACTCTGGGTTTAGTCAGTCGACTGACAGATAAACAACAATAAAATGAACTGTCCAACCGACTGACTCAATGAACTGAAACCACCCAGTCGACTGGTAGTACCCAGCTGACTGACCCATTTTGAACTGTGTCACACCAGTCGACTGACTATTTCCTGATTTTAATTTCTGGAAGACAAAAGGGCCTCAGCCGCTTATCCAGCTGACTGACCCTGTGGAAATACATTACCTAGTCGCCTGGTTAGCTAGCTGACTCCACGAGTTTTGTTTTTTTAAACTCCAACGAGAAAATTTCAAAAATTGGGTTTTCAAATATGAACGTTATAAAAACTTGGTGGACACTCCAAGTTACTTGGGGAATAAGGAAATTAATCCTAAAATACCTATAAATACTCTTTTAATCCCAAGAATTCAAATATACAAGTAATCACACAACATACTTGCATCAAATCTTTCAATCTCTCTCAAAGTTTCATATTGCTCATACTCTTGTTGGAGGAAAATCATCTGAATTGCTGAAACATCAACCTAAGGTTCTCATACTGAGCTTTCTCAAATCACAAGGGAACCCTTGGTGAATTCTATACTTGAGTTTCAATTCTATTTTTTATTGGTATTTAAATTATTGAAGTACCTAAAGCCGAAATTGTACTAATCTACTATGTTTTGAGAGTGCTATTATACGTAGAGATTACTTCATATCTTTTGTAGTTCTTGGACGATTTGAGGTGTTTGGATCGTTGTCTAAGCGAGGGGATATCGCTTAGAGAGGTGCTGCTCTAGCCTAATTGAAGGAGTGACCGAACAAGGGTATATCGTTTGGAGAGGCAGACTCTAGCCTACTGAAGGAGTGTGTAAACAATGTTGTTTCGCCCAAAAAAGGAACTGATTTTAGTGAATCCTTTGGTAGTTTTCCAAAGGTGAGGATGTAGGCTGGGTATAAGCTGAACCTCATAAAAATCCCGGTCTCACTCTCTCTTTCCCTTACTCTTTATTTTCAGCACATATAAATTGCGTGGATGATTTAATTTTTTAATCATATATACTACGTATATTTGGAAATCAAGTAAACTTAAAGTCTAATTTTGATTTGGGTTGCAGAAACCGAAAGGGAGTACGTTGGTTAAACCATACTTTGCGGAAACCATAAAGGAGTACGTTACTTGGTTAACACCCAAAGATAAATTAACTAAGAGTTTATTTGAATTTTGAATTTTAGGAAGAGTGTGAATGTTTTGTTGAAAATCACTTTTAGAAAGCTAATTCATTATGAAAGGGATTGCATTAACAAAAGGGCTACAAACAAACAAAAGCTGAAATCTTGTATTTTATATATCTTGGTTTGAATATTGTGTTTGATTGGATAATTGGTTTGGTTGATTGATTAGTTACTTGATTGTTTAAGCAATAATGTTGTGGATTGTATAAAAAGAACTAAGTTCTTGTGTGGTTAATAAATTAAACAAACAAGTCAAGAATTAGTTAAAAGAAATAAAAGAGGTTAAGAAGTCTTAAAAGGAAATAAAAGAAATTTTTTAAATCCAATTCATCCTCCTTTTGGGACTACATCTTAGTTTTCATTAGGTCTATGGTTGTTCCACAATTCATAAGGAATTTTATTAAGTGACGGTCTAATCAACACTCTATTCATAACATAACATGCAGTATTTATGGCCTCAGCCCAAAAAAATTTAGGTAGTTTATGCTCATTCAACATGGTCCTACCCATTTCTTGTAACGACCTATTCTTTCTTTCTACCACACCATTTTGTTGAGGGGTTCTAGGTGCTAAAAAAGTTGTGTGATATACCCTCTAAGTCACAATAATCTTCTATGCCTTCATTTTTAAATTTAGTGCCTCTATCACTTCTTATGTGAGTTATCTTATAACCTTTTTCATTTTGAATTCTCCTGCAAAACTTAGTAAACTGTTCACATGATTCATTTTTACGTGAGAGAAATAGCACCCATGTGAACCTAGAAAAGTCATCAACAATGACAAAAGCATATGATTTATCACCAAGATTTTGCACAGAATTAGGACCAAACAAATTCAAGTAAAACATTTCAAGTGGTCTAGTGGTAGATATAAATTTCTTTTTCTTAAAGTTAGATTTTGTTTGCTTACCTATTTGACATGCATCACAGATTTTATCTTTAACAAGTGGTGTTTTAGGTAAGCCTTTTACTAAATCTTTTCTTACTAGTTTTGACAATAAATCCATGCTAGCGTCTCCTAATCGCCTATGTCATAGCTTCATTTATTGTAGAAAAACAAGTTACTTGTTGTGAAGCTAAGTTATGAAAAGTAGTAGTATATACATTTTTATGGTGATCTGCAGTAAAAATAACTTTATGATCTGATTTAATTTCAACTATGCACTTATCATTTTCAATTGACACCTTATATCTTTTATCACACAATTGACTAATGCTCAACAAATTCTGCTTCAAGCTATCAACTAATAGAACACTATCAATAATTAGAGAAGGATCCTTACTGACCTTATCTACGCCAATGATGCGTCCCTTTACATTGTTGCCAAAGGTCATGTACCCTTCATCCTTGGGAGTGATTGAAGCAAATTTTGCCTTGTCATTGGTCATGTACCGTGAGCACATGCTATCCAATTACCACCTGTTCGTGAAGGAGAACGATCTCAAACACACTTGCAAGATAGACTAAGTGACCGACGCTGGTCCTCAAATTCTGTTGGGTCCACAGGGGTTAGTGACTGGATCACCCTTAACTACTCACACCTTTCTAATTTTTACACGTCTATTTCTAAGTGGGCAATCAAATTGAATGGGACCGATTTGTTTGCATTTAAAACATTTCATTCTACCATAGGATCTTTAGGTCAGATTTGAGATTTTGATTCACGAGTGAAATGTCCCAAGTAAAGATTAGGTCGTCTAACATTCTCAACTCCATTAAAACCAAGACCCTCTTTACTAAGAGAATTTCTTTGGGCTCCAAGTAGTTTTTCAAAATTACATTGGCCCTTGGTGAATTTAAAAACAATTTTGGAGCTATCCACTAATTTTCTCTTAAGCTCAGCAATAGTCAAATCTTTTTCTTTCAGAATCGAAGCATGAGAGATTTTTGCAATTCCAAACAATTTTGACCAATTTTCGCATTTCTTTTTCAAGTCATCATTTTCTTTGGTCATTTTATTCAACAGTTTAAAGACATGAATATATTCAAATTGCAATTCTCTAAAAGTAGGCATGCTATGAGATTCACAATCATCAGAAGAGTAATATGAAGATAAGGAACAAGAAGAAGATACCTCATCATCATGTGCCATCAAGCATAGATTAGCAACCTCGGACTCGCTGTGGTCTGAGTCTGAGTCACTGCTACTTAGTTTATACCATAAAGTGTCTGCTTTCATAACTTTCTTCTTTTTCCTAGCATCCTTTTTCAGTAGCGGGTAATCTGGCTTGATATGCCCAACCTTGTTGCAGTTATAACATGTAGAAGCATTTGACTTATCCTTTCTTTTACTCGACTCTCCCTTATTAGATGCAGACTCCCTATATCTTTTGTATGGTTTTCTATTCTTTCTGAAGAATCTACTGAATTTTCTAGTTAGCATGGCCATATCATCCTTAGAGTTAGGTTTGCTGCACTCACTAGATGTATTAGTGGAAGTTTTCAATGCAGTCACCTTTTTTGCACTATTGTGTTCATCGAGTCTCTCATTTATAGCTAATTCATAGGTAATTAGGGAACCTATCAATTCATCTAGAGTTATGGCCTTAAGGTCTTTACCCTCATAAATGGTCATAGCCTTAGCTTCCCAAACAGGAGGCAAGCCTCTAAGGATCTTCCTAATCATCTCATATATAGGATAGGTCTTACCTAATGCATGCAATAAGTTTATAATGTGTGTGATCTAGTGTACATGCTCTGAATGAACTCATCTACATTCATCCTAAAGGCCTCATATTCATTAGTCAGCATATCTATCCTACTATATTTTACATCCCTAGTACCTTCATATGTGACATCTAATTTATCCTAGATTTCTTTTACAGTGGTGCATGTCATTACTCTATTAAACTCATTCACATCAAGACAACAATATAGATTATTCATAGTAGTGACATTTAAACTAATAGCTTTCATGTCATCATCATTATATTCTTCCTAAGTTTTAGGAACTCTAGTTATACCCTCTGTTTTTATAGGAACATAATTTCCCTTAGAGACTACCCTCCACACCTTCCAATCTATATTTTGAAGGTAGATGCACATCCTCTGTTTCCAGAAGGTATAATTAACACCACTGAAAATCAGAGGTCGTGTGGAAGATGACCCCTACGAAAAGGGGTCACGGTGCTATGAGTCATCTAAGATCTTTTGCAAATTAACTATTGAGTCTATGCTAAGTGGCTCTGATACCAATTGTTAGCTTTACCATGAACCCAAAAGGGGGTAAATTGGTATTTAAAAATTTTATCCCCTAGGTAAATCCCCTAACAACAATATTACATAACCTTATGGTCAATCTGATGCGGATAAATTAAATCAATTTAAATATGCAGGGAAAATTAAATTGCACAATGAAATTAACCAAGCATGCACCAGAAAGTGGTAAATAAGAGATGATACTCAAAAATATTATCGAGGTTCGAAAAACTGCCTACGTCCCCGCCTTGGCTAACAAGCACAATGATTACCACTATAAGGCTCACTTAAACAGGTGGAGCGGCACCTAATACACTAGGTCAATTAGTGGGGCTAACCTCAACCAAAACAATCCTTCCGGGCTATATTACCGCCCCCTCAGGCCACGCCTAGAATACAACAGTATTTTCATAATATGACAAGGTACGGTGATTATGCTTCTCAATAAAGCAGATATGTACCAACGTAATCAATCACAAGCACATCAACAATATAGAATATGTAAGCTCAGTGATGTGAATATTTGTGCAAATAACACTCAACAAGATATTATCACCAAAATGTTCAAGAGTGTTTTAATGAAGCTATATCTTTGAAACAAGTTATATCAAATATCAATAACAAATCAGAGTTTTAAAGATGCTAATCAAATAATCAAACTAGCTTAAAGATTTTCCTTCAATACAATGAGCACAAAAGTAGTTTGAAAAATATTATAACTTGTAGGAAATATTTTTGTACAAAAAAAACAAAGCTATAGGAATCTTGCAATGACAATGCAAGGATCCTTAAGCTTGCTAGTTTATCCCAACACAAGATTTATAAAATTCAAATCTTTGAGACAAACCTTAGCCAAACTTCCCAAAATCAATATCAAATAATCAATTAATACTATGGGAGTATTAGCAATATCTAGCAATCACAAGTACAATCAATAAGCTCTCACACTACTAAAATGTATCAAGAGAATGAGAAGATGAGAGTATTTGAGCAAAGTAGGATTTCAAAAATAGAGAGAATTTTTGGCTAGTGATTTTCTTAATTAATTTCTAATCCACACAAATGAACCCATATATATAGACCAAGGTCAAATTATGATCGTTTAGGACATGTAGGGTATTATTAGAAAAGTTTTAAAACACATTAGGACATTTAACCTATTTAACCTTGGTAAATAATTAAGTAACCTAAGAAGATTCGAGTGGCTGAACTTCAGTTTGGTCGCCCGAATAGATTTAGTTAAAAAAGGCTTTTTAAATGCTTCAGGTGCCCAAAATTAAACTCGATTAGCTTAACAAAAGTCAAAAAGTTTTGGCACACAGTTTAGGTGCCCAACAATACGTTTAGTTAACCGAACAGAGGTATTTAGTCGCCCAAGGCCTATTTTGAACTGAAAGTTTCGGCAGCCCGAGTTGCTGAAAAGTCACTTTGTGAGGATTCACTCACTCGGGGAAGATAGGGTCATTTTAGGTTCGGTCGCCCAAAGCCTGGTTAAACCATTTACATCCCAACGGTTTGGGTGCCCGAGGTGATATGAACACCAAGGGTTTGATCGTACGACCTCTCTCATTTTATGCCTATTATGTTTAATCCATTTCAATTTGATCCCCTGATTGAGCAAGTTATTATGGGGAGTGATTGTGCATTTGTGTTGGGACCTAAGGTCTCACTAGGGTCTTACTGAACTTAAAGTATATCCTATAGGCATGACATATAGGTAATTATTACATACCTTATATCCTAATTACTATTACAGACCCATATTACATAAAATGAATTACAACATAAAACTAATCTTTAGAGTCTTCATGCTTTGCTTTCATGTGTCATTACTTGATCTTGCTAAAATGAACCTGAACATACACTTGAAAATCATCAAATACCTGAGTATTTGTCATTATCAAAATCGGGTGTGACCTATAAGGTCAACAAAATCAAAACTTACGTGCAACAAAACTAGCAAAAGAAGCTCAATCTCTAAAGTTTCCTGCCAAATGAAGATCTACAAAATCAAAATCTTAGAAAACTTTGTAAATACAGAGAGAGAGATTAGGAAGGAAGAAATTCTTACCTTGTGTTGGGGATGTGGCTCATATTATGAGTGGAACACATGCACTGGGGCGAAAGCATCGTGAAGCAAGGAACGAAGAAAGGTTTGCAGGATGCAAGATTGAGGGCAAACCATTGACAGTTTCGCTTGCGGATGTCATAGATTTTTGAATTCGAGATCAGTAGATTGGGAGTTTTTGAAGGAATTTCCTTTGGTGGATCACTAAAAAAGTGTTTTAGATTAAGTAGAAGTCTTCTATACGCATTAGATTAGTATATAATCATTATTATGTAACCCTAGATTGATTAAGCTTTGTAAGATTCATTGAGATAGTGAAAATAACAGTTGCTCTCGTGAACATAGGCAAATTTCCAAACCATGTAAATTCTTGTGTTTTTTATTGTTGCTTTCATTGATTCTCATTGTTCAGTGGTTGTTAGGTTCGTATAGTTCATCATCAAGTGCTTATTTGCTTGTTCGATTGATTGTTTTGCGAGAGTTCGTGTGAGGTCTTTCGCTGCGCACACTCAGCACCAACAATTGGTTTCTGAGTGCTGATTGTTTGGGAACAACAATTGGTATAAGAGCCGAGTGATTGTTGGTGTGGTGAACAACAATTGGTATCAGAGCACCGATTGTTTTGCACAACAATTGGTATTAAAGCTAATGTTGACTTTTTGAGTCCGATCGTTGGTTTTGATAATGACAAATCACATGTTACTAATGTGGGTGCCTAAGTACTTGAACAGATTAATCATTTAGATCACACACATCAAGTGAAGTGGAAGTTAGAAAGACCTTAAATGAGCACATATCATCTGGCGTATTCCATGATCTGAGGAGCAAAGGAAGAAGAAGAAGAATAAGATACTTATTTTAAATGTAAATGCATTTGGTATTTGTATTTTGGGTCTATAATATTTGCATCTGCATGCATGATATGAATAAGCTCAACAAGAACGTAGATTGATCATAGGGAACCAAATGACCTCAGGGCACCCTTCGGTCGACCAACGCCAGATTTTTATGGTCGTCTCTCAAAGACCTTTGACTGACCATAGGTCTTAATATATTACATGAAAAGTCCCCCACAATCTTAGAATTAATTATCATGTGAATAGGGGTGACTTCATAAGAATAATAGGACTTAAATGCAAAATTTTATATGGTCGGTCGACCGAACCAAAATACACTAAGACCCTCGGTTGACCGAAGCTCCCTAGGGTCATCCGTTAACCAATTAGTCGACCGAACTTGAACAAACATAAAATTTTGGTCGATCGAACCTCTCCAAGGTCAAAAGTTTGACTAATTGGTTGATCGTCCTTAAAATGAGCGTCAACGCATTGGTCGACCGAACTGGCACGTGAGGAAATCCCAACGTCCTGGTCGACCAAACTCCTAGTTGTAAAATGGCCCGGTTGACTAAACGTTCAACTTTGGTCAACGAAACTTGGCCTAGTGAATCAAACCTCGAAGGTTTTGATATCGACTCAAGTCCGGTCGACTGAACCTACAGTTCAAAAATGCCTCGGTCAATCGAACCTGGCAATTGGGTCGACCGAACCTCTCGGGTTGGCAAATTTTTTACCACAGCAAACGAGGTTATTTTTAAACTAAACATTATTAATCTTTTTCCAAAATGACTTTTGTGTCCCCAATGGTCATATTTTTCCCCAAGTCTATATATATCCCTTCATTTGTTTTAATTAGTATCAGACTAGCAAAAATCATAAAGAAAAATTCTCTAAAATTTTGATACTCCTTTTATTGCTCAAATTCTTTCAATCTTTTCAAAGCATACTACTCATACTTTCTTTTATTATTTCTTTGATAAATCTTTCAAGAGAGCATATTTTTAAACCTTGGTTTGGCATTTGTTTTACAAATCAAAGTTGTTTTTACTCTCATCTTGCACATATCTTTTGAACCTTATTTTGAGAGTATTATCTTAGTTTCTCCCACATATTTCATTTGATAAATATTCTTGGGAGTTAATATTATTTGCTTGTGAATCTTGCACATCCATTGCAAGATTCAAAGGCTTATTGACTTATGCTTGCGAAAATTTTTTTTTGAGCCATAAACCCTAGATTCTCTTGCACTTTATTTAGAGAAATATTTTTGGAGAAATTTCTTATTTGGGCATAAAATCTTTAAGTACTCATCATACACATATTTATTCAAAGATAATTTTTGTGAAAATCACATTCTCACATTGAGCTTATTTGCATATCATACGTGAGTGTATTTGTGCTTATTGTTGTACACATCTGCTTGTATTAGAAGCATATTTGGTTGTACAAAATATTTCAGTTGATTATCTGTTGTATTCCCGACGTATGATTAGAAGAGAGAGACTAGCCCTGTGAATAGTCCCAGACTGGTTCAGACCTGGTTAAGAGAACTAGGTGCCACATCCTTGTAAGGTGTTGTAAACGGTGTGGCTCCACCCGTGAAGTGAGCAACTAGTGGAATCCTTGAGTTGTGGCTCAAGGCGGGGACGTAGGCAGTATTGGCTGAACCCCGATATCATATCTGGTGTCAACTTTATTTATCTACAATTTATTTTTAGCACCTATATGATATTTTACATTACTCTGATTATACTATTTATATATTGATTTGGTATATTCTTAGAAAGACCCTAGGTTGTGTAATACTGATATTTGATTTAAATTAGGAGAAAAGTTTAAAATTCCAATTCACCCCCCTTTTGGGAATACACCAATTCCAACAGCTAGGTTCGTAATGGCTGGGATTTCTTATGTAAGGTTCGAGGTTGGTAAGTTTGATGGAATGGGTAAATTTAGGCTTTGGCAAAGGAGGGTGAAGGACTTGCTAGTGCAGCAAGGGATGGTGAAGGATCTATACAGAAAGAAGCCAGAAAGCATAAACAACGCAAGTTAATTGGAAGGAGTTGGAAGTGAAAGTTGTGTCCACTATCAGGCTATTTTGGTCGATAACGTGTTGTATCACGTCATGGATGAGGAATCACTGATAGTGGTTTGATTGAAACTAGAGCGCCGATACATGTCTAAGTCATTTATGAACAAGTTATATCTTAAGAAAAAATTATATTGGCCTAAGATGGCAGAGGGTTTGGACTTGACTCAGCACATCAACACATTTAATCAGATCATTAGTGATCTAGGGCGAGTTGATGTGAAGTTTGAGGAAAAGGACGAAACATTGATGTTGCTGAATTCCTTACCTATGTCACCTACGTACAAGAATCTGGTTACGACGCTGACTTGGGGGAAAGAAACCCTGGAGTTGGAGGACATCACAAGTGCATTGCTAGGGTTTTATTAGAGGAAGAAGGCCAGTGATGAGGGTTCACATGGTGAAGGGCTCGTGGCAAAGGGTAATCAGGATCGTGGGAGAGGCAAGTTTTAGAGCGGATTGAGTGGTAATAAAACTCAATCGCAGTCTAGAAGGAGGAACGACATTCGCTATTTTAAGTGTGGAAAACTATGGCACAAAAAATCGAAATGTCCAATGTAGGAGAAGGGGAAGGAAAAAGCTTAAAAAAGTTCGTCAAAATCTGCTAATGTAGTGGAAGAAAGCGACTCGGGGAGCAGTGATTGTGAGATGTTTTTTGTTTCATTAAGTTCAGAACGCCTCATGAATTCTTGGATCATAGACTCGGGATATTCTTTTCACATGACGCCTAACAAAGCATGTTTCAGCACTTACAAATTAGTGAGTTTTGATTCCGTTCTGATGGGAAACAATGCGATTTGCAAAGTTATTAGAATGGGAGATATTAGGATCAAGATGTATGATAGTGTGGTAAGGGCGTTATGTGGTGTAAGGCATGTACCTGATCCATGGAAGAATGTAATATCATTGGGTACTTTGGATTGTAACAGGTATAGTTACAAGTCTGAAGGCAGGACGATGATGGTGTGTGATGGCATATTTATGGTGATGAAAGGATAGTGGATAACAGGGAATCTCTATGCACTACAGGGTGACACAGTTGTAGGTGGAGTTGCAGCTGAGAATTTTGAGTTGGATAATACCGTTTTGTGTAATACAACCACACACAAAGTAGAGGGTGTTTTTAACTACATTACTATGGATGTTTGGGGACTGATGAGGGTAGCATCACAGGTTGGACATGGGTACTTCGTGAGGTTATCACAAAAGATCTAGGGGTATCTTATGCAACACAAGTTAGAGATGTTATTCAAGTGTAACTTGTAGCTGAGGTGGACTACCAGACCGGGAGAGAGTTCCTCAGGTCAGATATTGGTGCTGAGTATGATGGCGTTCAAAAATTTTTGTGAGCAGAGCTTGGCGTATACAGGGCTTGCAAGGGACTTTTTGGTAAAGTCAACGAGTATCGTGGGTTTCTCAGTTAATCGATTGCTAAAGGTATCACTAGATGGGAGAGTCGCAGGAGAGTCTTGGATAAGTTATATAGAGACTTGAAAAAATAATAATAATCAAAATAAAAATAAAAAAAAAAAAGAAAATTTAGTTTGGTGCAGGACCAAACTATCAACGGTTTGGTGAGTTCAGGAAAACTATCGATGACTTCGAGTTACCGATGGCAGTTAAAAGTAAAAATGCGGTAAAATTTGGTTTGGTTAAAAACTAAACCATCGACGGTTTTAGGAAAACCGTAGATGGTTTCGTTTGGGATAGTAGCCTATAAATAGGACTTCAGCTCATTTCTTTTGGAAAATTTTTCCTCTCTCTCTCTCTAAGCTATGATCTCTCTCTCTTTTTTCAAGTTTCTCCAAGAACTCAGCCAAATTGAAGGATAGACGCCATTTCTGGGTCCTAACACCGATCCTTAACACTTTAACTGGAGTGGATTCGTCATTTGGGCATCGTAGGCACTACTCTAGGGTTAAGGTAAGGGGAATAAATTATATCAGTTTATTTTTAAAATTTAACCAATTAAAATTGAGATTATGAGTACAGAAATGTTGTATATGATTTTTTGAATGATTTAGGCATAATGAAATTATTTATTATATATGTATTTGGGAAAAACCAAGTGAGTCGGGTAATCATCTCATTTTTCCTGAAAAATGTATTTTATGGGTTCAAGTAAAATTGTGGAGATGATTATACCCTTGTTTTCAGCAAAATAATTCTTCCCGGGTAGTTTATCAGATTATGATTTAAGTACTTAAATTTTGTGGCACGAGAATAAATGGTTATAATTACATAAATAAATTGGTTGGAATTTTTTGTGATATTATACAGAGAAATTGTGATTTTATGCAGAAATGTGATTTTATACCGAGTTATAATCATATGCAAAGTTGAGATTTTATACTGAATTGTAATTTACATACAAAAATGTGAATTTATACCAAGTTATGAAAATGATGGTTTAATACCGAGTTATGGATATGATGCTTTGATACCGAGTTGCGAATTTGGTAGTTTGATACGATCTTGTGAATGATTGGAAATTGTGGACATACTGATGTTTGTTAAAGTAATTGCGGAGAAAGGCAAAGGGGGGGGGGTGATGATACGAAATGCCCTGATTCTTGGGATTTTAGCTCGAGGGCTTGCTGAATTGGGGGTCGGCGATACGAAACGGCTCAATCCCAGCAAGTGCTTGATGTGAACTACTGAATTGGGGGATGGTGAGATGAAATGCCTCAATCTTAGTGAGTGCTTGATATGAACTGCTAAATTGGGGGATGGTGATACGAAATACCTCAATCTCAGCGAGTGCTTGATATGAACTGCTGAATTAGGAGACGATGATAAGAAATGACTCTATCTCAGTGAGTGCTCGATATGTACAGATCACATAATTTGTAGATCTTTTTATGAATGGGGCTTTTGAGCCAAAATATGAACTAAAAAGAAATATGTGTTATACAATTATATAGGTGTGAGTGCAGTTTATAAATTCTATTTCCTTTAAAGTTAATTAATGGATGAATTTTGTTATACTAGAATTCATTTGTTACACACTGATAATAATTTATTCCGTTTTACTGAAAAGTGTCTCACCCCAATAAATATTTCAACATTTCATGATCGCTAGGAAAGTAAGCCTAGGAGCTCAGGGTCGGGGTGTAGATATTATAGATAGGGTAATTGCTGATATGAATTGGCGTATATAAATGTTTTTGGTAATTTTTGGGTTATAGTTCTATCTTGGGAAATGGCATAGTAATGGTTGGGGGTAGTACTTTGGTATGGATAGTGTTGGAAAGGTCTATTTTTGCTTCCACAAGCAATGGATGGATACATATGTAATATTTGAAATGTTATGAATGTATGTTTTATGATTATTATGAAAAATGAAAAAAAAAAATGGGGACATGACAATATGGTATCAGAGATGTTATTATTATTATTATATATCAAAGCATATTTTGGGGGCGTTACAAGTTACATGGTGGACTTCTCTGGGTTGGGAGAGTTTGGAGGTCCAACCATGCACGTTTCTAGTGAGGTGGGATGTGGGCTTGGTGTGATGTCCGAATAGTACATCTTTCTGGTATATAAGAAAGATGGGTTCAAGCTGAGTGATCCAATGGAAAATAGAGTGGCTATTGATGGAGACATGATTTTAGGTGTTAAAGCCATGAGATAGCTTACTCAGGTAGATGAAGAGAAACGGGTGCCAGAAAGCTGCAATAGCAGCAATAAGCATGTTATGAAGGTTGAGTTGGAGTCTTGGGGCAAAAGTACAAGGTGTTCTATAAGGTGTTAAAGAGGTTTAGCACGGTTGATGTTAAATTGGTCACAGGTACACCATTGGTGAATCTATGTAAACAGTCTACCACTCAGTACTTGAGGACGGACGGTGTTGTTCAGGACGTGTCAAAGGTTTCCTACGTTAGTGCAGTGGGGTACTTTGAAGGGCAATAGAATGATCCATCAGTTGTGAGGTTCTCAGATGCAGACTACACAGGGGAACTGGACGAAAGGAGGCTTACAACATGGTATGTTATGAGAAGGCCTAATTATTGGAAGTCTAGGGTATAATCTCAGGTTGCATTAATTACAACTAGATCAGAGTTCTTGGCAGTGGCTGAGGCTGCCAAGGTAACATTGTGGTTTTAAGGATCGTTCAAAGAGTTGGGTGTTCAGTTAGGTGGAGTTCCTGTTACCATGGGCAATTTCAAGTGTTTCTTAGACTTGGTTTACATCTCCAGGTGTTAAACGGGAGGTGGTCCCAATCTATTGGCCCGGGCGGAGCAATGGGGTTATGCTTTCAGATTTCTCCTAAGTGGTAAATATTCGCCAAGGTGGAGATTGTTGAGGATGTGGCTCATTTTTTGAGTGGAATGCATGTACCTAGGGGAAAACATTGTGAAATGAGTAACAAAGAGAGGCTTGCAAGATGTAGGATTGAGGGCGAACTTTCGACGGTTTGGGGTGTAACCATTGACGATTTTAGGTAGTGCTGCAGGGTGTTCTTATCGACTTCAAACCATCGATGGTTTAGACTAAACCGTCGAAGGTTTCACTTTTAGATGTCAAGGATTTTTGAATTAGAGATCAGTAGATAGGGAGTTTTTGGAGGAATTTCCTTGGAGGGATCGCTATTGAAGTGTTTTAGATAAAGTAGAAATTTTCTGTACACATTAGATTAGTATATAATCATTATTATTTGTTGGATATGTGTTTTATATTTGGGTAGACATATGTACCGAGAAAGCATAGTGATGCAAAGAACAAAGGGAGAGGCTTGTAGGAGGAAACAATCGTCATTTTGCATGATGGTTTGGCATTAGCAAAGAAACTGTTGATGCTTACCTTGAAACCATCGACGATTACAGAAGCTGTCAGCGAGGAAATTACTCTCTGTATTAAAGTGTAGATAGTTTCCTTCAACGCAAACACGGAAACTCGAATCGTAGATCAGTAAATTGGGGGGATTTGGGGGAATTTCCTCCGGGAATGGATGTTGGACCTCTTGTGCATATAGGGTTGATATATATACATGTTTATGTAACCTAATGTAAGCTAGACCCCAACAATTGGTATCAGAGCTGTTGGTTTGCAATGACTGGGATCTCTTCGGCCAAGTTTGATGTTGGTAAGTTCGATAGAACAAGGAGTTTCAAGCTTTGGCAGAGGAGGGTAAAGGATGTGTTAGTGCAACAAGGTATGGTGAAGACACTTTATGGAAAGAAGCTGGATGACATGGAAGGCGTAAGTTGGAAGGAGTTGGAAGCCAAAGTTGTGGCTACTATCAGATTGTGTCTGGCCGATGACGAGATGTACCATGTCATGGACGAGGAATTGCTGGCGGTAGTTTGGTTGAAATTGGAGAGCCAGTACATGTCCAAGTCTTTATCGAATAAGTTGTATCTTAAGCAATGACTTTATGAGCTTAAAATGGTAGAGGGTTCAAATCTAAATCAACACATCAATGTATTTAATCCGATCATCAGCCATCTGAAACGAGTTGATGTAAAGTTAAAGGATGAAGACAAAGCGCTGATGTTGTTGAATTCCCTGCCTACGTCTCTAACGTATGAGAACCTGGTTACAACTCTGACTTGAGGAAAAGAAACCTTGGAGTTGGAGGATATCACAGGTGCCTTGTTGAGTTTCCATCAAAGGAATAAGGTCAGCAAAAATAATACTTAAGGTGAAGGGCTTATGGTGAAAGGAAATCAAGATCGTGGGAGTGGCAAGTCTTGGGTTGGATCAAACAACCATAGGGCTCAATCCAAATCCAAGAAAAGGAAGGATGTGCTGTGTTTTAAGTGCAGTAAAAAAAGGCACATAAAACTTGAGTGCCCTAAGAGGATGAAGGGGAATTCTGAAAACAAAGAAAGGTCATCAAACACAGCGAATGTAGTAAAAGAAGAAGACTTTGGGAGCAGTGATGGTGCTCTCGGTTTCATTTGGGTTAGATGAGTTTGAGGATTTTTGGATCTTGTGTAACGACCTGCCTATTTTATCGTATTTTTTTTTCACATAAAAACATAACATCATTCTTAATTACCTTGTTTCCCTGTTATACTGCGTGCGTACTGGGGGCATACCTGCCAAACAACTTTGACACCTAAGCAGTAGGAAACGTAATTTACATACAACCATACAATAAATCATAATACTAGAGTTCTATTAAATCCTCTAATTATATATATACAATCATCCACCAAAAGACTAAAAGTATCCTAAGGCCAATTCCCAAAATAAATCTAACCCTAGCACAACAACTCACCCTTCTGATAGGGTAGCACAGTCCAACTCTACTGTCGTGGAGCTCTATCTACTCCTCTACCCGGATTTCCTGAAATGTTTTAATGCTGGGGTGAGACACCTCTCAGTAAAGGAAATAAACTAGTATCAGTGTGTGGCAACATGAGTATTTTCGTGTTGTACATATAAATAATACATAAAACATAACTGGAAAAGTCTGATTGTACTAAACTGAGTAAAACATGATTTGGCAATTCATAATATAACATACTGCATACTGTACATGGAAAATATCTTATATAACTGTACTATACTAAAATAACACCTAGGATGGATAGCTAACTGATGTCATGTCATACCCCCATAAAACTGGGTTGTGTGACTCAAAGGCGGGACCTAGTAATGGTTGGCCGACCATGCTAGATTAAACATAAGTCTGTAAGTACGATGGGCCTGCCCCATCTAGTCCTGGACTGTTAAGGGAACATCACCACTTTACACTGAAGCCACATCGACTGCCATCTCCCACACTACTGGTCGTGTGGAAGTACTATCATAATTTTGAAGTTATAGCTACGGTACCGTGCTTTTGAAAACCGAACTATACCATACTATCCGGGTTTTGATAACATATAATATGTTTCATATACTAAACATAACTGTTTCATGTTTCATAATAATATCTGACATGATAATATTTCAGGAATTCTGTAATATCATACATGAATATGACATCTGCACCAACATGAATCACGACATTTGCGACGGTATAACATAGCATGTAATCTCGGCATCTGCGCCAACATATCGTAATATACCGAACATGAATTTCTTGCACCATTTTACGTAATGTTCATAAATTCATGGTTACTATACTGTTTAATAATTTTCCTGAAAACTGAAAATACATGATAATTATGGGAAAATGTGATATTCCATTAACATAATTTTCATGATAAATAATACTCATGCCACACAGAAATGGGTAATATCCGGAACATAAAACTTGTTCTAAAATCATATTCTCTGGTAACCCATTAAAATCATATCTCTATTTAACTGCGGTATTTCCCAAACATAATTATACAGTATACATATTTGCCTGAAACTAAATGATATAAAATAATGATTAATTTTATGGAAAAAAAATACAGAATTAGTTTATCCCCTTACTTGTCTTACTGAGATGCCCACACAATTCAATTCTGAGCCCGTGACATTTCCAACACAAAAACCTACAATTTTCATTTCCCCAAAACATTCAACAAAATTCCAACATAATTTCCATTAAACATTTCCTAGGCTCCCAATAGCCTAAATAAATTGTTAAACTCCAAAATAATCAACTTACCTCGGTTTTCTTGAACTATGCCTGTAAGGTCCTGAAATTACACTCGCGGCGCTTACCTGAGCGCTGAATTCAATAAACCTAATTCAACTTCTGAATACCCAATATTTAACATTTCCAAAACTAAAATAATTAAATAATAATTAGCCCCTTAATAACCCCCTTAGCCTAATTTTGGGATTATCGAGAATCATCTCTAGATTCTTGTGGTGGTGTCTGATAGTCAATTGAGCTTAAGATTTACAAGAAATTGAGGTAAAAGTGAGAATTGAGCTTACCCTAGGAGATATGCCTACATCGTTCCTACGATAAATCCGCTTTGGTAGAAATGTCGGTGGTGGAGAATGGAGCCCAACGGTATTTTCTAATTTTCGATCGGTCGAATATTTGCCAAGAAATGAAGGAGAGTGGGAGAGAGAACGAGGAGAGAGAGAGTAGGAGAGACACTGAGAGAGATGCAGAGAGAGATGAGGGACGGCTTCAGAGGCCAATTCAAATCCAATTTCTCCTGAAGCTTCTTTAAGCTTCAGGAGATGGTAAGAAACTTTAACTATTAACATCATTATATTATATACATATAACTTATATTATATTTATCGTATATATATATATATATATATATATCTTTATTCCAATTAGTTTTTCAATTTTAATTTAATTAATTTTTTTACACTTCTATGCATATTATAATCTGAGGCGTTACATCTTGGACTCAGTGTGTTCTTATCATATGACGCCCAACAAGGGCTAGTTCACTACGTACAGATTGGTGAGTTCTGCTTCAATTCTAATGGGGAATGATGCTGCTAGCAAAGTGGTCGGAATGGGGAATATCATAATCAAAATGTACGATGGTGTGGTGAGGACGTTATGTGATGTGAAGCACATACTAGAGTTGAAGAAGAATGTGGTTTCATTAGGCGCCTTGGATTGTAACGGGTTTAGTTACAAATCTGAAGGTGGGGTAATGAAGGTGAGTAAGGGCGTTCTGACCGTGATGAAGGGGAAGAGTTCTTGGGAATACACACACACACACACACACACACACACACACACACTGTTAGGTACAACAATTGTAGGTGGAGTTGCAACCGTATAATCTGAGTCTGACAGTACAATTTTGTGGCATATGCGGCTAGGGCATATGGGTGAGCGTGGGATGAAGAAATTTCACAAGAAAAATCTTCTAAAGGGTGTAAAATCATGTAAGCTAGAGTTTTGCAAGTACTGTGTGCTTGGGAAGTAGAACCGGGTTCAGTTCATGACAGTCACGCACAAAGCAGAGGGATTACCGGCATATGTTCATACGAATGTTTGGGAGTCGATAAGAGTAGCATCACGAGGGGGACATGTGTACTTCATGAGTTTCATCGACGATTACTCACAAAAGGTCTGGGTGTACTTCATGCGACACAAATATAAGATGTCTGCCAAGTTTAAATTGTGGAAAGCTGAGGTGGAGAACTAGACCGAAAGAAAGATAAAGATCAGGTTAGATAACGACACTGAGTACACAAATTTGGGTTTTAGAGAGTTTTGTGAGCAGCATGGTATATAGAGACATTTTTTAGTATACCAAACACCACAACAAAATGGTGTGGCTGAGAGGATGAACCAAACCCTGGATGAAAAGGCTCAGTATCTCAGGTTGAATGCTAGACTTGCAATTGAATTTCTAGGCGGAGGCGGTGAGTATGACTTGTTTCTTGGTTAACAGATCGCCAAGGGCATCACAGGATGGGAAAGTTACTGATGAGGTGTGGACAAGTAACGAGCTAAACTACTTTGGGTTGAGAGTATTTGGTGTCCAGCCTATGCACACATTCATTATGAGGAGAGATTAAAGCTTGAGGCAAAGTTTAGACGGTGCATCTTTTTGGGGTATTGGAATGGTGTGAAAGGGTTCAAGTTGTGGGATCGAGTGGCTAACAAGGTGGTGATTAGTAAAAATGTGGTTTTCAATGAAAAAATCATGTTAAGATGTACTTGGGAAGAAGAAGAGAAATAGGTGCTAGAAAATTACAGCAGTAACATGCATGTGGTTCAGGTGGAGTTGGGGACTCAAGGAAGAAATGCAGGGGGTTCTAGCTTGAGAGATCGATAGGCAGTGCAGGTGGAGTTAGAAACTCAGGATGGAAATAATGATGATGATGTTCAGATCACAGGGAGTTTTAACTTAGGTGACTAGTAGCCACTGCGCAGTATATTGTAGACAGAAACAAACGCATTGTCATGCCACCCTTCGGGTATGGTTTTGACAATCTGGTGTCTTATGCCCTTGCCACTAGTAGTGGGGATCCTACTACATTTTAGGAGACCATGCATAGCCCTAAGAAATGTAGTTGGAGGAGCACTATGGTGGAGGACATGGAATCACTGCATAAGAACTCGACATGGGACTTGGTGGAGCTTCCATTTGGGAAGCGAGCAATTGGATGCAAGTGGGTATATAAAAAGAAAGAGATAGTTTTAGTAAAGGAAAGAGAGAAGTACAAGGTTCTCTTGGTAACAAAGGGATACTCACAGAGGAAGTGAGTTGACTATGAAGAGATCTTCTCCCCCTATAGTTAGGCACACTTCCATCAAGGTAGTGTTGGGACTAGTGACACAATATGATATGCATCTGAAGTAGATGGACATAAAGATGGCATTCCTCCATGGTGATCTGGAGGAGTTGATTTACATGACACAACCAGAAGGGTTTAGCAAACCTGGACAGGAGCACTTAATTTGTAAACTGAAGAAGTCACTTTACGGACTGAAGTAGTCTATGAGGTAATGGTATAAACAGTTTGATGCCTATATGATTTGTATTGGCTACAAGGGGTATGAGTATGATTTCTGTGTCAATTGTGGGGAGTCTTGATGATGCATTTTTCATATTTCTATTGCTTTATGTAGACGACATGCTAATTTCTGTTAAAGACATAACCGAGGTGAATCGGTTGAAGACTCTGCTAAGAAAAGAGTTCGACATGAAAGACTTGGGTGCAGCCAAAAGGACTTGGCATGAAGATTTGCAGGGACAGAGCTGCAAGAAGACTATGATTATCTTAGGGTGGCTATGTAGAGAAGGTGCTGGAGAGGTTTAGCATGATAGATGCTAAACCGGTGAGCGCACCGTTGGCGAGTCATTTTAAGCTGTTTACCACCTAGGGCCCTAAAATGGACAATGAGGTCTGTGACATGTTGAAGGTCCCCTATGCCAGTGCATTGGGGTGTCTGCTATATGTCATGGTATATACGAGGCTGGATCTAGCAAAGGCTATCAGCGATGTAAGCAAGTTCTTTTTGAATTCAGGTTGATAGCATTGGGATTTTGACAAGTGGATTCTGAGATACTTAAGGGGCATAACCAAGTATGACATCATGTTTAGTAGATAATAAAATGATCCATTAGTTGTGGGGTATGTGGATATAGACTACGTAGGATGTAGTGACCCGAAGAATAATAGTATTTCAATAATAAAAATGGGAGGAAAATGGATATAAGGAGGCAGTAGATGTCGTCGACGAACGCTCCACGTTCGTCGACGACATCGTACTTTGGAGGTAATAATAATTTCAAGAAATTTCCAGGCCTCATCAACGAATACAGGGGTTTCGTCAACGAGGGTTCTTCAGGACCTCATCGATGAGGTTCCGTCTCGTCAACGAGAAAATACCAAGAGAAGAATTCGGGCTACTCTAAATTTCGTCAACGAAGGGTAAGGTTCGTTGATGAAATTACTTAAGGACTCATCGATGAGATGGCGTGGCTCGTCGACGAAGCCCGCAGTATAAATAGCCCTAAACTCATTTTAAGTACAGAAGATCAGCGTCGCTCTCTTCTCTCTCTCTCTCTCTCTCTCTCTCTCTCTTACGACCTCTCCCTTTTCTCTCTTCGATTCTGGCCCCGTTAGTCGCCGGATCGACAATTTGAGGCCACCACGACGTTCCTGGTAAAGTTCTCTTCAAGTTTGCTAGAGCGGATCGTTGGTGAAATGAAGTTGGAATTCATCCCAAATCCAGGGTAAGGTCTTTCATTTGGAATTTGGCTTTCTAGCAGTTGTAGAAAATGCTGTAGACGTAGAAATAGTGACATTTTGTTCTGGCGAAAATTATTTTCAAGGTGTCGAGTAGAAAACCCAGTGGGTGTAGGACCTATCGTAGTAGGGGATTTTAGCAAGAGTCAAGAAAGGGAAATATGCTATGCTAGGCAATTTTACTATGTTTCAGTATAAACCATACGTTTTTATCAGATGATTATTTACGATAGAAATTCATACAATTTATTATTTATGTATAATATGTTTAAAATTACTGTGTGGCTTGAGAATAGGGGCATAGTAAAGAAACATGTTTTACAGTATTTTCAGGGTATGCTTTATAGAATAAACAGCCAATGGTTATGTTTTATAGTAATTACAGAGTACCATGATTATACAGTTTTCAGTACCATGACTTACAGATTACAGTTCAGTTCAGAAATACAGATGATACAATTACAGTTTATTATAGTGTCTTTATAGAATAAACAGCCAGTGGTTATGTTTTATAGTAATTACAGAGTACCATGATTATACAGTTTTTAGTACCATGACTTACAGATTACAGTTCAGTTCAGAAATACAGATGATACAATTACAGTTTATTATAGTGTCATGGTTAATACAGTTATTACAGAATCATGGTAAAACAATTGGTTGTATATAGAAATATATTATATAGTATCAGACCCTGTTGGACTATACAGCAGAGCACGATACCGTAGCTACATATATTTAGTTCAGAGTGCAACCACCTATTCAGATAATACATGATAGTAGGTTGATCGTATAGTGCCCTGACGTGGACAAGCTCCCCATCAGATATGGGTTGAGGAGGGCAGATCAGACTGAGGGAGTATAGTGGTTTACCTTGGTCAGCCAGCCAAGGTGGATCCCGCCTACGGGCCGCACAACCCTGTTATGAGAGGTTAAATCATAACACACAGTTATCCACAGGGAAGTTTTCAGTTATTATTATGTATATACAGATTTGCAGAGACAGAGAATATACTTATGTACATTAAAAGTATTTTGACTAGTAACCTAAAATTACAGATATGTTAAGCAATATGGAATTGATGGTGGTTTATGTTATTTGTATATTATTCATAGATCTAATTATACATGATTACATAGAAACAAATTTTCATAGTATTGTAACTCATTTGCCACACACTAGCAATAGGATATTTTGTCTTACTAAGCGTTGGCTCATCCCAATCACTTTAACATTTTTCAGGTGATCCAGGTAAGCGAGTAGATCAGGCTCGCAGATAGAGGGACCTTAGTATTGCCTTGATATTTGAGTGAGTATTTTTGGAAGTATTTTTGTATAGCCCTAGCCAATTGAGGATATTTCTGGGGAACAGTTATAGATGTATATTTTGGGAAACAATTTAGCACTTTGGTATTGTATATAATTACATATGGTTATGTTTATTTGATTTCTGCTTCTCGCTGCTTAGGTTGATGATTGGGTTTCATCTAGTTTGGTATTAGAGCATTTTAAATGTAAAAGTATATATATATATATATATATATATATATATATATATAACCAGTTAAATAGCATGTCGTTACATAGGAGACTTTGGATGATAGGATGTCCACCACAGGGTACGTATTCACCCTTGTGGGAGGGCCCATTTATTGGAGGTCTATGACATAGTCGCTAGTTGCCTTATCTACTACTGAGTCGGAGTACATGGCAGTGGTTGAGACTTCCAAGAAAGCATTATGACTCACATGATTAGTCAAGGAGCTGGGTGTCCAGCAAGGTGGAGGCTAGCTGCAACGTGATAGTCAGAGTGTCAGCTACTTGGCAAAGAATCAGGTGTATCATGCAAGGACAAAGCACATTGATATGTGGTTTTATAGGATCATGGAACTAATTGCTTTAGGTAAATTTCTACTTGAGAAGGTTCACACATCTAATAATGCAGCTGATATGTTGACAAAGCCTATGACAACGATCAAGTTCAAGCATGACTTGGACTTGATCAATGTCTCTAGGTGCTAGATGGGAGACAGGCCCAATCTACAATCTCGGTTGGAGCAACGGGTATGCTTTCAGTTATTTTTCTCATAAGTGGTGAATATTCACCAAGGTGGAGATTGTTGAAGATGTGGCTCATATTTGGGTGGATACATGTACTGGAAAATCATAATGATGCAAATAAGAAAGGGAGAGGCTTGCAGGAGGAGATCGTCGCCGACTTTGCTTGATGACTTGGCATCAGCAAGGAAACCATCGACGACTACCCTGAAATTGTCGACGGTTACATGAGTTGTCCGCAAGGGAATTACTCTCTATCTCAAATCGTCAATGGTTTTGTTCAACACAAATATGGAAACTCGAATCATAGATTAGTAGATTGGTGGGAATTTGGGGGATTTTCTTCTGGGAATGGACGTAGGACCTCTTATGCACATAGGATTGATATATATACATGTTTATGTAACCCTAATGTAAGCTAGAACAATCTGAATAGTGAAAAGTCTGTCGTTACTCCCATAGACATAGGCACATTGCTGAACCACGTAAATATTGTATCTTTTATCTATTGTTTTTCAGTTACTTTGTGTGTGATTGTGATATTGTGTTTGCTTGATCCATATATTCATAATTGATTGTGTTTGCATAAATTGTTCCGGATTGATTTGAGTTGTGCGTGCTTCCGCTGCGTGTTTAACTCCAGCAATTGGTATCTTTGTGTGCCGATTGCCCCAACATTATGTAACCCTAGATTGATTAAACTTTGTAAGCTTCATTGAGATAGTGAAAACAACCATTGCTCCTGTGGACGTAGGCAAATTGTCAAACCACGTATATTCTTGTGTTTTTTATTGTTGTTTTCATTGATTCTCATTGTTGAGTGGTTGCTAGGTTTGCATAATTCATCATTGAGTGCTTACTTGCTTGTTCCATTGATTGTTTCGTGAGAGTTTGTGTGAGGTCTTCCGATGTGCACACTTGGCACTAATAATTAGTTTCTGAGTGCTGATTGTTTGAGAACAACAATTGGTATCAGAGTGCCGATTGTTTTGCACAACACTTTGGTTCCTACTTTTGATGAAATGAAAATTGCACAAGATTGTGGGGACTCGATCTCTAAAATCCCTTGTCAAATGAAGATATGCAAAATAAAAAGTCCTAAAAATTTTTGGAAAGACATGGAGAGAGATAAGAAAGGAAGAAATTTCACCTCAGTAGTGAGAACAAGATTACCCAGGATGGGTTGGGATATTTGGGGTATAATTTTGAATTTTTAAGAAAGACTAAGGATGTTTTGGTCATTTTAATTTTTTAAGGCATTATCCCATTCCTGGAAAGTTATATTACCACCTTTAATATAATCTGGCAATAATTCTAATGCACCTCCTGTCTGGGTTACATTTTAACATATTCTGCCAGTCACGCGTATTAACTCTAATCTTTAGAGTTTTCTCCACACTCTTATCTTGGAGGTCAACATGTAAATCTGGTATAACTTTTATCCAGGCTGCTCCTGAATGCAAGTTAGCTCTTGCTCCTCCTAGCAAGGATCTACCAAAATTTCCAATACTTCCATCCATAACTGCAATGAGGATAGGAAGATCTTGTCCTTTTCTTACTAAGGGATCAATTCCAACCTGGATGATTCAAAAGTGGACATATCTTGCATTCTTATCCATTGCTCTTTGAACTTCTTGTGTGGTTAACAATGGTAATGATGTTCTAACAAGGGCAAATGACATGAAATTGTAATCTAAGATGATTGGAATTTTGTATTTTTATTTCAAGCCAAACGCTATTGACAAAATAAACTTTTCAATAGTTGACCACTAGTCAACTACCAATTATGTGTCAAAACTTATAATAAAATGATATTTTAAAATAACATTAATTGAATAAATTAAATTAGAAAAATTGGTCAGTATAATAACTTAAAATTGACTAAACAAATTTGAGATTTAATTGATGGTCTACCTAGTCCAATCTCTTTATATCAATCAAATGACATTAATATAACAATAAAATATTATATTATTATTTTAATTTTTTAAAAATTATATAAAAATAAAAATGACTAACAAATAATAAAAATGACCTAATAATTATAATGCTACAAATGGTTTTTTAGATCTAATTTTCATAAAAAATTAATGACAAAGCACATCATAAAATAAATAAAACATAGTTTTATATTTTTAAATTCAAATAACCTATAAAACATAGTGTTAAAAATGTAAATTAAAATTTCAAAATTCATAATTTATAAATAAAATTATAGAATTGAATGTTAGTTATTATGTTTGTAAAGTATGTATGTTAAATGGAAAAAGAAAAAAATCAAATTTATATTAATTGATTGAACTTTTTTTTGAGACCATTCTCCATTTTTTCCTAATTTTATTCAAGTTATTAATTTATATATATACCACCAGACTCAAAGAGTCAATTGCACTTGGACCAACTGGCGGAGCCAAATAGATTTTTAAATTTATATTTTATTTAAAAATATATATTTAGTCATTTGAGTTGCATAATAGGTATATATAACAAATATTTTGGAACAATATAATCATCTAAGCCTCTTTTTTTTTTTGAATAATTCATATTATTTTTCATATTTTTTAAAATTGTTTGAAATAATAATTTAATTGTATGATCATGTTTACGTCAACTGATTGATCCAAAGCCATCACTAGGTGTTCAATTTACTTGTAAGTGTCACAATTTTTTTCAATTTAATTTATTTAATTATTATTTTCTTAATTTACCTTATTAAAATTGAATGAAAGGGTAAATTGGTCATATTACTTAGAGTATTTTTTTTTTCACTAGAGACTTGATGGTTGTCTAATGGTCAACCAGCGAAAAACTTATTTTATTAATAAAATTAAATTCATGAGATTTTTTTTATAGTTTTCAAAAACCCAGAAAATGGAGTGTTATCTTCAGAAACCTTAAGGGGTCTTGATAGATTTTACCTAAAATTTTATGCGCTAAGTGTTATATGTTAGTGTGAAATGGGTCAATTTTTTAATTAAATTGTATTGATAATGATATTTTTTAATAAGTTTTTTTTTAAATGAGATGGAGTTTTTATTTATCTATTTATTTATTTAGGTGAAAACAATGGGGTTGGAAGATGATGCAACTTTGGGCCGTCCGATTCTATGTGACCAGCCCAACCCAAAGTAGGGAAGTCTTGCCTATGTATTTCATTCAAAATTTGAGAGTTTTATCCTTTATTGATTTTTTATATATTAAAATATTAAATAACAGTTCGGTGGGAACTTTATTTCCCAGATTGATGCGTTGCAAAACTCGTTAGATGGTCTAGCGAGTTTTACATGGCGGACGAGAGAGAGAGAGAGAGAGAGAGAGAGAGAGAGAGAGAGGCCGTCTTTTCCATGCTTGTTAGGTCGTCTTTGATTACTGTGGAACCAGTTGGATTTTAATTTGCATAGGGAAGTTTGGGTAGGCTTTTGTTATTTAGGTAGTCTGCAATTAATGCTATATATATATACTGAGAGAGAGAAGATTGGTGTACACCCGCCCAATAAATTTTTTGTCATTATATTATTATTAAATAATTCAATAAAAAAATAATATTAATCGCTGGAGCAAATATTTTGAGATAATTTTACGATTTTATGCTTAGTAATTATCATTTAATCATTTATAGACCAAACATGTTTTGCAATTAAATATTTTTATTAACACACATATCCGCTCCAATACTTGTCACGTTATAATTTTGAATCATTTTCAATCCATGCGACACGTATCCCATGGAATTTTTACATAAAATGAAAATACTTTTGATTCTTTTAAATCCACGTAAAATATTTTTTTTTCTTTTTCTTTTTGTTGTTACATACAATGGTTCATTCTATAATTCATTCTATTTACTTTTACTTGATAATATCATGCTTATGTTTTTACTTTAACTATTGGTAATCTAATTTTACTTTTAGATTTATTTTCTAATACATTTTGGTACTAGTAAGATATTTAATTAATATGAAATTTATGCTTACATATATTTGAAAATTTTTGTATATAACTAAGAAATGGTTGATGAACCATATCCACATCCATGCATGGATACCTTGACTACCTTAATTCTAGCTTGAAGAAGTGCATCCGGCTGTCTAGTCCTATGCCAGGGGAAAAAATAATAATAAATTGAATTTTTTTTAATTTTTTGGGAAGAAAAATCAAACCAACCTACTAATCAGCACTCATCCAATAAAAAATTACATATTGTTGGAATTGGTGTATTCTAAGAGGGGGGTGAATTGAAAATTTAAACTTTCTTACGTCAATTTATATAAACAACAGTATTTCATAACCTAAAGTCTTTCTAGACAAATGCCAATTCCCATAATAAATTAAACTAAGTAGAAATTTAAACAATTAAAGATTTCTCAGCATTTCCCAAGTGTTCACAGTAATCAATAAAAAACATTTAAGTGTGGAAATTAAATAGTGTAAGGAAAGAGAAAGCTGAACAGAAGATATGATATCGAGGTTTGACCAACTGTTCCTACGTCCCTGCCTTAAGTCGTAGCTCAAGAATTCCACTAGTTGCTCATTTCACGGGTAGAATGACATCGTTTACAACACCTTACCAGAATGGTGCACCTAATTCTCTTAACTGGGTTTGAACCAATCTGGTGCTCTCCTAACCGAGTTAGAGCAATACAGGACTATTCACAGGCTAGTCTCTCTCTTCTGACCACACGTCGGGAATACAACAAATAATTGAATTATTTTGTACAAACAAATGCTTCTAATACAAGTTGATGTGTACAACGATAAGCACAATACTAACATTGCACTCAAGTATGATAAGGCTTTTATGCTCAGTAGAGTTTATGTGAATATCTCTCAAAAGATATATGAGATATATGAGAGATAAAGATCTTTGATTTAAAAAATATTTTATATATACTAACAACTCTTCAAAGATCTAGTGCACATATAATATCTCTAAAAATATTTTGAAGTAAAGTGCAGGAGATAGTAGATATTTGCTTTGACAAAATATATTTAGCAATAAACACAAAGTAGGCTTTTGAGTTTTGCAATGAAGATGCAAAAGGACTCACAAGCAAGAAATGATTTTCCAACAAAATTTACTACTTAAGTGAAATGGGAAATACTCAAAGCACACTCAAATATATTTTTTAAAATCAAATGAGTAAGAGTGTGTATGCTCTAGAGAAGTATAATAAATAAGCACACAAGAATAAATCACTCTTCACTTTGCAATGAGTTTGCAAATGAAGAGGAGGAGTTTAATGCTCTCCTCTATGAATGATTTTCGCAAGCAAGAATGATGGAAAGAATGTATATTATACTTGAAAATTAAGAAAATATAGCAATAAGAGTAAAGTAATTTTCAGAGAGAATGTTCCTAATCAAATTACTAATCTCTTCCTAATCAGAGAAAATGAAGGAGTATTTATAAGTTTCCCAGAAAATATAACCATTGGGACTCAAAGACAATTTTTAGAAAAAATTAATTAGCATTTTTACCCCGATTACCACGGTTAAATTATGACAACCTAAGACCCGGTTCTTTAGGGTTGGCGTCCGAACAGACACAAGGAGAAAAGTAAATTTCTTGAGTTGGGTTGACCGTAGGCAACGATTGGTTGGCCGAGTCAGGTAATTTTCCAATCGTTCGTGGTTTCAGTCGCCTGGTCCATGATTTCGGTTGCCGAACTTCACAATTCGGTCGTTTGCGCCTATTTTGAGCTATAAGTTTGGTCACCCGAGGATAGTGGGAAAAGTTACTTTGAACATTCGGTCGACTGTGGACAATCAATTCAAATTAGGTTTGGTCGCCCAGGCCTCAGGTAAACTTTTTTACTCTTTACACATTCGGTTGCCCGAACCATTTTAACCTTCTAAGTTCGGTCACCCAAAGCCCTTTCAAAACTCAAGCTAGGTTCTGATTGGCCTCATAAGTTATGTCCCTATAATTGTAAGTGTTATATTTAATCTTTTAGAGATTTTTTATTATGTGCATGGGGACCTATGGTCAATCTATGACCTAGGCCTTTTAATTTAGCCTAAAAACTTGGCATCGATCTACCAAAGGTCGACCAAAGCCTTTTCTATGGTCATTGAGTTCCCTATGGTCAGACTATGGCCTTTGAGCAAAAACCTATCATGCATGAGATGCAGTTATTACAGACCACAATATTACAAACCAAATAATGAAACAAAATGCATTATACAAAATAAACAATAAGTCTTCTTCTTCTTCTTCTTTACTCTTTTGAAACTTCATAGAATATGCTAGGAATATGTGCGCTTTACGTCCTTTTTGGCTTCCATTTCATTGCCTTACGTGTATGCTTGAATTAAAGACCGATTCAAGTACTGAGTGCACACATAAGTAACTTGTAGTTTGTCATTATCAAAATCAGGGTTCGTACTCAAAAAGTCAACACATATCTATAACACAGGACAAACAATATAAGTAAAATCAAAATATAAACATTTTTTTTTTCAAAAAAAAAACATGATAGTTAAAAAACATGGTGCGTTAAAAAAAAAAAAACATCGTAAAGAAGTAAACCACCTAAAATTTTGGATAGTTCCAAAGCTACCACGTCATCTATATTTACATTTAATAGGAAAATTAAATTATTAAATTGGTCCTCCATCTCTGCAGTAACAAGCATATACATATACACGATGATGGGGATGAGAACATGACTTTTTAAAAGTAAAAATGGTTCATTATGATGGAAGGGTAAAGTGACATGAAAGCTTACATTATTTTTATAGGTACTTCATGCCCAGATTTGTCCTACTCTACTTGAAATAAAAAAAAACAAAAAAGAAAAGAAAAGAGATGCAATTCCAACCTTCCAAGCCACGCATCAATGTTTACATGCATGGTCAATTTATAAATATAATTTTTAATTTTATAAATTAAAATTTTCCTACAAAAAATTAAAATATGATTAATATCTTTTTGTTAAATATGATGATTTTAATTTCATGAACCTAGAGTCAATCTAAAGCATATATAAAATAAACTAATAGATGCAACAACAATTAATTTGCTCCAGATAAATTAAACAACCAAGCACAATATAGTAAAGCATATAAAATAAAGGTGACACCAGATGTGTTATCGAGGTTCAACAAATGTGCCTACATCTCCGCCTCTAACTTGCAAGTCCGAGGATTCCATTAAAGCTCACTTCCAGGTGGAGCGACCGAATACAACACCAGGTCAAATTTCCAAGGCTGACTTCAACCTTTACAACCAATCCTTACGGGCTAGATCAACACCCCCTCAGGCCATATCTGGAATACAACAAATAATCAAATATAAATTTTCGTGTACAATATATGCGCTTCTCCAATAAGCAGCTATGTACTAATACAATCAATGCATTTCAATATGATAGGATTTATAAGCTCAATGAAGATTAAATGACTACTCTCAAGATAATGCAAATATAGCAATCAGAGTTTGAGAGTGTATGTGTTGGGATCTTTGAATCAAGATAACAATATCAATCATAAAGTGTAGTATCAAAGATCTTAAACACACAAGAAAATATCTTTGAAATGTTTTTCTCAAAAATCAACCACAAGAGATATTTGGGTTTTAGTTTGTCAAAAATATTTTTCAAAAACAAACACACTACAAGCTCTTGAGTTATGCAACAATAATGTCAGATTCACAAGCCCTAGAGAGTTTTCCCAAAGAAAACTTATGAATAAAATCACAAGGGAAAAATCAAGCTTACTCTTAATAAAAATCAATATCAATAAGAGAATAAGAGAGTGTAAGCTTATATGAATAATCTCTTGAAACTTTCACAAAGGATATCTTGCAATAGGAATGAGTAGGAGTAGGGTTTTGAAGCTTGTATGAGAGAAATAGGTATTTGATATTTCAGAGATTATTTTGCTAATGATGTTTTCTAATTAGTGCTAATGAGACCAAATGAGGTAGTATACATAGGCACTCCAAAAAATATAACCGTTCGGGACTTAATGGGTATTTTTGAAAATGTTTTAAAAAGTTTAATTAAAAATAACCTAGTTTAACTATGTTTTACTGCGGTAAAAATTTTGACAACTCGAGAGATTCGGTTGACCATATTCATGGTTCGGTCCACCATATTGCCAAGTTCGGTCGACCGTGGCGATTTTGAACTAATAATATAGTCGACCTTCTCAAGGCGATTTTGAACCCCTTTGTGAGTTCGGTCGACCAAAATAAAGGATGGTCAGCTACTCATTAGATTCGGTCGACTATTTCCAAAATGAACTACACATGTGGTCGGCCAAACAGTTGGGGTGTCAGACACATGGTGATTCGGTTGACCGTAGAAGACACATTCATTTCAAAACGGTCGACCGTGGTGATTTGATCGATTGTGGCATTTATACTGCGATAGTTTGGTCAACTATGGCTAAGTCTTTTCAACTAACAGTGGTTCGGTCGACCTTGCATAGTATAACTGTACTGGTTCAGTCGACCGGGGCCCTTTTAAAGTTAATTTTATGTCTTGATTTTTATTAGAAATCACCTAGGTATAACTTTAGAGTTATAGGGGACTTTTCATGTGATGTTTAGGGACCTAAAGTCAATTTATGGTCATTTGAGCTTATCAGTCTTATCATGCATGCAATTCATTAATTATTACATACCATATAAAATTACAAACCAAAATAAATTAGACAATAAATAAATGGTCTTCATTTCTTTATGGTTCTTTGGCCTTTTTGCTCTTCACATGCCATAGTTGATGTGATCTTTGCATTCCTTATGACTTCCTTGTGTTCCTACCCTTAGTGCATGCAACAAATGATCCTGTTCAAAGAACTCAATGCACAGGTAAGAACCATTGGATTTGTCATAATCAAAATGGGAAAAACTCATAGAGTCAACATTCTCCCATTTTTTTATGATGACAAATACAATAGGAAAAGGTGGGAAAAGCCTAATACACTTCCCCTAAGAATATGCATAAAATTTAATTTTAACAATGGAGCTCAAGCATATAACAGCTGAAGACTAGGATTTCAAAAATTACGCATTCAATTTTGAGTTTGTCATTAAAGCTTAAAGAATACCATATAGTTACCTTTCCCAGTTTTGCAATACTATACTACTCCCCCTTTTGACATCAGTAAGAAGGGGCTAATGTAGGAAAGTGAACACAAGGTATAGCTATTCAGATGAATGATTCTTGGGAAGATTTTTAGAAAATTCAGCAGCATACCATTTGAAAATAGAGCATTTCCCTAAAATCAAAGACCTGGTAGGCTTCAACAAATAGATTACAATAGTCCACATGAATTAACTCAAACAGTCCAGTAGGGATCAAAGCATATTATACAATAAGTACATTTCTTTCAACATCCAAGAGACTGTAAAGACATGTAGTTCAAAATGGATATTGAAAAATGATCTCACAAAGTATAAGGTATATTAATAATTGATGAGAGAGATTGTTTATCATTTCAGAGCCATATTTTTCTAAATTAAGTAGCTCCCCCTCAGTTTATGCATTCAATCATTTTTCTAGGTGGCATCTCTACTGTGTATTGGGCCTAATTCACATCTAATCTGTATAAATATATCCTCCTGAAGAGTTTTTGTGAAAATGTCAGCCCACTGATCATTAGTGCACACAAACTTAAGTGCCACATCCCCCTTTTGCACATGATCACGAAAAAAATTATGTCTAATTTCAATGTGTTTAGTTCGTGAATGTGAAATGGGATTTTTGGAGATATTGATTACATTAGTGTTATCTCATTTGATTGGAAGTGTGTCATAGTGCAAGCCAAAATCCATAAGTTGTTGCTTCATATAAAGCATTTGAGCACAACAACTTTCAACAACAATATATTCAGCTTCTGCTATGGATAAGGCAACTGACATCTGTTTCTTGGAGAACCAAGAAACCAAAGATTGTCCTAAGTAATGACAAGTGCCACTAGTGCTCTTACGATCTACCTTACAACCGGCAAAGTCAGCATCCGTGTAACTAACAATCTAAAATGAAGTATGCTTAGGGTTCAACAATTCTAATTCAATAGTCCCAACTAGGTACCTAAGTATCCTCTTAACTACTAACAGGTGAGACTCCTTAGGTGCAACCTAAAATCTAGCACACACACAAACACTAAACCTAATATCAGGCTTGCTAGCTGTAAGATACAAGAGACTGCCAATCATGCCACGATAAAGTTTGACATCAACAGGAATACCTTGCTCATCTTTGTCAAGTTTAGTGGAAGAGCTCATAGGAGTTCCTAGAATTTTACCATCTTCCATATTAAATTTCTTGAGCGAGTCCTTGGCATATTTTGATTGGCATATGAAAGTCCTATGTTTGACTTGTTTAATTTAGAGTCCTAGGAAGAAGCTTAGTTCACCCATCATGCTCATTTCAAATTCGTTTTGCATGCATTTGGCAAACTCATTACACATTTCATCATTTGTAGCTCCAAAGATAATATCATCAACATATATTTGTACAAGGAGCATGTAATCATTTTTAGATTTAATGAAAAGTGTAGTATCAATATTGTCTTTGGTAAATCCATTTTCTATGAGAAAATCACTAAGCCTCTCATACCAAGCTCTAGGAGCTTGTTTCAATCCATACAAGGCTGTAGACAACTGATATACATGATTAGCAAGAAATTTATGGTTTTCAAATCCTGGTGGTTGTTCTACGTATACTTCCTCATTTATATAGCCATTCAAAAAGGTGCTTTTGACATCCATTTGATATAATTTAAAATCCTTAAAGGTGACATATGCAAGTAACATGTGAATGGCTTCCATCCTAGCCACGGGAGCATATGTTTCCTCAAAGTCTATTCCTTCATCCAATTATACCCCTGGGCTACTAACCTAGCTTTGTTTTTAGTCACTACTCCATTTTCATCCTTTTTGTTTCTATAAACCCATTTGGTTCCAATAATAGAATGATAGTCAGGCCTAGGAACTAGGGTCCAAACTTTACTTCTTTCAAATTGATTTAGCTCTTCCTGTATAGACGTTACCTATGACTCATCCTCCATGTCTTCCTTAATATTTTTAGGTTCTTCTTGAGATAAGAATATAAAATGACTAACCAAGTTTCTTAAGGAAGAACATGTGGCAACACCACGTGAGGGTTCACCTATGATTTGGTCTAAAGGATGGTTCCTAATAAATTTCCAGTCTCTAGGTAGTTCTTGAACCTCATTTTCAACTTTATTATCTTTCATTGATTTGTCATTTATCTCTAAATTTTTATCTATATTATTTTCAATGGAGAGCTTCTCTAATCCTTTTCTAATTTCAATATCATCTTCATCATCTCTTTTGGGAAAAAGGATTAGACTCATCAAAGACAACATGGATGGATTCAATAACAGTTAATGTTCTTTTATTAAATACTCTGTAAATCTTACTGTTAAGTGAATAACCTAGAAAAGTTCCTTCATCATATTTTGAGTCACACTTTCCTAGGTGCTCATTATCCCTAAGTACAAAGCATTTACAGCCAAAGACATGAAAATAAGAGATGTTTGGTCTATGACCATTCCATAATTCATAGGGAGTTTTATCAAGAGATGGCCTGATTAATACTCTGTTGGATTTTTGAGTTCGATCTTTATTTTGATGTTGACAAATACAAGTGTCTTTTATGTGTGTGTTTAAGTGCTAAAAAAGTATAATTCAGGTCACACATAAGATCAATTGAACACGGAAGCCAAGACATGACTTAAAAGCTCAAAACTAGCACATTCCATGATGTCAAATAGCAAAGGAGAAGAAGAAGACATGTTTCATTTGTATTGCATTTATTTATTTTTTTTATTTAGTCTGTAATAATACATGCATCTGCATGATTTGGTTATTTGCTCCGACTAGACCATAGATTGACTATAGGAAACCATATAACTGTAGACTGACCTTAGGGTTCATCTTCGGTCGACCTTCAGTCGACCGATGTCGGATTTTTTGGATTACTCAGTTGGCCATAGATTGACCTTAGGAGACCTAAAATTTTGGAAGACAAATTGTTTCATAAAAGCTAAAATCATACAAAAGGTTTAAATGATTTAAGGTAAAAAATCGGGCTTCGAGCAACCAAACTTAGAAAGTTAAAATAGTTCAGGCGACCGAACTAGCTAGAGGTCAATTTGTTAACTAAGGTTCGAGCGATCGTTCCAGTTTTGAACTAAACGTCACTGGGCAACTGAACTCCTAAAGTCACTTTTTTCATTGTCCCTAGGTGCCCAAACCTGTAATTCAAAATCACCTCGGGTAACCGAATTATGAAGTTTGGCAGACCGAACCGTTCACTGGGCGATCGAACCTCAAGCGTTTGGAAAATTGCCTTGGTCCAGCCACTCGAACTTTCCCTCGGGCACCCGAACTTGAAAAAGCAACTTTTCTATCTATGTTTGTTCGGGCGACCGTCCCTAAACCCCGAGCAACCGAACCTCTCGGGTTGCCAATTATTTACCTAGGTAATTAGGGTTAAAACTCAATTAAAATATTTCCAAAATTCCTAATTTGTCCCCAATAGTCATATTTTGTTGAAAACTATAAATACCCATTTCATAACTTAGATTAACAACTTTGATTAGTTAATCATTCTCTATAATCTAATCCTAATCAAAGTTCCCTCAAGACACATTTTTATTGCAAAACTCTTTTATTGGGACAAATCTTTTACTCTCCAAAACTCTCTTTCATTTATTTGTAAATCATTTTTACAAGAAAGTAATTTTTGTAGGCATTTTGTTTTTCATTCAAGGCATTAACTCTCTCATTTCCTTTTCACTTTGAAAATCATTTTGGGAGTTTGCTTTGTTATTTCTCCATATATTTCCATGGTAAATATTATATTGGAGAAATATATTCTTGCTTTGAATTGCACATTGAATATCAAATGTTTGTATTTTTGTTTTGTGCAAAATCATTTTTAGAAAAGCACCCTTACTTTACTGAGCATAACCCATATCATATTAGAGTACATGTTATAGAGCTTTCATGTTGTACATCTCAGCTTAGTTGTAGAAGCATTTTCATATGTACAAAAATATTTTTAATGTACCAGTTTGGTTTAAGCTGGTAAATTGAATTGAGGAGTCTCAACCCCGTAAGTGAGACAAGTTGGGCTCAGCCTTGTAATTGAGCTGAGATTTTCCTCACTCCGTAAGGAGAGGATGTAAAAGGCTTCTACTCCACCCATTTAAGTGAGCAGGTTTAGTGTAATCCTTGGGGGGTATGCCCAGGGTGGGGACGTAGGCTGGTTTGACCCAATCTCAATAACAAATATTGTGTGTGTCTCTTTCCCTATCTCATTTACTTTTCGTTCTTCAATTTCAGTATGTGTATGCTTGTTCATATTTTGTTATAACCATCTTGCATGCAAACAGAATTAATTTAAATGAGATATGCAGCATAAGTGTATGTATGCACACATTACTCACTTACTTTACATACATTTTTTATTTCAAATGGGATGTGAGATGTGGTGAATCGGCATAAATGTTTAAATTAGAGAAAAAGTTTTAAATGTCCAATTCACTCCCCCTCTTGGGATCACATCAATTCTAACATACTATTTTCATTACACAACAAGCAGTGCTTACGACTTCGGCCCAAAAATATTTGGGTAATTTATGTTCATTAAGCATTGTTCTACCCATTTCTTACAAGGACCTATTCTTTCTTTCAACAAAACCATTCTGTTGTGGGGTCCTAGGTGGGGAGAAATTATGAGATATACCCTTCAAGTCATAGTAGTTCTCTATGCCATCATTTTTGAATCCAATTCCCCTATCACTTCTAATGTGTGTTATTTTGTAGCCTTTTTCATTTTGGATTCTTCTACAAAGTCTTGTAAATTGTTCACATGATTCGTCTTTATGTGTAAGAAATAGTACCCATGTGAACCTAGAATAGTCATCTACAATTATAAATGCATACAATCTTCCTCCTAGACTCTAAGTTTGATTAGGACCAAATAAGTCTAAGTGCAACATTTCAAGTGGTCTAGTAGTGGATATGATTTTCTTTTTCTTAAAACTCGACCTTGTTTGCTTACCCATTTGACATGCATCGCGAATTTTATTTTTCACAAAGGGTGTTTTTGGTAATCCTTTAACTAAGTCCTTTTTTCACAAGTTTTGACAGAAGATCCATGCTAGCATGCCCTAAACGTCTAAGCCACAACCAACTTGCTTCATTTATAGCAGAAAAACATGTTACATGTTATGAAGCTAAGTTATCAAAACTAGTGGTGTAAACATTTTCGTGACGATCAATAGTAAAAAGAATTTTGTTATCAGATTTATTTTCAACAATACATTTGTCATCTTCAAAGGACACTCTATAACATTTATCACACAATTGACTTATACTCAGTAAGTTATGTTTTTAACCATAAACTAATAAGACATTATCAATAACTAGGGAAGGTTCCTAACCAACCTTACCTACTCCGATGATTTTGCCTTTTGTGTTGTCCCGAAGGTCACGAACCTTCCTTCCTTTGGCATAATGGACCCGAACTTGGTCTTATCACCAGTCATATGTCGTGAACAGCTGTTGTCCATATACCACTTGTCCTTAGATGAGGACGACCTCAAGCACACTTTCAAAAACATTTAAGTAACTGATACTGGTCCCCAAATTCTATTGGGTCCAAAGGGGTTAGTGCTTGATTCACCTTTAACTCTTCATACTTTCTTAATTTTCACATTTTTATTTCTAAATGGACAGCCAAATTGAATATGACCTATCTGTTTGCATTTATAACATGTCATTTTTTTGAATGATTCTTTAGGTGAGATGTGCGTATTTAATTTACGAGTAAAATGTCCCAAATAAAGATAATTTCGTCTTACATTTCAATTCCATTAAAGTCAAGACCTTCTTTACCAAGCGAATTTCTTTGGGTCCCAAGAAGCTTTTCAAAATTGTTTTGGCCCCTTGTAAATTTGTAGATACTTTTGGAGCTATCCTCCAATTTTCTTTCAAACTCAGCCATTTTCAAATTCTTTTCTTCTTGCCAAGTAGAGTGAACTGATTTTCCCATTTCAAAAAGCTTTGACCAATTTTTGCATTTATTTTCTAAATCAATATTTTCCTTGGTCATTTTTTCAAGCAATTTGCAAGAACGAATATATTCCTATTACAGTTCTTTATATGTAGGCATGCTATCAAAATCAGAATCATCATTAGAATAATAAAAAGATAAAGAGCAAGATGATAGTACCTCATCACTGTGTGCCATCAAGCACAAGTTAGCAACCTCAGAGTCATTGAAGTCCGTGTCTGAATCACTGTTATTTTTGTTTGTCCCATGATATGCCGGCTTTCATTGCTTTCTTTTTTTTTTCTTTAATTCCTTTTTCAGCAATGGGCAGTCTGGTTTGATACGTCCGACTTTGTTACAGTTGTAGCATGTGGGAGCATTTGATTTTTCTTTTCTTTTGCTTGATTCTCCCTTTTCAAATACTGAATCTCAGAGCCTTCTATATGGTCTGCTATTCTTTCTAAGAACCTACTGAATTTCCTGGTAAGCATAGCCATGTCATCTCCTAATTCTAGTTCACTACATTCATTAGACATGTTAGTAGATGTTTTCAAAGCAGTCACTTTCTTTTTTCTATTTTACTCATTTAATTTCTCATTAATAGCCAACTCGTATGTGATGAGAGACCCTATTAGTTCATCTAGGGACATTGCCTTTAAGTCTCTACCCTCAGCTATACTAGTAGCCTTTGCTTCCCAAACAGGTGGTAATCCCCTAAGAATTTTCCTAATCATTTCATATGTGGGATATGTCTTGCCTAATGCATGTAGTGATTTAATGATATGAGTGAAACGAGTGTACATGCTTTGTATGGATTCACTAGTGTTCATCTTGAATGCTTCATATTCACTAGTCAACATGTCCATTCTACTATCCTTAACATCTCTAGTGCCCTCATAAGTAACCTCTAATTTATCCCATATTTCCTTGGAAGTTGAGTATGCCATAACCCTATCGAATTCATTTACATCAAGTCCATAATATAAATTATTCATAGCGGTTGCATTTATACTAACAACTTTCATATCATCATCAGTGTATTCATCCTCAGTCTTAGGTACTAAAACCTCATCTATAGTTTTTATGGGAACATAATTTCCTTTGGAGACAACTCTCTATACCTTCCAATCAGTATTTTGAAGGTAAATACGCATCCTTTGTTTCCATAATGTGTAGTTTACACCACTGAAAACAGGAGGACGTGTGGATGAGGGTCTCTCAGGAAAATGGGTTACAGTACTATCAGCCATTTTGATCTTTTTGCTGAAAAACGATTAAGTCTAAGCAATTAGGCTCTGATACCAATTGTTGACTTTACTGTAATCCCAACAGGGGGTGAATGGGGTATTAAAATTTTTTTTTGCCTAGGTCAACTAACCAGCAACAGTATGTCACTAACGTAGAGTAAATCTAAAGCATATATGAAATTAACCAATAGATGCAACTGTAATTAATTTGCACTAGATAAATTAAACAACCAAGCACAATATAGTAAAGTAGATAAAATAAAGGTGACACCAGATGTGTTATCGAGGTTCGGAAAATGTGCCTACGTCCCTGCCTCTAGCTCGCAAGCCCGAGGATTCCACTAAAGCTCACTTCTGGGTGGAGCGACAACGAATACAACATCAGGTCAAATTACCAGGACTGACCTTAACCTTTACAACCAATCCTTACGGGCTAGATCAATAGCCCCTCAGGCCACGCCTGGAATCCAACAGATAATCAAAAATAAATTTTCTTGTGCAATATATATGCTTCTCCAATAAGTAGATATGTACCAATATAATCAATGCACTTCAATATGATAGGATTTATAAGCTCAATGAATATTAAATTACTACTCTCAAGATAATGCAAATATAGCAATCAAAGTTTAAGAGTGTATGTGTTGGGATCTTTGAATCAAGATAATAATATCAATCACAAAGTGCAGTATTAAAGATCTTAAGCACATAAGCAAATATCTCAAAAAAATTTTTCTCAAAAATCAACCACAAGAGATATTTGGGTTTTAGTTTGTCAAAAATGTTTTTCACAAACAAACACAATACAAGCTCTTGAGTTTTGCAACAATAATGCAAGACTTACAAGCCCTAGAGAGTTTTCCCAAAGAAGACATATGAATAAAATCACAAGGAAAAATTCAAGCTTACTCTCAATAAAAATTAATATCAATTAGAGAATAAAAGAGTGTAAGCTTATATAAATAATCTCTAGAAACTTTCACAAAGGATATCTTGCAATAAGAATGAGCAAGAGTAGGTTTTTGAAGCTTGTAAGAGAGAAATAGGTATTTGAAATTTCATAGAATATTTTGCTAATGATGTTTGTTAATCAGTTCTAATCAAACCAAATGGGGGAGTATATATAGACACTTCAAAAAATATAATCGTTTGGGACTTAATGAGTATTTTTGAAAATTTTTAAAAAGGTTTAATAAAAAATAACCTAGTTTAACCATGTTTTACTGCGGTAAAAATTTTGGGAACCTGAGAGGTTCGGTCGACCATATTGCCAAGTTTGGTCGGCCGTGACGATTTAGAACTAACAATATAGTCGACCATCTCAAGGCAATTTTGAACCCTTTCGTGGGTTCGGTCGACCAAAATAAAGGACGGTCGACTACTCATCAGGTTTGGTCGACTGTTGCCAAAATAAACTACATATGTGGTCGGATGAACAGTTGGAGTGTTAGACACGTGGTGATTAGGTCGACCATAGAAGACATGTTCATTTTGGAACGGTCGACCATACGAAGTCAAAATGTTGACTTCTTTGACCATTCGGTCGACCATTACATTTATACTGCCATAGTTTGGTCGACCATGGCTAAGCCTTTTCCGCCAATAGTGGTTTGGTCAACCCAACATAGTATAACTGTACTTGTTTGTTCGATTGGGGCCTTTTTAAAGTTAATTTTATGTCCTGATTTTTATTAGAAGTCACCCCTATTCACATAGGTATAACTTTGGAGTTATAGGGGAATTTTCATGTGATGTTTAGGGACCTAAAGTCAATCTATAGTCATTTAAGCTTATCAGTCCTATCATGCATGCAATGCATTAATTATTACAGACCATATAAAATTATAGAGCCAAAATAAATTAGACAATAAATAAATGGTCTTCATTTCTTTATGGTTCTTTGGCTTCTTTGCTTTTCACATGCTATAGTTGATGTGATCTTTGCATCCCAATGGGTGATCTTGTTCAAAGAACTTAGTGCACAGGTAAAAACCATTAGATTTGTCATAATCAAAACGGGAAGGACTCATAGAGTCAACAATTTAGTTATAAATAATACAGTGAAATAAGTTCTAAAATTTTTTTAAAACTGATCTTAAAATCTTTTAAGTGGGTTGAAAATAATCAAAAGTATTTCCATTTTATTTAAAATTTCCATGGGATACATGTCATCTAAGGTATGGATTGAAAATGATTCAAAATTATAACGTGACAAGCACAATTGCAAAACATGTTTGGTCTATAAATGATTAAATGATAATTACTGAGCACAAAATTGTAAAATTATCCCAAAATATTTGCTCTAGCGTTTAATATTATTATTTTTATTAAATTATTTAATAATAATATAGTGACAAAAAAATTATTGGGCGGGTGTACACCAATCTTCTCTCTCTCTCTCTCTCTCTCTCTCTCTCTCTCTCACAGAGTATATATACATATATAATTATATATAGCATTAATTGTGGGCTACCTAAATAATAAAAGCCTACCCTAAGCCTAAACTTCCATATGCAAATTAAAATCCTTTTAGTTCCACAGTAATCAAAGACAACCTAGCAAGCATGGAAAAGATGACCTCTCTCTCTCTCTCTCTCTCTCTTGTCCACCATGCAAAACTCGCTGGACCATCCAGCGAGTTTTTTTTTTCTCTTGTTTAAAATCTAGCGAGTTTTGCGAGGCATCAATTTGGGAAATAAAGTTCCCACTGAACTGTTATTTAATATTTTAATATAAAAAAACAAAAAAGGAAAAAACTCCAAAATTTCATGTTGTCTTTGGGAGAAGCTAGTCGCCTTCTCCATCATCCACATGCCTCGTGCACGCTTGAAACTGAAATTTTAAAGAGAAAAAGAAAACTAAATTCATAGGCCTTTGTAATTGTTTAATTCAACTGATCAGGAATTCACTCAATTTAAGAAAATAATAAAATTAAATACATATTTTATTATTGGATGATAAAAAAAAAAAAACCAATTTCATTTGCCACTTTGCTGTCTAAGAAATAAGGACATTAGTTTCACACCTTAATTTTATGACGTCGTTCGCTCAGAGTTACGAACCATTAGTTCTAATATTATTTGTTAGTATTAGGAAAACTCTTATAAGTACTTGATATAATCAATTAGGAAATTGGTAATTAGAAGGGGCTGATATACTTCCTAAATTGGTTGGTTTGATTTTTAATGCTGGTTGAGTGTAATGACTCGAAATTTCTTACCATTTTTTTTTTTAAAATATACTACAAAATGAAATGCTCTGATACCCCTAATAATGTTTGCTATAACATCTCAGGCCCCAGGTGGGCACTGAGAAAATTCCTGTTTACAAAGTAACATACCTATGCAGTGGAAAAGATAAAGTCATACATCCATATCTACAATACCAGAATCCAGTATTTTTCCAAAATATACATACATAATTACTCATCTTCCTAGCATTTACTAACCAAAACTCCCTAATGCTACACAAAATTACAACTCTCTGGTAACACTTACCCTACAGGCAGAGTAGTGCAGACGACCTTTCTACCTGCGAGCCTGATGTGCTCATCTAACTGGATCACCTGAAAAATATTAAGTTACTGGGATGAGACAACGCTCAATAAGAAGAAATATGCTATTACTAGTGTGTGGCAAATGATTTTACATAAATAATCTACTGAAAAATAACTGTGCTGAGTTATCATGTAAAATATAATACTGTGTAGCTCACACCTACGTGACTTAAAATACACTTGTAATATCTGAGTTTTCTATTTAATCATACTGCTAGTATTATAATATATCTGCTGATTTTTTGTAAATCTATATATATATATAACTGAGAAATATCCCTGAAAATTTGAATGTCATGATTTAACCCCTCATGACAGGGTTGTGCGGCCCATAGGCTGGACTTAACTTTGGTTAGCCTACTAGGATAAGTCACCCGAATACTCTGTCAATCCTCAGTCCATCCTTACTGCAATCCATCCAAAGGCTCGGTACTAGCATCTACCTCGTCAAACCGGCCTCCTCAACCTAGAATACTAGGGAGCCTGCAATCCCCCCATAGGCATGGTAGACGAAATCCACACACTATCTGAGATATATGGTTGCACTCTGATCTGCAACGGTACCATGCTCTGCTAACTAAGTCTGACTGAAATAATTAATCAGATTAAAATAGTTAATTTGACTAAAATATTTCATCAGATATCTGATACTGCATAATACTAATATATATAATTATCTTACAGTTTCATCATGATTTTAAAATAATCATAACACTATAAGTCTGATATGAAAATACCGGAATATTTGACTGAAATAGATGAAATATATATGAATGAATAAACTGAAATATCTGCTTGAATAAATTGAAATATTTGACTGAATAAATTGAAATATCTAAGTGTCATGGTTTTGAAGTTCTGGAAATCATGGTAAAGCATATTCTTGTACAAAACTATTGAAAATGATGATATTCTGAAAGACTGTTATAAATTCTGAACTGCACTGATATTAACTCATGCCATACAACTAAATAAATAAAAACCCTTGTATTGAAATTTGTAATTTTTGATAATGAAGATAAATTATACTCTATAAAATTTACCCTGAAGCATATATATATTGTAGTGACCCGAAGAATAAGGATATTTAACTAATAAAGAGGAAGGAAAATGGAAATAATAACAGAAGGAGGCAGCCGAGCGTTTGTCGACGACATTGCATTTTGGAGGTGATAATTCCAGGCCTCGTCGATGAACACAGGGGTTTCGTCGATGAGGTCTCGTATCATCGACGAGAAGATATCGAGAGAGAATTTTTTGGATGTCTAAAATTCATCGACAAGGGTGTAGGTTCATCGACGAAATTTCTATAGGACTATTCGACAGGGTGACATGGCTCGTCGACAATTCCCGCAGTATAAATAGTGCTTAAACTCAGTTTTATACAGAAATTTCAGCGCATATTCTATTTTATCTCTCCTCTACGACTCTTCCCCCTTCTCTCTTCGATTTCAGTCCCGTCAGTCGCTGGATCGACGATATGAGGCCATCACGACGCTTTTGGCAGAGTTTTCTTCAAGTCTGCTGGGGCAGATCGTCAGTAGGATTGAGTCGAATTTCTTCCCAAAATCAGGGTAAGGCCTTTTAGTCAATTTTTGGCCTAATGGCAGTTGTAGGAAATGATGTAGGCAAAGAAATATTGATATTTTGTTCTCGTGAATGTTGTTTTCAGGGTATTCAGTGGAGAGCCCTGCGGGTATAGGACCTATCTCAATAGGTGGATTTTAGCAGAAATCAGGTAAGGGAAATATGCTATGCTAGGTAGTTCTAAAATGATTTCCAGTATGAAATGTATATTTTTACTGGGTGATTATTCACGGCAAGACTTTATATAGTTTATTAATTATGAATATTATGTATTAAATTACTGTGTGACTTGAGAATATAAATGTAGTACAAAAACATGTTTTACAGTATTTTCAGGGTATGTTTTACGGAATATACAGCCAATGGATATATTTCATAGTAATAACAAAATACCATGATTATACAGTTTTCAGTACCATGACTTACAGATTACAGTTTAGTTCAGAGATACAGTTGACACAGTTACAGTTGACACAGTTACAGTTGACACAGTTACAGTTTATTTCAATGTCATGGTTAATACAGTTATTTCAGAATCATGGTAAATCAAATAGTTGTATATAGAAATATATTATATAGTATCAGACCCTATTGGATCATATAGCAGAGCACGGTACCGTAGCTACAGATATTGAGTTTAGAGTGCAACCACGTATTTAGATAATACGTGGTAGTAGGTCGATCGTGCCCAGACGTGGACAGACTCCCCATCAGATATGGGTTGAGGAGTGGACGATCTGACTAAGGGAGTATAGTGGTTTACCCTGGTCATCTAGCTAGGGTAGATCCCGCCACAACCCTGTCATGAGGGGTTAAATCATGACACACAATTATCCATAGGGAAGTTTTTAGTTATTATTATGTGTATCTAGATTTACAGAGATAGAGAATATACTTATGTACATTGGAAGTATTTTGAATAGTAACCTAAAATACTGATATGTTAAACAACATGGAAATTGTGGTGGTTTCTATTACTTGTACTGTATTCACAGATCCAATTATACATGATTATATAGCAATAGATTTTCATAGTATTATAACTTATTTGCCACACACTAGCAATAGCATATTTCGTCTTACTGAGCGTTGGCTCATCCCGTTACTATAATATTTTCCAGGTGATTCAGGTAGGCAAACAGACCAGACTCGCAGATAGAGGGGCCTCAGTACTGCCCTGTCAGTAGAGAGTGAGTATATTTTTTAGAGTATTTTTGTATAGCCCTCACCAGTTGAGGATATTTGGGCAACAATCATATACGTATATTTGGGAGACATGTTAGCACTCTGGTATTGTATATAATTATATACAGTTATGTTTATTTGCTTTCTGCTTCTCACTGCTTAAGTTGATGGTTGGGTATAATTCAGTTTGGTATCAGAGCATTGTAAATTTTATAGTATATATAAAAAAACCCAAGATAAATAGCAGGTCGTTACAATTTGGTATCAGAGCCTAGGTTGCTCGGTTCTATAGACTTTAGAGTGCAACAGAAGCAATACTGGAGTATAGGAAAAGGATTTGAGGTTTGTTTTGTGTCTGGGTACAGGATTACAGTGGTGGTTTCTGTGTTTTTCCTAGGGTGACAATTTCAAGAAAACCATTGTAAACTATTGTTGGGTCGTGTGTCTAGGTGACAGAACTGGATATTGAGTAAGGTTAGGGAAGGTAATTAATTTTGAATTGGTATAGGATAGGTCTGTATATGAGATAAGGTACTTAAGTGTGTTTCTTGTTTCAGGATGGACCTGGGTAGCAGTGGTACGAATGCTGGGGAGGATAGGCCAGGACCTTCCAACATAGGTGGAGGAGATACAGATGTTGTGCTGTGCAGTGTCACTCAGCAGATGATGACTGAGATGGCTAGGAGCTCTGGGGAGCGTGGTTGTTCGATCAAGCAGTTTACGCGGATGAAGCCCCCATCCTTTGGTGGAGGAGATGACTCGATTGTAGCAGAGAATTGGGTCCAGTACATTGAAGAGACGTTGGTAGTGCTTCCTTATATGGATGAGCAAAAGGTAGTATTTGCAACATTTAAGTTGACAGGGGAGGCGAAGCACTGGTGGAGATCAACACGATTAATAGAGGAGCAGAGGTCGGTTCCAGTGCCAGTGACGTGGGACTGATTCAAGGAGCCATTCTTTAAGCGGTATTTCCTTGTTATCATTCAGAGGGCAAAGGCAATAAAGTTTATGCACCTAATACAGGGGCAGATGACTGTATCTTAGTACGCAGCTCGATTTATAGAGTTGTCGCATTTTGCTCCACATCTAACACCTGATGAAGAGAAAAAGGCAAGGAAGTTTGAAGAAGGACTGAGGCAGAACTTATTTGAGCAGGTGATTGGCTTTAGAGTTCAGACATTTACGGAGATTGTATATAGAGCTGCTATCATTGAGAGTGGTATTCAGAGGGGCATAGCGGCTCATAGTCAGAGGAAGAGGCCTGGGCCTCAGGGCTTTCAGACTAGCTCCCATAGGGGTCCATGGAAATGAGGTCGTGATAGGGGAGATTAGAGGCAGATGACAGGACCTCGTGGGAATCAGGATACACCGACTTACCCGGTATGTCAGATGTGCGGGAGACATCATTTGGGGGAGTGCCGGGTAGGCAGAGGTATATGTTATCGCTGTGGGAGAACCAGCCACATGGTACGTGAATGCCTAGGTCAGCCAGACCAGGTCCCAGCTCCCAGGCCTTATCGGGGAGGTTATCAGGTGCCTCGTGGAGGATAACGGAGGAATGTGGCCTCGGTAAGGGTTTACGCGCTGACACCAGGTGATGCAGAGCCTGCTACAGATGTGGTGACAGGTACATTTACTGTTTTATCACATTTTGTTATTGTTTTATTTGATTCAGATGCTACTCATTCATTTGTCTCTGCATCGTATGTTAAATTATCTGGAAGTGAGACCCAATTATTAGATAGAGAACTGTTAGTAGCCACACCAGCTGGGTCAGTGTTGAGGTGTCAGAGGGTATCCTATAGAAATTCAGAGGAAAGTGTTATCAGCAAATTTGATTGTATTTGATATGTGTGGGTTTGATATAATACTAGGTATGGACTGGTTGGCTGCCAATCACGCCAGCATTGATTGTCGTCGGAAAGAGATAATTTTTAGACCCCTTGGTATGCAGGAATTCAGATTCGTTGGTTCACGGGTAAGTGCTCCAACGCAACTGGTGTCAACTGTGCAGGCGAATAGATTACTCCTGGATGGAGGTCAGGGGTTTATAGCATTTATGAAAGAAGTATCTGAAAATGAATTGAAGATTGATAGCACCCCAATGGTATGAGAATTTCCAGATGTTTTTCTAGAGGAGTTACCTGGGTTGCCTCTTGTGCGTGAGGTAGATTTTCCTATAGATTTACCTCCGGGGATGACACCGATTTTTAAGGTTCCTTACCATATAGCTCCAGCTAAATTAGGAGAATTGAAGAATCAGTTGCAAGACTTGCTGAATAGGGGATTTATACAACCTAGTGTATCACCGTGGGGAGCTCCAGTATTGTTTGTAAAGAAGAAAGACGAGACCATGAGGATGTGTATTGATTACAAGGAGATAAATATGGTTACTATTAAGAACAAGTATCCTCTACCCCGTATTGACGATTTGTTTGATCAGATCCAGGGTACACAGGCAATAATCCAAGATCGACCTCAAATTAGGTTATCATCAGGTGAGGGTAAAAGCATAAGATGTTGCAAAGACAGCTTTCAGAACTTGGTATGGGCACTATGAATTCCTCGTTATGCCGTTTAGTTTGACGAATGCCCCAACTGTGTTCATGGATTTGATGAATAGAGTTTTTGACTAGTATTTAGATCAGTTTGTAGTAGTTTTTATTGATGATATACTGGTGTACTTGAGGAGTTTTGAGGATCATGAGGTGCATTTGAGGCATATACTGCAGACAGTCAGGGAAGAGAAACTATATGCCAAGTTTAGCAAGTGCGAGTTATGGTTTGAGAAAGTTGCATTTTTAGGCCATGTGATCTAAGGAGACGGTATTTTAGTGGATCCCAGTAAGATTGATGTGGTATTGAATTGGACCAGGCCGAAGAATGTGTAGGAAATCAGAAGTTTCTTGGGACTGGCTGGTTATTACTGTTATTTTGTTGAGGGGTTTTCGGCTTTGTTTGGACCTCTCACGCGTTTGACTAAGAAGAATGCCAGATTTGTGTGGGATGAAGAATGTGAGCAGAGTTTTTAGGAATTAAAGCAGCTGCTTATCACTGCACCAATACTGACGATTCCATCAGGAGGTGATGGGTATGTGATTTACAGTAACGCGTCTTTGAGAGGACTCAGTTGTGTACTGATGCAACATGGTAGGGTGGTGGCGTATGCGTTCAGGCAGTTGAAAGAATATGAAAAGAACTACCCTACTCACAATTTGGAATTAGCTGCGGTTGTACATACACTGAAGATCTGGAGACATTACTTATATGGTAAGAAATGTGAAATCTTTTTTGATCATAAGAGCCTAAAGTACATCTTCACACAGAAAGAGTTGAATATGCGCTAGAGGAGATGGTTAGAACTCATCAAGGATTATGACTGCACCATCAGTTACCACCCAGGTAAAGTAAATATGGTGGCTGATGCTTTGAGCCATAAATCAGGAGACACAGCACAACTAGTAACGATAGTTGAGCACCCAATTCAAATGGACTTGGAAAGGCTCGGCGTGGAATTAGAGGCAGATGATCCTTAGGCATTCATTGCCAGTCTAGTTGTACAACCTACACTTTATGAGAGAATTCAAGCTTCTCAGAGGGATGATTCGGAATTAGTAGAAGTGATAGCTAGAATATAAGATGGTCAGGGGGAAGAATTCAGCATTTTCGACAATAGGGCTCTGAGATTTCGCACCCGATTGTGTGTGCATGCAGATGACGGTATTAGGAGGAAGATTCTAGAAGAGGCACACAGATCTCTATACACTGTCCATCCTGGTAGTACAAAAATGTATAGGGATGTGCATGAGTATTTCTAATGGAGCGGCATGAAAAAGGAGATTGCAGAATTTGTATAGTAGTGCTTAACGTGCCAGCAGATTAAGGCTGTGTACCAGAGGCTGGAAGGATAGTTGCGGTCACTTTTCGTTCCTGAATGGAAGTGGGACCACGTATCCATGGATTTTGTGATGGGGCTACGCCGGTGCCGCATGGTCAGAATGCCAACTGGGTAATTGTTGATAGGTTGACAAAGACATCGCACTTTCTGCCCATTAAGATTAGCTACCCTGTGAACAAGTTAGCAGAGATTTACATACAGGAGATTGTTCAACCCCATGGAGTGCCAGTATCCATAGTCTCAGACTGTGATCCACGTTTCACATCGCGTTTCTAGAGGAGTTTGCAGGAAGCACTAGGGACTCAGCTAGCATTCAGCACCACTTTCCATCCTCAGACAGATGGTTAGACAGAGAAAACTATTTAGGTACTTAAGGAATGTTGCGGGTGTGTGTATTGGATTTTGGGGGTAGCTAGACTCAGTTTATGCCATTGGTCGAATTTGCTTACAATAACAGCTATCAGGCTAGCATAGGCATGGCTCCTTACGAAGCACTTTATGGTAGGAAGTGTCATTCTCCTCTATACTAGAGTGAGTTGGGTGAGAGGCGAGTTTTGGGCCCAGATATAGTTCAGCAGGCATGCGATAAAGTCTTACTTATTCAAAACAGGATCAATCCAGCGCAGAGTCGGCAGAAAAGTTACGCGGATACTCACCGCCGGGAACTGGAATTTGAAGTGGGTGATTATGTATTTTTGAAGATAGCACCACTGAAGGGAATTATGATATTTGGGAAGAAGGGTAAGTTGAGCCCTAGGTTCATTAGCCCATTTGAGGTACTCGAGAAGATTGGGTCAGTTGCTTATCGGCTGGCTTTACCTCCATCTCTATTCAGAATTCACGACATGTTTCACGTTTCTATGTTAAGAAAACACATCCTAGATCCTTCCCATATCATCAACTATGCGGAATTGGAACTCAGTGGTGATCTAGTATATGAGGAAGCTCCAGTATAGATTCTAGATAGAAAAGAACAGGAATTGCGCAATAAAAAGATACCACTAGTAAAAGTCATGTGGAGGAATCACGCAAAAGAAGAAGCCTTGTGTGAGCTCAAAGATGAGATCAGAAAGAAATATCCCCACTTGTTCAGTGAATATAGCAGTGATGTATAATTAAGGTAATAGTAATTTTATTTTGTGTAACATAGTGGAATTGTAATATAGTGTATAGGATAGGTAGTATTTTGGTTTTGGGAAAATTTTCTTTTATACTTGTAATCTCCCAAAACTACTTATGTAACCATGGTATTTCTCCACTATAAGTGAGGGCAGATAATAAAATAAGTAGACCGTTTTGCTTTTAAGGGATGATGAATTATATGAATAGTAAATTTCGAGGACGAAATTTTATAAGGAGGGGAGAATGTAGTGACCCGAAGAATAAGGATATTTAAATAATAAAGAGGAATGAAAATGGAAACAGTAATAGAAGGAGGCAGCTGACTTTGTCAAAAAACGCTTCATGCTCGTCGACGACATTGCATTTTGGAGGTGATAATTCCAGGCCTCGTCGACGAACACAGGGGTTTCGTCGATGAGGGTTCTTCAGGATCTCGTCGACAAAGTCCCATCTCGTCAACGAGAAGATACTAAGAGAGGATTTTTGGGATGTCTGAAATTCGTCAACGAGGGTGCAGGTTCGTCGACAAACTTTCTATAGGACTCGTCCACGAGGTGACGTGGCTCATCGATGAATCCCGCAGTATAAATAGTGCCTAAACTCAGTTTTATGCAGAAATTTCAGCGTATATTCTCTTTTCTCTCTCCTCTACGGCTCTTCCCCCTTCTCTCTTTGATTTTGGTCACGTCAGTCGCTGGATCGAATATCTGAGGCCACCACGATGCTTTTGGTGGAGTTCTCTTTAAGTCTGCTGGGCGGATCGTTGGTGGGATCGAGCCGAATTTCTTCCCAAAATCAGGGTAAGACATTTTAGTCAATTTTTGGCCTTCTGACAGTTGTAGGAAATGATGTAGGCAAAGAAATATTGATATTCTATTCTGGTGAATGTATTTTTCAGGGTATTAAGTGGAGAGCCCTGCAGGTGTAGGACTTGTCTCAGTAGGGGGATTTTTGCAAAAATCAGGTAAGAGAAATATGCTATGCTAGGTAGTTCTAAAATGATTTCTAGTATGAAATGTATATTTTTACTGGGGCAGGACTTTATATATTTTATTAATTATGAATATTAAGTTTTAAATTATTGTGTGATTTGAGAATATAAATGTAGTACAGAAGCATGTTTTACAGTATTTTCAGGGTATGTTTTACGGAATATACAGCCAGTGGATATATTTCATAGTAATAACAAAATACCATGATTATATAGTTTTCAATACCATGATTATACAGTTTTCAGTACCATGACTTACAGATTACAGTTCAGTTCAGAGATACAGTTGACATAGTTACAGTTTATTTCAATGTCATAGTTAATACAGTTATTTTAGAATCATGGTAAATCAGATAGCTGTATATAGAAGTATATTATATAGTATCAGACCTTGTTGGATCATACAGCAGAGCACAGTACCGTAGCTACAGATATTTAGTTTAAAGAGCAACCACTTATTCAGATAATACGTGGTAGTAGGTCGATTGTGCCCAGACGTGGACAGGCTCCCCATCAGATATGGGTTGAGGAGTGGCCGATTTGACTGAGGGAGTATAGTGGTTTACCCTGGTCGGCTAGCCAGGGTACATCCCGCCTACCGGCTGCACAACCCTATCATGAGGGGTTAAATCATGACACACAGTTATCCACAGGGAAGTTTTCAGTTATTATTATGTATATACATATTTGCAGAGATAGAGAATATACTTATATACATTAGAAGTATTTTGAATAGTAACCTAAAATATTGATATGTTAAGCAACATGGAAATGGTGGTGGTTTCTATTACTTGTACTGTATTCACAGATCCAATTATACATGATTATATAGCAACATATTTTCATAGTATTGTAACTCATTTGCCACACACTAGCAATAGCATATTTCATCTTACTGAGCGTTGGCTCATCCCGTTACTTTAATATTTTTTAGGTGATCCAGGTAGGCAAGCAGACCAGACTCACAGATAGAGGGGCCTCAGTACTGCCCTGATAGTAAAGAGTGAGTATATTGTTGGGAGTATTTTTGTATAGCCCTCACCAGTTGAGGATATTTGGGGAACAGTCATATACGTATATTTTGGGAAACATGTTAGTACTATGGTATTGTATATAATTATATACGGTTATGTTTATTTGATTTCTACTTCTCGCTGCTTAGGTTGATGGTTGGATTTAATTCAGTTTGGTATCAGAGCATTGTAAATTTTAGAGTATATAAAAAAAAATCCGAGATAAATAGCAGGTCGTTACATATATATATATATATATTATAGATAAAATTTTTGAAGTTCCTAGCATAGCATATTTCTCTTACCTTAGCTAACTGCACTCGCCTGCTAATTTCCTAACTCACGCCCACGGTGTCCATAATTCCAAAATCTTGAAATTATACACATATATATTTTCCTGTGAAATAACTGAATTCCCCATAATAAATTTTGTACTCACAATTCCTAAATTATAAACTATTCATCATCTTACCTGGGTTCTTGGGAACACCCTCTATGTTCCCTAATCTGCTTGTAGTAAAAACCCCAAAACCATGGATTCATAACACCCACATAAATCATCCCAAACACCAGTATAATAACATCTACTACTAAACAATCTCTCACATCGAGGCCCCCAAGCCTATGGATAGAGGCTTTCTGAAGGACAAACATGCATAGTAGAGAGAGTATAGGCAATTGTGGGGGAAATCGAATAGCTTTGATTGAGAGAGGAGCAGACAGAGTCAAGCCACAATCCAGAGTAAGCTGAGAGCTCGAATTGCTGAAGAATCAAAGAAAAGAGAACCTACAGAAAAGGTTTAAAAACAGAGGTTTGAGGAGCAAAAGGCAAAGAGCAAGGAGGAGCATAATACAATTACGTTGGATAAGAAGACTAAAGGAGTTTAAGACCTAAGATTAGATTTGTTTATATTTATGTGTTCCTCTGTTTCATGTTCAATCGTATAATTCTCGTAAATGAAAAAATTGTTCTGAAATTGACCCATTGAACCAACCCATTAGACCAAAAAGTTGACCCATTGAACCCAACGCATTTTTAACCCGTGAACCCAAAGACTCAAGACCTAGGTCTAATTTGGGACTTGGGTCCATTAACTATTGATTCTATGTTCATCCCAAAAGGTGACCCAATGCCCCAATGGACCAAACCCAAGTTTGTTTTCAAATAAAAAGAAAAAAAGATAGCCCAAGTTCAAAGTCCAAAGCCCAAATCCTAGTTAAAAAGCCAAAGCCCAAACTCAGAGCCGAAAACCTAAAGCCCAAATCTCTATTAAAAAGGGCAAATCTTGAAGTCTAGTTGAAAAAGCCAAAGCCTAAATGTGATGCCCCGATTTTCATATCAATTTTTTTTATAAGAATAATCACTAAGTCAATTATCTGCCACGTCACAAACTTTGATATCATATCAACATAACCCAACCCAAAATAGTGCACCAGGTAATCAAACTATCTCATATAAACATGCCTAAGAGCGAAAGTCAAAATTACATACCATCCAGAATATAGATACCAGAGAACTATCCATCCATATATACACATATCCACACACATCTCCAAAATCAATAACATACCTTAGGGGATTACACAAACACATCCCTAACACAAAACACTTACCCTGACTATCAGGGTACTAGCTCCCCTCTATCTTGGAGCTCTATCTCCTGGTCTATCACAGTTTCCTGAAATGTTTAGATATTTGGGTGAGACCACCACTTAGTAAGACGGAATAAATTATTCACAGTGTGAGGCAATATGAGTTTAGCTATATCATAATATACTCTTTTAAGTGATTACATCATCTGAGAAAATATACCAATATGTACTCATAATCATATACATATAACACAAAATTTCATAAGCAATGTATAAACCTGAACTCGAAAAATAAAAAGAAAATAAATATAAAAGAGAGAAGCAAAGGAAAATAAAAGAAAAAAGGAGAGAAGTTAGTTGGTAGGGCCAAAACCGTCGATGGTTTCATAAAGCATGAGAAAAATCATCGCCCGTTTTGGGTCAACAGGGTGAGTTAACCACAAAACTGTTAACGGTTTTGTGGATACAGGGAAAACCGTTGATGGTTTTCTCCTGGGCTGCTCACCTATAAATAGAAGTGAGCTCATTTTTTTTTTTTAAGAAATTCCAAAAACTCCTTTTTTGAGCTCTGCTAGGGTTTCGAGGTTTCTTCACTATAAGACTCCTACGGGTTCCCTCTTACTCCAGGATCACTCTCTCTCTCTCTTGCGGCTCATAGGATCTCGTGTTTCTACCAGTTCGAAAAGCTAAGGTTTCGAGTTTTTGGCCTGTTTGGTTTATTTTTTGGAATTAGGTAAGGGGATTAAGTTAAGTCAACTCTTTTACGAATTTGAACCATATGAAATGTTTTTTAAAGTATGTTTATGTTTTTAGCTGATGCTTCAAAAATCGACCGTCCAAAAAGACCTTTTTCAAAACCTAGGATATATGTATGATATTTTGAATATAAATGAACGGTAGGAAGCTTGGTTTTATTTTCTAAATCGAATATACTATGTTTTCTTGGTTGCCTACGAGCTATGTTCAAATATTGAAACTTGTGTGGTAGGTGAATGATATGTAGGTATTATTTTATAACCGAAATTGAAAATGTTTGTGAAATGCTGAAACTATTTATGAAAACACAGGGATTTGTTATGACGGCCGTGAGGGTTGGGATTTGATATAGTGGTCGTGAGCCAAATTTTATATGATGGCCACAAAGGCTAGGATTATGTTTAAGACCACGAGGGATAGAATTATATTTAACAGCTGTGAGCCAAGTTTTATATGATGACCATTAGGGCCGAGATTATGTTTTAACAAGAGTTATTAAATGACAGGTTTTATGTGAAATGAGTTTGAAATACATTTTTTATTACTTAAATTACATGATATGCTCTAGGAACCCTGAGGACCAGTATGTCATGAGCACGATACCGTTGCTAGAGATTTTGTATGTGGCCATGTGCGCCCACATTATTCTAGATAGTAGTGTAGGGTGGTTTTAGTTGATTAGCCTTGGTAGAGGGTGTACCTTCCTAGGAAGCCCAGATTTTCAGGATGTGGTAGGGTAATCGGAACCCCAAAAGCAAGTTGCGGATGCTTGCGTAGTCAAAGTTAGATGTAGATGTATGTTTGACTTTGTCTAGGTTGATCACACTAGGCTTAGTCCAGCCTTCGGGCCACACAACTCGTACCATGAAGGAAGTAAATGGTGTTAGTCATAGGGATTGTATTTTATGCATATGTGTAGATTTATGTAAATGATGTTATTTACTTACTGAACTGTTTATACTATGGAAACGAGACGAGTAATTTCAACTGTACAAATTTAGTACGATGTAAAGTAACTATTTTTGGTTAAATGAAGAATGAATGTTTTCTGTAAACACCAAATGCATGCTGACCACACACTGATTTTAACTTAGTCTTCCCTATTGAGAGGTGTCTCACCCCAATATACAAATTATCTTTTAAGGACCATCTCGAGGTCAAGTTTAGCAAACTCCAGTGCAGGTTGATAGCCAAATAGATTTTTGTGAGTGTCAGTAAGAACTCTATTGTATATGTGTTGGGTTTACAGCCCTGACTATGTGATATGGTTGTATAGATTGAGATGGGTTTTGTTTTGTATTATGGATTATAGTATGGATGTTTGGAAACCTTTATGTATAAAGGAAAGTTAGAACTCTGGTAATGTATGTTTGGAGAATGTTTCATTATTTTCTTTGCATTTATTGTGATGATTATGGTATCAGGTACTCAGACATCACTAGAGTAGCACCTTAGGCCCACGTGGCGAGTCGGGGCATTACATGTGGTATCAAAGCCTAGGTTTGCTAGGTTTTGCAGATTTTGACAGTAGATAATTACTAGAGTGTCAGTTGAGACAATTTAAGGATGGGAGTGGTTAGTTTAGGCGAGTCTTAGTTTGGAAGCTTTGAGACGGTAGCCTTTCGACGGTCTTCTATGTTTTGTCTAGAGTGACGATTTCCGGAAAACCACGGTAAATCCATTAATAGTATCGTTTCTAGGTTGAGAAACTAGAGCTTGGAAATTTAGGATTGGGTGAGTAGATGTTAGTCCCAGAGTTGTGATTAAGGATCAATATGTTTATTGAACTAAGGGTATACAAGCAACAGTGGGTAGATGGTTTATAGGAGGCAAATCGTCGACAGTTTCTGGGGGGAAATATAAATCGTCCACGGTTTTCTTCAAAGAAGGTCTATTGGTCTTTCAAGGCTTAATATCTCTTAATATCCTGTTTTGATGCTAACAAATAAATAGAACTTAACATGCTTTGTTTAAGTCATGTATTTTCAGGACTCATAGATGAATGCAAGGTTAAAGGATTCATGAAAACTTATATTTCAAAGAAGAATGATCAATATGAAGCTTAAAGCATGGATTCAAAAATGGATTTAAAAATAAAGCTTGAAGATCATGAGAACATGAGGATTAAAGATAACTTGATGAAAACTCAAAGAAAGATGAAACAAGCATAAAGACCTCAAGGAATTCAAGAATTGAAAATTTGAAAGAGTTTATAGGAAATTTTATGTAAGTACTTCAAATAATTTCAATATGGATACATGAAACTCTTAGATTAATTTATTGAACCTAGATACCTTTTAACATACTTGGAAAATATTTTTATAAGGTCCAAAATTAAATCAAAAAGGTTAAAATCGTTTTTGGAATGAAAAGCACCAAAAAGAGGATTTTCTAAATGTTGTTAATTTTTCTATATCTGCATTGAGGTGCATTTTTCTCTATCAAAAACTCCTTATTTTAAAACTTGTTTGACATGAAAGTTGTAGGATTTTCTCTTATATTTCTTTTGACACCACACTAGTCAAATTTGGAGTTTCACAAAAAAAGTTATGATCAAAATAATGAAGGGTACTCAAAGTTGACAATAGCCTTGTGTTCCACCAGTAGACTGCCTGAACCATGACAAGCGCCTAGGTGGTCAAGTCAGGCGATTTCCTATCTCCTGGTAGGTGACTGCCAGATCGTGGCAGGCGATTGCCACTCGAACATAATTTTAAAAAGGCAACGGAAAATTTTTTTAAATGGTTTGCTTGGGGCTCAAAGTTTGTGAAAACTTGGGGAATACTCCAAGTCAATTGGGGATCAAGTTAAATACTTTTTCAAGTCTATAAATAAGCCTCAAAGATCATTAAATTAAAAAAGAGAAACCAAGAATCAAATTCAGCTATCAAATTCTCTCAATTGCTCTCAACACTCAAAGGCTCTTTCACTCTCATCTTGTCTACGAAATTTGTTGAGGTCTTGCTAATTCAATCACCAATCTTGTGCTACAAATTCTAAATCTTTCAATCATTGAAAGAATCATACGATGAAAAATCCCTTGAGCTTCAAGTTAAATTCCATATTGTTATTTACTTTGAAGTATATTATAGTGTTGAATTGTTGTACTAATAAGCTCTTTGTGTGAGAAAATTCTTTGTACACAAATATTTGACTTGTATCTTGTAGATTGATGATTCTAAGGATTGTTTGGATCATTGGCTAAGCAAGAGGATATTGCTTAGAGAGGCGGACTCTAGCCTAATTGAAGGAGTGACCAAGCGAGGGTACATCGTTTGGAGAGGTGATCTCTAGCCTACTAAAGGGGTGTGTGTAAATGGTATTGTTCTGCCCAGAAAAGGAACTGATTTTAGTGAATCCTTTGGTGGTTTTCCAAAGGCGAGGATGTAGGCTGGGTACAAGTTGAATCTCGTAAAAATCTCGGTCTCACTCTCTCTTTCCCTTACTCGTTTTATTTTCAGTACATATACAATTGTGTGGATGTTTTAAATATCTAAATCTTATACATTACGTGGATTAGATATTAAATAAACTGAAGCTTAATTTGTTTTTGGGATTGCAGAAATCGAAAAGGAGTACGTTAGTTGATCAATCTTTTGCGAAAACTGTAAAGTAGTACGTTGATTGATTCAATACCCCAAGACTCTTTAACTTAGAGTTTATTTAAGGTCTAAGTATTTGGAAAGAGTGATTGAATGTTGTATTGGATATAAAATTGAGAAACAAATTTCATATATACAGGGCTTGATTCAAAATATTATAAACAGGGCTGCATACAAGTTGAAAAAGCTGAGAATTAACATTACATTGCAAAGTATATCTTGATTGAATGTTTTATGGTTGATTGGTTTGATTGATTATTTGGATGATTGAATGATTGTGTGGTTGTGGATTGAATTAAGAAATAAGTTTTTGATGAAAGTTTAAAAAATCAATAACAAGTTAAGAATTCCTAAAAAGATTTAAAATAAATTTTTTAAAACCCAATTCACCCCCCTCTTGGGACTACACCTTTGTTTTCAAGGTCCTCTGTAATTCAGTTTTTCCATTGATGGATTTTGGAACCCTTTATAAAACCATCGACGATTGTGGTAGAAATGTGTGAATTGCTTCTTTCTAACTACAAACTTATATGTTACATTATTCGTCGTTCCATACTTGCATAAACCATGATAAATGTGAAATTTCTAAGTCGGTTTCTATCTTATCTTTAGGATGGATCCTAGGGAAAAGGTGATTATTGATGGAAAGGATAATCATGTAGATACCTCTAGCGAAGATGACGTTGAGACCTCGACAGTGCTGCGTAGTATAGCACGGTAGGCTAGGAAGGAAAGTCAGAGGGATTCTTGAGAGCGAGAAGAACTAACGACTGATAGAGGCTGCACGTTCCAACAGTTTACTCGAACGATTCCGTCGGCATTTTTTGGAGGACCGAACCTGATTGCGGCTGAAAGCTGGGTTCAGGAGATAGAGGAGCTGTTGGGTGTGCTGGAATGCACAAAAGAACAGAAGGTGAGGTTTGCCTCCTTTAAATTTGTGGGGGAAGCAAAGAGATGGTGGAAATCGGCTAAGATGGTGGAGGAACAACGTACATGGTATGCATCTATTACTTGGAGCCATTTCAGGGAGGTTTTCTTCGACAGATACTTCCCTATTGTCACCAGAGAGGTGAAGGCAGAGGAATTCTTGCATTTGACACAAAGGGTCCATGACTGTACAGTAGTATGCGGTCAGGTTTGTGGTGCTATCTTGTTTCGCTCCACATATGGTCTTGGATGAGCCAAAGAAGGCTCGAATGTTTGAAAGAGGTCTAAGGATGGGTGTACGATCGTAGGTGGTGGCGTTACTGACTCAGAGTTTCGCTGAGCTGGTGGATAGGGTCATGGAGGTCGAGACCAGCATTCAAAAAGGGGAAAGAGTAGCAAACCAGAAGAAGAGGCCCTTGCCTCAAGGTTTCAGTCTAACTCCAACCAGAGTTCATGGAAGCGTCCTCGTAATTTTACGGGTCAGCAACAGGAGATGGGATCTCAAGCCCCTCAGGGGAATTCTCAGTATGCTACTTCTCCTAGATGCCATAAAAAGCATTAGGGCGAGTGTAGGGCTGGATCAGCTGTCTGTTATCGATGCGGTAGAGCAGGGCATCAGGTGCAGGACTGTCACGCGATAGTGAATTACACACCTCTACAGCATCAGTATGGGAGAGGAAACCAGGCACCCCGAGGTGGTCACCAAGGGAGCACCGCCCAGGCACGAGTGTATTCTATGACTCCGGGTGATGCCGAACACGTAGGAGATGTAGTTACAGGTAACATTTATATGCTTTCAAATAAAGTTATGGTGCTCTTTGATTCAAGTGCGACCCACTTGTTTGTATCTTGGGGGCTTATTAAAGTGTGCAAAGTAGAGACTTAATCGTCAGGAGTTGAGCTAGGCATGGTCACGCTGACAAGGTCCGTTATTGTATGCAATAAGGTGGTTAGAAACTACTCAGTGGAGATTCATGGAAGAAGGCTACCTGCTAGTCTAATCATCTTCGATATGCATGGATTTGACATTATTCTGGGGATGGATTGGCTAGCATCCAGCTACGTAATTATAGACTACCACAGGAAGGAGGTAGTATTCAAACCTCTAGGGGAGCAAGAATTAAAATTCATCAGGTGTGTGCGCTCTGCACCACCGATCATTTTGGCGATTCAGACAAGGAGATTACTTCTAGAGGGTTGCCAGAGGTACCTAGCATATGTGAAAGAAGCACCAAAAGAAGGACTGAAGTTGGAGGATATCCCAGTGATAAAGAAGTTCTCGGATGTGTTTTCAAAGGACTTATTGAAGTTACCTCCTAATCGTGAGGTGGAGTTCACCATTGAGTTGACTCTAGGGACGACGCCAGTTTCCAAGGTTCCATACCGAATGGCTCCGATTGAACTAAAGGGACTAAAGGAGCAGCTACAAGAACTTCTTGACAAAGGGTTCATCAGAACAAGTGTATCACCCTGGGGAGCGACGGTATTGTTCGTGAAGAAGAAGGATGGATCAATAAGGATGTGCATCGACTACAGGGGGATTAATAAAGTGATAGTGAATAATAAATACTCATTACCTCGTATTGATGACCTATTTGACCAATTGAAAGGCATTTAGGTTTTCTCTAAGATCAATCTGCAATCTGGGTATCATCATTTGAAGGTGAAATTAGAGGATGTATCGAAGACAGCTTTTCGAACTCAGTATAGCCATTACAAATTTTTGGTTATGCCATTCAGTTTGATGAATGTGCCTGCATTATTCAAGGACCTGATGAATAGGGTGTTCCACGAGTACTTAGATTAGTTCATGGTGGTATTCATCGATGACATCCTGGTTTATTCGGGGAGTCCTGTAGAGCATGAAGCTTATTTGAGGCTGGTACTTCAGGTACTCAGAGAGGAGATTATTTTCTAAATTCAAGAAATACGAATTATGGCTGGAACAGGTTGCATTTCTGGGAGATGTAGTGTCTAGGGAAGGAATTTCAGTAGACCTGAGCAAAGTAGAGGCAGTAGTTGATTGAGCGAGACTGAAGAGCATGCATGAGATTAGAAGTTTCTTAGGTCTAGTCGGGTACTATCGCCTATTGGTCGAGGGCTTTTGTAAATTGTCAGGTCCTCTGATGTAGCTTACAAAGAAGAACAGTAAGTTTGAGTGGACTGAGAATGCGAACAGAGCTTCCAAGAATTGAAGGAATGGTTGGTTAGTCACAACCCCAGTGTTGATCATTCCATCAGGGGATGGTGGTTATGTGATTTATAGTGATGTATGCTAGAAGGGGCTCGGGTGTGTTTTGATGCAACAGGAAAAAGTTATTGCATTTGTATCTCGCCAACTTAAGGAGTACGAGAAGAACTACCCTACGCGTGACTTAGAGCTGGGAGCAGTGGTATATTCACTAAATATTTGGTAGCACTATCTATACGGTGAAAAGTGTGAGATATTTACTGATCATAAAATTATCAAATACTTCTTCACCTAGAAGGAGTTGAATATGAGGAAAATCAAGTGGCTTGAATCGATTAAGGACTATGACTGTACTATTAGTTACTACCTTAGGAAAGCTAATGTGGTAGCTGATGCTTTGAGCCGGAAGTCAGTGCCTGCATCAGTCTCAGTAATTGGGGTTTAGCACCAGATCAGGAAGGACCTAAAGAGGTTGGTTGTAGAGTTAGTAGAAGGAAATCACCAGGCATTCATTGTTGGCCTGGTAATGCAACCAACCTTACGAGATAGGATCAAATCAACTTAGATGAAAGATGCAGAGCTAGCAGAACTTGCGAGTGGAATACAAGATGGATTGAATGCAGATTTTAATGACTTAGATGACGGGGTGTTGACATTTCACACCAGGATTTGTGTACTGAATGATGCTGAGATTAAATGAACCATCCATGACGAGGCACATCGCTCTCTATATACGGTGCATCCAGGGAGTACAAAGATGTACAGGGATTTGCAGGAATCTTTCTTGTGGTCTAACATGGAAATAGAGATTGCCCATTTTGTAGAGTAGTGCCTGACATGTTAGCAGGTAAAAGCAGAGCACCAGAGGACAGTAGGACCACTTTAGCCACTTGACATCCCAAAGTGGAAGTGGGAGTATATCTCGATGGACTTTGTGTCGGGATTGCCTTTAGTGGTGCATGGGCAGAATGTTATCTGGGTTATTTTGGATCGGCTGATGAAGACTGCGCAATTCGTTCCGATCAGAGTCAGTTACTCAATGGATAGGCTCGTAGAGCTTTATGTACAAGAGATAGTAGGGCTTCATGGTGTCCCAATTTCTATAGTTTCAGATCGAGATCCACGGTTCACCTCTCAATTCTGGAAGAGTTTGCAGGATGCCTTGGGATCTCAACTCACCTTCAGTACTGCGTTTCATTCATAGATGGATGGGCAGTCTGAGAGGACCACTCAGATTCTGGAAGATATGTTGTGGGCGTGTGTGCTTGATTTTGGTGGTAGTTGGATTATATATCTGCCGTTAATTGAGTTCGCATATAAAAATAATTATTAGGCCAGTATCGAGATGACACATATGAGGCTTTGTATGGTCGTCGGTGCCGATCTCCATTGTACTGGGATGAGGTGGGTGAGCGACAAGTTTTGGGGCCGAAATTAGTTTAGCAGACCTCTGCAAAGGTCCAGCTTATCAGGGAGAGGATAAAAGCAGCTCAGAGTCGGTAGAAAAGTTATGCAGATACTTGCCGACAAGAACAAGAGTTTGAGGTTGGGGATATGGTATTCTTGAGAGTTGCTTTAATGAAGGGAGTGATGAGGTTTAAGAAAAAAGGCAAGTTGAGCCCTCGGTACATTGGGCCATTTGAGATCTTGGAAAGGATTGGTCCAGTTTCCTATTGAGTGGCGTTACCCCTAGCATTGTCTAGAGTTCATAACATCTTCCACGTATCAGTGCTAAAGAAATATGTGTTAGATCCTTCGCACGTGATCAACTATGAACCCTTAGAGATCAAGGATGTTTTGGCTTACGAGGAGGTACCGGTTCAGATTCTTAATCGAAAAATACAGGAATTGCATACTAAGGAAATACCATTAGTAAAGGTGTTGTGGCGTAACCATGTGGTCGAGGAGGCTTCATGGGAGCTAGAGAAAGAAATACACCAGAAGTACCCACAACTTTTTAGAGAGGATTAGTATTAGATAGACCAATACGATTGCACAAGTAGATGTTAGTTTTATTTGCAGGTCTGGTAAGGTAAGTATGTTTTGGCTTGATTAATTGTTTATGAGTTTGTGTATGGATAGTCTTTGGGAGGGTTTTGTATCGTATTGTAAACTCCCAAGACATTACGTATAACTACGGTATTCCTCTGCCATAAGTGAGGGTATCTGATAAACTTGGGATGGGGCCACTAAGTGGGTGGCTATCGACTCTTCGGTAGAGATGGATCGTGAGTTTTGGATGTGTTCAGTATTAGTTAGAAAATTTCATGGAAAAAATTCTTATAAAGAGGGGGGACTGTAGAAAACCAAACCTGAAAAATAAAAATAAAATAAATATGAAAAAGAGAAGCAAAGGAAAATAAAAGAAAAAGGAGAGAAGTTAGTTGGCAGTGCCAAAATCATCGACGGTTTCATAAAGCATGAGAAAAAACATCGCCGGTTTTGAGTCAACAGGGCGAGTCAACCACAAAACCATCAACAATTTTGTGGATACAGGGAAAACCGTCGACAATTTTCTCATGGGCTACTCAGCTATAAATAGAAATGAGCTCATTTTTTTTTTTTAAAGAAATTTCAAAAACTCCTCTTTTAAGCTCTGCTTGGGTTTCGGGGTTTCTTCACTATAAGACTCCTACAGGTTCCCTCTTACTCTAGGATCATTCTCTCTCTCCTCCTGGTTCATTAGATCTTGTGTTTCTACCAGTTCGAAAGGCTAGGGTTTCAAGTTTTTGGCCCGTTTCGGTTTCTTTTTCAGAATCAGGTAAGGGGATTAAGTTAAGTAAGCTTTTTAATGAATTTGAACCGTATGAAATGTTTTTTTGAGTAAGTATATTTATGTTTTTAGTTGATGCTTCAAAAACCGACCATTCAAAAAAACCTTTTTCAAAACCTAGGATATATGTATGCTATTTTGAATACAAATGAACGGTGGGAAGCTTGGTTTTATTTTCTAAACCAAATATACTCTGTTTTCTTGGTTGCCTACGGGCTATGTTCAAATATTGAAACTTGTGTGGCGGGTGAATGGTATGTAGGTATTATTTTATAACCGAAATTGAGAATATTTGTGAAATACTGGAACTGTTTATGAAAACGCAAGGATTTATTATGACAGCCACGAGGGCCGGGGTTTCATATAGCGGCCGTGAGCTGAGTTTTATATGAGGACCGCAAGGGCTAGGATTATGTTTAAGGCCGTGAGGTCTAGAATTATGTTTAATAGCTATAAGCCAAGTTTTATATGACGGCCGCGAGGGCCCGGATTATGTTTTAATGAGAGTTATTAAATGATAGGCTTTATGTGAAATGATTTTGAAATATAGTTTTTACTACATAAATTGCATGATATGCTCTAGGAACCCTGAGAACCAGTATATTATGAGCACGGTACCATTGCTAGAGATTCTGTATGTGGCCATGTGTGCCCACACTATTCTAGATAGCAGTGTAGGGTAGTTTCAGCCGATTAGCCTTGGTAGTGAGTGTACCTTCCCAGGAAGCCCAAACTTTTGGGATGTGGTAGGGCAATTGGAACCCCGCAAGCAAGTTGCGGATGCTAATGTAGTCAAAGTTAGATGCAGATGTATGTTTGACTTTGTATAGGTTGATCATCCCAGGCTTAGTCCAGCCTTCGGGCCGCACAACCCGTACCATGGGGAAAGTAAATGGTGTTAGTCATAGGGATTGTCTTTTATGCATATATGTAGATTTATGCAAATGATGTTATTTACTTACTGAACTGTTTATACTATGGAAATGAGACAAGTATTTTCAACTGTACAAAGTTAGTACAATGTAAAGTAACTATTTTCGGTTAAATGAATAATGAATGTTTTCTGTAAACACCAAATGCATGCTGACCACACACTGATTTTAACTTAGTCTCCCTTACTGAGAGGTGTCTCACTCCAATATACAAATTATCTTTTAAGGACCATCTCGAGGTCAAGTTTAGCAAACTCCGGGGTAGGTTGATAGTCAGTTAGATTTTTGTGAGTTTCAGGAAGAACTCTGTTGTATATGTGTTGGGTTTGAAGCCCTAACTATATGATATGGTTGTATAGAATGAGATGGGTTTTGTTTTGTATTATTCATTATAGTATAGATGTTTGGAAACCTTTATGTATAAAGGAAAGTTAAACTCTGGTAATGTATGTTTAGAGAATGTTTCATTATTTTCGCTGCATTTATTGTGATTATTATGGTATCACGTACTAAGACGTCACTAAAGTAGCACCCTGGGCCCACGTGGTGGGTCAGGGCGTTACAAGCTATGTTACCATTTCTTATACTTACACATATACAACAAATATTTATCAGTGAAAGTTCCCGAGGATAGGAGAGATTACACGCCCATACATGTAGCGCCCCTCTGCTTTGATATCATTTGTAACCTTACTTGATTAACTCGGGTGTGACTATAACTGATACTTATCAGGGCACTCACCTTACTTAGTAAACCCTCAAGCAGAGAGTTTTACTTCGCCCTAATTATTTATGCAATTAAAATCACACTCTTTCATTTCTCATTTTCATTTCACAAACTAGCTCATGAGTGTCCACCAGTAACAAATACACATTTTGTTTGTAACTCATGGCTGCCCTGAGGATATTCACATCGTCATGCTTCCCCCAATGATCGCGTTGTGTGGCTCGAAGGCTGGACCTAACCGTGGTTGGCCTACCCGGTTAGATCAAAACAAGGAAACTATCTGTGTGTAGTACGATTGGCCTGCTTACTCCTGGTCCAGACGCGAGGTGGCAAAACTACCATTCTCACTAGCTCAATCGAATGCCACACCAAACTCTTCACGAGACTGTGTGGTTGCACTAACACCTCGCTAGCAATGGTACTGTGCTCTCTATCCAACTCCAGCCCATCAAGGTTCTCATTTCCACATTTCAGTATTCGTATTTCAGTATTCACATTTCAATATGTTGGTACATTTCATCACATCATAAATATTTTCACCATTTTCTATTTCATTCCCAACATATCAGTACACAGTCCATCTCATAATAGTATATATGTCATTTCACGTATTTCAACATTTTTCAATAAAGCATAACGATATTTCTTATTTCCTCATTTATCATAGAAAACCATTTCTATCCATATATATAATATTCCATCATTTTCCAGTAAATTACACATTGGTATATCACAATTCATCGTTCTCAATAAAACAAATATGTATTCCACTTTTCAACATTTTTCATATTTTAAATCTCATGTCATCACAATTCAGTATATAAAACATAACTGGTTTCCATTATCTTCATTTCTACATAAAACATTTCAATATATATCATAGTCTCTTTATTCTCAGTGCAAATCACATACCCCAGTTTCAAACACATTTCTAGTATAAATTATATACCACACAATTTTATTTGATATTCGTATCATAATAATCTCAGGAAAAATATCATATTCTCATTTTCATAAATTTACTCAACCAGTAATTTCCAAAAATAACTGTTATAATTTATTCCCTTACCTGGCTTACTAAGAGGCCTGCTAAAATTCCAAATGCCTAATTCCACGCTCGCAGCATTCGGAGTTTGAAACCTTGATATCATTTCCCCCCTAGTTTAATAAAATCAACCCTAGAATAATAATTATTTTAATATTTCCTATGCCCACAAGCTCCCATTAACCGGTTAAATTCTAAAAACACGGGTATGATCCACTTCCTATATTTTAAATTTAATTTTTAACATATTTAAAAATACCAGTATGATCAAATCCCCGCAATTTAATCTAATTCCAAAATATTTCCCAAAATTCCATTTAACCAATTCCCTACAATTTAACTTAATCCCAAATATTCCCAAAAATCTGATATAATCAAATACTCCAATTTAATAATCACCTATTATAATTTAACCAGTTGAATTTCTAAAATAACTAACATAATTTGTACTCCTTACCTTAGGCTTGGAGTGGTGCCTAGGATCCCCAAATCAAAAATTCGCTCCGATTAACTTACTCAGAATCGAAGCCGGGACCCTATGGTGGTGTCCGATAGTTAATTTGGGTGAATATTGGGGAGAAATTGAAAAGAGGGAGTGGGTTTACCTTATCCTAGAAGTGGTGCCTTCGACTTCTTGATCACAAATCCACTCCGGTTAAAGTGTTGGTGGTCGAGATAGGAACCCAGTGGTATTTCCCGTTCTTCAATCAGTCGAGTACTCGTTAAGAAAATGAGGAGAGAGAGAGAGAGAGAGAGAGAGAGGGAAGGCAAGGAGAGAGAGACGGTGAGAGAGAGAGTATGTTCTTCACGTCTGGCTCTCTGGAAGATGGATTTCAAATGAAATCTCATTTTGATTTCTCCTCTTCAGGAGACTTATATAACTAACATATATATATATATATATATATATATATATATATATATCCAATATATTATTATTATATTAGTCTTATATGTACTTACATTTGTCTTTTGTTATATATATATGTTATTTATTCAATAATGTCATTTAGTTAACCACCTAATTAGTTAATTAATTGATTAATTATTATTATATTTTTTTTCTGGTTGCTAGATTCTTCCCTTATAAAATTTCATCCTCGAAATTTGTTAACCAATTTTAAGCAAGTCTATATACAGACTAGCCAAGCAACCGCCTAAACCACCACGGTTACCTAACTAGTGTTGGCCTTCGTTAAATAAAAGTGGGTACCTCCGGCTAAAATGCTTCATCCAATGTCATTCTAATACTGACTTGATAGTTATTATTATAAGTAAACTCCACCAGTGGCAAGTACTGAATCCAGCTGCATCCAAAATATAACACACAAGCCCGAAGCTCTCTGTAAGCTCTTCTAGAACTGAGATGGGAATCATGGGTCCCGATCTGAAACGATGGACACTGGCACCCCATAAAATCTATCTCCTAGATATATATTTCTATCAATCTACTCATGGAGTAGTTAGCCCTGACTGGAAGAAAACGGGTAGTCTTTGTCAAACGGTCTACAACTACCTAGACGGAATCCTATCCATGCAATGCCAGGAGTAATTCTTGTGACAAAATCCATCGATATATGTTCCCACTTCCACTTGAGGTTGTGGAGTGGCTGCAATGATCCCGCCGGTCTCTGATGCTCAGCTTTTACCTGCTGGCATGTCAAACACTGCTCTACATACTTAGTTATCTCTTTCTTCATGTTGCTCTACCAAAATGACTCCCAAAGATCTCTATACATTTTAGTGCTTCCCAGGTGCACTGTATAAAGGGATCGGTGCACTTCCTCAAAGATAATGCTCTTAATCTCAGGGCCGATAGGTACACACAGCTTGGTGCGGAACCTCAAGGCTCCATCATCTGAGATACTGAACTCTTCCCCCTGTCCACTCTACACTTTATCCATAAGCTTTACTAACTTTGCATCACTTCTCTGAGCAACTTTAATTCTTTCCTACAAGGTGGGCTATAATACTAGATTGGCAATAAATGCCTGGTGATCACCCTCCACCAGCTCCACACCAAGCCTTTCTAAATCCATATGAATTGGATGTTGAATCATCCCTGATGACATTGTCGTTCCCACTGATTTTCAGCTCAAAGCATCAGCTACCACATTAGCTTTTTTCGGGTGGTAACTGATGGTGCAATCATAATCTTTATCAGCTCCAATCATCTCCTCTGCCTCATGTTTAAGTCTTTCTGTGTGATGAAGTATTTCAGACTCTTATAATTGGTGAAAATCTCACACCTACCCCCATACAGATAGTGTCTTTGAATTTTCAGCGCGTAGACCACCGCTGCTAACTCCTGATCATAGGTAGGGTAATTCTTCTCATATTCTTTCAGTTGGTGGGAGGCATATACTACAACTCTCCCCTACTAAATCTGAACATATCCAATCCCTTTATGTGACGCATTACTGTAAATTACAAAACCCTCTCCTCCTGAAGGAATTATCAAAATCGGTGCATTGATAAGCTGCTGCTTTAACTCTTGAAAGCTTCGTTCACATTCGTTGGTCCACTCAAATTTCACACCTTTCCTAGTCAATCTTGTCAAAGGACTCGACAATTTAAAGAAACTCTCAACAAATTTGCGGTAACACCCGACCAATCCCAAGAAACTTTTGATTTCTTGTACATTTTTGGTCTTTTCCAATCCATTACCGCCTCAATCTTGCTCGGATCAATTGAAATGCTACCCCTGGATACCACGTGGCCGAGGAAAGTAACTTGCTCTAACCAGAATTCACACTTCCTGAACTTTGCATACAACTTCTTTTCCTTCAGCACTTGAAGCACTATTCTTAAATGTTCCTCGTGCTCTTCAGGGCTCTTTGAATATATCAAGATGTCATTTATAAAAACTACTACAAACCGATCTAGGTACCGATGAAAGACCATGTTCATTAGGTCCATAAAAATAGTAGGAGCGTTCGTCAAACCAAATGACACAACTAGAAACTCATAGTGGCCATACTTGGTTTTGAACGCTGTCTTCAAAACATATTCTGCTCTGACCCTTACCTGATGGTAACCAGATTGCAAATCTATCTTTGAGAATATGTGTGTCCCCTATAACTGATCAAACAAATCATCGATACGGGGAAGCAGGTACTTATTCTTGATAGTTACTTTATTAATTTCTCTGTAGTTGATGAACATTCTCATCGACCCATCCTTCTTCCTTACAAACAAAACTGGCGCTCCCAGGTCGACAAGTTGGGCCGAATAAACTCTGCGCTCCCCAGATCACCACGTTGGGCCGAATAAACCCCTTATCCAATAGTTCCTGTAGCCGTTCCTTCAACTTTTTTAGTTCTGTCGATGTCATTCTATACGGCGCTTTTGAAATCAGTGCTATCCCCAGAACTAGATCAATAACAAATTCTACCTTACGATCAGGAGGTAGTCCCGATAAATCCTCAGGGAATACATTAGGAAAATTCCTCACTAGTGGGATAGCTTCTAATCTCAACTCCCCTTCTAATACCTCTTTCACACAAGTCAAATATCCATGGAAACCCTCTAGCAATAACCTCCTCACCTGAATGGCGGATAACAACTGTGGTGGGGGTGTGCACACATAACCCCACAAATTTGTACTCCTCTCCTTCTGGTGGTCTGAATACTACCTCTCTCAGATAATAATCTATACTGGCATAATTAGAAGCTAACCAGTCCATCCCTAGAATTACCTTGAACCCATGCATATAAAAAATTACCAAGTCAGTTGGTAAAGACCTCCCCTGAATACAAATTGGACAGTTCCTGAGTACTTTTCTACACAACACTATCCAGTCAGCGTAGACATTGACAAACTTATGTCCAACGACTGAGTTTCTATCCAAAAAAATTTAACAAATTCTTGGGCGATAAAAGAATGAGTCGCCCCTGAATCAAACAAGGTAGTAGCTTTATATGATAGTATTGAAACAGTACCTGTCACGACATCTCTTACCGCTTCAGCATCTCCTGTCATCAAAGCATAGACTCGTGTTGGGGCGGTATTCCTCTACTGATCACCTCGAGGTTCTTGGTGACCTCCTCTATGCGGTCTAGGAGCAAGCGCAATCGCTGGTGGTGCTCGGCAATTTCTCGCTATATGGCCAGGTTGATAGCACCGGTAGCATATCACCTCGTTGTCCTGACACTCTCTTCGGTGTCTCTTGTAGCATCTAAGACAGAGAGGGGGCATCATCCTACCCTGTACTACTCAGTTTCCCATCCCCTGTCTCTGGCCTACACTGGCACCATGTCTTCTCCAAGGCCCTTAACTGGCACCTACCTGACATTTAGGAGGCATAGATCTTTTCCTTTGGTTCAGGTTCATAAACTCCTCCGCTTGGGCATTTCTGGTAGAAGAATGAATGTATCGATCATAGAAAATTTCCTTAAAACTGTTCCATGTCAGGGTTGCTGCTTTCGGCCTTTGTTCTTCAAGTAGCTTTACCGACATCCACCAATGCTTGGCCTCCCCAGTCATTTTCAAAATAGCATACAAAACTTTCTGCTTGTTTACACAGTGAAGACTTGCCAATATATCTTCCATCTCTTGGATGCATTCCTTCGCAATGATATGATCGGCTCCTACTATAATAGTTGGGGGATTCATGTAGATAAATTGCTCGGCAGTGCAGCTCAAGTCAGCTAGTGGGTAGCTCTGTTCCCCATAGTTCCACACAATCCCTGCCATGACCTGTTGGCATGCACTACGTAGCACCTATTCAAAGTCACTACCACCTATGCTGGAAGCCCCCATGTTGCTACTACTTCTAGTATTTGCGTTGTTATTCCCGAGGTTCATATTGAAAATATAACTAAAAAAATCTTAAATTTATGATACCTTAACATAACTGATACAATTTTCTTACTAATAAAATGATTAAACATCCACATATCCAAGGTAAGTCTTAACGCACCACTCAGTCTCAAAACCTTATCTATCCTCCTTCTTGTATGCCCTAAGCCATTTTAAGGACCAAACCCTAAATCCACAGAAATTATGACCTACCCAACTAACTAATATCTCAAGTTCCAGTCCCTCTCCTAAAAAAAAATAAAATTTGTCGAGGGGTTTGCTGAAATTTTGCTGGAAATAGAACAAAATAGTCTGAAGACCTTAACTTCATAACATAACTAGTACATTTATCCAACTAAGAATCGTAAAATATCCTTTTACCACCAATCGACTTAACATCCTTATTCCCAATTTAAGATTCAGTCTTACCCCTCAGAAACAAGAACCGACGATAGTTTACTATGGCTTTCTTGAGATCGCCACCCAAGAAAACTATAGAAACAACCATGGAATTTCCTGCCTCCAGGCTACAAGATAGAATTTTAAATTCCCAATCTCCTCCTCTAACAATAACTGGCTTATATTTCAATCTACCCATCTCCTATTCTCCTCACAGTCCATTCCTATACTCTGGTATTGTATTCCACTGTTTACTAAAGTCTGCAAAACCTAGCAACCTAGGCCTTAATACCAAAATGTGACACCCTGATTTTCATATCATTTTTTTTTTATAAACAATAATCAATAAGTCAATCATCTGCCACATCACAAACTTTGATACCATATCAACATAACCCGACCAGAAATAGGGTACTGGATAATCAAACTATCTCATACAAACATACATAACAACGGAAGTCAAAATTACATACCATCCATAATACATATACCAAAGAACTATCCATCCATATATACACATATCTATACACATCTCCAAAATTAAAAGCATACCCTAGGGGATTACATAAACACATCCCCAACACAAAACACTTACCCTGACTATTAGGGTACCAACTCCCCTCTATCTCGGAGCTTTATCTCCTGGTTTGTCACAGTTTTCTAAAATGTTTAGATACTTGGGTGAGACACTTTTCAGTAAGACGGAATAAATTATTCACAGTGTGTGGCAGTATGATTTTAGCTATATCATAATATACTTATTTAAGTGATTACATCATCTGAGAAAATATATTGATATGTACTCATATCATATAGATATAAAACATAATTTCATAAGCTATGTTACCATTCTTACATGTAGCACACCCTCTACTCTGATATCATTTATAACCTTACCCAATTAACTCAAATGCGACTACAACTAATACTCATTAGGAAACTCACCTTACTTAGTAAGTCCTCAAGCGTTGAGTTTTACTTCGCCCTAATTATTTATGCAATTAAACTCACACTCTTTCATTTCTCATTTTCATTTCACAAACTAGATCATGAGTGTCCACCAGTAACAAATACACATTTTTTCTATAACTCATGGCTACCCTGAGGATATTCACATTGTCATGCTTCCCCCATGACCGGGTTGTGCAGCCCAAAGGCTGGACCTAACCGCGGTTGGCCTACCTGGTTAGATCAAAACAAGGAAACTATTTGTCTATAGTACGATTAGCATACTCATTCCTGGTTTGAACACCAGGTGGCAAAACTACCCTTCTCATTGGCTCAATCGATTGCCATGCCACACTCTCCATGAGACTGTGTGGTTGCACTAACACATTGCTAGCAATGGTACCATGCTCTCTATCCAACTCCAGTCCATCAGGGTTCTCATTTCCACATTTCAGTATTTGCATTTCAATATTCACATTTCAATATGTTGGTACATTTCATCACATCAAAAATATTCTCATTGTTTTCTGTTTCATTCCCAACATATCAGTGCACATTTCATCTCATAATAGTATATATCTCATTTCACCTATTTCATCATTTCTCAATAAAGCATATCGATATTTCTTATTTCCTCGTTTATCATGGAAAAACATTTCTATCCATATATATATATATATATATATATATATATATATCATATTCCCTCATTTTCCAATAAAATACACATTGATATATTACAATTCATCGTTTTCAATAAAACAATTATGTATTCCATTTTTCAATATTTTCCATATTTCAAATATCATATCATCACAATTCGGTATATAAAATATAATTAGTTTCCATTATATTTATTTCTGCATAAAACATTTCAATATATATATATATATATATATATATATATATATCATAGTCTCTTTATTTTCAGTGCAAATCACATAACCCTGTTTCAAACACATTTCCAGTATAAATGATATGCCACACAATTTTATCTGATATTTTGTATCATAATAATCTCAGGAAAAATATCATATTCTCATTTTCACATATTTATTCAACCAGTAATTTTCAAAAATAACTATTATAATTTATTCCCCTTACCAAACTTACTGAGAGGCTTGCTAAAATTTCTAATTCCATGCTCGCCGCGTTCGGAGTTTGAAACCCTAAAATCATTTTCCCCCCAATTCAATAAACTCAACCCCAAAATAATAATTATTTTAATATTTCCTAGGCCCACAAGCTCTCATTAACCGGTTAAATTCTAAAAACGCGAGTGTGATCCACTTTTCATATTTTAAATTTAATTTCTAACATATTTAAAAATACCAGTATGATCAAATCCCCGTATTTTAATCTAATTCGAAAGTATTCCCCAAAATTCCATTTAATCAAATCCCTACAATTTAACATAATTCTAAAACATTTCTAAAAATCTGCTATAATCAAATACTCCAATTTAATAGTCACCTATTATAATTTAACCGATTAAATTTCTAAAATAACTGACATAATTTGTACTCCTTACCTTAGGCTTGGAGTGGTGCCTAGGATCCCCAAATCAAAAATCCGCTCCAATTAACTTGCTCAGAATCAAAACTGGGACCCTGTGGTGGTGTCAGATCGTTAATTTGGCTGAATATTAGGGAAAAATTGAAGAGACAGAGTGGGTTTACCTTATCCCAGGAGTGGTGCCTACGACGTCCTAATCACAAATCCACTCTAATTAAAATATTGGTGGTCGAGATAGGAACCGAGTGGTATTTTCCGTTCTTCGATCGGCCAAGTATTCGTCGAGAAAATGAGGAGAAAGAGAGGGAAGGTGTGGAGAGAGAGACAGTGAGAGAGAGAGTGTGTTCTTCATGTATGGCTCTTCGAAAGATGGATTTCAAATGAAATCTCATTTTGATTTCTCCTCTTCAGGAGACTTGTATAACTAACATATATATCCAATATAGTATTATTATATTAGTATTATATATACTTGCATTTGTCTTTTGTTATATATATATATATATATATATAATTTATTCAATTATTTCATTTACTTAACCACCTAATCAGTTAATTAATTGATTAATTATTATAATTATTATATATTTTTTTTGATTACTACACCAAATCTTGGTTAAAAAAAAGGCCCAAAACCCTAGAGCCCAAAATCCCATTTGACAAGCCAAAGGCCCAAGGCCCATTTAACAAACTCCAAAACCCAAAGCCAAAAAGCCCAAAGTGCAAGTTTCGGAGCCTAAGGCCCAAATACCAGCTAACAAACCAAAAACCCAAGGCCCAAATCCTAGTTAGTAGACCAAAAGTCTCGGCCCAATCACAAGTTAGGCCCAATTGGGCCTAACCTGACTCAAACCCTAACCTAACCTGTGTCCCTAACCATAACTTTAATCTAGGGGTTAAACCTAACCCAGACCAAGCCAATGAGACTCTTTAGCTCCCGAGAAAGTTCCAAGAAATTAAGAGAAAAGAATGCGAAAAAAATGGGGCGGGGGAGGTATAATTACTTTAGGATTAAGTGCCCTTGTTTGTACCTCCTTCTCCGTTTCAAATATGAAAAAAACGAAGAAGTAAGAACTTAAAAATGGAAAATTGAGAAAAGAAAAGATAAAGAGAGAGGTAGGATAATAGTAAGGAGGGAAAAAGAAAAAGGATTAGAAAGAAAAGAAAGGAGTTTATGAGATCCGAGAGCGCTGAAAGAGAGAGAGAAACAGTTAAGAAAGAGATTAAAAAGAGAATAGAGTAGAGAGTGGGAGTCTACGAAAAAAAAAAAGAGGAACAGAGAAAAAGAAAGAACAGGAAAAGCACAGAAAAAAGAGAGAGAAGAAGAAGAGAGAAAAGAGAGAAAAGAAGAGAGAGAAAGGAAACGAAAGAGAAAAGGGATAAAAGAGAAAAAAAAAATGGCTTTTATAGTAGGAGTTAATGGGATGTATGTCACTGTCCGTGTGATGACATGCGTCACAAGCGGACCGCGCATTTGAGGGACAAGGTGGAGCAATACTGACTGTCTGATCTGTATTTTCTTTAGATGGCTGGATCGCTACCATGTCATCAATCCGTGTCAAATCTTCAAAGTCACTCAAGATCTACCATGTGGCAAGGTGACGTTATGCTAAAGTGTTGGAATTGGTGTATTGGGTATTTAAAAATTTCTCCTCCTAGGCTTATCCAAATCATTAGTATTACGTAACCTAGCGTTTGTCTATGCAATTATAAACTCAATCAACACATGTACAACATATAATGAATCAGGTATACAACATACATGTGCTAAAAATGAAAGTGCAGAAAATGTATTACGGAAATATAAAGTACATGTACGATATATTATCAGGATTTGGCCAATAATGTCTGCATCCCCGCGTTAGCTCACAGGCCCAGGGATTACCACTATTGCTCACTTAACTGGTGGAGTGGCACCATTTACGATCAAGTCAAATTACACTAGGGCTGACCTCAACCTTTACAAACTCTCCTTACAGTGCGGAGAAGGCCCTACCGATCCTTACGGGTTAGATCAACGCCCCCTTAGGCCACGCCTGGAATACGACAATGAATATAAATTTTTATGTATAGTTATAATGCTTCTAAATACAAGCAAATTTGTACCAATATGCATATGCAATAATCAATGCACCTCAAGCATATAGGAACTATAAGTTTAGTGCAAACAATGTGTAATAACACTTTAAGTAATGTCAATAATCAATCAAATGTAAGAGTGTATTACCAATCTATCTTTGAAACAATATGTATATATATTTCAACCACAAGTAGGGTTTCAAATATTTAAAAAAATATAATCAAATGTCTCAAAATGATTTTCAAAAACTTTAAGCACAAGAGACAATAGCAAACCAAGCTTGTCAAAAAGATTTTTGCAAGAACACAATACAAGACAAGCTTAATGAGTCTTGCAATAATAGTGCAAAGACTTACAAGATAAAAGTTTCCCCAAAAATGAATTTATTGATTAAACCAATGGGGAACACTTTGATCTTAACTCTCTCAAACGTCAATAATCAATATGAGAGTATAAGTAATGTAGGATCTCTCAAAGCACTCACACCAAATATGATTTTTGCAAGAGAATGAAAATAGGTGGAGTATATGGGCTTGTATGTGAAGAAAAGGCTCTAAAAAATTCAGAGGATTTTTCTTAATCCAAATTCCTAATCTTGGCTTAATTTGTGTAAATGACCTCAATATATAGACATACCCAAGAAAATAACCGTTGGGGACACCACGAGGATTAGTAAAATTGTTTTAAATGAGATTAATAAAAATAACCACATTTTAACCTTGATAAAAATTGAGCAACCAGAGAGTTTCGGTTGACCAAATTTGAGGTTCGGCCATCCAAATCACTAAGTTCAGTCGACCATGGCATCTTTGAACTAAGGTTTTGGTCGACCATATTTAGGCGATTTTAGATCCTCCGAGGTTCGGTCAACCAGAGCATGTTCGGTTGACCGAATTCAAAGGTTCGGTTGACTAGGTCAAATTTGAACTAACATTTCGGTCGACCAGGGCATTGGGAATTCCTCACATGTCAATTTGGTCAACCATAAAGTTCAAGTTCATATTAAAATGGTCAACCAAATAGTAAACCTATTGACCCTGGGAGGTTCGATTGACCGAAGCTTCTATGTAGGTTTTGGTTCGGTCGACCGAGCACCCTTAGGTTGTGCATTTAAGTCCTGATTTTGAATATTAATTTCTCCTGACAACATAAATGAAAATGGGGACTTACTCTAAGTGTCGGTGCAAGGTCTTAGGGTCTTTTTAAGGTCTTTTACCCTAGATCCAAAAATCTGGTGTCGGTCGACCAAAGGGTGATCCCTAAGGTCATTCAACGGTCTTGAGCTTATAGGTTCCTACATGAAATGCATCAATTATTATAGACTGTTGAAATCTAAATAATATTACAGACCTGAATTTAGAATACAAAGAAAATATACACTTTGGGTATTCTTTTCCTTCAAGTCAATATGTGCCGCCATATGATTTCTCCAATTTGATCTGCACACAAACTTGACGAACATTAAATATCTTGCATTTGTCATTATAAAAAATGAGATAGGACTTAAAAACTCAACATAAAGTCATCTTACTACAGAAACAAAAAAAAAAAAAAAAAAGGATGTTGTGTGGCGGGTGACATAATGCTGACATCACCCTGCTATAGTGAATAAAAGATGAAAAAAAAATCACCTCTCACCAACGTGGGTGGACATGTGGCCCACTAAACTTAACTGGGCTAAGTCTGGTTCAAACCAGTTGAACCAGTTCAATTTCCAGAACTGCTGGCTTATTTATTTATTTTATTTTTACTTTTTAATTAATTTTAACTTTTAAAAATAGGTAAAAATCAAAGACAAATCAGGGAAAATATTTTAAAAATCAAGAAAAATAAATAAATAAATGTTTGAGCTATTTTGATTCAAAATTCAAAAATTGAAAAATTTAAAAATACCAAAAAATGAGGAAAAATCTTTAAAAATCCCAAAACAGTTTAGAAAAATATTGGAAATTTTCAAAAAATTTCTACAAAATTTTGGAAAAATATGAGAATGCTTTTAAAGACTCTTTTTTCTTAAAATTTGATGATTTTGCTTGATTTTTGTGTGTATAAGTCTTAATTATTTAAAAAAAAGGTAAAAAGATATTTCATACCTCACCTATATTAGTTCTAAGGGGGGGTTTATCTAATAAGACCTTCTCATTTGGAGGTCTTATTTGACATTCCTAAATTGCAATGCAATTTTTATTCTTTATTTATTTATTTATTTATTTTCTTATTTTAAAGGAGTTAATTAAAGGCCATTAAATTCAATTTAAGGATAATTCATTATTAATTAGGTACCATTCATAGAACGAGTGTGTTAGCCTTGAGGGCTACATAATAATGATTTATATGTTTTGATGATATTAACCTATATGTTGTTCCTAATGCATTCCATCTTTACAGATCATGTTTAGTACATATTCCAGTGACAAACACATGAAGTGCTGAATCAAAGACAAAGATCAGACCAAGTAGAAGTTTGTCAAGTAGAAAAGATCAAATGGACACTCACTCAGAAGGGACTCAAGCACAACCAACGGAAGCTTAATTGTTAAATTATATGTAATAAGGGTTGTGTGAGGTAGGAACATTTTGTAACTCTTATGGGTGTGTTTCTTATATGATTTTTGAGTAAGATTTGAGCAAATGCATGCATACTAGGACACATGAGTAAATAGGATTTCACCTAAAGTCACAAACTCAACTTTAATAGTTTTCAAAGTTAAAATCAAAGAGTTTGTCAAAAGATACCTAAACTCAAAATATGTTTTCAAAGGGACAAGTTTTTAACATCCTAGTTTTAAGAACATTTTTATACTTAGTCCCGGTGTGTTGAAACAAGTTTTATGTCCTAAGCACTCAAGAAAGTCAAGTATATTTTTATAAAGGACATACTAAGCATATAAGATATCGAAACAAGCTTTCAAATATGTTTTCATAAAATAAGATATCTTATATTCATGGGAAAACTCACTTGGACAGGTTTTAATCTTTATTAGATTTAATATGTTTCATATAATTGAGTATGCCCTCTTGTGGACACAATTTAATTAATTTATATGTTTAAGAGATGCATATAATTGAAGGGAACTAGTTGCGAAATTTAAAGGAACAATGCATTTTATATATTTTCGCACTTTTCTTTTTAGTTTTTCCATCTTTAGTAAATGCTTCATTTCTATGGCACTCCTAAGTTATGAATATGCATGATCAATCGTCAAAATTTTCAATTATCATATAAATTATCATGACTTCTTATATGACGTTGCAATGATCTCGCCATTATTCTATCTCGACTAGTGTTTTCATGCCAATGAAATTGTCATACTAGAAAAGATTGTAGTTGCTGTGGTGAGTATTTTTTTTTTTTTTTGTTACTTGAATTGATGAAAGAATAATTCGAGAAAAAACAAATTAGAAGACAGATAAAATATTGATGGAAAAATATAAGAGCTTGTTGAATTATGAAAAATAATTTTCATTTTTCATGTAAAGATTTTTAAGCAATTATAAAAATGTCACCCTAATTTTTCAAGATTTATATAGGAAATTTGAAAAACGATAGAAACAACATTTTCAATTTTTTTAATATAAATTTACAAATTAAAAAATAAAATAATATTTTATCATTATTCGGAAAACTAAAAATAAAAAATTAAACTATTTTTTACACATGATCAAGACCTCAGAAACTTTCTATGATTTACCATTAACAATCATGATAAGAATTTAACAAATAAAAAAAAAACAAACAAACAAGAGAGAAAATATGATTACCATGACATAATAGGGTTGGAGAGTGATGTCCTCCGTTCATGGTACAAAAAGTCCACTCCAAGACTACATCTTTCCTTCTTCCATGTATTTGGTTACATGTATTATTAGGTATTCTATTCATAGTCATAGGGTGACCAAAAACACAAAAGAAAGAATAAATCGGTGGAGAACATGATGTAGCCCAACCACATGATCAAGGGCAATCATTCACCAAAGTCAAACCAAAGAATTGTTGGTTTCTACCATGTGTAAAAAATAATCACCTCCTTTGAAAAATTATAGTATAGACTTATTGTCTTTGCACACTTTATGTTTAGCTACTTATTATGTAATACTAGGTTTAATTTATTTTGTCTATATTTTTTTATATGTATTAAATTAAGCAAAATGAGTGAGACCCGCTATCATGTATTTGAATCAAATACGCAGTCATGTAAAAAGACAAATATATTCAATATTTTTTTTTATGAATTCTTTGATACATGCGAATAAAATATTCATGAGTAAAAAGAACTGAAAATTCATAGAGGCAGAGAAATTCATTGGCAGAGAGGTTCATAATCAGAGAAAATATGAAGCACACACCGAAAGGGAAATACAAGAGCATCATATAATTTCAATTGAAAGGGCCATCAATCATTTTGTTCAAAGATTGAAGGAGTGGAAGAGAGTCGGTAGGTTTTTTATTTATTTATTTATTCTTGTATATTCTTGGTTATTTCATCTATATTCACACAAAAACAGATAGAAATACTCTAAAATCAATTGGATCCAACCCACTAACCCAGATCCATTGACCCTATCCATTGAACCTAGGTTGATCCGACCCATTGACTCGAACACCCTAGGACCCAAGTCCACCTGGACCTGGATCCATTGACTTATCAATCCAATAAAAGCCCAAGCCCATTTTTTTAGTAATCCCAACTTTAAAAAACCTTGACCCATATTTTTTATAAAACGAAGCCCCTTTTTTTTAAAAAAAAAAATCAGGCCCAAGTTTTAACACTAGCTCAAGACCAATTTTTTTAACAAAGCCCACTATTTTTTTTTTTAAACTAGCCTAGAGCCCATTTGGGCTTTGGCCTAATACTAGCCCAAGCCAGTTTTTTAAAAACAAGCCCACTGTTGTTTTTTTTAAATGTAAGTCGAGAGCCCATTAGGCTCAGCCCAATTGTAAGAACTCTCGTCGACGAAGTCTCTTGTGTAGCTCGACGACGAGATTCAGTAGTCCGTCGATGAGGAGATATCGAGGGATTTTGGGAAATCCTGAAATCTCAGGCTCGTTGACGAGTCCCTCTTGAAGTCGACAAACTTCCTTCTGCGGCTTGTCAGCAAGGATGCCGTCTCATCGATGAGTCTGGTCGGGTCAACTTGGTTATAAATATCTTTTAACTTTGCTTAAGAGTTAAGAAATCAAAATTCTCTCTCTCTCTCTCTCTCTCTCTCTCTCTCTCTAGGATTTCGGGCTGTCTGTTGCTGGAATCAACGATCCGATGTTGTCATGTGGATGGGGAGGAGAATCTCTTCGAGGATAGCAGATCAGATCTTAATTTTTAGGATTTTTAGGTTTTGACCAAAAACCGAGGTAAGGCTTTGAATCTGTTTTCATTTCGGTATATCTGTAGAGAATAGTATTGTAAGGAAGTATTGTTCTTCGTTGTTTAGGTTTTGGGAACTTGGTTCGTAGTTTTGGAGCCGTAGAGTTTGGGTTTTGGTATTCGGGGAAAGGTAAAGGGATTCTATTTATATCAGTTATTTTTGAAATCAGAATCAGTAAACATGTAGTTTACGATTGTGTGTATGATTTGGCCACTTATTTGGGAAAATCTATCGGGTAAAAATACTTGGGTTACTATTTTGGGAAAATTTGGGAGTTTCGGGTATCATCTTTATTTTTGTTGAAAAATTGTATGTTGTATAAAACTGTGATATTGAGATGACTGTACCTATTTTTGTATTAAGCTGTATTCTCGAACTGAAAACGACATAATTTGTTGTATACCAAATAAGTGTGGAATGAACTATTGTATGTAAAATGTTCCAGGTGTGTGAAAACAATCGTGACAACAAATTACCGTAAGCTGAGAGGTATAGGAACATGAGTTCCAAAATGTTCTAGGTTTTGTGAAATTGCCACGACTCGACTAATTACCACGGGCAAATGCCATGTCTCTTCTAAATACCGTGGGCGAGAGTGCTCGGCTCTATATCCGAGGGTGTGAAATATCGCTTGTTTGTTTCGATTGATCACCGATGGGTGTGAGTGGACACCGTATTAGCAACGATATCTATGTGGGGCTTCGGCTAATGCTAGGTTATTGGGTGCTCTGTGTAATGCAGCCGGTTTTGGCTAAAGAGTGTGACGACACTGATCATATGTTTTGGAATCGTATGTACTGGAATTGGATTGTGAAAATAATGGAACTGTATAATGTTATGTTTTATGTCGAAATAACACTTGTATGCCACACACTGATATAACATGTTTCTTCCTTATTGAGAGGTGTCTCACCCCGAATATACAAATATTTTTTAGGTCCTTCGAGTAGCCGTCACTAGCATCCTAGCATAATGGGAGTGTGGTTGTCAGTTAGTGCGTATAGTACTTGTGTGAGTACGGATTTTGTAATCAGATTATCATTGTTGGGTTTTGTAGACACCCAGGGTACGTATTGTATTTTGGAGCGTAGACTCTAGTTATGTATAGACTCTGGTATGGTATGATGTATGTATTAGAAAGAACATTTCCGCTACGTATGCGATGTGTATGTATGTGTATATGAAAGTGTGTAGGGTATACGTGTACCCCACGGGGTCTGATCCTCATTCAGTGTAGTATCATGTATGTTTTAATTGATACAAAGATAGGTTAGGTTACTAAATTCACACCTGGGGCTCATCCGCGGTTTCGGTGCGTGACAGCTTGGTATTAGAGCTAAGCAGGTTGTTAGGTCTTGTAGACTTGGTTAGGTGTAGTAATGTGAACATACCAAAGTATAGGGCGTAAGAAATGGGTAGAGTAGGTCGAGGGTTGTCTTGTAGTTAGACGGGGACTCATTGGCGGTGTTCTATGTTTTTCCTAGAATGAGGATTTTAATAAAATCAGAGCAAACCATTAATGGTTTCATGTCGGTGTGGTAGGATAGACCTGGACCCATGAGAGTTTTAGTTGACATGCTTGGCTTTCAATGATTGTGTTAACTATGTATGATATAGGAATTCTAATAGATTCCTATCTTACTTTCAGAATGGAGCCCAAGGATAATAACTTGGATGAGTGGTTGTTTGTGGCTACACTAATTGTGAGTGTAACAATCTGTAGTAAGATGTTAGGAAACTGCCCAGTGGTTATTCAGGGAAGGCTGCTACTAGTGAATGTAGTAGTGTACGACATGTGTGGATTTGACGACATACTGGGGATGGATTGGTTATTCTTTATTTATGCGGTGATTGATTGTCGTAGGAAGGTAGTAGTGTTCAGACCTCCCGGGGAGTAGGAGTATGAGTTTGTAGGATCATATGTGCGTTCGACACCACAGATCCTATCGACTATAGAGGCGAGAAGGTTACTTATGGATGGATGTCACAGGTATCTAGCTTGTGTGAAGGAATCACCTCGGGATAATCTGAAGCTCGAAGATATCCGAGTGGTTCACGAATTTCCAAATGTATTCCCAGAAGACTTATCCGGTTTACCTCCTGATCGTGAGGTGGAGTTCGCTGTTAAATTTCTATCAGGAAAGGCACCAATTTCTAAAGCTCTATACCAGATGGCTCTAGTTGAACTGGAGGAGTTGAAGGAGCAGTTGCAGGAACTACTGGATAAGGGTTTTATCTGACCTAGTATTTCGCCTTGCGGAGCTCCAGTATTGTTCGTGAAGAAGAAGGACGGGTCAATGCGAATGTGCATTGATTACCGCGAGATCAACAAGATTATAGTGAGGAACCAATACCCATTACCTCGAATAGATGATTTGTTTGATGAGCTGTAGGGAACACATGTCTTTTCAAAGATCGATCTACAGTTAGGGTATCATCAGGTGAAAGTTAGGACGGAGGATGTTGCGAAGACTGCTGTCCGAACCAGATACGATCACTACGAGTTTCTAGTCATACCATTTGGGTTGCTAATGCCCCGATTGTATTTATGGATCTAATGAATAGGGTTTTCCATGAATACCTGGATCAGTTCGTAGTGGTGTTTATCGACGATATTTTGGTATATTCTAAGAGTTTGAAAGAGCATGAAAACCATTTAAGGTTGGTACTTCAGGTTCTACGGGAGAAGAATCTGCATGCCAAGTTGAAGAAATGTGAGTTCTGGTTGAAGCAGATCACATTTCTTGGTCATGTTATGTAGGGAGGTGGTATCTTAGTTGATCTAGGTAAGATAGAAGCAGTGGTTGACTGGGTGAAATCGAAGAGCGTGCAGGATGTTCGGAGTTTCTTAAGACTGGCTAGGTACTACCGATGGTTCGTGGAGGGATTCTCTAAGTTATTTGGCCTTCTGACATGGTTGACGAAGAAGGGTGTGAGATTTGAATTGAGTGACGAGTGTGAGCAGAGTTTCTTGGAGTTGAAACATCGACCGGTCACTGCTCTGATTTTAACCATCCCAACTATGGATGGTGGTTTTGTGATTTACAGTGACGCATTGCTAAAGGGTTTGGGATGTGTACTAATGCAACAGAGGAAAGTAATTGCTTATGCTTCTCGGCAACTCAAGAAGTGTGAGAAGAATTACCCTATGCAAGATCTAAAGTTGGTGGCAGTAGTGTATGCATTGAAGATCTGGAGACACTACTTATATGGTGAGCAGTGTGAGATCTTCACAGACCACAAGAGCCTTAAATACTTTTTCATACAGAAGGAGTTGAACATGAGGTAAAGAAGGTGGCTGGAACTGATCAAGGACTACAATTGCACCATTAGCTATCATCCGGGGAAGGCTAATGTGGTAGCTGATGCGTTGAGTTGGAAGTCAGAGCACTCGTCAATATCTGCAGTAATAGGTCAACATCATATCAAATAGGATTTAGAGAGTCTTGGTGTGGAGTTGGTGGATGATAATCATCAGGCTTTCATTGCTAACTTGGTGAATCAGCCGACATTATTAGAGAGGATTAAAGTTTTGCAGGCTAATGATACGGAGTTAGTCGAGGTTGTGAAGAAAATGCAGCAAGGGTTGGCTGCAGATTTTAACATCTCTGAGGGAGGTGTGCTGAGATTTGGGACCAAGCTGTGCATTCCAAACGACGAAGGTGTAAAGAGGACAATCCTGGAGGAGGCGCATCGTTCTTTGTATACGGTACATCCGGGTAGTACGAAGATGTATCAGGATTTATGTGAATCTTTCTGGTGGAGTGGCATGAAAAGAGAGGTTGCTCGATTTGTGGAGCAATGCCTGACGTGTCAGTAGGTAAAGGCTAAACATCAAAGGCTGACAGGGCCATTGCAGCCATTAGGTATTTTAGAGTGGAAATGGGAACATATTTCCATGGGTTTTGTCATCGGATTGCCACCAGCATTTCACAGGAAGAATGCAATTTGGGTGATCGTGGATAGGTTGAAAAAATCTGCTCACTTTGTACCGATGAAGGTTAGCTACTCCTTGAGTAGGCTAGCAAATCTATACGTGTAGAAGATAGTCAGAATGCACGAGGTACCAGTGTCCATTGTTTCAGATCGAGACCCGAGGTTCACTTCTCGATTTTGGAAGAGCTTACAGGAAGCACTAAGGACGAAGCTTACTTTCAATACAACGTTCCACTCCCAAACTGATGGACAGTCAGAGAGGACGATATAGATCTTGGTATGGCACCATTCGAAGCATTGTATGGTTAGAGATGTAGGTCTCCTCTATATTAGGATGAGGTCGGTGAACGATAGATATTGGGTCCTAAGCTCGTACAGTAGGCTTCTGAGAAGGTTGGTTTGATCAGGGATAGAATTGAATTGGCTCAAAGTTGGCAGAAGAGTTACACGGATGTTCGTCGCTATGAGTTGTAATTCGAGGTAGACGGTAAGATATTTCTGAGAATCGCTCCGATGAAAGGGGTGATGAGATTTGGAAAAAGGGCAAGCTGAATCCGAGATATATTGGGCCATTCGAGCTACTTGAACGAGTGAGTTCAGTAGCCTAAAAGATTGCACTACCTCCAGCGCTCTCTCGGATCCACGATGTGTTCCACGTATCCATGTTAAGAAGGTACATGTCGGATCCGTCACATGTGATTAGTTACGAATCCTTAGAGATTGGGGATGCTTTGGAATATGAGGAGATACCCATTCATATTCTATACCAGAAAGTTCAGAAGTTGCGTACGAAGGAGATATCATTAGTGAAGGTACTGTGGCGAAATCACATAATTGAGGAAGCTTCTTGGGAGTTAGAGACGAAAATACGCCAGAAATATCCACAATTGCTCTAAGTAGTAGCTTTGGTAGCAGGATTGGTATGGGTTTGTATGTAATATTCTGTTATTTAGTAATGGTGTGTGGTTAGTCTATGGGAGAGTTTTGTAATATTGTGAGCTCCCGAGATGGTATGTATGTAACCGTGGTATTCCTCCACCATAAGTGAGAGTATGTATGTATTTGGGATGGGGCTACTATGTAGGTGGTCGCTGGCTCTTTCTAGAGTCGGGTATGCATTTGGGTATGTTGTTGAGTTGGTAAATGGGAGATTCAAATTTCAAGGACGAAATTTTATAAGGAGGGGACGTTGTAAGAACCCGACCTGTGATAGGTGTATTAAATAAATAAGAAAAGAGAAGAAAAATTAAAAAGGTAAAAAGCAGCAGGACTCGTTGACGAGGCTCTTTTCTTGTCAACGAAGTCTCGTGTGCAGCTCAACAACGAGATTCAGTAGCCCATCGACAAGGAGATACCGAAGGATTTTGGGAAATCCTAAAATCTTAGGATCGTCGACGAGTCCACCTTGATGTCAACGAACTTCCTTCTGCGGCTCATTGACGAGTCTGACCAGGTCAACTTGGTTATAAATATCTTTTGGTTTTGCTCAAGAGTTAAGAAATCAAAATCCTCTCTCTCTAGGACTCGAACACTCTCTCCCTCTCTCTCTAGGATTTTGGGCCATCTGTTGCTAGAATCAACGATCCAACATTACCACATGGATCAGGAGGAGAATCTCTTCGAGGATAGCAGATCAGATCTTAGTTTTTAGGATTTTCGGGTTTTGACCCAAAACTGAGGTAAGGCTTGGAATCCGTTTTCATTTCGGTAGATCTGTAGAGGATAGTATTGTAAGGAAGTATTGTTCTTCATTGTTTAGGTTTTGGGAACTTGGTTCGTAGTTTTGGAGCCGTAGAGTTCGGGTTTTGGTATTCGGGGAAAGGTAAGGGGGTTCTGTTTATATCATGTATTTTTTAAATCGGAATCGATAAACATGTAGTTTATGATTGTATGTATGATTTGTCTACTTATTTGGGAGAATCTATCGAGTGAAAATACGAGATTTTTCAGGTTACTGTTTTGAGAAAATTTGGGGGTTTCGGGTATCATCTCTATTTCTATTGAAAAATTGTATGTTATATAAAACTATGATATTGAGACGACCGTACCTATTTTGTATTAACCTGTATTCTTGAACTGAAAACGATATGATTTGTTGTATACCAAATAAGTGTAGAATGAACTGTTGTATATAAAATGTTTCAAGTGTGTGAAAACAGCTGTGACAGCTAATTATCGTAAGCTAAGAGGTATAGGAACATAAGTTCCAAAATGTTCCAACTTTTGTGAAATTGCCATGTCTTGGCTAATTACCATGGGCAAATGCCATATCTCGGCTAAATACTGTGGGCGAGAGTGTCCGACTTTATATTCGAGGGTGTGAAATATAGCCTGTTTGTTCTAGTTGGTCACCGATGGGTGTGAGTGGACACCATATTAGCAACGATATCTCTGTGGGGCTTCGGATAATGCGAGGTTATTGGGTGCTCTATGTAATACGGCCGATTTTGGCCGAAGAGTGTGACGACATTGACCGTATGTTTTGGATCGTATGCACTAGAACTGGATTGTGAAAATACTAGAACTGTATCGTGTTATGTTTTATGTCAAAATAACACTTATATGCCACACATTGATATAAATTGTTTCTTCTTTACTGAGAGGTGTCTCACCCCGAATATATAAATATTTTTCAGGTCCACCAAGTAGCCGTGACTAGCATCCTAGCGTAACGGGAGCGTGGTTGTCAGTTAGCTGGGTATAGTACTTGTGTAAGTACGAATTTTATAACCGGATTATCATTGTTGGGTTTTGTAGACACCCGGCGTACATACTATATTTTGGAGCGTAGACTCTTGTAACGACCTGCCTATTTTACCATAAATATTTTTTCATATAATATAATAATCTTGATAAAACATGATCAACCTAGACCCGTGGATACCAGGGATAAACCAATCATGTAACTCTGATTCCTAAGCAGTAGGAAACGTAATTTATAAACATGTCATCCAACCAACCACAATTCCAAAGTCCTACTAAATCTATTAAATATACAATCATCCTCCAAAAGACCAAAAAGGTAACCTAGGGTCACTTCCCAAAAATAGATCTAACCCTAGCTCAACAACTCACCCTTCTGACAGGGAAGCTCGGTCGGACTCTACCGTCGCGGAGCTCTATCTGCTCCTCTACTTGGATCTCCTGAAATGTTTGAAATGTTGGGACAAGACACCTCTCAGTAAGGGAAATAAACTAATATTAGTGTGTGGCATTATGAGCATTTTCGTGTTATACATATATAACAGTATAATAAGCATGACATGTTTGGTAAAATTTGTTAGTAGAAAAACTAAGTAAAGCATGATTTGTCATATCATAATAAGACCTACTAGATTAATGTACATGAAAATCATCTTATATAACTGTACAATACTGAAATAACACCCATGATGGATAGCTAGCTGATGTCATGTCTTACCCCCACATGACTAGGTATAACTCCACTCTACACTGAAGCCACATCAACTGCTATCTCCCACACTACTGGTCATGTGGTAGCACTATCATAATTCTGAACATATAGTTATCGTACCGTGCTCCTGAAAGCTGAACTAAACCATAACATTTGGATTCTGATAACATATAATATATTTCATATACTAAACATAACTGTTTTGTATTTCATAATAATATCTGACATGATAATATTTCATGAATTCTGTCGTATCATACATGATTATGCCATTTGCACCAACATGAATCATTGCATCTACGCTGGCATAACATTTAATCACGACATCTGTGCCGGAAAATCATAATATACTGAACATAATTTCTCTGTACTGTTACACATTATATTCATAAAATCATGGTTCCTGTATTGTTTTATAATTGTCCTGGAAACTATCATATCATGTTTGATCTGGAAAAACATATTATTCTAGTATACATGATTACATGGAAATTTCAACTCATGCCACACATAAATGGGTAACAATTTGAATATAAAATCTATTCTAAAATCATAATTTTTGATAAAACACGTTTAAATCATATCTCTGTTCATAGTAGTATTTCCTAAACATAATTCTATATTATACATATTTTCTTGAAATTAAATACTGTAGAATAAAAAAATAATTTCATGAAAAATTCTGATTTAGTTTTTCCCCTTACTTGACTTACTGAGAAGTCCACAAAACACTCAATCCTACACCTACAATATTCTCAACACAACACCCTGAAATTTACATTTCCCCCAACAAAACTTTAGTATAAACTCATCTAATACCTTTTCTCAGCCTAGAAATACCAAATACCTTAATAAATATTAAAATAGTCAACTTACCCAAATTTTGGGATGGTGCCCAAGTTGGCCTAACCCAAAAATCACTCCAGGAGATTTGTAAAGAATCTTCCCAGGAGTAACATGGCAGCTTCGAATCGTCGAACCGGCGAAAGATGGAGTCGGAATCGAAGAGAGAAGGAGGAGAGGACGAAGTTAGAGAGAGAGAGAGAGAGAGAGAGAGAGAGAGAGAGAGAGAGAGAGAGAGAGAGCTTTCCTGCATGTTTCTCGCAAGAACAAATGGGTTTTTGACCTTTTATAGAATGCTGGTTCATGTGGACTCATCGACGAGCCACAACTCCTCGTCTCGTCAACAAGTCAATGAAGGGAGCTTATCGACGAACACCTTCTCCTCGTCGACGAGTTTCGAGTTTTGGAAACAGTCCTCTCGATAGCATCTCGTCGACGAGACACGCGTTCCCATCGACGAGCCCAAGGCCTTGCTCGTCGACGAGCACTTCTACACTCGTCGATGAGACCCTGCGAAACCCCTTTTAAAAATTCTTTTTTTCTTCTTTCTTTTATCTTTTAATTACTATAATTATTCGGGTCTCTACACTCTAGTTATGTATAGACTCTGGTATGGTATGATGTATGTATTAGAAAGAACATTTCCGCTGCGTATGTGATGTGTATGTGAAAGTGTATAGGGTATACGTATACCCCACAAGGTCGGACCCTCATTCAGTGTAGTATCATGTATGTTTCAATTGATACAAAGACAGGTTAGGTTACTAAATTCACACCTGGGGCCCATCCGCAGGTTTGGGGCATGACACCAACAGTGGGTTAAGGCCCATACATTCAACCTAAGTCCAAAACACCCTTGGCCATTAGAACTTGACCCAAAAGTGGACTAAGCCTAGGTCTTAACCAACTCAGTCAGTTAACCCATCTCAGTGAGTTGACTCACCTCCAACCCTGCGAAAATTGCCAAACAATGTAAACTCAAACCCAAACAAACCAAAACATGAATACAAATCAAAGAAATCTGTTTGATTCAAGCGAAAATAAAGAAAAATCATGTGAAAGGAACTTATTTGTTGTAATTTGAGGATCTATGATCCCAAAAGAGTTGACCTGCAAAAACAACAACAAAACAAAAATCAGAAACACAAAGAGAAGAAAGAGAAAGAAAGGTAGTAAGAGAAGAAGGGAGATCACGGAGAGAGAAAGCTTCAAAGATCAGAAGATATAGGAGAGAGAGAGAGAGAGAGAGAGAGAGAGAGAGAGAGAGAGAGAGAGAGAGAGAGAGAGAGAAACAGAGGAAGAGAGGAGAGAGAAAGAACAAGGGAAAAATAAGAGAGGAGAGAGAAAATGAGTTTTTATATAAGGGTTTTTGGGACACGTGTCACCACCATAGGGTGACATATGACACAATCTGGTCCAAGTATTTTGAGGGCGATGTGGCCTTATTTGGGGCGTCTGATCTGTGTTTCTTTGTACAGTTGGATTGCTGCCACATCAATCCCTATCACTTGTCCTGGGCCACTCAGAAGCTACCACGTGGCAGGGTGACACCATGTTGACATCACCTTCTGGCGGAAAATAAAAAATAAAAAATAATAGAACATAATAAAGTGGGACACATGTCACCATTCGTACGTACGGTGACACGTGTCAAAATCTCATTTGTCTGATATGAGTTTTTTCTGAATAGTTGGTGAGATGTAAGGTGTACTCCCAAGAAGGGGGTGAATTAGGATTTAAAAATTTATTTATAAACTCTTTTTATAAATTCCTTTAGTTAATTTTGAATCTCAACTATCTTTCTTTTCAGCTATCACATACAAACACAATAATCAAGAATCCTTTGAACTTTAACCAACTCAATCACACAAGTATAATTGGTTTGCAATGACCAACACTCAATCCAATCAATAAGATAAGCTTGATTTCACAATAAAATAGAAATTTTAGCAATGCTTCCAAAATTCAAATTTTGATAAATAAGTTACTTGAGTTTAAGTATGTTAATGAACTTTGATTTTTATCAATGTACTTCCTTTAATTAAGGTTTCCGCAATCAACATACTTCCTTTAATCAAATTTTTCGTAATTTCCAATGACAAATTAATTTTTAACAATTAAATAAGCATCCATGCAATTTATATATGCAAAAAATTAAAGAGAGTAGGGTAAGGAGAAAGACACTGAGATTTTATGAGGTTCAGCTATATCCGCCTACATCTTCGCCTTAGGCAAACCACCCAAGGATTTCACTATACTGCTCCTTTAATCGGGCGAAGCAAACCATTTACACACTCCTTCAAGTAAGATGGAGCCCTCCTCTCCAAGCGATACCCCACACTCAGTAGTCCGACAATTCAATAATCCTGAACCGTAAAAAACAACAAGAGAAACAAGAACAATTCTTGTGTACAAAAAACATTCTCAGCAAGAGTAGATTAGTACAAGTTAAAATCAATATACTTCAATAAAATAACAATATAGAAATATGATGCTCAAAAATTTATCACCAAGATTCTTTCTAGATTGAGAAACTTAGTAGATTAAGTAATGAACTGTGTGATTTGATCAGCAAGAAGTTCAGTAGAGTATTTGCCATAAGGTTTTGAAGAGTATGAACAATATAGCTTGATTTCTAATTGTAATTGTTGGTGTATGAAATCTTTAGATTTTACCATGTATTTATAGATGGAAAAAGCTTCTATTTCGTGTTCTCCAAGTTGCTTTGAGTATTTCCCAAGTTATTACAAAATTTGGGGTCCAAGTAATCAAATTTGGAAACTTTTCTTCATTGTTTAAATTTGATTGTTACGAAGCTCAGTTGATTGGACTATCGGGGTCAGTCGCCTGATCTTTTAAAATCCAGCAAAATTTCAAAGTCAGAATAGGGTCAGTTGCCTAGACTCATGGGTTAGTTGATTGGGCCTATTCTATTTTCCCAATTTATTTTAGCATAAAAAGGTCAGTCGCTTGACCAGAACAAGTCAGTCACCTGATGTTGTCAACTTCAACCACCCTTCAGTATTTTGGGTATAACTTTCACTATAAAACTTTGAATAAGACGATCTTGGTATCAAAACAAATCTAAGAAAAAATCCTACCACTTTCATGTTTATCATTTTTGAAGATAGGGAATCATTGATAGACAAAAATTGCACATCAATGTAGATATAGAAAAAAAAAAAAGTGAATTTGGAGAATCTTATTTTGGTGCTTTACATTCCAAGAATAATTTGAACCCTTTTTAAATAACTTTTGTCCTTATAAAAATATTTTCCAAGTATTTTAAAAGGTATCTAGGTCCAAGTAATTTAATCTAAGAGTTTCATTCATTCATATTGAAATCATTTGAAATACTTACATGAGACTTCTTGAAAAATTATAACTTTCTAAGCTCTAAGTCTTCATGTATTTGCTTTGCTTTCAGTGTCTTCACGTATTTGCTTTGACTTCCTTCATGCTCAACTTGACTTTAAACTTCAATAGTCTTTAACTTCATAAGATCTTGTAGCATTAAGTTTGAGCTTTTAAAAGACTTTGTCAGGTACTTGTTCTTGAACACTTGAGTCCTGAATCATCACTTAACCAAATATGTTAAATTCTTTTACTTTGTTTTCATCAAAACAAGATTCTAAGTCTTGTGAGGGCAACAATTGGATTACTGCCACATTTGCAATTCCTATCATTCGTTCAGAGCCAATCAGGAAATGCCACATGGTATGACGTCACCCTGTTACAGTAAATAATAGACATAAATTGCCATGTGTTACCACTCTAGGTTGACATGTGGCCCTTACTTCTTGAACCGGTTGATTCGGTTCGAATCGGTTGAATCAATCTATTTTTCTTAAACCGTTTTTACAATTATTTAAATTTTAAATATTTTTTAATTATTTAATTGAATAAAAATCATAAAAATTAGGAAAAAATCTAGAAAAATTGGGGAAAAATCAAGGAAAATATTTTTTGAAAGTCATAAAAATATAAAATATATATATATATATATATATTTTTTTTTTGGGTTGTTTCAAGCCATAATAAATCAGGAAAAGCCTTTAAAAATCCCAAAATATCTTGAAAAATTTCAAAAAAAATTATTTTAAAATTTTAAAAAATCTAGGGATGTTTTTTAAAGATTATTTTGTTTAGAATTTGGTGATTTTGTTTGTTTTTGTGTGTGTGCATCTCCATGATTTTATAAAAGGTAATAAGATATTTTAAACCTCACATGTATTAGTTCTGGGGGGGTTTATCTAACAAAATCCTATCATTTGGAGGTTTTATTAGATATTCCTAAATCACACTGAAGTTTTGATCTCCTATTAATTTTATTTATTTATTTTAAAAGTGAGTTAATTAAAGGTTATTAAATTCAATTTAGGGATAATTCATAATTAATTAGATACTATTCATCGAACAGGTGTGTAGGGAATGCGAATACCATCCCCTCGCACAACTAAACTCCCGATTTTAACTCTGGTAAAAAAAAAAAAAAATCGAGACTGCTGGTTCCTTGACCTATGTTTAGTCTAGTGACTAATCAAATGAGTAGTAATTATGTGTTCTAACAGTACCTAGGTAAATAATAGGTTAGTGACGACTCCATCAAATTTCAATATGATTATACCTCGCCATCTCGGAGCCCTTCTCCGGAATGTTGCGACACAAAATACAAAATTATGTGATTGGATGGTACAAGAATTGCATTAGCTTAATTTAACGCACAATATTTTCACTATTGATGCTTCTAATGAGTATTGTCTATCAATGAAATGCCACTTTTAGAAAGGGGTTTCTGTAGGAGACTCATGGTAAGAGGTACGCTATATATATATATATATATATATAGGTAACATGAAAGGAAATTTCGGTTCCACAAAATATATATATATATATATATATATAGAGGTAACATGAAAGGAAATTTCGGTTCCACAAAATAGCTTTTCCTTCCACATGCACCAACTATGTTCTATTTTGTTTTTCTATTTTTAATATATACTATAAATCGAGTACAAAAGCCAAACAAAAGAAACACAAGTGTAAGTTTAAAAGGTAGTTTAATCATCTTTACAAAAGAAAGAGAAGAGAGTTTCTAGTTTTTTATTTTTTATTTTTAACTTATCCCAGAGTAAGTATTTCAATGCATTGATATGAATTTGTGTGAATTTAAACAAAATATAATATATAAAATTATATTAACTTTTTTCCAAATCCATATTTGAAATCTATACTTCCAAACATTACTTTATAATATTCTTAATTTTTTTTTTACTTTCATAAGTTCACATTTAAAATAAAATTTTCAAATGTTAAGTAAATTAGTATAGATATTTTTGTTTATAACTACCGGCCTAATTTACAATATGGTTTTTTTTTTTTCAAATTTATAATAATTAATCATCCATAACTGCGAAAAAGTCATTATGTAACCTATGATGATAACGTGTATTTTTTTGTTAGTTGTTAAATTTTTATATCATGATCATTACGTTTATTTGAAGTTAATATTGAGATTGTCCTACATAATGAGAGGTAACAGATCTCTCCTCTAACGTGGTAATACCCTTCTCACCCTTTCTAGGATATGAACACGAAATCTTTTATAAAAATTTCTTAAGTTTAGCCACTAAAATTTCTCCTCGAACGCATAACCATTACGTTTTTATGAATAAGTATTTTACGAGTCTAACGTAGTTAATTATGTTTACCTATACAAAATAAAGATATACACCGATCTTATGATATTTCTCAAAAGATACAAATATGGGTCTCATACTTGAAACTTAAGCGTAGAATTTGCATATATGTCTATTCGATGCATGCCTCGGAATATTTCATATTTGTTTTATTTATTAAATGTTGAGAATGTTTTAAAATAAAGGTGAGCTTTGTTAATAAAAATAAAAAAGTGAAGGCGTGTGAAGTAGGCCTGGGAGGGAGAAAAGTTTTGGGAGGATGCTTCCCATTTATTTCCTTTTTCTCTTTTACTTTTGGGTTAGGGGATATATGTTTTCTTCCTTTACTTCTGGCCACGAAACAGACAAGTGCTTGCTATCTAGTTGCATCATAAAGTAAAGAGCGTGCATACCCACACACACACACACACACACACACACACACATACATACACACACACACATACATACATACATACATACATACATATATATATATATATATATATATATATATATGAATAAAAAACAGCGTGACTCATAGAAGATCACTGCAATTTAGAACCCCAACAGCACAAAATATTTTGTCTGGTTCTTTTATTATTTCAATTTTTTTTTTTTTAAATAGGGTTATCAATAGACAACTCTAGGTAAGTATGAACCTTTATTTGGTGCATGGGAAATGGAATTGTATGGGGGGAAAAATACATTGGCATGCATAATACAGATAATACATAAAATTCTTGTTAATCTATATTTAGAAGAGTCTGTAGAATTAAATTTGTGTGTATTTGAAAAAATGCAATATGTAATTATATTAAATTTAATTCAAATTTATTAAGGCTCGAAATTCATACTTTTGAGTAGAAGTATTTTTAGAAACATATGTTAAAACACCTTTAAAAAATTTATGTTTTTGGGACACGATCTTAAAGTATTTCCCATATTTTCATCTGTAATTAAGATACAAATATTGTGTAACTCATTTTCCAGTAATAATAGTAATAATGACAGTAATAGTAATAATGATAGTAATAGTAATAAAAAAATAAAAGTAATTATTATTATTTTCAAAACAAATTGTCATTTGGATCAATCTTAACCACACACATTTTCACTATTTTCATGTTTGAGAATAATTTTGAAAACAACTTGTCGCAACATTCTAAGAGTTGACCCCACGCGACGAGTGGGATTGAAAATCCGAAATGCTCTAACCAAGTGGCAGACTTGATACTCGATACTATTTGATATGAAGTCCAGCGTAATATAATGACTGAGAAATGGGTCTCTTCTAAAAAAATAGTGGAGTCACCACTAACCTATTCATTATAGGTATGATTAGAACATCAATTATACTCATGTTCATTGGTCACCTAATCCAAGGAAACTAGCAGTTAATGGTCTGCAAGTTTGGATTCAAGAGTACAGTTATACAAAGGAAGGTATTAGCGCCTCTTTACACTCGTCTAGCAAACGGTACTCGATTAGCCTAAAGATTACCTTCAAAATTGATCGATCAAGACTTTAGTTCTTCTATTTATTTATTTATTTATTTATCTGGATTTTAAATATTAGATGGCCTTGCGAAGGACAAAGACTATCCTCGCCTCAAGCCCTCAAAAGCATGCTAAGAACGCAACTCTCGATAATCCTTTTGAGGATTACTTATTTAATATTTTTCCTTTGTTTCTCTAAAAGGACACTCATTACCTAACCTTCAGAAAGACTTGCATAAGACAAAGACTTCTTGACTTTAAACTACAGAGGCATCCAAAGACATAGCCTTCGATATTTAAAGGAAAATTTGTTAAGGTTTTTCAAACAATAATTCAACAAGATAAGTAAGGACAATGGGAAGACTAAATATATTTGCAACATGCAATTAAAATCACTGCTTAAAAAAATATATGTAGGGTGTGCACCATAATCCAAAGATTCTAAAAGAACCACTAAAGACAAAGTAATTTGGTTAGAATTTTTGTCGATTGGGAGATAATTTAAGATCAAAATCTCTATTTTCAAAACTTTCCTCATAGGGAAAGTGCACACACACACACACATAAGCATGCAGACACTCGCCAACACAAAAGAAAGGACAAAACATATATTTATGTAGCAAACAGGCACACATAAACAAACCATATAAGATTAAAAAAAAAAAAAACACTGAAAATTCATCCAAAATGAACAAAAATGGTCGCAAATTTTTTTTTGAATTTTTTAGCAAATTTTCAAAAATGTTAAAGTGTTTTCCCCATATTTATTTATTTATTTATTTTTTTGATTTTTCAATTTTTTTTTTTTTTTTTTGCCCCTAAGTCAAAAATGGGTAAGGGATTTTTTATTTATTTCTAATGATATTTTCTGTTTTTTTTTTCATTTTTTTTTACCAATTTTCTCAATTTTTTGAATTAAAAATGAATTTATAAATTAAAAAAAATAAAAAAAAATGGCGGTTCAAAGGATCAAATCAATTTGAACTAGGTCGACGGGTGGTCAACCCGTGTTGACCTGAGTCAAATTGGGTTGATTCAGATGAGGGGGAAGGAAAGGCGAGAAAAAGCAAAGGTTGCCATGTGTCAACTAACCATGCTGACACGTGGTAGCACACGAGTGGATCAGGTTTTTTTATTTTTTGAAATAATGGACACATGTCAAGTGACATCAGTGTGATACTGGACACATGGCAGCATTTGAATGGTACGACGGCTAAGACAAGGATTGCTAACGTGGCTTAATCCTGGTCGTTTAGAGAAAACACACCTTGAATGCCCAAGATTACACTTGTGAAATCACTAGGTTTCTACAAATGTGGTGCTGCCACATGTCATTATAGGACAGTGACACGTGTCCCACTAATTTTTTTTGAAAATTAAATATTTATTTTTTTTCTTTCTTTTCTTTCTTCTCTCCTGATCACTCGAACCCTCTTTGATTCTCTCCTCTATCCCTCTCTGCCTCCACCCACTCTCTCTTTCTCTCTTCACCCACCATGGCCTTGGTTTGGCCACGACTGGTCCCTTAGTGCCCTCTGTAGTCTACGACAGGTTAGGTAAATCTCACCTTCTTTCTGTCTCTGCCTCGGGTTTCTCACCTCTTCTCTCACTCTCATTTTTTTCCTTTGATTTCTGCTCACTAACTTTGATTTCCCTTTTTTGCAATTCTTGATTTAGCACTAGGCAAAGAGCTCGAAGCTCTTTGCCAAATAAATCCAACCCTCAAAGTCCAAATCGAAAACCCCATAGGTGAATTACCCACTCCCATTTCAATTTTTCTTTCTATTTTCTTGGAACTTGTTGAGTTTCTCGTAGATTTTCTTGGGAGCCAAACATCTTGTGCTCAAGGTTAAGTTGACTTAACTAAGGTTGGGGGGGGGGGTAAGTTAGGTGGACAGTTTATGGTTTGGTAAGGCTAATTGGGTTATGGTTGAGGCTTGGGCTTAGGCTGAGTTTGGAGTTGGGTTTGGGTTATGGTATGTTGGGCTAAGAAAAATCCAATGAGGCTATTCTTGTTTTGTGCTGATTTGAGTGTTGGGATTGTGGGCTTGGGATATGCCTAATTAAATAAGTCGGCTCATGTTTAAGACAGAGGCTTGATTATGTTTGGGCCGGGGATTAGGGTTAGGACTGGTTTGGGATTTAGTGTGAGTAGACTGGGCATGGTTGGGCTAGTTTAGGCTAGGGTGGTTTGGGTTAATGGGTTAGTTAACCCAAGTCAAGGTTGACCTAGGTCTTGGGTATGTGGGCCAAACCTGAGTCATTGGACTTGGGTAGGGTTATTAGTCTGGTTAACTTAGATTCAAGTCAAGTTTACCTAAGTCCCTAGGTCGAGTTTCAATTTTCAGATCTAGATCTTAGACTCGAGCTGGGGTATTTTGACTAAGGTTTTCGGGTCTACCTTTTTGGATCTAGGTTCAAAAAAACGGGTATGTGTTTGGGATTTAAGGGAATTTGGTTGGGACTTTTTGTAGGTTTTTAGGCTTTATTTTGGGAACTATTTACGAAAATTGGATCTTATTTTTGGGGCTTTAGATTTTGATTTGTTTTGGACTTTGATTGGCTAAAATTTGGGGAATTGTCTTGAGGATTTTTTAGGGTTTTTAAATTCTGAATGTTGAGGCTTTAGATTCAAATTTTTGGGACTTTGATTGGCTAAAATTTAGGGAACCGTGGGTCTTTATTAATTCTAGTTGAGAATTTCCAATCAAGAATTAAAGAATTTAATAGTAGAACTTAGGCAAAGAGGTACTAACCTTTTAGACCTCCAATGCTCCCTTTTGCACTGTTGTTTTCGCCCAAATTCTTGTTCAATTTCTCTGCTCTGTTAGCCTTTTTATCCCAGTTTCTCTAGTTTCTATTTCATTTTCTCTAGCTTTTACACTTCAGTTTCAATCTTTCTATTCTCTATTCCAACCTCTTCAATTTCAGCATCTCAAATTTAAATTTTTCCTCATTTTTCTAAATCCATCCTGGCTTATTTATAAGCAAGTTGGCATGGGAGCCAACTCTATAGGAAATATTGAAGGTGGCTGGCCATAGGAGCTAGCCACATTGAAAAATGCTTTATGGGAAAGGGAGAGGGATGCATGCCTTGTCTGGTTAGGTAACAACCGTGAAAGAGGCTACTGGGGTTGGGCTTCAAATTAAGCTTTAATGCAACTTTTAGCTTGAAAATAGGCCGATTTTCAAAAATTGGGCCCGAAATTGACCTTTTTAAATTTGCTAGAATCAAGCCCTAAGCTGCCTTTTCAAAAATAGGCCCATGCTGAATTTCAATTACAAAATTGCCCCACTCTACCTTAATTATGAACTAACATTGAAATTTCGTCTCGTGTGTGCAGTTGATGAAGAAAGCCTTAATAGGGTAGCCCAAGACTTGAAAACCTATTTTATTTTTAAGAATGATGTATTTGTAGTGCTCAAAAGTGAATAAGTGTAAAAAAATTTAATCAAAACACCCAATTAATGAAAATTCAATTTCGTTTGGTGAGGTTGAGAGAATTAAAAATGAGAGATCCAATCTTGGTGAAAACCTTAGATGACAGTAAAAATTAAAATTTAAAAAAAAAAAAAACATAGTGACTCATAGAAGATCACTGCAATTTAGAACCCCATCAACACAAAATATTTTGTCTGATTCTTTTATTATTTCAAATTTTTGTTTGGTTTTTTTTGTTTTTTGTTTTAAATAGGGTTATCAATACACAACTCTAGGTAGGTATGAACCTTGATTTGGTGCATGGGAAATGGAATTGTATGGGGGGGAAAATACATTGGCATGCAGAATACAAATAATACATAAAATTCTTGTTAATCTATATTTATAAGAGTCTGTAGAATTAAATTTGTTTGTATTTGAAAAAATGTAATATGTAATTATATTAAATTTCATCCAATTTTATTCAAATTTAAATTCAAGACTCAAAATTCATACTTTCAAAAGCAGTAGAAGTATTTTTAGAAACATATGTTAAAACACCTTTAAAGAATTTATGTTTCTGGGACATGATCTTGAAGTATTTCCCATATTTTCATATGTAATTAAGATACAAATATTGTGTAACTCATTTTCCAGTAATAATAATAATAATGACAGTAATAGTAATAATGATAGTAATAGTAATAAAAAAAATAAAAGTAATTATTATTATTTTCAAAACAAATTGTCATTTGGATCAATCTTAACCACACACATTTTCACTATTTTCATGTTTGAGAATAATTTTGAAAACAACTTGTCGCAACATTCCGAGAGTTGACCCCACGCGACGAGTGGGATTGAAAATCCAAAATGCTCTAACCAAGTGGCAGACTTGATACTCAATACTATGTGATATGAAGTCCGGCGTAATATAATGACTGAGAAATGGGTCTCTTCTAAAAAAATAGTGGAGTCACCACTAACCTATTCATTATAGGTATGATTAGAACATCTATTATACTACTAGTTCATTGGTCACCTAATCCAAGGAAACTAGCAGTTAATGGTCTGCAAGTTTGGATTCAAGAGTATAGTTACAAAGGAAGGTATTAGTGCCCCTTTACACCTGTCTAGTGAACGGTACCCGATTAGCCTAAAGATTACCTTTAAAATTGATCGATCAAGACTTTAGTTCTTCTATTTATTTATTTATCTGGATTTTAAATATAAGATGGCCTTGTGAAGGACGAAGACTATCCTCACCTCAAGCCCTCAAAAGCATGCTAAGAACACAACTCTCGATAATCCTTTTGAGGATTACTCATTTAATATTTTTCCTTTGTTTGCTCTAAAAAGACGCTCATTACCTAACCTTTTATTTTCATAAAGACTTGCATAAGAAAAAGATTTCTTGCCTTTAAACTACAAAGGCTTCCAAAGACATAGCCTTAGATATTTAAAGGAAAATTTGTTAAGGTTTTTCAAACAATAGTTCAACAAGATAAGTAAGGACAATGGGAAGACTAAATATATTTGCAACATGCACTTAAAATCATAGCTTAAAAAAATACATGTAAGGTGCACCATAATCCAAGATTCTAGAAGAACCACTAAAGACAAAGTAATTTGGTTATAATTTTCGTCCCTTTGGAGGATAATTTAAGATCAAAGATCTCCATTTTTAAAACTTTCCTCATAGGGAAAGTGCACACCCACAAGCATGCAGACACTCGCACACACAAAAGAAAGGAAAAAACATACATTCATGTAGCATACAGGCACACATAAACAAACCGTATAAGATTTAAAAAAAAACAGTAAAAATTGATCCAAAATGAGCAAAAATGGTCACAAATTTTTTTCATAATTTTTTCCATTTGAAATATTTTTTAGCAAAATTTCAAAAATTTTAAAGAGTTTTCCTCAATTTTATTTATTTATTTATTTATTGGATTTTTCAAATTTTTATTTATTGTTTTTGCCCCTAAGTCAAAAATGGGTCAATGATTTTTTATTTATTTTTACTGATTTTTCTAATTGTTTTCAATTTTTTTAACTATTTTTCTCAATTTTTTGAATTAAAAATGAATTTATAAATAAAAAATAAAAAATGGTGGTTCAAAGGATCAAATCGATTCAATCGATTTGAACTGAGTCAACAGATGGTCATCCCATGCTGACATGAGTCAAACTTGGTTGATTCGATTGAGGGGGAAGGAAAGGCGAGAAAAAGCAAAGGTTGCCATGTGTCAACTAACCATGCTAACACATGGCAGCACACAAGTAGATTAGGTTTTTTTATTTTTTGAAATAATGGAGGACATATGTCAAGTGACGTCAGTGTGATGTCACCAGAAGCATGACAACATTTGAATGGTGCGGCGGCTGAGACAAGGATTGCTAACATGGCTTAATCCTAACCGTTCAGAGAAAACACACCTCAAATGCCCAAGATTACACCTGGTGAAGTCACTAGGTTTCTACAAAAGTGGTGCTGCCACATGTCACTGTAGGATAGTGAAACGTGTCCCACTATTTTTATTTTTTTGAAAATTAAATATTTCTTTGTTTTCTTTCTTTTCTTTCTTCTCTCCTAATCACCCAAGCCCTCTTTGATTCTCTCCTTTGTCTCTCTCTGCCTCCACCCACTCTCTCACTCTCTCTTCGACCACCATGGCCATGGTTTGGCCATGACCGGCCCCTTAGTGCCTTCCGTAGTCTATGACAGGTTAGGTAAACCCCACCTCCTTTCTATCTATGCCTTGGGTTTCTCACCTCTTCTCTCACTCTCATTTTTTTTTTTTCTTTTGATTTCTGCTCACTAACTTTGATTTCCCCTTTTTGCAAGTCTTGATTAAGCACTAGGCAGAGAGCTTGAAGCTCTTTGCCAAATAAATCCAACCCTCAAAGTCCAAAACGAAAACTCCATAGGTGAATTCCCCACTCCCATCTCAATTTTTCTTTCTATTTTCTTGGAACTCGTTGAGTTTCTTGTAGATTTTCCTGGGAGCCAAACAGCTTAGACTCAAGGTTAAGTTGACATAACTAAGGTTGGGGGGGGGGGGTAAGTTAGGTGGATAGTTTAGGGTTTGGCAAGGCTAATTGGGTTATGGGTGAGGCTTGGGCTTAGGCTGAGTTTGGAGTTGGGTTTGGGTTATGGTTTGTTGGGCTAAGACAAATCCAATTTGGCTATTCTTGTTTTGTGCTTATTTGAGTATTGGGATTGTGGGCTTGGGATGAGCCCAATTAAATGGGTCGGCTCAGGTTTAGGACAAAGGCTTGATTATGTCTGGGCTAGGGATTAGGGTTAGGATTGGTTTGGGATTTAGGGTGAGTAGACTGGGGTCTGGTTGGGCTAGTTTAGGCTAGGGTGGTTTGGGTTAATGGGTTAGTTGATGCATGTCAAGGTTGAACTAGGTCTTGGGTATGTGGGCCAAACCCGAGTCATTGGACTTAGGTAGGGTTATTAGTTTGATTAACTTAGACTCGAGTCAAGTTTACCTAAGTCTCTATGTCGAGTTTTGGTTTTCAGATCTGGATCTTTGACTCGAGTAGGGGTATTTTGACTAAGGTTTTCGGGTCTACCTTTTTGGATCTAGGTTCAAAAAAATGGGTTTGTGTTTGGTATTTAAGGGAATTTGGCAGGGACTTTTTTGTGGGTTTTTAGGCTTTATTTTTGGAACTTTTTACAGAAATTGGATGTAAAGACTCGAAAAATTATAATGATTAAACAATTAGGGAAAATAATAAATGGGATAGATAAATAAAGGATAAAGGGAAAAAAGGAAAATTTTGGAAAGAAAACAGCAGATCTCGTTGACGAATATCTTGTCCTCGTCAATAAGTAGTTTACATAGGATCGTCAACAAAGTTCAATCCCTAGACGATGAAGAGATTCCGAGTGAGTGAATTTTGGACTTTAAGTTTTGTCAATGAACGCATCCTTTCGTCAACGAAGTCCCTTCTGTGACTCGTTAACGAATCCTGTCTTCTCGTTGACGAAGCCACGTGGCAACATTGTGTATAAAAAGGATCCAAAGTTGCTTCTTTATGAAGAAACAAATTTTCCTCCATTTTTCTCTTTCTAGAATGTCCTCTTTGCCTTCTCTTTTAGAATCCGGCCCTAATTCAGCCAGAATTGACAAACAGTGACCGCTATGGTTTTTTAGGGAAGATTCTCTACACTGTTAACCTTATAGGTCACGCCTGATTTTGATAATGACAAATACTCTTGTATTTAATAAATATCTAGTTCATGTGCAGGTCCATTTTAGCAGATCATTAATGGCACGTAAAAGCTCAAAGCTTGAAAACAAATTCATGCTCTTGATTGTAATATTTTTGTAATGAAATTTGTCTGTAATAGTAATTAGGATATTCGGTTTTTAATAAGCACACACATCACATGCATAGTTTATTTTGTAAGCTCAAACCAGATACAAACCAAAAATGACCATAAAAAGACCTTAGGGTATTCCCTTTGGTCGACCGACACCAGACTTTTTTGGTGTCTTGAAATTGGATCTCAGGTGACCCTAGGACACACACATTTACACATATGTTTGTTAGACACTTGAATAGGGCTTGTATGTTTCAAAACGGGACTGAAATGCACATATGGTGCACTTTCAGTCGACCAGCCAAGACAGTTCATTCTGCCCTGGTCGACCGAACCAGGCCTAGGTCAACAGTTGACCAAGGCCCTGATCGACCGAACCAGGTAGTTCAAAAGGCCCTGGTCAATCGAAACCTCCTTGAGTCAAAAGTTTGACCACTTGGTCGACCGAACCAGGTTGTTCAAAGAGACCTGGTCGACCGAAACCCTCCTTGGTCAACATTTGACCATCTGGTCGACCGAACACTTTTGTTCTCCAACTACCTGGTCGACTAGAGGGTCCTTGGGAGAATTCCCAATGGTATGGTCGACCGAACCAGCCAATTCAAAATGGCCTAGTTGACCAAACCTCAGAAAATTGAGAAATCGCCCTCTCCTGGTCGATCGAGCCTTTAGTTAAAGACTCCCCTGGTCGACCAAACCATATGAAACTTGGTTGACCGAAACATTTCTGGTCGACCAGACCTCTCAGGTTGTTCTGATTTTTTATCGCAGTTAATATTTTTTAAACAGGGTTAAATTGGTTAAAATGTCATTAAACTTTTCCAACAATCCCTAATAGGTCCCTCAACGGTCAAAATTTTCAGTATGTCTATATATACTCCTTCATTTGGGAGAATTAAGCATTGATTAGCAAAAACCAAAAATCAAATTTCTCTCTCAAGCTAAATACTCCCTATTGCTCATACTATCTCCAAATCCACTCAAACTTACCTACTTCATCTCAGTATCATTTGTAAGTGTATTTGAGTGTTATTGGTTTGAGGTTTTGCTCTCTTATTCTTTGATTGTTTGAATTGATTTTCTCGAGAGCATTACCTAAGTATTCTTGGGGGGCTTTTCTCATAAGCCTATCCTAAGAAGACTTTGCTGAACTTCTAAGTGTTGCATTCTCATTGCAATATCTTAGGAAGTTTGTATTTGTTTTTGGCTTGAAAAAATATTTTCAAACGTACTCAAATATCTTGTGGTATTCATATCGATATATTTGTGAAAAGATATTTGTGTGTGTTATATTAATCTTTGTGGCAATATCCATTCAAGCCTACATCATTAGCTGAAATACAAAGATTACATATATCTTGTAAACCAAACATATACACTATTCACATGATTGACATATTCTGCTATTTGGAATCTTTGAATATTGCATGATATCTTTGTTTAAGCTTCTTGATTGAGAACATCTAGAAATACAAAGATTGCTTGTTGACACTCTCACGTACGTATAACACTGATAGAAAATATATTTGAGAGTTGAACTATCTAGACCACACTGAGCTTACATTTTAAATCATCTATGGTGTTTTTGATTATATGCATCTGTGGTACAAATTTGCTTTATGTGAAAGCACCCTTATACTATGCCTTTTGTTTGTATATCTGAGAGATTCCAGGCGTGGCCTGAGGGGGTGGTAATCCAGTCCGGTAAGGATTGGTGTAAATGTTGAGGTTAGCCCTATACTAATTGACCTGGTTAAGGTTGAGGTCAGTCCTGTGTTAATTTGACTTGATTTGTATAGGTGCCGCTCTACCCGTTTAAGTGAGCAAGTTATTGTGATAATCCTTGTGCTGGTTAGCCAAGGCGGGGACGTAGGCAGTTGGTCAAACCTCGATAACATATTTGTGTGTCATCTTTATCTTTACTGCTTTCTGGTGCTTGCGTAATTGATTAAACTGTTTTATTTAATTTCTGATATTACTTGCACTAGATTGACCATAAGATTGTGAACACACTGTCGTTAGGAGGAATACCTAGGGGATAGATTTTAAAATACTAATTCACCCTCCCTTTTAGGATCACGGTAAAGCTAACATACACATCTAGCGGAGTAGATTTCTAAATTGAACTTTTCGGGAAACGCTCCAAAGTTGAGGTAAGGGTTAAGATTCTTAGTTTTAAGATTTTAAGTGTTTATTTGAGGTTTATAGGTTGAGGAAATGCAGAAATAGTAGGTTATTTGGAGTTTATCTAACTAAATTAGGGTTTTTAATTCAGGGTTCGGGTGAGCGCAACAGGCATCATTTGGGGTTCCTATTGGTGTAGTTCAAGAAAGCAAGTAAGGGGGAATATATATTAAGCTAAGTTTTATGAATTATGTAATGACCCAAGGAATAAGGGTATTTTAAATAATAAAGGAAAGAGAGAAAAATGGAAATTGAACAGAAGGAGGCAGCAACCTTCGTTGACAAATGCTTTGCATTCATCGACGACGTGGCAATATAGGCTCGTCGACGAAGGTGTGCCTCGTCGACGAGAAGATACCGAGTGGTTGTTTTGGGCGAATCTGAATTTTATCGATGAAGGGGGGAGTTTGAATTTTCTCTTGACCTTGTCGACGAGGTGACGTGACTCGTTGACAAAGCCCCTAGTTTAAATAACCTAAAACATAGTTTTTATGCCGAAAAATCAAAAAAATCCATCTCTCTCTCCTCCCTACAGTTTCTCTCTCCTCTCTTTTCGATTTTGGCTTCGTCGTTCGTTGGATCGACTATCTGAGGCCACCACGACGCTCGTGGGGAAGTTCTCTTCAAATCTGCCAGAGCAAATCGTTGGTGGAAATGAGTTGAAATTCATCCCTGAGTTGAGGTAAGGCTTTTTATGCCAAATTTGGTCTTTTCATAATTATAGAAAATGATATTCACGTGAAAATACTGAGGTTTAGTTCTGAGAGTTGTTGAATTCAGGGTGTTGAATAGGGAACCCTGTGGGTGCAGGAGGAGTTAAATTAGGGGGTTTCTTTTCAGTATCAAGTAAGGGAATAAATTAAAGTAGTTATTTTTCCATGCAAATTAGTATTATTTATCAACAAATTAATTTTCAGGAAAGCATGTTTTATATTTGAATATTATTGAGAAAATGCATATTTGGGAAAATACTGTTGTTATACGGGAAATGTAATTTTAGAATGAAAGGTATGATTTTACGCAGCATTGTGTGGCATGAATATTATTTTTACATGATACGTATTATATTATGTCAATTTTACGAATAAGCATGTTTTTAGGAATTATGAAATAATGCAGTATATGATGATTTTGAAGTACATGATAAATGACTTATTTACTCAAGAATAATATGCATGAGATTTTTGGCGCAAGGCCGTGTTTATGAAATGTTCAGTGCGAGGCCGTATTTACGAAATGTTCGACGCAAGACCGTATTTATGAAAGTATAGAAATGCTATCAATCCATTTATGTTAAATGCTATATTATTATGTACTATAGGTTATCAGAACCTGGATGTTAGTTTAGTTCAGTTCAGGAGCACGGTACTATAGCTATATAGATCAAATATTTATGTTTAGATTTATGCTAACCACCCCACGAGGGCGTGAGAGATGGATAGTTGATGTTGCTTTCAGTGTAGAGTTGTAGACGTCCACCTAGCAGTCCAGACCAGGGTGTGGCTAGCCTATCATACTTATAGACATCTTTGACTTGACAGTGGTCATCCAACCATTGTCGGGTCCCGCTTTCGGGCTGCACAACCTGTCATGGGGGTTAATACATGACACCAGCTAGCTATTTATCTTGGGTATGTTTTCAGTATTATCAACTATACCAGACATTTTATGAACTATATGATTTATTAGAAATATGAAAGTATATGATGAATGTTTCAGATATATGAAATGTGTTGTATATGTATAATTGTATTAAATGTTCATGTTGCCACACAGTTGTATTTAGTTTATTTTCCCTTACTAAGAAAGAAGTGTCTCACCCCCGAACATTAAATAATTTTCAGGAAACCCAGAAAGACTGGCGGAACAAGGCCGCCGTTGAGTTAGTGTGTTACTATCCTATTAGGAGGGTAAGTTTTGTTTAGGAACAGTAGATTTGAGTTGTGGGTTCCAAGATATGCATATATATATATATATATATATATATATATTGTATTTTGGAAGATGTATATAAACACCATATTTATGGATTATAGTTAATTCTGGTGTTATATCTTTTGTGGTTAGGATGATGATGTTTTACATTTATTGATGCCTAGGTTCCGCTATGAATGACAGGTGTCCCCATTACCAATGGGTTCAAGTTAACTTATTTATTCAATTCGTATTATTATATGATAAATTAAGCAGGACGTTACAAATTAAACGGATAAATGGATTATGGTATGTATATGTTTCCGTATGGGTTTAAAATGCCAACTATTTAAATTATAATTTCTAAGCCTAGGGTTGTTTTATTACATATGTGCTTGTGAAAATGGACTGATGAAAGTGAAAGATTTTTCAGGATAATTGTGTAGGAAATTAAAGGTCAATATATGAAAGATAAATAAGGGTTGACTTATTTTACAAAAAATGTTTGAAATATATTGCTAAATTGTGTGGTATGAGTAAAATGGAAATTCTATGTTGAATTATGCTATATGTATGAAATGCAAGTTATATAGGGAGTGCAATAAGAATGAAAATGTGTTATGAATTATATTGCATGTGATTGTTAATTCATCCATGGATAAATGATGAACAACTAAAAGTAGCTGTAGTAGCATAAAAACGCATATCTATGTGGACTAACTGATGAACAACTGAAAGGAGTTGTAGTAATGAATGCAGAAAATGAAATGGAAAGAATGAAATGAAAGGTGAATGAAATGGAAATGAAATGTGAAATGTGAACAATGTAAAATAGGAAAGAGCCATGTAAAATGAAATGTTACGAAATGTCAAAGCTGAGAACATGAACAGATGAGAAATACAGAATAAATGACAGACATAGTAATGTATTATTATAGTATTAGTATTTATGCTAGTATGATATGTATTTATATGGGCAGGACAAACTCTTCGCCCGAGGGCTTGCTAAGAAAGGCGAGTGCCCTAGTAGGTATTAGATGTAGTAGTAGGTTGCATAACGTATTAGGGAAGAGGGAAATTACTTGTATGGATGAGTAAATTTCCTTATTCTCGGGAGCCTTTGTTGGTAAACCATTGTATGAACTATGTGAGTAGGAGATTACTTTTTCACTTGAAGCTTACTGAGTAAGGTAAGTGCCCTGATATGCTTCAGTTGTGACCATTGGTTGCCTAAAGTATCAGAGCAGAGAGAAATTACTTGTATGGACGAGTAAATTTCCTTATTCTTAGGAGCCTTTGTTGGTAAACCATTGTATGAACTATGTGAGTACGAGAGTACCTTTTTCACTTGAAACTTACTGAGTAAGGTAAGTGCCTTGATATGCTTTAGTTGTGACCATTGGTTGCCTAAAGTATCAGAGCAGAGGGGTTCTACTTGTATGGATGGGTAATTACCCTAATCCTTAGGTATTCTCGTGGGTAAAATACCTTACATGCGTTTGATCAGGCTCAGGAAAGAATTTTAGAAATTATGATAATGATTTGAAAATATTGAATACATATACATATGTTATTTACAAACCTCATGTTGGCCACACACTAATTTAATATATTGTTTCTTCCCTTACTGAGATGTGTCTCACTTAAATACAAATTTATCTTTTTCAGGACCTCTATGTGATTGAGCTTAGAGAGCTCAGGGTTGTTATAGCATTTTTGGATATAGAAAGAAAAAAGGTATAAACTTTGATGATACTTTTGGGATGTATAAGTTTTATGTTTTATGTTTTCAGTCTTCTAAGTTGTGAATACTGAGAGTTGTAGATTATGTTTTTGGAGATATGTATATATGTGGATACAAGTGGATGAATGGTTTATTTTGGATTGTAGATAGATGTAGAAAACTCTGGAATTATATTGGTTGAGGATTGTAGTTATGCTTTCTGTTGCGTAATTGTTAATGAAATAATAGGTACAGGAAATGGATTACGTGGCACCTGAGTCCCACCAGGCGGGTTCGGGGCGCCACAGAGCATGATTTAAGTATAATAATGCGTCGGGCCCTATTTTTAGGTTTGGGGTGTTACATTGGATCCTATTTTTGGGGCTTTAGAATTTGATTTTGTTTTGGACTTTGATTGGCTTAAATTTGGGGAATTTTCTTAGGGATTTTTTAGGGTTTTCAAATTCTGAATGTTGGGGCTTTAGATTCAAATTTTTGGGACTTTAATTGGCTAAAATTTAGGGAACTGTGGGTCATAATTAATTCAGATTGAGAATTTCCAATCAAGAATTAAGAAATTTAACTGTGGAACTTAGGCAAAGAGGTACTAACCTTTTAGACCTCAAATGCTCCCCTTTGCACTATTGTTTTCGCCCAAATTCTTGTTCAATTTCTTTGCTCTATCAGCCTTTTTATCCCAATTTCTCTAGTTTCTATTTTATTTTCTCTAGCTTTTACACTTCAATTTCAATCTCTCTATTTTCTATTTCCAACCTCTTCAATTTCAGTATCTCAAATTTAAATTTTTCCTCATTTTTCTGAATGGATGGCTTATTTATAAGCAAGCTGGCATGGGAAACAATTCTATAGGAAATATTGAAGGTGGTTGGCCATAGGAACTAGCCATATTGAAAAATGCTTTATGAGAAAGGGAGAGGGATGCATGCCTTGTCTGGTTAGGTAACAACCGTGAAAGAGGCTATTGTGGTTGGGTTTGAAATTAAGCTTTAATGCTAGTTCTAGCTTGACAATAGACTGATTTTCAAAAATTGGGCCCGAAATTGACCTTTTTAAATTTGCTAGAATAAAATCCTAAGCTGCCTTTTCAAAAATAGGCCCATGCTGAATTTCATTTACAAAATTGGCCCACTCTGCCTTAATTATGAACTAACATTGAAAATTCCGTCTCGTGTGTGCAGGTGATGAAGAAAGCCTTAATAGGGTAGCCCAAGACTTGAAAACCTATTTTATTTTAAGAATGATGTATTTGTATTGCTCATAAGTGAATAAATGTAAAAAACATTTGTACATAATACCTAATTAATGAAAGCTCAATTTCGTTTAGTGAGGTTAAGAGAATTAAAAATGAGAGATCCGATCTCAGTGAAGATCTTAGATGCCAATTAAAAACGACTAAAAAAACTAAACTAAAACCCCAAGTTTGGCTATATAATGACAAACAAAATGGGGTGTCTACACACCTAACTAAACACGATTTTTAGTATTAAAAAAATAAATGATACAATTCCTTGCTTCCATTTTTGAAAACAACAATATACAAACTAGTTTTTAAATCCTGAACCAAATAAGTAACAACTTGTTAACTTTTAAAACTAAAATAATTTAAATCCTAAATGAACAAATGGTCATTTTTTTTATTCAATTGATCAATAAAAATTAAAAATATGATTTAAATATTTAAATTATAAAAAATAAAATGTTATAATGAAACATAAAAAATATTATAGTTATTATAAATAATCAGTATATATCAAAGCTCACTTTTTAACTCTGTAGAGCCACAAAGAACATTCCTATTGTATATGAAAATTGAAGAATAGTAAAAACTTGAATGATTTTTATTTTTTCCCCCAAAAATCTATAAATTTATGGATATTTCTAGTTTAATTATATTTTAAATTCACATGACACTTTTTTAAAGTTTTATTTTAAAATTGAGTACAAAATATATGATCTAATCCACAAAAGTAAATTTTATATATTAAAGTATTACAACAAAAGGTTGTCAAAACAACTGAAAATCATAAAATTAGATTTTCAGTTTTTGTGAAAATAGGTTAAAATAGACAATAGAAATAGAAAACTAGTAATAGAATAACAAAAACATAGAACAAAAAGTAGAAGTGAAGCCAAATAGTCTCTAAACTAAATTGATGATAAAAGAGTTTTTGTGTTTGGTTGTTAGAATAGAATAAGATATATTGAATAATTAAAATGATGAAAATAATCTAAATATGGGAAAAGTAAAATATTAGCAAATTTAATTATATCTCAATGTTTGTTCATGCAAAAGGAGTTATAATTCACTTATTAATAAATAAGTTCGATGGTTTACAAACAATCATTGTTTGTGCCTTGAAAAAAGAAAAATCGTACATAAAATGCATCCCTCTTTCTCTTTTCTACGTCGTAAAATTAGTACTCATACAAGTCTTTGTCTTACTTTTTCTCTATAAATTTGTCATTCCATCTATTTTATATTTTGGCTTTAAGAAGAATGGTGATGGAATATGAGCTCCAAGGTTTGAAGTGAATATTTTTGACATTTTTAGGATTTTTGGGCAATATTGTAATTTGATATTTTAGTTTTTTTTTTCTTATTTTATAATAGACTCTAGGCTAATAATCTCGCATGCTATCTAGGATTTTATGATTATCTAGGATTTATGATTTCAAAGGATTTTTAAATAAGTTTAACTAGAAACAAATGAAACAGTGGCCTTTAGAATCAAAGTTGTAGCCACCATCCACATCATCCAACTAGTAGGTCTTTAACAACTCACAAGCCAGTTACCAAAATCTCTTTTCATTTAATCAGAGCCACAATCGAAGCATCATCATCAAAGCCTCACTAGCAATAGTTGCAGCGCCGCTAGTTGTCTGTTGCACATCTCTAACATCATAGATCTGTGGATTTTCCATCTTTGGTCTTTGGATGTTATTAAATGTGAGCAATTCTCAAATCCCTAATCTGCTCTCTCAAATTTGATCTTCAATGCTATATGTCGTCCCTTGGCCCACCATCACTTTTTTGCATCCTTATTATCATCATCATCATCTACCATGTCCTTGCCAACAACCATATCGAAAGGACCAATTTCAATTAATTCAGTGAGATGTGCTTAAATTGAAAATCTAGAGAGATATCCATGTCCTTGTTAAATGGAGAAACCTAGATCTATAATATCTCAATAAAGACATCATGGATATTAGTGGTTAGCTAATAAAAGTTATAGTTTATTTAGATTTAAGGATAAAAGAGCTTGTAGTTATTACCAAGTGAATTGCTCCAACAATATAAAGCTAAGCAATCAACCCAATCTTGTTAAAACTCACAATGTGGTTAACCGAAGAGTTTGTTGTTAAAGAAAAAGGAGAGATCTATGGAGCCTAGTGAGCCTATGCAACTAGTTGTAACATGGCCAAAGGGCATAACCAATATTCCGAATTAACTCCTAAGTCCAAAGAATCCACACAGGGACTTGAGGAGAAATTGTAGAAATTATGCCATCCATGGAAGGTAAGTTTGTTGAGTTCAAGAATGAAAACATGAGTGTGATTGCATGTGTGGAATTTGTTATTCCTAACAAGTTTGTTTTCAATGCCTTAGCCTACTTATGAAGCATGTGGATTATCTCATTCCAATTCAAGTTTGTTTGCTTGATCAATACTTCATTCTTCAAGTCTTTTGATTTTGAGGTTGAATTTTTACCAACTAAGGAAAATTATGCAATATAATATTCAAGGCTTCAAATGGAAAATGTTAGACATTCGGGAATTTTAGAAAATCATGTAACTTATTATTATTATCATTATTATTTTTAGAACTTTTCCTATTTTATAGTATGTTTTATAAGCTAATAAATTAGTAGATGATCTAGGTTTTATGATCTAAAGATTTTAAATTTAAATTTTATTTTATGGACCTCCCCTAAGGTTTTAGAAACCCCATTGACCTCCCCTAAGGTTTCAAAAATCTCATTGACCTCCCATAAGATTTTAAAAATGCAACAAACCTCCCCTGAGATTTATCAAAAAGATAAACATTCCTTCAAAAGATGTATCCTTTTGTAATATACAATGAGAGATTTGTATCTTTTTCACAAACCTTATGGACGGTCTTTGAGAATTTTGAAATCTCAGGAAGATCCATGTCTTTTTACCAAACCTAAGGGAGCTTAGTGCCTTTTGTCCTTTTAATTTTTTGGGATTTGACATTATATTTCACTAATTAAGGCTTGATATTAATTCCCAAATACTATTTACTTATTTAATATAGAGAGAAAGCTCTATAAAAGGCCTGATGTGCAACCATGATGAAGAAATTGTAATATTGAACATTTTTTCCTAATAAAGTTTAATCTTTTTTTTTTTTTTTTCTCTTTTACTTCCCTATTTACTTTCTTTTTATTACTGTTATTATTTTTTGCCTCATCTCTTATGCTCATTAAACCTATGTTAAATGGTTTGAAGAGAAATAATAATAAAAAATTGAACAAACAATACGCCTTATAACTTTGCAACTCGCCTCTAGTATTAATGCATTGACCTTGTTTCGGGTTTGTAATAAAAAAACGCATATATTTCCGGTGTTTGTAGATTTAAATTAGCCTTCCTTAACATTTAAATATTATGACACTCCATATCAATCAATCATTGCCTATAAGACAGAAGTCAATTAAGACATTTATCTATTTGAAATTGAATTCAAATTGTGAAGGGATTTCAAACATGACATTGAAACAATATCTAACATCTCGCTCTCTCTCTCTCTCACACACACACACACTAGGGTGTCATCATCATCTACTAATAAATAGGTAATAAGTGCAATTATATTTATATGTAAGAGCATGTAGTGTCATTTTTTTTTTCATTGTCATTGTGAACATGTATTTTCTTTACAATATTTAAGGTAAATTAGTATATTTTGTTTAATTAAAATAAAATCATTGACGCATATACCCATAGTGATTTTAGTGTGTGGCAAGGGACGACCTCTTGTGTAACTTATTTACCACTTTAGAATAAAAGAGTCGAGAAAAAAAAAAAGAAAACCCAATTAGACATTGAGAAAGGTAAAGAAATATAATATTTCATATAGTTTTTTTTTTTAAGTAAATACTTCTTATATTTTTTACTTTAACAAAAAAATTTGCAATAGGGAAAAAGTAAAAGTGCTACAATTCTATAATCAACTAATATCAAATTCTTTTTTATCTTTAATAATAATTTTTAGCCATTAAAATCTTAGTCTATCTCATTAATGCAATATCATAAATGTGCGAAAATTAGAAATAAAATGCGCTAGATCATGCCATAACATACCAAAATATGATTTTAAATAAAAAAAAATTCATTAATTTAACATATATTTGTTATTGAATCCTGACCAAATTTCAATAATCCATTTATTCTACCCAAAATTTATTCTTAAAAAAGTTAATATATATACATATAAAAATTGTTATTCATATAGTCATTAAAACATGCTTATGCCGCATTCTTAAAAATATTCTATTGAAATTTTTTTCACCTAAATATAATTAAATTAATTTGTATAATAACTTTTCATTTGATTGACTCACATTTAATGGGTTTTTTTTATAGAAAATTTTGAATGTAGTGTTTAATTTTTACAAAATTTAATTACTATATAGCTATATATATTTATAAGAATTATCATAAATTCAAATTTAAGTCGGACATATAATTTTACACACAGTGATTCTTAATCCGCGTTATGTGGTGGATTGTTATATCTATTTTTATTATTTATTTATTTAGAAAGTGAAAATATGCACTTTTTTCATGTGCGCATATATCACAAAAGGACAGAATAATAAAACTTAAGGTTAACTTAGAAAAATCTTTTCCAATTTTCGAAATATTCTGAAAATTTTTGCTGGATTTCCATATTTGTTTATATATATATATATATATATATATATATATATATATAATTCAACCCTAACCCGAAATGAGCACCATACCCGGATCCGAACCCTATCGGGGTTACTCGTCTACTAGTAATCTAGTACAGTCGAGGGAAGATAGAAGGCAAACAGATCAGACAAAGCGAGCCCTAGTGTGTGTTTTCTTCAACATTCCTCTTCCACTGCTCGCAATCTGGCCACTAACGAAAGGCTTATTATTGAATCCTGATCCGAAGTTCTGTTCATTTCCTCTGTGCTGGAGCTTTTGTTCTGTGGGCTTTATGCTACAGGGCTGTCAATGTTGGAGAATGGCTGTTTGGTGTTGCCATTGAGGTTCGATGCTCTCAAGTCTCAATCGATGTAAATTTTGATAAATGTTTCTAAATTTTTTTGGGGGGTTCCTGTAATGATTTGAAAGTAGAGATCTGCGGAATGATCACGAAATCTGTGAATTGATCTTGGTTTTATTCGTCGATCTTTGGAGGGATATGTTTCAGTGATCGAATTCATCAGGCGGGTATAGATTTTCTCGGATTTTGGTTCCGTAGATCTGAGATTGGTGAATCGGTGGGTTGGATTTATGTTTATGCTATTTATGGAGAAGAATGTTTTGGCTGTTTTTGACGATTTTATGGAGTAATTGTGATGCTGATCTGTAGTTGCGTCGAAATTTAGCTTTTGGGTCTCCAGGTTTCGTCGATTAGCAGTTATTAGGTTCTATTTATGGATAAATTGATCATCAATGCGGGTTCATGTGAATTTGGAGGCATTGGAAATTTCTAGTCTTTATGTTGGTTTGAATTGCAGAGAGGGAGGAAGGGCTGATGTCGTTTAAGAGTATTATTCAGGACATGAGGGGTGAGTTCGGGAGCATGTCTAGAAAAGGGTTTGAAGTGAAGTTTGGGTATGGATTAAGATCTAGGTCACATAGGGCCGCTCAGGACGGCGTACTGGTGGCGGTGGATGCTTTGAGGCAGAGTTGCTGGGCCAACATGCCACCGGAGCTTCTCAGGGACGTGCTTATGAGGATAGAAGCATCTGACGGCACTTGGCCGCCTCGGAAAAATGTGGTTGCTTGTGCAGGTGTATGCAGAAGTTGGAGGGAGATAATGAAGGAAATTGTGAAAACACCAGAAGTCTCTGGCAAATTAACGTTCCCAATCTCCCTGAAACAGGTTTGTCAAGTGAAATCTCCCCAGTTCTTACTTTATTCCTTTTTTGTCTCTTACTTTATCTGAAGGAGAGGTGCTGTTGGTTGCTGTCATCGTCATTTATACTTCTAATTTTTCATCGTCATGTATACATGCGTCTAATTTTTCATTTTTCATTTTTCATAATTGTCATCCACACGGATCTTACCTGTGTTTGGATTTGAAGCTAATTTTAGCAGTTTATGTAAGTCTCCCATACCATTATGATTTTCTGTGTATTTGTGCACAATTTTAGAACTGAAATTTATTGAGCATTATAAACATTTCAGGAGGGTTGAATTCCCTTTCATTTGTTTCAGATTGTAAGGTGAATTTCTTTCTCTACTGATGACTGCATTGCTGTCATTATCTATCTTGCTCCTTAGGTTAAGATCTAGAATATGTTTGACATCATCTGACATATTTTGAGACTTTATGAATGACAAATATTTAGGATTGTTAAAATGTCTTTGAAGGACTGGGCCATAAGTATTAGAAAAATTCGGGAAGTTCTAGAACTTTTTGTTTTTACTATATAGAGAATCTTTTTTTAAAAAATAATTTGAGTTCATTGGGACTATTCTACACAATGGAGGATAGTCCATTCCCGTCCCAATCTGAGACTTCCAACAAGGAAGTTTTGTGATTAAACCATTGGCGACCTTGAGGAACCTTCTAATCAATAGATTGGAGCAATTTGGATTGGCATGCATTTGAAAAAGAAAAAAAGAGGGATTGATACACTTGTTCTTATTGATTGTTATTTTTCATGATCTTTTTCTTTTTTTCCTTTTTTGTTTCTAAAGAATTGTTTTGATCCTTTATATAATGGCTATTTTTGCCTTCTTCCATAAAATCCTCTAGAACGGGTATTATCGGAAGCTAGTATGCAGCCCTCTCTCTTTTATCTGTGTGTGTATGTGATTGCAAATGTTCTAATAGAATTTTTATTAATTGAATATTCCCCTTTTAGGAGGATTATAATCTTCAAAAAACAACTAACGGTGGCTACATTAAAAAAATTATTGGTTATTTTCTGCAGCCTGGCCCAAGAAACTCCCTCCTTCAATGCTATATAAAACGGAATCGAAGCAACCAGACATACCATCTTTACCTCAGTCTAAATCAAGGTAAATGGCTGAGCATTTGCTTTATTTTCTGAATTATCATTCCCTTCTAATCATGCTCTTTTGAAAGTGGTGTTGGATTTTTTGTGATGTTTTGAATTACTGACACCTTTGCCTATTGTAGTTGCCTTGATCTTCGTTTGTTGGAACTTGGTATAATTAAGTTGTGTACTTGTGTGGTTTGATTAATGAAGAGTTTAGTTTCCTTACTAAATGCAATTACTTTTTTCCAATATTTTGGCAGCTTTGAATGATGATGGTAAGTTTCTGCTTGCTGCTCGGAAATGTCGACGGCCTACTTGCACTGACTACATCATTTCTCTAAATGCCGATGATGTTTCAAAGGGAAGCAGCACCTATGTTGGGAAGTTGAGGTATGTTTAGCTGGTAGATTTCATGTGTGATATCTGGTTCATAATAGTCTAAAAGGCCCGTTTTATGATCATATTATCTTTACAGATCAAACTTCCTTGGAACCAAGTTCACAATATATGATGCGCAGCCTCCAAATGCTGCAGCCAAAGTTATGAAATGTCGTTCCACCAAGCTAGTGGGCTTGAAGCAAGTTTCTCCCAGAGTTCCTGCTGGCAATTATCCTGTGGCGCACATATCATATGAATTGAATGTCTTGGGTTCTAGGTAAGAAACACACTGATAATAGCTGGGGAAGAGGGGGGGGGGGTGGGTGTTGATGTATGTTCTGTTAATTAATTGTGTGTATGTACCAATAAAAAATTAAAATATTGTGGAAACCAGGGGCCCAAGAAGAATGCAATGTATCATGGATGCCATCCCTGCCTCTGCTATTGAGCCAGGTGGAGTGGCACCTACACAGACAGAATTCATGCATAGCAATCTGGATTCCTTTCCGTCCCTCCCGTTTTTCAGATCCAAGTCTACTCGCGTGGACAGTTTCCAATCTGGACCTTTGTCTAGTCAGAAAGATGGAATGCTGATTTTGAAGAACAAGGCACCTAGGTGGCATGAGCAACTCCAGTGCTGGTGCCTGAACTTTAATGGACGGGTGACAGTGGCTTCCGTAAAAAACTTTCAGCTGGTTGCTTCTCCGGAGAATGGATTTGCTGGACCTGAGCATGAGAAGGTTATTCTCCAGTTTGGGAAAGTGGGAAAGGATGTGTTCACCATGGATTATCAGTATCCAATATCGGCTTTCCAGGCATTTGCCGTCTGCCTCAGCAGCTTTGACACTAAGATTGCTTGTGAATGACAAACAGGTATGAGTCTAATGCTGGACTCCTTATCACTAGGCTAAATTCCACTAATTAGTACACCATTTTCTCTTTTGAGTTATTTTCATTTCTCATCTCCCTGCAATGGAGCAGGACGCTTCAAAAGCTCTTCAGAAACCAGCAGTAATTTTTATGGATTTCTCTAATTTTATTTCTTCCTTTGTTTTGAAGCAGTCAAAATTTATTTCTTCTTTTGGATTTTAAGCAACAAGCCAATCACAGTTCTTGCATTTTGATCTGGCAGGTGTTGAGAGATGAAATAGATGTTAGTGAAGGCAATATTGCGCTACTTGTGTTGTTGCGGAACAAGGTCTCTGGGTAGTTCAATATCTTTTTTTTTTTTCTTGTCTTGTAAGTAGGTAGGGTTCTTGTTTTGTAGTCATCCTTGTACATAGGACTGCTGTTTGTGAGTGATACATGCCTGAGCATCTTGATCATGTCTGACCATCTTGATTTGTCTTCACACTCACATTCTTTATCTGTTGGTTCTGAACATTAGAAATGTCTGGTTTTGATTTTTTCTTTTTGGTGTAGAATTTCAATCTTTGTAGAATTTCTTGGTGTTTAATTTCAATCTTGCTTCCGCAATTCTGCTTTTATTGTGTGAATTCTGGGATTTTCCATTTTCAGCTTTTATCCTAATTATTTGAGGACCTCTGGGAGAAGAAAAAATTTACGGCCATTATTTGTGGTTTTGTATGTTTTCTATTTAGTGCAGGAGACATCTTACTAAGACGATAAATGGGAATGATGGTGGAAGCTAGAAGAAAGGCATTTTTTTTTTCTTTGTTTTGTTGTTAAATATTTAAAATCAACAATTTTTTATGCTCTGTTTGAATGGAGGGAAAAGAAATGGAAAAGAAAAAATGTGTAGGGGAAGAAAAAAAGAGGAAAGTGGTAGATTCATCTGGTTGATGGAGAAAAAGAAAATGAGTTGATCATTTTGGTGGGACTTATTTTCCTTGCAATTTCTTGGACTGGATAGTTTTGGGGAGTGCAGAGGGCTTCTGTTTTCCAGCTTCTTCTTTAATATCTTGACCAGGGAAAAGGAGATTTTCATTCTTCTTCCCCTGCTATATATATATATTGATGAGGGAAAAAGAGAGTGCTATGTAAGATGAATCATAGGTGGGAGACCTGTAGCAACTTTGATCATGTTTGGGTGCCCTAGGAGGTGGTAGACTTTGAATGCCTCTCTCTCTCTCTCTCTCTCTCTCTCTCTCTCTCTCTCTCTCTCTCTGTGCTGACAGTACTCTCATTTTCAGCAAAGCTTCCGAGGAGAGAGAGAGAGAGAGATGATGATGATGTTGATGCAATTTCACCTGCTGCAGTGAAGTGTAGGACTTTGAAGATGCCATCTCAGTTGACTGAAGTGAGGATATGGTGCGCTTGAAAATAGTTTGTAAAAAATGAACCAAATCCAATTTAGTCAAAAACTTGGTAGGTGTGTTTGAAGAGTAAATTTGGACCATTATTCCTGGCAAAAGAGACGCATTGGTTTCAAGTAAAACCATAAAATCATCACTCCACCTAATAATAGTCCCACAGAAATGTGGACCTACCCATTAACTCAAACTCGTATTTTCAATAGAGCATCAATTAGGGGAGTTGGTCATCGAGGCTCTCAAAGTTGACTAATCAATTTATAACTAAGCCCTTGATCAAATTTAGCTACAAAAACAATAAAGTGTGCCTGATGAGAAAGTAGGAAAAATACAAGGGAAGGGATGGAACATCCACCAAGTGGGTGGGTGATAAAAGTCTGTGGCCTGGCCCCCTAAAATAACATGCTCCACCACTTCCACATCACTATATATCAATATTTAAATGGTGTTTTTAGGCACATCTTAATGTTCTTTAGTCAAAAGTGCACGCATTTGCACTTTCATTCCCAGAAATAATAAAAAAGAAAGTACGCCTTTTGCTCAAAGCGCACCCATGAAATTTACACTTCACATGAAAGTGCAATAAAAATTTTGGTTAAGACATATTATTATTCTGAATAGCAACAATTCCTTTGCTTCTCCCATGTTATTAGTGAAGGAAAAAAATAAAAATAAAGCTTGGCTTTCTATGTTGATTATAAACAATTGAATGAAAGTCATTGATCAACTTTTTAGTTGAATTGCTTGGTGCTAAACAACAACATAAACAATAACAGGCCTTAAGTCCCACTAGATGGGGTTGATTACATGAATTCTTGTCCGTCAATTCACCCGATTTAGAGCGTTTTCCTCTATTAGCTTAAGGACAATCAAATCTTTCCTCACTACCTCATTCCAAGTTATTTTAAGCTTAACCCTACCCATTTTCATGCTAGAAACAATAACTAACTCGCTTTCTCCTCACACGTGCTCTACTAGACCTGCATTTCAAATGTCCAAACCATTTAAGTCGCTCATTTCTCATCTTGTTTTCAACTGATGCTACACCTAAATTATTGCCCCTACCCCTTTTCATGTCAGAAATAATAACTAACTCACTCCTCCTCATTGGTGCTCCATTAGGTTTGCGTTTTAAATGTCCAAACCATCTAAGCCTCCATTCCCTTTATCTTGTTTTCAATCGGTGCTAGACCTAAATTATCGCGTGTATGCTCATTTCTTACTTTATCTTTCAATGCTAAACCACTCATCCACCTTAACATATGCATCTCGGAAATTTCATTTTTTGCACATGTTGTTTCTAAGTTGCTCAACATTCTGAATCATAAAGTATAACTGACCTTATAGTCGTCTTATAAAACTTTCATTTTAATTTTAAGGGTATTCTACGACCACACAATACACTTGATGCACTCCTCCATTTTAACCAATCTATCTTAATTTTACTACATAAAAAATATGTAAATCTATCAATGCTATTAATCTTTCGATTATCCAGTTTAATCTTCTTTCTATTGCTACTCCTTACATTACTGAAATTACATTTCATATATTCTATCTTATCTTTACTTATCCCAAACCCTTTAGACTTTAATGTGACTCTTTAAAGTTCTAGCTTAGATTCCATCTTGTTTCTATTATCATTAATCAATATGATATGATCTGCAAATAACATACAACGAGGGATTTCATTTTAGATATTCCTGGTTAGTTCATCAATTAATAAAGTAAAGAGGGAAGGACTCAAAGTAGAACCTTGATGTACACCTATTGTGATTGGAAACTTTCTAGAGTTTCCTCCTATAATTCTAACGCTAGTCACGACTCTATCATACATCCTTAATGACCTCCGTATATCGACTGCAAACTCCTTTCTTCTCTAATACTCACCAAAGAATTTCTTAGGTATTCTATTGTAAGCTTTTTCTAGATCAATAAAAACCATATGCAAGTCATTCTTCTTTTCCTTAAACTTTTCCATTAAACTTCTTAAAAGATGAATAACTTATATTGTTGATCTCTCAGGCATCAAACCAATTGGATTTTCCAAAGTCTTCGATTCTAATCTTATTCTATGTTCAAATACCCCTTTCCCATGATTTCATAGCATGGCCTATAATTTTAATTCCACGATAGTTATTACAACTTATAATATCGCCTTTGTTTTTGTACAAAGTTACTAACGTACTTTTCCTCCATCATTTCGACATTTTCTTGATTTTTATAATAGTGTTGAATAGATTAGTTAACCAAATAATTACTTTATCTCCTAAACATTTCCAAACTTCAATTGGTATTTTATTTCCCACTCTTCATATTTTTTTAATCTCAAAACCCCTAAGGAAACAGTTTTTGGGAAGTAAAATTTTATCCATAAAATTAGATAAAAAAAACAAAAAAAAACATGATTTTTACATCTATGAATCATAAAGCCAACAAATAATCATAAAGACTAGATTATGTGGAAGCCCATGACAGACATGAAGGTCTCGTGAAGTGAGGTCCCATCAATTCCCCAGGGTGAGAAAAGCTCATCTTTAGCGAGGAGTATTGCTCCAATAAACTATAATTCATCTTCATGTGGAGTTGAAAGTTGGGGAATCAGTCCACTTGACAAGGTATCATTTCCTTGTGTTGACCCATGCTCATCTCCTAGAATGCTCTTTACACGATCTGCAGAAGTGGGTGGAAGAGATGGAAGCACTAGAACTGAATCATATAATTATATATGGAGGAACTATTCCAAACGGAGAGACATTTGCATGCTCATCTCCTAGAATGCTCTTTACACGATCTACAGAAGTGGGTGGAAGAGATGGAAGCAGTAGAACTGAATCATATCATTATATATGGAGGAGCTATTCCAAAAGGAGAGACATTTGCATGCATGCATGCTAAAAATGAGGCTTAAGTGTGCCCTGGTAAGGGGTTAAGTCCTCAGCATTGACGATAGGATTAATACTCATATTAGATGACAGTTCGAGTACAGAGGCATTAGGGACTACATTATAAAGAATAGGTGAAGCACTAGCAGCACTAACGTGCAACTTCTTAAATTTGGCATGCTTTCAACGAGCATCAGCAATTAGATTATATTATGAATTTTTTATAGCAACCTTTCGGCTAACGATAGCATGTAAATAACATAAGTTTGGCAAAAGACAACTGTCTTACATGAAGGCCATGGTGTGGCAAGGGAATGAACAAGGTCAATAAGGTTGCGAGGGAAATAACCAAGACTACTTTAAAAGGACCTTTTTTGATAGATTCATTAACATAATTAGCATATGTAACTTATGTAGTAGTGTTGATAGTCATTTTTGACAAATGCATAACAAACAAACTGAAGTAGTTAATTTTTCAAGATAAATAAAAGAAAATAAAAAAATTTTACAAAGCGTTTGATCGACCATATATAAGTGGTTCATTGGCTTGGCCTTTTTTTCACAAGTTTCATTTGTGCATATGCAAAACGACTGACATCGTCCCATGTCGATAGTCATTTTTAACTGGACTGTCAAATCTGAGCGATAAATCCCTCACCAGAGATTGATCCTAATCACTCGACCTGTTTGGGCATTTTTGCTCCCTTTTGATCAATTTTGATTGTCTAGGCAATTCTGAATAGTCCAAAAGGGTTAAAGTGCCCAGAGTAGATTTCAAGTTTTTGGCAAAAAAATCAATAAAATTACCCAACTCATTTCGAACATTTCCACTCCTTTTTGAAAAATGTTGACTGTCTTGGGGGACCGAGAATAGTCTGAAAGGGTTAGGAGCATCCCAAGCAGATTTCGAGTTTTTGACATGAAAATAGAGAAAATTATCTCACTTGTTTCAAGCAATTTTGCTCCTTTTTGACCAATTTTGACTGTCCCAGCTGATTTAGAACAATTCGAAAGGGTTAGGGGTGTCAAGAAAATTTCAAATTTTTGGCAAAAAAATTGAGAAAATTGTCTAGCTCGTTTTAGGCGTTCCCGTTCCCTTTTTATCAATTTTGACTTTTCAGGGTGATTCAGAATAGTCCATAAGTTTTAGGAGCGATTCAAGTTAATTTTGAGTTTTTGACATGAAAATTAAGAAAATCGCCATGCTCATTTTGGGTGTTTCCACTTTTTTGGACCAATTTTTGACTATCTTGGGTGATTTGGAACAGTCTAAAGAGTTAGTAGCATTTCAGGCAGATTTTGAGTCCCTAAAATGCATGATTTTAGACCCTCATTTACCTTCGCTTATTCTCACTTTATTATTTATTTACCCATTGTTATCATTGTTCGGAGCTATGTAAGGTTTGTTCGTCTTTTTAGGAAATACAGGTTAAAACCAAGGAGTTAGGCATCTGAGATGCTAAAGGAGTATCTAGAGTACACAAAACTTAAACTCAGAAGTTTTGCCAAGCTCCCAAAGCCTCATATCATTAAAGAAAAGGAAGTCTTTGTCTGACCAAGTGGTGGACTAGCAACACACATGGGCAACTTAGTCTTCCACTACAGACTCAGAAGTTCAGACTGAGATCGAAATGCTGCAAGGGTCGACCAAGTGATCGACTGCATGAACCTCCAGGGTGACCACGTTGAGATACTAAGACATAACTGAGGGCAGAATTACAGAGAGCCTCGACAAAGTGGTTGACCAAGAGACCTTAAGGGGCGAATATATCTAGTTCCTGAGATTTTCTGAAGATTGAGATCCTACAACTCCTGACCATCAACACGACCAGCAAGACCTTGAGGTGTGATGCAGTCGAAGACATCGAAGATTTGAATTCTCGATTTCTCGCGAGTCTTGACTAGGGCACGCACAAGGGAAGCATGGGGGTGAGTTGGTCAACAACGACGATCTTTTGCGCGAGATTTTCTGCAAACTTTCCTAAATTGTGAAACAAACCTTGTGAACCCTAGAGCCTATAAGTATTTGCTACGAACACGAGCTCTGGGTTCCTTTTTGGCCTCTTTTAGGTTAGTGACAGACTTAAGATGTCATTGAGAGCCAAATTAGATTAGGAGTAGTGTAGATTTCTGGATTAAGCAAGGTGTATTCGATGACATGTGACAATTGACGGAGCTCTTGTGTTTTCTAGTGTATATTACATGATCGTTCAGTTGTATTTTTTGGCATTAGTGATAGACGTTCTAATTGCAAAGGGATGATCTTTTTACATGATTTCTCTTTACTGCTTTCATTTACCGCTTTCATTTATTATTTGGATGGTGATGATGTTTAATGACAAGATTAGCACCTCTATTGCTTCAGTCAGGTACATGTATTAGGCTAGTCTCCGATAGAGGTTCTCGTGATCATTTGTGATAGAGTATACTCCGGTTCCCAATCGTGCTCCAAATGGCTGGTGCACCCTTGCTACTCTATGCCATCGAACGGCTTGTTGGATTGTTTAGCCGGGTTCTGGTTAGTTTAGTACGGTAAACTCACTGAACTTAGATTACGAAAAACAACATCCTAAACTATACTCATGTCTAAACACTGCTTTGTTGGGGTAGGGTTAACTTATATTTACTTGCTTTCTTTAATAGCATACCAGTAGTTGGTTAGATTTCACTCATTGAAAAATACCACCTTTTACTCCTCTTTTATACAAGGCTATAGTAAACTAATTTGGAAGTAACTTAATAACTGTGCTCTAAGTCCCTAAGGATCGACACCTGACTTCCCCACTTTCTACTGAACCTGGGATTGTTAGGTAGTATAAATTTTATCTTTGGAAGTTAAGGACCCAAGCCTTGGAGAGCCTATCAAATTTTGGCGTCATTGCCAGGGACTTGGCTATGGTTATAAGCCAACTTTCACTTTAGAGTATTGTTGCCTTGTGTTTTTTATTTGCTCTCCTTTTATTTTCATCTATCTTTATTTATTTTTCATGTTTGTTTGTTCTCTCCAAAGTCTTGATTCTAAGTGCTTCAACTGTTTACGTTTGGTTTGCTTTCACGGGACTCCGAGATAGTTCCTATAAATCCTCAGATTGAAAGATCCCGTAGGTCCATTAGGAAACTTACCTCCAGTCCAGAGATCACTGAGTGGTCTGAACCAAAAGTTATGGCTGAACGAAACCCACCGGTTCGCACTGATCAAATCCTGAAACCCCCCAAGCTCCCCATCTATATGTGGTGGGAGAGCAACCACTTCAGCCGCTTAGGGACTACTTTGTGCCTAATACATACACATCGTCATCCTGCATCCAGTTCCCAGATGTTCAGGCAGCTCAATTTGAGATTAATACTTTAATCATCTCGATGCTACCCAACTTTCATGGGAACCCCATTGAAAATTATTATCAGCATCTGGACGAGTTCTTGGAGATTTTCTCAACCGTTCGTATACCTAATTTTAGTGATGATGCCCTTCACCTTAGGTTTTTTCTATTCTCTCTGGAGGATAAGGCCAAATATTAGTTGACGTCCTTAAAGGTGAACTCGGTGACCAACTGGACCATTATGCAGCATGAATTCTTGAAAAAGTACTTCCCAATCGGGAAGATTAACCAGTTGCGAAAGGCAATCACAAGTTTCACACAAATGGATGGGGAACTTTTCTTTGAGACCTAGGAGCCCTTTAGGGACCTGTTCCGTAAAGTCCCACATCATCAGGTCCCTAAGTGGCAATTAGTTCAAACATTTTATGAAGGGTAAGCCAAGAGGGATAGATCCATGGTAGATGCCTCGTGTGGAGGTACTTTACTCACAAAGCACGAGAATGAAGCATGGATTCTCTTTGAGAATTTTGCCGACAGTTCTCAGTAGCACACTATTGCTGCTCGTAGATTCCCCAATCCATCAACCTTTAAACCTAAGGGAGTTTACGGGTTAGCCACAAGCCAGGACCTAGCCCTTACCCTGCACGCCATATCCAAAAAACTAGACTAGTGCTTGTCGTTAGGATTGTAGACAATGGTGTGTGCAGAGGTTTGCGCAATTTGATCTAACCCCACCCCATGCTATAATTGCCCACATGCACTTTCCTAACCTGAGCATGTGTAGGAGGAAGTGAAAGCCACCCACAATTGGTATGATAGGCCATCCAACGACCCCTAATCTAGTACCTACAACCCTAAGTGGAGACAACATCCCAAATTCTCTTGAAGGGCGCAAGCTCCGAGTTTTCAATCCCAAAGACCTCCACAAGCCCCTAATGCTCTACCTGCATGGCCATACCAAAAGTTTCAAAATCATCCTGATTCAACCCCTACATCTTTGACTGCTCAGCAACCTTCTCCACCTCAGCCTAAGTATGACACCTCTCAAGAGATGGTGCTGAAAGCCCTTAAAAACATTGAGGTTGATTGTCAATTAAATCAGCAACTCCTTCACTCTCACTCCCAATCCATTGCGAAGTTAGAAGTGTAATGCCCCAAACCCACCAAGTGGGGCATGGGGTGTTATGTGTTTCATTCACTTATCTCTGATACCATAAATATCATCCAAGCAGCGAAATATAATTAAACATCCTTAAATATAACACTAGAGTACTATATTACACGTCCAAAAAGGAATTTTCGTCTATTTATATTACATAACCAGAATTTTAAACAAAAACTTATATGTTCCAGTATCTTACATTCACTCATAGACACAAAAAAATAAATCCTGCCCAAGCTTTCAAGCCCGATCTCCAGAAGGACTTGAAAACTTAATAAATTGTTGGGGGTGAGACACTTCTCAGTAAGGATGGAATAAATTATATCAGTGTGTGGCAGATGAGTTTTAGTGTAGTCAAAATAGAACAGTTTAATTATTCATCAATAACTAAACAGACATTTGTAGACAGTACTCGCACATACATCCTCATCCATAACATAGAAATCCGCATACACATATATCACACATATTACCATAGCACATCCACCATAACAGATTACACCACAACATATCCACAATCACGATGCATTCAATTCACACATACTATTATTTATAGCGAGAGTTTCTCAAGGATTGGGGAGCTTACATGCCCATGCGTGTAATGCCTGTTTGCTCTGATACCTTATGTAACTTTGCCCATTTAGCCTGGGTGTAGCTATAACTGATACCTATCAGGGTACTCGCCTTACTCAGTAAGCCCTTGAGCGGAGAGTTTACCTCGCTTCAATCATACATAATGCCACGGTATAAAATTACATTTAATACTTTCTTATAATTAACTTTCATTTGCCAACTAGAACCCACACACATTCAATATCAACCATATCACATAATTTGCATACATGTCTACCACATCACATCGCAATTACCATACATTCAATTCATATTCATGCACACACATCCATAATTGAAATGCACATCTCTACATCACATCTTCACTTTCTAGCCAATTCGCTGCGTACTAAGCATCCCTCTCCATTGTTCTCAATACGTGGCCCACATAGGAACTTTTACTGCGCACTTCTCAGTACGTGGTCCACATATGGACTTTCATATCATACAACTGCACACTGAGCATCTCTGCCCATCGTTCTCAACACGTATTTCACAACCAACATCCACTATTGCATTTTCACAATGACCTATTCATAGTAATTCAGTAAAACGAACTCCTCAGGCTTGCCAACATTTTACCCCCATTTATATAATTGAAAATATAACGAACGCCTCAGACCTTCCAACGTTATATTGTGATTTATATCTAGCGCAATATAACAAACTGCTCAGGTCTGCCAACGTTATATTGTGAAATACTTGAATAACCACACAAAACAAATCACTCAAACATATCAATTCATTTACCATAGTAATCACAAGCAATTTATTATGAAGAATTAATCTCATGCCACATGGTTTGAATGTCATATCATGCCCTAATAATTTGACCAAAGAAATTATATCACATAATACTCTGTTTCAATCGTTGGATTTTGAAAATACAACTAGCATAATGTTTCTAAAATCATAAATTCCAATTTAATAGGTTCAAACTTAATAAAAAGCTAGCATAATTTATTCCCCTTACTTGTTTTCTCAAAAATGGCCCGAAACGAATGGGAAAACAAAACCCTAGCTTTCAGAAACTCGCCGCGAAAACTGCTCTAGCAACCCGGGAGAGAAGTGAAAGGCATTCGTAGAGGAAGAGAGGATCTCGGGAAGCCTCAGGAGAGAGAGAGAGAGAGAGAGAGACGTAGGAAAGAGAGATAAAATTGGGTCCTAGGTTTTAAAGAGAGAGAGTTTTGAGTTTTTATGAAAAGAATGAGCTGAAGCCTCAAATCGTCGACGATTTGGTCCTGTACCAAACCATCTCCATTCCTTTTTCTTACTTTTCCTTCCCTTTTATTTATTTCCTTTTTATTTTATTTATTTTTCTTGGTCCGTGTCTCTACAATATCCCCCCTTAAAATAATTTCATCCTCAAAATTCGCTAACCGATCATTTTACGTAACCCCGATATTACATAACTACCCTCCTACCAAATTTTCAACATACTCCATAAATACGAACAACTACGTTACCCCAGTATTAAATAAAATTATTGCTTAACTCAATTCATAAACACGTTACTTGCTCCCACGCCATGAGCAATATCTGATTCGGTCGGGGTAAGTGTGTAAACACGCGTCAGGCTACCGCGAGGCACCAAATTGTTCCTCCAGTTATGATCAGGAGCGGGAGCATTGTTCGGTGGTCCACAACAATATCGAACTATATGGCCATACCTGCCACACTGATAGCAAACAACACCACCACCCCGGTATTCCTCCTAATGCCTCTGATTATATCTAGCACAGTGGGGGTGTGATGAATTTTTCCAATAGTCTTGATCAGCCCTATCTGACCTTTGACCCTCAGTATCTTTGTCTCCCCTCAATGAACCCTGTCTAGCATCTGCATGGGAGCTGGGAGGCATAGGTCTCTTCCTTTGCTCTGACATCTCTGCACCTCTCTGTAGGCTCAACTCTGCTATGGTGGCTTTATCCACTAGTTCCTACTTGCAAGATTGCCACTTGCTCGTGGATCCTCTGTTTCAGGCCGCTTTCAAACCTTCTCACCTTTTGGTAATCATCTGGGACAATGAAGGAGACGAAGCAAGAAAGATCCATGAACCTAGCAGTGTATTGCTGAACGATAAGGTGCCCCTGAGTGAGGTTAAGAAATTCCTCCGCCTTCGCATCCTTGGTGGGGCGGGGAATTACCGGTCGTAGAAGACCTCCTTGAAGCGACTTCATGTCATAATTGTGGGTACCGCCCGTTGCTCTTCCAGCAGCTTCACTGCTGGCCACCATCGCTTGGCCTCTCCTATCATCTCGAAGGTGGCGAAGAGAACCTTTTGCTCCTGAGTGCAACTCAGCACTATCAGTATCTTCTCCATCTCTTGTACCCAATTCTCAGCTATGATTGGGTCAGTGCCACCCGATAAAGTGAAGGGTTTTAGGCGAGTAAATTGCTCGATCAAACAACCCTGGTTCAAAGGGGGAAGTTCTGTCCCTTGGGGTCCCGCCTAATCTCTTCCCTAACCTGTCGAGTTAAACCTCGTAGCAATCTAGAGGTTTCAATCTCACCCCCGCTGGAAGCCTTTAAATCATTATCTCCTCCAACATCCACGTCTTTACCTTTGAGATCTATCCTAAAGATAGGGTAAAGACAAGTTTAGAATTTTCATATCTTAACATAACTGGTACACTTATAAAGCAAAGAAACCAGTTTAACATTTGAATCCTCAATTTAAACATCAAACACCCAATTGACCTCAATCATCAAATCACAACACCTAAATTACCAAAATTCTCTTTCAGAGGTTTATTCTCATAAATCAACCATCATAACCTTCGAGTTCTAATTTCAAGTTTCGGTATATCTACTTGGAAACATCACCATCAATGGATTTAACATGGTTTTCTGAAATTGTCGACTAATTCAGAAAATCACAGAAGTTCGTCAAGAGATTTTTGCCTCCAGGCTACGAAACACAACTCAAAATTCCTTACAGTATCTTAATCTACCAATTCCTATCCTCATCTTAACTTGAACCTATACTCTGGTAATAATATGCCCTAAAGTCTGCAGAACCTAACAACCTAAAGCTCTGATACCACTTTGTAATGCCCCGAACCCGCCAAGTGGGGCCCAGGGCGTTATGTGTTCCATTCACCTATATCTGATATCATAAATATCATCCAAGCAATGGAATATAATTAAACATCCTCATATATAACACCAGAGTACTATATTACACGTCTAGAAAGGAATTTTCTTCTGTCTATATTACAAAACCAAAATTCAAAATAAAAACTAATATGTTCCAGTATCTTACATTCACTCACATACACAAAAAGGCTTTGAAGCCCGATCTCCAGAAGGACCTAAAAAGTTAATAAATCGCTGGAGTGAAACACTTCTTAGTAAGGATGGAATAAATTATATCAGTGTGTGGCAAACGAGTTTTAGTGTAGTCAAAATAGAACAGTTTAATTATTCACCAATAACTGAACAGACACTTGTAGACAGTACTCGCATATACATCCTCATCCATAACACAGAAATCCGCATACACATATATCACATGTATTACCATAGTACATCCACCATCACAGATCACACCACAATATATCCACAATCACGATGCATTCAATTCACATATACTATTATTTATAGCGAGAGTTTCCTAAGGATTGGGGAGTTTACACGCCAATGCATATAACGGCCCTTTACTCTGATACCTTATGTAACTTTGCGCATTTAGCCTGGGTGTAGCTACAACTGATACCTATCAGGGCACTCGCCTTACTCAGCAAGCCCTCGGGTGGAGAGTTTATCTCGCTTCAATCATACATAATGTCACAGTATAAAATTACATTTAATACTTTGCTATAATTAACTTTCACTTGCCAACTAGAACCCACACATATTCAATATCAATCATACCTCAGAATCTGCATACATGTCTACCATATCACATCACAATTACCATACATTCAATTCATATTCATGCATGCACATCTATAATAAAAATGCACATCTCTACATCACACCTTTACTTTTTGGCCTCCTCGCTGTGCACTGAGCATCCCTCCCCATCGTTCTCGGTACGTGGCCCACATATGGACTTTCATATCACACAACTGCGCAATGAGCATCTTTCCCCATCGTTCTCCGCAAGTATTTCACAAAAGACATCCATTGTTACACTTTCACAATGATTTATTCATAGTAATTCAGTAAAACGAACTCCTTAGGCCTGCCAACGTTTTACCCCCAATTATATAAATGACAATATAACAAATTCCTCAACCTGCCAACATTATATTGTGAAATACTCGAATAATCACACAAAAAAAATCACCTAAACATATCAATTCATTTACCATGGTAATCACAAGAAGTTTATTATGAAGAATTAATCTTATGCTACATGGTTTGAATGTCATATCATACCCTAATAATTTGTCTAGAGAAATTATATCACATAATACTTAGTTTCAATCGATTGGATTTTGAAAATACAACTAGCATAAAGTTTTTAACATCATAAATTCTAGTTTAATCGGTTCAAATTTAATAAAAAGGTGGCATAATTTATTCCCCTTACCTATTTTCCCGAAAATGGCCCAAAATGAATGGGAAAGCAAATCCCTAGCTTTTAGAAGCTCGCCACGAAAACTGTTCTGGCAACCTGGGAGAGAAGAGAAAGGCGTTAGTAGGGCGAGAGCGGATCTCGGGAAGCCTTGGGAGAGAGAGAGAGAGAGAGAGACGCAGGAGAGAGAGAGAGAGAGAGAGAGAGAGAGAGAGAGAGAGAGAGAGAGAGAGAGAGAGAGAAATCGAGCCCTAGGTTTTAAAGAGAGAGAGTTTTGAGTTTTTATGAAAAAAATGAGCTGAAGCCTATTTATAGGCGGGCTACCCCACGTGAAACCATCTATGAATTTTTTTCTAGGCTTGACTAAATCGTCGACGGCTTGCTACTTAAAACACTCTCGGTTATCGTAACTGTTGATGGTTTTCTAAGATGGCCTCAAACCGTCGACGATTTGATCTTGTACTAAACCATCTCCATTCCTTTTTCTTAATTTTCCTTCCCTTTTATTTATTTCCTTTTTCTTTTATTTGTTTTCCTTTATTTTTCTTGGTTCGGCTCTCTACAAGAAGCCACCCTAGGGCAACTAGCTACTACCTTGAGTCAGAGAGATGAGGGCAAGTTGCTAAGTTAGCCTATAGTGAATCCTAAGGGATAATATGGGGTGGAATGTGAACCGAACACTGGTCCCTTATCATACCCTGAGTAAGTCCAGGCAGTGACCACTCTTCAAAGTGGTAGGATGACAAATATAGAAACCGAGGAGCAATTGAGCGAGCGAGAGAATGAGGAAGAAAATAAGGTAGTATCCAATGCTGATTCTTGCACCCTATCTTCTTGTAGTTGGGTACATAAACTCTTTAGTCCCATTCCTGCAGCCCCTCTTGCATCTTCTATATTTAGGAAAGATGCCTCAACTGAGTCCATCTAGGACATGTTTAAACAAATAAGAATTGAAAAACCTCTCCTACATGGCATTAAGAAATCACCTGCATTCAAAGAGTTCCTTATGGACTTATCGACGCAGGAGCAAGAGTTAAGGGTGCATTTGGATGGTTTGGTTAAGCAGGTTAAGCACATGAGCTCCATGATATTAGGGCACCTCATGCCTAAGTTAAAAGACCTTGGCCCACCCACTGTTTCATGTGTAATTGACGGTTACACCATTGATAGGGCTCTTTTATATTTAGAGGCAAGCGTGAACATCCTTCCGTATTCAGCTTACCAAAAACTTAACCTAGGAAAGTTGCAGCCCACCTCGATCACTTTGTGTCTTGCTGATCGTTTCCTTAAGAAACCCCAGGGTATGGTAGAGGATGTAGTAGTCAAAGTGGAAGAGTTCCATTACGCTATCGATTTTGTTATCTTAGATATGGAACCATCCACGAATCCAATCCATAACCTCCTAGGACGATTGTTCTTGGCTACAACTAATGCAAGCATTCAGTGCCAAATAGGGATTATAAACATCTCCTTGGGCCATAGGCAACTTTGGCTGAACATATTTCATGCTCCCCGACATGCACTTCAATCCGTCCAAGCTTTGGACGAGGGCTCAATTGATCAAATTATTGGAAAGGAGGTTCCCTCAAGTCTGTGGAGGGATCCATTAGAAGCAACATCTTAGCCTAAGAGTCCCTCTTCATCTAGCTCAGAAGATCCTTATGAACTACGCAAGGAAATACATGACTCGGATCCAAATCTAGAGGAAAATTTGGGGGTACACCAGCCAAGGTGTAATAAGGAAATGGAGGAGGAAATGTTTTCCTTCGAACCTGGTTGAATTCAAAATGAGTTTAAGGCATCTGGTTGAAGATGGTAAACTTAGCGCTTCCGGGAGGCAACCCAATAATTTTTTTTTTTGCATCCATAGGTTGTTTAGGGTAGACTAAGTAGAGTTTAGAGTATTTAAAGTAGACCTTCAGATAAGTTGGGGGTGTGACTAAAAGGATGACTATCACAAATATGGGTGACTAGGTTCAATCCCTGAATTGTGCCGAATTTCAAAAATGCCAAGAGGGTCAACCATGTCAGCGACCAGCACTGAGGTGGGTGCACCCTGGTCGAGAACACCGAAAAGTCGTTTAAAGCTTGTTTCACCCCTGACTCTTCACCTACTGCTTTCTCATTACCACCTGATCGATCATAGTTGCCTTCTCTTCACCCTCGCCTCCAAAGCAAGCTATTGCTTCGTTACACTTCCTCGAATATGTCTTCTCCCTCTGATTCATCTTTGGAATCATCCCATGCATCCTCTCAACCTGCTACCAAGTGGCAACAACTTCGAGTTCTGTCACAACGGACTACCTCATTGATAGGTCAGTTGATTTTAGGAGTGCAGGGTGAAGGTACATACGTGGTGAGGGCACCACGCAGACAACTATGGCAAATACCATGACGGGGGCCAACCCCGCGACTAGGAAGTTCGACACAAAGCATGAGGATGCCACGGGCACCTAATGAAGACTTGCAAACGTGTCCGCCACACTCTGCAACACCTTCATCTATTGAACAGCCCCCACATCTCTCCATCAGACTTCATAAGGTCTGGTTTCCCTATCCACTGCCATTCTAGACATTCCGACCTACCATGTCATATATACCTCCTTTGGAGGTCAGCGATGACCCCACCACGGGGCCTTCGGCACCTAGGTCTGACCTACAACCGCTGTTGTATCCCTTCCCATCATATCAGTCACTCTCACCAACTGCCTTGCCTGACCAGCCAATGCCATTCCAGGTTCTCCAGTTGCATCGCCCACGTCCTCATCTTTCCCCCAACCAACTTCGGTACCTGGAAGAAATGACGCTAGCCCTTGACGCTGCATTAGCCAAGCCATTTCTAGTTTTATTAGCCAAGCCATTTCTAGTTTCATCCTCTTCAAATTCTGACTCTGACTCCAATAAGGCTTACGTCTGGTTTTTAGGAACCATTTTTATTCCACCCTATCTGTGTATTGTGCTGCTGCGGCAAACTTTTGTTTTCTCTTTCCTTTATGTTCTTTCACAATGATTTTGTGGCATTCCAAATGCTTGTAATGACTTCACCTACAGTGTAATGCCATTTTGCAAATTAATGAAGATTTTACACGGTATTGTGGCTACCACGTGTCTTTTCTAGTACGGTATATTTTTGCATGCATGTTATTTCTGGATTCTATAATTTGTGGGTACACTATTTATTATTACTGGCACCATGCACTGTCCTCTCCCATGCCCAAGTTCTATCTTTCTTTCTACACTTCAGTGAGGACACTGAAGTTTTAAGTTGGGGGTAGGGGTGGCACATTTCATGCACAAAAAATGATAAATTTTAATTTTTTGAAAAATTTCCAGTGAACTATATCTGTCCAGGCCATGCTAATATATATATATATATATATATATATATTATACCCTCTACATACACCTATATAAACTTGTGTTGCATGCATAGGCCTCTCAGTTACATGATTTTATTATGTTCACTAACAATGTAGTGAATTAGTTGTGTAAAATTCGCATAACATGGCCAATAGCTTGATATTACTTCAGGTAGTTTGACTAGTGGTTTGTTTGGGTTAATACTTCTATGTAAACTTTTGTACTTACATGATACTTCATGTGACTAAAAACACACTTACATGTGATTTGTAGCACTTAGGGTTCTTTGAGGGCATTGAGAGAACATTCGTGGCGACTATGACACCTTGTGAGGTACCATTGAGCCGTTTGTTTATTTCTCGAGTTGTTGACATCAAAATCAGAGTTTATAAAACTCAACCTTCCTTCTTTTGCTGGATTTGCTTTGCCAACTAGTCTTCGTTTTTGCATTTTTTGGCCTAAAGGTAACATCAAGCGGGGAGATATAAATCTAGGTCTTATAGCTTACTCATGACGTGAAGGTTAAGCCACCTCTAGAGACAAACTTTTTCCATGGACTCCTGTTCGAGCTATATTCCCATTGGAGATATGAAGACAATATAAGAGTAAGAGTGTAATGATTGTCTTAGCTGACCATGCAAAGAAAGAAAATGAAAAACAAAAATGATGAGCAGATGAAATGAAAACAAAAATATACACTTGCTCTAAACAAATATAAAGAGGTCAAGCTAAGGACACGACACCACTATTCTTCATGTATGAAAAATCTTCTACTAACCAATGCACTTGCTGAATTCACGCTTAGTCTAGGAATAAGTTCATCTAGGGTGGTCTTGATTGAATGTAAGGAGTAAGTGAGAAGATGCTAGGGTGAAGGACCTGATGCCTCAGTAAAGGCTGGATTCCTTTCCTATAAGACTAATCCACTCCACATTTTTAGTGTTAGTTCTTCAAATATGTGGGATGTTTGATCGTGATACTCTTCCTCACATATGAGAGTGAACCTATTTTCTTGAGTGCATTTTGAGGGAATAAACCAATGAGACTGAGTCAAGACGACCGTTCTGTAGGTGTCCCTGGGCACTCTGAGTGAGACAATTCATATACCTTAGATATGCCTTGTGAAGCGGCCTATTCATACCTGAATTTACATGTTAATATTAACTTTGAATTATAATCATGGGTTGATTCCCTATGAGTTATGTCTTGAGATGGCTATGCATTGTTGATATTTTCATGATTGAATTGTTGCGGAGTGCGTGTATAGTAGAGTCATGTATAAAGAAATCTGTATGTAATAAGGTTATATTTCTATATGTAAAATGGTATGAGTGTGCTGCATGCGTTCTCATCTTTTGTTCACTGAACTGGTGTTTGTAGGTATCACCCTGGAAAGTCTCACGAGATTAGAACTCGTCCTCTAAGATCAACCTAAGGGTTTAAAGCCTTGTTGCATATGGTAAATGCAACCGTGTTTCCCGCGAAAGATAAGGTAGATAGGATTGTAGAATTTTTGTAGATTTTACTTTTCCTGAAGACTAGCAAAGTGTAAGTTGGGGGTTGTGATGAGTCCCTAAAATGCATGATTTTAGACCCTCATTTACCTTTGCTTATTCTCACTTTATTATTTACTTACCCATTGTTATCATTGTTCAGAGCTATGCAAAGTTTGTTCGTCTTTTTAGGAAATACAAGTTAAAACCAAGGAGTTAGGCATGTGAGATGCTAAAGGAGTATCTTGAGTACATAACGCTTAAAGTCAGAAGTTTAGCAAAGATCCTAAAGCCTCAGATCATCAAAGAAGAGGAAGTCTTTGTCTGACCAAGTGGCGCGACTAGGAACACATACAGGCGACTTAGTCTTCCACTACAGACTCCAAAGTTCAGACTAAGATCAAAATGTTGCAAGGGTCAACCAAGTGATCGACCATGTGAACCTCCAGGGTGACCATGTCGAGATACTGAGACAAAACTAAGAGCAGAATCACCGAGAGCCTTGGCGAAGTGGTCGACCAAGAGACCTTGAGAGGTGACTATGTCGAGTTCCTGAGATTTCCTGAAGATCGTGATTCTGTAAGTCCCGACCATCAACTCGACCAGAAAAACCCTGAGGCGGGATGCATTCGAAGACATAGAAGATTCAAATTCTTGATTTCCTGCAAGTCTTGACCAGGGCGCACACAAGGGAAGCATGGGGGCGACTTGGTCGACAGCGACGATCTTCTATGCGAAATTTGCTGCAAAGTTTCCTAAATTGTGAAACAAACCTTGTAAACCCTAGAGCCTATAAGTATTTGATATGAACATGACCTCTGGACTTCTCTTTGGCCTCTCTTAGGTTAGTGACAGACTTAAGATGTCATTGAGAGCCAAGTTAGATTAAAAGTAGTTTAGATTTCTGGATTGTGCAAGGTGTATTCGATGGCCTGTGACAACCGGTAGAGCTCTTGTGTTTTCTAGTGTATATTACATGATCGTTCAATTGCATTTTCTAGAATTAGTGATAGACGCTCTGATTGCAAAGGGATGATATTTTTACATGCTTTCTCTTTATTGCTTTCATTTATTGTTTAGATAGTGATGATGTTTAGTGACAAGATTAGCACCTCTATATCTTCAGTCAGGTACACGTATTAGGCTAAAGTCTCCCATAGAGGTTATTGTGATTGTTTGTGATAGAGTATACTCCGGTTCTCGATTGTGCTTCGGACGGCTGGTCCACCCTTGCTACTATATGCCATCGAACGGCTCCTTGGATTGTTTGGCGGGGTTCCAGTTAGTTTAGTATGGTAAACTCACAGAACTTAGATTACACAAAACAACATCCTAAACTATACTCATGTCTAAACACTGCTTTGTAGGAGTAGGGTTAAGTTAGATTTACTTGTTTTCTTTAATCGCTTTCCAGTAGTTGGTTAGATTTCACTCATTGAAAAATACCACCTTTTACTCCTCTTTTATACATGGCTATAGTAAACTAATTTGGAAGTAGCTTAATAACTGTGCTTTAAGTCCCTGAGAATCGACACTCGACTTCCCCACTTTCTACTGAACTTGGGATTATTAGGTAGTATAAATTTTATCATTGGTAGTTAAGGACCCAAGCCTTGGCGAGCCTATCACCCAGTCTACCTCAGACGTTTTCGCTCCCTTTTGACCAATTTTGATTGTCCTGTGTGACTCGGAGTAGTCCGAAAGAGATAAGAGTGATCAAGACAAATTTTGAGCCTTTGGCGTAAAAAATTGAGAAAATAGTTTTTTCTTGTGTTTTTAATTCTTTTTTTTTTTTTGGGCTTTATTAGTATTTTTTCTCTACTTTTTCATTATTTATTTATTTATTTATTTTAATTATTTATTATTTTATTTAATTAAAGAAAATAATAATAATAAAAGAACTTTTTTAAAAGGTGGGTTGGCGCATATCCGCACGCGCATTGTAGGCCACACGCATGCATGTGAGCACACACTAGATGCTAAAATGGCACCGTTTTTGTTGTGTTAATTAAAAAGGGTGGGGGGGAGAGATGCATATGTTTAATTCAAAGGCATAGTTTTTTATTGAAAAAAAAATTTTAATATGAAAAAAATCCCAGAATGGCGCCATTTTGGCTCTCTCTCCCTCTTATTATCTCTTCCTTCTCCCCCCCCCCCCCTCTCTCTCTCTCTCTCTTTCTCTCATTATAATTAGAAGCTTCTAATGCATGTGTTCCACAAGAGTCTCACAGGTCCAACATTGAAATGGTATGCATGCTTAGACAAAATATAGGTCTAGAAATGGAGAGACCTCACCAATCTATTCCTAAAGCAATACTAGTTCAATGCAGATGTGGCGCTTGACCGCATAAGCTTACAGAATATGGAAAAAAAGGATTTAGAGACCTTCAAGGAATTGCCTAAAAGTGGAGGGAAGGCCCTAGGTCAAATTCACAAGGCTGACCCCAACCTGATCCTTCCGAGCTAGATCAAACCCCCTTAGGCCACGCCTGGAAATATAACAGTATTTTTCACAAAGTAACTGGTACAATGATTATGCTTCTCAAGTAAAGCAGATATGCACCCAATACGCACAGTATAATCAATCAACCACACATCAACAATGTAAGTAAATGTAAGCTCAGTGATGCAAATAATTGTGCTAAAAACACTCAATATGGTATAATCAGTGATATGCTCAAGAGTGTTCAAAACAAGCAGTATCTTGGAATCTAAGCAAAGCACAGTTCAGTAGCAAATCAATATTCCAAAGATATGAATATGAAAATCAAACTAGTTCAAGAAGATTTTTCTTAATGAAATACGCACAATACTAGTTTGAAAATGTTTTGCTTGTTTGAAAAATATTTGCACAACAAAAATCCAAGCTATTGGACACTTGCAATAATAATGCAAATATCCTAAGCTCACTCAATTTATCCCCGAACAAGATTTATAATAACAAAATCTGTGGGATAAACTTAAGCTAAACTCCCCAAAAATAATATCAATAACCAATCAAGCAAATGGAAGTTTTAGCACTATCTAGAAATTACAAGCACACTCACTAAGCTCTTACAATACCAAAATTTATCAAAGGAATGAATATTTGAAGGTATTTGAGCAAAGTGGGGTTTTGAAATAGAGAGGATTTTTGTTAATAATTTTCTGCTAATCACCCCCTAATCCACACAAATGAACTCATATTTATAGGCTAGGTAAAAAATATAACCATTTGGGACCTATTGGGTATTATTAGAAATGCTAAAAAATACTTAAGTACATTTAACCCAAATTAACTCAATTTTTACTATAGTTAAATAATTTTTAACCTGCCGACATTCGGGTGGCTAAACCTTGGTTTGATCGCCTGTGTCGTGCTTCGACAACCTGAATCAAAGTCAGTAGCTTTTGTTCGTGACTTCGGGTGCCCGGTCTTGGGTTCAGTTGCCCGAACTCATGTGTTCGGTCGCCCGGGGCTCTTTTTGAACTGAATGGATCGGTCGCCCGAGTAAGTGGAATGTCCCTTTCAAAGGGTTCGGTCGCCCATGGACGATACGCACAAAATGGTTCGGTCGCCTAAGAGTCCAAGTCAATTGTTGACTTCTCAACAGTTCAGGAGCCCGAGGAGTTTTGAACTCCAGGGGTTCGGTCGCCCGAGCTCTCTCAAATTGCTTAGAAATATTCAATTTTAAGCACAGATTTAACACTCTGGTATATTATATGATATGTGTATAAGTGTTGGGACCTAGAGTCATACTAGGGTCTTACCGAGGCCATTTTGAGATAGTCCCAAATATCCAGCATCAGTTGACCAAAGGGTGCCCTAAGGTCATTCAGTCCCTACGGTCAAACTACGGTCTTTGTTGAGCTTACACTTACTTACATGCATAACATGCAGAGATTATTACAAACCGATATAAATTATTACAGACTCATATAATATAAATTACAATCAAAGGAAGTCTTCAAGGTCTTTAGACTTTGAGTCTTCATGTTCCATTAGTTGATCTGCTAATTATATACATGCACACAAACTCGAAAGTCATCAAATACCAAGAGTATTTGTCCTTATCAAAACCGGGTGTGACCTATAAGGTTAACATTCTCCCCTTTTTTGATGATGACAAATACTTTATGTAAAAGTGGGTACAACCAAGAAGGGCTCCCCTTGACTTTATGCATAAATACAATTTAAGCTCAAATTAAATGATTTATCAATGGGTAATTAAATTTAGATTTTAGCAAAGTACCCAATTTTTCCTTTTCTCCCCCTTTTGGCAACAGCAAAAAGGGTTATAAATATAAAGCATGTAAGCAAGGCATTTGAGTATGAATCATTTAAATACACGATAAGATTGGGAAAATTCTTAGAAAATTCGGCAGCATGCCGTTTGAAAATAGGGCATTTTCCCAAAAATACCTGTATAGAAATTAACTGATTGAGTTTTAAATTTACAACATATCCACAACAATCAACTCAAATAGTTCAGTATCTCAAAACATAAATATAACTATCAACATGCAAGAGATATGATAGTTATGCATTTCATATCATAAACAAATTCATAGAGTATAAAGCAATGACAGGTTTAACAATTGAGCACACAAACTCTATAACTGGTCATTTAAAGATTTAAATGACATAAAAACTAAATTAAACCATAAATATGCACAAACCATTTCAATTGAAACATATCATAAGACCCATGAACGATTTGAGTTAAAAGCACATGACATATGATACCAAATAGAAGGTTTGAGCATAAAACAGTTTAACTAGTTCACATGCATTTTTATGTGAAGTTGCTAAACCAGTTATGCAGTTTTAAAAACATATATGTATATAATAATAAGGCAAGAGAGAGAAAAAAATTAGTTTTGAAATTAGTTCTTGCCATAAAATATTATCATAAATATATATATATATATATATATATATATATATATGCATATACATATAAATATATATCCTCCTTTGATATTTGCAAAAAGTACTGGGGGTGCTTGCTGAAAAAGAAATTTTAATTTAAAACTCAAGCAAGCATTATTTTTTTGGTTTATCATTTAAGCACAAATCACTAAGTATAACCAAAAAAACACAACCACAATGATCCCAAAGATTTATCAGTCACATGCAAGATCATATGGCAAATCAAATGACTGTGGAAAATCAACATAATTCAACTCAAGATTTTCAATATAATCATTTTATTTAAGCACAAGCCACACTTGATTCAAAACAGATCCAAGAAAAAAGTGTTTGAGAGCATAACAAGATGAATATTTAAGTTTAAATGCTCCCCCTATCGTTTGGATTCTTACTTAGATACTTTAACTACTTATACTAACCAAATATAAATTTCATTTTGCTCAGTAGTATAAGCCATTCATTTTACATCTCTAATACTAATCATACTGATTATTAATCAACTATATTTATTCTTATTAGTATAGTTGTCCCTATAGATCATAGATGCATCAAAAAATATATATTAAGGCATGCTATATAGTTCATAACCCAAGAACATTCCATATCAAATCATACAACTTCAAGTGCAGGATATAATGCTTAGGGATTTTCAGAAGAGCCTCAATATTTCAAAAAGTGAAGTAATGCATATAAGTCATTTATGAACTTTCTATAGGGATGGAGCTGAGCTCCCCTAAGTATGTGATGATTATGCAAGGATGAAGGTATGATATTTCTATTTAAGTTTTCACTCATCCTTTCAAAAACATTTTAACATTTTTATTATCATAATCATCTTTAACACAAGGTTTTGGTTTAGGAAAATTCTTATCGAAATTTCGACAGCATGTCGTTTGTAAATCGGATATTTCCCAAATTTTCATGTACCAAAACATGATATATTCAAGTAATCAATTCAAAATAATTCAATTTGAACATGCGAGAACCTATTTTTACTACCAGTATGCAATACACAACATACTGCATCACGTGACGCCTCGAAACCCACGAAGTGGGGCCTGGGTGCCACGTGTTCCAATTACTTGTATCTGATACCATAATTAACATGCACGCAGTAGAACATAAGTAAATAACCTCAAATAAATACCAGAGTTCTATATAACAACCCAAAAACGAACACTACAACATCTAGATATCCATATCCACAACCAGCATTTAAAACATAACCCGATACAAATATATATCTGTATATATACCAATATATCACAATACTCAAAAAAAAAAAAAACCACCAAATACAATCTCATCCTAGGCCTTCAAACCCAATCTCCAGAAGAACCTGAAAAGTTGTTAATACACTAGGGTGAGATACTTCTCAGTAAGGGTGGAATAAATTATAACAGTGTGTGACAAATGAGTTTTAATATTTACATATCAAAATAAACTGCTTCTCACATAATATCAATAAGAACTGAGAAAATGTACCATTAATAACATCCCCGACATCTAATATCATACACACATCCAATATGCACAAGTACATAATTTTTATGCTAGCGAAAGTCCCCAAGGATAGGAAAGATTACCCGCCCATATAAGTAGCTTCCCTTTGTTCTAGTACTAAAAAACTACCTATCAGAGCACTTACCTTACTCAGTAAGCCCTCAGGTGAAGAATTATCTCGCCGCCAGTATACGCATCTTTATTATTTTAAAGGCGAAGGTTTCCGAGGATCAGGATGTCTACCCGTCCATACAAGTAGCATCCCTTTACACTGATACCAAGAAACTACCTAGCAGGGCACTCACCTTTCTCAGCAAGCCCCCGGTGGTATGTTTACCTCGTTGTATGCACACATATGCATTCACAATATGCTTTACCATTATTATTATGCTATAATTAAATTCACATGCGCACAACACATCCACACAGGAATCATACATCTCATACTTCATCTTCCAATGTCCTCACTACGTGGCCCATACAGGCACCTACGTACTTCTTATCTACACGTGGCCCACACAGGCACCACTACCCACACAGGGTACATAACATGGCCCACACAGGTGCCACCATCCACACATGATACATAACATGGCCCACATAGGCGCCATTATCCATACATGATATATAACATGGCCCACATAAGCGTCATTATCCACACAGGATATAACGTGGCCCACACAGGCACCACTCCAGCTTCCGCGACACGTGGCCCACACAGGCACCACTATTCACCAGTATCCAATCCCCATGACCTACTCGTCGTATATCAGTAGAACAAGCTCCTCGACCTGCCAATATCCTACCCCATATAAATGACAGTATGACGAGCTCCTCAACCTGCCAACATCATATCATGATTTATATCTAGGCAATATAACAACCTCCTCATGCCAACGTTATATTGAGATGCATACGAATAACTACACCAGTTAGTTCACAAAGACGCATCAATACATTACCACACAGGTATCCAATATATCCACATTCCCACACAGTACTCCAACAGATCAATACATTTCCACATATGAGTCAAACATAGCAATTCATTCATCATGTCATAATCATTCCAAACATTCCCATATGCAAACCCAAATACCATAGTAATTCATATTCAATTTATTAGGAAAAATTGTTCCCATATTACACGAATTTAATATCAAATGCAATTATCTCAAGTATAAACCTTAAACAAAATCATCATTTTGTAATACTCAAATGGTTCTAAAAATCATATAGATAAATAATAAATTTCATACGCTTGTAAATAACTGGTTTACCTTAATAAAATACTGATATAATTTTATTCCTCCTTACCTGATTCCCTGAATCACGCCTGCAGGGCTCCCAAAATTATACCCACAACGCTCACCCGAACCCTGATTCAATCAAATCAACCCCAATAAAATATTATTTTAATCTTTCCTAATTTACAATAATTAAATAACAATTAATTTCTAAATAACCCATTTATCCTAGTTTTGGGGCTATTCCTACAACGACCACATGAGAAATCTACTCCGCTAGACTTGTAGAGAATCATCCTTAGATTCTTGTGGGGGTGTCTGATCGCCCATTTGGCTTAAAATTTAAGAAAAAATTGAGACAAGAATGAGAATTTTCCTTACCCTAGGAGGTATGCCCACGTCACTCCTACGATAAATCCACTTTAATAGATATGTCGGTGGCGGAGAATGGAGTCTAGTGGTATTTTCGGATTTTCAATCGGGCAAAAATCCGCCACAAAATTGTAGAGAGAAGAGGAGTGGAGAGCACGAGCTGAGAGAGTTTTTTTTTTTTTTTTTCTTTCCTTTCCTGCTTTGTTCAAAACCTTAAGCACTAAGTTTTCTTTTCTTTTCTTTTTTTCTTTTTTTTTCTTTCCTTTATCCTTACTTATAGTTTTATATACCTATATATATATATATATATACTTTTATATACATATATATATATATATATAAAATTTATCCTTATATGTAATTAAGTATGCATATATACCCAAAATCCTCAAATTTTCTAATTTAATTAATTATATTAATAATAATTAGTTAATTAATAATAAAAAAATATTTTTTTTGGGTTGTTACACAACAGCCATGCAGTTGGTGTTCCATACAAGCATGCAAGAAAATAAGTTTCTACAATAGCCTTGTAGATGGCGTTCCATGAAATCCAGTATTATCAAATAATATATTCAATAACAGTTCACAATACTAGATAATCACAAATCACTATCCATCAAGATATAATATGAACAATAAACAACAGTGGATAGTTATGAGTTTATTATAGTATTGTTATTCATTAAGGCATATGGACATAAATGTTACGAGATAAGGAGAGCATTTTAATTTATATAGATATGATGGATAAACGCTCCCCCTAAGTTATGCACAGAACGAAATCATGATTTTTCTAAAATTCTTTAGCCAAGTGTTTTAAGATTTTCAATGATTTTAGCTTGGCTTTGAATGCTTAGGCTTAGAGGACCAAAAAGTCACAAATAGTATTTTCCAAGGTCATAAGCCAACCTTGCCTCTTTTCTTATGAATCTCAATACGTGTGAGAGGCATAGGATTAAATACTCTCAAGGATTAAAATTTATGTTAAGTTCGAAGAGTATTCATTATGAGTGGACATTTTCAAAAATGTTTTCATGCTTAGTAATGATGTCCAAGTATGTGCAAAGAGCATTTAGGAGAGTATGAATTTTGAAAACAGCTCTTTGAGTAGTGGTATGTATCCTTTAGATATTATGAAGCAAGGATACGACTGGTGAGTAGAAGGGACCTTACTAAATATGAACGTGGTTTGGTAAGGATTTCCTATGGATGGGATGGTGAACCAAAATTAGAGGAGTTACAATTTAAATATTAAACTCAAAGGGAATAATTTGATTTAACAATAAAATATGAATTCCCTAGTGGATGCCTCTAATTTTGATTTTGAGAGGATATCTTATAATAAGAACTTATCGGATTAGGACTTTTTAATAACTAGGGCTTACGCCTAGAGTGATGACTGTTGCTTGTTTAAGGCTATAAAGTTCAAGGATGGGTTTAGGATTAAATGATATATAGTGTGAGATGGATTCCCTAAACCACAAGCTTGTGCAATGGACAATGTGTGCTTAACTAAAGATTTTCATATTTTTGTGTGAGTTAAGCAATCAGAATTATATACTAGGCCTAATTGCCTTGTCCATTCAGAAGTGAATTTCATTTTAGCAAACTGCCAATGTTTTCACGTTTTCACCAATCATTATGATATATATGCATTAAGTCCAGATTGGTTGTACACTTGGACTTGTAGATTGGTTTGATTCTCAGATAATCTCTGTATAGCAATAGTGTATAGTGAATACATGTACTAAGATTTGGAATTTTAAGCATGTACCACTTCCTAACTTTTTGGTCATCACAACCCCCTAAACCTAAGCCTAGGATCTAAGGAAACATTTAATAATAAAGTAATATTAATTTAAATCTATTTTTCCTTAGGACCTATGGGTTTTGCTTTCATGATCATCCATAGCATTTCTTTGTCTAGGCCTTAGTCACTTCTAAATAGACAATTATAACTGACGTGCCCTTTCACTCTATGGTGCAAGCAAGTTTTGAATAAATGTGAAAGATTGTGTTTGCATACCCAATTTTTACTAGATGTGGCATGGAAAAATTTATGACGATGGGATTTACATAGTGAACCCTTTTTGAAAACATTTCTCTTCTTAACTCTCAAGGGTTTATTATGTTTATTCTTTTCATTTTTAATTTTGAGAGCAATTTTAGAATAATCATCTATTTCTTCATCTAAGTAGACAATTTTCAATATTTTCTCAATCTTTTTCTTTTCAGATGTGGTATGATAATCTTTTAGATCGTCTAATTGTGTTGCCACCCTTTTATTTTCTTTCTTCATGACTGTTTTCTGCTTAGACATCCAAACTAGAAGCTTATGCATTTTAAGTAAATCCTTTTCTAGTTCATTGTAGAATGACATACTTTTATTTATCAAATTAGCACATGATTCATCACACAATTCAACACAAAGTTATCATATAAATTAGTGCATGAATTTTTAGCCAAAACATCACATGAGTTATCAGATGATTCATTACAAGATTTTTCACAATAAACATCGCATGAATCAATTTTAGAATTATCACAAGGTTTGACAAATGATTCAACATACAATATATTGCAATATTTTCCACGAGAATCATCCATGCATCATTAATAGTATTATCTACAGATGATTCAGTATATGATACATCACAACATTCCTCACAATAATCATCAAACGAGCTAGAGTGAGAATCATATACCTCCTCTTTGATTTCTACCTCATGATTTACCTCCTCATGATCATTTGAACTCGGAGCATTCAAAGGAGTTACGATCTCCTTCTCCTGGGATTCTCCATATTTCTTTTCTAGTTCATCCAAGATTTCCTGTGCACTATGACATACCACAAACTTAAGTAGAATATTAGAATCTAAAGCACAGTATAATAAGTCCATGGCATATGAATTCGCATGCAATAACCTAATATCATTTTCATTTAAGGGCATATGAATCCCATTAACAATCACTCGCCAAGCCATCCAATTCATTAATTTTATAAATATGCTCATTCTAATTTTTTAGATAGTGTAATTGACACCACAAAATACAGGAGGCCTAGAAGGTGTCTATCCCTCTCTGAATGGGGATACACCAATGAGAGCCATTGCGATCTTTTACAAAAGCTATTAAGCCTAGTGCAATGAGGCTCTAATATCAATTGTTAGCTTTGGTGTATTCCCAAGAGGGGGGTGAATTGGGTATTTAAAATTTAATCCCCTAGGTTTAACTAATCTAGCAAGCAGCATTTCACAAACGTAGGGTCTTTCTATGTATTCACAATCCCAATCAAATATTTAACGATATACATAAACATACATGTGCTGTAAATATAAAGTGTGAAAATGTAAATAGACACACGATATGTTATCGGGGTTCGGCCAACTATGCCTACGTCCCTGCCTCTAGCTCGCAAGCCCGAGGATTCCACTAATGCTCACTTAATGGGTGGAGCGGCACCGATTACAACCAGGTCAATTAGCACAGGGATGACCTTAACCTTTACAAATTCTCCTTGTGGGGCGGAGAAGGCCCTAGTTCAAATTCATAGGGTTGACCCCAACTTGATCTTTCCGGGCTAGATCAAACCCCCTCAAGCCACGCCTGGAGATACAACAATATTTTTCACAAAGTAACCGGTACAGTGATTATGCTTCTCAAGTAAAGCAGATATGTACCCAATACGCACAGTATAATCAATCAATCACACATCAACAATGTAGGTAAATGTAAGCTGAGTGATGCAAATGGCTGTGCTAACAACACTCAATATGGTATAATCAGTGATATGCTTAAGAGTGTTCAAAACAAGCAGTATTTTGGAATCTAAGCAAAGCACAGTTCAGTAGCAAATCAATATTCCAAAGATATGAATATGATAATCAAACTAGTTCAAGACGATTTTTCTCAATGAAATACACACAATACTAGTTGGAAAATGTTTTGCTTGTTTGAAAAATATTTTCACAACAAAAATCCAAGCTATTGGACACTTTCAATAATAATGCAAATATCCTAAGCTCACTTAGTTTATCCCCACACAAGATTTATAATAACAAAATCTGTGGGATAAACTTAAGCTAAACTCCCCAAAAATAATATCAATAACCAATCAAGCAAATGGGAGTTTTAGCACTATCTGGCAATTACAAGCACACTCACTAAGCTTTTACAATACCAAGATTTATCAAAGGAATGAGTATTTGAAGGTATTTGAGCAAAGTGGGGTTTGAAATAGAGAGGATTTTTGTTAATGATTTTCTACTAATTACCCTATAATCCACACAAATGAACTCATATTTATAGGTTAGGTAAAAAATATAATCATTTGGGACCTATTGGGTATTATTAAAAAAGTTCAAAAATGCTTAAGCACATTTAACCCAAATTAACTCAATTTTTACTACAGTTAAATAATTTTTAACCCGCCGAGGTTCGAGTGGCAGAACCTTGATTCGGTCACCCGAACAGACACAGCTTTAAAAGATATTTAAATAAGTTCGGCCACCTGTGTCATGCTTTGGCAACCCGAATCAAAGTCAGTAGGTTTTGTTCGTGACTTCGGGTACCCGGTCCTGGGTTTAGTCACCCGAAATTATGTGTTCGGTCGCCCAAGACTCTTTTTGAACTGAATGGATGGTCGCCCGAGTAGGTGGAATGTCCCTTTCAAAGGGTTCGGGCGCTCGTGGACGGTACGCCCAAAATGGTTCAATTGCTCGAGAGCCGAAGTCAATTGTTGACTTCTCAACAGTTCGGGCGCTCGAGGAGTTTTGAACTCCAGGGGTTTGGTTGCCCGAGCTCTCTCAAATTGTGTAGAAATATTCAATTTTAAGCACAGATTTAACACTCCTATATATTATATGATATGTGTGTTAGTGTTGGGACCTAGAGTCATACTAGGGTCTTATCGAGGCCGTTTTGACAATAGTCCCAAAAATCCGGCGTCGGTCGACCGAAGGTTGCCCTAAGGTCATTCAGTCCCTATGGTCAAACTACAGTCTTTGTTGAGCTTACACTTACCTACATGCATGATATGCAGAGATTATTACAGACTGATATAAATTATTACTGATCCATATAATATAAATTACAATCAAAGGAAGTCTTCGGGGTCTTTAGACTTTGAGTCTTCATGTGTCATTAGTTGATCTGCTAATTATATACCTACACACAAACTCGAAAGTCATCAAATACCAAGAGTATTTGTCATTATCAAAACCGGGTGTGACCTATAAGGTCAACACAGGATATTATTGAAAGCTCCCCCTTAGTTTATGCATATGGTTTGAATAAGTTATAAATTTTGCTCCCCCTTACTATACGCATATAAGGCAAAATTCATTCAACTCTTTATTTCATTTTTATTGGAGCTATATAACACACAATACAAAAAATATAAAATTCTTTCCTTTCATCACAGAATTGCAATTTAAAAAACTTATTCCATTCATACAGAATTGCATTCTAAAAGTCAAATTGAACTTTCATCAAGATTTAAAAAAAAATTAAAACACCAATTTTATTTCTCCTCCTTTGATAATCATAAAAAAGAGAGACACTATTCATTTATCTCAAAATGCTCAAAAAGGTCAATTAAGACAATTCTCCATGCTGTTGTAACGAGCATTAACCCTATGTTCTAAGTTGTGAAGATGTATGATAATCCTTTGTTCTAAGTTGTCTAGATGTGTGGTAATCCCATGTTCCAGTGAATTGATGCATGCATTTATCCCAACAAGACGTTGCCTAATGTAGGCATTAGGCTATCTACTAGCATCAAGTTCTTCCATCTTATCTAGCTTACCAAATTGTTATGTTCCTAGGCATCCTCCTTCAAAGTTTCCTCGACTTCGTCTACTAGGCCCTGTGCCTATTTTCCTTACTTCAGCCATAGCTAGGATCTTTCATTTTTGTACAAAATGCATTCTCCATAAGGTGAACTGAGATTATTCGTCATCATATTTTGGATATTCTGACATAGCACTTGCGAATCATGGTGGGAGAGTATGCATATCAGTAGTTGGGCAAACAACAAACACCTGTTCTTCTTTCGTAATGTATCCTACATAAGTTGCACAATAATGGAGCGTAGGTAAATCTTGTGCCTATGCCATATGTAGTACATGGCGAAGATGTCCTCGTGTGTTACCATATCACGCCCACCATGTCTTCGCGAGACGTTTATGGGTAATCATGTGGTGCAAAACCCTGAATTCTATAGTGAAATCCTTGGCTTTTGGGTTTTTCCACTTCTGGTATGTTTGGGTTTCCCGTTATTAGTTGGAGCGCTTCTTAGGGATTAGACCAATCCCTATTTACGGATCAAACCTTGCTAGGGAGACTTGCTATATTGTACACATCATAACTCCATTTAATGTGTTGGCATCTAGGCATATAACCTTACTCCAAATCATGGAATGTGTTGGTTCTCGAGGAGTAGTAGGTACGATGTTTGAATAGAATTCCTTGAATTATTTAGGATAAACATGGTTATCATGAGTCAATAGGAACTCCTAGCCTATAGCCCTAAATTTGTCTATGAACACTAGAAAGTTATCCTCAAGGAATTTCATCGGTATGAGTTTGCTACTTATAACATTCCTTTTGGATATACCTTTTTTGAATTGTGCATAGGCTTCCTTAAAAAAAATTGTTTGGACCATTCCTCAAAAAAATTTCTTGATCTTTCATGAGTTTAAGGAGGAGGAGTGGAATCTCGAATAGGTTCCTTGTCTTGTCTCCTTAAGGAACTTCCTCTTTTCGTCTTTGGGAGCCATAATACTAGTGTTGTTGGAGGAAATTTGAGGGTTTTGGTGTATTAAAAATGATTTTATGCTTGTTTTTAAGTGACTTCCCTAAACCAAAGTATCAACCAGCCTTGGTTGATTTCCATCGATGGTTTCCCCTAAAACCGTCGAAGATTCGATGCAGAACCAAACCATCTGTTTTGCCTAGATTAGCTTCCTTACTCATGAATAATCAATAATATAAAGCTCTAATTGATTGATCAAACGTTGAGAGCTTATAAATGGAGTAAGGATAGATACTTTTATATAAAGGATACAAAAAAATTAGAGTATAAGAGCGTAAGAAGAAATTTTTCTTCTTTTTCAGTCAACCATAAGTTTACGAATGCTCAAAACTAAATCGCATTGCACAAACACATTGATGCTCATGGTTGAGTGTGGGTAAATAGGTTCTTGGTCAATCATGAATGTTCATTCAGAGAGCTTATTATTGCTTTGATATAAAGATAAGATGAATTGTCAATTTACTCAGTTGAAAGGCATATAATTTCATCCTAACAACTTTAATATGTATTTATTTTTTTTAAATTCTCAAAACAATCATTTTGTCCTACTAAAATTGATCTTACGCCAGAGGTAGATTAGTCCTATGTTAAGATAACCTCTCCCTAAATTACTTTGATATTGATTCCATATTGGCATCCAAATAATGAATCATATATTCTTTGGCAAGGGATGCTTATTAGATTTGAGTATATAGCCCGTTAGATATTTTTTTTAATTTAGTATGTGATTCAAAGTAATTATAAGTGGACATTTTCAAAATAAGCATAATAATTTCATGCTTGTGCATTAAGCATGAAAAGTATGTCCTTAATACCTGGCATTGAGCATTTAGGAGTATATGAAGATTTACTGAACAATGCTCTTGGTAATAGTAGACATGTTCTCCCGATTAGCCACTAATGGGAAGGTACCCTTAAAACTAAAAGTATGCTCACAATTTGAGCTAGAATATGATACTATGAATAAAAATTATTTTCCAAATTAATCATGATTTGGTAAAGCTTTCCTAGGGAAGAGAGTGCTAATGGTTAAGGAGTTTTCTCGCAGGTCAAGCATAGAGTGAGGAATACTCTATCTTGAGACAATGAAAACAAGAATTCCTTAGTAGATGTATGAACTATGCATATTAGCAAGTTTAAGCATGCATGAGTCAAATCATCAAGAATTTGCATATCTAACAAAGACGCCTTTGAGAAGTGAATTTATGAGACTTTTATTCACGAATAAATGATTTTGGTTATTTATCTAAAAAATATGAGGTTCTCAAAAGATTTCCATTTGTAACCCTCGAATAGGCTATTTAAGCCCTTAACCTTTTTCTTTGGAATGATATCTTATGGATTCATATGGAGATTAATATCTCACTAAAGCAATTTGCAATTTCATTCCTTTCTAGTCCTAAAGAATAAGTGTAAGTATAGAGCTTGTGAGGGTGTGCATGCTACTTTATCTCATAACCCTCACAAGTTGTAGCCAATACTTTTAAAAGAGATAAACCAATCAACAAGGATATATTCAGTTAAAATATCATATTGGATTTGAGCTCATCATATTGGCTTAATTTTCTAAAGTTCCCAGTGTGGGATTAAGCAGTTATTATGCGTAAACTAGGATTTTATACCTTAAGCGCTATTGGGGCAAGTGTTCCTAATTTTGCACTATATAAATTCACTTAGCAATCACAATCTTCTTTTACCTAGGCATGGTTAAATCTACTTAAATCCTATCTACTAATCCTAGGTTCGAAGGAATCAATAGTTAAACAAGATTAGGTAATTTCTTTAGGTACCCATTCTTTCTTGGGTCCCAAGGGGTTAGTCTTTTTAACTACCCAAGTTAGCTTCCTTTCTTTACCTCTAACACCTCTAAAGGGGCAAGAGTAATAGATGTGACATTTCCTTTCACAATATAAGCAAGTCTTGATAGTATGAGATTTATGAGAGGAACCATAACTCAAGTTCTTTTTGTAAAAGCTATTTTTGTTAACTCCTAAGAATTTATTGGAGTTTTCTTTTCCTCATGTGATTTTACTAATAGTGTTACCATATTCTTCATCTTTCTTCTTCAAGAGAAAATTTTCTTTTAAAATATTTTCAATTTCATCTTTCAAATTTCCTACTTCAGCTTGAAGAATTTCATGGTCTTTTTGAGCATTTGAAACAAGCACCTCATTTTTATTTTTAAGGGAGATATTCTCCTCATGACAATCTAAAAAAATAAAAATAAATAATAATAATAAAATAAATAAATAATATTATAAAATATAATACATACATACATACATACACACACACACACACATATATATATATATATATATATATATATATATAAGTGATAATATATAAACTAAAGAATAAAGTAATATATATATATATAGTAATGATAACCCCTTTGTCCTTTTCTTCTTCTTCTTTTCCCACATCTGTCTTTTTCTTCTTTTTTCCCATATCCATCCCCCCATGCATTAAGTTTTCCACTTGCTTGCATTAAATGCAAGCCACTCCCCCTCCCTTTTTATTTTACTATTTAAACTTATCCCCATGAAAGATGATCCCCCCTATGTAAAGTCTTTTTGTTGTTTGTTCAAATCTCATCCCTTTCCCTTTTAATTTATTACTTAATCCTATTCTTTCCCCCTCCCCATACAAGATGCCTCCATACAAGAAAAAACACTCTTTCGCTTGCATTAAAGCAAGCACAAATTTCACTTGGCAGCTTGCATGCAAGTGCATGCAAGCTCATGTACCAACCCTAACCCCTTTAATGCAAATTAACAAAAATCCCTCCCCAACGTAAAATTTTAAATGCAAACCTATATTCTCTCCCCTTTCTGCATATGTATGTGCTCGATCCTGCATGCAAATAATTTCAAAGATATCCTCCCCCAATTCCCTATAAATAGGATAAGTTCTTAAATTCATTTTTATAAGAAATTTCAAAGAATAAGTAAAGTAAAAAGTGATGAAAAAGATTTAGTGGTGGACAAAGAATTTTTATACACTTAAAATTTTTACTCCCCCACTCTTTCCAAACTCATTTTAGGAATTCTTCTTTAATTGCGTTAGAGGAATAAATCAATGTAAGTTAGCTTAATTATGTCATATTTTTTATAAATATACCTGAGTTAAATTAAGTATGTGAATTTGATTATATAAGTTTTTATTAAATATACCTGAGTTAAATTAAAGTACGTGGATTTGATCACATCCAATTTTTATTTAAATATATCTGAGTTAAATTAAAGTATGTAGATTTGATCATATCAGCTCTTTATTTAAATATAATTGAGTTTATTGTTTTAAAGGAAGTATTTTAATCCACTCGGGTAATTTACAGCATTTTAATATTCTATTAAAAATAAATAATTATTAGCACACAAATCGTGTGACATGAGCTTATTATCTAAATGAGCAAGTATGATATTTTTATAATAATGCTATTTTGTTACACGTTCTATAATGAAAAATGATGGTATTTTTATGATGATATTTTATTGCATATATTATGATGTTATGTTTTAAGAACCCTGATGGCTCACTAATTACGATGCTCGGCACCGTAGCTTATGGTTATATATAATCATGAATGCACTCACATTGTTTACAGAGTGGTTTTATTTGAAAGTGAATTTCTCTTAAGTGCACACTTGGATCAGATTAGGACTTAATAGGGAAAATCACACTTAATAATGATATTTGATTTAGTTTGGTTGGCCAACCAGTTAAATCCACTCTTCGGACTGCACAACACAATTGAAATAAGGAATAGTTTCCCAAGAGGGGGGGTGAATTGGATTCTTTTGAATTTTAACGATTTTTAAGCTTCTGGTTTTAATACCTAGTAAAACAAAATATATAAGTGATAGTCACACTTAAGAATACATAAATTTAAAATCACAAGTCAATTAATGAAATCAAAGTAATTCAATCACTCAACCAAGAATATTAGAGCTTTAGTTAATTTCCCTGAAAGCCTTTTAGAATGCACCTCTCTTGATCAAGATTTCCGCAGATTAACCAACGTACTCCCTTTTGGGTTTCCGTAAACAGTTAATCAAAACGTACTTTCCAAATTTCAAGTATCTTTGTTTCTTTCTTACTTAAAATTCGGCATCCTGCACTTCTAAACCATACAATGATAACAAGTAAAGAATATAAAGTAAAGTAGAGAGAATGAGACAAGAATTTTTATGAGGTTCGGCTTCAACATAGCCTACGTCCTCACCCTTGGCAAAAACACCAAAGGGTTCCACTATATCAGTTCTGTTACCTGGTGGAACAACACCTGTTTACAACCACTCATTCTGTTAGGCTAGAGCCCGCCTCTCCAAACAACAATCCCTTGTTTGGTCCAACGATTCAACAGGTCTGAATCGTCTAAGAATGAAGAAAAAGAGATTTTGTGTACAAAAGAAAAACTCTCACAACAGAGTAGATTAGTACAAAAATTTAGCACACTGATACTTCAAGGTAATTCAATTATAAAAGAATTTGAAGCTCAATACTTAGTATGAATCACCAAATGATTTTCAATAAAAGATTCTAATTTTTGAAAGCTTTTCTTCAAAGTATAAATCAATAACAAATTTGTAATTTAAAAAGAGAGTTTTAGATCCTTTGAGAAATTTGAATGCTTGAAGATCGCTTGATCTGAAAAACCTTTGAAGATTGCTGGATCTGAAAGCTTTTGAAGATTGCTGGATTTGAAAGCCCTTGAAGATTGCTTAATTTCGAAAACCTTTGAATATAGCTTGATCATCCAAAAAACCTTTGAATATTTGAGCTATTTATAGATGTTTAGAAGCCATTCATTACTCTCAAAGATTCCTAAAAATCGTATCCAAGTATTTTGAAATAAATATGTCCAAAAATGTGGTTTAAAAAATTTTCCCGTTAAGAGATTTAATGCCAACGTTCAAGTGGCAGTCGCCTGTCACAAAACAATCTCTCAACACAGAATGCTGGCAGTCACCTGCTAGAACCAAGGTAGTCTCCTGGCTTGTTCACGCAGGCACCTGACAGTTTAGGCAGTCGCTTGTCTAGCTATTGACTTTTTGAAAAACCTTCTATTTAATTTGGCAGTCGCCTGCCTCATCATGGCAGTCACCTGGCCCTTCAAACTTAAAAAAAAAATTTCTTTTTCAAAAACTTTTCTTTTCATTGATTATAAAAATATTCTTTAGAGTATATGTATAAAAATATATTTTTGAATTTCTAAGAGCTTCAAAGCAATTTATACTTGAAATTAACTTTGAAGTACTTACATTTAGAACATCCTTAAAATTATAATTCTTTGATCTTCAATCTTGTTCTTCCATCATCCTTGTGGTCTCAATCTTTTCTTTGAGCTTTTTCACCAGTACAACTTTATTCCTCATGCTCTTTGTAATTCATAAGCTTTACTTTGTGTTCTTTAAGAATTCTTTGTAATCCATAAGCTTCCTTATGCACCTGAGCTTTGTCACTTTCCTAAAAAACTTTTACTTGAAATATATTAAACACATCATTGATTTGTTATCATCAAAATAAGAATTGTAAGTCTTATTAAGCCAACAACAGTCATGAGAGTAAACATGACAAACATAGGCTAAAAGGAGTTTTTTTTTTTACATATTTATATATTTATGTGAACATGGCCATTTAATAGGCCTAAATGATGATTTGAAGGAAAAGTATGCATATACGATGATTTACACTAAAGGAAAGTATACACATAGTTATATGTGTGAACAGGGCCGCATTTAGTAGGGCTAAATGATGATTTTTTGAAAAAGTATAAAGGAAAGTATGTGTAATGCCCCCGAACCTAAAAGTGGGGCTCGGGGTGCTACTTTAATAAAATTTGTATTCCTGATACCACAATCATTATACAACCACAGCGGAATTAATTAAACCACCTCAAATACATTACTAGAGTTCTAGACTACCATCATACACAAGGGTCTCCAAGCGTTAATATTACAAACCAACATAAACGAAAGAAAACAACTCGGTCCTTGCAAGCCACTTACTACAACTAAAATGATCATTGGGGTGAAACACCTCTTAGTAAGACAGATTAAGTTGATATCAGTGTGTGACCAACATGAGTTTTAGTATATGTAGGAAACATCCATTTCTTTCTTAACCAAAAATAGCATTTTGTAATTTGTACTCATGCCTATATAGTTGAAAATGCACATTCACTTCGACAATGTAAACCAGTTCAATGAATAGGTAACACTGTTTACATAAATTCACATATCTACATAGAAGACGCCCCCTATTGGAAAAATGACATGTTTAACCCCCATAAGGGGTTGTGCGGCCCGTAGGCTGGACTTAACCTGGGTGATCAACCCAAACAAAGTCAAAATAACCATCTGCAAGTACATTTGTAGGCATCTGCAAGCTTATATGTAGGTTTGATTGCCTTACCACTTCTTGGTTTAGACTCCAGGGAAGGTACAACCACACTTCGCAGGCCAACCGGTTGAGACCACCTACACTTCCACTACAATGTCGTTGCACTTGGCCAAACAACTCACTAGCAACGGCACCATGCTCACAATACAACCGGTCCTCAGGGTTCTTAAACCATATCATGCAATTTAAGTAATAAAAATTGTAATATATTCTCACTATAGTCATTTCATATAAAACCTGCCATCATAACAAAACCCGGCATACAGTCGTCATATCACATCGCCAATATTTTCCACAAACAATTCCAGTATTTTTGTCAAACAGTATAAATCATATTTCCACAGTACGATACCATAAAATACTCAGATTCAATTATGAAACAAAACCAAATGGATTATTCTCATGCCACACGATTTGAGTATTAAGTCATAGTCACCTAACCTAACCAAGAGAACATTTCATATTATGCTTTGGTGAAAAACCCGAGCTCGATCGTCTCCATGGATTAATTTACTTAGAAAATACATATACGGCTATACATATGGGAAAATGAAGACAATCACCCCTTTTTCTTTGATTCCTTCACAAAATACATGTTTAATAACATAACACACAATTTTAATCATTCGAATCATTCAAAAATCACCGTAAAATATTCCCATATTTATGAAGTCTGTTTTTGAACAGTTGGATTTCGAAATAACTATTAATACCATGTAACATATACATACAAACATTTTAATCGGTTTACTTTCAATAAAAACCTGACATTACTTAATCTGCTTATCTATTTCCTGAAAAAATATGCCTAAAACCCTCGAAGACCCGAAACCCTAGCTTCCGAACTGGCTGCCGAAAGTGAGTTGGCAAGCCAAGAGAGGAGAGGAAGACGATCAAGAATTGATGACGGACTCTGGGTGAGCCTATGGGGGAGAAAGAGTCACAAGAGAGTGAGAGTAGAGAGAGAGAGAGAGAGAGAGAGAGAGTCCCAAAAGTTGCTTTACAGAGAGAGAAATTTTTAAGTTATGAAATAAAAGTGAGCTTAGTCCAGAGGAAAACCATTGATGATTTTCCTCGTGCTTTACAAAAAAGTTGATGGATTGGCTAATAATTGCTTTTGATAGTTTTAGCCATCGACGATTTTCCTGAGATTCCTTGAAATCGTCGACGGTTTGGTCCTGTGCCAAACCGATTTCCTCTTTTTCCTTTAATTTCCTTTGTTTCTCTCTTCTTTTATTTATATTCTTTTCTTTTCCGAGTTTGGGTCCCAACAATCTCCTCCCCTTATAAAATTTTTATCCTCAAAATTTGCTAACTAGTACCAGTCACACCCTCTGGAATTTTCCTTAAATAACAATCTATCTTTACAGAAGAGTCGATAGCCACCCATGTTGAATTAGGTGTAATCCCAAGAGGGGGGGGGGTGAATTGGGTATTTTCAAATTCTTTGACTCTATTTATCTCTTAATCCCTACTTGTATATTTAGGAAACCAAATCTAAGGGATTTATAACAAAACAAATTCAATTTACCAAAGTGTTCTTATTACCCAATTAATTGTGTGCAATGTTATTCAACTTGCACATGCCATATGAACAATTTAAATGTAGTGCTGAAAGTAAAGAGTAAAGGGAAGAGAGAAGACAAACACAGTTTTTACAAGGTTCAGCCATCTCGGCCTACGTCCTCGCCTTGAGCAACACTCAAGGATTTCACTAAAATCCCTGCTTCTTAAATTGGGACGGAACTTCTCTTACAATCTGTTGCTCACAAGAGGTACAGCTCCCCCTACTCCGCTACTTACAAGAGATACAACTCTCTCCTCAAACCCCCAGTTCACACACCAAACTGTGAATACAATAGAATCTGTAAACACTAAAAAATGCTTCCAAACAAAAGCTCATGAGTACAATTCAAATTCCTAATACATTAATATATGATATAACTTGAAGCTCGGAAAGTATAAAACGATATAATCGTTTATGTATGATATGCTTTAACACACGAATCCCTTTTTATCAAATCTCTAAAAAATGTTTGTATAAAACAATGCTTTGGAGATCTTAGGTTAGATCTTTGAATATAAAGATAGCTTTGTAGATTGCAAAGATGTCAAACACACTTTGTCAAACAAACAATATTTCTCTAAATATTTCAAACTCAATGTGATCTTGATAATATTGACTTAATGTTTATATATAGATATATGTATCTCTAAGATGATAATGCCAAAGATCAACAAACTTAATATTTGATTTTCAGAAAATATCCTTCAATATGTATATAGATAGTTATGTACTTCTAAGGATAAATGTATATTCAAATAGTTTAGATGTATTCAAAAATATCAGCCTTAAACTAAGAATACACTTGAAAAAAGAAACTTTAATCAATGGCCAAATACAAAACTTTCTCAAGTATTGAGTTTGTCAAAAAACGATCTTTATATGAATGTGAAAACTCAATATCAAGTTTCTCTAAAGATATCAAAATAGATGGTGATATGAAATTCTCTAACAAAACTAAATGTAATAACCAAACCTTAAACCAAGTTGAAGCACAAGATGTATAATAGAGATCCCTTTAGATTTTCTAAGGTGATTTGCCCAAAGATGATGTGTACAAACTAGAGGGTAGGCAAACGTACAGCAATCAGCTCAAGTATCTTAGTTTTCTTTTCAACAAGATGTATTATTCACTTTACGTTGATCTTCTTATGTTTAGCTTACATACTAGGGTTTAGATATTCAATATATATAATGTCTTACCCTTAGAATTGATCTCAATCGTTGGATCAAAAGATTGCCTGCATGTTTGCACAATAAAAATTAAATTTTTAATATTTCCAGTAAGTTCATACGATTGAGGTCAAAGGCCCAGACGACTGAAGTCATTTTTATCCTTCGAAAAAATAGCCTGGAAATAGGGTCAGACTACCGAGGTCAAGGGTCAGACAACCGAAGTGTCGAGTTTAGACGACCGAGGTCAAGGTTCAATCAACTGAGGTGCTTCTGCCAGTTTCTGTTTTTCATCCAAAAATATTCTGACAACTGAGTTTACTTGTCATATGTTTGAGGAAATTCTTCAGTCAACCGAACTTAAGGTTCAGTCATCCAAAGTTCCGAACTTTTGCATATTTACTTTCCAGTTCAAAAATCTATTTTGCTTTCTTTCTTGGCTCTTTTATAAAAACATTTTTCAGGGTTTTCACATTAATTCTAAGTCGATGAATATCCCCTAATGATGTTCATGAAATGCATGATTCCTAAAGTCATTCTAAGGTATATGTTGAGCCTGAAATTAAATCATACGAAAATGTAAATACATGAGGTCTAAGTACCCATTCCCAAGATGTGCTTGAACTTTGCCGCTTGCATCTTGATTCTCGTACTCTTTGAGTTCCATGGATCTACCCAAGATATGTATGCTTTACTTTAAGGTTTCCATGACTCGTTATCCTTCCGTGCATGCTTAATATAAGTCATGTTCACAAACTCAATGCACAGATCAAATACCAAGTGATTTGTCATTATCAAAACCGGATTGGACTCGTAGAGTCAACAACCCACATAGCGGCCCCATCTCAAGTTTATTAACTACCCTCACATATGGCAGAGGAATACCGTGGTTACAATAGCAATCCTTGGGAGAGTACATTTAGTCAAGAAAAATCTTCCTAAGGCACTCAAAACACAAAATTCAAAATGTAAAGACTTACCTCCACTAATACTTATTTAAACCACCTTCATAAAACACATTATATTCACAACTAAACTCTTACCTTTCAGTTTACTTACCTGTTTAATGTCTGATCTCATCGAATAATTGTGGATACTTCCGTTGTATTTCCTGCTCCAGTTCCCAAGAAGCCTCCTCAATTGCATGATTCTGCCATAGCACTTTCACTAACGGTATTTATTTAGTGCGCAGTTCCTGTATTTTCTAATCTAAAATCTGAACCGGTACCTCCTCATATGATAAGGTATCTCCGACTTCCAAGAATTCATAGCTTATCACATGCAAAGGATCTGGAATGTACTTTCTCAACATCGACATATGAAAGACCTCAGGAATCCTAGACAAAGCTGGGGGCAACGCCACACTATAGGAAATTGGACCAACCTTTTCCAGAATCTTGAATGGCCCAATGTACTTAGGGCTTAACTTACCCTTCTCCCCAAAACTCATAACTCCCTTCATCAAAGCAATCTTCAGAAATATCTTATCCCCCACCTCAAACACTTGCTCCCATTGGTGAGTATCAGCATAACTCTTCTGCCGACTCTAAACTATCCTAATCCTATCCCAGATAAGTTTGATCTTCTCGAAAGTCTGTTGTATGAGTTTTGGACCCAAAACTTGCCGTTCACCAGCCTCATCCCAATACAGCAGAGATCAGCACCTGCGACCATACAAAGCTTCATATGGTGCCATCTCAATACTAGTCTGATAGCTGTTATTGTCGGCGAATTCCACCAGTGGCAAAAACCAGATCCAACTACCTTCGAAATCCAGCACACAAGCCCGCAACATATCCTCTAATATCTAAATCACTCGCTCCAACTGCCCATTAGTCTGCTGGTGAAATGCGGTACTAAAAGTAAGTTGAGATCTCAAGGCTTCGTGCAAACTCTTCCAGAACTGAGAGGTGAACCGTGGATCTCGAACGTACACTATGGATACCAAGACGCCATAAAATAGGACTATCTCCTGTACATATAGCTCTTCCAGCCTATTCATGGAGTAACTGACTTTAATAGGAACGAAGTACGCGGTCTTAGTCTGATGATCCACTATTACCCATATAGCATTTTGTCCATGCAACACTGAAGGCAACCCCGTTACGAAGTCCATAGAGATATGCCCCCACTTCCACTTAGGAATACAAAGTGGTTGCATTGGTCTCGTTAGCCTCTGATGCTCTGCTTTCACTTGCTAGCATGTCAAACACTGTTCCACAAACCAGGCAATCTCCCTCTTCATATTGCTCCACCAGAAGGATTCTCGTAAATCACTATACATCTTTGTGCTTCCTAGATGTACAGTATAAATAGAGCGATAAGCCTCCTTCAGAATTATCCTTTTAATCTCTGCATCCTCAGGTACACACAGCCGGGTGAAAAACCTCAAAACTCCTTCGTTTGAGATATTACCTATTCCTAACCCACTCTGTACTTTCTCCATGATTTTCATCAACTCCACATCTTTTATATAAGCGGCTTTAATTCTTTCTTGTAAGGTCGGTTGAACACCCAGACTAGTTATGAACCTCTAATGGTTATCTTCCACAAATTACACGCCAAGCCTTTCCAGATCCATGCTGATCTGCTGTTGTGCTACCACTGCTGAGATTGACGTATTCACTGACTTTTGACTTAAAGCATCAGCTACCACGTTAGCTTTCCCTAGGTGATAGCTGATAGTACAATCATATTCTTTTATCAACTCAAGTCATCTCCTCTGTCTCATGTTTAACTCTTTCTGTGTGAAAATGAACTTAAGGCATTTATGATCTGTGAAGATCTCGCACCTTTCACCATATAGGTAGTGCCTCTAGATTTTTAATGCAAAAACTACTGCTGCCAGCTCTAAGTCATATGTGGGATAATTCTTCTCATACTCCTTGAGTTTACGAGAAGCATATGCAATAACCTTTCCCCGTTGCATCAATATGCATCCGAACCCTTTTTAGGACGCATCGCTATAAATTACAAAACTCCCTTCCCCTGAAGGGACTGTTAGCACCGGCATAGTGATAAGTCGATGCTTTAGCTCCTGAAAACTCTATCCACACTCATATGTCCATTCATATCTCACATTCTTTCTAGTTAACTTCGTCATAGGGCCTAATAGCTTAGAAAAACATTCTACGAACCAATGGTAATATCTTGCCAAACCTAGAAAGCTCCTGACTTCATGAACACTTTTCGGTCTTACTCGGTTCATTATTGCCTCAAGTTTGCTTAGATCCACAAAAAGACCACTCATGGACATTACATGCCCAAGAAATGCCACCCATTCCAGCCAGAACTCACACTTCTTAAATTTAGCATACAACCTCTTTTCCCTCAACACCTGAAGTGTTGTCCTTAAATAATCCTTGTGTTCCACGGGACTCTTTGAATACACCAATATGTCATCAATGAATACCACCACAAACTAATCTAGGTACTGATGGAAAATACTATTCATCAGTTCCATAAATGCAACGGCACATTTTTCAGTTCGAACGACATAACCAAAAATTCATAATGGTTATACCGGGTCTGGAAAGTAGTCTTTGATACATCCTTTGACTTAACTCTCACCTGATGATACCCGGATCGGAGATCAATCTTCGAGAAGACCTGTGTTCCCTGTAATTGGTCAAACAAGTCGTCGATACATGGTAGCGGGTACTTGTTCTTTACCGTCACTTAATTTATCTCCCTATAGTTGATGCACATTCTCATTGAGACGTCCTTCTTCTTAACAAATAAAACTAGGGCTCCCCTCGGAGATACACTGATCCTGATGAACCCCTTATCTAACAACTCCTGTAATTGCTCATTTAATTCTTTCAACTCGGCTGGAGCCATCATGTATGAAGCCTTAGAGATCGGCTCCGTTCCCAGAGATAGGTGGATAGCAAACTCTACCTCATGCTCAAGAGGTAACCCCTACAAATCCTCCAGAAATAAATCAGGGAAATCCTTTACTATTAGAATATTCTCCAACTTAACGTCCTCCTCTAGTGCTTCCTTCACCCAAGCTTGGTACCCCTGACGTCCATTCAAGATTAACCTTTTAGCCTGCGTGGCTGACAGAATCAATGGTGAGGCACGTAGGTGCGACCCCATAAATCTATACTCCTGCTCCCCTGGAGGTCTAAACACTACCTCTTTCTTGTAGCAGTCAATACTAGCATAATTGGAAGCTAGCCAGTCCATCCTCAGAATCCCCTCAAATCTGTGTATGTCAAGAATCACCAGATTAGCAGGCAACATCTTCCCCTGAATACTGATTGAAAAATTTTTAAGTACTCTCCTACATGTTACTACGGTCCTTGTTGGTGTAGCCATTGAAAAATCGACGTCCAGTAGTTGAGCCTCTATCCCACACAATTTAACGATCTCACGAGCCACGAATGAATGTGTCGCCCCTGAATCAAACAACACAATAGATTTATGGGACAAAAATAAAATAGTACCTGTTACCACGTCGCCGGCGTCCTCCACATCTCCCAGCATAAGTGAGTACACCCGCACCTGGGCGGTGCCCCTTTGATGACCACCTCGGGGTTCTTGATCGTGTCCACGGAACTAATGAGGTGCGACCACATTATTAAATGGTGTATGACAGTTTCGTGCTATGTGGCCAGGTCTATGACATCAATAAAATCTAGCTACTCCACTCTAGCACTCGCCCCAATGCCTCTGATGACACCTAGGACAGGTAGAGCGTGACTAATTCCCCTTATGGGTTTGATGTCCCATCTCCTGTCGTTGGCCTGCGAAATTCCCAAGCCTCCTCCATATACCTTGACTGGTGCCGATCTGGAACCCATGAGGAAAGGGCCTATTCATTTCGTCACTACCCCCTCACACTCCTGTATACTGGCCTCCACTATGATGGCCTTGTCCACCAGCTCAGCAAAATTTTGGGCCAAAAAAGCCATCACCTGCATCTGTATTCCCTGCCTCAGACCTCTCTCAAACCTCTGGGCCTTCTTCGACTTATCCAAGACCATGTGTGGGGCAAAGCGAGATAGCTCCACAAACTTGGCCACATACTGCTGTACGATCAACGGTCCCTGAGTCAGATTTAGAATTTCCTCTGCCTTAGCTTCCTGGGTGGCAGCGGGGAAATACATGTAGAAGAAATTCTCCCTAAAACAAATCCAAGTAATAACCGTAGGTCCTGGCCACTGTTCCTCCACCAACTTTATCGCTCTCCACCATCATTTAGCCTCCCTAACCAATTTAAAAGTAGCATATTGCACTTGCTCATTGGTACAATGCAAAACAACCAGAAGCTCTTCAATCTCCCGAACCCAATCCTCAGCCGCGATCGGGTCCTCTCCACCTACAAACGTCAGTGGACTCATCTGGGTGAACTGCTCGATGGTGTAGCCTTGATCTACCAGTAGTTGGTTCTATCCTCTAGAGTCCCGCCAAATCTCCTTCCTAACCTACCATGCTAAACCCCGCAGCACTGCCGAGGTATCTACATCCTCCTTACTGGAAGTCTCTCTATGATTATCCCCTCTAGCATCAATGTTCTTTCCCATGGTATCCATTCTGAAGATAGGATAGAAATAGACTTAAAATTTCCACACTTACCATGTTTGGTGCAAGTATTGAACGAAGAAACTAATATAACATATGAGTTCTCAGTTTAAGGTTCATTCACACAGTCCTACCACAAAACCATCGACGATTTTTATATTTCCCCTAGGAAACTGTCAACGGTTTGGCCCCTGCAAACCCCTACTACCCCTTTGCTTGTATACACTTAGTCATTTCAAAGTGTCAGCCTCTAATAACAAAACCAGCACTACACATATACCCAACCTACCAAACGTTCCAGCTTAAGTTTCCAAGCTCCAATCTCTCAACCCAGAATTGAAACCATCGATGGATTTACCGTAGTTTTTCAAAAAACAGTCGTTCCAGGAAAAACACAAAAGACCGTCGAAAGATCTCTACTTCCAAGCTTCCAGACCAAAACTCAACCTAACCTACCCATTTTTATCCTTATATTATCTCAACCTATACTATGGTAATCATCAACTATCAAAGTCTACAAAACCTAGCAACCTAGGCTCCGCTACCACCTTTAACGCCCCCGAACCCAAAAATGGGGCTCAGGTGCTACTTTAATAAAATTTGTATTCCTAATACCACAATCATTATATAACCACAACGGAATTAATTAAACCACCTCAAATACATTACCAAAGTTCTAGACTACCATCATATATAAGGGTCTCCAAGCGTTAATATTACAAACCAACATAAACAAAAGAAAACAACTCGGTCCATACAATCTGTGAATTCCAGTGTTATCCCAAGAGGGGGTGAATTAGGTATTTTTAAAATTAAGTCCTTCAAATTCTAATTTTGAAAACTAAAATTACAAACTTGCAAGGTACTCACAACTACCTAAATGTTTTTCAGTTTATCAACCTGATGAGTGATTTTATTAATCAACCTAATTTACCCAATTACTTTGAAGACCTACTATCTATTTAAAATATTTACAATATTCACACAAATTAGATTATGCGGAAATTAAATAAAAGTAAGGGTAAGAGAGATGCAAACTCGATTTTTACGAGGTTCAGCTTACCTCAACCTATGACCTTGCCTTGAGCAACCCACTCAAGGATTCCAGTAAAAATCACTCCTTTAATTGGGACAGAGATTTCCTTACAATCTGCATCTTACAAGAGGCATATCTTTCTCCTCAACCCCAGTTCATAGCTCGAACCGTGAATACAATATAAAGATTACAATTTCTATAAAACTCAAAATGCTTCTAAACAAACTTGTGAGTACAATAGAAATTCTAGTACATACTCATATGATAAAATATGAAGCTCAATATGTATGTAACGATAAGATCGTTGTATGAGTAATGTGATGCTTCCTAAATTTATTTTTTAATTAATATCTTTCAAAAATAATTTCTTAAAAATAAAAACTTTGGAGATCTTAGGGTTTGATTTCAACTCACTTTATGCAAGAATAACAAATAAGATCTTTAAAAAATAGTCTTGAATAATATACAGATCTAAGTTCTTTTTATCAAATAACTTGTAAGAATAAATCATTGAATAAAAAATATGATTTTGAATATTGCAAAGATTTAAACAATATTTTAAAAACTATTCCTCAAGAATATGTACCTAGAAGCTCTTAGAATTTGCAATCAGATAGTTTTTGCAATAACCAAATACCAAATCTTTCAATGAAAATATAGTTTTGAATATCTCAAAGATTTTAGATTTAGAAAAACTTTTCTCAAGTATTTTATTCAATCAATGAATATAAAATATACAACAATATTTTTGCTCCCAAGAAAATATTAAATATAATGAATGTGGGAAAAAGGAAAATAGGATTTGAATGCTCAAACTACTCAAACCTCAATACCAACGACGATTGCAAAATATGTGCATGAATGCCTTTTGATCAACATAACAAATGCCCAAAACTGAATGTAAAATCATGGAGTGCTGGCACAAGTTCAACAATATGTTCAATGCTCTCAGAATGTGGGCAAAAAGTTCAAAGCTCTCAATAATATGCAAAAAGTTGTTCTTCTAGGGTTTAGAGATTATATTTGTAAGTGTTCTCGGCCCTAAATTAAGTTCTAGCCATTGGATCAATTAGATTAAGTAATTTTTGTGCGTATCCTCGCTAATACGCGTTCAGCGCCGCTACCTTTGTCGACGAATGGGTACGTTCGTCAACGAGGCCATGAGTTCATCGACGAGAACACTGTCTGAACGTTTTGGGCTCTCGATATTTTTTTGTCGACGAGAGAAAATTGTTCATCACCGAATGGCCTTCATGCGTTCGTCGACGAGGCCATGGGTTTCATCGACAAGGCCTCTAGAATTTTGCCTCTAAAAAATTTATTCAACCTAGAAGTAATGTAAATGTATCTTTCATGAAATGCATGAGTCATAAGGTCTGTTTACGGTATATTTCAGGTTCAAATTATATCATATGACATATGTAAATACATTCAATTATAAATACCCATTCCCATTGAAGATCTTGAACTTGAAGCTTACTTCTTCGTCCTTTTATTCTTCTAGTTCCATAGATTGAGTCAAGTGATATGTACTTTAGATTCCTCATGACTTCCATATCAAGCTTACTATTCGTGCACTTTAAATCATAATCCTGTTCACAAACTCAATTGCACAAGTCAATACCAAGTGATTTTTCATTATTAAAACAAGATTCGACTCATAGAGTCAACAATCTCCCCCTTTTGATGATAACAAATACATGAGCAAAAACGGGTTACACCTAACAAGGCTCCCCCTAAGATAATGCATAATTTAGAATTCAGAAATATAGCAATATAGTTTACACACAATAAAGTTCATACACATTGTAGAATATGCAATAATTTTGCTAGTATATACTTCTATATATTTCTCCCAAAAATGGGTTACGCCTAACAAAGCTCCCCCTAGGATAATGCATAATTTAGAAGTCAGCAATATAACAATATAGTTTACACACAATAAAGTTCATACACATTATAGAATATGCAATAATTTTGCTAGTATATACTTATATGTACTTCTCCCAATAATTTTGCTAGTATATACTTCTATATGCTTCTCCCCCTTTATTTCAAATAAAAAAAAACATTTTTTCTTACTAACTTCTCCCCCTTTTTGACATCAATAAAAAGGTATATAAAAAATGTTCTGACAGAATTATATCACATCTTTGCAATCAAAATACAATGCAACCTTTATGTTTCAAAATTGTACTGTGGAATATAACTTCATGTGTTACTCAATTTACTTCTCCCCATTTCTAAGGTATATTTGTGTTGTTGAATCAAATTTCAATGTGAACATACACATTATTTCAATTTCTATAGACATGGATAAGCAAATTAGTCCATTAAAGTCCAAAAGTTCTTATTCATTAAAGTCCATTAAAGTCCAAATGTTTATGGGAGCATTAACAAGCTTCATGCATCCATAAAAAAATTTAACATGCAATAACCATTCTTTAAATTTAATACCAAATGTAAAAAAAAAAATTGTCAAATGTGAAAATTTTAACAAAATGTTAATTTTAATGTAAGTTGCTCCCCCTTTATTATGTAGTCTAATATAACTCTAGACAACTTCTCGACTATGCATCAGACTTAATTCACGTCTAATTTAGATAAGCCTATCCTCCGAAAGTGGTTTCGTGAATATGTCTGCCCATTGTTCATCTGTGCATACAAACTCAAGTGTCACATCTCCTTTTTACACATGGTCATGAAGAAAATAATGTCTAATTTCTACGTGTTTAGTTTGTGAATGTGATATAGGATTCTTTGAGATGTCTATTGCACTCGTATTGTCACATCTTATAGGAACTGTGTCGTAGTGTAATCCAAAATCCATAAGTTGTTGTTTCATGTAAAGCGTTTGAGCACAACAACTTCTAGTCGCTAAATATTCTGCCTCAGCTGTGGAAAGAGCAATTGAATTTTGCTTATTTGAAGACCAAGATACTAAAGAATATCTTAAGAAATGATATGTGCCGCTCGTACTTTTTCTATCCACTTTACTACTAGCAAAATTAGCATCTAAATAGCTAATAATCTCAAAAGAAGTATACTTAGGATACCATAATCCAAGTTCAATGGTTCCAATCAGGTATCTAAGTATTCTTTTGATAGTAATAAATGGAACTCTTTAGGTGCAATCTGAAATTTAGCGCATAAACATACGCTAAACATTATGTCAGGCCTACTGGCCATCAGATATAGTAAGTTGTCAATCATCCCACGATAAAGCTTAACATCTACTAGTATACCTTGTTTATCTTTGTCTAATTTTAAAGAAGAGCTCATAGGTGTTCCTAGAGTTTTACTATCTTCCATATTAAACATTTTGAGCAAGTCTCTAATATACTTTGATTGATTTATAAAATTCCATGTTTTTCTTGTTTGACCTGAAGTCCTAGGAAGAAGTTAAGTTCTCCCATCATGCTTATCTCAAATTCATTTTGCATACACTTTGCAAACTCATTGCATAAGTCTTCATTTGTTGCTCCAAATATGATATCATCTACGTATATTTGTACTAGGAGAAAATTTTCATTTTTAACTTTTATGAAGAGTGTCATGTCAATCTTTCCTCTAGAAAATCCATTTTCCAGTAGAAAACCGCTTAACCTTTCATACCAAGCTCTAGGAGCTTGCTTTAAATCATACAAGGCTTTAGTTAGTCTATAAACATGATTTGGATACTTATGATTTTCAAAACCTTGGGGTTGTTCTATATATACTTCTTCACTTATGTAGCCGTTTAAAAATGCGCTTTTGACATCCATTTGATACAATTTGAAATTCTTAAAAGCAACATAAGCTAACGGCATTCGAATGGCTTCCATTCTAGCTACAAGTGCAAAGGTTTCCTCAAAATCTATTCCTTCCTCCTGGTTATATCCCTGAGCTACTAGTTTTGCCTTATTTCTAACAACTATTCCATGTTCATCTTTCTTGTTCTTATATATCCATTTTGTTCCAATAACTGTCTTATCCTCAGGTCTAAGAACTAATGTCCAAACTTTATTTCTCTCAAACTGATTTAATTCTTCTTTTATAGATACTACCCATGATTCATCCTCAATTGTGTCACTCACATTCTTAGGTTCTTCTTGTGATAAGAAAGCAAAATGACTAATCATATTTCTAAGTGAGGATCGTGTAGTCACTCCACGTGATGGATCTCCTATAATTTGATCTATAGGATGATTATTTATGTACTTCCATTCTCTAGGTATTCCATTAACCACTTTTTCTACTTGATTATCTTCAGAAGATGTTTCCTTAACTTCATTTCTCTTATCTGAATTATCTTCAATAGATAATTTTTCAAATTTCCTTATTAATCTCAATTTCATCCTCCTCAGTCTTTTGAGAAAATGGATCGGACTCATCGAATACTATGTGAATGGATTCTACAACGGTTAATGTTCGTTTATTATATACCTTGTAGGCTTTACTATCTAAGGCATATCCTAGAAAAATGTCTTTATCAAATTTCACATCAAACTTTCCCAAATGCTCATTATCTCTAAGTACAAAGCATTGGAGCCAAAAACAAGGAAATATGAGATGTTAGGTCTATGGTCATTCCATAATTCATGAGTCTTATTTAGAGATGGTCTAATCAAGACTCTATTTAAACATAACAAGCCATGTTTACTGCCTCAGCCCAGAAGTACTTAAGTAGTTTATGTTCGTTAAGCATAGTTCTGACCATTTCTTGTATAGACCTATTCTTTCTTTCAACTACACCATTCTGTTGTGGTGTTCTAGGAGCTGAAAAGTTATGAGATATTCCTAATGAATCATAGTATTCTTCCATACCTTGATTTTTAAATTCTCTACCCCTATCACTTGGGATTTTAGTGATAGTATATTCCTTTTCATTTTGAATGTTCTTGCAAAGTTTAATAAATTGTTCACACGCTTCATTTTTGTGATCTAAAAATAGTACCCATGTAAATCTAGAATAATCATCAACAATAACAAATGCATATGATTTTCCTCCTAAACTCTTAATTGGGTTTGGACCAAATAAATCTAAGTGTAGCATTTGAAGTGGCCTAGTAGTAGAGATTACTTTCTTCTTCTTAAAATTAAATCTTGCTTCTTTTCCTAATTGACATGCGTCACAGATTTTATCTTTCACGAATTTTGTCTTAATTAGGCAATCCCTTAACTAAGTATCCCTTAACTAGTTTAGATATTAAGTCCATGTTTGTGTGTCCTAGTCTCCTATGACAAACCCAACTAATTTCATTCATAGCAGAGAAACATGTCGCACGTTGAGAAGTTAAGTTATCAAATCTAGTGGTATATACATTTTCATGATGCTCAGCAGTGAATAGAATTTTGTTATCAGTTTTATATTCAACAATGCACTTGTCATGTTCAAAAGATACTTTATAACCTTTATCACACAGTTGAATTATACTTAATACGTTATGTTTTAAACCCTCAACCAGTAAAACATCGTCTATAATAAGGGATGGATCGTTACCAACTTTACCTACTCCTATGATCTTCCCTTTTGCATTGTCCCCAAAAGTGACAAATCCTCTGTCCTTTGGTGTAATAGGGAGTGTTTAAGGTAGGAACTGATATAACTCCTACGGTATTGTTTCACGCATGTTTATTGAGTAAGAGTTGAGCAAATTGCATGTGCATACTAGTTCGTAAGAGTATAAATGATATCACTAAGTCATAAGTTCAATACTTATGAGTTTTCAGAGTCAAAACAAAAAGTTTTATAAAAATATCCTTTACTAAAATGTATTTTAATATGGGACGAGTTTTAAATCATATTAGTGTTGTAACCTCATTCATGCACCTTAAAATCAAGTTAATGAAGAAACAGGGCAAACTTGTCGACGGTTTGGCCCAGGTGCATCGACACTTTCAGGAAGAGAGTTAATTGAATTTTGGCTTAGAGGAAATTGTACATAGTTTGAGCAAACCGTCGACGAATTGGGGGAATCCGTCGACGGTTTGCATCCTATTACACCCATTAGCTAATTATTTATTTTAGGAATTCGTGTCACCATAAATAATAATTTGGTTTCTTGTGTTATAATTGAAACCTTAATGATTGCATATTTCCCATTGTACCTATAAATTTGATCTTGAAACTCACCCTTGTATTACTTTGACAACTTCTGTGCTTGGAAGTCAATAACATTAACTGATCAATCGGCCTTGGGCTCCTTTCAAGCATGAATAGGCAATAGGAAATAGGTTGAGAGACATCCTCTAATTCAAAGAAATGTTCCTCCCTAAATCATTTCTTCCTTTCATTACTATGCAAAATTCATCCATTTGCTTCTTCTTCTACTTCACTCATCTCTTCGATATTTCTTATGAGTTTTGTGCATTTGCCACTATTCTTTTACAATTCTTAATTTAGATCAGCCCTAAACTTTCCTTTGTGAAGTTTAATGCATTTTCTATTTCATGTGTTTCGTGAATATGCATGTGGTGGTTTTTGTATGAGCTTGTTTATATTTAAGTGTATTGAATTCTAAAGATAACATATTAGAGTTCTAGATGTTGTGTGATAAACAATGGATTGTTTAATTTAGATCACAATTATATTTTCTTCAAAAGAATGAAATATATATGTTTTTATAAAGAAACTTGCATGATTTTTTAAAATGTTTTCACATTTTAGTGTTTGAATTTATAATTAGCATGTCATCTAAGAGTGTATTAAATAATTTAAATTAGAAAAATGCACTCTAGATTTACATGAAAATTGTCTATGTTTTTGAAAAGGCTTGTAGGCGGTTATTACATATGGTGGTCAAACACCCATTAAGAGACGGTCGGTCGATCACACTAAAGACCAATTTTTTGAATTTCTTGAGATGGTTTTTGGGATTTTTTGACATTTCCTTGATTATGTGACTTCAACGAGATTAAATCAAGTCTTCTAAATCTTATGTTGCGCTGGTTTTATGGTATTTTTCCTATTAAAAAAAAACCTAAAATTATCTTTCTTTAGAGAGAAATTTTCAAACACTATTTATGATAACAATGATTACGCGCTTAAACTGCGTAATTAGGCGTTTTAATTCGTGCATTTGGGTATACATTTTTAATTAAATACCTAATTATGCTCAATATTTTAATGTTGTGTCTTATTTATAATCTTTGGGTTTTATTGAGTAATTTATGAATTTTTGGCATTTTTTTATCACAGGAAAATTTTCGGGAGCTAAAACCGGTACCAGCTCGTAATTTGAGCATAATTTTCCCGTACGAGCTCCGATAGAGACGATTCAAAATTCTAGAAAAATATGAGAAGATTATCTACAACTTCCATGTTTTGAGTTTTGAGAGAAATGGGCTCCAGAAGAGTCAAAACGGGGCACGTTCGCTATAAAATAAAATAAAAAAGAAAAAAGAAGGAAAAGGAAAAAAATAAAAAAAAATATATACCTTTGATATGACCCGACCATGCAACCGGGTCGGGTATCCACGCTAGGTAGGTCGTAGATCTCTCTTCTCCTTTACCCCTACCTCTCCTCCCTCCTATAAAGCCTCTCTTTCCCTTCCTTCACACATAGCCCCCGTAGGCTCCCTCTTCTCTTCCCTTCTTCCTCCTTCTCTTCCCCTACTTCCTCTCTTCCTCCTTCCTTTCTCCTCTGCTCTTCCTTCTCTCAAACACAGTCCTATAGGCACCTCTCTTTTTTCCTTATCCTTATTTCTTCCTTCTTCCTTTTTCTCCTCTTCCTTCCCACTCTTGTCTTCTCTCCCTTATCTTCTTCCTTTTGCCCTCTTCCCTAAACTCCCTCTGCTGGAGAAGCAAACTGAGCCCCTACTCTGCTGTTTGCTGGCCAGCCACCCAAAGTGCAACTAGCTGCTGCTATGTTGTTGTCCCTCTCCTCTTGGCTGCTTCTCTTCAGCCACCTCAGGAACCCCCTCTGCTGCTCGTTGCTGCTCCAGCCACCATCCATTCGAGACCAGCCACCATCTTGCTGCCCTCCTACAACACCAAGCCACGGCTACTGTTGCAGCCTCAGTCCAGCTCCAACCACACACCAGCCAATCGAAGTGCTATTAGCTACTGCAACTTCGGCTTCAGTTCTTGCTCCCACAGCCACGGCTATCTCTCCTCTCTCTCTCTCTCTCTCTCTCTCTCTCTCTCTCTCTCTCTCTCTCTCTCTCTCTCTCTCTCTTCTCTTTTCTTTTTTTTATTGTTAGTTGAATATTGTTAAATTTTTATTGAAGTTTATTTGAAAATTTTAAATTTTGAATATTGTTTAAGGTGTTTTATTATTATTGCAATTTATTTATTTATTCATTTTCGCTAGTAAATTTAGCGATAGATGTAGTTAGTGGTTCGAGTTATTTAATTAATTAAGTTAAGGCCAGTTTGGTTCTAAAAAAAGGGTTAAATACATAAAGAAAAAATTTGTTTTTGTTTTTAGAAATTAAATTAGTTGTCCCTTTTAAAATTTAATTTTTGTTGAAGCTCGATTTAGTTTAGGGTTAGCCTTATTAAAGTTTTAATTTTTATCGTGTCTAGTTCTTGTTTAAGTCATTAAAGATTTAGTTTTTGTTTGAGTTCTTGGTTGCCTTTAAATTTTGATTTTGGTTCAAGTTCCTGATTTTGTTAAAGGTTCGGTTTTTATCGTTCGCATTTGTGTTGTGTGAGCTTTATTATTGCGTGTTTTAATTACATGTTAAAGTTACCGTCTTTAGTTTCTATTCCGAAGTTTAATGTGTGTTTTGATGTCTGCTTGCTTAGATGTAGGATTTCTATTCTTGTTATTTAATTTAGTGCATGCTAGGATTAGAGTTTAACTTGCGTTTTCGTTTAATTTATCAAAAGAAATCTCAAACAATCCAGAGAACCCGAATCTGAACCGAGTTCAGTAACTTTTTATTTTCAATTAGAAATATATAAAATTTGATATTAAACTGCATTCCCTGAGGAGACGATTTAACCTTTGGGTTGAATATTACACGACAGAACTTCTATACTTGGGATAGCTTCCGAACTGCTTATTTCTCGAGTGAGTCAAGTTTTTGGCGCCGTTGCCAGGGAGTGCCAGTTTTAATTTCAAAATTTGTGTTTTTTCAATTATTTTTTTATTTTTCATTAATTACAAAAAAAATAAAATAAAAATTTAAAAAAATTAAAAATTTTGAAGAATCAAAAAAAATAAAAAAATGAAAATTTTGAAAAAATTGATCATGCTTGTTTGTTGCTGTGTTAGTGCATTTCTGCTATTGCATTGATGTTTGATGCCCTGGGTTCGAGATAATTCGAATAGACTATCTAAAATTTCACCTAGCACCAGTAGGGACACACAAAGCACAGAATCTGACTGTTCTCCTATTAATTTTACGAGTGATTCTGAAATTGATTTAAGCAATCTATTTAACCAATTCTTTGAGGAAGTCATGGATGCACCTGCACCATGTACACTTCAGGATTTTCTACAGCCTACACGCACATCTACACCTTCATGCATTGTGTTGCCACAAGATGCACCGAACTTCAATATTAAGCATGATATGTTATTAGTGATACCCTAATTTCACAGGATGGATTCTGAGAGTCCATACCAACACTTAACATATTTTGAGTTTATCTGCACCACTTTCATTAATAGGGCTGGAACTTATGAGTATATCAAACTTTGTTTTTCCCTTTTCTTTGAAAGATAAGACAAAATATGGTTTAATTCTCTGCAACCTAAATCTATTACTAGCTATGCTGAAATGCAGCATGAGTTCTTACATAAGTTCTTTCCTTTTCAGAGAACTCAGTACCTGCAGGAGTAGATCAGTCAGTTCATGCAAAAAGGTGACGAGACATTCCAGGCTTGCTGGGAGAGATTCAAGAACCAAATGAACATATGTCCCCACCATGGATTCGAATCTTGGAGGTTAGTGAATTATTTTTATACTGCTCTAACCCTTGCGTGTAAAAAATTTGTTCAGACCATGTGCAATGGGGAGTTCTTCCACAAGGAACTAGATAAGGCTCTATCATTCTTCGATTATTTAGCTGAGAGTCCCAACAATGGAACACACATCATGAAAGGGCACCAATAGTTGCACAACCTCCCAAAGCGATCAGTGGTGGAGGCAGATATGAGGTCAAAAAGGAAACTAGCTTATAGGCTCTTGTTGCTACGTTGTCTAATAAACTAGAGGTTATGGAATCAGAAAAGGAGAAAGCTAAGGATTGCTCTATCTCTGAGACCTCAGACCACAAACCTCAAAATTTTCAATTCCTACCAGTATGGCAAGAGAGTAGATCTGATCAGGTGTCATCGGCGAATTGGGTCAACAAAATGCAAAATCAGCCGTTCTCAAACACTTATAACCCAGGATGCAGGATTCAGCTGAACCTCTCATGGAGGAATGATCATCCGAGTCCATCATCCTCGCGGTATCAGCAAGTTCCTCAACCTTACGCACCGCCTCCGCAACCGACATATCACTCAGTTGCAGCTCCTCAACCACAGTATCAGCCGCAACAGATTTCTCAAAGCTACGTACTACCGGGATTTCAACCAAATTTAACTCCTATTCCAGCAAAGAAATCTCCTGATGATAGCATAGCACAGATAGCGAACATGTTTCAACAATTCATGCAAATTCACGTCACGACCAACAATCAGAGTAATCAATCCTTCAATGAATATAAATATGTCATGAATAAGATAAGTACGCATCTAAATAGCCTAGAAAAAGGAAAATTCCCTGCACAGCCTCAGCCTAATCCTCGGGTATATAGATAGCAATAGCAACCGGTGCACAATGTTTCAGGGGAAGCTTTTGAGTCAGCTAAGGCAATTATTACCTTGAGAAGTGGAAAAGAAGTTGCCCGTCCTAAAATGCCCACTAAACAACAAACAGTTGCTCCAACACCTGAAGTGAAAGCTAAGCCAAATGAGGGAAAATAAAAATCAGATGAAGCCAGCTCAAGTTTAACAAAGTTGGATAATAAGGAAGATGAGCAAGTTAAGGAGTATCAACCTGTGGTACTCTATCGTCAGCGGTTGACATCTGGTCAAAAGAATAAGTATCACAATGAGATCTAAGAAATATTCAAATAGGTGAAGATCAATATTCCACTTCTAGAGGCCATATAGAAAATCCCTACATATGCAAAATTTTTGAAAGACCTATGCACTATAAAAAGGAAATTGAATGTGAAGAAAAAGGCTTTGTTGAATGAGAAGGTTAGCACGTTGATATTAAGTCAGAATCCGCAAAAATTTAGAGACCCTGGTTCTCCCACCATTTCGAACATGATTGGTGAATCTTGTATCGGGAGAGCTCTACTTGATTTGGGGAGCAGTGTGAACTAGCTCCTGTTTTCGATATATGAACAGCTGGGTTTATGTGAGTTGAAGAGAACTACTATGATGTTACAGTTAGAAGACAGATCCATAAAAGCTCCACAAGGCGTTGTTGAGGATGTATTGATTCAAGTCGACAAATTTTACTACCCAATGGACTTCGTTGTTCTGGACATACAGCAGCCTGTTTCCACCATATATCAGGCCCCTATTATTCTTGGCCGACCATTCCTTACTACTTCTAATGCCTTGATTAACTGTCAAAATGGAGTACTCAATCTCACATTCAGAAATATGACACTGGAGATGAACGTGTTTAATAAGACACCGACTGGGTGTGATACTTCAGAAGTACATGCATTAGATGTGGTAGATGACTTGGATACGCTGGAGCTGTTTTCAGCATTTGGTCCTGATGGTGCATTTGAGAATGAAGTCCTGAACAAACTGAGGTGATTGATGAATAAGTTCTGTTGACTAGCACGTTACTTGAATCAAAGGGGCAGTCCACAGAGATAGATGCAATACCGATATGTAATGTGCGATGGAGACCACCGGAGTTGACAATGTTAGACATCATCTATCCTATTACCGAAATGTCATGCAGCCCTTGGGTTGATGATATTGTGAACTACTTTGCCACCAATCAAACACCAATGCAGGATAAGCGACAGTTCTTTTCAGAAGTCAAGATCATTTTTGAGAGGATGGGTTGCCCTAACCGAAAATCCTGGTCCGAGAAATTGGTTGATGCGCGCTGGGCTTACCGAACTGCAATCAAGAAAAATTCAGGGATGACTCCATACAAGTTGATTTACGGTAAGACATGTTATGTACCTGTTAAAATTCAGCATTATGTACTTTGGATTATAAAACAGATTGACTTTTTACTTGATAATGTCATAGGGTTGAGAAAGTTACAAGTGCAGGTGCTTACAGAATTCAAGAGGAAAGTCTATGACAAGGACCGCTTAGCAAAGAAGCAGATGAAGTTGCTGCATAAACTCAAGGATAAACAACCCTTCCCAAATCAGCAAGACTGTAACGACCTGCTTAACTTACCATATAATTAATCATATTTAATAAAGTCAACTCGAACCCATGGGTAACGAAGACACACATTTGACATACACAGTGAAAACTTAAGCAGCAGTAGAATAAATTACATTCACCAACCCATATAGTGCATAATACCAGAGTTAACTACAATTCACAATAATACTGTGTTTATATACAATCCCCAAAACATCCAAAATACACCTAGGATCCCACAACAAAAATCTCCCGATCCTAGTTCAGAACTTACCCTCCCAGCGGGATATCACAACTAACTCAACGGCGGCCTCGATTCGCCAGACTTTCTAGGTTTCCTGAAATTATTTAAGTTGGGGTGAGACACCTATCAATAAGAGAAAATAAACTAAATACAGCTGTGTGGCAACATGAATATTTAATTCTATAGTAGATATACAGTATATTTCACATACTAGAAAAACATTAATCATAACATAGCTGAGTAAACATATAATTTCATAATTTTCATAAATCATATTGTTCATGAATTGTCTGATATAACTAATAATACTAAAATTTACCCATGATGAATAGCTAACTAATGTCATGTATTACCCCTCATGACGGGTTGTGCAGCCCGAAGGCGGGACCCAACAATGGCTGGCCGACCACTGCCGAGTCAAAAATGTCTGTAAGTATGATAGGCCTGCCACACCCTGGTCCGGATTGCTAGGTGGACGTCTACAACTCTACACTGAAAACCATATCGACTATCTATCTGCTGCCCCCTCTACTTGTAGGGGCGGTTACCACAAGTCAGCACTGTAATAATCTGATCTGTATAGTTACGGTACCGTGCTCCTGAAACTGAACTAAACTATCATCCAGGTTTTGATAACATATAATACATGATAATATACTGTTTAACATAAGTAGATTGATAGCATTTTTTTTAATAACATACATATATGCAGCCTTACGCTGTTTACTTTCATATCTGCGACCTTGCGCCGAAATCATACATAAATATGATCTTGCGCTGAAATCATATATTAATACAGTCTTGGCCAAAATCATACATCATACACGGCCTTACGCCAACTATCAATCACGGCCTTGCGTCAAACATTTCATACATATTAATCTGAATAAATAACTTATTTATCATGTATTTTAAAATCATAATGTACTGCATTATTCCATAATTTCTGAAAATCACTGAATCATGCTTTACTTGCAAAGTTGCCTTAACATAATATAATTTATGTAAAAATAATATTCATGCCACACAATGCTGAATAAAATCATACATTCTATTCTGAAATCATCTTTTATGACATTTTATACTAAAAATATACATTCCAGTGTAACAGCTGTATTTTCCCAAATATACATTTTCTCAGTAATACTCACATATAATACATGCTTTCTAAACATAAATCTACTAATAATTTCATATTAATTTTCATCGAAAAATTACTGCTTTAGTTTATTCCCTTACCTAATTTCTGAAAAAACTCCCTATAATACACTAGTCCTTCATCCGCAGGGTTCCCCATTCAACACCCTGAAATCAACATCTCTCAGAACTAAACTTCAGTATTTCTTCATGTATAACATTTCCTATAACTAAAAAGAGCAAATTTCAAATAAAAAGTCTTACCTTGAATTTGAGATAAAATCCAAGGTAGCTCCACCGACGATCCACTCCAAAAGATTTGTAGATAACTTTCTCAAGAGTGTCGTGGTGGCTTCAGATCGTCGAACTGACAAGAATCCAGCCCGAGATCTTAGAGTGAAGGAAGGAGGGACGAATTGAGGAGAGAGAGAATAATTTTCGCACAATTTTCGGCCAAAAAATGAGAGTTAGGCCTATTTATACACTGGCCTTCATCGACGAGTCACGTCATTTCATCGACGAGGTCAAGAAGGAAATTTGTCAACGAATGCTCACTCCTCATCAATGAAATTCAAAACTGCGATATGCGATAAATCCCCTCGGTATCTTCTCATCAACGAGACACGTCCCCGTCGACGAACCCCTCTTGTGTTCTCGTCGACGAATTCCCTGTGTTCGTCGACGAGACCCTATTTACTTTTCTTTCCTTCTTATGTTATTAAATAACGATAATTATTTGGATCTTTACAAAGACCCTCTCCGTAACTCTAGATACCATCTGTTTCCTTGAAAGCTCAGATCCCGCTATGGCTCGTATATCGTTGAACATGCTCCTTCCCATGGCACAGTAGAAGTGGTGGATCCAACAAATGATAACAGCTTCAATGAACAGCAGCTCAAGCCTCCCACGATCCCATTTGATCCCAAATAAAGAGGTCTTGCATAAGGGGAGTCCTCTAACCTTTCTATTTTACTGTTTTTCTTTTTCACTTTTTTTTTTCTTTTTTTTTTTCTTTTTGTCTTATTTGTTTTATTTTGCATCTGTTTTTTTTTTTCTTTTTTCTTTCTTTTTTAAGTCGCATTAGTTGGTAGTGATGTTCTATTAGTTTGTACACCCGTGCACAGTTTTTCTATTTTCCCTATGCTTTCACATTGAGGACAATGTACCACTTTAGTTGGGGGGGTGAGCATTTGCATGTGACACTATGCACGTATACTTGTTGGGTTTTATAAAAATAATATTAAAAATAAAAAAATAAAAATAAAGAAAGAAAGAAAGAAAAAGCATTGAGGATAAATGATTATGCCATGATTAACACTGACTTATACCCTTCACATACTTGCATATAACATAAGAATTACACACTCGAGTCGTTTATGCATAGTTTCTCTTTATATGACTTTGTAACTCCATGAAGAATTGATTGGCAGTACACTCGTGTTAATTTGGCTATATAATTTCTTATATTTACATGGCATCTCACGAGGCTGAATAGACACATTCACGTGATTCATTGCACTTAGGATTCCTTGTGAACACTGAGAGAACACCCGTGGCGACTATGACACCTTGTGAGATATCCTTGAGCTAGTTATTGCCCTTTTGAGTGTTAACATCAAATCAGAGTTCATGAAACTCGATTCTCCTTTCTTATGGACGATTCTTTGTACACTAGTCTATATTTTTGATTTGCTAGCCTTGAGGTGACATCTAGTGGGGAGATAGAAACCTAGGTCTTGTAGCCCTACTCAAGATGTAAAGGTTGAGTCACCCCTAGAAATAGACTTAGTTCATGGACCACTGTTCGAGCTTAATTCCTATTAATGGTATGAAGACAACAAAAGAAGTATAATGATTGTCCTAATTGACCAAGAAAATACAGAAAATGAAGAATGAGTAAAAGAAAAAGAAAGAAATAGAAATGCACATAAAATGAAATGTTAATGCCTGCTCCACAAAAATACCACCAAAAAAAAAAAGTTAAGGACACGACACATGTTCTCCACGTATGAAGATTCTTCAACCGTTTAATACCTTAGATGTATTCACGCCCAGTTTGTGAATAAGTTGATCTAGGGTGGTCTCGATTGGACATAGCAAGTAGGTGAGAAGATGCTAGGGTGAAGGACCCGACAACTCATAGATAGGCTAGATCCTTCTCAGGTAAGTCCACTCCATATACTTAGCATTTTTTCATCGCAATATGTGGGATGTTTGATTGTGACACTCCTCCTCACATATGACGAGTGAGCCCATTCTTTTTGAGTGTTCTTGAGGGTATACCAGTTAGGCCAAGTCAAAAAGATCGTTATGTAGGTGTCCACTGGTATCCTAGGTGTAATGAGTCACACACTCCTCGAGATTTTACCTGTTTATATGAATTGTACTTCTAGTTAACTTCATATGAGTATACTGTCCTTAATTGTTATATAAACGATGAAACTTGCATGAGTGACGTGCTTCGAAGTTGTGAGCATTGAATATGAACAAGCTTGTGTGAAGTTCAATTATATTCTTGTATGTGAAAAGGTATGATTGTGTTGCATGGGCATTAACTTCATATTTTCTGGAGTTAGTAATTGTGGACACCGTCCTGAAATTTATTCACGTTATTTGCTAGAGACTAGCAAAACGTTAGTTGAGGGGTGTGATTACGCGCTTCAACTGTGTAATTAGGCTTTTTAATTCGTGCATTTGGGCATATATTTTTAATTAAATACCTAATTACACTCAATATTTTAACGTTATGTCTTATTTATAATCTATGGGTTTTATTGATCAATCTATGACTTTTTGGAATTTTTTTAATCGCAGGAAAATTTTCAGGAACTAAAACTGGTACCAGTTCGTAATTTGAGCATAATTTCTTGTCCGAGTTTCGATTAAGATGATTCGAAATTTTGGAGAAAGATGAGAAGATTATCTACAAATTCTGTGTTTTGAGGTTTGAGAGAAACTGGCTCTAGGAGAGTCAAAACGAGGCTCGTTCGCTAAGAAATAAAAAGAAAAAGAAAGAAGGAAAAGAAAAAAAATATAAAAATATATATATACCTTTGATGTAACCCAACCATGCAGCCAAGTCGGGTATCCATGCTAGGTAGGTCACAGACCTCTCTTCTCCTTTACCCCTACCTCTCCTCCCTCCTATAAAGCCTCTTTTTCCCTTCCTTCACACACAGCCCCCGTAGGCTCCCTCTTCTCTTCCCTTCATCCTCCTTCTCTTCCCTTGCTTCCTCTCTTCCTCCTTCCTTTCTCCTCGGTTTTTCCTTCTCTCAAACACAGTCCTATAGGCACCTCTCTTTTCTCCTTATCCTTCTCTTTTCCTTCTTCCTTTTTCTCCTCTTCCTTCCCTCTCTCGACTTCTCTCCCTTATCTTCGTCCTTTCGCTCTCTTCCCTTAACTCCCTCTGCTGGAGAAGCCACTACTGGAGAAGCCACTGTTGGAGAAGCCACTGCTGAAGCAACCCGAGCCCCTACCCTACTATTTGCTAGCCAGCCACCTGAAGTGCCACCAGTCGCTACTCTGTTGTTGTCCCTCTCCTCTCGGCTGCTTCTCTTCAGCCACCTCGGGAACCCCCTCTGCTGCTAGTTGCTGCTCTAGCTACCATCTATTCGAGACCAACCACCACCTTGCTACCCTCCTGCAACACCAAGCCATGGTTACTACTGCAGCCTCAGTCCAGCTCCAACCACACCCCAGCCAACTGAAGTGTTGTCAGCTGCTGCAACTTCGGCTTCAGTTCTTGTTCCCACAGCCACGACTATCTCTCTCTCTCTCTCTCTCTCTCTCTCTCTCTCTCTCTCTCTCTCTCTCTCTCTCTCTCTCTCTCTCTCTCTCTCTCTCTCTCCTCTTTTCTTTTTTTTATTGTTAGTTGAATATTGTTAAATTTTTATTGAAGCTTATTTGAAAAATTTACATTTTGAATATTGCTTAAGGTGTTTTATTATTATTGCAGTTTATTTATTTATTTATTTGCTCAAGTAAATTTAGCAGTAGATGTAATTAACATTTCTAGTTATTTAATTAATTAAGTTAAGTCTGGTTTGATTCTAAAAAAAAGAATAAAATACAAAAAAGAAAAAAAAATTATTTTTTTTTTTAGAAATTAAATTAGTTGTCCTTTTTAAAATTTAATTTTTATTGAAGCTCGATTTAGTTTAGGGTTAGCCTTATTAAAGTTTTCATTTTTATCGTGTCTAGTTCTTGTTTAAGTCATTAAAGATTTAGTTTTTGTTTGAGTTCTTGGTTGCCTTTAAATTTTGATTTTGGTTCAAGTTCGTGATTTTGTTAAAGGTTTGGTTTTTATCATTCGCGTTTGTATTGTGTGAGCTTTATTATTGCATGTTTTAATTACGTGTTAAAGTTACCGTTTTTAGTTTCTATTCCAAAGCTTGACGCGTGTTTCGATGTCTGCCTGATTAGACGTAGGATTTCCATTCTTGTTATTTAATTCAGTGCATGCTAGAATTAGGGTTTAATTTGCGTGTTCGTTTAATTTGTCAAAAGAAATCTCAAACAATCCAAAGAACCCGAGTCTGAACTGAATTCAGTAACTTTTTATTTTCGATTGGAAGTACGTAAAATTTGAGATTAAACTGCATTCCCTGAAGAGACGATCTAACCTTTGGGCTGAATATTACACGACAAAACTCCTATACTTGAGATAGCTTCCGAACTGCTCATTTTTCAAGTGAGTCAAACAACTTTTGAATAGGTTCCCAAAATTAATCTTTATATGAAAAATCAGTGTTTTCAAGGAAACATTGTTGTGCTGGTTTTATGGTTTTACTCCCCAAAAAATCAAAATTATTTTCTTTTTAGAAAATTTGAATTTTTAAACACTATTCATGATACGACTTTTTGGATAGGTTCCTAAAATTCAATTTTCTTAAAAAAAAAACAATGTTTTCCAAGATGTTTTAGAAAATAAGAATTCATAATATATTTTCTAAAAATTTTTATTTTTTTTAAATTCAATGCTTTTCATTTAAAATCCAAAAATAGAAAATGCTTTTATTTCATTAAAAAAAAAAAATTTCTTAGAAACTACATTGGAAGGTATGTTGGCTGCCTATGCCTAAACAAGGATAGGTCCAACCAAATCTTTAAACCAAAAAATAAACCTTTTCCACCTATTTTTATTTATGTTTGTGTTGGTTGTTTGTTAAATAATGAATGAATGGAAATAAGGGTTTTCAAAGAAGTAGGGTTTTATGAGGGTTAAACCTTTGTATAAATCCTATGAAATACCTCTTCATGGGTTTGGGATGACATGAAACTTTTTTTTTTTTTTGCAAAATTTAAACAGCTTACAATTCTATTGTAGGCGGTCGACAATCCTTTATGGACCAGTCTACCGATTCAACCTAATCACTCCTTTATTTTTTTCAAATTTTTAAGAACTTATTTAAAAAAAAATGTATTCTGAGGGACACACACACACACACACATAATTGGAGTAACTATTCATAGAATGGGTACTAATGGATGCATAATCATTAATTTTGTTGACCCTGCGGGTCATACCCTGTTTTGATTATGATAAATATTCTGGTATTTAATGTCTGTCAAGTTTGTGTGCAGACTTATATAAGCAAGATCATTTGATGACACATGAAGACTTGAAGACTAAAGACCCAGAAGATTTATTTTGTGTTGTAATTCATATCATGTTTAATTTGGGTCTGTAATAGTAAAGTAGGATTCATTTGTAATAATTTATGTGCATCATGCATGTAGGGACTTATAAACTCAAGACCATAGACAGACCTTAGGAATCACCCTTTGGTCGACCTTCGGTCAACCGATGTCGAAATTTTGGGACCATCTCAAAAAGACCTTAGAAAGGCCCTTAGGTTCCCACACTTAAATGCACAAAGACCTAACATAGTTCTCATATTATCAGGGAAAATTTTAAAGTAAAGAAAAGGACCTTAGGTTAAAATATAAAGTCATTCGGGCGATAGAACCTGACAATTCAAATTGCCTCGGTCGACTGAACCGTGGATAGGTCAAAAGTTGACCTAAGTTTGGCAAACCGAACCAAAATGAATGTATCTTTCACGGGTGACCGAACCTATGTTAGGACCTTTCCCACCAACTCGAGTGCCCTAACCTTCACATGTAAAATACCCTCAGGTGACCGAAAGTTGTTGTTCGGGCTACCGAAATTATGTACAGGCGACCAAACCTCGAACGATTGGAAAATCGCCCGGTTCAGCCAACCAAACCTTGATTCGGGCACCTGAACTTTGAAAGTCACCTTTTTCTGTTGAGTCTGTTCAAGCGACCAAACCTCAGGTTAGCAACCTAAAACTCTCGAGTTAGCAAATTTTTAACCAAGGTAATTTGGGGTTAAAAGGGAATTAATTTATTAAACATTATTAAAATAAATTTTAAAATTATCCCTGAGTCCCCAACGGTCATAATTTGTCTCTTCTCTATATATATGCTTTTATTTGCAAAAATTAAGGGTGATTAGCAAATAGGATTAAGCCAAGATCCTCTCAAATTTTCAAATCCTATTTTGTTCATACTAATCCCATACACTCTCATACACCTATTTCTTTGATCATCCAAGCTTTGTGAGAGTGCCTTGAGTTTTTATACTCCACTTCATTTTGCTTAATACTCTCATTTGTTTTGTTTGTTGATTGATTTTGATATTAAGAGTTAAGCATAAGTTTTCCCACTGATTTAATCTAATAAATCTTGTATGGGGAAAACTTTGAGGCTTGTGGGTTTTTGCATCAATATTGCAAGATACCGTAGCCTATAATTTTTGTGTGTGCAAACTCATTTTTACAAGTTAGGATTCAAACATCTCTTGTGCCTAGTAAATTAAGAAAATATTTTTTTGAGGCTATTTGAATAACCTTGCTAGCATCTTTGAAATCCTAGGTTAATATTAAGATATTCTATATTGTATTTCAAAGAAAAAGACTAGTTTATACACTCTTGTTCTTATTTGAGAATACACATTATACTGAGTGTTGATAGCACACATACACATCACTGAGCTTACTATTCCTATATTGTTGATGTGCATTGATTATACTGTGCGTATTGTGGTACATACCTACTTAGTATAAGAAGCATTTTCATGTACGTAAATTTTTATATTTGTTGTATTCTAAGCGTGGGCCTAAAGAGGGAGACTAATCCTATTGAATAGCCTCGGATTAGCTCAAACCCGTTTAGGAAAGTTAGGTGCACCATCCTGGTAAGGTGCGGTTGTAGGTTGAGGTCAGCCCCATGAATTGACCTGGTGGTAAACGGTGTCGCTCCACCCATTAAGTGAACATTAGTAGAATCCTTATGCTGGTGAGCTAAGGCGGGGACGTAGGCACGATTGGCTGAACCACGATAACATATCGTCTGTGCACTTTACTTTTCCATAATTTATTTTCTGCACAAGTATGTTATTTTATGAATGTTGCGCATGATTTAATTTCCGAATTATATTTGCGCATTGGGGTTTATGAGTATATAGAAAGATCCTAGGTTGTGAAATACTACTGTTGGATTAGCTAAACCTAGGACAAAATTTTAAATACCCAATTCATCCCCCCCCCCCCCTTCTTGGGAATACATCAAAGCCAACAATTGGTATTAGAGTCTCGTAGCATTGACTTAAATGTTTTTGCTAAAGATCGAGATGGCTCACGTTGGTGTTTCCCATTCGATGTGGGACGATCCCTTTAGATCCTCCATGGTTTTATGGTGTAGATTTTATGGTTTGGAAATTTAGAATGATCATTTTTATAAAATCTAGGAATTGGAGGGCTTGGTAGGTGATTGATAAAGGAATTTGCATGCCAGAAGAAAATGATGTTAATTTAATGCATGCAAATTCACATGCCATGGACACGTTATATTGTGCTTTAGACTCTAATGTTTTGTTTGAGATTATGGCATGTACAAATGTGAGGGAGATCTGGGTTGAGCTAGAAAAGAGATATGGAGAGACCCAAGAAAAGGAGACCACCACTCCAGAGATGTCATGTTCAGATGATCAAAAAGTGGTAAATGATAGGGAAATTGCTTTATCAAACGTTAAGGTATATGATTCTATCTCTACCTCTATTGATGATTCTTGTGTTGAATGATATGATGTATCATATGCTAAATCATCTGTTGATAATATTGTTAATGATGCATGCAAAGATTTTGGTGAAAAATACTACAATATATTGTATGATGAATCATCTGGTATTCCTTGTGATAAATCTATTGACAAAGCATGCATTGATTCATATGGTAGTTATAGAGATAAATCTTGTGATGAATCATATGTTGAAGTTTATGATGAAAGCATCCTCTTGAAGAAAGAACTAGAATGTACTTTTTTTTAAATGCATAAACTTCTAGTTAGGGTATCTAAGCTGAAAACTGTCTTCAAGATGAAAGTAGAAGGTTGGCAAAACAATTAAAAGATCTAAGAGAGTATCATGTCATCCTTGAAAAGAAAAAGATTGAAAAGATATTAAGAATTTTCTACTTGGAGGAAGAAACAGATGATTATTTCAGAGTTATAATCAAACCTGAAAACGAAAAGAATAATCGTAGCAAACCTTTAAGAGTTAAGAAGAGAAAGATTTTCAAAAAGGGTTCACTTTATAAATCCCATCGTCATAAATTTTTTCATGCCTCATCTAATAAAAATAGAGTATGCAAGCACAATCTTTCTCGGTTATTCAAAACTCACTTGCACTATAAAATGAAATGGCACATTCTATCTACTTGCTCATCCATAAGTTTCGAAAGCTTAGAAAAAGAAATGAAATGGATAATCATGAAAGCAAACCCCGTAGGACCTTTGGAAAAATGGATCTAAAGTACTATTACATAATCATTTAATCCATCCTTAGTTTCTAGGTTTAGGGGTAGTGATGACCAAAAGGCTAGGAAGTGGTCTTTGCTTAAAATATCAAATCTTGGTATATGCATTCACTACATAATATTGTTTTACCAAGAACCTCTAGAGAATCACGTCAGTGTGGAAATACATGTAATATATCCAATCTGAACTTAATGCATATATATGATAATGATTGGTGAAAATATGAAAACATTGGCAGTTTGCTAAAATGAAATCCACTTCCAAATGGACATGGCATCTTTGCTAGGTAATTAATTTCAAATGCATAATCCATACTTGAATGTACAATTCTTAAGTTAAGCATATATTGTCCATTGCATAAGCTTGTGGTTTAGGGAATCCATCTCACACTATATATCACATAATCCTAAACCCATCCTTGAACTTAAAAGTCTTGAACAAGTTGGAGTCATCACTCTTGGTATAAGCACTGTTTATCAAAATTCCATATCTATAGTGTGCTTATTAAAAATCATCATTCTCAATCAAATTAGAGGTAGCCTAGGAGGGATTCAAACTGTTCATCAAATTATAATAATAAAATCCCTTTGAGCTTTAAATGTAAAAATTCTCTAATTTTGATTTATATAGAAGCTTTCTCCTTCATAGGAATTCTTTGCCCTTTCACGATCATATTTGGCAAATAGTCTTCCTATCCCCTGGTTCGTATCCTTGCTCACAATTATAATCATGTCTAAAGGATACTTTCCATCATTCAAAGGGCATTGTTCATGAAATTTGTATACTCCTAAATGCTCTTTGGCAAGATGAGTTGGACATATTTACTAGCTCGAAAATATTTTTAAATTATGTCCTACTTCTTCATGAATGCTTTTTTGAACTTAAAGGAGATTTAATCTTTAAGAGTATTCATTCAAATATCCTTCACTAGCTCTCAAACTTTATTTGAAACCATTTAGAGCTTCATCTTTGTAAATTAAGTTAAATGGCTAATATGATTGATATAGGTTTCAACATATATGAAAATGCAAAGTTTCAAGAAACCTATGCACGAACCTTAAAGTTTAATGCCATTTGAACTTGTGTCTCTCACACGTATTGAGATTCATAAGAAAAGAGGCAAGATAGGCTTAGCACACAGAAAAGATATTCATTGTGACTTTTTGGTCCAATAAGCCTATAATCAAAATGCCAAGTTTATATCATTGAATACCCTTAAGTCACTTGGCCAAGAAACTTAAAGAATATGATGGCATAAAATGAGTAGAGTACATAATTGAGGGGGAGCATTTATCGTTCATGTCTATATAAATTTGAATGCTCTCATATTCTTATATCGTTTATGCTTTTATGCCTATATGTGTATAGCATTTCAGCACTATCCATGACTCAATGAATGGCAAAAATCTCTTTGATGGATAGTTTATGTATATTTCTAGCACGAACTACTATTAAGCTATATTGAATATCCTGAGTTGATTATACTACTGGAATGCATGCTTAGTCTAGAATGCATCCTGCATGACAGATGCAGTTGATGAGAATTGCATGCTGGTAGTGGATATAGGTTCTTGCATACTTGAATTGAATAACTCCGGTATAGCATCACATAATTTTGCAAAAGAGACGTTGATTTTTGTGTTGACATACCAGCTCTAATGGGTTAACAAATAAAACATCAACACACCTTAGTGAAAAGTGTTTAAGGAAACCATTTATCAAGGAAGCCCAAGTAGAAATCTAAGGGCCTTCACTAGGAAATTTCTCCACTAAATGAAGCATATGCTAGAGCCTTCGCTAGGTGACCTTAATTGCCATGTCAAAGACCTTAGATGGCCCTTCCCCTACACTTTGAGTGTCTCCCAATTATATGGTGTAAAGTCCATAAGGGACAACCTTCCTTATGATGATGCCATACATGCAGATCTTCACCTTCTAATCCATAACACAACCATCTTAATCCTTTTACCAAGGCTATAGATGAACAATGTATAATTTTCATATATCAATAAATGAATTATGCTTAGTTTTAGCCTAGGCAAAATATACTATTGGCACTACAAAGAATTTTAAAGTTGATACATTATCCTATGATGATTAGTTATACCCAATTACATTCTTCACAACACTTTGAGCGGTAGTTTAAGTGATGTGGCATGATCGATGCATCAAAATTTGCATAATAATATAGATAGGCTATTCAGCGTTACTTAGAGTGCACATGGAGGCCACTTATAGTTCAATGGAAGGAATTAAGGAGTATATTGTAAGAAAAATATGTCCCTACTTATTATAGGAGCTAGATACCTACTAGACCAATGGTATAATTTTAGGTCGGTGACCATCAATGTAACTGATTATATGAATCATTTTGAGGACTTGATGTTGATTTTCAATAATTCTATGAACATTATGTCTAAATTTGTTAGTTTATTAAGGAATGAGTGGACAAAAAAAAAAAGCGATTTCCTTGAACTCTTTTCCCAATTGTTTAGAGGAGGCTCTCATAAAACTTTGGAGTTAAAGAGGTATTATATGATTTTGTCGCAAGGGATAGTTACTTCATAGTCTACAATCTTTGCTTAATTCAAATCAGCAACCATTAATAAGGTTGTTGGTCACAAGCTCCGATTGGTCTTGTTGTTGTAAAGAAATCCTACAATTAAAATCCTTCAACTCTATTGGCTAGTCAAAGTTTCAATCAGTGCCCCTCCACTCCAAGAGTCCTAGGGATATAAGGCTAGATCTTATCACATCCTTACCACTTAATCCTTGCATTGAGTGTCATCATTGCTTTATTAAAGTATAGATACGCACCTACCTAGTGTCCCTAGCATACCTTAAGTATAGAGCTGGAGATAAGGATGTTGGCCCAAAGGCAACCAAAGATGGGAGGTGAATTGAGTTTTAAAAAAAATAAAGTTTTTGATTAATAATTTTAAAGAAAATTAAACAACACGAGCAAATAGAAAAATAATGAGCAATTTAAATAAAGGAAAGCAGGGAAGAGAGATTTCAAATACATTTATAGTAGTTGGGTAGTCTCACCTACTTCTACTCTCTCAAAGTCAGCCACCTTAAGATTCCATTACACCCCTTGCTTTAACGTCGACAAGACACTACTTACAATCACTTCGAGTTTTCTAAAATTTCTCTCGAGGATGAGCAAATTATAGCACAAAGAGAATTTTTGAGACATAAAGATATTTGGCACTTGATATATCATTATATAGTGCGTGGTTTTTGTTCTTTAGGCTTAAATGGGTGTATATATAGAGAGTTTAGAGAAAAACTAGTCATTTTCTACCATTGGTGCTCTGTATAGATTATACTATAGACCACTTACAACTAGCACTAGTTGTTAGAGAAAACATTAGACTGTTGTAGCCAAAATTGAGTGGACTAGTCGGCCGATTGCCCTTGGCTACATAGCCTGGAACAATACCCTTTTGATGTGTTTTCCAGTTTTAGTTCATTAGTGTCATGTCCTTTGTATTCTTATTGATTTACACAATAAAGCTCAATCCAATAGAGAGAAAAGAATACAATTAAAACAAGTGAAGTATTCAAAATCTTCTCTCAATTCTTCAACTCTAAATGACTTAAACCTGTATCCTCGCAACTTTAAATACAATGTCGTTAGACCAAAATAGTTTGTTATCATCAAAATATGGTAATGAAACCTTGGGGCTAATAGAGGAACTCTAAGAAAATAGCAGTAGATACATCTATGAATAGTTAGAACCACATAAATCAATTAAGGAGTGTGAGAGGATGAGGACTTAATATCTATTTTAGTGGCCAACCTAGCAAACTTTAAGTCATGGATGCATATGGATATATTTATACTTACATTAAGTTTGGAGATGAAGTTTTCATAAACGTCATTTATGGGGGTAGTTCCATGAATGTAATGTAAAAATCATTCTTAAAAAGAATCTCAAGCCCTAGCCTCACCCTTGCCTTTATAAAGTTGCTTGGGTAGACAATAATTCTTTTATAGTTTATAAGTGTTATAGGATACCTTTCCATATAAGTGCATGCTCTACCAAAATATTGTGCGATGTTTTACCCTTGGAGGTAGCAAGTATCTTAATATCACATTTTCAAACATGGCAATGGAATAATAACCTCGCAACTTGCTAAGGCCATTGAGAAAATTGTTAATTCTAAAGGTACATCCACAATTTTGGCATATAAAGGTGCAACATTTTGACTTACAAGAAATTTGAATTAGTGTTAGCACTAGCACCAAAATGAGAATTTATGTTTGATTTGAAGATCCTTAACCTATAGAGATTGTCGAACTATTGATTTCAAGATGTCACCTATGAGCATATGCTTAATGAGTTGCCTCCTTTGTGAGATATTCACACTAAATTCCCAAATCCTAGTTGTCATATCTACCACATTATAAGTTTAACCTTAGGGAGCTTGCTCAAATGAATAGACTAGTGGAGGGATTATTAAAGATAAGACACATTAAGCCCAATCGTAGTCCTTGTGTCATCCTAACTCTTTTGACTCCAAAAAGTGGTACATGGAAAATGTATGTTGATAGCCAAGAGATCAGCAAAATCATAGTACAGTATAGTTGTCCCATTTCTAGGTTGGATAGTTAGTGGGTTTTAGGATGTATTTGAAATTGGATCAACATAGCTATAGTCATCGAATTAGGATACAACTTGGGGGAAGAGCTTTACGTTTTCAAAACCCAAGATTGAATGGATCGTCAAGCCGTTTGATTTTTAGTGCACCCAACATATTTATTAGTCATGATAGAACTATATGCCCTTTTCTTGGTTAGTTCTTTGTCTAATTTGACGACATCTTGATCTATAATTAATCTTTAGAGGAATACTTTGACAATATTCGTGCAAATTTCATTACTCTTAAGTGTGCTAAGATGTACCTTAACCTTAAGAAACGTTCCCTCTTTGAATTCATTTCATTTTCCAAAGGTATATCATGTTGGTGCTAGCATTTTTGCTAATATTGAGGTGGTGAAAGCTATGTAGTATTAGACAAAGGCAAAAGCATTTTTTATTTGCATTGTTTTCCAAAGCTAGTCACTTTTTTTTCACTTGGAGAGTGTTGAGTCAAGAGGGCGACCCTTTAGCATACTTTAGCGAGAAATTCAATCACGGAATATTGAAATAAAACATATTTGACAAAGAAATGGTGCAGCCACTTAGGTATTTGAGCTATTATCTATGGACTCCCCTGAGTTTGTCACATATTCGTATCACTTAGCACTTACATATCTACACTTACATAAGAATCTCCATGCTAGGCATGAAATGGTTGAATATCTCAAAGAATACTCTTTTGCTCTAAGGCAACGTGCGGGTATTAAGAATAAGTCTGTTGATACTCCTAATCAAATTATAGCACTTGGCTTCTCGTAGTAGGGGTTTGCCTTCTTAACCTGATTTTGGTGTCAATTTTCAAAGAGGTGCATAATGATAATTATCATTGTTATATTGGTTTTTTTATTAGGGATGATTATTAGTTCAGTACGATTAGAGAGTTTGCATTCCTTAAACCTTCTTGAGAGAGTTTGCATTCCTTAAACCTTCTTGCATGGCTTTTTGGCTTGAAAGCTGCAAGTTGGTGGCTTTATTGGCCATTTTGTCAAGGATAAGACTAGTCCTCTAGTTGAAAATAGGTTTTGCCTATCTTCCTTAAAAAATAATGTTGCTAGGATTGTTTTTGCACCTGAAATTATCCTAAAACTATTATGGGTTGTGATTCTGATTTTCTGGTGGTCAATAGGTAATGAAAAATGGCTTTTTGTAGTAAAACTAGTGGCATGCCGCACATAACCAAACTCTTCTTTTATGATATTGTGTGGCTTCATCAATTGCCTACATCAATAGTCTTTGAAAGGGATGTGAAATTTGCTAGCTATTTTAGAAGACATTACGGAAAGTGTTTCACTAGGGACTATTTAGTATCATTTTTTGTTTTCAATTTTCAATTTTCAATTTTTTCTATCATACATTGGAAAAACATGTTGTTAAAATGAATTTGTTTAGATTGCTAATTTCTATTTTTGCTATTATTTTTTTTTTTTTTTTTTTTCTAAAATTGAAAACCAAACCTCATGGTCTTTAGTTGAGGCAATTTGTTGCAATGACACTCTAATATTCAAAATTGACTTTTATTGATTGAATCATGCCTTCAACATAAAAATTTTAATTAAAATCAAATAAAATGTCTAGTGAACTTAAAATATAATTAAATAAAAATATTAATAAAATTTCTAAAATATTTGAAAAAAAACAATAAATCATTCAAAAAATCATTCTTTTTTTACCATTTTCAATGATCATGTACAATTTGATTGTTCTTGGAGCAATAAAAAATGTATTTAAAAATATAATATTCAATAAAATTTTCTATTATTTAATATAACTTTTTCTAATTTATATTATTATTATTTTAATTATTTTTTTAGTTGTTATTTGATTCAAAGACAAAGATAACAAGAGCTCATTTAAGTTGAAAATTGTTGTAAAACGTATATATTATACATGTGGATGATTATCTTGAAAATAGGTTATAACTTTTTATATGCTCACAAAATGGTTCATTATGGAATTGACCTTTAAGATGCCAATATAATCTTTACCTATGTAAGGACATGTTTTACAACCAAAATTTAAAAAAAGAAGATGATTAATAACATCTAGTTCCTGAAAAATTAAAGTACTGAATTTCTATACCTCCAAATTTCTTTACTTTAATTTTTCTATAATTCTCTTTTTATTTCATTTACAACACATTATCAGCATTATCAAGTCTCTAATGGTATAACAGAATCTTTTAAGTTTCGTTGATATTATTCCAAAGTAAGAATCTTGTTTTTTTTTTAACATTTGTTATTCAAACTATATTTACGTGTTAACTATATCTCTTATCTTAAATACGTGTCTTTAAATGTTTTTATGTTAAAATATATGTGAGAATAACATTTTCATTTTAATATTTACCTAACTTTGAATTTTAATTATTTTTCTAGTTTTATTTGATTCAAAGACAAAGATAACAAGAGCTCATTTAAGTTGAAAATTGTTGTAAAACGTATATATTATACACATGGATGACTATCTTGAGAATAAGTTATAACTTTTGGTATGCTCACATAACGGTTCATTATGGAATTGACCTTTGGGATGTCAATATAATCTTTGCCTATATAAGGACATGTTTTACAACCAAAATTTAATTAAAAAAAAAAAGATAATTAACAACATCTAGTTCCTGAAAAACTAGACTGCTGAATTTTTATAACTCCACATTTCTTTACTTTAATTTTTCTATAATTCTCTCTTTATTTCATTTACAATACGTTATCAACACGATCAAGTCTCTAATGATATAACAGAATCTTTTAAGTTTCGTTGATATTATTCTAAGATAAGAATCTTGTTTTATTTTTAACATTTGTTATCTATATAACTTTTAGTTTTTTTTTCTTTTTCAAACTATATTTATGTGTTAACTATATATCTTATCTTGAATACATGTCCTTAAATATTTTTATGTTGAAATATATGTGGGAATAACATTTTCATTTTAATATTTGCCTAACTTTGAATTTTTATTTATTTTTCAAAGTGACTTTATGATGTCAAACCTCACAAAACTTGAATTCGTTGCCCTTGATATTTCTGGAAGAAATTATCTACCATGAGTACTTAATGTTGAGATTCACCTTAATCTCATGAATCTTGATAGTACAATTAAAGAAGGAAATCAAACATCCCTACAAGATCGCGCAAAGGTAATGATTTTCCTTCGACATCATTTATACGAAAAATTAAAAATTGGGTACCTTACTATTAAGGACCCATTAGTCCTTTAGAACAACTTGAAGGAGAGATATGAACACCAAAAAACGATAGTTCTTTGAAGGAGAGATATGAACACCAAAAAACGATAGTTCTTTCAAAAACTCGATATGATTGGATACACTTGCGACTACAAGATTTTAAAACTGTAAGTGAATATAATTCAGTTTTGTTTAAAATTAGCTCTCAATTGAAGTTATGTGAAAAAATCCTTGATCCTGAAATACCCTATCTTAGTGCAATTAGAGCACTCTTGTATCTTACAAATTGTACTAGATATAATTTTTGCGGTAAATTTGCTAGCAAGGTTTAGTTCTACACCAACTCAGAGACATTGGAATGAAATAAAATATGTTCTTCGTTATCTTCGTGGCACATCTAATATTGGTTTGTTTTACCCAAAGGGAGTAAAGTTTGTTTTAAAAGGATATGCTAATACTGGATATCTTTCTGATCCTCATAAAACTCGATCACAAACAGACTATATTTTTACATGTGGTGATACTACTATCTCATGGCGATCTGTAAAGCAAATGATCACTGCTACCTCTTCAAACCATTCAGAAATATTGACATTTCACGAAACAAGTCGTGAATGTGTATGGTTAAGAACTATAATCCAACACATTAAAATGGACAAGTAGATTATAGAATGACAAGCTAACAATATTGTACGAGTACAATGCAGCATGTATTGCACAAGTCAAAGGTAGGTACCTAAAAGGTGATAAAACTAAACATATTTCACCAAAGTTCTTTTACACTCATGAACTTCTGAAGAAAGGAGATGTTGACATTTGTAAAATTCGTTCAAGTGACAATTCGGCAGATCTATTCACAAAAGTATTGACAACTTCAATTTTCAAAAAGCATGTACATAACATTGGAATGCGATAACTTAAGGACATTTCTTAATTAATTATATTTTTTAGGGGAAGTATGAATAGTACTCTTTTTCCTTCATTAAGGATTTGTCCCACAAGGTTTTCCTTAGTGAAAGTTCTAACGAGGCATATTCATAGTGTATAGTCATCCAAGGGGAAGTGTTGTAAAACATATATATTATATATGTGGATGACTGTTTTGATAATAAGTTATAATTTTTAATATGCCCATATAATGGTTTATTATGAAATTGACCTATGTGATGTCAATATAATCTTTGCATATATAAGAACATGTTTTACAACCAAAATTAAAAAAAAAAAAAAAGATGATTAGCAACATCTAGTTCCTAAAGAACTAGACTGCTGAATTTCTATAACTCCAAATTTCTTTACTTTAATTTTTCTATAATTCTCTCTTTATTTCATTTACAACAAAAATATGTTTTTTATTTTTTTTAATATAACCAACTTTGTTTTCAATTTTTAATTTTTTGTTTCTAAATTTTAATTTTATTTTTGATTTTGTTTTCATAATTTTTGACAATGATACCAAACAATCTATAAAATTTTCAGATGCTTTCCATCCTCCTACTGATACCAAACTAGGGTGGTTAATTGATCACAATTTTGGTGACTCAAGTCATAATAAGGGAAAAACATGGAACATGAGATTTATTGTTTAATACATGATTTGCATATAATAATTTATGGACCATTTGGTATAGTTTACGTTGTCTATTTTCCATTTGTTTGCTTTACTAGTTTTCTATTTATGTTGTTAGTCTTTAATTATTTTCAAAAAAATAAAAAAAGGTATTATTTTGACTACCTATTGTCAAAATATTTTATATCCAAAATTATCTTTTGTGAATTAGAACATTCAATTTATACAAAATTTTAATTTAAAAAATAAAATAACCATGTGAATTTAAAACATAATTAAAACAAAATACCTACCTATTTTCTAATTTTTTTAAAAAAATAACAAAAACTATTAAAAAGTATTTTTAATATTTTGTTCTTGTAATGCAAATTTTAAAATATAAAATTAAGTCAAGTAATTAAAATAATTTCTATTTTTATTATGACATTGTTCATTTATATTCTTTTCATATTTTTATTATGTTAATCTTAATTTTTAATTATTTTTAAATCAACCACAAAAATAAGCATTTATTCAACCAAAATTTTAATTTGTAGTAGATAAATATTAATCAATATATGTTCAGAGCATTCCTAAAAATGGGCACTAAGCATATACACCCAGAGGAAAGAACAATTATTTTCTCTTTTTATTTTCAGTAATTTGGTGCATCATAGAGATTCTTTTCTTATGGGGTATTTCTTATTATTTCCTAAGATATTGTTTCCTCATGTAGCATCAGGAGAAACATCATACAAGAACAAGCTGTGTAAAGACTAAAGAGGCAAATGCCGCAAATCAGAATATTGAGCATTAATTCCTGCGTCCATGTATAAAAATAATGCCAATGGTAATCTAATATACATGCTTCAAATTCTAATATTCAATATCCGACCAAACACGTACCTTTAACATTCCTAAAATATAAACTGAAAGGCCATCAGTCTCCACTCCCACACATTTGCAGATATTCCTGCCATCCCACCCTTTCTCCTTTTTCCTCCTCTTTCAACAATCACTTGCAGCGTGGGAAACAAAATTCATATCATAAATATAAGTTATAGTATCAAACAAAAGCAGCAAATAGTTTGGGGTGTGCAGAGGACATTATTAATGGTTTGACAAATTCAGCACAGTAAAAGCAACAGATCAGAAGGGAGGACCACCAGCAGGGCCACCAGGAGGCCCGAAAGGCCCGGGACGTCCACCAAAGCAATCTTGCAACAGCCAGCAACAGCACAGGCAGTAGAGGCTGCACATTGAAGACGATTAAGATATAATTATCCAAACGCTTGAACGATTCACATTTTATCAGAACTCAAAACTAACAGAGAAAATAATATGATACAACAATCGTAACAGAAAACGCAAAAATCAAGTTCCATTATTGTTTTCTTTAAAAAAAAGTTGGTGTAAGTTCTGCTAGATGAGGCATAAATGGTTCCATCTAGACATCTTAGTACAATTAACACGTGTTCAACTTTAAAACTCAATGAAGGCAAGAGTTCAATAATATGATTAGTTAAGGATAGTACATACCAAGAAGATACCATGTTGCATATACCATTAGCGAACCCACCAAAAAAGCCACCAATACCTGGCCCAAAACCAGGGCCTCCAAACCCCGGACCGAAACCAGGACCTCCCGGACCGAAACCAGGACCTCCAAATCCCGGACCGAAACCAGGGCCTCCAAATCCCGGACCGAAACCAGGGCCCCCAGGGCCAGGACCCCAGCCAGGTCCTCCTCCCATCCCAGGCCCTCCTGGACCTCCAGGGCCCCCTGGACCTCCAGGTCCCATCGTTAGCTCTCTATCTGATTCACCTGTGCTGCTGCGGGTATGTCACTGCCAGAAGAGAGGAAAACGAGATTTTCGGAGTCCTGAGATGCAGATACTCGCTCAAAGGAAATATCAAGGTGTGTCCCTGCTTCTTGCGTTTTAGTTGCATATCCTCAAGAATCTGGAGTTCAGCCACATATAAAGAGCCAGTACCGTGTGAAGATTATATGTCTTCCTTTGCCTTGAAGCTATCTTCTCCACCTAACTTGTGTACAACAACATGTCTTATAACTCCTTGGATGAAAACCTGACATTCAAACCATGCAACTACTCTTCTTCTTCAGTCTACCATTCAAAGCAATATTTCTACAGGTGCAAGCACAGTTTTGTGCGTGGGGACACCATATTTCATACAGCCAACAATGCTTACATGTCCATTGACTCAACCCATCACAATTCTCTAATAAATGTTCCCAGCCGTTCAAACTTCAAATCCTAGGCAATTTCAAATGCCAGGCAAGTTCATGGGAGACAGAGCCAAGCTTAAGCCAGCCAGAGACTTGTGAACTGCAGCTTGTGAATTTTTCGTTTTATATTAGGATAACCTGCTCAACTCATATACTCTTAACCCTGAGATTCAGTAAATCAAAAATGAAAAGAACAAATCGGACATTATATAATCCCAGTAAAAGATGGATCCAATGGAATATTTAACTTGATGCGAGGATGGGATCCCAGCTAAACAAAGTAATGATTTCATGAACTTGTTGCTCCATAGACCACCTTATGCATCAGTCAATCAACATTCACAGAACTCAATTAAATTAATAAACAGATAAAGATGAGCAAGTATTTTTCATCGAAAAAATTTTTTAATCAGTTACGAGTTATAAGAGAACTCCAGATATAAGCAATAGCTTAAGACTATGAAACCTATAGAAAATGTCTCAGATTAGCATATGGGCACATTCTCCCAAGCCAGCTACAAGCCAAGTGTCCTCAGCAATTCTCATTGGCACTCATGCCTGGTTTAGATCTTCACCAACTTGAAAGAAGTTAACTTGAGAGGAAAAAGACATAGCCCTTTCTTTCTTGGGAGTCGAAAGGCATTGCTTGGGCCGAGTTAAGTAAAGACTGGTTACCTAGAAAGATGCACACTTTCTATATATCCGTTACTGAACACGAACCCGAAAGTACAAGCAACTATCAATGAGTTTTTCAACACCCGAAGGTAGTCGCACAAAGAGAGTGTAGGAGGCCTTCATTATTTTATCAAAAGTTCCTACGACTTGAGCCCCTTGACCTGGATTACATTCAATATCATGTATCCATGTTCCTACAGACAACCAAGCAAGTGGGTGTAAAATCAGCAGTCACCAAGTCCATTGACTCAAGTCAACCACAACTTTCTAACTAAGAATCCCAGTTATGAGTTATAACAGACCAGTAAGAGAGCATAAAACTACAAAACATATTAAACTAACTTTTGATTTGTAAAAATGTAACAGATTAGCATATCAACACAATCTTCCTAGCCAGCCACAAGCTGAGTGTGAACCAACCTTGGAGCACAATTCTCAAGCCCAATTTAGATCTTCACCAACTAAGAGGTGAACTTAAAATGAACTAAGAAAACAGCCAATTAAGTGGGATAGAATCAGCAGCCACACAAATCCATTGACTCAATTGATCACAATTTTCCAACTAATGATCCCAGTTACGAGTTATAATGGACCCGTAAGAAAAGCATAAAACTACAAAACATATTAAACTAACTTTCAGTTTGTGAAAACGTCTCAGGTTAGCATTTTGGCACATTCTTCGCAGCCAGCCACAAGCTGAGTGTAAACCAATCTCAGAGAGCAAGTCCTATAGAGGCTCATGCCCAATTTGGATCTTCACTGACTTAAAAGAGGTGAGCGGTGAACTTAAAATGAAGAGGACAGAACCAAAAAAGAAGGTGTAAAATCAGCAGCCACACAAGTCATTGAGTCAATAAGTTAATTTTCTAACTAATAATCCCAGTTATGAGTTATAATGTACCCATAAGAGCATGAAATAAAAAACATACACAACTAACTCTCGGTTTGTGAAAAAATCTCAGATTGGCATATTGAGACATTCTTCCTAGCCAGTCACAAACCTACCTCAGCACAATTCTTATGGAGGCTCCTGCCCAATCTAGATTTTCAGTAACTTGAAATAAGTGAACTAAAAATTAAGTGTTAAGGCAGACAACAAAGTGAGTATAAAACCAGCAGCCACGCAAGACAATTGACTCAATCAGTCACAGCTCTACCACAAATGATCCTAGTTATGAGTTATAACGAATCCAAAAAAGCAAAAAATACAAAATATATTAAACTAACATTGGTTTGTGAAAACGTCTCAGATTAGCATATTGGCACATTCTTCCTAGCCAGCCACAAGCCGAGTGTAAACCTACCTCGGAGCGCAATTCTTATGGAGGCTCATGCCCAATCTAGATCTTCATTGACTTGAAATAAGTGAACTAAAAACTAAGTATTAAGGCAGACAACAAAGCAAGTGGGTATAAAACCAGCAGCCATGCAAGATGATTGACTCAATCAGTCACGGCTTTATAACAAAAGAATCCCAGTTATAAGTTATAACAGATCTACAGCGGTGATAAAGAGCATAAAACAGCGACACATAAAAATAACTGTTTATGAAAATGTCTCAGATTAGCATATTGGCACATTCTTCCTAGCCAGCCACAAGCCGAGTGTACACCTACAACAGAGCGCAATTCTTATGGAGGCTCATGCTCAATTCAGATCATCACTGACATCCAATGTTTTAAGAGGCAAAGGCGCAAGGCGAGGCGTTTTAACTCTCAAAAGGCCAGGCGTAAGGCTTAAGGTGTTGAGGCATAAGTCTTTTGAGAATTTGTTTTTTAAGATAAAAATTTGTAAAATAAATTATATATATTTAAAATAAAGTAAAAATTAAGAAAATCATAAATGTAATATAGAAAAAAAAAAATTAGATGTACTTTGCAAAATACTTGTTGGTCATTCAAAAATTGCTAACTTGAATACATGACATAAATAATGACAAGAGATAGCTATACCATTACAAAGTTCAAACTATTTTTATGATGAAAGAGACAACTCTCAGTTATTTTGGAAAGGTTGAGGTTCAAGAGTTTTAGAAATAAACTCATATTATAACATTCCTTTTATACAAACATGTAGGTAAAATTTTCCAACCAATTCTAACTTGAGAATCACACACCCAAAATATGTAAACCTCAACTAAAAAGGTGGAAAAAACGTGTTTTTTGTAAAAATGCATAAGCCTCAGCATGTAATGCGTTAGCCTTTTTGGAATTTGGTATTTTTGATTGAGCCTCAAGGTGTTTTAAGCATGCCTTGCCTTGAGGCGAGCCTCGATTGAGCCTTTTAAAACACTGCAACAGACAACCAAGCAAGTGGTATAAACAAACAGTCACACAGCCCACGCAAGTCCATTGACCATGGTTTTAAATAAAGGCCGCGACCGTTACGTAACGCCGTTACATAAAGGTTGTTTGGGTTACCGATACCGTTTCACACTGCGAAATCGGTGGGAAGAAAAATCACGGCCGTAGCAGCCATTACAGACCGCAACCGTTACGTAAAGGCCGCTACGGCCATTACGTAACCACTATAGGACTATTACACCAAAAAAAAAATTTATTTTTTACTTTTTTTTCTCACTTTTTCTCTCTCTTTCATATATTGTTCTCAATATACCAAGTCGCAAGAGAGGGAAAAGATTATAATGAGGATGACAATGATGCAAAATTTACTATGTCTTTAAATACTCACAATAGATGCATTAATTTAAAATTTCAAAACACTAACTTGTTAGGAAATTTTTTTTTTTAATAATATTAGTAATGTGATATTTATGTTCTTTATTTTTCAACTTCAACCTTCTTTCTTTTCTAGCTATTTTATATTTATATTATTCGTATGTCTTATGTGTCTAATAGATTAATGGAGTGTATAATGTATTTTATTTTATTAATTCATTTAGCACACATAAGAATTTATCACAGATAAGAATTTATCTGTGATAAATACGCACACACATGTAATTTTCTATCAATGATGGTTTAAAACAAATGTAAACCTATTGCCCTTACCAAATGACTTAGTTACTCGAACTAAAGGGTCCAAAATACACTAAAACCCTTTCTAAGAATGGCTAAAAATTTAAAACATGGAAGTACGCTAATATGCACAAGGGTGTGCGTACTTCAAAAAAATTCAAGGCCGTTACACCCGCTTCCCGTTATGTAACATCCGCTACTCATGCTTCCCATTACACCCGTTACCGTTCCGTTACGCTACCCGCTACCGCGATTTAAAACCATGCCATTGACTCAAGCAGTCACAACTTTCTATATGACAACAGACAACCAAGCAAGTGCTATAAACAAACAGCCACGCGGCCGACGCGAGTTCATTGACTCAAGCAGTCACAACTTTCTAACCAATGACCCCAATTCTCAACATTCAAATTTTGAGCAATTGCTTGCAAGACAGCCCAACATTAGCTCATTAGACTGGGCAATTTGTGAAAACCTTTTTCAAAATGAAATGCTTAGAAATCCAATTTGATAAGATGGCTTCATAAGCCAAAAATGCACATGTAAATTGGGGTCTTGCTTTTTCAAAAAATAAAGCTATGACATTGTATACAGTAGTGAAGTTAGCTTATCAAGTAAGGTTGTGTAGCATGGTTTTTTTTTTAAGCACAATCAACTTAATCCATTCAACCTCAAATCCCGAGGTCCAAAAAGCTCAAAAAATTATATAGGTAATGGTTAAACCATGTAGTATTTAGCTTGATGCAAGGATGAGACACTTGAACAACAAAGTGACCATATCACAATAACTTGATGCAAGGATGAGACACCTGAACAACAAAGTGACCATATCACAATAACTTGATGCAAGGATGGCATTCTAACCTGACTATATCGTTTAAGAAACTACCTCATGAATAATGAACCTAGATCACAATCAAACTGCAAAACAGATTGATGTGAATATTGAATATCACTGCCATTACATTGAATCCTTCATCAAAGACAATTTCTACGTAAGTAAACAAGAGAACCAAGAACAAGCATAAAACTTCAAAAGATAGAGAAATATCCCAGGTTTGTTCAAATGATTCAAATTAGCATCTTGGCACATTCTTCCCAGCCAACCACAATCCAGGTGTAAATTGATCTAGGTGCAATTCTCATGGAGGCTAATGGCTACTTTTAATGTTCATCCACTTGAAGGGAAAAAGTTGCCCAAAAACAAAGCTCCAATCTATCTCAACAATGGTAAGATGCCGTTTTGAGAGAGAGAGAGAGAGAGAGAGGTGTGGGTGACTGCTAGCCTAGCAAGTGGGTATAAAACCAACACACATAACATCAAAAAAATCAAACCAATATTGACGAAAAGAATAGAAAAGCACAACTTGGACCAAAATTTCTTAAAATTCATTGGGGGAGAGATGATTGTTTACTCTGAAAACTGCCAACCTAGCAAGTGGGGCGTAAAACCAGCATTCAGACCAACAAGAAAATCAAACTAATACAGATATCATTGTTAGATAATATCCTATATTTTAAGTAATATTTTAGTTAAAGGGTACTTTAGTCTTTGTATCATTATTAGGGTTAGATTTATTCATTAGTTCTAAGTGTATTCAATATATACATAAAAAGCATAAAGGCAAAGGGAATTCTTTGGCCTCTTGTGCGGCAACTCTCTCGCTCTCTTTGCAATTGATTCTCTTCCTCTCTCTCTCTCTCTCTGCATTGGATCATGAATGTTTTCATGGTATCAGAGCGTTAGGTTGAGATGATCTTCACAATCTATGCGTAAACAATTTTCTCCTCATCTTTAGCCACGCGACTGACACTGTTGATTGGAACAGCTTTGGCCTTGAGGCAGACAACGCAGCGGGCACCGTCGTCGCACAATCAAAGGCGGAGGACTATGAGAGGCAAGTTCCCCGATAGCACCGTCGAAGAAGAGGTTCTCCTGACGATGGGCTTTCAGTCGGAAAGGAGGGAGGACGGCACAGTGAGAGGAGAGTTCCCCGGGCAGCAGCATCGAAGAAGAGACAGACGACACAAGGGGCATCGTCATCTTAGAATCAGAGGCGGAGGACGGCGCAATGAGAGGAGAGTTCCCCAACAACGCCATCAAAGAAGAGGTTCTACTGTCGATGGGTTTTCAGGCGGAAAGGAGAGAGGACGGCGGCTAGGGCACCGTGGGCGGCTGCGTCAAGGAGATGCAGCTTGACCTTGAACTCGTACAAGGGCGCCAAGTCCGCGAACCTCACCATCGGCAACATTTGTTGATTGGACCTCTTGGCTTCATTTGTTGATTGGATCTCTACAAAAATTGATTTCTTTGCATTTGAAGATGATTGGTGAAAGAGATGATTCTCTCCAAGCCATTAGTGCTAAATAAATATAAATAATTATTCATATTAGGCGTATGTTATGAAGAATTTTTTTACAAGAAAGAACTTTTAGGAATATGTTTCTGGTAATGTGTCTATGCCCTCTGATAGCAAGAAAGAGAATTATGTAGAATTGTTAGCCGTTTGGGAGGTGAACAATTCCAAAATTATTACCTAAATTAATAATTCCGTTGAACAATCCATTGATATGCAGCTAGCTAAATTTTCTACCACTAAGCAAGTATAGGATTATTTAGCAAAATTATACACGCAATCCAATTTTGCTAAACGATATCAATTAAAGATGGATATTAGAACAGCAAGGCAAGGAGATCAAAGTATTCAACAATTTTACACTTAGGACTAGTTTTTGGGATGAATTGACATTAACTGAACCTACAGATCTTAGTTTGAATAAGTCCAACTACACTTATAGAGAGGAACGACTTATTCAGTTTTTTTATGGCACTTCGAGATGAATTTGAGGCACTTCGTGGTTCTATCCTTCATCAGAGCGCTCTTCCCTCTGTTGATTCAGTTGTTAGTGAACTAATGGCAAAGGAAGTGCGTCTCAAGTAACATGTGGATAAAGGTCTTCTCCCAATTCCTACTTTAGACTGTTTTGGCTGCCTCATCTAAGCAATCTTCTAATTGTCAAAATCAATGTTAGAAAGTTGTCATTGATGAGTAAGTTTTTGCAAGTAGAAGGGTCATTGGAAAACTCAATGTCCATTATTATTAAGGGACAACAACAGGCTTCGAAGCCTAGGCATTATCACACTGCAATCACTACACCATAAAAAGAGTCGTCTCCCACCGCGCCTACACTATCTATTATTGCAGAGCAATTGCAGAAGCTTCTTTCTACATCAAAGCCTAATGTCTTATCTATTTCTCCCTTCAGAGGTTTGTCCTCCTCATCCACGTCAAGTATATCTCCATTCACTTGGGTATTTGATTCAGGTGCTACTCAACATATGTCAAATGACATCTCTATATTTACATCAATATCTTCTACCTTGACACCTGCATCCATTTTTGCTGCCGATGGTACCCCAATGCCATTGGTGGGTATTGGTTCCATCATTTCATCTTGTTTGAGTCTTTCTAATGTTTATTGTATTCCTCAACTTTTATTAAATTTGATTTCTATTAGTCAATTATGTTATTCTAGATACTATGTTTACTTTACTCCAACCTCATTTTTTGTGTAGGATCCACATTCCAAAAAGCCGATTGGGACAGGCAGTAGGAAGGGGGGTTTGTCTGTGTTAGAAGAGCTTCAGGTCAAAGAATTTGTTGGGTTCTAGCGTTGATTTGTCTTTATTTCGTTTGAGTTCAAATTCTTCTAGTTTTTATTTATGGCATTCACGTCTTATACGAGTTTCCAGTTCTCGACTGAGATTTTTGACTTCCACAAGAGTATTAGGAAATTTATCTTCTCATGACCTTTCTGATTGTAGTGGTTGTAAGCTTGCAAAATTCTCTGTTTTGCCCTTTAATAAAAGTACATCGGTATCTCTTGCATCCTTTGATCTAACTCATTCTAATGTTTGGGGACCAGTTCCTATTACCTCAAAGGGAGAGTCCTGATATTATGTTTCTTTCATTGATGATTATACTCATTTTTTCTTGGATATATCTTATGAAAAAAAGTTCTGATTTATTAGCATCTATAAAATGTTTCATGCTTTGGTTCAAACACAACATTAAGCTGTCATCAAGTGTTTCAAGTGCGATTTGGGGGGAGAAAATAATTCTACTGAGTTTTCCACCTTACTCACCTCTACAATACATCAATCATTGTGCACAGATACTCCTAAACAAAATGGTGTGGCTGAAAGAAAACATAGGCACATCATTGAGACAGCTCAATCCTTTTTGCTTTCTGGTAATGTTCCCAAGGTTTTTTGAGGACAAGCAGTTCTTTCTACCACATATTTGATTAATAGAATTCATACTGCTTTTACTTTGGGAGTTTCTCCTTATGAGAAATTGTACGGAAAGGCTCCAGAGTATTTTCATTTGAGAGTATTTGGTTGCACATGCTTTGTCCTTCGTCTTCATACTGAGCATTCTAAATTGTCTGCATGATCTTCTATGTGTGTGTTTATTGGTTATGGTGAAAGACAAAAAGGATATTGTTGTTATGATCTGGAAACACAAAAACTATATGTTTCTAGTAATGTCGTCTTTCTCGAACACATTCCTTTCTTTTCTATTCCAACAAGTTCTAGCATCTTAAATGAGTCTGACATTGTAAATATTGATCCATTTACTTGTGATGACTCAAATTCTATTGTTCCCATTTCTTCTACTTGTCCTTCATTTTCTCTTGTAGGTACAAATCCCCCATCCTCCTTGGCGGACTCCTCTTCATCTTTCGATCATGTGGACCCTGCATCTTCTCGTTATCCAACGCGTCTTCGTAAACCCCATTCTCATCTTGATTCATATGTTCTTACGTCTCATTCTTGTTATTCTTCTAATTTTGCTACTTTTTTAAATTCTTCTCATTCCCATTGTGAGCCTGCTTCCTATACGGAAGCAGCTCTTGACCCTCTTTGGCAACATGTTATGAATGAAGAACTTGCTGCTTTGTATAAGACCAACATGTGGGAGTTGGTACCTCTTCCTCCTAGTAAAACAGTAGTGGGATGTCGCTGGGTATGAAAATACTATGGAGCATTGTCGTACAATTTCTCATAAGGAGAGGCTCCCAAAGTAAGAGCAGTAGGAATTCTATTAATCAAATATGTGGCAGTAGGAACTGCTTCTCCCTAGAAAACTTTGGGAACATTACCAAAAAGGAGAAGAGATTGAGTTGTCTCAATGATGTGCCTATGTTTTCTTTCAGCTACACCAATTTGCTCAGGAGTAACTGTACACGATGATTGATGTATTGTACCATTAGAGGTGAGTAGGGTGGAAAACTCAATAGAATTATATGAACACCCCCCCCCCCCAAAAAAAAAATTGCACCTGAAACACTTAATGACAGTTGAATGTTGTGTTTGAACCAAAGCATGAAACATTTTATAGATGCTAATGAAATCAGAACGTTTCTTCATAATAAACATCAAAAAAAAAAAACAAATATAATCATCAATGAAAGAAACATAATATCGGGACCCTCCCTTTGAGGTAATAGGAGCTGGTCCCCAAATATCAGAATAAATTAGATCAAAGGGTGCAAGAGACAGTGATGTACTTTTATTAAAGGACAAAGCAGAGAATTTACAAGCTTACAACCACTACAATCAGAGAGGTCATGAGAAGATAAATTTCCTAATCGTCTTGTGGAAGTCAAAAGTTTCAGTCGAGAACTAGAAACACGTCCAAGACATGAATGTCATAAATAAAAACTAGAAGAATTTGAACTCAAACGAAATGAAAACAAATTAACACTAGAACCAACAAATTTTTTGACCCGAAACTCTTCTAACACATACAATTTCCCCTTCCTACTGCCTGTCCCAATCAGCTTTTTAGAATATAAATCTTACACAAAACATGAGATTGGAGTAAAACAAACACAATATCCATAATCACATAGTTGACTAATAGAAATCAAATTTAATAAAAGTTGAGGAATACAAAAAACATCAGAAAGACACAAACAAGATGAAATGATGGAACCAATACCCACCAATGGCATTGGGGCATCATTGGCAGCAAAAACAGATGAAGGTGTCAAGGTAGAAGGTATTAATGTAAATATAGAGATGTCATTTGCCATATGATGAGTAGCACATGAATCAAATACCCAAAAAAACGGAGATATACCTAAAGTAGATCAAGAGGACAGCCCTATGGAAAGAGAAATAGATAAGGCATTAGGCTTTGATGTAAAAAGAAGCTTTTGCAACTGCTCTGCAATAATAAATGGTGTATGCACGGTGAGAGACGACTCTTCTTATGATGTAGTGGCTGCAATGTGATAATACCTAAACTTTGAAACCTGTTGTTGTTCCTTAATAATAATGGACATTGAGTTTTTCAATGACCCTTTTGCTTACCAAACTACACATCAATGGCAACTTTCTGACGTTGATTTTAACCATTGAAAGATTGCTTAGATGAAACAACCAAAACAGTCTGAGTAGGAACTGGGAGAAGACCTTTACCCACATGTGACTTGACACGCACTCCCTCTGCCATTAGTTCACTAACAACTGAATCAACAGAAGGAAGAGGGCTCCAATTAATGATAAAACCACGAAGTGCCTCAAATTCATCTCAAAGTGCCATCAAAAACTGAACAAGTCGTTGTTCCTCTTTATAAGTGCAGTAAGACTTATTCAAACTAAGATCTACAGGTTCAGTTAGTGTCAATTCATCCCAAAAACTAGTTATAAGAATGTAAAATTGTTAAATACTTTGATCTTTTTCCCTTGTTGCTCTAATATTCATCTCTAACTGATATCGTTTAGCAAATTTGAATTACATGTATAATTTTTCTAAGTAATCCCAAACTTGCTTAACTGTAGAAAATTTAGCTAGTTGCATACCAATGGATTGAACAACGGAATTATTAATCTAAGTAATAATTTTGGAATAATTCACCTCCCGAACGGCTAACAATTCTACATAATTCTCTTTCTTGCTATCAGAGGGCATAGACACATTAACAGAAACATATCTGCAAAAGTTTTTTCCAATAAAAAAATTCTTCATAACATATGCCCAATATGAATAATTATTAATTTAGCACTAATGGCTTAGAGAGAATCATCTCTTTCACCAACCATCTTCAAATGCATATAAATTAATTATAGAGATCCAATCAACAAATGAAGTCAAAAGGTCTAATCAACGTCTAATCAACAATTGCTACCAGTCGTGAGGTTTGCGGACCTAACGCCGAAGGATGGCATAGTGGGAGGAGAGTTCCTTGGCAGCGCCATCGAAGAAGAGGTTCTGACGTGGGTGTCTACCTTATCAAACCCACTCCTATGTATTGTGACAACACCAGTGCTATTCAGATTACTCATAATTCTGTCTTCATGAACGCATTAAGCATATTGAAATTGATTGTCCACTAACACGTCATCATATTCGCCTTGGTACCATCTCTCTCCCATTCATTTCCTCTACAATGCAGTTGGCTGACTTCTTCACAGAGTCTCACACTATTAGTCGTTTCTAGTTTCTACTCGGCAAACTCTCGATACTTTTCGATGCGCCATCGTGAACTTAAGGGGTGATGTTAGATAATATCCTATATATTTAATTAATATTTTAGTTAAGGAATACTTTAGTCTTTATATCATTATTAGGGTTAGGTTTATTCATTAGTTCTAATTATATTCAATAAATATATAAAAAACATAAAGGCAAAGGGAATTCTTTGGCCTCTTGTGCGGCAACTCTCTCTCTCTCTCTTTGCAATTGAATCTCTTTCTCTCTCTCTCTTTTTTTGTATTGGATCATGAATGTTTTCAATCATAAGCAAATTGTCAATATGATAGTTACTGTATCATTAACAACAATTAGCTAAAAAGATTAAGTACTTGTAAACTACCTATCACTTGATATAAAAAATTAAAGAAGTACAATTAAAAGATAAAAATTCAAAACCAAATGATGATTCTAAGCATGAAAGGGAATACAAATGCATACAAGTACACAACAAGAGATGGAGCCTCAGATTTCTAGTCTAGTTCAAAAGACAAATTTGATTTGATCCATTGTTGACATCATAGGGGCCCATCAAGGTTGTTCTATTCTGGTTTCAAGGATTTCTTACTATGTATGATCATACCTAGTTGTACTGGGTCATGATCGATGCTCAAGATGAAATCTGAAGTTTCTTCTATCGTTAAAAATTTTTGCACAATGGTAGTAACCCAATTCAATGTTCCTGTTAAAATAGTGAGATCAGATAAAGGTCCTGAATTTCTTTTAACTCAATTCTATAATGACCATGGCATTATACATCAAAGATGTTGTGTAGAAACTCCACAACAAAATGGTGTTGTGGAAAGAAAACACCAACATTTGTTAAACACTGCCAGGGCCTTATTGTTTCAAGCAAATATGCCTTTACCTTTCTGGAGTGACTGTGTATTAACTGCAGCTCACATTATAAACAAAATTCCAATCCAAGTCTTAACAACCAAACACCATCTGAAATGCTTTTTGATAAACCTCCTAATCTTTCTCATCTTAAAGTATTTGGTTGCCTTTGTTTTGCATCAACACTTACAACCCATAGACATAAATTTGATCAAAAATGTACCAAATGTTTATTCTTGGGTTATCCTTCTAACATAAAAGGTTACAAATTAATGGACCTTAATACTAATAAAGTTTTCATCTCAAGAAATGTAGTTTTTTCTGAAAATATTTTTCCTTTTAAGGTTTTTTCACCTAATCCTGAATCACATTCTTTCTTATTCCCTCCATCAGCTTCTACATCTGATTTTTTTTATTCTTCTAATCAAACTCCTCCATCCTCTTCACATTCAACCAACAATCATCTAACATCTTTGAACAATGTTCCCATCCCAGACATTATTTCACCACAACTCAGAAAATCTTCAAGAATTACACGATGGCCAAGCTATTTGCAGGATTTTTACTGTGGTACAGCTTCCAAGGTTTCACTTGCAACTTCTTCATCTGATATTGCTAATTGTTTTTCTAATAAAGGTATTCTATATCCCATCTCTGATTATCTTTATGAAAAACAATTATCTCCTTCTCATAAAGCTTTTCTAGTCTCCATTTCAGCTTCTAAAGAACCCAAAACTTACAAATTAGCTACTCAAATACCTGAATGGCAAGCTGCAATGCAAAATGAATTAAATGCCTTGGAATTAAATAAAACTTGGGAACTTGTAACTCTTCCTCAACATAAACAAACTATTGGTTGTAAGTGGTATTTCCAATTAAGTATAAGGCAGATGGAACTATTGAAAGGTACAAAGCCCAATTAGTAGCTAAAGGTTACACTCAACAAGTAGCCTAATTTTTTTTAAATATCTTTACTCATATTAATATTTAAATTAGAAGGATCTGACAGTTTCATTTATTAAGTCAAATGACAAAAATACTTATCATAGATAGTGCTGGATCTTGGGGATAATAATAATAATAATAATAATAATAATAATAATAATAATAATAATAATGCAATTATTATTTTACAAAAAATTCATTAATATTGTATTGCTGCCCCCTTATGTTTATTGTTGTTCATTCATATCTAAATTCGCAACCTGGTATTAATTAACAACAATTATGACTTTATATGTAAAATAAGAACCACAAACCAACTGTTGTAGAAATACAAATGGCTCGGTATACACTTTTTAGGATTATATTTTATTTGGTAGTTCTAAAGATAAATCATCATATCATACAGCTCTTTTACTGAGTATACATTTCAACCCTATTCAAGTTGAATTGCACCTAATTGACTTCTTTCCTTTTTCTTCGGGGGCCCGTTTGGTGTTACTTTCAATATTGTGAAATTAAAAGTAGAAATAAAACCTAAGAAACATACATAGAGAGACTAAATTATATTTCACAACGTTACATTCACGAGACTCGTATACATTGAACTTGTCAAAATAGTAAACTAATTTCAGCAGAGTCCTGTTTAAAAATTGAGCATATCCATCCACGCACCTGTGCAAATAAAACATTCTTCCAATACAGTTGATACCAGTATGTTCACAACATTACATTCACGAGAATCGTATACATTAAACCTATCAAAATAGTATACTAATTTCGGCAGAGTCCTGTTTACAAATTGAGCATATCCATCCACGCACCTGTGCAAATAAAACATTCTTCCAATACAGTTGATACCAGTATGTTCACAACATTACATTCACGAGAAGCTGGCGCATTAAACCTATCAAAATAGTATACTAATTTCGGCAGAGTCTTGTTTAAAAATTGAGCATATCCATCCACGCACCTGTGCAAATAAAACATTCTTCCAATACAGTTGATACCAGTATGTTCACAACATTACATTCACAAGAATCATATACATTAAACCTATCAAAATAGTATACTAATTTCGGTAGAGTCCTGTTTACAAATTGAGTATATCCATCCACGCACCTGTGCAAATAAAACATTCTTGAAATACAGTTGATACCAGTATGTTCAGAACGTTACATTCATCAGATTCGTATACATTGAACATATCAAATTAGTAGACTAAATTATACCTGCTTGTCACTTTACCTATTGCTGCTCTATAGATTCAGAATTAAGTAAATTACATTATGTACAAATGATACTCCAAACAATTACATTATGTACAAATGATACTCCAAATAAGTTGAAATAAAGGAGAAATGATATATTCTATACAAATAGATGCTGTACAAATGAAGTCATTAGTAAATACATTATGCCCAAATGAATAATGATTAAATACATTATGTACAAATGAAGCTGTAAACATATATCTGATGTACAAATCAAATTATGAACTAATTCACAACTGCATATATCGGCTACTCGGTACAGCATGGAGGTCGTCTCCGGTGTCGAGGTGGCTGCCGTCTGTGTCTGCCCTCACCTGGCTGCTCCTCCGCGTCTGGCGTCCAGTCACGTCGAGGGGCTACATGTCTGTCGTCTCCGCCCATACGTACTGGATAATCCCTCTTTAGGTGAAGCCGACAGGGAGCTATGTCGTATGTAGTCTCTGGATGAGTCCGAGCTGGCAAGCCGGGTGCGTCCACCTCCTCCGCATTGAGAGGGTCGTCTAGTAAGTAAGACATCGACGGCGTCGCGGCAGAGTCAGATCGATAATCCGCCGGTCTACTGGAGGGTCCCGCAAAATCAGCAGCGGACGGCCCAAACACATACTCCTCATGTACAATGGGTGGTGAGAAGGTCGGACTCGATGGACGACTGGAGGTAGTTGCTCGACCCCCTCGTACTGGAGCTGCTCGACCACCTCGTGGAGCCGGCGTCCGGCGTGGGGTAGGGATCCGTCGTCCGTCCTCGTAGACAATGTCCAAACCAACTCTCGCTAAATCACTCACAACGGGGTCTGATGATAGCGACTCGACCTGGTGTAATACGTCAGCCTGCATCATACGAAAATAGTGTTTAAAACATTGAACTACTAATCATCACGGTAACAAATTAGGTATACATTTGAGTAAGCATACGAGGCTCATGTACACCGCCGCAGTCCTATCTACGAAGCGACGTGTGATCGACCTGTACCACGCATAATATGGATCCTCCGGACGCATCGGGCCATCTACCCGGACTCCCTCGACAATGTAGTCACGCCTATGTACCCACATACTCACATACATGGCGTGCTCCGCTGCCCAATCTGTGTTCCCCCGACCGCGACCATCAATCTCGTGCAAGTCCTCCCCACGTACATCGTCCCCTTAGGTACAGAAGCGACCGGGAATGCCTTGTCGAAAGCCAAATTGTTGCATCACTCGGTCTGGGAGATGCCACTCGACAATATGAAAACATATGAGTGGCACTCGGGCAACCCAGAGGTCTGACCCAACTGCATAACCAGGTGGTAGGTCGGCAACAATGTCATCCGTGTAGGGCACCCATACGAACTGCGCGTAGACATATAGTAAATGTCAGAGGTGGGACGGGAATATATGCAAATCTTGAAATAACCCTAAATACACATAACGGAGACTACCTCGTGCTCCCGGTGCATGTCTAACTCGAATTTGTACCAGGGCAGCGTGTGTTGCGCAACATTAGGCGCCAACAACTGATCCCTCCACCTGTACACAATAGAACATAAGTTAGCAAGGTCTAACCACTACTACGTACTACAACTGAAGCAAATTATTTTCAGTTGAGTTACTAACCTCCACGAGTGGAGCTGGGTCAATCGGTCGTCCGTCCTCATCCCTCTGAATAAGACGTCGGACACCGTGGCGCATAGGAGCTAGTGACGTGAATCTCTCCCAAGCCCAAACCTGCAATAAGCGAAGTGCTCCTCCGATCTGTGAGTGCGACACGTTAGCGGCACGGCACATCTCCCGGTACAGCCAAGCTAACGTCGCAGCACCCCAACTATAATGGCGTATCTCTGCCCGCTCCGCGAGCAGTGGAAGGAACATCAAGTGTGCGTAACTCCCCGATAGGTCGCAGAACAGCGTCCCACATATCAATCGTAGCATGTGGGCACGTGCGTGACACGCTATAGTCTGATCATCAACATCAGCCGGAAGCTGGCGAAACATCTCCCCCTCTAGAAACCGCTTGCGAATGCGGGCACCAACAAGCTCACTGCCTGGGGGCACCACTCCTAACAATCTCTCGCACATGCGGCGAAGTCCTCCCCCCTGACCGATGCCTCCATCCTGTACTGGTCCAGCTATACGACCAGTGACGGGCAACCCATCAATCGGTAGCCCGAACAACACCGCGACATCCTGTAATGTGATAGTCGCCTCCCCGTGCGGCAAGTGGAAAGTGTGTGTCTCTGGCCTCCATCGCTCGACCAACGCGGTCACAAGATGCCAATCCAACTGGATATGGCCAATCTGATATATCCCATAAAAATTCGTGTCACGTATCCAATCAATAATGCGAGGGTCTGCGCCTATCCTATCCTGTACGCTCTGACTGCCCCCTCGGCAATATAAGACGTCAGCATGCGAATCGGTCCACGCCCGACTGGACCGGTGCCGATCGCCCATACACAGTACAGTTGTATCGGACGGCCCTGGATCGATCCTGCAAACAAGCCAGAATATTGAAAGCATTAACATAGAAAGCATAAGAATTGAGTATCTGTCCCCGGTGCTTTGTATGGTGGAAACGAACAAAAATCTCAAGGGTTATCCTATATGTGTACAAATGAAAATGTCTCACCAAGTTTTCATCTGAACATACACTATTCTCGATCGATGGACACAGTGACTCAATTGCTCAGAGACAAATTGAGCATGGAGCATTCGCGTGTTCACCGAGAAATTAAAGCCGTCTAAGGATTTAACATTTGGAAACAAATTTTTCATAAGGAATTAGCAGGTGAAAACTTGTCGTCACGCGAGGAGTAAGAGTACGCAAATCCCGGATCACCTATAAGTTATAGGTCAGTGCGAAGGTCCAGCTGCATCCCCAGGTTGGGTCCTTCTCGGACATCTTGTGCGGTTATGTCCTTCTTGACAGCATATGCTACACGTGATATGTTTCCGACCTTCTCGAGCATCCATCTCGTCATGTATACGTGAGCTCCTAGGCCAACCTTTATGTCTAGCGTATGTAGGATTTGCCTGCAAGTTTGGCAACGAGCAAGTTGGCCAATATGCCTCATGCATGATTGGATAAAATTCTACAGCATATGTTGCGTAGTGCTCGGCAGTGCTCCAATATGGCTCAACAAACTGGCTCACATTTAGTCGTGTCTCGGCACAAGCTACAAGAAGGTGCGAGCAGGGATAGTGTAAAGATTGCCACTTCCCGCAGGAGCATTCGCGCCTCTGGATGCTCAAAGTTTGGACATTGTTTCCTTTATGGGGTCCCCGCTGCACGGTCGTGATGCTAAAAGTACCCCTAGATCGGTTGAACGTCGTGACTCGTTGTCTGGTCGCCTTCAGCTTCCTTATTTCCATCGCTAGCAATATATGCGGAGTTAACGTATTTCCTCCAGATATTGCGTTACGAGCAGACTCCCGTCGGCTATTAAAGTAATGGGCAACGCGATAAAATATTAGTTGCACGAGAGCCGTAATGGGAAGGCTACGTGCGCCTTTTAGGACGGCGTTGAAACATTCGACCAGGTTAGTGGTCATGTTTCCATACCTCTTTCCACCATCGTGGCACTGAGTCCACATATGAGGAGGGATCTGATCGAAGAACGACTTGGCTGGCTCTCCACCCTCGTCGAATATCCTCTCCATCTAGGTGTCAAATTTTCTCACCTGATGCTCCCTTCCGGCTCGCTCAGACATTCGCTTCATATTAACACTCCGCACTTTCGTATTAAAGTTGCTTACGACATGTTGAAGGCAAAATCGGTGGTGCGCACGTGGTGGTTGCCAATCAGGATTGTGCTGCATCGCAGCGATAATCCCTGGATGTCGATCTGATATGAGGCAAATGTCGTCCCTGTCGGTAATCAAACGCAAAGAACACAGAAACCAATTCCATGTGTTGAGGCTTTCCTCTTGCACAATAGCGAATGCAAGGGGAAATATTTGCCTATTTGCATCGGGGCACGTTGCAATAAGGAGTTTGCCCTTGTACTTACCGTACAAGTGTGTCCCGTCCACACATATAATGGGAGGGCAGTGACGAAAACCCTCAATAGATGCTGCAAATGACCAAAATACGGATACGAAGGTTGCGCTGTTAGTGCTACCTGGAACCAGAGTTGACCTCCACCTAACTGTACTCCCAGGATTGTACGTGCGCATCGCTTCCATCCACTTCGGTAACATTTCATACGATTTCTCCCAATCACCGAAGACTTGGGCTATTGCCTTCTGTTTGCCCAACCAAACCTTCTTATAAGATATTAAATACCTGAATCGACGATCAATGAACTCCTTCAATGTAGCGATCGACGTCGACGCATCTCCCCTAATCATATTCACTATCTCCCCAGCAATAAGGGACGACGTGATTTGGTTATGGTCCTGCGATATAAGTTCATTCAGACACGTATGCGGACCACTATATTGGGTGATTTCGAAAAAACGGTATATCATCCGATACATGGCACGCAATCTCCATGTGCAATCGTGGTCCTTACACCTAGCAACCCACAACTCAGGAGTAGATCGCACCACGTGGAAGTCATGGTGGGTGCGAGTGTGATATATTCGCACTGCGACGATCAACTGATCCTTCGAACCGAAGAGCATCCCCTTACTCAACTCAGAGGATTCTTCCCAACGAGTGACAAGTATGGGAAGCTCATCGACTGCAGTTAAATTTGCAGCAGCTAGGTCAATATGACCGTACATCGGAAGCTCGCCGATGAATTGCGTGTCAAACGTTGCGTCGTCCGTGTCATGGTGAGGTAAGTTCACATCATCGGGGACATCATTTAACCCTTCACCCATTTCCTGCTCGTGCATGTGTTCGTCTTCAATATGAACATCATTCGTAATGTTCATGCCCTCGTCCAATGCGTCGTTCGCAATGGCAAACAACGATGCTGGTACCGCACTTGGGACATCTTCGCAACCTCCCCGCGGAAACATCTGAGGAACAGGTGCTTCGTACTCCGACGGTTGGAATGACGATCCCGGATATTCATTAAAATCTACCGTGGACGTAGCACGAACCTCCCCACCAACATCGACCTGATGTGTTTGTTCGGTGTCTTCACCGACTTCACCTAATTGCTCCGCGGGCTCATCTGGTTGCCTAACTGCAATTACACCCACTTGAGGAATAGTCTCGACATACAATTGCATCGTCAAATATGTCTCACCGACACAGTGTGCGTCCAATACAATGCGCAACCCATAATCATCTGATATCGGAATAGCCTCGTAGAACGCTGTATTATTTAACTCTCGCGCAGGGTATCTTGCGGTCACCCGCAATGCATATTGATCTGGATCAATATGCAAATATTTATATATCTTCGTATATAATTTACTTAATTTACACTTACAGCCAATTCGAATAAGTCGAACTGGCCAACTACTATACCTAACACCATCTGTTGCGGTTATAATGTTCCCCCCTATATATAAAAATACCGTGACTGGATCACTACTTGAGCTTCCTGCCATTTGGATAGGCGATCGGGAAATAAAACAAACCTACGCAAGACAAAATTGTATGTATAAGTGATCTGTAAATGAGACGAAATAACTATTAACTATAAACCAAATAGATGTATACAAATTCTAATGAATGAATGAACTTAGAGTTTGGACCTAACTTTCCGACAAAGAAAATAAATAGATGAATTCAGCGTCTATGAATAAACAACATGAATATGTATTGATTTTCCCCATATGACATATTCTTCAGATTTTCCCAAAATTGTAATTCAACTTAGAATCCAAAGAACTATGAAATGGTGCTCTTAAGAGTATTTTTTCCAAAATGGTACTTCGTACTCTGCCTCATTATGGGTTGGGTTGCCACTTAATTTGAAGTTCAATTTTGTTAAGTAGCCTTTTGAGGATTCATTGCTAATCCAAACACCCATACTCAAAGGAGTTGAAGGGATCTTTTGGAAAAATGTTACTTAGAACGCATAACATCTCGATTCATGAAATGGGAATGGGATTGTCTTATGGCAAGTGCTTTAAAATGTGAACACTGCATTTATATCGATATATTGGTGAAAAATACATAAATTCGGGGAGGAAAAAACTCATTACTACTCTCCTTTAATAATGTGACCTTTTAGCTATCATCTCTACAGTGTTCCCAGTCAGCGTCATCGACGGTGACTAGTTGAGGCCGGTTTTGCCCTCGTACCGTTGGATCTTTAATGGTGCTCTGTCGACTGTGGCCTCCTCAGGCACCCCGCACCCTAGGATGTTATACATATGGGGCTTTTTTCATGGAATTTTTTATTTTAATTTGATCCCTAAGGAACCGCATTTTTTAGAACTACTGCACCTACCAAATAACTCGGGTAATCCAACTAATTGTCTTCTGCTACTTCAGGATTCTATTGATGGTCAGCTGTTCAAGCACCTTTCTTTTTTGGCAGTTTATGTGCAGTGTAGGAGTTGCCTCTATTTTAATATTCGTTAAAGTCATTGTTCTATTACATAGGATGGACTAATGACAGAGAATGGGTGAGATAACCTTTCATAGCTAGCGCTGTGATTCTGTGAACATTGCCTCTGTGTATGTGATTTTGGATGAATTAGAATTGAGTAGATTGTTGGAAACCAAGTAGTACGCTTGTCAGTATTGGTGAACAAAATATAATAGAAATTTAGGCTATGAGCTTGGAGAACTAAGAAAACTCTTTACTCGAAGAGAACTTGTCAAACCTTGCCCACATGATCATCTTAATCTAGGAGAGAGAGAACTCATTGATGTCCAAACAGCAATTCACATTATAGCTGGATTCTTGAGTAGGCAGACAAAGAGGTAATAAATTTTATTTTATTTTCATAGCCTACACACACGCATTCCCAAAGCAACATTTTTTTCATAGCCTACACACACACATACATATATATAAGTATGGAAAAAATCCCACCCGAAATACTAGTGTCAAAAACAAGTTTTAACATTCTTCTCGAGATGGGTTAAAATTAGAGTCTCATGTATGAGAGAGAGATTATTGGAATTATTGTGAAAGGTACTAATAATCAATTATTAAGTATTTGGAAAGATTTATCCTATGAGTTAGTTTTTGAAATTGAGAAGGCGTAGCATCCAACAATATATATATATATATATATATATATATATATATATGAATCATTGTGCTGTGCTGGCCCTAATTTTTTTTTTATTAGTTTTTTGAAGAACCAATTCATAAATCTAAAAATAAAATAAAACTATTTAGTTAAAGATTAGAAAAGTGAACAAGAAAACATATTATATAAATATGTTTCTTTATGTGGTCATTTTTTTGTTTTTATTTTCAATTTTTAACTGTTTATGAAAAAAATTGAAATAGAATTCAAATTAAGATATATATATATATATATATATATATATATATATATATAAGCAATAATATAATATTTTTAACAAATTTTCAATTGTCATATAAAAAAAATATTTTATTATAAAATAAATTTGGATAGTACAACAATTAATTAAAATAATTATAATAAATTGTATTTTTTTTATAATATTTTTATTATATATTATTTGTAATTTTATTTTTTAATTATATATTTAAAATATCAATTGATTTAAAAATAATACATAAATATTATTTAATTAAAAAAATTAACTTATATTAATTTTCATAAATATTAACCAAACATATTGTCAAATTTTAATTTTTCAACTAGTCCTAAATTAACTGGTGAAAAGAAAAGAATAAAGGGAAGAGAAAAGCCTAAAGATGTGTTCAATGTTTAGAAAATAATTTTCAATTTTCAGATTCTTCTTTTGTAGATTATAAAAATATCACATATTTTTTTTTTACTTCTTTAACATTAATATAAGAGTCAGAATTTTTTTTTTAAATTTTCAACATAATTATTAATAACCCGAAAAATAAGGTATAAGATCCTAGGATCTTATACATATGATAATACAATTTATAATTAGAATGTGCACTCACATTAACTCAAAGCATCAATTAAAACCATACAATTTGCATGTTATGTTCATAACTTTAGTGGATGTGCCCAATTATATTAAAAACAGTACAAGAAAATTTAAGAATTGAATAACAAAATTTCACACTTTTAAAGTAAACCATATGATCTAATTATAATTGCACAATTATATTCAAAAGAGTAGAAGGAAATTCAACATATTTAGTGAGTGGGGGAAACTTCAACAATTTATAGGGCAGGAAACATAATGCATTTTACAATGAAATAATAATCGTAAAAAAATAAATAAATATTAAACAATAGTTTGAATGGAAAAAATAACATATTATCAGCAAAAAATTAAATTCAAATACCCAACCAATGAAATACAAATAAAATATTATTAGCAAAAAAATTACATTTAAATACCAAAACAATGAAATACAAACCTTAAGTAATGTTTGTCCACGAATCTTTTAACACAAATCACAAACTCTTTCTCGGATTATCAAAGCTTTCGATGAAATCAAAATAATGTAAAAATGTAAGCACTGAACATGAAAAACTTAACTTACCCCATCTCCTTATATAATTTTCGATTTGATAAAGCCTGCAACGGTCACCTGCTCCGGCTCTCTTCAACGGTCACCTGCTCCGGCTCCCTTCAACAGTCACCTGCTCGGCTTCTGCAACAGGTACTCTGTCCGCGCAAGAAAGGAGGAAGAACGGGCGAGGTTAAACTGAAGCAAATCTCGCTACTTGGAGTAGCGAGATTTGCCACGCGTCGAATGCCGGGTGGAGGTAATTCAAAAGGCAGGTGGCAGAGCATTAATTATCCCAATAAAATCTAGCTACTTGGAGTAGCGAGATTTTCCACGCGTCAAATGGTGGTTGGCAATGATTTACCATGCGTCGAAAGCGGCTGGCAGAGCATTAATTCTCCCAATTAAATCTCGCTACTTGGAGTAGCGAGATTTGTGCTTACAAAAATAAACTCCAGTGACACGTGGTAAATCTCGCTACTTGAAGTAGCGAGATTTGGTTAAAAAACGCTACTTAGACTAGCGAGATTACGTCAGAGTCATTCTGGGAAATACTTCCCAGAATGAGGTATTATTTAATATATTTAAAAAAAAAAAAGTTAAAACGGGAAAAAACTCCATTTTATTATCCTACTGAATCATATTAGGATTTTCTGATTTCATATTTGGTGGACGTAAATGCTATTGATATTTATCATTATTTATGTGTGGGTAAGATTAAGCTGCACCTTTTTTTGAAATTATAAAGAATTCCCATAATTTAATTTTATTAATAAAATAAACCTTTCATTGTGAGCCAACTGTGTATATATATCAAAAGATAATTTTAGTCATGATAAAATAATATTTTTAGAATAAGATCTATTTAAAAAATTGACAAAATTAATTTTCCATTACTTGATCGTTAGTCAATGATTATGTATGTATAAAAAAAAAAATTTTAGTTACAATAAAATGATACTTTTAAAATGACACTTATTTAATAAATTTAATTTAAAAAATTGGTCAACATAATAACTCGAAGTCCTAATTGATTCATAAATTAATTTATTTATCCAATCCAATTGTTTTAAATCAACTAATTGATATCAATATAAAAAATATATATTATTACTTTAAAATTTTAAAATTATATATAAAATAAAAATTACTCATAAATCATAAAAAATACTTAGTATTTATGATACTACAAAAGGTTTATTTTATGTAATTTTTATATAAATTTAATGATTAAACACATCATAAAACAAAGTAAAACATAGTTTAGAATTTTTAAATTCAGGTAGCTTATCAAATAGAGTGTTAAAAAAGATAAATTAAAATTTCAAAATTTATTCTTTATAAATTAAATTTATAAAATGGGATGTTAGTTCTTCTGTGTAAAAATATAAATGCTAAATAGATAAAGAAAAATTAAATTTATATTAATTGGTTGATCATTATTCAAGACAATTCACTACCTTTTCTTGATTTTATTCAAGTTCCTATATTATTTAAATATGGTATTCAATTAAACCTAAAAAAACAAGCCACAATTCGACCAATAGTTGGAATGAAATCAATTTTTTAAATTATATTTTATTTGTTAAAGATATATTTAGTGCGTTTAATTTTTATGAAATGTATATAACAAATATTTTTGCAACAACTTAATAATTTAAGTATTTTTAACAGTTACTATTTATTTATTTATTTTTCATATTTTAAATTATTTTTAAATAATAATTTAATTATATTGTCATACTAAGTCAATTGATTGATTCGACTTAGTTGTCATACTAAGTATATTGGACCTTCAGTTATGTTTGATTTTAACATTCTTAATAAGAAATCGTTAAACTCTTTATGTCTAGCGTCTCTATGTAAGACACAGACTGGCTTATTAAGACCGGCTCTTGTAAGAGGAAATAGTCCTACTTGGACCATTCTGATATGAATCCTATCATAGTTTGACTTATGGGCTGCTAAATCTTCTAGACTCAAGAGTCTCTTTTGTTGTTTGACTTCATTTGTTACTAATGAGACAGACTTATTAACAATTTTGACAAGATATTCTTCATGAACTTCTATTGAACCCTTTTGTTTAATGATTTGAGATTCTGTTCTAGACATTTTCCAGATTTCTTTTGGATCTTGTTTATGTAAATCCTTACCATTCCATTTGGCTAATCTCTTTTTAATTTTTCCTAATGAAATTTGAATTTCTTTTTTATCTGATTTATTGCTTGAAGTAGATTCTTTTTTATCTATTTTAATTTCCTTTAAAAATTTTCCCGTTCGTTTAATATTTTGAACCAATTTATCCATTATCTTTCTTAAATTTTCTTAGTTTTACAAGCTTTGATATCCTAATTGGGACCACCCTAGACGCTCTCCTGGCTTAACGAGTTGACCATCACATTTACACAGGCTGACCAACACTTAGAGAAATCAAATCATGCAATTTTTAGAAAAAATGAAGAAGATGATGAATATTAACCTGGCTCTGATACCAAATCAAGGCAGGATGGCTTTTAAAATGCAATTACTTTAAGCAATAAATAGCAATATGAATACTTTGAACCAATTTATTCTCCGTCTTCTTCATTTTTCTAAAAATTGCATGATTTGATTTCTCTAAGCGTTGGTCAGCCTTGGAAATCCGATGGTCGGTCCGTTAAGCCAGGAGAGCGTCTCGGGTGGTCCCGGTAGGTGGTCCCAATTAGGATATCAAAGCTTGTAAAACTAAGAAAAATTAAGAAAGATAATGGATAAATTTGTTCAAAATATTAAACGAAAAGAAAAGTTTTTAAAGGAAATTAAAATAGATAAAAAGGAATCTACTTCAAGCAATAGATCTAGATAAAAAAGAAATTCAAATTTCATTAGAAAAAATTGAAAAGAGATTAGCCAATTGGAATGGTAAGAATTTACCTAAACAAGATCCAAAAGAAATCTAGAAAATGTCCATAACAGAATCTCAAATCATTAAACAAAAGAGTTCAATAGAAGTTCATGAAGAACATCTTGTTAAAATTGTTAATAAGTCTATCTCCTTAGTAAAAAATGAAGTCAGACAACAAAAGAGACTATTGGGTCTAGAAGATTTAGTAGCTCATAAGTCAAACTATGATAGGATTCATATCGGAATGGTCCAAGTAGGACTATTTCCTCTTACAAGAGTCGGTCTTAATAAGTTAGTCTGTGTCTTACTTAGAGACGCCAGATATCATGAGTTTAACGATTTCTTATTAGGAATGTTAGAATCAAACATAACTGTTGACTTTGGTGTAATCCCAAGAGGGGGGTGAATTGGGTTTTAAAAAACTTTTTGGCTAATTTAAATGTTTCGCCGATTCACCACAAAGCATATCTCATTCAATATTAAATGTGTGTATGTAAAATGATTAAGTTATTAGTTCATGCATACCCGTGTATCTCATTCAATGTAAATGTGTGTATGCAACTAAATATAACAGTAAATAAATAGACATAGACATACTGAATTTAAAGTGTAGTATTTTAAATGAGATAGGGAGAGAGAGACACAAGATTTGTTATCGAGGTTCGGCCAAACCAGCCTACGTCCCCGCCTTAGACATACCCCCCAAGGATTCCGCTAAGCTTGCTCACTTACGGGTGGAGCAGAAACCATTTACATCATCTCCTTACGAGGTGAGGAAAACCCAAACTCAATTACTAGGCTGAGCCGAACTAGTCTCACTTATGGGACTGAGACTCTCCAGTTCAATTTTCTGGCTAAACCAAACCGGTCCCACTTACGGGGTTGAGACTCTCCAGTTCAATTCTGGGTTGAACCCAACCGTTACATTTAAAACAATTTTTGTACATGAAAATGCTTCTGAAACATACAAACAGAAATGTACACATTTAAGCTCAAATGCAAACACTCTAAGATGATATGAAATATATGTTCAATAGAGTAAGGGTGCTTTTCTAAAAATGATTTTACAATATTTGAAAAGTGTGTATATAAAAAAAAAAAAAGCTTCAAAGATTTTAACCCTACAAAAGATTTTCTCCAAATAATATTTTTCAAGAACGAACAAGAGAACGTAGGGTTTTAGTTTCAAATGATTTTGTATAACAAAACAAAATACAAGCATTTAAAAACCATATGTGCAAATCAACATGAATGCCCAAATTAAAATGTTATCTTCAAAAAGATTTTCAAAATAATGAATGGAAGAGAATGGAGAGTATAAAATATAACCCCATAAAAGATTTCGCAATAAAAATAAGTTTTGGGGGAAGTTTGATTAGGATAAAAATTAGAGAAAAAATGGGCTAATCAAAGTTACTAATCCTGGCTTATGAAGGGGTATTTGTAGACTTAAGGAAAATTTTGACTGTTAGGGATATGCTGGGTGTAGACACCCTATTTTTGCCCTAACCAAATAGAACAAAGGGTTCCCTTTTTATTATTATTATTATTAGTATTTTTATTAGTTTATTTATTCTTACTATTATTATTATTAATTTTCATTAGTCTTATTATTATTATTATTATTATTATTATTATTATTATTATTATTATTATTATTATTTTTCATTAGTATTATTATTATTACTTTTATTTTTATTTTTTACTTCTATTTATATTATTTATTATTATTATTATGATTATTATTTATTTTTCATTTTGCTATTAATATATTTTTAATTTATTGGTATAGTATTTTAGCTTATTGTACTATTATTATTATTATTATTATATTCTTATTATTATTATTTTTCTTATATATTATTATTTTATTATTTTGTTTATTATTTTACTTCTTTTATTATCCTTATTCTTCATTATTATTATTATTATTATTATTATTACCATAATAGTCGGGTATACTCATAATATTATTCCAAAAGAAAAATACCATAAAAAGAAAATCAAAAGGAAACGTTTTAGGGTTGTTCAAATTTTTTTTTATATAAGGATGATACAACAGAGGCCAACGGGGGGGGCGCTGCACACACACAGCCGGCAGCAAGCCAAAGAAAAAAAGACCTAAACCTCTCTCTCTCCCGCTGCAAACAGCAGCACCGCCACCCATCCCATCCTTCCCAACACCCTCATTCTCTCAGCACCTCCGTTCCCTCTCCCATTCCGTCACAACAGCTGAGCCAGCATCAGACAACCTCACCTCGCCCCACTGCCAAGCCTCCGGCCACCCTCCCACTCGACGGCACAGCAACCCAGCCACCTCATGCCCCCTAGCTCCGGCCTCTGACGAACCAGCGACGCCATCCCAATCTTACTCCTCCGCAACTCCGGCCGGCCACTACAGCCGAGAACTCCCTCACCAAATCCCCCATCATCTGCAACCTCTCCAGTCTCCGGCAACACCATCACAGCCCAGCTCCGGCAGCACCATCCGCTAACCCGAGCTCTGCTACATCACACCGGCAGCAGGCCAGCAAACCCCGGCCACCCTTCCTCACCGCCGTAGCACCACCCATCCGCCACTGACACCACAGCCGCCGGAGCACTCTGCAAGCCTGCTGCCAGCCGGTTGTTCTCTTAACTGCTCTCCTCTGCTCTACCACTCTGCAACACCCACGAGCAGCCTCCCTCAACACCACATCCTCATCGTCTCCTGGCTGTACCCCCCCCCCCTCTGTAAGTCCCTGCACACGTACACATAACACACACACACACTGAACACCCACACACACACACATACACGGAACCCCTACCCAGATTCCTGCACACAACAGGCACTGCACATATAAGTTATTTACTATTATTATAGTAAGCCCTTTTTTTTTTTTTTTTTTATGTTGTAATATTATTTATGTGTTTTAATGTTGTAATACTTTTAGTAATAGGTCTGTATTTATTTATGTTTCATTGTTAATATTTGAAATGCAATTATTGTCTTGAATATTTATTTATGGTTTTTGTCGTGTTAATATTATAATATTTTAAGTGCAATGTATTTAGTTGGTTTGTATATTTATTCATGATTTCTTTGTTGATTTTGTAACATTGAATATGTAATAGTCATTCTGTTTGCTTGTATTATATCTAGGGTTTTTATCATTATTGTTAATTTCAATATGTAATATGTTAGTGTTTTAGGGTTTATTTTATTGTCATTATAATATTCAATGTGTAATATATTTATCTTATTGGCTTATATGCTTATTTTCGGTTCTTTGTTTTTATTGTAATATTTAATGGGTAATATGTGCACCTTATTTGCTTGTATAATTATTTCGGGTTTTTATTTATTTATTGATATTGTGACATTTAATGGGTAATATATTTATCTTATTTGATTGTGTAATTATTTAGGGTTTTTTTATTATTATTATTGTATTATTTAATGTGTAATGTGATTATTTCATTTACTTGCATAATTATTTAGGGTATTCTTGATCATTATTTTATTATTGCTCCCATCTTTACCATTTTATATTATTGCTTAAGCTTATTTGTTCCCATATTTATCCTTGCATATCTACATATTGATTTTAGAATTGATTGTTTCCATAATTTCATTACTTTGTTGTTATACTCATAATTGTGTAATTACATACTAATTTTAGAATTGATTTGTTTCCATATTGTATAGTTTACATTTTAATTGTAGGATTGATTTGTTTCTTTAATTATTTCCATATTGTATATATTTATATATATTGTTATATTGTTATATTATTGTCGTATTGTTATATTGTTATTGTTGTAGCGAATATTCCTATAGTGTACATTGTTATATTGTTATATGGTGTATATGAGTGTAATGTTATATTAAGTATGTTGTTATATTTAGTATTCTTAGATCACATGTTCATATTAAGTATATTGGCATATTTCAGTACTATATTAAGTTTAGTATCTTATTCTATATTATTATTATTATTATTATTATGTTTTGTATTATTATTAGTGTATATTTTTTTTTAGTGTTCTAATATATATGGTATTGTTTTAGTATCTTTAGTATCTTCATATATATAGTATATGGTGTTTTATTGCTAATTATATGTATTGTGGTAGTTTAATATCTTAGTTTATTATCCTATTATCATCTATTGAAACCTCCCAAAGAATTTGGTAAATATTTTGAATTATTTATGAAAAATCTATAAATTTTGAAAATAAATCTGGGAGCTATTTTTGTAAATTATTTTCGATTTTCTTTATCCCTATGATTTTATTGCGAGGGTATGAGCCTTTGGGCATCACGTACCCTAAGCTCTGAGGGAATATATGTATATATTTATTTATTTATTCATTTTTCATGTGTGTTTATTAATTCATAAAAGGAGTAGTTTAAAGAATTATTAGATTAACTTAGGGATAATTTCAAATTAATTAGGTACCGTTCGTAAGAACGGGCGCGTAGGGGGTGCTCGTACCTTCCCCTCGCGTAACCGAACTCCCGACCCCAACTCTGGTAATGTAGACCGATTCTACCCCTAATGGGGTAGTAATCATGTGTTCTAACCGCACTAAAGGTTAGTGGCGACTCCGACATTCCATATTTTCCTGAAAATATCAAAATTGATTTTCAATTTCGCCGCCCGGGGCACACGCGCTCCCGGGACGCCGCGACAGCTTGGCGACTCCGCTGGGGACATTAGAGAGTCGAGCCATTAATTAATTAGAAATTATCCCATGTTCAAATTTAATAAATCTTTTAATTACTCCTTATTTTGTGAATATTGTAATTCGTAAATAACCTTAATTAATTGTAAATATCTTGCTTCCATAATTCACAAATAACCCTACTTAATTAAAAATATTTTGTTTCCTAATTGTGTGAATATTAATTGTAGATATTTTGTTTCTAAATATTCTGAATAGAGCCTATTAATTGTAAGATATTTTGAATAAGTAGATATTTTGTATACTAATCGTAAATATTTCGTTTCCTTATTTTTTGTTTCCAAATTTTTTTTTTTTGAATAAACATATTAATTGCATATATTGTGTTTCCTTATCTTTTGAATATATATTAATTGTAGATATCTCATGTCCATATTCTTAATAGCATGTGAATAAATGTGAGGATAGCGGGATTAGGTTAAAATTTGAATTCACACATTCTCACTAGCCCGCTACCCGGGCTTCACCCTTTAGGATTAGAAAGGAGCACAGTACCGTTAGCCCTCATGGGACAAGGTCCTTGGGGGCGCGCGAACCACTCCGCTCAGTTTGGACTTTGTCCAAGCCCATTGGGTGAGGATAGGGTTTAGGCTGGGAACCTTTGTATATAGGGATTAGAGCCTGCCCACACGTACTTGTCTATAGTCTTCCCTAACTAGGATAGAGCCATGAAAAACCCCATATATACGTACCTACCCTAGGTTGGGACAGGAGCCACATCCTTCTCCATGTACAGTGTATTGTATATATGTTATGAGATACCTTGTATTATACCATGCATGCTGCATCCATTTTAGACTTACATACTACTTAGCCAGTATTCTAAAAAAGCCCAATAATGAGACCATGGCCCATCCTTTCAAAAATGAAGCACTTGGCCCAAGCATTTTAAAATATGGGTCGGCCCAACCTTTTTCAAATAACTCGGGCCCAATTCTTTAAAAGCAAACTTGGGCCCGACCTTTTTCTAAGCAAAAACTTGGCCCATGCCTTATTTTCAAAAAGGGTCAAACCCAGATTTCAAAAGAGGACTTCAACCCCATTGCCTAAAAATTTGGGCCAACATTTTTTCAAGTAATCCAAGCCCAATTCCTTTTCAACTAAGGCCTCAGCCCATCATGAAATATGGGTCGACCCAATCCTTTTCAAATAAATCGGGCCCAATTCTTTAAAAACAAACCTAGGCCCGACATTTTCCTAAGTGAAAACTTGGCCCAGACATGATTTCCAAAGAGGGTCAAACCCAGATTTCCAAAAATGGGCTTCAGCCCTATCACCTAAAAATTCGGGCCAACATTTTTTCGAGTAATCCAAGCCCAATTCCTTTTCAACTAGGACCTTAACCCATCATGAAATAGTTCGAAGCCCATATTTTAAAATACTTGAGGCCCAAGTGCACACTAAAGTCTATAAGTCCACATTGAATGAATCCGATGGGTTGACTAGCCTGGGTTAACCCCAACCTCAGAACATAATTTGACCCTTTATAGAATCTGAGGTACATGGACCATCATCAAGGAAATGAATGGGTAAGGGAGAAATTGAATTGAAATCGTGGCCCATCAATGGTCATGTTAATCTTGACCCGTTTTATTAGTGGGATTTTTCTAGAATTCTAGCTAAGTAGTAATTTAGGACATCATATTCATGCATTTCATTTCATACATAGTCATGCACGATAGGCTGCATGCATGTTTATATCTTTGTTTGTATATATAAGTGCACTAGTTGCATCCATGCATAAACACCTATTGCATACCCTAATCATGCATCAAAACATATTCAGTACATAATTGTGCATTCATGATTCTAAAGAGGAAATTGTTGGTTTTCAGTTCAAAGAGGTCGTTTGAGTAATATAGAGCAATAATTGAGACCACCACGCATCAGTACAATACCAGGCGAAGAGCGAGAGAAATGAGTGAACAATTGGAAAATAGAGTCCTGGGTCTAGAACAAGGACAAGAAGAAATAAATGACAAGATAAGTAAGGTTCTGGAGTTACTGATGAACAAGGGAAAGACAGTGCATGTTGATCCCGAAGTAGATGTGGACCCCGCTCATCCCCCAGGGTTCACCCCAGATCATGGACAAACATCAATTCCACTGCCTGGTGTCATGGGGGGTCCACCGCCAAATATGCCTCCTTTCATCCCTACTATGCCAGCACAGGGTTTCCCAGTAGTAGGAACTCCTCCATTAGTACCTTCTGATATGGGGATCAGTAAATCTGAGGCTGAGCGTCGTTGCGGCGTATTAGAAGAGCGTTTAAAAGCAATGGAAGGTTCTAATACTTTCGATTCAGTTAATCTAAATGACCTTTGCTTGGTGCCAAAAGTCACCCTGCCGCCGAAGTTCAAAATGCCAGACTTTGAAAAGTTTGACGGGACCCGGTGCCCTCGAACATATTTAGTGTATTGCCAAGCAATGGCCGCGTACTCAGACGATGAAAAACTAATGATGCATTGCTTTCAAAGCAGTTTGACTGGGTCCGCTATCCGTTGGTACATTCAGCAAGATAAAGCTCGGGTCCGCACTTGGAAGGACTTGGCCAATGCCTTTGTTACTCACTACCGCCATGTGACAGAAATGGCGCCTGATCGGATGATGCTACAAGAAATGGAGAAGAAATCCACCGAAACATTTAGAGAATATGCTTACAGGTGGAGAGATATGTCAATCCAAGTGGACCCCCCGGTGAGTGACCGAGAGGCTATCTCCTTGTTCGTAAGTACATTAAAAGACCCCTACCGCACGCACCTTCGGGGAGCAACTCCCCACGATTTTATGGATATTGTGGCTGCGGGAGGAAGAATTGAAGGCGATATCAAGGCAGGCCTAGTCAAGGATAATGGCTCGGAAACTGGGTTAGGCAAAAGGTGGACTAATAGGAAGAAGGAGGAAGAAGCACAAATGATACAGGGGCAGTTTAATTGGAAGAATCAATATACCAGAGGTGGGAACCAATGGCTCAAGAGAAACTTTGATTTTGAGCCGATGGTAAATCAAACGGCGCATACAGGCACAAGGCCCCAGATTGTTCACTTTGGTCCACCTAATCAGCAAACACAAGACAGGTTTGTGACCAGAAACTTCTGAAGGGTGGACCCCATTCCCATGACATATGCTGAATTATTTCGTCAGCTGCGGGAAAATGGGATGGTATCTGCAATCCCTGGGATGCCCGTTGCGAACCCTCCTCCCCAATGGTATGATCCTGGGGTTCGTTGTGAGTACCATGCTAACTCTCCTGGCCATACTATTGACCGCTGTTGGGCTTTCAAGCATAAGGTGCAATCGTTAAGAGACGCAGGATGGTTAGCTTTTGATGACAAGCAACCAGGAGTCCAGGGGAATCCTTTGCCCAAACACGAGGAAGGAAGTAGTTGACATATCAGGGAGCTTCCCAAAATCAATGGTTTCAGTCATTATCCGCCGAGGCTAAAGTGATGGAGTACCGAACTTTTGACTATCTAATCCTTTTCAATTGATGTTCTTTTGTTTTCCATTGTCATTTGCTTTTCGTAATCCGTGGACGCCTGTGTCTCGGAATAGTTTCTATACTCAATAAAATGAATTATGCATTTCATCATCTCACTTGCATCATGAGTCCCATTGCCAAATTATGTTTGCTTATGTTTCATGCCGGAATAGGGAAAGTAATATTGCCAGTGTTCATGAGCTAGAAAGAGATGTTAAAGTATGAAACAATCATCGAATTCAGACATTATGAAGAAGTTTTTTTTACTTTCCAAGGAATTCAACGAGGTGGCTGCACTGTTTTGATAAATTAATCACTCATGTTTTGATCAAATGATGGATGGCCCTCTTTGGCTGACCAGTTATCCCTAAAAGAACCCAAACAATGATTTACCATTTGTTAACCAAATTGAGCCTGAATGTTAAACTAGCTTTCTCTTAAAAGTCAGATCACCAAAAATCCAACCTGGGTTTGGGTCCCTTAGCGTTTGGCAAATCATTTGAGACAATAGTCATTACCAAAATGATGGCAGGCCATTTTTCTGCTATCCAAAAGAAAGTAAAAGAAGAAATCCCTTGACAACCCTTTTGAGCCTGAAAAATTCATTCTTTGATTAACCTGTTGAAGGATCACACCCCACACTGGGGCAGTTTTTAAAAGATTGGTCCCAATTGAAGTTCAAATGAAAATGAAGACAAGATTCCTTTATAAAAGAAAAAGTGAAAGTTGCAGGAAAATAAGGAAAAGAAGATTAAAAGAAAAAAAAAAAAGAAAAGCAGGAGGAAGAAGAAAGAAAATAAGGGACTTACTACATATGTGATCTTTGAGCAAATTACCCTTGATGAAATTGGTGATTTTTGAGCCTTATGTGACTCCTTTCTTCTTTAACCCATATCCTTAGCCTACATTACGGTCCAAATAAAAGTCCTGACCAGATTGGTATATATTGTTGTCTTAAATGATTTGTCAGACTCAATATTGAGTCTGAACTACGTAATGACCTGATCCTGAAAAGGTACGTAGGCAGCTTGTTTAAATAACAAGTTCGGTCAACATCTTGCAAAACGCCTCAACTCGAACTGGGAGTATAAAACATTATTTGGGGTGGTATTTTTGAACCTTAGTTTCCCTTTTATTCTGAAATCCTACATCCTTAAGCCTACGTTTCGTCCCGAGTCTTAAAGACCATTTTGAGATCAAAGCATGAGTTGATGAAACAGGGGCAGTTGAAGAGAATGACAGTCATCTAAGCTGGGAAATCAACGTTACATGACTTTTGAATACTGGCATGAATTTTTCCTATGATAGCATTGAATCATGGTAAAACATTTATTTTGTACAAATGGCCTTTTGATTTAGCAAGTTGATGTCAGAGTTGCATAAGCATTCCTTGTTCCTTAAAAAAAAATAAAAATAAAAAAAATAAAAAAGAGGAACCGTTCTTATTCTTTAGAGCATTAAAAAAGGATGGATAGTCAAAGAGTTTCAGAATCACCAGAAATTTCTATAAAGAAGATCCTTGTGGAGAAAGAGCAGCAAATGTTCTGTCAAGTTCAAAAGAAATCCAACAATAGAGTCAAGATCGGTGGCAGATGAATTTAACTGGGGCAAATTCCGAGTTGAGTCTCAGTAGGTCCCATTCAAGCACTTTCTTATCGGATTGGAATAGGAAATCAGAGTCAAGATCAGTTGTAGGTCCATTCAACTGGGGCAGATTTTGCGATTTTTGAGCTGAGTCGATCACTTTCATGACTAGATGAAAAAAAGAAGATTAAGCCAAGATCAGTTACAGATCCATTCAAATATGGCGAGTTTCATGTGGAGACCAAAGATAAGGTCATTGACCATAAGTGCATTAAGAGAAAAGATTCATGCATTGTCATGCATTACCCCAAATTTCATGCATTGTCATACATTTCATGCATTACCTAGATTTCATATATTGCCATGCATTCCATGCATTACCATACATCTTATGCATTGCCATGCATTAACCTATATTTCACACATTACCACACATCTCATGTATTGTCATGCATTTCATGTATTACCATGCATCTCATGCATTATCATGCATTTCACACATTATCATACATTTCATGCATTACCATACATCTTATGCATTGCCATGCATTAACCTATATTTCACACATTACCACACATCTCATGCATTGTCATGCATTTCATGTATTACCATGCATCTCATGCATTGTCATGCATTTCACGCATTGTCATACATTTCATGCATTACCATACATCTCATGTATTGCTATGTATTTCATGCATCACTTAAATTTCATGCGTTGTCATGCAATTCATGCATTGCCTGCATTTCATGCATTGTCATTCATTGCATGCATTACCTACATTTCATGTATTATCATACATCTTGTGCATCGCCCTGCATTACATGCATTGTCATGCATTTCATGTATTACCATGCATCTTATGCATTGTCATGCATTTCACGCATTACCATACATTTCATGCATCGCCATTGTGCGTTTCATACATTACACAAAAAATAAAAATGCATACATATAATCACAAGTTAGTAACATGCATATTAATAGCAACATATCACTACATTATAAGTTAGCAACATGCATACATATAACAACATATCATTGCATTCTAGCATCACAAGCAGCAATAGAGCACCTTTCACACTTGTCTTGAGCTATCGAATGATTATTTGACATCCTTGATAGAGAGATTTCAGTTGTGTTTAATTCTGAGCTGGGGTAGCTGACCCCAAGCACACATTGATTTACTTGAAAAACTGAGGCAAGTTGACCCTAGACACACATTGATTTATTTTAAAATTGGGGCAACAGATCCCAAAGACAAGGGGATTCATTCATCGACATTCGGCCTTTACCCCAAGTGCATTTTCCAAATAGAGTAACAACCTTCCAAGCTTTGCTTTCACACCTTGTTACTGGTTGAGGTGGCTTGGATCATCGTGTCCCTACGGCTCGGATTCTTACATTCGAAACAAGCCATCATTGTGTCCCATGGTTGGATCATCGTATCCCTACGGCTCGGATTCTTACATTCGAAGCAAGCCATCATTGTGTCCCATGGCTGGATCATCGTGTCCCTACGGCTCGGATTCTTACATTCGAAGCAAGCCATCATTGTGTCCCATGGCTGGATCATCGTGTCCCTACGGCTCGGATTCTTACATTCGAAGCAAGCCATCATTGTGTCCCATGGCTGGATCATCGTGTCCCTACGGCTCGGATTCTTACATTCGAAGCAAGCCATCATTGTGTCCCATGGCTGGATCATCGTGTCCCTACGGCTCGGATTCTTACATTCGAAGCAAGCCATCATTGTGTCCCATGGCTGGATCATCGTGTCCCTACGGCTCGGATTCTTACATTCGAAGCAAGCCATCATTGTGTCCCATGGTTGGATCATCGTGTCCCTACGGCTCGGATTCTTACATTCGAAGCAAGCCATCATTGTGTCCCATGGCTAGATCATCGTGCCCCTACGGCTCGGATTCTTACATTCGAAGCAAGCCATCATTGTGTCCCATGGCTGGATCATCGTGTCCCTACGGCTCGGATTCTTACATTCGCAGCAAGCCATCCCTTTGTACCTCAACCTGGATTCTTACATTCAGTGCAGATCGTCTCTGGTTGGCAGAAATAAACAACTCTTGATTAACTTGAAAAGCCATAGAGAGTTGAATGGCTTGGCTAAAATAGGTGTCTTTTATCTTTGCAGGCTTGTTGCTACAAAAACGTAGGAGAGTTCCTATCGTTACATTGAAGCAACTAAGCCAACAAAGAGGGGCAGCTGTACACACCCTATTTTTGCCCTAGTCAAATAGAACAAAGGTTTCCCTTTTTATTATTATTATTATTAGTATTAGTCTGATTATTATTAGTCAGGAGGTCATTAGGAGGTATTAGGCAGGTTATTATTACTTTTATTTTTAGTTGACTTCGATTATTATTTATTATGATTATTATTATTATTTATTTTCATTGCTATTAATATTATTTTTAACTTTTATTGTTATTTATTTTTGTTATTATTATTATTATTATTATTAGTTTGTTATTATTTTACTTATTTTTATTACCTTATTATTATTATTATTATTATTATTATTATTATTATTATTATTATTATTATTATTATTACCATAATAGTAGTTATACTCATAATATTATTTCCAAAAGAAAAATACCATAAAAAGAAAATCAAAAAGGAAAGGTTTTTAGGGTTGTCAAATTTTTTTTTTATATAAGGATGATACACAGAGGCCAACGGGGGGCGCTGCACACACACAGCCGGCAGCAAGCCAAAGAAAAAAAGACCTAAACCTCTCTCTCTCTCGCTGCAACAGCAGCACCGCCACCCTCCATCCATTCCCACACCCTCATCTCTCAGCACCTCCGTCCCTCTCTCCCATTCCGTCATAACAGCCGAGCCAGCATCAGACAACCTCACCTCGCCCCACTACCAAGCCTCCGGCCACCCACCCACTCGATGGCACAGCAACCCAGCCGCCTCATGCCCCCTAGCTCCGGCCTCTGACGAACCAGCGACGCCATCCCAATCTTACTCCTCCGCAACTCCGGCCGGCCACTACAGCCGAGAACTCCCTCACCAAATCCCCCATCATCTGCGACCTCTCCAGTCTCCGGCAACACCATCACAGCCCAGCTCCGGCAGCACCATCCGCTAACCCGAGCTCTGCTCCATCACACCGGCAGCAGGCCAGCAAACCCCGGCCACCCTTCCTCACCGCCGTAGCACCACCCATCCGCCACTGACACCACAGCCGCCGGAGCACTCTGCAAGCCTGCTGCCAGCCGGCTGTTCTCTCAACTGCTCTCCTCTGCTCTACCACTCTGCAACACCCACGAGCAGCCTCCCTCAACACCACATCCTCATCGTCTCCCGGCTGTACCCCCCCCTCTGTAAGTCCCTGCACACGTACACATAACACACACACACACAGAACACCCACACACACACACATACACGGAACCCCTACCCAGATTCCTGCACACAGCAGGCACTGCACATATAAGTTATTTACTATTATTATAGTAAGCCCTTTTTTTTTTTTTTATGTTGTAATATTATTTATGTGTTTTAATGTTGTAATACTTTTAGTAATAGGTCTGTATTTATTTATGTTTCATTGTTAATATTTGAAATGCAATTATTGTCTTGAATATTTATTTATGGTTTTTGTCGTGTTAATATTATAATATTTTAAGTGCAATGTATTTAGTTGGTTTGTATATTTATTCATGATTTCTTTGTTGATTTTGTAACATTGAATATGTAATAGTCATTCTGTTTGCTTGTATTATATTTAGGGTTTTTATCATTATTGTTAATTTCAATATGTAATATGTTAGTGTTTTAGGGTTTATTTTGTTGTCATTATAATATTCAATGTGTAATATATTTATCTTATTGGCTTATATGCTTGTTTTCGGTTCTTTGTTTTTATTGTAATATTTAATGGGTAATATGTGCACCTTATTTGCTTGTATAATTATTTCGGGTTTTTATTTATTTATTGATATTGTGACATTTAATGGGTAATATATTTATCTTATTTGATTGTGTAATTATTTAGGGTTTTTTTATTATTATTATTGTATTATTTAATGTGTAATGTGATTATTTCATTTACTTGCATAATTATTTAGGGTATTCTTGATCATTATTTTATTATTGCTCCCATCTTTACCATTTTATATTATTGCTTAAGCTTATTTGTTCCCATATTTATCCTTGCATATCTACATATTGATTTTAGAATTGATTGTTTCCATAATTTCATTACTTTGTTGTTATACTCATAATTGTGTAATTACATACTAATTTTAGAATTGATTTGTTTCCATATTGTATAGTTTACATTTTAATTGTAGGATTGATTTGTTTCTTTAATTATTTCCATATTGTATATATTTATATATATTGTTATATTGTTATATTATTGTCGTATTGTTATATTGTTATTGTTGTAGCGAATATTCCTATAGTGTACATTGTTATATTGTTATATGGTGTATATGAGTGTAATGTTATATTAAGTATGTTGTTATATTTAGTATTCTTAGATCACACGTTCATATTAAGTATATTGGCATATTTCAGTACTATATTAAGTTTAGTATCTTATTCTATATTATTATTATTATTATTATGTTTTGTATTATTATTAGTGTATATTTTTTTTTAGTGTTCTAATATATATGGTATTGTTTTAGTATCTTTAGTATCTTCATATATATAGTATATGGTGTTTTATTGCTAATTATATGTATTGTGGTAGTTTAATATCTTAGTTTATTATCCTATTATCATCTATTGAAACCTCCCAAAGAATTTGGTAAATATTTTGAATTATTTATGAAAAATCTATAAATTTTGAAAATAAATCTGGGAGCTATTTTTGTAAATTATTTTCGATTTTCTTTATCCCTATGATTTTATTGCGGGGGTATGAGCCTTTAGGCATCACGTACCCTAAGCTCTGAGGGAATATATGTATATATTTATTTATTTATTCATTTTTCATGTGTGTTTATTAATTCATAAAAGGAGTAGTTTAAAGAATTATTAGATTAACTTAGGGATAATTTCAAATTAATTAGGTACCGTTCGTAAGAACGGGCGCGTAGGGGGTGCTCGTACCTTCCCCTCGCGTAACCGAACTCCCGACCCCAACTCTGGTAATGTAGACCGATTCTACCCCTAATGGGGTAGTAATCATGTGTTCTAACCGCACTAAAGGTAGTGGCGACTCCGACATTCCATATTTTCCTGAAAATATCAAAATTGATTTTCAATTTCGCCGCCCGGGGCACACGCGCTCCCGGGACGTCGCGACACTGGGTATTATTAAAAAAGTTTAATTAATTTAAACCCGTTTTAGCATTTAAAAAATACCCCAACCTGAGAGTTTTGGGTCGACCGAGCCATAGGTTCGGTCGCCCGAACAGACACAATAGAAAAAGGCAATTTTGAATTTTGGATGCCCAAGTATGGGTTTGATTGGCTGATCCAAGGTGAAAATCATTCTGTTCACGTTTCGGTCGCTTGGTCTATACTTCGATTGGCCGAACTCAAGTGTTCGATCTCTCGGGGGTAAAATGAACGTGAGGTTCAGTCGCTCAGGTTGGTGAAAAGGTGTCAGAACAAGGATTTGGTCGCCCGTAGATGGTACGTTCATAAATGGTTCGGTCACTCGAAGTCAGGTCAAACCGCTGACTTCCCAGTGGTTTGGGCGCCCAAGGTGTTTTAAACACCAGCAATTCGGTCGCCCGACCTCTTACACGATTACCTATTAAGTCCAATTTTAACTCAATTATTTCCCTTGATATGTTAAGTAATATTGGGGACTTTGTGCACAATGTGTAGGAACCTAAGGTCTTTTCAAGTACACCCAAAAACCTAGCGTTGGTCAACTGAAGGGTGTCCTAAGGTCATTCGGTCCCTATGGTCAATCTACAGCATTTCTGAGCATACAAGACATATCATGCATATGCATGCATTATTACAGACCAAGATATAAAAATTAAATGCATATACAAATTAAAATGAACATATTCGTCTTTTGCTCTTCAGTCTTCATGGAATACGCCGGATAATATGATATTTATGTTCCTCCAAGCTACCATGTCTTTTACCTCATGCGTGTGCTGAATCATGAACCTGTTCAAAAACACTAAATGCACACATGAGATACTTGTGCTTTATCAGCATCAAAACAGGAATCAGACTCAAAAAGTCAACAATAGCTGAAGGTCTAATATACTTTGAATGTTATCCAAACATAAGGGCCAATCTTCATGATGAATCACTATACACACTATTAACATTAGTTATTATAACATGGACAGTAGGTCATCAAATCTAGAAATGATTTATAGAATTATTACAAAGTTACAACATCAACAGTTTTTCCAAACGCAATAAACGAAAACCCAAAAGGATCAACCCTCTTATTACAAGCTAATAATGAGAGAATAATGAGAGAACTTCACTTGTATTTCAATCAAAGAAACTTCTTTGGCATGAGATTCAAACTGGGGGAGAATGGGAATTTAACGAGCTTAATGAAAATACTAAAGATAAAATTCAAAGTATTCATAAGACAGTTGCTACAAGTATTGTTCAAGATCCAAATGGAAATGTCAAAATAAATTTTCAATCATTGTTAACCAGAAGTAGAAGTTCGAGACAATCTGACGATTTAGGTAGGAAAAGTATTTCAAGTGTTTATACTGAGCCAAACAGATATCATAATTACAAACTCAAAGGAATTAATTTTGAACCTAAAATTCCACAAGGATATTATCAAGAAGAGTCTAACAAATCCACTTCACCAACCATGTCTCAAGCACTCAATGAAGAGTTTTGCAAGAAGAAAGTCAAAGAAAAAATATATTAGTTATAAATAAAGTATTCGAACCAAACATGGAAGTACTTAAAGAAGATTATAAACATAAACTTAATCAAAAGAATAGAAATGAATTTTTCAAAAAATATAATAAAGAAGAAAAAGAGAAAATAAAAGTCGATTGTTTAAAAGAAATGCAAAAAACTCAAAAGAACATTTTATTTTTCAAATATCTAAAAGATAGACAAACAGTCAATGCTATTCATGATAATAAAAAGAATTGGAAGCTGCTTGATAATAATAATGTTTCATCGATACATCCACCGGTTAATACGTTTAAAATAGATTATAAAGGAACAAAAATTATAGCCTCACCTTACAAAAAAATTTGGTTTCTCTTCTTTTATTAGTTGTTCTTTTAATTTTGTTAATTATTTGTTCTTAACTTTTGGATCATCAATATGTTCTCTCATTTCTAACATGACTTCACTTTCTTTTGAAATAACATTTAATGACTTTGAACATTTGTCATAGAAACAAAATCATATATCTTCTTTACACGATTCTTCTTCATATGATAATTCAATTTTTGAATAATTTGATGGACTTTCTTGAAACTCATTAATAAATTCTTCTTTTGTTTCAGAAGATATTTCCGATTCAGATGATTCGGATTCACTACTTGCAGTTAATGAAAACATTTGCCTTTTGAGAGTATTACTACAATTTAACTCTTTGATTTCTTGTTTAACTCTACAGTTTTTACAATAATGACCCCATTTTCGACATTTGAAACATGTTACTTCACTCTTGTTTCGATACTTTGATTTGTCCTTTGATGGCTTGGAATAGATTTTCTTTTTACGTCTATAATAATTTTTGTCATAGTTCTTGTAGTGTTTTTTGGTGGACTTATGTTTATAATGAGGTTTATTATAATGTTTTTTATACTTCTTTTTTTAGGGTGCTTGAATCTTCTCATACCCGTATTGAGTACAAAAATCCCCTAGTTCACCTCTATTCTTTTTAAATTCATACTTCATTTGGGATTGAATTTTGAGTTCATTACATAATTAATTTTAAACCTTCATGATTAATGACATTAATGATTTGACCATAAGTGATTGTTGTATATTTTGTTCCTAATGTATCTTTAATTCTATCCCTAACTCTTTGAGCAAATAATTTTGGTAATCCTCCTATAAACTTTTCTTTTCAAAAACCACTTCTGCCATCTGGTCTCCATAGAACTTTTGCAAGAAAGATGTCTTTATACCATCAAAAAATCAGATAATTTTGGACAAGTTAAATTGACTAATATGACACTATTTTTCTCTAATGCATTGTCAGGTTCACCTATGAAAGCTTTAAGAATTGACCAAAGTAATGCTGAAATAACATCATTAACTTGAGTTGGTTGACCATTGACTTCTTTAATTTTGACTGCAGCAAATATTTCTTCTTTTTCTCTTGAAGTGAGATAATTATCCCACCAGGCTTTAAGTGACCCATTAAATCCTCGAATAAGTAAATTTGCTATAGTTGGTTCTTCAGTTCTAGTATTATTTAGTTTAAAGGTAGTAGCTGCTAAAGTCATTTGTTGAACTAATGCAACAATTTGATATTCCATAAAATTGTCAAGATTCCATTTATTCAAAGCATTACTATAACGACCTAAAATTCCATACCATTTTTTTTCTAAATAATATATAAAATATATTGATGATCATTTTACTCTAATACCCCTGAAATCACCTATACAGCAGAAAGCATAAAGTCATACATCCATGATTACAACACCAGAATCTAGTATTAACTCAAAGCATACATACATAATTATACATCATCCCAGCACCTTCTACCCAACTCTCCTGAATACTACTAAAAAATACAATCCCCTAAAAACACTTATCCTTCAGATAGGGTAGTGTAGACGACCTCTCTACCTGCGAGGCTAATCCGCTCATCTTGTTGGATCACCTGAAAAATGTTAATTAATTGGGATGAGACAACGCTCATTAAGAAGAAATATGCTATTACTAGTGTGTGGCAATTGAGTCTACATAAATAATTTACTGATAAATAACTGAACTGAGATATCATGTAAATACTGTGCAACTCACACCTACATGGCTTAAATTACAATTGTATTATGTGAGTTTTCTATTTATCCATACTCATAAGAATATAATATATCTATTGTTCTTCTATAAATTTGTATATATATAAATAACTGAGAAATATCCATGAAAATCTGTATGTCATGATTTAACCCTTTTATGACAGGGTTGTGTGGCCCGTAGATTAGACTTAACTCTGGTTGGCCTACTAGGATAAGTCACCTGAATACTCTACCAATCCTCAGTCTGACCTTTACTTCAATCTCTCCAAAGGCATGGTACTGGTATCTACCTCGTCGAATCGACCTTTTCAACCCAGAATACTGGGGAGACTACAATCTGTCCATAGGCATGGTTGACGGAATTCACACACTATCTGAGATATGTGGTTGCACTCTAATCTAAAAATAGCAACAGTACCGTGCAATGCTGACTGAATCTGTCTAAAATAATTCATTAGGGATCTGATACTGAATAATACTAATATATATAATTATCTTGCTGTTTCATCATGATTCCAAAATAATCATAACACTATAAATCTGATTTGAAATACTGTATTATCTGACTAAAATAACTGTAATATCTAACTGAAATAACTGTAATATCTGGCTGAATAATCTGTAATGTCTAAGTGTTATGGTTTTGGAAATCATGGCATATTTGTTTGTATAATATTTGTAAAATATCTGTCTATATATAAACTATAATTCATAATTCTGTAAAATCTAGTATGACATGTTTGCATGCAAAAACATTGTAAATCATGATATTCTGAAAAACTGTATAAATCCTGAACTAATCTAATATTAACTCATGTCACACAATTAAATAAACAAAAACCCCTGTAATAAAATCAGTATTTTCTGATAATAAAAATAATTTATACCCTGTAGAATTCACCTCAAAACACATATATACTACTGATGAGATTTTTGAAATTTCTAACATAGCATATTTCTCTTACGTTGGCTAACTGAACTCATCTACCGATTCTAACTCACGCCCACGGTGTTCATAATTCCATTTCCCAAAAAATATTATACATACATACATATATATATATATATATATATATATATATATATTCCTGGCAAGTAACTGAATTCTCAGAATAATCTCATACTCACATATCCCGAATTATAAACTATTCATTATCTTACCTGAATTCCTAGGAACACCCACTAAAAACCTAGCCTCCCTGTCGTGTATATACCAACCCTGAATTGTATACAATCTCAATTTCTCAATTTAATCTCATAAATACATTCATATTTAAGCTTATATCTTCAATAAATTAATAATCAATCCAAAAATACCCAAATAACACCCTAAATTCAATAACCCTAATTTAATCAAATCAACCATAAATAAAATAATATTTTAACATTTCCTAGGCCTATAAATTTCCAATAAACATTTAAACTTCCAAATATAACCAATTTACTTAATTTCCCAAATCTCACTCTCGCTTTGGAGTGGTGCTTAGGATATCCAAATTGAAATTTCACTCTAGCCAAAACGACGACGATCGAGACTAGGATCCCGTGGTGGTGCCCGATCGTCGATTTAGCTGAAGATCTAAGGAGAAATTGAGTAAAAATTGAGGGTTTACCTTTCCTTAGGAGTGGTGCCTACGCCGCTCCCACGAAAAATCTGCTCTAATAGAAATATTGGTGGCGGAGTTAGGAACCCAACGGTATCTTCGATTTCTCGATTAGCCAAATATTTGCCGAAGAAATGAGGTGAGAGAGGAGGAAGATGAAGGAGAGCAGAGAAGTGAGAGAGTGAAGAAAGAAATAAAATTGAGGGTTACGGGTCTTTTGTGATTGAAATAGGAAACCTTGAGGATATATATATATATATGTATGTATGTATATAGGCATATCTATCATTTTATTTATTTAATAATTTCAATATAATAATATTTAATTAATTAATCTAATTTAATAATAATAATTAAATAATAATTAATTAATATTATTATCATTATTATTATTATTATTATTATTATTATTATTATTTCTTTCATCTATTCCTTTTATTTGTTTATTTAATTAATTAATTTAATAATGTTTAATTAATAAATTGATTAATAATAAATAATTTTTTTGCCGGTTATTACATTCTCCCCTCCTTAAAAGAATATCGTCCTCAAAATTCACTACCCGATCCTTTTTATATTTCTAAAATTTATTAACTCACTATATCCTATACAGTTTAGTATATATCACCATCTGAATTTCTACATTAACTAAAATTAAATAAAATCTTCATTATCTTAAACATAAATTCGTACCTGCCCCCTTAGCAATATCTGCCTCGGTCAGGATCATCAACTACACTAATGCTGGACCACCTCCACCTCGGGGTACTTGTTGGTTTCCCCTGATCTAGTTTGGTACAGGTGCAATAGGCAACGGTTCATGAAAGTTCCTCCCAATGTGCGCCAGTTTACCGCACCTATAGCAATTAGGAGTCCCGATCCAGCATTCACTCCTATGCCTCTTATTATATCTCTGACATAAAGAGTAAGACAGATTATCCTGATAACTAGAATAACCCCACAACATCGTGGAGGTATCAAAATCCTCCTCACTTGAAGCCTTTGAATCATACTCATCAAGAACCATACCTACTGGGACATCTCAGACCAGGATATGTAATCATTTACCCGTTAGACCAATTGTATAAAAGACACTTCACACTATCATCATAACTTGTGATTTGTTTGAGTAAAAATTATATGAACTTCCAAACATTCCCTAGAATTCTAATCACCTAATTTCTTTTCAATATCAAACTAATGCACAAGTTTTCCCTTTTATATCAAGATAAGGTATCATTTTCCTACTAAATTGGTTCCTAGATTTTTTTTTCTTACTTCAAACAGTTTTAAGATTCCACTGCCAACCTATGTTGGCAAATGTTGAATATCAAAATATAGTCGGAAAACATCCTCAATGAAAAACATGGACTGCAATTATGGCAAGTCTAAGTCCTACTATATTGACTCAAGTCAACCCTGATTTTGCTCCAGTGACTGGAAAAATATGCAATACACATGTGTCTTGGTTTTTGGTATGGAATACAATACTACTGAAGTTGTTTAGTTAACTATGATCAATGATCGGACATTATCTGGAAACATAAATTTTGTGTAAAATGGACCAAGAAGGAAAGGGTGATATTTATTTGTACTAGAGAGTTGCTAATGGTAAAAGGATTAGATTTTGAAGATGGCTTCAAAAGCCATAATCAACTACAGATAACCACAGAAGATTTCACATGAAGTTGTATACAAGTTAAATCCCAATCGAGTCGATGCCTAAGCGGTTAAATTAGTGTCCCATTGCCAAATAGGACTCACACCGGATAGAGGGAAAGATAAAGCTTCAGATCCTAGCATACATGGTTTTATGATTTTTCTTCTAAGTAAGTTGATAAAGATGATTATGTTAGGATTCATAGGATCCTTTGAAAGACTTGGCAATGTGATGCCCATGACATCTTGTTCCCATGGTTGATTTCAGGTTATAGTGATGACCCCACTTCCTAGGGAATAAGGAATTTCCACAGAACATAGGAGTCCAATTGTTGCCCACTTAGTATCTTACATTCTTATGGGCATCCTAACTTTAGGATTACACTATCCCCACTATTTTGGCTGACTTATGAAAATATGTAACCGATGCACACTCTCATCGACCCATCTTTCTTTTCCCCAAACAATACCAGCACTCCCCGAGGCGACACGCTAGGCCGAATAAACCCCTTATTTAACAGTTCCTGCAACTGTTCATTTAACTCTTTTAACTCTGCCAGTGCTATTCTGTATAGCGCCATCGAAATTAGCGTTGTCCCTGGAACTAAATCAATAACAAATTCTACCTCACGATAAGGAGGTAGTCCCGACAAATCCTCAGGTAATACACCAGGAAAATCCCTCACTATCGGAATATCCTTAATTTCCCCTTTCGATACTTCCTTCACACAAGCCAAATATCCATGGCAACCCTTTAACAATAACCTCCTCGCCTGAATGGTGGATAACAACTGTGGTGGGGTGCACACCCATGACCCCAAAAATCTATACCTTTGTCCTCTTGGAGGTCTAAACACTACCTCTTGCTCATAACAGTCTATACTGGCGTAGTTAGTTGTCAACCAGTCCATACCCAAAATTATATCAAATCCTTGCATGTCTAACACTACAAGATCAGCTGGTAATATTCTTTCCTGAATGCCCATTGGATAGTTTTTAAGTACCTTTCCACATCTCACTACTAATCTAGTTGGCATGGCTAATGATAAATCAGTATCTAACAACTGTGTCTCAACTCCAGCTGTCTTAACATATCCCAACGACATGAATGAATGGGTGGCACTTGAGTCGAATAAATCAATAGCTTTATATGATAAAGCAATAATCATACCTGTCATGACGTCGCCTGCAACCTTAGCATCTCCCAATGTCAATGCATAGTCTCGCACTGGGGCGGTATTCCTCTGCTATCCGCCTCGGGGTTCTTGGCGACCTACTCGGTATGGTCTACGAGTAGGCACAAAATTGGCGGTGCTCAGCAATCTCTAGCCATGTGGCCAGGTTGACGGCATCGATAACATGCCATCTATCTAATCCAACACTATTTTGGGTGTCTCCTGTAGCATATGAAACAAAGAGGGGGCATTGGTCTATCTTGTACCGCTCGACCTCCTATCACCTGTCTTTGACCTCCACTGCTCCCATGCCTTCTCCAAGGCCCCTAATTGGTACCTGCTTGAAATCCAGGAGGCGTAGGCCTCTTCCTCTAGTTTAAGTTCATAAACTCCTCTGCCTAGGAATCTCTGGTAGGAGAGTGAATGTATCGATCATGGAAAATTTCTTTAAAATGATTCCATGTCAGGGTTTCTGAATCTGGCCTCTGTTCTTCGAGTAACTTCACCGATATCCACCAATGCTTGGCCTCCCCAGTCATTTTAAAAACAACATACAAAACCTTCTGCTTGTCTTCATAGCGGAAACTTGCCAATATATCCTCCATCTCTTGGATCCATTCCTTCGCAATGATTGCATCGGCTCCTCCCGTAAAAGTCAGAGGATTCATACAAATAAATTGCTTGATAGACCAACTCGGGTTAGCTAGTGGGCAGTTCTATCCCCTAAAGTTATGCATAATACATACTCATAAAATCCCTAACTCAGGCCATCTCCAAACTTCCTCACCTTCTTTCCTTATCTGGCACTAAGTGTAGGGCAAACCAGAATAGATCGATAAATCTAGTTACATGTTGTTGTGTTGTCATATGCGCCCGCGGCAAATACAAAACTCTACCACCTTCGCATTTCTAATGCTAGCGGGGAAGTATCGCTCAAAGAACAACTCCCTAAAGCGGCTCTAGATCACCACTACAAGCTCAGGTCTCCGCTCCTCTACAAGTCTCGTTGATCCCCACCAACATTTGCTTTCCCAATCAACTTGAATGCAACAAAGGATACTTTCTGCCCCTTAATACAAGGGAGCACTGCTGACATGTCCTCAATATCCTGAACCCAATTCTCAGCCACTAATGGGTCGGCCCCTCCAAAAAATGATGGGGGTTTCATACACGTGAATTGCTCAATCGTGCAGCTCCGTTCCCCTAAACTCCTAGCCATTTTTGCCATCACCTTCTAGGTGACGCTACGTAGTAACACTAATACACTTAACACACTAGGATCCAAAAATAATCTTCTATGACCATTTATTTTATCATCCTTAATCCCAATTTAGGATGCAGTCCTACCGCTCAGAAACAATACCCAAGGATAGTTTACTATGGTTTTCCTGAAGTCGTCACCCCAGAAAAATTACAGAAATAATCACGGAATTTCCTGCCTCCAAGTTGTAAGATAGAGCCCTAAATTCCAATCTCATCCTTTAACAACAGCTGACTCATATCTCAATTTACCCATTTCCTATTCTCCTCACAATCTATTCATATACTCTAGTATTGTATTCCGCGGTTTACTAAAGTCTGCAGAACCAAGCAACCTAGGCTCTGATACCAAAATATAATGACCTGAAATTCCATACAATTTTTTTTCCAAATAATATATAAAATATACTGATAATCATTTTACTTTGATACCCCTGAAATCACCTATACATCGGAAAGCATAAAGTCATACATCCATAATTATAACACTAGAATCCAGTATTAACCCAAAGCATACATATATAATTATACATCATCTTGGCACCTTCTACCCAACACTCTTGAATACTACTCAAAAATACAATCCCCTGAAAACACTTACCCTTCAGACAGGGTAGTATAGACGACCTCTCTACCTGCGAACCTAATCCGCTCATTGAGTTGGATCACCTGAAAAATGTTAATTTACTAGGATGAGAAAACGCTCAATAAGAAGAAATATGCTATTACTAGTGCGTGGTAACTGAATTTACATAAATAATTTACTGATAAATAACTGAACTAAGATATCATGTAAATACTATGCAACTCACACCGACATGGCTTAAAATACAATTGTATTATCTGAGTTTTCTATTTCCATACTCATAAGAATATAATATATCTGCTATTCTTCTATAAATATGTATATATATATAACTAAGAAATATCTCTAGAAATCTATATGTCATGATTTAACCCCTTATGACAGGGTTGTGCGGCCTGTAGGCTGGACTTAACTCTGGTTGGCCTACTAGGATAAGTCACTTGAATACTCTACCAATCCTCAGTTCGACCTTTACTGCAATCTCTCTAAAGGCACGGTACTGGTATCTACCTCGTCGAACCGACCTCCTCAACCTAGAATACTGGGGAGACTACAATCTCTCCATAGGCACGATTGACGGAATCCACACACTATCTGAGATATGTTGTTGCACTCTAATCTAAAAATAACAACGGTACCATGCTCCGCTGACTGAATCTGTCTAAAATAAATCATCAGGGATCTGATACAGAATAATACTAATATATAATTATCTTGCTGTTTCATCATGATTCCAAAATAACCATAACACTATATATCTGATCTGAAATACTGTATTATTTGACTAAAATAACTATAATATCTGACTGAAATAACTATAATATCTTATTGTAATATCTGGCTGAATAATCTGTAATGTCTGAGTGTTATGGTTTTGGAAATCATGGCATTCTGTAAATATAGTAAAATATCTGTCTGTATAATATCTATAAAATATCTGTCTATATATACACTATAATTCATAATTCTGTAAAATCTAGTAAGACATGTTCCCATGCAAAAACACTGTAATTCATGATATTCTGAAAAATTGTATAAATCTTGAACTGATCTAATATTAACTCATGCACACAATTAAATAATTAAAAACCTCTGTAATAAAATCTGTATTTTATGATAATAAAAATAATTTATACCCTGTAGAATTCACCCCGAAACACATATATACTATTGATGAAAGTTCTGAAACTCCTAGCATAGCATATTTCCCTTACCTTGGCTAACGGAACTCGTCTACCGATTCTAACTCACGCCCACAGTGTTCATAATTCCATTTACCTGAAAATATCATATATATATATTCCTATCAAATAACTGAATTCCCAAAATAATCTCATACTCACATTTCCCGAATTATAAACTATTAATTATCTTACTTGAATTCCTGGGAACACCCACTAAAAACCTAATCTGCCTGTCGTGTATATACCAACCCTAAATTGTATAAAATCTCAATTTTTTAATTTTATCTTAGAAATACATTCATATCTAAGCTTATACCTTCAATAAATTAATAATCAATCCAAAAATACCCAAATAACACCCTGAATTCAATAACCCTAATTTAATCAAATCAACCCTAAATAAAATAATATTTTAACATTTCCTATACCCATAAATTCCCAATAAATAGTTAGACTTCCAAATATAACTAATTTACTTAATTCCCCAAATCTCACTCTCATTTTGGAGTTGTACCTAAGATATCCAAATTGAAATTTTACTCCAGCCAAAACGACGACGATCGAGACTAGGACCCCTTGTGGTGCCCAATCGTCTATTTAGCTGAAGATCTAAAGAGAAATTGAGTAAAAAGTGGATTCACCTTTCCTCGGCAGTGGTGCCTACGCTGCTCCCACGACAAATCCGCTCTGGTAAAAATGTTCATGGCGGAGTTAGGATCCCAACGATATCTTCGGTTTCCCTATTAGCCGAATATTTGCCGAAAAAATAAGGTGAGAGAGGAGGAAGACGAAAGAGAGCAGATACGTGAGAGAGTGAAGAAAGAAACAAAATTGAGGGGGGCGGGTCTTCTGTGATTGAAATAGGATTCCTGAAGGTTTTAGAACCTTCAAGATATATAAACATATATATATATATATATATATATATTAGGTTATAATAGTTATAATATTATATTATGTTATTCTATTTATATATATGTATATAGGTATATCTATCATTTTATTTATTTAATAAATTCAATATAATAATATTTAATTAATTAATCTAGTTTAATCATATTTAATTAAAAATTAATAATAATATTATTATTATTTATTTTTTTCTTTCATACTATTCATTTTATTTGTTTATTTAATTAATTAATTTAATAATATTTAATTAATTAATTGATTAATAATAATAATTAATTTTTTCCCGGTTATTACAATTACCACTAAAACTTCTTTCTGTTTTTAAAGGTTCATCTTCAAATAATAGGCTTGGAGGTGTTAATCTTTTGTAATAAGTTCTATTGCTTTTATTTTTCCATGAATTATTATCTTATTAATTTCAAAATCACTTTCTTCCTTAAAATTCTTTTCTAAATTATGAATGGCTTCTACTCTTGTCAAGGTATTAATATTCTTATCTTTATCTTTGTACTTCTTCAGTATTTTCATTAAGCTCGTTAAATTCCCATTCTCCCCCAGTTTGAATCTCATGTCAAAGAAGTTTCTTTGGTTGAGATACAAGTGAGGTTCTCTCATTATTAGCTTGTAATAAGATGGTTGATCCTTTTGGGCTTTCTTTTATTGCGTTTAGAAAAATTATTGATGTTGTAACTTTGTAATAAATTCTATAAATCATTTCTAGATTTGATGACCTACTATCCATATTATAATTTTTTGTTTGAATATCAAATGTTAATAGTTTGTATAGTGATTTATCATGAAGATTGACCCTTATGTTTGGATAACATTCGAATTATATTGGACCTTCATCTATGTTTGATTCTAACATTCCTAATAAGGAATCGTTAAACTCATGATGTCTGACGTCTCTAAGTAAGACACAGACTTACTTATTAAGACCAGCAATTGTAAGAGGAAATAGTCCTACTTGGATCATTCCGATATGAATCCTATCATAGTTTAACTTATGTGCTACTAAATCTTCTAGACTCAAGAGTCTCTTTTGTTGTCTGGCTTCATTTGTTACTAATGAGATAGGCTTATTAACTATTTTGACAAGATATTCTTCATGAACTTCAATTGAACCCTTTTGTTTAATGATTTGAGATTCTGTTCTAGACATTTTTTAGATTTCTTTTGGATCTTGTTTAGGTAAATCCTTACCATTCCAATTGGCTAATCTCTTTTCAATTGTTCCTAATGAAATTTGAATTTCTTTTTAATTTGATCTATAGCTTGAAGTAGATTCTTTTTGATATATTTTAATTTTCTTTAAAAACTTTCCTGTTCTTTTAATATTTTGAACCCATTTATCCATTATCTTTCTTAATTTTTCTTAGTTTTACAAGCTTTGATATCCTAATCTGGACCACCTATCGGGAGACGCTCTCCTAGCTTAACGGGCAAACCATTGGATTTCCACAGGCTGCCAACGCTTAGAGAAATCAAATCATACAATTTTTAGAAAAATGAAGAAGATGATGAATATCAACCTAGCTCTAAAACCAAATCGGGGTAGGATCGCTTTTAAAATGCAATTACTCAATGCAATAAATAGCAATATGAACAAGAAAATTTCTGATGCGAAGGATTAGTTTGAATGCTGCAATCGCAGAGCATACTTATGAAACATACAAAGCACATTCAAAACATATTTTTGAAATAAAACGCAAAACTTTTTATTAATGGCTCTGTACCTTTTACATTGACAGAACTCTAATGGACAAAGGATAAAAGAGAGAAGAGAGAGAGAGAGAGAGAGAGAGAGAGAGAGAGAGAGAGAGAGAGAGAGGGAGAGAGAGAGAGAGAGAGAGAGAGAGAGAGAGAGAGAGAGAGAGAGGAAGTTTGGTGAAGCTCGAGGCTTAGGATGCTCTAAGAGAATCCCCAAACTTGGTGTGTCTTCCAAATGAAAGAAAACACTAATTTATGGACATAAAGGCTCGGATTTCAAATGGTTTGGAATCCGGGGTGAATTAGTGCGGGTGCTCATTGGACCCTCATCGTCCACTAAATTCAACATTGGATCCTTTTAAGACAATCGTGTGACACCCCGACTTTCACACCAATTTTTTTTTATTAACATTACATATATCCACATATCAGCCACATCAAACACTGATATCAAAGTACATAACTCGGCCAGCAAGTGGGTACCATATTTACATCATACACACACACATAATCCTAACAACGAAATTCATTTCATATTCATATATATATACATCCCACAGCAAATACACATACCAGAGTACAAAACCATGCATAAATGCAAGTCTAATACAAAATCTCTAGGGAAACCAAACCTCCCTAACTCAAAATACTTACCCTGACTACTCAGGGTATTTACTCCCCTCTATCTCGGAGCTCTATCACTGGGCCTATTTCAGTTTCCTGAAATATTCAATTGATTAGGTGAGACACATCTCAATAAGACGAAATAAATGATCTACAGTGTGTGGCAATATGAGATTCATTATATCATAACATATACGCATACTAGTGTTAGTGTTTTCTAAGAAAATATACCTTTTCACATTTATCATCATACATATATACAAGATAGCTTTCAAAAGCTTCTATTTACATTTCCAAAATCATTCAATATAATCCAAATTTACCAGCGAAGTTCTTGAGAATAGGGAAGCTTACCCGCCCATACAAGCAGCTTCCCTCTGCCCTGATATCGTTTGTAGCCTAGCCCGGTTAACTCGGGTTCAGCTACAACTGATATTTATCAGAGTACTCACCTTACTCAGCAAGCCCTCAGGTGGTGTGTTTTACTTAACTTTAATTATTTATTAACTCACACTATTCATTTCTCATTTCATTATTGTTCCCATTTTCATGTTCATTTCTATTCTCATTTCATTTCCATTTTCCATTCCCTTTTCATTTCCATTTCCATATCTAGCTTATGAGTGTCACCATATTGAAGTATCCATGTCTGTACTCATCGCTGCCCTAAGGATCTCACTCCACGTCATGCTTCTCCCTATGAATAGGGTTGTGCGACCTGAAGGCTGGACCTAATCATGGTTGGCCGACCCAGTTAGGTTAAATGTCGTCATATATCTCATGTCTGTAGTACGACTGGCCGGCCAAAGCCCTGATCCGGACTTAGGGGGCACAACAACTCTACTATACGACTCAGCTTATTGTCACACCACAAGCTCCATAAGCCCATGTGGTTGCACTGCTCCACTAGCAACAGTACTGTGCTCTCAATATTAGACCCCATGATTATGGGAGACCAACTTATCAACAATCTCAGTAAGCCTAAAAAAAATAATCTTGGAAAAATTTTGTAAGCCAAAGAGCACAAAGTAATAGGCTCGAATTTATCAAAGCTAGAAGGATTGTCCACCTTCGGAATTAAAACAATAAACGAAGCAAAAAAGAACCTGGAAAGTGGAGTAGCCTGAAAAAAATTCTTTGCCGCATCCAAGACATCTTTTTTAACAATGTCCCAGCAAAAAATATAAAATTCAGAGCCAAACCCATCTAGTCCTGGATCGCTTTCTTTGGGAATAAATAACACCACTCTTTTAACTTCTTCTTCCATTGGATTGGCGCAAAGAAAATTATTATCAACATCTGAGATCTGCCTTTGAATTAACTCGGAGAGATCACAAGGTTCAACCACTGAAGCCTCTAAGAGAAAATTCTAAAAAAAAAAACAATGGCTTCATTATGTATTCCTTCCACACCATCCAAAATACTACCGTTGTTCAGAACCATACAGTCTATACGACCCTTATTTCACCTCTGATTGATAACTAAATGGAAGAATTTAGAGTTTTGATCCCCCTCAATCAACCATTTTTTTTTTCGCAATTTTTCCTAGGCGAGATGCTTCCCTATTCTCCCACACCTAAATCTCCAACTTAGTAATCAAGTAATCGGCTTTGACCTCCTCAGAAAAACCTAATTGCGACTGATTTTCTAGAGATTCCATCATTTCCTCGAGAGCTTGTAGGTTTTCTTCTACTCTCCCATAAACATTTTTATTCCATGCACGTAAAACAACTTTAGTTCTCTTAAGACAAATAGGAAGTTTCAAAGGACCCAAGGCCGAGTCATTCTTGATCCAAACATCTTTAATGCATGACAAAAACAATTCATGCAAACTCCATATATTAAGGAACCGAAATGGGGTAGGGCCATACAAAGAGGATGGCGTATTCGTATACACCGCCATGGGACTATGATATGAGGACTTTCGACTCAGATATTTGAAATTAGCCAAACCATATAGGTTGAAAAATAATTATTAATAAGAACTCAATCAAGCTTAGCCCAACTACGAGCCACCCCTTCGTGGCCATTGCACCATGACATACGAGAGCCCGTGTTTGATAAATCAAAAAGACCACAATGATGTAAACAGTCATTAAACTCCATCATAGGTAAAAGAGGTCTTGGATTTCCACCAATTCTTTCTGCATCCATTTGAATAACTTTAAAATCACCCAGGACCAACCATGGGAAATACGATTGGCACGCCTCTAGTTGCCACCATAAATCCTTTCTTTCAACATAAGAACATTTTACATAGACAAAACTCACCAAAATCCTTTGGTCGTTCCTGAATAACCACCCGGAGATCATCTGATTCATGCTAGAAATCACTATTTGTAGGTCATGTAACAAGTTATCTCCCATATTCTTTATCACCTTTCAAAAAATTTTAGAGGACTATTTTCCAAGTAGGTCGATATTGAAGCGGTGGGTGTTGCCTTCGCCAATTTGGTCCCACCACTTTAAGATGATCTATCTCAAATTTCATTAGTATCACCTATGGATATGGGGAAAATAACTAGTGCATGACCAACTACCACCTCCATAGGGGCATGGTGCTTGATTATGGGGTCAAAAGCAACAAGTGACTGATTACACACTTAAATTGCTTAATTAGGTGCTTTAATTCATGCATTATGAATTATATTTTTTTATTTAAATGCATAATTACTCTCAATATTCTAACATTGAGTTCTATTTATAATATTTGGGTCTTATTGAGTAATTTATGAAATTTTGATATTTTTTTATTGCAGGACAACTATTGGAAGCTAAAAACCGATGGTACTTTGTAATCTATGCGTAACTCTCTCATACGATCTCTAATTTAGATGATTCAAGATGCCATAGAAATAAAAGAAAACGCTCTACAATTTTCATGTTTAGAGTTTTGCGAAATATTGGTTGTATCAAGGTCGAAATTAGACGTGAAGTTACCATACACTGTTTTATGGACTATTTCGATAATTCTCCGCAATCAGGGCGTAACATTCTCGTCCGAGCTCCGATCAAGACGATTCAAAATTATGGAGCAATATGAGAAAGAGCTATACAAATTTTGTGCTTTAAACTTTGAGAGTTACAGGCTATAGCAGGGTCAATCGGGTTTGAAGGAGGAGGGCAGACTGTGTGCCTTTGAAAAAAAGAAAAAAAAAGAAAAAAGAAAAAAAGAAAAGTGAGATGTGACCCAGCCATGCAACTGGGTCATCTTAGAGCAGCACGCTGGGTAAGGAGAAAAAGAAAGGAAAGAAAGAAAAGGAAATAAAGAAAGGAAAAGAAAGGGAAGTTTAAAAAGTCAAAAAGGCATAGGGTTAGGATGGGAGGCCGTGCGCAAGAAAAGAATTGTTGGGGGGATCTTTTTGCTTTCTCTGAAGGAGACCAAATAGAAGGAGGGGAGGACAATTCTTTTTCTTTTGGGAGGCTACATACAAGAGGAGGAAGAAGGGTTGAAAAATTCTTTCTTGGTGGGGAGAAGAGGCTGCAATCAAAAAGCTTCCCGGCTAGTTCCTTTGGGGGTGAGCGTAAAGAGAAGACATAGCAGCAAGGGAAAGTTGGCGGCACGCAGAAAAAAATAAAATCTTTTCAGAATTGGAAGGTGGCGAACAACGGCAGCGCCCGGGGTGTTCGTGGCGCGTGGTGGCGGTGCTGTAAGTGTTGATTTTTTCTCTACTCTCCAAATAAAAGAAGTGTTGGCCTTACAAGGCTTAGAATCTTGTTATCTTGTTTTGATGCTAACAGACAAGTGGAATTTAACGTATTTGTGTGAGTAATGTTATTTCAGGGCTCATATATGAGAAAGCAAAGTCAAAGTGCTCACAAGGATCAAATGAAGCTTAAAAGGGTGAAAGCATGGATTTAAAGATGATATATTAAACCTTGAAGAATATGAGGACATGAATGAGTTGTTGAAAGCCAAGGAATATTAAAGTCAAAAGAGCCAAAGAAAAGCAAAGTGAGAAAGCTCAAAGAATATGGAAGCTTAAAGAAAAGATGGACTTTATCCAAGGACAAAGCATAAAGACTCAAGAACCTAGAATGTTAAAGTCTTAGAAGTCTCATATAAGTGCTTTAATGTTTAAAATATCGTTTGAAATATTTTGAAACTCTTAGGTTAACTTATTGGACCTAAATACCTTTTAAAATACTTGTAAAATATTTTTATAAGGTCAAAAATTTTTTTAAAAGGGTTAGAATCATTTTTGGAATGAAAAGCACCAAAAAGAGTTTTTCTAAATGCTGTCAGTTTTTATACATCCGCATTGAGGTGACCTTTTATCTATAAAAAACTCCTTATTTTAAAATTTGTTCAAAATTAAAGTTTTATGATTTTCTCTTAGTTTTCTTTTGACACTAAGAACACCTAATTTGGAGTTATATAGAAAAAGTTATGGTCAAAACACTGAAGTGGGGTTAAAGCTGTCAGGCAACTAAACACTGTTCACGACAGAACTTTAGGCGCCTAAACAGCAGACAGAACAACCTCGGGCGACTGACCCTTTGAGTTCAAGTGCCTGAACCTATACTAACTTTGAAAATTACAGTCTTATAAAACTTCAGACGTCTGGACCCTCTCTTTAAACATCTGAGCACTGTTCAACGGGAAATTTTTTTTAAATTCTAATATTTTAAAATACAGCCGTTTTGAGCTCCAAATTTTCTAACAACTTAGGAAACTCTCTAGGAAAAACTTTAGAAACATGGAAACAAGTTTGAAAGCCTATAAATACATGGTTTTGCAAATCAAAATACATCCAAGAATTGAAAAATCTGTTTTGAGAAGCTGAAAGCACTCTTGTTCTCCTAAAGTTCTCTTGCTCACTCATTGCAAAACTCTTTTTATGAGATATTCTGAAGTGCTAATCCTTCCCTCTCTGAATTCCTACTACTAATCCTCATCTAAGAAGGATATTGGTAAATTCTACACTTGAGTTTCATTGTATTTCATATTGATATTTTACATTCAAGTATATAGTGTTGAAATTGTACTAACTTGCTCTTTGAGAGAGTATACTTGTACGCAGATCTTATCTTGTGTTTCTTATAGTTCTTTGATGTTCCAAGGATTGTTTGGATTGTTGGCTAAGCAAGGGGATATTGCTTAGAGAGGCGAGCTTTAGCCTAAAGGAGTGACCGAACGAGGGGACATCGTTTGGAGAGGCGGGCTCTAGCCTAGTGAAGGAGTGTTTGAGCGTGGGGTATCGCATGTAAAGGTTTTGTTCCACCCGTCAACGAAACAGGTTTAGTGAATCCTTTGGTGGTTTGCCAAAGGCGAGGACGTAGGCTGGGTATAAGCCGAACCTCGTAAAAATTCCCGTCTCACTCTCTCTTTCCCTATTCTTTATTTTCAGTGCATATTTAAAATTACGTGGATGGTTTAAATTTGAAAATCATATAAACTACGTGTATTTGGAAATCAAACAAACTTAAGGTTTAATTTTGATTTGGGTTGCGGAAATCGAAAGGGAGTACATTGGTTATACCATATCTTGCGAAAACCTTACAGGAGTACGTTACTTGGTTAACATCCCAAAGATAAATTTACCAAGAGTTTATTTGAGTTCTAAATATTTGTAAAGAGTGATTTGATTCATTTATACATGGCTTTACATAAGCAAGCATAAATTCTCATTCACTACAGGGCTTGGTTCAAATTTGGCTAATATCAACACACAACCATTTTGAGTTTTTATATTACATAAGTGTTGTGTATTGGCTTATTTGTTTGCTTTCTAATTATAGTTGATTGATTTGGTTGAATGATTGGATGTTTGTATGGTTAAGGATTAAGTAAAGAAACTAAGTTATTGAGTGCTTAACAAATTAAACAAATAAGTCACAAATTGGTTAAAAGAAATAAAATAAGTTTAAGAATTCTAAAATGGAATTAAAAGAAATTTTTTAAAAGCCAATTCACCCCCCTCCCCTCTTGGGAAGCTATTCCTAATTTCAAGAAGACATGGTGAAATCTTTATTGTTGGATTTAATTTTCGTAATGAACTAAGTTTTGAATTCTAGGAAAATGATGTAACCCCTTTTTAAACTATGCTTGCTCATTAATGCTAATCTAAAGTAGTTTTCCTTTATATTTGTTTGAGTTATTCTGTGCTTAATGTTTTTAATTAAGTAGCCATTAATTAAATGATATTAGTCTTGTGATTTGCTACCGAAAGGGGGGATTATAAGATAGATCTTGGATTATTCAACGTAAGTAAATATAGAGATCAAAAAACTTGTATGAACCTACGTAGCATTAAAAATCGAGGGTCTTATTGCGTTCTTGCATTCTTAATTTGCATAATCTTATATTAAATAATAAACAAGAATAGGTTTTGATTGACTATCGAAAGAGGCTTTTGAAAAAATTGGAGATTTGCTAACAAACAAGGATTACGAATTCGAATTGGCTAGATGAGTAAAGCATAGTGAGAAACTAGGTGAAATCGGTTTCCTAGAAGTTTTCACCATCAGTAATTTGATACGTGACATTCGATTTTAAATTCTCTTGAATAGTTTATTTAAAGTAGTTTTATTTAAATTTTGCAGTCTAAAATTATTAATCTTTCTAAATAAAATCAAGGTTAGTAAAATTTCGGTACTTGGTAAAATTAAGACATCAATCCTTAAGGACGATACTCTACACATCATTATATTATAAAACTACAATATTGTGCACTTGTAGTTTGCACTGGTCAAGTTTTTGGCGCCGTTACCGGGGATTGAGTTTTTCTTATTTTTGCCAATATCGATACAAAGTAATCTTGGTTTTAATTTAGAATTTTATTTTTATATTTTTATTTATTTCTTTTTATTTTAATTTATTTTATTTTATTATTTTTTTCTATATTTCTTGTGTGTGTGTGTGTGTGTGTGTGTTTTTTTTTTTTTATGTTGGATGCGCAGTGCTAGAACACGTCACATTATTCCTTTTGATATGGAGATTGAAAGAACGCTCAGAGCACTAAGGAAAAAGAGGGTATTAACCATGGAGAATGGACAAGATAACGTGCAGCCACGCGCCTTGAAGGATTATGTACGACCAGTTGTGAATGACAACTATTCCAGTATTAGACGCTAGCCCATTAATGCCAACAATTTTGAGCTCAAACCCGCATTAATTAGCATGGTGCAGCAGGCCCAATTCAAAGGATCACCACTTGATGATCCCAATATCCATCTGGCGATGTTTTTGGAGATTTGTGATACTATGAAGATCAATGGTGTTACTGAAGACACCATTAGACTGAGATTATTCCCTTTCTCTTTGAAGGACCAAGCAAGAGGTTGGCTACAATTTCTACAACCTAGGAGTATCACTAGTTGGCAAGACATTGCTGAAAATTTTTTGGCTAAATTCTTTCCACCTGCAAAAACAACTCAACTTAGGAGTGAGATTGGTTAATTCAAGCAACATGATTTTGAATGACTCTACAAAGCTTGGGAAAGGTATAAGGATTTGATTCGACGCTGCCCACAACATGGATTCCTGGATTGGTTGCAAATTCAGATGTTCTATAATGGGTTGAATGGGCAAACGCGGACTTTAGTTGATGCTGCATCTGGGGGAACTTTGATGTCAAAGACACCTGAGGGTGTTACTGCTCTTTTGGAAGAAATGGCCTCAAATAACTATCAATGGCCAACTGAAAGAATTATGGCTAAGAAAGTTGCTGGAATTTATAAATTGGAGCCGTTTGCTGCACTTTCAGCTCAAGTCGCTTCTCTATCCCATCAGATTTCGATTTTGACAGCCCAAAGGATACCAAAAAGTGCAGAATATGTGGTAGCTACAAGTAGAACAAATCCGAGCAATGGAGCGAGTCAAAAACAGGTTCAATACATCAATAATCGGAACTACAATTATCGTGGTGATCCTTTGCCACAATATTACCATCCAGGGCTTTGAAATCATGAGAATTTGTCTTATGAAAATACAAGGAATGTGCTGCAATATCCTGCAGGATTTGATAGTCAACAAAGTGAGAAGAAGATGTCACTTGAGGATGCCATGATATCTTTTGTTGAGGAGAAAAAAGTAAGGTTTAAAAAGATAGATGCACGACTGGATAACATAGATACTCATTGCAATAATATGGAAGCCACTATGAAGAACCTTGAAATGCAAATTGGGCAATTGGCCACGACCATAAATACCCAAAGAGAGGAAATTTTCCTAACAACACTGAAGTGAATCCAAAGGAACAATGCAATGTCATCACACTTAGGAGTGGAAGAGAAATTGAGAAGTCACTAGCAAAGGAAACCATGTCCACACCTATAGTTGAAAATAATAGCCAAGGCAAGAATAAAGTGGAAGAAGAGGAGATGCTGGATGACACACCAAGAGAGATTGACACGTCACCAGCAATTTCATTTCCAGACAATCCTCCTATTCTCTCTACTCCACTTCCTTATCCTCAACACTTTCAAAAACAAAAATTAGATAAGCAATTTTCTAAATTTTTGGATATTTTTAAGAAAATTCACATAAATATTCCTTTTACAGATGCCTTGGAACAAATGCCAAATTATGTCAAATTCCTGAAGGACATCATTTCTAAGAAAAGAAGGTTGGAGGAGTTCGAAACAGTGAAGCTTATTGAGGAGTGCAGTGCTATTCTTCAAAAGAAATTGCCTCAAAAATTAAAAGATCCAGGGAGTTTTACTTTGCCTTGCACTATTGGAAAATCATTTTTTGATAAAGTTTTATGTGATCTTGGCGCTAGCATTAATCTTATGCCACTTTCTGTTTGCAGGAAAATGGGACTTGGAGAGATGAAACAAACAACCATTTCTTTGCAACTAGGAGACCGATCCATCTAGTATCCATGTGGAATCATAGAAGACGTATTGGTAAAGGTGGACAAATTTATTTTTCCTACTGAGTTTGTGGTGTTAGATATGGAGGAAGACAAAGAAGTTCAACTAATTTTTGGCCGACCATTCTTGGTCACTGGAAGGGCTTTAATTGATGTTCAAAAGGGTGAGTTAACATTGAGAGTGGACAAGGAAGGGGTTATGTTCAACATCTACCAAGACATGAGATTCCCAGAAGATCCAAGTACTTGTTTTCGGGTAGATGTCATTCAGCAAGGTGTAGAAAAAGCCTTTCAGATGTACCAACTGATCACCTAGAACGATCCTTGCAACAAATTACAACACAATAGTGTGTGGGGAGGCTAGAACCTATGGTAGCAAAGACAAATTCTAAAATCTCTAAAGAAAATATGCAGCAACCTATGTCTCCAAAGTTGAAACAATTCCCTGTGCATCTTCGCTATGCATTCTCAGGTGATGCGTATGAAAATGCAAAAATCTACAAAGAGCAGACGAAGAAGTCGCATGAAAAACAGATTCTTAGGTGTGAGTTTGCTCCAGGACAACAGATTCTACTCTTCAACTCACAATTAAAACTCTTCCCAGATAAGTTAAGGTCAAGATGGATAGGTCCTTATACAATTGACAAAGTTTTCCCTTTTGGAGCAATAGACTTGAAGGACAAGACAGGGAAAATATTCAAAGCGAATGGTCAGAGATTGAAATACTATTGTGGAGAACAAATGGAGAGGAACTGTGCCATTATTCCTCTTGGAGGCCCTGGTTGATGAAGATTGAAACGTCTCGCTGGAGACGTTAAAACAAGCGCTTATGGGAGGCAACCCAAAGAGTTTTTCTTTTGTTTATTTCTTTTATCTTTATTACTTTATTTATTTATTTATCTATGCACTTTTGAATAATTTAGATTTTCGATGCAGGTTTATTTAGCACAAGTACAGAGCTGAAAATTTAATTCCTCAACGGATTCACCAAAAAGCCAGGGAAGTTTCTTCCTTTTCTTCACTCTTTCTCATTTTTGAATAACATTGAAAAAAATAAATAAATTGTGTGAATATGGATGATTAGGCCATGCGTGACACTACTTATGCCCTTAACATACTTGCATATAACCTAGGAATACACACTTGGGTCATTTATGTGTAGTTTCTATTTATATGGCTAAACCGTGAATTGTAACTCATTAAAGGTTGATTGGTAGATCAAATGTGTTAATCTGGTTATATAAACTCTTGTATCTGCATGGTATCTCTTGAGGCTAAAAAATACACGTTCACGTGACTTGTAGCACTTAGGGTTCCTTGTGAACACTGGGAGAGCGCCCGTGGCGACTTTGACACCTTGTGAGGTAGTGTTGAGCCATTTATCATTCTTTTGAGTTTTTGACGTCAACTCAGAGTTCATGAAACTCAACTTTCCCTATTTTTTCTAGATATTATTTGTACACTCGTCTTGGTTTTTGAATTGCTAGCCTAGAGGTGACATCTAGTGGGGAGATAAAAACCTAGGTCTTGTAGCCTACTTAAGATGTGAACGCTGAGCCACCCCTAGAAATAAACTTATTTCATGGACTCTTATTTAACTTAATGCACATGGGTGGTATGAAAACAACAATAGAAGTGTTATGATTGTCCTAACTGACCATGAAAAGAAAGAAATTGAAAGATGAGCAGAAGAAAGAAAAAGAGAAATAGAAATACCCCAGAAGAGGTGAAAGATTAATACCTGCTCCACACAACTACAACAAAAGTCAGGGACACGACACATGTTCTCCATATATGAAGACTCTTCACCTGCCTAATGCCTCAGATGTATTCATGTCTGGTTTGTGAATAAGTTGATCTAGGGTGATTTTGGTTGGATATGGCGAGTAGGTGAGAAGATGCTAAGGTGAAGGCTTGACACCTCGTAAATAGGCTGGATCCTTTTCAGATTGGTCCACTCCGTACATTTAGCGTGTGTTCTTTACAGTATGTGGGATGTTTAATCATGACACTCCTCACATATGACGAGTGAAACCATCATTTTTGAGTGTTTTTGAGGATATATCAGTTAGGCCGAGTCAAAGCGATAGTTCTTTAAGTGTCCATGGATATCTTGAGTGTAACAAGTTACACACATTACACATGCTTCGAGATTTTGTCTATTTATACTCAAATTTATATGACTACATTAACTCTCAATTAAGATTGCTGGTTAATCTTATGTGAGTATAATGTGCTTAATGACTATATAATGATGAAACTTACATGAATGACTTATTTCGGAGTTGCCTGAATTGGGTATGAATAAGTTTGTGTGAAATTTGGTGATATTCCTGTATGTGAAAAGGTATGATTGTGTTGCATGTGCGTTTATTCATGAAATTTTTGGGTACCACTTTGAATTGCATTCACGTTATTTGCTAGAGACTAGCAAAACTTTAGTTTGGGGGGAGGGGTGTGATTACGCGCTTAAATTACGTAATTAGGTGTTTTAATTCATGCATTATGAATTATATTTTTTTATTTAAATGCCTAATTACTATAAATATTCTAAGATTGAGTTCTATTTATAATATTTGGGTCTTATCGAGTAATTTATGAAATTTTGATATTTTTTTATTGCAGGACAACTATTGGAAGCTAAAAACCAATGGTACTTTGTAATCTATGCGTAACTCTCTCATCCGATCTTGGATTTAGATGATTCAAGATTCCATAGAAATAGAAGAAAACGCTCCACAATTTTTATGTTTTGCATTTTACGAAATACTGGTTACATCAAGGTCGAAATTAGATGTAAAGTTACCATATACTGTTTTATGGACTATTTCGACAATTCTCTATAATCTGAGCGTAACTTTCTCGTCCAAGCTCCAATCGAGATGATTTAAAATTCTAATGAAATATGAGAAAGAGTTCTACAACTTTTGTGTTTTGAACTTTGAGAGTTACAGGCTGTAGTAGGGTCGAAATTGGGCTTGAAGGAGGAGGGCAGATCGTATGCCTATGAAAAAAAGAAAAAAAAAAAAAGTGAGATGCGACCCGGCCATGCAGCCGGGTCATCTTAGAGCAGCATGCTGGGTGAGGGGCAAAAGAAAGGAAAGAAAGAAAAGGAAAGAAATAAAGGAAAAGAAAGGAAAGAAAGAAAGGAAAAGAAAGGGAAGTTTGAAAAGTCAAAGAGGCATAGGATTAGGATGGGAGGCCGTGCGCAAGAAGAGAATTGTTGTGGGGATCTTTTTGCTTTCTCTGGAGGCGGCCAAACAGAAGGAGGGGAGGACTATTCTTTTTTCTTTTGGGAGGCTACATACAGGAGGCGGAAGAAGGGTTGAAAAATTCTTTCTTGGTGGGGAGAAGAGGCCACAATCAAAAAGCTTCCCAGCTGGTTCCTTTGGGGGTGAGCGTAGAGAGAAGACATAGCAACAAGGGAGAGTTGGCGGCACGCAGAAAAAAATAAAATCTTTTTGGAATTGGAAGGCGGCGAACAACGACGGTGCCTGAGGTGCTTGTGGCACGTGACGGCGGTGTCGTAAGTGTTGATTTTTTCTCTACTCTCCAAATAAAAATGACATGGTGAAATCTTTATTGTTGGATTTAATTTTCATAATGAACTAATTTTTGAATTCTAGGCAAACGATTTAACCCGGTTTTAAACTATGTTTGCTCGTTGATGCTAATCTGAAGTAGTTTTCCTTTATGTTTGTTTAAGTTATTTTGCGTTTAATGCTTTTAATTAACTGACCATTAATTAAATGATATTAGTCTTGTGATTTGCTACCAAAAGGGGGGATTATAGGATAGATCTTGGATAATTCAGCGTAAGTAAATATAGAGATCGAAAGACTTGTATGAACCTACGTAGCATTAAAAATCGAGGGTCTTATTGCATTCTTGCGTTATTAATTTGCATAATCTTATGTTAAATAACAAACAAGAATAGGTTCTGATTGACTATCGAAAGAGGCTTTTGGAAAAATTGGAGATTTGCTAACAAACAGGGATTACAAATTCGAATTGACTAGATGAGTAAAGCATAATGAGAAACGAAGCGAAATCGGTTTCCTAGAAGTTTTCACCATCAGTAATTTGATACGCGACATTCAATTTTAAATTCTCTTGAATAGTTTATTTAAAGTAGTTTTATTTAAATTTTGCAGTCTAAAATTATTAATCTTTCTAAATAAAATCAAGGTTAGTAAAATTTCGATACTTGGTAAAATTAAGACATCAATCCCTAAGAACGATACTCTACACATCATTATATTATAAAATTACGATACTGTGCACTTTTAATTTGCACCGGTCATGTTTTTTTACTGCAATGAGATGAGTATAAAAGGCGTGGTTGTAGATCCCAACTCAAGGACCCTAGGCAACTAACTAGTCAATGACTCCAACTAATCTATATTCTTTATGGAATCTTCGCTCATTGAGGATTCATTCCTTGATATGTTCTACATATTAGCCAAAGCATATTCATTTGTCTATTTCTCCTTCCTTTGTTCCAATAATGTTCTAATAGGCAAAACATCATTATTGTCGCCAGAGACAATGGAGTGACCTAAAAAAAATATATGTATAATATAAGGGAATGTGTATGGTTTAAGATAAATACAAAATAAAGAAATAAAATATTTACTATTACCTTTTAGATGAATTGACCGAGGTTTGTTTATGTGAACTTTAGTGATGGGAATAATTAGTAAGACTCTCTCTTTTAGCTTATAATCAACTGCATGCTAAGCTTTCTTTGGGGAAGAATCTCTACCGTGCTTTTTTAGCCTCTTAAGGATTGCATCATGTCACTGTTAAGACAACTACCATCATGAATTGGACAACTTGATTCAACATTAGAACTCACCCTTTTCATGTTTGACACTTTAAGAGTAACCAACTCTTTCTCTAAAGAACCATATGTTTGTGAAGGGATATCAACAACGATATTATTTATGCCTTCAGCTTCATGATTAGAGCCTCTTATCATCAGGGGTTGGATACCTATTCTTTTTGCGAGTGAGTAATGGAGATATGAAAATTGACATGCCCACTATATTTCAATACAAGCAAATACAAGCAAGCTATTTCGTAAGTATTACTTAGTAGCATTGTTCCACCATCGATCAAATCATCTTGTAGCAAGAAGATGGTCATCTGAAGGAATAAACCAAGGAATCATTATCTCACAAGATAGCCCTTTGAACATATTACATTGCAATAGTCAAACTAGTTTATGAAGTGTTGCGATTTGTATATCTTTGGTCCATTCTCCTAGACTATCTTGACAATATCAAAACTATCTGCTAAAGCAGTGAGGATTGCAAGACTCCATCATATAAAAGTTACCTCGCCTCAAAGTTAGGAAGTAGGAGTGGAGGCTCACTATATACTCAAAGTCATCTAATTTGGCTAAAGCATTGATTGCATAAGCAAGTACTACTTGTTGGGTTTTTGAGTTTAATCTCTGTTTTGATGTTGATAAACACAAGTGTCTCATGTGTGTGCCTAGTGTTTTGAATAGGTTTACAATTCAGAATGCACACACAGAAAAGGAAGATGGAAGTCAGAAAGGACTTAGAGCTCACATCATACAGGTATGTTCCATGAAGAGAAGAGCAAAGAAGAAAGAAGACATTTGTTTATTTCAATTGTAATTGCATTTGGTTTTCATATTTTGGTCTGTAATAAATGCATACATCCTGCATGATATGACTTAATGCTCAGGTAGGTCTTAGACTGACTTTAGGTCCCTACAAACATTTCATGGAAAATCCCTTATAACTTAAAAGTATACCATTATTAACAGGGGTGAATTCTAATAAAAATTAGGACCTAAATTGATCTTTGAAAGGGCTTCGTCCGATCGAACATAGGACGTTAAAAATGACTCGGTCGACCGAACTGGTAAAAAATCAATTCTTTGACTTGGCTCTGGCGACCGACCTATATTTGAACTAAAATTCCACGGCTGACCGAACCTTGAATGCTGACACTTTTTACCAGCCTTGACCGCCTGAACCTCTAGTTCAAAATGATCCCGGGTGACCGAATAGTTAGAATCAGCAACCCGAACCAAGCACCAGGCGCCCAAACCTGCGACAGTTGGGAAATCGCCTTAACTTTAGCCAACTGGGTGTTGCCCACGGTTAACTGAACCCGAAAAATCACTTTTACTCTTTGTGAGTGTTCGGGCGACCGAACCTCTCGGGTTGGGTTTATTTTCAGCGCCTAAACACGCTTAATTTTTAATTAAACATTTTTAAAAATACCAACCGTATCCCTAACGGTCATAATTTTTAGAAAAACTATAAACACCCCTTCATTACTCCAGATTAGTAACTTTGATTAGCCTAAATTTTCTCTCAAATCTTTTTATTAATCAAAGTTCCCCCAAATCAATTTTATTGCTAAAATTATTCTTTTGGGGCAAAATATTTTAAGCAAAACTCTCCAACTCTTTTTCACTCTTTCATTTCAAAATTATTCTTACATAGAGTATATTTATTTTGGGCATTTATTTTTATATTCACATGCACATATTCTCACTTAGGTTTTATCTTGAAAATCATTTTTGAGAGTAGCCTTAAGATTTCTTTCGATTATTTTTCTTGATAAACATTTTTTTGGAAGAAATCATTTATTGTACAAATATTTTTCTTGAGCCTAAACTCCAAATTCTCCAAACGTTTTTATTAGCAAAAATCTTTGGTGGAGAACATAATAATCATTTTAATATTTTCGTACGTTTTATTTGTGCAATAATTATTTAGATTAATACCCTTACTCTAGTGGGCGTAATGCATATCATTAGAGAGTGCATGTGTTGAGCTTAAATGTGTACATTTCTGCTTGTATTTTTCAGAAGCATTTTTATATACAAAAATAATTTTATTGTACCAATTGGGTTCAGTCCATTAACTGAATTGGGGAGTCTCAGGCCCATAAGTGAGACCAATTCGGTTGAACCTGAAAATTGAACTGGAGTGTCTCCGCCTCATAAGGGAGACCAGTTGGACTCAACCTAATAATTGAGCTGAGGTTTTTCTCGCCCCGTAAGGAGATGATGTAAACGACTTCTGCTCTGCCCATTTAAGTGAGTAGGGATAGTGTAATCCTTGGGGGGTATGCCCAAGGCGAGGGACGTAGGCTGGTTTGGCCGAACCTCGATAACAAATATTGTGTGTCGCTCTCTCTCTCTCTCTCTCTCTCTCTCTCTCTCTCTCTCTATCTCTATCTTATTTAAATTCTTGCACTCTAATTTCAGCATGTGTATGAATGTTTATTTAATTTCATAATTATTTGCATACACACATTTGATTTAAATAAGATATATTGCACACATGTATGTTTGCTTTCATTGTTAAAATTATTTTACATACACGCATGTATATTGAATGAGATATGAACTATGGTGAATCGGCAAATATTTAAATTTAGCCAAAATATTTTAAAACCCAATTCACCCCCCTCTTGGGATCACATCAATTCCAACACTACCCTTGAAGGCTCGATTGAACGTGTAGACGCTTGCCAAGAAAATCCACTCATTTATTAGATGATTTATCGGCTCCTGGCTACTGTATAGATTTTGCATCGATTATGACCTCCATAACAACATTGAGGCATGGCTTAGGAATTTTTGGACTAATTGTATGTCCCAAAATATGATGCTATCCAAGCATAGACATAATGTCATGGTAGTATTGCTAGACATTAGCCAAGTCCTTCCTCGAAACTAGCTATTTGATTCAAGCCATTACAAATATTAGCTAGAACTGGAATAACTAGACAAAAGCAAACACTTCTAACCATAAAAAATGCTACTCTAAATATCTTTGGTCAAATGAATGCCCCATGTTCACAGGGAAAAGCAAAGATACATAGCCAACTTGTTAGAAATGTAGCCAAATGTGCTTCATCCTCATTGTCACTGTTAACCCCTAAGTCACCAAATACCTCATCTTCCTTTCAAATCCTCTCGCGATGTTTCACAAATCCTAAAAGAATGTAGGCACCCCTTGTAGATCTCCTATCTTTCGCAAAATAAAATAGGTTTTCATATTTCAAATCACCATGAAACCAAAATTCTATCCAAGTCTGGATAATAACTCAGTAGGGACGTGATGAGTTGTGCCAACTCCTTTATGATCTTACAAGGTGATAGGCATAAAAGAGAAATTTGCAACTAAAGTAATGGATAGGCTCAAAATGCTTATTGAGTCCCGTAAAATCTTCATAGCTAGGGGTCAATTTATTAAAAAAGTTCGCCTATATATAATTGGAAGTCCTCCACTCACCTTAAATCTCATAAGCAGATAGAAATTTCACCTTGAGTGGTTTCAAAGGAATTAATGCTTAGGCACCACGATTTGTAGAGAGCTCAAACCATGTGGGGGCATCAATCATACACAAACAATGAAGCAATTATTCTAACATAAACTCTAGCAGTTGAGAGAATTTCTTTATTTCTTCTTAAAATAAAGCTGTGTCCATTCGTAGTAACCACTACAAGGAGTGAAATTCCTAGAAGATTTAAATTTATCCCAACATGCCTCGTGTGAGACAGGGCATTTTCTCCAAGTAGCTAGCAAACGTTAAATTGCCTTTTCTTTGTTGTGGCTCTCTTATAACTCCACGATGGTTTATTGATTCCCTTGTTGGTGCTCTTTGGCCTCAAGAGAAATTACTTCATCTCTCTCTTCTATTGTTCACTTATCTAAGTGATAGAGAGATGCAGTGTCTGAGCCCCAATCCTTAGAATAATTGCCAACAATAGGTGTGTGATTAAGGCATCTTGTGGCCTTTTCATTAGCTTCATGTATGTTGTCCTATATCAACAATAACTTTTGTAATCGGCCTTTGTTCTTAATTGCACGCTTGGTAAAATAAGGATATTTTTTAGAAGGAGTTGCCATTCGTGCTCCTTGGCAATGACCAATAATGGTCTCTTTTATAAGCTGTGGCATATAAAACTTGTATGTGCACATTAAAAGAAAATCTAGCAAATAATAGGTAGTTAATAAACAAGTGTTCCAATAAACTAAAAAAAAATAACACAAGCAATTCCTAAAATGTTTGGAATGATCAAATTGTCACAATTAATGAACATCATAGTGCCAATATCGCCTAATAGTGAGGTTCTTTGCCAAGGGACTATGATAAAAAAGTGTTCAAATTGATTATCCATTGTGCTATATTCTAGTGTGGTCAACTTTTAAGCGAGACCTAGGATGGTCAATCCATATGGCAAGTGACCTAGGATGGTCAACCCATACTACAAGCGACCCATAATGGTCAATCCATATGGCAAGTGACCTAAGGTGGTCAACCCACATTGCAAACAACCTGAGGTGGTCTGTAACGACCTACTTAATTTACTACATAATCAACCATATTAATTATCATTAACTTAAAACATAATAAAGTCAACCTGAACCCATGGGTAATGGGGACACACTTGTCATGTACATCGGAAACCTAAACAGCAGTAAATATAAATTTCATTCACCAAACTATAGGATACATTATACCAGAGTTACCTACATTCCATCATAATACTATATATATTACCAGAGTTACCTACATTCCATCATAATACTATATATATACAACTCCCATAATCATCAAAAGATAAAACTAGGGTCTAATACCAAAAACCAGTCCACCCTAGTTCAAAAGACTCACCTTCCCAGCGGGGTGGTAAACACTGCCTCAACGGCGGCCTCGATCTACCTGTCTATCTGAGTTCCTTGAAATGTTTTAAGTGTTGGGGTGAGATACCTCTCAGTAAGGAAAATAAATTCAATACAGTTGTGTGGCCACATGAATATTTACATGCTATAATAAGTATACATTACACATTGCATACTTGAAAACACTATTAGTATCATAACTGAATAAACATGCAATTTCATAATTCTACTAAATCATACTGTATTTTTACTATTCATAAAATCGTCTGATATAACTAATAATTCTGAAATTTATCCAGGATGTATAGCTAGTTGATGTCATGTATTAACCCTCATAATAGGTTGTGCAGTCCAAAGGTGGGACCCGACAATGGCTTGCTGACCACTGCCGAGTAAAAAATGTCTATAAGTACGAAGGGCCCGCTACACCCTGGTCCGGACTGTCAGGTGGATGTCTACAACTCTACACTGAAAGCCACATCTACTATCCATCTCCCACTCCCTCTACTAGCAGTGGCGATTAGCACAAGTCTAAACTGAACTGATCTATACAGCTATGGTACCGTGCTCCTGAAACTGATCTAAACTATCATCCTTATTCTGATAACATATAATACATAATAATATACTGTTTAACATAAATAGATTGATAGCATTTTCTGATTTCTATGATAACATAAGTAATTACGGCCTTGCGTCGATTACATTCATAACTATGATCTTGCGCTAAAAACATGCATAATCCACGGTCTTGCGCCGACTATTAATCACGGCCTTGTGCCGAACATATCATAAATATTGATCTGAATAAATGTACTTTATATCATGTATTCTGAAATCATAATTTCCTATTTATCATGTTATTCTTGAAAATAACGTAAACATGTTTGTTTTTTCTTCTGTAAAATTGTCTTTACATAATACAAAATGCGTAAAATAATATTCATGTCACACAATACTGTATAAAATTATGAATTCTATTCTGAAATCATATTTCCTAACATTTCATACTAAAAATATACATTCCTGAGCAACAACAGTATTTTCCCAACTATATATTTTCTCAATAATACTCATATATAATACATGCTTTTTGAACATAAATTTGGTAATAAATAATAGTAATTTTCATGGAAAAATTACTGCTTTAGTTTATTCCCTTACCTGACTGTTGAAAAGCCCCTATAGTGTCTAGTCTTACGCCTGCAGGGTTTCCCGTTCAACACCCTGAAAACGATATCTCCCTGCTATTTCTCCAAGTACTACATTTCTTATAACTTTAGGAAAACCAAATATTTAATAAAAGACCTTACCTTGAAGTTGGGATGAAATCCAAGTTAACCCCACCAGCGATCTACTCCAATAGATTTGAAGAGAACTCTCCCAGGAGTGTCGTGGTGGTCTCGGATCGTCAAACCGACAAGAATCCGGCTCGAAATCTTAGAGAGAAGGGGAAGGGGACGAATAGGAGAGAGAGAGAGAGAGAGAGAGAGGAGAGAGAGAGAGGGAGAGAGAGAGAGAGAGAGAGAGAGAGAGAGGAGGGTTTGCGCATGAAAATTTTGCAGAAAATTTGAGTTTAGGCTATTTATACACTAACCTTCATTGACGAGACACGTCACTTCATCGACGAGGCCACGAAGGAAGTTCGTTGACTAACACTCATTCCTCATTGATGAAATTCGGAGCTGAAAAATAGTCTTTCGGTATGTCCTGTCGACGAGCCCAATAAGCCACTTTGTTGATGAACGCGACTACCTTTTTAATTTCCTTTTTCTCCCTCTCTATTATTTAATCATAATAATTTCTTCAGGTCTCTACATGGTGAAGCTATACTGCAAGAGACCTAAGGTGGTCAACCACACTATAAGCGATGAAGGATGATCACTCATATAGCAAGCGACTCAAGATGGTCAATCCCTACTACAAGAGACTTAAGGTGGTTAGCCCATACTATAAGAGACACAACAATGGTCAACCTATACTGCAAGCAACCTAGGGTGGTTAACCTATACTACAAGTGACGTAGGATGGTCAACTAATACAGCAAGTGACCCATGGTGGTCAACTCATACCGTAAGAGATGTAGGGTGGTCAACCCATATGACAAGTGAATCACAGTGGTCAACTCATACTATAAGCGAACTATGGTGGTCAATCCACACGGAAAGTGACCCAGGATGGTGAACCCCCACTGCAAGAGATTTAGGGTGGTTAACTCATACTACAAGAGACTAGGGCTGGAAAAACGAGTCATGACCTCGTCGGATCACCCGTGACCTGCCCATTTAAAATGAGTTCAGATTTAGAGAAGTCAACTCATTTAATAAATGGGCGGATTACGAGTTGACCTATTTATCAATGGGTCAACTGGGTTCGGGTCAGATCACCCGCTGAGTGACTCGTTTATTGGATCCTTTATATACATCATAAACCACGCCACCCACAAAAAAAACCCCTAATCCTTGGCTCTCCTCTTGGCTCTCAGTCTCAGCACTCACTCTCTCAGCCCTCTCCTCTGGCTGCCTGCTGCAAACGATCCACTCCTCAAGATCGAGTCGTCGTCTCCTCCACAGGCATCAACCCCCCTCTATAGTAAATAAAATGAATGAGTGCTGTTATATGGAAGTATCTGTGCATGCGTCAGAGTGTTGTCTCGCCGTCGTCGGCGATGACGACAGAGCCCCTCTGCCTCTTTGAATCTAAATCTCCATGGAAGACGCCACCGTGGCCCCCCTGCCCTTCTATGCACCGCATTTGGACATGTTGCCTGCGTGGCATGAACTTTGAGTTCTGCAATTCACCGCCATGGACGTCGTCTATGCTTTCAAGAGGCAAGGTAGGACCCTCTATGGATTTGGTGGTTAGGTTTCGGCATCAAAAGTCTTGCTTTCAAGAAAATACAAGAGAAAAATGCTAAAAAATGGATAGTAGAATGTGGTTTATTCGTAGATGGGTTTGTATTTTGGGGGCTTTGTTTTTTCTATCTTTGGACCACAGTTTCTTGTAATTTCTCTATGCTTTTTATGGTACTTTTGTAATCCAAACGTCTAAGAAGCTCAGTGAAATGCCATGCGTTCTGTTAAATATATATATATATATATATATATATATATATATATTTCTAGTTTTCTTGTTCTTTAATTCCAATGGCGTAATTTATTTAATAAATACTGCATTTTATTTAATAAAATGCAATGTTCTTTAATAAATAAAATGTAGTATTTTGTTTTAAAAAAAATGTCATTTTACATGAATTTTTATGACCTGGCCCGTTGGCGACCCGCCCGGACTCGGCCTGCCCGCCCGTTTTGCCACCCCTACGAGACACCCAAGGTGGTCAACCTATATTGTAGGAGAACAAGTAAAGGTGTACTTTCAAAAGAAGAAAAGTATGTTTCCAAAATTTAAAGGTCAAGACAGGTGTCATTAAAGTGTGTCATTGACATAGGAATAATATCGAAAATATCATGTACAATTACTTGTGGTTGCACGATGAGATGGAAATTTTGTGCATGACATGGCAAATGACATACCTCAAAAAAGCTAGTGCACATTGGCTCGACAATGCCATTGTTGATGTTGTGCAAAGTGCTGAATGCCAATGCACAGCGGAAACCACAAATCGAATTGGAATGTGCAATGCAAGAAACCAACGATGAATATACGAAAACAAGCAACCACAAAGAGAATAAAAGGAAAGCAAATAATCAAAGAAACAAGATGTACGTGGTTCGGCAATGTTCCTACATCCACGGGAGCAAGCGGCTAATTTTCACTATCAAATATCAAAGCTTACATCAAGGGTTACAAAATATTTTTTATATTCTAACCATATGCGTACATAAGACTTAGCATGCATCTAAAACACTTCTGTAGAAAATTCCTGAGGAAAATCCTCCAAATCTTCCAATCTACTGATCTCCCGATTCAAAATTTTGTGGTCTGTGCTGAACAATACCGTCTACGGTTTTAGGCAAATCATCGACGGTTTAATATCGAAGCCAATCTTGAAGACTGAAACCCGATTGAAACCATCGATGGTTTCTTCCTACAACATCCTTCCTTATTTTTTGTTTCACCATACTTTTTCGGCACATGCGTTCCACTCAATATGAACCACATATCCAACAATTGAATCAAGTGCATGTACCAAGTAGGGTCAAATACAAAATCCCTGCAAGCTCAAAAAAGCACAAAAAGAAAACAACATTGCACAAAAATATATACATTTTTTTAAGTCCATCAAATCAATCTCCTAGTCATATATATATATATATATATATATATATATGTAGACACAACACACAATTCAATAAGGTGGTAAATTTTATATACATATTGAATATAAGGTGGGTGTAAGATAAGTGGACATGCATACTGTAAGGTGGCAAGCTAATGTATGAATACGAGTGGCATACATGCATGACACTATTACTGGAGGTATGCATCATGTTAAAGGACACGTGGAGGATGCAACCAATGTCTAATAAACATGTAAGGACAAGTTCCCAAGTTCAAACATGCGTTGCCATTGCACCATGGTCACCAAGGTCAAGATGCCCAGAGAGTTAAGAATTAAATTAGAGAATTGCAGCAAAAATCTATCTATATCTGAGTAAAATTTAGTTCTTACTTCCGTGATTTCCGTTTTCCCCATTGCACCTGCGAGTGATGACTCCAACATTGATGCCAAGCTTCTTTCTGTTTGACGTAGCACTTACCTTTCTATAATTAGTGGGGACTCTAGAGATTACAACCTAGTTTCTTTGTCATTTTTGTGATAAGTAAACACTTACCTTTGCTCCTCTAATCAAGCCGTCAATCATTCCACTGCTCAAGCTTCCAGTATTTCTGTGAATTTTGGCTAAGATTTCTCTGAATTCACTGTATATAACTTCCGTATTTATCATTGATTATGTATAAAATGTCATGTATAGCAATATATTATTAAGAAGAAAATATACAAGATTAATAATCCTCTTCATAGTATCAGAGCGCGCCGATTCTTGAAATCGACTGCGACCTCTCCGCCGACGAATCTACATTGTGAAATTTCCCCTCGCCGGCACCATATTCTACCCCGGGTGCTTGGCCGCACCCGCATTGCACTTCCCTCCCAGCTTGCTTCCGCCTTCAGCTTCCATAGAAAATTCGCGTTTGTCTCTCGTCCTCGACCTTGGCGGTGAGTTCCTCTGGGCCGACTGCGACCAAAACTACATCTCTTCCTCCTACCACCCTGCTCACTGTCACTCCGACCAGTGCTCCCTCGCCAAAGCCAACGGTTGCGGCGATTGCTTCTCCGCCCCCCGCCCCGGCTGCAACAACAACACCTGCGGCGTCTTCCTCGACAACTCTCTATCGCAGCTGTGTAGCGCAGCCCTCATCTCAAATTCAACATTTCAAGGTCCAATTAAACATCTCTCTTGACACCACCATCCAATTAAATATTTTTCTGCATCTCCAGTTCAATAATTCAAGCCCCACTTCCTATTAAATATTTCTCCTGACACCTCTCTATATATTAAATACTTTCTTGCGTCTCCAATTTATCAATTCAAGCCCCACTTCCATTTCAACAATTCCAGCCCCACTTCCAATACAATAATTCAACCCATCCATTAAAAACTCCCTTCCTACAGACCCATACTGCGGGCCTTGCACCCGTCTCCTCATTCATTTTTCCAGCCATTTGTCCTCTTCCATATTTTCCCTTAATAAATCCCAGACTCCCATACTCCTATATATATATATAGGTACAACTAGCTTATCTTCTCCCATATTTTAATTATGGCTGAATCCACAGTTATATTTGCCAGCAAAAATACTTATGTTGTCTTAATCAATACATTCACACTTATTACTTCCAAACTTTCAAGAGGTGGAAACTATTCAATGTGGAACTCCTAGATGACAAATTTTCTTCTTGGATATGATCTCATGGGATTTTTAGATGGAACTCATCCATGCCCACCAGTTAATGATCTAAAGTATAAAATTTGGATTCGTCAAGATCGACTATTGCTTCTTGCTATCCAAACAACTATCACTGGATTAGTAGGACCAATTGTATCTCGATGCAAAATGCCGAGGAGGCGTGGCGCAAACTCAAAACTACTTATGCCAACAAATCTAATACTCGGATGGTTAGTCTAATTGATTCCCTCACCAAGGTCAGACAAGCAAGAAAGAGCATTTATGAATTTATACAAATTGTTAAAACCGTTATTGATGATCTTGCTATAATTGGGCACAATATGAGTGATGGAGAAATAGTGGTACATACACTCAATGGTCTCACCGATGATTACAAAGAACTCAAATCTGCCTTATGTGCAAGAGAATCACCCATCTCCTTTGAAGAATTAGTAGAAAAACTCATGGACTATGAAACGAGCCTAGAGCAATTACACTCGAAAGACTCTCACATCACTGCCCAATATTCACAAAAGCAACACAGCAAGAAAGGCAGAAACGACACCTTCAATTGCTTTCCAAACCAATTTCAATTCAGATGAAACAATAATGGTTGCCCAGGGAACAACAACAATAAGCTCCAATAGAATTCCTATAGAAACCTTGGCAACCTAAATTTTTTTAGCAGTTTACAAATTCAAGGACTTTTGTCAAATTACTCAAATCAGACTTGGCGGCCTAACTTCAATGGGAATTAGCCTCGAGTTGTCTGTCAATTGAGTGACAAGCCTGGTCATGTTGCCAAAGTATGCAGATCACGTTCCTTACCCATCACTTGGCCACAAGCCAACTTCACGACTCATGACACTCCGAGTAATCAGTCAGGTTGGATAGTTGACTCCGAGGCATGTCATCACATCACCTCAGATTTGCATAACCTATCCATTCACTCTAAGTATGGTGGCAATGATGATGCCATGGTTGGAAATGGTAATAACATTCCTATCACTCATATTGGATTTACCACTCTTAATTCATGTGATTCCACTTTCAAACTCAATAATGTTTTGTGTGCACCTAACATCAAGAAAAATATTCTTTTTGTCTCTTAATTTTGCTCTCAAAATAACACCTCTATTGAATTTTTTTCCTAATTTTTTTCTTGTGAAGGATCTAACCACGGGGGCATCCTTGGTGCGAGGCCGGAATAGAGGAAATGTTTATAAGTGGCCTCCTTCAGTTAGCAGAACAACCTTTTCACCACAACACTCGGCTCTCATAACAACCCTATCTAGATCCAAACTTACCACCATTAGTCTCTGACATAGTCGTCTTGGTCATCCATCCTCCAAAATTATTCATCAAATCATTGCATCTCATAAACTACCTTTCTCTAAGTCTCGTTCCTTGTCTCATCATTGTAATATAAATAAAAGTCACAAACTCCCTTTTGGTGTCTCATCCTTAACTTGTTCTAGACCTTTGGAAACTCTATTTATGGATATTTGGCGTCTTGCTCCTCTCCCCTCCTTTGATAATTTTCACTATTACGTTTTGTGTTTTTTTTTTTGTGGATTACTTTACTAAATATACTTGGTTGTATCTTATCAAGAGAAAATCAGATGTTACTTCTGTATTTGAATGATTTAAATCTCTTGTTGAAAATTATTTTTCTACAAAGATTAAAACAGTTTATACAGATGGAAGTGGCGAAGCCACCAGTCTTGGACATTTTCTCTCACGAGTTGGTATTCAACATCTCAACTCTCCTCCCCATACCCCAAAACATGTCGGCACAACTGAGCATAAACACTGCCATGTTGTTTAAACTGTACTAGTCTTGCTACATCATGCATCTGTTCCACTCAAATATTGGTCCTTCGCAATTCAAGCTATTGTTACCTTATCAACTGAATGCCCTCTCCAGTAACACATAACCAATCTCCATTCTCTCATCTCTTTAAGCAGTCACCTAATTATTTATCCTTGAAAATATTTGGCTATCTGTGTTATCCATGGTTGCGCCCCTACACCTCTCACAAACTCCAACCACGGTCCCGTCCTTGTATATTCATTGGCTACTCAACCCCACATCATGCCTATATGTGTCTTGATCCCTTCACCAATAAACTCTACATCTCTAGACATGTCGTGTTTGTGGAACACACATTTCCCCTTCAAAATATCAAAGTCTCACAATGTGTCACCTTTCATCTTACCTTCCTTCACCAATTGGTTATCTAAATCAACTCAGGTGTCCACTCCTACAACTTCTCCTAATCACTTCCAAGTGCCTATCACCTCTATCTTTCGAGTTGAATCTCTATCTCCTCCTCTTACTTCTACTTCACATGGTGAGTCTTCTCCTTATCAGACTAAATCTTCCCACCAAGCCATTTCATCCTTGGGACCCTCCTCCACACCTCCACCATTGGATGCATCAACTCCTTCCCAAGTAAGTATCTCATCTACAATTCCAGCACAACCTCATCCTTATAATACCAGGCTATGTAATAACATTACAAAGCCAAAATGTATCTTTAACCTTCACACAACCACCACTCCCTCCATTATTGAACCTTCCTGTTCAAACAGGCCCAACAACACCTCTCCTGGCGACAAGCCACGAGCAACGAATACAAGGCCTTACTCTCTAATCACACATGGCCTCTTGTTCCACGCAATCCTACACAAAACATTATTGGGTGTAAGTGGGTCTATAGGATCAAGAAAAATCCTAATGGGTCCATCGCTCATTATAAAGATCGCTTAGTGGCTAAAAGTTTCCATTAACGACCTGAGATAGATTTTTCTGAAACCTACAACCCAAGAAAAATCCTAATGGGTCCATCGCTCATTATAAAGATCGCTTAGTGGCTAAAAGTTTCCATTAACAACCTGAGATAGATTTTTCTGAAACCTACAACCTAGTTGTCAAACCTACAACTATTTGATTATTACTTACTCTTGCCGTGACTAACGATTGGCCTCTTTGCAAATTGGATGTAAATAATGCGTTCTTGCAAGGCTTTTTATCTGAGGTAGTTTTCATGGATCAGCCCCCTAGCTTCACCAACCCTGATCTTCCTGATAATGTATGTTGCTTACACAAGGCCATATATGGGCTTTGACAAGCACCTCGTGCATGGTACCATGAACTTCACAACTTTCTTATCTCGGAAGGCTTTACCAACTCTCAGTCGAACACCTCCTTGTTTATGCTTCACTCTTCCGGCACAGTTCTTTATCTATTAGTTTATGTGGATGACATCATTGTCACTGGATCCTCTGCTGCTCATGTGACTGTCTTCATCACCAATATTTCCAAACGATTCTCTCTTAAGGATCTTGGTAATCTCACATATTTTTCTTGGGATTGAAGCTCACTTTACCTCTAATGGTTTGTTTTTGTCTCAAAGGAAATATATCCACGACCTCTTGCATCGAGTTAACATGGACAATGCCAAGCCTGTCTCTACCCCTCTTGCAACTACTGAAGCTCTCATATTCTTGGATAACTCTCCACCAACTTGTAGACACCCTATTTTTGCCATAACCAAATAGAACAGGGGGTTCCCTTTTATTATTTTATTATTATTAGTATTTTTATTATTGTTATTTTATTATTAATTTCTTCTAATTATTTTTATTATTTATTATTATTATTATTATTATTATTAATTTACTATAATTATTCTGGATTATTATTACTATTATTTTTATTTATTTATTTATTTTATTACCTTATTATTATTATTTTATTATTATTATTATTATTATTATTATTATTATTATTATTAGCATTAGTATCTTATTTTGGTTATTATTATTTTTATTATCTTTGTTTTTAGTAGTAATGTTATCATTATTATTATTATTATTAGTTATTACTTTTAATATTAGTATTATTACTTTATTTTTATTAGTATTATTATTATTATTATTATTTTACTAATAGTATCTTTATTATTTATTTTTACCATAATTATTTATTATTATTTACTATTAGTAGTAGTATTATTATTATTTATTATTATTATTACCTTATTGATGTTATTATTATTATTATCCTTATATTATTACTATAATAATTATTATTATTTTTATTTCTATTTTCATTATTACCATAAGAATAAAAGCAAAAAGAAAAAAAAAATAAAATCAAAAAAGGAAGTTTTGTTTTAGGGCTTTCAATTTTTATTTTTTTTTATAAGGGCAATGAGGCGCACAGCAAGGGGGGCAGAGACACAAAAAAAAAAGACCTAGCCGCAGACTCTGATCCTCTCCTCTCACATTCACGCCAAGCCGCAGCCCTCCATCCTCCCATAATCATCTCGCAGACACCATCCATCCAGAACCTCCAGCTTGATCAAACCCCACGCTCCCTCTCCTCACTCGTTTCTTTTCCTCTCTCACAGCCACGGCCTCTCCCTAACCTTCCCTGCCTTCCCTCTCTGTTCTCTCCGTCTTCTACGCACAAGTCTCCCCTCACAGCTGCAAAGAACCTCCACTCCCATGGACACAACAGCCACGCCGGAGAAGTTCTATTCACCTGCACCAGCGACACCACCCGTCGCCGCAGAGAACCTTTACAGATCCAGAACCTACTGAACTTGCAGAGACGCCGCAAGTCGGTGACACCAGCTCCGGTCTCTCTTTCATTGCCGCAGCACAGACACGTAAACGCCGTCGCTGACTCGCTGCTCGTCGCGCTCGCTGCCCATCGCTCATTCGCTGCCTCGTGGTATCCCTCTGCTCCAACCACCGTCCACGGCAGCCACCACTCCACCATCTCTCTGCCTCAGTCGCCTCAGACCAGCCGGTTGTTCCTTCTGCACCAGTTTCACCACCGTCTGCAGCCCCCCACAGACCCACCTGCCAGAGCTCCGACGCACCCAACCGTGAGCACTCACCACTCACGACACTCCCACACCTGCACACACACTTTTACACACACTAACTCACACACCAAAGCACACACTCACGCACCCCACACACACAGTAAACACACACTACACATGCACGTGCCTCCTCTGTTGATTTATTTGTTTTTTTTTTCTCTGTTTGTATGTCTGTTTGATGGTTTTGTTTAGTTTTTATTTATTTTTATGGTAAAGTATTTATTGCTAAGATGTTTTTCATAATATATATGTATTATTACTATATGCTTGTTTTGTTTTGATTTCCTTTGTACATATATATATATATAGATATATTTTGTAATTACGATTTATTGTCATAAGCTAACTTTATTTTTGTCATTTTATACATGTGGATTTTTATATGCTTTAATATCTAGTATACGTGCTTATATTCTCATTTCTGGTTATATTATTTAAAGTTCTATTCTTTATATTATTCATAATCATTATATATTATTGTTAAAACTTTATAATAATTTAGGGTTGTAATTATGTTAAGTTATTGTTTAAGCATGTTTAGGGTTTTGATTGGTTTCCATGTTTAGAATTCATAGCTTGTGTACTAATTTTAGGGATTCCATACCATTGAATATTTATCTTAAGGGTTTCCATAAAATGTATATTACTTCTTTGGCTTTTATATGGCTTGGAAGAATTTGATTTATTTTCCATATTTATTTACAGCATTTCCATATTAAGTTATATTAATATTTTAGAGTTTGTGTATATTTTATAATAGATTCATGACATGAATTATTGTCCATAATCACATTCATTTTCCTTACAAGTCTATAAAAGTACATAATTTCTAGGGTTTAATTTGTTTCACATTGTTATTGTATATTAATGGTAAGGTTTCAATTATTTCCATAATGATTATTGTATATATCGTATATTTATTTTAGGGTTCGAATTGTTTCCATATTATTATTATTATTTTTTTAGGGATTAATTGTTTCCATATGTGCATATATTGAGAGTTAAATTTGGGGTTTTGATTATTTCTAAGTGATTATTATAATATTTATAGGATGTTAATGTCTTACTATATGCTAGTGTATTATTATTATTATTATTATTATTATTACGTATGATATATCATTATTATTATTATTATTATTATTATTATTATTTTTATAAGTTTAGTATTATTATGGTAGGTGTTACATTATTATTATTATTATTATTATTATTATTATTATTATTATTATTATTATTATCTATTAAGTTGGTTTATTATTAGGATATGTTATTAGGTATTATAGTGATTTATCAGTATATAGTATACATGGCATATAGTTGTTATTATTATTATTATTATGTACTGAATTACTATGGTATTATTACTACCATTATATTATTGATGTGTTATTATTGTTAAGCTAGGATTATATTATTATTAAGGCAGTGTTATTATGATTATGCGTTATGAGCGCGTGTTATATAATTATTGTAATATTGTTATTTATGTAGTAGTGTTATGATATTATTATGTATTGCTATCATAATATCGGGTTGTATTATTAATGTAATATAATTAGCATAGGGTTGTCATTATAGTAATATGTTACCATTATTATTACCATTACTGCCTATTACTTCCAATATTAAATATTCTTAGTATTTTTGATTCTTGGGTATATTCATATTTTGTATTATGTATTATGATATTTATTTTTATTATTTTATAGTATTATTTATTTTCGTGTGTATATTATCCTATGATTTTATTGCGGGAGTATGAGCCTTCGGGCATCACGTACTTTAAGCTCTAAGGGAATATATGTATATATATTATATTATATTTATTTATTTATTATTTATTTATTTTTATAAATTCATAAAAATGAGTAATTTAAAGACTCATTAGATTAATTTAGGGATAATTTCAAATTAATTAGGTACTGTTCGTAAGAACGGGCGCGTAGAGGGTGCTTGTACCTTCCCCTTGTGTAACCGAACTCCCGAGCCTAACTCTGGTAACATAGACCGATTCTACCCCTAACGGGGTAGTAATCATGTGTTCTAACCACACTAAAAGGTTAATGGCGACTCCGACATTTCATGAATTTTCCTTGAAAATTAAATCATTTTTTATTTCGCCGCCCGAGGCACACGCGCTCTCGGGACATCGCGACAACTTGGCGACTCCGCTGGGGACATTAGAGAGTCGAACCATTAATTAATTAGAAATTATCCCAAGTTCAAATTTAATAAATCTTTTAATTATTCCATATTTTGTAAATATTGTAATTTGTAAATAACTTTGATTAATTGTAAATATTTTACTTCCATAATTTGTAAATAACCTTAATTAATTAAAAATATTTTGTTTCCTAAATTTTTTGAATATTAATTTTAGATATTTTGTTTCCAAATATTCTGAGTAAGCATATTAATTGTAGATATTTTGAATAAGCATATTAATTATAGATATTTTGTATACTAATCGTAAATATTTTGTTTCCATATTTTTTTTTTTTAGTAAACATATTAACTAAAAATATTTTGTTTGCAAATTTTTTGAATAAATATATTAATTGCAGATATTGTGTTTCCATATTTCTTTGAATAAATATATTAATTGTAGATATCTTGTTTCCATATTTTTAATAACATGTGAATAAATGTGGGGTAGCGGATTTGGGTTAAGCTTTGATTCACACACTTTCACTAGGCCTCTACCCGGGCTTTAACCTGTAGGATTAGAAAGGAGCACAATACCGTTAGCCCTCACACTTCTGGTTTGAAAATCGTAGGCATAGGCGATGATCAGTTGAAGAGGCTGCCACTTAAACTATTGCCCCACTAGTCATCAATCGTCCCTCACCCGCTACCATCACCCTGAGTAGTGTCCCTACCACTTACTTGACTACTTGTGCCCTCATCCTCATCAGCAATGCTCTGCCAATAAAGCTTACCATTGTCATCACTCCAATGGGCTTTAACCCTTACAATATCAGCACCGCAATCACCACAATGAATATTTTTGAAGATGCTGGTCTATTCACTCACTTCTAGCACCTTCAATATGCATTGAGAAACATATACTAGCACTCGAAGGACCATTACGAGTATCCCCACCTGAGGCCACAAGGAGAAGAGGGCAGCTCTTCCTCCCTTACCAAACAAACGAGCGTTCCCTCCCTTTTTTCAACCCAAGCCGGCGACATTACAAGAGTTCAACGTCACCGAAAAAGAACCCAAGCAGATAGCGGTGATACCGCTAACACTTCAATAGATGCTAACGTTGAGTTAAGGCTCTAACTTAAGCCACATATGGGGGAAAAAGGGTCGAATTTTTTTTTTTTTTTGTAATTTATGAGATATGTATATATATATATATATATATATATATATATATATATATATATATATTCGTTCAATCCTTTTCCACATTTTCTAAGTTCTTCCACTTCAACCCTTATTAGACCAACGATTCTCACTTCAGTCTCTCAGACAAAACATTCTGCCTATCATAAGACTTAGCCAAATCTTTCAATAAATTACCCTTTCAAACCAAAAGCGCAATAATAATAATAAAATAAAATAAATGGTCATTAATTTAATATCAATACGAAAGTGTTTCTCTATTAGGATACTTGATTCCATGTTTGATGCCTAAGAAAGACCTTATCTTAGCGAGAGACCATTGCGGCTTAGTCACACCCTAGAGGTCAGCCTGATCAAAGTAAAATTTCATAGGACAAATAGAGTAGACACAGTTAGTGTACATATATAAGTACATATATAAGATAATATTTTTAACTGACATATATTGTAGAAATATATGATAAAAAACTAATAATAATAATAATAATAATAATATAGGTGTCTTTGTATATGTTTCATAAATTTCGTAATATAAGTGATCTTTTCCACATCCAACGCATATGGGGTCTTGAAACTATGTGAGACCCACAAGACCGTGTGGAGCTCACAAGATCATGTGAGGCATATTGAAATTGTGTGGAGCCCACAAGACCAAGTAAGGCCTATTGAAGTTGTGTGGGGCCCATATGAGACTCAAAGCTATGTAGGGTCCACAAAGCCGTGTGGGGCCCACAAGGCTCTTGGACTTGAACCTATTTCTGCATTCATAATAAATAATAAAATTAATAATGAAATTAATAAGAATAATAATAATAATATAATTTATAAATAATAAAATATAATTACATATATATGGGTGTCGGCAACAAGCTGCCAAAGCACCCCTCTTATTCTCTCTGTTTCCCCTATTTCTTTTCTCTTCTTTCTTTCTTTCTTTTCCCCTTCCCCACATTCCCCCACTCCCAACACATTTTTTGATTTCAATCATATCCCTCAATGTATTATTTAACCCTACATGCATCAAGACAAACACTTACTATACAAGATGTCGCACCATTTTTAATTATTTCTTTCTTGTCTCCCCTTCCCCAATTGACTCCTCCCCAAATAAGTTCTCTACACAACTCCCTCCCTACTTCATATAAATAGGTCATTCTTTTATTGAAATTTCACAATCTCACAATCTCATTTACAAGAAAATTTATAGAGAAAGAGGAAGAAAAGTGAGTAAAAGAATTAGTAAGAGAGAGAAAATTTTTATACTTAAAGTTCTCATTCCTCCATTCTTTCCAAATCTCACTTCAAGAGATCAAATTCATTGTGACTATTTCTCAGGACTAAGTCGGAGTAAGTAAATTTGATTATATTAGGTTTTTATTAAATTTTACCCAAGTTTATTTTTACGTATATTTAATTATATCAGTAACCTGCTTCTTCATTCATAATAAATAATAATAATAATAATAATATAATTTATCAATAATATCATATAATTTTATATATATATATATATATATATATATATGGGTGTCGGCAGCAAGCTGTCGAAGCACCCCTCTCATTCTCTCTCTTTCCCCTCTTTATTTTCTCTTCTTTCTTTCTTTTCATCTTTTCTTCTTTCTTTCTTTCTTTTCTTCTTTCTTTTCCCCTTCCCCACATTCCCCCACTCCCAACACATTTTTTTTGTTTTAATCATATCCCTCCATGTATTATTTAACCTTACATGCATTAAGACAAATACCCACCATGCAAGATGCCCTACCATTTTTAATTATTTCTTTCTTGTCTTCCCTTACCCAATTGACTCCTCCCCAAATAAGTTCTCTACGCAACCCCCTTCCCACTTCCTATAAATAGGTCATTCTTTTATTGAAATTTCACAATCTCACAATCTCATTTATAAGAAAATTTGTAGAGAAAGAGGAAGAAAAGTGAGTAAAATAATTAGTAGCAGAGAGAAAATTTTTATACTTAAAATTCTCACTCCTTCACTCTTTCCAAATCTCACTTTAAGAGATAAAATTTGTTATGACTATTGCATAAGACTAAGTCGGAGTAAGTAAATTTGATTTTGTTAAGTTTTTATTAAATTTTACCTGAATTTATTTTTACACATATTTAATTATATTCGTTTTAATTTTATTATACTTGCACTTATTTTTGTGTTAAGAAATGTTCTGATCCACTTGGGTAATTTTCAACATTACTTTCTATTCAAGAAAATATTTTTAACACGAAAATCGTGTGACATGAGTTTATTTTTACATTGCATGTTTCATGAAAATATAAGTAAAAATGAAAATTTCATGATATTATTTTAATTGCATAAATTATAATAAGATGTTTTAAAACTCTTTATGGTGAAAAAAGTTCAAAGTTACAGATATTTGGTATCATAACTTAAAGTTTAAATGGATTAGAGTACACTCACATTGTTTATAGAGTGGTTTTATATGACAGTGGATTTCTCCTAAGTGCACACCTGGGTCGGATCAGGGATTAATAGGGAAAATCTTACTTACGATTTACGATTTGATTTAGTTTGGTCGGCCAGCTAGTTAAGTCCAGTTTTTGGACCGCACAACCCTGTCATGGGATACATGACTTACAATTAACAGACCTAAGGGAGGTTTTTACAGTATATATAAAATTACGTGAAGAAAGTTATTGATGATTTGAAAGAAAATCATATGTTTATGTGAACAAGGTCATTTTTGTGCCTAAATTATGATCTGAAGGAAACGTATGAGAAGAAGTGCATGTGTATGTATATATATAATTAAGTTTTATAGTTACAATTTTTAAAGTTAACAAGTTCAGTTTAACAGTTGAAGTATATAGTAATAAAATTTTATTGTTATAGTTGATAGTAAAAGTTTTATGCAGTAATTTTTAGATTTACTATTATTTTAAAAGCAGTTTAGAAATTATAGTATTAAATGTTATTTTACAAAAATATGATACTGTGAAAGCTTATTTTGGCCACACACTAATAATAATCTTATTTACTTACTAAGCGTCATCTCACCCCCAATCATTATTTTACATTTCAGATAATTCTTAAGAGTGTACCAAAAATCCGGTGTAACAAGTGTATGAGCGGAAATAGAAAGAGCAAAGTAGAATAAAAATTTAGCATAATACAATTTTAGGATATGTTTGTGTATTTTAGAATTTTAAGAATGTTAATTTTAATAGTTGAAATATATATTTGTAATAAAACTAATTAGTGTTTTGGTAATATAAAAAAAAAATAATTGAGATTTATTTGCTTTCGTTGAAAAATTTATATGTATAGGAACCCACTAGGGTTCTGGACGTTTCAAAGGTACATGTCCTATCCCAAGATACGTTCACTCCATATATAAATTAATAATATTAAAATATTAAAATGCACTAACATAGTGTAAATAGGTAGCAAAGGCTATATATTTTGTAATATTACTTATTTTTTCTGCAAATTTCATGTTTCATAGGATCTATTTAGATTAAATATTTTGTTTGGAGAGAAATGAGAGAAAAGGAAAAGAAGAGGGAAATATATGTTTCATTATATTTTCTCTTCATATCAAATATCACTATAATTAAATAAAAAATTGCTCTAATATGATTAAACATTGAGAAAAATAAATATTAATAATGTATATATCAATATTTTGTTCATGATTTGGTTTTTTTTTTTCCCTCTCACTTTCCTTAATAGCCAAATGCAAAAAAAGTAAATTCTTTTGTATTTTTCTTTCATTTTCCTAATATTTTTCAAGTTTTAAATAGAGCCATAATGTTTAATGGTTTGGGTCTTTCCATTTTCCGACTTATAAGTACGATTAATGGATGGTGATGATATAGAGTGACAGGTTTAACTTTTTCTATAATCTCAAATTGAACATGATGCTATAAATATGTAGAAAAATAGTTGACCTAATGGACAAATCAAAAAATAATGTTGTGCTTTCTAATTACTAATATTAAAAAAAACAATTTGTTAATGGAGAATAACACACTAAATCAACTTGTAGGAAGAACCATTCTTTATTTTTGTTTTTATAAAAAAATTATTTATTATTTTTAAGTGATCTAAATGGTCAAAAGAATTTAAATATTTGATTTTGCACTCATTATTGGATATGATAACAAAGAAACAAAAAAAAAATGGTATTATCTTCTTTACGTTATAAGTCTCGGCAATACAAATTTTATATTGTCTTGTTGCATGCATAGGCATTCTACTAGTTACATTTTTGAATATACAAGGAATTGCATATAGTTCTCTAGGGTTCGTAATTAGATCAATAATATTATTTAGAGATTTTTTTGAAAAAAAAAAAAAAAGTAAAGTACTTCAAGTGTTCTATGTGATCGTAGAATACCCCTAAAATTGAAAGGAAAATTTTATAGGACAGCTATAAGACCAACTATGCTATATGGATCAGAATGTTGGCAACGAAGAAACATAATATCCAAAAAGTAAAAGTTGCCGAGATGAGGATGCTTAGATGGATGAGTGGTATAACATTGAAAGATAAATTAAGGAATGAACATATTCGTGGTAAGTTAGGTGTAGTTCCTATAGAAGATAAGATAAGGGAGGGACGACTCAGATGGTATGGACACTTGCAACGTAAGCCTTATAGTGCACCTGTGAGGAAGAGTAACTTAGTTACTGTAGGGGACAGTAGAAGGGGTAGGGGTAGACATAAATAACTTGGGAGGAGATAATGAGTAAGAATTTAATATCCTTGAATCTATCAAAAGAAATGGTCCATGATCGCATAAATTAACGGAAAATGATTCATATAGCCGACCCCACTTAGTGGGACTAAAACTTGGTTTTGTTGTTGCTATTGTTGTTGTTTATATTTATATTAAATACTAGTCAAAATATTTTTAAAAAATTGTCTTAATATACGTAAAAATAAAAAAAAAATTAAAATTTTTAGTTAATGATGCGCAAAATCAAATTTCTATTAATTGATTTGATATATTTTTATTTCTTTATCACTTTCCTTAATAATCAATATAAAAAATCAGTTTTTTGATAATTTTTTAAAAATATTTTTCAATTTTAGGGCCTATAAGTTTAAGAAAAAAAATTTGAGCGTGGGATGGAAGCCCAATTAAATTAGAGATGGGCGGCCCATCTCTTTCAAGCTCCTGGCAAGCCATAAAGCATGTGATTTGGGCTTTTGTCCTTGTTGTTGGGCACTTAGCGCTGGGATTGGGCCTCCACGAGGCCCAATTAAATGCCCAACAAATTTGCTTTTGTTTATGGTACGCAGCCCAAACCCCAAAGAAAAAACTATAAAAAAGAAAGTAAAAACTAAAAGTTAATTAAAATTATTAATATTTTTATAAATAAAATGAAATTACCTTTAAATTATTGTTTTATTAGTAACATACCAGGAGATGAAAATAAAAAAGAATAAAAGAATAGTTAGAAAGAGAGCAAAGTAAAAAATTATTATGAAAAACAGAAGGTGTTATTTTATTGATTGAACAACCATTGAGTATGAAACAAATTATAACTAAAATAATAAAAATATAAAAATATACAAATTATAATAATATTATAATAAAAATAATTAATTATAGTTATTTTATTTAATTATTATATTTAAACTCATATTATAGTGCTCCATTGATAATACTATCGAACATGAGACTTGAGATGGTTAAAAATGACTTTTTTAAGAGTGACTTTTATTATATTTTTCAAAATCTTAAAAAATTTATGATTTTTTTAAAAATTATATTTAAAATTGACATCGTTTTTTTCATTTTTTTTTGGTTTAGTTTTTAAAATTTTTCATAAAATGAATTATCTAATCCTTAAAAGTTAATTGTCGATATTAACGTATATATTATAGCAACAAGTTGCCCGAATAATTGAAAAATATAATTTTTAATTTTTAACTTTTTTAAAATCTATACTAGAAACAAAAAATTAACGTCATTGTACTTTTACAATCTTTTTCTTTAATGTCAACAAAGGTAGAAAATAGTAACAATATAAAAAAACCCTCGAGTTGACCTCTCTAAGCCCTTCAAAATTTTATCATTTTTTTTTTTCTCCTAGAATCAATGAGACTTGATTTTTTCTAAACCTACTCTTTACCACCTAAATTAACACTTTATCTTATTATACTTCTAAAAACATAAAGACTTTTTTTAGGCAGTACATTGTGACAAGTTTTATATTAACAATACTATCCTTTAAAAAAAAAAAATACATTCTCTTAAAATTTAATGACCATTATATCCTAATGGCAATTGTAGACGCCCCAAATTGTTTAGGGGCTTTATATAACAAAAACAAACAAATAATTTTTTTTTATTTCCATACAAAAAAAATAAAAAAACAAAAAAGCAGATATAGAAAAGGAAAAAAAATATATTTTTACATTGGAAAAAAAATAGGAAAAAAGAAAATGAGAGGAAGGTGGGTCAACACTCTTCCAACAGCAAGTTGTAACCTGCGAGAAAGAAAGACGAAAAATGATAAACATGTACTAAAATTCAGAATTAAAAGGAATAATCTAAATTGAATAGCCGATTGATGAAATTGAAAGCTTCTTTAGTAAGTTAGAATTAATCAGAATCAATCAATTTAATTAAATATTTCTCAAAAGCCTATAAATAGAGAGATACATTTTGTGAGAAGGATACAACATTCATAAAGTGTGAGACACGCATAATGAGAGCATTACAATATTCAAATAGTGAGAGACACACATAGTGGGAGCATTATAGAGATTCTTACACGGAAATTCACATACAGGGTATGAGAAATATTTAGAGAGAGGACACAGAAGCTTTCAAACAGAGGCCTTCAGAGAGAAATTTGCATATATACTGTGTGAGAATTACATAAAGACATATAGACAGAAGTATTTAGACAGGGATATTCAGAAACAGTGAATTACACAAAAAAATTATTGGAAAAATTTGATGAATTTAGAGGCTCAAGAGATGAAGATTTAGGTTTCAAAATTACAGTAAAAGGGTCTTAAAGATTGGTGGAGTTGTAGACCAGAGGTAGGTCTTAGTTTTAATTTTATTTTTTATGTATTTAATTTGGAATGCCAAAATGCATTGAAAAGGATCTAGAGAGTCGGATCCAATTGGTAGATTCGACTAGTTTAACCGAACCTAATAACCTAGTCCATTTGGCTGGGTTGACCCGAACCGTTTGACTCAGGAACCTGCGAGATCCAGATCCAATTTGGATCTGGGTCTATTAGTACTTGAGCCCAAAAATGTTTCGAAACAAATTCAAGGCCCAAACGTTCTTGCCCTCCCTCGCATCTCCAGCCAACCCTCTGCATTCCGATCCCTCGGCCAGGGACCAAAGACCCTCCCCTGTCTCGGCTAAGCCAACCGAACGGAGTCCTCCACCCTTGCCCTCGTCGCCTCGGCTACCCAACATCGAGGGAAACGCTGAGCCCCTAAGAAGCGAAGGACCTTCGTTTCCCCAGCTCCGTCCACTTCTATTTGACATCCCCTTTGCAGGTTGACTTGCTCTCTCTCTCTCTCTCTCTACGACATAGTGCTCGAGAGACTTTTCCATTGATGCATTCTCGATAGGGGAAGTGTGTATATGTTTGTGAATTGTGAGTGCAATGATGAATGAGTATGTGTGTGTGTGTTTGCGGTGTAGTTATGCAGAATAATTATAATGTAGATAATACTAGTAATGATAATGGTGATAGTAATAATAATAGTAGTAAAAGTTTTTTTATTGTCGCTCCTTTATTAAATTTATTCTTTTTTTTAAAAAAATAGTAGTAATAATAGTACTAATAACAGGGATAATAAAAATGGTAACATTAATAATGATAAGAATAATAATAACAATACTAACAATACAGTAGATAGTAATACTCATAGTAATAATAATAATAATAATAATAATAATATTATTATTATTATTATTATTAATATAAAATATATATATATATATGAGAAAAGTCCAAAATTTAAAAATAAAATATTATTATTATTATTAATATAAAATATATATATATATATATGAGAAAAGTCCAAAATTTAAAAATAAAAAGGATTGGTCTTGCCTGCATGTGTATGCGTGTGCACACTCCTACGAGGAAAACTCAAAAAAAAAAAAAAAAAAAAAAAAAAAATGAGGGGGTGGGGGAGGTCATGTAAGCCTCGGTCACTTCCTAAGGTGGGGGAGGGTGTCTAATAGAGCCACTTCGAACCCGTTTGATGTGATTCTCTTATACCCTCTAATTTCAATGCATGTTTTTAATAATTGTTTGTTTAATATGGTGGCCTACAATTATACTTGAGCATAAAGTTTGTTGACCTATTCATTTGTATGTATGAATTTTCTCTATGTTCTTCTTTGATTAAACTGAATAGATGTTCATAATGAACATTCTTTTGGAACTTGGGTGTCTTGCCTTTTGTCACGAGTTAAGCTTGTTCAGGGCATTATGCTTGTCTGTGACCGCTTATCTCATGTGCTTGGGATGGATTTCCATCATGTAAATACTAGTGTAGGGTTATTTTCTGTTAGTAGAGTCTTTGTAAGCCAAATAAGGCAGTATGACTCCTCGGTCACTTTGATGTTTCCTATTGTCAGGATGATAATTACATAAAAACCTCTTTAGGGGAGGGTGAGTGTTCATCAGTCATTGTAAAACTCACTAGCAATTGTCAACGTGCTTAGCCTACTTGCCTCCCTCGCTAAGTACAACATGTCAACGGAGGATTTGTTATTGAATTACGTTTGCTTCAATGTTTACTGCTTGCTTGCCATGACTTTCATGAATTGATTATTATTTCCGCTGCTATCTGAATGAATGTTAATGAAAATGCTTTGTGGATGAATGTTGGTAAACGATAGGTTAGCTAGTTAAGCAAGAGTGCTTTAGCTAGAGCCGCACGGCCCTTCACAACAGTGTGAAAATAGTCGGATCGTGACATTTGGTATCAGAGCCAAGTCGATGACACTTGGTGAGAGCCCAAGGTTGAGTTGCTACGTGAATTTGATTGCCTTCGTTGTTGGATTTGGGAAGTTTTGGTAAGTGACCATGGCACCAAACACTATTGAGAGGATCAGCGTGCTGGAAGCACAGGTTAAGACAACAACCAACACTATGGCCGCGGAGATGGCCTAGATGAGAGAACTTGTTGATGAGGTGATGGGATCACAGAAACATCAAACAGGTTTGATAGGCGACTTGTCAAAGGACTTTCGCCACACAGTTGAGACTTTGCAGACTCGGATGGCAGATCTGGATGCAAAGGTGAATTTGATGGTTCTTGCTATGGGAAACTCCAACACTCCGGGAGTTAGCAAGACCAAGGTGCTAGAACCTAGGACGTATGGGGGTGCCCGAGATGCCAAGGAGTTAGAGAACTTCTTATTTGATGTGGAGCAGTACTTTCGCGTTGTGAGGATGGCCTTAGAACAGGCAAAGGTAGATACTGCGACCATGTACTTGATTGGTGATGCCAAACTGTGGTGGCATACCAAGTACAGAGAAATTGAAAATGAAAACTATGTAATTGATAATTGAGCAAACCTGAAGAGAGAGCTCAAGGCCCAATTCTTTCTTGAGAATGTTGAGTATAATGTAAGGAGAAAACTGAGGGATCTCAAGCATATGGGATCGACCAGAGAATATGTGAAACAATTTTCTGTTTTAATGTTGGATATTTTGGATATGTCAGAGAAGGACAAGTTGTTCTATTTTCTAGAAGGGATGAAACCATAGGCAAGAACTGAACTTCATAGGCAAAGGGTTCAAGACTTGTCAACTGCACAAGCGGCTGCAGAACGCTTGACTGACTACGCTGGTGATGATACCGCTTCGTCCAAACGGTTTGGCGGAGAGGGAAACAGTGGAAAGTCTTTCAAGAATGGCAAACCCAAGAGTGGGGGAGCCGACTCTAAATCATCAACCTCAAAGGAAGCTTCGTCATCTCAAGGGTTCAACACACCTAATGGAAAGGGAAAGAGTAAAATTTCATGCTACTTGTGTGTTGGATCTCACAAAATGAGTGAGTGTCAACACAAAAGTTTACTCAATGCCTTACAAGCTTCTACTTCGGGAAAAAGGGGTGGAAAGCGAGGAGGAAGAGGATGATGCCCCAAGGGTGAGTTCAGTGCGGCTGGTGAAAGCATTGGAAAAGCAGGCAAAAACACCGAAAGTTACACGAGCAAAAGGGTTAATGTTTGTGGACTTGAGGATAAATGGGAAGAGTACTCACGCTATATGGATACGGGAGCTACTCATAATTTTGTTTCGCAGTTGGAAGCATGGAGACTCAACTTATCCTTAGAGAAGGATACAGGACGCATGAAAGTAGTTAATTCTGTAGCCCAGCCTACTCTGGGAGTAGCCAAGCAAGTGGCTATAAAGCTTAAACAGTGGGAAGGTCATGCGAATTTCACAGCAATGTCATTGGATGACTTTCCAGTCATTCTAGGAATGGAATTCCTAAAGGGGACGAGGGTAGTGTTGATGCCTTTGGCTGGTTGCCTGTGTCTGATGGGAGATCACTCGTGCATAGTGCAAGTCATTGCAACGAAAGGACACGACAGGAAGTCCCTTTCAGCCATACAACTCAATGAAGGATTGGGTAAGGGTGAGCAGATACGTCTAGTCACGGTGGTGGTAAACAAATAAGTAGGCTAAGAGCTGGAGCCTACGACCATCCAAGCAGTGTTGGATAAGTATAAGGAGGTGTTGCCGGATAAGTTGCCTCACAATTTGCCTTCACGACGGACTGTGGAGGATGAGATCGAGTTGTTATCAAGAGTGAAACCACCTACTAAAGGGCCATATCGGATTGCGCCTCGAGAGATAGTAGAGTTTGGGGAAACAGCTTAATGAATTGGAAGCGGGATGTGTTCACCCTTCCAAAACGTCATTGGGAGCATTGGTGTTATTTTAGAGGAAACATGAAGAGCATCTACAGAAGGTGTTTGACAGGCTGAGGGGAAACAGTCTGGATGTGAAGAAGGAGAATTTCTCTTTCGCTCGGCGGAGCAACAAATTCCTTAGTCAAGTGGTTGAACAAGGTCGTATCCAGAGGGGTATTGAGAAGGTAAGGATGATTCAAGAACGGAAGATCCCCACGATAGTGAAGGAGTTGTGTTCCTTTCTTGGCCTTGCTAGATACTGCAGGAAGTTCATTGAGGGGTATTCGCGGAGAATGACTCCAATGACAAGACTACTAGGGAGGTATTACTGGCCGTACATGCAGGATGATGTGGTTGATTATACCAAAACTTGTCTCACTTGCCAATAAGATAAGGGGGAGCGGAAGAAGTATAATACTTTCATGGCCGCACCAAAGTACTGTTCGGCAGAGGAGACGACACAATTGTTCCTTGTGACTGTTGTGAAACATTGGGGTGTTCCCTAAGTTATTATTTGTGACCAAGATTTAATGTTCACTGACAACTTCTTGACAGAGTTTTTCAGGATATTCAGGTCACATCTTGACATCTCTTCAAGTTATCACCGATAGAGAGACGAACAGATGAAGAGATTCAGAGAGCTGCTAGATGAGTACTTGTGCCATTTTGTCAATGACAACCAGAAGAATGGCGTGCAACTACTTGATGTGGCTCCGTTCTGTGGCAACGCCCAAAGGCGCTCAACAACCAACAAGAGCCCTTTTGAGCTTGTTACAGGCCAGCTGCGTTGTTACCTCACACAGTGGGCGAGCCGTATAGACGAAAGAATCCCAGGGCGTACATCTTCACCAGTGTAGGGAGACAGAATGCAGAGTTTGCCCAAGCCTATCTGGAGAAAGTTTTTGAGCAGATGAAGAAGTGGGCAGATCAGGAGAGAAGACGCAACTTCATGTCAATTACCTCAAGCCATTCAACGCCAACACCAACGACCTGAGCAGAAGTCAGTCAAACAGCGCAGTTGAAGACAGTGCAACTTGACAGACATGATGTTTAAGAGATCCTTGTAGACAGAAAGTTCATATCCTCAAGGAAGAAGCGGCAGAAGTTCCTAGTGAAGTGGAAATGCCTTGATGACCAAGAAATCAGCTGGATTTTTGCGGAAGATATTCAATCAATCGTGGACAAATTTGAAATGAACCTACTGCCAAAAGTCTATGAGGACGTCGACAGCATAAGTGGGGGAGAATGTCACGAGTTAAGCTTGTTCAAGGCATTATGCTTGTCTGTGACCGCTTTTCTCATGTGCTTGGGATGGGTTTCCATCATGTAAATACTAGTGTAGGATTATTTTCTGCTAATAGAGTCTTTGTAATCCAAATAAGGTAGTATGACTCCTCAGTCACTTTGATGTTTCCTAATGCCAGGATGATAATTATATAAAAACCTCTTTAGGGGAGGGTGAGTGTTCATCAGTCATTGTAAAACTCACTAGCAATTGTCAACGTGCTTAGCCTACTTGCCTCCCTCACTAAGTACAACATGTCAACGGAGGATTTGTTAATGAATTACGTTTGCTTCAATGTTTACTGCTTGCTTGCCATAACTTTCATGAATTGATTACTATTTCCACTGCTATCTGAATGAATATTAATGAAAGTGCTTTGTGGATGAATGTTGGTAAACGATAGGCTGGCTAGTTAAGCAAAATTGCTTTAGCTAGCGCCGCACGACCCTTCACAACTGTGTAAAAATAGTCAGACTGTGACACCTTTGCATACCTTTGAGAATCTGGAAGTGGAGGAGGTTTTTTTCCTATGCAAAACTTCCCAATGCTTAAAGGTAAGGTAAGGGACACACAAAATAAGCAATAGGAAACAAATTCAATAAAGAAGATGTTGTGAATGGTGGCTTATTTCTTGAAATTATTAATTTACAACAAGGATAAGAACATAGTACAGCATGCTGGGAGAAAATCGTCGATAGTTTGCGGAGGCTTTTCTGCAACTATCGACGGTTTCACTAAAATCTCAGACATCTTCAGAAACATGCTCTTGATATCTCAAACCATCAACGGTTTCAAGAAAGTTTAGGAAAACCGTCGACGATTTTATTTCTGGGCAACGAGACAGGAATTCAAAATTTGAATTTAAACGTTAAATTTGTTGGTTTTTGGGGGGGAACCTCCGAAAGAAAGTCTATTTATTCTTGTCTAAGTGTATTGTGAGACAAGAAAGATCATTTTGAGAAGTGTATTGTGTACTTTATAATTTCTTAGTGAAATTGTTGTGTTAATTACTTCTATGGATGTAGGCATTGTCGAACCATGTAAACCTTGTGTTGATTTTTATTTGCTTCTCATTTACTGGTTGTGTATGATTGCTTGTTGCATTTATTTATTTCGTTGTGCTTCCTATATCCGATTATTATACAACAACTTGGTATTAGAGTGATTGTTGTCATGGCATCGGGATCATCGTCTGCAAGATTTGACATTGTCAAATTTGATGGAACCGAAAATTTCAGTTTATGACAGAGAAGAGTTAAGGACATACTTGTGTAACAAGGAATGGGAAAGGCTTTACTTAGCATTCAATCAGATGGAACGAATGAGGCAACATGAGGAGAATTGCAAGTAAAGGTCGCTTCTACAATATGCTTGTGTTTGACCGACGAAGTACTCTATCGTGTGATGGAGGAGGATTCTCTGGTGGCTATATGGCAAAAGTTAGAAATCCGGTACATGTCCAAAACACAATAATAAACTTTTTCTTAAGCAGCGTCTCTATTGGCTTAAGATGGTTGAAGGATCAAACTTGGATCAACAAATCAATGCCTTTAATCAAATCATAAGTGATTTGATGAGAGTTTATGTTAAGTTTGATGAAGATGACAAAGCTTTGATGTTACTGAACTCCTTGCCTTCGACTTGTATATATGAAAGTATAGTTACCACTATTATGTGGGGAAAAAGACTCTTGATCTAGAAGAGGTAACAATTGTCTTACTGAATTTTCATTAAACGCTAAAAATATGTAATGAAGGAGAAGGACTGGTGGTGAAAGGTAATAATGAGCATGGCAAAGGAAAGTTTAAAAGTGGGTTAAGTTAGAAATCTTGTACTCAATCCAAGAAGAAAAAGGAAATCTGGTGTTATAAATGCGGTAAAAAGGGGCATGTCAAACTGGAGTGTCCGGATTGGAAGAAAAGAAATGCTGAAAGGCATGAGGGGATTTCGAAATCAACGAATGTGGTTCAAGAAGGAGGTTCAATTTGTAGTGATGGTGATGTTCTTTCAGTTTCACCAGGGTCGGATAACCTTATGGACTCTTGGATACTTGACTCGACATGTTCTTAACATATGACTCCAAACAAGGAGTGGTTCAGCACTTACAGTTTAGTGAACTCAGGTTCTGTTCTTATGGGTAATGATGTTTCTTGTAAGATCATTAACATAGGAAAAATTAAGATAAAAATATTTGATGGTGCTGTGAGAACCTTGAGCAATGTAAGACATATTCTGGAGTTGAGGAAGAGTTTGATATCACTTGGCACCTTGGATTGTAATGGTTTCAATTACAAATCTGAAGGTGAAGTTATGAAAGTATGGAATGGAAATCTGACAGTGATTAAAAGGGCAAAAGTAATATGGGAATATCTACACATTGTAGGGAACTACAATTGTAGGTGGAGTTGTAGCCGTAGATGCTAAATCTAATGAAACCGTCTTGTGGCATATGCGTCTTGAGCATATGAGGGAACATGGTATGAAAGAATTACACACGAGGAAACTCTTGAAAGGTCTAAAATCATGTCAGGTGGATTTTTTTCAAAATTTGTGTACTTGGAAAACAAAACATGTAAGAACTCGACCCGAGGTATGTAGATTGAATAAATGAAAAAGGGTTAAAAGGTAAATTTTGTAGGCTTCGTTGACGAAGCCATTGTTCTCATCGATGAAGGCCCTTATACTCTTTGTCACCAAAATTCAAAGTCTCGTTGACGAATAGATGCCAAACGTGTTGTAAAATATCGGAATAGGGTTCTTCGCCGAAGGAGCCGGTTCATTGACGAAATGTATGGATGATTCGTCGACGAAGGCGTCATCTCGTCGATGAGGTTGGTCGGGTCAAAGGGGCTATAAATATCCTATTTCATTCCTTCATGGCTAACTAAGCTAAAACTCTATCTCTCTCTCTCTCTCTCTCTCTCTCTCTCTCTCTCTCTCTCTCTCTCTCCTCTCTCTCTCTCTCTTTCTCTCTCTTCGATTCTTCTCTGTTCGTCACCTGATTTGACGATTCGACGTTACTGCGTGGATCAAGGGAGGAATCTCTTCAAGAATAGTGGATCAGATCTTCATTTCGAGGATTTTCAAGTTTTGACCCAAAACCGAGGTAAGGGCCTGATTTCAATTTCATTTCGGAATACGTGTAGTAGTAAGAATTATAGTGAAGTATAGTTCTTCATTATTTAGGTTTTGGTGACTCGGTTCGTAGTTTTGGAGCCATAGAGTTCGTATTTTGGTATTAGGGAAAAGGTAAGGGGATTCTGTTTATATCAGTTATTTTTGGAAATTGGAATCGGTAAACTTGCAGTTTATGATCGTATATATGTTTTGGTTACTTATTTGAGAAAATCTATCCGGTGAAAATGCAGGATTTTCGGGTTATAGTTTTTGGGAAAATTTGGGGGTTTCGAGTATCATCTCTATTTTGTTAGAGAAATCGTATGTTGTAATAAAATTGTAATATTGAGATGACCGTACCCATATTTGTATTAAAATGTATTCTTGAACTGAAAAATGATTTGATTTGTTGTATACTCAAATAAGTGTGGAATGAAATGTTGTATGTAAAATGTTCCAGGTTTTGTAAAAACAACTAGGGGCGGCTAATTACCATACGCTGATGAGTATAGGGACACGAGTTCCAATATTGTTCCAGGTTTTGTAAATCAACTAGGGGCGACTAATTACCGTATGCTGAATTAGTTAGGGGCGGCTAATTACTGTACATTGACGCCATGTCTCAGCTAATTACCGTGGGTGAGAGTGTCTGGCTATATATCCGAGGGTGTAAAATATCATCTGTTCTTTTTGGCTGGTCACAGATGGGTGTGAGCTACATCATAGTGGCAACGACATCGCTGTGAAGCTTCGGTTATCGCAAGTTATCGGGTGCTCGTATTGGCAACATTATCGCTGTGAGACTTAGGTTATCACAGGGTAATTAGGTGCTTAATGTGACAACACTGACCATATGTTTGGGTATTGTATGTACTGAAACTGGATTGTGAAAAATATTGGAACTGTATTGTATTGTATTGTATTGTGTTATGTTTTACGCTGAAATAACACTCGTAAGCCACACACTGATATAACCTGCTTTCTTCCTTACTGAGAGGTGTTCACCCTGAATATACAAATATTTTTCAAGTCCTTCGGGTAGTTGAAACTAGCATCCTAGCGTCCGGAAGCGGGGGTGTCGGTTACCTGCATTTAGTACTTGTGTAAGTACGAGTTTTGTAACTGGGTTGTCATTGTTGAGTTTTGTAGACACTGGAGTATGTACTGTAATTATGGGAACGTATATTCTAGTTCTATATAGACTCTGGTATGGTATGATGTATGTATATAAAGAACATTTCCACTGCGTATTTGATGAGTATAGATATGTATGTGAATGTGTATAGGGTGTACGTGTACCCCACGGGGTCGGACCCTCATTAAATTTAGTATCATGTATGTTTTAAATTAATACAGAGACAGGTTAGGTTACTATATTCACATCTGGGACCCATCCGCGGGTTCGGGGTGTGACAAAACAGGGCAAAATTCAAGTCAGTTATTCACAAGACGAAGGGTATTCTTGATTATGTACATTCCGATGTTTGAGATCCAGTTAGAGTTGCATCAAAGGGTGGACATGTGTATTATGTGAGTTTTATTTACAATTACTCATGGAAAGTCTAGGTATACTTCAAGTGGCACAAGTCTGATACGTTTGCCAGGTTTAAGATTTGGAAGGCTGAAGTGGAAAACCAAATGGGAAGGAGAATTAAATGCTTGAGGTTGGACAATGGGACCGAGTACGTTGATTCTCGATTTATGGAGTTTTGTGTGCAGTAGGGCATTAAGAGACACTTTACCATTTTTTGGACACCTCATCAAAATGGTGTGGCAGAAAGGATGAGCCGAACTCTGGCTAAAAGAGCTCGGTGTCTTAGACTTAATACAGGGCTACCTAAGAACTTCTGGGCCGAGGCAATTAGTATGGCTTGTTTTTGATAAATCAATCACCAAAGGCGTCACTAGAGGGTAAAGTGGCAGAAGAGGTATGGACGAGAAATGCAATAGACTACTCTAGATTGAAAGTATTTGGGTGTCCAACCTATGTTCACGTGTCTAATAAGGAGAGTTCTAAGCTTGACCCAAAGCCTCGTCATTGCATCTTTTTGGGATATCCAAAGGGTGTGAAGGGGTACAAGCTGTGGGACCTAGTGGCAAATAAAGTGGTGATTAGTAGGGGTGTAGTTTTTGATGAAAAGGCTTTGGTAAAGCGTACTCAAGATTGTGATGAAAAGAAATAGGAGCTAGAAAATTGGGGCAGTGATGAAGAAGTTGTGCAGGTGGAGTTGGAAGCTCAAGGCAATGACAAAGATCATGGTCCTATGGTTGCAAGGAGTTGTAGCTCGAGAAACCAGCAACTCGACAATCTTCCAATACGGAGATCTAAATGTACTATCAGACCTCTACCAAGGTATGGATTTGAAGACTTATGCTTTTCTTACCAGTTGCAACGATCCAACTACATTTCAAGAGGCAGTGCACGGCCAAGAGAAAGGTAGGTGGATTAGAGCAATGATTGAAAAAATGAAATCACTACATAAAAATCAAACTTGAGAATTGGCGGAACTTCCAAATGGGAAGAGACCGATATGTTGCAAATGGGTATATAGGAAGAAGGAAGCAATTTCAGAAAAGGAATAAGAGAAATTCAAGGTACGGTTGGTGGCAAAAGGGTACTCACAGAAGAAGGGGATAGACTATGATGAGATGTTTTCACCTGTGGCTCGACATACTACTATTAGGATTGTGTTGGGGTTGGTAGCTCATTATAATCTTCATCTAAAACAAATGGATGTGAAGACGGCATTTCTTCACGGTGACTTGGAGGAACAAATTTATATGGTACAACCGGAGGGATTCAGTGAACTGGGGAAAGAAAATTTAGTTTGCAAGTTGAAGAAATTTCTTTATAGGTTAAAATAGTCTCCAAGACAATGGTATAAAAGATTTGATTCCTATATGATCAAGATTGGTTACAAAAGGTGTGAGTATGACTGCTGCGTATATGTGAGCAAACTTGATGATGGTTATCTTATTTTCTTGTTATTGTACGTTGATGACATGTTGATAGTTACAAAAGATTTAACTGAGGTAAATTAGTTAAAGGAACTGTGGCATAAGGAGTTTGACATGAAGGATCTTGATTCAACCAAGAAAATACTTGGGATGGAGATTTGCCGAGACAGAACTGTAGGGAGGTTATGGCTATCTTAGGGCGATTATGTGCATAAGGTGTTGAAGAGCTTTAGTATGGCTGATGCAAAACTGGTGTGTACACCTCTAGTGAGTCATTTTAAGTTGTTTACCACAGATTGCCCAAGTACGGATGAGGATATCTGGGACATGTCAAAGGTCCCCTATGCTAGCATTGTGGAGAGTTTAATGTATGTCATGGTGTGTACGAGGCCAGATTTGGTACATGCAATAAGCGTGGTGAGTAAGTTTTTCTCTAATCTAGCAAGAAAACATTGGGAAACCGTCAAATAGATATTCAGATACTTGTGGGGTACATCGGGATATGGAATCATGTTCGGCAAGTAATAGGGTTGTCCTTCAGTTATGGGGTTTGTAGATATTGACTATGTAGGAGATATGGATGACAAAAGGTCTACAACGGGTTATGTATTTACCCTTGTAGGAGGATATATATGTTGGAGATTCATGGTTCAATCTCTAGTAGCATTGTCCATGACTGAGACGGAATATAAGCTTACCAGTTTGGTCAAAGAGTTGGGATTACAGCAAGATGAAGTGGTGCTGCATTGTGACAATCAGAGTTTTATTTACTTGGCGAAGAATCAAGTATACCATGCTAAAACTAAACATATTGATGTGAGGTTTCACAGGGTTCAGGGATTGATTACTTTAGGTGAACTAGTGTTAGGAAAGGTTCACACATTTGAAAATGCAGCGGATATCTTGACGAAATCGGTTACTTCTAAAAAGTTAAAGCATTACTTGGACTTACTTCATGTATGTCAGTGTTAGAAGGGAGACAGACCTAACTTAATGTTCTAAGGTCAAGGTGGAGTGTCGGACTATGTTTTTCATGTTTCTCCTAAGGAGCAAAAATTTGCCAAGGTGGAGATTGTTGTAAATGGTGGCTTATTTCTTGAAATGACTAATTTACACAAGGAGAAGAACATAGTGCAACATTCTGGGAGAAAATCGATGACGATTTGCTAAGGCTTTTCTGAAACCGTTGACGGTTTCATTGAAATCTCAGACATCTTCAAAAACATGCTCTCGATATCTCAAATCGTCAACGGTTTTAGGAAATCTCAGGAAAACCGTCGACAATTTTGTTTCTAGGCAACGAGATAGAAATTCAAAATTTGAATTTGAACGCTAAGTTGGTTGATTTTTTTGGGGGAGGGGGGGGGACCTCCAAAGGAGAGTCTATATATTCTTGTCTAAGTGTATTGTGAGATAAGAGAGATCATTTTGAGAAGTGTATTGTATACTTTATAATTTCTTAGTGAAATTGTTGAGTCGATTGCTTCCGTGGATGTAGGCATTGTCGAACCACGTAAACCTTGTGTTGATTCTTGTTTGCTTCTCATTTACTGGTTGTGTTTGATTGCTTGTTACATTTACTTATTTCGTTGTACTTCCTATATCTGATCATTATACAACAGAAGAATAATTCCTCTTAGGGATTCTTGGGGGTTATGTCCGTGCATGCCCTTGGGGATCCTGAGGTTAGGGTAGTTTCTGTGTTTCGCAGAACTATCCAATATCAAAGGTTTGGTAATTATATAATGGAAGAATGAAAGTCTTAATCGGTTGATTTTAAATATAGTCTTAGGTTAATTAGGTACCATCCATGGGATAGGCATGTAAAGGGTGTTAAGACTTTCATCTCACATAACTGTAGTCTCAAACCTTATCTAGTTTCATAGACCTTGACTGTAGGTTCATTGACTCTAGACTAGTTTAGAGACCAATCAATTGGTAGTAATTAATCAGGTGTTCTAACCTCACTTAGGATGAAATAAGGTTAGTGGCAACTTCATGGTACAATATTTAAGCACATTATTCTCTTTATTTTAGGGTTGACATTCAATCGAACCGACTCAAAGACTTGATCCCCTTCCTTTCAAGAAGCGGTCCTCTGGGTTGTTGCAATAGTGAGTAAGGATCTTGAATCTCACACCTACTCGCCCAAACGAGATTGGAAATTAAGAAAAGGGTCCTTGACAAAATATATTATTGATTCTCTTAAATGTCATTTTTTATTAAAAATCATAAAAATATTTTGAACAAGATTATTCAAACTAATGCACATGGCATATTTATTATTTTAAAGAAAACATTTTAAATAAGATTTTTTGATAGGTACGCTGGCAATTAATTACTTTCTAAAAATTCAACCAATTGATAAAAAAATATATCTTTTTTTTTTTTTCCTAAGCATGTAGTCATGAACTTGTAATTAGTGAACAACTGTGGCCATGTGAGCTCATTGATGGTGGGTCAATTTAATTATCCTTCCTAATCTTCCTACTAATGATGTACTTTTTAAATTTGAAATTTCCTTTTTACAATTTCTGCCGAAATCACAATCCAGTGTTTGCTTGGATTCCCAACTTTGCAGTTGAAAATATTTGTACCACATGGATTCGGGAAAAGGCCAGGATTTCAATTCCTCTGTCTGATTGCGGCCAACTAATTGTACTTAATTAGATTTTGTGTCCAATTATCCGAATCTTTTGCCACCTTATGTAAGCAATTAAAAAGCCAACTTTAGTGGGCAGGAAAGGAATTGAATTCCTGTTGGGATTTTAATTTCCACACCGTGATTGGTGGGCCTGGATTCATGATCTTTGGGCCCGCACATATTGGAATTGGACCCAGAGAGTAGAAATTTGGTAAGATCCGGATCCGGATGGGCCTGGTCTTGAGACCCATTTTCAACTAACTTCAATAAAGATGAGGTTGATAGTTTCCTTTACTGCCTATTAATAAGTAAGAGTTACCTTCATTCTTCATTGTTTTGTTTGTTTGTTAGCATAATTTAATGCTTGTTTGCGATTTGGTACTTTGGTAGGTTTGAAATTTGCCTATCTTTCGGCTTCCTTTTTGTCACCATCAAAATTAATTAAAATTTTGGGGGTTGTGTTTGGATACAAGATCATTCTTGACAATTAATTTTCCTAATTCTTCCCTCGAACAAATTTTATTTGAAATTATAGTTGCAAACATTAGCCCTTCCTTTCGAACTCAGAAAATATTGAGGGGAGGAAAGAAAAATATTAAGAAATTCATATTTTTATATTTTGTTATCAAAGAAAGTGAGAAAAAAAAAATCAAATTCATAAACGAAATTTTAATTTTACACATTATTACTGTTATATTTTTTTTTTTGTTTAAATTTTAATCATATTAAAACAAACTTTCATTTTTGATAATATTTAATAAACAAGGAAATTACAAGGAAAGGTTGTTGTTGTTTTTTATTTTTTTTAACCTAGGGACTCCAGCCACCACAGGCCACATTGGACACTATAGTACGACACCAAATTCGAGGGGTGAAAATCATCCGTCCATTGATGCACTCCTGGTAATTTACCGACGTAACGCCTCAAGGGAGAATGGAACTCATGACCTTGGGGTCATCAAAGTCACAAGTTCGCCCTTACCACTTGAACTGGTCTGGGTAAGCTTGTTTTTGTTATTGTTATTGTTGGAGGTTGTATTTGCGTAAAAGAAAAAACCAGTAAATTCTACCTATAATCAGCTTTTGTATTTATTAATTTTTTAAAAATAATTCGCTGTAAAATTTAGACAATTACTAAATATTTAAGGGAAAGTTCAATTAATGTTGCATTTGAGTGTATGAATTTTGAACTTTAAATATAGATTTGGATGAATTTGGACAAATTTTAGAACAATTTTATATTATATTTTATCCAACTTCAATATAAATTCAAATCCAATCCTTTTCGAGACATAGGATAAATATTTTTAACTTTATAAGAGCAATTAAATACTTACCTTGTATTTAGAGTCGAAATTTCATATTTTAAATTTAAAATTATGTAATTTTGAACAAAATGTAAACGATAAAAGATATTAAATTTATTTTAAATTACCTAAAATAGAAGAATATTATTTTATGTTAGGAATGATATGATGATGGTGTGCAAGATAACTAATTTTACTTGAAGAAAAAAAAGAAGTGAAGAAACACATGTGTCGGTACTGGGCCCAACCAGGGCCCTTAGACTTAATTGGATCCATCTACTTAATAATTAAAAGGTAGCCCAATGAGGCTTGGCCCATTAAAAAAAAATACAGCATTTAATTTCTCCAAGATCAACCCCAACGCTTGAAACTAAACCATATTATATATATATAGGCCTAGCTTAGCTTAGTTGGTAGCACCCAGTTTGGTTTGCATCAAATCATGATGCAGTACAGAAGTTAGATCTATAGGATCATGACCATCTCATATATAATTGATCTTCTATTCTATTATATATATATATATATATATATATATATATATATATATATATATATATATATCGGTGTGTGTGTATGCGCGCGCGCGCGCCGGGGGGTGTGTGTGTATGAAAAATACTTATTATAATGACATGCTTTGCAAATTTACCGTTACAAATATAGTAAAGTTAAAGTGCAATACCATTATAATAAGTATTATATATGTATATGAATGTATGTAGGGTAGTACATAATTAGGTGAAAATGGAATTAATTGAAATAAATGATCAAATTTGATCGGTTTGGTTTGGTTTGGTTTTGGTTTGGTTTTATATTTCGGTAAAATCGGTTATTCGGTTTTCGGTTTGATTATGGAGAAATTATATTCAGGTTAACCGATTTAACTAATTTATAGAATTAATTAATAATTAAAAATAAATTATATAATTTATAATTATGGTTCCATAATTATTAATTAAATATAAATTAAATATTGAAAGCATACAATCATATTTTTTTCATAATTAATTATAATTTGATTTGTTAAATTAGGTTAACTGAATTAACCGAAAATTTGGTTCGGTCAGGTAAGGTTCGGGTAAGAAGAGTAATTTGATCGGTTCGGTTATGATGAATAGTTAACCAAATTTTTTTGGTTAATTCGGTTAATTGGCCAAACCGATCAATTGCACACCCCTAAATGTATGTATGTATGTATATAGATAGTTTAAGTCCACTCATTTGTGATAATTATGAAAAATATTTTCTTAATTTACTAAGATTGAAAAATTAATTGTATACATATTTATATCGTTTGTTGGTATTTAATATTTAATCATAATTAGATAGGCTATAGGGAGCAAAATTATGCATATCATTGGTTTATACTTCATATAATGATAATTATGTGTATATAAAAGTGTATAATAAAATTTTCAAAGAAAATTAATATTCAAAAGTACATCATTAGTATGAATTAGGTCTGCAATTACAAAAAGTTAAAAAAAGCTTGTCAACTATATATATAATTATATTTTATTTTAAAAAAATTTGAAATAATTGTTACGCAAATTCACTAACTCTTTGTAATTAATCAAACTCGCCAAATGGGCATTGATTCAACTATATAATTTTAAGTTTAAAGAATAAATCAACTAACTTTTATTTGGAAAAAGTAAGTTTATTAGAGTCTAATATTGGATTTACAACACATAACAGAAGATAATCTATCTCTTATTTAATTTTTCTTCTCTCCCTCCCAAATATTCAATTCTTAAATCTTTAACTTGAAAGCTAATTTGATCTTTATAAGCATTAATTAGAATGGTTGCGAGACACAAATGCAATACTACATGGTTTTAGGATCCATATTTCGCTAACTCAAAAATGTATTTTGATTAAGTGTATATATATAATCCATTACGCTAAACATAGAAACAAAGAAATGAAGAACAAAATTTGATAGAGAATGCAGACATCAATTACCATTAGTTAAACTTCTTTGTACTACAATTAAATATTTAAGCACCAATTAAATATGCATTAAGACAGTATCGACTTTGAATTTTAAATTTGAATTTGGATAGATTTGGATATATTTTAATAAAATTTTTAAAAATGATCTTATCTAAATCAGTACAACTCCAAATCAAAGTCTCTCTAAATATGGAATAAGTGTATGTATCAAAGAATTATATAAATAGAATGAATAATGAAAAAGATTTTGTTTCAAAATATGCATAAAATAAAATAGAGAGAGGACAAAAATTTTATATGGTTTAGCTATATGTCTACTCCATGGGCGAATGGAGTAAAAAATTTCACTATTTCAGGAGAAATTACAAGAAGATTTGGAGTGGCCTTGTACAAAATATCTCTCTTTTCTTTATCCCTTGTACAAAATATCTCTCTTCTTTTATTTCTCCTCTACTCTTATCCTTACTATATATTTACTTCCTTCAAGCATGCAATGTGTGTCTTCAAGGGGTGGAAGATAGGGTGTGAGAGTTATGGTGTATTCCCAAGAGGGAGGGGGAGGGGGGGGGGGGGGGAGGAGGTGAATTGGGTATCTAAAAATTCTTCTTAGGTCAAGTTATCCCTATTTTAATTCTACAATCAGTATAATACAACCTAGAGTCTTTCTAAACAAACATCAATTCCACAAATAATAATGTATGCAAATATTTAAAATAATTATAACATTCAACACAAATTGAATATATGCATATAAGTGTAGAAAGTAAAATGCGGAAATTAAATGGAGTAGGGAAGAGAGAGTGTTGGGTTACAGATAAACTCGGGTTTCAATTTTAAGTAAAAATCTAACATAATCAAATTTACTTAACTCTTCTTTTACCTTGTGCTACGAACACAATGACTATCTCTAAGAAATGAGATCGTAAAGAGTGAGTGGGTGAGAACTTACTTAAAAAATCTCTCTCCACCGCTAATTCTTTCACTTACTACTCATTCTCTTCTTTTGAAATTTTTTATGAAAAATGAAGGTTGAGAGCTTCCTATTTATAGGAAAATTTTGGAGAAAAAAATAGAATTTGTAAAAGTATAAGAAGATTAGTGAAATTATAATTTTTTTAAATTAAAGAATGGGCATAGGATGTGTTAGACATGGGTTGGGTATGAGATAGGAATGGAGGTCATGTGGGAGTGCTTGCCATCACTCCCCTTTAATTAATTACTTAACTAATTAATATTTTTTTATTTTTTAAAAATTATTATTATTATTATTATTATTATTTTAAGTTATGTTTTAGTACTTCTTTTTTAAAAAAATTAAGTTTGAATTTCAAAAACTCATGTGGGCCCCACATGGTCTTGTGGGTCCCAATACAACTTCGAGACCCAAGTGGGTCCTACGTAACTTCATTAGTCCTCACACGATTTTATAAGCCCTACATAACTTCGGGACTCATGTGGACCCCACACGACTTTGGGACTCATGTGGGCCCCACATAGGATACCTATATTATTATTTTTATTTTACCATATATTTCTACAAATTATGTCTCTAAAACACTATTTTATGTATATGTACTTATTTACGTATACAAAAAGTGTCTATTATGTTTATGTTATGAAATTCCATTTTGACCAAGTCGACTTCTAGGGAGCAACTGAGTCGCAATGGTTTGTGGACACTCGCTAAAACAGGGTTTTTCTTAGGCATCAAACATGGAATCAAGAATCCTACAGAAAAATACTTCTGTATTGATATTAACTTAATGACTCTTTATTATTATTATTATTATTATTATTATTATTATGCTTTAATCGTATATATATTTTTGGGTCATCACAACCCAGCAGCTCGTCATCCTCATCGCCACGACCAACATATCTCCGACCACCACCATGGTCACAACCGAGTCATCCCCTCGCAGTGAGTTCCCTACACCACCCTCTGCTGCACAGCCTCTGCAGACACGCGAACACACACACACATGCATGAGATTTTCATTTTTATTTTTTATTTCTTTTTTTATTTCTGTTTCTTTTCTGGTTTTGGTTTGTATTGACATCTAATATTTGGGTTTTGTTTTCTTTATTGTTCATGTAGGTCTGTTTAATATTTAATGTTTAGGTTTTTATAATGCCCTATTTATTGTGATATATGTATTTAGTTTTCATATTTAAGCTTTTAGTTTATACGTGTTAATATTATGGTTGTGGGATTCAACTATTTTACATTTAAATATCCATGTTTATTTCTTTTGTTGAAGTTGTACTTATTAAAATATTTTAGGGTTTTCTTTGTTATGCTATAGGTTGAATATTTAGGGTATTTGTCATTATGGTATGTATTTAAGATTTTTATTATTGCATGTTTAGTAGGTATTTTTAGGGTATGGTTGTTATTTATGATTTTATTATGGTAGTATTTAATAAAAGGTTAATATTCACATTATAAGGTTTACGTCATTCTTGAGGTTTAATATGTATTCCTAAGGTTTTCATTTCTTTGTGTGATCTTCATTTTAGGTTTTCTTGATTATTGGTGTTATGTTTACATTTAGGGTTTACTTAGTTGTTGACACGTTTAATAGATGCATATTTAGGGTTTCCATGGTGAGTGTATATTCATTACTTTGGGTTTTCTTCATTATGGTGGTCATACGCATATCTAGGTCGTATTATTAAGTTTGGGTTGATTGTGAATATTGGGGCTTTATCATTGAAGTTTTGAGTATTATGATATATGATACTTACGCATTGTGATATATATATATATATATATATATATGAAATTAGGATAGCTTCCTAGGAGGGGGGATGAATTGGAATTTTAAAATTATTTCAAGTTTTAATTCTTTGTTTTATATCAACAATCACAACAAGTAAATACAAAAACAATTCAACCACAACCAATCAACAAGATAATCAAAATCTTGATCTTTGTATCAATAGCCCTGTAATAAATTGTAAAGCACGCTGAATTTATGTAAGCCCTATATTTATTCCAAACTCACAATTCTTCTTCGTGTTTAGCTTTTAAACAAACTTTCAGATTAATAAGTTTAGAATGATCAACCAACATAGTCCCTTTCGATTTTCACAATCAATGTTGATCAAGCCAAAACAAATTATCCTCTAGTCAACCATACACTCAGAATTAACAATTTAAAGCATACACGCAAGTTGTAAGTATTGCTGAAAAATAAAGAGTAAGGAAGAAGAGAGACACAAGATTTTACGAGGTTCGGCTTATACCCAGCCTACGTCCTCACCTTTGGCAAACCACCAAAGGATTCACTAGTTTAGTTCCGTTGATGGGTGGAACAATACCGATTACAATCACTCCTTCCTTTAGGCTAGAGTCTACCTCTCCAAACGATATTCCCTCATTTGGTCCAACGATTCTACAACCCAGAATTATTTATAAACAAGAGCCAAGATAAAGAAGAGTTTGTGTACAAGAAAACACTTTCACAGCAGAGTAGGTTAATACAACATTCAACACAAGAATACTTCAAAGTAAATCAAATATAAAAGGATTGAAGCTCAATACTGAATTTTAAATCACCAAATATCTTCTAAGTATTGAAAGATTTAGACTTTGAAGGCTTTACTTTGAAGTTTGCATCAACAGTAACTCAGTAGTTGAAGATGGATGAGCACAAGAAAGTTTGAGAGCTTTTTAGAGAACTTTGATTGCTGGAAATTTCTTGGTGTATAAAATCTTTGAAGTTTGGGGCTATTTATAGAAGTTTAAAAGTAATTCCTTACCCTTAAAGTTTCCTTGAAGTAATCCCCAAGTTTTTTAAAATAGTAGTGTCTAAAAAATTCATTTAAAAAATCTTCTCGTTGGAAGTTTCTAAACCAACATTCGAGTGGCAATCGCCTGCCACGACCTAACAGTTGCCTGTTATAGAAGAAACTCACAACACAGAACATTGACAGTCGCCTGCCACGACCTGACAGTCGCCTGTTATAGAAGAAATTCACAACACAGAACACTGGCAGTCGCCTACCAGAACCCAAGCAGTTGCCTGACATGACCACCCAGGCACCTGGCTATGTTCAGGCAGTCGCCTAGCACCCTACTGCCTCTTTGAAAAATTCTTCATTTTATTTGGCAGTCGCCTGCCACATGAAGGCAGTCACCTGGCCCTTCTATTTTTAAAAAACTTTTCTTTTTTAAAAACCCTTTTTTCTTCGATTTGAAAAACATACTTTAGGGTTTTTCTAAAAATATATTTTTAAATTTATTTTGATTTTATGAGAGCTTCAATTTAGTTTATACTTGAAATTAACTTGAAGTACTTACATACAAACATCCTTAAAACTTTATTCCTTTTGATCTTCAAGTAAGTCCTTGTTCTTCCATCATTTTTGAGTTTCTGATCTTTTTTTTGAACTTTCATCAAGTTATCTTTAATCCTAATGCTCTTCAAGATCTTTTTTGATCCATAAACTTTATCATCCTTTTAAGCTTTGTCACTAACTTTAAGCTTTGCTTTTTTACTAAAAAACTTTCACTTAAACCATATTAAACACATCATGATTTGTTATCATCAAAATAAGAATTGTAACTCTTGTTAGGCCAACAATCTCCCCCTTTTTGATGATGACAAATCGAGAGCAAAACTAATAAGAGATAATACTCATGAGTCCCTCTTTCAACAAGCATGATATATTCATAGTCATAGTTACATAAGTAATGAATTCATGTTACTTGCAAAATGATCCATGCAAGATCCATACAAGATAATCCATAAATGATCCATACATATTCATAGTTTTACAAATCATAGAGCATATTAACATTTTTCATTTTTGCACTCCCTTCTCTCAAACATCTCCCCTTTTGGACATCAATCAAAAAGGAGAAAAGAGTGATTAAAAAAAAAAAACATAGTAAAGTGCTGCAATACATAGTACTTGTAGATCTTACAAATGTAGAGAACATACTATCTGGTGAAGCACTAATACATAAAAGTGTTAAATAGCACATAGATGAAACATATCAATCGGAGGCTTCCATAAACCCACTTTCATCTTCTTCTTCTTCTTGTTCCCCAGATTTTTCAGCAGATTCATCATCACTCGATGGAGCAGAGCTGATATCCATATGAGATTTGCCTTTAGAAGAGCTAGCCAGATGTTTCTCAATATTGTCAACACACTGAACAAGGCTGGAACAATGAGTTTCCACAGTAGAAACCTTCTCCCTAAGTGTACCAAGTCTAGATTGCATTCCATCACTGAAGGTTATAGTGATTAAAAAGTGGATCGAACCAAGAAGGAGTTTCTAGGTCAAGTTGAACTGAAGAGATTGGTATGGAAGACTAAGGTGGTGGTGCAGATGATATGTAACGAGGTCCCTTATGAAACTACCCTTGAGGAGAGTTTTTATATCCCTTATGCTTAAGAATAGTATCAGAAAAGATATCGTAATGGGTTTTTCTAGTGAAGTTAAATGATGGTGTAAGAACATTGAAATGAGCAAATACCATATTTAACATTCCAGCCTATGGTAAAATGACACGAGGGACATCAAATTTCATAATAATCCATTTGATAAATAAACTTGGAAGATCCAACTTTTTTCCTTTAAGAATAAACCACATAACAAAACAATCTAAGAATGAAATATGATCATGAGAACCGAAACGTGGTAGAATATTATATGTAATAAGTTTGTGCAGGATTAGAGCTTGTAGATTGAGCTGTTTGTAAAGAGGTAGATGCCCAAAGGAGATAGGTGTATCAATTATGACTAGGGGTAAAAATTCCTCTAGACTAAATCCTTGAGACATTATCAATTGTTTCTCAACAATGTGGACCTCAAAATCTCCTGGCCTGACTCGAAGAATTTTTCCCAAAGATATGGGAGTAAGATGAATATTTCGCCCTAGAAGATTTGTTTTGATCCCATTTTCAAACCGTTCCATATTTGCATAGAAAATCCGAACCACGTTTGGATAGTATCCTCTTTCTTGATAAGTAATAAACCGATCCCACCCAATTTCTTTAAAAAGTTCCATAATTTCAGGAAAATCTGAATTGAAGAATGTAACATCAAGAACTTTACCTAGAATGGGTTTGGCTGAAGCAATTTGATTCCTATAGAGTTGCTTAGCATGTGGAGTTACTGACCATTTCTCTACTTCATCATTGTTGATCCTTGTCAAAGAGGAAGAACCCTTGTTACCAACTGATTTCATCTGTGGCATGTTTGTATTGAAAAGGAAAGCTGATAAACCCTAGGTTATATTTGCGATTTGATGTGGAGGGTAGGTTTGATGCTCGGTTTTAGGCTGATTTGGAGGAGGAGTCTGTGTGGAAAAGAATAATTTTGGAGAAAGAGAAGAAGGAGCAGGCGCCTGAAGGAAGTTAAAATGACATAAAACAGGGTTTTAAACCCTACCCGCCGTGAGACAGTCGCCTGCTAGGATAAGGCAGACGCCTGTCAATAAAGAAACTTGAAAATCAGTAGCCTGATAGTTGCCTGCCAAGTAGAAAAAATTTTAGTTTACTTCTTGAATATGCATCATTCCCAATTCTCTTCTAATGAATATGAATCACTCTTCAGATAGAGGTTTTGTGAATATATCTGCTAATTGGTCATTTGTATTTACAAATTCTAGCATTATATCTTCGTTTTGCACATGATCTCTCAAAAAATGATGTCTTATGTCAATATGTTTTGTTCTTGAGTGAGATACCGAATTTTTTGAAATATTAATGGCACTTGTATTGTCACATTTTATTGGAATAGTTTGATAATGAATTTTGAAATCTTTTAGTGTTGTTTCATAGACAATGTTTGGGCACAGCAACTCCCTACTACTATGTATTCTGCTTCTGCTGTGGATAATGCTATAGAGTTTTGTTTCTTTGAAGACCAGAAGACTAAAGAGTGTCCTAGAAAATGACACGTTCCACTTGTGCTTTTTCTATCTATCTTGCATCCACACGTTCCACTTGTGATTTAAGAGTTTTGTTTCTTTAGGGTGTGGTTGTTATTTATGATTTTATTATGGTAGTAGTTAATAAAAGGTTAATATTCACATTATGAGGTTTACATCATTCTTGAGGTTTAATATGTATTCCTAAGGTTTTCGTTTCTTTGTGTGATCTTCATTTAGGTTTTCTTGATTATTGGTGTTATGTTTACATTTAGGATTTATTTAGTTGTTGATACATTTAATAGATGCATATTTAGGGTTTCCATGGTGAGTGTATATTCATTACTTTGGGTTTTCTTCATTACGGTGGTCATACGCATATCTAGGTCGTATTATTAGGTTTGGGTTGATTGTGAATATTGGGGCTTTATCATTGAAGTTTCAAGTATTATGATATATGATACTTACGCGTTGTGATATATATAGTATTAATATTATATTATTTTCTTTATTAGATATTTGAAAATTCGGTTAACTACAAAAAAAACCATAAAAATAGAAAATTTGGAGAAAATTCTAAAAACGTTTTGAATTGAATTTCACTATTTTCTTTAATTGTTTTTTTTTTGTTATTTCAAAATTCTACAAAAATGTGGGACAATATAAAAAAATCAAAAAAATAGAAAAAGTCAAGAAAAATATTTTGAAACTTGTAAATCATTTTTTGACCCCATTTGAGTTTCAAAAACCTTCCAAATTAGTATTTTCATACTTAGAAAAACCCTATAAGATTTCAAAATTTAGGAGTGTATTTTATTAAATATTTTCGATTTTTATCCCTATGATAGCAATTAAAAAGGGTACAAGCTCTTTCGTGCTTCACGTACCCTGGTTTCTGAGAGAATATATATTATATATATTTTTGTTGATATTTTAAAAATTCATTAAAATGGAGTAATTTTAAAGACTTTTTAAATTTATTTAGGGATAATTTAATAATTAATTAGGTACCATTTGTAAGAATGAACGCGTAGGGGGTGCTTGTACCTTTCCCTCGTATAACCGAACTCTTGATCCTAGTTTTAGTAACGCAAACCAAATCTACTCTTAATTGGGTAATAATTTGGTGTTCTAACCATACTAAAAGATTAGTGACAATTCCTTCTAATTTTTTCTAAAAATTTAAATCACAATTTTTATTTCGCTGCCACTCACGCACTCCGGAACCTCACAACACTCAGCACCTCTAAAAGAAAGTGCACATATCCAGTGGTTTAGCCTCAAAAGTTTGGCCTCAATCATTTGAAGAGTGTTGCTTTTTTCGCATTATATGCGTCCAATGGTCCCATGCTGTGTATCGTCATCACCCATGCCTTCACATTATCAAACAATCATCATCCATATGTACACACTTAGTACTCCTGCACCAAGCTGTATATGAATTAATTTTCAGTATATATAGGGGTGGCCGAAAAGGTTAACAGGCCGGATTCAAGTGGGTTATAAAGGATCGAGGTCAAATAGGCTCAAGTGACCTATTTATTAACGGATGATTATTATATAAATTCAAATTTGTCTGTTTAATAAAAGGGTTACCCGTTTAAGAATATAATTTATTTATTTTAAAAATATTTAGACATTTTATATAAAATGACTTTTTAAATTAAAAGAAAACATTTCATTTTATTTTTAAACGGGTCACTCGACCCAAATCCGCCTAACCCGTTTAATAAACGGGTCAAGTTGTATAAAACCCAAATCCTGCTTAAACAGGTTGGTCACAGATTACCCATTAAGTTTCGATCCGTTTTGTTACTCCTATATATATATATATATATATATATATATATATATATATATATATTATCATCATAAATAAACAAAAAATTAAACTGATTTTTTCTTTAAAAATGATTAATCCAATTTACAATTTGAAAGAACTAGTTAATTGTCTTTTAATTAGAAATAATAAAAATGTGTATACCTATGTAGGGTCAGTAAGTCCATCATGCAATTTTGAGATGTATGTTACACTCGTTAAACTCAAAAAAATAAATTTTTTTTTCTTTTCTTATGAAGGGCAGCTCGATTCAAACAATTTTCTTGTATGTTGACTTTTAAAAATAGATGAACCATAATATAAATTTATTACCGACAATCTTATCTTACATTTTTATGAGAAAAATCCAACTGTCTGAGGATACTTTATCTATTTTCCAAATACTTATAGCTAGTGCGATGGTGCCCAGTAGCTTGGGCCCATATTCACTTATATTGGCTTAACATATTAATTTCATTTTAGTACGCAACGCAATAAACAACCGTGGTACGCACAAAATCCCAGGGCCTCTACTGTGGTAGTTGACCTAATTCTCATGCCAAGGCTGAAGCCCCCCAATTAATTTAATTTCATTTATATATATATATATATATATATATATATATATATATATATATATCCCATTAATGAATAATCCGAACCCACCTGCATTTATGGAAATTAAACTCTTCATTAAATGGGTACGTGCACATCTTAAATAGCCACCCTAGCTCTTCTCATTTTTCAAACCACCCAACATCAGAAGAGAGAGAGAGGAGAGAGAGACTGAGGGGAGAAGAGAGAGGCAAAAGAAACGGAGATGGGGAGATGGGAGGAGAGAGAGAGAGAGAGAGAGAGAGAGAGAGACCCAAGTCAAATTTATGTCGTCACAAAAAAACTGTAATCTTTTTGACTTATTATTATTATTTTTTCTAATAAGTTGTTTTCTTCATATTGGGTAAGAGAGTTTTTTAGAATCGTATTTTTATGGATTAAAAAATTTATTGATTTCAAACGTATGTGTGCGTAGCGATCACTAGGTATCATAATCCATGTATCGCATGCCAGCATGCCGGCATCTCTGAATCAATCAAAGAGAAGAGAAAAGAAAAGAAAAGAAAAGAAAAGAAGGGAAGAAAATGGACCCCTCCAATTTTGGATTGAGAGGAGGCACATTATGCATCAACGTCAGCTAGCTCCCTTGTGGTTGTGCATGCCAAATTGTGAGAATTAGACATCACGAAACTTGGTCCCCGGAGACGCAGATTTGGACTCACTGAACCTTTGGCTTTGGACCACTGGTCCATGGCCATGCATTCTCCCTCCGGCCGGTGCATCGATGACTGCCAGTGGTGAATCGTGGCCGTGGGCTGGGCCGGGGAGGGACCTAGGACAAGCATGAATGGCCCCAGCGGCGGGGGACCAGCACAACCCCTCCGGCCATTAGTGAATGGAGAAAAAGCTAGGTAGCTGTGGGGGGGGTGGAGACCCTTTTGATTGCTACCCTTCATTTCCTACAGATTGAATTGATAACTCAATGCTAACATTTTGTGTGAACACCACCACTGGTCCCTAGTTCCCCGGCCCCCCCACTCTCACTTAATTCCAAATCATGCTGCCCTACTCTCTCTCTCTCTCTCTCTCTCTCTCTCTCTCTCTCTCTCTCTCTCTCTCGTTTGAATTTTTGGAATCATTAATTAAGGCATTGATCATGTGATTAATTAATGACACATGTGTGATCACGTTGACTAATTAAGGATTGGGAAGAAGAATGGCTGATGATGGATGGGTTGTTTGATGTATGTATCTATGTATAAATAAATATCAAATGAAAAAGCAGAACATGAACAAAGCTGGACAGAGAAGTATATGTAATAAATGAATAGTGTCAGTTTGCTTCTTTCTTTTTCACTGGAAAAAGCGTTGGTATGAGCAGCGGATGGATAAGCTAATTATTATTATTAGCCATACATACATACATCTGTCCATCTATCGAGAGCTCCACTTCATGTCAATTTCTCTTTTTCACTTTCGACTCGCAGAGTGGATTTTACATTTTACTTCGAATGGATGTTTTCAGTGTTGAAAGAGATTGAAGAGTAATTTTTTTTTTTTAATTAGTGAAGTCGTACTTTAAATATCTCATTGGTGCATTCATACACAAAAACACTAAACCAAGTTTTACTCACCTTGTTATGGCGATTTTGGAAAGAGTAAATTATCATATCTTTTCTCAGAGTTTTTATACTTTATTTTAGTTTTTTGAAAATGCAATTTATCTAATTATCCCCTATAGAATTTAAATTATAGTTACTTTTATATCCCTTACTTGCGTTGACCGCTAAAAAATATACTTTGATTGTGAGATTGCGGACAAAATTATTTAAAAATGAGAAATTTACCCATATATACACACACTAAAGCAAGTTTAAAAAATAAAATTTTTAAAAAAAATCAAGGAAAAAATATAATTAAAAACAGTTTGCTTAGATTTTAATAATTTGCTTTAAAAATATTTTATAATTTAAAACACAAATCATAAGTAAAAGAAATAAATAAATATCACTAACTAAAATTTTCAAAACAAACATATATATATTAGTCTAAAAATTAGTTTTTTCTTAATTGAGTGCATAAAAAATAAAAATAGTTCAAAAAACTTTTATTGATCACATAAAATTTTTATCATATATTATTTTATTTTTACAATACATTTAGGAATATGAATTTCGAACTTTAAATTTAAATTTGTATGGATTTGAGTAAATTTCAATACAATTTTGTATTACATTTAGTTCAAATCCAGACAAATTCTAATTCAAAATCTCTCGAAAATCTAAATCTTAACCCCCAAAACAGTCCCCCCAAAAATTTTCAACAACATACCCAAAAATGAGATTTTTTTTTATAAAAAAAGAGAGAGAACAAACAAAGACAATGAATCAAACAAAACAAAAGACAACAAAATGTGAAAAAACCTTTATGCTTATCTTTGAGGTTTGGCTCAAAGCCTCATGAATAAGTTGAACATAAAAGGTGTGGCCTACAAACCCCTGCAAAAGAAGGCATATGCGCATACCATCCATTGTTGGTCCATAATATATCATCGAAAACATATTGTAGCCATGAGAGACAAATGCTGAAATGGTTCAATAATTTCTTCGCTAAGCTATGTGGTTCATATTCAGAAATGCATGATATTTATTTGAGAATTTTAACTTTTTAAGATGCTTTTCACGCCACTTATTTAATTCTATATTTTTTTTCTTTTTTAATAATGTGGAGACTACAATTATTATCGTGTCATTTTGAATATTATGATGTGACACCAAATTCGAAGAGGTGAGAGTCACTTCTGATAATTTATCAGAATAAATTTTAAAAAAGAAATCAGACTCATAATCTTCAGATCACCAGTTACTTCCAAATGCCAAATCTGGAGGAATCAAATGACGGTGGGTTCATGGCTGTGGTTTAATCAATTAATTAATTAATTAATTATTTAGCAGGTTTGGAAAGAAGATTGGCCCGATAAATAATTTAACCAAAGAAGGACCCAAATGAGCAAAATAAAATAATGAATTAATTAAAAAGATGAGGAGGTCAATGGAAGGGAGATGGAGACTGTATGGGGAAGGGTTGAGCAAATGAAGGGCAGACACGCAAGTACCGTTCACACGTAAAAGGGAAGGGGCGGGGGTTGCGACGGTGCTGTCGGTGATCATCATATCATATCATCCATGCATGCACTGCAGAGCTCCCCCTCCTTTTGAAATGCCCTTTCTGGCTTTCTTCTTCTTTTCAATTTTGCGTCAAACCACATTTCACAAAAGATAAAGATACCCCATATCCCCACACACACACACACACACACACACACACATATAAAGCTCACACCAATTGTAATCCGCAGAGAGAGAGATTGATAAGACAGGGCAGGCCGGCAGTAGGGGGCAGGGCTGATGGCCACCCCAGGGGCTGGCTTTCCCTCCAAAGCCATTTCGGCTTAATTCTGGGGTCCATCCCTTTAGTTACTGTGGACCACTCTCAGCTCCATTATGCATTGTGCCCTTTTAGGTTTCGATCCCACCCCGCCCCCTGCAGGAAGAACCTTGTCCATCTCTTCCCCACCGCTGTATATCTGCGGGGTAATTGCCCTACAAATGTAGGGTATGTGTACCATCCATGGTTTTATCCGTTAGACTTAGGTTCCCGCATGCATTTTTGTAGTGGGCCGAACTTGGAAATATATATAGCTGCATGGTTTTACCCATTGGTTTGAATATAATAGTTAAGTCCAACTCTTTAAAGAATTATGTCTATTGGAAGAGGGATTATATATTTATTATATATATATATATATATATATATATAAAAGTGTATTATTTATGTCTCTTCATGTTTATAAATAAGGGATCTTATAGCAAGTTAATCAACTCAAATTCATCTCTCTCTCTTCAATTTTTAACATTTTGTATAAGTCAAATACTCTGTTTTCAAAAGAAGTTTTGCATGTAAATCTTTAGGTTTATTGTTTTTAGATTTTTAATGATTTTGTTGTATTAGAGAGGTGAATTGTACAACTGTTTTCGCATCAATCTCATTCGAGTGAAGACAAATATCACCTTAAAGATAGTAATCTTTTATATCTCAAAACCACAAAAATTAATTTGGAATTTGTTCTCCTACCTGCATTCATAACAACTAGTAATGCACACTACCTTAAAAGGATCTAAGCATCTTATTTACTACTATGCATTCGGGAATTAATTAATTGTTTCATGGACAACATTTAATTAATACATATAGATCATCATTAATTACATCATTGTGGGGTAGTAGATGAAAATTTATTAGTGAAGAGTCCCCTTGTTGTGAGTTCTAATAATTTATTCAACTTTAAATGATGTAATTTTCCTTTGCATCAATCGTTAATTTAGTTAACAATTTTAATAACTATTGGTAAAACCTAATTAATGATCGTTTCTATAAAACCCATAGCCAATTACTTGTTCCAGTGGTTGTCTGGACTACTGTAGCAGGTAATCTTTAGCGGCAGTTTTGAAAACTATTAGTATAGACTGTTTTTAGCTGCGGATTGATAACCGTTGGTAAAGGTTTACTATTAGCTATAGCTGCACATTGGAGCTACTGGTAAAAGTTTACTATTAGCTGTACATTGTAGCTACTGGTAAAAGTTTACTATTAGCTGCAAATTGCGACCGCTGGTAAAAATGTATAGACCCAAACCTGGAAAATAAGGAAAATAAAATAAGAAGGGAAAATTTTCAAAAAAAAAAAAAAAAACAGCAGGCTTTGTCGACGTGGTCCAAGTTCTCATCGGCGAAGGCCCTTATGTGGTTCGTTGCCAAAATTCAAAGTCTCGTCGACGAAGAGATCCATAATGGCGAAAAAAATATTAGGTTTAGGGTTCATTGATGAAACCCTTCTCTCGTCAATGAACGACCTTATGTAGCACATCGACGAAGGCGCCACTTCATCGACGAATTTGACCGGGTCAAGGGGCCTATAAATAGATTTTCAATTGCTTCATTGTTAAGAAATAAAAATATCTTCTCTCTCTCTCTCTCTCTCTAACCCACGCCCACACACACTCTCTCTCTCTTCGGTTTCTTGGTTGTTCGTCACCTGATTCGTCGATCAGAGGTTACCATGAGGATTAGGGAGCAAATATCTACAATCCTAGCGGAGTAGATTCTTGATTTTGGGAAAAAGTTAGGATTCAGTTTTTCAAGCGTTTCAGATTCTTTTTTAGAAATAGGGAAGGGGGTTAAATTAAGTTAGCTTTTTAATGAAATTGAACTGTTTGAAATGTTTATAAAGTAAGTATATTTATGTTTTCAGTTGAGATTTCTAAAACCAACTATTCAAAGGATCCGTTTTCAAACCTAGGATATACATTATGGTATTTTTAGTATAAATGAACGGTGGGAAGCTCGGTTTTATGTTTTAAACTATATATGCTATGTTTTCTCAGTTGCCTACGGGTTATATTTAAAGTACAGGATATTGTGTGGCAGGAAAATGATATGTATGTACTCTTTTGTAACCGAAATGATGAATATTTGTGAAATACTGGAACTGCTTATGAAAATACAAGATTATGTTTACGGCCGCGAGGGCTAGGATTATGTTTAACGGCTGTAAGCCGAGTTTTATATGACGGCCGAGGGCCAGAGGTTTTAAATGGCAGGTTTTATATGAAATGAGTATGAAATATGTTTCTATTACTTAAATTGCATAATATGTTTTAGGAACCCTGTGGACCATTATGTTATGAGCACGGTACCATTGCTAGAAATTATATATGTGGTCCTGTGCACCCACACTACACTACGAGAGTGGTGTGGGTGGTTTCAGCCGATTAGCCTCCGTAGAGGGTGTACCTTACCAACAAGCCCGGACTTTCAGGACATGGTAGGGCAAATAGAGCTCGCAAGAAATTGCGGATGCCTACGTGGACGGTGTTAGACAGGGATGTATGTTTGACTTTGTCTGGGTTGATCACCCTAGGCTTAGTCCAGCTTTCAGGCAGCACAACCTTGACCACGGGGGTTTATACATGACGTTAGTCCCAGGGAATGTCTTTTATGCATACCTGTATATTTATGTAAATGATGTTATGTGTTTAATGAACTATTTATGAAAGGAAAATGAAACGAGTATTTTCAACTGTATAAGTACGTATGATATAAAGATGTCTATTTTCGGTTATATGAAGAATGAATGTTTTCTGTAAGCACTAATGTATGCTGCCCACACACTGATATTAATTTGATCTCCTTTACTGAGAAGTGTCTCACCCAATATACAAATCTTCTTTTCAGGAAATAACAGGTATCGTGCTTAGTAGCGTCGAGGGGTGAAAGTTAGAATAGTATTTTTGGGAAGATCTGTTTGATTTCATTTGTATGTAAGTTATGTTGTAAGTTAATGTATATGTATTATGGTTGCATGGACCGAACAAGTTGTTCAGTTTTGGTTGGTTTGTAATATGGATGTATGGAAACCCTTATGTATGGATGAACTTAGAACTCTAGTAATGTATGTATGGAGAATGGTTCTTTACTTTTGCTGGATTTATGTTTAATGATGATGGTATCAGGTACACAGACATCACTAAAGTAACACCCCAGGCCCATGAGGGGTATCAGAGCGTTATAGGTGGTATTAGAGCCTAGGTTTGCTAGGTTCTGCAGACTTTGTCAGTGATAATTACCATAGTATAGGTTAAGATAAGTTAAGGATAAGAATGGGTAAGTTAGGTCGAGGTTTAGTCCGGAAGCTTTGGGACAATGGCCTTTCGATGGTCTTCTGTGCTTTTCTTGGAATGACGATTTCAGGAAAACCATGGTAAATCCATCAATAGTTTCATTTTTAGGTTGAGAGACTGGAGGTCAAAACCCTAGGTTGGGAATGATGGGTTGGAAAAGTATGTATGTATTGTTAGTGTCATGATTAGGGGTCGATACTTGGCAATTTTGTAACAGTAATGTATAAGTGATTTATTTGAACTGCAAATTAGTATGCTTTAGCTATTAGTCATTACATACTTACATTGATTTTGATAAATGTGGAATTTCTAAGTTTGTTTCTATCCTATATTCAGGATGGAACCTAGGGGAAAGGAGGTCATGTCTGGAGGGGACAATCATGTGGATGCCTCTAGCAAAGATGATGTTGAGGCCTCGGCTATGCTACACAGTATAGTATGCTAGGCTAGGAAGGAAATTCGAAGGGATTTTCATGAACATGGTTAGCTAGCAGCTAATAGAGATTGCACACTCCAATGGTTTTCTCGGACGAACCCGCCAGCATTCACGGGAGGACCGAACCTGATTATGGTGGAAGACTAGATTCGGTGGATGGAGGAACTGTTGGGGGTGCTGGAATGCACAAAGGAGTAGAAAGTGAGGTTTACCACCTTTAAACTGGTGGGAGAGACAAAGAGATGGTGGAGATTGGCTAATTTGGTGGAGGAACAATAGCCAGGGTATGCATCTGTTACCTAGAGCCATTCAGGGAAGTCTTCTTCAGCAGATACTTCCCTATTGCCACTAGAGAGACAAAGATAGAGGAATTCCTTCATCTGGCCTAAGGGTCTTTGTTGATGCAGTAGTATGTTGCCAGATTTGTGGAGCTATCTCGATTCGCTCCACATATGGTTCCGGATGAGCTGAAAAAGGCTTGAATGTTTAAAAGAGGACTGAGACAGGCAATACGCAAGCAGGTGGTGGCGTTATTGGTCCAGAGCTTTACTGAAATTGTGGATAAAGCCATGGTGGCGGAGGCCAGTATTCAGGACGGGGAGAGAGAGAGGTGAACCATAAGAAGAGGCCCTGGTCTCATGGGTCTCAGTTTAGCTCTAGCTAGAATACGTGGAAGCGGTCTAGTAATTTTACAGGTCAGCGGTAGGAGACAGGAGCTTGAGCCTCTTAGAGGAGTTCTCCGAGTGCCGCTTGTCCCAGATTCTATAAGAATCATTTGATTGAGTGCAGGGCCAGAATAGTTGTCTACTACCGGTGCGGAGTAGCAGGGCATTAGGTGCGGGATTGTCGAGCGACATTAAAGTACCCACCTCAGTAGTAGTAGTATGGGAGAGGGAATTAGGCACTTTGAGGGGGTACCAAGGGAATACAGCCCAGGCACAGGTGTATTATATGACGCCGAGTGACGCCGAGCATGCAAGTGATATAGTTACAGGTATTATTTATGTGTTTTCCCATAAAACTATTGTGCTTTTTTATTCAGGTGCAACACACTCGTTTGTATCTAGAAGGTTTGTTAAAGAATGTGAAATAGAGACTTAGCTATTAGGAGTTAAGTTAAGTGTGGCCACGCTGACAGGATCGGTTGTTGTATGTAGTAAAGTGGTCAGGGACTTCCCAGTGGAGATTCAAGGGAGAAAGCTACCTGCTAGTCTAATCGTATTTGATATGCATGGAATTGACGTTATTCTAGGGATGGATTGGCTAGCATTTAGCTATGCAAGGATAGATTGTTACAAGAAGGAGGTAGTATTCGGACCTCTAGAGGAGCAGGAGTTTAAATTCATAAGGTCGTGTGTGCGCTTTGCACCACGGATCCTTCTAGTGATACAGGTAAGGAGATTTATCTAAAGGGGTTGCCAGGGGTACCTTGCATATGTGAAAGAAGCACCAAAGTAAGGACAGAAGCTGGAGGGTATCCCAATAATAAGGAAGTTCTCGGATGTGTTTTCGGAAGACTTAATTACCGAGGTTACCTCCAGAATGTGAGGTGGAGTTCGCCATAGAGTTGACTCCGGGGATGGTGCCAATTTCCAAGGCTCCGTACCGAATGGCTCCGACTGAACTAAAAGAGCTAAAGGAGCAACTACGGGAACTCTTGGATAACGGTTTCATCAGACCGAGCATATCACCCTGGGGAGCGCCGGTGTTGTTCGTGAAGAATAAAGATAGGTTGATGAGGATGTGCATTGACTACAGAGAGATTAACAAGGTAACCATAAAGAATAAATACCTGCTACCACGTATTGATGACCTGTTTGACTAGCTGAAGGGTACTCAGATTTTCTCTAAGATCGATTTACGATCCAGGTATCACCAGTTGAAGGTAAAGTCAGAGGATATATCGAATACAACCTTTCAAACCTGGTATAACCATTATGAATTTTTGGTTATGTCATTTGGTTTGACGAATGCGCCCGCAGCATTCATGGATCTGATGAATAGGGTGTTCCACGCATACTTAGATAAGTTCGTGGTGGTATTCATTGATGACATCCTGATATATTCGAGGAGTCCTATAGAGCATAAAATTTATTTGAGTCTGATACTTCAGGTACTCAGAGAGAATAGATTGTTTGGTAAATTCAAGAAATGCGAATTCTAGCTAGAATAGGTTGCATTCTAGGACTTGTATTGTCTAGGGAAGGAATATCAGTAGACCCAAGCAAAGTAAAGGTAGTAGTAAAATGGGCGAGACCGAAGAACATACATAAGATCAGAAGTTTCTTTGGTTTGGCAGGGCACTATTTCTAATTCATTAAGGGTTTTTCTAGGCTGTTAGGTCCTTTGACACAACTTACGAAAAAGAACAGTAGGTTTGAATGGACTAGCGAGTGTGAGCAGAGTTTCCAGGAGTTGAAGCAATACCTAACCATAACCTCATTGTTAACCATTCCATTAGGGGATGGTGGTTTCGTGATCTACAGTGACGCATCCTAGAAATGGTTCGGGTGTGTTTTGATTCAACAGAGTAAGGTTATTACGTATGCTTCTCATCAACTCAAGGAGTACGAGAACAATTACCCTACACATGACTTAGAGCTCGCAACAGTGGTATTTGCACTAAAAATCTGGCGACACTACTTATATGGTGAAAAGTGCGAGATTTTCACTGATTATAAAAGTCTCAAATACTTCTTCACCCAAAAGGAGTTGAATATGAGGCAACACAGGTTGCTTGAATTGATTAAAGACTACGAGTGTACTATTAGTTACCACCCCGAGAAAGCTAATGTGGTAGCTGATGCGTTGAGTTGGAAGTCGGTGCTTGCATCAATCTCAGCAATCGGGATTCAGCATGAGATCGGGATGGACTTGGAAAGGTTGGGGGTAGAGTTAGTGGAAGGAAATCACTAGGCATTCATTGTTGGCCTGGTAGTGCAACTAACCTTATAGGAGAGGATTAGATCAGCTCAAATGAAAGATGTAGAGCTACCAGAGATTGTGAGTGGGACACAAGATGGGTTAAATGCAGATTTCCGTGTCTTAGAGGACGGGATGTTGAGATTTCACACCAGGATTTGCATACCGAATGATAATGAGATTAAATGAACCATCCTAGAGGAGGCACATTGCTCTGTATATACAGTACATCCAGGAAGCACAAAGATGTATAGGGATCTACGAGGTTATTTTTGGTGGTATAACATGAAAAGAGAGATTGCTCATTTCATAAAGCAGTGTCTGACGTGTCAATAGGTGAAGGTCGAGCACCAAAGGCCAGCAAAACCACTACAGCCACTTGACATTCTAAAGTGGAAGTGGGAGCATATCTCGATGGACTTTGTGTCGGGATTGCCTTTGGTGGTGCATGGGTAGAACGCTATCTAGGTTATAGTGGATTGGCTAACGAAGACTGCGTACTTCGTTCCAATCAGGGTCAGTTATTCCATGGATAAGCTAGCTGAGCTTTATGTGCAGGAGATAGTACGGTTTCATGGCATCCCAATTTCTATAGTTCAGTGTCGTATTTCACCTATGGACGGACGGACAATCCAAGAGAACCATTCAGATTTTGGAGGATAAGTCGCAAGCATATGTACTAGATTTCGGTGGTAGTTGGATCGAATATCTGTCGTTAGTCAAGTTCGCGTATAACAATAGTTATTAGGCCAGTATTGAGATGACACCATATGAGGCCTTGTATGGTCACCGGTGTCGATCTCCATTGTACTGGGATGAGGTAGGTGAACGGAAGGTGTTGGGACCAAAATTAGTTCAGCAGACCTATGCAAAGGTAGAACTTATTAGGGAGAGGATAAAGGCAGCACAGAGTCGGTAGAAGAGTTATGCAGATACACACTGATGGGTGCTAGAGTTTGAGATCGAGGATATGGTATTTAGTCAGATATGACAGCCAGTTAATTTAGTCAGATATTATGTATTTTCATATTAGATTTATAGTGTTATGGTTATTTTGGAATCATGATGAAAATAGTAGGATATTTGTAGAAATAGAATATACAGTATTAGACCCTAATGAATCACGTTATGTTTAGTTAGCAGAGCACAATACCGTTGCTATTTTTTTATCACAGTGCAACCAAATATCTCAAATAGTATGTGGATTCCATCAAATCGTGTCTATGGAGAGATTGCAGTCTCCTCAGTATTCTAGGTTGAGGAGGCCGATTTAACGAGGTAGTTTCTAGATCCGTGCCTAGGAGAGGACCCAATTTGGCCGGACTGAGGATTGGTAGAGTTATAGTTGACTTACCTGGTAGGCCAACCAATATTAAGTCCCACCTATGGGCCGCAGAACCCTGTCATGAGGGGTTAAATCATGACGTACAATTTTCCAGGGTAAACATCTCAGTTATGTGTATATATATATATATATATATACATACAAATTTACAGAAAATCAGCAATATAGTATAATACTAGAAGTATGAAAAGTATAAAATTCATATATTATAGTTATACTTTAAACTACGATAAATGCAAGTTATACCATATATATATATATATATATATATATATTGATTACCAGCTTTTACAGTTACAAATATTATCATTTTAGTATTTATGAAACTCAGTCCCCACACACTAGTAATAGCATATTTCCTCTTACTGAGCGTTGTCTCATCCCTGTGGTTTAACATTTTTTAGGTGATCCAGTTAGGCGAGCGGATCAGGCTCGCAGATAGAGAGATCTTTTGTACTGCCCTGTTTTAAAGGGTAAGTGTGTTCAAGGGAATATATTTTTGGAGTTGATGAAACTGGGGTGATGTGTAAATTTGTGTATATGATTTGGAAATACTTAATTCTAGTATTGTGAATATGGATGTATGACTTTATGTTTTTCGCTGCATAGGTGTGTCAATTTGTGTAAAGGGATACCTCAGTGTTGATCTGGGGCCTGAGATGTTATAGCAGGTATTATAGGGGTATCAAAGTAATTTATATTTTATATATAAAAAAATGGTGTAATTTTTGGGTCGTTACAGTTTAGTATCAGAGCCTAGCTTGCTAGGTTCTACAGACTCTAGAGTATAGTGAAAAACAATACCAGAATATAGGAATGGAATTTTAAGAAGAGTGGAATAGGATGACAATGAGTTAAGTTGGGGAATTAGGATGATAATTTAAGGTTTTGTTCTGCAGTTTGGAGGTAGAGTTTTGGGATGGTTTCTGTGCTTTTCTTAGGGTGACGATTTCAGGAAAACCATAGTAAACTATTGACGATTTCTATTTCCATATGGTAGGGCCAAACCTTAAATTAGTGATAATAAGTAGGGGGCATTTTAGTTAGTATAGTATTGGAAGGTTCATATTCTCATAATATATTGGTAATATTACAGGATGGATCTAGGAGGTAGTAGCGCTCACGCTAGTGGCAACGACGAAGTAGGGTAGGGCCTTCTGGTGTAGGAGGTGGGGATTCAGATGCTGTATTACATAGTGTGGCTTTGCAGGTCATGGATGAGATTGCTCGAAGCTCCAGGGAACAGGGAGGTCCATCTACAGCATAGAGATGCATGATAGAAAAATTTACGAAGATGAACCCACCAGCATTTTTAGGAACGGCTGATCCTGCAGTTGCGAAGAATTAGATACAGGAGATAGAGAAGATTTTGACGGTGCTTCACTGCACCGATGAACAGAGGGTCCTCTATGCCACGTATAAGCTGACAGGGGAGGTCAAGAGATGGTGTATGGCCACTAGATTACTGGAGGAGCAGAGATTAATTCCAGTGTCGATGACTTGAGCCCGATTCAGGGACATATTCTTTAAAAGATACTATCATGCCTCGGTCAAAGAGGCTAGAGTACATGAGTTTTTGAGCTTATCACAAGGATCAATGATAGTCCAGCAGTAAGCGGCGAAATTTATCGAGTTGTCGCTTTTCTACCTTTATACTGTTTTAGATGAAGCTAAAATGGCCAGGATGTTTGAGAGGAATCTGAGGCGAGATATTTATAGACAAGTGGCAGTACTGAGGATACAGGATTTCTCAGAGCTGGTTGACAGGACTATAATAGTAGAGGAGGGTTTTCCAAGAGAGACTGAGATACAGAGCCAGAAGAAGAAGGCTGCACCTTTGAGTTTTCAGGCGGGTTCCAGCCGAGGCCCTTGGAGAGGGGGTAGATTCGGTGGGGGTCAGAGGCAAACGATATAGTATAGTGGATTTTAGAGTGGGCAGTCTTATCCCACCTATCCCAGATGTGGACAGAGACATCCAGGTGAGTGCCTACTGGGGGAGAATGTCTGCTACCATTGTGGGAGGCTCGGCCATATGACTTGATCATGTCAAGTACCACCAATTTATGCACCTGATCCCAAACCAAACCAGGGTGGTCATCAGGCACCTCGTGGAGGTTAGCAGAGGAATACAGCGCCAACGAGGGTCTATGTATTGATGCCAAGAGATGCCGAGACTGCTGGAGACGTTGTCACAGGTACACTTACTGTATTATCATATAAAGTTATTGTTTTGTTTGATACCGGTGCCACCCATTCCTTTATATCAGCGGGGTATGTTAAAGTAACTGGGGTAAAGGCACAGTTATTAGATGTAGAGTTGTCTATAGTCACACCAACAGGGTCTATGGTGAGGTGTAAGAAGGTACTTCGGAACTTTCCAATAAGCATTCCGGAGAAAGTACTACCAGTTGATCTCTTGGTACTAGATATGTAGGGATTTGATGTAATACTGGGTATGGATTGGCTAGTAGCAAATCAAGCCAGCATAGATTGCCATAAAAAAAGAAGTGATTTTCAAACCCCCCCGGGTGAGCAAGAATATAGATTTGTGAGTTCATGTGTGCATGCCTCGCCACAGCTAGTGTCAGTTATTCAGGTGAGGATACTGCTACAGGGTGGTTTCCAGGGATATGTTGCCTACATAAAGGAATTTCCAAAAGAACAACTAAAACGAGCTGATATTTCAGTAGTTAAAGAATTTTCAGATGTTTTTCTAGAAGAATTGCCTAGCTTAGCACCAAACCGAGAGATTGAATTTACCATGATTCTACAACTAGGGTCGGCACCGGTATCTAAAGCACCATACCGTATGACTCCAGTCGAATTGAAGGAGTTAAAAGATCAATTGCAGGAGTTGCTAGATAAAGGATTTATTAGGCCCAGTGTGTCGCCGTGGGAGGGGGGCAGTCCTGTTCGTGAAAAAGAAAGATGGGACTATGAGGATGTGCATAGATTATAGGGAGATAAACAAATTGACGATCAAGAATAAATATCCTCTTCCCAGGATTGACGACTTATTTGATCAGCTCCAAGGGACCCAGGTCTACTTTAAGATTGACCTGCGGTCGGGTTATCATTAGGTAAAAGTTAGAGCAGAGTATATTTCAAAAACAACATTCCGAACCAGATATGGGCATTACAAATTTTTGGTGATGTCGTTTGGGTTAACTAATGTACTAGTAGTATTTATGGATTCAATGAATCAGGTGTTCCATCAGTACCTGGACCAGTTTGTTGTGGTTTTCATTAATGATATAATGGTCTACTCGAGAAATTTTGAGGAGCATGAGCATCATCTGAGGCTAGTGTTACAGATATTGAGAGAAAGAAGTTGTACGCAAAATTCAAGAAATGTGAATTCTGGTTAAGGCAATTTACTTTCCTTGGACATGTGATCTCTGAGGACAGTATATCAATTGACCCGAGTAACATAGTGGCAGTGGTGAGTTGGGAAAGGCCAAGAAATGTCCAGGAGTTCAAAAGTTTTCTGGGTTTTGCAGGCTACTACCGATGCTTCATTGATGGTTTCTCCAGATTATCGGGTCCATTAACATGACTCACGAGGAAAAATGTGAAGTTTTATTGGATCGATAATTGTGAGCAGAGCTTCCAGGAGTTAAAGCAATGGTTGGTTTCAGCACCGGTACTGGCTATTCCATCAGGGAAGGATAGATTTGTGATATATAGTGATGCATCTTTGAAGGGTCTTGGATATATATTAATGTAGCATGGAAGAGTCACTGCCTACACATCTAGACAGCTTAAAGAATATGAGAAGAACTATCCTATGCATGATTTAGAATTAGCTGCAGTGGTTTATGCTTTAAAAATCTGAAGGCATTATCTATATGGTGGGAAATGCAAAATCTTCACGAACCACAAAAGTTTAAAGTATTTTTTTACCCAAAAAGAGTTTAATATGAGGCAAAGAAGGTGGCTAGAACTCATTAAAGATTATGACTGCACTAGTAGTTACCACTCAGGGAAAGCGAATGTGGTAGCCGATGCTCTGAGTAGGAAATTAATGGGACCAGCACTGGCAGCTATGGAGGTTCAACATCCAATCCTGATGGATCTAGAGAGACATGGTGTAGAGTTGATAGAGAGTAATCCTCAAGCATTTATTGCCATCTTGGTTGTGCAGCCTGCGTTATATGAAAAGATTAAAGTTGCTCAGGAAGATGACGCAAAATTAGCAGAAGTAATAGTCAAAGTACATGAGGGTTAGGGAGAGGAGTTCAGTATTTCTGATGATGGGGCTCTAAGGTTTCGCACCAGATTGTGTGTGTCTATAGATGATGATATTAGGAGAACGATTCTAGAGGAGGCTCACAGATCTCTATACATGGTTCATCCTAAAAGTACTAAAATGTATAGGGATCTGCATGAGTATTTCTGATGGAGTGGCATGAAGAGAGAGATTTCTGAATTTGTGCAGTAGTGTTTGACGTGCTAGCAAGTTAAGGCTAAGCACCAAAGAACGGAAGGGAAGTTACAACAACTTTTTATCCCTGAGTGGAAGCGAGACCACCTATCCATGGATTTTGTCATTGGGCTACCGCCAGCACCACATGGTCAGAATGCCATCTGGGTAGTTGTTGATTGACTAATGAAGACAACTCATTTTCTACCTATTAAAGTTAGCTACCCTATGAACAGATTGGTAGATATTTACATTAAGGAGATTGTTCGATCCTATGGGGTGCCAGTGTCTATAGTCTCAGACCGTGATCCATGTTTTACATCACGGTTTTGGAAGGACTTGTAGTAGCCTTTGGGGTCTCAGTTAGCATTCAACACTGCTTTTCATCCTCAAATAGATGGTCAGACAGAGAGAATGATCCAGGTACTTGAGGATATGCTGCGAGTGTGTGTATTGGATTTTGGGGTTGCTAGACCCAGTATTTGCCGCTAGTTGAATTTGCCTACAATAACAGCTATCAGACCAGCATTGACATGACACCTTACGAGGCACTTTATGGTAGGAGGTATCATTCTCCTTTATACTGGGATGAGCTAGGAGAGAGGCAAGTTAAAATATAATGACCCTATCAGCAGAAGTCAAAATATACAAATCATCCAGAATACAAATAACCAAAGTACTATACATCTATATATGTATATATATATATATATATATATATATATATATATATATATATATACATATGTGTGTGTGTGTGTGTGTGTGTGTGTGTGTGTGTGCGCATGCGCGCGTGTGTGTATACACGTCCGACACATTCCCAAAATCAATCAAAACTCTAGGCAAATCCTCCATCCCTAGCTCAAAACACTCACCCTGTCTAATCAGGGTATCAACTCCCCTCTATCTCAGAACTCTATTTCTAGACCTATCACAGTTTCCTGAAATATTTAGATAATTGGGTGAGACACATCTCAGTAAGACGGAATAAATTATTTGCTGTGTGTGGCAATATGAATTTCATTATATCATAATATACATATACATTTCAGTGATAACACCATTTGAGAAAATACACCAATCATTCTCATAATCATATAGATATAAAACACAAGCTTTTATAAGCTTTATTCCCATCTTTCATCTCATTCACATGTAACCCATTTTTAACAACGAAAGTTCTTGAGGATAGGGGAGATTACACGCCCATACATATAGCTCCCCTCTGCTCTGATATCGTTTGTAACTTTGCCCGATTAACTCGGGTAGGGCTACAACTGATACTTATCAGGGCACTCACCTTACTCAATAAGCCCTCAGGCGGAGAGTTTTATTTTGCCTCATTTATCTATGTTATTAAACTCACGCTCTTTCTTTTCACTTTCAATTTCATTTCATCATCTAGCACATGAGTGTCCTCGGTAACCAGTACATTCGCGTCTATAACTCATGGCTACCTTGAGAATATTCTTTCTGCGCCATGCTTCACCCCATGGTCGAGGTTATGCTACTCTAAAGATATTCTTCACGTCATGCTTCACCCCATGGTCGAGGTTATAGTACCTTGAAAATATTTTTCCAGGCCATGCTTCATCCCATGGTCGAGGTTATACTATTTTGAAAATATTCGCCACGCCATGCTTCACCCCATGGTCGAGGTTATAGTACCCTGAAAATATTTTTTCCACGCCATGCTTCCCATGGTCGAGGTTATGCTACTCTGAAGATATTCACCATGCCATGCTTCACGCCATGGTCGTGGTTATACTACTCGAAAAATATTCTCCATGCCATGCTTCACCTCACGGTCAAGGTTATACTGTCTTGAAAATATTTTCCATGCCATGCTTCACCCCATGGTCGAGGTTATACTGCATTATTTACAATTATCATTCATCAATCACATTGCATTATTCACATTGCAATGTTCACATTTTAGTATTCCAATTTTAGTTTTCACAATTCAGTATTCCTGTCTCATTATTTTCATTTTAAGATTTACATTACAGAATCCACATTGCAATATTTTCATTTTCAGCATTCGCAATTCATCTCATCATATCAATGATATTTACATCATTTCAATACACATTTCATCTCACAATAAAATTGATGGTGATCAGCAGCCTTTACCCTTGTCCTTCGCCGACATGGTGACACGTGGATGGCCACCCGATGTCCACATTGGTTTATAACTCTTGCAAGTATACATGGAGTATCTTGAAGATTTTCAACATGAGAATACCAGAGTTGACATACTATTGCAAGTTCGAGTTTGAGACCCATGAGGGCCCCACACAACCCAATAGGGTCCACACGATTTTGGCCTTTCTTTTGGAATATGTTTAAATTTCAAATTTGAATTGTAATAATGTAAGACAACTAAACTTGACTTGTGTGCTTATGAGTTGGAGTTCCTTGTTTTTTTAGTAAGTATTAATTATGTTAGGTTAATAGTGGTTGAAATTTGTTGAGAGTTGTTGTTGAAAGTTTTGGAGAGTTGTTGAGTGTTTAATGCTTTGTCTCTCAGGCTATGCCTATTAATAGCCTTCTTGTTGTAAGAACAAGATATGAAGTTGAAATTGAATATAGAAGAAACATTTCTTTACTTGAGCTTGTAAAGCTTGTCCCTCTCCTTGTGAGTGAGTAGTATGAGGCTACAGTGTTCTCTTTGGAGATCAAGTGGTAAGAGACCACTAAACTATCCAACGACTCCATCAACCCCTCCTCCATCTAAATCTCTCATGGCCTCCATCAACACCACACAGCCAACACCTTCATACCCCCCACACAATGATCATCATCTACACTTCATTGCTACGTTCATCTTGTGATTCAAAGCTTGTACGAAGGACCTACAGTGTGACCTAACTACATATGGAACAACGTCAAGTCGTCTGAATCAATCCCTTGGTAACTTCAGTACTTGTGTTTGAATCCTTTGCTATATTTTGTGAACCCTTGCTAGTAGATTAAAATCACATCTTTGAATAACTCATTTGATCCATAGATTACAATATTGGTACTTGCTAGTTAAAATCAATTGTATGAATATTAGTTTGCTAACATAGAACTTTTATTCTTGAATATTTGAAATAACAACTTTTTAGCATATAACTTGATTCCTTTGTGAAAGAATCAATTGGGACTTAATTATTAGATAAGTCAAACACCTTTTCCAAATCCTTGAACATGTGAAATGAAGCATGATTTGTTGTGTTTACGTTCAGATAATTAAATTCTTATGTTAAAGTGTCTAAGTGTATGCGCTTGTATGAGGGTTGAATCATAGGACATAGTCAACCATTCCCGTCCTACATCATCTTGGTATCAGAGCCTAGGTCGAATTAGGTGAACCTTTTAAGTTCCAACACCTTTATTTACCATCTGTAGAATTGATATGTGATTTTTACTGTCAAAACCTTCCCATATTCAAAAACCTTAAACACAAAAGTTGTGGGAAATTTTCTTAGCTTTATTTTTGCACCAAGATCTCCTTATTTGGAGTTTTTTAGCAAACGGTATGCCGTAAATATCAAAAGGTGTTCGCGGTTGAAAATCCTTTAGCAACTCTCAGGTTTCCAAAAAAAACGGGTGATGGTTTTGCCTAAAATAGCCCGCCTATACTCAGAATTTGGATATTTGGAGCTATAGTTTGGTTAGGTTTAGGGAGAAAACCTCCAAGGAGGAGGATTGTGTTTTCTAGATGGCAACTAGAGCTAGGAATCGTTATCATGGTTGTAGGAATGACATGGACCGTGATGTACTCCTAGATGACCTACAAGACCAAATCCATGTCTTAACCCAAGACTTGACCAATGCACTTGCAAGGACTGAGAGGCTAGAAGCTAGTTTAGCTACTAACCCACCTTCAGAAAATTTAGGCTGGCCTCTTGAGGTTGACAACGAGCTTGCTTCCCATCATTCTAGGGAGCGAAACCACCCTCCAAGAGAGAGGACACCACCTCAAGAACAACCTCCCATTCTTCCTCTGCAAAGACCAAATGCTCCTAGAAGGTTCCAATGTCATGACCCTTATATTCCATATTGGAATAACGAGGATTATGATGAAGAAAAATTCCAACCAAGGAGACCATATCGTAGGGAAAATCATGATCCGGATATGGATGTGATGAAAAGAGTAAAAATTGAAGCCCCTACATATGATGGTCAAATGGATCCAAAACCTTTTCAAGATTGGTTAGCTGAAATGGATTCATACTTTGACTGGAATAAGATAAATTACCCACATCGGATGAGATTTACAAAGATGAGATTAACCGGGCAAGTAAAGCTTCATTAGGTGAATGTCGAAAGACAAGAAGCTCGCCTTGGCTATAGGCCTATAGAACATTGGGAATTGATGAAAGAAAGATTGAAATAAAAGTATGTCCCAATTTCTAATAGGGAACGTCTCATGGATCAGCTTTATATCTTTAGGCAACGTAGTATGAGTGTGACCGAATACATGAGTAAGTTTGATAAACTTTCCATTAGGTGTGGTGTGGAATAAAGCATTAGCCAACAAATTTCTCATTTTAGGATTGGCTTGAAACCCGAGTTGAGGAAGGAGTTGTTTCCACATGATATTGATTCCCTTGAACATGTCTTTAATTTAGCACATGACTATGAGCAAATGAGTAAAGCCCAAATGGGAAGAAAATTTGGAAACACCTCCAATGACACTTACCCAAGAAAGGCCACATTATATGAGAAGACAAGACCCACCAACACTGGTCAAGCAACTTCTAGAGGTAGCAATCCCATCGTCCAACAACCATTGGACAAAGGAAAGGCACCTATAAATGGGCCCTCAAAGCAAAATTCTGGGAATGAGGTGTGCTACAAGTGTCACAAGAAAGGTCACTTTGCTAAGCAATGCCCAACTAGAAATTTGGCAATTGAAAGAATGGATGAAGAGGAAGATTCGGGAGAAGAACAACCCTATATCCCTGAGGAAGTAGCAAGTGAGGATGGGTTGTCCATCAAGGAAGTTGAAAATTCTAATTTGAATGTTATGAGATGCATCATGGTGACTCCTTGAGAACAAAAAGATTGGCGTCGCACTTCTATTTTCCATACTTACATCAAGTGTGGGAAAATGAGCTGCAAGATGATCATCGATGGTGGAGGCTTCTGAATGTAATTTCAAAATCAGCTTCAGAAAAATTGAATCTGAAAGTTGAACCTCATCCCCAACCCTACAAAGTTGCTTGGGTAAATGCTGCAACCATGCCCGTTAGCCATAAGTGCCTAGTCCTTATTAAGATTGCAGATTATGAGGATGAAATCTGGTGTGACGTCCTTCCCATGGGTGTTGCTTAATTCTTTTATGTAGACCTTGGCTACATGATCTTGATGTTGCATACAATGGCAGAGCCAACACCTATACTTTTAGGTGTAATGGCAAGAAAATTGTCTTGAGTCCTCTAGAGCCCAAGAAGGACAAACAAGACAAGGAGAAGAAATGTTCAAAAAGAAAATAGAGACTTGGAACTTCCTTGCATATCCTAAGCAAGAAGCAATTCGAACAAGAGAATAAGGAAACTCAGGTTGTTTACATCGTAGTGACCAAAGAAAATGACTCCTCTACTCTAGGACTTGAGACATCACCTGAAGTGTCACCTATACTTGTTGAATTTAGTGATGTTATCTTTGAGCCTCCAAATGAATTACCACCAAAGAGAGATATTTAGCATGCTATAGATTTAGTTCTAGAAGCCTCTTTGCCTAACTTGCCTCACTATAGGATGAACCCTAAAGAACATGAGGAACTAAAAAGGCAAGTAGACGAGTTGAGAAGTAAGGGATTTATTCAAGAGAGTATGAGCCCATGTGCATGTCCCGCCCTTCTCACTCCAAAGAAAGATGGCACGTGGAGAATGTGCATTGATAGTAGAGCCATTAAAAAGATAACTGTCAAATATAGGTTTCCTATACCCAGGTTAGACGGTATGTTGGATCAAATGGTTGGTTCCAAAATCTTTTCCAAAATTAATCTTAAAAGTGGATACCACCAAATTAAGATTAGACCTGGAGATGAATGGAAAAAAGCCTTCAAGACTAAGCACAACTTGTATAAGTGGCTAGTGATGCCTTTTGGTCTCGCTAATGCACCAAGCACTTTCATGAGGGTGATGACCTCTTGAGACCCTTCATTAGGCATTTCCTTGTTGTCTGCTTTGATGACATTTTGATTTATATTCAAACAAGGAAAGAACACTTAGATCACCTGAGGAAAGTGTTTGAAGACCTAAGAGAGCAAAAGATGTGTGCAAATCTGAAGAAGTGCACCTTCATGAATCCTCGGGTAATTTTTTTAGGATATGTAGTATTTGAGAGCAGAGTTGCTATTGACCCTGAGAAGGTCGAGGCCATCAAAGATTGGCCTATTCCCATAAACATTCATGAGGCTCGAAGCTTCCATGGGTTAGCCACATTCTAAAGGAGATTCATTAGGAATTTCAGCACCATCATGGCACCCATAACCAATTTTCTAAAGAAAGAAGAATTTGTGTGGCCTAAGGCTGCAACCAAAGCTTTCCAAGACATAAAATACTAGACAACCAAAGCATCTGTGCTAGACCTCCTAGATTTTCAGAAAGTGTTTGAAGTGGCTTGTGATGCCTCCGGTGTTGGCATAGGAGGGGTGTTGAGTCAAGAGGACCACCCTGTAGCCTTCTTCAGTGAAAATTTAAATGATGCTAAGCATCATTTCTCAACCTATGATAAGGAGTTTTATGTTTTGGTACAATCCTTAAGGCACTGGAGACACTATTTACTCCCTCAAGAGTTTGTCCTCTTTTCATATCACTAGGCCCTTGGGTACCTAAGCACACAAAAGAAGTTCAACCATAGACATGCAAAGTGGATCGAATATATCCAGTTGTATACATTTGTGCTTAAACACCGCGCCGGTGTTGAAAATAAAGCTACTGATGCTTTGAGTCAAGTAGTAGCCACTTTACAAATGTTGGAAGTGAAATTCATAGGTTTTGAGAGCATAAAAAAGGAGTACTCCCAATGTCAAGACTTCTGCGACATTTTCTCTGGTTTGTTACAAGGACTACCCGAATCCTATCCAGACTATGTGATCCATGAAGGATTCCTATTTAGAGGAACCAGATTGTGTATCCCCTCTATGTCCCTTCATGACCAATTGATATGGGAGTTGCACGCAGGCGGTGCTGCAGGTCAGGTAGGGACAAGACCATCGTTATGGTAGAGGATAGGTTCTTTTGGCCTAGTCTCAAGAGGGACGTAGCAAGAGATGTTTCACATTGTGGAACTTGCCAATCTGCAAAGAGGGAGAAAGCATAATACTGGTCTTTACACTCCTTTACCCGTACCACACACCCCTGGGCAAGACATTTGTATGGATTTTGTGTTAGGACTCCCTAGGACTGCTAGGAAGAATGAATCCGTGTTTGTTGTTGTGGATAGGTTCTCCAAAATGTCTCATTTCATTCCAAGCAACAAAACACATGATGCTTCAAAGGTTGCCTCCATCTTTTTCAGGGAAGTGGTGAGATAGCATGGTCTTCCCAAGACCATTGTTTCAGATAGCGATGTGAAATTTGTCAGCTATTTCTAGAAAACTCTGTGGGCAATACTAGGTACTAAGCTTCAATTCTTGAGTGCTTACCATCCCCAAACTGATGGCCAAACCGAGGTAGTTAATAGGAGTCTAGGAGACCTATTAAGATGCCTTGTAGGAGACAACATAAGCTTATGGGATTTGTGTCTCCCAATGGCGAAATTTGCGTTCAATAGCTCAGTGAATAAAACCACAAGATTGAGTCCTTTTCAGGTTGTCATGGGATATCAACCTAGGAAGCCTATAGATCTTGTCCCATTACCTCCACAGGTTCGAGTAAGTGAACAAGATGATGCTTTTGCTAAGCACATACATGCCCTACACTCTGAAATAAGAATCAAAATTAACTTGAACAATGAACATTATAAATCTAGTGCTGACATACATCATAGGTTACAAGAATTTTCAGAAGGTGATATGGTTATGGTTCGTATTCATCCTAGGCAGATTCCTATAGGAAAGGTAAGAAAGTTGCATGCTAAAAATGGGTCCCTTCAAAATTTTAAATAAAATTAGTTCTAATGCTTACATACTTGATATTCCTGTTGATTTTGGCATTAGCAATATTTTTATTGTTGAAAATCTAACCCCATTTCTTGAAGCATCTTCTTTTGTAGAACCTTCAAATACTAACCTTGCAAGTGATCCCACTCCTTTCCCCACTCATAATGAACCTGAAAACCCGAAATTGCATTTACCTCCACCTTTACCCATACCCAAGAACCGTTATGAAATTGAAGAGATCTTGGATGACAAGACAATGTTCACACGAGAGAGATCATACCAGAAGTTCTTGGTCAAGTGGAGAGGTAAACCACTTTTTGAGCGAAGCTGGATTCTGAAAGAAGACCACCTTCATCTTAACATAGAATTATACTCCCAGTACTTCAATTCTCATTCTTCAGAGAAGAATTCTCTTGGGCCCAGGAGAGATGATGGGGATCAGCAACCCTTACCCTTGTCCTTTGCCGACATGATGACACGTGGACGACCACCCGATGTCTACATTGGTTTATAACTCTTTCAAGTATACATGGAGTATCATGAAGATTTTCAACATAAGAAGACCCGAGTTGACATACTATTAAAAGTTTGAGTTCGAGGCCCATTTGGGCCCCACATAGCCCAATGGGTCTCACACGGCTCTAATGGGCCCCACACGATTTTGGCCTTCCTTTTGGAATATGTTTAAATTTCAAATTTGAATTGTAATAATGCAAGACAACTAAACTTGGCTTGTGTACTTATGAGTTGGAGTCCCTTGTTTTTTTAGTAAGTATTAATTGTGTTAGGTTAATAGTGGTTGAAAGTTGTTGAGAGTTGTTGTTGAAAGTTGTAGAGTTTTTGAGTGTTTAATGCTTTGTCTCCCAGGCTATGCCTATAAATAGCCATCTTATTGTAAGAACAAGATATGAAGTTGAAGTTGAATATAGAAGAAACATTTCTTTGCTTGAGCATGTAAAACTTGTCCCTCTCCTTGTGAGTGAGTAGTGTGAGGCTACGACGTTCTCTTCGGAGATCAAGTGGTGAGAGACCACTAAACTATCTAATGACTACATCAACCCATCCTCCATCTAAATCTCTCACAACCCCCATCAACACCACACGGCCAACACCTTCATACACCCACACGACGATCATCATCTACACTTCATTGCTACGTTCATCTTGTGATTCAAAGCTTGTACGAAGGACCTATGGTGTGACTTAACTACGTGTGGAACAATGTCAAGTCATCCAAATCAATCCCTTGGTAACTTCGGTACTTGTATTTGAATCTTTTGCTATATTTTGTGAACCCTTGCTAGTAGATTAAAATCACATTTTTGAATAACTCATTTGATCCATAGATTACAATAATGGTACTTGCTAGTTAAAATCAATTGTATTAATATTAGTTTGCTAACATAGAACTTTTATTCTTGAATCTTTGAAATAATAACTTTTCAACATATAACTTGATTCCTTTGTGAAAGAATCAATTGAGACTTAATTGTTGGACAAGTCATACACCTTTCCAAAATCCTTGAACATGTAAAATAAAGCATGATTTATTGTGTTTACGTTCGGATAATTAAATTCTTATGTTAAGGTGTTTAAGTGTATGTGTTTGTGTGAGGGTTGAATCATAGGACATAAGTTGACCATTCCCATTCTACATCAAACACACACACACACACACACACACAAACACACACACACACACACACACACACACATATATATATATACATATACATATATCCCATTTCACGTTATTCAACATTTCTCAGTAAAGCATTTCCATATTTCATATTTCATCATTTCTCAAAAGATACTCTTTAATACATATCACTTTTCACTATTTCTCAATGAAACAATTTTCATATTTTTACAGTTCAGTATATAAACATCACTGGGTTTCTCTAATATTCATTACTACACAAAGCATTCCATATATGTTTTTATCATATTCTCATTAATCTTCGTGCACATTACACAACCTAGTTTCAACATATTCTCAATATAAATCATGTGCCACACAATTTCGTCTAATATTCATATCATAATATTCGCAGGTAAAATAACATATTTTCATTTTTCACATATTCATTCAACTAGTAATTTCAGAAAATATTGCTATAATTTATTCCCTTTACCTGATTTAGTGAGAGGCTCGTAAACACCCAAATCCTATGCCCACGACGTCCAAAACTCAAAATCCTAAAAATCAAAATTTTCCCAAGTTAAACTGTTGGTTGCCCCAGCCCGGGAGTATATAGTCTAGAGGGGGGGGGGGTGAATAGACTCTTTTCGCGGAATACATATTTTTATACAAAATAAAAACTCTTGGCAAGATACAAGAAATTATATCGCAATATGAATATAAATCATGCACAAGATATAAAATAAATAGTGTAAGGGAGAGAAAGAACATCACCGGTATTTTTACGTGGTTCGGCACCAAGCCTACGTCCACGCCTTAGCACCAAGCCAAGGATTCCACAATCCACTATAATCGCTCCTTCCGCAGCAGAGCAAGCCTTACAAACTTGGGATCAAATCTCTACCACTCACAAAGAGCCTTTATCAATTCGGTTCACAAAGAACCTTTCACACGAACATGGAAGATTACAAAGAATGCTCCTTACAATGAGAAAATATGATTTAAAATTCAAACCTCACACTATTCTTTCAAGAATTGAATCAAACACAATAAGTGAGTAAGAGAGAATGAGCACATGTAATGAAGAACTAATATGCAATGTGCTAAGTTTTGTATAAAATGATGTTTTTACTAACAATGATCAAAGACCTTCAAAACCATATTAATACAAGTCTTATAGCTTGTATTTATGGCCCAAGAGTCTTAGGAGCCGTTAACTAGCCGTTGGGGGAAAGAAAAAATATTTTATTTGGCAAACTAGCCATTTTCTGCCGTTAGTGTCATTCTGCCCATTGGAATCGTCGACGAATCCCCTGTGTTCGTCAACAAGGGCCCTGAATCAGAAAAAGTCACAACTATAAAAGTTGTGGAATTTTGTCTTAGCTTTCCAAGGACACCAAGATCGTCCCATTTGGACCTTTCTATCAAAAGTTATGCCCAAAATACCGAAAGGTATTCAGGACTCAAGGTTGCACTATGGTAGTGACGATTGCTTTGTTTTTCCTTGTCAAAAAACGTTTTAATGACTTAAAACATTCTTGGAAAAGAGTATATGAAATATATTGAGTCTAATGAAGATTAAAACTTTTCCATTTAAGTTTCCCCATAAATATAAGATATCTTGTTTTATGAAAACATATTTAAAAACTCGTTTCGATATCTTATATGCTTAGTATGTCCTTTATTGAAAATATGCTAGACTTTTAGGACTTTAGGACGTAGAGCGAGTTTTGTAAAATCGGGATCAAGTTTTGAAAATGTTTATAACTCATATATTACTTAACACTTGTCCCATTTTGAAAACTTAATTGAGTGTAGGATTATTTTGACAACCTCTTTGTTTTTACTTTGAAAACTATGAATTGTGAATTTGTTACTTTTGTGCAGATCCTATGTGCTCATGTGTCCTAGTATGTTTATGCAATGGCTCAACTCTTACTTAGAAATCATGCAAGATACACACCGCAAGAGTTATAATATGCACTCACTCACACAACCTTTCTTACAATTAATTTATACACAATAAAAACTCCGGGATGTGCTTTGGTGCTTCTGAGTCAGTGTCCTTCCTATCTTTTCTATTTGATGTCTACTAGGTCCGATATTTGCTTCTGATTTGGAACCTCTGTGTATCTGACACTTTGTACCTATACTAGATAAGATCTACAAGGATGGAAAATACTAGAAACAACAAATAGGTTAATATCATCAAAACATATAAACCAAGATAATGTAACTGACAGGGCTAGCATTCTCCCTCTTTTTGATGATGTCTAACCTATTAAGAATCTACTTAATCTTTGCATTTGTGTTTTTTCTTAGTAAGGCTTATGGTGTAAAGATAATCTCACTTAGAACCACTAATGGGTTGTTATCATCAAAATAAGACAATTAAGCTTACGTAGCCTCTAAGGCTAACATTCTCCCCCTTTTTGATGATGGCAAATCATTGGTGTTCTATATGGGGTATGTTTTAAAGCTGCCCCTTAATTTATGTGCTCCCCTTTAATTTATGCATATTGTTAAATGATATTTATAATTTGCTCCCCTTTACTATATGCATATGAGGCATAAAAATAATTCATATTCATTTGAACTTTTAACATGCATTCCATATTTTCCCCCACACATACATCATGTTTTCCCTCACATATATAACACCATAAATCTTATCCCCATGGATAACTTCAAATATCTTCTCCCCCTTTGATCATCATAACAAAGAGAGGTCATTTATCTTAAAAATACTCTAAGAGCCTATTAAGACTAGTTTCCATGGTGGTGAGGTGAGTGTGTGCTAAACACATATACCAAAATTTTGGGTGCCAAATCATAATATTAGAAAAGCCTAGATTGGCTTCCTTCCAAACTCATGAATGATGATTCAGAAGTTGAACCATTTGTTGTAGATCAATCATTCAATGATCATTCAAGAATGAACATTTTTAAAATAAGCACAAAATATTCATGCTCATAATTTAAGCATGATAAATGTGTTCAAACAACTTGGTAAAGGGCATGTGTATAATTTAGAGCATTCTAGGAAAATTCAAAGGATTATTGAAAATTTTGCATGTTTTTCAATATAACATACAATGTTTAGGATTCAACATGTACCACTACCTATTCAATTATTCAGCATGCATTATAAAAAAATCATAAAGTTCAACCCACATGCAATGGATTTCAAGCCATGATCATTTAACATGCAAAGACTTATAATTGCAAATGAATCTTCATGCAAATGATTTTTTTTTATCATGCATCATTTATAAATATTCATTAATGACAATGTACATTAACCAGTCTAAGTGACCGCTTAAGGTTAAAACACTAAGTTCAACTTGGTCACCATACTAATACTGCATAAGTGTTTCAAAAGCATTTAGAATTTTAAAAAATAAGTCTCCTGAAGTCATAATTTCAGTTGACTAACTAGCATGTATGTCTAAAATAGATCAATGAATTCAACAAGCCAGACCTTAGTCAACTACCAGCATGTAATGCACAAATCTGCATAGACCAAGTAGATTATGTTCAAATCAAGCATGCAGTTCAGTATATTCAATCAATATAAACTATTAAATAATATAACATTTAGAAAATAATGGATAGTAGGCGTGCAGTTCACATGAAGCATCCAATATATATAAAAAAAGATATTTCCAAAATAAGCACAATACACTGAAGTATTTATTGGATGAACTTTAAATTTGCTACTTCCCTTCAATTATACAACCCAAGCACAAAAATTTTATGATCTTTTTGAATATATTAATCATTTCAGCTTCAAGATGAGTTTAAGGTTATATGTGCAAAGTCTATAATTAATTCGCAAAAGCTCAATTTTGTATGAGGGACAAAATATACTATATTTTAAGATATTCATACAAAAACATATGTATATAGCATTTAAAAAATTATTTAACTAGTTAAGATCCTTTGTCCATTTAGGGGGTTTACTTAAGTATGCAATAATCAATACTATCATATAATAACCAATCATAATGATATATATATATATTAAGCGAAATAGATTGGATGTCTCACTAAAGTTCTCATATTGGCTTGATTTTCTTAAGGTTCTTAGTATAATAATAATGTATACTAAAATTTAAAATTTTAAGTACAAAACACTATTTAAGCTTTTAAAACATTATTACCCCTTATAACCTAATAAGAATCTTATGAGTAAAAACAATTTCTTTTAAGATATCTCATAAGATATCATGCAAATATAACCCATGATTTGTTAATGAATTTAACACAAGATGTAAATCATGGCATGAGATAAAGTAGAAGGAGGAAAATATACCTTTTCAATTAACTTGGTTTTATTTGACAATGCTCTTAGAAAATAGGAGACATGTTCTCTTAATTTGCTACTAATGGGAAGGTATTCCTCAAACATATGATATCACAAATAAATGCTTCATTTTAGAATGTCACTTGTTGTTATGATTATTTTTACTAAAACTCAATTCATGAATGCTATGTTTAGATATTCTACTATGTATTCAAACAAGAGCATATATCATCAAAACGAATTATGTGACTAAGAAATACATCTCTTTTCCATAAGAGATGGATTTACCTATCATAGCATGTCTTTGAACTTAAATTCAAAACCTTAGAAACTTATATGATAAAAACAAGGTATTTCCATTTAATAAACTTAGAGCACATGTTATTTATCTCATAAATAATAGTCAACATTTTCAAAAAGGAACCATTTGATAATGACATAAACAATTAAAGCATCACATTGATTTTATAATTTGAACTCATCAATATTGGCATGTTTTTCAAAAGTTCCCAACAAAGTAATTTAAATAATTCAAAATTTGGGATTTTTCGCTCAATAAATACTTTTACCTAGGTGGGGTTTAAATCTACCTAAACCTAATTCCTAATCCTAGGTCCTAAGGTAACAATTCAAAGAGCTCATGTGTTTTCTTTTGGTACCCATTCCTCCTTGGGTCCCAATGAATTTTTCTTCACAACCCATTCCATTTTTCTTTCTTTGCCTTTAACTCCTCTAAATGGGCAAAAATATCTAACATGACCATTTCTTTCACAATATAGACAAATCTTGTTTTTATGTGACGATCTTGACTTATTTGCATTATTTTTACTTGTTGAGGCAAAACCTTGTGATTTTTAAGAGGATTTTGAATTCTTTTTAGAAACATTATTTTTCTTAACTTCCAAAGATTTATTTATGTTTTCTTTTCCTCTTATGATTTTACCATGATTTTCAACTTTTTTTTTCAAGAGAGTATTTTCTTTCAAAATATTTTCAATTTTATTTTTCAAAATTCCTACTTCCTCTTGAAGAATTTCATGGTCTTTTTTAGCTTTTTCCATAAGCTCCTCATTTTCCCTTTTCAAAGAGTAATTTTCTTCTTTCAAGATAGAACAAAGACAAGGTTCCTTGCCTTTGAATTTTGACAATTTTCCTTCCAAATTTTCTATCTTTTCTTTCAAAATTTCATGCTCTTTTTGAAAATTTAAAACAAACTCTTCATTTTTCCTTTTAAGGAATTCATTTTCTTCTTTGAAAGAAAATTCTATTTGTTTTGACAAAGCAAGCTCTTTTTCAACATCTTTATTCTTCCTTTTTACTAAAAGTAATTCATCAAACAATTTAACACAACTATTCACAATTTTATCATATGAAGGTGCATAATCCTCCTCATCCGAACTTACTTCATATTCTTGTTCGTCCGCCATGAAGCAATGATATGCTTCTTTCTCATTTTCATCATCGGTAGCTAATCCATCGATTTGATCCCAAGTAGCACTATTTATGGCATTATGATTCCCATTTAGAAAATTTTCTTCATTTTGATTTAGGGGGCAATTTATCATGTCATGCCTAGAATTTATACAATCGCAACATTCAATGCATGACTCTTCTTTTTCTTTTTGTTGCATTCTTTTACTTAAAAGTTTCTTAACTTCTCTTGTGAAGAATGCAATATCATTATCTTCAATTATTTCTTATTGATTAGTACAAGATGATTCTAAGACAAAACCATTTTCTATCTTAGGTTTTTCTAGACTTCTTACTTCTTCAATGGTCATAGATGACTTAGGTAAAGATTAGAGAATTTTGTGAATATAATCTTCTAATGAATAAATTCTACCAAATGCTTTCAAGTTGTTTATGAGGCGTGTGAACCGAGTGAGCATGGAAGAAATTTCTTCACCATCATTTAATTTAAATATTTTATATTCTCTAACTAACTTGCATATTTTTGATTGTTTATTTTGTGATGTATTTCCATAGATGTTTTCAAGTACATCCCACATTTCTTGTGCGGTTTGACATTCACAAATATGACTATGTACATCATCATTTAAACCACAAAGAATAATATGCTTTGCTTTAAAATTTAGTTCAACTAACCTTTTTTCGCTTGGCGATTGATCCAATAACGCCTTTGGAATATCCTCATTTTTCTTTGTGATTGAGAAGTCTCCTTTGGAGATGATCTCCCACAAATCCAAGTCATATGCTTGAATGAATACGGACATTTGATTTTTCCATGCGTGGTAGTTTGAAGCGTTGAACATCGGTGGTTGATAAATGGATCGTCCATATGAAGAGGTGTTCACTGAATACTCCATTTGATCTTTTACGCTCTAGATTTTACACCGTTAAATGCAAGCGTCTAGCTCTGATACCACTTGTTGGTTGCCCTAGCTCGGGAGTATATAGTCTAAAGGGGAGGGGGTGAATAGACTCTTTTCGCGGAATATGTATTTTTATAAAAAATAAAAACTCTTGGCAAGATACAAGAAATTATATCACAATATGAATATAAATCATGCACAAGATATAAAATAAATAGTGTAAGGGAGAGAAAGATCATCACCGGTATTTTTACGTGGTTCGGCACCAAGCCTACGTCCACACCTTAGCACCAAGCCAAGGATTCCACAATCCACTATAATCGCTCCTTCCGCAGCGGAGCAAGCCTTACAAACTTGGGAACAAATCTCTACTGCTCACAAAGAGCCTTTATCAATTCGGTTCACAAAGAACCTTACAACATGGTTCACAAAGAACCTTTCACATGAAGATGGAAGATTACAAAGAATGCTCCTTACAATGAGAAAATATGATTTAAAATTCAAACCACACACTATTCTTTCAAGAATGGAATCAAACACAATAAGTGAGTAAGAGAGAATGAGCACATGTAATGAAGAACTAATATGCAATGTGCTAGGTTTTGTATAAAATGATGTTTTTACTAACAATGATCAAAGACCTTCAAAACCATATTAATACAAGTCTAATAGCTTGTATTTATGGCCCAAGAGCCTTAGGAGCCGTTAACTAGCCGTTGGGGGAAAGAAAAAATATTTTATTTGGCAAACTAGCCGTTTTCCGCCGTTAGTGTCATTCTGCCCATTGGACTCGTCGACGAATCCCCTGTGTTCGTCGACAAGGGCCCTGAATCAGAAAAAGTCACAAATATAAAAGTTGTGGAATTTTGTCTTAGCTTTCCAAGGACACCAAGATCATCCCATTTGGACCTTTCTATCAAAAGTTATGCCCAAAATACCGAAAGGTATTCTGGACTCAAGGTTGCACTATGGTAGTGACGATTGCTTTGTTTTTCCTTGTCAAAAAACGTTTTAATGACTTAAAACATTCTTGGAAAAGAGTATATGAAATATATTGAGTCTAATGAAGATTAAAACTCTTCCAAGTGAGTTTCCCCATAAATATAAGATATCTTGTTTTATGAAAACATATTTGAAAACTCGTTTCGATATCTTAGATGCTTAGTATGTCCTTTATTGAAAATATAATTGACTTTTAGGACTTTAGGATGTAGAGTGAGTTTTGTAAAATCGGGACCAAGTTTTGAAAATGTTTATAACTCATATATTACTTAACACTTGTCCCATTTTGAAAACTTAATTGAGTGTAGGATTATTTTGACAACCTCTTGGTTTTTACTTTGAAAACTATGAATTGTGAGTTTGTTACTTTTGTGCAGATCCTATGTGCTCATGTGTCCTAGTATGTTTATGCAATGGCTCAACTCTTACTTAGAAATCATGCAAGACACACAAAGCAAGAGTTATAATACGCATTCACTCACACAACCCTTATTACAATTAATTTATATACAATAAAAATTTCGGGATGTGCTTTGGTGCTTCTGAGTCAGTGTCCTTCCTATCTTTTCTATTTGATGTCTACTAGGTCCGATCTTTGCTTTTGATTTGGAACCTCTATATATCTGACACTTTGTACCTATACTAGATAAGATCTACAAGGATGGAAAATACTAGAAACAACAAATAGGTTAATATCATCAAAACATATAAACCAAGATAGTGTAACTGACAAGGCTAACATAAACAACTCATTTTCCAGAACAATTTTCGATTAACACTTCCTAGGTCTCGAATACTCCAAATAGCCTGTTAAACATTAAAATACTGCACTTACCTTGATTTTGGGATAGTACCCCAAAACTCAAAGTTGAAAATCTACTCTGGGTAAGCTGTAGAGAATCTCCCCATGAACCTCATGGTGGTTCCCGATCGTCAATCCTGGCTATAACGAAGCCGAAATAAGAGAGAGAGAGAGAGAGAGAGAGAGAGAGAGAGAGAGAGAGAGAGAGAGAGAGAGAGAGAGAGAGAGAGAGAGAGAGAGAGAATATCTCACTGAAAATAACGGAAAAGCTATTTATAGACCGGCGTTCGTCAACGAGTTCAAGGCACTTCGTCAATGAGGAGGCTAGTTCATCAATGAACCTAAAATTCCCAAACTCTTGGTATCTTCTCATCGAAGAGACACGTATACTTCGTCGACGAAACCTACGGGACATTCGTCGACGAAGACTCTGGGTTCGTCGACGAATCCTTGCAGTTCTCCCTTTTAAATTTTCTTTCTTTTTCTTATTCTTTTCCTCTCTCTTTCTTTTATTTCCCTTTATTACTTCATTAATTAAATTTTTTGGGTCTCTACAATACATGATAGGGTAGCTTTCACCTTGTTAAGATGAAAGCCTCAAAATTGCCAAGATTTAGCACCTTTGAGAATAGTATTACCATTTTAGACAATACAACTAGCATTAGCCGCAATGTGGGTAGCATTTGTTTCTATTGAGTTAAAAACTCTTGTTTTAGACTTCTAGGGCTCAAGGCACTACGTTAGGGATTGTTGCTATCATTTCAAATATTGTCGGTATCACTAGTTATAAAGAAAAAGATTGGTTTAATTTTGTCACAAAAGGCAATTTCTTGAAAGTTTCTAACTCTACAAAAAATCTCCAAACTACCATCTTAAAGACTGTTGGTACATTTTTAGATTGTGTATCTATTGTTAAGTACAACCTAGGAAGGGTAATTTCATGTCTGTCAGGTTAATATCCTCCAACTTGACCCTACATCATCTTAGAGAATGTTTGCTACATCCATTTGGTCAATATTGTAACTACTATTAGCTTTAGGGTGGTAAAGGTAGCTTTTGATCTAGTTAACTTGGAAAGATTTCACTCTAAAAATTCCCAGACTAATCGATGCCCTACCCTTAGACATTGATGCGCTTGGTACTAAAGCTATAAGGGTAACAATTATCATTGTTGTAATCTAAAGGTTGTATGTCATAGTTTAGTGATTGTATGTCACAACTTGAACATTGTTTTTAATCCACAAGTAACCCTAATTTAAAGATTATGTTAATCCAAGGATTGTCTTGTTTCAGCTTACTTATGTGACAAAGGCTCTATGTGTCACTACTAGATTGATTGTAATTTTTAGTGTCAACATCAAGCAATAAAAATATTATCTTCAAAGAAGTCACAAGCAATTGGTGTCTACTTTTGATTAAAATATTATTATTTTTTTCAAAACATTATCACTAGATCTTTTTTTTTTTTATTAACTAGTTGAGATTTGTGGATCCGAGTATGGGGAGGATCGAGGCAGATACAAAATATATAAATTTCAAAATGCTGATTCACGTAATTAGTAAAATTAGACATTCTAATTCACTTTCGTGATTAAAAATATTTTTCAAAGTATTATGATGAAGATATTCTTAAAGAAAATGAACAATTAAAGGAAACAAAAATTAAAGTCGAATTTTATAATTATAAGCACCACTCCTAGCTAATCAAATAATGCAACGTATTGAGAATTGATCATCACTTCGATCGGAAAATCAAAGTCTTTGTTTCAAAACCTACTCTTGGTAAAGACATAAATCTATGGGCAATTTAATATGAATGATTACTTGTTTGTAGGTCTCTAATCTACCCCTACATAGCTAACTAGGCATATGTGTGCATACCCTAATGAATGGCTACCTATACATAGGTATGTAGTATCTAGGTAGAGCCACCCATGCACCCAACCAATCTTCTTAATACAGTTTTATATAAAAGATCAAACTGTAAATTAAGAAGTGGGCAATGGTTAGTTAAAAACTGTACCAATTTATAAAGGGGTGTTTGGTGAATTTAAAATTGTGAAGTCTTGTCTTGCTTTCAAAACCAACCCTATATATTAATGACCAGGAAGTACGCATCCCATTACTTATATTGGACAACTCGATGACTATTTTTGCTTTAAAAAAAAAAAAGAAGAGGATAATTGTTTAATTGTTGGAAATCCCCTAACCAAACGCAGCTCAAGGCAAAACCCACCCAACCACCTACCCACATGTTGAGATTTACTGTCCAAATAGGTTGACAATTAAGGTTCAAACATTGGAACAAAAGAAAAATATTTCACTTAACAATTTCTGTAAATAGCGGCAAAGCTCCGACTGTAGTCCTCCTCTCTCACCCTAACTTTCTTAGTGACTTCCATGGCCTTATTTATGATTCAATTATTATTTTTTATTTTGTCTGCGTTTAAATTAAATTTCTAAAAATTCACAATTAAGCCAAAATTATAGTAATGGATCATTAAATAAAATTTTTCTTTTACATGTTCTTTTTTTATTTTTCTTAGTGTTTAATTACATTTGAACAAATAATTTTTATTTTAAACTGTGTTTGCGATACAAATAAAAATTCAACAAAAAAATATTTATTTTTTATTTCATTTTCTTTTTCTTAAACCAAATAGCACACCTCGCTGAATAATTTTTCTTAAAGTTAGATATCAAATCTCTTCACAAAAGTCTAATCTTTTTGTTTTAAATAATTTATAAATATATAGTTATGAGTTATAACATACACGAAAAGGTGCACCATTCTGTATTTTGGTTAATTATAGAGAGAAGTATGCATAAAAAAACCTTTTAGAAAAAGAGATTATATTTTTTTTTTTATAATTCGATGACTTCAGTCACCATCGCACCACTTTGAATACTATGTTACAACACTAAACTCGGGGGTGAAAGTCATCTCCGTCTATTGACGTACCCCTGATAATTCACCAGCGTAATGCCTCAAAGGAAAATAGAATCCGTGGCCTTAAGATCACCAAAGTCACAAATCATCATTACACCATTTGAGTTGGCTCGGTTGTGTGAAAAGAAATAAATATTGATGCAACTATAATATGAAGTTATAAATTTATTTATTTTTTAAGAAATATTACGTATGAATGCGTAAAGAAAAAAAAATGGTAGCTTAAAAGTAATATTAAGAACTGCAAATTCAAACTCTTCCGCAAATATATAATATAAATATAAAATAGCAAATAATAACAATATAAGAGGAAAGATTCTGTGTAGTGGGCGCCATCAGATGCAGCTGTCAAGTATGACTCATACTATTCTATATGTATATATTTTTTTAGAGACGGAGTGGGTGGTCCATCCGATTTGCCACGTATCGTCCTCATTGCCAACAAACCCATGTTTGGGGAGACTTTTTTGGTTACTGTATCCCCCTCCCAATTTCACCCACTTTTTTTGTTTTTATAGTGGGGAACTCCTGCCATCGACGAGCCATTTGGACCTTCCGGCGTGGCACCAAACTCACGGGTGGCTACTTTCTCCCCTAATGTGCCTCCCGATAAATCCAAATGCGATCACAGCTCAATCACACAAAGATTAGACATTCGACCAACTCAAAGCTCAGGACACTTCACCCAGCGATTGGGAGGATACAACTAGAAGCATCGCTCCCTCTCGCCCTTTAAAGAGAGAGAGAGAGAGAGGAAATATATATATATATATATATATATATATATATGTATGTATTATAAAAGGAGATAGTGTTTAATAATGAGTGTGTGTGGTAATATATTAATTAATTAATAATAATAAAATGAAAGAGAGATCGATGGTGGGAGAGTCTGATGGGACTCTGCCACTAATTGGAAGACCATTACCTTATTAACATTAACATTAACATAATCGAAATTAGCCCTTTCCATCACGTGCACGCCCTTTATGTATACATCCATGATTTGATTTCCTAAAGGGGATCATGCTCATGCCCCATGCATGCTTCCCCCTATTTAATTATTTTTTTAATTAATTAAATATTCACTCACCAATTTTAATTACATTATTATTCTTTTAAATTGATGTCTACGCTATCTTATTATTTAAAAATCGTCTTATGAAATGGGCATGTGCCCTTGAACTTTTTTCGCAACCAATTTCTAGGCCTCTATTTCTTAATTATCTTATTGTTTTACGCACCTCATCCTAATATTGTTTGCATTTTTTTGTCTTATATTATTCAAAATTTATCGGGTTAAACTATTTATGATTTTATGCATAAAATTATCTTATTTTCTTTGAAGTATATATGTTTAATTCGGAGCAAAAATTCTGTGCATCAAATTAAAATTTTTACTAGTTTGACAAAAATAGTACTATTAATATCAAAACCTAAGAAAAAAATAATTAAAGACAAACTAAAAACCGAAACTGAAAACTGAAAACTAAAAATTTGGTTGGGCGGCAATGTTTTCATCCTCGATTTGGTGCTACATGAATGGATCTGAAGGGTTTGCCCAAATTGGAGTTTCGGGTCATTAAAAAAATCCAAAATAAAAAATCGAAAACCGAAAATTGGAAATTTGCCTGATAAATATTATTTGGTCATAGTTTTAATTTTTAAACAAAAAATAGCAAATAAAAATAATACCAAATAGTTTTTAAAAGTATCGTGAAAATAATGTTGGTGATATACATGTTTTTATATCAAAATTTATAGAAAATATCAAAAATAGTAAAAAGATGTTTCTAATTTCAAAATTTTTTTTATACAGGTTTGAAAAAGTAAAAACTAATATGATTGATACGCCCAAAACTGATAACATTTTTATAATTATTTAAAAATTTTTTTAAAAAAAAAAACAAGTTTTCATCATCGAGCACGACCTTAAAATGTTCACAAAAAACAAAAACAGTTGATAAAGTAATAATAAAAATTCAAGATGATCTATCATGCATGACATTCAAAGCAAAGGGTATGTACGAAAAGTTAATAGTTTGCTAATCGGTAGCTCCTATGATTTCGTTTTCCAAAATTTTTTTTCAAATTGACAGATGGGTTTATATCGCTAGCTAATCTAAGCTCTAAGCTAAATTATAAAAATTATGCAACAAAGTCCAATCCATTCCACTCGAGGGGGAAGAGAGATTCCCGGAGAAACCATGCGTGGGCTTAATAATCAAATCCCTTGTTTTTCTAAATCTCTTTCATTTTCTTTATTTATGTTCGATTAAAATATTTCGCTTTACTTTACGTGCATGACAACTCACCCCCCTTATTTATGAATTTTATTTTATTTATTTCTATGACCTAAATTTCTGAGCATAAAATTTAAAATATATATATTTTTTGTTTTAAAAATTAAAAAATATATACATTTGTTTCCAATGGTTTTCAAAACAGGTACAGGTAGAGACAAGCTTTACCGTTGCTATCGATGGGGACGCCTACCAGAAGAAGCAAAGGGGGGAGAGAGAGAGAGAGAGAGCCAGTAATCAACGGTCGTGATCTGGCCTTTATGAGCTTGGAATATGGGCCGTTGATTTTTGACTATCAGCTTTCGACATAAAAAAGGACAGGTCCATGGACAGTGCCACTCCCATAAAACCATGTCCTTTTGTGTGATTTGACGGTTCTACCCCTGGGGCGCAGGGGATGAGGGGAGCAGCAGGGGCATTTTCGACATTGCAGTGAAAAAGGGATCAATAATTCCAATGGGGGGTTCCATCGTACGTGCGGCAGAGGCAGAGTCAGCGTGGGGACGCGAATGCATTTTAAAATTTAACCGGTTATGGTAAAAATTTAATTACCCCATGAATCTGCTCTTGGGGTGACGAGTCATTAAACTATTTACCATCAGTCCGTACACCCTGCTTTGGTTGACGAGGCTCCTGCATTGCTCCTTGTGTAACCCACGTTACTCTTTTAGTTTCAATAATCATATTTATATTTTATAATTTATAATTAATAATTTATAATATAAGTGATGTGATATATATATATAATATTATTATTGTTTATATTTAATAAAATTAATAAGAAAAATATAATAAATTTTATAATGCATAGGATTAAATTAATTGAAAAATAAAAGGATTTTTTTGACTAATTATTCTAATGGGGTTAAATAATAAATTCATTACTTAGAAACCTAATGAGGATAGTTGGTGATACCTTTAATCAATTAATTGTTATTAGATATCTTATGGGTCATGTTCCATATGCATCATGTCAAGAGATTGAAAGGGTCCGAGGGTTTCGCTAAACCCTATTTCATTTATGCCTATAGAAAACATCATATGGGCTTCTCTAAAGGCGGAGACGGGGAAGAAAAAAGGAAGGGGTAAAGGAGAGGAAAAGAAAAAGAGAAGGAGAAGAAGGAGAGAACTTGGCTTGAAGAAAGTAAGAGACAAGTACAAAATCAAGAATTAATTTTCATTCTTTGGCAACCTCGAGAATCAAAGAATAATCAAATTTCAGTTAATTTCAACGATAGATTTTTTTTCCAAGCATCTATTGCTTGTCATTGGGCTCGTGTTCATGAAGATTGGATACAGATCCACCTTCTAATGAATCGTCAAGTTCATCAAATCAACAAATCTTGTTAAACTGATCCAATATCAAACAAACTCAACTTTTATAGATCGTAAAATTAATTGATCATCTTAAAGATCCAACATCAACTCATTCGACAGCAACCTCGAGCTCTTAAGGTAGCATATCTCATCAAATAGATCAAATGTTAAACAAATTCACCTTTTGTAGATCACCAAATTTATCCTTCAGAAGATCCACCACTAGGCTCTCAAATCGGAAAATTTTGTTAGAGATTAAAAAATCAAATAAAATTACATTCTAATAGAGCAAATATAATGTAGTTATGACTTCTCCTCACCTCATTTCCTCCCATGGGCTCTCGTCGTCTCATTTCTCCCATGGGTTCAAGGGGGAGTATTAATGTCCGTCCAATCCCAGATCGTCTCTATGAGCAGTTCCAAAACTAGTATAAGATTCTCTTAACTCTCTTCTTAACACCTGGATTTTGAGGATGAACTTTCTAACAATTTTAATTAGATCGACGTGGACCTATCTTCCCTAGTCAAACAATCTTTTATTTAAACTATCCCCACTCTGATCCTTAGTCTCAACTTCTCATTTTGGTTAAGGGAGCAGGAAAATTCAAGGTCATCTCATTTCCTTGATTACTCAAGTTAATAGCTAGGACCTTCTTGGCATTTAGAAACTTCTCTTTGGTGTAAATAATTTTCTCCTGCCATTTTCCTCCTTCCTTGTATTATTTTTGTAAGGTTAGAGCATTTCCAAAGCTATTGGAACAAATAAAAATAAAAAATTCAAGTTTGCTTCAGGATTGCATGTTTGCACATGCTTAAGAGTGCCCTTGCGTTTCCATACTCATGGTAATCAATTGTTAGGTATCCTCTAAACTGAACGTATTTCCATCCTTCTTTCTTAAACGCCTCAACATTTACAGGCAGTAGCTGTAGGAATATCAGTTCGCCTTTACATTTTTACAGACTCAACATTTCATTCTCTATTCGAGCCTGGTGCTCTTGGGAATTTTTCATTGTTAGGTTTTGCCAAGCTAAGTGCCCTATTTTTATCCATGATTTGGAGATTAAGTTGGAAGCACTGAGATAATAAAATATGTACATTCACTGATAAAAGGGAATACATATCAAAGAAAACATGAATTGGATAGGAATTAGAATAGACTATTGATAGTATTTTAGAGTCATTTTTAGGTTCTATGTGTGGCATATGTTCTTGTCCTCTAGGGTTAACGATCCCAAAAATAGTTATACAAAATTAGTGGAATGATCCTAAAATGATAATAATAATAATAATAATTATTATTATTATTATTATTATTATTATTATTATTATTATGGTTAAAGTGTTTGGAAGCTTAACATATAAGCTTCCTCGGATTGGAATTGAATCCCATTTCCAGAGAGACCCCCCACCGAATTTGCTCTCTCTCTCTCTCTCTCTCTCTCTCTCTCTCTCTCTCTCCCCCCTCACACTCCCAATTTCTCTCTTCAATTTTTACTCCGAAACTAAGCCGAATCGACGATCAGACACCAGCACGAGGTCCCAGCTTCGATTTTGAGCAAGTTACACAGAGTAGATTTTTAATTTAGGAATCCTAAGCACTACTCCAAGGTTAGGGTGAGGAGTACAAAATATGTTTGTTGCTTTAAAAATTTAACCGATTAAATTGTAGTATTTGATTATATTAGATTTTTGGAGATATTCCTGAGATTAAATTAAATTCTAGGATTGGATTATATTAGATTTTGGAGATATTCTTGAGATTAAATTAAACTGTAGGATTGGATTATATTAGATTTTTGGAGATATTTCTGGGATTAAATTAAACTGCAGGATTTGATTATATTGGATTTTTGGAGATATTCCTAGGATTAAATTAAATTTCAGGATTGGATTATATTAGATTTTTGGAAATATTTTTGGGATTAGATTAAATAGTAGGATTAGATTATATTAGATTTTTGGAAATATTCTTGGGATTAAATTAAACTGCAGGCTTGGATTATATTAAATTTTTGAAAATAGTCCTGAGATTAAATTAAATTACAGGATTTGATTATATTAGATTTTTGAAAATATTCCTGAGATTAAGTTAAATTGTAGGGATTTGATTAAATTAGATTTTGGGGAATATTTTAGAATTAGATTAAACTGCGGGAATTTGATCATATTGGTGTTTTTAAATATGTTAGAAATTAAATTTAAATATGCAAAGTAGATCAAACTCACGTTTTTAGAATGTAATCGGTTAATAGGAGCGTATGAGCGATAGTAATTATTTCGAGATTTAGCTGACTAAACTAAAATATATGAATACATTAACTTGTGTGAACACTGCAGGCACTGCCTTAGGATTCTTACAAGTATTTCTCTAGGAATTAGCTAAGGAGCATACATTGTGTCAACTTTTTAAAGATTGTGAACCGATTAAATTTGAGTATATTATACGTATACACTGTATTTGAATTTCTGTATGATTTGGGCGTATGAAATGGTCGTTTCTGAGTATTATACATATTTGGGAATAATCAGGAGGGTGATTCGTGCGCCTCCATTTTAGGAAAAAAAATTGCATGTTTAAAATTAAATAGAATTTTCGGAAAACAATCGAACTAGATTTTAGAAATACGCACTTTTTCCCGGTGAATTACTTAAATGAAAATTTTAATGTGTAACCGTTTGGCATGAGATTAATTAACAAATAATTTTATATGAATTTGTTGAAATTGTTATGGTATGATATTGTGAGTATGTGGCGTAATACTAGTTTATGGATATATGTGTATAGTGGGATTACTGTGAAATTTTAAAATGATAGGTTTGATATGAATATGGAGATATGATTGTTTAATTCCATTAATCATGAAATGGTAATTTAGATTTTGCATTTGATTGAAAAATATGAAGTGGTGATGCTTAGTATAGAAATTCTGTGTGAAGTCTATACTGATGCCGAAGGCCTGTGTGACGTATAAATTGAAGTGGTGATGTTCAGTATAGAAACTCTGTGTGAAATCTATACTGATGCCGAAGGTCTGCGTGGCATATAAATTGAAGTGGTGATGATCAGTATAAAAACTCTTTGTGAAGTCTATACTGATGCCGAAGGCCTATGTGGCGAATAAATTGAACTGGTGATGCTCAATATAGAAACTCTATGTGAAGTCTATACTGATGCCAAAGGCCTATATGACGTATAAATCGAAGGAGAAGGTCTGTGTGGTATATAGAAATGCTATAGAAGTGTAAATTTAATTATTTGTGATGTGTTGTAAAACCTACGTTAGATGTAATTGAACTGCATTTTATTGTTTGTGATATGTCGGCAAGTTCAAGCAGCATTGCTTGGACTTTGTGTTTGCCTCCAGTTGCTAAAAGGGAGATGGTCCCAACCTAATGTCCTAAGTTCAAGGTGGAGCAACGGGTTCATATTTTCGGTTTCTCCTAAGGGGCGTATATTCGCCAAGGTGGAGATTGTTGTGAATTGTGGCTTACATACTCAGTGGAAAGCATACGCAAAGGAAAAGCATGAAGTAAATTAGGGTGCAGTAGGGCAAACCGTTGACGGTAGCCTTGTAACCGTCGACGATTTGGGGTAGTGTCTGAATGAATTTCTATTATGTCTGAAACTGTCGACGGTTTGACTCGAGATTCCTAGCCTAGATTTTAAATTTTAAAAGATGGACGTTAGTATGATTGGGGTTTGGAGGGAAAACCTTCAGAAACTTTATATATATGTCATATATGATGTATTTAGAGTGTGGTTAAGAGTACCGTTGAGAGGTTTCTTGTATTGCTCTTGTAATTTGGACAAAAAGATAGTGAATCCTTGTCGTTTGCTTCCGTGGATGTAGGCATTGCCGAACCATATAAATCATTGCGTCTCTGTGATTGTTATTGCTTTTATTAATTTCCTGTGGTTGTGGATTGTTCCGTATTTTTCATTATTGAAGTGTTGTATTGTGTGTTTGATCCTTTTACACAAATATATTCCGCTGTGCAAATTTGGGATTTTACACAACATATTCATCATCATTTTTTGTTTCTTTCAACGTTAATGGGAGAACATAACTTGTTATGATAATCAGGATTAATTTTTCTTTGCCCCTATCGTGTACAAGAGAGCCATTGACATAAAGAGTCTACACACAAACTTCTTTGGTCTTGGATCATCTATGATAATGTATTATGTTATCTTTGAGGTCTTATGCCTTGATGACATACCTAGGTTTATACTCTATGTCATACTTGCTTAGTTTTAGCAATATTAATTAATTTGCTAAAAGTTTTTTGATTTTTTTAACACTTTTTTGAAGGGATAATCAATCAACGATAATGATGATCTACATTTGAAAATAAGTCTTAGTTTGTTTGCCAAGGTGACATGAGCATGGCTAGCTTTTTCACACATTATTAGTGTAATTCCTGCTTTTTTAGCAAACATCTAAATGTATTAAGCTACCTGATGATGCCAGTTTTCCTCCTAACTAGTACTAAAGTAATTACAAAAAAGATAAAAGAAAAAAAGGTTGCACCCAGTGCAAAAGACTCCCACTCAAATGACTCATAATCTTAGTGAGAAGAGGTGGATATCTTAAAAACCTTTTGAGCTTCTAAAAAACATTCTAACATTGCTTTGTCCATTTGAATTCTAGAACTTTCTTGAGTACAATGAAGAAGAGAAAGTACTTCGTAGTTGCATTTGATACTGTGCTACTCAAATTTGCAATCCTCCTTGTAAACTTCTCGACCGTTCCAAGATGGCACCATATATTTTTTAGAAAAGTTTATATTTTCTCTAAGGGTGTGTATTGTAGTTTGACCTTTGGACCTTAAATTTGGATTTGGTTAGATTTGGACAAATTTGAATACAATTTAATATTTCAAATTATTCAAATCTAATACAACTCCAAATCCAATGTCTTTCCAAATATAGGGTAGGTTTATTTTGTTTCCCCATATTGTAACTATGAAACTAAGAAATTTTCTAGACCCAACGAGACTTTTTGTTGGACTAAGCTTCATTCAAAACCTTCAAAGAATCTAAAAACCTGCTTTATGTCTTGGATATGTCGTCTAGCCTAGAGACTTTTACCAAAATGTCATTTTGTGCCTCCACGTTTCTTTCAATATGTTCCTTGGGCACTCGGTTTACTAGTCTTTCATAGGTGACACTAATGTTTGTAAACCTGAAGGGTATTGCAAGGAAACTATAACTTAATTTTTGTGTCAATTTTGATGAAAAGAAGTAATTTTTTTATTAATTAGAAGCTTTTACCAAAATATCATTTTGCGTAAGCCTCCACGTTTCTTTCAATATGTTCCTTGAGCACTCGGTTTACTAGTTTCTGGTAGGTGGTGCTTACGTTTTTAAACCTGAAGGGCATTGCAAGGCAACTATAACTCAATTTTTGTGTCAATTTTGATGAAAATAAGCTAATTTTTTTTTTTTATCAATTAATTAACTAATCAAGTAAGAGGTAACCCATAGAGGTAATGCAATACTAAAAGAATATGTAAATAATGTTTTTTTCCGCCCTCCATGTAGTCAAGTAATAAATGGTGGGGTTTAAATACTGACGCTTGGCTTAAAACAACTGTTATTTTACCACTTAATTTAATGAATTAGTTAAATCAAAACTTCTAAAGATTCATAAAATTTTCTTGCGAACTACTTTATTCTTCCCTTTATCTTCACCTACCCAATATAAAAAGGCTAATATTTTCAACTAGGTTTTAAAATATTTGAGTTGGATACACTATTTATTTTTGAGTCAAATTAACATTGTTCGAATTTACTTTTTTAGTGCCATACTTTAAGATTATACTTATTTACTTTCTTAAGACGGAACTTCAATCTTATTTCTATTTTATTTTTTTAATTTTTCTTTTTCAAAAGTTAAAAATAATTGTAGCTATTATGCTCCCAACTTTAAAATTTTTAAATGATAATAAGATTTGATTCAAACAAACAACAAGATCGTCGTTAATATTTAATATTATTTTATTAGAAGTTTAAGATTTTTTCACTCATGGTTAAATCATATCTTTTAAAGCACTTTTTAGACAATATTTAGATTTTTATTTTCTACTTAGAAAAAAAATATCCCAAATTACATAAGAATCTCATGAGAGATGAAATTAATTGTATACGAATCACAATGCTTACATGGCATCATATTATTGGGCAAAAGGACCTGATCTATGTATTTCTCCCCAACTCCACGGTCAATGATGAAATGAGATCAGAACCGTTGGAAGTGAATACTGGAGATAGGGGCAGGGGGGAGATTCTTCTTCTGAACTCCAGAGTGAAAACAGTACCACATGATTGGATGACCATGATGTCATCATAACAATATTTCACATCAGATCATTCCTCATTATTTTAACCTTTCCTACACCCAGCGGGGCCCACCTCGCAATCCGATCCGTTAGATCTGACCGCCCAACGAGGATCATGAGATTCCCCTCACACCACTTCCATATTTATAAAATACATATATACAATCGCACTCAAGTACAGCCCTCGGGTCGGGCTAACCCAATTCCCACCCCTCCGCCCCCCCCAATGTATCCCTAATTTCTCGCCACGGCGGCCCTGGGTTTCACGCTCCCCGTGTGCACCCGTTTTCTGCGGCTCCGCTTCGTCGCGAGTGGATAAGACGCTTCACTTGCTTTTTATACACACTCCTCAGTCAATCCAACGGCCATTCTTCAACGGTGACACTCGTCGCGTTTCGGACCGTAGATTAAACCACGACGACCTGTTTAACCCTGGTTAAAATTTAACCTCACCCAGCGCAAAATAAAATCTTATCCCTCTTTTTAAGTTCTTGCCCTTCTTTTTATTTTGCTCTGTTTCCCTCTCTGGCTGTTCAGTTTCTCTCTCTTCTGTAACTGAGGAGTTCGATTGAAGCTCGTTAATGGCGTCTCAGATCTACTTTTGAAACTGAAAGTGAGTGCTTGGTTTCGGAGTTCGAACCTACCGCTGTAGTGTTTAGCTGTGGTAATTGGTTGGGAGGTTGTGCTTCAATGGCGTACTCGTTTCCGGAAGAGGTGTTGGAGCATGTGTTCTCGTTTATAGAGTGCGATAGGGATCGGAACGCGTTGTCGCTGGTGTGCAAGTCGTGGTACGAGGTTGAGCGATGGTGTAGGAAGCAGATCTTTGTGGGGAACTGCTACGCGGTGAACCCTGGGTTGGTGATCAGGCGGTTTCCGGAGCTGCGATCTGTGACGCTGAAGGGTAAACCGCATTTCGCGGACTTCAGTTTGGTGCCGGAGGGGTGGGGAGGGTACGTGCAGCCTTGGATCGCTGCCATGGCCAGGGCCTACCCCTTGCTGGAGGAGCTAAGGCTCAAGCGCATGGTTGTGACGGATGAGACGTTGGAGCTGATCGCACGATCTTTTAAGAATTTCAAGGTTTTGGTGCTGTCGTCATGTGAAGGGTTCAGCACTGACGGACTCGCCGCCATTGCCGCAAATTGCAGGTTTTGTTCTTTCTTTCCTAATTTTCTGTATCGTGCTCTGCGTCTGGTTGTTGAGAAAATCTGAGTTTCGGAATCTCGGTTCCTCTTCATTTTTGGGGCACATTTTCTCGAGGACCAATGCTAGCATTTTTGTTTTATGGGGCTGTTCTCTTATCGCGAGTTTTGAATCCAACCTCGGCGGTTGTTGTTCTTCATGTGGTTAATAGGGCGATGGAGGTTGTGGAAAGATCCGACTTTGTTTTCGTTTCGGGTTTAGCCCCTTGTTTTTATCTTTCCGAATTGAAGAGCTTGCCTTAGCTTCAATTAGATACTTGTGAATCTTCTGTGAAATTTTCGCTTGTTTTTTTCAAACCCAGTAACGGTTGTATTTCTGGTGCTTGTTTACAAATGATTTCCTGGAAAAGACGAAAATTTATTTACTGTCCTAGGAACTAAGTTATACTATTTGGTCTGCAGATGCTGAACCCATGGGTCAGAACATTTGTTTGTTGTTTTGTTGCCTTCTTTTTGCTTCTGTTTCTCGTAGATAATTGTATGCTTATTAGTGGAATGGCTATTGTGGGAAATCTAGTCATAATCAAGGTGATGGGGTTCCTTTGAAGTATGTATTGTTTGTTCTTGTTATGGACTGTTGTGATGTGAGGATGTTTCAAGAAATTCGGCGGTTGCTTCTGGGACAGCACATTCCTTTCTATTTCTACAAAATTTTAAAGGCAAATTGTATTTTTGAAATTGCATTTCTTTTTATTACTGTATGTTATTATATGAGAAGAATGAATTTTATTGAATACGCTTCTTTGAGGGTTCTTTCAGTTCGATTCTTTTCCAATTTATTTTCTTTAAGTTGACGAGTGGCTTTTATTGGAAGGATGCTTGAGTTTTTTTAGGTTTCTTGTATTCCTGGTATTTTAGATTCTTAGATGGTAAGATTCTGCAGGAATGTTTATTTTAGTGGGATAATAGTAAATGATGAGATCAAATATGTAGGCCATAAATTACTTTTTCCTCCTCGTAATGGAAATAGTAAAAAGGAAGATAATTAAGGCTGTCTTGTTGTTGTTGAGGATTATACAATTAATGAGCTACTATTAGTATTTTCTATTTTGGCAGTTTTTCTTCATTGTGCTTTGCTACATGTTTTGTTGGGGATATAAATGTTGCATTTCTGTAATTATGTTATTGCTAGTGCCAACATTCTCATTGTAGGCGACTCTTTTTACTGATGCAGAAATCTCAGAGAGCTGGACCTTAGGGAGAGTGACGTGGACGATCTGAGTGGGCATTGGCTCAGCCATTTTCCTGATTCTTGCACGTCATTGGTGTCCCTTAACATTTCATGCTTGGGTTCTGAGGTGAGCTTTTCTGCCCTTGAGCGTCTGGTGGGTAGGTGTCCCAACCTAAGGACTCTCAGGGTCAACCGTGCCGTGCCCCTTGACAGGATTCCAAGCCTAATTCGCTGTGCACCTCAACTGGTTGAGTTAGGTACAGGTGCTTACTCAGCTGAGCTCCAGCCTGACATCTTCTCAAACCTAGCTGGAGCATTTTCTAGCTGCAAGGAGCTTAAGAGCCTATCTGGGTTTTGGGATGTGGTGCCAGCTTACCTTCCTGCTATGTATCCTGTGTGCTCTGGAATAACCTCATTGAACTTGAGTTATGCTACAATTCAAAGTCCCGATCTCATCAAGCTCATTACTCAGTGTCAGAATTTGCAGCGTTTATGGGTATGTGTGATCTTTTGTTCTGATGAGTCATGATTGATATATATATTTTTTATTTGTATGCAATGCAATACTCTCTGTCAGAAGCTTTTGGCTTGCAGATAAATTTCATGATAGACAAACCTAGTAATGAATGAATTATTCATGGTATACATTTGGTGCACATTTGATGGTAGGATTGTTGTTAGGTTATTTCATTTGTCGTTTCGTCTTAAATTTTCAAATAATAGAAGGAAAAAATTAGGCAGTTACTTAACTACATGGTTCTAAACCTTATATTGCCTGGCAATTTGTTCCCTTTTCTGGAACACAATATTTGATGTATCTGCAACGATAAGCATGTTTCTTTTGTCTAATTAAGCTTCTTGTTTATATTTGAAACACAGTTGGAAATATATGCTTGTTGCCATTTTTTCTCAAAATAGTGAGTGACATGACTACAGGTTCTGGATTACATTGAAGATAGTGGTCTTGAGGCTCTTGCAGCATCTTGCAAGGAACTTCAAGAACTAAGGGTGTTTCCTTCTGATCCATTTGGAGTGGAACCAAATGTATCCTTGACAGAGCAGGGTCTTGTCTCTGTTTCTGAGGGCTGTCCTAAGCTCCAATCTGTACTGTACTTCTGCCGTCAAATGTCGAATGTGGCTCTGGTTACCATAGCTAGGAACCGTCCTAACATGACACGTTTTCGTCTATGCATTATTGAGCCACGGGATCCTGATTACATAACCTCACAGCCACTTGATGTTGGTTTTGGAGCCATTGTTGAGCACTGCAAGGACCTCCGGCGTCTTTCCCTCTCTGGCCTCCTCACAGATCGTGTGTTTGAGTACATTGGGACCCATGCTAAGAAGCTGGAGATGCTATCTGTGGCGTTTGCTGGAGATAGTGACCTGGGACTTCATCATGTGCTCTCTGGGTGCGAACGCCTTCGGAAGCTTGAGATTAGGGACTGCCCTTTTGGGGACAAGGCTCTGTTGGCCAATGCTGCAAAGCTGGAGACAATGCGATCCCTTTGGATGTCTTCTTGCTCGGTGAGTTTTGAAGCATGTAAGCTGCTAGGTCAGAAGATGCCTAGACTCAATGTTGAAGTTATTGACGAGAGGGGACCCCCAGAATCGAGGCCAGAAAGCTGTCCTGTTGATAAGCTTTACATATACCGGACAGTTGCTGGGCCTAGGTTTGACATGCCTGATTTTGTGTGGACGAAGGATGAAGACGCCGGGGTTTTCCTGACAGATGTCCTTCCTGACAAATCCAGATCAACTCCTCAGATCTTAAACAAAAAATTGCAGGTACATGCTCCACATTAGCCACTCAATCATTTCAAATTCAATTTTCTGAAGCTCAATACAAATGAGGTGCCCTTCAGAGTGGAAGGGAGTTATTGGAGGGGTATGGAGAGGCTCAAGAGCTCGAATGCCATTTGTTTTTCACATTTGGCCGAGCTACGGGGTAACCATTGGTGAGGAATAAAGAGAACAAAACTCTTGCTGCTGCTGTTGCTCATCTTCTTGTGGCTGTTGTAATTGGGTATCAGAGTTTGTGATTTGATTCAGAGTAGTTGTCATAATGTATGCTATTTCAGACTTTTGCATTATCTATGCACTTTGAATTCCCTTGTATTCAGCGGGCACTAGTTATTTTCCAGACGCTTTGTGTTAATTGTTAGCCTCTTTCAGGAATAAACTTCTAGCTTCTGGTGCAGCTGGATCGTATTGGTAGTAGCATTTGTGAAGATTGATTCCTGTAAGTTAAATTTTCTTTTCCCAATTGGAATGTTTTATGGTCGTCAATTTTAGCAGTAATCTTTCTGCATTGATATTTTATTTTGAGTCTTGAAATAGAACCTGTAGTCCTAAACTGTTGAAATGTTAAACTAAATGTTACTGAAAATCAACACTATGTGTTGTTACTTTTGACTTTTGCTCTTTAGGTTCAGTTTTGCCTTTTTCTTTTTTCTATTTATATATATATATATATATATTTTAAAAATATTCTTCTTTTTTTTTTTCTTTTTTGACCTGATAGGTATAATAATCAAATACCGTAGCACCCTCACCATCCCACCTACGTGCACGGTGCACCAACTCCATAGGGGAGCCCAAACCCTTGCCTTGGTGGCTAGGGTTTAGGAATTGAGTGGGCCACGGGCCCATTCTCAGCAAGTTCGTCATTTGGGCCCTTAAAAAAAATTTCATTTATAAAATAGTTATGCTACTTATCATTTTTTGAAAAAAAAAAAAAAGGCTATATGGTTTGGAGTCATCATTGACAGTTGCTTTCCGTGTTAATTATTCACTGTTCTTAAAAATTTGTATGAAAAAACTGGAAAACAATGAAGACATTTAAAATATTTTTTCATGTATGGTTTCACAAAACTCAAATAGGAAAACATATTATGCTCTAAAATTCCTCTTCAAGCATGTTGGGTTATTAATGATCCCTGTTAGTATTAGATTCATAGGTCAAGTGATGAGCACACTGAAATAGCTATTATGATGGGAATGTCTAAAGTTGGACGACTTGATTAATGTTTGGTATGTTGGTCAAGCACTAGTTGAAATAAATTAAAGAGTACATGTTGATTAACTAAAAGATAGTGCTTGTTGCATATGCCCAAATTATTAGGTTAGTTTGGTTTTTCAAATGCTCATTTTCATAAATTAACTATATTATAAATCACGTTGTTATTTTAAAGCAAATAATAATATAAAAATTTTTATTATGAGGATGTGTATTATTTTCTTATCATATTTTGAATGAGGTATTTAGGTATATAGGAAGAATAATAATTTTTCTAATTTTTAAAATTTAAATTATATTTCATAGGGATAACTATTTCGTAGAACCAAACAAAGGGTGCGTAGGGCATTAAGCATTATAGCAGGCAACACCATCAAAGAAGAGAAAATAGAGTGTAATTAATTGGAGCGTACCATAAAGAGAAAGGATGAAAGTATGAAGAAGCATACCAGAGACTCATTATCATTGCACACTCGTTGATGCTGCTTGAAACGTACGTTGAATGGATTGATATGATTAGGAAGATGCCCAACTTCCTTGATTAAAAAACAAAGCAGATATGGCGCATTTTTTTGTTGATACCATGTAATGGTGTGGGGACTGCATATGCAATTATCTTATCTTGGATTTGATTCATCATTCAAAGTGGAAGTGGAGGGATATGATAGTTCTTATTTGTCTCATTGAATTCCTATTATTTCAAAGATTGCGTACAAAGGGTGATCATTTCATGGCATTCCTGTTAAAAAATATTTGAAAATCAATTCGATCTTAATCGAACCAATAATTCGTTTAGCCAATTTGTTCGGTTTGGCTTGGATTCATACATTTTATGGTTTTCAATTATCGGTTCAATTTTGATTTTTATGCTCATCAACCGATGGTTACTGGAACCGAACTGATGTATTTATTTATTTACAATCTATATTATTTATATTATGCATTGCCATACAATAATTTATATGATATGTCTTAAAGTTACAAAATAGTATGCACTCAATATTTTTTGGGTGATTAATTTATATAAATAAAGTGTAAATGCACAAACTATATCAAAATCCAAATAAAATATATAATTTTTCTTTTAAAAAAATTATAATGATTTTAAAATCGGTTTGCATCGGATAATGAAACCAAACCATCGGCTAACCAAAGCGTTTGGATCGATTTTGATTCACAAAAACACTAAACCAAAATTTTCAATTTGGTTCGGTTTGGGTAATTGAATCATGAACGCCTGTAATTCTTGTCATGTCACATAGGATAAATGGATGATACCTCATTAAAATTCCTGCCACTCAAAAACAAGAGTGGTGGTTCTTACAATAGGGTAGGTAAGTTTCTATTATTATTATTATTATTATTATTATTATTATTATTATTATTATTAATTTTTTTTTTTGATAACGTGGGAATGCCGGCCACCAACGAGTCCTTTGGACCCCCTGGTGCCGCACCAAATCCCCAGGGTGGCTACCTTCCCCCCCGATGTGCCACCCAATGTTAATCCAGATGCGGTCACTACTAGAGGTGGTGGCCTAAGGCTAAAGGTCTTGGTCCAAAGATCCTACCACTAACACGATTTAAGAAAAATGAGTTGTCTATATTTTAGAAAGCATGGAAAACATCCAAAATAATTTTCTGCACAAAAATTTACATTTCCTGAAAATCTATTTTTTTTTTTAATTAAAATAACAATAATCCTCCTCCCCCCACCCCAAAAAAAAAATAAACCACCTCTTGTTACCTAGGTTTGGAGGCGAGGATTCCATACATGTTATCTTGTAGCTACATTACACGAAGATAGGAAGGGATGCCTTAAAATGCAGTATCACTCCCATCATTTAAACTATATTGAGAATAATAGCCATATAATGAGATGTGTCTTAAAGTTGAACTCTTTAATCAAGTAAGGTCCTTGGATTGTCCCTTGAGGAAAGACTGACAAAGAACAGATAGAAGATGATGAAAAGACAATACATGAGAAGCCCAATCAAATGGGAGAGATCAATCATCAATGCTGGTTTTTTCTTGCCTATGATGTCTTGGAGATGTTGCCTAAAAATTTTCAAACAAAGTTAACATAAAACTAAAGATCCAACAGATCATGTGAAAAACTTAGGACTATAACGATGTTGCATGCATGCATAAACTCTATAACTTCTTCTGCGTTTCTTGCCACACTCGAGGGTCTTGTATTGACTTAGTGCCTTAGCTAACCACCAAGCTCAATCCGTTGCTTTGATAGGCCCTCTGAGTTATTTAAGACTTATTTTATCGGTAGCAAGAATGTAAGGAGAATAATTGTGGATAAGACAAGGAGAGCATGACTCTTTGCATGATTAGGTGGAACACTTGAATATGCAATCCCTTTAGATGGGATTAAGTTCATTGGATGATTTGATTAATAGTTATTATGTTTGGTCAAACATTAGTCGAGATAAATTAAAAATAACAAACATTTCAGTTAGATGTAGGTCAGTATGAACTTATCGAGCTAAATTGAGGGGGAAAATACAATACACAATTATATTGCTAGACATGGAAAAATAGAAAATTTGGAGGCCAAAATATAGCCTAAATGGAGGGAGAAATTGCGAAATTCTATTATTGATTAGCCTAGACCTTGGAGAATTGATGCCTCTCGCTTGTACTACATGAGCACCTTGGCCTTTCGGCTACTCAATTTGTGGGCATCAAGCATTGGAAGGGAATCAAAGAAGGATTAAAGAGGACACCATCGAAGAAAAGAGCGTAATTGGAGTGAAATAGTAAAGAGAAAGATTGAAGTACGAAAATTATTTTGGTCATATTTGTTTTAGAATTTTTTTATTGAAAATTATTATTGTTACTATTTTTGAAAAACTAGGGCTAGAATGTTAAGGGTTAGTATGATAGCTTTGGTGTATTCCCAAGAAAAGGGGGAGGGGGGGGGGGGGGGGAGAGGGTGAATTGGAATTTTAAAACTTATTCCTAGGTTAAAAATTTTTAATTAGCATATTTCATTGTTTTTTAGCTAGGGAACTCCTTTATGTAGGCATCAAGCATTATAGAAGGAATTGAAGAAGAACTGAATAGACACCATCAAGGAACATGGAGTATAATTGTAATGTATAATAGCTTTGGTGTATTCCCAAGAAGGGGGGGGGGGGGTGAATTGGAATTTTAAAACTTATTCCTAGGTAAACCAGATGTTAGCAGAATATCACAACCTATGGTCTTTCTATACAATCCCAAGTGCGCAGATGAATATATTATGCGGAAATTCAATTCATGCGCATCATTTACACTATAACATACACGTGCGGTAAATATAAAGTGCGAAAATATAAACAGACACACAATATGTTATCGGAGTTTGGCCAACTGTGCCTACATCCTCGCATCTTGCTCGCAAGCCTGAAGATTCCACTAATGGCTCACTTAATGGGTGGAGCGGCACCTAACACAACCAGGTCAATTAGCACATGGCTAACCTCAACCTTTAAAAACTCTCCTTGCGGGGCGGAGAAGGCCCTAGGTTAAATTCAGAGGGCTGACCCCAACCTGATCCTCCCCGACTAGATCAAACCCCCTTAGGCCACGCTTAGAAATATAACAATATTTTCACTCAAATGGTACAGTGATTATGTTTTCATGTAAAGCAAATATATACCCAATACGCGCAATCACATACACATCAACAATGTAGGTCATGTAAGCTCAGTGATACAAATAGTTGTGCTATCAATACTCAATATGGTATAATCAGTGATATGCTCAAGAGTGTTTAAAACAAGCAGTCTTGGAATCTAAGCAATGCATAGTTCAGCAGCAAATCAATATTCCAAAGATATGAATCAGATAATCAAACTAGTTTAAGAAGATTTTTCTCAATGAAATATACACAATACTAGTTTGAAAATGTTTTGCTTGTTTGAAAAATATTTGCACAATAAAAATCAAACTATTGGATACTTGCAACAAAGATACAAATATCTTAAGCTTACTAGGTTATCCCAATGTAAGATTTATAGTATGAAAATCTGTGGGATAAACCTAAGCTAAACTTCCCAAAAACAATATCTCAATCACACAAGCAAGTGGGAGTATTTAACACTATCTAGCAATTACAAGCACACTTACTAAGCTCTTACAATACCTAAATTTATCAAAGGAACGAGTATTTGAGCAAAGTGGGATTTTGAAATAGAGAGGATTTTTGGATAATGATTTTTGCTAATCCTTAACTAATCCTCATAAATGAACCCATATTTATAGGCTAGGTAAAAAATATAACTGTTTGGGACCTATTGGGTATTATTCAATTTATTTTTAAATCAATTTAAAAAATTAACCTAGTTTACTTAATTTTAACCCCTGTAAAAATTAATTTAACCTGAGAAGTTCAGGTGCCCGAATAGACTCGGTTAAAAAAGCATTTTTAAATAGTTCGGTCGCCCAGGTCTAGGTTCGGTTGCCTGATCAAAGGTCAAAAACATTCGCCGCACGCACGGTTCGAGTGCCCGAAACAAAGTTCGATTAACCGAACTAACAAGTTCAGTCCCAAGAGCCCTTTTTGAACTAAAAAGTTCGATAGCCCGAGTTGGTGAAAAGTAACCTTCTAAGGGTTCGATCGCCTGAGGGCGATAGGGTCATTTTATGTTTGGTCACCCGAAGCTTGGTCAAACTACTGACTTTCCAGCAATTCGAGCGTCTGAGGAGTTTTGAACTCCTAAGGTTCAGTCGCCCGACCTCTCACATACTTACCTTATTTTGTCTAATTTTATTTTAATTCTTTCCTCTGATAATGTAAGTGATTATGGGGATTTTGTGCACAATGTGTAGGAACCTAGGGTTTTTTTAAGTACGCCCAAAAACTTGGCGTCAGTCGACCGAAAGATGCCCTAAGGTCATTCAGTCTCTACGGTCAATCTATGACATTTCTGAGCTAACAAAAACCTACATGCATGACATGCAGAGATTATTACAGACCATATACCTAGTTACTATTACAGATCCATATTACAATTATTGATTTGACAATACAAATTAAAGTCTTCAGGATTTTCATGCTTTGCTTTTATGTGCCATCAATTTGTTTGCTAATATAAACCTGCACACTAACTAAGATAGACATTAAATATCAGAATATTTGTCATAATCAAAACAGGGTATGACCCATAGGGTCAACAATCTCCCCTCTTTTGCATGTGATTGTTAAATCTTTAGGATCATTATGGTTGTGTTTTTCTTGTTATGCTTAATTTTGTACTCAAATGAAATACCAGAAAAGTGGTGCTTGCATTGTCTTTAAAGCTTCTTTTTCTGTAAGCACATCGCCAATACTTTAAGCTAACATCATAAGGGGGATATATATATATATATATATATATATATATATATATTTATTTATTGTAATACTTTATGTCAAGAACTATCTTCAAAACTCAAACTTATTCTCTTGCCTTATTATTATTATTATTATTATTATATACATATAAGTTATAAAGTCCCATAACTGGTTCGGTAACTTCGTATGAAAATGCATGTGAACTAGTTAGACTATTTTTATGCTCAAACATTCTTTTTGGTATCATATGCCGTGTGCATTTAACTCAAATCTTTCACGGGTCTTATGATATATTTCAATTGCAATGGTTTGCGTATATTTATGGTCTAATTCTGTTTTCATGTCATTTAAATTTTTAAATGACCAATTATAGAATTTGTGTGTTTAATTGTTAAACCAGTCATTGCTTTATACTCTATGAATTTGTTTGTGATATGAAATGCATAACTATCATATCTCTTGCATGTTATATTTATGTTTTGAGAATATTGAATTATTTGAGTTGATTGTTGTGGATACGATATAAATTTAAACCTCAACTAGATCATTTCTATACAGGTATTTTTGGGAAAATACTCTATTTTCAAACGGCATTCTACTGAAATTTCTAAAAATTTTCCCAATCTTATTCTATATTTAAATGATTCATACTCAAATGCCTTACTTACATGCTTTATATTTATAGCCATTTTTGCTGTTGCCAAAAAGGGGAGAAAAGGAAAAACTGGGTACTTTGCTACCCACATTTGCATAAAGTATTTATCATCATAAAAAAGGGAGAGATTGTTGACATGATAGGTCATACCCAATTTTGATAATGACAAATACTCTTAGTATTTGATGACTTTCAAGTTTGTGTGCAGGTATATAATTAGTAGATCAACTAATGGCACATTAAGACTCAAAGTCTAAAGACCCTGAAGACTTCTTTCATGTTGTAATTCATTTTAATTCAATATGGGTTTGTAAAAGTAATTAGGATATCAGTCTGTAATAATCTCTGCATGTCATGCATGTTGGTTTTGTAAGCTCAAAATGACCGTAGAATGATCATAGGGGCCGAATGACCTTAGGGCACTGTTCGGTCGACCTTTGGTTGACCGACGCCGAATTTTTGCGACTATCTCAAAACGACCCTTGAAAAGACCTTAGTGTGACTCTAGGTCCCAGCACTCACACACATATAATATAATATATAGGAGTGTTAAATCTGTGCTGAAATTGAATATTATTAGGGATTTTTTTGAGATCTCAGGTGACCGAACCCTTGGAGTTCAAAACTCGTTGGACGCTTGAACTACTGGAAAATCAGCAGTTTGTTTAGGTTTCGAGCGACCGAACCTGTATTGCCCTATCGTCCTCGGGTGACCGAACCCATGTCAGAATGCTTTTCACCAACTCGGGCTGCCGAACCTTCGCGTTCAAAACGGCCTCGGGCGACCGAACACATGAGTTCAGGCTACCGAACATATGATCGGGCACCCGAAGTTACGAAGCGAGGCTATTGACTTTGATTCGGGCAACCGAACTATAATCCGAGCGACCAAACTTATTTGAATATCTTTTAAAACTGTGTCTGTTAGGGCAACCGAACCATGGTTCAGCCACCAGAACCTCGGCGGGTTAAAATTGTTTCAACTGCGGTAAAATCGGGTTAAGTTGGGTTAAGTGTGTTTAAACATTTTGAATATTTTCTAATAATTCCCAAAGAGTCCCAAACGCTTATAATTTTACCCCTGCCTATAAATATGGGTTCATTTGTGAGGAATAGTGTGAGATTAGCCAAAATAATTAGCCAAAAATCCTTTCTCTTAAAAATACTCCTTTTGTCCAAATACTCTCAAATTTCTATTCCTTTGATACATTTTAGTATTGTGAGAGTATATTAGTTGTGCAAGTGTATATTAGATTGCTAATACCCTCATTGTTCTTATTTGATTGATTGATTTATTTTTGGGGAGTCGAGCAAGAGTTTTCCCATAGATTTTTATTTGATAAATCTAGTGTTGGGAAAAACTCATTAGCTTAAGGATCTTTGCATTATCATTGCAAAGATTCCTATAGCTTTGTTTTTTTGTGCAAAAACATTTTTCTACAAGCTATATTATTCTTTCAAGCAACTATTAAGCATATTACAATGAAGAAAATATTTTAAGTTATTTTGAATATTTGCAGCACCTTTGAAACCCTGATTATTATTGAGATTTGATATATACTGTTTCAAAGAAATAACTTGATTAGAAAACTCTTGAGCATATTAGCGATCATATCTTGTTAAGTGTGGGTTGCACAAGAATACACATCACCGAGCTTACATTTCCTACATTGTTGATGTGTGGTTTATTGAGTATACTGTGGGTATTGGATACATATCTGCTTTACATGAAAGCATAATCACTGTACCAGTTTGATTGAGAAAAATACTGTTGTATTTTCAGGCGTGGCCTGAGGGGGTTTGATCTAGTCTGGAAGGATCAAGTTGGGGTCAGCCCTGTGAATTTGACTTAGGGCCTTCTCCGCCCCATAAGGAGAGTTTGTAAAAGTTGAGGTCAGCCCTGTGCTAATTGACCTGGTTGTATTAGGTGCTGCTCCACCTGTTAAGTGAGCCATTAGTGGAATCTTTGGGCTTGTGAGTTAGAAGCGGGGACGTAGGTACAGTTGGCTAAACCCCGATAACATATCTTGTGTGCACTGTTTATCTTTCTGCAATTTACATTCTTACACATGTATGTTATAGTTGGTGAATGTTGCGCATGATTTTAATTTCCGCACGTTATATTTATCTGCGCATTTGGAACTGCATAAACAGACCCTAGGTTGTGACTGTACTGCTGTTGAACTAGCTAAACCTAGGAATAAATTTTAAAATTCCAATTCACCCCCCCTCTTGGGAATACACCAAAGCTAACAATGTACAATAAAGAGAAGGATCAAAGTATGAAGAATCATATTTGATTCTCGTATACACAATCTAGAAGGAAAACTTTCCCAATATTATAAACTCTTGTGTGCTTAGCTTGCTTTAAAGTATGTTGATATGTGTACATAGGAAGTTAGCAAGTTAGTTAGTTATGAAGTCAGCAAGTTAGTTAGGAAGTTATTTTATTTTAGTTCTTGAATATAAAGCATAGAGGTCAGTTGTATAGGTTGTATTGTATGAATCAAGAATGCAAAGAATTTCTCTCTTTTCTTCTCCGTGTCTCTTCCTCTCCCTCTGTGTGATTGATCTCAAATAAAACAGCTTACTTTTTCACATGGTATCAGAGCAATTCTGAGATCAATTACTTTGTCAATTGATGCCCTCTCCAATCCATTTTTTGTGAGCTAGTGAATTAAGATGGAGAAGCGAATTCTTATTTTGGCAATTGAAGCCAACCTCCTCAATTAGGTCCTAGGAGTTTCTTGAAGTTAGAAGGAAGGTAATCTAATTACTATTAATGGTGTCTTCTTTCTCTATCTCCTCTGTTAATCCTATAGATGATTCATCAAGTCCTTATCATCTCAATAATGCTGATAATCCTGGCATTGCACTGGTTAGACAACCTTTAATTGGAGATAATTACCATGCTCAGTGTCGATCAATGCAAATTGCTCTACAATTGAAGAACAAAATTGGCTTCATCAATGGAAGTCTTACGTTGAGATATGATGTTTCAGACCCAGCATATAATGCTTGGTTACATTGTAATGATATGGTTTTCTCGTGGTTACTCAATTCTGTATAGAAAGAGATAGCAAAAAGTTGCATCTATATTGACACTGCAAGAGAACCTTGGTGTGATTTGCAGCAGCATTACTAGCAAACTAATGCACCACAGATTTTTCAGATTCAAAAGGAAATTGGAAATCTAGTCCAAGATGATCTTTCTGCAAGTGTATACTTCACTCCATTGAAGACTTTTTGGGATGAATTGATGGATTACATGCCCTTGCCTCCTTGTGATTGTTCAAGAAATTGTAATTGTGAAGTCTTAAAGGTTGTTCTTGAATATCGGCAACGAGAATATGTGATGCGTCAGTCAGTGGTGGACTCACCCAAAATGTTAAATGATCTAACATCTTTTGTTTAAAAAGTACTGTATGGTACTGTGGCACAACGTTTTTTTTGTGACACGCAAATTTTAAAAATAAAGTTCTATGTGAATGGTTGTCAAATAATTTTAATTAAAATAAAATTTAAATTAAAAAAAAACTCGAAGGGAATGGGGCAGGGAATTGATGACAGTGGCCAATTACTGCAGTGTGGATTTCGAGGGGTAAAAGAAGGCTCCTTTGGTGGGTGGCCTGATTGTTACGTAACTTTCTCATCATCAGTCTCTTTTTCTTTTTAAGAGAGAGAGAGAGAGAGAGCTTATGACTTTTGGTACCCTACATACGTCTCTGATCTCTCTATATATCACACCATTCAATTCATAATATTCATTCATTTATTCAGGGCTTCAAGCCCCACCCTCAGCTCCTCTCTTTTAGATAACACGCATGAGAATTGACATATATGCATATGTATGGGGTCATGGGTCATGGCCCAGGGTCTTGGGTCATGGATCATGGCCCATGGATCATAGGTCATGGGTCTTGAGTCATCTAATGTTTATGATTTTTTTGTTGATCCCACGCATGTTTATGATGTTTAACTAGTCGTTCAAGTAATAATAATAATAATAATAATAATTATTATTATTATTATTATTATTATTATTATTATTTATGACTCAAAATTCTAATCTAAACAATTTTTTGGACCATCCACATGGATGGATGCATGGAGGTATATACTTTGCATATACGTAGTAATCACATTACAGCATGTTTACACTTTCAATATGAAAACTTTTTTTATGAATAACTTTTACATATTACACTTGAACAGATCGATTATGCTAATTATGCTGTTCCATATCTATATTACCATCTATAAATAATTGGCTCAGTGCTTGAAAGCTAATTACTATACGCTTGACAAAAGGAAAAAATTAAAACTACTAACGCTCTATTTGGAAACAAGACTTTTGAAATTTGAATTCACATTTTTTGCGAATTTGGATAAAGAACTATACTAATTTTCTTTTTCTTTTTCTTAAATCAAAATAAATTTAAATCCAACTATTTTTTTTTTTTTTATAATCCAGTGACTGAAACCACTATTGCGCTACTTTGGACACTATGGTGCGGCACCAAACCTGGGGAGCTAAAAACCGCCCATTCATTGGCGCACCCCTAGTAATTTATCGAGGTAAACTCTCAAGGGAGAATCGAACCCGTGACTTTGGCGTCACCGAAGTCATAAGTCACCCTTACCACTTGAAATCCATGCTTCCAAATACTGTCTAAAAGAGATACAATATTTATTATTATTATTTTTTAATAACTCGAAGACTTCAGCTACCATTGCGCCACTTTAGACCCACTATGGTGCGGCACCAAACTCCAGCGGGGTGAAAGCCACCCGCCAACTAACGTACCCCTGGTGAATGGTAATTTACCGGGGTAAACACTCAATGGAAAATCGAACCCGTAATCTTGGCGTCACTAAAGTCATAAGTCACACTTATCACTTGAAATCCATGCCTCCAAATACTTTCTAAAAGAGATCCAAACTTTATTATTAGTATTAGTTACCAAAATTACTTTATATTATTTTTAAAATGAATCTCAAACTCATCTTCAAGATTGTATACTAAATCGAGAATGATTTCCATTTAGATATTAAAAGAAGAGAAGCCCAATACCTGCCTGCATCATTTTATGACTACCTGCGGCCCACAACATCTACAAAAGAGTGAAAGCCCAAACAGAGCAAGGCCCAAAAGTCGCTGCAGGCCTACAGGGCAGCTCGGGCACATATATAGACTCAAAGCGGGCATTGAGTTACGCAAGCCCATCTCCTATATTATATATCTACACTATAGTAGTGTTATGCACATGTTTTGCACGTGCATAAAATGATTTAAAATTTAGTAAATTAAAAATAAAATAAATACAAATCCAAATCCAAATAATTATTGAACAAATATGTGATTAAAGACTAAAATTACATACTATTTTAAGTGATTCTTTAAAATAAAATATCATCAAAAAATAAATTATTAAATAAATACATAATTGTAGATTGTGTAAATTACATATTAAGAAAGTAAATTCATAAATAGTGGCATCAAATGATCTTTTATTATAAATCAAAGTTCATTAATCATCCAGGTGAATAATTTGGTGAACAATAATATATATTATGCTTTCAATCCATGTTTTTTGAGAACAATTGTTGTTATTTATTGATTGAGCAGAAGGAGAAGACAAGTATGAGGAAAAACTTGTGCACAAAGTCCCATGCCACATAAGAGATTTGGGAAGGATATGATAATTAGCTTTACCATTTCGGACTTCAATGTAATATGATTTGGTAGAAAGATACTAGAACAGCTCGAAATGATAGTGGTTTTACCTTAATATGTATGCTCAAAGGTAAAATCTCTATCGGATGCCACCCAAACATTTGAGGTCATTTTGGACTACCCGAAACGAAATAAAAAAGGGCAAAAAACAAAGAAGAAAAGATGAAAGCACAAAGGAAAAGTTAGGAAAAGCTAAGAATACATGTCGAGCCCTGCTCGAAGAGTGAACTCTTAGGCAAAGATCTTAAACGACACTCCAAAACATTCTTCAAAAACACCCTAAAAAGGCCTCATAGATCTTAAACGACACTCCAAAACATTCTTCAAAAACACCCTAAAAAGTCCTCAAATCGAACCAAAAAAAAAAAAAAAAAGGTAACAAGCCTAAATCTTATCCTATAACGACCAGGTAAAAAAGGATGTCTATAATAAATTTATAGTAAAATTTTAAAAATTAAACTTATAAATTCATAAGGTAGTTTTGAAATAAATCTATTTTATATATGGCCTAGGATGGTTTCAAGCTAAACAATTATAAATAAACTTATATTCCCACTATTTGGTAGAATAAAAATATAATAAATATGGTAGAAATCAATTTCAATTACGATCGGTCATTACAAAAAAAAATTTAATTTAAGTACCTTTTTTGTTACAAAAATTAAATTAAAAGTTCGTGTTACTATTTAAAACATTAATAATTTTACTTTAGTTTTAAAATATTAATCAACTTATCAAATTACATTTATTGGAATGTTTCAAATTTAAAATCACATTTTGAATAAGCGTTTTAATAGTTAATGACACAATTAATTAACTTTTCAACAAACGCATCGACTCAAAGTTCAATCTCTATATCCACCTTACAAACGCATTTTGTAGTTAATTAAGTCTTAAAGTTTGTATGAAATTTAATCCAAGTTTGATTTAATTATAAAAATTTTAATTAATTTATCATTAATTGCTACAAAAAAATTGTATGAATTTTAATCCAAATTTGATTTAATTATAGAAAATTTTAATTAATTTATCATTAGTTGCTACAAAAATTAAATTATAAATTTATTATACAATTTCAAATTATTAATAATTTTATTTATCAGTTTAGTTTCAAATTATTTAATTAGCTTATTACACTGCAAATTCTATTGGACAATTTTAAATTTTCCTAGACAATTTGAAAAAAAAAAAATAGCTTAACACTTAAGATCTGTTTAGATCAAGGATTTGATTGGGAAAAATGACAAGAAAATAAGAAGTAAACATGCTTTCCATCATACTTTTTTCTCTCTGCTAAATAATATTAAAAATAAAAATGTGATCAAATATAATTAAAAATAAGAAAAAATCAATGTTAGTGATGCTTAAGACCAAATTTTTTTCCATTGGAAAATATATTTTCCATTATATCTCTAATGTCTTCAAGTTCCAAAATGAGACCTTAAGGTTTTTACCAAAGATAGATTTAAGGAAAATGTTTAAAATATATAAATATGTTACTAAAATTTTGAGGTCTACATCTAATCACACGGTTAAATTTTATAATTTTATACATAAAATTAAATTTTCATATTTTTTTTTATGGATTTATAATTTGATAATTTTATATATGACCAGCTTTCCAAATATGGGGACTCCCTGACTCTGTGTGTGTGTGTGTCTTCTCTCTATAAATATATAAAAGCAAATAGTTGCTTCATCTTCTTTCCCAAACCTCCACACACTAGCGAGTGCTACCAACTATCTTCTCTTTTTAGTAAATATTCATAAGCAAATAATTTTATTTTTTATTTTTTTTATAACCCAAGGACTCAAGCTACCATCGCGTCACTTGACACTACGGTACTACACCAAACTCAGGGGGGTGAAAGTCGTCAGTCCTTTGATGCGCCTCTGGTAATTTATCGGGATAAACTCTCAAAAGGAAATGGGTCACCAGAGTCATAAGTCGCTCTTTATCACTTGAGCCAACTCGATTGGGCCAAGTTGTTGCATCTTCTTCTTTTCCAAACCTCCTCTCACTAGAAAGTGACCAACTTTCTTCTTGTTTTTTCTTTTCTTTTTGATGGACAGGAAATAAGGGAACAAAAAGGGGGGCAAAAAAAAAAACACTGCACGCCTCAACAGGCAACAAATTTTGAAGACTCAGAAGTGATTTCTAGTAAGTCAAGGAAGCATCTTGTCTTGAATCCAATTTCAATAGAAAGCCGAACTCATTAGCTATCCTCTCTCGAAAGATATGCTAAAGGTGATGATCACCTTAATTCATTTGAAGAAAAAAACGTGAATATTAAATACTGATGGATGATTGGGATTTTCTTTTTCCTCAAAAGCATATATATATATAGCATCTCCTAGGAATTTAACTTGATGATGATATTAGGAAAACCTTTGATCCAACTAAGCTCAAGGTCACTAAAAATGCCCCCAAAATTAAGCACACATATTTGTATTCATTTCCTAAAATGATCCTTCAAAAGCCCACTTGCCATCACTGCTCAAAGATTTCCTAAGAGTTGCCATTAGTGTTGAACTTAACCATGCATGCCATGTTCTGAACAGGCCTTTAGAAACTCTGGTGATCCATCCTTGTTATTGAAATGATACGTGATTTACAGTTATTCTATCGAGAGTTGTAAACCATTTTCCCATTATTGCACTAGCAAAAGATGCAGAAAATGAAATTTAACATTTACTACTATACATAACTTATTTTGGCCGACCAAATTCGATGACAATTAAGTGCCCACCCACATTTGAGCAGGGCATATCTTCTTGGTTATTGCATGTTCATGTTCATTTATTTATCTAACTATTTATTATTTATCGACTGTCCACTCATTTCGATCATCATTGGAACAGACATGCAATCGAGAAACAAAACCCTAGCTGTATGTTTGGTCCGAACTCAAGTATATCACTTGACTTTTTCCTTCTTTCCATTCAAATTTTCATTTCATTCCATTTTACAAATCAAATGTGACATGAGCACTTTAATTTTGCTTGCAATATTGAATCAAGGCAGTACATAAAAAATTTTGAATTAAATTTCACAAATTTAAATGAAATTAGAAATTGGCTACAGGTAGGTGTGTATGTTTAGGATTGTCTAGTAGTCTGAATTATGCATCGGCCACACTTGCACCCGCAAATTTGGAAACAACGCAAAGTGAGAATCAATGAAGGGAATCAAGGATGGAGTGTAATATGAAATTGTTAAACTGCCCCGATGCGGCTTACTTAAATCACAGTATTTAGGAAGTGACGATCAAGTTGAGGTGCAAGTTTATTCTATTTGATTAGTCGAGTGTCTATACGGTCTTAGACACCATCATATTTAAAAGGGAAAAAAAAATTATGCAATTGGGAGAACAAATTGTTCAAGTACTATTGCTAAACTTGGCAAAGTCGAATCAATTGAAGGAATGACATGTTGAATACAACTTGTAAATAGATATTAAAGACCCTTTTAGTAGAACTAGATAATACTAGGCTAACACCCACTCAAATTGGTCACATATATATATAGCCAGAAGATGTTTAACCTCTAATCCAATTGGCTTAAGGTTGTGTTTGGCTAGTGAAATATATATCCATTTCTCAAAAATAGAATGTAGAAGAATATAAATGTAATAAAAGTTGTATAAGGATTAATGATTTCAAAAGAAAAAAAAAAAAAAAAGAATTTTTCATGTTATAGATACATAAAATTTTTTGTACTGTTATTTGGTTTTAGATGAAAAGACATATGCTCGTACAAGCTATATAGCTATATGCTTAAAATTAGACACTTTGTGAATCCAACGTAACCTAATTATCCACAATAAAGCTCACTTTACTCTTGCGTCCTCAAATCTATCGGTGTCTTCAATATTCTCTCTCAATTTAACATGTCCCTTTCTTGAACAAAGTCCTTATACATGTTATTATTATTATTATGATGATGATGATGATTATTATTATTATTATTATTATTAATGAACGGAGTGTATTCGAGTGAAATTGAGTCAATACAGTAAGATACTTGAACTTCACTCTTATTCAACTAATCTCAAAATTATTGAGCTCATACTTGGCTAAGTTTTTAAAACTTGAGCCCAACTTGATTAAATTATAAAATAATTTTTAAATAGATGTACATATAATATTAAATATACATGTGATGGTATATTTTTTATATATATATATATATATATATATATATATATATATATATATATATATATCAATTATAAGGTAAAAATAATAATAAAGTTTTTAAAAATTTGATTAACCTAGGCTCGTGGCTATTGCAAAATTCAAACTCGACTCATTAAGATAGTAAAGTAGCTCAAGTTCAACTCGAACCTGAGTTGAATGGAGCTAAATCAAGACTCAAGTTATATAGTGAGTTGAATTTGAATAGACTCACTTGAATCAAGAACTCCTAATCAAAGGCTACAAGAAAAATGAGTTACATTTGATTTTATGGTATGGTACTTCGCTCGAGGCACCAAATTGGGTGGAAGTGTGGGGTTAGTACTGGTGATTATTGACTAATTTACATGGATGATGGGTGGAGAGTCATAATTAGTACTGGTGATTACTGACTAATTTACATGGAGATGGTGGATTGTCAAAATTATGCAGCTAACTACCACTGCAATTTGCAAGGAGTGGTGTGAAACTCTGAACGTTTCAGGAACGTTCCATTCGTTTACTCCAAGTCAATTTGACCTAGCACAGCATAACATAACCTGTATACATATATCCTCCATGAATAATATTCACCATTAAGATTTAGCTTTGTGGAGATCAGATCAGAAAAATATAGTAGAAGAAGCAGGTGGGGAATCAATTTGAAGAAGGAGATAGATACATATAAATGGGGAAGGTGTGCTGCTCAGAGCTTGAAGGAGGCGGTGGCCCGGACTTCGCGTCGCTGCTGATGGCTTTGGTGATTGCTCTGGCTCTCTTCGCCACCTGCCTGCCCCAGCCTCGACGCCGCCTCATCGCTGTCCATCACCCTCCTGTGTTCGTCTTCACGCCTCCTAAATAATAATACTACTACCATCTCTTCTTCTCATCTCTGCACCTTCCATGCTTCTCTCTGATCTTCTCTGAGCTCCTTCCATAATTAATCATTTGTCATCTCTACTATGTGTGTAAAAAATTAATACATCTTTCTATACGTGTTTGGATGCATCGATCTTAGATTGATTTTAAATTTTCTATGTACTGGAGTGAATTTGCCAGCTTGTAGCGGGAATGGTAGTAAGGTCATGTTTGGTTGGTGAAATTGAATGAGAAGCGATTACGCCTGATCCGATTTTATTCTCGCATGCCAAGCATATATGTTAGTTTAATATTATCTTTTTCTCCCAGTTTACGTGTGGGAGTCGGTGCGAACTCTTATATTTATTTATTCGGGACGAGAGTCAGAATTCATGCTCGGGGATGTTCAAAATTTTTAGAAATAGGGATTAAATTTAATGGGCATCCAGAGCAGAACGAGTTGCAGGCAACCTTGTGGAATTGTGGTAGGAAGAACGCCACCAGAGCCAGACATGGCCGCAGCCTGCACTGCAGGGGACGCGGCACGGTCTTGACCTTGACTTCATTCTGGAAAGCAACCCAACGTTTTGAGACATAAAGAGTTCGACCCCATTGTTTGGATTGTTAGACAAAAAATTTAAGGCCCGTAGGCCCGGCCCGATGAAGCCCGAGCTAAGACTCACTAGAAGTATTTGAAACTTGAAAAATATTAAATTTGATTAGAATTTATCATCCTATGAAAATAACTTAGAAAATATTGAATTTGCTTAGAATTTACTATTTTATGAATCTCTGAAGTTGGAAGGTAAATTTGATTTGAATTTGCTATCTTATAAAAATAATTTTTATTTTTGGGAACACCTTGCGAGTAAAGTTCAAGATTCAATAATCAAGTTAAACTTATGGCCAAATTTAAATTTCAGCACACCTATCACTTGGGCAAGCCCCTTCGACCCATCTAGGCAGTATCAAACTAAGAGAATGAAAACATTGTCATTCACTTATTGATGCATCTTTCGTTATATATATTTATTTGAAATGATAAAAATAGATAAACACGGGATGCATTTCTTTCTTCTTTTTTTTTTTTTTGATCGATAAAAGTAAATATATATTGATCAAAATATTACACAGTCTTCCTAACAAAGCAACAAAAGTTCCAAAACAATCAGCATAAAACTGAGAGCAATTTAAACATTATACATGTTAAATTTATCATAAACTACTCTAAATGTGCACTTTTGGATCATTTCAAGTAGTTCCAAGCAAAAAATCCTTTTTCCTTCAAACTTGGATTTGTTCTAGGTGTGTCATATGAAGTAAACCGAGGCAGCCAAACAAACTTTCTTCCCAATTGCCTGCATCCCAATACCTTTGGCCTCCTTATGAAGCCACTTTAGGGTAGCTTTTAGAGTAGACATAGTTCTTGTAATGCCCAGTCATTCTCTAATTTGATCCCACACTTCCTTTGTAAATTTACATTTGAAGAACAAGTGTTCATTGGTTTCAATTTCTGAATTGCAGAGCACACATTGCAGGTTCACTCCTTCTGCTAGGATTCTATCATTTGTCATTAGCTTCCCCTTTATTCCCATCCAAAGAGTAAATGCATGTTTGGGAATACTTCCACATTTCCATACCTCTTTGAACTAGTGTACCGAGCTCCCTTTATTTCTCCAGTAGTTATAAGCTTGCTTTGTAGACAGTTGACCCTCTACCACCCATGTGTTTAACAATTTCTCAGCTTCCCTATAGCTTCCACAGTCCTGTATGATATGATTCTTCAACTCCATTTTTTTGAAGAGAGGAGAGTCTTCATGCTTAAGGGCTGCCCCCCACAGATTTCCATCCATTATGTATACATGATGTATCCATTTCGACCATAGTGAATCTTTTTTGCTTTGAATATTCCATGAAGCTCGAGTAAGTAAGGCTTTGTTCCATACATTTAAATAAAAAATTCCTAGTCCTCCTTCATGCTTAGGAAGACATAATTCCTTCCAAACAACTGGGGGCTTCTTCTTCCCTCCCCAAAGAAAAGATCTACATAACTTCACTACATGGTCAATAATAGAATTAGGAATAGGAAAGATAGCCAACTAGAAGCACTCTACCCCCTGGATAACAGAATTTATAAGTTCCAATTTTCCTGCATATGAGATTGTGTGATTCGGCCAACCACTGAGGAGTCGAAAATCTTGTTGATTAGAGGGGCATAATGCATTTTATTAAGCCTAGAAGCAGCCAATGGAATTCCCAAATGCTTGAAAGGAAAGTTCCCCTCCTGAAATTCTGTTAGACATCTAATATGTTCCAACTCTACTACTTTGATTCCAGCATACAAAAAGTTTGACTTCAGGTTATTAGCTATTAAACCTGAGCAGTTCGAAAATTTTCCAAGGCAATCCAGTAGCTGCTTAACTGAGTTTGAGTCACCCCTAGAGAAAAAAATTAGATCATTGGCGAAAGCAAGGTGTGATAGCTTTAGCATTTCACATCTGGGGTGGAATCTGTAGTTAGCATTATTTTCCAGACCAATAAGAAGTCTAGAAAGGTACTTCATTCCTATCAGTAGAGGGGAAATAGGGTCTTCTTGTCTTAAGCCTTTCCTCCCCTCAACGAAACCATGATAACCTCCATTGACAAATAAGGAGAAAGTAGGGGTGGACACACATTGCATTACCCACTTCACCATAGTCCTTGGAAATTTTAGCTGCTCCAGCGTCTCCTTTATGAATTTCCATGACATAGAATCATATGCTTTCTTGAGATCAATCTGTAACAAGCATCTAGGTGAAACTCTATTTCTTGCATATTTCCTTACTATTTCCTGTACTAAGTAGATATTCTCAATCATACTTCTCTGCTTAACAAAAGCTGATTGTGCATGGCTTACAATATCCTCAAGGCATGGCTTAATTCTTCCTGCAATCACCTTAGTTATCACTTTATACATCATATTGCAGCATGATATAGGTTTAAAATCTTGGACAGTGTCAACATGCTTTGATTTTGGGATCAGGGCTATAATAGTATGATTTATCTATTTTAACAATTTACCAGATTCAAAGAACTCTTTAATAGCCAAAGAGAACTCATTCCCAATAATATCCCATAAACAAATAGAGAAGCCATCAGGACCCAAGGATTTGAGGTCACCAATACTAAACACTGCATCTTTTATCTCTTGATCAGTCACTGGAAGTGTCATTTGAATTGCTTAGCTGTCATTGATAACTTTCCCTCTAGAAACCACCCTCAAGTCAATAGAATCAGAATTTACTTCCTTACCTAGCAGCTCAGTATAAAACTTTAGGAATTCCTCCACTACCTATTTTTGAGAAGTTGTTTGGCTCCCATCACTCCTTACAGCTGCAATATGGTTTATTCTCACATTTCTCCTCATTAGGGCATGGAAGAAGGATGTGCCCCTATCACAGTCCTTTCAATATTTGGCCTTAGCAATCTGAGCCATGAAAAGCTTGTTAGCCTCAGTTGTTCTGTTTGCTTCTCTTTTTTTCACTGTCAGTTTACTCTGGAATTCCTCATCACCTGGTGCATCATGTAGTAGTGGTTGTAAATCCATCACTTCCTCTATGTTAGTCTCAGCTCTCATAGAGATGTAGGAGAAGTGTAAAGAATTCAGATCTTTCAAGGGGGATTTCAGAGCCTGTAATTTTTTAACAAACCTGAATTGCATGTACCCCTGTATTCTAAGCTCCCAGCATCTCTTTACAACCTCCTGAAAATCATTGTGGTTCACCCACATATTGAAGAATTTAAATGGCCTCCTTCCTGTGTTTTCCTCCTCAAAAAGTGTCACATTACATGAAGAGTGGTCGGATAGTAAACTCGTAAACTAAAATTCAACATTAGCAGTATATTCAGATAAGACCCAGTAAGAATTTACCACTACTCTGTCCAGTTTACACCAGACAGTTCCATTCGACCATGTAAGAAAACTTCCACAAGAGTTCAAGTCCCTAAGTCCAGATTCATTAAAACATTCGTTTATATCCTATACCTCATAAGGTGTGACAGGCACACCATTTTGTTTCTCCTTTGGTGATAGGACACTATTGAAATCCCCCAACACCAGCCAAGGATCTAAGGATTAGCTGAATTCAGTGAGATCCCACCATAATGTTCTTCTGGCTGAGCTTTCATACTCACTATCTATATCTGAGCTTTATGGGAATTCCATAGCACCAAGATCCTCCCCGCTCTGTGATGTTCAAAATTGTTGGCTTGCTTCCATGTTCTAAACTTTCCATACATTAGTTTCTCCAGGTTTTCAAATGACAGCTCAGTCTCCATAATGCACATGCTATCAATCTTATTTTTCTTCATGAATTCAAGGGCCCCATTTTGTTTCAAGGGACTATTGAAGCCCCTTATGTTCCATGCAATAATCTTCATGATGCCAGGTAGGGGGCCTGGCCCCCTTTTTCTGGTTGCTTGGTTTACAGCCCCCCCCCCCCCCTCCCCTTTTTCTTCATAGCCTTCTTGCTTTTCACCTAAATAAACCCTTCATTATTGTTCTTTTGAGCTTGCTGGTTGTTCTTTGGAGGATTTGAACACCCACTAGTAGCAGGCAAAGCACAGATTACCTCCCTACCCACATTAGTAAGGGGAGGAAAATTTGCTTCCAAAGGTGATACACTGCATCCACCTTGAGCTTTATTTTCCACCTGATCGGGCTTTCCAAGATGAGAGGGACCACAATCTCCACTTTCAGTACTCTCTACATCCCTATCATCCTGACATTCCACATCGACAATAGGATGAGGAGTCCTTCTCCAAGAAGATCCACTTCAGAGTTGAGATAATGTTCGACTGTATTGTTGTCATCTCCCAACCTGACAGCAAAATCACCCAAAAAACCAACCTCAGGAGTAGACTGAAATATGTTTCCAAAATGAACATCAAGATAGAGAGTTCCCTCATAACTTCCCATATCTTTATTTGTCACCAGAATTTTGCCACCCAATGAATCATTTTCAGATCCTTCTGCTCTTCTCACACAATATGAGGAAGGGGAAAGACCATGTTCATCAGTTCTACTCTGTTTTTTATTTCCAGCTTCCTATAATCTAGCAACCAATTTCTTATTGCCTTTAACCCCAATGGTGTTGCCAATAGTAGCTTGAGAAGCCAAGGAAATCTGCTCCATAGCTGGATTCACATCCATACGTATTCCCTCATTCACTTTCTTATCCTCCATAATTTTCATTTGATTTTCATTCCCAGCAACAGTTTCAATTGGAATTTCAATGGCTCCATTATTATTGTTCTTAACTACATAAACTTTTTTAACATTTGCATTTTCCTTTCCTTCTTTTTCTTTCTTGCTAGTGCAGAAATTTACTGAGTGACCCACCATTTTGCAGAAGGAACAATACCTGGAGAGGTTTTCATAGAACACCTCTTGGTACGTCTCCTCATTCTTTGGTAACCACACTTTAACACAATGTTTAATATCCTTTGCTACATCAACCTCCACTAGGACTCTAGCAAAGGAAATCCTAGCACATTGAGCAATGAACTTATCCGCACACAGAGGTCTTCCAAGTTCAGAGCAGATTCTCCCTAAGGCTGTTGGTGTCCACATTTCAATAGGGAGGTTCTTTAGTTGAACCCAAATAGGAAGAATTGTTCTATGTTCAGGCTCAAATTAGAATCTCTTCAGCATTCTTTTCAGTAGCAATGTTCTTCTATATACTACAAATGGTCCCTTCTGCAAGATACATTCCAGGTCCTCATTTGCAAATTTAAAGACAATCCACCCATCATTGTGACACACATAATTGACTTTCACTTTCCATGAGGAAACCAAGTTATTCAATGCAGCCTTACCTGGAAACTTACCAGCAAAATATCCAACTAGACATTTGAGATAGGATGTCTTCGGAGTAAAGAGGTCAGAGCTCTACAATCTAGCATCAAAACCATCAGAAGTGAACGCTGGTATAGGAATACACCATTCAGGATTCCTATTATTTGCGAACAGATTAGGCCATGATACTCTCTTATTATTACGAGTAATCATCCTTTCATTTTCTCCTTTCACAATCTGAGCATAACTCTTCCTGTTTTCAACCTAATTAAGTTGAGGATCGAACTCCTTTTCTGTTTCATCTTCCACTTGTTCATCCTCATTAGAGTTGAGTATCTCTTCTGTGTCCTTAGAGCCAAGAGTAGCTAACACAGATGGTTCATCATCCCCCTATAGTCTTTTCTTCTCAAGGTCTCTCCCATAGTCCACACTGTCCAAGGAAGACGATCCACTCTCTACCAACCCCAAAGCATCCATAATCTTTTCATTAAACACCATCGGGGTTGCTACTTCTTTATTACTAGGGCACAGTTCATCCATGGAGCCAGAGGAACATGCAATGAGTCCTAGTTGTTTCTGGAGAAGCTCACGCAGTGATGATGGAGTATGCATGCATTTAGACTCTCGAAATTTTTGGTCTGCCTCCTTCGAGAGTCGTGAGTACTCTGTAAGTATCTCTTTTTCATTCTTCTTACTCCAGAACATTCTGCTTCCTGTTTTAAATTTGATGAACTTAAGGGCATCTGCAATCACTTCCTTTGATTCAACCTTCTGATTAGGGTTTCCAAAAACCCTAACATCTCTCGAAGCCGCCATGAAGGATTAACACAACAAGATTTCAAAATCCCGCATGAGCGGGAAACCTGAAATTTGAATCTCCCGGCCCCAAATCACAATCTGATGCTGAAAATCAACCAAACAATCCTCCCACCTGTCTTCAGTATCAACAATCCACATTGAAATCAGCAAGACTCACTCACGATTAAAGGGAAGAAATCAAGAAAAAAACTCAATCAAGCACGAACATGCAACTTCTAGTGAGAAGGGAGAGTTTCCCCTCTAACATGTTCTCTGACTGAGAGCAACACAGGATGCATTTCTTGATGGGATAAAAAGCTCACTTTGATGAACAAATTTGGAGATTGACAGCATAAGGATTATGTTATAGAAACATTGGAAAAAAACAGAGAGAGCTAAAAAAAAAATCGTGAGGATTTGAGATAATTAATATATCCTTATTTTAAGGATCAAAATACAGTTTATATACACCAAAAATATATTTCCTCCACGAATTAACTACTATAACTGACTCTTGGACGGCTCAGAATTCACATTATCCTCAACACACACCATCTCATTCTTCCAAAATTATATTATCAACAAACAAACAAATTCATATCATCAGCCAACAATGCATGTTTTTCATAAACATTATCAGATTATTCTCACTATTTTTTGTGTATGGCGTTTTTTTGTCACATTGCTGGGAGGTTAAAAAAGGAAGCTCAGTCTGATTCGAGAAACTAAGAACAAGAATTAAGAATGAGGGAGCACAAGCTTTCGGGCATTTTGAAATAGTTTTACTACGAAATTTAAAAGCTGGAGGATGTTTTTCGTGGGGTAGGAGGGGATATTTTGGTATCAGGAACTCATTCTCCCCCTTCTAGTTGTTCCAACTCGTTGATTAATTTGTCAGACTATCAAGGGACTTTTTTATTGATTTTTCTTTAATCTATTAATTTTTTTTTCTAATTATTTTTTTATTATTGGGATCGATAGATCTAAAAGTCAATGCAGAAAGTTTCCAATTTATCACATTCCTAATAAAAGGGACATTCTGAAAAATCCCCCAATCAGTGATTGAAAACGAAGACTGATGAGGGCATCTTTGTCAAAAGCCAAAAGCCAAACTATAGACGGCAAAGGTAGCTCTAAGATTACTATTGCCATGCCACTTGTCTTGCCAAAAGTAAATCTAAGCTTCATTCTCCACTTGAAATCGCACATATTGGAAAACTCCATAGGGTCCCCTAATATTTGTGCTTTATAAAACTGTTATGCTTGAGTCTATACTTAGAAGTTATAATTTCCCACCAAAGTGGTTTTGCTCCTCCACAAACCTCCACAACTATTTCCAACTTTATTGAAAGTGAGGATACCAGCCACAAACCTCCAAAAAATGGGTTGTCCTAACAACTTCCTAATATTTAAACTCTTCTCCTAATCTTCCCAAAAAAAAAAATTCTTCTCTGAATTCCCTCCAATCTCATAGCAGCTAAGACTGGTAGAGGAGGGACATAAAATAGACTGAAAAGGTTCATCAAACTTCTCAATAATCAGGTCACAAGCTCATTAAGTGTCACGGTCCAACTATTTTCACATTGTTGTGAAAGGGTCGTGCGGCGCTAGCTAAAGCACTTTTGTTTAACTAACCAACCTATCGTTTACCAACATTCATCCATGAAACACTTTCATTAGCATTCAATCAAATGGCAGCGAAAACAACAAGCATTCATGAAAGTAGTGACAAACAAGCAGTAAATATTGAATCTACGCAATTCATTAACACCTCTATTGACAATGTGTGTTTAGCAAGGGAGGCAAGTAGACTAAACATGTTAACAATAACTAGTGAGTTTTACAATGACTGATGAACACTCACCCTTCCCTAAAGAGCTTTCTAGGTCATTTCTACTCTAACACTAGGAAACATCAAAGTGACCGAGTCATACTGCCTTATTTGGCATACAAAGACACTACTAGCAAAAACTAACTCCATACTAGTATTTACATGATGGAAACTCATCCCAAGCACACGAGACAAGTGGTCAGAGGCAAGCATAATGCCCTGAACAAGTTTAGCTCATGACATTCTTCCCCACTTATGCAGTCGACGTCCTCGTAGACTTTGGCGCTAGGTACACTACAAAAGTAACTAATGGAAAAAGCCCCCTCCCCCTTAAGCACAAAGGCTTTAAATCGCATCCCTCTCATCACCTTTTGGTACTCTTGGAGAAAAAAGAAATAAAAGAACCTTCAAAGATACAGCTATGCTGCTTCATTTTTGCAAAGAGCAGCGGAACGTTGTTGTTTCTAGCTAGCATAAAAATTGTGAATGCTCATAATGTTATTCTTGAATTTTGATATTTGTGACACTAAAGGGTGGTTGACATATTGTACCATGGGGTGGCATTCCCTTGATGTTCAGCTAATAAAAGTTTCTCTTTTGATGATAAATATAAATATAAATAAATAAATAATATATATATATATATATATATATATATATATATTTCGGGGGTAGGAAATTATGCTATGTGGAGCAACATTATCTTACAATAAGCAAAATATCCAACTTTAAAGTTTGGCAGCAAGCTTACACGCTACCGAGTTAGGAACAATTGCATATGAACATTTAGCATGTCTAAGTTGTAGAACCTTGAAGAGTTTGTAAAAGATGCTCAATCCTGTACTTCATTTGAGGCTGACCCGAATGTGTCTTCTTAAACATCTTTTCTCTCATAGCTTTCCTCCGAGCTATGGCTCTTTCTCTTTCCTCCTCCTTTGCTTGCATAGTTGCTTCTCTTTCGATCCTGGCCTTCTCTTCCTCCTCCCATTTCCTCTCGTATAAGTCTCTCAAACTGTTGGACCTGCTCTTCCTTCCGTTCTTGTCCTTACTCATCTTCCTAGCATCTCTTTCATCACTCTCTTCCTATAATATGAGCGAAAAAGGTATGATTGTACAATTACGGTAACAAAATCTAATAACCTGCATTTGATAACAAATTACAATAATTTCTAGGATTGAACACAACTTATTTAGGGCCTGAAGGGGGCTGGATTGAATATGATAGGATTAATCTATTCAGCTTTTGGCACAAACAGGGCAAAGCCTCATAAATAACAAAATACATAAGAAAAAAAAATTGCAGATTTGAGAGAGAAGGCAGCTTCTTCTTCGGTTTCTTTTTTCTTTTTCTTCTTTTATAATGATTTTCTTCAATTTGATGGTGTTCAATTTAACCCAAAAATGCGAAGACAATTTTAACCAGTATATTGCTTGAATTCATTCACCAATTCTGAACCCAGTTCCATTCTAATCCATCAGATTCTTGCAAAATTCCATATTCAAGCACTATTCAAATTCTTCTTAAAATACCTTCACAGGCTGTTCCCCAGTAATCGATTAAACCAGGGGGGAAAAAAAAAAGCTCAAGTAGGCAAATTCCAGTGATCCACCAGACTCATCAGGAATCACCAAGTGAAGAGCCCAACCAGTTTCTTCTGCGATTCCAGCAAAAAATTCTGCTTCTGCAGTCAATTCTGGTAACTCCACTAATAAGAACAAGATCTGAATGTCTGGGCATCATTTTTCGACCAACATCAATTAATGATTGATTCAGAGAGAGGGAGATATAGAGTTACAATTCTCAAAGAGACAGTCATTCGTGAATGAGGGAGAATTTGAAATGGTCATCTCATGGGAAAGAGAGAAGAGGGGAGAGTTCGTGAGTTGGTGGCACCAACCATCATTTCAGAGATAGAGAGAGCCTTGTCCTATTTAATGGATAGCCATGCCCATGGGAAATGATGGGAGGACAAGAAGCTGGACCATGGATAGACCCTTGTTGGAAACTAATTTTCACCACACTATCTATAAGAAACACTAAATTACAAGAATTACACATAAATAGGACACATGCATGAATACCTAGATATAACAAACCCCAAAAATTACAAATAAATTCCAGTGCTATTTAAACAAAAATCACACAATAAGCTAGTTCGTTAACCAAAAACAACCATCCTTAATCCATTTCTTAATTAGTCTCCAAAAGGGTCTATCCATGGTCCAACTTCTTATCCTATGTAAAAGAATTGGTGCAGAAAAGCATCAAGGAATTACAGCCAATAGAGACTTTGGGAGAGAGAAGAGAAAAGGGTAATGAACATAACAGCAGAGCAGGTACTCCAGGGGAGGGGAAGAAGGAAGAGGAAAAGGAGATATGGGAGAAAACACACTTTCCCTTATCAATTCAAATTCATCAAAAAAACTACCTCTGACATGGCTTTCACACCCTAATTATAAGTCTAGATTACATGAATTACATATAAATCCCTAAAGATAAAAGAATTTGTAAATGAGCCTCTAAATGACATTTATTACAAACAGACCCCCCAAATACACATAATCTTACTACTAAACTAAACATGCATAACTAATTAACTAAACACAACAATCCCATGATTCAATCCTTCTGAATTAGTCTCCAACAAGAGTCAACCTGTGGTATGGCTTCTTGTCCACCAACAATATTCCCCTAGTTGGGAAAAATTTGACCTCAATCTTTGCAATGTTGGAGGTTCACAAATAAGAAGCAATAAACTTGGACTTTTTGAGAGCTGGTGCTTCAGTGATGCAAGAAACCACCTTCCTTTAGTAGCTCTAAAGACTTGAGTTGAGAATTGGCATCAATGAACACATTGGGAGTGACAAACTCAACAATAGGAATGTTCTAAAGACTTTTGATGCCTTCAAATACAAGCATTTCCTTGCTTATAGTATATTCAAGTTAAGTAACTTTGGCATGATCAATACTGTTAGATTTTTTATTTTGGTTGGTTGGTAAAGCAGGCTTCTAAACGATCTTCTTATCATTATAGTGAAAGACATGTGTTCTCATATCCTCTTTTTTTTTTTTTAAATAATAATAAAAGGAAGAAAAGATCAAGTTCTTAAATTTCAATTTCGACTACAAAAGTTTCGACTAAAGAATTCCATGCTTTAAGACCATGGATGAGATTACAACGAAAAAGAGGACTAGTGCAACCTCGAAAAATAAAATATAAACAAATACATAAAACCTAACTAACAAGTCACATAAGAGACCCTCTCTTTAAGCCCTTGCCCTCATAGTTCCCAAAACACTTCAATTTTGTTAATTCATGTCGTCACTTCAATTAAGTTTTACCTTCCATCAAAGCAAATTTCGTTACTTTCAAGACTGAAAAACCACAAACCCATCTCATCCACCAGTTGTTGAGCTTCTAAGTCCTTCCAATCAACTCAACAATTGGAGTGGGCAAAATCCATTCCTCACATTGTTGCTCCCTACCCAAACCATCCTCCTCTAAAAGGATGCTCTAAACCTTCCATCAAAGATGTTGGCACATATGATAAATCCCCAAATAAATCAGATTCAGAATTATAACCATGCTGATTCCAAATCTCATCCAAATTCTTAAAGCAAGCTGTCCTCCCTTAGATTCATTTATATCAACACTATACTCATCCAACATATTACCCCATTTCTCCTTCTCCTTGGCCTTACTACTCTCACATTTGTATATCCCTTATGAATATTTTGGGATTTCACAACACAATTGCTTTCAACATTGTTTATTACATTTTTTACACTTTCCTAGAAGAATTATCTCAACATATATCTTCTCAAAATTCCTGCCCTAACCATAAGAATTATCCCCCTCATCAAAAGCCAACCTCTGCATATCATCCATACCACCTTCATGACCCATAGTACCAGCCTAGCTCCCTCAGCTAACATTGGGGGCAACTTCTTGATCAGGCCCTCATCTTAATATTGGGAGCACCAGTGAATTCCCACTAACCGAGTTGCTAGTATCCTTGGTTGTATGCTGCACTGGTGCCGCAATACAAAACCCTCTTGTGCCGCACTCTGGAATGCTTTGAATCACTTTCCTGCAATAAAGCATTAAAAATGTGCTGCAAAAAAGAGAGGATTGTCTCCATATGAGAGTTGGCCATATGAGGCTTTTACAATCCCCTTCTAAAATCAGTGGGCTCAAGACCTTTGTGATGATAAGAAATTTGGGCCTGGCAAGGAAGCCCATTAAGATCTAAACTTCTATGAGCTTCAAGAGAATGTTGGCTTTTATTGAAGGTCTGTTGGGCAGGGGAGTGGGCCAGGTCACAACTTAAAACATTTGGACTTTTGGCCCATTCATCCAGTTGACCCAAGTCCAAATTGATGGTCAGGCACCCCAACCTTCTCCCTCCCACCTTCACTGCACTCCCCTCCCTTAGTAATCCTACTATCCTTGCCACCTTTAGCATTGAAGTTGTAGTCCCCATACAAAGATGTCTCACTGGCAATGGACAATCAGGTTTTTGCTGCAACTACACCTGCTGCATCGCTTGTTGCCACTGCATTTGCATTACGCAACCACAAGTATTACAAATCTCATTCTTCTCCACTAACACTACCTAGATCCAAGAACCTGTATTCCCCAACCCCTGATCTACCCTCACCGGAAAAGTCATCACCGGAGCACCATTTCTGGTGGCCCACGCGCCCCATGTGCCGGTGACTGTGAGTGGCATTCTGCCGGACTTCTCTCCTGCTGGAATCAAAAGAAATTGATTCCCAGCCATGAGAAATTGGTGTTTTCTCGTGATATTTTGATTTGCAGGATGATATTTTGGTTCCTAACTTGAAATTGTGTAAGCGCCATGGTTTTAAATAAAGGCCATGACCGTTACATAACGCCATTACGTAAAGGTTTTTTGGGTTACCGATACCGTTACACACCGTGATATCGGTGAGAAGAAAAATCACGGCCATAGCACCCGTTACTAACTATGACCATTACGTAAGCCGCTACAGCTGTTACATAACCGCTATAGGCCTGTTACTTTAAAAAATTTATTTTATTTTTTACTTTTTCTTCTCACTTTTTCCCTCTCTTTCATAAATCATTCTCAATATACCATGTGGCGAGAGGGGGAAAAGATTATAATGAGGATGACAATGATACAAAATTTACTATTTCTTTAAATACTCACAACAGATGCATTAATTAACAATTTGAAATTACTAGTTAGGTAAATATTTTATTTTTATAATATTAGTAATGTGATATTTATGTTCTATATTTTTCAACTTCAATTATCTTTCTTTTCTACCTATTTTATATTTGTATTATTTGTATGTCCTGTGTGTATAATAGATTAATGGAGTGTATAATGTATTTTGTTCTATTAATTAATTTAGCACACCTACGAATTTATAACAGATAAGAACAATACAACAAAACACAACAAAACCAAGCCTTAGTCCCACTAAGTGGGATCGGCTATTTGAATCTTTTTCCATCAATTTATGCGATCATGAACCATTTCTTTTGATAGATTCAAGGATATTAAATCCTTACTCACTATCTCTTCCCAAGTTATTTTAGGTCTACCCCTACCCCTTCTACTGCCCCCCATAATAACTAAATCACTCTTCCTCACAGGTGCACTATAAGACATATGTTGCAAGTGTCCACACCATCTGAGTCGTCCCTCCCTTATCTTATCTTCCATAGGAGTTACACTTAACTTACCACGAATATATTCATTCCTTAATTTATCTTTCAATGTTATATCACTCATTCATCTAAGCATTCTCATCTTGGCAACTTTTACTTTTTGGATATTATGTTTTTTCGTCGCCCAACATTCCGATCCATATAGCATAGCTGGTCTTATAGCTGTCTTATAAAACTTCCCTTTCAATTTTAAGGGTATTCTACGATCACATAGCACACTTGAAGCACTTCTCCATTTTAACCAACCTGCTTTAACTCTATGCATTTCATCATCTTCAATTTCTCCTTCAGCTTGCATAATAGATCCAAGGTATCGAAATCTACAAGTGCTATTTATTTTTTCATCATCAAGTTTAACTTTGTCTCCAATATTCCTCTATCATTACTAAAATTACATTTCATATATTCTGTTTTATTTCTACTTATCCTAAAGCCTCTAGATTCCAAAACTTCTCTCCATAATTCTAGCTTAGCCTCTACTCCGTCCCTAATTTCGTCAATTAATACAATATCATCTGCAAACAACATATACCATGGAACCTCCTTTTGAATACTCTTAGTCAATTGGTCCATCACTAAAGCAAAAAGATAAGGACTCAAAGTAGATTCTTGATATACACCTATGGCAATTGGAAATTCTCTAGTTTCTCCATTTATAGTCCTTACACTAGTCATTACTCTATCATACATATCCTTAATGACATCAATATACCTACAACATACACCCTTTTTTTCTAAAACCCACCACAGAACTTCCCTAGGTATCCTATCATATGTTTTCTCAAGGTCAATAAATATCATATGCAAGTCCCTCTTCTTTTCCCTAAACTTTTCCATTAATCTTATTAAAAGAAAAATAACTTCTGTGGTAAATCTCCCAGGCATAAAACCAAATTGATTTTCTGAGATCTTTGTTTCTAACCTTAATCTTCGTTCAACTACCCTTTTCCCATAGTTTTATCGTATGACTCATAAGTTTAATTCCACGATAGTTATTACAATTTTGAATATCTCCTTTATTTTTGTATATAGGTATTAAAGTATTTTTCTTCCATTCATCTGGCATTTTCTTAGTTTTTACAATTGTATTAAATAAATTAGTTAACCATATAATTCCGTTATCACCCAAGCATTTCCAAACTTCAATTGAGATGTTATCTGGTCCCATAGCTTTCCCATTTTTCATTTTTTAGTGCAAAATTAACTTCGTTAACTCTAATTTTGCGAATAAATCTTATATTTTTAGTCTTTTCCTCATTTGACAATTCTAAGTTTAAGCCTTCTATTTGGTTTTCGTTAAACAACTTACTAAAGTAACCTCCCCATCTTTATTTAATATCTTCGTCCTTAACCAAGACAATATCATCCTCATTTTTTATACATTTTATATTTCCTAAGTCCTCACTCTTCCTTTCTCTAGCTTTAACAAGTTTAAATATATCTCTTTCCCCTTCTTTGTACCTAATCTATCATACAAACTATTAAATGATTTATATTTAGCTTCACTAACGGTCCTTTTTGCATCTTTTCTTGCCTCCTTATATTTTTCAAAGTTATCTCCGTTTCTACATTTTTGTCATGTTTTATACCAAATTCTTTTTGTCTTTATGATTTTTTGTACATTTTTATCCCACCACCAACTCTCTTTGCTATTCGAGAATCTTCCCCTTGATTCACTTAAAATTTCTTTTGCTATCTTTTTAATAGAGCTAGCTAATCTATTCCAAAGAGTATTTGTATCTATCCCACCCTCTAAGGTCCAATCCCCATCTTTGATCATTTTATCTTTAAACTTTATTATATTTTTTTCTTTTAGGTTCCACCATCTAGTTCTCCTACACTGGTTTATTTTATCCTTTTTCTTCCATTTTTTAATACATATATCTAACACTAAGACTCTATGTTGTGTGGTTAGGCTTTCACCTGGAATAACTTTACAATCCTTGTATGATAAACGATCTACCCTGCTAGTTAAAAAAAAATCTATTTGACTTCTATTTTGCCCACTTATAAAGGTTATTAAGTGTTCTTCTCTTTTCTTAAAGCAAGTATTCATTATACTAAAATCATATGACATAGCAAAGTCTAAGATCATCTCCCCAGACTCATTTTTGTCTCCATATCCATATCCTCTATGTATCCTCTCATAATTTTTATTATCTCTTCCAATGTGTTCATTCAGATCTCCTCCTATATATATTTTCTCAGTCCCTAGTATGCCTTGTATAATACTATCCATATCTTCCCAAAATTGTCTCTTAAGATTTTTTACTAAGCCAACTTGAGGAGCATAAGCACAATGAGAAGTATAAATACACACACACACACACACGTAATTTTTCTATCAATGGTGGTTTAAAACAAATGTAAACTTGTTGCCCTTACCAAATAACTTAGTTACTTGAACTAAAGGATCCAAAATACACTAAAACTCTTTATAAGAAGGGCTAAAAGCTTAAAACTTGCAAGTACACTAATATGCACAAGGTTGTGCGTGCTTCAAAAAAATTCACGGCCGTTACACCCGCTTCCCGTTATGTAACATCCGTTACTCCCACTTCCCGTTACACCCTACCATTACATTACACTACCCACAACCACGATTTAAAACCATGGCAAGCGCAATAATTTGGCACGAAATCCTAGAAATTGTCACTGCCAACATCAAAAGTCAGGTTTTATTGTTGCTATTTGCGAGTTTTTCAAGTAAATTTGTTTCATTTTTTCATGATATTCAAGATAGGTGACTTGAAGATTGTTCTTAAATAATTGAAAGTGAAGTTTATGATTTGCTTCATATAAGTGTTAGTAGGATAGACAACAAACTTACCATAAATTGTTCTACATTTCTTTAGGAAACAAATTTGTCAAACCTACCATAAATAGTTGTATAGTTATTTAGGAAACAAATCTGTAAATATTTTTTTTGAATGAGGGGTCAATGCTTAATGTTAGGAGATGCTGTAATTAGAAGTTACTGTAATTAAGGGACATATTGTAATTAGGGAAAATGACTTCTATATAAGAAAAGGACCACTAGATTGAGGGTCATCGAGCAAATCTGACATGGTATTAGAGCCACTCTCTGAATCAACCTTGTCTTTGGTCCAATTTTCGTGGTTCTAAGCTCTAGTTTTCTGGTTTCTTGGGTGCGGTTTCTGGTTTGCAGTTTTTTGGTGAATTTCGAGAGATTCTAGTTATGGCTAACAACTCGAACTCAAAAGTCTTTCAAACTCAATTTACAAGGAAGAATTATGTTTCCTAGGAGTTTCAGTTTCAACTTTTTGTCATGGGAAAGGAGTTGTGGGGTCATGTTGATGGTAGTGATCCAGCACCTACCAAGCCTACGAAGTTGGTTCAATGGAAGGTGAAAGATGCTCACATGATGACTTGGATTCTTGGGTATGTTGATCCACTACTTATATTCAACTTAAAGCCCTACAAGATGGCTAAATCAAGTACTTGAAAAAGGTCTATCAAGATCAATTCGCAAGGCGATTTCAGCTGGAAACTGATCTTGCTGCCTATTCCCAAGGTACACTCTCTGTTCAGGAATATTTTTTTGGTTTTCAAAATCTTTGGGCTGACTTTTCCGACATTGTGTATGCCAACGTGTTGGCCGACTCTCTCTCTGCTATTCAAGCAGTCCATGAAGCTAGCAAAAGAGACAAGTTTTTAATGAAACTAAGGCCAAAATTCGAGTCTATTCACTCCAACCTGATGCACAGGGATCCTTCACCATCTCTTGACGTGTGTTTTGGAGCACTTCTTCGAGAGGAACAATGTTGTCTTACTCAATCTTCGCTTCCACAAGAGAATGTTGTCGCATACGCTGCTCAAGGCAAGGGGAGGGGTCGAGACATGCATACGGTTCAGTGCTACAGTTGCAAAGATTATGGGCACATTGCTGCCCATTGTGCTAAAAATTTCTCTAGCTACTGTAAACAGAAGGGGCACATAATCAAAGAATGCCCAAGACGTCCTCAAAACTGACCTGTGAATGCTTATCATGCTACTGCTACTAGCCACACTTCGGATGGGGTAACTAGCACTCAAAATCTCGCTCCAATGTCACCTTCCACTACTGCTACACCTACCCTTACACTAGAAATGGTGCAACAAATAATTTTATCAGCATTTTCCGCTTTAGGGCTGCAAGGTAAGGGTACTATACCCTCTCAATCTTGATGGGGACCAGCAGCCCTTACCCTTGTCCTTCGCCGACAAGGTGACACGTGGACGGCCACCCGATGTCCACATTGATTTATAATTCTTGCAGGTATACATGGAATATCTTGAAAATTTTCAGCATGAGAAGACCCGAGTTGTTATGCCAACACAAGTCCGAGTTCAAGACCCATGTGGGTCCCACACGGTCATGTGGGCCCCACACAGCTCCATTGGGCCCCACACAGAATTGGGCCTCCCTTTGACTTTTGTTTTGTATTTAATTTGTAAACATGCAAGACAAATTGCTTGCATGTGCTCGTCCTTAGTAAGTTGTGTATTAGTAAGTTGTGTTTAATATTTAATGTCTTGTAAGTTGGAGTGTTGTAAGTTGTGTGAGTATTTATTATGTCTAGTAAGTTGGTGTCTTTATTATTTGTCTCCCATGCTTGTGTGGGAATTGTTAGTTGTTTAATGTCTTTGTCCCCCCATACCCCATCATTGTAAGAACTATGTAGAGAGAAAAGTATTGATATTGAAAAAATTTTCCTTTGCTAAAGCTTGTTATAGTTTTGTCCCATCCTTGTGATTGTGTAGTGAGAGGCTACGTCGTCCTCTCCGAAGATCAGGTGGTGAGAGACTACTAACCTATCCAGCAACTCCAATTCCATATCCTCCCTCCCTCACTCTCAGGGCCACCACCAAAGTTACATCCACACGGCCAGAACTTTCATATTACCACACAGACACCACCAATCCTTTGCATTGATGTGTTCAATTGGTATCTCACAAGCTTGATCCAAGGACTTGCGGTGTGATCCAGCTGCGTGTTGGGCAACGTCTAGCATCCATTGAAACTCTTGGTAAATCAGTATCTGTTAGAACCTTTACTAAATCTTGTTAAAGCCTTATCTTCAATTTCTGAAATTTCATATTTGATAAGCCTTTGCATCCATAGACTTCAATATTTTAGCTTGCTAGCTTGAAATCAATTGTGGAATATTGATGTGCAAAATTTACAATTTTATTCTTGAAATATTGAAATAACATCCTTGCTGCATCTAACTTAATACCTTTGTGAAAGAACCAATTGGGACTAAATTTTGGACAGCATCATACACCTTTCAAAATTTCTCAATAGTGAAATGTCCTCTGATTTATTGTGTTTATGTTTGTTAATCTAATTCTTAATTTAAAGTGTTTCGAATGTATGTGCTTGTGAGGGTTGAACCGTAGGACATAGGCCACCCTTTCTCGTCCTACATCAAATCTTGGCTTGTTGATTCCGCTGCATCCAATCACATGACTAGTTCTCCTTATATGCTTAGCAATGTTTGTAAGTACACTAGTTCTTCTAATATTCAAGTTGCTAATGGCCATCTTTTACCAAAACCTGGGGTTGGTGATATCGCACCATCACTTACTAATATTTTTGTATCACCTGGGCTTTCTATGAGTCTTATCTCGATTGGACAATTAGTGGATGATAATTATAATGTTAAGTTTTCTCACGATGGTTGTCATGTGCAGGATCCGGTGCCGGGAAGGACAATAGCGAAGACTTTTCCATTCCTAGTATCATTTCTTTGGCTTGTACTACTGTTTCCAATAATTGTGAAGTATAGCACAAATGTTTAGGCCATCCAAACAATGTTGTTTTATCTCATTTGCAGAATTCTAGTTGTTGGGGAAAAAAAAAGATTCTTCTTTGTCTCATGCTTTGTCTTTTGATTGTTCTACATGTAAAATAAGAAAAATTAAGATTCTTCCCTTCCCTTCTTTCGGGACTAGGGCAAAGAATTTCTTTGACCTAGTTCATAGTGATGTATAGGGCATTACTCTTGTCATTTCTCATGTTCATTATAAATATTTTGTGACATTCATAGATGACTATAGTCGGTATACTTGGGTATATTTTTTCCGCTATAAGTTTGAAGTCTTTGCTGTCTTCAAATCGTTTCTAGCATATGTTGAGAATCAATTAACCACTAGCATTAAGACTTTACGATCTGCATCAGGTGGAGAAAATATGTCTCATGAATTTCTACAGTTTCTTCGTCACAAAGGAATTGCTTCTCACCGCTCATGTCCTTATACGCCTCAACAGAATAGCGTGGTTGAGCGCAAAAATCGACATTTGTTCGATGTTTCTAGGACCTTGTTACTTGCATCTTCTGTTCCTCCTAAATTTTGGGTTGAAGCTTTAGCTACAGCAGTGTATTTGATTAATAGGTTGCCTTCTAAAGTGCTAAATTTTGACTCTCCATACTATCGTCAGCATACATAGCACCCTAGCTTTCTTGACTTGCACACTTTTGACTGTGTCTGTTTTGTGCATCTACCTCCGCATCAATGTCACAAACTCTCTGCACAATCTGTGAAATGTGCCTTTATGGGATATAACTTATCTCAAAAAGGATTTGTGTTCTATGATGCTTCTTCCAATAAATTTCATATATCCTCGTAATGTTGTTTTCTTTGAGCATCAATGTTTCTTTCCTAGTTCTCTTACATCATCTCATGTAGTTTCTGTTCTTCCTCACTTTAATGATTTGATATGCCCTCCTGAACGCTTCAAGTTTGGTTATGTGTATGAACGTTGTCAACCAACTCTGCCCCTTCCTGAGTCTGATCTACCACCTGATCTTGATCCTGTTTTGCATCCTCCTTGACGATCTGGCTGTGCTTCTCATCCATCGGATAGGTATGGTTTCCCTCATACCTCCTTCAAGGCTACCTTATCAACTGTGTCGATTCCTAATTCCTACTTGTAAGTTGATAAACATGAGTGTTGGAGAAAAGCTATGCAGGAAGAACTTCAAGCTCTTCAACAAAATCGGACTTGGGACATGATCCCTTGTCCTTCTCATATCAAGCTAATTGGGTGTAAGTGGGTTTTATTCTGTGAAACTTCAGCATGATGGGTCTGTGGACCGTTATAAGGCTCGCTTCGCTGCTATTGGTAACAGTCAGGAGTATGAGGTTGACTATGAGGAGACCTTTGCTCCTTTCGCTAAAATGACCAATGTGCGTACTATTATTTTATTGCTATTGCAGCCTCTCAGCGATGGTCCCTTTGCCAAATGGATGTGAAGAACACATTTCTTCATGGGGATTTACAGGAAGATGTTTACATGACACCTCCTCCTGGCCTCTGCTCATCGTCGACATCGAATGTGTGTAAGCTGAGGTGCTCTCTATATGGTTTGAAATAGGCTCCCGAGCCTGGTTTGATAAGTTCTGAGCTACCTCACTTCGGTTTTCTTTCATCCAAAGCCAGTATGATTCCTCATTGTTTCTTCGTACGACTTCTGTTGGTATCATTCTTCTTCTGGTTTATGTCGACGACATTATCATCACTAGGACTGATTCTGCTCTCATTGATCAACTCAAGCAGCATCTTCATGATTCCTTCCATATGAAGGATCTTGGTCCTCTCCGGTATTTCCTTTCAGTCTGATTCATTTGGCATTTTCCTATATCAACATAAATACACGGACAACTTCGTTTCCTTGTCTGGTTTGCAGGACTCCTCTTCAGTGGATACCCCTTTGGAAGTGAATGTTATTGACGCGAGGAAGGGGATCTCCTTCCTAATCCCACGGGGTATCGATAGTTAGTTGGTAGTCTCAATTATCTCACTATTACACGACCTGACATCTCCTTTGCTGTCCAGCAAGTCAGTCAATTTATGCAGTCTCTTCGACACCTTCATCTTGCAACGCTTCACCGAATTATTCGATATCTCCAGGGTTACTCTCACCGTGAATTATTCTTCTCTACGGGTACTCCTCTTCGCCTTGTGGCTTTTAGTGATGCTGATTGGGCAAGATGTGCTGATACTTGCCGGTCTGTCATCGGGTGGTGTATGTTTCTTGGTGATTCCCTTATCTCTTGGAAGAGTAAGAAATAGGAGCGTGTTTCCAAATCATCGATTGAGTCAGAGTACCGTGCCATGTCAGCAGCCTGCTCGGAGATTGTGTGGCTCCGTGGCTTACTTGCTGAATAGGTTTTCCTCAATCTACTCCCACTCCTCTTCATGCTGATAATAGGAGTGCTATTCAGATCGCTACAAATCCCGTCTATCACGAGCATACCAAACATATCAAGGTGGACTGCCATTCTATTCGAAAAGTGTTTGATACTCAGGTTATCTCTCTTCCACATGTCTCAAGCGACCTTGTTGGCAAATTGATGCTTCTTGATCAACCAGCATCAATTCGAGGGGGGGTGTTGGTAGGATAGACAACAAACTTACCATAAATTGTTCTACATTTATTTAGGAAACAAATCTGTCAAACCTACCATAAATTGTTGTATAGTTATTTAGGAAACAAATCTGTAAATATCTTTCCTGAATTAGGGGTCAATGCTTAATGTTAGGAGATGTTGTAATTAAGAGATATATTATAATTAGGGAAAATGACTTCTATATAAGAAAAAGACCACTCGATTGAGGGTCATCGAGCAAATCTGACAATAAGTGCATCATGGTGATCAAGTTGAATTATCTGCAAAGGTGGAGTGGTCATCCGGTAGGGTACAAAATATGGCAAATGCTTTGGAGACTATTACTGGTGCTTTCAATAGACTAACAACACAGAAGTTGCAGCTGTAGGTAAAAGGCCCATGGAATTTCTTACCAAACAAGATGGTGGAATAGCTGTTGTCACTCATGCTTTTGAGTTGTGTGAAGGACAAAATAATCATTTCAGTAAGGGAATTAAACTAGAAGTCCCTAATTTTAATGGTGATAGTTCTCCTAATGAATTTGATGATTGGGTGTATTCTTCCAATGGCATGACATGAATGAAGCTAAAAAATTGTACTTTGCTGAATCAAAATTGAAGGGAACTGCTCGATTTTGGTGGATATTTTGGTGGATTAAACAAAGGGAAATCTTTTTATAAGGAGATTTGATGAGATTACAATGTGGGCTAAGATGAAGTGAGCCATGCAGGAACAATTTATCCCTCCCAATTATCAGCAGCGTTTTCATCTCTAGCTCTTTGATTTGAAGCAAGAAGAAAAGACAGTGATGGAGTACACTAGTAGATTCTATCATTTGGCTACTCGTGCCGATATAGAATGGAAAGAGGACATTATGATAGATTTGTACAGAAAAGGGTTGAAGCCAGCCATTGCCTCCAATTGGCTACATGTCGTCTCATCATAGTTGGGGATGCAGCACAGGTTGCCACTTAGATTGAGGAGGGCATGCAACGCAATCCTCCATTCCTCCTAGAGCTACATCAGCCCTTCGGTTTGAGAAGAGTACTAGTGGAGTGGTACAAGAGAAGAGAATTGAGCAATTGGGTAAAAATGTTCAGACTAATACCTTTTGGAAGACTCCTAAGCATTTTGGAACTTCTAAGAGCCAACCATCACTCAAATGCTTTAAATGTCAAGGTTTTGGCCATCGAGCTGCACAATGTCCTAACAAATTCATGGTTGTTGCAGAATAGGAAGAAGACAAAGATGATGACACTCAAGTAGTTGAAGTTGAAACATAAATTCAAGTGACTTAGATAATGATGGCAATTTGAGAACCTGTTAGTGCTTTGACATATGCTCTCTTCTCACAAGGTTAAGAGACAGGGGATTGGAGGCAGACCAACATCTGTCAAACTCAAGTGATATGCCAAAAACAACATTGTACTTTAGTTGTTGATCCTGGTAGTTGCACAAATGTAGTTTCTAAAGAAGTTGCAAAGAAGTTAAATTTAGAAATTGAAACTGATCCCGAGCCATACAAAATTGCTTGGGTGAATAATACAAACTTGAAGGTCCTTGGTAGCTACTTACCTTCAAGATTGGTTCCATTATGGAGACAGTGCAATGTGATATACCCTTCCTCTCAAAATTTGTCACATTCTTTTGGGCCGATCATGGTTATTTGATAGGAAGGTGAATCATGATGGATAAGAGAATTCTTATTCTCTCTCCATTGACAAAAAGAAGTATATGTTGATGTCGTCACAAATTCTTCCACTCACCAAGTTGAAACGTACTGCTGGTTCCTTTCTTATGAAATGAGATGACTCTATTCATGGTGATGGACTCCTTGGTACTTTCCCCAACTCGACGAAGTCAAGTTCTTTTCGGAAAGATGGAATTGATGTAGGACGAGAAGCGGCTATTTGGATGAATCATTTCGACCCAATTATGAGGCCTACGTTAAAGAATAGGGTGAATGGTTTATTGGGTCCGAAACCCAAATGGGCTTAATTATTTAGTTGTTCAAGTATATGTGTGTAGTTGCTTGTATTAGAATTATTTATGTTGGGGGCTTTTTTGTAGTAATTGTGTATTCTAGGAGTATGTTTGTAATGCAACGTAGTTTTAGGGGTATATGTGTAATTTCATATGTTTAGAGGCTTTCTTATTGTAGGCAGTTGATGAATTTGAATTGAAGTTGAACGTGAATTTCCCCCGGGTATCTCCTCTCTCCGCCCTTCCCCTTCCTTCTTCTCTTCTAATTTCTCCAAGGCTGCAGAACCTTGATGCTGCCCTTGCATCAAGACCGTATGAAGCTTTATTGTTCCTTGGGATTGGCTTTGGGCTTTTCTTGCATAGCTTAGGTGGAGGGCGAAGAAGGCCTCCTTCCAAGGGGGCCCGAGCCATCAATGAGGTATCATTCTGGAAGAGCTAGAATTCTAACCTTGTCCCGGGACCTATGGGCCAAGGGACAGTCTCAGATAGACAGTTTCTATAAAGTGTAGGTCTCCCAAAAGGTAACAGAGGCGTACAAAATCTAATCTCCTATTGTTCCTTAATAGCTCAATGGTCGAGCAGTCAACTATTAACTACTGGTCGTAGGTATGAATCCTACTTGGGGAGATTTGATTCATTTTGAATTCTTTAATTTAGAATGAAAGGGCTCGCTTTGCCTGTTAAGAATAGGTAACCCATTCCCGGTCTTTGTTTTTATTGTATTATATTTCATCGTATCACATTCTGTTTTGTGATATTTGAGAATCAACGTCAGTATCTCAATGTTTCATTGTAAATCTTTCAATGACTTACCTCTACCTATGATTTAATTAGTGTCTTAAATCTTTTCATACACAATTGGTCCCAAGCCCAAGCAGAGGAGGGTTGTGTTAGATAACAAACAGCCATGGTTTCAAATAAGGGTAGCAAGTACCATAACATAGCATAATGTAATAGAAATGAATGTAGAAGGAAGCAAGAATAGTAGATGTTAAATAATGGGAAGTAGGTGTAATGGGCACAAATTTTTTTTCCAAGCACAAACAATCTTATGCATGTTCGTATATTTGCATGTTTTAAGCTCTTAACTCTTCTTAAAAAGAGTTTTATTAAATTAATTAATTTATCAAATAACTGACTTCAAGAGTCATAGTCACTCGCGTGCTCGGATCAAGAAAAAAAAAAATGAAAGCTGATGAGGATCTCAGAACGATTTCAGCAGAGGCTCTAGTCATACTTGCAAAAGCATGTGAGACGTTCATCTTGGAGCTGACTTTATGCTCTTGGATACACAGAAGAGAATAAGAGACAAACGCTTCAGAAGAACGATATTGCAGCTGCCATTTCAAGGACGGATGTCTCTGATTTTTTGGTAAATATTATTCAAAGAGATGAGAAAAAAGGAAGGACTTGGAGTCATTTAGGCAACTACTCCAGTGTGTGACAGTATTCCATACTACATGTCCCTCCCCAGCATCTAGTGGGACGAACAGGGATGATGGAAAAACCAGTTGATCAAGCAGTGTACTGCCCAGCAGCCCTGGCCACCTGTGGCTTTCATGTCTTGGCCTCATTCTCAGCAACAATAAACTCAACAGCAGCAAACTGAGCATTTACGGCAGGGTCTGGCTAAAAGGGTCCATTCAGATGCATGCTCATTGCTCAGGATGAAATTTAGCAGTGCCTTTCATCATAATTGAGTTGTACTTTTAGTGCTAGTGGGTAAGCATGATGTTAAAACTCTTCAAATTATATACTCTTCCACTTTTTCATTAATCATATGTTTGATGAATTAATTAATAAAATGAAATTCAATATACAATACTTTAATCTATTAGCCATATAAGACATACAAATAATACAATAAATTAAACAAGTTCTGTTATTTTATTTGTTTAAGTAATAAAAATCTAATAAATTTAGATTGACAAGTTATATTGTAGTGTTATATAACTATAAACCAAGCTTTAGAACTATAAATCTATAATTTATACATTTATAGTATAAAGCAAGCTTTTAAAGTATACATTTATCATTAAATAAATAGAGTACTAACAACTTGAATAAGAAAAAAGAAAAAACTAGAAAAGAAAAGGAAAGTTGAAGTTGAAAAATATAGGAAAAAAAATCAACAAAATAAATATTTTTTTAACAAATTTGTGTTCACATCAAATTATTAATTAATGCATCTTTTGTGAGCATTAAAATTAAAAAAATAATCTTCATATCATTATTATCCTCATTATATTCCCCCCTCCCCCAATATAGCTTATTGAGAATAAGTTATGAAAAGGATAAAAGAATAAAAATAAGAAGAAAAACTTTTAAAATATATATTTTATTTGCCATAATAATTTTGTAGTGGTTATGTAATGGTGCACTTATACCACCAAGTTTAACCAAAAATGGGCAAGGGTGGGCTATGTCCTATGTCACCACCCTGAAGTGATGCGCGTCAGCGCCCAAGTATGGTGTTAAATTTGCAGAGTTCATGCATCATTATAGATGTGGGCAGGTAAAAAAGTTAGTGCACGAGACTAGAGTTAGATTAGCAACTTGGTGTACAAAGACACCTAAAGTTAAAAGCATGGAGATAGATGACACACTGAATAGATGAAAAATTAACAAAATTTACCTTCAACAGCTAAGTAGGAAGGGGAGAAAACTAGAGAAATCAAAAAATAATGACTTAAACTTAGGTACGCTCAAAAAATCATGATTTAAACTTTGGTACGCTCGAAATGAAAAATCTAATAATGGAGTAAGAATCATTGTAAACAAAAACGTAAAAGATGGTGTTAGAGATGTTAAAAAAGTAAACAACAGAATCATAAGGGGTGAACAAAAATTACCAGAAAATTGAAAATCGCACTTAAATCACAAGCGGTTCAGTTTTCCGGTATTCGATTTCAATTTCAATTTCAGTTTGGGTTTGGATTGCCAATTTTTTCGGCTTTGATTTCGGTTTCGGTTTCCTAAACATAACCGAACAAAAAAACTAAAAAACTGATTTAAATATAAGATATATATTAATTAATAGTTAAATATATGTGTTAAAATATGATTGATCCATAATCCGAGGTTTAGTAGGGTGTGGCATACTGGAATATTAACCCATATAACTTAAAATTTCAAAAAGAAAAACATAAGGGATTTAGGGTTTCTCTCCTCATTTCTCAAATCTCATTCTCAAAAGATTTAGGGGTTCTTCAAGTCTTCTTTCACCCCTCGCGGCATTGCCAGTCCTTTGCTTCCCCACTCGCTGCAACATGCCAGCGCCACCCTGCCGTAAGCGGCAACCTTTAGTCCCTTGCTGTCACGAACGATTGCAACCCTCACCACCAATGTAGCTGCCTCACCGCCTTAGTTGCATCCAGCCTGCACCTAGCTGGCTAGCCTTGCCGCGACATGCCTATGTCACCCTGCCGCAAGCCGCAACCCTTAGTCCCTCGCTGTCATGAACGACTGCAACCCTCACTGCCAATGTAGCCGCCTCGCCACTTCCATGCACCTAGCTGGCCAGCCACAAGGTCATTCCTCTTCTTCTTTGGTTGCCACAAGGATCATTTTGATTTTTGGGTCCACCATTTTTTCATTTCATGGATTCATGGCCTAATGTTTTTACATTTTGCAGTCTGAGTTTGTCAAATACTCAAGCCTTAACAGCTTGTCAGTGCTCTCAACAGAATGCCAAATACATTAAAAAAATAGATTAAAAACCGAGAAAACCGTAACTGAACTGCTCAAGGTTCGGTTCTCCAAGAAACAGAAAGTTCAGTTCAACTTCGGTTTCAGTTCCAGTACAGCTCCATAAAAAAAGTGCACATTTCAGTTCAATTTTCGGTTTGTACCATAATCAAACCTAAGTGAACCGATTTCACCCCTATTCTGGGGTCAAGAGATAATACATGTCATTAGTGCTTATGCTCCTCATATAAACTTAGCAAAATACTTTAAAAGACAATTTTGAGAAGATATTGATGGTATTATACAAAGGATATTAGTGATTGAAAAAATGTTCACAAGAGCATAATGGAATGGACGCATTGGAAAGGACAACAAAGATTATAAGAGGATACATGGAGTGAATGGAAAGAGATAGAAAAGAAAAAATAAGTCTAGTGATATGATCTTAGACTTTGTTGTGTCAATTGATTTTATTTCAATGAATACACGCTTTTAAGAGAAGAGAACACTAATTAAACTTCAAGAGTGGACAAAATAAAAGTCAAATATATATTTTTCTTAACTTGGAGAGTAGATCATTACTCATGTAAGGATTGTAAAGTTATCCCACGTGAAAGTTTAACTACACAATATAATGTTATATATATGTATTAAAAAAAAAAGGAAGAAGAAATGACATGAGAACTAGGTGATAGAATGTAAAGGAAGAAAATATAATATAATTTAAAAATAAAATGATCAAAGATGGTGATTGAATAATAAGGAATAGGGTAGAAGCAAACGCTCTTTGGAGTATGATAGCTAGATCTACTAAAAAAATAGCAAAAGAGATTTCAAGTGAATCCATAGGAAGATTCTTAGCTAGTAAAGAAAGTTGTGGTGGACAAGATGTCCAAAAAGTCATAAAGACAAAAAAAATTAGCATAAAACATGACAAAATATCTAAACATGGAAAACTTTGATAAGTATAATGAGACAAGAAATGATGCAAAAAAGGCCAATGGTGAAGCTAAACATAGAGCATATAATAACTAATATGCTAGATATGACATTAAAGAAAGGGAAAGAGACACATTTAAGCTATAGCTAGAAAAAAGAAGAGCGAGGATTTAGGTATTGTAAAATGAATAAAAATGATACTGTCTTGGTTAAAGAAGAAGACATAAAAGAAAGATGGCACGCTACTTTAATAAGCTATTAAATCAAAATAACATAGAAGACTTAAACTTAGAATTAACAGACAAGGAAAGGGACAAAAATTTGAGATTTTTACTTATGAAATTAAAGTTAATGAAGTGAAGTTTGCATTAAAAGAGAATGAAAAATGGAAAGTTATATAGGACCAAATGACATCCCAATTGAAGTTTTGGAATGCCTAGGTGATAATGAAATTATATGGTTAACGTATTTATTTAAGACTATATAAAAACTAGGAAAATCTAGACTAATGGAGGAAAAGCAATTTAATATCCATATACAAAAATAGAGGTGTTCAAAATCATAATAACTATCATGTAACTAATCTTATAAGTTATACAATGAAACTGTGGGAAGTAATTGAACAAAAACTAAGATTAGAAGTAAAAGCCTCAACCTGGGAGATCGACTATAGAATTTGTATATCTTTTAAGAAGATTAATGGAAAAGTTTAGAGAAAAAAGTAGGGAGTAGGGACTTGCATAGGATTTTTTAGAGAAAGCTAACAATAGGATACCTAGGGAAGCTTCTATGGTGAGTTCTAGATTACTTTAAAACAAAAAGGATAAAAGGAGTATGTTGTCGGTATACTACATCATTAAGGATGTTTACAATAGGTATTAGCATCAAGACTATAAATGGTGAGTCTAGGAAATTTATAATCACATTATGTAGGAATCAAGGATCTATTTTGAGCCTTTATCTTTTTGCGCTAGTGATGGATGAGCTTACAAGAGTATCCAAAATAAGGCTATATGTTGTTCGCAAATGGTATTGTCTTGATTGATAAAACTAGGAGTTGAGTAGAATTTAAGTTAGGATCATGGATAGAAACTTTAAAATTTAAAGGTTTTAGGTTAAGTATAAATAAAATATATGAATTTCAATCATGGTCGGAGGAATATTGAAGAAAAGATTAAATGTAAAGAAATTACTAACACTTTAAGACTTCGATACCTTCAATCTACTATACAACTTGAAGGAGAAATTGAAGAAGATAAAATACGTAAAGTTAAGGTATACGTAAAATGGAGATGTGCTTCAAATGTATTGTGTGATCATAGAATACCCTTAAAATTAAAAGGAAAATTATATAAGGCGACTAAAGACCAGATGCTATAAGGATCATAATGCTGAGCAATTAAGAAACAACACATCCAACAAGTAAAAGCTGCCGAAATGAAAATGCTAAGGTAGACAAATGGTATAATGTTAAAAGATAAATTAAGGAATGAACCTTTGCGGACTGCGATAACTCAATAAATTATGCATAGCACATATAGAAGATAAGATAAAAGCGGGCAGTTGTTTGGGCATTGCATTGTAAGTCAAAAAGGGCACTACTAAGGAGCGAGCAGTAACTGTTAAGAGGGGTAGACTTGAAATAACTTAGAATGAGAGAGTGAATAAGGATTTAATAGCCTTTAATTGTAGGAGGAAATTGCCCACAATTATGTAAACTGGCGAAAAAAGGATTCATGTCATGTTTTTAAATAGCAGCTATGACTATAATGTAACATTGTTACGTAATGGTTTTTTGGGTTTCCAATACCATTACGTAATGACCGCAATGACTGTTATGTAACTGCTACAAGACTTTTATAGCAAATAAGAATATAGATATTTATTTTTCTAATTTTTATTCTCAAGTCATTCTCAGTAAGATATCTGAAGAGGGGGTGAAGAATTGAAGATTATAATACAAATTATATTGATATAAAAGTTATTTTTTTGTATTAATATTTACAAGAGATGCATTAGTTAACAATTTGGTATAAACAATATTTTTGCTAAAAAAATATTTATTTTGACAATATTAGTTATTTGGTATATTTTTCTATATTTTTTAACTACAATCTTCTTTTCTTTCTAGTTTTTGTCATGTGCAAGTTGTTATATGCTATTTATTTAATGATCACATTTTATGATTATAATATTATATACTATAATTTTAAGGCTTAGGTTACTGTTAGAAAATATCACTTTTTAGTCTAAAATTCAGAATTTATTATATTTTTATTACTTAAACAAATAAAATAATAGAACTTGTTTAATTTGTTGCATTTTTTGTATGCCTTAGTGCGCTTATGGAGTGCATAATGTGTAATTGCTTTATTAATTAATTTATCACACATACAATTAATGAAAAAGTGAAAAGGAATACATAATTTTTCTATGAACAAAAATTTAAAACGAAAGTAAAATTTACTAAACAAAGCTAGTACGATGAACTAGAGGATCCAAAATGCACTAAATCTCTTTTTAAGAAGGGTTGAGAACTTAAAACATGCAAATGAACCAATGTACACAAGATTGTGTGTTTGAAAAAAATTCACAATTGTTAAACCTCTCATCATGTAATGTCCACTACTCCCGCTTTCCACTACAACCCCGTTACTATTATGCTATGGTATTTAAAACTATGATTCATGTAACCAACCCCACCTAGTGCGACTTAAGACTTAGTTTGTTGTTGATGTTGTTGTTGTTTTCAAATGTGACTTCAATACAACATATCTTGTTTTGTCGTTTTTATTATTATTTTATTTATTTTATAATAGTTGTTGTTTTTAAAAATTTTAAATATGTCATTATTTTTATCATAACTATTATTATTCTTGTAATCATTGTATTATTTGTTGTTGCTAAAGTTGCTCTCATTAAATTTAAATTTAAATTTATTTTTATTATTTATCTTTATTATTATTGTTGTTTTAGCTGCTGCTGCAGTCAAACTATTTTTAATTGCTTTTTCTTATGTCACATTATTTTTTTAAGAATTATTATTATTTTTATTATAATGACTATTATTTTATTACTATTATTTCAACAGTAAAATTATTATTGTTCCTATAATCATTATATTATTATTTATTTTATTGTTGTTATTGTTATTGTTGTTGCTATATAATTATTGTTTTCATAATTATTATAATTCTTCTAGTTATTAATTTATTATTTTATTATTATGCCCTGAATTTGTCGAAAGAAATTGTGCATGGTTGCACAAATTGGTGAAAAAGGATTCATGTAGCTGACCCCACCTAGTGGGACTTAAGGCTTGGTTTCTTGTTATTGTTGATTATTTTATTATTGTGGTTTTTGTTGCTAGTTATTATTTATTGAGGGTTATAATTGTTTTTCAAGAAACAGAATTAGAAACGGAATTGTTCCTTCTACTTGTAAGAGGATGAGGTATTACTCTTCCACTGAAGGTGATTATAGCACTTTGGCCAGACTGCAATTCTATCCTCATTTATGCAAACCAAACAAGGGAATGGAAAATTGAGAATTGGTGTCAAAATTTCAAATCCATTTTAGTCCTGCTTCCACAAACCAAACATTGGGAGAGGGTGTTGTTTAAATATTTGTTTATAAGTGATACCAAAGGGGTACTGTGACTGCACCAAATGCACCTAATTTGATAGTAACTACACTTTCCCTAATATATATTTTTTTATGGAAAAAAAAAAAAAACTTTATGAAGAGAGTCAAACCTCCAATGGCTTTATGACTGACAAAAGATCACTATGTTGAGTTTCTTGCTTTAGTGTCTTCTTATACCTGCGCACAAACTTGGCATTCCTATAGAATTCCCGACGCTTCTCTGGCAAATAAATAAATAAAAAAAAAGATAATTTGTTAATAAATATGGAATATCAAGGCAAAAAAATGTGCTCCAACATTTCCAATGTTTTTGTCCATTACAAAGTTTTGTTTTAGTATACCATCATCCTTAATCAGCAAATACGCAAACACAATATCCTGTTCACTAATTAATAAATAACTCATCTATCAGGAAACATCATCAATAGGCAATAGGCACCCAAAAGGACTTTTACCAAGTAGAACTTTTGTGCTACTATAGTTCACCATAAGTCATTTGATTTCATTAACCATCGTAACTTCTTTATTTCCTGAAAATTCTTGCCATAATTATTTCCCAAACTAATGGTCAGTCAATAAGTATGATAGAGATATTTCAAGAAATAAATTATTTTAATAACATAAGATCATACACAAAGGGCTGAATGAAAAGGACTAATGAAAAGTTCACCTATTTACAAAGGGATTAATGAAGGGATTGACTACTTATGTTGTATACTCCTTACATTGGTGTGTTCATGACAAGAAGGTGGTAATAGGTAAGAGCAATAGAGAAAAGGGCAAAAGACATTCACCTCCCCTGAGGTTTGTCAAACCTCCTCTATGAGTGACAGATAAATAACATTGTCAAAAAAATTTATTTGGACAAATTTGCCCTTTGAAACTCGCCGTTCATCACTTCCAGCCATCCAAGCCTATCTCCCCTGTCCCCCGTACCTACTCATTCAGCCTCCACCCAAATCAATCCTCCCCTCTCCATAATGGATCCACCAAGATTCGCCCTTTGTGGAGGTCTTGCATGAGAAGGGGGCCCACCTTTTCAACTGGTCGGGGTTGTGGGAGCTAAGAGACGAGCTAATTGATCGTTAGAGGCGCCTGCTGTCAGAGCTGCACTAGTGCCCCCTCGTGGTGCCGCCATACATGACCTCTTGCATGCAAATGTACTGGGCAGTCCTCCACTATAAGTTAGAGGCCTGCGTGCAACAAGTGCTGCGAGGCCCTAAATGACATCATCGTCATGGTTATTAAAATCACGATCTAGATTGTAGGATTCCACGATTCTATGATCCTAATTCACCCAAATGATCCAAGTCACAACAAAAATCGGAATCAAGTAGAATTGTGGTAGAATCGTAAAAGAATTGGTAGAATCGTGGAATTGGAATCGTAGAATCATAAGTAGAATTGTACAGATCCTACTCTGTTACCTGGATTGGGATTTTTTTTCCTTTTTGGGCTTCAATAATGTGGCTCAATACATGTTTTTATTCGCCCAAAGGCCCCAAAAGGCTTATGCTTGGTCCAAAGTCTTCTAAAACTGGGGCAAAATGGCTCCCAGCTTCCCATCAGTGAACAGATTCAGCAGAATCTGCACCTGATTTCCCTGGAGTTTGACACCTCAGGCCTCTACTCCCCATTGAAATTCAGCAACCCTGCACCTGAATTTCTCTCCTGTTCGACAACCAGAGAGCCCACCATCTGGTGACAGGTGTTTGATCAGCAGCAGCTAGCAGTCTTGCTGTTTGATCAACAGTTCTTTGGCATTCAACAACCAAAGCTCTTAGGGTTCAACAAAAACTCAGTCCTCAGTCTTCTTCCTTCTTTGGTGTTCGGCAAGAACACATCAACCCTCTTCAACGCAGAGTTCTTGTTTGATCAGCAGCAACCAAGAAAAGAGCCAAGTTGGCTGGCCCAGTAAAGCTGCAGAGGTATGCTTTGAAACAAATTTTTTGCTTCCTGAAAAGACTCAATAGTGAGCACACTTTTTCTCCTTCTTCTTCTCCTTTCTTGCTCTTCTTCTTTTTCTTCCTTTTATTGTTTGAACTTTTTATTGTATCTTTAACTTCTTCTACTTACTAAGTTACTAACTAAGTTTTTCACCTTAAGACTTGTCATAAAGTTCCACATATATAATTTTTCAATATTTATTTTACATTGAGAGTAGAATCTTACGATTCTCGATCTGATTCTACGATTTGATCCTGCAAACCCCTCCAATGGTCCCACTTAGGATCCCAATTCTAACAACCTTGGTCATCATCGAAAAGTGCAGATGGTCCTCCACTGCAAGTCAAAGGCCTCTGCATCCGTGAAATCTTCTCTGCCTTTGGAATCTCCTTCAGCCACAAGTGCTGCAAATACCAAAACAGCCCACTCCGACAACCCCTTCTTTCATCCTCTCATCAGCCTCCATTGCACCAACAAGGTCGCAACCAGTGACGGCACCAACTGCGTGAGAAGAAAAATTTTATCAATTATTCTAAATTTTTGTTAAATATTAGAAATTTTCAAGCATCCAAGAGATGGATGAGCACAAGGGGCATAGAATGCAAGGACACACTTAGAGCTAGTGGATAGCTTCAACGATGGCGGAGGAGGATTGTGAGTGAGAGCTGTGCGCAATTTGTGGGAAGGAGAATGTGGGTGAGAGCTAGAGTTTTTACAAGTCAGTGGAGGGGGGGAGGTCTTTAAGATTTTAAGAACCTCAAGGGAGATCCTTGTCTTTTTGGCAAGCCTGAGAGGAGGTGAGTGTCTTTTGACCCAGAGAAAACCTTATGCATGATTCAAGGAAATTGGAGGTGATTCTAGAAGAATTATAATGGGACAAGTGTGCTTATGCAACTAAACAAAACTTTATTGCACCATTAGATAGGAGTAGCAAAATACATCATTTAATTTCATGAACCAAAGTAATTTATTTCTTCTCCAAAAATCCTTGCCACAATCATTTCCTAGGCTAATGGTCAATTTATAAGTATGATAGGTAAGTTTCAAGAAATAAAGGACCATAGTAACATAAGATCGCAGACAAGGGGATTAATGAAATGGATTAATGAGAGGTTGATCTATCTATTAAATGGATTGATGAAAGGATTGACCACTTATGCCATTTACTCCTTAGTTAGGCGTGTTCACAACAAGGAGGTGGTAACTGGTAAAAGGTAAGGGCAATATAGAACCTTAGGCAATCTAATTCAAGAAAAATGGAAGTGATTCTTGAGGAATACGAGGGGCAAGTGTATGCATTTTCTTATTCTGCTAAGCAAAATTGTATTGCACCATTTGCTTCTGTTGCTACGCGCAACCATACGCATAGCAGCTTCGCAAAAACAAAAAAAAAAAAAAAATATGACTCACAACATGTAACATAATCATTTCAATTGTGGTTCCCTTATCTTGAACATGATTATCCAACCTCGTCATGAGCCAAACTTGTTCAACGCATTGCTTGCCAGTGACCGCTTGTCTCGTGCGTTTGGAATGGGTTTCCATAATGTATATACTATTGTAGGTTCATTTTCCAGTAGTGGTTTCTCCCTATGCTAAAAAAGGCAGTATGACTCCTCGGTCACTTTGATGTTTCTTAGTGTCAGAGTGAGAATAGCATAGAAAGCTCTTTAGGGGGTGGTAAGCGTCCATCAACTTGTAAAACTAACTAGCTATTGTCAACGTTAGTCTACTTGCCTCTCTCGCTAGACACACAATGTTAACGGAGGTTTTTCTAATGAATTACGTTGCTTCAATGTTTACTGAAAGTGTCACTGCTTTCATAACTTGCTGCTTCCGCTTATGTTTGATTGAATGACAATGAAAGTATTTTGTAGATGAATTGTGGTCAACGATAGGCTGGCTAGTTAAACAAGACACATGGTCCATTCACAAAAGTGTGAAATATTTGGCCCGTGACACTTAGCACATGATTGGCCAATGTATTTAAATTTTTTTGGGTTGATTTGAAATTCAATTACTGCTCAACACTCAACATCCACAACCAAATTGACGTGCATGGATGGGATTCCGAGCCTCGCAGGTTTAGGGTCCTTGTATAGAGGCACACCAACAAAAAAAATCCGCTACCAAACAATTTCCACACAAACACAAAATACCAAAAACAATGGAAATAGAAAATAACCTCGAAATATCAACAAGCCCCAGCACTCAGAGTCTGACACAAATATGTACTACACTGAACCAAAATCAGGGTTTTAAAACATTGATGACTTACTGATCAAAGCTGGACTGTAGCCATCATTCCTTGATTTGGCATTAGCAAAGGCCTCAAGCGAAAGACCCGCCCCACCCATCCTTACCATATTATTCTTCTTCTGGTTCTTGAATGACTTTGAGCCCTTGATGTGTTCTCTCTTCTCATGGCGTTCGCCTTTCGAGGTCCGAGCCTTCATGTTTGCGAGATATGACGTAAAGTACAGAGGTTGGTTAGAGCATGGAACACAACAGACTTGAGGAAAAAAACCCTAACTTGCAGAATCGCGTCGGAGGAAGGGAGGCGGTATCGACACTGCTTGGTTTACATCAGAAACAGTTCTGACCTTTCGAGTGATTGCCTGCTGCCATTGGACGAGCTGGTGTTTATGTGAACTCGGCTCAACAATGAGTTGCCTCATTTGGGCCTCCATCAAAATGGATGGAGGGCCATTGGGCCGGCCTAGCTTGTCATATGTCTGTAGAATATTTTTTCCACACCAACTCATATTTGCCATTTTATGCATCTAATTTTATTTCAATATTTTTGAATCTTTAAGTTTGTCTAGATTAATTTGTTGAAGATTGTACATGCCACTCCAATTTATATTGAAAAACCCTCATTCTTGATTTTTTACTCTCTCTCTCTCTCTCTCTCTCTCTCTCTCTCTCTCTCTCTCTCTCTCTCTCTCTTTATGTTTATCAAGTAGCTCATTATTGGCCTAGCATCTTTTGGAGAACTCTCATATTTCACTCTTTTTATTTCTTCCTTAATTTTTTTCTCTTTATTTACTTTTTTTTTAGCATAACGCTCTCCCTCAAATTTTCTCTTTAACTAAGACGTTCTAGGTCTGGTATGGTGTACCATCCTTAGAAAATTTTCTCTCTCTTCCCTTGCCCTGATCTCTATTTTCTTGCATCTTCACCAATTTTCTCTCTCATACATAGTTCTAAGGTAGCTTGGGCTCATTTTGGATGAATTAAAGATTTTCTCTATTTATTTAGGCTCTGTTTGGATCAAGGGTGTTGAGTCAAGAATTAAGCTTGATTTTCACTTCCATAGTACATGTCGATCACATGCAATCAAGAACAAAAAGAAGCCTAAGAGACCCTCGATGGTCTTCGAGGGCCCTTCCAATGCTTAAGTTAGGGTCGAGGAACCAAAAATATTACCAATAATATAGAGAAAGAATATATGATTATAAGAACGCGAGATCAAGAGATAGTTCAATTGTCCCCTTAGCTTCATTTTGGAACCATTTTTACAGTAGTAAAAATTACCTTCTCGAAATTAATACATACTCGGTTAATTCTTAAACGAGTTACAAGAGTTATATGTATTTATTCACTATTTATTTAGGGTTACAAGTGTTAGAAATTTATATTGAAAGGTATGCTTTATTTAATCAGTTTTATTATTTATTAATAACTTCAGTTATTCCATTTTAATGAGAATCTTTGTGAGCAATGTTTGCTTGACATTACCTATTTAATGATTATGCATGTGTGTATTTTATTATATATAGTAGATGATCTAGTGTGTAGAGTACGACTTACACACAGAAGATTAGATCATCGGTTCTTATAGAATGTAAGTTCATTGTTCACAGTCTTAAATGGAATTGGATACACCATTGGTAGGATTGTGGCATGAGGTTTAATAGGTCTATCTTGACTATGGGGAATGATTTAGTTCCAACTCCTTGTACTAGTACACTTTGTGTGTATTGAATAGGACCGTCTTGGGTAATTGTTTTTATACTGACTATAAAAAACATTTAATATCTTATGATTATTATGAGTGCTTATGCTATTAATCTTGATATGATTATTGGATAAGTGCATGTAGTGTTTATTACTTTGATTCATAAAAGAGTGAGATTCCTTATGGGTCAATAACCCAGTGAGTTGGACAATGACATTATGTGTATGGTGAACATTAACTATTGATGGAATCCACGTCTCGGTATCGGGATTGATGATACCCCATTAAGAAAGCTTATAAGTTTTGATTGTATCAAACCCTGCAAGTAGAGTTTGAATTCGACACATCAAATAAGTTAAGTGAAAGGTCTCAATGAATTAATATATCAATTAATTAAATTGTCAGTAATTTAATTTAATTGACGGGTGAAAACCAAGGAGTAGTCCCAAGAGGTGGGGTAAATTGGGTTTTAAAATTTTCTTTTAAATCTTTTATGAATTCTTAACCTCTTTTAATTCTTTTAATGAATTATTGACTTCTTGTTGATTTATCCAATACACAACAAATACTTAAGTCTTTATTCAATTCTTAAAAACAATATTCAATCCACAACCATTCACCAACAAAGTCACCAATTGATCAACCAAACTTTAAACCATTCAACTACAATATTTTCAATCAATCAATCAAATATTCAATCAAAAAAGCTTTATAGCAATTCTCAACTTTTGTTAACAGCCCTGTGTATATAAATTTGATTTAAGCCTTGTAGTAATGAAACTTTTTTCTTCAATGCAAACCACAACACAAATTCCCAACAACTTAGAATTTAAATAAACTCTTAGTTAATTTGTCTTTGGGTGTTAACCAATCAATGTACTCCCTTTAGGGTTTCCGCAAAGTATTGATCAACCAACATACTCTCTTTCGGTTTCCGCAATCCCAAAACCAAATTAAACTTCAGCTTATTTAAAATCTAATGCACGTAGTTTTTATTATTAGGAAATATAAATCATCCACGCAGTTAATATATGCTGAAAATAAAGAGAGTAAGGGAAAGAGAGAGAGACAAGACTTTTACGAGGTTCGGCTTATCCTCAACTTACATCCTCGCCTTAAGAAAACCACCTAAGGATTCCACTATACCAGTTCCTTTCTAGCAGAACAAAATCGTTACACACTCCTTCAGTAGGCTAGAGTAATCACCTCTCCAACTGATACCCCACGCTTAGGCACTCCTTCAATAGGCTAGAGTAATCACCTCTCCAAACGATACCCCATGCTTAGTCAACGATCCAAACACCTTGAATTGTCCAAGAACTACAAGAAATACAAAATAAACGATGTGTACAAGAATATTCTCAAAGCAGATTAGTACAAATTCAGCACTATGTACTTCAGAATTTAAATATCAAGATGAAATAGAATTGAAGCTCAAGATCAGATATCACTGGAGGTTCTTTCTTAGGATTTGAAAAACTCAATAGCAAGTTAGAATTATGGCTTTTGATTAACAGCAATTCAATAGAATTCTCCTAGCAAGAGTATGAGCAAGAGTAAGCTTTGTGATGGATTGAAAGTAGGATGTTTGATTGCTTGATGATTTGATTTCTTGGGTTAAAGGAGTATTTATAGACTTTTTGGGTGAGTTTCCTTGTTTTCCAAGTTACTTGGAGTGTCCACCAAGTTTTTATAATGTTCACATTTGAAAAACTAGTTTTTAGAATTTTCCCGTTGAAGTTCAAAATTTGAATTCCCGTAGGGTCAATCGGCTTAACAGGCGGCTAAGACCTTTCTGTCAGCCAGAAATTAGTTCCATTAAATTGTCAGTCGACTGACTGAACACAGTTCAAAAGTGTCAGTTGGTTGGTCTTGTCAGTCAGCTGGGCAGTTATTTAACTATTATATTTTTGTTAGTTGGCTGAGAAATTTCAGAGCATTCTAGTCAGTCGGTTGACCAGTCATTTTTTTCAAAACTTATATTTTTTAAGATTTTAAACCTTTTTTTATTTGAAAAAAATTAAATGTAACTTTTCAAAAATATTTTTCAGGGTTTTTAAAAAACTGGTCTCTAAGTCTTTGTTGCATCCTAACAAGTTTCAACATATTTCCAAAGATATTTAAAATATGAAGCACTTACATAAATACTTCTTAGGACATTTGACATTTTAAGTGCTTGAGTCTTCATGCTTGTTTTTCTTTGAGCTCTCTTACTTTGCTTCAAGCTTTGATATACTTTAAGCTCTTTAATATCCATGCTCTCATATTCTTTAAGCTTTAATAGATTCTCTTGGATCCATGCTTTAAGCTTCATATGATCATCCTTCTTTGAAATATAAGCTTTCATGAATCCTTCCGAACACTTGACCTTGCTTTCTCATAGTTGAGTCCTAAAATGTCATCACTTAACCAAATATGTTAAGTTCCACTTGTTTGTTAGCATCAAAACATGATGTTAAGCCTTGTAAGGCCAACAACAGGTATCTGTAATCTTTACATGGGGAGATAAATAAGCATTTAATAATAGAAGTTTGAAATTTAATTTTGAATATGACAGTGAGCACAATTATAATTCTTTAGTGGTATGAATTGTAATTAACGTAATTAAGGATTAATCCAGGTCGGATTAGGAATTCTTAATTATGTTGGAAGCCCTAGTCATACTTTCCCAGAGGTCCCTACTGTAGCCTATATACACGTGCTCCATTTAGCAGCGAGAGTTAAATGAAAACGCACACACATAGGTAGACGTCTTCGTAAGAAGCAAACCCTAGCCGTCACTAACAAGCCCTCTCTTTGAGGAGCAAGTTGTATTCGAGGAATACAGTAGAAGATCCCTGATTGTCATCAAGAGTTCTTCTTAGATCTCCTAGATTTGGGAGTTCTTCTTTGTGCCTGCAAATTCGAGATCAAACTAGAGAGATCTCGCAGGAATGATCGGTTAGCTTTGGTGCAATCCCAAGAGGGGGGTAAATTAGTATTTAAAAAATTTTATCCCCTAGGTCAATCTACTAATAGCAGTATTACACAAGCCTAAGGTCAATCTAGTGCATATAAAATAAATCAATGTAAATATATCGCAGAATTTAAAATGCAATAGAAATTTAACCGAGCATGCACAATAAAGCAGTAAAAAAGACGACACCAAAAATGCTATCGAGGTTCAGCAAATTGCTTACGTCCCCACCTTGGCTAACAAGAATGAGGATTACCACTATAAGCTCACTTAACGGGAGGAGCGGCACTTAAACAATCAAATCAATTAGCACAGGGCTGACCTCAACCTTTACAATTAAGTTAATTAAACAGGGCTGACCTAAACCTTTAACAACCAATCCTTACCGGAATGGATTATCGCCCTTTCAGGCCACGCCTGGAATACAACATATTTCTCAATAAAATTTGTGTACAACAAATATGCTTCTCAACTAAGTGGATTATGTACCAATGTAATCAATACACCACTGAATGATAAGATAAGATAAGCTCAGTGTAGCCTTAGTGTCTACTCTCAAAATTAATATCAATAATGCAATCAGTGCGTGAGAGTGTAAGTGATAGGATTTTTGTGTCAAAATAATATTCTCAATCACAATGCACTAGCAAAGATCACAAGTATACTTCAAATATCTCAACAGAAATTTTTATCAAAATAAACCACAAGAGATATTCAACAATGGTTTGTAAAATATTTGTTTGATCTTTATAATAAAATGATAATCTTAATCAAAAGGTATAGCAACAAAGATCTTTTAGCACTTAAGAAAATATCTCAAAATATATATTTCTCAAATATAAGCACAAGAGATATTTTGAAAATGATTTGTAAAATATTTTTCATAACCAAAACACATATGAACTCTAGAGTATTACAATGAAAATGAAAAACTCAGAAGCTCTAAGAAGTTTTCCTATGGAAGGCTTATTTACAAAGCCCCCTAGGAAAAACTAGAAGCTTACTCTCAAAGAAAAATTAATCTTAATCAAAATGAGCAAGTGAAAGCTTAAACTTGGTGAGATGAATACAAGAGCACTCTTACTAAGTGGTATTTGTAATATGGATGTGTAAGAATGGGAGTATAAAGCTTGAATATGAAAAATAGGCTTTTTTGAAATTCAGAGGATATTTGCTAATTATGTTTGCTAATCTCACTTTAATTTTTGCAAATGAGGGGGTATATATAGACACCCCTAAATTTTTGACCGTTTGGGACCTGTTTGTCATTTTTGGAAATGTTTAAATGAGGTTAGTAAAAATTAAAACGTTTTTAACCTCAGTAAAATTAGTCAACCCGAGAGCACTGGTCGACCGAACTTGAGGTTTGGTTGACCAAGTCACACGGTTCGGTCGACCGTGGGAAATTTGAAGTGAGAGTTCGGTCGACCGTATTGAGGGTTTCAAAGGCGATTTTTTCAATTCTGCATGATTCAATTGATCAAGCTGTCGCGACGTCCCGGGAGCGCATGTGCCCCGGGCGGCGAAATTAAAATCAAATTTAATATTTTCAAGAAAAATATGGTGTAGGAGTCGCCACTAACCTTTAGTGCGGTTAGAACACATGATTACTACCCCGTTAGGGATAGAATTGGTCTACATTACCAGAGTTAGGCTCGGGAGTTCGGTTACGCGAGGGGAAGGTACGAGCACCCCTTACACGCCCGTTCTTACGAACGGTACCTAATTAATTTGAAATTATCCCTAAGTTAATCTAATAAGTCTTTAAATTACTCTTTTTTGTGAATTTATAAATACCTATGAAAAATAAATAAATAAATAAATAAATAAATATATACATATATTCCCTCAGAGCTTTAAGGTACATGAAGCCCGAAGGCTCATACCCCCCGCATTAAAATCATAGGGATTAAAAATCAATAAAATATCTAAGAAATACGCTCCCAAATTTTGAAATTGTATATAAAATTTTTATAAGAAAATACTAGTATGGGAGGTTTTACTATATATTAATAAGATAATAAGTTAAAATATTAAATTATCACAATGCATATAAAAATAGTAATAATAATAAGCATATCTGTTAAAATATTACAACTTTTAAAATAGGCAATAAAATACCATATGTATGTATATATTAAAACACTCAAGATACTATACAAGGTAATACCATCTATAAAAAAAAAATGCCTTAATAAGTGAAGCTAAATAATAATTATATCATAATATTATATACAATATCATACTAAGCAAAAAAATATACCAAAACAGTAAACTTACCATAATGATTGATACCTTTATATGTAAACATGATAAAATGTTAGAATACGAATACTAAATATCAGAAAATGTTAATATGAGTATAGATAACACATAAAGAAAACCCTAAGTAATTAAAATTGAACATACATCAACAATGAAAACCCTAAATAGCCCTAAACATATGGATTAAATAAATAATTACAATAACTATTCTAGCTACGTATTAAACATGCAACAATAATATTAACAATCCAACGAATAAAATGAAATTAAACTTTAAATATCTAGACAAGTTCCAACTATAAAAATTTCGCACTCAAGAAAATTAACTTATATGAATAATACAATCAAAACTTACCCTACGTATCAAAAATTAAATTGACTATAAAAATTATAAAAACCTATGTACCTGCATACGCAAAGAAAAGAAAAAAACAAAAATCAAGACATTAGATATTAGGACAAACCAAAACTAGCAAAAATGATAATAATAATAATAATAATAATAATAATAATAATAATAATAATAATAATAATAATAACTAAATACTAAAACGAATATTATATCAACATACACACATACATAGCCTAGATATAAACATTAACTAAATATTACAGCAAATAATGTATTAATATACCTATATACACATAGCCTATATGCAAATATTTAACTAAAAGCTACAACAAGTATTATATTAATACACACACACGAAATACCACAATAGATGTTATTTTAATACATACCCACATGCAAATAAGGGAAAAGAGAAAAAATAAAAATAAAAATAAAAACTTGAGCTTTAAGACTTAAAATAAAACCAATATACGTGTATATATATAAACCCAATTAAATGCATATAAAAAAAAAATTAAACTTTACATGTATATGTATATATATATATATAGACATATATATGTGCAGAGGGACTCGCCGGGAGCAAGAGCTTGTGGCTGAGAAGCAGGGGAACTCCGGTGGTGCAGTGCTGCGGAGTTGTTGGCGCTGCATTCAGAGGGGATTGCAGGGACAGCTGGTGGCCATGCGTGGGGGTTCTGGCGGCGCGAAAGCAGATCCTTGGAGGGCGTGGAGTTGCTGTGGCCCCAACTGGTGTCGGCGGCGTGAAGAGCAGGTTCAGGCGGTGGTGGAGCAGCAGGAGAGTGGAACAGGTGATGAAGATGGGGGACTTGCAGAGTTGGGCGTGACTGGTTTTTGGAAGAGGATGAAGATGACCGGAGATGGTGGGCTGACGGCGGAGCTGGGGGGTGACGCCGGAGAGAGCGGAGCTAAGGACTTCAAGAGAGAATGAGAGAATGAGAGAGGGCAAAACAAAACGATGGAGGCTGTTTATCAGGGCTCGGGACCAAGAAGAAGAATAAGAGGAAGAGAAGAAGAAGAAGGTTTTCTTTTTTTTTTTGCTCGGCTGCGATGCTCTGTGTGTGCGCTGCCTCCTCCCTTGGCTGTATTGTGCATCCCCTCTTATAAATTTTTTTTTTTGAAAACCCTAAAAATATTTCCTTTTTGGATTTTATTTTTCTTATGGTAATAATGAAAATGGAAATAATAATCATAATAATATAAATATCAATAAGGTAATAATAATAATAATAATACTACTAAATAGTAAATAGTAATAAATAATTATAGTAAAAATAAAAATAATAAAGATAAAATAATAATAATAATATTAATATTAATAAAAATAAAATAATAATACTATTATTAAAAGTAATAAATAATAATAATAATAATGATAACATAAAAATAATAATAATAAATAATAAATAATACAATAAAATAAATGAAAAATACAAGTAATTATAGTAAAGTAAAAATAAAATAAACGTACTAGTAATAATAAATAAAAATGAAAAATAATAATAATGATAATAGATATGCTAGTAATATAGGAAAATAATAAAATATAATAATAATAATAAAGTATTAATTTTGAAGAAAATAATAATAATAATAATAATAAGGTAATAGTAAAAATAATAGTGGCAATAGTAATAATCCAAAATAATTATAGTAAATTAATAATAATAATAAATAATAAAAATAATTATAAGAAAGTAATAATAATAATAATAATAAAATAATAACAAAAAGGGAACCCCTTGTTTTATTTGGTTAGGGCAAAAATAGGGTGTCTACAGCTGCCCCTCTTTGAAGGCTTAGTTGCTTCAATGTAACGGTAGGAACTCTCCTACGTTTTTGTAACAACAAGCCTGCAAAGATAAAAGACACCTATTTTAGTCAAGCCATTCAACTGTCTGGGCTTTTCAATCAAGTATTGTTTGCTTTTGCCAATCAGGGATAATTTGCACTGAATGTAAGAATCCAAACGCCAAAGTATGTGAGAATAACTTGCACTGGGTTTGAGAACCCGAGCGCCAAAGCACATGAGAATGACTTGTACTGGGTTTGAGAACCCGAGCGCCAAAGCACATGAGAATGACTTGCACTGGGTTTGAGAACCCGAGCGCCGAAGTACATGAGAATGACTTGCACTGGGTTTGAGAACCCGAGCGCCGAAGTACATGAGAATGACTTGCACTGGGTTTAAGAACCCGAGCGCCAAAGCACATGAGAATGACTTGCACTGGGTTTGAGAACCCGAGCGCCAAAGCACATGAGAATGACTTGCACTGGGTTTGAGAACCCGAACGCCAAAGCACATGAGAATGACTTGCACTGGGTTTGGGAACCCGAGTGCCAAAGCACATGAGAATGACTTGCACTGGATTTGAGAACCCGAGCGCCAAAGTACATGAGAATGACTTGCACTGGGTTTGAGAACTCGAGCGCCAAAGTATATGAGAATGACTTGCACTGGGTTTGAGAACCCGAGCGCCTAAGTACAATGATGGCTTGCTTCAAATGTAAGAATCCGAGCCGTAGGGATATGATGATCCAGCCATGGGACATAATGATGGCTTGCTTCGAATGTAAGAATCCGAGCCGTAGGGACACGATGATCCAGCCATGGGACACAATGATGGCTTGCTTCGAATGTAAGAATCCGAGCCGTAGGGACACGATGATCCAACCATGGGACACAATGATGGCTTGCTTCGAATGTAAGAATCCGAGCCGTAGGGATACGATAATCCAGCCATGGGACACAATGATGGCTTGCTTCAAATGTAAGAATCCGAGCCGTAGGGGCACGATGATCCAGCCATGGGACACAATGTTGGCTTGCTTCGAATGTAAGAATCCGAACCGTAGGGACACGATGATCCAGCCATGGGACACAATGATGGCTTACTTCGAATGTAAGAATCCGAGCCGTAGGGACACGATGATCCAGCCATGGGACACGATGATGGCTTGCTTCAAATGTAAGAATCCGAGCCGTAGGGACACGATGATCCAGTCATGGGACACGATGATGGCTTGCTTCGAATGTAAGAATCTGAGCCGTAGGGACACGATGATCCAGCCATGGGACACGATGATGGCTTGCTTCGAATGTAAGAATCCGAGCCATAGGGACACGATGATCCAGCCATGGGACACGATGATGGCTTGCTTCGAATGTAAGAATCCGAGCCGTAGGGACACGATGATCCAGCCATGGGACACAATAATGGCTTGCTTCGAATGTAAGAATCCGAGCCGTAGGGACGCGATGATCCAGCCATGAGACACAATGATGGCTTGCTTCGAATGTAAGAATCCGAGCCGTAGGGATACGATGATCCAGCCATCTCAACCAATAACAAGATGTGAATGCAAAGTCGGGAAAGTTGTTACTCTATTTGGAAAATGCACTTGGGGTAAAAATCCGAATTTCAATGAATGAATCCCCTATCTTTGGGATTTGTTGCCCCAGTTCAAAATAAATCAACGTGTGTCTAGGGTCAACTTGCCCTAGTTTTCCAAGTAAATCAATGTGTGCTTAGGGTCAGTTACCCCAATACAACTAAAATCTCTCCATCAAGGATATCAAATAATCATTTGAAAGCTCAAGACAAGTGTGAAGGGTGCTCTATTGCTGCTTGTGATGCTAGAATGCAATGATATGCTGCTATATGTATGCATGTTGCTAACTTATAATGCAGTGATATGTTGCTATTAATATGCATGTTACTAACTTGTGATTATATGTATGCATTTTTATTTTTTGTGTAATGTATGAAACGCACAATGGCGATGCATGAAATGTATGGTAATGCGTGAAATGCATGACAATGCATAAGATGCATGGTAATACATGAAATGCATGACAATGCATGTAATGCAGGGCGATGCATAAGATGTATGGTAATACATGAAATGTAGGTAATGCATGCAATGAATGACAATGCATGAAATGCAGGCAATGCATGAATTGCATGGCAACACATGAAATTTAAGTGATGCATGAAATACATGGCAATACATGAGACGTATGGTAATGCATGAAATGTATGATAATGCGTGAAATGCATGACAATGCATGAGATGCATGGTAATACATGAAATGCATGACAATGCATGAGATGTGTGGTAATGTGTGAAATATAGGTTAATGCATGGCAATGCATAAGATGTATGGTAATGCATGGCAATATATGAAATCTAGGTAATGCATGAAATGTATGACAATGCATGAAATTTGGGGTAATGCATGACAATGCATGAATCTTTTCTCCTAATGCACTTGTGGTCAATGACCTCATCTTTGGTCTCTACATGAAACTCGCCATATTTGAATGGATCTGTAACTGATCTTGGTTTAATCTTCTTTATTCATCCAGTCATGAAAGTGATCGACTCAGCTCAAAAATCGCAAAATCTGCCCCAGTTGCATGACATCTACAACTGATCTTGACTCTGATTTTCTATTCCAATCCGATAAGAAAGTGCTTGAATGGGACCTACTGAGACTCAACTCGGAATTTGCCCCAGTTAAATTCATCTGCCACCGATCTTGACTCTATTGTTGGATTCCTTTTGAACTTGACATAACATTTGCTGCTCTTTCTCCACAAGGATCTTCTTTATAGAAATTTCTGGTGATTCTGAACTCTTTGACTATCCATCCTCTTTTAATGCTCTAAAGAATAAGAAGGGTTCCTCTTTTTTTTTTTTTTTAAAGGAACGAGGAATGATTATGCAACTATGACATCAATTTGCTAAATCAAAAGGCCGTCTGCACTAAATAAATGTTTTACCATGTTTCAATGCTATCATAGGAAAAATTCATGCCAGTATTCAAAAGTCATGTAACGTTGAATTTCCCAGCTTAGATGACTTGTCATTCTCTTCAACTGCCCCTGTTTCATCAACTCATGCTTTGATCTCAAGATGGTCTTTAAGACTCGGGACGAAACGTAGGCTTTAAGGATGTAGGATTTCATAATAAAAGGGAAACTAAGGCTCAAAAATACCACCCCAAGTAATGTTTTATGCCCCAGTTCGAGTTAAGGCATTTTACAAGATGTTGACCGAACTTGTATTTAAACAAGCTGCCTACGTAAAAAACCTTTTCAGAATCGGTCCCCCATAACGTAGTTTCAAGGCACTCAACCATTTGTTCGGAACAAAATCAATTTAGACAACCAAATGTAAGAATAACCAATCTGGTCCCCCAGACCCTTCATTTTAGACAAGGGAAGGTATGGTAAGGCTAAGGAATATGGGTTAAAGAAGAAAGGAAGTTTTACAATAAGGCTCCAAAAATCCCATCAATTTCAGTAAGGGTTAATTTGGTTGGGTAGGTCCAAAGATCAACAATATGTAAAGTGAAGTCCCCCCCTCCCTTTATTCGCCTTTTCTTCTTTCCTCCTTCCTCCTGCTTTTTTTTTTTTTTTTTTCTTCTTTTTTTACTGCAACTTTTTCACTTTTCCTTCCTTTTTAATCAAGGAAATCTTTGACATTTAAATTTTTTTTTTCATTTGAACTTCCCAATTTGGGGAACCAATCCTTTTAAAAAACTTTAAAAACTACTGTGCCCCCAGTGTGGGGGGGTGTTGTGTTCCTTTTTTGACGGGTTTTTTTAATCCAAGAAATAAATCTTTTTAAGGCGCTCAAAAAGGGGTTTTTTTGGGCAAGGGGATTTTTCCTTTCTTTTCTTTGACTTTCTTTTGGGTAGCAGAAAAATGGCCCCCCCCCTGCCATCCCTTTTGGGTAATGGAAAACCTATTTCCCCCTCAAATGAAATTTGCCCAAACGCTAAGGGACCCCAAACCTAGGTAGGTTGGAGGAAATTTTTTTTGATGATCTGACCTTTTAAAGAAAAAGCTGGTTTTAACCAATTCATGCCGGTTTCCACATGTGGTTTAACAAATTGGGGTAAAATCCCTTGGTTGTGGGGTTCTTTTTTTTTAGGATAACTGGTCCCAGCCAAAGAAAGGGCCCCATCCATCATTTTGAATCCAAAACAATGAGTGATTTTAATTTTTAGCCAAAACAGTTGTACGACCAACCACCCCATTTTTTATTAATTTTTATAAACCCAGGCCCCCAATATCATTGATTTAACTATTATTATTTATATGATTGGGTTATTTTTTAATTATTATTATTATTTTGTACTTTTTTATTTCTTCTTATTTTATTTGTAGGCGGAAAAATTACTTAATTAAATTAAAATTTTCCACTTAATCTTTATTTTTTATATTATTATTATTTTCCTTTAATTAATTATTATTTTTTCATTTAAGTAATTTCTTAATAAATTTACTTTTAATTTTATTTTTTTAATGGTCCCTATTTTATTTTATTAATTTAATGTATTTTCCTTCTTATTTTTTTATTCTTTTTCTTCTCCATTATTCATTATACAATTTTTTTATCCTCCTTCTTCTCTTCTCTCTTATTCTATTCTTCTTCTTCCTTCCTTCTTCTTTTTTCCTTATTTCTTCTTTATTCTTCCTTTTTTTCCTCACTTTATTCTTATTCTCTTTTCCTATTGTTTTTATTTCTTTATTCATATGTTATTATTTTTCATTATTAAAATTGGGACATGATTTTTTTAAAATAATTAAGGAATTTTACTATTTATTTATCCATTATTTATTTATTAATCTTGTTATTACTATTATTATTAATTATTTTTATTATGATCCATTATTTGTTTTTTTTTTCCCTTATTTCTTCTTATTTCTTCTTCTTCTTCTGATTCTTCTTCTTCCACCCAGATTCAATAATTATTTTTCATATAAATTTATTTTTTTTCCAAAAGAAAAACATAACCCAATAAACTAAAACAGGGAAGGGGAAGAATTTAGGTTTTTTTTCTAAATTTTTTTTTTTTGGCTCATAAACAAAACCCTATTTCTTCTCTTCCAAAACAAGCGTGGGGCGCCTTGCACACAGCCGGCAAAACCAGAGAGCCAAATGCCAAAAAAAAAACCCGCTTTTCTCTCCCCAACATCTTCTTCCTCGTAGCCGCAACCCACAACCATAGAGGCACCCATAGCCCCATTGCAACAATCCTCTTCCCCGCAGCACAAACCCCTACAATAACAAAGCTGACCCAGCATCTCCGGCATTATCCATCTCATCTCAACCTCTCACGCCCAACGACGCCCACAACGCAGCAATTATCAGACCCAACTCCCCCCTTCCCTCAACCCAGTTCACCATTCTCAAATCGACTCCACGACAAAGGAACTCCCCCTATCCTCAACGGCTGCATTCAATCATTCCAAGTGAACCAAGTTCCTTTCCTTCTCTCCAACA